>NC_138432.1:2918910-5601254 GCF_016097725.1 Ips typographus
TATCTCCTTTATGACCACGACGTTATTCTCATCAGTGTTAAGTGTTCCACTAGTTTGGTGATTGATGTTTCATGACATTATCTGCAGTAATGATGCTGTCCGGTCTGCTACAATTTAGTAGTCAAAGCGATATTTATATCAATTACTTTAGGTATGTTTATGTTTACGTTTATTGTGACAGAGGCATTAAGTACAAAACCGTCGCCTTAGATTTAACTCCTCCGTTAGTTCGTATTTATTTACATTTGGTCAATGATCCATCGGATTTTACATTATCGGTTCACGGCTTTTAAACATTTAGCACTTACAACAATTGAATATTGAAAATTGCGGAACAAGTAATTAAGTGTTTTGTGATTCAAAACATCTGGTTGTGTTTGAATAGTTGCTACAATAATAGCAGTGCCTTTTCATTAATTTCAGGAAACTTTCATTAAATGCTGCGGACTCGGAGTACAACGCGGTAAACCACCAAAACGATACTCGATCCTGTCGAAGTCGAACGTAAGGAATGGACCAGAATCGACGGATTCAGCAAAAGACGACACTTTTCAGACCAACACTTCGGTGACGTACAAGAATTCGAACGATTCTTTTCCAGGATCGACTAGGTGACGAATGAATATTTATATATTACCGTAAAAACTCTTTACAAAATACCGACGAGTCTTTCTTTAGAAACTAGACAACACACACAACAGTGCATAATTTTTATTTATGTGTGAAATTGGGCAAAAAACGCATTTAAATGTAAAAAGTTCATTATCTCAGAAACTAAAAAAGCTATAAACGTCGTTTTTTCGAATTATTCATAAAACTGTCATGAATAATATTTAAAATCACGAGCGTAAGGTCCCTCATGGGTTTTCACTTCAAGGTTGGAATGAAAGAAAATTGGAAGTTAGTGAAAAAAGACACTTGTAACTGTAGTAAAAACTCAATATGTTATGAACCAAAAAAAAGGTAGAATCGGAATTTTTGCATTGAGGTATTTAGAAAACTTTCATGAATGACATAATAATTGATTTTATCGCACTAGTGCGGAAAATCACTAGTAGTAGAGTACAATAAAACAATCATTATCGCACAAGTGCCTGTAAAATCACTCATTACGTAACTGAAAGTTAGAGTTAAAAATTGATAATTTCTGTCTTAATCGTAGATAAAATATTGTACAATACTCGTGTGGTATGGCAAATTAATGTACTCGTGTGATCACCACAACTCGATCTACGATCTCGTCCTCGCAATGCTTCCCACTCCAATAAAAATGCTCATACCACACTAGTAATGTAAATCACCTTATTTATTACTAGCACGGTAATGGTCCATTACATAGCTTCCTTTGAGTTACGTAATGATCGATTTTACTACGCTAGGGCGATAATAATTGATTTTATCGCACTAATGCAGTAAAGCACTCTAAGAGTACAATAAAACAATCAGTATCGTACTAGTGGCTGTACAATCCCTCATTAAGTAACTCAAAGTTAGAGTTAAAAAATTACTAATTTATGTGTGTTGCTATTTTACATACAATATTTTATCTACGATTAAAATATTGTAATACTCGTGTGGTATGGCAAATGGACTCGTGTGATCACCACAACTCGATGTATGATCTCGTCGTGTCAATACTTCACACTCATCACTATAAAAATACTCATACCATACTAGTAATGTAAATAAGTATTACTGCACTTGAAGTTTACATCACTAATGCCCAGTTTCTGAACGAATAGATTATCTTTCACATAAGAATTTCGATTTGATAAATTGTCTTATTTGTTCAATCTGGGTTTCTGAACAAACCTTTCGCTTTCATAAGTTATGGAAAAGATATCTCAGCTAAAACGACCAGATATCTGATCCACAAATAGTGAAGCACGTGTATTGTCGGCTAACCTAAACAGATTTGACAGACGGTCATGGACCTTCATTTAACTTTTAAAGTTCTAGTAATTTGTTGATAATTTGTTATCAAATGGATGTTTCAGTGTGTCCTCTTCTAATGAGGAAGTCATGGAAATTGTCCATGCTATTGAGCGGCCAAATCGTTTTTGACATACTAACCACAAAAATATCTGTCCGATTCTTATCAGTTCCACTTATTTTTAGGTGGGAAACTAAATTAAAGTTATTGAATAATAAATATATATGGAACCGATAACTATTGAACCGATAGAGCTTGATGTTCAGAAACCGGGCATAAAAATTAGGCACCTTAATATCTTAATACTTAGAGTACTGATTTTTAGGGCTTTTACATTCATCCTAGTAGGTTATCCCTGAATTTTTTCAGAATTTCTCTTAGCCAAATTTGCCCGCTAGGGGCTTTTACCGTGGTGACTGAAATAGTTAACGTGACGCTCGATTTTCCTCCACCAAATCGACATTTCGACATCTATCCACTAGACATTTTTATGGGTGTTGTGGAAAGGTTGCCTTACCACCACACCGTGTTTCAACGCGATCATTAGGAGCACTGCAATGTTGAAACGAAAATGTTAGCTGCCTGGTCAGGAAAAGGGAGAGCAAAAAACGACAGTTAATGCGAAAATTATTACTTAGTAGGCATCACTAATAAAACTTTGAAGAAAATATATATTTTTTTAAACCAACAATCTCTTACATACTGATCAACAAAATTTTCTTTTACAGATTCAAGTTTTCTTTACGTCGCCTGACAAAACCCTCGGAAACTCGAAATGGTTCTGGCAAGTCACAGAACTCGCTGTCAGCTTTTGCCACGTTGCCAATAGTTACCGCCACGCACAACAACGATTCGAAACTGGCCAAACTATCTCAGTACTTCAAGTGTTTGAAAATAACGAACGCAAACGGTTCGCTGATCAATAGCAACAAGGAAATCCACTTGAGCATGGAGTTTCACAAGAAGGAAACAGACGAAACTTGCGATTCTTGTGATATCAGTAACAGCAGTTTGAAGGATGTGGAGAATGGCGCCATTGAAAACGAATTGGATGTGTATATTAACGAGCTGAAGAATGGAGAGATTTAAAGAAACTGTACCTTATTGAACAGACTTTATGTTCGATATGACCAATATGGAGACTGAGAATTAGTAATTATATTTTTTAAGTTATTTGTTCTTATTACTTACGCCAGTTATCCTGTATATATTATAAAAGTACCAGGTGGTCAAGTAAGTGAGGAGGTCGGTCATATTTTTGGAATACTAAAAATAATACAGATATGCAAGACACGTTTTCTTACATTTTTGACATATAGATCCAACAAACAAAAAAAAAAGAAAAATTGTCTCCTTTCATTCTTGAAGAGAATACAATTTCCTACAAGGCTCTTTTTAACGTTTCTTGCTATCTTTAGATAGAAGCAGAGGTGTCGATTGTTGGATTACTGAAAAATTGCACTTTCTGGTCATTGAACTACTAGAATTGAATTACTTCTCAAAAACAATAATAACAAACAAAGGTAGTTGAACTACTTCAGTTCAAGTTCTTCTTCAAGTAATTCAATTGCTTTCAGAACAGTTCAACTAATTTGTTTTAACTGAAAGGAATACGGTTTCTTTTTGTCCTAATTAGGTTTTTTGTGCCTGAAATTACTTTTATTTTAATTGTAAGTATTAATTATAGGGGTCAAGACGTTCGAGTCTCTGACAATTTCTACCTATCTATTTTTTCCCTTGACAGATTTTAGAAATAGTCTAAAGTAAAAAATTCTATAATATATCAAGCAAGTATATACATGTTTTGCATCATTCTATGTAGTTCTTCATTGCCATTTACTATTTCTATTATTACTATTGTTAACCGTTTCTCCACTTATTTTGACGCCGTCTGTGTTTGATCTCAGATTTCTTCAGAGTATATGTTGAACAAGAGCTGTGATAGACTGCAACACTGTCTCACTCCTCTTGGAGGAGTTATCAACTTTAATTTTAGCGGTACCTATTTACTTTTCGTGTCCGGATCACACTATGTCACAACAGAAGTTTGCACCAGGTTTACGCTGCACCTCAAGACTGTTCGAAGTTTGTTAAGCAGTAATCAAATTGGGTATGAGAGGAAATGTCCCGATGCTAGTTCCTCCCTGATTGGGTCTTGCACCTCAACGAGCGATTTCTGGAGTCTTCTGGCTTCCTGAGGAACTTTTAAAGATAATATCTTGAACAAAAAGCTGTGTCGGGATTGGAGTCTGGGCCTCGTTGGTTGATGACCATAGAGCGGGTGCCTTGGTTTGATCTCATGTGTCCACCTTTCCTCTTCAGCGGCTACCTCTCTCCTAATGTGAGCACTGAAGTGATTTTAGCACTGAAAAACTTGCTCTCCAAATGCCTGGGAAAGAGCCAAATGAGCCTAAATGCTTCCGACCAGTTTCTCTTCTATGCCAGACGTGTAAGCTCATGAAACGAATGATTCTGAACAGAATCTGAGCGACTATCGAGAAGCTAATACCGGAACGAGCTGGTTTTAGACCCGTAAAATTTTGTGCCGGACACGTCCTTGTCCAATACATCGAGGATGGCTCCGAAAAGAAGAGATCACAGGGGCTGACTTAATTGACCTATATCTATTAAGTCATCTCTATCAGCAGTTGGAGCGTATACTTGGATTATGTTTAAGTCCAGTGCATGGTTCGTTATGAAAGTAATGCGCATTTTCTAGGATAATACATTTATTGATCCTATCGATATAAATGCTTAAGTTCTTTTGAAATATTCTTCATATGCATCAATGCACTTTCGGAGACGTTTCTGTTGATGGTTGGAAGGTAACCTGAAACTCCTCTACAGGAATGCCTTTCAACAACGTTGTAACGTGCGTTTTAATGTTTTCCAAGCTTAAAAGAAAAGCTTGAAGCTAAAGGAAAAAGCGGGAATTGTAATTAAATGGTTTTTCTTTGCCTTCCTCATCGCAGTCTTGTATCCGATTGAGTCGTTCTGACTTTGTCTAAGTTTCTGAGTGTGAGCCATGCAATCATCTTCCTTTTGCCTCATCTCAGTTCCGACTCTACTGTTTTCCTATGTTGGTGCTAATATGATCCGCCCTGCGTATTTAATTTTTCCAGTACCATCTATATCTAGGAGCTAGTTCCTAATTTATAGATTCGTGAGTAGTTGAATTAATGCGAGTAGCTCAACTACTTCACAGAAATATTATGTAATTCGTAATACGTTCACTTATTTAAATTATTTAATAATAATACGTCCAGTCTACTGACAGTAATGTGGATAACAACATTACTAAAAAAAAATATTTTTTAGCCAACATCGTTAATATTCTCGATATGCTGTTGACTTCCTGTCTTATTTGATCACCCGGTGCAAATTTCAGTTAAAATATTTACGTTTACGTTGAATTTGTTGACCTATTGTAAAATGACTAGCTGTTAAGAATAGTGTGTTTTTATATATGTAAGAGTAGTTGAAAGAAAACAAATGCACATATTATATTATTTATAAATAATGTAAAGCTCAATATAAATAAAAAGTTTTATGACTGTCGGCAGATCGAGTCAAGTGTGTTATTTATTAATATACAGAGAGTTTCTTAATGATGGGCTGAACTAAATTCAAGTCGAAGGTTCATATGTTTCTAACATAAAGGGTCTCAAAATTGTGTTCTTTTTCAGTTCTTTCTATCCTAAGTATGTGTTTTTCAACCCCTTGCGTGGGGTTTAAATAAAACGGACAATTGGCCAATATAGTTTTTTCCTAAGAACATAACTGTGCTAACCACTCAGACTCTCATAATAATGCCTTTCTCTTTTAAATACATATTATTCGTTTGTTTATTAAAAGTTGTTTTACAAAGAAAACTCCAATAGATATTATAAACGCCTAACCAAAAACGCAAGTTTACACACATTTTTTCCCCAAGTTACTAATACTCCTTCAAATGCCAAACATGATGACAGGATCAAGTACTTCTATCAGAGCAACTCCTTGGGTCCTTTTACTGTGGTTGTGGAAGGCCCCATAGATAAGAGTGTTGGTAATATGCACCCTTTGTCCATAGTTAAGATGCTCAGTCAACTCAAACTGCAAAACGATCGTGGGCCCCTAGGTAAGGGTAAAAATAAAATTATAATTGAGTTCAGTAATGCTGAGGCAGCTAACAGTTTCGTCTCGCATAGTGAGTTAGCCAGTAAAGGGTACAATCTTTATATTCCAGAGTATAATGTCTGCTCCAAGGGTATTATTAGAGGTGTACAATTTGATTTCACTTTAGAGGAAATATTGAATAATATTCAGTCTACTGTTGATATTTTAAAAGTAGTTAGATTTAACAGGAGGTCACTAAATGAGAAGAAGGAAGTTGTATTTGTAAAGACTGGAACGTGTCTACTGACATTTTCCGGAAAAAGTATCCCCAAGTCAATTAATTTGTATGGTGTTGAAATGGAGGTAGAAAATTATATAATGCCCGTCACTCAGTGCTTTAACTGTTTTCTCTTTGGTCATACTAAAAAACAGTGCAGAGGTAAGCCTAAATGTGCAAAATGTTCAGACCAAGGCCACTCAGATGATGATTGTACAAAGGACTTTAGGTGTGTTAACTGTGGTAACAACCACAGGTCAACCAATAAGGAGTGTCTCGAATACAAAAGGCAGAAACAAATCAAAATATATATGTCAGTAGACAGAGTTTCTTTTTATGAAGCTGATAAAATGCTTCCAAAAATTAAAAAGTCCTCTTTCTCAAGGCAGGCTGGGGATTTCCCCAACTTGCGTGAGCGGGATGGAAAGAATGTACAGGGATTTAGTCAGGTATCTAATAACAGAGATGTATATCAGAAAAGTAAAAATAGGTAAACATTAGAGAAAAACCCTTCTTACAGTAGTGTAGCATCACAAACTGGCGTCTCGACGTTCGGATGTAAAAAAAAGAAAAATTAAATTTTGTCACCCCCTGTCACCCCCGGGTATGATAGGGAAGCTGTGAAACAGTGCTTGGTGCCACAACCAACTCGTATGAAGGCATTCGACTCAGGTTCTTCTTGGTGCCATGATGTGGGGGGCCCCCCCGGGCATACCTCACAGCATGGTGCCAGTTCAGAGGGTGTGGACAAGCCTCTTGAGGAGGTTGAACAAATGAGATTTGCGTTGTTAAATATTGTGAAAAATATGCATTTTAGTGATATGCTGTTGATGCAAAATGTATTAAAAAACTTGAATGTGTCTTTAGATGTGCCAGGTCTTCCTTCAGAGATGGAGGATGATACTTGGTGACAAGTTCGCTGCCCCTTTGCGTGTCCTCCAATGGAATATATGAAGTGTATATTCCAATCTTATAAATTTGCAATTATTTAATAACAGTAATAAGTTTGACATCATTGTGTTGCAAGAGACATGGCTGAGGAATACTCAGTTTTCCTCTCTAAAGGGATATGTATGTGTCAGAAGTGATAGGAATGACGGTAAGGGTGGTATCCTTACCCTTGTTAAATCTGGTTTAGAGTTTGACATTGTTGACAACTTAGTTGCCAACATCCCCATTAATTTCCAAATCCAATCTATTAAGCTTAAACTTTCAAATATTACCTTAGTGAATGTGTACTGTCCTCCTAACATTCGAATTGAGTTCAACCAGCTCAAAAGTGTCATGGATCAGTTTGCTCACCCAAAACTGATAGTGGGAGACTTTAATAGTCAACACCCCTTATGGGGAAGTGATATATCCAACATGATGGGAAACCACATATAATATGCTTGATAATAATGATATTTTGATCCTTAATGATGGTTCACCAACTAGGTTCACTAGTCCTCTCTTGAACAAGTCTTGCCCGGATATCTCTGTCATTTCTGTTGCCTTGAGCCCTTATTGTATCTGGAGTACAATGGAGGACACAGGGAGTAGTGATCATTTTCCAATCCAAATTTCAATCTCAGGTGAAGGTCGGAGTCAGTCACCAAGTTATCTAAGTAGGGAAAGTGTTTCTAAACTTAATGTTAAGGGCTGTAATTGGGATTCATATTATGTGGCAGCATTGAATAAACTAAATAAATGGGGTTCCATTTCAAATTATAGTGAGTTTGAAAAGTTTCTGAGTGAAGTAGTTCAGGAGAATGTTCCTATACGCAAGCCTTATCTCGGTAAAAATCCCAAGCCTCCTACCCCTTGGTGGGACACTGAATGTAATAATATCTTATGTCTTCGTAAAGAAAAACTTAAAAAGCTTCGAGCTAATGCTTCCATTGAGAATTTTGTTGAATGCAAGTCATGGCTTTGTCTAAATTTGTATTTAAAAACAAAAAGAATGCCTCCTTTGTCAAATTCTGCAACAATCTAAACCGTAACACTCCAATGGGTGAAGTTTGGAAAACTGTGAAAAGATTTGGCAGTAGTATAAATAAACCTAACTGTAAGACGGTTAGCATAGCAGAGAGGGTGGCAGTAGAGATGCTGGATGGGTGGGAGCAGGCTTCTATTGGGCTGACTCCCTCCGAATTTTGCTTCACACCGGGTTATGGGGGGAGTGATCCTCCATTCTCCCTTCTGGAACTGGAATACGCACTGAAGGACAAACGGGACACCTCACCAGGAATGGACAATGTTTACTACTCCATGATTAAGAATCTTCCAGTCCGAGCAAAGGAGTTGTTGTTGGGGATGTATAATAGGGCACTCTTTGGTCACGAGATTCCATTTCAATGGAATAGAACTAAAATTCTACCTTTATTGAAGCCAGATCATCAGCCGGGAAACGCCAAAAGCTACAGACCAATTGCACTTACTTCTTTCGTGGGGAAAGTCCTGGAAACAGTTATTAAAAACAGAATAGAATGGGACTTGGAGAATAGGAGTTGGTTTCCTGGTGACCAGATGGGATTTAGGAGGGGGAAGGGTAGTTTGGAGTGTCTTTCTACCCTGACTTTATGTATACTTAAAGGTTTCCATACAAAACTGTATACGGTGGGAGTCTTCCTGGATGTTTCAGCTGCTTATGATAACGTAAGCATTCATAAATTGTATGATATTTTTGGGAGAAGCTAGCATATCTACCGATATTAAAAATCTTATTTTTAACTTGCTATCTAATCGTGAAATTTACGTAGATTTGCTGGATAATAATATTTTGGGTCCGCGAAGGGTTACCATAGGATTGCCCGAGGGGTCCCCCCTGAGCCCAATATTATTTAATATTTACACCCGGAAAATTCATAAAATTCCAAAAACCAACATTAGGATAATTCAATATGCTGATGACATTGTTTTATATTGTAGTGGGCCTAATATTTCAGATATTATTAGGGAAATAAATGAGTTTCTGCTACAGCTGGGTGCCCTCTTTTCCTCATTGAACTTGCATCTGTCCCCTAATAAGTCAAAGGCAATAGTTTTCTCGCCAAGAAAATCATACATCTTTCCAATTGACTATATTACTTATGAGGGAAGTGTAATCTCATGTGTTAAAGAATATAAAATTTGGGTATCATACTGACTGAAAATTTGAACTGGTCTAAGCAGACTGATCGGATGTGTATTGGAGCTAGGAAGGGCATTAATGTTATGAAGGCTGTTACACGTGTGTGGTGGGGAGCAGATCCTGTTACCCTGCTCTCTATTTATAAGGGTCTAGTTCGGTCTCATCTTGACTTTGGTGGGTTTCTATTGAGTCCCATCACTAAGAAAAACCAGTGCAAATTGGACAAGGTTCAATTTGAAGCTCTGAGGGTTATTACGGGATGCATGAAATCCACTCCAACTAATTTGTTACTGTCGGAATGTGCTGAAATCGCTAGTTAGTGACTCGCAGATTGCCATTCAGAAGATCTCCAGGGCATCATCCAAACACCGTCTGGATCATATTACCTTTCTTACTAAGCAGATTATTATAGAGGCACATGAATCCGACCCTGTTGTGAAATTATGTTATGTGCCGAGCCACTGTGGCATTGCGGGTAATGAAAGGGCGGACCTCTTGGCCTGCCTGGGTAGGAATTTGAATGTACCGTTGCCCATTGAACTTGACTGGGATGAGTTTTACCCGGAGGTTAAGCGTAGGCATTCTGCTGGGTGGCAAATTGCTTGGAGGCAAACATTTTTGAGCAAGCGTAGATATCTTGGCGAGTCTGATGCGTTTCCCTCTAAGCCTTGGTTCTCTGGACTGACTTATAAAGATAGGAGGCATATTACCACCATTATTCGCATTAGGACTGGGCATTGTTTGGTGCCTCAACATTTGTTTATGTTGGGAAGAGCAGACTCTTCATTATGTCATTGTGGTTCGCAGGGCACGTTGGAGCATATTTTGTTCCAATGTGACCGAATGAATGGTGATTTGTACCAGGAATTAATTAAAAGTGGAATCCAGGCTCCTGTATGCTTGCGGGGTGTGTTGGGTTCGCCGTGATCCACCATAATTAAACTCATTTGTCATTTTTTGAAAGTTAATAATATTGATTTATGATTTGAACATTATTGGATCATTTCCAGGTCTCTGACACCTTCTTTTCCATCCGAGGCTCTTCCAAAAGTGTGACAGCTCCTCCAGAGTCTTACTAACTTCTTAATCAGACCTAAGAGGAGAAGCTTAAGCTCTGACGTGGCGTAGGCCACCCTCGACCTAACCTAACTTGGCCTGGCTGAATACCCTAGTGGTGAAAGCCATAAAGAAAGTTAAAAAAAACCACACATTTCAGCGACACCTGCGAACTGACACCAAAACATCTTCTTCCTCTTCTTTAATTATATCTGTCGATCTGTTAATTGAGTCGCCTTGGGAGCTCTTAAAATGTCGATGGCCAGCTATCCATCTCTAAGGTAGTCTGTTAAAATTCAATCTCCCGCTGCTCTTTTCTGGAATGCTATCCACGGTAGTCGATCTTCTTTCATTCGGGTTACATGAGAGTGCCATTGTCGTTTCCTTTGCCGCCCCCATCTCATTACGTCCGGCACCTGACATTCATCTCTTATAAGCTCGTTCCTGACTCGGTCTCTTCTCGAGCTTCAATGCCGTAAGTCGTGATTGGCCTAACGCAAGTCTTGTAACTCTGGACCTTGCTGTCAATACCCATATATTTATTTGATCACACTACCTTTATGTCCATACCCACGTACTTAAACTTGGATACTTGCTCAAATTGCTAGGTTTATCTTGGACTACGAGCTTACATCTTTATGGGTTCTCTGGATAGGATATGTTTATGTTTAGTTGTGCTGCTAGTAGATGTAATTTATGGATCTGTCGTTGCAGGTCATCCTCTGTTTCTCCGATGAGAACTGCGTCATAGGCGTAGCATATTTTGGTTATATTTTCTTCCATTATTAGGATATTGTTGAATTGATTATTGAATATAAATGGGCTGAGACTCTCTCCCTGTCTGATTCTTCCTGGTGTTCCTATGTTTTTCGTGTAGCTGTCTACTGCTTTAATACTTGTGTAGTTGCCGGTATTTAGATTTTGTATAACTTTGGCAATGTCGTCGGGCACCACTCTCTCCTTTAGTAAGTCGATAACGTCAGTCAAATGCCTTGGTGTGGTCGACCAAACATAGGTAGGCTGGCACGTTGTATTGAAATGATTTTTCATTTAATTGTTTGACTAAGATAAGGCATCTGTAAATGGCTGTCGTTTGAAACCCTTCTGTTCTTCTTTGTTCGTAACTGTGCCTCGATCTTACATTTCAAGATGTGTGTGAAGAGCTTTATTCTTGAATTTAAGAGAGTTATGCCTCTATAGTTCTCGGATAAATTTTTCTGCCCCTTTTTAAAGATAGGGATAGTATCGCTTTTATGTCAGTCGCTGGGTGTTTCTAATGTATCGGGGATCTTTCCATATAATGTTGTCATCTTGGTAAAGAGTTCGGGGCCGGCGTATTTTATAAGTTTGTTGCTAATGATGTGTGCTCCTGGTGCGTCTTGATTCCTTCCTGTAACCAAAACATACATACCTGAAATCTGCTTCTTCTATTTAGAAAGAAAGCTTATACTTCCTAACCATAGATAGATATGGTACTTATAGATAGATATGTTTACATATAAATATTAGGACATCTTTTGAATGTACGTGTAGCACCAGGTGAACGAAAGGGTTGTAAGTTCTAGCTAACGACAATTCGCTATAAATGTGCAAGAACATAATGATGCAATATTTCAGCAGCAGTGGATTAGAAGAAGAAGTCTGCTTCCATGGCCTCCGCCCCCACCAGCCCTATCTTGCTATGATTTTTTCTTGTGAGGTCGATTAAAGGATATCAGACTCAACCTACAACCAGAGATTTTATTGCGAAAATTAACTCTTTCTGTTGGAATGTCAAACAACGCCCTCTAGCAGCCACATGTGGAACTGACAAAACTTCAAATATTAAAATATTTGTAGCATCAGGATAGTCGGTCTTGGTCGAAATTGGCTTAACTGTTTTAAACAAGTTGTTGTATGGATGTGCGTATGTATCTTATGTTGTGTTATTTACGGAAACTTTTGAATACCCCCCACCACTTTGTTTTTAGAGATATATCGGAAAGTGTCAAATAAAAAGTTTAGTTTATGCCCACTTTAATGCTCAGGTATTTTTTATTACGTTAATATGGCAGACATAACAGAAAAATCACTTTGCTGGATATTCGATAATACCTCAATTTTTCTCTTGACCGTTTTACTTGTATTTTTTTCACCGCAAGCCTCCACGATGGATAATTTCACACATCCACTATACATCGCATTATTAGCTGGCCACCCTGTACATAAAAACGCTTGGAAATCACTAGGTAATCAAACGAAAATGTCTGCACATGTATTTATTTGGACAAAGTTAACAAATTGGAGATAATTAAACAAAATAAAAATCAAGTTAGAAACTAAAATAATATAAAACGATTGTAAATACGTTTATATTACCAATGTTTAAAAATGTGAGAGTATGATTGTCATTAATATTATTACGTTTGAAGAAGAACATCATAAATTATGTATATAGATTTGTATTTATTTACTTTGGTGCTCTGCCTGTCACTATTTTATATACCTGCAGTTTGAACTTCTCCATTTTTGTATACCTATATGTGTTGCAACAAGAAGTTAAAATAAACTATCCAGTAATACAAGGACACCCTGTACATTGCGTAAGTAAAAGGTGTGTCGTTTGAGCATTAGTTACAAGATTACGCCCCCAACAGTTTTTTAACAGTATACCCAGGTATGGAGTAGAAAAAAATCAAAATAATCATCGCCACCGCAATAATGATGAACAACTTCAGGATCGTCCATTTGTAATTATGCCACAAAATGTAGCGGATTGACTTGATCGGATTCATAAACCACATAAACGACGAGTCCGGACGACTGTAAAAATGATAAAAATGTCATTTCAAAGCCGCAGATTTTCTGCAAAGCTTACTTGGGTTTCTCCAAAGGATCGGGCTCTCCTCTTCCTAAACCAGCGGGGAGTTTTTTCCGCCTCCTCGCTGGTCAGCAGGTGGAATTCTGCCTCCACTTTTCCAGTCAGTTCCATTTCTTCGTTTTCCTTTTTCACGTAGAACGGCCACCAACCTGTGCAGAAAACATAAAGACCATTGCTTCAAACATCCATTTGAAAGGTGTAAGATCGAAGGAAGAAAGTAAACAACTCTCCCAGATCTTAAATAAGTTAAGTTCTTTAGTTCCAAATTATTGTATTTTTCTGTATATAAAGATAACAAAACATGTTGAAGGTAATTTCATTATTTACAAGAATGACAGAATTAAAGATGTTCGCCAAAAGTTGTCAAAGACGCACAACAGAAAATTTAGTTTGAAAACACAAACATTGACTAGAATTTACTTGAAAAGTAGAATTTTTATTTTTTTTATATTCATTTTACTGAAACTTTTGCAAATTTATGGTTCACATTTTATTGTTTTCTTAGTTTTGAACAGCAAAGAAAGAATTATGTGTATATGTATATGGATTTCTTATATAAGCAGAATGTGACTTGACTGATCAACGTCGAAATGTCTCATTCACCTTTAATTCGTCTCTGTTTGAAAATATTAACGGTAGGCACAGAGTCGTCCGGTTTCAACATGTCCAAAGTGCACAACTTTGAGGATTTTGCCCCCCGAGGAAATCGGTTCAAGTCCAGGGTAACCGCACCTAGAACACGCATTCAAAATAACGGTTTTAACCGCCATCATCAGCTATAACCTAGAAAATCGTCGGCAGAAAAGTGATCAGCGTCCCACACTTGTAATTCCAATCGCGCAGGAATTTTGCATTCGGTTTCATCCCAGGAGAACAAAGACTCTTTTCTGGTTATCACGATTTTCTGCTCGGCCACCAAATACTCAAACGGGAAAACAAACCGCCAGTTAAAGTTACCTTCTCCAGTAAGAGAACGATAGTGGATATCAGTTGACTGGCAGTCTTCCTGACCTTTTAACCATCTAAAAATAAATAATCGTCAGGTTTCTGCCTAAAAATGTCTATCAAACTTACCCTTTAACGTAAATATCCGACATTTTCTCACCGGTAAAAAAAGCATCATCCTCCAAAACTACTTCATCCGTGTTCCTATAATAACACGCAACTCGTAACTCTTTGGTTTTCGGGGTGATATGTCGATGGGAGGTCCCGGTAGCGGCATATCCATAGGAAACATATCCACCCACATTTCCAGTTTTCCTGTAAATCAAAGCTGTTACAGTAAATTAAATTGCAATAAAACTACTATATAACCTTGTTCTATACCAGGTTTGTCGGGATTGTAAAGTGGTCGAGTTTCCACGTGTTCTGGTACTAAGTGACAACCAATTTTGGGAATTTCCTGCCATCTGAAAAGGTATACATTGTGTACCTTGAAAATGGTGAGGTTTTGTTTTTTGTTTATCAATCCCAATCCTCTGACCGGTTTCGCCGTATTACGGCTCATCAGAGAGGCTATAGGGCTTGATAACCAAAGAACAAAACCTTCGTTCCAGTATAGTCAACTGGATGCCAGAAATGATAGTTGTGTGCAACATCTGGTGACATCTGTACTCAACTCTATGAGTTAGAAAGTACAGATGGCGTTCCAAAATCTAGGAACAGCACCATTAATGCCGCATCATTCGGTAAACACCGATCTGATTGGTTGAAAATGGTGAGGTTTTGTTTTTTGTTTATCAATCCCAATCCTCTGACCGGTTTCGCCGTATTACGGCTCATCAGAGAGGCTATAGGGCTTGATAACCAAAGAACAAAACCTTCGTTCCAGTATAGTCAACTGGATGCCAGAAATGATAGTTGTGTGCAACATCTGGTGACATCTGTACTCAACTCTATGAGTTAGAAAGTACAGATGGCGTTCCAAAATCTAGGAACAGCACCATTAGAATGATGCGGCATAGGAGACAACAACAACAACACAACTATCATTGTGTACCTTGTTGACTTACTTACTTATTTTACTGTAGGTTAAAGTTATGAGCTAATAGGTTATAAATAGATATTTCTGTTTTGGCCTCACTGCCCAAAATAGAAAGGCAAATCATTGTTCAGTATGAACCATCGGCCTCCTTAAGAGGACTTGAAGAAGCCACCCAGGCCCTATCTACAGCCTGTAAGACCGTTGTTTGTGGTTGCTAAGGACTTAAATGAATAAAAGCTGTAAGTAGAACCTTCAAATAGACAAAGCAGTCGGCAAATACGTGCCCCGGTGTTTCTTCGTAACTCAGTATTGAAGCCGCCTTTTCAATACTGAGCTTTACGGATTCCCAGCTTATGCTAGTGATTTACTTATTTAATCCTGTCTAAGCTATCTAAAATGACGAGAAAATAAGTACCGATCGGTACACGCAACTTGTAGGGATTGACACACCAGGTTGTTTGATATTTCGAAGCCACGACATTTTCTTTCTGCCCTCTATTTTGTTTCTGTTAATAGTTGGAGCAAATCGTACCTTTTTTGGTTAGTTTTTCTTGCTGTTCACGGGACTTTCCAGATTGTTCGGTAGAGATACATTTCAAATGCTTGCAGCTTATTAAATGCGTCCAACCTTCATGGTCCAGCCTTCCATCTCATACAACAGTACGGACCATCCGTAAAATTTTGGGAATCTTATTCTGAGATTGAGGTCAAAGTCAGTTGTCAAAGAGTTGGTAAAAACGATTTTGCATCTCACACAACCAAGTCCCCAGAACCTTCACATAACCAAGTCCCCAGAAAAATAAACTTTTTTACTCGCTCTGTGTCTTCACTATCGTATGAGAGTTCTGGATCTCATTCAATTTGCATGTGACGAGTACTAAAAATTTTGTGTGTTTTGTGTTAGTGTTAATTCCCCTAAGCCGGCCGTTCATTCCAACTAGAAAGAGCCTTTGAAGGTCATTCATATTGTCTGCTATGAGGACTACATTTGCGTATATTATATGTTAATCTATGTGACATTTACTTTGATGCTTAATTTGTTGTCCTTCGAGAGCTCCTTGGAAAATGTTCTCAAAGTAAATGTTAATTAGAAGTGGGGAGAAAACACATCCCTGTCTTACAACTCTAAGGATTTAAAGATCTGCTAACAGGCACTGCAAAAAACCATGGTTTGTCGTTCCCATCACCAGGTAATGGAAGAATGTTTTTTTGAGTGTACCGACCCACTAACAAATCTTATTATTTATATAGTAAAATATTATTATAGCATGTTGTTTGTTGCTGACTGCAACGGATTTTTTTAACTCTATTAAAAATCAAACCTCAGCATAATATTAATAATCCATTATTTTATAACAAGCTCCCTGAGAAAGAAATGTATTAAAGGGATAATTTGATTGAATTTAAGTATATAATAGAAGAAAAAACCCAACAGAAACCAGTTACAGCATTCGAAGATTTGGAGGAAAATACCTTACCGGTGGACTTTTATGTATTCATCATCCCTCTGAGCTACCTCTTAACGTGACAGTATCTTTATCACGTTTTCGTTTTATTTTCTTTGCATTATTACTACTCTAAATTATTACTAAATAAACTAGTTTTGAATGTTTTGATTCACTTGTAGTTTTATACGTGTTCATTGCCTGGTTGAACAAAGTTCGGTAAGCGCATATATTAAAATAACTTCTTCTTAAGTCTCTGTCGATACACGAAGGTTGGCTATCCAAATGGCTAACATAGTCCTGGATACTGCAGCTCTGAATATATCTAATGAGAAGCCATCTTCTCAGATCCTTTAATCATGAATTTTGACGTGATATCTTTCCTTGTATTTTTGATTATCAGTCTCAGAAACTCATACTTCTCGCCTCTCATAACGTGGCCAATGTAACTCGTTTCTCGTTGTTTTATTGTCAGTAGAAGTTTTGATTTGTTCTCCCAAAAGCCTCAGCACCTCCTCATTTGTTACTCTTTGTACCCATGGTATGCGGAGTATTATTTTGTACCAGTACCTACATCTTAAAGGCAGGCTCCTTTCTAGACCAGAGTTAACAGTCCAACTTTCACAGTCGTGCAGTAAAACCGAGAAAATATAGCACCAGACTATACGAATTCGAAGTTCCAATCTGAGGTCTGCTCTTGTAATTCTAACTTGTTAAATTCTGGATCTTACATCTTTCTTGAGGTCGATCTGATCATTAGAAGAACTAGCGTCTGCTAAATATATCCAAAGCTTTCGTATTTTTTGTAATGAAACGTCTGGCACCATGTTGCAGCAGCATAGGAAGGATGTATGGGAAGGTTGTCGGTTCTACTATTTTCCGCCAGCAGCGTGGTGTCTAGAATGAGATAGGCTCCTAGTATTTTCCTGGGGTTTGGACAGTGAATACTTACCTACTCCTTGTATTTAGGTACGTATTCAATATAATGCTTTGCGTTGCTTGAGGGAAAACTGCGTCGATCTTCCTTACTACCTACCTTCAAGACCATATCTTTTAATTTTGCCATCATCCTTAAAGGCTTGTTTTCCAAACTTAAGTCATAAGCTATAAACTCATGTATGAACTTGACACCTTCTTTTTACAGCGTCATAGTAAACAATATAAAGTGTGGGCTAGAATGTTGGCAAAAGAGAAAGAATCCTGCCGAACCTCTCAGTATTTTTGTGTAGATAGCGGTTTAGCTAACTGGTCTAAATTGTTTATAGTATTAGATACAGACAAACAATTAAACCGCAATTAGTATTCATTTAATTTCATTGTTTTTTTTATTATTATGCTGGTGTTTCCGACAACATATTCGTACAAAAAGGCTTTAAGTAAGGTTAGTCCAATACAATTTTTTATAAATACATTAATCGGGTAGGTAAGTAAAATCTGCTGAACTAAGTATGAAATATTTTTTTGTGCTGACGCTGATTCACGAGATAATCAAATTTTTCTTCTAAAAAGTGACCTTTTCTAAATTGCCTTGTTGCACAGTGTACTAACCGATGCAAAACTTGCAAAGCCGCGTGCTCCTCAAAATCCCCCCAAAAACCATTTTCACCGAATTCACTAGTGTGGTAGATGTGATTTCCGATTTTAATTTGTCCATCACTGTACACTGGGGGATCAAATTTAGCTTCTTTGCACAATTTCGCCAGAATCTGGGTGGGTTTCATAGCATCCCTCCAAGCATTAAACCCATTCCTGTAACACACTCTGGTCAACCATTTTAGTGAAATCAATACAAAACAAAACATACAATTCATATTTCTCGGGGAGGCCACAAGTGGCTCGATGTTTGCTGTAGAAACGATTTTCTAGATCGATTTTCGTTTCTCCAATCATGTCGTCAGACCCGAGTAAGTCCCAGTCGAATACCTGTACCGTCAATAGAGAGTCTTGAGGGATGGTGGCCTCAATTTCAAAACACCTATTAAATTAAACTCAGTGTCATTCATTCAACTGTAGAGATCTTTTTTTGTCGGTACAAGGCAACTATACGATAATATAAGCTTATATCCACTAAATAAAGGTTAGTTGTGTAGATTCAGTTTAATTTTGACATACCGAGTAGGTGAAACCTTCTGACCCTTTTTTGGACTTGAGCCGTATACCCACTATCACACAAAACCACTCTCGAGGGAACCCACCAACCTCCACGTCTCTTAAAACTACAAGGGAACTTTTTTTTCCCTTTTTTCTTTTTAATTTTTATTTGTCTTTTACCGTGCTTTTTTTTTCTTATTTTTATTTTTTATTTTATTTACCATCAGTTTCCTATTATCAATACTATTATCTACAGTACGTATAGTTTTTACTTATTATTTACAATTTATACATTTCCATTTATCATCTACAACCTATTTACAAGAATTTGAGTCGTTGTGCTCCTACATGGCATCTCCTCCTTCCCTATCGCCCTTTCACCCCACGCATTTTATTTCAATTTACCCCCTACCCTTAGCCTAACTTCTCCCACACCACTCCACTCTCTCTCATGTTCTCTCTCTCTCTCCTAAATCACACTCCTCCCTACATGTCGCGAGTCCTCCTCACTTCTCCCACATGTGCACAAACCGTCTCGCCTTAGAGCCACCCTTCTCAGATAGGTGGCCAGGTTGCCGTGGCTCGGCAGGAGCTGGCTGCCTCTAAATGACAACGGACATCTGTCCACCCCCACTTCCTTGCACAACTGGTACACCCTCCTCGTTTTGGTGGTGGTGTCCCAGCTGTTTTGCCCCACTCATTTATAGCTTCGCTTGATCTTCTTTCTCTCCCAAAGTTTAATGCCCTCCCATCCTCCTGTCTCTCCCTCCCATTTAGCCGACCTGGCTAGGCCATCCGCACGTACGATCCCCAAGCACTCCATTTCCACTCCAAAAATACCCTGTAAACCCTTTCGTGCTATCCCTGTAACCATGATCTTCACTTGTTCTACCAACCTGTGTAAGCTAGGCCTCTTAAGCGCTTCCACGGCCGCCAGGCAGTCAGTATATATTGAATATTTAACCTCCCCTTTAGATTCAACCATTTTAAGGGCTTCCCCTATACCCAGAATTTCTGCACTTAAGCTGTCCCTTTCCTGATCTTTCCAAAACTTTTCATTTCCACACCCCGGCAACCAGTATTACCTGATCGTCCGCGAATACTCCGTCCGTAAACTGACATTCTCTGGTCCTCTTCGTCGAACATCTCTAACCATTCGTTCAGGCAAACCAGCTAGAGGGACGGTCCCAGGCTAGACCTCTGTGACAGCCCCTCTGCACCCTCTCACTCACATCCCCACTCCTTACCACCTTGTCATTTATAAACTGTCACGCAATCTCCTTGAGGAGCCCTGGCACTCCGTCCTCTTACATTCTCCTGTCCACGTATGGCCACGCCATGTTGAATGCGTTTTTAAATTCTAGCATAACTACTAACACGTGCCAGTTCATCTCCTTATATTCCCTCAATTTCTGCAATAGTTTAATTTTAATATTATATATTATATAGAGTATAGTTTGTATATCCTAAGAAATGTTATGTTTATGTTTACGGTTGTGTTTTTGTACATTTTCTTTCAAGCGCAAAGTAAAACAATGTAATCGAGAGTTTGAACTGTTTTGAATGTGACCAAAAAAAACAAACGTCACATTCAAACCACATCTGTCTATTCATTTTTACGTCTTCCAGTTTTGTTTTAATATTGCGCATAGGTACACAAAAGCCTGATAGAAAAAGCACATATAGACAAAACTCCAGACCATATTGTTGTTCTATCGGATTACTTTCGTCCCCGAAAACAAACCCGAGTAAGATTGAAAAGAAATTATTAGATGTATGTTTCCTGAATTAACTGTATTGCATTGCTTCAAGAGCTGTAGTACGATTGTGTTAGAAGTAGGTAATAAGGTGGTCAGGTCAGTTTTTTATTTTCATCAATTAACACGGGTATATCTGTCTGGGAAAATTTAAGTGACTTTAGGTGGTCAAGCTATGAGCCCAAATATGCCTTATTTCAGCCAAGGTCAAAGTGAAGGCGGTGTATAGACAGGCAATCTCGAGGTGGTTCTGGTCGCCGTGGTGTCGGGCAAGAATATAGAGAAGAGCTGGGAGAGAGTGTAGGAGATGAGCAAGAGATGGGAGAAGAAGGGAAAGATGAAATATAGTTACAGAAAGACGGGATCCATGTTTATGGAAAACTATAGAGGAGAGAGTGGCGTGCAGCGAATGAATATATTTGCTTGGGATCAAGTTAGACAGGAAAGGCTGTTTACGTGTCAAGCATGTAAGGAGACGAATGGCTGAGGTTGTCGGCAAACCTCTGCAGAAATAAGGGAACCATAAACAAGGAAAATGTAAGGGCAATAATGACAAGCGGCGCTGTATGGGAGTCAGATTTGGGGTGTTACAGGACATTGGCCACGGAGACCCTCAATGGCACACGACCGTGATATTTAGCTGCCGCCGCTGCTGCCAAATTTAGGGAGGGACCAGTGAGTATAAGGAAGAGAGGACGACAAACCGTACTCGGTATAGAGAATCTGGACAAAGACAGAGGAGGTCTCAATAAAAGGGAAAACGGGTCGCCTGGGTTAATGCGGGAGTGTATAAAGGATGGAAGGAAGCAGAATGGGCCAAAAGTAGGAGTTATTGGGAGGATCTTGAGATGGGCAGCTTGAGATTCTAGGAATAGGGGAAGCTTTTTTTTATTGGTGGGAAAAAAAAGGAAATTTAGTTGGTCCACTCAAAATGGCTGGCTGCCGTTGATATATTGGGAACCCCAGCTTTTACCGACTAGTAAGAAGTGTGGCAGCAAAATTGGCTTGTAAGCAGAGCAAGGGGCGAGAGAATGAGGAAATCGTGAAAGCGGATCGCTTAGCAAAGAGAGCAAATAGGAGGGAGAGCTAGGAAGATTTGAAGAAATTAGACAGTGGGAGGAAAAAAGGATTAAGCGGTAAATGGGTCATGCACGAATGGCAAGAGCTGGACAGACACCACTTCAAAAGGAAGGGAGGTATACTAGTTGTGGAAGGAATAGAGGACGGAGAGATCGCCGTCATTCGGGGGAAGCCAGCAACTGATGGGCCACGGCAATCTGGCCGCCTACCTAAAGATAATGGATCTTAGACAAGTAGGGGTGCGGGGGTAATGCGAGGGGCGAGGAAAATTCGCTCCATGTGTGAGTCTAAAATTTTGTGAAATCACACAACCATTTACCTGGAAAGAAATCTTACAGTGAAGCAATTTTCGGTAAAATATACTCACTATTATTTCACCAAATTTTATCATTTTTATAAAGCATTTGATTTTGAATTGGAGTAAGCTTTGTATTTGAACTTTTTTAGGGTTTTTTCGAACTGTAAATTTTTAATTTGCTAAATATTAATAATCAATTTTCATATTCAAAAAATTTTAGCACTCACTTTCCGAAAACTGGATTGAGCTGTTTGGAGATGTAATTGTCCTTGTCGCTGATCCGTTTCGATCCCAAATGGAGCACCACGTAAGGATCAGCCTTGCCGTTCAAATCCATTGGGTGTAAATCGTTCGCTTTGACCACATAAACTCGCACCAACACTTTGATGGGGTCGTTGGAGGGTATTCCATGGAACAGGCCATATTGCAGGTCTAGTTTGATGTCTGAGTCTTTGGGTAGCGGCCATTTGTACACTTTCACCGCCCCCTAAGTTTGATTTTATTTTGTTTCAGTGAGAATATCTGATAAATCTGGAATACCTACTTTGAAGTGCCCTACCACGCGATTTTCATCATTGTTGTCCCCGCTCGTTTTTTTTGCCCCGGTACAGTTCGAACGTTTTTAGCCATTCTTTAAACTCGTCAAATTCGGGACGCGCTTCCAGTTCGGTGGGATAAACCTAGACAAATGTTGATTTGATAGATAATTACAAAATGTATGTACAACGCGTGACGCCATTAGTGTGGCACCTGAACCTAAGCTCTAACCTATAGTCTGTTCACAATATTTTTAAGTCTGAATAGACAAAAATATCGATGGCATGTCTCCACTACAACTTTTCAACTACGGAACACACCATCATGTGACCATATACGCAAATTAACCTTAGCACTGCAGGTGACCACCCTCATCTCATTGGTATAGTGAGCTTATCTTTGTTCTTTTGCGTCTAGCACATATACTAAGTCATACGATAAATAAATAATTAAACAGCTTATGTACCTTGAACAAGACTGGCTTGGACGTAACTTTCCTCCTGGCACTTTTAGGACTTAGTCGGGCCGCGATTCGAGCTGCTGTGGTCGTGGATTTGCCCCCAAATTTCAGCTTGTTATAGTCGAAAATGGGACTTTTGTCCGTCGCATCTTGCAGAGGAGGTTGAATAGTGTTCGTCTGATCATTTGTCTGGAAGACGCAATTAAAACAGTTTACATGATACACAACAGTTAATGTTCTTTATAGATAATGTTACTACGATCACTCGAAGATTTCCTGAAATTTAGGGTCAAGTACATTTCAATTTTTTTTTTAGGATACTAAGCAATCGTGCGCCTGCGCGGACTTGACATATTGATCCTAACATCGCGCAGATGCATCACAAGACTAACCGCATTTATTGTCATGATAAGAACAAAATATCACAGATACTATGTATCACTATAAATATTAGTGGTTCCACTACAATTTCTCTGAGGTTCTACGTTGACGTTCGTCTCGCTGCTCCACTTTTCTTTTCAAACTCATTATATGCTTCACAAAGTCGTGTACCAGTTTCCATTCTCTTTTTCCTTTAAGCATAATGTTCACCAAACTATCTTCGTCAATCAGTCTGCCAAGAGACAGTTCTAGTTCAAATCTGCTTCCAGTTAATGTGGTGCAATTAAACAAGCTGTGCTCGGCGTCACCCTTGCTGCTTCACACTGCCTGAAAAGACAGGTGCCATTTCGAGCTTCTTGACGTCCATTCAGCACCTGATGACTGTCAAGGCCCTGTTACCAGCGTTACAAGTTCTGTCTCAATTTTATTCAATACTTCCAAGCAACTTTATTAAGATGTCAAATCAAAAATAACAAATTTTGGCGCTACATGAGTTGAAAAAAGCTCTCAGCCATGCTGGTCACCTTTCAGGAAGTGGCAGAATCGTCAAGAACCAGGAGATCGTTCGAGAACGTATCAGGCAAAATCCGAGAGTCTCCAGAGAAAAATAGCTCGTGAGACTGGTATCAATCGGGAATCGATTTGTCAAATAACCATTTCCATCTTAAGCTCTACAAGCTCCGAAAAGTTCACCTCCTCACCAACAACAAGCGCGTACTGCAAACGACTTCTTTGTCTTTCCTTCAGTGGGACTACGTCCACTTCACAGATGGGAACCTGGTTTGCGGAGGCCCCCGGCACATTTATCGTCAAACATTACCAAATTCCTTCGGCCGTTATGGTTTGGGTCAAAATTTGCGCCAACGGCAAGACCCTCCTCGTTTTTTTTTAAAAAGGAGTCAAAATCAACAAAGACGTCTACCGACGTGACATCCTCGTGGCCGTCGTACTTCCGTGGACCCAGCAGCACTTAGGCAATACGGCTTGGACGTTCTAACAAGAGTTAGCTACGGCTCACAAGGCAAAACAGACCACAGCCTGTGCTACACGCCACAAAACTTTGAATTGGCATGTTGGGTTGAATAAGGCCGCTGAAAATGTTTCGAAGCGTTTGATGGTGCTCTGCCGAGACGCAACAAGGACGCCACTTCAAAATCGGCTGAGTATGTGGTAGTCAAAATAATTTTTATTGCTCTTTGTTAATAAATTTGTTTGAAAATTAAAAATTTTATGAAGTTTTAGAGATCATTTTTTTATTGTCACCCTGTAAACAAACAAACTGGCTGTCTACCTTATAAGTGACGTTTGTTACTTACAAGTGTACAGCTTTGCCTTCATTGGATTCCCGTATCATGCGTTCTACCGAAGCAAAATACTTAGTCCACCAGTCTTTGTTGTGCTCCTCATCTTCGTACTCCTGCTCCTCCTCCAAATCATGATTTTTCCATTTTCTGCTACCTGTTCGGGTTTTTTTTGCTGAGCTTCTGAGTTCCGTACCCTAGTCAAAATATTCGTCTATTAAAACTGCATGTTACAGTGAACGACTAAAACTACCGAATTTATTAGGCAAGTCCTTGGGCAGTAAAGGGCTTTTCTCTTTTTTGGCATGATCGAACAGAGAGGGAATGACTTCTTGGTGGTTTGCCGAGTCTTCGTAAGTTTTGAACTGGTTCCAGGAAGTTTTCCGCCGTTCTTCGGCCTCTCTTTCTTTCCTGGTCAACGGAGTAAACATATACCTGTGGATTGAGTTGATCACGTGGGTTCCAACTAGAGTATACCTGAAATCAACCATGGATTAACCAAGAAAAAACAGAGCATTTGCAGTCTACCGTCCAAAACTGCGACAGTCCACCACTCTTATAGTTAACGGTGGTCGATACAGCTCCTGTTCGGGCAAATCGACTTCTAGAAACTTGACGGGAGTGGAAAAATTCGGATTTTTCCTGTAACCGCACCAAATTTGAGGTTAGGATTTAATTTTATTAAGCCTGAATTTCACCGGATATTGGAGATGATGCTGGAATACAAAATGTGTCCGGAACACTCGATATCCACCCGCGGTTTGTCCACTGTTAACAGGTGGATCCGTTTCAGGTCTCTCAGACCCCAAAAAAGCACGTCAATTCGATACCGCGCTAATGTTGGTCTGATTTCTCTAGGTACTGGCAGTAGCACGGTCACTTGGCTTGGATCGGTGTCCTAGAAAAGGTCAGTGGATAAACAGACAATTTAAATAGCTTGGAGCCAGGATATGCTTTAAAAATTACAGCAACGAAGAGATTAAAGCATAAATACACAGTGGCAGTAGGTGTTTCTTTGCTATGCAAACCTTCATAAAAGTCAAAGCTGGGGGTGTACCAGGCTGTAATCAAATCGAACATCTGATATGCCTGTGTAACTTGTACCCTTACAAAACACCACGAGCTTCTACTAAAGCGGTTCGAAATAAAGATTCGGAGAAGAATATTTGACCTCGTCAAGGATAGAAACATGAAGCAATATCGCATTAAGACAAATATAGAAATTCAGGACCTCTACCAAAAGCAGCATACAGTCAAACCAAGAACGAGGTGAGCTGGGCATGTCCAAAGAGCATTTGACGACCGACTGATCAAGATACTATGGGATAAAAAGAGATTTGCAATGGACCTAAGTGGGGATGGACGGTAAAGCTGTGAACCAGTTTCAGGAAGCTACAAAAAAGTTGATTGAAACTTTACCCCCACAACTTTGCCAACGGAGTTACACAGCACTTAAGATAACTCTGCATTTTAGTGCAAAGTTGGATAAGAGCTAGAAAAAAATGGATGTTTTATTAGATTCCTCGTCCTTGATTTAGTAAGAAATGACTTTTTACATGATTTTCTAGCTCAAAGTTAAAAAAATTTCGTAAATTGGCCGTAACAGTCTTTCTGCCGTAGGGTCACTCTTTTACGACTTTGAATTAATTAGGTGGTTTTTCGATTGATGTAGGGAGAATAATTTATTGCCCGTTTTCTGTTATCTTTAACCCAGTTTGAGAAACTTGGCTTTAAACTCACTTGGGTGAGAGAGATTAAAAAATTGGCATTACAATTGGATTTTTTAGTATAAAATTACTCTTGACTCGATTTTCTAGCTGAAAATTCAAAAATTGCCGCAAATTGGCCGTATAGGGTCACATTTACGACAAATTAGTAATTTGTTATACAAAATCGAGTTAAAAGTTTGTTTTGACCAATTTGGGGATTCATTCCTGTTGTCAATTTTAAAGTAACTCTTACCCAAGTCGAGAAACTGCGTTTCAATCAGATTTGGAAAGGAGATACGATCAAAGGAAATTTATCAAGAAAGAGATCGCTGGAGCAGCCGAGACTCAGACGAAAGGACAACATTTTAAAAGACCTCCAGACTATGCAGGTATGTGACTGAACGGAGGTCATGTTGGACCCACCAAGGGTTGTAGTGCTACCCAGAGAGTGTTGAGCAACGCATGGGAAAAAAACCACACACAGCTTTATTACCTTAAAAATAGGAATGTCTTTGGGTTTTGGCAACGCTGGTAAGGAACTGTCAGATCCTCCGTAAATCTCCAACAACTCGAAGGCAGCCAATAATTCCCCAGCGTGATCCACGCCCCTGGTGATAGTAAACCACTCCAAAGGGGGAGGAAAAGCCGGTTTCACGTACTTATCATCCCTTAGTTTGACGTGGGGCTTTGCCATTGTCCTACCAATAAATTCGGACTTTCCCACTTGATCCTGATCGAATATTTCTATCACCAAAGAGGGTGGTGCTTGTTTAATTTCCTCCGATGAACCTACATCGATAAATTTGCTTAAAAACTGTTCCTCTTTATCAGTGTAAGCGTACCAAAAACCAAAATTTCATCAAACACTAGTAGTTCATCCCATGTGGGACTGAGAGTCTCGTCAATCACCTGGGTGGCTTTACAGAACTCCACGGCGATGACACGAGCAAATGGATCTGACAAACCGGAAGCGTCGCTGCCAATCAAGGACCTGGCCTGGTAAATATGGGCCCGAAGTTGGAACGTCTGCAACAATCTCGAAAAATAACGACTCTACAGTAATAAGGATCATTATTACATGTTTTTCCACGTAGTGGATCACGGAAGGAGGTAATGCCTTAGGTCGTTCCACGTTTTTCAGTTCCTGGGACACCTCGTAACCTCTGGGGATCCCCAGAACGAAATTTTTTTTGTGCTTTAACATTCCCAGCCACACGTATACTTGCACTTTGGCTGGAATTGTCCAGCCACTTGGTCCGGTGTTGCGTTTACCTGGAAGCTGCATCACCATTTCAAACCGTGAATAACTAAAAAAATTAATTACTTTTAAAAATGTTGTCTTAACCCTTCCACAATCTTTGCCCCTCTCTTCATCCACAATAGAGTAGACTATATCCCTAGCTGGGATTCTCTGATAGGCTCTCCGTTTTCCCCCGCAAATCATCCAAAAGAAAATGTCAGGCAGGGAGTGTTGTGGCTAAAATTTGCACAAACGTAACGTCAAACCTTTAACAATTATGGTTTGCTAATACGTCTTCAATTAGAAATTTCAGCTTGGCTAAGTAAGTTTGAGTCGTCCGGGCCCGTTCCTTAAACGAGCTTTTCGTCACCAAAGCTTTTAAGTTTTTAGCAGCGTTGCCGATGTTCTCCTAAAAATATCAAATATTGTTGGAATCGGATAGTCCAGTCAACAAAGATTAAAAAAAAATATAAAAAGAAATGCTTGAAACACATTTTTTTTTTACTATGTAACTTTTGTTGGACTGTTCAGAAGATTAACTTAAATGATCTATCCGCCAAAATGATCTATAAAATCGATATTTTACTTTCTTTGGCACAATATTTTAAGTTTGAGAAGCTAAGGTAATATAATTTTATAACTTTTTGGAAAATTAGGCTTCCAATGATCTCAGTTTGTTAACTAAAGGATTTTTGCCTCTTCTGTAAAATTATACAAAAGTCGGAATAAACTAATGTATAGACTTACAATTTCTCTCTGGCACAACTTCAGTCTCTCCTTATCTAACTTGGTTTTGCCGCATCCCGGCCCAGAAGTGGACGCCCTAGACATCGTGACGTACTTGCCGCAGGCCAAAGCCAAATCCTCCAAAACGTGTTTTAACTTGAACTCCACGTCCGGATCGTCTCGGTCCAATGCCGCGTTAACTTCATCCAAACCGTCTTCCTGTAAGTACTTGTTGTTTCAACCAGTTTGAACTAGTCCCAACTGCCCAAACCAGTTTATCTGCTATTTTGGCGATAATATTTGAATTGTACATTCTCCGCCTGTAGTCGGGCCACACCGATCTAATGTGCATGCATGGTTTGTTGTCCCAGTAGGGCAGAAAGTAGTACAACTTATCGTGCGTCATCGGCTTGATTGCTTGAGTGGTGCTTTGCCAGAAAGCCACGTCTGTCGTCACAGTTTCTACACCACCAATTAGTTTAAATTAAATTTGGCAACACTCAGAGGTAACATTTCAAAGTTACTAGTTGTAGAATTGTAACAGGTGGGACGTTTTATGAGTGAATCCTTTCACGGACACCTTAATTAACAAGACATTTGGTACATCAGTTGTATAAAAGACGCAATAGATAAAATATGTAAACACTACAAACAAAATTAAAAGTTAAGATATAAACTGTTAAAGATCCAGACACCGGGAGCATCTGGATACCTTTAAGTCCACCACTACGAATTTACTAGAATGGCTATGGGATTAAAAAACGCTGGAGTCGTCTAATAAACCATATATTTGCAAAACTTTCTTACAATGAATGTCTAGTATATTTGGATGACATCTTCGAAACAATTCGGGAGAGCAATTTAAAGTTTAAGCCTACTAAATGCTCAGCTGACAAAGAAAAATGCTAACTGACTATGGACAACAGAGCATCAAAACGCCTTCGAAGCTTTTATTTTCCTTTCGATATTAAAATATCCAAACGTGAGCCGAGAGTTTATTTTAAACACTGAAGCAAGTGCCACTGTAATCGCTGCAATTTTAACGCAGAAATATGACGGAATGGATCATCCTATATGTTACGCCAGCCGTACGCTAAATTCTGCTGAACAGCGTTATTCAACACTTGAAAAGGAATGTCTCGCTATTGTTTATGCGGACAAGAAATACCGGGTCTACCTGATAGGAACTCACTTTACAATTATGGCGCACCATCGGCCACTGAAATATCTATTAAATATTAAGGATCGAAGTTCTAAACTGGCCAAATGGACTATGTTCCTAATGGAATACAGTTTTACTGTTCAATATAGACCAGTAAAATGAATGCAAATGTAGATAGCCTTACAAGACTAAGAACAGATGATCCGCAGCCGATTTCAGTTGTATTACATGAAAATGAACTAACACCTATTTATGACGTATACTGGAATAAAGAGGATCTTATTCGCTTGCAGACCGAGGATCCTGAACTCAACTGCTTAATAAATCACAGTACGTTGGACGAGGATACAGACTATATAATAATGGATGGACTTCTACGAAAACGACGTAACTCAAACCGACGAAATGATCCAATCGTTGCGCCAAAATACATAATCGACGATTTATTATTTATTTATTATTACGTCACTGTATGCAGCTCACAAAAGGACAAAAGAAGACGAAGGAAATGTTAGAACGCGATTTTTATTGGAAAAACATGCGAAAATATGTTCAAAAATTTGTCGAATTCTGTCCGTCCTGCCAAATCCAAAAAACAAAAGGACCTCCTGAACTTCAAAGAACACCCATTCCAACGCCCGTTTGGGGTAGAATATCGCTGGATCTAGTAGGACCTCTTAATCGAACACGCCAAGATAACAGATACATTCTCACTTGCGTTGACTTTTTGACTAAATATCCAGAGTGCATACCACTCCCCGATATAAAAGCTGAAACCGTCGCGAGAGCCTTGGTTGAAAACATCATAACTAGACATGCTCCCAAGAAACTATTGACGGATTGTGGAAAACAATTTATAGGCCACCTCTTTACCAACATCGGCAAAGAACTTGGAATTCAAAAGCTACGTACAACTCTTTATCATCCAGCAACCAATGGAATTTTGGAACGTTTTCATAAAACGTTGAAAACTACTATCAGTCATTTCGTTAGTAATTTCATGGAAAACAGGGATAAGATTCTTCCTTATGCGTTGATGGCTTATAGGGATCAACCTCATGAAGCTACCAAAGAAAGTCCATTCTTTTTTATGTTTGGTCGAGATAGGAAATTACCAATTCATTTAACGATTAATAATCACGTACTACGATACGACTTGGACGAAAATTAAGCCAGTGAAATGTTAAAGGAAATGCAAATTTCCCATGAAGTTGCAAAAGAAAACTTGAAAGGAAAGGGCTGTTTACATTTAAAATAAAAGAGCTTTCTGGACGACTGAGCACATGGGATTGTGAAGAAGAGAACAAAAATGAACCAGACTCAATCAAGGATCCAATTTTAGACAATGAGAAGCTCCAGGATGAAGTGGGTGAGTTTCTACTATATGGAGATGAAAGAAGAACCAGAAATGTGCAACAGGATAATAGTGATATTGATGAAGACACTGATACTGATACTATTATTGAAATAAGTGACGATGAAAGTTCCATGTATTAAACCGACTTAGATCTAGTCAGTAAAATTGGGAAGCCACCCCAGTAAATGCAGGCCGAACAAGAACTAGAGACATACAGCCACCGTCGCGGTTGAGATATGATCACTAATAAAAAAAGGGGGGACTTCCAGTGTTAGTTCCTGTAGGTCCACGTTAATTTGCATCGTGATTCTCAACTAGTACGACATCCTAGGAAAAATTTAATTTGTCAATTTTTTTTATAGAAAAACATATGGAGTGCTTAATGCTATTTTTGTATTACGTTAGATTTGTACGGAATAGAGGGAGTCAGCTAATGTTGTACCGGCTGGCTCTGTAACACTTATGGAAATTAAGAACCATTTATCAACCCCGAGTGACGGAACTCCTGGGGATAACCCGGGCCTTGTTAAGTTTGTGGACTGAAATCATCCATCTAGAGTTCCAACTACTAAAGAAAAACCCATCCGGACCATGTGACTGTGCTTGTTGCGTTTCGCCTCCACCTAATATGTTCACTCTCTTCCACTTCTGGAACGCATGGGGAAATGTCTTAATTGAGGGCCGTCCATGTCCATTATGCTCCAGCCGGCATTATAGGCCCACAGATCCACACTTAACCCCACTTGAGGACGCCATCTAATCAACACACAGGTGCCCCGTCATTACAGCTATTTTTGCAGGAGTTTTTATGAGTTATTATTTTATTTTTTATTTTGTGTAAGAGTGCAAGATTCGGGGTAAATTCGGAAGTGTTTGGAAAACTATTCAAAATTCTCTTCGAAAATAAATTTACTTCAACCTAACTCAACATGTCCAAAAGTTACGTTAAAGCCAGAATTGCTAAGTAGACTTAAGACATAGGAATCGAATCGTACCCAGTTGAAAACTATTTATGTAGTGGAACTAAATAAATTATTAATCAGAGAACGGTGGTTGTGTCATTTAGGGTATAGCACTTGCCCCTCGAACCCCAAAAATAGGCTTGTAAGACTCAAAAATTGGTAGGATAAATTTTTGTGCCAAGAAATTTCGTTGCTATTCGTTACAGAGTTTACTTACAGGTTTTAAAACTAAATAATTCTAAGTATTTTTTTTTTAGATGCTATTATAGCTCTGGCAACACTACACCCACTTTACCTAGTTCGTCGCTGTCCGAATCGTTGTGCTCATTGGCCGACATGTTCTGACCGTCTATGGCGTTCCCAGCGTTGCCGATACTAATCTCAAAGTACACAGGTTTGTCCCCCAGTTTTTTGTCTATCATGGACGCATCAAACACAGTGGCAAACAGGAAAAACTCTTCATTTTTCGCATAGGAATCTTCGTTGATTGGTGCGGTAGGTTCAGCGTGCACCGCCGCTGGCGACAGGTCAATGTTGTCGGTTATTTCAGTTCTGATGGAGACCAGCAGTCTAGCTCGATAGGAGACCCCTAAACTGGACTATAATTAAGGCTCCCGAACAGTTTGACCAAACGTACCTTCCCCCAATCCAGTGTTCAGGTTGGAGTGTTCGTCTATAATACTGTAATCTCTGGTCGAACCGTACATGTGAATGTAGTTGGGCCCAAAAGTTGGCATAAAACCTTCAAAACCAATTCGATTATCTCCAACCAAAAAACTAAATTCAAACCACCTTTTTCTCCGTCATTTGATATGGTCTTAAGATCAATAAAGTGGGTACCTATCACTGTAGGTTTAACAGGATCGTCATCCCTCAGCTGAATTTTAATCCTCTGACACAAAGGTGGAAACATTTCCGTAAAAATCAGCTGCTCGTTCCATACAGGGGCGTAGCTGCCCTTCTTCACGCTAGTTTTACCCTGTACAACTCGTTCAGCGTTTGCCACACTGTGCATTAAGTAACTTACCACCAATCCGGCAAATGACACTTGAACGTAAGGATCCACCAGGTCGTGAACCTCTCCAATAAAAGCTTTTTTAACGCTGGCCATCAAAGAGGAGTTCATTTTGGGCAATCCGTCCGCCCGATAGATTTTCACTATAAAATGAGCAGTTTGTCGGTCCGTTGGGACTCCATCGGGCAACAGTAAATTCCTGAGAAAAGTTGTTATAAAACACAAAAGTGACCAGATTTCAAGTTCCGTTACGCTTCAATATCATCGTCATCCTTTTCGCTCTTTGAAGGTACTTTGACTGTGTCGCCTTTACCGATTACGCTAATATCGCACTTTAGGTAGCCCTTGGGGCCTCCGGCAATGTCGTCAGGATCACTCAGTAGGGCCCACTTGTGATAGAACTGGTGGTCTGTGAATTTAAGCCAGAAATCTGTTACATAGTAAAAGTATATTTAGTATACAGTGAGAACGCGTAGGTTGGAACAAACTCATTTGATTCAGAAACCGGTCAGAGGATTGGGATTGATAAACAAAAAACAAAACTTTACCATTTTTAACCAATCAGATCGGTGTTTATCGAATGATGCGGCATTAATGGGGCTGTTCCCAGATTTGAGAACGCCATCTGTACTTTCTAACTTATAGAGTTGAGTAAAGATGTCACCAGATGTTGCACAACCACTATCATTTCTGGCATCCAGTTGACTATACTGGAATGAAGTTTTTTCTTTGGTTATCAAGCCCTATAGCCTCTCTGATGAGCCGTAATACGGCGAAACCGGTCAGAGGAATGGGATTGATAAACAAAAAACAAAACCTCACAGTTTTTACCACAATTGGATGTTTTGCTCGATTTACAAGAAAATCCACATAAACCAACTCGACAAGTAGCTGCAGAACATTCAGTAAGCAAATCTTCTGTTCTAAAATATTTACATAACAAATGGCACCCATAGAAAGGAACATTTAGTTCAAGAACTTATTGAACAAGATTTCGAAAGTAGATTAGAAGTTTGCGCCATATTGATGGCGAGATGGAAGGCCAACCCGCATTTTTTGAACGAGATAGTTTTTTCTGACGAGACAACATTTTTTTTGAATGGTTCAGTAAATAGACTAAATTGTCTTGTCGATATTGGACCCCCGAAAACCCACACTGAAGTATGGAAAGTCGTACGCAATGCCCACAGAAACTAAACGTATGTGCCGCAATTGTGTGTACTTCAATTGTGGGTCCTTTTTTTTATTGAGGGAACACTTAACTCTATATTAGACCAGCTACAAAATTACATAATACCCAGTTTAATTGCACTTTATCCGAATGGTGAAAACCCAAATACACCAGCAGATTCGTTATGGTTCCAGCAGGATGGAGCGCCACCACACTATTCGCGAATAGTACGAGACTACCATCAAAATATTTTCGCAAATAGATGGATCGGAAGAAGAGGTTTCATCGAATCGCCCGCTAGGTCTCCAGATCTACCCCCATTAGATTTTTATCTATGGGGTTATCCGAAATCTAAAGTCTACTTTAATATACCCGACAAATATTGAAGAATTGAAAAATAGGATTATAGCCGAAACACAACAAATACAGCCACAAACGCTAAGTAAAGTGTTACAAGAATTCCAAAATCGACTTGCGAACTGTCAGGAAGTTAATGGTTTGCAATTTGAACACTTGATTTGATTTGTTTTATGCTTTCTTTAAATAAATTGGTTCTATTTAATAAACGGTATTAATTAGTGATGTTTTAATTTGGAAATTTCCCGGCAACTACTTAGATTTTTTTTTCCTACTTGGAGTACGATGCACAATTCAAAAATAAAATTAAAAATAGGTAATTCTATTTGAAATTATTTCCGAAAAACCAAACCCTTAATTTTAAGGGAGTTTGTTCCAACCTACACGTCCTCACTGTAGTAAAATTTTTATCCCGTTTTGAATCTCGGTTTATATCGCGCTACTTTTCTCCGTTCCTATACCAGTTACAAATTGCCGCTTTGCCCCAGGTCAAAGGAGAATAACGGGGCTTCAAATTTCATAAAGGAAACTTTCTTGCTACAACTTCAGAATGTGGCCAAAAAAGCCAGTTTGCAGGTGGACTAACAAGAGTCGAGCGGTCGATTTTTATAAAGGTTGAAAATGTTGCGTTTTTTAGTATGCAAGGTTTGGGGCGTTATAGCACCGGTCTTGTACGTCTTACGGAAAAATCAATACTAGCAGTAGAAACTAAAAGTGAAGTACATTTTGTCCCATTTAAAATTTCCTCTAGATCTAAATCTACAGGTTTGGAATTTTTTTGATAAATGACGTTTTTCTAATAGTTATTTATTTGCATAGCCTAAAAACGAAAACACTCTTCAAAGTAAGTTGGTAGCAAAAAGTGAACACATGTTGCTCTAACTATTCCAAAAATTAACTCGATAGGATAAATAGTAGTTACACACAAAATGTTTCAATGCCGGGTTGAATCTTGATTCACGTCACGTTTTTGCTCCGGTCTTATACAAGTTACGAGATTTCCTTATGTAAAACACACTTTCAGTTGATCTCTCCTATTCGCCTTTAATTTGATTATCAGAGAATAAAATAAAATGTTGTTGTGACAGTTCAAACACTTAATTGATGACGTAACAACCATTTACTCTGATATTGGTCTCAGACAGAAGTAAAGCTTACCTGGTTGCGCCCACACTGTTGCCACGTCCAACTTGAAATTTCCTAGCATTTTGTTGCCCCTCAAAAAATTGCGAGACTGTAGCACCTAAAACACAGAACATAAGCTAAATTTGAAATTTGAATATCAAATTGTTCTTTCACTTACCGAAAGGTGAATAATTTTGTCGAATAGCATCACTGGAGGCATGTGAAAGTCAAAGACGAAGTACTTTGCAATCAGAAAAGTGTTTTTTTAAGGGTGACTTTTGAAATTATAGGCATTATAATACCTCATTGTAGTAAGGACAATTGGTGCTTTCCTTAACACTGGTGAATTTTTTCTGATCGCCAACCTGGATGGCGACCACTGGGTCCATGTTGAGACCAGCCAATTGGCGTGCCTCAATGATTGTAATGCACACTTGGAAGTCTTGAGCTTTCAGGGCGGGATCTTCAACTGTTTGGTTGTTTTTGAGTTCTTTTTGCCTGAAAAAGTCACGTCTCACAGTCTTAGGCCTGGTCTACACCTCCAAATTTACCAGTTAATTTTACTAATACATTTGTTTTTTAGTTGTTGTGCAACATCTGTTGCCATCTGTACTCAACTCTATGAGTTAGAAAGTACAGATTACTAGTACTAGGCATCTGTTCCTAGATTTGAGAACGCCATCTGTACTTTCTAACTCATAGAGTTCAGTACAGATGTCACCAGATGTTGCACAACAACTATCATTTCTGGCATCCAGTTGACTATACTGGAATGAAGGTTCTGTTCTTTGGTTATCAAGCCCTATACCCTCTCTGATGAGCCGTAATACGGCGAGACCGATCAGAGGATTGGGATTGATAAACAAAAAACAAAACCTCACCATTTTCAATTTTTTTTTTGTTACATCAGTTATTTGGAACAGCTTTACCAGCCATTGAATGATGAATTCTGAGGAAGATATCAATAAAGTAGAAAAAAAAACCTAATGATCTCAACGACTAAAATGAAATTGCTATGAACAAATGAAACGATAGACACCAGCCACGTGACCTTCTCACCACGAACGCTCGAATACAGCCCACTTCAAAAACATCCGGTTTCCGTGAATGATCCTGTATGAGAGATTTTCATTCCCCATACATTTTAACGTGCTAATTGGTGTCTTTATTAACCCCAGACGACAGAGAATGGAGGACTCTTGGAGATATGATGATAGCAGCATGACTCTCATCCATGACCAGCAACAGCCCGCTTTTTTCAATAGTGGCAGATGGATGAGAAGTTATTACCCGTACCTTATCTTCGTAAGTAGGTCTCTAGCTGAAAAATGCGGCAAGACATTTATTGACCATATTCCGCATTCCTAACACCAGCCATTAATACTGACAGTGCCGTAGAAGGTCCCATTTAAAAGTCGGTTCAACCTCAGAAAGGTCAACTGGAACAAATTTGTAGAAGAGGCGGAGGAAAGCTCTCCCACCGTACTCAGAGTACTATAAAAAATTCATATCTACAATTAAAAAAACAGCTAGACGCAGTATTCCCCGCTGCTCCAGTATTTAATGTACCTGGTTTCTCTAACAAAAACAAAGGCCATATGATGAGTATCTAGAGCACTTCAGCGGAAATTACTTTTTCCCAGAAGACGCGATAAACAGCCTAGATATGAAACACAGCAGCAGGAATGCCTGGAGCCTTATCAAAAAGCTATCAGGTGGCCAAACATCTTTCAATGTATGAATCAACAAACAAAATCGCGCATCAACTACTGGTGTGGTAAGTGGTAAGTGCAGATCAAAAGGCGAACAGGTCACTTCACTTTCAGGGTTGGACAACCACCTGGGATAACTAATATCGCCTTCTTTACCACTGCAGAACTGAGAACTGGAACGACGTCCCTGAAAACCAAAAAGGCTTCAGGCCCGGATGACATACTGAATGAGTTCCCGATAAACTTAGGTCCACTGGCTCTGAACTGGCTTCTTCAACTGAACAACTAGTGCTGAACCAAAATCACAGTACCAAAGCTGTGGTTAAAAGCTAAGGTAATAGCCGTCTGCAAACCAGGAAAACCACGCAAAGATGCAAACAATTCCGCCTATTGTCACTGCTATGGTCCTCGTTTGCCCCCTATGAACGCTGAACAAGATTGGGCCCCAAATAGATTGCCATCTAATCTCCCAGCAAGCAGGTTTTTTGTTACCAGGATCACAGGAGTAAGAAAAACTATTTTAAGTTTTTTTGACAAGTGGCGAATGCGCTCGAGTATCTGAAGTAACGAAATTTTAACTTCTTGCGTTTCTGTCCTAAAATACACATACTCATATTTCAGTAAAAAGTGGATTTATTTTTATGGTCACAGAAGTAAGAAAAGGTGTTTCAATTTTTCTTGACAATTGATGGAAACGCTTAAGTATCAGGTATAACCAGATTTTTAACTTCTTGCGTTACTGCTCTCAAATAGAATACGCGATTTTCTGAATAAAGTGGATTTATTACCAGTATCACAGGAGTAAGAAATAGTATATTAAGTATCAAGAACAGTAAGTAAGCTTTACTGATCGATGACAAAGTTTGGAGGCTGAGCAAAGCGAAACCTCTAATTTGTCTGAGATCAGTAAATCAGTTACTGTTCGTGATGCTTACACTATTTTTTATACTTTTTTTTTATAAATATTCTAACAAATTTTATTTAATCCTGTATGTTACTTCCAGTTCAGCTGAACGGTAAGTACAGCAGACCGACAAGTCGTAAAAAAGTTATATTTAAGGTTGTATGACAATTGGTGGATGCGCTCAGGTGTCCAAAGTAAGAAAACTTTTTTCTCCTTGCGTTTTTGCTCTCCTAATACAAGTATCGAGCATGTAAAAATTGGATTTTCTATCAGGGACACATGAGTAACAGAAAGTATTTCAAGATAGCTTAATAATTGGTGGGTGCGCTCGTGGGTCAGGGCGGACTGAATTTTGATGAATAAATAGTAATACTTAAGCCAGCTCAATCATTTCAAAACATTCTTTTACACTTCTCTTAAAAATATTTCAGAAAATTAGTTGGAAATATGAAAGCTAGCATACTGCTGAAAATGTAGGGTGATGATCAGAAGAAACAATCAGCTCAAGAAAAATCAAACATCAAGAAGACGATATTTGGTAGACTAGCTCAAGACAGAGGCGTCAAAAACATTAAAGATAATGCTTAGAAGCAGACAAAAATATTTGAATTTGATTTGACTAAGCTATTACATAAAATAAAATTAAAGAAAAAAACCTAACCAAAATAAATAGTGGGAAATGTGGTTCATGGTATAGACGATGCTAAATCAAGTTACGTTGAACCACTGATGAACTGAAGGTACTAAAAATCACATATCACCTTTTTCCGCTCATATTACATGAGTCACACTGCATATCTTGTAAGTTAAGTAGAATTGGAACAACTTTATCTTAAAATTATTATTTTATTTGGACGTATAAACCGGACACTAGAACTAAATACTCACTTGAGCAACTGTCTGTCATCTAAAATTGACGTTTGACAGTTTGAGTCAATTGACTGATCGCTACCAGCCCAACTCTCCACGTTCGAGTTTAAGGAACTTCTTCTAGAATCAACACTTTGAGCAATAAAGGCTTCATCGTCAGTATCGCTGTCCTTTGACGGTCGTTGTTTTCCAAAACGAATTAAACTCTGTAACAATCAGATTTAAGCAAGAATCAGAGCGAATCAACGACTTACTCGAACACTTTTCAATGTTGATCGTTTTCGGTCAACGCAACACTTTTCCGGGGTTCCCAGTGACATGCCGCGCATCAACGACTTTCTGAATCCTTGACGGTGCGGCGTTGCCGCCTGCTCGTTGAGAATGTTTCGTTCTATGTTGGCAATGTTGCTCTCTATGTCAATAAGCATGCGTTCCTCGTCTTCAAACAGTCGATCGGTGGCTGTGCCGACACTCATTGATCTTAACGACGACGTGTCCGGAGCGGCGTAGTAGACAGTGAACTCTATCCCAATCTATTTTGTAATTAAACAGTGTTGCCAGTTGTCAGATAATTAAAAAACTAAAACCACCTCTAGGGTTTTGTTGTTGGTGTCCACCAGGTTATCAGTCACGTTGATAACGCTATCCTCTACGACTTTCTGTAAGCTCATGCGATAACTTCCCAATAGTTTGTCGTTGAAAAGTCGGTTTCTAAGGTAAAGTTCGATAGTGACGGTTTCCAGATCATCTACTGGTCTAGCAATAGGCCAGTCAGTCTTCTGTTAATACAGGAAATGCAAAATGATGAGATCAAAATGAACATCGTATTATACACACTACGTATTATTTGTAACACACTTCTTCTGGTTGATGCACAACCATTATCTAATAATAAATACCCTTTTGGTTGCATTGCAGTTAAAAATTCGATTTAATTATTTCCAAAATGTTTGATTATAATATTGAACGGTGCAGAAAATGAGTCATCAATAAAACCACTTTTCGTCAGGGAGATTTCTTGTGGTCCTAAGAATGTCCTGGAACAATAGAACCACTTTTGACCTATCAGTATCACCAAACTGCAAACGTTTAAAGTTGTTTAATTATTTTGGCGGATGTTGATTAAGTTTTTGGGGCGTAGAAAAGTAATTCCTAGTTACCACTTTCTATTTTTGTCAAAAAGGTTTCCTGAGATCGTAAAGATCCTTTAGTACCATAACGCCTTTCCCGCACTCTAGCAGTACCGCGAAACTGAAAAAGTTTCTACTAGAATGAATAAAGAGTTGTAGGTGTTAAAGGAAATGAAGAGAAGAAAGATCACCTATCTCTTTCGTCTTTGATTTTCAGATTTTTGCTTCTATTTCCTGTTTTTTTTTTTGCTATTTTGTCGATGAAATCGTGCTCTGGAAGATTCGGTATACTTCGATAGCCCCCACCACTTCCGGTTTTCTCCGGACTATTTAAACTCGAGGAAGCCATTTTGACTCTCATTGAACTTCTGCACACCTTTGGCTGTGGTTGGAAGCCGCTCACATCACTCTTCGTTGTGTGTGACTCAGAACTCAGTGTGTGAGGATTTTTGAGTGTTTGCGCATAATCTACTGCTCGTTATAGTCGCTATTTCTAGTGTTCTATGCTTTTAAGTTGCAACTAGGGTAAGTTTTTTTTTGGGTTAAGTGTTGATCCCGATGTCAATCATATGGAAATGTATTCGTTGAGGTAGAGGCCTACTGAGAGATTAGTGACCGATGAAGAGGGTCTTATTCTTTTGTTTGCTTTCTAAAAAGTAATAGAAAAGGGCTGAAACATCTTGTATTCTATACTCTTACGAGAAGGCTGAAACACATGTAACCTCTGTACTCCAGCAGGGAGAGTGATTGGCCTGTAGACTTTCATCTCTAGACTCCGTCTGTAGTTTACCAGATTGATGTACTTCTGGACTCGTACTAGTCACAGCTGTAAAGGAGTTATCAGGCAAGATTTTATCCACCTTTTAACTCCCACTAACACCAGTCACACTTTTCTTTTTCACTTGCCGAATAAATCCATTAGCCATCTGAATTGGTAGTCTTTATTTATTTTTTTAATTTTGCTTATTGGAACCATAGACTTATTCGACCTTCCTATTTTTTAATTATCATTTAATTTTTAGTTTAATTAATTTTAATTGAATTCCTCCTCATCATCATCATCAGCCTATATCGTCCACTGCTCAACAAAAACCTCTTTCATGCTTTGCAATTCCCTCCTGTCCTGTGCCATCAGCATAAAGTTTCCAGCGAGTCTCCTGTGTGGTAACTCCATCGGGCTGGTGGGCGTCCTCTGGTTCTGTACGCTTCTACTCTTGGTCTACATTGTATTTTTTTTTGTCCATCGTCCATCGGTTACTCTGGCCACATGACCCGCCTAGTTCCACTTCCTTCGCAGAATGGTCTCGACAGCATCTCTTACTCCTGTGTTGTGTCTGATGGTTCTATTTGGGATTCTATCTAGTTCTTGGTTTTTGTTAATGTCTCTGAAGAGACGTTATTAAGAGACAACAGAGAGAGAACGCATTGGATGAACACCTTTTTTAAACACCTTGGAAAGGTGGATCTGAAAATTGTTCTTAATTTTTTTCACAAATTTTGTCCTTTTAATCATTCTCTAATCAACAAGTACGTGTAGCAGCGTGTGAATAAGTTCATCACTAAAGAAGAAAATTAGACACATTTTAATTTTGTTTTTTATTTTTGGGAATATTAGTTATACGTACAGAAAACACCAAAAGACGCGCTTTTTTTAACGATTTAGTCAACGATCTTAGAAGTCAAATAGCAGGCTTGTACGGTGCGAATGGAAAAATTGTATATTTTATGGCTGTGTTTTTATGGGTAGCTTTACGATAGCGGAATTGATTTATTTAAATTTCTTTGGTATTCGATGTAGGTCACTTTTTTACGACTAAAATACCAATTTGCATATCAGTCAAATTTGTATTCGTAAAGTCACGCATAACTTGTATTGAAAATATAGCGATTAAGCTATAATGTATTATACCAAGTGTCCAAGACCACTCTGGACATAGAAGATTAACGTGGAAAAACGGTTTCGTAGGGTGAACGATACAGTTATTGGCCGTTTAAAGCACATTTTTCCTTTATAGCTATTAAAACATTTTTTTTTTGTTAATTATAATTTTTTTTTAATTGCAACGAGTAAAGTGAAACTTGTACTTTAACGATTAAACGAAAGGAAACAAAAAAGTGACTAAAATTATAGTTATTCGCCGTTGATATTCTAGTAAAGAAAATAAACGTTTAAGAAGTTATGGACGCATAGTAGCTGAGTGAACCTTCGCATAACCGAGAAGCTGAGCCAGCACCAGCAAGTTTATAAATTTAGTATTAAGTCGCTTTGTGAGCATTCTCTGTCATACTTTAGAGCTGTACGCTTCGGGTTTTCCCGACTTAAAGAACGTAATTAAGACAAAGAAAAATGGAAGTAAAATTCAAAAAAACAGTTTTTTAGGACAAACAGGTCCTTAATTTTTTATATTTATATCTAAGACTTAGCTTTATTAATACGTTTTAAACAAGTAGGACCTGCAAAAAAAATTGTTATGCATATTGAGTTTTTTTATACAAATAAGTGACAACACCTAGTACAATGTATATTCCCGCGCTTTGATAGAGTACTTAATATTTGTAGTACAAGAAAAACAAATTCGTACATTCAAATTAATTTTAATAAACTAAAGAATTATTAACGTTTTCTGCTGTGTTATTGTTTAGTTCTTCAAATTCTAGTTATTGTGTTGCATGTTTTAGTTTTACAACTATGGATGGGTTCTTGGGTTGTGGTCCATAAATAAAACACAGATCAAATGCTTGATCGTATGTATTTTTTCGACGTTTCAAGGCTGGCTGGCCTCTTCATCAGGAAAACTTAAAAAAAAAGGATTGTTGACAGAGAAGTAATAAAAAAGAGTGTACAGATAATGATAACCTACAAAGTGTCTAACTATAATATTGTACCGTTTTTCACACAACAACAACGCGGGATACTTTTAACTCGCTCCGTATATTTCGGTTCTAGGTATCGTCATGTCCTTGCAATGTAACCTTTTTTGTTGTCTCTTCGGCCATCTTCACACTAAACTCGTCTTGATTACGCTATTTTCCAAATTCAAATAAAATTTATGTTGTTTCATAAGATTCATCCCCATTAGTACATCATCGGTTATGTTGGCTACGAGAACTAAATGATTGAATTCATGCTGTCCAAACTTGATTTTAGCTTCATGAATTCCCAATACAGGTATTGTATCTCCTCCGGCTGTTTCCAATATAAACTTTGTTCCGGTATCACTAATTCTGCAAAGCTTCACTATGTCTGGTCTTACTATGGTAAAACAAGTTCCAGTGTCGACAACCATTTGACAATTCCTTCCGCAAACCTTGCCATTTACTAGTAAGCTGGTATTGTTAAGCTGAAGACGAGCTACCTTAATAACTGAAGCTGAATGATGATTTTCAGTCAGCTTTTACTTCTGATGAACATTGGCCAAATCTTCTCTTCCATAATTCACCATTCCTTTTGGTTTAAGGCACTGATGTTGCTTATGTCCTTCTTCACCGAAGATCCAGCATCGCAAGAATCGTGCTGATGGCTTCCATTGGTAGTTTTGATAGTTTTGCCTTCTCATTTCCCATCTTTCCTGGTGGTATATTCTTCTCGGTTTAGGGCATTGAGGTCGAATGTGCCCTTTCTCTCCACAGTTCCACCATTCAAAACGGCCTCGTTTGCGCACTACGATTGTTTGTTTTTCCCGTTTACTTTACTCCACATTTCCATTAACTCCTTTCGCAAAATCTCCAATTGCCGATTCAATTCTGACTGAGTAATTGAGTGGTCTGGATTATCATAACGGTTCCTGGACTTGGGTGTACTTATTTGGCGCACTCGTGCATATACTCGTGACACGCTAGCTGATGTCTTGAGAGGCAATGGGTAAGCCAGATAAACCAAACGGGCAATATCAGCTTCATTTTGCTGTAAAGTTTCTTGACTTCTGCTCGACAACTGTGCCTCGTAAACTTACTCCACGGGCTTGTTTCCAAACATCATTTCTAAGTTCTGGATGATGTCGTCGTAGTTTCTATAATGACTATCATCTAGGGTCTGTAGAACTTCCAGGGCTTCTTCTCGAAGGACAAAAGCAAGGCAGTGGCTTTGTCACTTAATGTCCAACTGTTTGCTGCTGCAGCAGCCTCAACCTGTTTTTTGCAAACCTGCCACGAGGTCTTGCCGTCGAAAACTGGAGGTTTGATATTTGAGCAGGCAAAAGTATTGGTGACTAAGGTTGGCTTTAAGGAGTTTTCTTGCAGTTTGTCAACCTTCGTCTGTAAGTTTTGCATGGTTTCCTCGACACCGCCTATTCTCTTGTCGACCTTTTCTTCCAAGGTTTCTACCCGGGTTTCCTTCTCGCTTTTTTGTTCACTAATCACACAATCTAGCTTTTGTTCTTGGTCCTTTAGTTGATCGTTAATGTCATCAAACTTCTGGTCTTGACTTCATCTCTTGTAATTTGGACTCAAATTGTTCTTGACTGGTTTGCTTTAATTTCCTCCAACTTTCTGTCCTGGCATGCCTTCACTTTCTCTAACTGGCGGTCTTCGCGGGTTAGTTTGCATCTCCTAAAACAGGTCTCGACTAAACTGGGTAGACTTCATTTCTTCAAACTCACGGTTTTGATTTTCTTGATTTGCTTTCACATCAGGAAGGAGATGAAAGAGGTCCATAAGCTGTTTTACTGCATCCTCCCTCTTCGCACTTTGTAGTCGGGTATTTATAGGCCGTCTGTCTGTCTCTCCTGGACTCGGGCTCTTATTTTTTCCTCCTCTCTACCGTTTTTCACACTAAAACACCGCGCGATACTTTTAACTCGATCCGTATATTTCGTTTGTTTACAAACACTGACAACTGCTGTCTAACCCCCAGCTGACAACTCTTTACAATCACAACAACAACTAACTCACTACCAGTCTTAGCCCAGCTGTTTATAGGTATAGGCCTACATGAATTCGAGGGAATTCGGAAATATTCATGAAATTGGCATTCTCTCTTAAACTTCAAACTATGACATAAATCTCTCTCTCTCACAAACAGCTGAACTACGACGTTCTAGATCCTAAACAATACAATATACAGGGTAAGACGAAATGAACTAAGACTATACGAGGTAACACAAAATAACTAAATGTACATTTCGTAACAATATGCTTTTTCGACGACTGACTTTGAAAGTACCTCATGTACGCTTCCATTTAAAAGCAGAAAGTGGTTATTCGCCGCGCGAGAACAGAAAGTAAATTATTTTCTGCTCTAGAGCGTTTTCGCTTTCTACTAACAATCTACTCACCAACTTTTTCGGCGTTTCCATAACAACGCTTGACATACATGTTTGAAATATACACATTCCGTCAAAGTGATTTATCGGTGACAATGAGTTCGAGCGACGAAAATGATGTGAGTTGTCCTTCTACTCCACCCCACATCAATCGTCGAAAAAATATCGTCTATATTTCGAGCCGAAAGTACTTTTGCCGCATTTACATGATTGGAGCGTTCGGCTTCGCCTCAAGCTGCAATTTTCATGTGCAAGCGGCAAATATGTACTTTCCGCTCTTAATATAGAATATACTATTTTCGACGACTGACTTTGAAAGTACCTCATGTACGCTTCCATTTCAAAGCAGAAAGTGGTCATTCGCCGCACGTGCGCAGAAAGTGAATCATTTTCTGCTCTAGAGCGTTTTCGCTTTCTACTAACAATCTAGTCACCAACTTTTTTCGGCGTTTCCATAACAACGCTTGACATACCTGTTTGAAATAACCACATTCCGTCAAAGTGATTTATCGGTGACAATGAGTTCGAGCGACGAAGATGATGTGAGTTGTCCTTCTAATCCACCCCACAGCAGTCGTCGAAAAAATATCGTCTATATTTCGAGCCGAAAGTACTTTTGCCGCATTTACATGATTGGAGCGTTCGGCTTCGCCTCAAGCTGCAATTTTCATGTGCAAGCGGCAAATATGTACTTTCCGCTCTTAATATAGAATATACTATTACCAGCCAGACAATTCTATACTCTTATACGTTGTTTTTTTCACTTTTGAGCTTTCTAATTTTTAAGGAAAGCTTATTAAACAATGTTTTATCTTCTTATTATTCTTCTTCCGCATATTGTAGGCTTTAGGCCCGTATTTTCCAAATTTAATTTTCTTTGAGATTTTCAAAATAACGGCTCTATCCATCTCTTTGGAGGTCTTCCTAAAGGGCGTTGTGTTTTTGTTATACCAACTCTAGCGAGTTTTGTTAGCGTTTCTCTAGCCATGCTATCCATGTGATCATTCCAGGCTACCTTTACGTCTCCACCTGACAATGTCTTCTATCTCACATCCGTGCCTTATGTCCGGGTTTTCGTTTTCTGTTTCTTAATGTGTGTACCCTGAAATGTTTTTAAGTATTTTTATTTCTTGTTCGAAGGATATTTTTCGTTCTTTATATGCCAACACCGATCTATTTCAGGTTTTGTATATTTAAACTTTTGACCTTTTATTCATATTGGTTATTCCAAGTGATGTCACGAAGTGAGCCTGGTGTTCGGCTGGCTTTGTGGACTTTTCCATTTACTTCATTCGTCCTATTTTCATTTGAGGTAATTTGTGTTTTATTCAAATTACGCGCCATACTGCCCGGATATACTTAAGGTTACAATTGTCAAGAGAGAGAGAGAATTGTGAGGTTAAATAAAAATAATAGATGTGTGTTATCTCGGTCCAAATTATTTGTATTATTTTGTCTCTAACTACGAATGCGAGATTCCCAAAGGGCGGTAGTTGTGATGTCCTTTGAGTGAACTAACATTTGTATGCCTACGTAGTCGAACGAGATTTAGTTTTTCTTATAGATACTTGCATATTGAATGATCTAGCTCTTTCATAGAATGCGTATAGGAGCCGTTGCAAATCGACCGTTCTCTGCTATAGTCAGATTTTGATTAACCAATATGTGTTGAACGCTCAGCTACGTGTTGAACGTTGCGCTGTTCTTGGACCCTTTGATTACAATTATAAATAGGTTCTTGGGTTGTGGTCCATAAATAAAACTCAGATCAAATACTTGATCGTATGTATTTTTTCGACGTTTCAAGGTTGTTGACAGAGAAGTAATGAAAAAGAGTGTACAGATAATATTAACCTACCCGTGCACCGTTGCAAATCGACCGTTCTCTGCTATAGTCAGATTTTGATTAACCAGTATGTGAGTAGATATGTTGTGATTTAGTTTTCTAATGATATCTATTATAGTTTTCGGCACATCTTCCCTTTCAAGAATATCAACTACGTCACTTAACCTATCAAACGCTTTGGTAAGGTCTATAAAGCCAAATATATGCGGGTTTTTCGTATTCTATAGCTTCTTCCAGTATTACACCGATTTTTTTAGATCCATATACAAACGAGTTACAAACAAATTCCGAGCGGAGAATAGGCAGCTTCAATAATAACTTCTGACGAGTATTGGATAACTTATTGAACTACAATTTGCAGTTTTAAGAATAAAAAGATATCACAGGGTCAGAATGCTCAGATTCAAGAAGAGCGGGCGACATGGAGAAATAAAAGAGGAATAGAAAAAAAGAAGGAGAAAAAAAGAGGAGTTTATGAATTCACTTATCAAAAGAACGTCATTATTGTCGCTTCTTTCTGTGTTTCTTCCGCGGTTGTATGGTAAAATTCTGGCCACAGTTGCTATAAGATTTTGTCTCTCTATCTGTTGGTTGCATCAATATTTTCTTTAAATTCGCCAAACGTTAAAATATCGACTATGTGAGATAAGGTACTATATTGTGGTTTCCTTTTCCTTAAGAACTTCCATACCATAGAGCTGGAATTCCACGGATATAGATTATATCCGTGCTTTGAAACTATTTATAATTAGTTCTGGGCGAACCGATTTTGAAATCATTAATTTCAGTAATACTGGAAACTTCTTTTTTGTTAATTCCTGAGATGGATTATTTCTAAGTCATTCTATTACGCCTTTCCTGCAACCATCTTTCAAAGGCTTAAACATTGAGACATCGGCTGGCTAGAGTTATTTCCAGGTTTGTACAAATGTCACCTAGTTTTCGATCAGTATATTTTATATGCTTTGTGGCCATCGACCATGAGTATTACTGAAAACTTTACGGCTGATTTTTTCAGATGGCAATAAAAGGTGTATTCCACATATTCATAAATTATTTCGGTTCGGATAATATGTTCATTGAGAAACAAGAAACCAAACCAATATAATAAATACTGGTGTATAAGTTCCTGCTACACTAAATGTGAATAACACAGTAAGGCCTTTACATCGATACGAGCGGCAAGCGATACCGATTTGTCGCTTCCGTTTGTCCTGGCTAGGTTGGATTCAGTTTAAACTGTTAACTTTAGCGTCCTGCAATAAGCGAATACACAAAAATAAATCAGTCTTAATTATGGAGCCTACGGATAATATGTTAAAATTTTACTTTGGAATTTTCTGCCCTTTATAACCTCTTATATGAGCCCGTCACGTCCCTCGGGTATGGGAGCTACAGCAGCCCATTGTCCTTTATAAAGTCCACCAACCTGCTGGGGCATAAGTCCCTTATGACTTTGGGCAACAGCACTGGCTGTCCCAGAAAGCGCATGCGCGAGTTTGAAAAGGCCGGACAGTTTATGAGTACATGTCCCGAAGGTTCTTCATCTTCTAAGCATCTCCCACACTCCGGATCCTCCGCAACACCCATCAGGGACTGGTGTCGTCTCAGGTGACAATGACCGGTGAATAAGCCTGTCTTTTTAGGTTGCTTCTGTTGAGCCTCGGTGCCTGTTTTCTTTTCAGAGCGTGTCGGGCTCTTATGAGTTCTTTGGCCTGTCTCATGCCCGGTGCGGCAACACAGCGGAAGTAAAACAATTGCCTTGCCAAGGCCCCTATTAAGCAAGTAGTCATGCTCTTTGAGATCCCAACAAATGGTGCTGGGCCGATGGGCGTCTCTTATGCGCCCAATGTAGAGAAACGGTCGGCCTCCTCATTGTCCGGAACATCAGAAAGTCCTTGCATCCAGATGTGGCGGATGCCATTTTCAAACCGGAGTGCCTAGAGGATTGTTTTACATTCCAGCATTAGCCAGGAGCTGACTTTCTCAGAGCTGAGTCCTTGGATGGCTGCCCTGCGAAGCGAAGACACTCGCTCCAGCAAGTTTACTATTTTGTCTAAGTACAAATCATGTTAGATCTTCAATAAACCTTATTGGATGATCTCCCAATCTAAGCGAATAATTAGAAGTGAAGAATGAATACATGATGAGTAGATAGAATACAGATGGTTCCAAGGTGAACAAAAGTACAGGTGCGGTATGTCATGCAACAGCAGAAGGAAATAATATTGTTCTAAAGTAGGTAGCATGGCAACCGTATTCCAGGCTGAAATAACAGCAATAAGTGCCTGAACACAAGAAATGATAAGGAGATCTTATCACAATAAGAGGATCCGAATCATCACAGTCAGCCAAGCTGCACTAAATGCACTGAAATCTGTTGAAATACGCTCCAAAACGGTTAAAAAATGGGTGGACACTCTGGCGTGCCTTGGTGGACATAATAAATATTGTCACGTGTAGAAAAAAAGTTTGGTTGGAGTGGAAGATAGACCACGGTTGTGTTAGCCCTTCGGTTTTGTCTGTAATTGAAACCTGCGGCTACAATGCACTGGGTGCTTATTGGACGCGCTCAAAGGGCTAGTTTGAACTGACAGGGCTAAGAGTTCAATGGCCTCTACAAGCTATACGAAGAAGCCCTTTCTTATCAGCCTGGGGCTCCGGAGAAGGCAGCTAGTAGCAAGTGTCTTCAACTTCAAGTTGTAAGCTGCGAGCTGTCCGACCCGGAGACCTTTAGTAATCTTAGGTGTGTTCGGGTGCTCCTTTTATATTCGTACCTGCACCTCATTTCTGCTGATTATGTGGGTGATATTCTTATCTGTGACATAAATAAGTAGCCCCGAACAGTTTGGTATTTATTTACAATTTTCAACTTATGTTCTATTCTTAATGGAGTTTTCCTTATGTAAAACACACCGACAGTATTTTTAATACCGTTATTTTTGGTAAAATGTTAAAAATTACAATTGCAAAGCTAAATTCGCCAGTCCAGCTTTTAGTCAAGACATCAAATTTTATTTCTTTAAATTTGACACGTTTTTGCGTTCTTATTCATTTTCTTTTACTGGAATTCCGACTTTTGGCAGGTTTAACATCAGTATGACACTTTTGACAGACGGAATTACAGATTTTGACAATTTTTTTATTGTCAAACTGCGATTTTTGGCAGCGTTGCCAAACCGTGCGCACTCACCTCTAACGGATTGTCGCCAACCAGGATCGCCCGCAGTTAAAAATTGGATAAAATGACAGCAAATACGTGTTATGCGGTAAGTCAATTTTTGAGAAATTTTACAGGCTTTCAAGGTTTTGACTTTGAAAATTGCCTGGAATTACTGCAACTGCTCCAGTAAATAAATTTTTATAAAATTTGACTGATTTTCAATATTTTGACCTTTAAAATTGACTAGAATGACTGCAGCTGCTCCAGTAAGTTAATTTTCATTAGATTTGACGGTTTTAAACGTTTTGACCTTCAAAATTGCCTGGAATGACTGCAACTGCTCCAGTAAGCCAATTTTCATAAAATTGTAGTGGTCATCAACATTTTGATCTTGAAAGTTCACTGGAATGACGCTACTGCTTCAGTTGGTAAATTTTCATGAAATTTGACTGGTTTTCAACGTTTTAACCTTGAAAATGACTAGAATGACTGCAACTGCCCTAGTAAGTCAATTTTATGATTTTTGACTTTTTTTCGACGTTTTGACTTTGAAAAGTTACTAGAATTACTGTAACTGCTCCAGTAAGTCAAGGTTCATGAATATTGACTACTTTTTCAACGATTTAAGCTTGAAAATTGCTTAGTTACTGCAACTGCATACTTCGTAGGTAAATTTTTATAAAATTTGACTGCTTTTCAAACTTTCGACCTTGAAAATAGACTGTAATGTCTGCAACTGCTCCAGTAAGTTAATTTTCATGAAATTTGACTGGTTTTCAACATTTTGACAATGAAAGTTGACTGGAATGACCGCAAATGTTCCAGTAAGTCATTTAATAAAATTTTACTGGTTTTCAACGTTTTGACCTTGAATATTAACTAGAGTGATTGCAATTGCTCCAGTAAGTGATTTTCACGATTTTTGAATCTTTTTCAACGTTTTGACCTTGTAAATTGACTAGAATGACTGCAACTGCTCTAGTTAGTCAATTTTATAAATTCGGACTAGTTTTCCATGTTTTTACGTTTAAAACCGACTGGAATGAATGCTCCAGTAAGTCAGTTTTTATGATTTTTTACTTTTTTCAACGTTTTGACTTTCAAAAATTACTAGAATAACTGCAAATGCTCAAGTAGATCAGTTTTCATTAAATTTGACCATTTTTCAATGTTTTGACTTAGAAAATGGACTAGAATGACTAGAAATAATGAAAAATTGAATCATCAGTGTTCATGACATTTGAAAAAATGTAACCTCTAAAGATCGTATTAAGGTATTTTTGCTGTTACAGGTCTCATCCAGAAGTTATTAGGACGGATATTAAGAGAATGCACCAAAGTGCTACTCAAACTAGTTTAGAATTTTCCACTGATCTTCGTTATTTGAGGAGCTATAATAAAACTGTAAGTACGGAAAGTTGTAATAAATTTCATTCTTTATAAGATTGTGTTAAGGTATTTTTGCTCCTCAGAGTGTTACAAGGCCAAAAGTAACAGAATGCACTGAAGTTCTTTTTTTAAGCTAACTAGATTTGTATGTTTACCAAGAAAGGGTTAACTACTACTAACTTACTTGATCCACCACAATACCTTCTGATCCACCATCGTCAGGGAGGTTTATTAAACGTGACACCCCTGTAAAAACATAACATATCATAAAAAATACTTGTACACCTAGCGTAAGTTAAACAAAATGGGAATGACGTCACATTTGCAACAGTATGTACCAAAACAGAAACGGCACTAAAACAGCATTATTTGTGTGAAAATCAGTTTTTCAATCTTGATCCTAGTAAATATACAATTTTTTTTGTGTTTCTATAAAAGATTTTTAATTTCCCAAAAAACAATTTTTATCACCTAAAAAACCATTAGCAAGCTCAACCATTTTGACATCATTTGTTTTACCATTGAATAACTTGCTTATTTCCTACACTTGTCTTGCACTTTTATACGTCAATTGATAGCTAATAAAACAAGCTTTTCATCGACATATAAAAAGTTTTAGAGTTTGGCCGCTAGAAGTCTTCAAAATGGAACCAGTTATCCAGCTCAACCATTTTGACACTCTTTGCTTTCTCTTGAATGACTAGCTTGTTTCCTATACTTTCTAATACTTTTGTACGTTAATATTTAGCCAATGAAACTGATTTTCCATCGACGTATTAAAATTGATTTGGTTGGTGTTGGGTTATGCCACCAAAGCTGTTGTTGAATAGTTTTTATCGAAAAGTCGTAGTCCATATGCACACAGTGGAGTAGTGAGTATAAGTGAAAGCAAAACTCAGAGTCGATCTCCACAAATATATATTAATAAGTTGTTATCTGCCTAACATGTTTCGGGTGTATTCAGACATCCATCTTCCGAGGCTGAAAGTTGTACAGTATGTTAGTTAATTACTTACAAAACTAAGGACATGGCAGCCTACTTTAACTAGATCACTAGTCTGCTGGCTGTCATTCTACAAGGGGGGACAGCTGAACCCAGATGTACTTAAGGTGGTGATTGTTTTTTTTATTCTACAAAGGGGAAAAAAACCTTGATCCCTTTTATCAGAAATCTTTATGTCGAACATTGAATTATCCCTTAATAAATCTCCTTTATTTTTCAAAATTCTCTTCTACAGGAGATACGTAGATGACATCTTTTGCATCTTGAATGGCACTTTGCTTGAACTCCACCAATTCTTTGACTTTCTTAAAACCTTACATAATTCTATTACGTTCACTATGGAACTGGAGTCTTCACAATCACTGCCCTTCCTTGACATTCTGATTCCCAGAGTAAACAACAAGATAGAGTTCTCAATATACCACAAACCCACTAGCACAGATAGTATCATTCCTTTTTCCTCTAATCACCCCTTTTCCCAAAAGACTGCCTCATTGAACTGCTTTTTCCACAGACTATTCAGCATACCTACCTCTGCTGGAGCCCAACTTTAACAAAGAACTCTCATAGATCAGAACTGTAGCTACCAACAATGGTTTCCCTGTAAGTTTAGTTAACAAAATCTACTACAACCACTTTAAGAAGTTTGTCAACAGAAAGCTCTCAGTGAAAGAACATGACATTGAGACTAGATACTTCTCAATACCTTACTTGGGGCCTTTCTCTCTTGGTTTCAAATCCCTGTTTAAATCCTATGGCATCTCTATCTGCTTTAAAGTCTCACACTCTGCATCCCGTCTTTTTGTCAACTCCAAAGATCCAACTCCGCTCCTTAACAAGTCTGGTGTTTACCAGCTCTCTTGCTGCACAGCCAACTGTGAAGCTGTCTACGTTGGTCAAACAGGTAGAAAATTTGCCACTCGAATACATGAACACAAGAAAGAGTTTGAAAAATTTATTAACAACCAAAATTTGAACACTAGTTACATGAAATCACTATTTTCACGCCACCTTCGCCTCAACAACCATGACTTCAACGTTGAAGAGGGCTTCAAGACTCTCCATTTCTGCGAAAAAGGCAATCCACTGGACCTTCTGGAGGTCTTTGAAATCAACAAGGCTTCATCCAACGATAATGTGGTCTGCCTTAATGACCAGCTTAGACACGGCTCCATCCCTTTCTTCAGATCCCTCAATTTCTAGTTCCCCAAGACAATCTCCCGGTCCCCCTGTGCTAGATTTCAACCCCCTCTTAACCTGCCCACAATTAATTCCCACTGCTTGAATACTTCCGTTTGCCTGTGACCAAGAACTATGTTTAAATCTGTACTTTTATGTCTCCAGTTTGAAGGTTGCTTAGGGTTTAAATTTAATTTTAATCTTCATTCGTTAACTAGCCATGTCATTATTTGTACAACCCTATACTTAGTTGTCCGATAATTAGTATTAAGTTTTAATTTAATCTAACTTTGTTATTTGTTTACACTGTATTGTTTTGATGAAGTAGACCAACTACACATGTATTGTCACCTGTCAGCTGTCTGTCATGTCCGGCTTTCGGTTTTTTGACCTTTTCCGGTTTTTGGGGGATTTGGTTTTTTGGTTTTTTCGGATTTGGCAATATGATGTTGCCCCCTAGACTTCCGTTTCCTGCAACCTGCCCTTGGCGTGTAGTAGGAACCATTTTGTCCACTTTATGTCCGGCTGCACCCAACCCATGAAGCCCCGCACGGTCACACTACCATAGTGATAAAAGGGAAAAGTCTCCCCCTATTTTAACCTGTTCAGTGTCCAACTTGTGAATGTCCACCGCGGTTTTTGTTGTGTGACGTCCCTTTCGTGTCTACTTGGTCTCCTTTAGGTAAGATATGCAGTTTTGCCCTTTTGACTTATCTGCCGCCCCCATTACATATACTCTTCCAGGACATCCTACTTCTACTCATGTTCTTTTATTACAGATAAACATACAGTTTTGACATCATTTAACTTCCTTGGGTTTTGATTAAGTTTTTTTCCCCCTTCAAGAATAAAAAACCAAGCAACCGACTTCTTCTTCTCTTTGACATCAACACTGGGTTTTGATTAAGTTTTTTTCCCCTTTGAGAATAAAAAAAGTTCACGTCGACACGTTGATGAGCCTGCAATAAAATGAGAGTTTATCTGTGTCTGAAACGGAATACGACGTCAAAACACCGTCCTCCTCACCCCTTCGCTGCTATGGCGGTTCGTGAAGTGTTGGACGTAGAATTTGATCGTTTAATTATTAACGGAATATTAACCAAGGTCGAGCAATCTGAATGGGTAGCGACCATTGTCGTCGCTAGGCAGGCAAATGGAAAAATCAGATTACGTGCCGATTCTTCAACTGGATTAAACGATGCCTTAGAAGATGATGGATACTCGATTTCCAACATTAGGAAGCGTTAGTGGGCAAATTCAGTGCAAATTATGTGTTGAGTCAACTTGACTTTAAAGATGCTTATCACCAGCTTGTGTTAGACGATGAGGGAAGAAACTGACCACCAGGACTTTTCCCATACAATCGCCTGGTCTTTGGAATCAAGTCTGCTCCGGCTATTTTTCAAAAGGTGATAGAGCCATAAATGAACGGATTGGAAGGAGTAATTGTAAATTTGGATGATATTTTGATTATGGCACCGGATAAAGAGATTCATGATTTTCGTATACGGAGGGTGCTGGAGAAGCTGAATGACTGAGGGTTCGTCTTCAAGTGGAAAAATGCAAATTCAAAACCGAAAGGGTCAAATATTTGGGATTCATTGTGGACAAAAATAGAATAAAAGCACATCCAGCACGAATCGAAGCTTTGGACAGTTAACAAAGACCTCAGGATCAGAAAGATGTCCGATCAGGAGATGATAAACTATTATGGCAAATTCGTAGCTGATTTTCATATCAAGAAGAAATCGCTGGAAGACATTCCACAAGAAGAAACATTTAACGCTATTAAGACTTTGAAAAATTCACTCCTTCTTACTCACTTTGACCCGCGCCAGCGTTTAATAGTAGCTACAGATGCTTGCCAATCTAACAGACTTGACTGATTTCGACATAGGTATATGTGATGACCGATGAATTTGGTAAAGCGGATGCCTTATCACGGTTAATTGATAAATCAAGAAGGAACTCAATTGACTTTGAAATGAAGTGGTTATTGCTGTGGTTTAAGCTGCTGATGAAGAACTAAGTGGTATCGCCCAAGAAGCCATGGGATCCGCAACGGTGCGGAAGACTTTGCAACGTTTGACGCGGGAAGATACTGTATTTCGAAAGATTTCTGATCGAATAAAAAAACGGATGGAACAAGGCCGATTGCCTATCCATTGTGATGGAACGAGTGGTTATTCCTCCTCCGCTTCGAGATTGTGCACTTAAGCTTTCACACTTTTTTTCGTAATCTTGGACGTCATCATTATTTTTGGCCAAGAATTTACAACTACATCAAGCGAATAGTGAAACAGTATTTGAGATGTGCTGAAACTGCAACGGCTCCATGTAAGGAACCTTTGAACCCGTGGCCAAACACAAAAAAAACCGTGGTCTAGAGTTCACATAGATTTTGGAGAGCATAAAAAGGAACATGCATTCCTGGTTGTCGTTGACAGCTTCAGTAGGTATACGGACGCCGAGTGGATTACTCCAGCTTTCCAGGCTTTCCATCGACGTATAAAAGTTGGGTGGTTGGTTTTAGAATTTGGCCGCTAGAAATCGTCAAAAAAATCAAAAGATTTAACAAATTTTTATTGGAGTTATATTCGATAACCAAGTGATTACAAAGTTTTTTTACTGAGAAAAAATTAAATATGAATTTTTCCCATTTATTTTTATTTCCACTTATTGTATAAGTAGCAAGGGGAGAAGTTTTCGCATGAAGTTGGTGTAACTTGACCACTTTCAAAGCGTTTTTAGAATTTTTTTCTCAAGAGGATTTTTAATTTAGATTAATAAGGATTTGGTTATATGGAAGAAAAGTTTTAATAAAATGACGTTTAGAAAATGTTTTTTTTTTTTTTGGTTTTTGATATATTTTGAAAAGCGTTAATTGTTTGATTTTACGTTTTAAGTTTCTAATTTCTAAATGAGCTGAAACTAGGCTCTTCATATTTCCGAGATATCAAATTTAAAAAATAGTTGAATAACTCTTTTTTACATTTTTTTGTAAATTAAAAACTTTATTTGGTAAAAGTGCTTGTTTGGCTTATTTTAGCTAATATAGGATTCTTTATGCTAAATTAAAAATTGCCAAAATAGTAGTTTTGACAAAAATTGCATTTTTCTAATTTTTAAAGGGTCGAAGCTTCTTTATTAGAACGTCTATCAATTAGACTAGCCCGTCATTAGAAAGAGCTTTAAAAATACTACAAAATGAGCCAAACTTGCTATCTCTAGCTCTTCACGTTTCCTCGATATAAAATTTCAAAAAAATAGTCCTTATATAACGCCTCTTATCAAATCAATGGGGTTTGGCGGGGAATCTGGGTGGTCATTATACAGGGTGTTTCAGGTTTTTATACCCAAACTTAAATCGCATATTCTACGTCTAAAGTAACTAACTATAGTTTGCTATATAAACTATACTCTAAAAATTATTATTTAACACTGCTTTATTTTTGGACGTAGAATACGCAGTTTGAGTTTGCGAATTAAAACCTGGAACACCCTGTATAATGTGCTATAAAAGCATTGAAACATCAATATGTGTTAGTTGTTGTGCAACATCTGGTGACATCTGTACTCAACTCTATGAGTTGATGCCGCATCATTCGGTAATTAATTATTCCGCATCAATGGGGCTGTTCCTAGATTTGGAAAAGCCATCTGTACTTTCTAACTCATAGAGTTGAGTACAGATGTCACCAGATGTTGCACAACAACTATCATTTCTGGCATCAAGTGGACTATACTGGAATGAAGGTTTTGTTCTTTGGTTATTAAGCCCTATAGCCTCTCTGATGAGCCGTAATACGGCGAAACCGGTCAGAGGATTGGGATTGATAAACAAAAAACAAAACCTCACCATTTTCAACCAATCAGATCCGTATTTACCGAATGATTCGGCATCAATGGGGCTGTTCCTAGATTTGGGAACGCCATCTGTACTTTCTAACTCATAGAGTTGAGTACAGATGTCACCAGATGTTGCACCACAACTATCATTTCTGGCATCCAGTTGACTATACTGGAATGAAGGTTTTGTTCTTTGGTTATCAAGCCCTATACCCTCTCTGATGAGCCGTAATACGGCGAAACCGGTCAGAGGATTGGGATTGATAAACAAAAAACAAAACCTCACCATTTTCAATCAATATGTGTTTTATAAAATATGTTCACAATTTTTGCGAGGAATTCAAAAACTTTATCTGTTTGAAATAGTCAAGTTGATAAAATGGAATTTGCTAATAAAATTTAAAATTTCAAATGATAAAGATGACAAATTTTATGGTAAAAGGATGAAATGCAATCATTTCTTCATGAAATTCAACTGTTCAAATGATGAAATCGACTAGTTAACTAATTCAATTTCGAGCTTAATGATAAAATTAGTCAACTGGTCAGTTTGCTAATGAAATTTAACATTCCTAATGATGATGTTGACAAATTTTTGTAATGAAATTCGACTGTCAAAATGATAAAATTCACTAATACTTTATGAGATTCAATTGCTCAATTGATGGAACTTCAAACTCCAAATGATAAATTAGAATTTGCTAATGAAATTTAATCAAATTTTTTGCTAAAATTTGACAGCTAAAATGATGAAATTTATTAAAACATTAAACAAATATACCAGTTTAAATGATAAAATGCAATAATTTGATTATGGAATTCAATTGCTAAATTGATGGAACTTCAAACTCCAAATGATAAATTAGAATTTACTAATAAAATTTAAAAGATTAGATGATGAAATTTAATCAATTTTTTTGATAAAATTTGACTGCTAAAATGCTAAAATTTATTAAAACGTAAAACAAATTTGCCAGTTTAAATAATAAAATGCAATAATTTCTTCATGAAATTCAATTGCTAAAATGATGAAATCAAGTAGTTAACTAACGAAATTACAAACTTTAAATGATAAAATTAGTCAACTGGTCAGTTTGCTAATGAAATTTAACATTCCTAATGACGAAATTTTTTACGAATTTTTGTAATGAAATTCGACTGTCAAAATGATAAAATTCTTTAATACTTTATGAAATTCAATTGCTAAATTGATGGAACTTCAAACTCCAAATGATAAATCAGAATTTTCCAATAAAAATTTAAAGTTCAAATGATAAAATTTAATCAAATATTTTGATAAAATGATGAAATCGACTATTTAACTATTAAAATTTCAAATATTAAATGATAAAATTAGTCAACTAGTCAGTTTTCTAACAAAATTTAAAAGTTCAAGTGATAAAGTTGACAAATTTCATAAAATTCTACTGCTGTGATGAAATTCGATTGTCAAAATGATAAAATTCTCTAATACTTTATGAAATTGAATTGCTAAATTGTTGGAACTTCAAACTCCAAATGATAAATCAGAATTTTCTAATAAAAATTAAAAGCTCAAATGATAAGATTTAATCAAATTTTTTGATAAAATTTGACTACTAAAATGATGAAATCCACTAAAAAATTAAACAAATTTGCCACATTAAATGATAAAATGCAATAATTTCTTTATGGAATTCAATTGCTAAATTGATAAAACTTCAAACTCCAAATAATAAATTAGAATTTGCTAATAAAATTTAAAAATTCAAATAATAAAATTTAATCAAATTGTTTGATAAAATTTGACTGCTAAAATGATGAAATCGACTATTTAACTATTGAAATTTCAAATTTTAAGTGATAAAATTAGTCAACTAGTCAGTTTTCTAATAAAATTTTAAAATTCAAGATAAAGTTGACAAATTCCATAATACAATTTGATTGCTAAAGTGATAAAATTCAATAATATAATAAACAAATTTGGCAGTTAACTGATAGAAACGACTATTTTAATAATGAAATTTGACAGTTTAAATGATGAAATTGATCAATTTCCTTATAAAAATCAACTGCTACAATAATAAAATTGGTTAATGCAGTAATGAAATTTGACAGTTTAAATGTCGAAATTAATCAATTTTGTCAAGAAATTCAACTTCAATAATGATGAAACCGACTAGTTTCCCAATGAAACTTCACTACAGTTGACGAAAAATATTTGTAATTAACTCACATATTAATAGTTTACCCACTTTACTTATTAACTGTGAAAAATGTTGCTCTTGTATATGACAACATAACTATTTTTACCCTGTATATGCCAGTTCTACGCTAAAAAATGCACAAAGAAAAAAAAAAGTTGTTTGAGGAAATGATTGACACAATATTCCTTGAATTTTCAAAAATAACTATATAATTATTCTATTCTTGACGTCATCCCAATTTAGTTTCATTTTAGATATTGTATTCATTATTGTTAATAAATAAATACTGTCAACGGTTAACCTTAGCCATAGAAAAAAATAAAACTCACCTCTAAATGTGATTTTAACGAATTTCTCACCCTTACACTTCGGTATTTGGATTTGATGAAGTTTGACCGCAATCGACATGGTTTTAACGTATGTCGTATACGGTTTTTTAACGGCACCCGTATAATGGTAAAACCGATCCGGAAGACTTGTTGATGCGGAATGCGTGTGCATATTCCCGCACTGCCTTCGGGATCACTCGATAATCGACCAGGCGCAGAAGAATATGTATACAGTGTGTCCATAAAGTATGGAATAAATTCGATTTAAATTCAGGGAATTATCTACTTATCCGTTCTCTAAACTGTTAAGGAATGAACCAATATCCCTGTAGGAGTAGAAAAAATGTTTTATATATCACTATGTCTGTCTTTAATGATAAAAAACAATAATTACATATTTAAACTTTTTAAGATAAAGTTGTTGCAATCCTCGAAGTGGCCCATGTTTTTTACTCAGGAAAGGAAAGCTTTTAATTCGGTTACCGGTTTCGGCTCTTAAGCCTTCATCAGACCTTAACAAGAGGTGGTCAGGATCACACAGTCAACACAAGGACGATCATTGTACACCTTACCAAACACACAGTTTAAAACTACTGTATGTTGTGTGTGTATGTTTTGTGGTAACGACTTTTAGTTAATTAAATGTTCAAAACTGAAACCTTTCTTGTAACTGGTAGTATCCCAAACGATCGATAAATTTCCGCTGGATCTTATTTATGATTTCTTGTATAATGTTAGTACCAACTCTTCTAATTCTAGTTTTTAAGTCGTTAATTGATTCAGGTTTAGTTTTATTAACAACATTTTAAGATGGGCCCACAAAAAAAAATCCAAAGGATTGACATCAGGAGATCTTGCAGGCAATTGATCCACGCCTTCCAATCCAATCCTTTGGGAAATGCTACTTTGTTGATACTGTCTAACTTGAAATTATGTGGTGGTACACCATCATGCATATGTAACCATAAATGTTCTTCGTTCACACACACACATTCTCAAAGTGGGGATTAGGTATTGCGGTAAGAAATCAAGATATCTTGGACCGTTCAATGTCTCTGCAATCTGCAAAAAAATAAGGTCGCAATTCCTGTCCAAACATTATTTTTTTCAGGTTATTGGGTGTGTTGTTCTCTCATCCAACTGGGACTTTCTTTTGCCCAATACCGACTGTTGCTCCATTAATGTGAAAGTTTATTCATCTTTCGTCAATTTAACTCAACAATTAATAAATTTATTTACACTTCAAAACAATCCGTACAATAATTAACTCAGCTACTAAAAACACTACTACAATTCCACAATTATACCACTATTTAAACTTTACCGCGTTCCGAAATTCACTGCTCGTCCACCGTCGAGACCGCTTCTTTTATATTCGGTTAACCACGTTCTAGAACCACTCTGAAACGCTTCGCGATTTACGTCGAACGTCGAACCTAACCTAACCTAACCCTTTATTAGAAATACTTAAACTATGTAATGTGTAGTCAGCAACTAATTTTACATAAAATAACTAGAAATGTAGTGCTCGGGTTCAGTTCCATATTATTACGTTCACTTTGTAACTCGTCCGAAATAAATTTGTGTTTTTTAAAAACCATTATTTTTGGTTTTCAAATTTAACTGGCGCAGTCGGTAGGATACTGATTGAACGGGTTCGACAAAAATCGCGAAATCCGGTCGGTTTTAACGGTTTGTCAATCGGAACCTAAAACCTTAAAAACACGTTTTGGAGAGTGAACGAGTGAGTGGAAAAAGTCCAACTTCGACTCAACTCCGGGAACTGTAGGATTAAGTACCTGGGATTCCTCCAATAAGGTTCCTTTAGGATAGCAGTAAGCAACTACATATAGAAGACTAAGTATCCAGTTCCATATTGTAACTCACTAAGTTCCATATTGTAACTCACTCAAGTTCACTTTGTAACTTGTCCGAAATAAATTTGTGTTTTTTTAAAAACCATTATTTTTGGTTTTCAAATTTAACTCGCGCCCGGCCAGATATTGCGGCGCATCGATTCCATCCCGAATCGAGTGCTCGTTCAGAAGTATCGAGCATAGTAAGCCTAAACCGTAACAATATTTTTAAGTTGAACAGGAAAATTATGACATATCTCTATTAAAGTTTCACAGAATTGCATTCGTCGGTCGTCTTCATTTAATTCATGTACCAGGTGCATTTTATAAGAGAGCCACTTTTCTATCTGTAAACCCTTATGTACAGACAAACTAGGGATATGATAGTCGCGGGCAACTTGACGAATGCTAATATGTGGATTTTCTTCCACAGATAATAAAACATTTAGTTTAGTTTCGCCTTTGCTTATCGCAGGACGTCCATTCTTTGACTTATCTTCTACAGAATCCGTATCTCGAAACTTCCTTTCAATTTTACTAACAACTGACTGGTTTATTTACCTTTTTGAATAAACTACACACCTCATGTTGAGATCGCACTCTATCGCCATACCCAATCATCATCAGAATTTCAATTATTTCGGTTGTTGATAAGCGCATTGTAATATTATTATTTGTTTGAAATAAAGTCGCAGATAAAGCAAACAGACCAATTAGGAACTTCATAATGAATAAGCGTTGCTATAGAAATGAAAAAAAACTTTGCCAAAATAAACCAAACATCAGCCCCATGGGTACAGTGGAGTTTTTTTCAAAGAATTTTTTTTAACAATCATTTTTTCGAAAACAGCTGATTATCGACATAGGATTCTACATGAAAAATACCCAGAAATTTACTCAGAATCAATAAATGCCACAAAAAATGGGGTTTCTCATTTGAAAATGTCAACTGAAAGGTCGTATCTCAATTTTAGGACACCCTGTACATATATATTTTATTAAATTTGCGTTTAAAAATAATAACATACGTGTCCGATCATTTTTCTGAAAGATTATTCCCTGAATTTTAATCGAATTTATTCCATTCTTTATGGACACACTGTATACAGGGAGGCATTAAAGGGTTTACCTGGACGTTTTAACTGGTAACAAAGACCTGAAAGTGGGTTTCTAGCAGGTGTTGGGGGGTGTTAATTATTTTTATGTGTGGCAACCTGAATAAAAGGGTTAGAAAACCGACACCGGCTGATAAGAATAATCAATATGAAATACGTACTGGGTGACCGAATAAGACTGTTTCTCGAACATATCTCGGGAACCGTTCGTCGTATGACTTTGGGGTAAAAAAAATTATTGGGTAAATCGGCCATAAAGAATCGCTGGAAAATATTTTTAAGTTTTAGAAATGACCACCAGAGGGCGTAACTGACGTCTTAAATTTTAAAATTGCCTTTTCCATGAATTTTGCATGATAATAGCTTGTTATATACCAAGGGCGTTAATTTATTTTACTAAATAAATTTATATCTATATTTAGTTGCTACATATGTGACAGAAAATGAGGTCAATGTCTCTAAAATTACATACTTACCTACTAAGTATGATTTTATAACTTTTATACGTCGATGCTATAGATCTGTGTTGATTTATCTTATAGTTATTTAACGCTAAGATCGTTCATCGATCGACATCGACGTAAGAAAGTTGCAAATTCATACCATAAATTTAACATCATAAATCATAAAGAGAACCGTTTAAATTTCCCGCCACATAATAATTCTGTTACCAGCCAATCAGTCAACACCAAACAACAACAAACAAACAACAACAAGGCACTTAAGTATCAAAAGGGGCAAATGAAAGCCAGTCTTACACGTTGTAACGAAGTTACTAATTCTTCTGTTGATATGTAGTATTAGAATAAAGAAAACAATGCGCAGCCTCACACGCTTAAGTTACAATGCGTCTTCGCGACCGAATGGTGAGCGGAAAGAAGGTGTGTGGTGATGGAAAAGAAGTTTTCCGTTACCGAAAATGAGTGTTTAGCAATTGTATGGGGCATTGAGAAAATGTGACCTTATTTGGAAGCATATCATTTTACCGTTGTTACTGACCATCAATTCCTATGTTGGCTACACTCTCTTAAAAGTCCTGCCGGTCGTTTAGCACGTTGGAGTATACACCTTCAACAATATGATTTTGACATTAAGTGCCGAAAAGGAGTGTTAAATAAAGTAGCTGATGCGCTGTCCCGAGAACCGTTACCGACAAATTTAGAGCAACAATCTTACGCAGAAGTAACCCTTCTGGAAGATTTTGAAGAATGCTCTTGGTACAAAGCTAAGAAAGCTGCCGTTGAAGCAAATCCTTCTGCTTTTCCCGATTATTGCGTGAAAGAGGGACGTTTATACCGACATTTCTAGGACCTGAATAATATGTCCGATATCGACTCGACTGATTCTTGGAAGTTATGTGTTCCGAAAGCCGCAAGCCGTACCGTTTTAGAAGAGAATCATGATGCACCGACTGCTGGACATTTAGGAATAGCGAAAACAACCGTTAGAGTAGCCAAGCGATATTATTGACCCGGCATGTTTAGGGAGATTGCCAAGTATATACGAAACTGTTCGTCATGTCAACGTTTCAAGAGTTCTCAACATGCCGCTCCTGGATATATGCAACCGTCCCGAAACAACCGCCCTTGGGAAACTGTCAGTACTGATTTAGTTGGTCCGCTACCGCGGTCCGCCAAAGGTAATAATTACCTGGTAGTCTTTCAGGATCGTTTTACCAAGTGGGTGCAATGTAGGGCCATTAGGAAAGCAACCGCGCGAGCAGTAAGTCAATCTTTCTACGAGGAAATCGTCACTCGTTTTGGCTGTCCAAATATAGTCATTTCTGATAATGGTACCCAGTTCACTAGTCATGTTTTCAAAGATTTGCTCTCAGATCTAGGGGTAACCCATCGTTTTACACCTCCATATACACCCCAGGCTAATCCTGTCGAAAGAACAAATAAAACTTTAAAAACCATGATTGCTCAATTTTGTGAAACCGACCACCGAAAATGGGATGTCCGTTTACCCGATTTGCTTTTTGCGATTAATACCGTTAAACATGATTCCACAGGTTTTTCCCCGGCTTTCTTAAATTTTGGTAGGGAGTTAGAGCCTCCGAAAGCTCTGTACCGTTTAAAACCGTCATCCGTTGCAACTTCTTCTTCCCCGACACATAGTGATCCACAACCGACTGATTTTTCCGCTCATAATGAGCGCACTAAAGCTCTGCATGATATCCACGAGCTTGTCCGTTTTCACTTAGGTAAAGCTTTTTCCGTGCAAAGTAAATACTATAACCTGCGTGGTCGCCCATGGAAATGTCACGTGGGAGATAAAGTTTTCCGTCGTGAAGTAGTCTTATCGTCTGCTGAAAAAGGTTTCGCTGCCAAGTTGGCACCAAAATATTCCGGACCGTACACCGTTACTAAAGTTGTTTCTCCCGTTGTATTTAATTTGAAAGACGTTTCTGGAATAGTACGTCGACGAATTCACATTAAAGACCTGAAACCTGCCGATGACAGTTCGAATGCCAAAACTTTGTAATTTCTAATGCTTATAGTCCGTTTGGTTTTCTTTATATAGATGCCCTGCAGAATACCGACTTCGCGAAGACGCTTACCTGGCGAACCACCGCTTGGTGCGCCAGTGGCCGACCAGCCAATTTGTATCAAGGGGCATTATGAGCAAAGAATTTTAACCACCAACGCTCGATTAGATAAGATCCGACAGGATGCCAGAGATTTGTCAAAAATTAAGCGAAGGCCAAAAATTAAAATTCTGTCAAACATTGTGGTGGTGCTGGCGAGAAAACCGCAGCAGCCGGCCAGAAAACCATCGAAGCCGGCTACACCACAGACTACGCCCACTCCTACTAATGAAACCGATTTGGCTAACGAGGTGGCGAGGTATGGCGTCAGTCCAAACCTTTGGCCACCATGGTTAAAGGCCGCTTTGGCCAAGCTCCGCCCGAAAGGTTGCCCCCCGCATAAAAGACTGCGGAAAAGACTCATAACCATAACGGGGCAACTACTATATATAAATGTGCCCTAAAATGTTTTTTTTTCTGTTATGTGTTTGCGTGTTTCCGTTCAAACATCAAGTCAACCGACGGTTCATTTTAATTTCCATCTTAAGGCAAAGAATGTCGCAATCACCCACTCTGGAGTTAACCGAGTCCACCAGTTGGTTGGACGCGATTGAAGAAGTGGACACAACCGCCACTTGTACCGAACCGACGACTAAGAGGAGATTTCTGTCCGTTCAGCAAGGTTTATGCTGGAGATGTGGAGAAGTAGGCCACCACCGAGGTTTTTGTACAAAGCCACCAATTCTGTTCTGCTCGAGATTTGGACGCGTAGGTCAACTGTCCAAGGATTGTAGTTGCTACCAACAGGAGCCTCAACTAAAGACAAAAATTTTACCGCCGCCGAGAAACCGCACCGACAATAGAAAAACTTCATCACCGCCGAAGAAGCGCTTCGCAAGTCATACTCAAAGGTCTGCAAAAAGGTCCCGTGGTGTTCAATGTGATATGGGAAAACTACTCCGAGGGCCGACCTTTTGAAAGCTGGATACCGATTCTTTGACCCCGTCTGTACCCCCAGAGCACGGTTTTCGTACCGTCCGAATATGTCATTCATACCGTAACCGTCTGTTTACCCTGGCTGGGAAAAAACCGTTTCGAAATCGTCTTAGTTCTCCAAACCGGTCCCCGTTCTGAACACTAGGTTGTGTTGTCCGTTTGTTTTCCGTTTCAAAGTTACCGTATTAATTTAGTTGGGATCTCCAGGTCCGACTGTACCGTTTATTGATTTGAACACGAGGCTGTGTTGTTTTCCCTTTGTTTTGTTGTGATAGAGTTTTTAAGTAAGTTAAGATACGAATGATTGTTAACTGTTATTTTTCCTGGTTAACACGACTTGTTTAGTTTTGCTGACAACCCTGTGTTTCCTTATTTTTGTCCCACTCCCTTCATCCATTTACAGATAAACGTGAACTCTGTCTTCGACTGTGTAAAAGCTCCCCAGGTATACGAAGCGAGTTCCTTAGTTACGCTTCTCCAAATAAAACTAAGGTGGCGCCCGAGTTTCGAAGCACCTACCCCTAGGTGTGGCAAAAACCGTACAAGGACCGGTACGAAAAGGCGTTACAAATTGGCGCCCAAGAGCAGGGACCGTTTTTCTGATTTGAGTGAGTGACAGTTTTTCTGAATTTTCCGTTTTTACCGAAAGCCGATCTCTGTCTACGATGAATACCGAACAGGAATTGCCGACCACTACTTCAGGCTTGCCTGTGTCCGTCCTTTCCGTTCTCGATTCTCAAATTACGTACATAAACCAGCTCAAGAAGGATGGGCTTATTGTGGAACTTTCGAAGATGGGTTTACGCACAACTGGGACCGTTGATACTTTGAGAAAGCGATTGATTGCTTATCTGAAAGATGAAGATGAACCGCAGATCGTTAAGTTGACTTCTTCTGCACTTCCCAGTATCGTCACCGTATCTACCGCTCCGACAACCCCTTCTCTTACGCTTCCTCCTACCACAACCGTGACATTTACAACCTCTGGTGGTATACCGTCAATTTGGTCCTATTTACCGAACCTATCCGTTAACCCTTCCGCTACCGCTGCTTTCCAAACTACATTGCAACCCTCCGCTCTGTCTTCGACTGTGTAAAAGCTCCCCAGGTATACAAAGCGAGTTCCTTAGTTACGCTTCTCCAAATAAAATTAAGGTGGCGTCCGAGTTTCGAAGCACCTACCCCTAGGTGTAGCAAAAACCGTACAAGGACCGGTACGAAAAGGCGTTACAACGTTTTAAGACATACGTTGAAAAACAAGAAGTATCTTAAGAGGAAGATATTTCTCGATTAAAGACAAGGTTGAATCAAATTAAAGATTCACTAACAAAATTTGAAGATTTACAACTTCAAATTTGTTGGAAGTTGATGAAGATAGACAAGTTGCCTTGAATATTGAAACAGAGACTTTTGAAAATGATTTTAATGCTGCATCTAGTATTGCAGATGCAATTTTATCTCATTTAAATAATTCTGGGGCCAATTCTAATGTGTCCGATAATTCTGTAAATTACCTCCTTTAAAATTACCTACATTTGATTGAGATTATAGCAAATTGGTTATTTTTTAAAGATAGTTTTCACTCTATTATTTACCAAAACAATGGTATTGATGACATCCAACAGTTCCATTATTTGAGGTTGTCATTAGTAGGTGAGGCAGCGAAGGTGGTACAATTTTTGGGTGTTTCTGCATCTAATTAATCGACTGCTTGGCAGTTATTGAATGAACAGTACGAAAATAAAGCTTTATTGGTGAAAAATCATGTACGCGCCATTTTCAACTTACCTACGTTAAGTTCTGAATCTCACATTGGTATTGGACAGTTACTAGATGGCATTATTCAAAATACGCGCGCTCTTGAGACTTTGGATCAACCTGTCTCTCATTGGGACACCTTACATATTCTGATACATATTGATACCTGATACATATTTTGAGTAACAAGTTGGACGGTACTTCGATGCGCGAATGGGAATCATTAAATCATAGTTATACACTGCCAACTTTTAAAGAATTTCAATGTTTCTACAGGAAAGATGTCGTTTGCTTGAGGTTCTAAATATAACGCAAATCTAAAAGCCATGTAAGGTTGAGAATAAAATGGAACCTAAAGCTAAACGAAATGCACTTCAAACTAGAGTGAATGGAACTTTAAAGTGTGGTTTTTGTGCAAATTATCATTTGATTTACAATTGCAAAGATTTTTTAAAGTTAGAAGCTAATCGTCGACTTGACGAAATAGTCCGTTTGAGGCTATGTCTAAATTGTTTGCGTAAAGGTCATCAAGCTAGGGAGTGTAGGTGACAGTCTTGTAATAAATGTCATCGGAAACACAATAGCCTTTTACATTTTTCTAATTTTCAATTTAGTAAAACAAATAACGCTTCTGCTCCTCCAGAGGAGAATGAAACAGTAAGTAACAATTTTAATAGTCTACACACTCAAAAGAGTAATCAATGTGGAAACGTTTTGCTTTCTACTTCTATAGTCCAAGTTAAGGACTACAATGGTCAGGTTCATGAGAGTAGATTGCTATTAGATTGCGGTTCTGAATCAAATTTTATCACCGAAGAATTTTGTAACGTTCTAAACTTACCAAAGGGTAATTCAGAGTTTCAATAGAATCAAGATTAAATTCTTTCAAGTTCAATCTGCCATGTCTAGTCATCAAGAAAATTACTAGTAATATACCTCAATTCTCCTTCAATGCAAATATATTAAAAGTTCCGCAAAATTGTGTTGTTGCTGACCCAGCATTTTACCAGACGGATAAAATTCAGTTATTAATAGGGGCGGAAGGATTTTGGAACATTGTGTTCTGACCAAATTAAATTAGGGCGTGAGTTACCCACTTTGCAAAAAACTCAGTTGGGTTGGTTGGTTTCTGGCCCATTACCCGACTAAGCTACAAATGTACCACTTTGCAATTTGTCTACAGAAAGAACAGATTCCTCTATTGATCGATTTTGGGAAATTGAAGATTACCCTAAAGTTAAGGCTTGGTCAGAAGAGGAATTGTTGTGTGAAAAACACTTTGTCGTTACTACTAAGCGAGATGAAACAGGGCGATTCATCGTAACATTACCTTTTAAAATTTTTGCTTGATTTGTTGAGAGATACCAGAAATAACGCAACCAAACGGTTTTACAACATTGAAAGAAAATTAGATCAAGCATTTATTGACGATTACAAACAATTGAAGCACATGACAAGAGTGGAGGACACACTGGAAGATGGTAAGTATTTTCTACCACACAATGGTGTCATTAAAGAGACGAGTACTACTACCCATCTCAGAGTGGTGTTTGATGCTTCGGCATAAAGCTCCAACGGAGTATCTTTGAATGACGTGATGTTGGGGGGATCTACAATACAAGCTGATATATTTTCAATCCTTTTAAGGTTCGGGCAGTATGATATTGTAGTAACTGCTGACGTTACTAAAATGTATCGCCAAATTCATATTGTAGAGTCCCAAAGAAAGTTGTAAAAAATTGTTTGGCGTGACAATCCGCGTACTAGAAGTTTACCAACTAAACACCGTGACGTATGGTACCGCTACCGCAGCTTACCTAGCCATTCGTTGTCTCAATGAATTAGCTTATGAGTTCAAAGAAGAGTTCGCTCAAGCTTGTGAAACCATTTTAAACTGTTTTTACGTTGACGACCTTCTGTTTGGAGGACAAGATGTCAATGAAGTAATAAGATTAAAAAATGAAATCTCTAACATCTTGCCCACGGGTGGTTTTGAGTTGCGTAAATGGGTCCCCAATGACCAAAGAGCCGTCGGGGTTGATGACGATACCAACACTCCTACAGAACTCAAATTTGAAACGTCCGAATCTACTAGAACCTTGGGATCAAAGTGGATTCCACGAGGAGATACTATTAGCTATGAAATTGAAGCATCGTTTATTGAAAGGCCTATTACAAAAAAGATCAATTTTATCATCAACGTCACAACTTTTTGATCCTTTGGGACTTTTGAGTCCAGTTATCATTGTTCCAAAGACGCTAATTCAAGATTTGTGGAAGATAGGTGCACATTGGGACGAATCAATACCTTTATATTTGCATACGAAATGGCGATCTTTTAGAGACGAGCTCCAGATACTAAATGATTTAGAAATACCGAGGCAAATAGTATGCAAAAACACCAAGATATTTGAGGTGCTTCTTAGGCTTAATCTGCGTATTACCTATGGTGAACACGATATCTTTCTGATTTTCTTGCCGCAAAGAATAACAGCCTCTGTTTTTTCTGGAGCTATTTCAAGGAGGTTGGTTAGCATGTGTTAACCTGTCATGTCACCACAATGTCTCATCCATCTTGTATACCAGATTGTCTTTGTCGTTTGCAGTAACTACCACGGCCAGGTCATCAGCGTACGCTATAGCTTCAACACAACTCAAATAATCCATTCTTAGCACTCCATCGTAGACCGCATTCCACAAAAACGGTCCAATGACCGATCCCTGAGAGATTCCCGCTATCATCTTGCATTCAGCGCGGCGGTATAGTATTCTTCTATTTTCAAGGTAATCACGCACTACGTTATACAGGTTTGTATAGGTATTTACTAATATCCTTACTTCTCAAGGCAGTTAAAATCTTTGCAAAGGAAAGTGCGTTAAACGCGTTCTTAGTTTAAACGTCACGAAGAAAATATATCAAATTTATTTCACTTGAACGGAAAGATAAAAAAAAGTGCAATTTATATTACTTGAGCGGAAACATAAAAATTGTGGAATGCGGTTGCAATGCAACTGCACTTATGAGGCAATAGCTAAAAGTACCGAGGATCGAAAGGTCGTCACAAGTTGTCGGCTAGAGAAGACCAGGTCTGAGAGTTTTTTGATTGGTGGAACCAGTGTTTGGAATCCTATAAAAAGGAAGTTATACCCTATAGAGAGGGGTTCATTCCAGTCAGTCCAGTTTTGTCGTGCACCACGTCGGAAACCGAACCGCAAATGTCTATTAGACATGTCCGTAACCCTCAAATAATAGTTATTCGTGAACGCGCTCTAAGTGACAAGCTTCTCTCCAAGATCCTGTCTTCATTAGAAGTCTAAGTATGAATATTTTACTTTTATGTTGTGTATTGTTCTACGTCTGTTTGATTATGAATTTATTGGAAGTTAGCAACGTTTTTCGTTTATTTTAATAGTTAGTAACTTGTGAGTGGTTTATGTTAAGGAACTTATTTAATAGAACTTGATGGTAGAGTTAACTGTGTGTTTTATTTCACGCTGAAACGAGATGCCAGGCAAATAAGTTGAATTCAACACGTCACGCTAGTCGTGACAATATTTCTTATTTTGGAGTTACGCCCTAACCCTAGATTCTTGAATCGAGGGAACGGAGTTATCAAGAGAAAGGAACACATAATTTGACAAAAACCTGCTTTTGTCAACCAGTTCTGTCACATTCTATCAACACTTCTATCGTTGAGATCACTTGGGCTCTAAAATGTGGTGCTCTAAAACTACTGAACCCTATTCGAGGGGTGCCAAGCGAGCAGGCACTGTGTGTGGAGGGGGTATTTTGATTATTTTTTGCTTTGAAATATCGTGGCACTAGTACAAACGGATGAATCTACCTATATTTGATCAATTCAAGCAAGGCGGCAATATAATTAAAATTGAACTTCACTCTGGTAAGTTCGTTTAATTTAATAAAATGATTTCAACCAACAAAAAACCTTCTAAAAGCACAAATTCCTTTAAAAACCACAGTAAAGTCTAGAGATTTTATATATTTTTTATTACATGAGATATGGAAGAAAGAAAGCTTTATATTCTTAGTACTTGCATTTATACCTATAAGTATTTTATATTTTTAGCTCTTGCTGAATTTGCTCTAAAGTTTTTCCTTTTGTTTCTGGTACCATCTTCATAGTCAATACCGTCGAAATCAAACACGAAATCCCATAGAACAGGAATGGCGCGTAGAATCCCACATTTTCGGAAAGTACATTAAACAAATACGAACTCAGTAGCACACTGGCTCCGAAAGCACCAATTAGTACTGATATGGCTTTGGACTTGATACTGACCGAAAACAGTTCCCCTAACATTAAGGTTGGCACTATGGCAACACCGGGAGTAGCCACGGTAATCCACAAGAGCATTCCAGCAAGAGGAAACCAAGTAAACTGGTCCAAATTAGCTAATTTATACTGTTCTATACTAAAATACCCTGCTAGGAGTATATGTAAAAGACCGCAACACAACATTGAATAAAAGAAACACAGTTTTCTTCCAAACGTTTCAGTAAAAGGACTTGCCACTAAAAGAAGAGCGCAAAGTAGTCCAAGGAGGATGATTGAGGAAAGCTGTGGGCTGAAGTTGCCTCCAGCTTTCTGGAATATAACTTGAGTGTAGGAGTTAAACAAGTTAATGCCGCTCATCATTTGGGAAAATCTTAGAAATAGTCCAGCAAGCAAGGCTCTGCGGTTGCTACTAATGACCAGCAAGTCTTTCCATTTCCCTGTTTCAGACATCTGACGTTCCACATCAGATTTGACGGTCAGGAATTCTTTCTCAACGTTTTGTTTTCTTCGAAGCCATTGCAGGCTGGCTCTGGCTTCTTCATTTTTTTGGTCTCTGATCAGTTGATACGGTGATTCCGGCAAAATCAGCCAGACTAGCAGCCCAAATATGATGGGAAAGATTAGGCCGATGTAAGCGGAAGTTTTTACGGTAACATAACTCCCTAAAATTTGACTTTTCAGTTTGATTACAACTTCTACACTTACCACACCTGTCCTTGTTCAAATGTTTCAAGGAAACCCTAAAAAATATAGTATTATACTTGATCCTCTAGAGCAATAAAACCTTAAAGAACATAACCCTATTTTTGAAAATATTTATTGTGTCCGATGATTAAGTTTTCCGATACGGCAAATAGCATATTTCAAAATCCGCATTTCAGTTAGTGTCGAAAATATTACAATAATATTACATACAAGTTGTGAGAACAGTGACGCGATTGCTGAAAGTTCATTTTTGATCTTGTAAATTTTCTGTTGCCCCAAACTTTACTGTAAAAGTTAATATTCACATTAAAGTAAAAAATGTGAATTATATGTTGTAAAAACTGTCACGTAATGGTTAAAATATTTTTTCCTCTTAATAAATTTTACCCAACATTAATCATATTAGTCAAAATTTAAGCAGTCAAAAATTGTAAAATAACACTTATGAAAAGTGTGTTTTTTAAAAACAGGATAGAGATTTGTTTTGAAATTTGTTACAGTAACGCATTACACTCCAAATCTAAAAAGGTCACACGAAATAAAAAAAATAATTGCATTTTTCTTCACCCAAAATATACAGGTTTAAAACTAGTAATTCAGGCCGTCGCGTCGTTAGAAAATTTACAGTAAAAGTTGCCAAAGTACCAAAAATTCTAAGCTAAAGTCGCAAGAATCTTAGTTAAAACTTGTTGAAACACTCAGGCAATCCTTAAAATATGAATTTTGATTTTAAAAAATCCTATAGCGATGTCCAAATTCAATATACAGGATGGCCCATAAGTAATCGGGCTCCGGCATATTCCTGACATCAAAATAATACGATTTAGCTAAATTGTCCTATACCGAAAGTTACAAGTTAAGAAAGGTACAGGGTGTAAAAGATAAAATTTTATTCTTGATTTTTTATCATATCATCAAGGTCTTTTGATATGAATTACTAAAAATATGTACAGTAGGGTATCTATAATGTGAACATACTGTAACGTAAACATTCCAAAACATGAACTGCGCCGTGCTATCACGAGATATTTTAAAACGTAACCAATAAAATAATCGCACTCTAAAACGTGAATATTGCTAAACATGCATACATTGATACATGAAAATCCACTACTACTCCACCGTCGAAACCGCTCCTTTTTATTCCATTATATTAATATTATTTTTGAAACAAACTAAATGAATTCAAATATTGATACTGAATAATAAAGTCGACGATTTAGTATTGATTTTATGGGTACATTTTCATGATTTTTAATTTTTTATTGGAAAACAGAAAGGTGTATCAAAAAGCTGCTACATAGCTTTTTTGTTCTAAATTGAATGGAGAATTCTAAACTGATTTGCATTTTATAAAAAAACAGTGGCGTACATTATTTAGGAACTTGTTTGACTGGACGGCACTGGCAAAATTAAAAAAGTTTAATTTTTTATTGCAAAACGTGCCTTATCGTTGACAGTTCAAACCTATAAAGTTTTACAAGAATATCTGAAACGGTTTTGAAGAAATAAATAAAAAATTTTTTCCAAAATTTAACATCATGTATCTCCATAACAAAACATCTTTGGATCATGGTTTATTTAGCAAACTAGGGTTCTTTTTTGACGTCCTAAAATATGAAGCATTTATCGTGAAACACGCTATAGATAAGATAGTTGTTGCTATATACAATTAACTGATAAATAAATAAGGCTTAGAAAGGCATTGATTCGGTTGTAGACGTTCATTGTCCAATCTCGTCTACAACTCGTCGTGTAGTTTGGTTAAACTGGACATTAAGAAGATGTGCGTTTTTTACTAGATATTAGGAATGAATAAATTGAGATATTCAGGGTCTAATTATTGACTGATTAGGGCTTTCAGTAGAGAATAGAACACTTACATACGTTTTCTATTATAGTTGTATAATAGGTACACGATCTAATTGGTGTTTGGAGCGTTTGATTGAGTGGTGTGATAACACGAGTTAATACATAAAATTATAACCTATTAATATTATTGCCCTCTTTCTGGTTACAAGTGTAAATTTTTAGACCTAAATTTACAAAGATTTTCCCGAAATGACGTCAATTAATATCCTAATTAAATTTTTAGCGTGCAGGGTGGCGTAATTTGCTTGTTTTTATATGGAAACTACCAAAACCATTAAGAAATTTTAAAATCAAAAGGGCGTTGCCGGGGTATTTTGAGAGTCAGTCCAGGCGGTACACAAATCGAAATTAATTTGATCATGATAAGTACTTTTCACAGAATAAATTAAGTCGGCTAGTAGTTTCGCTGCTACTAATTCCAACTTAGGAATAGTTAGGGATTTCAAGGGTGCAACTCTGCTTTTTGCACATAAAAGGGACACCGAAATAGAATTTCCCGTTTCTACACGAACATAAACAACCCCTCCGTATCCGATAGAGGAAGCGTCGCAGAAAGCATGCAATTCGCATCTTCGAAATTTATTAGAAAAAATGTGACGTGGAATTTTTAAACTAGAAATTGCAGGAATTTCTTTTTTCAATCGTGACCAAGCAGAGACTATCCTATCTGAAGGGGTTTCGTCCCAATCGATTTGAGAACTCCACAAGCATTGCATAATATATTTTGCTAGTAGAACCACAGGGCAAAGAAATCCTAGAGGATCAAAAATTCTACCTATGTCAGATAATATATTTCGCTTAGTACACGGTCGTTCACTTAATTGGCATCGGTAAGAAAATGAATCTGATTTAGGTTGCCACTGAAGACCTAATACTTTAAGAAACTGGGGTTCTTCTATATCGAAAGATAGGGGCATTTGTCTGTCGGATTCTGAAACAGTGGAGAGCAGTTCAGGAGCATTGCTGGCCCATTTACGTAACTCGAAGCCTCCTAGCCTTAGAAGTTGAATTAATTCAGATTGTAGCTGAAGCGCTCCAGATACCGAAGGGCTTGTACCCAATATGTCATCCACGTAAGTCTGAGTCTTAAGAAGTTTACTGGCGTTTGGGAAACGAGAGCCTTCTACATCAGCAAGCTCATTTGAGTGCGTATAGCTAAATAAGGGCTGCAACTCAAACCGAACGTAACTGTATTCAATGTCCACTCAGAAAGTGGCTCATCAGGAGAAAATCGCCACAGTATTCGGAGAAAATCTCTATGAGATGGAGTAATAAGAATCTGGCGAAACATTTGTTTGACGTCGGCAATGAATACAATAGGATGAACGCGAAAATTTAGAAGCAGGGAAAAGATATCCTGTTGTAATTTTGGACCTGAAAGTAGTGTATCATTTAAACTCAATCCTTTTGGACTCTTGGCTGACCCATCCCAAACGACACGCAATTTAGTGCTAACACTATCAGGTTTTAAAACGCAATGATGCGGTAAGTAAGCACAAAGAGATGGCCTCGAAGTTGAAGGTGTAACCAGAGACATGTGACCACTATCAACGTAGTCCTTCATAAAATCACAATAGGAAGCATACAAAGTAGAATTTTTTATAAGTCTTGATTCAAGTGACATAAATCTACGAAGTGCCTGAGAATAAGTATCACCAAGATCTGGTTCCAAATTCTTGAATGGAAGAGAAACTATGAATCTCCCTGTAGAATCACGACTAACCGTGTTGCGATAAATGTTTTCGCATTTTATTTCATCAGGTGAGGAAAACCCTTTTGAAGGTATATGTTCTATTTCCCAGAATTTTGGAAGAAACAAGTCAAGATTGATTTCTGAAGAAGCAAAAAATGTATTTGAAGTTGAATTATTAACTGTACCTGATACCTTACCAATCAAAACCCAACCAAAAGTTGTTTCTAGGGCCGTTGGTTGACCAGGTTGACCTACTATTTTACCAGAACACAGAATTTGAGTAAATAGGTCGGCTCCAATTAGCAAATCGATAGAACTGGAAAGGTAAAAACGTTCGTCTGCTAATTTCAAACCCTCTAGATGGTTCCAAGTATGATTTTGTAAATCGAAAGATGGCATGTTTGAACAAAGTTTTTGAACAACAATTGCGTCAAAAGAATACTTAGGTTCTGAGAGATGTTTGGCCTTTATTGTACAATGAGTCAAACCTTTCGTAGCGACTGATGTCATTTCATTAAGGCCGAAAATAGAGCTAGAAAAACTACGTCTTGGCAAACCCAAACGACGAATACAGCGCTCGCTTATGAAGTTTGACTGACTACCGGAGTCTATAAGAATACGAATAGGTTGGCAATTTCCTTTGCCATCGAAAATGTCTACCACTGCTGTGCCTAACAACACGGTACTATGGACACTAAAGATATTTGCAACAGTAGTGGAAGATGAACTGGGAGCAGTATTCAAAGTATCATCAAACGTGCCTCGATTGGAAATACCCTCTGAATTATTTTGAAATTCGGAACTTGAAGTGAATGAAATTTTTGTAATATGCAGAACAGAATGATGTCGATGGTGGCAAATTCGGCAACTGAAAGCGGACTTACAAGATTGAACGGTATGGGAGTGATGTAAGCAATTGAGACACAGTTTAGCTTGTTTGACGTAAGTTAGTCGATCATTTGGAGACTTTTCCAAAAACTTTGTGCATTTTGAAAGTGTATGAGGCTGGCCGCATAGATAGTATTTAACTGTGGAATGGGTAGAGTGATAATGCACCTTTTGATGGAACGCAAATGAGGGACTTTTGTTTTGTGCCTTTGATTGACCTGACAAATTTAAATTAGAAAATGCAGATTTATTTGCTTTAATGTTGGTAGTCAAATGTTGAACTGATTCCAGAGCCTTACATTTATTTTCGAGAAATTCAAATAAATTACTATAACGTGGAATTTGTACGTTACTGAACTTAATCTCAAAATTAGTTCGAGTTTCTATGTCAAGTTTTACTAGAAGTAGGTGAAAAAGTATGAAATCCCAATGATCTGTTTGAAATTGAAGTGCATTTAACATTGCCAATGATTCAGAAAAGGTATTCAGCAATGACCTTAGATCTTTTGCATTAATACTCTTTAATGTCGCTGACAAAATGGCATTTAAAGCATTTGCTGCAAGTAGGCGTTTATTTTGATATCTACTAACTAATTTATCAAAGGCAATGTCGTAGTTGTCATTAGTAATAGTAATTCCACTGAGCAGCTTCAATGGCTCTTCCTCAAGGTAAGAAAGTAAATATTGATGCTTTTCAACATTCGAAAGCTCTTCATTTTCATGTATTAGTTTTTTGAACAAATCATAAAATGTAGGCCATAGTTGCTGATCTCCCTTGAAAATAGGTATGGTAATCTTTGGAAGCTTCACATTAGGTTCGACTTTGACACAACTAGGTTGGCTATGAGATGAGATAGACGGCTTACAAATTGAATTGTTTATGAATTTGGAGTCATAGTAAAATTTATCTGTGTCTTGCCTAATCTTTTCCTGAACTTCAAATTCGGAGTCTTCAGACAAAAGACCGATAATGTCATTATGAATTTTTTGAAAAGTATCGTAAACTTGCTCTATATCTTCAAACCTAACAGTAAATTGTTGTATAAGAGAGGAGTCGTTCATAGCCTTAAGAGCAAGCGTATTGTTACGGTCTGGGCCTACTATGCTCGATACTTCTTAACGGGCGCTCGCTTCGGGATGAAACCGATGCGCCGCAATATCTGGCCGGGCGCGTATTAAAGTAGGCCACAGTTAGGAAGCGCTACCTGGAATATTCTTGAATGGTCAAGGCAACCCGCGAAGCGTTTCGCGGTCATTCTAGAACGTGGTTTGCGAATATAAAAGAAGCGGCGTAGACGACGGCGTAGTTAGTTAGGAAGTAGTATAGTAGTGTATTTGGGAACGCGGTAAAGTTTAAATAGCGAAGTAATTGTGAAATTGTAGTAGTGTTTTTAGTAGCTGTGTTAATTATTGTACGGAGTGTTTTGAAGTGTAAATAAATTTATTAATTGTTGAGTTAAATTGACTTTGTGTAAACCCACGGGAAAATCGTAACAATTGGTGTCAGAAGTGCGATCAGACTTTAGTGCGACGTGAATTGGAACTAAACTTCGGGTTAGAGACTTGTGTTCAGAACCGGACTAGAGATTTTCGGAACAGTGGTGTGTTAAATTTATTTTATGCCAATAACAAGACGTCAAAGTGCAAACATGGAGGCCCAACTTGCAGCTATTATGGCAATGCTTGAAAAACGAGAAGAAAGAATTCGACAACAAGAAAAAGAAGAACAAGAAAAGATTCGAAAACGAAACAAGGAAGAACAAGAAAGGATTCGACAACAAGAAGAAAGAATTCGACAAGACAAAGAAGAACAAGAAAAGATTCGAAAACGAAACAAGGAAGAACAAGAAAGGATTCGACAACAAGAAGAAAGAATTCGACAACAAGACAAAGAAGAAGACAGAGAGCGGCATGAAAAGCGTAACGTAGAAATATTGAACGTTCTAGCGGGGACCAAGACAGAAATCAAAGAGTATGTAACCCATAGTCTCAGTAAAATTCAGAATGATGTTCGGGAGGACATTAATAAAATTCATAATGATGTTCGGGAGGACATTAATAAAATTCAGAATGATGTCAAGATAAAGCTACGCGACTTAGAGCGGAAAATTGACAGCAGAAGAGTCAGCTCTACAGTGTTCACCGGAAACGGGCTCAACAAGATCAAGCCTCCCACATACGACGGTCAAACTTCATGGGCAACGTACCAACTCCAATTTGAGGCCGCTGCAAATGCAAATGGATGGAGTAACGAGGAAATGGCTGTAGCACTGATAGTGGCATTACGAGGACCTGCATTGGAGCTGTTACAGACTCTGCCTATCGCCCAACGAAGCAACTATGAAGCATTAGTAGCTGCATTAGAACGTCGTTATGGGGATCAACATAAGAAAGGACTGTATCGAACAAATTAATGGCAAGACAGCAGAAAACTGGTGAAAATCTAGAAGAGTTTGAAACCGAAATTCGTCGCCTTGTGCATCTGGCTTACCCAGCCGTCCCGGATGAAATCCAAGAAGAACTTGTGGCACAGTATTTTGTAGATGGGATTCGAGATCTGGAGGTAAAGAAATGGCTGAAGATGTTCAAAGGGAGCAACAACAGCGAATTACTGATTCGAGCGCTGGAAATTGAAGCTGCGTGCAATGATTTAAAGCCAGAGCCTATTCAAGAGGAAGGAGTACCGCCAGCCGATCATGTTGCTACATCAATAAATAAAATTGAATCAATGTTCGGCCAATTAGTGCAACAAATGGAAGCATTAGGAAATGGTCAGTCCAGACAGTTAGAACGGTCACGTCCGATCACGAGAGTGGAGTGTTATCGATGCGGACGTACGGGACACATTAGAAGGAATTGCAGACAGCGGTCTTGTTCTCCAAACCCACAGTGTCGACGAAATCAGGACATCAGAACAAATCACCGGAACTCCTCTGTTAAAAGAAATATTACATGTTATATTTGTGGACGTAAAGGACATTACCAATGGAATTGCAGACAGCAGTCTCGTTTACCGACCCCGCAGAACTGGCGTAACTACGAGCAGGAAATGAAAAACCCGGAAGGACATTTACCGCGATATGTAGAGGATCGTCAAGCTTTGGATAGTGACTTAAGGTACCGGAAAGGACAAATTCATAATGGTTGGAGGATTGGTCAAATCGCGAAGGTGACAGATAAAGAGGCTACAAAAAGAATGAAGACCAGCGTTTCTAAGGAGGACATAATAAAAGGACAGCGCTCAGACTCTGATTTGAAAGTAATCAGAAGATGGTTAGAGAAGGATTTGAAACCGGATTGGCAACAGATTTCCAGATATGGACCAACAGTAAGGGGTTACTGGTTGCAGTGGAATTCGCTTCGACTGCGAGATGACTTAATTACTCGCAAATGGGAAAGTCCAGACGGAAAACGCTTTGTTTACCAAACAATAGTGCCCCATTCCTGCAAAGAGAATGTGCTGCGAGAACTACATGACAGTCGCGGAGGAGGACACTTTGGAGTAAACCAGACTTTGGCTAGGATAAGAGATCGATTTTACTGGATTAACTTCAGAAAGGATGTTGAGGAATGGTGTAAACGGTGTGACCAGTGTTCGTTACAGAAGGGATCCATCACAATTCGGGAACTTGAGAGAGAGAAGATGAAACCAAACAACCATATGAAGATGACACTGGACCACACACCAACTGGTGGCAATTATAAGGAAGGTGATGCTGTGTGGATGTTTCAACCCAGGAGGACCAAATTATTAAGTCAAAGATGGCAACGACACTGGGAGGGACCTTACAATGTGGTAAAAAGGTTAAACGACGTCGTGTACAGAGTCCAACGCAGCCCCAAAGGCAAGATGAAAATTGTCCATCTGGACAGACTCAAGAAATACCAGGGATTATATGAAGCGGATCGGGACGATCAGCTTTAAGAGGGGGACAGTGTTACAGTTTGGGCCTACTATGCTCGATACAGATTGAAACCGATGCGCCGCATTATCTGGCCGGGCGCGTGTTAAAGTAGGCCACAGTTAGGAAGCGCCACACCTGGAAGAGACTTTAATGTTCGAGGCAACTCGCGAAGCGTTTTGCGGTCATTCTAGAACGTGGTTTGCGAATATAAAAGAAGCGGTTTCAGACGGCAGGAGTAGTGAATTTGGGAACGCGGTAAAGTTTAAATAGTGGAATAATTGTGGAATTGTAGTAGTAGCTGAGTTAATTATTGTACTGAGTGTTTTGAAGTGTAAATAAATTTATTAATTGTTGAGTTAAACTGACTTTGTGTAAACCCACGGGAAAATCGTAACAATATTCTCTGTGTTGCGCTTTTAAACTATGTTAGATTTAAGAAATTATTGAAATAGGAGCGATGTAAGGCAAATGGAGTAAAGTATTACGCACATTCAATAATAAATTTTCGAAGCCTAGATATTTCTTTCTTTATAATTCTACTCCATTATCCTTTTCTGGGTTTATTAGTGTTAGTAAGTTATTTGTTTTAATCATAAGCAGTACCATGCTTTAATCATAATGTACTTAACAGTACCGTAACTTATCGATTGTTCTAATGGTCTGTATGTACGTCAATCTGAAATTTTGGTTTAATTGTGTCATACTGTTACAATTAGATATTTTTTCAAGATGGTTGTTTTTAAGGAGAGTATACAGTGTCCTTTGTTTAAAAACTGGGGACCAGTTTTTCTAGAGAGGGGGCATATGTCACGAAAATCCATTTATTTAAAATATGGACTTATTATTTAAAAGTATAAATCCTTTAAATTGAAGCAGATATTCGGAGATGGCAAAATAATAAAATGCGCGTGGCAAAGTTACAGTCAGAATGCACATAGTGCATCATCGCTATTTTTAGTGATGACAAATCTCCGCTACTGTTGCGATGCAGGCGAAGAGAAATAACAAACTACGTCAGGCAGTCAATCGGGTATAAATTGAGCTCGACATGCGTTGGTAAGGGGAAGATCAGAGACAGTCGAAGACTCTGCCTCAGACGGTAGAGCCCAGCCAAAAGACTCCGCTTGCACCACAAAATCTAGTCGTCCCGAATTCTGCAACCCGCACTGGGTTCATAAATTAATTAAATAGTAAACCATTTTCTAAATTATAATAAATTGCGAGTGCCAAACCCTTCAGAAAGCTGCCCTCATCATTGTGTAACCCATGTAAGTATGGATTTATTAATTTGTTATTGTAATATTTTGTGCATGTAAAAGGTATTGTTTAAAGTGTTACTTGGGGAATTATGTTTGAAGGTTTTATTCCGATTCACTAAGTTGATAACCCAACCATCTTGTCAATTAGTTTTAACTGTTATTTAGCTATTAAATTATATTTTTATACCTTGTGGTTTGTTTCTACCTCTGAAACAAGATATCGGTAAAAGCGTTTATTAAAGTAATAAACGCACGTCTCGTTTAACTTGTTGGGCCAAAAGGGCTTTACAATTTAAACGTGACAATATATTATATTCTATAATAATAATAATATTATAGAATTGACAGTATATTTTTATTCGAGATATAGGTCCACAAAATATGTTTCGTGCATGTAAAATTTTAGAAAAACTCGCATTTAAACGTTGCCCTAAAAACAGCTTGAATGAATATTATGGTTATTTGACACTTTTTTAGGAAAATTGCCTAAAAAAGGGTCAAAAAACCTTTTTTGTCAAATAACCATAATAGTATATTCTATATTAAGAGCGGAAAGTACATATTTGCCACTTACACATGAAAATTGCAGCTTGAGGCGAAACCGAACGCTGCAATCATGTAAAAGAGGCAAAAGTCCTTTCGGCTCGAAATATACATACAGTGTGACCCATTTAGAATGGAAACACCCCTATAAAATTTTAGGTTATTAACCGATTTCAATGATTTTTTTTTTGAAATAATTAGGAATAAAATGTCTATTACGGGAGAAAATTTTAAATATTTATTTCAGTTTTCAGGTCATATTACGATACTTTTTCTTGATAGAAAATGGAGAATTTTTATTAGCGATTTTTTTATTGAAAAAATTACTACGCCACTGGATCTATAGTGCTTTCAAATAGCTGTGACCAAAATTTCATGAAAATCCATTCATTAATAACAAAGTTATGACAAATTAAAATTCAAAAATCCTCTAAGCTAACGGTCACAAAAGAACACCCTGCATCAACTGTTGCCATAGAAATGGTGTTACTATTTATTTGTTTATTATTACTTATTAATAAATTAATTTCTAAAAAAAAAAAATCAAAAAAAAAAAAATCAAAAAAAAAAAATTAAAAAAAAATCAAAAAAAAAAAAATCAAAAAAAAAATCAAAAAAAAAAATCAAAACAAAATTTGGTCACAGCTATTTGAAAGCACTATAGATCCAGTGGCGTAGTAATTTTTTCAATAAAAAAATCGCTAATAAAAATTCTCCATTTTCTATCAAGAAAAAGTCTCGTAATAGGACCTGAAAACTGAAATAAATATTTAAAATTTTCTCCCATAATAGACATTTCATTCCTAATTATTTCAAAAAAAAAATCATTGAAATCGGTTAATAACCTAAAATTTTATAGGGGTGTTTCCATTCTAAATGGGTCACACTGTACGATACTATATTTTTTCGACGACTGCTGTGGGGTGCAGTAGAAAGACAACTCATATTATTTTCGTAGCTCGAACTCATTGTCACCGATCTTTGACGGAATGTGTTAATTTCAAACAGGTATGTCAAGCGTTGTTATGGAAACGCCGAAAAAGTTGGTGAGTAGATTGTTAGTAGAAAACGAAAACGAAACGCTCTAGAGCAGAAAATGATGATTCACTTTCTGCGCACGTGCGGCGAATAACCACTTTCTGCTTTGAAATGGAAGCGTACATGAGGTACTTTCAAAGTCAGTCGTCGAAAAAAATCATTCAAGCTGATTCTAAGCCAACAAACTTCATGCATGATTTTCGGCAATTTTACATGCACTTAACATATTACTATTGACAATTTACTTATATGTATATACAGGGTGAAGCAAAAACGTACTTCTTGATATAAACTTCTCCTTTTTCAATGGAACGCCCTGTATTTTCTGGGAGTTTTAGATGCCTTATTAGTTATTAAATACCCAATCAACAATGTATAACACTTTTTTTTATCTAATTTCAATACTTTCCAAAAAAAAACACAAAAACGTTATTACATATTCCATATTATTGGTATTTTTTTATTATTATCTTGTTTGCTTAATAAACAACCATAGAAACGAAAATTATTATGTCACTATCACTCTCCTCGTTGAAAACTTTCAGTTAATCATGCCTTTTCTTTTTACTGAGATTATGTAAATAGTCGTATGTAGTTACAAGATACCAGTAATATTGAATATGCAATAATGCTTTTGTAATTTACTCGCAAAATATTGAAATTACAAAAAAAAGTGTTATACATTGTTGATTGGGTATTTAATGAGGCATCTAAACCTCCAAGAAAATATAGGCCGTTCCATTGAAAAAAAAAGTTTAACAGAAATTATATGAAATTATAATTATAGGCACTCAGCAGGCGAACTCTCGAACCAATAGCAAGGAAATTTCTTTGCTATTATAGCCAACTCTTCTCTATCGTAAAACACGGCACTCTCTATGTTTCGATCGGCGAAGATCGGCACTTAACGTAGCTATTCGGGATGTGCAAAATAGAAAGACCAAATAAGGTCTTGCTATGATTTTATTGATTTTATCTCTTTTTGGGGCATGAAGTTTTACATGTCTGTCTTTCTTTTCCGTTGTCTTTTCCCTAGACGTAAAAGTGTGGTTAAAGTACCCATCTTAATAAATGTTGTGCCCTAGGCTATAGGAGATGTACTTAGATGTACTCTTAATTAGTGAATAGAACCATTTAAGTGATGTTCCTGTTGTTGTTTTTCTGTGATGAGTTTAATATTGTTGCGAAGCGAACTTTTGATTATTAGTTAGGATTTCTTTAGTTATTTGTTGTTACCCCTGTATGTTACGTTGCTTTGTTTACGTTCTACATTCTTTTGTCTGTGTTCTAGAAAATCCTGGCTCCGTTGCTTATATAGAGAGAGATTTATGTTATAGCTTAATGAGTGTGAGGGAGAAAGTCAATTTCATGAATATTTGGGAACTTTCTAGAAACCATGGAAGCCTATATAAGCAGCTGAACCAGGCCTGGTTAGTTAGTTGTTGAATTGATGGTTGTAGTGAAGTTGAAGTTGTCAGATAGCGAGGTTAAGTGTCAGTGTCAGTTTATTGTTTGTAAACAATATACGGTGTTGTTCAAGAAGTGTGTCATTAAGGAGTACGACGGTACATTTGGTGTCAGAAGTGGGATTGGAGAATCGAAGAAGAGTTCCAGAGGAAGACAGAATAAACCGACAAAAGCAGAAGGTGTGTTGAATGCCTGTGAGTACACGACAACAAAGTGCCAAAATGGATGAAGGAATGAAACAACTTATGGAGATGATTCAAGCAATGAAAGCAAGTCAGGACCAAAAGTTGGAGGAAATGAAAGCGAGCCAAGACCAACAGTTCGAAGAAATGAAAGCGAGCCAAGACCAAAAGTTCGAAGAAATGAAAGCGAGCCAAGACCAGAAGTTCGAAGAAATGAAAGCAAGCCAAATAAGTCAAGAGCAGTTCAAAGCAAGCCAAGACCAAATTAAAGACCAGTTTCAAGGACAAGATGAAAAATTAGACCGAGTAATAAATGAAATAAAAGGAGAAATGGACAACAGGATGGAAATTTTGGAAGAAAAGGTAAATGAGAGGATAAGCGGTGTGGAGGAGACCGTTCAGACCTTGCGAGAGGAATTTGACAAACTACAGGAAAAGTCTTCAAAGCCAACCGTAGTCGCCAGTTCTAGTGTCTGCTCAAATATTAAGCCACCAGTTTTCGACGGTAAGACCTCATGGCAGGTTTACAAAAAACAGTTTGAGGCTGCCGCAGAGGCCAACAATTGGACATCAAGTGACAAAGCCACTGCCTTGGTTTTGTCACTTCGAGAAGAAGCACTGGAGGTTTTGCAGACTTTGGACGAGAGCCAGTACAAAAACTACGACGACTTAATCCAACATTTGGAGATGAGATTTGGAAATAAGCACCTAGAACAAGTATACGAAGCTCAGTTGTCTAGTAGGACCCAAAGAAGCACGGAAACACTTCAACAGTATGAAGCCGACATTGCTCGATTAGTTTGTCTGGCCTATCCAACGGCCTCTCACGACATTAGAGAGCGAATGGCAGTACGGGCTTTTGTGCGAGGTCTTAAAGATTGTGACACAGAGCAAGCAATACGATTAGCGAGATGCCAAACATTGCATGATGCTCTTGCCTACGCTTTGGAGTTTGAGGCGGTCAAGCAAGTATCACGAGGACATACTCGAGTGCGTCAAGTCAGAAGCCTTACACCGGAACCGAGAAACCGATCTTCCAATTCAGATCACACAATCACTCAGTCAGACTTGAATCGTCAACTGGAGACATTTCGAAAAGAACTAATGGGAGCGTTAAATAGAAGAAGTCAGAACAACCGAAACGCTCAAACCACCACGTTTACTCGGTCATTGGAATGCTGGAACTGTGGAGAAAAGGGGCACATTCAATCGCAGTGCCGCAAACCTAGAAGAATGCAGAACCAGGAAAACGAAGAGTAGCCAGTTTTCCGGGGCAAAAGCTGGCTACGCAACACTGTCAAGCCCCACCAACCATAATTAAAGTAGCCCGTCTTCAGCACGAAAACACCAGCTTAATAGTGACCGGTAAGATTTGCGGCCAGGATTGCCAAATGGTTGTTGATACCGGTTCTTGTCATACTATCGTAAGGCCGGACATAGTGAAACACTGCAGGATTAGCGACACTGGTACAAAGTTTATATTGGAAACTGCCGCTGGTGAGTCAATGCCTGTTCTGGGAATCCATGAAGCGGAAGTGAAGCTTGGGCGGCATGTCTTCAACCATACCGTTTTTGTGGCCAACATAACTGATGACGTCTTAATGGGCTTAGATCTTATGGAGCAACACAAGTTCCAGCTGGATTTGGAGAATAGACTGATCAAGACTGGACAAGACGAGATTGTTATGATGACACCCGAACAAGATATGCGTGTGAGGAAAGTTACGTTGGAAGAAGATGTCAACTTACCTGCAAGATCAGAGACCATCGTTAAAGTTAATTTGGATAGAAAAACGGAATTGAGCAAACTTCAGCTGATAGAACCGAGTTATGAAGAGGAAGATGATGCTGTGAAGAAGGGAGTTCTTGTAGCCCGCACCCTAGTCCAGCAGAAAAAACGGCCAAGCATACGTAAAAGTCGCCAATTTGAAAGAATGTGGTCAAAGATTAAAAAAAGGCGATATAATAGCCAAATCCGAACCAGTACTTATGGTGACTAAGGAGTCGCACGAAACAAAACCAAACCCCGACAGTGACCTTCCTGAGTGTTTGGTGCACTTAATGAAAAAGACGAGCTCAATTTTGACTGATCAAGAGAAACAGACTTTTGGCCGTTTGCTTCACGACTACAAGGACGTGTTCGCCTTAAATGAAACGGATTTGGGAAGAACTCATTTAGTGAGGCATAAAATTGAAACAGGGGATTATTTGCCCATTAAGCAAAGACCCAGACGACTCCCATTGGCTAAGCAGGCAGAAGTGGAAAATCTTATACAGGACATGGCGGTTCGCAGCGTCATTGAGCCATCCACCAGCCCTTGGAGTTCTCCTGTGGTACTTGTTACTAAGAAAGATGGGTCGACAAGATTCTGCGTGGACTATAGGAGACTAAATGAAGTTACTAAGAAAGACAGTTATCCCTTGCCCAGAATAGATGACACCATAGACACTCTGGCTAACGCAAAGTGGTTTTCCACCTTGGATCTAAAAAGTGGATACTGGCAAGTGGAGATGGATCAACGGGACAAAGAGAAAACTGCCTTCTCAACTGGAAATGGCTTGTGGCATTTTAACGTCATGCCTTTTGGACTTTGCAATGCTCCGGCAACCTTCGAAAGATTAATGGAAACTATTCTACGAGGATTGACTTGGAAAACCTGTCTTGTTTATTTAGACGACATCATTATTATGGGCAAAACATTTGAAGAACACCTGCAAAACGTTGAAGAAATCTTCAAGAAGTTCAGAGGGGCAAACCTAAAATTAAAGTGCAGCTTTTTCCAAGAAGAAGTCGAATACTTGGGACACGTTATATCGTCAAAAGGAGTAAAAACCGACCCGAAGAAAACTGAAGCTGTAAAAAATTGGCCTGTTCCGAAAGACAAGCACGAATTAAGAAGTTTTCTGGGATTGTGTTCCTATTACAGAAGGTTTGTTCGTGGATTTGCTGATATAGCCCTACACAAATTGACGGAGAATAACCAGCCCTTCGAATGGACTACAACATGTCAGGAACCCATGGAAGAACTGAAAGTAACCCTTTGTTCTCCACCAGTTTTGGCTTTTCCACGACCTGGGGAAGAGTTTATTGTGGACGCAGATGCTAGTAATATTGGTTTAGGCGGAGTTTTATCTCAAATCCAAGATGGTGAAGAACGAGTGATCGCCTATTTCAGCAAATCACTATCAAAGCCAGAGAGAAATTATTGCGTAACCAGGAAGGAGCTGTTAGCCGTAGTGAAAACATTCGAGCAGTTTCACAAATACCTGTACGGACAACGATTCAGACTAAGGACGGACCATGCCTCTCTGAAATGGCTATTTCAATTCAAAAATCCAGAAGGACAAATAGCTCGATGGTTGCAAAGACTTCAAGAGTATGACTTCCAGATTGAACACAGAAAGGGACGTTTGCACGGAAACGCGGACGCAGTGTCACGAAGACCTTGTGTGGAAGGTTGCAATCACTGTAAACGCCTGGAGATAGCTGAATTTGGAAAGCCTTGTCGAAGGATCGCTCTGAAAAATGACATCGCATGGGATCGGGAAAACTTGGCTGCCGATCAACGAGAAGACCCCGATTTAGGACAGATAATTAACTGGAAAGAGCGTGGAGAAAGACCAAATTGGGAGGAGATTTCCGCTAAGTCTCCAACATTAAAGGGATATTGGGCATTATGGGAGTCCCTTATTATTGATGGAGATTTACTAAAAAGAAAATGGGAAAGTCCGGATGGGAAAGAAGAACGACTACAGGTAGTTCTGCCAAGAAACCGAGTTAGTGACGTACTGAAAGAAGCTCATAATGGAATTGGTGGAGGGCACTTTGGCATCAACAAAACGTTAAATAAAGTTAGGGAAAGGTTCTATTGGCTACAAAGCCGCTCAGATGTAGAAGATTGGTGTCGGCGTTGCGCAGACTGTTTCAGTAGCAAGGGTCCCAAAACTCGAAGCCGAGGATGTATGAAGCAGTATATTGTCGGAGCTCCGTTTGAGAGGATTGCCGTTGATGTAGCTGGACCTTTTCCCAAAACTAATTCCGGAAATCGCTATGTCTTGGTCGCAATGGACTACTTCAGTAAATGGCCAGAAGTGTACGCAATACCAAACCAGGAAGCCGCTACTGTAGCAGAAGTTCTGGTTGACAACTTCTTCTGCAGATTTGGAGTACCGAAGGAGCTACATTCGGATCAAGGGCGTAATTTCGAATCGGCAGTATTCACGGAAGTGTGTGACCGATTGGGAATTAAGAAAACCAGAACTACTCCATTACACCCACAGTCAGACGGAATGGTGGAACGTTTCAACCGGACACTAGACAACTACCTAAGGACAGTCGTCGATAACAATCAGACAGATTGGGATCAGCACATTCCGTTGTTCCTGATGGCTTATCGATCGGCAGTACATGATTCCACTGGCCAAACACCAGCTAGTGTTGTCTTTGGAAGGGAGCTTCGTTTGCCAATGGATCTTCTTTTTGGACGACCGGAAGAACCCCCAGCCTCTTGTGATAGCTATTCAGAAAAATTGGCGCAACGCTTGCACGTGATCCATGAGGAAGTCCGGCAGAAGTTGAAATTTGCAAGCGACCGACTAAAGACAAGATATGACAAAAGGGTCAACAGCAGCGGATTCCAAGCCGGTGATCAGGTCTGGTTATACAATCCTGCTCGAAAGAAAGGAAAGTCGCCGAAGCTACAGAGGTCATGGGAGGGACCCTATACAGAATACAGCGAGGACATCGGGCGAAAATGAAAATAGTTCACCTGGATCGACTTGCACCTTACCGACCACCCAAAGCTGGTGAAGTTGATGATCGGGACGATCAACTCTAGGAGGGGGGCAGTGTTGCAAAGCGAACTTTTGATTATTAGTTAGGATTTCTTTAGTTATTTGTTGTTACCCCTGTATGTTACGTTGCTTTGTTTACGTTCTACATTCTTTTGTCTGTGTTCTAGAAAATCCTGGCTCCGTTGCTTATATAGAGAGAGATTTATGTTATAGCTTAATGAGTGTGAGAGAGAAAGTCAATTTCATGAATATTTGGGAATTTTCTAGAAACCATGGAAGCCTATATAAGCAGCTGAACCAGGCCTGGTTAGTTAGTTGTTGAGTTGTTGGTTGTAGTGAAGTCGAAGTTGTCAGATAACGAGGTTAAGTGTCAGTGTCAGTTTATTGTTTTGTAAACAATATACAGTGTTGTACAAGAGGTGTGTCATTAAGGAGTACGACGGTACAATATCAATCGGTTTCATCTTGGTTGCGGAGTGAATTGAATGGTTATAAGCCATAATTGAATAAGTCATTTTTTGGTTAATACTTGAATTATTGAAATTTTGAGCATTCAATAGCTTTACATGTTCGCTAATCGTTGAATGTAATCTTTCAATATTTCCATTAGATTGAGGATGGTGTGGCGAAATGAAATGAATTTTGACTTTATGCAATTGCAGCAGTTCAGTGACAACAGAATTTTTAAACTCAGTCCCGTTATCCAAAATTATCTGTTTTGGAACTCCGTGATGAGAGAAAAACATTAATAGATTATCAACAATTTCTGTTGCCGCTAAAGATTTGAGAGGGTACGCTTGCGCGTATTTCGAAAAACTATCCAAAATAGTTAAAAATTTTGATTGTTCTAATGTGTACGTGTCCATATGTACTATTTCAAACGGCTTTGTCGCAGTTGGGGTGACATTCATTTCAATATTGACGGGATGTCTGTCATATTTTGTTCTGATACAAATATCACATTGATTGATATACGTTTGGATTGATTGTTTTTGATTAGGCCAGTAATACATTTCTTTAATTCTTGAAAGAGTTTCATCAATTCCTCGATGGTTACTTTTACCTTGGTGGTAGCTTTCAATTACCTCTTCAATGTCCCCTTTATTTGTGACGTCAAGAAGTTTCTTTAAACACCTTTTTAGATTTAATGAAGGCCACCTAAAGTATCTTCTTACAACTTCACAAAACTCTTCGTATACACCCTGTTCCTCAAAGTATATGTGATATTGTTTTTCAGGAACTATGTTTTCTTTAATAAACTTTAAGATATCATCTTCAAAGTTATTTTGACTAAGTTGAACTATCAATCGGCGTTTCTTTTCGAATAGTAGTGTTAATTTCGGTTTTGCCAATGAATGTAAAACTTTAGAAATAATTACCTGGTTTGCACCGTAATTGACTGGTATATCGATGATTGGTATTCCTACAATTGGGTCTTGATCATTTGTGTGAATTGTATCACTGTCGTCCTGTTCGTTGGGGTTATTTAACTCTTCAGTTTGTTTTTTATTAAAGTCAGGTTCTTCGTTGTCAGTATGAACAAACATTGAAGCTTTGTCTATATTCTCATTTTCCTGTTCTCGTGACGTCGAAGGTCGTTGTAATATTGATTCCTGTCTTGTTTCTCTCTCTAATTCTCTATTAAATTCTTCCATATATTCTTTTAGAGAAAACTCTTGATCTTCTTTTGTATGCAACTCAATGCGTGACAGTGCATCAGCATTTGTATTTGATGTCCCTTTTTTATAAAGGATTTTATAATCATACTCTTCGAGTTTGATTCGCCACCGTAATAATTTAGAACTAGGATCCTTAAGTGAAAATAGCCACTGTAAAGGCTTATGATCAGTAATGATGTAAAATTTTTGACCAAACAAATATGGACGAAAGTATTTTGTTGCCCATACAAGACAAAGGCATTCCTTCTCAATTGTGGAATAATTCCTTTCAGAATCATTTAATGTACGTGACGCGTACGCCACTGGAAGATCTCGGCCTGGAGGTCCTTGACTTAGAACTGCCCCTAGAGCTACGTTGCTAGCGTCAGTTGTTAAATTAAACGGTTTCGAAAAATCAGGGTACTGTAAGATTGGTTCGTTGATCAACACATTTTTACAAGATTCAAAACAATCCAAAAATTCTTGATCACGCTCAATTTTTGCTCCTTTCTTTAGACACTTTGTGAGAGGTTTCGTAATTTTTGCAAAATTATTTATAACCTTCTATAGTAACCTAACAATCCGAGAAAGCCTTTAATTTGTTTCGTATTAGTTGGAATAGGATATTTCTTTATGGCTGAGATTTTGTCCGGGTTTGGTTTGACACCGTCAGGGGTGACGATATGTCCCAAATAAGAAACTTCGCGGCGCAAAAATTCGCTTTTGTCCAGTTGTACTTTAAAATTGGACTCACGTAGCCGTTTGAAGACTAATTTCAAGTTTGTTATATGCGCTTGTAAAGAAGTAGAAAAAATGATTATATCATCTAAATATACTAAGCATTTTTCATTTTGAATACCCCTCAAAATTGAGTCCATGACTCGTTGAAAAGTCGCCGGTGCGTTCTTTAAACCAAATGGCATTCTTAGGTATTCAAAGTGTCCACTTTCGGTACTAAAGGCTGTTTTGGGAATATCTTCTTCTTTCATTTCGATTTGATGAAATCCTGAAGCCAGATCCAATGTCGTGAAATATTGACATTTACCTAATTTATCCAACAGATCTGTAATATTAGGTAAGGGAAATTTGTCATCTATTGTTTTCTCATTCAACTTCCGGTAATCTATCACTACACGCCATTTTTGTTTACCGGAAGCGTCCATCTTTTTAGGTACTACCCAGATAGGACTTGACCACGGACTATTTGATGGTCTGATTATATTTTGATCAAGCATTTTGGCTATTTGACTTTCTACTTCCTTTTTGTGTATGAAAGGGTACCTATAAGATTTTGTATAGATTGGAACTTCATCTGTTGTTCTAATTTGATGTTTATTTTGGTTGTAAAGGTGAGTGGTGTATTTTCTTGGTAAAATACGTCCGAAAATTCTTTACACAATTTTAAAATTTCTTCTTTTTCTTCTTCATTTAGGTGATTTACTCTTAATTGGTTAAAATCTAGTCTTTGTTTTGGAGAGTCGTCAAAATTATTAAGGTCTATGTTTTGAATTTCTCTGTGATTAAATTTTTCTACGGAAAGGGGTTCAGAAAAATCTAAAGTTACAGGCGAACATGAGTTATTTAAGATAGTAGTTAATGCATATCCCTCTTTTGCTATTGTTAAACATTCGGGTATCTCACAATTATGAATTTTTTGATGTGGGATAATTATTTCACCTTTAGTGATATCAGTTTTCACTCTTATCACTTGTTCAGTGCGAGGTGAGATGGTTATGCAATTTAATACTGGTTCTGTTTTGTAAAACATAAGTTTTATCTTTGCATACGGTGTAATTAAATATCCGCTGTTAAAGTCGATGTTTGCTTGTAGTAACTTGAGATTATCTAGCCCGATGAGGCCGTCGAACACGTTGTGGAACTTGAATAAGTAGAATTTAAGATTTTGCTTATTAGGAAGTTTAAAAATGCTAGATGCTGGAATTAAAGCACTGTAGCGATGTGCTGACTTTTGAAACACTGTACTAACAATGAACGGATCATCAATTATGCAGTTATTGTAGTACTTTTCAGCTAAATTAGGATTAATAAAAGATTTTGTGGAACCAGAATCGATTAGAAGTTTGATGTTAAATTCAGGCAATGAAATATAAGATAGTTCACTAGTATTGGTAGAGTTTAAAGATATGACTAAGTTTGATTGTCCTTTTGAGGCGTCATCGAAAAATTTATATTTTTCTCTTGCGAAACTGAGTCACACTCATTGTCAAAAGTAGGGTTTTCTGGTGTCTCTTGTGAATATGAATACTCAGCGTATTCTGGTTTATATTCGTAGTAATTTGTCATATTATTTATATTTGCATATTCGGGGTCAACGCACGCTTCTGGCAATGCATATTGATCAAATTGATCGTAATTTGAATTGGACTGCGTTTCAGCGCTGTACAATTCTTCAACAACGTACTTAGGTTGATTATTTTGGAAATTTCCTTGAAAATTTTGTGAATTTCCTTGAAAATTAGGCCTTGGAAAACGATTATATTGAGACAAAGGTCCTTTTGGGCCTGAAGTGCATACACTCATCGGTTGTGGTGCTGGAAGGGATTTGTTTTGATTGGGCTTAAATACGTTTGATTGATTTGGCCTTCCAAAAACTTGAGAGTTTGTTGGAAACCGATGCGGCATTCTATTGAAATTTGGTCTTATATTGATGGGTTGTGAAGGAAATCTGTTGAAGTTACTCCTAGGCATAAATAAATTATGCGGTGTCTGTGCATTGAATGATGCAAAATTTTGTTGCGGTTGTGCAACAAATGGCATTCTGAATTGCTGATTAAAATGATTAGCTTGGGGTTTAGAATTTGTTTTCATAACCTGCGTGGATTGGTGTGGTAATCGGTTAGACATATTTTGGAAATAATGATTATTATATTCCTGCGTAACGTACTGAAGGGCTTCAGCTAAAGATCTGGGTTTCATACAACGAATCGTTGTCCCTATAGGTTCCTTTAACCCTGATAAGAAAGTTTTTAAAGCTAAATCGTTATATAGTGATTTCTTTAGCATTTTTCCACCATCGCTAGATTCGTGGCAATCTATATAAGAACATAGTAAGTTTAATAAGTGTAGAACTCTGTCATAAAATTGGTTTGGATTTTCATTTTGATTTTGTCTTAACATAACTAGATCCCTATTTAAGCAAGCTTCATCCCTTTGATCAGCGAAATTTCGGTGAAGAATAGATTTTAAGTCCTCCCAAGTGGATATATTTTGAATGTTTACAACAATTTTTGCTGTACCCGAAAGTTTTCCGATCAAACTGTTTAACAGAAAAGTATTTTGAAAATCCAATGGATTTGATACATTATAGAAATTATCAATTAAACTTTGGCAGGTTGTCAAATACCTGTTTAAGTCATTAGGATTCCCATCGAATTGTGGGACACATTGTAAGTACTCTGGTTTAAATTGTGGCATTGTAAAACTACTTAAAATACGATTAGATAAATCTTTTACTTCTTCTTTTGTAATTAGTGGAACTTGAAGCAATTTTTTAGAATTATCAATAGAGTCAGTTAAAGGGTTATCAGAATTTTCTATCGATAAGCTACTTAATTCTTCAATAATTGTGTCTAAATTCGACATGAAAAAATTGCACACTTACATAAAAACGATGACCTTGACCATATTCTGCCTATAAGGGTCCAAATCTTCCGGATGGCGATGTGGTCCAACCAAAGTTTGCGATCCTTGCAAAAGTGCCCGATGCTGTGACACTTTCCACCAATATGATGAATTCGCTGCCCGGTAACTGTAAAACTCGTCGATATGCCCTCGAACAAGTCTTTTTTGATTATCGAACTCGCGAACTATTCGAATCTGTCACAAATCGTTATACGAAAAAGTCCCTCAGCGATTAATTGACTTGATTGACTTTTGACAGATCCTACCGACTGCGCCAATTACGTCTTCGAATATGGTAAGACCGTTTTTAAAAAATACAAATTACAAACTAGTACAGAAGTATATTGATAATGTTACATTAAAGCACTTAATAATAATAATAATGCAATACGCGATGACACTGGTTTTGTTCATGGAACTGCATACTCAGCATCTGTCCTGGTCTATGGAGGTGGTACAACCTCGTGACTTAACTCATATCTAATAATATTGTTTTGATTATTTCACAAGGTAATTAATCAATTTTTTTTTCAGATGTCATCATCGACATTACTTATTTTTTTCTTGGGCTTGGTGCTCTACGTCACAGCTTATCCTGAGCCAGTCCACAACGACCACAATCTCCCCAAACTAGTGCTGCCAACTATCAGGCCACATCACGTCCCTAAACTAATTCGACCCACTTACCCTATAAAATCCCCAATTACCATCAGAGCAAAACGGTTTGTCAACAAGTACGACGGTGCTCAACAACCTCAACAGCAAAACCCTAAACAATGGGAGGTTCGTCCTGATATCAGCAGAGATCAAAGGGGCAATACTAGAGGACAGGTGGAAGTGCAAAAGCATGGAGAAAATCATGATATCAATGCTGGGTATGGGCAAGTTTTGAGAGGACCTGATAAACATTCTGAAACCTGGCATGTTGGTGGTAGTGTTAAATGGTAGACTATATTGCGTTATGTTTAGTGGATTAATTAAAATAAAGACAGTTTCTTCTTAAGGATGTTTGTTAAATAAATACTATAAGCTATAGGAAAGGAAAACGATGAAAATGATTGGTAAGGTCTTCAAAATTACTGTGACTGTGTTTGAATATCATTTGTTTGTTCTGAATCGAATTAAATTGTTCCATAAAGGATATTAAGTTGTTCACAAGATATATGTAAGATATCCTTTATAGATCCCTCAGATTCTATTTTATTGATGAATTTATATGCTTAATATATCTAGACGTTGGCCATAAACTAATGGAAATATTTTTTGTCCCTAACTCACATATTTGGGACGCCATTACTACGATCAATCAGCATTTGCGGTTACTGGACATCATTCTATTTTAGTCCCTTGGGTCATTCCTTCTAAAGTGTATTAGCTTCAACTTTTTCTCTTCCAATTCCGAAAACCATTTATAGTTCATATCACTCAACCACTTCTCGGTTGTATTTCATTGCACTTATCTTCTAAAAAAGCTTGAATAGGGGACTTTGATCCAAATTTGATATGTCAGTGAAGTGCTTTAGGTAATCGTGGGATGAGGTAATTTAACAGAAACACCCAATTAACTGTGGTGCAACATTTTGTGACCTAATTATATAATTGTCAATTTTTCAAGCATTGTAATGTCACACAAAAAACAACTTTTGTACACAAAAGTTTAGTTTCAGTAAATATGAGTGGTGGCGGCAGTTCAGTTTCTACTGCTCTGCTCTATCATTAACATCATTGCTGAAGTACAGTTTATCGTCGTGTGACTGGTCAATCTGTAGCAAATTGCCAAACATGGTTGCAGGGTGTCATAATGTGTTTCAAAAAGAAAAATTGAAAATTTTGGTCAAGTGGATTCGAAATTGCTTCCTACCACCCCAGACCTCACAATAGGCAACTTTGTTAACTCACTACATTACCTTTTTCACTTTTCCACTATGTTGTTATAGCAGGAGGAAAGAACTACTATTCTAAATCTTACTGCTCTAATACTTGCTCTTATTCGGTCTTGCCTTCGGTACAATTCTAATATTCTATGCGTTTGTGGATGACTATGTCGCTGTATCGCGAAACGACCGCAACACTGGTATTTTGCGCCCAGTGGAAATAAAGCGCCTAGAAATTGGATAGACCAGGTAAAGAAAAAACCCTGAATTTCAGAGTTTTCTTATTAGAATCGAAAGAATTCAAAATCGCCCGAGAGTTATGCCGGACCCTGTTGCCTGTATCGGCTCTGGCCGGTGACAATTTTTACGTCACCATGAAGTTGGAGATCGCGCGATTGTTAAGGCAGTCATTGCTGCCTTGCTGTTCGTACAAATAAATTATATCCTTCCGGCGTAGCGGTGAGAATAAAATAAACTCCCCGCATCGGATGATCGTGAATATTTCGACTTGGAAGATGTTACAGCAGCCTAGAGGGAAGCTAAACCTCGTCTCCGAAGTCGCTACATACACACCTACCCCTGCCCCCGTCACAGTTTTGGATCCATCTGTAAACCATACGTCTCCATGTGATGGGAGGATAGAGTTTCGAGAGAATTCCCAGTCCTCCCTCTCAGGTACTACAAACTTTAGAGGTCCGCGGTACAGGGTGCTGCATTTTCGATGGTTTTACTAGGTACAGAGAAAACGGTAATAGATACAAAAAATAGCATACGTGTTGCGATCTCTTTTTCCGAGCTGAGATGACTGGCGAAGAGTGGGCTGCGCAAACTTCTTCTGTTTCAAAGATACGGGGGGCTTTTGAAAATTGGTAATTTTGGAATCTCCTCTGTATTTCATTTGCTATTGAAGTTATCAAAAAAGGAAAAACGGTTTCCGGTAGAGGTTTTGACGTAGAATCCAATGGCGTAGTCAGTTTTTTTCTATTACGTTTAGTTTCTGACATGTGACAGTACGTTATATTTTTTAAGTATAACGTACACCCTATATATTTTTAGTTCATTTAATTCTGTTGATTTTTACGTTTTCAACGGTGTATTAAAACATATAAGTTCGTAAACGTTAATCTTGCTAAATAGAAAAAAAGCGTTTTCTTAATAAAAAAGCGCTAGATAATATGTATAAAAATACCCACAGTCGAAACAAAATTTGTTTATATAATATGTTTTTGTTTATATAATATGTATGTATATATAGATATGTTTATATTAACATGTTACATATCGTTTATAAACAGTTTTTTTAACTTCTACCTTAAAAATAGTAGAAAATAGAAATGACCACTTTTCTTATTAAAGTGACGGTAGAACTGCTTGTAACTTAGATTTTTCATAAGATTTATTAAAAATATTTAATTTTCTGATGTGTTAGTTTATATGATTTCCGATTTTGTTTGGTATTTTAGATATTGGCTTTTTTTTAGCTTAGCGAAGGTATTTTTTTAAAATAACAGGATTAACCTCTACAAACTTATATGTTGTAATACACCGTTGAAAAGGTAAAAATCAACAGAATTAAATGACGTAAAAATATATAGAATGTTTCATTTAAAAAAATGTAACTTACTGTCATATGTCAGAAACTAAACGGAATGGAAAAAACTGACTACGCCATTGAATTCTACATGAAAACTACTCTGGGAACCGTTCTTCCTTTTTGATAACTTTAAGAGCAACTGAAATACAGAAGAGGTTCAAAAATTACCAATTCCAACATTACATTTACCAACATCTCAAGCTCAGAAAAAGAGATCAGAACACGTATGCTACTTTTTTTCTATCTACTATCGAAAATGCAGCACCCTGTACATAAGCGTCGGAGGCACCTGATACTGCTTCATCAACAGTTCCGGGCACTCCCTCAACGCCTCTCCCCTGTCCCTGAGATGACCCCACGATTCAGCTGAGTCTGTAATCAGCATATTGAGACCTGCCAGTCTGTGGGCTGCCCAGGCGGCTTCTTTTTGTATAAACTATTGCAGCGGCTCGAGCCCACATATCCGCTCCAGTGCCCTTGTTGGGGCAGTTTTCATTGCACCTGTAATACAGACGCAGACAAGTCTTTGAACCCTTTCCAACAAGGCTCGTGACTTGGCCGTATCCATAGCTCCAAACCAAACAATCGCTCCGTATGTTATCATCGGGCGAACAACAGCGCAGTAGATCCATCGAAGGATCCTCGGCTGGAGTCCCCACCTTGTATCAAAGGCCTTTTTGCACGCCCAGAGATCATTGCTAAACCTTCCCGGTTTAGACTGCAAGGTGCTCGTTCCAGGTCAGCCTGAAATCTTGAATGACCCCTAGGTATTTGACCCGGGATTTGTACCCCAGAATGTGGCCGAACAGATTTAAGTCCTACAACGGCCCGAGTTTCCGTTGTCTCATAAAGATGACGACTTCCACTTTGGCCGGATTCACAGAGAGACCCTCCATCTCACACCAAACTTGTGTGGATCGAAGGGCAGCTTGGATATTCCTTCCTCGCCAGAACCCCGATGGCACGACCACTCGAAAGAATGGCCACATCGTCAGCGAGACATCAGCAGAGTTGAGTCTCCACAGCAGAGTATCAACAACTAGGCACCAAAGAGTGGGCGAGAGAACGCCCCCTTGAGGGCATCCCCTGGCGACCCACGCCTCTGACGTGCTTGCGTTGAGCTCCGCAAAAACCAAACGGTTGGACAACATGGTTTTCACCCACCCGGCAACCACCGGATGGGCCCCACGCCGCTCAAGGGCTTGGCATATCGATGCACCATGTTTTCTTTAAAACATATCTACAGGCTGTTCCATAAGTGACACGTCACAGTGACACCGCAGGTAGGTCAGCCAAAGAGGCACCGAACCAGCCTAACATGACCCTAGTAAAAGTTGCATGGTTTTCGAGTTATTAGCATAAATTTTCACATTTTTTAACATTGTCAGTGCCAGAATTCCGAAAATTTCTCAATTATCCATCCCTTTCTTTAACAAGTTGATAAAGAAAGACAGGACAAAGCCCGTGATGTGGGGGTTCAGGTAGTAATCGACACTGTGCGTCAGAGTCGAAGCTATTATTATTAGCGAACGATATCCTTCAAAAGGGTGATAAAAATTATTTCTATCTCTTTTCCTCCCGTGAATCTGGCAAATAAAAAAATTTTACTTGAGGGCGACGGATAGCGGGATTCCTAGTTTTAACTTAGTCCAATAGGTCCAATCGGTAAAGTGATGAAAATACCTAATTTTATCGGAATAAGATTCTTGTATTGTACCATTTCTGAATTTGCATAACATGCTTAATCTTTTGACGTTATTTGCTCGTTTCGTTTCAACAATTTTTTTTTAACGGCAGGTGCCCAAAGTGAAAATTCTTATTTTGCTGATAATTTAAATCAAGATTTATCCAGTATTTTTCGGAACTTTACAATACTTTTGAGAAAAACATGCTCATGGCATCTTAAGTAACTATTTAGGATTCTATACAATAAAAAAAAATAAGCTTCGAGAGCTTTCTAACAGAATTCTGGCACTGACAATGTTAAAAAATGTGAAAATTCATGAAAAATCGTAATTTGCTAATAACTCGAAAACCATGCAACTTTTACTAGGGTCATGTTAGGCTGGTTCGGTGCCTCTTTGGCTGACCTACTTGCGGTGTCACTGTGACGTGTCACTTATGGGACACCCTGTATATTGTTTCTACTTCTAAATCGCTTAAGATTGCAGTACGTGTAGGTACAAATTGATACTGCTTAAAACAAAAATAAAAGATTTAACATAAAGCAAAAACTTGTTTGTTTTTTAAGTAAACTGTAATTTTTTTAAAAATCTTCGGGTAAATATTAGATTTTACTAGTACAGTAGACGGCAATAAATCGGCCAATGTACGGCATTGACGTTTAACGCGCCACGTTGCCAGATGTTTAGTTTATTCATTAAAACCCGAACTTTATATACAATTTGTTTTTATTTACTTCTTACATAGAAGTTGACGCAGTTTTTGTTGATAACAATTCTATATGTATATGAACACTGTATTAGTTTATAAGTCAACTGTCATGTGTGTCATGTAAAAGATGTCAAGGGTAGTAGTTGTACGAAGTCATCGTGCCATATCATGTATTTTGTTTAAACACTGATTTAAAGTGCAATAAAACCATTAAAGTTAAGTTATCTTTAATTGAAAACTACATACAAAGAATCAACAAATCACAGGATATGGGCCCAGTGACGGAATGTGTTGTCTGAGGAAGTAAATAGTGGTTAATCGAGTAAAGGATAACTTTGGTGGTAGTGTCTATTGCATCAGCAGCGGATCTATAAGGAAGTGTTATAAAATGGCGTCGATGGGAGCACCAATTGGTGGAATTAAGCAGTTCGATGGTACAGGCTACTCCAACTGGGAATTCCGAATGAAATTGTTGCTTGAGCATCATGGGGTTTTGGAGATGTTGAGCACAATTCCTCCAGGTGAACCTTCAGAACATGCAACTTTCAAAAAGAGTGATGTAAGGGCAAGGAACTTGAATGTAAATTGTCTAGCAGACAATGTGCTAGAAGTAATCAAAGAAAAAACAACTGCTAAAAAGATTATTGACACTCTTAGGGGAATATATTGTCACGATCTAATTTTTAGTCGTAACGCGGGGACGTGTAGGCTGGGGTCGTAGTCAAGTTAAACTCAAAGATTGGATAACAAAAACAACAACGTTTATTCATAGAGAAACTAATAAAGAAAGATTAAATGAAAACTGAATTTATAAAAAGCATTGTCAGACATAAGTTGGTTTAATTCAAATTATAAGGTTTGTACTTACATGATAATTAATTCACAAACCATTTTGGACGAGGGTAAGTGTCAAGGTAGAGTTCCCTTAACTTTCGCGACCAAACCGTTTAGTTTCGCGGATAATTTCTAACTAACTTTTCTTTCCCAATTTCTCGGCTATTTATTGTAAGGTATTGCGATCCCTTAGTCAGTTCAATTTCTTAATTGCTTGTCTAAGCACTTGGATCATTGTCCGAACAATTGATGACTTATTGCTGACTGGCGATTGCAACACCTTAGCTAGCTTCCGTTCTAAAAGGTTCGATTGCTTATTTTGCAACCCAAGTGGTCGACGACTTGTTTCGGTCAGTGGCCGATTATTTGCTGACTAAGTAATTAACGAAAATCTACTTGTGACAATATGTACAGTCAGGTGTGGCAAGTCAAGTACACCTGCAGAGACGGTTAAGGAATTTGAAATACTCTGGGAAATCAGCATTAAGTGAGTTTTTGTTGGACTATGAAAAGACAGTCAGTGAACTACGAAATTGTGGTGGGACAATACAAGAAACTGAAGTGATATCTCAATTTCTGGCAGCAATACCTGATTGTTACCAAGGAGTTGTTACAGCATTGGATGTGATATTTTCCCAAGACGTTAAAGCAGTGGGCTTAGAATTTGTAAAAAGTAAGCTACTGATGGAAGAAGCCAGGCAATCAAAGTTTAGTGACCATAGTGGATCTAGTGAACAAGGAGAAACAGCTTTCGCAGCAAGAGGAAACTGACAACATGGACGAGGACCAAAAGGTAATAAGAAAACTGGTCAACCTAATAAGTTTTGGTATAAGTGCTATAATTGTGGAGTAAGAGGACATAAAAAGATGGATCGTCCAAAACTTAGAAATCAAACTCGAAATTGCAATTTAACTGAGCAAGATGATGATGAAGTTTGTTTTATAACACCTTTAGAACTGTCAATGAATGCTGAAACATTGATAAGTGATGACAATAATATAACCTTTGTAATTGACAGTAACCAATCATCTAGTGAAAAGTTGTGTGGGACAATTTTTATCAAATGTCAGAGATGTTAATCTCCGTGCAAATGTAGCAAAGACTGGAGAAGCCATTTTAGGGAAAAGGCAGGGTAATCTTCAGTTACACTTAGAAAGTGGACAAAAAATTAAAATTGAAGATGTGATTGAATGTGAGAATCTAACCCACAACCTATTGTCAGTAAGAAAACTTGAAGGCCGTGGACTAAGTGTTACGTTTGGGAATCAAATCGTGATTATTAAAAAGGGACAAACAGTGGTTGCTAAGGGAAAGTTATTGGGAAATTTGTACATACTAAAGTTTCAAGTAGGTACAAATACTCTACAAACTAATGTTACATGTGCAGATCAGGACTTGTGGCATCGCCGGATGGGACATTCGTCTAGATACCCCACTGATAAAGTATGTGAAATATGTCAATAGGGCAAGCAAACAGCTTTATCTTACTGAAAGATTCAATCGCACCTTGTTAGAAAAATCTAGATGCTTGATGTATGAGTCAGATCTTGACAAATCCTTTTGGACAGAGGCTATGAAAACAGCTATTTACCTTATAAACCGAACAGAAACGTCAGTTTTAGAAAATGGAAAAACTCCAGCTGAAATTTGGTACAAGGAAAAACCAAATTTGAATAAAATTAAAGTGTTTGGTTGTAAGGCATATGTCCTAATACCAAGAGAAGAGAGACAAAGTAAACTAGATGCTCGAAGCCGTAAAATGATTTTCATGGACTATACAGCCAATGGATATCGTGTTTGGGATCCGGAAAAGAAGAAAATTGTGACAGCAAAACATATTATGTTTGATGAAAATGCGACAAGAAACTTAGGGAGTCCTTTAAACATGTTGGAAAGTGAAAATAAATGTGAAAACAACATCAAAGAAAAAGACAAAGATAAACATGCTGAAAGTGAAAGTGTGTGTAAAGAAGAAAACAACAATTCAAATGACAGTGAAGAACAAGAAATATTAAGACACAGTAGAAGAACAAGAAAACTACCTAAACGACTCGAAGACTATCACATGGGACAAGATTGGAAACTGGCCATTAAAAGTGAGCTGAAAGCTCTTAGAGAAAATGAAACCTGGGAAATTGTTCCATATCCAGCTAATGAGACAGTAATTGACTCGAAATGGGTTTTTCGATACAAGGATGTAAATGGCAGTGCAAGTGAAAAGGCTCGACTTGTAGCTCGTGGATATCAACAGTGTGACGAAAGTATGGATATGTATGCTCCAGTAGCCCGGATGTTGACTCTGAGAATATTATTTTCTTTATGTGTTCAGGACAATTTACACATAAATCAACTAGATGTGAAGTGCGCGTTCCTAAATGGTGAGCTGAAGGAACCAGTTTTTATGAAAATACCTGATGGACTGAATGTAAGTAAAGACTTTGTTAAAAATAATGTTTGTAAACTGAAAAGATCTTTGTATGGTCTTCGTCAGGCGCCAAAGTGTTGGTATGAAAAGTTACATTCGCATTTGACATAGGTATATCGGTTTTAGTCGTTCACAGTCTGACCCCTGTCTATATTTTAGCTCTGATATATATCTACTTATTCATGTGGATGATTTAATTTTAGTGTCAAAAACAGAGTCAGAACTAAAAAGTCTTAAAATAAAGTTAATGGAAAAGTTTCAAATGAGGGATTTAACTCCTGTTAAATCAAATTGTTTAGAGAATAATAAAGTCAAACTAAAGAATGCATATTCATAACAAAATTGTTGAGCGAAATTTTAAATAAAAATGTACTTCCTATGTCATTATGTAAGAGACTGTGTAAGTAAAAATGAAGTAGTTATAAACTATATCCCAACTGGTGAACAAATTGCTGACATTTTTACTAAAGCACTAAACATAACAAAGTTTGAATATTTTAGGGAAAAACTTAAAGTTATGTCTTTAGAGTAAGTTTGTTTTATAATTTGTTTTATTTAATAGTTATAGGAACTATAGAATTGCGGGGGAGTGTTGATAACAATTCTATATGTATATGAACACTGTATTAGTTTATAAGTCAACTGTCATGTGTGTCATGTAAAAGATGTCAAGGGTAGTAGTTGTACGAAGTCATCGTGCCATGTCATGTATTTTGTTTAAGCACTGATTTAAAGTGCAATAAAACAATTAAAGTTAAGTTATCTTTTATTGAAAACTACATACAAAGAATTAACAAATCACAGTTTTTTAATAGATAATTTTGAATAACAATATTAGTCAATATTGAGGTTTTTTTTGTCTTTTTGTAAGCAGTTTTTAGTCAAGTCATCAACAACATAAACAAAAGCAGCAAACGGTCAACTAGTAATCTGGCAACAACGCACACAACTCGTTAGACGTCGAGATCGAGAAGGTCACGTTTGTATCAGAATTGCGTTCAAGTAGCTACAAGTAGCAATTAATCGCTAAGCAATACGAATGCATGTTCAAAACGTCAAACTCACTGATGACGTGCACCGCTCCCAATAGTGCCGCCGACCATACGTTGAACTAACCTTTTAAAAGCGAGAGTCAATTACATAGCTAGGTATTATTAAAAATACATTAGTGATAGTATTAGCAGAGCGTTATTAAACTTTTTCAATTACTTTTATATGTCTTTCTAAACAGGTTGTACTAGCAGTAATGTCTATTAAACTAATTAATTTGGTCTCCCAATACTTTTACAAGTCACGTAAATATATTTAGTAAACAAAAACACAACAGACATGTATTATATTGTCCAAGCTTTAAAAGTACTAGTCAAATATTTACTCATATTTTACGGATTAATACCTACAGACAACCAAAAAATTCTACCTTATTATAAATTTTACTTATGTTTACATACAGTGTTATTAAGCGCAATTCAAGCAAATTATATGGTAATTCTGATTAGCCGTAAAACCACTCCTGCTCCAATTAGACTATCTGGTGTGTTTTACGCTATTTGTTTGCTGGTGATGAATACGTTATGCAATATAAACATGTTGAAGTATTTTCGAAAGTTTAATAACTTACTTTGTTTGGTTGATAAAAAACAGTTTTCTCCAATCACTTTGACTGCTATAGTTTATGGCGGAGTGATTTTAAGTTTTAGGTTGTTTTTCGTAATATTTTATTATAGAACAGATTTTCTATCGAGCATGACATTTTTTCTGATCAGTATAGTGACACAGAAAGCGGAATTTCTATTTATTTGCTGTAGTCTTTTTGCTTGGAAGTTGAAAAGTCAGTTGAAGAATTGTAATGACAAAATGGAAACAAGTTTATCTCCGTTATTATCCATAACAATTAGAATTCACAACAAGATTGTAAGAAACATTTCAGATTTCAACATCGTATGTGGATTGCCAATGGCTGGAGCAATTTTTATTGGCATATCCATTCTTGTTTATGTGTCCTCGATAATGATATTTAATGATCCAACTCAAAGAACTTCATTAAAAAACGTAATGACGGTGATATATCAAGTACCATTTGTGGTAAGTATTATAACCTGTTTTAATTGCTATTTTTTTTGTCAAAATTAAAATTTAACCCTTTAAGTGCCTTCCTGGTATGTCTTATTTTCCAAGGACGTCGCCAGTCATATTAATCTATCTAACTGGTTCAACCGAAGTTATGTTTGTTGATTGTCGTTTTCTTCTGCCTCGACCTCTTTTTTCTTCTACTTTTCCTTCAATTATGAGTTCAGGATTATTTGCTTTCTTTTGTTTCTCCGTTCCGATTAGTTCTGGTTGTTTTTCCACACAGTTTAAACCCTCTTCATATTATGAATTGAACTATACTATGCGTAGTATGGCTTGTCCCAGAGATTCTCAATACTCTGTAGTACCACCACATTTCAAAGGCTTCCACTCTTCTTTGTGTGGTTTCAGTTGATGGTTTGTAGTGATTACCATTTTTTAGTTTCACGGCTAGTTCCAGCCATATTCTTCACAGACCCAATTAATAAGGCGCTGAGATACTTTTTTCCTGTTGCTCATTATCACAGTATCGTCTGCGTATCGCAAATTATTTAAACATTAGCTATTGATTATTACACCATAGGTTTTTATTTGTCCATCGCTTTTTAGAATGATCCCTCTGTTGTGAACCGAACATACTAATGTGAGGTTTACTAACCAAATCTTTTAGTAATCCTGTACCCTAGGATGTTTAATATAATTGTTTTCATATGCAAATTAAGAAGATTACTAAAATCGACTTAGGTTCTTAACTGTGAAATTATAATATGTTAAAAAGACAATAACTTATTATAGTTATTAGACGGTGAAAATCGGTCGAAAATGACAATTAATAATGACGTACACTCATACACATCTCGTAGATTTCGGTTAGCTACAGAAAGGGCACTCCTGCTAAGACGCTGAAGTTTCTGAACCTGTACAGTAGCCATCAGCTAGCCTTTGTAATCCCGTCAGTGGCGTATTTTCCATCATACCATGCGGTGTTAGCATGTTATACGAGGAAAACCACAAACCTAGAGAACCACTCAATTTATATATCATTAATAATCCGCAAAAGGCGGCCGCACTACTAGTGTAGTCACGTCATCTACCAGCACCGCTGGTTACTAAAAATGGAGTACCTACATTAGATGGTAAACTGCTCGTATTGCAAGCAGAACCAACTTGGATCATTACTGCAGAAGCAAAACACCCATACGTGAAACACCATCACGTTATATAGATACGCAAATTAAGAAGATTACTAAAATCTTCCTATGTTCTTTGCCGTGAAATTATAATATGTTAAAGAGACAATATCTTAACGGTGGTACAGAGGCTAACTGATGACGAGTACAGGCTCAGAAAAGTCGGCATCTTAGCAGGAGCGCCCCATAGCTAACCGAAAAGAACCATTTTTTACCACAGATTTTCACCATAAAATAACGACAGTTTTGGCCTTTTATAGTAATTAAGATACTATGTCATTATAAACACAATAATGAATGAGGTCGATAAGATAGAACACAAGGGCCTCCGGCTCGAGTCTCTCGAGTAGAAAAAAAAGGCTATGACGTCATTTACTGAAATGGGACAGACTACACTAACTGATCCATTCAGTAGCAGCGGATCCCTTTGTTGGACAATTACATCTGCCGTTTTAATGCAAAATTCCGTAGATTCAACTTTTTGGAACTTACAGTAGCGGAATTTCGTGTGTTTCTTGTACTGTTGACCGTGAAGCAAATCTAAACTAGTTTCTCTGCAAACTAGGATCTTCGAAAAGCTGTAAGAAACCCGAGGGAACGTCGTGTTTGATGATCTTATAAGTGAGGGCAATGCCTTTCTTCAAATAACAGCGGATTGTAAAGCATTTGAGCATCCCACTAGTGCCGTGGTCCAGGCAAGAAAGCATAAAGAATCTTCCAGCTCCAAATGTGACATCAAGGCAAAACCTAGAAGCAAGGATCCTCCTAGCAATTGCCTTTGTTACATCGAGTTTCACTGGTCTTACAGCTATTCCACTGTTCATACAAGAACCACAAGTCAAACTGAGCTCCATCTTGAGCGCGAGTACAATGTATGGCGCAACCGAAATCAAATAAAATGCACATTGCAGAACAACTGTGATATGTTTAAATGTCAAATCCAAGTAAATCAGTCCGTATTATTATTTATGATTGATTCCGGATCAGAACGTATTGTTAAGAAATCTCGCAGGTTTACTGTATGGTGTGTCTCTGCCATTTCAAAGGACAATGGAAAGTAATCCTTTCTTTTAATGGTCATCAGTCAAAACAAACAGTGTTCGTCGCAAAAGAAGGTCCAGCAACATTCTTGGTTGGTTATGAATTACTTGGACGCCAAGACATTCTATTGAGCGATATGGTCACCACCGATTAACACTGTCAAAACAGAACAAAATACAACTGTCCTGAAAACATTGCCGTCTACCTGCCCAGAAAGTTTTCTCTCAGCCGGAATTTAACACTGTACCAAATTCAAACCACAAGCAGCGAATAATTCGGTTAAACATCCTGTGCATATGGGCTTCGCCGGCCAAATTAATGGACTTTCCTATTTACTTATTGTGAACAGCTATTCCAGAAATCTAGGTCATGTCAACTAGCACGTCCACAGCACTCGTTAATGTTCTTCAACCACTGATTGCCCGTTTCGGTCTTCCATAACTACTGATCACAAACAACTGCACCCAGTTCACCAGTTCCATTTATAAGAAATTCAGTAAAAAAAAGTTCAAGGTGGGAGGAGAAAATAAGTGCAAGAATCCTTAAACTTTTATTCAGCTACAGTACAATATATTGTTCATCCGCACCTGATGACAAGGCGCCTGCTGAAATATTCTATACGCATGCCAAGAACTATCCTTCTTCTACCAACCATTTCTTCTTCTACCAACAAAAACCAGTTGTGTTAGAGACGAAGCAATGGAATTACAATTTATGATTTAAGTAGGCTACATAATCTACTGTCGTTGTTTTCGCATTGCCGTGGACTTGTGGAACTAATGAGGCTGTTAAAGGAGTCTTCTATAATGTCAGGACACCTACCGGAGTTATGCGGAGTCTTGCCAAAGAGTGGGAATTGGAAGAGGTGACTGAAGCCAATAATCTATCTATGTTCTCCTTGACGCATTTAGAATCCGGTTTTTGTATCGTCCGTAAGTTCCTGCTCAAACACCTATCGAAGAGAGCTATTTCAAAACATTCCGGATCCACATATATAGAGTCGGAAATCAAGATCTAAATCGACAGTCAGGAGAAAGCTTTGCAGACCTTGAACCCATACTCAGGCGCTCTCAGCGAGACCGACACCCACCAACGCGTAATGGCCACTAAAATAGGGAGATGGTGTAAACCGAACATACTAATGTGATATGATACACCTTCTAGTAATCCTGAGATGTTCATTATAATTGGTCAGTTGTTATATCAGTGATTTTCTAAGTGTGGTCAAATAAAAAGTTCTTCTTGTTTCCTGCCTATTCGCCAGCGTATCTTTTAACATGCAAATTGCAGATGTGGCCAGATGCATTCCAGTCTCACTTTTCTATCAACTTTGTCTGTTTAATTAGTTTTTATATTTACTTTTTGGTAGTTTGTTTCCCATATAAGCTTGAATGAAACGTAGTGTTTGCGTATACATCTTTCCTGCACAGCAAAACATAGTTACTTTTGTACCTAGTCAGTTATTAACCCATTGCCTATAACTTCTAAGTAACTCATTAAGCTGATGATTCTTCGCATACTTTTAAGCTAGTTTTTTTTTGAATCTTGTAAATAATAGAGGTTCTTCACATTACTACGGTAGAACCCCTGTATTATATTAGGAAAATAAAAAAAAATCATTATTTCGTCATTTTTGTTTGATTTGCATTACATACATATTAAAGAACCTATCCAACATGCTATGTGTGTCGTCAATGTGTTGATAAGCGAATTGTTTAATAATCTCCGCTACTCTTTATCCTTCCCGTTCGCTATCCTGTTCTTCAGTTGCTTTGTTACATGATTAATTCTTCCTTTGTGATCGATAAGCATTTGCGGTGCATTACATGTGTTTTGTTGTCGTCTTATTGGTCTTTTTCAAACATTTCTTCTACGTAAACTTATTTCTCTGAAGCTGCAAAATCTGTTGTCGTCTCTTTATTCGTGTCTCTAATCATTTTATGATTATTCGGTTTTCTTGTTCTTGCTGCTGCTTTTATTGTTGTATGACTTGTCTAAGGTGTCATATTTGTTCTTTTTCAATCTTGTCAAACTAAGACACGTGTTTCTTTTATTTTCTTTATTTTCCTCTTAACTTTCTGGTAATTTTTTTGGAGTTTTTTTACTTCTTTACTTTATTATCCATGCTTGTTTCCTTTATTTTGTTTCTCCGGATATACAATTCTCGATGATCTTTACAATTGAATCCCATTTCTATTCCAATGTTTTGTGTTTCCCTCCATTGCATTTCGTTGGTTCTTTGTGTTGTATTATAATTTTGTTTTCTGGGTTCAAATCTGATATTCCTTCCTTTGATTAAGTAATAGTACACCACACCTTCTTATGTAAATAGTTTTACTAAAATAAAATAGTACCTATATGTATATGTATATGTATGTACCTATATGTGTGTGTAGATTAAGCAATGCTTTTTTTATTTCTGAAATACTAGTCCCACAATATCCCGTTAAGTAGGTGAACCTTGAAGTAGTTACTACCTAGTTATTAGAGTAGATCAGAAAAATAAACGTCTATTCTGTAAATTATCATTTTAGATCTACGTAATAATATTAGCGGTGGTGGGTCAAAAGCTCCAAGCTGAATCTAAAAGAACAATTGACATATGCTACAACCAGATTCAAAATATGCAACCAATTTTTATCGGTCAAGATGTAAAAGAGACAAGACGACAGTATTTAATGTTTGCCAGACAGATACATGACAGGAATGTCAAACTATGTGCGGCTGGGTTTTTTTCGATTGATCATTCCTTGATTTTATACTTTGCAACCATCGTTTGTACTTATGTAATTGTAATTTTTCAAATGATGTCTAATTGAAAATTGTAGTTTACAGTAAATTTATGTCAAAGCTTGTGGTGTATTACTTAAACCAAATGTAGTAATAGTTATTTACCTAACAAGGGTGTAAAGTGGTACTTTACCGCACGAGACTGCACGCACAACAACTGCGCACTGCAGAACGACGCAAAGCGGAGGAGTTCGGGCAAGCAGTTAAGGGGTGGGAAAGACGCTTTCCGCATGTGTTAGGTACAACATTTTTCCTACGAGTATAATTTTTCATTAAATTGAACGAAAATATATAGTAAAATGACTAAAATGAAAGCCTTTGTTTTCATGGATGATTATTTCCTTCATTGTACCAGCAGCCAATCAAATTCCGAGAACCTTTCTAGTTCCACCAATGGAAACCGTTTTATACTGATTAAATCCCTGGCTGCTAAAATTTAACAGTGATTAAACACCACCTACCTTTTTCGAATACGTTTTTTGAAGACAATTTGATATTAAACGAAACGGGATTTAGACACTTATAAAATTTAAGTTATCTTCTTCAATATTAACAATTAATAATAATATTTTGACGTATGATTGTCAATTTGAAATGTAAACAAAAATATACATGGCTGAACGAAAATCTGTAGTGAGCCGGGGTGGTCTCCATAGTAACGCCGCTGTTTGTAATACAATTACAGGGGAATACATGACTGACGTCATATGATTACGTCATTACTTGTTCACCGGGATCTGTTTGGGTTCACGGTGTAGAGAAGACGGTTATACAAATCACTTCACTTGTCTCAGTTTCAATTCAAAAGATTGGAGGTTATTTTTCAATTAGATTAGTCGTTCATTGATCGTGCCCTAGTTCAGAATGGAAATGGAAAAGGAAAAGAGTGAAGAAATGATGGAGCTCCTGATAAATCACAGAGGTGAAGATTTTCGAGTTGTTGTGAATATGGAGATGGCCAATACATTACTTAATGGTGAGTATTTAATAGTAAATGGATCAAAATTATAACAACATAATTATATTTTTCAGACCCCATCAGTGCAGAAAAATACATTGAAGAAGTTTTAAATGGTAGAGAAGGTCATCCTGTTGAAGCTGTTCAAGGGTCTGATAAATTTACTGGCCCAAGCAATGAAACAACAGAGTCTGAAGTAGAAGTAAGTTCAGCCGTTGAGAATAACCCAACTGCTCCAATTTGGACACAGAAAAGGCCTACACCAAAGGACTTTCAAGCAACTGAAGTATTTCTAACCATAAGACAGAAATACTCCAATCGATTTGATGATAAAAAAACTATCAAGTCACAGTTATGGAAAAAAATAGCAGAGGAAATGGGAGAAATGGGATTTAATCTGGGTGGTAGTGGAAAGGAAGTTGTAGAAAAGTTGAGGTTGAAGTTTGCAAATTTGCAGAAGCAATACTTTCTATATATCAAACATCAAAAATCTACTGGAGAAAGTCAAAAAGACCCTCCATCACACTTAGAACTATTGCATAGCATTTTAGGGAACAAAGATAAAACTAGCCCTAAAAACTTAATTGACTCACTTGTAGAAACTTTAACTACTAGCAGCGGCATTAGCCCTAATTCTACTCCAGAAATTGATGAAACAGAAACCTCAAGCAGTGCAAATATCGAGGCAAATTCCTCAAATGCAAAAGCAGAAATAAAAATCCGATTCAACACCACTGAAACACCGAGATCCAAAATGACTACTAATTCACAACTTCTTGAGTTGACAAAGAAGGATATTGAACAACGAAATGAGCATTTCACTACATTAAAAAGTCTAATGGACACCCAAAATCAACAAAGAGAACGTTTTTTAAACCAATTGGACAAACTGATAGAAATTAAATATCGAAAAAGAAAAAGAGAAGACAGCGACTCAGATTAGAATTAACCTAGTGTTTAATGTGTGTGCTAATACTACTAATGTGATTTTGAATCAAGGTTAGTAAGTTATTTGAGTACAAAAATGTAAATAAAATATTTGTTTCTGATTTAAACTTTATTTTCAATTAATACATAAAAGCCAAAAAGCATAACTATATGGTTTACATCTTATCTGATTTTAGTTCATTAATGATAATGCCCATTTTTCCGACATTGGCTGTTGAGTTTAAGGACAGCTTAGATTTAGATAAGTTCAGTTTACACTGTTTGTCACATTCAAACCTCAGCTTAAGTTATACTTAAAATGTGTCAGGAAAACAGGCATTAAATCATTTTCAAGTAATGTATACCTACATAGTACATACCTACACCCTACACTATATCTACTGCAGTCGATCAGTAGTTAAAAAGGCTGTCAGCTATTTGGTTTCTTTTTACAACACCCATAAAATATTGGTCTCTATCATCAATAAAATCCTCTAAATCATCTAGATGATCTTGTAGATCATTGTTATCACAGTTACTTGTTGGCGACCAGTAATCATGATTAATTATACAAAAGTTGTGTAACACACATGAAACCATTGCAATTTCTACTGCTTTGCTTACATTATAAATATTTATAAATTGAAGTCTTGCCCACCTACTTTTTAAAAAAGAGAATGCATTTTCAATTTTAACTCTAGCTGATGATAATCTATAGTTAAAGTTTTTTTGTTTTCTTGTCAAATTGTGGCCTTTGTATGGAACCATTAACCAACTCTTCAATGGGTAGGCACTATCCCCTATTATATGACAGTCATCATTTGGAAAAAACTTATTTTTTCCATGTTGTTCTATGTGCTTGTATAAAAGTGAGTACTTGAAAACCTGAAAAATCCTCAAACCTCTTACTATACTATGAAAAAGATATCCAGAATGAAGGGTAAGATTTGACCTATTATAGTTATTAATAAATTACATAGTGTTTTCTTACCCTGGCATCATGTGCACAACCTGGAAAACCCACAAAAACATAAGTAAATAATTTTTGTGAAGTACAAATAGCAGTGAGGTTAATTGACTTTTTCTGGTACCTATCTGTGTAACTATCACTTTGAGCTAAAGGTACTTTAATATTTATGTGGGTTCCATCAATGGCCCCAAGAACACCTACAAATTTGCATAATTATTGATATTGCCAAAAATTGTTGTTGATATACAAAAATATTGTGATTACCTGGGAATGAGGTGAAACCATCTTCAATCAATAGAATTCCTTTCATCATCATTTTCAGGCCATCTGATGTATTTATGTTTTAGTTTATTAACTATGTATAAACAAGCATTTACAATTTGCATAACTGTTGAGGCAACACTTCCAAATCTATCTGCAATGACAACTAATGGATCATTATGTGTCATGTACCATAAAAACATTTAAACTGATCTTTCTGGGATATAAGGGTAATTTCCGCCCCTATATTTTTTCTTTATTAAATCATATTTATCATGTTCTAAAACAATTCTGACAAGACGTTCAAACGTGTCTTTTTTTAGTCTAAACAATTGGAAAAACACATCCGAATTGTATTTGTATATCCAATCAGTGTGATCAATTGTAGGATGGAAGTACTGGTTCGGAATGAATATTAATTTTTTTCTGCAACTTGCACTCAAGTATTCGCTGAAAATGACCAAAACGGGCGTTAAATCAAATAGTTCTTCCATTAAGGATAGCATCAACAAATATAGAGTTTCCGTTTCCATTTGCAAAATGGAGACGATGGAGATTCCCCATATTAAATCCAAAGTTTAAAATAAAGGATCCATTATTTATTTTAAATTTATTTATTTTAATTTTTAACGGTTACCTGGTAAAACTTATGCGGGTTACCACTGTATTTTTGTGAGCTCTCGGTCGAGTGATAGTGAACAAAAGATTTGGAAGAGTGGGGGTATAACCGCACGTATACCGGATTTTGTTCACCGGGATCCAGCGTGATCTCGCGAAAAATTGCTTTGGAAATTCTAATATTGTGGAAATTGATCAAGAAATTGAAAACTGTACTCCCAGGACTACAAAGAGGACACATATATCCATTTGGAATCAGTTTAGTGCCTTTTATGAAGAAAAATGGTATGTTTTAAATGAAACAACTTCAGTTGAAAACCTTGCAAACATTTTGAAAGACTATGCGTTTAATATGAAAAAAGTTGATGGAACAGATTATAAAGAAGGAGTTATCAAAACAATGTGGAATATAACGGCCAAGCAGTTGCAACAGCTTTATTTTGACAATTATAACATAGTATTTGATCCCTTTAAAGACGTAATGTTTCGACAAGCAAGAAATGCTCGAGATACAAAGCGAAAATTATTACAAAAAGATCCTACTAAAAAAAAGCAAAGTTCTAAAGCTTTTACCCCAACTGAATACCAATCCATTATTCAATTGTTTGATGAAGATACCCCGGCTGGTTTACAAAAGAAGTTCTATCAAATTGCTGCTGTAGAACTGGCATGGCGAGGCGGAAAAGCTGTTAATTGCTTAGTTGACTAGTTTCAAACTGAATTGGACAACAAAGGCATTGCAACAGGTAAATAATTTAAATCAATACAATGTAAAGTATTTTTTGGCTCTTAGGAAGAATTGAATACAATCCAGTTTTTTCGAAAACAAATCAAGGTGGAGCTAAAAAACTGACCGAAAGTAAATGGTTGGTGCAAAATACTATAAATAAAAACATCTGCCCTGTCAGACTTTTTAATAAACTAATCGCTAAGAGAACAAGCGCCATAACTACAAATAGATTATTTCTAAGTTGCAACCGATTTTGGACCAAGAACAGCAACAAACCATGGTACAAAAATAGTCCTTTAGGTAGGAAAGAAATTTCAAAGTGGACAAAAAATGCAGCCAAAAAAGTTGGTTTAGACACAAAAAGAATAAAAATATTGTCACGTTAAGGGGTAGCTCAGAAGAAGAAAACCACAGGTATGCAGGTAAGCCGTTTTTATTTAAGATAAAACTACAATGCCAAGTAGGCGAGGATCATGATGTGAGCGTCTGAAGGGGTTCGCGGAGGGCACACGCTTACCGGGGGTGAATAGAACCCTAGACTAGTGTCCCAGGGCATTCACCACGCCGAATAAGACGCGTTGGTACTGTTAAAGGGAGAAGAGCCGGTACGGCAACTAATGCTGCTCGCCCGTGCTATTTCCTTTAACAGGCTGATTCTCGGGTGCTTGCACTTGGTTACCAACTGTTCCACTAGAAGCTACACAGATGGTAAACCCAGACTATCCCAGAGATCAGTGATCTGTACGTGCTTTTGGTACCGTATTTATACTCACATCATGACCCCAATTCTCCAATCTTGCTGACACAAACATGGTACTGGGGGAGACCGGGGCAACTTAAGGTAACGGCACCTAGTGTAATGTCTATGTTACAATATCAAATCACACTAATCGACCAACTGCAGTAAGCAATCTTTCTTTCCACGGTGTTGAACAAGAATTAATAAAGATAACGGGTCACTCTAATGCAAGTTCTATAAAACCATATTTGCAGCTAAATTCCGACCATCATTTAAATATTATTGAGAAAATGAGAAACATTCATTCTGAACAGATTCTTGCCAGCAGTAGTACTCTAGCTCCCTCAGCCACAACAACTATAACTTCAAATTCAGCATCTGCAACCACCTTAAGCAATGAAAATCTACCACCACGTGAAGTGAAGCAAGAAAGTAAAGACTCTACATACTCTGTAATTTATCAAAATTGCAATTTCTTTACTAATTGTTCAAACTTTAGGCCTGCTTAAATGTTAATGTAAAAAAATCAACATTTAATATTATTATTACGTTTGTGATGTTTAGTTTTTGTGTTGTTAAGTACTCGTAGTAGGTGTTCTTTTGTTAATAAAGCAATCGTTGAAAAATGTGTGTTTTCAGGAAATAATCTTGACATATACCCCTCGCCGTTCACGTTTTATCACGTAAAATGTGCATTGGTAGGTTTTTTGAAAAATTTTTCTTTTAGGCAAATGGTTTCGACTAAATAATTCTTTGGAAAAAATCCTTCGACCTGCGGTCTCAGGATTTTATCGTCGAATTATTGAGTCTCAATCATTTTCCAAGCAAAATTTTGCAAAAAATCACCTATGCACAGTTTACCCGATAAAACTTGAACGTCTCGGGATATAACCTATGATAAAAGTGTATTATTAATTGAGAAATCATATACAGGGTGATTCAAATTCGGCCCTCACCATTGAGATTTCGGAAACTATAAGAGATACGAAAAAGTTTAAATTGTGGAAAAGTTGCGCAATTTAAAGCTCAACCAAATGCAGTTTTAAAAATTTCGATTTTCCGAGTACTTCCGAAGACATCCGAAATAACTGTAATAACTTTCTTTTTTCTTAGGGCCTCCATATTGGATTTTTACCCCACCAAATAGTACGTTTTGTTTTATTGATGTATAATAACTTATGATTTGCTTTATAAATAACAAAATAATTCAATAGAAACTAATTTATACAGTTACGATTTAAATGTTTTTTTCGACGACTGACTTTGAAAGTACCTCATGTACGCTTCCATTTCAAAGCAGAAAGTGGTTATTTGCCGCACGTGCGCAGAAAGTGAATCATTTTCTGCTCTAGAGCGTTTTTGCTTTCTACTAACAATCTACTCACCAACTTTTTCAGCGTTTCCATAACAACGCTTGACATACCTGTTTGAAATAAATACATTCCGTCCAAGTGATTTATCGGTGACAATGAGTTCGAGCTACGAAAATGATGTGAGATGTCCTTCTACTCCAACCCACAGCAGCACTCCACACTAGTACGGTAAAGTTACTTTTCCGAACTCATATTTTTTTTCGCTTAAACATCTAATAAAATGGTTGGTGAAAATGGGTATTTTCGCTCTACACATATAAACTTCAAAATTGCAGATTTATTATTCATTTATTGTAAATTAATCTTGCAATGTGGAAAAGAAACTTTACCGCACTCTTGTGGAAAAGTACCTTTAGGTAGTACCTACTCGGGTGCGGAAAAAATTCAGTAAAAATTTCAGGTACACAACTGCCCAATTACCCAAATTATGGCCCAAATTGTGTTTCAAGTTAGTTGAGTGGGTTTTCTGTTCCAAGTTTAAAAAAAAAACAGGATTTTTTCTGAAAATTTTCCAGTACGGCGCTGGTTTTTAGGTACAATCTAGTTAATTCAGTGAAAATTTCAGGTCCGCAACTGCCCAATTACCCAAGTTATGACCCAAATTTAGTTTCAAGCTAGTTGAGTAGGTTTTCTCTCATTTTCAGTTTGGTTTTCCAAGTTTAAAAAAAATATGATTTTTTCTGAAATTTTTCCAGTTCGGCACAGATTTTTATGTTCAATTTAGTACATTCAGTAAAAATTTCAGGTCCGCAACTGCAGAATTACCCAAATTATGACCCAAATTGTGTTTCAAGTTAGTTGAGTGAGTTTTCTGTAATTTACAGTTTGGTTTTCCAAGTTTAACAAAAAACAGGAATTTTTCTGAAAATTTTCCAGTACGGCGTTGATTTTTTGGTTTAATTTAGTATATTCAGTGAAAATTTCAGGTCCGTAACTGACCAAATACCCAAATTATGGCCCAAATTGTGTTTCAAGTTAGTTGAGTGAGTTTTCTGTAATTTTCAGTTTATTTTTCCAAGTTTAACAAAAAGCACGATTTTTTCTGAAATTTTTCCAGTACGGCGCAGATTTTTATGTTCAATTTAGTACATTCAGTAAAAATTTCAGGTCTGCAACTGCCCAATTACCCAAATTATGGCCCAAATTGTGTTTCAAGTTAGTTGAGTGAGTTTTCTGTCATTTTCAGTTTGGTTTTCCAAGTTTAACAAAAAACACGATTTTTTCAGAAATTTTTCCAGTACGGCGCAGATTTTTAGGTTCAATTTAGTACATTCAGTAAAAATTTCAGGTACACAACTGCCCAATTACCCAAATTATGGCCCAAATTGTGTTTCAAGTTAGTTGAGTGGGTTTTCTGTTCCAAGTTTAAAAAAAAAACAGGATTTTTTCTGAAAATTTTCCAGTACGGCGCTGGATTTTAGGTACAATTTAGTTAATTCAGTGAAAATTTCAGGTCCGCAACTGCCCAATTACCCAAGTTATGACCCAAATTTAGTTTCAAGCTAGTTGAGTAGGTTTTCTCTCATTTTCAGTTTGCTTTTCCAAGTTTAAAAAAAATATGATTTTTTTTTGAAATTTTTCCAGTTCGGCACAGATTTTTATGTTCAATTTAGTACATTCAGTAAAAATTTCAGGTCCGCAACTGCAGAATTACCCAAATTATGACCCAAATTGTGTTTCAAGTTAGTTGAGTGGGTTTTCTGTCATTTTCAGTTTGGTTTTCCAAGTTTAACAAAAAACAGGATTTTTTCTGAAAATTTTCCACTACGGCGCTGGTTATTTGGTTCAATTTTGTATATTCAGTGAAAATTTCAGGTCAGCAACTGCCCAATTACCCAAGTTATGACCCAAATTGTGTTTCAAGTTAGTTGAGTAGGTTTTCTGTCATTTTCAGTTAGGTTTTCCAAGTTTAAAAAAAAACATGATTTTTTCTTAAATTTTTCCAGTACGGCGCTGGTTTTTAGGTTCAATTTTGTATATTCAGTGAAAATTTCAGGTCCGTAACTGCCCACTTACTCAAATTATGGTTCAAATTGTGTTTCAAGTTAGTTGAGTTGGTTTTCTGTCATTTTCAGTTTGGTTTTCCAAGTTTAACAAAAAACAGGATTTTTTCTGAAAATGTTCCAGTACGGCGCTGGTTTTTAGATACAATTTAGTTAATTTAGTGAAAATTTCAGGTCAGCAACTGCCCAATTACCCAAGTTATGACCCAAATTGTGTTTCAAGTTAGTTGAGTAGGTTTTCTGTAATTTTCAGTTAGGTTTTCCAAGTTTAAAAAAAAACATGATTTTTTCTTAAATTCTTCCAGTACGGCGCTGGTTTTTAGGTTCAATTTTGTATATTCAGTGAAAATTTCGGCGCAGATTTTTAGGTTCAATTTAGTACATTCAGTAAAAATTTCAGGTACACAACTGCCCAATTACCCAAATTATGGCCCAAATTGTGTTTCAAGTTAGTTGAGTGGGTTTTCTGTTCCAAGTTTAAAAAAAAAACAGGATTTTTTCTGAAAATTTTCCAGTACGGCGCTGGATTTTAGGTACAATTTAGTTAATTCAGTGAAAATTTCAGGTCCGCAACTGCCCAATTACCCAAGTTATGACCCAAATTTAGTTTCAAGCTAGTTGAGTAGGTTTTCTCTCATTTTCAGTTTGCTTTTCCAAGTTTAAAAAAAATATGATTTTTTTTTGAAATTTTTCCAGTTCGGCACAGATTTTTATGTTCAATTTAGTACATTCAGTAAAAATTTCAGGTCCGCAACTGCAGAATTACCCAAATTATGACCCAAATTGTGTTTCAAGTTAGTTGAGTGGGTTTTCTGTCATTTTCAGTTTGGTTTTCCAAGTTTAACAAAAAACAGGATTTTTTCTGAAAATTTTCCACTACGGCGCTGGTTATTTGGTTCAATTTTGTATATTCAGTGAAAATTTCAGGTCAGCAACTGCCCAATTACCCAAGTTATGACCCAAATTGTGTTTCAAGTTAGTTGAGTAGGTTTTCTGTCATTTTCAGTTAGGTTTTCCAAGTTTAAAAAAAAACATGATTTTTTCTTAAATTTTTCCAGTACGGCGCTGGTTTTTAGGTTCAATTTTGTATATTCAGTGAAAATTTCAGGTCCGTAACTGCCCACTTACTCAAATTATGGTTCAAATTGTGTTTCAAGTTAGTTGAGTTGGTTTTCTGTCATTTTCAGTTTGGTTTTCCAAGTTTAACAAAAAACAGGATTTTTTCTGAAAATGTTCCAGTACGGCGCTGGTTTTTAGATACAATTTAGTTAATTTAGTGAAAATTTCAGGTCAGCAACTGCCCAATTACCCAAGTTATGACCCAAATTGTGTTTCAAGTTAGTTGAGTAGGTTTTCTGTAATTTTCAGTTAGGTTTTCCAAGTTTAAAAAAAAACATGATTTTTTCTTAAATTCTTCCAGTACGGCGCTGGTTTTTAGGTTCAATTTTGTATATTCAGTGAAAATTTCGGCGCAGATTTTTAGGTTCAATTTAGTACATTCAGTAAAAATTTCAGGTCCACAACTGCCCAATTACCCAAATTGTGTTTCAAGTTAGTTGAGTGAGTTTTCTGTCATTTTCAGTTTGGTTTTCCAAGTTTAAGAAAAAACAGAATTTTTTCTGAAAAGTTTCAGTACGGCGCTGGTTTTTAAGTACAATTTAGTAAATTCATTGAAAATTTCAGGTCCGTAACCGCCCAGTTACTCGAATTATGGTCCAGATTGTGTTTCAAGTTAGTTGAGTGCGTTTTCTGTCATTTTCAGTTTGGTTTTCCAAGTTTAACAAAAACCAGGATTTTTTCTGAAAATTTTCCACTACGGCGCTGATTTCTGGGTTAAATTTAGTATATTCAGTGAAAACTTCACGTCCGCAACTGCCCAATTACCCAAATTATGAACCAAATTGTGTTTCAAGTTAGTTGAGTGAGTTTTCTGTCATTTTTAGTTTGGTTTTCCAAGTTTAACAAAAAACACGATTTTTCCAGAAATTTTTCCAGTACGGCGCAGATTTTTAGGTTCAATTTAGTACATTCAGTAAAAATTTCAGGTCCACAACTGCCCAATTACCCAAATTGTGTTTCAAGTTAGTTGAGTGAGTTTTCTGTCATTTTCAGTTTGGTTTTCCAAGTTTAAGAAAAAACAGGATTTTTTCTGAAAATTTTCCAGTACGGCGCTGGTTTTTTGGTTCAATATATTCAATGAAAATTTCAGGTCCGCAACCGCCCAAATACCCAAATTATGGCCCAAATTGTGTTTCAAGTTAGTTGAGTGAGTTTTCTGTCATTTTCAGTTTGGTTTTCCAAGTTTAACAAAAACCAGGATTTTTTCTGAAAATTTTCCACTACGGCGCTGATTTTTGGGTTAAATTTAGTATATTCAGTGAAAACTTGACGTCCGCAACTGCCCAATTACCCAAATTATGAACCAAATTGTGTTTCAAGTTAGTTGAGTGAGTTTTCTGTCATTTTTAGTTTGGTTTTCCAAGTTTAACAAAAAACAGGATATTTTTCTGAAAATTTTCCGTTACGGCGCTGGCTTTTAGGTAGAATTTATTAAATTCAATGAAAATTTCAGGTCCGTAACCGCCCAAATACCCAAATTATGGCCCAAATTGTGTTTCAAGTTAGTTGAGTAAGTTTTTTGTCATTTTCAGTTTGGTTTTCCAAGTTTAACAAAAAACAGGATTTTTTCTGAAAATGTTCCAGTACGGAGCTGGTTTTTAGGTACAATTTGGGTAACTCAGTGAAAATTTCAGGTCTGCAACTGCCTAATTACCCAAGTTATGACCCAAATTGTGTTTCAAGTTAGTTGAGTGAGTTTTCTGTCATTTTCAGTTTGGTTTTCCAAGTTTAACAAAAAACACGATTTTTTCAGAAATTTTTTCAGTATGGCGATGATTTTTTGGTTCAATTTAGTATATTCAGTGAAATTTTCAGGTCCGCAACTGCCCAATTACCCAAATTACGGCCCAAATTGTGTTTCAAGTTAGTTGAGTGAGTTTTCTGTAATTTTCAGTTTGGTTTTCCAAGTTTAACAAAAAACACGATATTTTATGAAATTTTTCCAGTACGGCGCAGATTTTTATGTTCAATTTAGTACATTCAGTAAAAATTTCAGGTCCGCAACTGCCCAATTACCCAAATTATGGCCCAAATTGTGTTTCAAGTTAGTTGGGTGGGTTTTCTGTCATTTTCAGTTTGGTTTTCCAAGTTTAACAAAAAACAGGATTTTTTCTGAAAATTTTCCAGTACGGCGCAGGTTTTTAGGTTCAATTTAGTACATTCAGTAAAAATTTCAGGTCCGCAACTGCCCAATTACCCAAATTATGGCCCAAATTGTGTTTCAAGTTAGTTGAGTGGGTTGTCTGTTCCAAGTTAAAAAAAAAAACAGGATTTTTTTCTGAAAATTTTCCAGTACGGCGCAAGGTTTTTAGGTTCAATTTAGTACATTCAGTGAAAATTTCAGGTGCGTAGCTGCCCAAATACTCAAATTATGGCCCAAATTGTGTTTCAAGTTAGTTGAGTGGGTTTTCTGTCATTTTCAGTTTGGTTTTCCAAGTTTCACAAAAATCAGGATTTTTTCTGAAAATGTTCCAGCACAGCACGGGGTTTTAGGTACAATTTGGAAAATTTATTGAAAATTTCAGGTCCGTAACCGCCCAATTACTCAAATTATGGTCCAAATTGTGTTTCAAGTTAGTTGAGTAGGTTTTCTGTCATTTTCAGTTTGGTTTTCGAAGTTTAACAAAAAACAGGATTTACAGGATTTTTTTTGAAAATGTTCCAGTACGGCGCTTGTTTTTAGGTTCAATTTAGTAAATTTAGTAAAAATTTCAGGTCCGTAACTGTCCAATTACCCAAATTATGGTCCAAATTGTGTTTCAAGTTAGTTAAGTGGGTTTTCTGTCATTTTCAGTTTGGTTTTCCAAGTTTAACAAAAAACAGGATTTTTTTCTGAAAAGTTTCAGTACGGCGCTGGTTTTTAGGTACAATTTAGTAAATTCATTGAAAATTTCAGGTCCGTAACTGCCCAAATACCCAAATTATGGCCTAAATTGTTTTTCAAGTTAGTTGAGTGAGTTTTCTGTCATTTTCAGTTTGGTTTTCCAAGTTTAACAAAAAACACGATTTTTCCAGAAATTTTTCCAGTACGGCGCAGATTTTTAGGCTCAATTTAGTACATTCAGTAAAAATTTCAGGTCCACAACTGCCCAATTACCCAAATTGTGTTTCAAGTTAGTTGAGTGAGTTTTCTGTCATTTTCAGTTTGGTTTTCCAAGTTTAAGAAAAAACAGGATTTTTTCTGAAAATTTTCCAGTACGGCGCTGGTTTTTTGGTTAAATTTAGTATATTCAGTGAAAACTTGACGTCCGCAACTGCCCAATTACCCATATTATGAACCAAATTGTGTTTCAAGTTAGTTAAGTGAGTTTTCTGTCATTTTTAGTTTGGTTTTCCAAGTTTAACAAAAAACAGGATATTTTTCTGAAAATTTTCCGTTACGGCGCTGGCTTTTAGGTAGAATTTATTAAATTCAATGAAAATTTCAGGTCCGTAACCGCCCAAATACCCAAATTATGGCCCAAATTGTGTTTCAAGTTAGTTGAGTGAGTTTTCTGTAATTTTCAGTTTGGTTTTCCAAGTTTCGCAATAACCAGGATTTTTTTTTGAAAATTTTCCAGTTCACCACTGGTTTTTAGGTTTAATTTAGTAAATTCATTGAAAATCTCAGGTCCATAACTGACCAATTACCCAAATTATGGCCCAAATTGTGTTTCAAGTTAGTTGAGTGAGTTTTCTGTAATTTTCAGTTTGGTTTTCCAAGTTTAAAAAAAAAACAGGATTTTTTCTGAAAATTTTCCAGTACGGCGCAGATTTTTATGTTCAATTTAGTACATTCAGTAAAAATTTCAGGTCCGCAACTGCCCAATTACCCCAATTATGGCCCAAATTGTGTTTCAAGTTAGTTGAGTGGGTTTTCTGTCATTTTCAGTTTGGTTTTCCAATTTTAACAAAAAACAGGATTTTTTCTGAAAATTTTCCAGTACGGCGCTGGCTTTTAGGTTCAATTTAGTACATTCAGTGAAAATTTCAGGTGCGTAGCTGCCCAAATACCCAAATTATGGCCCAAATTGTGTTTTAAGTTAGTTGAGTGGGTTTTCTGTCATTTTCAGTTTGGTTTTCCAAGTTTCACAAAAACCAGGATTTTTTCTGAAAATGTTCCAGTACGGCGCTGGCTTTTAGGTTCAATTTAGTACATTCAGTGAAAATTTCAGGTCCGTAACTGCCCAAATCCCAAATTATGGCCCAAATTGTGTTTCAAGTTAGTTGAGTGAGTTTTCTGTAATTTTCAGTTTGGTTTTCCAAGTTTTGCAAAAACCAGGATTTTTTTTTTAAATTTTCCAGTACGCCGCTGGTTTTTAGGTTTAATTGAGTAATTTCATTGAAAATTTCAGGTCCGTAACTGACCAAATACCCAAATTATGGCCCAAATTGTGTTTCAAGTTAGTTGAGTAGGTTTTCTGTCATTTTCAGTTTGGTTTTCCAAGTTGAACAAAAACCAGTATTTTTTCTGAAAATGTTCCAGTACGGTGCTGGTTTTTAGGTACAATTTAGTAAATTCATTGAAAATTTCAGGTCCGTAACCGCCCAATTACCCAAATTATGGCCCAAATTGTGTTTCAAGTTAGTTGAGTAGGTTTTCTGTCATTTTCAGTTTGGTTTTCGAAGTCTAACAAAAAACAGGATTTTTTTGAAAATGTTCCAGTACGGCGCTGGTTTTTAGGTTCAATTTAGTAAATTCAGTGAAAATTTCCGGTCCGTAACTGCCCAATTACCCAAATTATGGCCCAAATTGTGTTTCAAGTTAGTTGAGTGAGTTTTCTGTCATTTTCAGTTTGGTTTTCCAAGTTTAAGAAAACACAGGATTTTTTCTGAAAATTTTCCAGTACCGCGCTGGTTTTTTGGTTCAATTTAATATATTCAGTGAAAATTTCAGGTCCGCAACCGCCCAAATACCCAAATTATGGCCCAAATTGTGTTTCAAGTTAGTTGAGTGAGTTTTCTGTCATTTTCAGTTTGGTTTTCCAAGTTTAACAAAAAACACGATTTTTCCAGAAATTTTTCCAGTACGGCGCAGATTTTTAGGTTCAATTTAGTACATTCAGTAAGAATTTCAGGTCCACAACTGCCCAATTACCCAAATTGTGTTTCAAGTTAGTTGAGTGAGTTTTCTGTCATTTTCAGTTTGGTTTTCCAAGTTTAACAAAAAACAGGATTTTTTCTGAAAAGTTTCAGTACGGCGCTGGTTTTTAGGTACAATTTAGTAAATTCATTGAAAATTTCAGGTCCGTAACCGCCCAATTACTCGAATTATGGTCCAGATTGTGTTTCAAGTTAGTTGAGTAGGTTTTCTGCCATTTTCAATTTCGTTTTCCAAGTTTAACAAAAAACAGGATTTTTTCTAAAAATTTTCCAGTACGGCGCTGGCTTTTAGGTTCAATTTAGTACATTCAGTGAAAATTTCAGGTCCGGAACTGCCCAAATACCCAAATTATGGCCTAAATTGTTTTTCAAGTTAGTTGAGTGAGTTTTCTGTCATTTTCAGTTTGGTTTTCCAAGTTTAACAAAAAACACGATTTTTCCAGAAATTTTTCCAGTACGGCGCAGATTTTTAGGTTCAATTTAGTACATTCAGTAAGAATTTCAGGTCCACAACTGCCCAATTACCCAAATTGTGTTTCAAGTTAGTTGAGTGAGTTTTCTGTCATTTTCAGTTTGGTTTTCCAAGTTTAAGAAAAAACAGGATTTTTTCTGAAAATTTTCCAGTACGGCGCTGGTTTTTTGGTTCAATTTAATATATTCAGTGAAAATTTCAGGTCCGCAACCGCCCAAATACCCAAATTATGGCCCAAATTGTGTTTCAAGTTAGTTGAGTGAGTTTTCTGTCATTTTCAGTTTGGTTTTCCAAGTTTAACAAAAACCAGGATTTTTTCTGAAAATTTTCCACTATGGCGCTGATTTTTGGGTTAAATTTAGTATATTCAGTGAAAACTTGACGTCCGCAACTGCCCAATTACCCAAATTATGAACCAAATTGTGTTTCAAGTTAGTTGAGTGAGTTTTCTGTCATTTTTAGTTTGGTTTTCCAAGTTTAACAAAAAACAGGATATTTTTCTGAAAATTTTCCGTTACGGCGCTGGCTTTTAGGTAGAATTTATTAAATTCAATGAAAACTTCAGGTCCGTAACCGCCCAAATACCCAAATTATGGCCCAAATTGTGTTTCAAGTTAGTTGAGTGAGTTTTCTGTAATTTTCAGTTTGGTTTTCCAAGTTTCGCAATAACCAGGATTTTTTTTTGAAAATTTTCCAGTTCACCACTGGTTTTTAGGTTTAATTTAGTGCTAGAGGGCTTCAAACTTGACTTAAATTTTCTGTCAAATTTTTTTGCACTGTTTTGTTTAAACCTCTCTACCTGGCTTATTTGACCGACAAGGTGTGAACTTTTATATGTCGATGGATAGCTAATGAAATAGGCTTTCCAACAATATGGCAACTTTGGCTGATTGGTTCAGTAAGTTGACCGCTAGAGGGCTTCAAACTTGACTTAAATTTTCTGTCAAATTTTTTTGCACTGTCTTGTTTAAACCGTTTACCTGCCTTATTTGACTGGCAAGGTGTGAACTTTTATATGTCGATGGATAGCCAATGAAATGGGCTTTCCAACGATATGGCAACTTTGGCTAATTGGTTCAGTAGTTTGACCGCTAGAGGGCTTCAAACTTGACTTAAATTTTTTTTGAACTGTTTTGTTTAAACCTTTCTACCTCCCTTATTTGACTGACAAGGTGTAAACTTTTATATGTCGATGGATAGCCAATGAAATGGGCTTTCCAACGATATGGCAACTTTGGCTGATTGGTTCAGTAGTTTGACCGCTAGAGGGCTTCAAACTTGACTTAAATTTTCTGTCAATTTTTTTTGCACTGTCTTGTATAAACCTCTTTACCTGCCTTATTTGACTGACAAGGTGTGAACTTTTATATGTCGATAGATAGCCAATGAAATGGGCTTTCCAACGATATGGCAACTTTGGCTAATTGGTTCAGTAGTTTGACCGCTAGAGGGCTTCAAACTTGACTTAAATTTTTTGTCAATTTTTTTTGCACTGTTTTGTTTAAACCTTTCTACCTGGCTTATTTAACTGACAAGGTGTGAACTTTTATATGTCGATGGATAGCCAATGAAATGGGCTTTCCAACCATATGGCAACTTTGGCTGATTGGTTCAGTAGTTTGACCGCTAGAGGGCTTCAAACTTGACTTAAATTTTCTGTCAATTTTTTTTGCACTGTCTTGTATAAACCTCTTTACCTGCCTTATTTGACTGACAAGGTGTGAACTTTTATATGTCGATGGATAGCCAATGAAATGGGCTTTCCAACGATATGGCAACTTTGGCTAATTGGTTCAGTAGTTTGACCGCTAGAGGGCTTCAAACTTGACTTAAATTTTTTGTCAATTTTTTTTGCACTGTTTTGTTTAAACCTTTCTACCTGGCTTATTTGACTGACAAGGTGTGAACTTTTATATGTCGATGGATAGCCAATGAAATGGGCTTTCCAACCATATGGCAACTTTGGCTGATTGGTTCAGTAGTTTGACCGCTAGAGGGCTTCAAACTTGACTTAAATTTTCTGTCAAATTTTTTTGCACTGTTTTGTTTAAACCTTTCTACCTGGCTTATTTGACCGACAAGGTGTGAACTTTTATATGTCGATGGATAGCTAATGAAATAGGCTTTCCAACAATATGGCAACTTTGGCTGATTGGTTCAGTAAGTTGACCGCTAGAGGGCTTCAAACTTGACTTAAATTTTCTGTCAAATTTTTTTGCACTGTCTTGTTTAAACCGTTTACCTGCCTTATTTGACTGGCAAGGTGTGAACTTTTATATGTCGATGGATAGCCAATGAAATGGGCTTTCCAACGATATGGCAACTTTGGCTAATTGGTTCAGTAGTTTGACCGCTAGAGGGCTTCAAACTTGACTTAAATTTTTTTTGAACTGTTTTGTTTAAACCTTTCTGCCTCCCTTATTTGACTGACAAGGTGTAAACTTTTATATGTCGATGGATAGCCAATGAAATGGGCTTTCCAACGATATGGCAACTTTGGCTGATTGGTTCAGTAGTTTGACCGCTAGAGGGCTTCAAACTTGACTTAAATTTTTTGTCAATTTTTTTTGCACTGTTTTGTTTAAACCTTTCTACCTGGCTTATTTGACTGACAAGGTGTGAACTTTTATATGTCGATGGATAGCCAATGAAATGGGCTTTCCAACCATATGGCAACTTTGGCTGATTGGTTCAGTAGTTTGACCGCTAGAGGGCTTCAAACTTGACTTAAATTTTCTGTCAATTTTTTTTGCACTGTCTTGTTTAAACCTCTTTATCTGCCTTATTTGACTGACAAGGTATGAACTTTTATATGTCGATGGATAGCCAATGAAATGGGCTTTCCAACGATATGGCAACTTTGGCTGATTGGTTCAGTAGTTTGACGGCTAGAGGGCTTCAAACTTGACTTAAATGTTTTATCAATTTTTTTTGCACTGTCTTGTTTAAACCTTTCTACCTGGCTTATTTGACTGACAAGGTGTGAACTTTTATATGTCGATGGATAGCCAATGAAATGGGCTTTCCAACCATATGGCAACTTTGGCTGATTGGTTCAGTAAGTTGACCGCTAGAGGGCTTCAAACTTGACTTAAATTTTTTTTGCACTGTTTCGTTTAAACCTCTCTACCTGCCTTATTTGACTGACAAGGTGTGAACTTTTATATGTCGATGGATAGCCAATGAAATGGGCTTTCCAACGATGTGGCAACTTTGGCTAATTGGTTCAGCAGTTTGACCGCTAGAGGGCTTCAAACTTGACTTAAATTTTTTTGCACTGTTTTGTTTAAACCTCTCTACCTGCCTTATTTGACTGACAAGGTGTGAACTTTTATATGTCGATGGATAGCCAATGAAATGGGCTTTCCAACCATATGGCAACTTTGGCTAATTGGTTCAGTAGTTTGACCGCTAGAGGGCTTCAAACTTGACTTAAATTTTTTGTCAATTTTTTTTGCACTGTTTTGTTTAAACCTTTCTACCTGGCTTATTTAACTGACAAGGTGTGAACTTTTATATGTCGATGGATAGCTAATGAAATAGGCTTTCCAACAATATGGCAACTTTGGCTGATTGGTTCAGTAAGTTGACCGCTAGAGGGCTTCAAACTTGACTTAAATTTTCTGTCAAATTTTTTTGCACTGTCTTGTTTAAACCGTTTACCTGCCTTATTTGACTGGCAAGGTGTGAACTTTTATATGTCGATGGATAGCCAATGAAATGGGCTTTCCAACGATATGGCAACTTTGGCTAATTGGTTCAGTAGTTTGACCGCTAGAGGGCTTCAAACTTGACTTAAATTTTTTGTCAATTTTTTTTCCACTGTTTTGTTTAAACCTTTCTACCTGGCTTATTTGACTGACAAGGTGTGAACTTTTATATGTCGATGGATAGCCAATGAAATGGGCTTTCCAACCATATGGCAACTTTGGCTAATTGGTTCAGTAGTTTGACCGCTAGAGGGCTTCAAACTTGACTTAAATTTTTTGTCAATTTTTTTTGCACTGTTTTGTTTAAACCTTTCTACCTGGCTTATTTAACTGACAAGGTGTGAACTTTTATATGTCGATGGATAGCCAATGAAATGGGCTTTCCAACCATATGGCAACTTTGGCTGATTGGTTCAGTAGTTTGACCGCTAGAGGGCTTCAAACTTGACTTAAATTTTCTGTCAAATTTTTTTGCACTGTTTTGTTTAAACCTTTCTACCTGGCTTATTTGACCGACAAGGTGTGAACTTTTATATGTCGATGGATAGCTAATGAAATAGGCTTTCCAACAATATGGCAACTTTGGCTGATTGGTTCAGTAAGTTGACCGCTAGAGGGCTTCAAACTTGACTTAAATTTTCTGTCAAATTTTTTTGCACTGTCTTGTTTAAACCGTTTACCTGCCTTATTTGACTGGCAAGGTGTGAACTTTTATATGTCGATGGATAGCCAATGAAATGGGCTTTCCAACGATATGGCAACTTTGGCTAATTGGTTCAGTAGTTTGACCGCTAGAGGGCTTCAAACTTGACTTAAATTTTTTGTCAATTTTTTTTGCACTGTTTTGTTTAAACCTTTCTACCTGGCTTATTTGACTGACAAGGTGTGAACTTTTATATGTCGATGGATAGCCAATGAAATGGGCTTTCCAACCATATGGCAACTTTGGCAGATTGGTTCAGTAGTTTGACCGCTAGAGGGCTTCAAACTTGACTTAAATTTTCTGTCAAATTTTTTTGCACTGTTTTGTTTAAACCTCTCTACCTGGCTTATTTGACTGACAAGGTGTGAACTTTTATATGTCGATGGATAGCCAATGAAATGGGCTTTCCAACCATATGGCAACTTTGGCTGATTGGTTCAGTAGTTTGACCGCTAGAGGGCTTCAAACTTGACTTAAATTTTCTGTCAATTTTTTTTGCACTGTCTTGTTTAAACCTCTTTATCTGCCTTATTTGACTGACAAGGTATGAACTTTTATATGTCGATGGATAGCCAATGAAATGGGCTTTCCAACGATATGGCAACTTTGGCTGATTGGTTCAGTAGTTTGACCGCTAGAGGGCTTCAAACTTGACTTAAATTTTTTGTCAATTTTTTTTGCACTGTTTTGTTTAAACCTTTCTACCTGGCTTATTTGACTGACAAGGTGTGAACTTTTATATGTCGATGGATAGCCAATGAAATGGGCTTTCCAACCATATGGCAACTTTGGCTGATTGGTTCAGTAGTTTGACCGCTAGAGGGCTTCAAACTTGACTTAAATTTTCTGTCAATTTTTTTTGCACTGTCTTGTTTAAACCTCTTTATCTGCCTTATTTGACTGACAAGGTATGAACTTTTATATGTCGATGGATAGCCAATGAAATGGGCTTTCCAACGATATGGCAACTTTGGCTGATTGGTTCAGTAGTTTGACGGCTAGAGGGCTTCAAACTTGACTTAAATGTTTTATCAATTTTTTTTGCACTGTTTTGTTTAAACCTTTCTACCTGGCTTATTTGACTGACAAGGTGTGAACTTTTATATGTCGATGGATAGCCAATGAAATGGGCTTTCCAACCATATGGCAACTTTGGCTGATTGGTTCAGTAGTTTGACGGCTAGAGGGCTTCAAACTTGACTTAAATTTTTATTGCACTGTTTACCTAATTTAAGTTCGTTTGGTATAAATATGCCGTTTGCTGTGCATTGGAACCCTCCTGAAGCAAAATAAAAAATTGCCAAAATTGCACTTTTTGCAAAAAGACATTTTTTAATTTTTTGAATGATTGTAACTTCTTTATTTGAACTCTGATAGATTTCGCTAGATTTAACGCCATTAGAAAGAGGATAAAAAATACTACAAAATGAGCAAAAACTGGACTATCTAGCTTTTCAGGTTACCGAGATATTGAGTTTCAAAAAGTATTAAAAAAGGACCCCTAATACCCCCCCATTCTTTCAATTTTTTTTGAAAAATGAAAAATTTTTAAGTGTTTTTTTTGGACTTATTTTACCTAATTTAAGGTCGTTTGGTATAAATATGCCCTTTGCTGTTTATTGGAACCCTCCTGGAGCAAAATAAAAAATTGCCAAAATTGCACTTTTTGCAAAAATAATTTTTTTTCAATTTTTGAATGATTGTAACTTCTTTATTTGAACTCTGATAGATTTCGCTAGAACGCCATTAGAAAGAGGATAAAAAATACTACAAAATGAGCCAAAACCGGACTCTCTAGCTTTTCAGGTTACCGAGATATTGAATTTAAAAAAGTAGTAAAAAAAGACCCCTAATACCCCCCCATTCTTTAAATTTTTTTGAAAAATGAAAAATTTTAAAGTGCTTTTTTTGTACTTATTTCGCCTAATTTAAGTTCGTTTGGTATAAATATGCCCTTTGCTGTGCATTGGAACCCTCCTGGAGCAAAATAAAAAATTGCCAAAATTGCACTTTTTGCAAAAATAAATTTTTTTCAATTTTTGAATGATTGTAACTTCTTTATTTGAACTCTGATAGATTTCGCTAGAACGCCATTAGAAAGGGGATAAAAAATACTACAAAATGAGCCAAAACCGGACTCTCTAGCTTTTCAGGTTACCGAGATATTGAATTTAAAAAAGTAGTAAAAAAAGACCCCTAATACCCCCCCATTCTTTCAATTTTTTTGAAAAATGAAAAATTTTAAAGTGCTTTTTTTGTACTTATTTCACCTGATATAAGGTCGTTTGGTATAAATATGCCCTTCGCTGTGCATTGGAACCCTCCTGAAGCAAAATAAAAAATTGCCAAAATTGCACTTTTTGCAAAAATAATTTTTTTTCAATATTTGAAAGATTGTAACTTCTTTATTTGAACTCTGATAGATTTCGCTAGAACGCCATTAGAAAGAGGATAAAAAACACTACAAAATGAGCCAAAACTGGACACTCTAGCTTTTCAGGTTACCGAGATATTGAATTTCAAAAAGTATTAAAAAAGTACCCCTAATACCCCCCCATTCTTTCAATTTTTTTGAAAAATGAAAAATTTTAAAGTGTTTTTCTTGTACTTATTTCACCTAATTTAAGGTCGTTTGGTATAAATATGCCCTTTGCTGTGCATTGGAACCCTCCTGGATCAAAATAAAAAATTGCCAAAATTGCACTTTTTGCAAAAATAAAATTTTTTCGAGATGTCTCGGAACCGTCGTACTGATAGGACGTGCTAGCGATAGTTTGTGTTAAAGTAAACATTTACCGTGTTCAAAACAAAACATTGGCTAAAAACTGTAAATATTTTGTGTATTCTGTGCGGATTTGTCGGGATAGATACAGGGTCCTACAAATATAAAAATGCACCCTGGGAGCTCGCAAGAGTCCGAATCGGACTATGGCTCCCAGGATGGAGGGTTTGTTAAACCCCAAACAAAAAAAAGGGGTCGGAAACCTAAAACCTCAATATCGTCAACCCCACTAACACCAGAGGCTAAACGAAAGGCAGTGGATGAAAAACCAATCACATCAACAACACCACCAACAACATCAGCAACAACCACACCACCAACACTTAACTTTCAACGCGGACTCCCTGCGTATTCCTATGCGTTCATGGTGTCTGCGAAACCCACAGTTACCAGGGTGCAGCTGGCAATAAGGTGGGAAGAAATCAACACGAATACAGACATAATTATCAGACATGACAACCATTTTATAATAAAAACAAACTACGAAGAGCAAGCGACAAAAACATTACAACAATTACAAAATGAAAACTTTATTATAAATTACAAACAACAAACAACTGATAAACAAACCACAACTCTACAATCCAGAACCAACCGCCCCGTGACACCGTCCTACTCAGTGGTTGCTACCGGGGTCGACCTGGACATCACAGATGACATGTTCCAACGCCACTTGCAGAAAATGGCCCTCAAAGTCAGGTTCTGCAAGAGGATCATATCAAGACAACGCAACAGCCCAACACTGATGATAAGACTGATAACTGGAGACCTCGCCACTTACGAAAGACTAATGAACGACCGTGCAGTCCATTTCCTCGGCCGCGTGTTTCGGATCGTGGAAAGCAAACCACCACCACCTATTCCAGCCCCATGCAGCAAGTGCAACTCTTTTGAGCATCGCTCAGAAGAATGCAAAACCCCAATCAAATGCGCTAAATGCCAGGGCCCCCATGCTACAGTGAAGTGCAGTTCTCCACTTCCTGTCAAGTGCGTGGCCTGCAACTCCGATGACCATGCGGCGTGGAGTTTAAAATGCCCAAAGAGACCGACAGCCCCTATCGAAGGTATTCCCAACGTTAGGATTAAGTGTCTCAACAAGAGAACGGCCGAAGTGTCAGAAACGGTAACAAAAGTGAGCAGAATTCACAAACCCATAACAACACACGACTTCATAATAAACACATACAAACACGAAATTAACAAGACCAATAATATCAACAGGGAAGAATTACTGAAAAAGCTACGCAAACAGTTTGTCGAAGACTATAGTATTGACACTTCGGTTGTTTTCTTCGGTAGAAAAAACTTAACGAACTCAACAGAAACGTCAAGACTTTAATAGACCAATACAAACAAGACAAATGGCTGCAAGCATGCCAAGAAATCGAACATGACAACGGAAAAACATACTGCCAGAAAATAAAAAAACTATCACGGTACAAAAAAACAAATGCGCTAGGGACAATAAACGAAAATGGTACCGAACAATACTCAGACCAAGACAAAGCTAACGCATTTGCCAGACATTTTCAGAAAGCTTTTCAAACTTCGACTAACCCTAACTTTGATGACCAAAACTGGACCTTAATAAACGACTGGTACAACAATTACTTTGACAACCAAACTGACAACACATTTCCGTTAATCTCTAACGATGAATACGGTAAAGCACTGACTAACTTAAAGAACACCGCACCAGGCAAGGACAAAATTAAAAGCAAATTGCTAAAAAACTTGACCCCCGAAACTCACAAACTTATACTAGACTCACTTAACAACTGCAATCGACACAACATAATACCGGATGCATGGAAAACGGGCATAATAATACCCATTCCAAAAAATGGACTCGACAACACACAGACTCAAAATTACAGACCTATTACATTACTTCCAGTACTAAGCAAATTACTCGAACTCATCATAAAAAACAGACTTCAAGAACACTTCAAAGAACAGCACATTCCATCATACCAGTTTGGCTTTAAACCAAAACACTCGACTATACATCCACTTTTTATCTTAACCAACAACATACGAAACAACGCACCTCAACAGCAACAAAACAGCTTGTTTGTTCATGGACATTAACAAAGCTTTTGACAGTGTCTGGCACAAAGGACTACTTTACAAACTACATAAACTTGATACACCAAAATACTTACTTTACACAATCAGAAATTTACTAGAAAATAGACAACTGCACGTTCGAATAGACAACACACTCTCCTTTCCTTTCAGTCCTGCACAAGGACTACCCCAAGGATCACCCCTCTCACCTTTACTTTACAACTTATACTGCCATGACATATACAATCACAACAAGCAGGACAAAAACCAATTTGACAAAACCGCATACATATTACAATACGCAGACGACACTGCACTTATAGTACACGACAAAACTACGTCAAAAGCAGCGTCAAAACTACAATCACTTACTGACGATACTATGACATGGTTCTACAGATGGAGACTGACCCCCAACGCAACTAAAAACCAACTTTTACTACCAAACCATAGGATCAAAGACGACTCCCCAAACATAACCGCGGACGGCCACATAACTGAACCCAAACATGACGTAAAATACTTAGGCGTAATACTGGACCAAAAACTAAAATTTACAAAACACTTTAGATCACTGACATACAAAAACAAAGGTATTAGCACGAAAACCGCCACACAAATATACAAATCCATCTGTAGACCAGTTCTAGACTACGGACGCTTACTTAGAGCAAACGCTACTGACAAAACTAAAAGATATACTCAGACTACGGAACAGATTGCTCTAAGACTAATAACCAAAATAAGACACCCAGAAAACCCACTACACAACCCATCCAACCAACTTCTCTACGAACGTACAAACATGACCAAAATAACAGACAGATTTATACAACTACAGAACAAATGGAAGAATAATCCAAACAACTGGACAATAATAAACCCACTGTGCATAACAAGACAAACCAGACAATCCCGTTACCTCTTTCCCACGGCCACCCTACTAGAACACTTTAACTAAGATTTTTTATTTTTTTTTGTAAATAAATTGTAAATAATTAGAAATAAGTTAACATGTATACTAAAACCATAAAAAAATCCCACTGTAAACATAGGCAGAAAGACCAAGTGGTCGATAGCCTTTTTTCTATTGAAAATAAAGATTGTTTATAATATATAAAATTTTTTCAATTTTTGAATTATTGCAACTTTTTTATTTGAACTCTTATAGATTTCGCTAGAACGCCATTAGAAAGAGGATAAAAAATACTACAAAATGAGCCAAAACCGGACCCTCTAGCTTTTCAGGTTACCGAGATATTGAATTTAAAAAAGTAGTAAAAAAAGACCCCTAATACCCCCCCCCTTCTTTAAATTTTTTTGAAAAATGAAAAATTTTAAAGTGCTTTTTTTGTACTTATTTCACCTAATTTAAGTTCGTTTGGTATAAATATGCCGTTTGCTGTGCATTGGAACCCTCCTGAAGCAAAATAAAAAATTGCCAAAATTGCACTTTTTGCAAAAAGACATTTTTTCAATTTTTGAATGATTGTAACTTTTTTATTTGAACTCTGATAGATTTCGCTAGAACGCCATTAGAAAGAGGATAAAAAATACTACAAAATGAGCAAAAACTGGACTATCTAGCTCTTCAGGTTACCGAGATATTGAGTTGCAAAAAGTAGTAAAAAACGACCCCTAATACCCCCCCATTCTTTCAATTTTTTTGATAAATGAAAAATTTTTAAGTGTTTTTTTTGTACTTATTTCACCTAATTTAAGGTCGTTTGGTATAAATATGCCCTTTGCTGTGCATTGGAACCCTCCTGGAGCAAAATAAAAAATTTGCCAAAATTGCACTTTTTGCAAAAATAATTTTTTTTCAATATTTGAATGATTGTAACTTCTTTATTTGAACTCTGATAGATTTCGCTAGAACGCCATTAGAAAGAGGATAAAAAATGCTACAAAATGAGCCAAAACTGAACTCTCTAGCTTTTCAGGTTACCGAGATATTGAATTTAAAAAAGTAGTAAAAAAAGACCCCTAATACCACCCCATTCTTTCAATTTTTTTGAAAAATTAAAAATTTTAAAGTGCTTTTTTTGTACTTATTTCACCTAATTTAAGGTTGTTTGGTATAAATATGCCCTTTGCTGTGCATTGTAACCCTCCTGAAGCAAAATAAAAAATTGCCAAAATTGCACTTTTTGCAAAAAGAAATTTTTTAAATTTTTGAATAATTGTAACTTTTTTGTTTAAACTCTTATAGATTTCGCTAGAACGCCATTAGAAAGAGGATAAAAAATACTACAAAATGAGCAAAAACTGGACTCTCTAGCTTTTCAGGTTCCCGAGATATTGAATTTCAAAAAGTATTAAAAAAGGACCCCTAATACCCCCCCATTCTTTCAATTTTTTTGAAAAATGAAACATTTTAAAGTGCTTTTTTTGTACTTATTTCACCTAATTTAAGGTCGTTTGGTAAAAATATGCCCTTTGCTGTGCATTGTAACCCTCCTGAAGCAAAATAAAAAATTGACAAAATTGCACTTTTTGCAAAAATGAAATTTTTTCAATTTTTGAATGATTGTAACTTTTTTATTTGAACTCTTATACATTTTGATAAAACGCCATTAGAAAGAGGATAAAAAACACTACAAAATGAGCCAAAACTGGACTCTCTAGCTTTTCAGGTTCCCGAGATATTGAATTTAAAAAAGTAGTAAAAAAAGACCCCAAATACCCCTCCATTCTTTCAATTTTTTTGATAAATGCAAAATTTTTAAGTGTTTTTTTTGTACTTAACTCACCTAATTTAAGGTCGTTTGGTATAAATATGCCCTTTGCTGTGCATTGGAACCCTCCTGGAGCAAAATAAAAAATTGCCAAAATTGCACTTTTTGCAAAAAGAATTTTTTTAATTTTTGAATGTTTGTAACTTTTTTATTTGAACTCTTATACATTTTCATAAAACGTCATTAGAAAGAGGATAAAAAATACTACAAACTGAGCTAAAACTGGACTCTCTAGCTTTTCAGGTTACCGAGATATTGAATTTCAAAAAGTATTAAAAAAGGACCCCTAATACCCCCCCATTCTTTCAATTTTTTTGAAAAACGAAAAATTTGTAAGTGCTTTTTTTGTACTTATTTCACTTAATTTAAGGTCGTTTGGTATAAATATGCTCTTTGCTGTGCATTGGAACCCTCTTGGAGCAAAATAAAAAATTGACAAAATTGCACTTTTTGCAAAAATGAATTTTTTTCAATTTTGAATGTTTGTAACTTTTTTATTTAAACTCTTATACATTTTGATGAAACGCCATTAGAAAGAGGATAAAAAACACTTCAAAATGAGCCAAAACTGGACACTCTAGCTTTTCAGGTTACCGAGATATTGAATTTAAAAAAGTAGTAAAAAAGGACCCCAATACCCCCCCATTCTTTCAATTTTTTTGAAAAATGAAAAATTTATAAGTGCTTTTTTTGTACTTATTTCACCTAATTTAAGGTCGTTTGGTAAAAATATGCCCTTTGCTGTGCATTGTAACCCTCCTGAAGCAAAATAAAAAATTGACAAAATTGCACTTTTTGCAAAAATGAAATTTTTTCAATTTTTGAATGATTGTAACTTTTTTATTTGAACTCTTATACATTTTGATAAAACGCCATTAGAAAGAGGATAAAAAACACTACAAAATGAGCCAAAACTGGACTCTCTAGCTTTTCAGGTTCCCGAGATATTGAATTTAAAAAAGTAGTAAAAAAAGACCCCAAATACCCCCCCATTCTTTCAATTTTTTTGATAAATGCAAAATTTTTAAGTGTTTTTTTTGTACTTAACTCACCTAATTTAAGGTCGTTTGGTATAAATATGCCCTTTGCTGTGCATTGGAACCCTCCTGGAACAAAATAAAAAATTGACAAATATTCACAAATGTTCAAAACGATAAAGTGGACAAACTCGTAACTGAGAATCAATCCCTTAAAGTACAAATAGCTGAGTTAAAGAAATCGCAGATTATAAACCCTAATGTCACTCACTCGGTCCTGCCTACGTATGCTTCGGCTGCGGCTAAATCATCCAATAACAGCAAGGTCCTATTGGTTAAACAAAAGGGCCAACAAAAAGATGTGAAACAGGTAAAAAAGGATTTGCAGGACAGAGTCAATCCGGAAGAGCTGGGCATTGGCGTCTCAATCGGACGTCCAACAAGAGATGGGGGGCTGGTGCTTACGTGTGGAAATGAAAGAGAGATCTCTGCAGTCCAATCGGAGATTCAGACAAAACTTGGAAGTGACTATCAAGTAGATAGGCCAAAAACACGGGAGCATAGAATTAAAGTTGTCGGTATTCATGAGGATCAGTATGAGTCTACAGAAGAACAAATTATAGAAAGAGTTGCTAAACAGAATGACCTTCGAGTAAACAACAAAAACTTTAAAATAAAGATTCTTAGAAGAACGCAGTTGTTGAACAGGAAATTTAATTTAATTGTGGAAGCCGATTCTGTTACTTATAACTCGCTGATTGAGAATCAAAAATTGAACTTGGGCTGGGGTCGTTACTGGGTTTACAACGATTATGGTATTATCCGATGCTATAATTGTAATAAATATGGACACTTCCAGAAGGAATGTAGGGACAAAAAGACCTGTGCTAAATGTAACGGTGAGCACGACATCAAAGATTGCCAGGGAGTTTCCGTCAAATGTACAAACTGCATTACATCTAATGAGAAGTATAAGATGAATTTGAAGACTGATCATGTAGTATGGGATCACGCAAATTGCGAAACCCTTAAGCGCATCGAAAAATCCCGGAAAAACAAATTTCTCCAATAGCAATTAGGTGTAAATATAGCCCTAACATCCAGTGTTTTATATGTTAATTGTCAGGGTTACTTAAATAATAAAGACAATATAATGATGCTGTTGAATGATTGGAAGCCCATGTTGTTGTGTTTGTCGGAAACCCATGTGTGTGCTGGTGTGGAGCAAGTCGAATTGAACATCGACGGTTATCGCATGGAACAGTGTGTGACGACTAACAGGAGAACTGGGGGAGTCTTGATGTTGGTGAGGAGTGATATTACGTATAAGGTTAAAACAGTACAGTGTGTTGATAATTTTGTGTGGATGTTGTCTGTCGAGATTTGTATGTTTAGGATAAGATACCTTTTTACAGTTTTGTATCATCCGCCACAGACCGAGAATGCTAGATTTGTTCAGTTCTTTAGAGAATATCTGGAGGACTTGAGTGTGTTTGGGGGAGTCAATATAATTGTGGGAGACTTTAACTTTGATTTGACAAAACCATCTTTTTATGGTGAAAAGTTAATATCGGATGTGTATTTAAATGGATTCTCCCAAATTGTTGACGTTGCCACGCGGGTGACTGATAGGAGCCAGACATTGATTGATTATATAATTACCAATGACAAGAATCTTCCATTTAATGTTCATCAAACACCAAAGATTAGTGACCACTCTATATTGTCCGTTTGTCTTGATCGAGAATTAAATAAGGTTCCGAATATAATAAAGCGTTATCGTTCAATGAAGAATTATAACATAAATGTATTGCATGACTACTTTTTTGGTGTGCCATGGATGAATGAAAGTGGAGATGTGAATGTACTTGCGAATAATTTTGTTGACGATATGGAATCGATATTAAATAGCATGTGCCCTAAAAAAGATTACGTTTTTAAACCAAATTATTTGAATAAAGAGTGGATAACAGAGAGTGTGAGAGAAAATATGCAAATTAGAGATAATTTGTATATTAGAGCGGTTGGACAGGGAGGTGAAGATGCTTGGGCGGAGTACAAAAGAATGAGAAATTATATAGTGACACAAATAAAACATGAAAAAGAACGATATTTTAAGGAAATGATTGATGACAATAACAAAAATTCTATTGTAATGTGGAAGAAACTAAAATTGCTATTGCCCGGTAAACAGCTCACAACACCTGATGAGATCAAATTTGAGAATCTAACAATAACTGATGGATTTATAGCGGCCCAAAAATTTAATCAATTCTTTATTACTAGTATTGACGACGTTATAGATGGCATTCCTAAATACTTACCACCTGAACGGATTTTTCTGACTGTCCCTAAGGTATCTGTTCATTTTGGCAAATTTAAACAACTGACTATGAAAGATATGAAGAATATTTTAGCCGATATGAAAAATGTCGGAGGGGGCGAAAGTGGAATATCGAGGAAGGTCCTGTGTGATGTCTGTTGTGTGGCTGGCAATCGTTTGTTGGACATAATAAACACGTCGTTATGTAATGGTATATTTCCTGAAAGATGGAAGAAATCAACTGTCATTCCTGTGCCAAAAGTTTCAGCCACGACTCTTTATAATGAATTTAGACCTATCAATACAGTTCCGGTTTACGAAAAGGTGCTAGAACTGGCGGTGAAAAAACAGTTACAAGAGCACTGTGATGTCAACAGTCTTTTGGTGGTCAATCAGTCTGGTTTCCGTGAACGTCACTCGTGTGAGTCTGTGGTTGTGAATTTGTGTGACATTTTTAAAAAAGAAATAGATAACGGTAATTTTGTCCTTGCAGTCTTTTTGGACTTTAGAAGAGCATTTGAAACGGTTGATAGGGGGCTGATGTTGCGCAAGCTGAGCGGCATGGGCGTGAAGGATATGGTTTTGAGTTGGTTCGAATCGTACTTGACTGGTAGGCATCAAATGGTTAAATTTAAAGAATGGACATCTGATTCTCTGGAGGTTCCGCATGGTGTTCCTCAGGGGACCGTATTGGGTCCTCTATTATTTTTATTGTATGTCAATGATATTGTTAGTTGTGTAAATGAATGTAAAATTGAACTATTTGCCGATGACACCATGCTTTATTTGGCTGGGAAGAATCTGGACTTTATGCAGAACACTATAAATTGTCAACTAGGGAAGCTGTTTAAGTGGTTGTGTATCAATAAGCTTTGTGTTAATGCTTCAAAGACAAGGTTTTGTGTATTTGGCAAAAAGGCTCACTTGAGGCAAGTGAATTTTGAACATTTGAACATAACCATTAACAGCCAGAGAGTTGAGCGCGCTCACCAGATCAAGTATTTGGGTGTTTTATTTGATTCGTGTTTGGACTTCCACGCCCATGCTGATTGCGTCACACGCAAATTTGCAAAGAAAGTTAGTTTTATTGCTAGAGTGGGGGGTCAATTGTCACTCGGTACCAGATTATTGTTATATAATAGCATAGCTGCCCCACATCTGGAATTCTGCTCTTGTCTGTTGTACAACTTGCCATCTTTTAAGATCGAACAGATTCAGGTTGTGCAAAATCGAGCAATGCGAACGATTTTAAAGTGCAATAGGTATACCCCTACTGCAACAATGCTCAATGTTTTAAACTTTTTGTCAGTCAAACAAAAAATTGTGTTTAGCATCCATGTATTTGCTTTTAAATTAAGAAACAATCTGTTGCCTTCTTACATTTGTGACAGGATTAAGGTTTTCAGCGATACTCACACCTACAGTACAAGGCATTGCTCAAATTTTGCATTAATAGAGAAGTGTCATTCTAGTCACATGCACAATTCTATACTGTATGGAGGCTTGCTCGATTTTAATATGCTGCCTAGTACTCTTAAGGACTGCAAAGATTTGAATGTTTTTAAAAAATTGATTCGAAATTATGTATTGTCTTCAAAATTTTAATCTGTTTTACTATACCCGATTGATATTTTACTCTTTTATTTTTTATTCTATAATTTATAGTACCGTAGTTTTAAGTTTACTGATACCTGTACTTGTTTTTCCTTAGAGCCTTGTGCTAAATAAAGACAATTATTATTATTTTTTTTTAACTTTTAAAACCAAACTGAAAATGACAGAAAACCCACTCAACTAACTTGAAACACAATTTGGACCATAATTTGGGTATTTGGGCGGTTACGGACCTGAAATTTTCATTGAATCATGTTTTTTTTTAAACTTGGAAAACCAAACTGAAAATGACAGAAAACTCACTCAACTAACTTGAAACACAATTTGGGCCATAATTTGGGTATTTGGGCAGTTACGGACCTGAAATTTTCACTGAATTTACTAAATTAAACCCAAAAATCTGCGACGTACTGGAAAAATTTCAGAAAAAATCGTGTTTTTTGTTAAACTTGGAAAACCAAACTGAAAATTACAGAAAACTCACTCAACTAACTTGAAACACTTTGGGCCATAATTTGGGTAATTGGGCAGCTGCGGACCTGAAATTTTTACTGAATGTGCTAATTTGAACATAAAAATCTGCGCCGTACTGGAAAAATTTCAGAAAAAATCGTGTTTTTTGTTAAACTCGGAAAACCAAACTGAAAATGACAGAAAACCCACTCAACTAACTTGAAACACAATTTGGGCCATAATTTGGGTATTTGGGCAGCTACGCACCTGAAATTTTCACTGAATGTACTAAATTGAACCTAAAAACCTGCGCCGGACTGGAAAATTTTCAGAAAAAATCCTGTTTTTTGTTAAACTTGGAAAACCAAACTGAAAATGACAGAAAACCAACTCAACTAACTTGAAACACAATTTGAACCATAATTTGAGTAAGTGGGCAGTTACGGACCTGAAATTTTCACTGAATATACAAAATTGAACCTAAAAACCAGCGCCGTACTGGAAAAATTTAAGAAAAAATCATGTTTTTTTTTAAACTTGGAAAACCTAACTGAAAATGACAGAAAACCTACTCAACTAACTTGAAACACAATTTGGGTCATAACTTGGGTAATTGGGCAGTTGCTGACCTGAAATTTTCACTGAATATACAAAATTGAACCAAATAACCAGCGCCGTAGTGGAAAATTTTCAGAAAAAATCCTGTTTTTTGTTAAACTTGGAAAACCAAACTGAAAATGACAGAAAACCCACTCAACTAACTTGAAACACAATTTGGGCCATAATTTGGGCAATTGGGCAGTTGCAGACCTGAAATTTTTACTGAATGTACTAAATTGAACATAAAAATCTGCGCCGTACTGGAAAAATTTCAGAAAAAATCGTGCTTTTTGTTAAACTTGGAAAAATAAACTGAAAATTACAGAAAACTAACTCAACTAACTTGAAACACAATTTGGGCCATAATTTGGGTATTTGGTCAGTTACGGACCTGAAATTTTCACTGAATATACAAAATTGAACCAAATAACCAGCGCCGTAGTGGAAAATTTTCAGAAAAAATCCTGTTTTTTGTTAAACTTGGAAAACCAAACTGAAAATGAGAGAAAACCTACTCAACTAGCTTGAAACTAAATTTGGGTCATAACTTGGGTAATTGGGCAGTTGCGGACCTGAAATTTTCACTGAATTAACTAAATTGTACCTAAAAACCAGCGCCGTACTGGAAAATTTTCAGAAAAAATCCTGTTTTTTTTTTAAACTTGGAACAGAAAACCCACTCAACTAACTTGAAACACAATTTGGGCCATAATTTGGGTAATTGGGCAGTTGTGTACCTGAAATTTTTACTGAATGTACTAAATTGAACCTAAAAATCTGCGCCGTACTGGAAAAATTTCTGAAAAAATCGTGTTTTTTGTTAAACTTGGAAAACCAAACTGAAAATGACAGAAAACTCACTCAACTAACTTGAAACACAATTTGGGCCATAATTTGGGTAATTGGGCAGTTACGGACCTGAAATTTTCACTGAATTTACTAAATTGAACCTAAAAACCCGTGCTGTGCTGGAACATTTTCAGAAAAAATCCTGGTTTTTGTGAAACTTGGAAAACCAAACTGAAAATGACAGAAAACCCACTCAACTAGCTTGAAACACAATTTGGGCCATAATTTGGGTATTTGGGCAGCTACGCACCTGAAATTTTCACTGAATGTACTAAATTGAACCTAAAAACCTTGCGCCGTACTGGAAAATTTTCAGAAAAAAATCCTGTTTTTTTTTTAACTTGGAACAGGCAACCCACTCAACTAACTTGAAACACAATTTGGGCCATAATTTGGGTATTTGGGCAGTTACGGACCTGAAATTTTCACTGAATGTACTAAATTGAACCTAAAAGCCAGCGCCGTACTGGAAAATTTTCAGAAAAAATCCTGTTTTTTGTTAAACTTGGAAAACCAAACTGAAAATGACAGAAAACCCACTCAACTAACTTGAAACACAATTTGGGCCATAATTTGGGTAATTGGGCAGTTGCAGACCTGAAATTTTTACTGAATGTACTAAATTGAACATAAAAATCTGCGCCGTACTGGAAAAATTTCAGAAAAAATCGTGTTTTTTGTTAAACTTGGAAAACCAATCTAAAAATTACAGAAAACTCACTCAACTAACTTGAAACACAATTTGGGCCATAATTTGGGTATTTGGTCAGTTACGGACCTGAAATTTTCACTGAATATACTAAATTAAACCAAAAAATCAGCGCCGTACTGGAAAATTTTCAGAAAAATTCCTGTTTTTTGTTAAACTTGGAAAACCAAACTGAAAATGACAGAAAACCCACTCAACTAACTTGAAACACAATTTGAACCATAATTTGAGTAAGTGGGCAGTTACGGACCTGAAATTTTCACTGAATATACAAAATTGAACCTAAAAACCAGCGCCGTACTGGAAAAATTTAAGAAAAAATCATGTTTTTTTTTAAACTTGGAAAACCTAACTGAAAATGACAGAAAACCTACACAACTAACTTGAAACACAATTTGGGCCATAATTTGGGTATTTGGTCAGTTACGGACCTGAAATTTTCACTGAATATACTAAATTAAACCAAAAAATCAGCGCCGTACTGGAAAATTTTCAGAAAAATTCCTGTTTTTTGTTAAACTTGGAAAACCAAACTGAAAATGACAGAAAACCCACTCAACTAACTTGAAACACAATTTGAACCATAATTTGAGTAAGTGGGCAGTTACGGACCTGAAATTTTCACTGAATATACAAAATTGAACCTAAAAACCAGCGCCGTACTGGAAAAATTTAAGAAAAAAACATGTTTTTTTTTAAACTTGGAAAACCTAACTGAAAATGACAGAAAACCTACTCAACTAACTTGAAACACAATTTGGGTCATAACTTGGGTAATTGGGCAGTTGCTGACCTGAAATTTTCACTGAATATACAAAATTGAACCAAATAACCAGCGCCGTAGTGGAAAATTTTCAGAAAAAATTCCTGTTTTTTTGTTAAACTTGGAAAACCAAACTGAAAATGACAGAAAACCCACTCAACTAACTTGAAACACAATTTGGGCCATAATTTGGGTAATTGGGCAGTTGCAGACCTGAAATTTTTACTGAATGTACTAAATTGAACATAAAAATCTGTGCCGTACTGGAAAAATTTCAGAAAAAATCGTGCTTTTTGTTAAACTTGGAAAAATAAACTGAAAATTACAGAAAACTCACTCAACTAACTTGAAACACAATTTGGGCCATAATTTGGGTATTTGGTCAGTTACGGACCTGAAATTTTCACTGAATATACTAAATTAAACCAAAAAATCAACGCCGTACTGGAAAATTTTCAGAAAAATTCCTGTTTTTTGTTAAACTTGGAAAACCAAACTGAAAATGACAGAAAACCCACTCAACTAACTTGAAACACAATTTGGGCCATAATTTGGGTAATTCTGCAGTTGCGGACCTGAAATTTTTACTGAATGTACTAAATTGAACATAAAAATCTGTGCCGAACTGGAAAAATTTCAGAAAAAATCATATTTTTTTTAAACTTGGAAAACCAAACTGAAAATGAGAGAAAACCTACTCAACTAGCTTGAAACTAAATTTGGGTCATAACTTGGGTAATTGGGCAGTTGCGGACCTGAAATTTTCACTGAATTAACTAGATTGTACCTAAAAACCAGCGCCGTACTGGAAAATTTTCAGAAAAAATCCTGTTTTTTTTTTAAACTTGGAACAGAAAACCCACTCAACTAACTTGAAACACAATTTGGGCCATAATTTGGGTAATTGGGTAGTTGTGTACCTGAAATTTTTACTGAATTTTTTCCGCACTCGAGTATGTACTACCTAAAGGTACTTTTCCACAAGAGTGCGGTAAAGTTTCTTTTCCACATTGCAAGATTAATTTACAATAAATGAATAATAAATCTGCAATTTTTAAGTTTATATGTGTAGAGCGAAAATACCCATTTTCACCAACCATTTTATTAGATGTTTAAGCGAAAAAAAATATGAGTTCGGAAAAGTAACTTTACCGTACTAGTGTGGAGTGCTGCTGTGGGTTGGAGTAGAAGGACATCTCACATCATTTTCGTAGCTCGAACTCATTGTCACCGATAAATCACTTGGACGGAATGTATTTATTTCAAACAGGTATGTCAAGCGTTGTTATGGAAACGCTGAAAAAGTTGGTGAGTAGATTGTTAGTAGAAAGCAAAAACGCTCTAGAGCAGAAAATGATTCACTTTCTGCGCACGTGCGGCAAATAACCACTTTCTGCTTTGAAATGGAAGCGTACATGAGGTACTTTCAAAGTCAGTCGTCGAAAAAAACATTTAAATCGTAACTGTATAAATTAGTTTCTATTGAATTATTTTGTTATTTATAAAGCAAATCATAAGTTATTATACATCAATAAAACAAAACGTACTATTTGGTGGGGTAAAAATCCAATATGGAGGCCCTAAGAAAAAAGAAAGTTATTACAGTTATTTCGGATGTCTTCGGAAGTACTCGGAAAATCGAAATTTTTAAAACTACATTTGGTTGAGCTTTAAATTGCGCAACTTTTCCACAATTTAAACTTTTTCGTATCTCTTATAGTTTCCGAAATCTCAATGGTGAGGGCCGAATTTGAATCACCCTGTATATGATTTCTCAATTAATAATACACTTTTATCATAGGGTATATCCCGAGACGTTCAAGTTTTATCGGGTAAACTGTGCATAGGTGATTTTTTGCAAAATTTTGCTTGGAAAATGATTGAGACTCAATAATTCGACGATAAAATCCTGAGACCGCAGGTCGAAGGATTTTTTCCAAAGAATTATTTAGTCGAAACCATTTGCCTAAAAGAAAAATTTTTCAGAAAACCTACCAATGCACATTTTACGTGATAAAACGTGAACGGCGAGGGGTATATGTCAAGATTATTTCCTGAAAACACACATTTTTCAACGATTGCTTTATTAACAAAAGAACACCTACTACGAGTACTTAACAACACAAAAACTAAACATCACAAACGTAATAATAATATTAAATGTTGATTTTTTTACATTAACATTTAAGCAGGCCTAAAGTTTGAACAATTAGTAAAGAAATTGCAATTTTGATAAATTACAGAGTATGTAGAGTCTTTACTTTCTTGCTTCACTTCACGTGGTGGTAGATTTTCATTGCTTAAGGTGGTTGCAGATGCTGAATTTGAAGTTATAGTTGTTGTGGCTGAGGGAGCTAGAGTACTACTGCTGGCAAGAATCTGTTCGGAATAAATGTTTCTCATTTTCTCAATAATATTTAAATGATGGTCGGAATTTAGCTGCAAATATGGTTTTATAGAACTTGCATTAGAGTGACCCGTTATCTTTATTAATTCTTGTTCAACACCGTGGAAAGAAAGATTGCTTACTGCAGTTGGTCGATTAGTGTGATTTGATATTATTATTCTTTTTGTGTCTAAACCAACTTTTTTGGCTGCATTTTTTGTCCACTTTGAAATTTCTTTCCTACCTAAAGGACTATTTTTGTACCATGGTTTGTTGCTGTTCTTGGTCCAAAATCGGTTGCAACTTAGAAATAATTTATTTGTAGTTATGGCGCTTGTTCTCTTAGCGATTAGTTTATTAAAAAGTCTGACAGGGCAGATGTTTTTATTTATAGTATTTTGCACCAACCATTTACTTTCGGTCAGTTTTTTAGCTCCACCTTGATTTGTTTTCGAAAAAACTGGATTGTATTCAATTCTTCCTAAGAGCCAAAAAATACTTTACAGTTAGCTTATTATTGTATTGATTTAAATTCTTTACCTGTTGCAATGCCTTTGTTGTCCAATTCAGTTTGAAAATAGTCAACTAAGCAATTAACAGCTTTTCTGCCTCGCCATGCCAGTTCTACAGCAGCAATTTGATAGAACTTCTTTTGTAAACCAGCCGGGGTATCTTCATCAAACAATTGAATAATGGATTGGTATTCAGTTGGGGTAAAAGCTTTAGAACTTTGCTTTTTTTTAGTAGGATCTTTTTGTAATAATTTTCGCTTTGTATCTCGAGCATTTCTTGCTTGGTGAAACATTACGTCTTTAAAGGGATCAAATACTATGTTATAATTGTCAAAATAAAGCTGTTGCAACTGCTTGGCCGTTATATTCCACATTGTTTTGATAACTCCTTCTTTATAATCTGTTCCATCAACTTTTTTCATATTAAACGCATAGTCTTTCAAAATGTTTGCAAGGTTTTCAACTGAAGTTGTTTCATTTAAAACATACCATTTTTCTTCATAAAAGGCACTAAACTGATTCCAAATGGATATATGTGTCCTCTTTGTAGTCCTGGGAGTACAGTTTTCAATTTCTTGATCAATTTCCACAATATTAGAATTTCCAAAGCATTAAGCAATTTTTCGCGAGATCACGCTGGATCCCGGTGAACAAAATCCGGTATACGTGCGGTTATACCCCCACTCTTCCAAATCTTTTGTTCACTATCACTCGACCGAGAGCTCACAAAAATACAGTGGTAACCCGCATAAGTTTTACCAGGTAACCGTTAAAAATTAAAATAAATAAATTTAAAATAAAGAATGGATCCTTTATTTTAAACTTTGGATTTAATATGGGGAATCTCCATCGTCTCCATTTTGCAAATGGAAACGGAAACTCTATATTTGTTGATGCTATCCTTAATGGAAGAACTATTTGATTTAACGCCCGTTTTGGTCATTTTCAGCGAATACTTGAGTGCTGTGAATTGTTTCGCTAAATGACACACACGCCCGATTCGTAATAAATCTATATTAAAGAACTTAACATAAACATTAAAATATAGTGGCAAACTTTATAAATGTTATGGATCGCGCGGCGACGTTGCCCGTTCGTTTTCGGGTTTCGAACGATAATAATTGGTTCTGCGCTGCGTCGTCCGCTCGCACCGCCAGTATTTCGTTACTGCGTAGCACGTTCAGGGTCGTCTGGGATTAACCAGTGGCGGCTCGTCAATAAGGTAATTTTAACATCCTCCCCCGCCGAATTGATTTCCAGAGGAAACAACATAGGAACAGGACGTTTTAGGAGTGTACCGTCACTAGTCCGAATCTGGCAAGCTCTTATACGTCCATCTCGTCCAGGATACACGTCTGTAATCCGCACCAACTTCCATTGTTGACGTGATAATCCTTTCTCATATAATAGGACAACATCTCCAACAGAATATTTTCTTTCTGAAACAGGTTTTCCAACATAATGTGCTGATCTTAACTGCTGAAGATAATCCGTAGACCATATTTTCCAAAATCTTTTCAACAAATTCTCCCTTTTTTGCCAAAGATGCAAAATCGTATTGGCACTAGCAGCCTTTTTATCAATATCTATGCCTAAAGAAGAATTATTACAACTCAGTAAAAAATGTCCAGGTGTCAAAATTATGTTCTCTGGATCGTTATCGATGTATGTCAAAGGTCGTGAATTAACTGTTGCTTCTACTTCTATTAAAATGGTTTGTAGTACATCATATGACACAGAAGATTTTCCTAGAGAGGCTTTGAGAGCCATCTTCACCGTTTTCACCATTCTTTCCCAAAATCCGCCCCACCATGCGGCTCGTTCGACAATGAATTTCCATTTTATATTTAATCGTGACGTCATATCTTGTATTTCTTTCTGGTTTAAGAACTGCAAAAGTGTAGTTATTTCTAATGATGCTCTTTTGAAAGTTTTTGCGTTGTCAGAATATATGACATCGGGAACTCCTCTTCGAGCAATAAAGCGTCTGATTGCTAGAATGCATGATTCCACGGATAAATCTGGTACAAGCTCCAAGTGGACTGCTCTTACAACTGCACAAGTTAATAACATTACATACACCTTGACCTTTGTATTGCCCGTTGTTACATAGAGAGGTCCAGCAAAGTCAATTCCGGTACATTTGAAGGGATTGGCTGACGTGAGTCTATCACTCGGTAATGGTGCAAAAGGTACTGCTGTTGCTTTCTGCTTTAATCTCTTACACATTACACACTTTGATAAGATGGATTTAATTCTTTGACGTCCTTTTATCATCCAATATTCTTTTCGTATTTCGGCCAACGTTGCATTGACTCCTCCATGTGCTACATTGAAATGACAATTCCAAATAAGTAAATCTCCAATATGGGATTTAGCAGGTAAAAGAACTGGATGTATCATTTTATAGGGCAATTCTGCCTCTTGTAGTCGTCCTCCAATTCGTAAAATTCCATTTTCATCCAATTTAGGGTTCAGCGTTAAGATGGTCGAGTTATTACTAATATGGTTGTCTTTTTTCAGAGATTCTATTTCCGTTCCAAATGCAGAGTATTGTACGTATTTAATCCAATAGTTTTCTGCTAATTGTAATTCATCTGCAGTTAATGATCTCAGTAGTCTTTCAGGTTTTTTCCTTTTCAAATTCCTAGTAAAACGAATAACGTAAGCTGTAACTCTTAAAACTCTTATCCACTTGCCAAAATTTTCAACGATAAATAATGGATTTATTTTAATGCATTGTGGTTCACGAACGTTCAGAAATGATGATGTAACAGAATCAGAAAAAGCACTATCATCATTTGAAGACTGATCTTCTTGAGGCCAACTGGAATTATTTTGAGACAGCCAGGAAGGACCAAACCTCCAGGTATCGGATTCCAAAAGAACTGAAGCTTTGATTCCTCTCGTTAAAAAATCTGCGGGATTCTCCGATCCGGGGCAATATTTCCAGTCACCTTTAGTCAGGTTTTGAATTTCCTGTACTCTGTTGCAAATGTAAGGTTTCCATTTTGATGGCTTTCCACGAATCCAACATAGTGTGATTTTTGAATCTGTCCATAAATATGTCTTTGATATCTTTATAGTCAAATTTTTCATTATGTAATCTTGTAGTCTTGCAGCACAAAGAGCTGCTGTCAGCTCCAATCTAGGAATCGATAACGATGTTTTTCCTTTATTAGTCAAGGGAGCCACTCTATTTTTCGAAATTAAATAATGGGTTTTGTTCGATGATACGATCTTTAAAAACGCGACCACTCCATATGCCTGAGGGCTGGCATCCGCGAAAATGTGTAATTGTACGTTTTCTTCTTTTTCTGCTTCATATTTTCCGGCTACACATCTTGTTAGTGCAAAGTTTTGAAGATCTGATAATTCTAATTTCCATTTTGACCAAGCAGAATGTAATTCAGTTGGTAGCGGGGTATCCCAATCTAATTTCTCCTTCCAGATTTGTTGTATCAATATTTTTGCTTTTATTACAAACGGTCCTAAAAATCCAAGGGGATCATATATTTTTGAAATTGAACTTAAAACGTTTCGTTTAGTGGCAGGGCCTTCGATGGTAGACGTTAATGCTGATTGCAAATCTATCATTAGTTCATCGTTAAGTAAACACCACTTGATTCCCAAAATCTTTTTCATACTGTTTCCAATACCATCTCTGAATAACTTCTGAACTATCTTATTGTTTGTATTCCATTTTCTCAAGTTCATGCTAGCTCTAGACATAATTTCTTTAGATGTTTCATAAATCTTTAAAGCTTCATCTTCTGTATCGCAAGAAACCAGCAGATCATCCACGTAAAATGATTTTTGCAATAAGTTACTAATGTCTTGTAAGTCTTGTGGTTGAGACTCTAAATGTTTCCTTATTGTTGCCGCTAGTAAAAATGGGCTACACGTTACTCCAAAACTTACTCTTGTCATTCGATATTCGACAATCTCAGGTAAAATATTGCTAGTATTTAACGGTTTCGAATACCAGAAAAATCTATGAAAATCTCGTTCCTCTTCTCGTAAAGCTATTTGTAAAAAAGCTTTCTCAATGTCGGATGTGATACCAATTTTTCCAATCCTAAAGTTCAGTAAAACACGTAGTAATTCAGGAACTAAATTTTCTCCAGATTCAAGTACGTCATTTAAAGATGGTAAGTTTTTTGCATGAGCACTGGCATCAAAAACTATCCTTACTTTTGTGCTATCTCTTTCGTGTTTGTATACTGCTCTGTGAGGCATATAGTAAGCTCGTTTTATCCGTTGTAATGGAGACAGTTCGGCACAACCATTTTTGAAGTACTCTTGCATAACTTTATCGTATTCCAGCAATTTTAAGTCGTTGGATAGTTTGGTTACTAATGATTTAAATCTTGAAAGGGCACCATCATAATTTGAATCCAAATTTAAGCTCGATTTAGACCAAGGCAGACAAACTTCGTAACGTTCACCGTTAAACGTTATTTTCTTCTCCATAAATTGTGATGTTACTGTTTTTGTCTTCTCTGTGTCTTCTTTTATCCCTATTGACTCCAAGTCCCAAAATTTCTGCAAGCTGAATTCCTCGTTATGTTCTTGAACATGTAAAACGTTGACATTGTTGCAAGCTTGCAAATTAACTGAAAAACTTGAGTTGTAACTTGAGCCATGTAATGTCCAACCAATTTTTGTGTTCACTGCCGTTAAAGTTTCACTTAATTTCTTTGTTTCACCAGTCACTAATTTCCAATAATTGTCCGCACCAATTAATAAAGTTATTCCGTCAAAGTCGTGATTTCTACAGTCCATATCTGCTAAGTAGAAGTTCTTTGCAAAGTCAGTGATCACTGGATCACTAATTGCCGGTGGCTGAAACGAATCAAAACATATTTCTGGCACTTCAACTGCAGTTATTTCCGTTTCTTCGTTAGAAGATATTCCTTTTATTTTTAATGTCACTCGTCTACAATCTCTTGCTGGGGAAGCACTGGTAGTTCCAAACGTCATTATAGAGATTCGATAGTTGTCTATTACTTGCAAGTTCATTTCTCTAGATACACTTTCTTTAATAAAAGTTGTTTGACTACCACCGTCAAAAATTAATTTTATTTTTGCTTTGTTAGAGTCACAATTTGTGATTATAGCTGTAGCAGTTTGTAAATAGACAGTGTTTACGTTTTCATTAGTAAAAAGACTGGACGAATTTGACATTGTCGTTTGATCGGCAACTTCTTCATTTTTATTTTCATTTATAGGAAGTGTCCTTGGTTTATCTGATCTTCTAAGATATGTAGGATCGCACATTGACGTCGCATGTCGTTTCTTGCACACAGAACATTTTAAATTTGCTGTCCTACAATTTCTTGATGAATGATTAGCTTTTGTGCATCGAAAGCATCGATTTTTGTTTTTCAATATCGCCTTTCTTTCATTCAAGGTCATCGTTGATTTGCAATTGGCTGATTCATGATTTCCCGAACAAAACACGCATTTTTCTTGAGTTCCAGAAAAGAGCTCAGCTGTGGTAAAATGTCTTTCACTTGATGACTGATATTGTTTATCGCCATATCTTTTACCAGCCGTAAATCCACTTTTAAATTTGTCATTTTCGGAATAAACATGCTGTGCTTGTTCTACAGAATTTACTTCTACTTTTAAAAAGGCGAGAAGTTTGGCAATCTGTTCTTCGTAAGACATTCCAGAACTTTCTGAACCATCTTCCAAATGATCATTGATAACTAAGTTAGAATTTACTCGAGAATTTACTCGTTCTTTGAATAAAACTTGTTTATTAAACTCGATACGTAATGAAAAGGGTATGGCCTTTAAAATTACGGATTTTAACATCATTCCATACTGATTTGGCTTAATTCCTAATGTTTGAAACGACCTTGTAATTGTCGTTGTAGTATTATACAGTTTTCTAAGCCCAGCAATATCCCCTTTATTTTTTACCGGTTGTAGAGCTAACAACTTTTGAATATAAGCATCTATTAGTTTTTCCGGATTGCCAAACTCTTGTTGCAATAGATCAATAGCGTCCTGATAGCATGCTTTTCCTGGGGCTAATCCTTGAACAGTATAAGCTGCTTTCCCCGTTAAAAGCGTTTTTAAATAAGTAAACTTGGCGTTATCATCAACTTCATCATTATTATGAATTGCTGCATTATACTGTTCCCAAAACAATGCCCATTGTTGAGGATCACCATTGAATTTTAAAAGCTCTAACTTTGGTAACCTTACCGAGGTCTTCTTGGTGTTTATTTGGTTATTTTCATCACTTCTGTCCGAGTTTCCACTTTCAAACTGTTGTCCATTACCATGCACAGCCTGACGTTTCCTTATGGCTACTTCCAGTTCTGCTATGATTCGTATTGCTTGATCTTCATAGTCTAGCACAGATGTAAATTCAACACTTAATGTTTTTTCATCACAATCGGTAAGAGTTTCTCTGTATTGTTCGTTAGCACTATTTAATTTGCCTTTAGCTTCTTTAACACGGGTCAAACACACTTGTAATTTGTCCTCGTCTAATGGAAAGTCACTTAAAACTTCTTCAGCGTTATTTATAAGTTTGGTTAGTTGTGCTCTGCACGCCGTTCTATATGCTTTTTCCATTTTTTCAAGTCTACAGACCGATTTTCTTTACGTTACGACAGTATTTTGATTTTAAAAACTCGACACACACGTTAACGTTTATAAAACGATTACAGGCACAGTCCGATAATTTGAGTTCTTGTCTATAGATTCCCTGGTTTCGGCACCAAAATGTGAATTGTTTCGCTAAATGACACACACGCCCGATTCGTAATAAATCTATATTAAAGAACTTAACATAAACATTAAAATATAGTGGCAAACTTTATAAATGTTATGGATCGCGCGGCGACGTTGCCCGTTCGTTTTCGGGTTTCGAACGATAATAATTGGTTCTGCGCTGCGTCGTCCGCTCGCACCGCCAGTATTTCGTTACTGCGTAGCACGTTCAGGGTCGTCTGGGATTAACCAGTGGCGGCTCGTCAATAAGGTAATTTTAACAAGTGCAAGTTGCAGAAAAAAATTAATATTCATTCCGAACCAGTACTTCCATCCTACAATTGATCACACTGATTGGATATACAAATACAATTCGGATGTGTTTTTCCAATTGTTTAGACTAAAAAAAGACACGTTTGAACGTCTTGTCAGAATTGTTTTAGAACATGATAAATATGATTTAATAAAGAAAAAATATAGGGGCGGAAATTACCCTTATATCCCAGAAAGATCAGTTTTAATGTTTTTATGGTACATGGCACATAATGATCCATTAGTTGTCATTGCAGATAGATTTGGAAGTGTTGCCTCAACAGTTATGCAAATTGTAAATGCTTGTTTATACATAGTTAATAAACTAAAACATAAATACATCAGATGGCCTGAAAATGATGATGAAAGGAATTCTATTGATTGAAGATGGTTTCACCTCATTCCCAGGTAATCACAATATTTTTGTATATCAACAACAATTTTTGGCAATATCAATAATTATGCAAATTTGTAGGTGTTCTTGGGGCCATTGATGGAACCCACATAAATATTAAAGTACATTTAGCTCAAAGTGATAGTTACACAGATAGGTACCAGAAAAAGTCAATTAACCTCACTGCTATTTGTACTTCACAAAAATTATTTACTTATGTTTTTGTGGGTTTTCCAGGTTGATGCCAGGGTAAGAAAACACTATGTAATTTATTAATAACTATAATAGGTCAAATCTTACCCTTCATTCTGGATATCTTTTTCATAGTATAGTAAGAGGTTTGAGGATTTTTCAGGTTTTCAAGTACTCACTTTTATACAAGCACATAGAACAACATGGAAAAAATAAGTTTTTTCCAAATGATGACTGTCACATAATAGGGGATAGTGCCTACCCATTGAAGAGTTGGTTAATGGTTTCATACAAAGGCCACAATTTGACAAGAAAACAAAAAAACTTTAACTATAGATTATCATCAGCTAGAGTTAAAATTGAAAATGCATTCTCTTTTTTAAAAAGTAGGTGGGCAAGACTTCAATTTATAAATATTTATAATGTAAGCAAAGCAGTAGAAATTGCAATGGTTTCATGTGTGTTACACAACTTTTGTATAATTAATCATGATTACTGGTCGCCAACAAGTAACTGTGATAACAATGATCTACAAGATCATCTAGATGATTTAGAGGATTTTATTGATGATAGAGACCAATATTTTATGGGTGTTGTAAAAAGAAACCAAATAGCTGACAGCCTTTTTAACTACTGATCGACTGCAGTAGATTTAGTGTAGGGTGTAGGTATGTACTATGTAGGTATACATTACTTGAAAATGATTTAATGCCTGTTTTCCTGACACATTTTAAGTATAACTTAAGCTGAGGTTTGAATGTGACAAACAGTGTAAACTGAACTTATCTAAATCTAAGCTGTCCTTAAACTCAACAGCCAATGTCGGAAAAATGGGCATTATCATTAATGAACTAAAATCAGATAAGATGTAAACCATATAGTTATGCTTTTTGGCTTTTATGTATTAATTGAAAATAAAGTTTAAATCAGAAACAAATATTTTATTTACATTTTTGTACTCAAATAACTTACTAACCTTGATTCAAAATCACATTAGTAGTATTAGCACACACATTAAACACTAGGTTAATTCTAATCTGAGTCGCTGTCTTCTCTTTTTCTTTTTCGATATTTAATCAGTTTGTCCAATTGGTTTAAAAAACGTTCTCTTTGTTGATTTTGGGTTTCCATTAGACTTTTTAATGTAGTGAAATGCTCATTTCGTTGTTCAATATCCTTCTTTGTCAACTCAAGAAGTTGTGAAATAGTAGTCATTTTGGATCTCGGTGTTTCAGTGGTGTTGAATCGGTTTTTTATTTCTGCTTTTGCATTTGAGGAATTTGCCTCGATATTTGCACTGCTTGAGGTTTCTGTTTCATCAATTTCTGGAGTAGAATTAGGGCTAATGCCGCTGCTAGTAGTTAAAGTTTCTACAAGTGAGTCAATTAAGTTTTTAGGGCTAGTTATATCTTTGTTCCCTAAAATGCTATGCAATAGTTCTAAGTGTGATGGAGGGTCTTTTTGACTTTCTCCAGTAGATTTTTGATGTTTGATATATAGAAAGTATTGCTTCTGCAAATTTGCAAACTTCAACCTCAACTTTTCTACAACTTCCTTTCCACTACCACCCAGATTAAATCCCATCTCTCCCATTTCCTCTGCTATTTTTTTCCATAACTGTGACTTGATAGTTTTTTTATCATCAAATCGATTGGAGTATTTCTGTCTTATGGTTAGAAATACTTCAGTTGCTTGAAAGTCCTTTGGTGTAGGCCTTTTCTGTGTCCAAATTGGAGCAGTTGGGTTATTCTCAACGGCTGAACTTACTTCTACTTCAGACTCTGTTGTTTCATTGCTTGGGCCAGTAAATTTATCAGACCCTTGAACAGCTTCAACAGAATGACCTTCTCTACCATTTAAAACTTCTTCAATGTATTTTTCTGCACTGATGGGGTCTGAAAAATATAATTGTGTTGTTATAATTTTGATCCATTTACTATTAAATACTCACCATTAAGTAATGTATTGGCCATCTCCATATTCACAACAACTCGAAAATCTTCACCTCTGTGATTTATCAGGAGCTCCATCATTTCTTCACTCTTTTCCTTTTCCATTTCCATTCTGAACTAGGGCACGATCAATGAACGACTAATCTAATTGAAAAATAACCTCCAATCTTTTGAATTGAAACTGAGACAAGTGAAGTGATTTGTATAACCGTCTTCTCTACACCGTGAACCCAAACAGATCCCGGTGAACAAGTAATGACGTAATCATATGACGTCAGTCATGTATTCCCCTGTAACCGTTATGTCGCTAAAATGAGGCGGTAACAAGAACCTAGATCACAGTGATTCAACGTGATCTCGCGAAAAATTGCTTATTTTAAATCGCGGAATTTTTCACAAACTGTTTTGAATGTTTGTATTTTCGTTCAGCCATGTATATTTTTGTTTACATTTCAAATTGACAATCATACGTCAAAATATTATTATTAATTGTTAATATTATATATTATATATTAATTGTTAATATTGAAGAAGATAACGTAAATTTTATAAGTGTCTAAATCCCGTTTCGTTTAATATCAAATTTTCTTCAAAAAACGTATTCGAAAAAGGTAGGTGGTGTTTAATCACTGTTAAATTTTAGCAGCCAGGGATTTAATCAGTATAAAACGGTTTCCATTGGTGGAACTAGAAAGGTTCTCGGAATTTGATTGGCTGCTGGTACAATGAAGGAAATAATCATCCATGAAAACAAAGGCTTTCATTTTAGTCATTTTACTATATATTTTCGTTCAATTTAATGAAAATTAATACTCGTAGGAAAAATGTTGTACCTAACACATGCGGAAAGCGTCTTTCCCACCCCTTAACTGCTTGCCCGAACTCCTCCGCTTTGCGTCGTTCTGCAGTGCGCAGTTGTTGTGCGTGCATTCTCGTGCGGTAAAGTACCACTTTTCACCCTTGTTAGGTAAATAACTATTACTACATTTGGTTTAAGTAATACACCACAAGCTTTGACATAAATTTACTGTAAACTACAATTTTCAATTAGACATCATTTGAAAAATTACAATTACATAAGTACAAACGATGGTTGCAAAGTATAAAATCAAGGAATGATCAATCGAAAAAAACCCAGCCGCACATAGTTTGACATTCCTGTCATGTATCTGTCTGGCAAACATTAAATACTGTCGTCTTGTCTCTTTTACATCTTGACCGATAAAAATTGGTTGCATATTTTGAATCTGGTTGTAGCATATGTCAATTGTTCTTTTAGATTCAGCTTGGAGCTTTTGACCCACCACCGCTAATATTATTACGTAGATCTAAAATGATAATTTACAGAATAGACGTTTATTTTTCTGATCTACTCTAATAACTAGGTAGTAACTACTTCAAGGTTCACCTACTTAACAGGATATTGTGGGACTAGTATTTCAGAAATAAAAAAAGCATTGCTTAATCTACACACACATATAGGTACATACATATACATATACATATAGGTACTATTTTATTTTAGTAAAACTATTTACATAAGAAGGTGTGGTGTACTATTACTTAATCAAAAGAAGGAATATCAGATTTGAACCCAGAAAACAAAATTATAATACAACACAAAGAACCAACGAAATGCAATGGAGGGAAACACAAAACATTGGAATAGAAATGGGATTCAATTGTAAAGATCATCGAGAATTGTATATCCGGAGAAACAAAATAAAGGAAACAAGCATGGATAATAAAGTAAAGAAGTAAAAAAACTCCAAAAAAATTACCAGAAAGTTAAGAGGAAAATAAAGAAAATAAAAGAAACACGTGTCTTAGTTTGACAAGATTGAAAAAGAACAAATATGACACCTTAGACAAGTCATACAACAATAAAAGCAGCAGCAAGAACAAGAAAACCGAATAATCATAAAATGATTAGAGACACGAATAAAGAGACGACAACAGATTTTGCAGCTTCAGAGAAATAAGTTTACGTAGAAGAAATGTTTGAAAAAGACCAATAAGACGACAACAAAACACATGTAATGCACCGCAAATGCTTATCGATCACAAAGGAAGAATTAATCATGTAACAAAGCAACTGAAGAACAGGATAGCGAACGGGAAGGATAAAGAGTAGCGGAGATTATTAAACAATTCGCTTATCAACACATTGACGACACACATAGCATGTTGGATAGGTTCTTTAATATGTGTAATGCAAATCAAACAAAAATGACGAAATAATAATTTTTTTTCATTTTCCTAATATAATACAGGGGTTCTACCGTAGTAATGTGAAGAACCTCTATTATTTACAAGATTCAAAAAAAAACTAGCTTAAAAGTATGCGAAGAATCATCAGCTTAATGAGTTACTTAGAAGTTATAGGCAATGGGTTAATAACTGACTAGGTACAAAAGTAACTATGTTTTGCTGTGCAGGAAAGATGTATACGCAAACACTACGTTTCATTCAAGCTTATATGGGAAACAAACTACCAAAAAGTAAATATAAAAACTAATTAAACAGACAAAGTTGATAGAAAAGTGAGACTGGAATGCATCTGGTCACATCTGCAATTTGCATGTTAAAAGATACGCTGGCGAATAGGCAGGAAACAAGAAGAACTTTTTATTTGACCACACTTAGAAAATCACTGATATAACAACTGACCAATTATAATAAACATCTCAGGATTACTAGAAGGTGTATCATATCACATTAGTATGTTCGGTTTACACCATCTCCCTATTTTAGTGGTCATTACGCGTTGGTGGGTGTCGGTCTCGCTGAGAGTGGATTCAAGCTCTGCAAAGCTTTCTCCTGACTGTCGATTTAGATCTTGATTTCCGACTCTATATATGTGGATCCGGAATGTTTTGAAATAGCTCTCTTCGATAGGTGTTTGAGCAGGAACTTACGGACGATACAAAAACCGGATTCTAAATGCGTCAAGGAGAACATAGATAGATTATTGGCTTCAGTCACCTCTTCCAATTCCCACTCTTTGGCAAGACTCCGCATGACTCCGGCAGGTGTCCTGACATTATAGAAGACTCCTTTAACAGCCTCATTAGTTCCACAAGTCCACGGCAATGCAAAAACAACGACAGTAGATTATGTAGCCTACTTAAATCATAAATTGTAATTCCATTGCTTCGTCTCTAACACAACTGGTTTTTGTTGGTAGAAGAAGAAATGGTTGGTAGAAGAAGGATAGTTCTTGGCATGCGTTCAAAGAATATTTCAGCAGGCGCCTTGTCATCAGGTGCGGATGAACAATATATTGTACTGTAGCTGAATAAAAGTTTAAGGATTCTTGCACTTATTTTCTCCTCCCACCTTGAACTTTTTTTTACTGAATTTCTTATAAATGGAACTGGTGAACTGGGTGCAGTTGTTTGTGATCAGTAGTTATGGAAGACCGAAACGGGCAATCAGTGGTTGAAGAACATTAACGAGTGCTGTGGACGTGCTAGTTGACATGACCTAGATTTCTGGAATAGCTGTTCACAATAAGTAAATAGGAAAGTCCATTAATTTGACCGGCGAAGCCCATATGCACAGGATGTTTGTGGTTTGAATTTGGTACAGTGTTAAATTCCGGCTGAGAGAAAACTTTCTGGGCAGGTAGACGGCAATGTTTTCAGGACAGTTGTATTTTGTTCTGTTTTGACAGTGTTAATCGGTGGTGACCATATCGCTCAATAGAATGTCTTGGCGTCCAAGTAATTCATAACCAACCAAGAATGTTGCTGGACCTTCTTTTGCGACGAACACTGTTTGTTTTGACTGATGACCATTAAAAGAAAGGATTACTTTCCATTGTCCTTTGAAATGGCAGAGACACACCATACAGTAAACCTGCGAGATTTCTTAACAATACGTTCTGATCCGGAATCAATCATAAATAATAATACGGACTGATTTACTTGGATTTGACATTTAAACATATCACAGTTGTTCTGCAATGTGCATTTTATTTGATTTCGGTTGCGCCATACATTGTACTCGCGCTCAAGATGGAGCTCAGTTTGACTTGTGGTTCTTGTATGAACAGTGGAATAGCTGTAAGACCAGTGAAACTCGATGTAACAAAGGCAATTGCTAGGAGGATCCTTGCTTCTAGGTTTTGCCTTGATGTCACATTTGGAGCTGGAAGATTCTTTATGCTTTCTTGCCTGGACCACGGCACTAGTAGGATGCTCAAATGCTTTACAATCCGCTGTTATTTGAAGAAAGGCATTGCCCTCACTTATAAGATCATCAAACACGACGTTCCCTCGGGTTTCTTACAGCTTTTCGAAGATCCTAGTTTGCAGAGAAACTAGTTTAGATTTGCTTCACGGTCAACAGTACAAGAAACACACGAAATTCCGCTACTGTAAGTTCCAAAAAGTTGAATCTACGGAATTTTGCATTGAAACGGCAGTTGTAATTGTCCAACAAAGGGATCCGCTGCTACTGAATGGATCAGTTAGTATAGTCTGTCAGTAAATGACGTCAAGGCATTTTTTTTCTACTCGAGAGACTCGAGCCGGAGGCCCTTGTGTTCTATCTTATCGACCTCATTCATTATTGTGTTTATAATGACATTAGTATCTTAATTACTATAAAAGGCAAAAACTTGCGTTATTTTATGGTGAAAATCTGTGGTAAAAAATGGTTCTTTTCGGTTAGCTATGGGGCGCTCCTGCTAAGATGCCGACGTTTCTGAGCCTGTACTCGTCATCAGTTAGCCTCTGTACCACCGTTAAGATATTGTCTCTTTAACATATTATAATTTCACGGCAAAGAACGTCGGAAGATTTTAGTAATCTTCTTAATTTGCGTATCTATATAACGTGATGGTGTTTCACGTATGGGTGTTTTGCTTCTGCAGTAATGATCCAAGTTGGTTCTGCTTGCAATACGAGCAGTTTACCATCTAATGTAGGTACTCCATTTTTAGTAACCAGCGGTGCTGGTAGATGACGTGACTACACTAGTAGTGCGGCCGCCTTTTGCGGATTATTAATGATATATAAATTGAGTGGTTCTCTAGGTTTGTGGTTTTCCTCGTATAACATGCTAACACCGCATGGTATGATGGAAAATACGCCACTGACGGGATTACAAAGGCTAGCTGATGGCTACTGTACAGGCTCAGAAACTTCAGCGTCTTAGCAGGAGTGCCCTGTCTGTAGCTAACCGAAATCTACGAGATGTGTATGAGTGTACGTCATTATTAATTGTCATTTTCGACCGATTTTCACCGTCTAATAACTATAATAAGTTATTGTCTTTTTAACATATTATAATTTCACAGTTAAGAACCTAAGGCGATTTTAGTAATCTTCTTCATTTGCATATCAAAACAATTATATTAAACATCCTAGGGTACAGGATTACTAAAAGATTTGGTTAGTAAACCTCACATTAGTATGTTCGGTTCACAACAGAGGGATCATTCTAAAAAGCGATGGACAAATAAAAACCTATGGTGTAATAATCAATAGCTAATGTTTAAATAATTTGCGATACGCAGACGATACTGTGATAATGAGCAACAGGAAAAAAGTATCTCAGCGCCTTATTAATTGGGTCTGTGAAGAATATGGCTGGAACTAGCCGTGAAACTAAAAAATGGTAATCACTACAAACCATCAACTGAAACCACACAAAGAAGAGTGGAAGCCTTTGAAATGTGGTGGTACTACAGAGTATTGAGAATCTCTGGGACAAGCCATACTACGCATAGTATAGTTCAATTCATAATATGAAGAGGGTTTAAACTGTGTGGAAAAACAACCAGAACTAATCGGAACGGAGAAACAAAAGAACGCAAGTAATCCTGAACTCATAATTGAAGGAAAAGTAGAAGAAAAAAGAGGTCGAGGCAGAAGAAAACGACAATCAACAAACATAACTTCGGTTGAACCAGTTAGATAGATTAATATGACTGGCGACGTCCTTGGAAAATAAGACATAGCAGGAAGGCACTTAAAGGGTTAAATTTTAATTTTGACAAAAAAAATAGCAATTAAAACAGGTTATAATACTTACCACAAATGGTACTTGATATATCACCGTCATTACGTTTTTTAATGAAGTTCTTTGAGTTGGATCATTAAATATCATTATCGAGGACACATAAACAAGAATGGATATGCCAATAAAAATTGCTCCAGCCATTGGCAATCCACATACGATGTTGAAATCTGAAATGTTTCTTACAATCTTGTTGTGAATTCTAATTGTTATGGATAATAACGGAGATAAACTTGTTTCCATTTTGTCATTACAATTCTTCAACTGACTTTTCAACTTCCAAGCAAAAAGACTACAGCAAATAAATAGAAATTCCGCTTTCTGTGTCACTATACTGATCAGAAAAAATGTCATGCTCGATAGAAAATCTGTTCTATAATAAAATATTACGAAAAACAACCTAAAACTTAAAATCACTCCGCCATAAACTATAGCAGTCAAAGTGATTGGAGAAAACTGTTTTTTATCAACCAAACAAAGTAAGTTATTAAACTTTCGAAAATACTTCAACATGTTTATATTGCATAACGTATTCATCACCAGCAAACAAATAGCGTAAAACACACCAGATAGTCTAATTGGAGCAGGAGTGGTTTTACGGCTAATCAGAATTACCATATAATTTGCTTGAATTGCGCTTAATAACACTGTATGTAAACATAAGTAAAATTTATAATAAGGTAGAATTTTTTGGTTGTCTGTAGGTATTAATCCGTAAAATATGAGTAAATATTTGACTAGTACTTTTAAAGCTTGGACAATATAATACATGTCTGTTGTGTTTTTGTTTACTAAATATATTTACGTGACTTGTAAAAGTATTGGGAGACCAAATTAATTAGTTTAATAGACATTACTGCTAGTACAACCTGTTTAGAAAGACATATAAAAGTAATTGAAAAAGTTTAATAACGCTCTGCTAATACTATCACTAATGTATTTTTAATAATACCTAGCTATGTAATTGACTCTAGCTTTTAAAAGGTTAGTTCAACGTATGGTCGGCGGCACTATTGGGAGCGGTGCACGTCATCAGTGAGTTTGACGTTTTGAACATGCATTCGTATTGCTTAGCGATTAATTGCTACTTGTAGCTACTTGAACGCAATTCTGATACAAACGTGACCTTCTCGATCTCGACGTCTAACGAGTTGTGTGCGTTGTTGCCAGATTACTAGTTGACCGTTTGCTGCTTTTGTTTATGTTGTTGATGACTTGACTAAAAACTGCTTACAAAGAGACAAAAAAAACCTCAATATTGACTAATATTGTTATTCAAAATTATCTGTTAAAAAACTGTGATTTGTTAATTCTTTGTATGTAGTTTTCAATAAAAGATAACTTAACTTTAATAGTTTTATTGCACTTTAAATCAGTGCTTAAACAAAATACATGACATGGCACGATGACTTCGTACAACTACTACCCTTGACATCTTTTACATGACACACATGACAGTTGACTTATAAACTAATACAGTGTTCATATACATATAGAATTGTTATCAACACTCCCCCGCAATTCTATAGTTCCTATAACTATTAAATAAAACAAATTATAAAACAAACTTACTCTAAAGACATAACTTTAAGTTTTTCCCTAAAATATTCAAACTTTGTTATGTTTAGTGCTTTAGTAAAAATGTCAGCAATTTGTTCACCAGTTGGGATATAGTTTATTATATATTAACTACTTCATTTTTACTTACACAGTCTCTTACATAATGATGACGAACGTCAATATGTTTTGTGCGTTTCTTCTCTAAAGTCATAGCCATTTTAATACATGATTGATTATCCTCATAAATAACAATAGAAAGTACATTTTTATTTAAAATTTCGCTCAACAATTTTGTTATGAATATGCATTCTTTAGTTTGACTTTATTATTCTCTAAACAATTTGATTTAACAGGAGTTAAATCCCTCATTTGAAACTTTTCCATTAACTTTATTTTAAGACTTTTTAGTTCTGACTCTGTTTTTGACACTAAAATTAAATCATCCACATAAATAAGTAGATATATATCAGAGCTAAAATATAGACAGGGGTCAGACTGTGAACGACTAAAACCGATATATGTCAAATGCGAATGTAACTTTTCATACCAACACTTTGGCGCCTGACGAAGACCATACAAAGATCTTTTCAGTTTACAAACATTATTTTTAACAAAGTCTTTACTTACATTCAGTCCATCAGGTATTTTCATAAAAACTGGTTCCTTCAGCTCACCATTTAGGAATGCGCACTTCACATCTAGTTGATTTATGTGTAAATTGTCCTGAACACATAAAGAAAATAATATTCTCAGAGTCAACAGGCTATTGGAGCATACATATCCATACTTTCGTCACACTGTTGATATCCACGAGCTACAAGTCGAGCCTTTTCACTTGCACTGCCATTTACATCCTTGTATCGAAAAACCCATTTCGAGTCAATTACTGTCTCATTAGCAGAACAATTTCCCAGGTTTCATTTTCTCTAAGAGCTTTCAGCTCACTTTCAATGGCCAGTTTCCAACCTTGTCCCATATCAATTGCCTCGTTGTAGGTTTGGAGTACATGCTGATTTAAAGTTTCAGCTGACGGGGCTGCTATCAAACTTTCATCTATATCCGAGTCTATATCAGAACTCATGTGATAGTCTTCGAGTCGTTTAGGTAGTTTTCTTGTTCTTCTACTGTGTCTTAATATTTCTTGTTCTTCACTGTCATTTGAATTGTTGTTTTCTTCTTTACACACACTTTCACTTTCAGCATGTTTATCTTTGTCTTTTTCTTTGATGTTGTTTTCACATTTATTTTCACTTTCCAACATGTTTAAAGGACTCCCTAAGTTTCTTGTCGCATTTTCATCAAACATAATATGTTTTGCTGTCACAATTTTCTTCTTTTCCGGATCCCAAACACGATATCCATTGTCTGTATAGTCCATGAAAATCATTTTACGGCTTCGAGCATCTAGTTTACTTTGTCTCTCTTCTCTTGGTATTAGGACATATGCCTTACAACCAAACACTTTAAATTTTATTCAAATTTGGTTTTTCCTTGTACCAAATTTCAGCTGGAGTTTTTCCATTTTCTAAAACTGACGTTTCTGTTCGGTTTATAAGGTAAATAGCTGTTTACATAGCCTCTGTCCAAAAGGATTTGTCAAGATCTGACTCATACATCAAGCATCTAGATTTTTCTAACAAGGTGCGATTGAATCTTTCAGTAAGATAAAGCTGTTTGCTTGCCCTTTTGACATATTTCACATACTTTATCAGTGGGGTATCTAGACGAATGTCCCATCCGGCGATGCCACAAGTCCTGATCTGCACATGTAACATTAGTTTGTAGAGTATTTGTACCTACTTGAAACTTTAGTATGTACAAATTTCCCAATAACTTTCCCTTAGCAACCACTGTTTGTCCCTTTTTAATAGTCACGATTTGATTCCCAAATGTAACACTTAGTCCACGGCCTTCAAGTTTTCTTACTGACAATAGGTTGTGGGTTAGATTCTCACATTCATTCACATCTTCAATTTTAATTTTTTGTCCACTTTCTAAATGTAACTGAAGATTACCCTGCCTTTTCCCTAAAATGGCTTCTCCAGTCTTTGCTACATTTACACGAAGATTAACATCTCTGACATTTGATAAAAATTGTCCCACACACTGTCAATTACAAAGGTTATATTATTGTCATCACTTATCAATGTTTCAGCATTCATTGACAGTTCTAAAGGTGTTATAAAACAAACTTCATCATCATCTTGCTCAGTTAAATTGCAATTTCGAGTTTGATTTCTAAGTTTTGGACGATCCATCTTTTTATGTCCTCTTACTCCACAATTGTAGCATTTATACCAAAACTTATTAGGTTAGGTTAGTTACCAGTTTTCTTATTACCTTTTGGTCCTCGTCCATGTTGCCAGTTTCCTCTTGCTGCGAAAGCTGTTTCTCCTTGTTCACTAGATCCACTATGGTCACTAAACTTTGATTGCCTGGCTTCTTCCATCAGTAGCTTACTTTTTACAAATTCTAAGCCCACTGCTTTAACGTCTTGGGAAAATATCACATCCAATGCTGTAACAACTCCTTGGTAACAATCAGGTATTGCTGCCAGAAATTGAGATATCACTTCAGTTTCTTGTATTGTCCCACCACAATTTCGTAGTTCACTGACTGTCTTTTCATAGTCCAACAAAAACTCACTTAATGCTGATTTCCACACCTGACTGTACATATATTCCCCTAAGAGTGTCAATAATCTTTTTGGCAGTTGTTTTTTCTTTGATTACTTCTAGCACATTGTCTGCTAGACAATTTACATTCAAGTTCCTTGCCTTTACATCACTCTTTTTGAAAGTTGCATGTTCTGAAGGTTCACCTGGAGGAATTGTGCTCAACATCTCCAAAACCCCATGATGCTCAAGCAACAATTTCATTCGGAATTCCCAGTTGGAGTAGCCTGTACCATCGAACTGCTTAATTCCACCAATTGGTGCTCCCATTGACGCCATTTTATAACACTTCCTTATAGATCCGCTGCTGATGCAATAGACACTACCACCAAAGTTATCCTTTACTCGATTAACCACTATTTACTTCCTCAGACAACACATTCCGTCACTGGGCCCATATCCTGTGATTTGTTGATTCTTTGTATGTAGTTTTCAATAAAAGATAACTTAACTTTAATGGTTTTATTGCACTTTAAATCAGTGTTTAAACAAAATACATGACATGGCACGATGACTTCGTACAACTACTACCCTTGACATCTTTTACATGACACACATGACAGTTGACTTATAAACTAATACAGTGTTCATATACATATAGAATTGTTATCAACAAAAACTGCGTCAACTTCTATGTAAGAAGTAAATAAAAACAAATTGTATATAAAGTTCGGGTTTTAATGAATAAACTAAACATCTGGCAACGTGGCGCGTTAAACGTCAATGACGTACATTGGCCGATTTATTGCCGTCTAATGTACTAGTAAAATCTAATATTTACCCGAAGATTTAAAAAAAAAATTACAGTTTACTTAAAAAACAAACAAGTTTTTGCTTTATGTCAAATCTTTTATTTTTGCTTTAAGCAGTATCAATTTGTACCTACACGTACTGTAATCTTAAGCGATTTAGAAGTAGAAACGATATACAGGGTGTCCCATAAGGGACACGTCACAGTGACACCGCAGGTAGGTCAGCCAAAGAGGCACCGAACCAGCCTAACATGACCCTAGTAAAAGTTTCATGGTTTTCGAGTTATTAGCAAATTACGATTTTTCATGAATTTTCACATTTTTTAACATTGTCAGTGCCAGAATTCTGTTGGAAAGCTCTCGAAGCTTATTTTTTTTATTGTATAGAATCCTAAATAGTTACTTAAGATGCCATGAGCATGTTTTTCTCAAAAAGTATTGTAAAGTTCCGAAAAATACTGGATAAATCTTGATTTAAATTATCAGCAAAATAAGAATTTTCACTTTGGGCACCTGCCGTTAAAAAAAATCGTTGAAACGAAACGAGCAAATAACGTCAAAAGATTAAGCATGTTATGCAAATTCAGAAATGGTACAATACAAGTATCTTATTCCGATAAAATTAGGTATTTTCATCACTTTACCGATTGGACCTATTGGACTAAGTTAAAACTAGGAATCCCGCTAGCCGTCGCCCTCCAGTAAAATTTTTTTATTTGCCAGATTCACGGGAGGAAAAGAGATAGAAATAATTTGTATCATCCTTTTGAAAGATATCGTTCGCTAATAATAATAGCTTCGACTCTGACGCACAGTGTCGATTACTACCTGAACCCCCACATCACGGGCTTTGTCCTGTCTTTCTTTATCAACTTGTTAAAGAAAGGGATGGATAATTGAGAAATTTTCGGAATTCTGGCACTGACAATGTTAAAAAATGTGAAAATTCATGCTAATAACTCGAAAACCATGCAACTTTTACTAGGGTCATGTTAGGCTGGTTCGGTGCCTCTTTGGCTGACGTACCTGCGGTGTCACTGTGACGTGTCACTTATGGGACAGCCTGTAGATATGTTTTAAAGAAAACATGGTGCATCGATATGCCAAGCCCTTGAGCGGCGTGGGGCCCATCCGGTGGTTGTCGGGTGGGTGAAAACCATGTTGTCCAACCGTTTGGTTTTTGCGGAGCTCAACGCAAGCACGTCAGAGGCGTGGGTCGCCAGGGGATGCCCTCAAGGGGGCGTTCTCTCGCCCACTCTTTGGTGCCTAGTTGTTGATACTCTGCTGTGGAGACTCAACTCTGCTGATGTCTCGCTGACGATGTGGCCATTCTTTCGAGTGGTCGTGCCATCGGGGTTCTGGCGAGGAAGGAATATCCAGGCTGCCCTTCGATCCACACAAGTTTGGTGTGAGGTGGAGGGTCTCTCTGTGAATCCGGCCAAAGTGGAAGTCGTCATCTTTATGAGACAACGGACACTCGGGCCGTTGCCGGACTTAAATCTGTTCGGCCACATTCTAGGGTACAAATCCCAGGTCACATACCTAGGGGTCATTCAAGATTCCAGTATTTTTTCCAGTTCCATAATTTTTGAACCTCTTCTGTATTTCAGTTGCTCTTAAAGTTATCAAAAAGGGAAGGACGGTTCCCAAAGTAGTTTTCATATAGAATCCAACGGCGTAGTCAGTTTTTTTCTATTCCGTTTAGTTTCTGACATATGACAGTAAGTTACATTTTTTAAATGAAACATTCTATATATTTTTACGTCATTTAATTCTGTTGATTTTTACCTTTTCAACGGTGTATTACAACATATAAGTTTGTAGAGGTTAATCCTGTTATTTAAAAAAAATACCTTCGCTAAGCTAAAAAAAAGCCAATATCTAAAATACCAAACAAAATCGGAAATCATATAAACTAACACATCAGAAAATTAAATATTTTTAATAAATCTTATGAAAAATCTAAGTTACAAGCAGTTCTACCGTCACTTTAATAAGAAAAGTGGTCATTTCTATTTTCTACTATTTTTCAGGTAGAAGTAAAAAAAACTGTTTATAAACGACATGTAACATGTTAATATAAACATATCCAAATTTTGTTTCGACTGTGGGTATTTTTATACATATTATTTAGCACTTTTTTGTTAAGAAAACGCTTTTTTTCTAATTACCAAGATTAACGTTTACAAACTTATATGTTTAATACACCGTTGAAAACGTAAAAATCAACAGAATTAAATGAACTAAAAATATATAGGGTGTAGGTTATACTTAAAAAATATAACGTACATGTCAGAAACTAAACGTAATAGAAAAAAACTGACAACGCCATTGGATTCTACGTCATAACCTCTACCGGAAACCGTTTTTCCTTTTTTGATAACTTTAATAGCAAATGAAATACAGAGGAGGTTCCAAAATTACCCATTTTCAGAAGTTTGCGCAGCCCACTCGTCGCCAGTCATCTCAGCTCGGAAAAAGAGATCGCAACACGCTATTTTTTCTATCTATTACCGTTTTCTCTGTACCTAGTAAAACCATCGAAAATGCAGCACCCTGTACCACGGACCTCTAAAGTTTGTAGTACCTGAGAGGGAGGACTGGGAATTCTCTCGAAACTCTATCCTCCCATCACATGAAGACGTATGGTTTACAGATGGATCCAAAACTGTGACGGGGGCAGGGGTAGGTGTGTATGTAGCGACTTCGGAGACGAGGTTTAGCTTCCCTCTAGGCTGCTGTAACATCTTCCAAGTCGAAATATTTACGATCATCCGATGCGGGGAGTTTATTTTATTCTCACCGCTACGCCGGAAGGATATAATTTATTTGTACGAACAGCAAGGCAGCAATGACTGCCTTAACAATCGCGCGATCTCCAACTTCATGGTGACGTAAAAATCGTCACCGGCCAGAGCCGATAGGGTCCGGTATAACTCTCGGGCGATTTTGAATTCTTTCGATTCTAAGAAGAAAACCCTGAAATTCAGGTTCGCTTTATTTCCACTGGGCGCAAAATACCAGTGTTGCGGTCGTTTCGAGATACAGCGACATAGTCATCCGCAAACGCATACAATATTAGAATTGTACCGAAGGCAAGAGCGAATAAGAGCAAGTATTAGAGCAGTAAGATTTAGAATAGTAGTTCTTTCCTCCTGCTATAACAACGATGTGGAAAAGTAAAAAAGGTAAGGTAGTGAGTTAACAAAGGTGCCTATTGTGAGGTCTGGGGTGGTAGGAAGCAATTTCGAATCCACTTGACCAAAATTTTCAATTTTTCTTTTTGAAACACATTATGACACCCTGCAACCATGTTTGGCAATTTGCTACAGATTGACCAGTCACACGACGATAAACTGTACTTCAGCAATGATGTTAATGATAGAGCAGAGCAGTAGAAACTGAACTGCCGCCACCACTCATATTTACTGAAACTAAACTTTTGTGTACAAAAGTTGTTTTTTGTGTGACATTACAATGCTTGAAAAATTGACAATTATATAATTAGGTCACAAAATGTTGCACCACAGTTAATTGGGTGTTTCTGTTAAATTACCTCATCCCACGATTACCTAAAGCACTTCACTGACATATCAAATTTGGATCAAAGTCCCCTATTCAAGCTTTTTTAGAAGATAAGTGCAATGAAATACAACCGAGAAGTGGTTGAGTGATATGAACTATAAATGGTTTTCGGAATTGGAAGAGAAAAAGTTGAAGCTAATACACTTTAGAAGGAATGACCCAAGGGATTAAAATAGAATGATGTCCAGTAACCGCAAATGCTGATTGATCGTAGTAATGGCGTCCCAAATATGTGAGTTAGGGACAAAAAATATTTCCATTAGTTTATGGCCAACGTCTAGATATATTAAGCATATAAATTCATCAATAAAATAGAATCTGAGGGGATCTATAAAGGATATCTTACATATATCTTGTGAACAACTTAATATCCTTTATGGAACAATTTAATTCGATTCAGAACAAACAAATGATATTCAAACACAGTCACAGTAATTTTGAAGACCTTACCAATCATTTTCATCGTTTTCCTTTCCTATAGCTTATAGTATTTATTTAACAAACATCCTTAAGAAGAAACTGTCTTTATTTTAATTAATCCACTAAACATAACGCAATATAGTCTACCATTTAACACTACCACCAACATGCCAGGTTTCAGAATGTTTATCAGGTCCTCTCAAAACTTGCCCATACCCAGCATTGATATCATGATTTTCTCCATGCTTTTGCACTTCCACCTGTCCTCTAGTATTGCCCCTTTGATCTCTGCTGATATCAGGACGAACCTCCCATTGTTTAGGGTTTTGCTGTTGAGGTTGTTGAGCACCGTCGTACTTGTTGACAAACCGTTTTGCTCTGATGGTAATTGGGGATTTTATAGGGTAAGTGGGTCGAATTAGTTCAGGGACGTCATGTGGCCTGATAGTTGGCAGCACTAGTTTGGGGAGATTGTGGTCGTTGTGGACTGGCTCAGGATAAGCTGTGACGTAGAGCACCAAGCCTAAGAAAAAAATAAGTAATGTTGATGATGACATCTGAAAAAAAAATTGATTAATTACCTTGTGAAATAATCAAAACAATATTATTAGATATGAGAAATTTTGGGTTTAATACTCGTGTATGTTTAAACGGCTGAAAGAAGTTACTTACGACCACTCTGAAAGTTTAATTTAGTTAGTGGTATAGTTTTTTTTTGCCTTGTGGTATGAACAACATTTTACGTACAGTTCTCTCGGAGCCTTAACCTCAAAAATGTTGAGAGGTTTGGCTACATTGCTCATCTATGACGTCATGATTGTCTATGACGTGCACGCATAGTTATGTGGCGGATCCTTTATAAGTATTACTATTATTATTGTTTAAAAGTGGGAAAGTCTACTGTTTCGGCTTTGTTTGCCCATTTTTTGTTTTCAATAGATGTATCCATACAGGATGGCCAAAATCATTGAACCACTATCATTTTCATGAACGGGATTCTTTAAATTATTTTTTATAAAATCGTGCAAAACAGTATCCTATTTTTGAATGATTTTTAGTTCAAAAATTTTACTTTTTTGCACTATGTTATATTTTCTGTGCTTTTGTCATAAATCCAGTTTTAAACCCAAATTGTTTAACCCAATTTGTAAGTAAAAAAGTGTTGTTGTATTTTGGTAGTATTATTTTTAACAATTTTTATTATTATATTTAGCTTTTTATTAACGCATATTTGTGATATTTATGTAGCATTTGCTAAATAAAGAAATATTATTATTATATTATTAGTAAATAGGAGGACTAGGATAAAAATAAATTATTTTTTTAAAATCGTTAAAAAAGTTCTTATTTTCTGCACTAGTACAACAAAATCTTTTTTTTACTGTGCTATATTTGCTCGGCTTTATAAAAAAAAGTCGATTTTATAAAAAATGTTGTATGCAACCCATGCAAACAGTTATTTATGCAACAAGTGCAAAAAGTACATCTTTTTTGAACGCGTGAAAGTTGTTATACATATAATATAAAGATATATATTATATACGTTTAACATGTACTCATTTACCTACTTTTTGCACTTGTTGCATAAATAACTATTTGTATTATAGCACTAGATACATACCTTTTAATCTTCTGTTCTGTTAACACTGTTACAGCTGGTTCTCTTCGGGTACTGACTGAATTCTGATCAAAGCATTCGGCGACCTTTATAATCATACATAGCGGCTCGATTTGTGGTACTTTACATTTCTTAAGTAGACGGGGATTCACTTTTCGGTTATACTTTTGATTGCTAATTCGCGACCGTAAATGAACTCGGTTTAGATTACAATGTGTGCCATTGCGTAGGAAATAACAAACGCATTCTAGGAAGTCACAGTCTTATTAAATACCAGGGATTTTTTTCACAGTTTATCATTTTTGTTTACTTTGCTTTGTATGCAGATTAATACTATTTTTATACGACCTATATAAAATTAATATTAATCTGCCTACATACTGTTTCACAATAAATTTCTGCGTCATATTTCAAAGCCTGAGTTTACATAAGAAAATAACTCAAGTTACTAAGTACGGACCAATGTTGTTTCATTACGGACCTACAGGGTGTAGTATAAATAAAAAAAGTTTTTACAGGTAAAAAAGCAAAAATTACCCAATAAACAGACAAGCAATTGTTTTACATAAAAAGTAGAATAACTGACCGACATTTTAACGTTTATCGTTGTTATTTGGTTATAGTTTCGAAGGTGAATTTACGTTGAACAGAAAACGGTCACCACATTACCACAAAACTACGTTTCCTTTCCTAATTACCTTATTTAAAATTTTTTTCGTTTGTCTCTGAAACCCAGTTTTCAAAATTTTGGAAAACTCTTAGAAATTTTGGAAGAAAAAAAAATGTTCAGAATGAGTTTATGCATCCAGTAAACTAGGTAGACCACTTAGAATAGGGTAAACGCCATCACAACCGGCATCGGCAGAGCGTTAGTTTCAATATTAACTAGTTTCATTTTTATTTGTTGAACACCCTGTATATGTTCAATCGTGTTGCGGTTCGTACGCGCTGAAAAAGCAGTTTTTCGACTACTGACTTTGAAAGTACCTCATGTACGGCTTCGCCTCAAGCTGCAATTTTCATGTGCAAGCGGCAAATATCTATTTTCCGCTCTTAATATAGAATATACTATTAAAACGAACATTTAGAGTATTTTACAGTTGCTGTAACCCATAAACTGGCGTCAACAAAGTCGAATATCTTCTAAACAATTAAAGTTACGGAAATTTTCCAAAATACTCAAAATGTTAATACTTTATGCACCCAATGTACTAGGGTTACATTAAAGTTCACACCCACTTAGAACCGAATAAAATCGATCAAAACCGAAAGAGCGTTAGTTGTAAATTTAACTTTTTTTTGACATTTGAACACTCTATATCTGGTCAATCGTGTGGTGGATAGCAAGAGGTGAAAGAACGGTTCAATGCGAACATTTTGAGCTTTTTACAGTGCCTGAAACACCAAAAATGACGCAGACACAAAATTTTAAAATTTTTTAATCAATCAATACATTTTTATTAATTAATACAATTACAAATCGTTTATTCGTCATGGAAACAAATCGTAATGTTATCGACATCGTCAAATAAAATATAGATTAGACTACTTTAAATATACAAGTAGTTACCACCTACGTTACGTAACTATCTTAAACTTCTTTTACTTCTTATTAATAAATGACATTTAGCGCAAAAATGTGCAACGAAAAATATGAATTGACTGGTCTTAGCGTTTTTTTTAATAACAGTTTATATATTTTAAAGAATTTATTTCAGTCTTTTATGTCCTCCCTCGCTGTATACGTAATTTGCTTATAAAACCAAAAGTTATTTTTAACACAAACGATTGTTGCAAAGTATAAAATCAAGGAATGGTCTATGTATAAGAAACCAGCAGCACATAATTTGGCATTCCGGTCATGTAGTTGTCTGGCAAACATTCAATACTATCTTCGTACTTCTTTGATATCATGACTGAGGAGAATTGGTTGAATACTTTGGATCTGGTTGTAGCAGATGTCAATGATTCTTTTGGTTTCAGCTTGGAGCTTTTCACCAACCCTGCTCAACATTATTACGTAAAGCTAAAAAGATAATTTTTAGAAGAGATTCTCCTATCCTATTTATTAAGTGAACTAATTAGTAGGTAAGTAATTATTACAAAACAAATCAACAAACCAGTCAAGATATTCTAATACTAGTGTTCTGCAAAAATTGAAATAGAGCATTGTGGTAGAATCTTCGCAAAAATACCCCTGATATTACTTACTTCTCTGTTCTTAGTGTTACAAAAAAAAAAGATTGTTGTATTACTTTGACTACGACAATTTTAAAATTGTTAAGTTGTAAAACTTTTTTCTTTCAGACCGTAACTCAAAGATCTACTGTAAAAAGTTAGACTATTTCTGAAAGTTAATAACAAAACAGCATTAAACACAAGTTATAGCACTTACCACAAATAGTCCTTGATATAACAATGTCATTACTTTCGTAAATAAACTGTTTTGAGTTACATACTTAAATACTACTATCGATGTCATATAAACAAGAATGGATATGCTAATAAAAACAGTTCTATAAATGGGCAATCCACATACGGTATTAAAATCTAAAACGTTTTTAACAATCTTGTTCTCCAATTTGACTAGATATATTTAACAAAAAGCAACTCGTTTTCATTCCATGATTGAACTTTTGCAATTGGTCTCAAAACACAGATAAGCTCCACTATAAATTATGGCGATCCAAGTGACTGGAGAAAACTGCTTTTGATCAACTATGCAAAGTAAGTCATTAAATTTCCCAAAATACTTCAACATATTGCCAACAAGATTCATGATCATTAAACACACGACGTAAAAAATACCAGATATTCTAATTGGAATAGGATTGGTGTTATATTTATTCATAATTATCATATAATTTGATTGCATTAGACACAATAACAACAACTGTATTAAAACATAAATGAAATTTATAATGGTAGAATTTTAGGGTTGACTGCAGGAAATAAACCGTAAAATGTGAGCAAATATTTGACTAGCACTTTTAAAGCTTTTGCAATATGCATGTCTGTTTAATATTCCCTACTAATAAATATGATATTAAAATAAGAAATGTTGGGGAACAAAACTTATTAGTTTAGTAGAGCAGTCTGCTGGTACAAACTTATTAGGAAAATATACAACCAATAGAAAAAGTTAAATATTACTCTGTTCTCTCAGTAATGTATATTTAATAGTAGCAATACATAAAATAGTGTTAATTTGTTTTATCCCTTTATTTATATTCTAATATTTATACCGGGTGTAACATTTAACTTGAGACATCTCAATATCTCGAAAAATAAGCACTTTTCGAAAAAATGTTTAGTATCAAAGTTGTATTATTCCGCGGGGGAAATACATTGATGACAAAATTTGTATTCCTCTGCCCCTCCATGTGGGTGGAAGGGGGGTAACTTTCATATTTTAAATGGCACCCCCAATTTTTTATTGCAGATTCAGAATCTGCGGCTAAAAACACGTGGAATTTGTTTAAATCATTTTTTACAAAAAAAAAACTTTTTTATTAATTTTTTTTATTTATTTATTTTTTTTTCATTTTTTTTTCTTTTTTTTTTATTATTTATTACACCTATATATCCCTAGCAACGACGGTTTTTTAAGCAGATTTTACCAAACATTCCGGTAAGCCATGAGCGAAAAAAAAACAAATTTAATTAAAAAATGTAAATTAAATTTTGTCGTTTATTCGCGCCATCTATCGTTAATACAAAAAAATGTTTTAAACAAATTCCACGTGTTTTTAGCCGCAGAATCTGAATCTGCAATAAAAAATTGGGTTGCCATTTAAAAAATCAAAGTTACCCCCCTTTACCCCCACATGGAGGGGCAGAGGAACACAAATTTTGTTATCAATGTATTTCCCCCGCGGCATAATACAACTTTGATACTAAACATTTTTTCGAAAAGTGCTTATTTTTCGAGATATTGAGATGTCTCAAGTTAAATGTTACACCCGGTATACACGTTTTAACAAAGTCACTAGCACGGCAGAACAAAGAAAACAACAACTTAATAAATATTAAACCTGATAATGTTTAATTTTTAACTTTGAAAAGGATTTTGTCAATGAAAATTGACATAAATTTTGACTTTTGTTATTCCAATAGGAAAGGTTATATATTGTTGTAGTGAAAGGTGTTTTATAATGAAAGCAAAATTACAAGAAATTTCAGTTTCGTTTGATATGATCAAGTGTTATCTCCTCCTCTAGAATATTTAACCAAGTTTGGTCAATATTAATAGAGGATGTCGCAACACAGGAGTCATGGTACCTAATATATGCACTTTATCTTTTTTATTTATATTTTTTCTTATCTTTTATTTTACTAGTCTTTTTGAAAAAGTTTCTTTGTCTATGATACTATTCATTCCATTTTTTCACCTTTCACTACAACAATAGATAACATTTCCTATTGGAATGACAAAAGTCAAAATTTATGTCAATTTATTAACAAAACCCTTCTCAAAGTTCAAGACAGCTTTTGGTGATGGCTTTGGTTTTTCTGGATAACGAGCGGCAAATACCTAACATGTTCTACTCACAACTTTATCACATTCTCCGTAAATAACATACAGATTTAAGTAATCTTGGTTGAAATAACGTAACCGCTACGGCAATTTGCAGTTGTCAAAACACTCAAAACTAGTGTTATTAACATGCTCTGCAGGTCTCCAATATCACCGTGCGTCAAAAGCATGACCAACTAGAGTACCAGCTAATCCCAACCATGCAGCCTAACAAAAAAAAAGGTTAATTCTCAAATAAAACGAAATGGGTTGGATTTAGGTATAGGCAAGTAAATTGAAACGTATAGTAATTTTTAATGCTCAAAATGATTCCGTCATAAAAAATGTGGGTTTCTATTTAAAAAAATTGAGATTTTTTATTTTTTTTAGTGGCAAGTTTATGATTTTTTTTTGACGACCCTGTTTACAAATGACTCATTACGCACCCTCAGTTTAATAAAACGATCCTTTATTTACTATAACCCAAAGTTTCATTGCAAAATAAAATACGCTTTTGACAGAGTACAAAAAGATGTTGAGCGTTGCAACTGTCACTTTTTTGGAAAACAAGGCATAGGGCATTGTACACAAAAGTTGCTCAGAATTTTGTGAGGAATCCAAATATGTAATAATATATAGGGTGTTCTATTTAAAATAAGAAAGTTGTGATCGACTTCCGGTATAAGCGGAAGTGCAACCATCTTGAAAATATTTTAGTTAGATTGGGCATGCCCACATCAGTATCATGCCAAATTTTCAAAACTCTCCTATTTATACTTTTTCCAATATCAATCGATGTCTTTCGTCGTGGGACACCCTGTATAGATGCTCATCTTCAGAGGTTTAGGTTTGGTAAACACCGCCGACTGTCTCTAGACGGTGAGAGACAGTAAGACCCAGAAGAGACAGTAACACCCAATTTACATTAAGAATTTATGTGAAACATTTTAGAGTTAATAAACCCATTATATAAAATCCTAGAGACATCAGATATACCGAAAGAATGGCACAAAAGCATAACAATACCTATTTCCAAAAAAGGACAAAAAACCCGCCCAGAAAACTACAGAGGAATAACACTACTAAATACAACCATGAAACTCTTCACTAAAATCCTAAAGGAGAAACTGGAGGAGCTGATCACAAATAGGGAGGAGCAACAAGGCTTTAGGCGAAATAGATCAACAACCGATGCCATATTCATAATTAAACAAATCAAAGAAAAAGCTATAGAGTTTAACACGCCCGCATACGTGTGTTTCATCGATTTGACCAAAGCGTTCGATAGAGCCCGCCTTCCTGACATAATTAAAACATTGAAAGATAAGAAAGTACCAGATAATATAGTGAGAATTATACGAAAACTAAACATCGACAATACAACTAAAGTAAAAGTAGACAATGATCTAACACAAGATATACCAACCCCAGGAGGCATCAGACAAGGAGATCTCAGTCCATTCCTATTCAATCTCCTAATGGATAGCATCATAGAACAAGTATCAGCCATGAACAAGGGATATCGAATGGGAGACAACAGAATAAGCATGGTGTGCTATGCGGATGATGCAGCAATCATCGCAGAAACAGAAGATGATCTGCAAAGACAATTGCATAAATTCTATCAAGTCAGCCGAGAGTTAAACATGAACATCTCTACAGAAAAAACCAAAATTTTAACATTTGCAAAAGATCCGCTAAGATGCAAACTGGTTGTAGGAAATGATATTATTGAACAAGTCTCACAATTTAAATATTAAGAACTTAAGAACTATACTCGGAAAGACCAGAAGGGACCGAATTAGAAACACGGACGTAAGACAGCAATGCGGAGTACAGGACGTAATTAGATGGGGGAGACAGAGGAAAAGGCAATGGTACGCGCATGTGAAGCGCATGGAGGTGAGCAGATTACCTCGCATAGCCCTCGAAGGAAAACCAGTAGGCAAAAGAATACCAGGAAGACCACCAAAAAGATGGAAAGACAGCTGGCAATCCACCTCCCAAGAGCTGATACAGAGGCAACCTTGAAGATAACAGATCGTCAGATCTCAAAAAAGAAGAAGAAGAAGAAGAAGAATTTAATGTAGTGTCACTTTGTTTTTTCTTTTTTTTCCCCATAATAGGTTTATTAACTTTAAAATGTTTTACATAAATTCTTAATGTAAATTCAACCTGGGTCTTACTGTCTCTCCCCGTCTAGAAAGACAGTCGACGGTGTTTACCAAACCTAAGCTTCTCAAGATGAGCATCTATATGCTCGAAACATGTCAGGCATTTTGACCTTCACTTCATTTTGAGGGTTTTATAAATATATTGTGGAGAAGGTTGCGTGTTTTTTCACCACTTTTACTTTTAAAGAAAAAATGAGTAACTTGTCTCAACAAACATGTAGAACATATCTCCACACGTAGAGAGATGTTTTAAAAATTTGGCATCATAGTCCAAGTAACATATTTTCAATGTTATGGCCGATTATACCAAAAGTTGATACTAACCTATTTTATTAGAAGCTCCAATTTGAGATTTTATATAATTTTTTTGAAATTTTTTGGTGATTCCTAAGTTGAGGCTTTCCTTTTACCTGCGATTAGGGAGGGCTTCAAAAAGTAATGTTTTTCTTTTCGTTTGAAGCTTTTTCGTAATATCAACAATAACGAAGATACCGGGTGTCAAAGTTAATTTTTTAGTTAATTTTTTTTAATCGATAGCGTTAATAAAATTACGAAGAAATACTGACAGGTTATTCCTTATCGACAGACGGACAGACAGAAAAAAAAACAAAAGATTTCAGCTGCCTTTGAACTAAGTTTTACTAATAATTTGACAATTTAAATTAAAACATCATTTAATTTTAGGCACGCATTAAGAGAAGGGAGTTTTTATTTTTTTACTCAATAACAGTGCGTCGTAGCAAAAATAATAAAAGAGGTTTTATTTTTAGAATTGAATAAAGAATTCAATAATAATTTTTATGCTGAAAAAAAAACAGTTGCGTACTATTTTTTTTGAAAATATTTAAAAAAAATATACGCGCGTCTCTGGTAAACGCAAGAAAATTATTGTTTCTTGGAAAATTTCCTTTCCACGTAGCTACTGACACCTACAAAATTTTGTTTAATTACTTCAAGTGGTTTGGCCAAAATTATTAAATTTTTGTTTTTTTCAGTAAAACTTTGACACACTGTATCTTCGTTATTGTTCGTTATATTTCGGCATCGACTGAATTTGAAATTATTTTTGTTTTACTCGCACTGATCTGTAGACCAATTTTTTTGCGGTATTGTTTAGGGGTGAAAGCATATTCTGGAGGTTTTCTATTTTGTCTGCGAAGGCCTTGCACATAAATAATACGTTGTTTTATGCAGAATTACAAATTTTATTTTATATAATTCCCTCGATAATTCCAACAAATTATATAAAATCTCAATTTGGAGTGCCTTAGCTTCTAATAAAATAGGTTAGGTTAGGTTAGGGTTTATCAACTTTTGGTTTAATCGTAAGTGTCATAACATTGAAAATATGTTACTTGGACTTTACTATGATGCCAAATTTTTAAAACTTCTCTACGTCTAGGACCTTTTACTTATATTGACCGACGTTTTTTGTCATGGTTTAATGACTTTTTAAAAAGGGACTAAATAAATATTAGAATATAAAGTGTTAAAGAAAATTATCACTAATTCATTTATCGCTAGCGAAAACAACAAACAAGCATTCTCGGACAGTTAGTTTGGCTAATCTTTGACCGGCAACAGGCCAAAAATTATTACGAATGTGGGCCAAAAGCATTTGAGGTCCGCAATGTAGAAGCATTTTATGTTCATACTTGAACAATAGTATTGTGAAAGGATGCCTTGCTGAAAGAATCGCCGGGTGTTTTTTATCGAATGAGTAAGATGAATTTTTTAACCTGCCTCCAACTCGAATAAGTTCATCATCAAGAAAGGGAACCAAGCTAAGAAGACTACTCTTTCTGGAGACCACACCCCTGGCTATTAAATCGTGCATTTCAGATAAAAAAGATTGTCTTTGGGCAAGTTTTACTAAGACCAGTTTAGCTTGGCGAAGCTCTTGAATTGTCAAATGACCGGTGGATCTTTAAGATTTAAGATGGAGTGTTTTTCCTAGTCGTATAAATCTTAAACAGTAGGCTGTAGTACGCACTAGTCGTATAAAACACGAAAAACGATTAAAAGGAAACGAGTTGTTATAGTCTACTTCAACAAAAACTTGACTTGTTTTACATTTTGTCTCCGGAAGCTGCTCAACTGGAAAGGGACTTGGTGAGGTAATGTCAATAGGCCACGTTTCTTCAGAGATTTCGAGCCATTCAGGACCACAAAACCATAGTTTTGAAAGAACTAATTCATTTGGAGACAAGCCTCGGGAAAGGATATCTGCAGGATTGTCCTTGCTAGGTAAGTATCTCCAAGAACAAGTTGAAGTAAGAGACTGAATAGTAGCTACTCGATTAGCTACGAATACTTGCAAATTACTTGGAGGTGATTTTAACCAAGCTAGGGCAACTGTTGAGTCTGACCAAAGAAAGGTATCGATAGAATTCATATCCATGGCTGTGTTAACCTTGTGAAATAAGTTTGCCAGCAGAACAGCAGCGCAAAGTTCTAAGCGGGGAATGGTTAAGGATTTTAGTGGTGCAACGCGTGTTTTAGATATTAATAACTTTGAACTAGCAGATCCATCGGAGCTTAAAACTCGCACATAGAGACAGGCGCCATAGGCGGCATTCGAAGCATCACAGAACCCATGTAATTGCATAGAAACAGTGTGTTTGCTAGATACCCACCTAGGAATGGACAAATCCTTTAATCCTGGTAATTGAGAGGCAAAACCTGTCCATTGTTTTGCTAGGTCAGGAGGGACAGGCAGGTCCCAGGTTAACTTCAATGACCATAGAATTTTAAGAATTATCTTAGCTTTTATAATAACAGGACTGATTAATCCTAAAGGACCATAGATCTTTGATATTTCTGATAGTATTACTCTTTTAGTAACGGGTTTAACTAAATTTAGAGAAGATACTGAAAAGTGAAAAGTGTCTGATTGACAGGACCATAGCATGCCAAGTGTTTTACTGACTTCAGACGAGCAAAAAAAATAAGAATCTTGAGAAGATTCTGAAGGGTCAAGTTGTTTTAGCGCTTCAATACTATTGGATTTCCATTTGCGAAGATCAAAACATCCTTTTTTTAAAATTGATAATATTTCACTGCTTAACTGAACAAGCTCAGGTAAAGAATCAGCTCCTGTAAGCAAATCGTCCATATAGAAATCTTTACTTATTATGTTGGAAGTTCGAGGATGAGAATGTTGATGTTCGATTGACAACTGCTGCAGACAGCGTGTAGCCAGAAAGAAGGCACTAGCAGTGCCATAAGTTACCGTATTCGCAAGTCATCAGTCGGGTTTTCTCGCCATAAAATAAGCTGTAAGGGTCTAAATTTGTCCATGACTAGTAAGTATTTGGCGGTACATTTTACATATATCAGCTGAAACAACGTACTGATATTGACAAAATCGAAGCATAATAGATAAAAGATCATCTTGAACTTGAGGACCTACCAGTTGAATGTCATTGTATGACACGCCTGATGAAGACCTGGCGGAACTATTGAAAACCACTCTAAGTTTTGTTGTTAGGCTTTGTTCCCTCAGAACCCCATGACAAGGTGAATAATATTTAACTTCTTGGTCACTAGAAGGCGAGTAGTGAGACAAGTGTCCTAACTCCAAATATTCTCGCAAAAACTCAGAATATGACAATGAATCCCCTAACACCTCGGGTGATTGCTTTAGTGGAATGGACACTATATAACGACCATCTTTAGAACGAGAAACATTGTCACAAAAGTTTTTTTCAGCTTCGAGCTCCTCTTTTGATCGAACTGGTTCAGAAGAAAGCTCTTCAATTTCACAGTATTTCTGAAGCTGAGCTTGAACATCTAAGTTTCTCGAAAGGAGACACACTGACACTTTATTAGGATTGGGTAATGATAATGGACCAGAAATAAACCAACCTAACATGCTTTTTTGAAGATATGGCATGCCGGAACCCAAAGAAATTCTTTCTAGGCATAGCAAGTTCCAAAAAACTTCAGCACCTATTAGAAGATCAATTTTGTTTGGTTCGTAGAAAGTAGAGTCGGCCAAAAGGCAGTGTGAGGGTATATTTAAGATACTTGGATCGAAAGTTGAGTTTGGTAGTTCATTTGTTATTTGAGAGATAACCAGACAATTCAGATTTTTAGCATAGTTAAAATGACGTGACCTTAATGCAATGTTACAGGATGCAGTAATGTTGGAGCCTGTCTGGCCAATGCCTGAAATCGATGAACTAATTTTTTGTTGCTTAATACCCAAAATGCTTGCTAACTCTTTTTAGAAATGAAATTAGACATAGAGGCATTATCTAAAAGAGCCCGACATAAATGTAATTTGCCCTGTGTCAAAAACTTCAACCACTGCAGTAGCAAGAATAACTTGGCTCTGAATTGTTTGATAAGAAACTTGTGGAGTATTCGAACTTACGTTCATGTTAATGTTTGTACTTTGGTCGTTGTGCAAAAGTGAATTGTGCTTTTTTTGACAATGCTTGCAGTTTCGTGATCTACACCTTTGTACACTATGACCCTTTTGTAAACAATTAAAACAAAGATTTAAATTTTCACCTTTAATTTTACGCTCAGAAATAGGTAAGGACAAAAATTTGGCACAATCATAAATTAAATGAGCTTCGGAGCAATAAAAGCAAGATGGATTTTTACTGGTTGAACCTGTATAAAATGATTTGCGCACCTTACCTTTATGCATTGCTACCTTGTCTAAAAAGTCGGCCCTTGAGGACAGAAATTGTTTTAATTCGCCAAGAGTAGGTAAATCATTTGCAAACTCTTGTTGTTACCAGTCTTTAATAGTGTCAACATCAAGCTTAGAAGCAACCAAAAAATTATTAAAGGATCCCAAAAAGCTGTTTCGATGCCCAAAGATTGTAAAGAACGTATATTTTTTGAAACTGTATCTATAAGATTTCTGTAGGCGTGTGAAGAGTCCTATTTGACTTCATAAATGTTAAATAACGCTTTGATATGGCTGTGAACCATTAAACGTTTGTTTTCAAATCTTTGACATAAAATTTCCCAAGCTATATTGTAGTTGTCAGCAGTAACACTGATAGCTTGAATACAATGAGAAGCAGAACCTTCAAGTGAGGCCTTTAAATAGTGGAATTTTTCAATGTCATCAAGAGTTGAGTTATCATGTACCAAAGATAAGAAAAGGTCTCTGAACTCAAGCCATTTTTCAGAAATACCAGCAACTCAATGACTGGTAATTTTGCATTTGGTTTTCTAAATTGAACACTTAGAAATGATACCTCTCCGGTAGGTGGAAGCACTGGAACCTCATTTATTGGCGTTTTAAAAGAAACAAGAAACTGTTTTACATTTGATATTGTTGTAAAATACAAATTTTCAAAAGTGTCTAAATCATTTTCATCTACTTGACCTTGATCTAAGTTCTCTAGCTCAAGGGAGACGTCTGAATTTTCATTCAACAAGTTAAACTCTAGATCAGATAAACGTAATTCTAATTGCAGTAAAGTAGCTGAGTTTAGAGTCTCCTCCCTAACGGATTTAAAATAATTTGAAAAACGAGTGAGCTTGCTTTTAATATTTGCACGTTTACGAATTAAACAACGAATTTTATCATCAATATCAACAGACACACTCTCTGCATCATTAGTGGTTGAAACTTTCTTAAGTTTATCTTTTTTGGGTGCCATATTGTGATAAAAATAATAACAAGAAGTATTGTGAAAAACTTCGAAGTTCTTCCAAAAGGATGGCACACGACACTTAACTCCGTTTCAGTTGCACAAAAAAACATGCAGGTGTTACCTTGGACTTCAGAATGCAGGAAGGCTTGTATTTTTTCTTTAGCACTGTTCCCTTCTGTATGAAAATACCAGGCTATTATGCTTTTAAACTTGATTTCTGATTTGACTGTGGTAATAAACTGATCGTCAAAAAGAATGGGACAGCAAAATTTTTGCTCTTTTTTGAGCGGCTCCTTCTTCAAATTGATTTACTTGATTCTAATAATTTTTTTGAGGATTAAAAGGTATTTTCTTCCTCTTGCTTTTGACCTAAATGATTTTTTTGAAAGGTGCCACGGATTCGAGTATACAGGGTGTGACTGAGGTGTAGTCAAAAAATGAAAAATTCGGTCAGACGCCATTTCTCGCAAAAAATTTTTTTACGTTTTACAATAGCCTTAATCGAGTCTTGCGGTCAATATCTCTAAAGGTTTTCGCCAGTTTGGCGATTAAGGGCCGTTTACAATATTTATTGATTTTTTTTTAAATGTGGTTATTTTTAATTCCCTTGTTTTAAATTTAACAATTTATTTCTTTAGATCTTTTTCGGATGAAATACGAGATTAGAAAAATTACACTTAAAACTACCCAATTTAAGTAAAAACTTATAAACTGCATTCATACAGAGTTCAATTTGTATGAATCTGACGGGCGATTATTGGTATGGAGAGAAAGAAATGAACGATATATGGAAGAATGCATGTATGCTAGGGTTGCTTTTGGGGGAGGTGGAATTACAGTTTGAGGCGGGATTATGAGGAATGGAAGAACAGATTTAGTCATTTTGATTGAGGATAGTATGAATGCGCAGAGGTACAGGGATATGTGTATAGGTGATATCGTTGTTCCCTTTTCTCGAAACTTTGGGAACGGTTTTATCTTAATTGACGACAATGCTCGTCCACATCGAGCCAGAATCGTACAAGAAATTTTGAGAGAAAACAACATCGAACGAATGGAGTGGCCTGCAAGGTCACCGGATATGAACGTAATAGAGCACGTATGGAGTAGAATGAAATTGAGAATAAATGGCTCAGAGCATGAATTTCAAAATTTGACTGAGTTGGCAGAAATGGTGACGGTTGAATGGGAGGCAATTCCCCAAAATTTTATCGCAAAGTTGGTGGATAGCATGCCAAGAAGGGTTGCGGAGTTGCAACAAACTGCTGGGGGACCGACAAGGTATTAAGAACAAATGGGTTTGTAGCCCGCAAAGTCATCGGATATGAATGTTGTGGACTTGGTTTTTTTAAATTAAAAACCATTATTTTCGATTAAATTTACCGAATAAAGATACATGTTTTATTTGTATGGTAAAACATTTGATTTATCTTTTGTATGATTTTTTAACCCACTCTGTTTATAAAGGTTCGCGGTTTATAAATGTTCACCTAAAATGGGTGAATTGAAATGTAATTTTGCTAATCTTGTGTTAAATTCAATACTTTCGAATTTAAAACAAGACAATTAAAAAGAACCATTTTTTTTTAAATTAGTAAATATCGTAAACGCCCCTTAATCGCCAAACTACTAAACAAATAGTGTGCTTCTCTATCCAATATCATTATTTTCCATTAAAATGACTGAACATGCTAAGATTTATGGTAAAACATATGATTTTCTTTTCCAATTTTTTTTTGGGTCACCCTGTATCCCGCAGTGTATGTTTTTTACTTAAATTGGGTAGTTTTAAGTGTAAACTTGCTAATCCCGCTTTTCTTCCACAAAAGATCTAAAGAAATTGTTTAATTTTAAACAAGAGAATCAAAAGTAACCACATTTAAAAAATGTTGCAATAAATTTTGTAAACGGCCTTTAATCGCCAAACTGACGAAAACTTTTAGAGATATTGACAGCAAGACTCGATTAAGGCTATTGTAAAACGTAAAAATTTTTTTTGCGAGAAATGGCGTTAGACCGAATTTTTCATTTTTTGACTACACCTCAGTCACACCCTGTATACTCGGATCCGTGGCACCTTTCAAAAAGTTCATTTAGGTCAAAAGAAAGATGAAGAAAATACCTTTTGATTCTAAAAAAAATTATTAGAATCAAGTAAACCAATTTGAAGAAGCAGCTCAAAAAAGAGCAAAAATTTTGCTGTCCCATTCTTTTTGACGAGCAGTTTAGTTATTTAATTCACCGTTAGCGAAATGTAGTGATTGAAAGTCTCTAAAGAGAAACAATTTGCTTCTAATCCAATACAACCATTTCACAGTACATCCTTTACCAATCAAATGTGAACTTGAGTTACACATTACTTGCAAATAGACTATTTTTGGTTAGTAGACATTTTACAAGTATCCTTGTAGGTGAATAATGTTCAAGTTAACTAATAGAGCTAATTAAATATCAGTACTTACCTTACCCTATCAAATTAGGGAAAACACGTTGATAATCAGTTATAAAGAATGACTTTTTATTAATAACACAACAAAACAGAAGGATACAATAAAACTAGCAGTCGAGTAGTTGAAGATCAGTTTTGAGGGAAGTATTAGCAACTTATCTTCAAAGATCTGCATGCCTTCGTTGTCCACTGTTTTCATCATTTTAAATCGTTTATAGTGTTAGGAAGAGGCTTGAGATAGGTGATTCGGTCGTCCTCATTAAATATTTGCAAACAAAACCAGTGTTTTTTTAAATAATTTACCTACAAAGTAAATAAGTTAGGTAGAGAAATTGAACGAGGTTATAAATGAAACCTATTGTACCAGAAATGTACCAGATTTTTGGTCTGTGGCTACTGATAAGTATCTTTATCACGATTTCTTTTTATTTTCTTTGCATTATGTGGGTAGTAACTTAAAATTATTACTAAATAAACTTGTTTTGAAGAAAGAAACAGAAAATTAATTTTAGTTTTGAGCTCCGACGTTTTATTCTTTAAATATCATCATGAACTTTAATTTTTTAAATGCGGTCCTGGACTTATTATGTTTTTTAGTAGCTACAGACCTCCCTAAACTATTATATGTATCACTTGTCAAAAAATTATACCTATTCGAGCATTTGGTCCAAATGTTGATCTGACTTCCAAATCTGTGCTCGACATTGTAATTCACTATTTTAGATAGAAACTGGTACAAATTTGATACGAAACATGTTTCAGGAGTTTTCTAATATCTTGTGGAACTGTTGCCCTGCAAACAATAATTTGGTTTTCATCAACTTTTTTTTTAGGTACAAGTCGTTTAATATAGCTATATACATTGTCTAAAATTGTATACGACCTTTGATTAATGAACGTCCGCTTAAGAAGTAATTCACTAAAACAAAATGTGATATCCATAAACATTTTACTTAACTTTCATCAAATTTCAGTTATATTTACCGCTATTCAACTTAATGATGCGTAGCCTCAAAGACAAGTTTTTAGCATTTGTTTTTAGTCGTATCTACTTTCTTGCCAGACCTGACAAAAGTAAAATTACAAATTTTTTATTTACATTGTTGCAATGTTGTGTTCAATTGTGGTGCTTGTTTTGGTGTCTCCTATCTCTTCTAAAGAGCCCGAGCGATACCATATTGGGCAAATATAAAAAGCAATGGGGCCGCGGATTTGTAACAATTGGTGTGAGTAATTGTGTTTTAAATGTTGCCATCACCATTCGATTGCCATTTGGCAGTAAAATCGAAGATTATGCAGCGATAAAACTGCACAGCAAACGGAAACTGTTATTAGAAGCTGTTATTTTCGCGTGGATGTTTTTGGAAATTTACAAATTGTGTCATTTATCTTATCAGTACTATAAGTACCACCAACCTATATTTTTCTTCGTCGCAGGGTACTCATATGCCTATCTTATTTTTCGGCTTGAACTTACAGTCCTTTATTTGGGACTGAGAATTGAACATCTTGCTCTACGTTTTGATGCCCTGAATAGTAAACTGAACTTATGGTTGCCTTTAGAAGAAGTAGTTAAGATAAATCGGAGGCATCACACTTTGATAAATGAGATTCAAGAATTATCAAGAATCGTCGGACCAATATTTTTCTTATTCTGTTTACGCAGTGTTGGAGCAATCTTGACAAATTTCTATTCCCTGCTTTTCATTCCATCTGATGAACTCCTTGTCAAACGGATGGCTTTGTACAGTGTAAAGCAGATAGCCACTTATTTTGTAAGCTGATTTAAAAATTAGGTTCTTTTTTTAGTGCAAAATTCTACTTTTAGATTGATATGTTATGTTTGACTTGTGTAGCTGAAAGCATGTTTCTGAAACCAAGAAAAACCGTTCAGATTTGTCACCAAAAGCTGTTGAGTTTAGACAAAACGCTGATATTAAGAGAAAAAGAGCGGCTGATGTATCAATACCAAGTGATTTGTTATGAAAGTTATCAAAGAGTTAATGGGATGAGTGCAGCTGGATTTTTCCCGATAGACAATTCTTTAATCTTGTATATTTTTAGCACAGTGTGTAATTATTTGGTGGCTATATGCCAGTTTTATGATGCCACTGGGACTTAAGTTTAAGTTACTTAAACCTAACTCTTATTATCCTTTAATTTAAAGATCGTCAATATTTGTGCACTTAAAACTCGTTGATGTTGTGATTTTGTTGATCTGCCAGTTTGTATAACTTTTAGGGACATTACCATTATCTATTCTCTTTTGGTTCATTTTGGAGCTATTAAAGCTGTCAAGTTTGAAAAGTGTTTACAGTTGCTTAATAAGAATGTCTACCAAATTCCCTATGTAATTTTTTTTTGTTGTTGTATGTAATGTGATAGTGTAAGTATGTTTCCTGAAGACTTTGCCTTTTTAGACCCACATAATCTATTGGCGAAATGACAACACTCTCTGCTCACTAACTCCGCATTCATAGAACACATTCGCTCGAATCCCGGAGATTTTTGCATATTCGGTGATTTGCATGGTAAATATTTATATTGTATGTACATGTAATCAGTAAATATTCATACACTATATGCCGTTTGCACCGTTCGTCTAAATAACGTTTAAAGGGTAATCACTAATTAGCTCTATGACATTTGCATGTCACTAAACAACTCTAAGTGTACCTACTAATAAATACATATATTAATATTATTTTTGCGTCCAAATGTAAAGGCATTGTTAAAAGTATTCTTCGGAAGGCTATCAATAAGGATATGCAGTGACAAGTTTCAGTTTTTCATTACCTAGCGAATCCCAAAGAAACCCACCAAAATTATCGGGAAGACTGGTTTGTTCTATTAAACCCAAAAAAGTTATATTTTTTATTATTCAGCATTTTTTGTTCAGCCTGGTGAAGCTTATATGTATTTCTTACCTTATCACTCCCCATATACATTAACAATTCCAATGGCTGCAATATCAATTGCTTCCCTTCTCCTCAGTGCTCTTCCCTTTGCACCTGATTCCTGTAAAGGACAATGTCACAATATCCTTTCCAACCTTTTTACGCACATCATACACAGTTCTACCTTCCTTCTTACCTCCTTTTCTTAGTCCACGTTCCTTTCGAACTATACGATTCCTTTCGTTACTTCCTCATCATCCCTTCGTTTGCTCTCTTCTTCCTTTTTAAATTTCTCTTCTGTTCCACAATTCCCAATAACAAAAATCTTTTTTCTCTTTCTATTTACATAAGATTAAGCCTGTAATACCACTCATTCCTGTTCAAATCTCCACTTTTTTTTGTCATGCTGGGCCGCACCACATTCGCACTCAATGTCATCCGAAGCTAGTTGGCCCCATCTAGCTCGGTTCTTCCTGGTTGGCGCAACGCCAGTTCTCAGTTAAAGGTTAAAGGTTGTCCACGTGTTCCAGTCCAGCTGGATTCCCGACGTCGTTGGTGGTGTGACTAGGAACCAGAATGGGGCGTTGGGAGATATCAAATGTAGGAACCTTTTTGTGTCTACGGTCAATATCCTGTTTATAACGGTCAATATACACAGCTGATGATCGTCGCATGTGAGGAGGTTCCTCTACGCCCGTGGCGCGCCGCTTTTTATCGAGTGGAGTTGATTTCATACACCCTGTGATTGCGTCAAGTTTCGTTTAGCGACGTATTCATCATGGGCTCCACCGTGGGCTGATCTGTTTCAGCCAGGACTGGCATACTCGGCCGTCAAGTAGCATAAGGCTTTGGCGGTTGTAATCAGAACGCTTGGCTTTGCGCCTCAATTACTGTCTCGCATCTCCTCAGAAGGTTGTTTCGTGTCTTGACATAAATCGTGGTGTTATGACAATGGCACGTTTCGTGCTTCTTTAGGTGGAAGACGCAGAGTACGGTTTTCGCCGGGATTGATTTCAGTGAGTTCACTTGGTTCTCCAGCATTTTTTCAATTCCGTGGAAAATACGATCCTGTACGACAAGAACGAGGTCATTTGCCAGTTACTGTCGTTACTGTATATAATATGTTGAAAAGGAGAGGCGATAGAACACTTTCTTGTGGGAGACCTTTCCGCTGATCGCACCATCGGCTCTTTATCCCTTCAAAATCAAGGTAAAAGCGCCCATTTTGCAGATGTAATTAGGTTACTTTTGCCAGTTGGTCGTCCTTAGTGACGTCTGTTAGCTATCTGTTTAGCTTGCACTCTGTCGTATGCTGCTGTTAGATCTATATGTGCCATCCCGGTAATCAGCTTCGTTTGGAAGGAACTCTCAATGAATTCTGTCACACAAAGGTCCTGGTCTGTGCAGGGGGGCTCGGAGGCCCGAGTGCAAGTCTCTCCTCAATAACAAATCATTTTTTCGTAGAGCTTGTACAGGTGGCTGAGCAACGATATAAGCCAGTAGCTACTAGAGAGTGAGTGCTATTGTTAGGAGTCTGCGCAGCCGCTTGCCGGATGTTGCCATATCTTACTATCAAACGATTTTGGGAGGCTTTGGGTCATGTATTACCGAGGGGACCATGTACCCCACGCCTCGCTCTGGCTGTTGAAGTACCCAAGCACGATTTGTAAGTCCAGTGCTGCAAAGTCGCTGGTGGCAAGAAAGCGAACGATTTGCCTAGCAAACACCGATGTCACTTTAATATTTACAAGTTTGAGCATGTTTATGTCAGATGCCTCAGGAGATCAAAATAAATCGATTAAAGCAATAAACATTTTCTAACTTTGTATTTATTTTTCCAAATTTTGCTGTTTTTTCACCATAGTACATTTGTTGAGTATTGCTACAAAATTTCCATGTACATTAATTTACGGACGAAAATTCTCATTTGATGTTATTTTTATTTACTGTTTTAAATTAAAGTCGATAAACTGCTAAAGAAGTAATAAACCTTTACGAAAAGGCTCTAAGCAATACAACATCCCATTACCCCCCAGTGGATTGTGATTAATCCAAGTCAACCAAATTAGAAGCCAGTCTCGCTATACAATTATGGTCATTAGGACCAATACAGAATTAAAACCCTACGAGATATCCGACTGGGTCGGAATAGTCCATCCAGAAAATTAAGGCGTCCGGATTTTGGCTTAAAAGCCTCATGGCGATTCTCATTAAATAATTAATTACTCCCATCTCTATTATAAAGCCTATTTTTAAGCGAACGCAGAACAATAAAGCTGAACACATTATTAGCCACAGTTTGGCAAATCCATTAAATGTCGGGCTATGTTCAATAAACCTGTTGATGTTTGTATTCAAATTGCGTAAATCAATTTAAAGGAATATCAATTAAAACGCTCATTTCCAAGCCAAATTATTTATTTATTATTTGGCGACTTGCTAACGAAGTAAACATTGTAATTATACACTAAAAGCTAAATTAGGGTCCAGTGTAGAACATTTCATTTTGTAGGAGTCTTCAATTGCTGTATAACGAGAGTGGAATCCGATTAAAGGAAACTTAAGAAAATTGACTTTTTCATCTAGGCTATAACATTGTCTTTTTGGTACAGTGGAGCTTTATGCAAATTACCGTGTAGCCTTAATGCATATTAACTACTTTTTAGTACCAAGTTAAATTAAAACTTTTAACAGTGGTGAGTCGTATCCTTATGAGCTATGAAGAGCCCCAAGAACTTCACTACTCTTTCAGTTTATTTGAAACACTATGAGCTTGCATTTTTTTATACAGGCATTGCTGCTTCTTTAATTAAATGGAGCAGCAGTAGTTCCTACAAAGGTTCTTCCTCAAAAACCGACAGAGGCAGCTCAGCCAATGATGTTTGGTAGTATTAAAGAGTTGCTATTTTTAATTAAGTACAGGGTGTCCGGATTTAGTGTGTTTTGACAGGAAAACTCTATTTCCCGGAGATAGGGGAAAACTAGTACACATGTCTAGAGCTCGTATTTTGAAAAAAGATTAATGGCAAAAACTGTGTTTCGATATCTTGTCAGTTTGCGGCGCTAGAGGGCGTTTTACGAATTTTACAAACAAAAAAGTTGCGAGGAGTTTTCAAAATGGGCAAAATTTGAAAAACCTTCTCTATCGTAGCGAACTGACAAGATATCAAAATACGGTTTTTGCCATTAATCTTTTCTCAAAAATCCAGCTATAGACATGTATACTACTTTTTTCTCTCTAAATCCGGACACCCTGTACATAACAATGCTTGTATAAACCAATAACGAAAGAAAGCTCTGAAGGCGAACTCCCTAACGATGCATGAAATAGAAAACGTATAGTGATAGACAAGAAAGAAAATTTCTTACTATTAACAGTTGGTACTCTCTAAGCTGATTTCTATCACATTCGGTAGACATCGGCAACAGAAAATGGGAACCTATCCGACCTGAAAACATTGACTCATTTCTAGTAATAAATCTAGGGATTTTACTTGTTTCGTTTTATTCCGGTAAATTTTAAATATTTAAATTTTTAGTTCCGTTTGATTGTGGATTTCAAAGTTTACAGTATATTATAAAATAGATCGTTTTGCGTTTCTTTGTCATTATTGTTGTTTTTCTAGTTGTTTCTTATTTCCTTGTTAGACCATAAACTTTTTTTTATTCCTTGTACATAAACATGCTACCAATGTTTATGCATTTTGTGGAGGAAGTAGAAGGCGAAGAAATCCTGGAAGGATTGCGGGTAGAACGAAGAGCACTACGAGACCATTCTAACCCATTTGAGTTCCTGAAACGGAGGTTCGCAAGCATTATCGTCTAAGCAGAGATTTAACCCGAAATCTCATTAAGGAGCTAACACCTCATTTAATATGGGCAGAAGGAGCACAAAGATTTTGATACCAGCCAGAATATTTGCACAAGGGTCTTAACAAAGAAGTGTTGGGAATGAAGCACATGTTGCATTGGCCCAACAAACTATGAGTAGGGTACTTGATGAAATTTGTCAAGCAATTGAAATCATTGCCCCCCGATGGGTGAAATTTCCAACAAGTCCTGAAGAGAAGGAACAGAAAAAGTTAAATTTCATGAGAGCATTTGAGTTTCCTGGGGTTTTAGGATGTTTGGATGGAACCCACATAGCCATAACGCAACCATTCCATGATGAACATCTTTATTTGAACAGAAAAGGATTTTACTCAAAAAATGTACAAATTATTTGTGACTCTGATTTGTTCATTTTAAATGTGAATGCCAATTTTGTAGGGGCTACTCATGATGCTTTCATTTGGCGAAACTCTGCAGTCAAAACTCATATGGAACAGAGTTTTAGGGCAGGTGACAGAACTAGTTGGTTGTTAGGAGATAGTGGTTATCCTCAGGAGCCTTGGCTCATGACACCCATAAGAGGTGCTCCAGAAGATAGTCCTGAAAGTCGGTACACACGGGCTCTAACAAGAACTAGGAATTGTGTGGAAAGATGTATAGGTATGAATATTTACTAGTTTATTATGAGTAACTAACTATATGATACCTCAGTTCTATAGTGTAACAAGTCGAAAATGACAAAAACAGATTTGGAACATGATAACAATAATGTATTTTTTGTACTATTATACTTCCATTCCTACCATCTTCTGTACAAATTAACAATTTTTACAATATTGAAATTGGTGGAAAGTTATATTAGAAACATCATGACTTCAATAACTAAAATTTGATATTTTTGGACTTGTTACACTACAGAACTAAGATATCAATAATATGATATATTGTAACGAAGTTACTAGGTTTTTACCGTTTTCTTAATTGAATCGACCAACCGGAATCATCGATTTAATTGTTAAAGTTCCCACAGTCCGATTTTCTCCGTTCTTGTCAGTTTAGGATCGGGACGTCGGTTACTTTTCGTTCGGGTCATAGCGATGTGTCGCGGAAAACCCCTAATTGATAATTACGTGGCTAATAATTTTACGCGGCCAAATGTACAGCGGCTATAGTACCGCAGTTAACCTGCAAAGGTGTCCTGCCGGCACCCAGTTTGTGGCAGTGCGCGCGCTTCCGGTCCCCCATACATGGTACGTAGGTGAGTGGGGCATAGCAGGTGATAAAACTGGCCTGCACGTGGCAAACGGCCTCTTCCACCTGCGGTCAGCGCCCGAACCAGTCCACCTGCTCTGACTCGAAAGCTGACTAGCAGTAAGTACCATCCAACCGCTTATACCGGTACGGCATCTGTTCTGGGCCTATACCACAATACCTGTCAGTTCCTTTTGGTTTTCCCCGTATTTAGTACACCGTAGCTAGCCGTCGTGGACTCGTAACGACCCGGCGGATTTCCCCAGTAATTAGTACACCGTAGCTAGCCGTCGTGGACTCGTAACGACCCGGCGGATTTCCCAGTACTTAGTACACCGTAGTTGGCCGTTGTGTGTTCGTAAGGACCCGACGGTTTCTCCCTGTTACCCGTAGCTAGCACCCGGATTTCTCCTGTCCTTAACCACCAGGACAGCTGCCGTAGACACCGTTAACGCGTACGCCTATTATTTGACCGCTTTTACTGGTACGTTTAGCTGCTTTGTCACCCGCGTCCCGACTTACACGCTTTTGGTTAAAATAGAACGCTTAAAACAAAGTTACACGCTCTCTCTCATCTTTTCACTTGCTTTTCTTTCCGTTTAGGACTTAAGAGACCGTTAGGGTTCCGACATTTGCTTTACGATCGGTTCTGTGTTCGTTAACCACCGTAGGCCCGTAAGTATAATTTTTGTTTAATTGTTTCAAAGTGTTGGTTGCTATTTTAGTTCTTTTGGAAACACGACCCGGTTAGCTTGTAAATTAATTTCTGACTTTCATTGGGCCTGTCAGCCTTGCAAAACCTTGGCGACCGCTTTCCTTCTTCGGCTGTCTTAAAAGCTACCTCGGTAGACGGAGCGTTTTCCTGGTTTACGCTCCGCGGTTATTTGAAACCAGGTGGCGCCCGAGGCAATTAATTTGAATCCCCAACAAAAGAGCGTCACACCTTTTTCAGAAACTCTGATTTGTCTAGTTGGATTTTAAAATTGGATTTGCGTAAACGATTGAAAACAGATTTTAATTTTTCGGTGTGTTCTTGTAAGGATGTCGAATAAATAATTATATTGTTACAAAGGCCTCATAGCCAGATTAAGATTTCCTGAAATTTAGGGAAAAACGAGGGGTCACTATATAGAATTTCCCTAAATTTAGGAAAAAAGTGCACAACTTGGCAACACCGCATCCCAGGGGTGTCCCAAACTTACCCCCCTAATACGAAGTCTAAACCCTCTAGGCCTTAAGGCTATCGGCGCACCCCCATTTTTCATGCTGATTTTGGTCTTTTTTTAACCCAAATCAAGGTGAAACGGATAAATATATTGAATCCATTTAAACGGTATTTCATACGTAATATGTAAAAGTGTGTCAGAAAGTTGTTTTTACATTAAAAAAGTAGTGCATTTTGAAACTACAAGGTCTCTAAAAGTGACCAAAAAGCGGTATTTTCTAAGACAGATTACACCGAAAATAATTTATTTTGGAACATGAAAAAGACTTTCTGACATCCACTGAAATGTGTACAAGACAGCCAAACAATAAAACATTACATATTTTCAAAAATAGAAGCACAGTTTGGGTTAACAGGTTGTCATGTTTTGCCTGCTAATTTTCGTCTTGAGCACAAGCGATATCTTCCATCCTTGTTGCATCAGTTGAATGCTTTTTGAGACATATTTTGAGCCACAATAAAATATTTTCTTGCAGTCTGATTTAACACCGAAAGTAGGGCCGGACTAAATTATTTTATGCACTTTAGGGATTAAACGTGCACTTTTAATCCCTCATTTGAGGGATAAAAGAGACACTTTAAATCCCGCAGGGATTAAAAGTCAACGCACCATTTTTGGTAAACAAGAAACTGTTTTTTGTAAGCCTCGCGAGATTTTTCTGGAAGAAGGCTAGCGATGGCCTTTTTGAAAAATACGACTTTTCTGGACTCACCGTTTGATAACAACTGATTGACATTTGTTTTGTGCCATAGCAACACTTCCAGGGCACAATAAATTTTAAGTGAATCCACCATGCCAACAACAATCAATAACAACTATCAGTAATACGAGAGTACCGTTGTAACCACTGTTAGTTTTGTAATTTTTTTATTTTTAGTTTCTCGCATTCTAAAGTGCATAAAATAGTATATAAACCTCGTGACTAAAGTGTCTTTTAATTAATTACGGTCAATAATTTAATTACGGTCGGGCTACAAACCTTTCGCCGCGGGATTAAAAGAACCACTTTAGTCCCTAGGTTTATAATATACTATTTTTCAAGCTCGCATCAATGGTTAATATGTTGTGTAATAAAAGATAATCGTATTTTTTACTAATTTATTTGTTTTTAAATTAAAACAAGGAATCTTACCGTCTTATACCTACTCACTCGTAATAAAATGGAAGTTTTTCTGAAACATCCAAATTAAGGCAAACACGGCCTTTTCGTTAGTGCCATACTTTTTTCAGTAAACTCGTCGTTTTTACTAAAAGTTTAGCTATTATTTTGCGCACTTTGTGTAATTTTGTGAACATCACAGTGAAACCAACTGGCGAGACAAATATCAAATATTTCTATTTGATGGAACGCACTGTAATTTTTATTGGACAAAAAATGGTTTTTGGGTTGATTGATCCAGAAACTGGCTAACTACGGGTATTTTCAACCACCTTTTTAACACATACATAAAAAATATTACAAATATATTTGTCCACAATAAAATCCATTCAATAATAATAAAAACTATAAATCTAAAAACTAATCCAATATATCCAAAAACTGTGATAGACTGTTGGATATATTTCTAGTCAAGTAACTGTAGTAATATAGCATAGCAACATTTAAAATACTAATTACTCTTAAAATTAGGTGCATTATAAAAAATAAACCCAAGATCTAAACAATGACTTGAAACTATACAAAAGTTATTGTACTGTACATTAGTTTGTTCATAAAGAAGATCAAAACATATACAATTTGGGGTTTCCAATTAAAAACAAGTAAAGATAAGTACCGAAAGCTACAACTTATTACACTTTAGACAGCTTTCATTGACTTTATGTCTTTAATCTTGACAAACGGTCAATAAAAGCTTCTGTCTAAACCTTGGTTAATAATAATAAATACTATTACTAAATTTCGACGTCTTATATTAAAAAAACTAAAATTACAGTTTTATTAAATTTGCACCGCGCCCCGTAGATGTGACATTGATGTTTGTTTGAAATTTGTTTTAATTGACTAGGTAGTGAATAAAGCATTGTTTAAATCGTTGCTAAGCGTTGAATAATTGACTAGTAATAGGATAAAATTAAATAAATATACATTTAATTTTCATAATTAGAGATAAGTAACTTAACAAACATCTAACAGCAACGATTGGTTCATTTCTTCTTTTATAAGCTCAGGTAAATAATAGTCAAAATAAAATGACTTTAGCTTAGGTCGTATAGATGACCTCAGTTCTAAGTCTTGTTTAATTCTTTCGTATATCAACCCTTTGGGTGTCCATATTGCAAAATAACAAAACTTTTTTCTTGTTACAAGGAGTTGACCTTGTACTTGAAAGTAGTAGGGGTGATTCCTATTTAGATATAACTGTTCATTCTTCCAGTTCGCAAATTTTATGATTTTTTTAGTTATTGCGTCTTTTGGTGACATTTCTCTCGCAGAGTAGGGACATTTAATTTCCACTATAATATTATTTCCAATTAAACCATCAGGTGAAGCCGCTAAAAAACAATCTTCAGGATCAATACACAAACCTGACTTTTGTATGTCAACCTCCAATGCATTTGATAATTCATTTATTGCTCGATGTTCATTTTCAGAACCATATCGGGTACCGGCATTACCGAAAAAAGTTGGATTCATAATAGTTTTAACAACTTTGGTTTTATCGGTAGCTGGACGTAATTTTAGAATTTTTCCAAAGTTTGAAGCAGTGATCCTTTTTCGCCGTTCTGAATACCATTCGCTAGAAGAGTTTTAATCGACTGTTTTCTTAAAAATATCTTTTCTTTCTTCGTTTGTTTTAGAAATTTGTTGTATACAAATTTCTTTATATTTTTTATATTCTTCACTCTTCATGTCTAAATGAAATGATGCTGCTGGTCCGTAATCTTGATCTAACTGAACATTTTTCGATGATTCCTTATTAGAAAATAATCGCCGCTTCACTGTCTTTTTTATTCTAATCCTATTCGTTAATCGCATCGCACACAATTTTTTGGTGTAAACCCTGGACTTCTGCCAGTTAACCTCTTATGAAAATAGTTATGAAATGATCCTTCCGAATTAACTGACACTGCCGCAGCATTACATCTCATTTCATAACTTCCTTTAGATGTAAAATGTATTCTTTTGCCTCCTACAAATTTGGCAACCATGCTATTGTATAGTTCACATGAGTTATTATTTAAATACTTTAATAGACTTTTTGCATTACAAATGAGACGTGAAAGAGAAGACTGAATATAACTTAACAAACCGCATTCCCTCATTTTATTTATAAAGTTCACATCATTTGAATTTTTTTTGCGACAATAATAAACTGAACAGTTGTCGTGCTGTCCAAAAACTGTATGTCTTCCTGTAATTGTTTTACTTTAGCACTAAGATCGGCATCTGAATTCTTATGATGTTAATCTACGGCAGTCCTTAAACGTAATATGTTGTCTTTAAGTTTGTTCCTTAAATATGGAGGAATAAGTTTTCCATCAGCTGAAAATCGTTTGGTTGTTAAATTTCGTAAACTGTTACAAAAACTTCGTAATAAATGATTACGACATTCTATTTTTTCAACTAGTGTGTTGCCGTAAGGCCTGCTTTCTAGTATTTTTTTGTAGACACTGCTGTCGCCGTCAGCTACTAAATATTTAAAAACTAATCCATGCATACTGATACTGTTCTTGAAGCCCTCAACTATGATACTGCTCTCCATGGAAGTTGAAGCAGCACTGTAGTTTTTATAGCAAAAGTGATCAAATTTTTCTCCGGATAACGTGCAGGTAGAGCAATATTTATTTTTCACTCCTAAATATAATACTGTCATGCAGAAACCCATATTTTTTTTTTTTTTGAAAGAGGTGGAGTTTCCAATAAACTTATAAACTCTGACATCTGACTGTATCCAATACCTATGGAAATACTGGCGTTTACTACAGCTCCATTTATATTAAATGCTTTTTTATCAGGTTCTTCAGTTTCAACTAGTTGCTCCATTTTACATACAGTGCAGCTTAACAAAAACTTGGATATCATTCCGTTCCTTATCTCTTTTTTGACGTAAAGGTGTTGAGGTTTGCAATCAAATAAACCATGGTGTTGAAAATGAAAAATTTTTTGCAGGAAGTAATTTACGTCGATGATTCTTCGCCCGTTTAACTGAGAGGGTTGAAAATTGTCTCTGAAAATGAAAAGAGTATTAGTTACTAACCTAATTACCCTTTTCATATTGATACCCGGTAATTTTTTGTTTTTTTGTATAATGGGAATATTTAAACGCTTCACTTACCGTTTGTCTCTAATACTCAACAAATTGTTATTACATGACGGAACATATTGGGCATCCGGTTCCACAGCCAGTGGGAATTGATCTAAGTCTCTAAAATGAGAGTAACATGAATTATAGAAAAATACTTTTACACGCTAATTAGAAATAAGGTACTAGAAAAATATTATATAATTTGACTTGTAACTTACCCTTGTTTCGTGTTTCCTGTATCACAAAGATTATGTTCTTTCAAAACGCACTTTTGCTTAACCGGTCTGAAAAACAATTAAATGACTAATCAGGTTTTGCACTATTTTCGATATTGCAACTGCAACAGGCATACTTATCAATTCACCATAATATTTATTAGATGATTTAAACTAAATAATGTAGGGTTAACCTTAGTAAACAATTACCTCTTTTAAGCCAGTTTTCGACTTTTCTTTTTATTATTATTCAGTCTCCTCGAAGTTGCACCCATTTTTACACACACCCTTAGCCGATAAAACGCGAGCACTATTTTACGGACTAAAATAAATTACTACTGATGAAGATGAACGTAATCACACTGAAAAGTAACAATCAGTTAACAACGGTGTTAACGAACATATTATACAAACACCAATTACGGCTCTGGATGTCCGTCTCGTCTCAAGTGGTCTTAATGAGTGAAACAGAAGACTCATGTCCTATGAGATTTAGTCCTACGCGGACTAAAATCTGAAAATCTCGACGCGAGTAAATTATTTTTTGCGCCGATCCCCTTAAAATAAGGGAGTTACCCATTTAACCCCATGTAAAAACCACTACTTTTGGACATGAACCGGTATCTTTAAACTTGGATCGACGCATCGGATAGAATGTTCGCGATACAATAAACGTTTACTGGACGTATAGCGGGAACATTCTGTGCATACAGGAACATTCGAGAATTGATCACCCACACATATATAAACCGACCGAGCCGATGGACAGTCAGTTGTGAAATAACAGTGGCGCGATAAGGCAAAGAACGAAATAGTGAAAAGTGGTAAAAGTGACTTTAGTGGTTTAAAAGTGATTTCTAGTGTTGTAAATTGTTGTGTAATTAGTAAATAAAGTTTGTTGAGTTTATTCAAAGTCTCACTTATCAAAAAGAACCCAGTAAAGTGTAACATTATCATCTAGATATACCGCACATTTTTTATTTTGGAGACCACAAAGTATGTTGTCCATTACTCGGTGGAAGGTAGTGGGGGCATTCTTCAAACCAAATGGCATGCGCATATATTCATAATAACCTTGATCAGTGCTGAAGGCTGTTTTTTCATTTTCAATATCGTCTTGATCCATCTCGATTTGGTGAAAACCGCTCGCCAAATCAAGTGTCGAAAAATATTGAAATTTTCCGAGCTTATAGAGATCATTGATATTAGGTAGGGGACACTTATCATCAATGGTTTTCTGATTTAGACCGCGTTAATCAACAACAACTCTCCATTTTTGTGTTCCCGAAGCGTCTAACTTTTTTGGTACTACCCAAATAGGTGAGGACCACGGAGAATTACTCGATCTAATGATATTTTGATCAAGCATTTGTTTTATCTGCCTCTCAACTTCGGCTCTATGTATGAAGGGATATCGATAGGACTTTGTGTATATTGGTATCTCATCAGTAGTACAAATTTTATGTTTGATTTTACTCGTAAAAGTTAATGGAGTATTTTCGCGATGTCAGAATATTCGCAAATTAATTTGACGTTTCTTCAGGATTTAAATGATCCGTTCTAAATTTTGAAAGGTTCACTGTAAAAGTTCACTGTATTGGTTCTGTCATAGTCATCGAAGTTATTAAGATTTATTTGTTCGATTTCTTGTTTGTTGAATTGTTCGACTGCAATAGGTTGTGAAAGGTCAAGAGTAATGTGATCTGTCGTTTTATTTAGTATAGTAGTTAGTGCTGTACCATTTTCAGCAAATGAAATAATTTCTGGAATTTCACAATTGTTATCAAAATTTTGGTAAGGTATAATTATTTCGCCGTTTTTTATTGAAGTCCAAATTTGAATATCCTGTTCAGTTCGAGGTGACACAGTTATTAAATTTTGGGAATTTTTTAGTTTATGATATGATATTTTTATTTTAGTATAAGGAGTTGTTAAGAAACTGCTTTCAAAATCGACATTAACTTTTAACTGTTTGAGGATGTGTAAACCAATAAGTCCATTAAATAATTCATGAAATTTAAATAGATAAAATTTCAATTTAAAATTTTCTGGTAGATTGAAAATTTTAGGTGCAGGTATTATTGCACTGTAATCATTCTGAGATTGATTGAAAACTGTTGATACAATAAATGGATCGTTTACTATAGAATTTGGAAAAAACCTAAATTCATTTTCAGGGTCAATGAATCATGCCGGAATCAATGAGCACTTTAATATTATACTCAGGAAAAATGAAAATTTTTGAGGCGTTTGTGGTGATATTAAGTTTGTTCGTTCTCGAGAGGTGTTATTGAAAATTTTTAATTTACAATTTCATTGTCAATTTCATATGTATTTTGGTTAAACTCAGTGTCATTTGAGGTTTCATCTACTGAATATTTCTGTTTCTTCATCATAAAAATATGCATATTGATCAGAAACTGCTCCGGTAAACTGTTCTTCCATGTTATTTACTCGTTGAATTTCTGTGTTATATAACTCCTCAGAAATAAAATTCTGGTGTTCAGGTGGGTTATAAGAAGTGGAAGGTTGAGGAAAACGTGGAAAACAAATGGTTGAATAACTATTTCGAGTGCATAAACTCATTGGAGTTGGTTTGTCAAGTTGTCTATTTGGATTAAGTTTAAACACATTTGTATTACGAATTGAATCGGAATTTTGAGGTCTTGGTGAGCCAAATACTTGAGAATTGGTAAAATATCTTTGAGGCCTCCTTGGAGGTCTGGGCTGTATTGGAATTGTACCAGTGGGAAATTAATTTTGCATTCTAGTAAAATAAAAAAAAAATAAAGTAAAAAGGAAAGTTCATTGGGAAACTACTGTGTCTTTGAATCGGTTGATATTTCTTTATGTGTGGGCGTGCTGGTGCCATATTTTGAGCATTTGGTCCAAAAGAATTCTTAATAGGTGGTTTGAAGGATGGATTTTGAAAATAATGAGCATTATCTTCGGCCAACACGTACTGTAAAGCTTCGCTCAGAGAAACAGGTTTCATACATCTTAATGTTGTCCCTAGCGGTTCTCTTAATCCAGAAAGGAATGTCTTAAGAGCCAGATTTTGATATAGATCTCGTTTTAATTGTTCAGCTAAACCAGTAGTTTCATGGAGATCAATGTATGCACACAATAAGTTCAAAATATTTAAAATTCTTCGTAAAAATGTTGAGGAGGTTCATGAGGATTTTGCCTCATCATAACAAGATCGCGATTCAGACAGCTTTCGTCTCTTTGGTCTCCAAAATTTCGAGTCAATGTACTTTTTACATCATACCAAGTAGCTACGTTTTGTATATTAATAACTAACTTAGCATTTCCTTGTAGTTTCGAAATTAACGAATTTAGCAGATAGACATTTTTATGGCTTCACAAACTGCTAAGTATCTATTCAGATCGTTCGGGTTTCCATCGAAAATAGGAACACATTTGAGATATTCAGAGTTAAATGCTTGCGACATATTTGCATCTAAATTACTATCTTGGTTACTATTTTGTGGAAATGTATTTGTAACGTTTGATAAAACGGATGGTTTTAAAGAAATATTATATTTATGATTGTTTCAAAAATTTGAGAGCCGGTTTCAAGTGAATCTTTGGTTTCAGAATCGGAAGACATCAAACAATTGTACTTACATAAAACAAACAATCAATATCTTCATTAAGTTTGGTATTGTACTATAAGGCTAACGGTCTAAATTTGGCAATGGAGTCCTCTTCTAAACGTTATCCTTGCGGAGCTGGACAAATTGATTCCAAGTCCCAGTCTTCTTAAATGGCTGCTGCATCTTCGATAGATCCAACATACCACGGCACGGAAAGTCAGATAGTCAAAAGTTCGATATTCGGTAAATCGTTAACACGAAAGTCTATCGTTCGATACGATTGACCCCAAATATCCTACCGACTGCGCCAAATAACTGTCATGCACCAGAAGACTTCTTTTTAAAAAACTTTAATAATACCAAAAGATACAGTTAAATAATATGTCTTAACTAGATTAATAAATTTTACCGACTAACTAGAAAAATTATTGAAATAATAATAATGGCGTTTATTTAGCATAAAAAAAGCTATAAATATAAACATTTACATGGTCAAGCGAATAAAAAACAGGAATTAATGACACTCAAATAAAAACAATATCTACAAACAAACAAAACAAAACAGAAAATTTTAAAATTAGAAATTAACATTAACATTCTTAAAGATTTCCTAAAATCGGTAAAAGTGTTGCAGTTTTTCACATAGTTAGGCAGCATGTTAAAATCATTCAAACCTTTATACAACACAGAATTGTGCATCTGACTAGTTTTACATCTCTCACTCAAAATAAAATCGAAACCGTTTCTCGTGTTGTAACTATGCACATCCCTAAAAAACTTGATCTTACTGCAAATATAAGGCGGTAAAAGTTCGTGCTTTATTTTAAAAACAAACACATGAGTGGCAAACACGATCATTTGTTTAATACACAACATATTCAAAACACTAAGCATTGTTGCGACAGGGGTGTATCTATTACACTTCAATATACATCTCATGGCGCGATTTTGGACAATCTGAATTTGATTGATCTTGAAAGCAGGAATACTGTATAAGAGGGTGGAACAAAACTCGAGATGTGGAGGAGCAATGCTGTTGTATAATAGCAGTTTAGTACTTGTTGATAACTGACTTCCCACTTGAGCAATGTATCCAACCTTTTTCGCAAATTTTCTTGTTATATAATCAGCATGTGCGAGTACAACAAAGTACGTGGTAACAAATTAACCAATACTTATTTAGGAATTAATTAAAAACCTTACACAAATCTGAAACAATGAAACCATCCTTCAGTTGAATGATATTTATCTCTCTATAAATTTTTCCAAAACTCTAACCGGTTCGCTGGAATAATGCTTTGCAGATTTTTGATGATATTGTCTTTTTTCTTGATTTTATTTTGAAGAAAATCCATTATGTACATATTTTCTGTGGTGTCACTTCCTAATTTGTATTTCAACGAAAAAGTTCCTCTAGTAGCAACAATTTGAATTATATCGGATATGTACGGGCGTATCACTTTCTGAAGATCTACCGACATTATGATAGTTTTTGAATCTGTATTCTCGACATCAATCCGGTAACACTTTCGTGATTTTTCTGCTCTGTTTATATGGTCCTTCTAATTCTTCCATGTTTCACACTCCATATTCAAATTTTCCAAATTATGCTGATTATTATGCCGCTTAAAACCCTCACACTGCTCGCACTCTTAATGGCCAAGATTGGTAAATAAAATATTTGAATTTTTTACCATTTTGCGATAAACCTCGTAAGAATATATATATATTTCAAATAATCATTATACATGCTTTGAATAGTAAGGTCACTTGGTAGGTACTTTCTATTAGGAGCATGTTATACATATACATTCTTTGGGAATTTTGGTTTCACATGCTTTTCTCTCCACTCTCTCCAAATGTGGTCGAAGTGACGATGTAGGTGTAGAATCTATATTTGTCTTGACAAGTCCCTTTATAATCCAATCATTTTTCTTATTATAGCCCAAGGTTGTCAAAAAGAATAATTTACATACATTTTGTTTTTGTCCGTTTGCGTCTTTTAAAAAATATTGAAAAGTATTTTTCCGTTGAAATTCTTCCGTTTGTCTTACCGATGTTCTTCTTTTGACACCTGTTCTAGATAAAGAATTTAGAACAAATGACTTTTGTTCGATCCAGTTCAACTCCCAGTATAAACAATTAATTTCATTTCTTCTCTCTTCACTAATTTTTGTTGTACATTTCTTCTTACACTTCTCACTACTGCAACCAGGTTTTACCGCATGTTTTTCTTTCAAATCATTCTTCCTTTTTTCCTTTCTTGTCGCTAAGCTCTCATTAAAAGTTCTTCGTTTCCTTACGTAACCTTTTTTCGTATATTCGAAATTGAATTTTTCTACAGCTAAAAATATTAAAGTGAGACATTTGGACTAAAATCGCATTAAAATAATTTTTACTTTCCACGTTGTTTCCTTCCTCTTGGCGCTTCCACGTTGTTTCCTTCCTCTTCTCCCTCTCCATTTCTTGGATCGTTCACTTTACATAGCCCTACTTCCTCTACGATGTTTTCTGACAAAGACATGTTAGTGAAATATCTTTCGTTACATACTAGCAAAATATAAATATTCTTACCACTGTTAGAATCCAAATCAGTCTCTAAAATTGTATTTTTAGAGCCGGAACACTCAGGGGCATCTTCTTTGGTACTGTCACTGTCCGAGTAATTACTCTTTGTTTTGATTGGATTGTGACTAGCAGATTCAAGATCTTTTGAGCCACTAATAAATGTTATTTTAAGGCTATCATTATCTGCATTGGGTTGAAGGCAAAAACTTTGGTCTAGTAAAACAAATTCATTTTTTTTGATGGCATCAATGGTTTTTCTACTTGTTGAAGGAACGTCCACAATTTGGGAGCGTATCAGCAGGTCTTCTTGTATTGTGATATTAGAATTCAACTGTTCCAGTCTAGTTTCATCAGAAAGTTGTATTCCGTCTTCGGTATAAATAGGAAAATCCTCCAATTTTTCAAACTGACTATCGCTCAAAGTGTTTGGTGCTTCATATGGCATTTCCGAGACAATCGACGAATAAGTAACATTCTGCAGTGACGTAACTTCAGTTTCATCATTACCTTCCATGTCTTGTACCATTTTCAACATAAGTTTGGTTCTCTTCGACATTATCTAGATTATTCACAATATAAAAGTAATTATTAAAATACATAATATAATTGTTGTAGATATGTTCCATATGTATTTTGAGACGAGTTACTCATTTGACTTCCTGGCTATTTGGGCTTACGTCTCAATCTTTTCACAAAAAATGGTTGGTTGGGATGGTAGAATTTCGCACTATTTTCAACTATGAACAGTTGAAAACAACATTAACCGAGTCGTTCCAACTTGAAACCACTGACTTGGGCTAGGTCAAAAAAACCCTTTGTTAACCTTTCGGTGACAAATCTGCCATCCCAACCAACCATTTTTTGTGAATTGATTGAGACGTAAGCCCAAATAGCCAGGAAGTCAAACATAATATAATACAGTTAGGGCTACTTACCTTAAACTAGTATGATATAATTTATTACTACACAATATTATTGCACTATTGATACTGTAAAAATAAAACAGATTTAATCCACAAATAAAAACACGTGTTTACGCATCAACGGAATGTCAAGTTGTGACTAAAATAACCGCCAAATTACTTAGGTAAATCACCGCATATACGCGTTGCTTAGGCATAAACTCGCATCTACAAGTAGATGCGGGCTTTTTACAAAGAAGCAGGGGGTCCGAAGCGGTGTTGTTGCTAAGGAATGGCCTAAAATTGTGTAGAAGCTAGGAACCCATTTTGCCATTCAAAAATATATTCAGAAGCAAATACGAGGTTTTTTCTACGTACAGAGGTAATTTAGGGTCCTCGCAACATATTCCCGCCATTATTTCATTTTTGATTTTTTTTTTTGATTTTTTTGCGGTGTTTTTGCTTAGGACGGCAGTATATAAACGGACCGAGTGGATGGACGAGCAGTTGTGGAATTATAGCAGTGCGAAGCGAAGCAAAAGAGCGAAGTAGTGAAAAGTGGTAAAAGTGACTTTAGTGGCTTAAAAGTGATTTCCAGTGTTGTAAATTGTTGTGTAATTATTAAATAAAGTTGGTTGAGTTTATTCAAAGTATCACTTATCAAAAAGAACCCCGTAAAATGTAACAGTATGCTCAAGGCCGTGGATATGTAGCATGAGATAATTCCTGGCTGAAATTGAACACACTTGGACAAACTGTAGGCAATCAAAGTCGACTATTAGGCTATGTACACGTGTATATTACATAATCCACAATAATTACAAAGTTTACAGGTTGCCAAAACCACAAAGTTTGCAAAAAAACAATTATGAAATGAATTGAAATTGGAACGTCAAAATTAATCAAAATTAAAACAAGGAAGTTTTTCCAGTGCCAAACCGTTTTAAACAGCCCCTTACCAGTTTTAAAAATGATGTTTTGGTTCACTTGCAAGAGTAGGCCCCACAAGGGTAGATGGCCTTTAAATTGCACGGCCGCCGGGTCTAGAACTCTCACATCTCGAGGTCGAAAACTCAGATTCCCGGGTCGAGCCGAATACAAAAACTGTATTGGAAATTTAGGCCGATACAAAATAAATCCCAAAAACCAAAAATGAAACCAATGTACCTGCAATTCGGCCAGAGGTTTAGAGATAAAAGAAATTAATAAAACCGCCGCACACACGCGGTCGTTGTTTAGGTTGATGATTGCTTGAATGGGAAAAAGATATTTCATAAAGTGGGAGTGATTAAATAGGCCAAATAGACATTTGACACAAATGAAACACGAACTCAAACCGACACTTTCCATTCTCCGACAAAAATCACAAATTATTCACGTGACTACGGTACCCAACACACGCATCAGGTCACGCACCCACACTAACAACAAAATTTGCACGAGGAATATTTGCTCGCTCATGGACATAAAAAATGCAAGCTAAACGAGTTGCGGACGGAAATTCTATTTCGTACGTAACAAACTGCATTTCTTTAAACAGGATTTTGTCACCTTGTAAACACTTGTTAACATCAATATAACTCAAAATAAAAAACAGATATTTATCAATCAGCCAAAGGGCAGGGCAAATGGATTTCAATAAAATAAGACCTTAAACAAACAAGAGTCAAGTCATTAAGGTGTAAAATTTTAAGAAGTAGGTCAGCAAGCAAGCAGTTTGTTTTAAATTAGCTTTTAGAGTTCTCTAAGTCGTCCCGTGAGATAATATGCATTTATTCTTGCAAAATAATCTGGTAAAACTCCCAGACGACCCCTTGATAATAATGCGATTTATGGTTTTGACGGTAACAAGTCCACATAGTTTTTTTAGGAAAATTAGAGGTGCCGCCTGTATTATTGGTTTGACACTCATTGTCTGTCAAATTAGGTCAATTTTTAGCTCTAAAGATGTTAAAGTGGTCAAACTATACCTGATTGCTACATATTGTTATGTAAGTTTTGCGATCCTCCTTTGTTATCTAAGTAGTTCTAACTTTTGTAACCTTTTGCGATGTTTCAGGTCACTATTTCAACTTTTTCTCTTACATTCGTGATGAAGGTAGACCAATTAATCAAAACTAAAGCCAAATACAGTTGGCCTTTAAACACAACCGGCCCTGTTATGAAACAAAAATTCGTTAAAGCCACCAGATCAGAGGAATTATTGGTTTTATTGACTTTTGTTGCTGAATTTTTCTTCGTCTTACCTTGGTTTGCCCGAGTGTCAAATTGGCAGGAAGAAGACTATTCAGTTGTTTTGATTAGACAATACTTAGCCCCGTTGGATATTATTTACTCTAAGATTTTATTTTGCTATATTTCTTTTATGGGAATCGTATCAACGGCATGGCACTTGCACTTTATGTATTTTAGCTGGCATGTGCAACTACAGGCTTTCATGTTGTTAAAATATGTTGCAGGTAACAGTACACATAAATAAGTAATTTACAGTGCGAAAGCTTTATGAATTTTTAGACATTTCATCTGGAATTTGTCAGGAATCTTCAGGAAATAATATAGTAAAGGACAAAAATTATCAGAACCAGATATGGAAAGAATTACAATTTATTATAAAGAGGCATGTTGAAGTTTTAAGGTAATTACTTGTTACGATTGAATTGCTTTCTTAGTGACTTACATGGTTTTTTTTTCTAAAATTAGTAATATGAAGTAATATTTATATTGTTTTTTCTATTTGTTTACTACTGAAGTTTGAGATTATGCCTTCTACATTTTGAATTTTTATCACCTTGATCTTTGTAACTTTGAATCATAGATGGTAAACTTTTCTTTATTCCATAACAGTTCTCTTCTGTTAGTTTAATTGGTTAACTTCAATTTGCTGCTGTCATCGAGCTGTCGTTGTCGGCTTCAGTTTGGCTGTCAGTTTATTTTGAATGTGTGTTTTTATTCTATTTCCGGTCTTTTTTACTGTTTTATGAAAGAAACATGTGTTCTGTAATTCCCCCCATGTAGTTTTCGGTTGTGCCCTGGCTATTAAAGTGCGGGGAGCCATCTTGATTTCCTCTTGACCGGCAACTCTAGCTGCAGACGTAAGCTGAACTTAAACTACTCGTCGTTGACGCAATCAGTGAGGATTTTAAGTAAGTTTTAAGTATTGTCGCTTGTGCGGATTTTGAGCTTTCCTTTGCAGCGAGGGTAATTTTCCTTTTCTTTTGGGGATCAAGTGTTAAAGTATTATGGAAATGTACCAATCTAGACAATCCCAAGAACCAAAAGATATTGGAACAAGTCCAGGTACCAATCTAGACAAACAAGTGTCACCGGAAAAAACTCAAAAACTTCAAAGACTTAACCCGTAGTTGGTACCACCAATAGAACTAATCATCAGAACAAGAGAGAACACTATCTACTATCTTCCGACACCCTGAAAATAGAATCTAAATTAAAACATACAATGGAGAAATGGCAGCAAAGATAGGCCTTAAACACAGGAAATAAGAGATTGACAAGACTTATCATTACGAATCTATACATTTAGATTAATAGAAAACACGGTCCTGTGTATAACCTGGCAAGGTTTAAACTACTAAGTGGAAACACATGCCAAAAACTGTCAGAAGGTTGACTTAGTGGAACATCGTAACATCTCACTGCGTAAGATGGAAATATGAAAGACCTGTTTTAAATCAACAGTTAGACAACGGGCTGTGTGTATACGAAGTAATGCTTGCGCAGTTCCATACAGAACAAAGATAAAGAATGGTGAAAGAGGGCTCCAGCCCCACCAGCGGAGGTTTGGCAGCATGAGTGGGTCGGCATTATCATTATAGGTCTGGTTCTAGCACATATTACTTATGATTGCGCGATTTCTATGATCATTTTCCGCCCTTTTCAGTGCTTGGATGAGTTTTACATGTTAAAAACGATCGTGCTCCTATTTATAGTCAACAAAACCGGCAAATAGTATAATATACAGGGTGTCCCGCGAGGTCAGGGACACAATTTCACTACGAGTTCTTTAGGTAAATTCGAGTCGAAAATGTCCTATGAACATGGGTCCGCAAATGCTTCCTTACCAAGATATGATTTTTTTAAATTTAATAGTGTTATTGTGCCGAAAACTACAATGCTATAATAATAATTATCCCTGGTATGACATTATATCAACATCAAGAGTTTGCCGAGTGCCATGGATACTTCTTTTGTTTGTTGTTCTGATACAGTAGTTCAGCGTCAGTTTGACACACTAATTCTGTGCAAACACAAATTATTGCCATGTTTGCTTTCACAAATGAAGAATATGCAGACATGCTGCTAGTATACGGATATTGTAACGCAAGTGGTAGAGCAGCAGTGGTTGAATACCGCCGTCGGTATCCAAATCGAAGAATAGGTACCTGATACTATTTGGAAGAGTTTTTAATCAACTGAGAGTAACAGGATCATTTCCAAATGCTTCTCTCATACGTCCATCAGCAGCTCCCCAAGATCTAGTACTACTGGATAGTGTAGAACGGTCACCATCAACTAGTGGTCGCAGAATATCACGTCGCACTGGTCTTACCCGAATGACTGTATGGAGAACAATGCAGAACTTTGGTTTGTACCCATTTCATCTGCAACCAGTCCAAGCTCTGCAGCTCACTGATCTGGACGATCTCCCATTCTTGGCAGCTTGAAATACCTCATGCAACAATCGAACGAAATTTCCATCACCGTTTTTCGGTTAATGTTTGGTGTGGTTTGTTAGCAGATCAGTTAGTCGGCCCTTTTGTGTTTGACATCTGCAATTTACCTTCAGTTCTTACGAGAAGAACTGGCCATGTTGTTAGAGGATATTCCGATTCAAAGAAGACAACAAATGTGGTTACACAGTAGTAGAAATGTGACTCAATATTTAAATAACCCTTTTCCTGGACGTTGGAATGGGCGCAGTTTCCTGGCCCCCCCGCTCACCGGATTTAAAGCCTTTGGACTATTATTTGTGGGGACATATGAAGAGTTTAGTTTATTCAGAGAAATCACATACCAGGGCTGAACTGCTTCGTAAAATTATAATATCGCTAACGACCTAAGTAATAACAACCGTGTTATTGGGAAAGCTATCAACCACATCATTAAAAGAGCTACACTATACTTACAATGTGAAGGTGGACACTTTGAGCAATTATTATAAACAGTTATTTAACACAGTAGTATTCATTTTTTTGTTACATAAAATTATTTTTCGGCATTATTGTTGTTTTCGGCACAATAACACTATTAAATTTAAAAAAATCTTATCTTGGCAAGGAAGCATTTGCGGACCCATGTTCATAGGACATTTTCGACTCGAATTTACCTAAAGAACTCGTAGTAAAATTTTGTCAAAAAATATTAAGCAGTTTTGTAGATACTTCTAATATACCATCAGCGTGAATCACCCTGTATAGTTCTTATTCTGGCATGTTGATCACTCTGAGGAAGGTCTTTAGCAGGTGACTCATGATGCGAATTAAACTGTATTCCTCACACCTTTTTGAGTGTTGCTTTTTAGGTATTGAGATAAAGGTGGACTGTAGCCAATCATCTGAGACACTTCCACTAGTGTATATTTTCTTAAAAAGTTTTGTAATGTGTTTAAAATTATCATTATTGATGAATTACTTCGATAGGAACGTTGTCTGAACCGCCTGCAAGATTAATAGGATGTGTGTCCTTTTTAATATAGGTGGACCTATGTCGTGAGGTTCGCATGTATTAGGTTGTAATGTAACAGTTTCGTCATCTGTTGTTCCCAGACTCCTTGCTTTTGTTCTTCTTCAATTACTAGTCCATTGAATCTACTAAAACTGTAGGTGGTATCCTTTTAAATACTTCTGCTACTTCAGTTTGCGATGCATGTTAAAAAAGTCATGCGGTCGGTACAGGTCCTCCTTTACACATATTCCTCATCCATTTTTCTGATCTTCTTTTTTATGTTCCAGTGTGAAACGTTCTACCGGGTCTTATCCTGTTTAATTTTTCATCTTTCTTCTATTAAGACAGGAAACTTGTCTTTCATCCAGCGTTGCCTTTTTATATTCTGTGATGGCATTAAGGTCTTTTCGCTCATGTTGTTCAGAACGTTTCGTAGATTCTTCCAACACACATTTTGTCTTCCTCCTGACTGTTAGTAAGGTTCAAAAATGGTCGATTTTGTTCAGCCGAGATTAATGCTTTGCAATATTTTGTAATTGGGATGCATCAAGGGCAGTCAGCTTTACAGCTTTCTTGGGAGATTTAAGGCGTACTACTAAATGGCTACCTACTACGTACGCATTGGGGAAAATTGTTGTTCTTTACACATAGTTTCCAAATCTATTATTCCTCTTGAATTATAAAATTCGATTGCTTATAGTTGTATAAGCAATTGCCAATACAACCTGTATCTACGAAAGAGTGTACTTGTGAGCAAAGCCATTGGAGAAGTTTATGGTATATATCACTAAATGAATGGCTATATATTGGGGATGCAGTCTTTTGTAGTTTTTTTTTCACTTTCCAGATATAGCGCTGAAACAATGCATAATCTTAGAGTCAGCGTCTTGTCTTTGGTACTGGGAATTGCCGGTTCACTGTTGGCATTGACTTCCTCTTGGATGCTGGTAAGTAAATGTATATAATTTGCTACTAATTAATAACCTCAAATTTGTTTTAGATTGCAGAGAAAGATTTTAGAGCTGGAATGTTGATTGGAACTTTTTTGTTTTCCTTAGAGATGTTGTCTCATTCAGCCCAGAATTATGAAGATCGAGTAAAACCAGTGTTGAAACTTTACATTGCTTTGGTTTTTATTTGTCTGGTTTCAGTTCGGTGCAATATATGACGTAGCTCTCCAGGCGGAATGGTACAATTGGGATACAAGAAACAAAAAGGCGTACATGTTTCTGATCCAGAAATCCGCTCAGGTTGTTCCGTACCAGTTTTTCAACACTAGAGTTAATCGGTCATTTCAGTTACAGGTAACTTTTCTCTATACTGATGGAAAGGAAAAACTTTATTTTTTCTTTTAGTTCTTGAAAGTACTGTATTCTAGTGCCAGCGTGGTTATGCACATCTACTTCTCAAAACACTAGCATTAATAAAGTTGACCATCTTAGCTCATTATTAATATACAATACAATGCTTGAAATACAATAAACTGCTTTGAAAAATGCTGCTGCAAAACGGACTTTGTAAACTGATTTTGTTAAAACGTTTATTTAAAGGAAATTAGAATAAGCAATACATTGAACCAAATTTATAGAAACAAATAAGAAAAGTGGAAACTACAAATTTCACAAACTTTGCTCAACTTTTGGACCTGCTAAGCTCCGACTACCTAATCCCTATCGTTCGCGATAATGGCCTCGCCCCACCCTCTCCATATCCACTCTATTAACTTTCCCATTCACCCGTAACTTAAGCAGGTCCCAAAGAACCTCCTCGTTCCTCATTCTCTCTCTCGCGGCCTCTCGCTCATTTCTCTTACACTCCTCTCTCGCATGGTGAGAGTTTTCTTCACCCTCTCCACAGTCACACCCCCCGCTTTCGCGTAGGCCCATTCTCCTCAGGTATGCGGCCGGGTTGCAGTGCCCCTTCAGAAGCTGATTTCCCCTGAAAGACAATGACAACCTGTCCGCTCCCACTTCCTTACACACTTGGTAAACCTCCCTACCCTTGGTTGAAGTATCCCAAATGCCCTGCCACTCTCTTCTGATCCATTCCGCCATTCGCTTCTTAATGTCCTTGCTCCCCCACAGCTTCAGCCCTTCCCATCTCCCAGGTTGGCCCTCCCATCTAGCCCGTCTGGCCAGGCCCGTCCGCTTTCCTCACTCCCTCACTTTCCCGTCCCTTCCACGCCCACCCTGTAACCCTTGCACACCAGCTTCGCATCCATGCTGCTCACTCTCTACGACCTTGTGCAGGCTCGGTTGTTGAACCATATGGACCGCAATAAGGCAGTCTGAGCAAACCCTATAGCGCCCCATTTCCCTTTCCCCTATGGCCCTAAGCGCTTCCCCTATCCCCAAAATCTCCGCACTAAGACTATCCCTCTCCTTGTCCTCCCAGAGGCCAATTTCAAACCCGCCCTCTCCCCATGGTGACAACGGTCCGGTAGCACCGGACCGAATCCAGCAAAAACTTCCTCTCCGCCGCCCCCAAGTGCCTTATCACTCTACTGTCACTCGCCCTTTCCCCCCAGATCTGACGGCCGTAAAGCACCGCAGGTGCCGCCACTCTCTCCATGATCGCCCTCACCTTCTCCTTGTCCATTCTCCCTTTATTTCTGCAGAGGCCAGTCAATTTACTGACTGTCTCCGCCATCCTTCCTAACCGCCTACTTCCTAGACCGTTGGTAGGTCTCCCATTCGGTCTCCTCATCCAAAGTCAGATCTGGGTGGTACTCCCCAATCATTTCCCGATCCCTCATTTTCCCTGCCCCAATTTCCGTACCATCTCTAGTCTTTAGTGCGGAGTTCCCCCTTTTGACACCCCACTTAGCCACAGCCTCCCAGACCTTGCCCCAGGAATTCTCCGTGGTCAGGTCCTCAATTTCCTCATTTCTCTGCTGTTTCTTTCCCAATCTGATGGCTCTTTTAAACCTCTTTCGCTCTGTATAGGATCCTCGTTCCACCAGCGGTTTTGGGCCCTTCCACTCCTCCTTACTCTCTTTATCTTCTTACACGCTTCCCTACAAAAGTGCTGCATCCTCTCCGCCTCCAACTCGAGTCCAAACATACTCACACAGATTCCCTCGGTAACCTTCCCAGTCCGTTCCATGAAAATCATACACCACTCCACCCCTTTCTCTCTGCCAGATAACCTTTGACCCTGAAAGTCACATATTTGTTATCACTCTGCTAGTTCTAATTCCCTACTCCAGGTTACGTCAACCCAAACCCTTCCGTTCGCGCTATCGAACGTTGGACCCCAACTGGGGTCGTTCGCGAGCTCCCACCCATACATTACTGCCATGGCCATCATTTCATCCGTCACCTCCCCGCCCCAAACCACATTCTTTGCGTTCCCGGCCAGTATAACCGGTCCTTCAACGCTTCTCCACACTCTCTCATTCTCTTTCATCCTCCGGTTTGTACGACTCCCCGTTGACGGTTTGTCGTACACCCCGAATACCCTTACATCTCCATCCCTGACTCTAAAAATTACGCTAGCTACATTCTCACTCGTCCAGATAACCGTCTTGGCCTCCGGTTTGCCAAAACGCTTATAACCCTTCCACTCCGTTTCTCGCTTAAAAGGTTCCGAGAGTATCACCACATCCACTCCGTTCGACTCCGCAAACTCTCTCATCAGCCCCGTTGCGTCCTTCCCTCTGCCCAGATTAGCTTGGAGAAACTTAGCCATTGTAGTTTGGGTTTAAGAGCCGTTGGTCCAGTTTCCTCTTGTACACCGGACATCTCTTGTCCGATGCACTATGGCATCGGTCCCTCCTTGCTACCCCCATCTTTTTTCAATTGGGGCAATCCCGTTATTTGCAAATCAGAAAACGCGTTTATTCCGCGGTTTTTCGCGGTTCCTCGTGGTACCACGGAACTCTTCGATTCCGCGTTTGCCACTGAAGTGCCCCAGTGACGTGTGCACACAGCAAAACTAGCCAAAACACCAAAAAAATACCCCAACTTACGGTTTGTCGCCAATGTCCGCTTTAAAGGTGATATTTTGTCTCTCTCGCACCCACTGGCGTTGATTTTTGCAAAAATCGCCCACTTTCCACACCGGTTTTCACTGGAAAAACGTGAATATTCTTAAAAAGCACCCACTAATTTGCCCTTAGGGCTGCTAATTTAACCCCGAGCTATAATAAAATGCCACTTTTTTTTAGATCGTTTTCCGCCGGTTTTTCCACTGACTTTAAATTTTCCACGCACCAGCGATTTCCCTACTTTCCGCGGGTCGCGAAATAAATTTTACAACTCCCGTGCACCAAACTTTTCCGTTATTCCAAATCGTAAACCGTTTCACGCGCCAAATTAGTCCGTTTTTCCAAATCAAATCAATTAAAACACAATCGTCCGTACAGTACGACGTCTAAAGACCAAGTGAAGGTCTTTAGACGAGGTAGGTAGGAACAGTGGGAATTTGGTTAATCCATTCATGCGCGTCACTAATTAGATGACGAGGCATTTGTCTATGGTAGAATCAGAGAGGAGCTGACATGGACTGACCGAGTAGTCAGTTAAAATTTATGAGTCGGCCGGCGGTGTGTACCCCCCATCGCATGATGGTCGCGATGCTGAGTGAGCACTCCTGCGGATCCCGGACGACGTACTTCATTCCGCCACACTCTGCTCATAAATGTCCGATGGAGTGTGGACGCCCACTTAAGCGCACTGTGTACACAGCTTGCAATCAAGAAACTCTCTGAATGAGAGTGCCTGCTAGCCCAGATCCTGAGCCTTTTTATACATGGACGCGCGTTCGTTACGGCCACCTCTCCGTTGACCGTATGAGCGTTCCGGTTTTGGCTGCGGCCAAAGTGGCGATCTGCCTGATGAGCGTAGAAACGCCGCCGACCACTTTCATGAGTTCCCGAAGACACTGCTCGAACCCATCGGGTAACAGAACAGCGGTTTCCGTTTCTTCACTTCCATGGCAGGCCTTCCACGGTGGAGGCAGGTAATGATGAGGAGGGCCTGCTCGAAGGCATCAGGGTTTCCACTTCGACTATCTCCAGCGAAGCCTAGCGTCGCGCGGCACGACGCTTTGTTGGAACCCCATTACTGGAGCCATCTTGGTCCAGACCCCTCTTCTTCGAAGCGTTCACTGAAGTCTGGGTGTCAGCGGTGTTTATACTACTAATAGCATCCCCTTCCCGTCAATTCTAGGTTTCTTATCGCCGGCCAAAGTCGACGGCAGAGGCGCAGATTCATCTCGAGGCCTTTTGTTGGCGCGAACGGGCGGTACAATAGGAGGAGAACTCGGGGAGTCTTCTCCAGAGAGACGATGTTGTGGGACCTTGTACTGTCTCTTTTTCCTCCCGTAGCGAACCTGATCGATGGTCCAGCCTGTCAGCTCTGACAGAGCTTTGTTGATTTTCGTAGGGGGAATGCCCCACGAGCCCCGACCCGAGCCATCACCTAAAGGGTTCCGGCTTCCTCGTACTCCTTCGAATGCACCCTCCTCTCATGTGCTTTCGTGGCTTTAAAGGCCTCAAAGCGTGCGTCACACCAAGCGCACTTCGTCCGATCTCCACACTCACGCGCCCACTTATGCCGCAATAGATTTGCAGCATCGGGGAATGTCTTATGACAATCCTCACACCCATGTAGATGGTTGGGAGGTCCGGTTAAAACACGGCCCCCTGTGCCCGCGTTTTGAAATGGCACCATCCATGTCAGATTTGTCTCATCTGCTGGCTGGAGGCGGTGTCCCCGGTCGACTACTACCCGCCAAAAAACGAGTCATAAAAAAGGCCGACGACCCGGACTGATCCGAGCCGTCGGCCGTTAATACGTCCCGTCTCCTATTGGGGCAGCTTCCCGAGGACAGAGCGCGGCTTGCCACAGCCGGCTTGGGACCTGAGGCGGTGTTAGGCGGTCCCCTAGAAGTCCCTACCTCTGTCTCGGTATCTACCCGAGAAGATAAGACATACCCAAATTGTAACTTCCCGACCCTATAAAGGGCTTGAGTCCATCCTGTACCAACCATCCAGCAAAACCACCCCCTAAGAAAACGCCATTCCATCTCCGCCATCCAGCAACTGTGCACATCGAAATTCACACAGCCACTGAACCTCTAACTAACGGGGAAAGAAGATTCCTTTATTTCCACCAAAAACCCTAATCCTAAGAACAAAAAAATATAACTAAAACTTTCACTTTCAATTTTCAACTTTCAATTCCTAAAACTACCTCGTGAAATACTAACATATTCCTAATCTAACAACTTAATCTTAACAAAAACCATTATTTACATTACATACAATTTGGTCCTGGTCCTCCAACTGGTCCTTTCTTATCCCATTTCCGCGCTATAACCTCGCCCTCTCCTACAACACCTATTCCTGTACCCCAATCACCCACCGACGCATCTACCCACACTCTACTTTCACCCTTCACCGATACACCAAAAGTTTCCAACCCGGAAAAGGCCTATCACATTCACTCGCCGCATTCACACTTCTTTCACCCTTCCTTCCAACTCCAAACACACTCTGCCAGTAAATGCCAAGGCGGCAGCCCAGCCAGTACCCTCAGCGCCTGCGTTAACACCGTCCTGTAGCATCTAGCAGTGGCCAAGAGATGTTAAAATAATCAATTTTACAGAACATACTACATAAACATTATGTCATCTAATGACAATTTAAGATACTCAGGTTAAGGAAGATAGACGGTAATTATTATTCGAGTGTGCTTATGTCTTTACATTGTTTTATGTCAGTAAAATAAAGTTGTATAAAATCTAATAAAAGTATCTTCAATCTCTTTGACCAGTTCATAAATGGATAAAGGAAGCTGTAGAAATTAACAAGAAAAACTTTCTCTGAGCCGCCGCAAGATGCTTCACCACCCTCAAATCCCTTTCCCTTCCCGCCCTAACTTCCGCCCCATACAAGGCCGCTGGCTGAACTACATTTTCAGTTACCACTTTTACTTTTTCTTTGTCAATCCTTCACTTGTTCCTGCAAAGTCCAGCTAACTTATTCGAATCCTCCCCCATCTTGCCACGCGCTTTCGCTACATGAAGAGAGACTTCTTATCCCACCGGATACCCAACACCTCCACTCATTCGTTACATTCAACCCGCCACTCATCCATCCTTAAAACAGGAGGCCTAATCTTCTTCTTAAGCTCCACTAACATGGCTTTTGTCTTTTCCTGATTATACCCCATCCTGGTTTTATCCTCCCACGCGCAGCACCTCCTCCCAATTCCTCTCAATCTCCTTTACTGACACCCCAGCCACCAAAAGAATCTGGTCGTCAGCAAAGGCTTGCCCATACACTTTCCCTCTAGCATCAGCCATACTAATGTTCTGCAACCACTCATTCATACACACTAACCACAATATCGGGCTCAAGCTGGACCCTTGTGGACAGCCCCTTGCTATGTCCAATGTAACCCTTCCAATCTTCACCTTCCTCCTATTTAAGAAATCCCAAGCACATTCCCTCATTGTAGTCGGAACCCCATCCACTTTCATTCTCTCAGCCACATATGGAGGCCACGCCATGTTGAAAGCATTTTTCAAATCAAGCGTGACCACCAACACATTCCACCCTCTTCCTTTAAACCTACCCTACTTGGGGTTCATACTTGGGGTAGGTTTAAGGTGGATTGACATTTCATCCATAATCGAACCAGCAACCAGTTTTTTCCCTTTTTGACTTTCCACTTCTACTTTAGCTTTTACAGTTCGAAGGGCTTCCAGTGGTGCCATAGACCGAACCACCGTTATACCATTTGGATAACGAACGTGGGTGAGGTAAAGCAGATTTTTCAAACATATGCTTCTAACATAATTATAAGCAGACGAGGAATAGAAATTTAACGTAAGAGCAAAGCATCTTACTTCTGGACTACATTTGGACCGACTTTTCTTCTGTAGTCTGAGCAGAAGTTGATTTTCGGCCTCAGAAATGCATTCCTAAACAAAAATCAATATTTTATATTATTATTTGAAAAATTAGTTATTCCTCTACTTTAGGACTGGAGTTTGTTTCTATATGATCTGCTACCTATTGTAAATGTAATTATGTTATACTAGTTCATTTTATTACTTTTTTTTCTTGCTAAATATCAACCTTATTTTAAACCATTTAATTTAATGCTTTTACAATGTGAAATAGTTTTTCCTAATGCATTCTTAAACAAAAATGAATATTTTATATTATTATTTGGTAAATTAGTTATATCTCTACTTTAAGACTGGAGCTTGTTTCTATATGATCTGCTAGAGATCGAATCACCTAAGTAAAGGTCAAGGGCGTCATCATACGATGTCACAGTATCTGTACCTCTCGCTTTAAACATTGCTGCTCTCGTTACTTTGCTCGTGCTATTCTTTGTTCAGTGAAATGAAATTTAATTAAGGGCATCGGTAAAGCAAAACCTCTTATGGGAGATTCAATGCATTTTATGACAATCTTTTAACCCAAATTAAAAAAAAACTAGGCTAGGTATTGCTGTTTTTTAAACGGCATATGAAAGAAGACACTTGCTAGAATGTGCGAAAGTCAATATAATTTTAATAGTACGTAAATTAAAATATTTAGAAGCATTTTAACAAAATGATAAAATTACCATAATTTTCAAGTCACTATTTTTCCTACCTGCAAAACTTTTTTGGTGACAAAAATAACTTTCGCACATTCCCCAAACCTTTAGCTATTTAATAAAAAAAAATCACGTAAATAAGTTAAAAATTAAAGTGGTAATTTGGGTTAAAATATAGGACTAAAAAATTGCTCGAATTAAGGAGCGGAAATCTTGCATCTTTGTTCCATATCACTCTAGGAGCCTCGTCGCTTAAACAGTAATGTCTGTGTTAACACTGCCGTAGTTTTATCGACAGAAACAAAGAACGAACACTGTTTTTTATATATTTTTCTACACGTAGGCCAAGCATCGCGATCGAAAAACGTAAAGTCTTTACCGATCCCCTTAAGGTAAATAGGTGTAAGTGAAAGCAAAACTCAGAGTCGATGTCCACAAATATATATTAATAAATTGTTATCTGCCTAACATGTTTCGGGTGTATTCAGACACCCATCTTCAGAGGCTGAAAGTTGTACAGTATGTTAGTTAATTACTTACAAAACTAAGGACATGGAAGCCTACCTTAACTAGATCACTAGTCTGCTGGCTGTCATTCTACAAGGCTGCTGGCAGTTTTTTTTTCTACACAGGGGAAAAAAACCTTAATCAAAAAACCCAGTTCTGGTTCTGAGATGACAGTTTGCTTGGTTTTTTATTCTTGAAGGGGAAAGAAAATTAATCAAAACCCAAGGAAGTTGAATGATGTAAAAACTGCATGTTTATCTGTATTAAAAGAACATGAGTAGAAATAGGATGTCCTGAAAGAGTATATGTAATGGGGGAGGCAGATAAGTTAAAAGGGCAAAACTGCATATCTTACCTGAAGGAGACCAAGTAGATACGAAAGGGACGTCACACAATAAAAACCTCGGTGGACATTCACAAGTGGGACACTGAACAGGTTAAAATAGGGGGAGAGTTTTCCCTTTTTATCACTATGGTAGTGTAACCGTGCGGGGCTTCATGGCTTGGGTGCAGCCAGTGGCGGCTCCTCAATAAGTGCACATGTGCACGTACACTCCCAAATTTTGAGTCCAAAAATGCATGTTTTCATCAGTCACGTGTTATTTTTCTTCGCGACTTTTTAAAATGCTTCCAGTATTTCCTAACGTTAGTGTGCAATATTTGAAAACAATTACATATTTTAAAATTGTAGGAATTTTGGGCGTGGTCTCAAAAAATTTTGCGCTAATTGACCCTCCTTTTGTGCACTACCTTTCAAATTTACTACGAGCCGCCACTGGGTGCAGCCGGACATGAAATGGACAAAATAGTTCCCAACACACGCCAAGGGCAGGTTGCAGGAAACGGAAGTCTAGGGGGCAGCATCATATTGCCAAATCCGAAAAAACCAAATAACCAAATCCCCCAAAAAGCGGAAAAGGTCAAAAAACCGAAAGCAGGACATGACAGACAGCTGACAATACATGTGTAGTCGGTGTACTCCATCAAAACAATACAGTGTAAACAAATAACAAAGTTAGATTAAATTAAAACTTAATACTAATTATCGGACAGCTAAATTATAGGGTTGTACAAATAATGACATGGCTAGTTAACGAATGAAGATTAAAATTAAAGTTAAACACTAAGCAACCTTCAAACTGGAGACATAAAAGTACAGATTTAAACATAGTTCTTGGTCACAGACAAACGTAGGTATCCAAGCAGTGGGAATTAATTGTGGGCAGGTTAAGAGGGGGTTGAAATCTAGCACAGGGGGGCCGGGACAGTGTCCGTGTGAAAACATGAGTACAAACATCCAATTCAGGTGAAATAAAAACTTTCTGTCTAGAATGGTGGGTATCAGGAATGGCTGTAATTCTTTTAAGATTGTCTTTCAACCGACTAACGTAAGAAGTTGGGTCAGTAGAGTGTTGGGGCGAGGAAAGAAATGAAAAAAATCACCAGGAAGACGTAGGGTTGAACCACATACCATTTCCGGTGAGTAACCAATATTTTCACGTACGGTAACACTCAAACCAAGTAAAATTGATGGCAAAATCTCAGTCCAATGTTCAGTAGCATGAGCCATGATTGCAGCTTTAAGTATGCCATGCCATCTTTCAATTTTGCCGTTGCAACTGGGGTGGTAGGGAGAGGAACGGGCTCTATAACAACCCATAGTTAGGGCTAAGGCATTAAAAAGACTACCTTCAAATTGACGTCCCTGGTCTGTAACGATTTTATCAGGAGAACCAAAACGACAAATCCAGTGAGAATAGAAGACAAAAGCGATGGTTTCGGTAGTAATGTCCGTTAGAGGAATAGCTTCAGTCCAGCACGAAAATTTGTCAATGCAAGTTAAACAGTAGGTGAAACCTTGAGATGAAGGTAATGGACCTACAATATCTAAATTGACAACTTGGAAACGGTCTGCAGGGACCTGAAAATGTTGTAAAGGAGTGACCGTATGCTTGTGTACTTTGGCTTTCTGACAATTTAGGCAACTTCTGGTCCAATCTCGTATGTCCTTGTGCAGAGATGGCCAAACAAATCTTGATGAAATTAGTTTGTCAGTGGCTCGAATGCCGGGGTGAGACAGATCGTGAAGAATTGAAAATACCTTGCGCCGAAAAGTTGCAGGCACAAAAGGTCGTACGATTGTGCTTTTCACGTCACAATAAACTGAAGAAGTTGTATCAGAAAACGTGTACTGCTGAAGACTTAAAGAAGTAGATATGGGACTCTGTAAAATGGTCTGTAGTTCGGGATCATTTAGTTGGTGAGTTCGAAAAACTTCATAGTCAATAGTTTGAGGGAGATATATACTCTCGAGAAAATGCGTCTGCAAAATAATATCATTTGTTTTTACCGGAAATGTACAAAATATCTGTGGAAAATTGGAAAACCAATTCTAAGTAGTGAGCTTGTCTAGAAGCTTTATCAAGCTTTTGCTTAAAAGCAAAAATAAGCGGCTTATGGTCCGTGAAAATTGAAAATGTCCTTGCTTCCAAAAGATAACGAAAGTACTTCACAGCCGTATAAATTGCCAGTAATTCACGATCGTAGGTGGAATATTTAGCCTGTGCAGATGTGAATTTTCTGGAAAAGAAACTGATTGGCTTCCAAACATTGTCAACCAACTGTTCAATCACCGCGCCCATTGCTTTATCTGACGCATCTGTAGTCAGACAAAGTGGAGCTGTATGTGAAGGATGTACCAAAAGGGTAGCATTAGCTAAGTTGTTCTTACAGTGCTGAAAGGCTGTTAAAGCTTCAGGGGACCATATAAGAGGAGTGGCGTCGTTTCTCTTGCCGTTATGGTGGAGTTTATACAATGGAATTTGATATTCAGCTGCATTTGGAAGAAAACGGCGATAAAAGTTTATAACACCTAAAAATCTGCGTAAATCACAAACGGTTTTGGGAAGAGGATAGTTCAAAATTGCTTCTACTCTGTCGGGCAATGGAGCTGAACCTTCTTGTGATACCTGATAACCCAGAAATTGGACTTTCGACTGACTTACGCCGAATTTGCATTTCTCCAATTTGATGGCTAAACCATATTTTTCTAAACGCTGAAATACCAGTTTTAACTGTTCCTGATACTCAAATTCACTCGACGAAGCAATAAGAATATCGTCAATATAGGCAAAACAAAATGACAAACCATTGAGGACTTCGTGAATAAACCGTTGAAATGACTGGGCAGCGTAAGCCAAATTGCATTCGGGTAAGTTCAAACAATCCAAATGGAGTAATTATTGCCGTTTTGGGAATATAGCTAGGGTCAATAGGAATTTGGTGGTAAGCACGGATGAGATCTAATGTCGAAAATATTGATTTACCTTGCAGAATGTGAGAGAAATCTTGGATATTGGGAACAGGGTATTTATCAATAAGGACTAGACGATGGTCGGCAAATACCATTTTCCAATAAAAATTGTATCTCCTTCTTAGCAATGTCGAGCTTATCACTCAGTAAGCGACGTGCTTTTGCGGAAACGGGCTGACCTTCCGTTGAAATTATATGTACAGTAGAATGCTTTACCGTAGAGAATTTGAACAGTTTGCTATAGAATAGAAGGAAATTGTTTCAACAAGTGAGCATATTTGCAGTTGTCAGAAACGGTGTGAACCGAACCAACAATAGAATATTTAGTTTTACACGGAACTTCAAGGTGTGTGGTAATGTCTGCTAGAATATGCCGCTTGAAATAAATAAGCAATTTAAAATGGGAAAGAAAATCTGCACCGATAATAGCGTGGTCGATATTGGCAATGACAAAAGTCCATGAAAAAGTTCGTCTCAAACCTAAACTAATATTAAGCTTAGTTGTACGAAAAGTGGATATAACTGTACCGTTAGCCGCGTACAAAAATGTATCCGCGTTATTTTTAGGCAACAGTGAAAGATCCGAACCAGAATCAATAAGAAATTTAATACCTGTTAAAGGGTAACCAAACGACGACTGATGGTGTTGCCATTATGGTGACCGGCCATGTCCACACCATTCGTCACCATTAATGATGCGGGGAGTCGTTTTCCTGGTAACTGCAAGGTGATTTGCACGCTCGAGCTTTTTCTTTGAAGCGAAGGTGGTACCAACATAGGCCAGAACCATCGCGGGCTCCGGAAGGACTGACACCACGCGAAACAGTTGATTTGGACCTTTTCTGCTGAAATTGACGATGTTCGAGCTTTAATTCTGCTACTTGTCTAGTCAACTTTTCAATTGCAGCTGCGAGGTTGTCGTTATTGTCCTGAGCAACGGAATACGCCTTGGGCCGCTCAATTTCGGATATCCTATCTGCCATCCTTGCGATACTATCCAGTGAATCACTGCTTGCCGTAAGCACAGATTGGATGTTAGTTGGAAGATGCTGCATCCAAAGCGTCTTCATAACCTCTTGGGAAATTGCGGTACCGCCTAATCGTGCCATCTCAACTAGCAGTTGTGAAGGTTTTTTGTCGCCAAGTGAAACTACGCTTAACAGTTTCCGGAGCTTCTTCTCGTTTGAATCAGAGTAATTATCGATTAAACGAGCTTTAATCTTTTCATATTTGTTCCTTACAGGTGGATTAACGACAAAATCAGCAACCTGGGTAATAATCTGGGGAATATCTGTATCAATAGCGCTAATAACGTAATTGTACTTAGTAGTGTCCTGAACGACGTTAGCAATCTGGAACTGGGCTTCTAACTGGATATACCATAGTTTCGGGTCAACGCGCCAAAATTGAGGTGGTTTGATCGAAACACGTTCATCCTGAATGGGCTGAACAAGACCTGATTCAGCACAAGCTTCCTGCAGCGGTGGGGCCAACAATATTGGAGATTGATTAGGCAAGACTGCAGTGGGAGCGAAAACGTCGGGGTATTGTTGATGTGCAGTGTCGTTATTGGCCTGTGACATGCTTAAGCTGGTAATTTACTCAAACTATTGCACACGTGGTGTGCCCTTGAAGATTGCTTGCCGGGACTTATGCTAGTCTTGCTTGTTGTCCAGATCACCGATAACACCATAAACCGAATTGCATTTATTCTTTGCTTGTTGATAGTCTGCGGTTATTGGGACATTTCCTGCATGCTTAAGACTAAATACACCACCGTGATATGAGGAAAACCGAAAAACTAGAACTAGCACGTTCACCAGACAACCATTTTCCACTTGCCCACACACCGTAACTGTCTAAAAATAACCGGGAAAAATGTGCAATGTCAAATAAAAAATAACCTAAGTCGTCTGTCATTATCTTGCCCAACACGGACAGGTAAGGTGACACTAACTTACTCCGAGTAAAGAAACGAACCAGACGGTAGGCAACACCGCCACAGATTAATCCAAAACAAAACACAGCCAGAAACGACACATGTCAATAGCGCCAAACAGCGGTAAACTGCCAACTGCAACAGATGCACAATCGACAGAGTTCGTTTCCCCTAAGCAAAGCGGCACGTGACGTCACAACGGATGCTCTGGCATGCAACATACTAAAAACTTATAAATACTTATATAAAAAAATATATTATATAAACTACACTTTGGCATAAAAAGTAGCTGGGCAACGAGAGAATGACAGTTGCTAGAGTATTTTGTTTATATTTTGTCACTCCGGTTTAAAAATTAATTACGCATAAACTGTACATAGTAAAAATTATATATTTACAGGGTCTTTTAAGCATTATATAAACTACACTTATACACATTTTCAATAATTTATATCAAAAGACCTATATGATATGATAACAAATTAAAAACAAAATTTTAACTTTCACACCCTGTAAATTTCTTAATATTAACTTTCAGTATAGGACAATTTAGCTGAATCGTATTATTTTGATGTCAGGAATATGCTGCAGCTCTATGTCCCATTACTTATGGTCCACTCTGTGTATAAACAATCTTTATTTTCTACAATAAAAAAAACATGGCCTTTCTGCCTATGTTAACAATTTTTTTTTATTTTTTAACAATTTTTCTTTATTTCTAATAAATATACAGGGTGATTCACGCTGTTGTATCTATCTGTCCGACTAAAAGGTGACCTTGACCACTCTGTAGGTTTTTTTCATTTTCTGTCTCTGGCTCTGGGCGTTTCAACCATATAGTATTGTCTAACTGAGGACAAAAGGTCACATAAGCAAACCTTTCAGGACTTGAGAATTTAATTAAAGTTTAGAGCACCGTTTTGTTGACAAATTCACCATTTTTATAAAATATCTGACAAACGGTGCAAGATAGGGAAGTATTAACATTAATTACTAACCTTGTTGCGAGGAATTCTAGATTAAAAACGAGGTGTTCCATTTGAAAATCAAAAGTTGGTGTTTTTCCGACTGATCTGGCACCAACGTTAAGTCCAAATTATTTTGGAAAGAGAGTTTGGACCCAACCTAGGCTACACTCCAAATTGCAGTGAAAAATATTGAGTTGTTCTCTAGATACTTCTAATATACCATAACCGGGAATCACCTTGTATATTGTCACGTTAAGGGGTAGCCCAGAGATAGAAAAACTCAGGTTTTCACAGGTAACCCATTTTATTTGAGTAGTTAAAACAATGGGTACAATAATAATAGTACAATAATTTTCGTCAGGTCATTTACAGACTGAGTTATTTTTGTCAAGCCAACTAACAGGCACTTCAGACACCAACTCTCCCTCATCTTCTTCCATCAAGTGGAATTTTACAACAGCAAAGCTATTTTCATAGGGAATGCATACAGCCTTTCCTACCACATCTGCTAAATTATATGACAAAATAAGTTCATTAAAATAGCCCAGATTTACTCGCTGGATCCTGGAATCCATAGGCTCATCAAAAAAACTACCTAAAGATTTCAAACATTTTCCTTTAAGAATAATGAATTTTCAAAACTCGTAACATTGCTTCTTACGTACTTTTTGTTTCGTTTTTTGACCTAAACTTTACTAGTTAAGCTATTTCCTTGTTGTTGTTGTATTACATGTGTAAAATAAATAATTAATGCAAAGGAAAAACTATTTTTTTTTAATGTGTCGACAATAGCAACTAGTAGTTTGCAAGGAGCGAGTTTTGGTACTCAGTGGTGCAAGAACACAGTTTTGAAACCAACTTAGCTACAAGAAAACAGTTTTGTTTCTTGCAATCCAGGTACATGCGATTAGAGGTAAGAAAATTAATTTATCATAATTTTATTTTGTTAGTGAATAAACCTATGAGAATACTATGACAACCAGTTGTCGTGTTAAATTCTTAGGTACACACAGGTGTACTCGTTGTCTTCCCCAACTGTTTCTGTAGAAGTTTGACCACATCAGTCAATTTTTCTTTTTTTACTTTCACTGTGTGGGGTAAATGGCGAGGCTTAATCAGTGCGAGTGTTTTTCCTTTTTTTAGAACTCCTTTGGGAACACCCAAGCCGGTTCTGTAGGGCTCTTCCCCTTGGACTGATATAACTCCTCTGTTTCCTTTCGTTAAGATGATGCGTTTGCTTGGTGCAAATTTAAAGAGTGGAGCACCTGCAGGTTTTAACACAGATGAAACCTAGGCTTTCCAATCCATAACAGTGACTTCTTCAGGCACCTTCCGTACAGTTCCAAACTCGCAAAAAATGTGGAGGTATTCTTCTCGGTCAATCAAAGTATCGATTTTTCTGAGTGACCAACAACGGGAAATTATATTTTACCCCCTCTTGAGCCGATTTGGAGTGATTGGAATTAAACTGGTTATGAAATCTCCGAATGTCCTACATACTAAGTTGTTCACAAACCAAAACATTTTTTTACCATGACAAGTGTTAAAACTGTGGCTTTACAGGAAATCCTTTAGATTTGTATCTGTAATAGCAAAATAAAATATAGTAAAGGCTGTAAAACATTGTTTATACCCATGTCTGCTCTTACCTCTTATGTTTGGCTTTGGACTGTGTTTTTTTTACAAAACTGGTTAGTAAAAACGGAGAGAGAAGTTATTGGAAACTTTTGAAAAAGAAGGTTATGTTAAGATGTTGCATTATGAGCGCAAGAAGCGAGTTTTTCGTGTTCTTGGACATTTTGTTGCCTTCAAAACCAGGCGCGCGTTTCGTAATGACCTTTAGTGGTCTAATATGTACAAAGCGGTAAAGCGAGTGATTACAAATTGTGAACTTTGTCAGAAAACGAAGTGTAGTAAAAAACCAAAGCAGCCTTTAGAGCCCATTACGGACGCGGAGAAAAACGATCTTTTAGCAGTAGATTTTTTTGGGCCACTTTCAACAAGCCGAAGGGGTGTGAACTATATTTTTGTCATTATGGATGTGTTCACTAAATATGATTTTTGAGATTTTTTGCTATTAAGAAAGCAACCACGCGAATTCCGGTAAATAAAATGCGACAGTATTTTACCGAAATGGCCGTGTGTAAAAGGGTGTTGAGCGACCAAGGTACTCAATTTAGCTCGGTACGTTGGAAAAGCGCGCTGGACGAAATAGGTGCCAGAGTACATCAGTTGTGTCGTGCGTTTGCGGAGACTGTCACGCCCGGTGGGCATGGGAAGTAAATAAATTTGAGGAGCTGATGAATTCGGTAGTTCATGAGACCATGGGATTTGCCCCCAGAGAATTGCAGTTAGGGCTGCCCGGGCTAAGTCTGTTGCCAGCCAAATTGCAGGGCCCCATAACCGGTCCTGCGAATAACGAATCCCAATTAGTATTGGCGCGTGAAACGTTTTGGTCACAGGCGGAGAAGCGAAGGTTGAGGGCGAAGTCCGGAAACTATCCTGCGTTTAACCAAGGGAGCAAGCAAGTTAGAGCAGAAATCCGGAAATTCATGTACTTGTACGAGGTTCCTTATAGAGTTAAAACAAAGATAGCGGAAAATACATACATTTTGGAGTATCCTAGTACTCGGAAGGAGCGCGGTCATTCTATGTGTCTCACTTGAAATCATACTTTGTGGATGTTGAGCCGTATGCGAACATAGGGGGGTCAGGTTGTAGCGATATATTTTCAGATGAAATATGGATTTTATATATTTGGTCTCTGCGGACTTGCTTGGCATAGGAACGGTTTTTTGCATACAGATTCCGATCGATTTTGTCGATGTGTATCGGGTTTTTGGTTCTCGAAGTCTGTTGAGAGCAGTTGCTATATTAACCTGATAACCTTTGGGTGTGTGTTTAATAATTGATTGATAGTTGTTGGAATGCATTGCTTGGTATTAGGTAAGTTCCGATTTTTGTAATTTGTATGTAGTTTAATAGAAGTCCATCGCAACTCAGTGTTTTATTGAATTACTGGCAAGGAGAGTAAAGCCCTGTAACTCACTGCACCCTATTTTGAAACCCCAAAAAAATCCGTTACAAGCAATTGTGTATTTAGGGCCCGCTAGCTCTGCTAGGGAACACCTTTCGACTGCAGCTTAAATTAAGTTTAGTTTTTATGTACTTCTTAATCAATTTGGACCACCCTATATATCGTAAATACGGACGTGGATAATCTGGTTACAATAATCCAGGTTGCTTTGACGGTTATTGCGTAGTTCAGCCAACAATGGAAATGTTTAATACTGTGACGTTCGAGTAATTTTGTTCGATTTCTGGTATACTCATACTGATTTAATTAGCAAATAAGAGAAAAACTTAAATCACTAAATTTCGAGCTGAATGTTATTATCTTTTGACTAATAATACAGGAGGATTTTCTTTTAATAAGATAACAGCTTTGTTCAAAATATCACGCATAAACCTAAACAAACTGTAAAACAAAAGCTATAAGATTTTAGTGAGTTATTATTAAGTTACTCTCCGGAGTATGCCGAAAAAATTCCTTGGTCACAGGTCTTGAAAACCATCAAAATATCTCAAATAAAGATGTTTACAAGGGAATGGGGGCCTCAAGTTCTGGCGATTATGATTGGTGAGTAGTTCAGAAGGCAAACTTTGTAGTGCAACGCTTAATTTTAGTGGCTATTGGATGTTTTTCCAATGGACTGGTGATTGGTTGGACATCCCCATACTCACTTTCCATTCCGACAAATATTGAATTCAACATAACTGAAAAAGACACCTCATTTTTCATAATCATCCACCCTGTAGGTAGGTTGTCCCTTACAATCCCTTTAAATTGCACTTCTACAGTTTGTTTCCAGGTATGTTACTCTCAAGCTTGGTTTACTTTAAAATCTCCGAATACCTGGGACGTAAGAAATCTCTTATAGCCCTGACAGTCCCACACTTATTCAGCTGGATTATGGTTTTGTCAGCTCAAAATAAATGGTGGTTTTATGCGTCCAGGTTTTTGGGAGGGGTCGGAGATTGTGTGCTATTTTGCAGCGTCCCCACCTACATAGGGGAGATCACCACGCCCACAATTAGGGGATATTGGGGCAATTTTCCAGTTTTTATTCTGAACTTAGGAATGTTCAGCATGACTGTTGTAGGTACAGGAATTACAGCTATACGGGATTTCTATTTTACAACTTACCACTCCTTTTCGCATTTTCTTAAAAGTTTGAGAAACATTATAAAACGAAAGGATTCTCAACGACGACGTCTAAGGGAATTAATACATAATTTTCCGGTGAATAAGTTCTACGTGCTGAGATATTTATAGAAAATTGGAGGAACAGACATGCGATTCATAAAAATCCATTTTTATTTTCTCACAGTATTTAATAACTAAAATTGCTGAAAAATCTGAATTCGAAAGAAAGCAAATTAAAAGTCGGCTAATAAACATGTGATTCTTAAAACAATTTTTTAATGATCGCAATGACTGATCTAATGATTTTTTAAGTCCCTGTAACTTCGTTATTATGAAAGTGAAAATAGCTACGTTAAAAATGGTGAAAATAGCTTTTACATTATTAAGGCACTTTTTTACGTAGATTATGTTAATATTACTTTTATAGATTCACTATTTTTTGAGTTCTAAACTACACTTCTCCTTTGTTGAATACGAGCCATATTTTATTTTTACCTCATCAGAAAGATTATTTTTCCCCTTTAAAAAGATTTATAACAAGTATGGTTATGGTTAGAAACATTTTGAAGTTCGAATTGCGTTATTTATATGAATATTTGAAATTAAGAACGAATTCGCGCAGAGTGTCGCATGAAAGATAGTGGAGTAATGGCGTAAACTGGGAGAAATAAAAATGTTCTTCAGTATGAAACTCGAGTGTTAATTAATCAAAGATAAAGACATTACATAACTCGTCCTAACTATTGCTTGCATGTTTATATAAAATGTCTTTCCAGTGGCCCCATAAAAAAAATCCAAAAATCCATAAGTGTTTAATCCGGTGATCCTGGTGGGAAAATTTATCAGAAACCATATATGTTATAGGTCATTTTAAAGGACAAAAAGAAATCTTTCTGACGGGGAAAAAATAAAATATTGTTACGGTTTTCCCGTGGGTTTACACAAAGTCAATTTAACTCAACAAGAAATAAATTTATTTACACTTGAAAACACTCCGTACAATAATTAATTCAGCTACCAAAAACACTGCTACAATTCCATAATTATTCTACTCTTTAAACTTCACCGCGTTTCCAAATCCACTACTCCTCCACCGTCTGAAACCGCTTCTTTTATATTCGTTAAACCACGTTCTAGAACCACCGCAAAACGCTTCGCGATTTGCGTCGAACATCGAAGATGCTTCTTGGTGTATCGCTTTCTAACGGTGGCCTACTTTAACACGCGCTCGGCCAGATATTGCGGCGCATCGGATCCATCCCGAATCGAGTGCTCGTTCAGTAAGTATCGAGCATAGTAGGCCCAAACCGTAACAATATGACTCGTATTTAAAAAAGTAGAAGTTTAGTTGGTAACTGAAGAAATACTGAAACTATAAAATATAACATAATCGTAATTTACGTAAAAAGTGCCCTAATATTGTAAAAGCTATTTTCACCAAAATCTAATAATAACGAAGATACAGGAACTTGTACAAAATGTCGAAAAAAATACCCCGGCAACGCCCTTTTGATTTTAAAATTTCTTAATGGTTTTGGTAGTTTCCATATAAAAACAAGCAAATTACGCCACCCTGCACGCTAAAAATTTAATTAGGATATTAATTGACGTCATTTCGGGAAAATCTTTGTAAATTTAGGTCTAAAAATTTACACTTGTAACCAGAAAGAGGGCAATAATATTAATAGGTTATAATTTTATGTATTAACTTGTGTTATCACACCACTCAGCCAAACGCTCCACACACCAATTAGATCGTGTACCTATTATACAACTATAATAGAAAACGTATGTAAGTGTTCTATTCTCTACTGAAAGCCCTAATCAGTCAATAATTAGACCCTGAATATCTCAATTTATTCATTCCTAATATCTAGTAAAAAACGCACATCTTCTCATTGTCCAGTTTAACCAAACTACACGACGAGTTGTAGACGAGATTGGACAATGAACGTCTACAACCGAATCAATGCCTTTCTAAGCCTTATTTATTTATCAGTTAATTGTATATAGCAACAACTATCTTATCTATAGCGTGTTTCACGATAAATGCTTCATATTTTAGGACGTCAAAAAAGAACCCTAGTTTGCTAAATAAACCATGATCCAAAGATGTTTTGTTATGGAGATACATGATGTTAAATTTTGGAAAAAAAATTTTATTTATTTCTTCAAAACGGTTTCAGATATTCTTGTAAAACTTTATAGGTTTGAACTGTCAACGATAAGGCACGTTTTGCAATAAAAAATTAAACTTTTTTAATTTTGCCAGTGCCGTCCAGTCAAACAAGTTCCTAAATAATGTACGCCACTGTTTTTTTATAAAATGCAAATCAGTTTAGAATTCTCCATTCAATTTAGAACAAAAAAGCTATGTAGCAGCTTTTTGATACACCTTTCTGTTTTCCAATAAAAAATTAAAAATCATGAAAATGTACCCATAAAATCAATACTAAATCGTCGACTTTATTATTCAGTATCAAAATTTGAATTCATTTAGTTTGTTTCAAAAATAATATTAATATAATGGAATAAAAAGGAGCGGTTTCGACGGTGGAGTAGTAGTGGATTTTCATGTATCAATGTATCAATGTATGCATGTTTAGCAATATTCACGTTTTAGAGTGCGATTATTTTATTGGTTACGTTTTAAAATATCTCGTGATAGCACGGCGCAGTTCATGTTTTGGAATGTTCACGTTACAGTATGTTCACATTATAGATACCCTACTGTACATATTTTTAGTAATTCATATCAAAAGACCTTGATGATATGATAAAAAATCAAGAATAAAATTTTATCTTTTACACCCTGTATCTTTCTTAACTTGTAACTTTCGGTATAGGACAATTTAGCTAAATCGTATTATTTTGATGTCAGGAATATGCCGGAGCCCGATTACTTATGGGCCATCCTGTATATTGAATTTGGACATCGCTGTAGGAATTTTTAAAAACAAAATTCATATTTTAATGATTTCTTGAGTGTTTCAACAAGTTTTAACTAAGATTCTTGCGACTTTACCTTAGAATTTTTGGTACTTTGGCAACTTTTAGGGTAAATTTTCTAACGACGCGAGGGCCTGAATTACTAGTTTTGAACCTGTATATTTTGGGTGAAGAAAAATGCAATTATTTTTTTTATTTCGTGTGACCTTTTTAGATTTGGAGTGTAATGCGTTACTGTAACAAATTTCAAAACAAATCTCTATCCTGTTTTTGAAAAACACACTTTTCATAAGTGTTATTTTACAATTTTTGACCGCTTAAATTTTGACTAATATGATTAATGTTGGGTAAAATGTATTGAGAGGAAAATATATTTTAACCATTACGTGACAGTTTTTACAACATATAATTCACATTTTTTACTTTAATGTGAATATTAACTTTTACAGTAAAGTTTGGGGCAACAGAAAATTTACAAGATCAAAAATGAACTTTCAGCAATCGCGTCACTGTTCTCACAACTTGTATGTAATATAATTGTAATATTTTCGACACTAACTGAAATGCGGATTTTGAAATATGCTATTTGCCGTATCGGAAAACTTAATCATCGGACACAATAAATATTTTCAAAAATAGGGTTATGTTCTTTAACGTTTTATTGCTCTAGAGGATCAAGTATAATACTATATTTTTTAGGGTTTCCTTGAAACATTTGAACAAGGACAGGTGTGGTAAGTGTAGAAGTTGTAATCAAACTGAAAAGTCAAATTTTAGGGAGTTATGTTACCGTAAAAACTTCCGCTTACATCGGCCTAATCTTTCCCATCATATTTGGGCTGCTAGTCTGGCTGATTTTGCCGGAATCACCGTATCAACTGATCAGAGACCAAAAAAATGAAGAAGCCAGAGCCAGCCTGCAATGGCTTCGAAGAAAACAAAACGTTGAGAAAGAATTCCTGACCGTCAAATCTGATGTGGAACGTCAGATGTCTGAAACAGGGAAATGGAAAGACTTGCTGGTCATTAGTAGCAACCGCAGAGCCTTGCTTGCTGGACTATTTCTAAGATTTTCCCAAATGATGAGCGGCATTAACTTGTTTAACTCCTACACTCAAGTTATATTCCAGAAAGCTGGAGGCAACTTCAGCCCACAGCTTTCCTCAATCATCCTCCTTGGACTACTTTGCGCTCTTCTTTTAGTGGCAAGTCCTTTTACTGAAACGTTTGGAAGAAAACTGTGTTTCTTTTATTCAATGTTGTGTTGCGGTCTTTTACATATACTCCTAGCAGGGTATTTTAGTATAGAACAGTATAAACTAGCTAATTTGGACCAGTTTACTTGGTTTCCTCTTGCTGGAATGCTCTTGTGGATTACCGTGGCTACTCCCGGTGTTGCTATAGTGCCAACCTTAATGTTAGGGGAACTGTTTTCGGTCAGTATCAAGTCCAAAGCCATATCAGTACTAATTGGTGCTTTCGGAGCCAGTGTGCTACTGAGTTCGTATTTGTTTAATGTACTTTCCGAAAATGTGGGATTCTACGCGCCATTCCTGTTCTATGGGATTTCGTGTTTGATTTCGACGGTATTGACTATGAAGATGGTACCAGAAACAAAAGGAAAAACTTTAGAGCAAATTCAGCAAGAGCTAAAAATATAAAATACTTATAGGTATAAATGCAAGTACTAAGAATATAAAGCTTTCTTTCTTCCATATCTCATGTAATAAAAAATATATAAAATCTCTAGACTTTACTGTGGTTTTTAAAAGAATTTGTGCTTTTAGAAAGTTTTTTGTTGGTTGAAATTATTTTATTAAATTAAACGAACTTACCAGAGTGAAGTTCAATTTTAATTATATTGCCGCCTTGCTTGAATTGATCAAATATAGGTAGATACATCCGTTTGTACTAGTGCCACGATATTTCAAAGCAAAAAATAATCAAAATACCCCCTCCACACACAGTGCCTGCTCGCTTGGCACCCCTCGAATAGGGTTCAGTAGTTTTAGAGCACCACATTTTAGAGCCCAAGTGATCTCAACGATAGAAGTGTTGATAGAATGTGACAGAACTGGTTGACAAAAGCAGGTTTTTGTCAAATTATGTGTTCCTTTCTCTTGATAACTCCGTTCCCTCGATTCAAGAATCTAGGGTTAGGGCGTAACTCCAAAATAAGAAATATTGTCACGACTAGCGTGACGTGTTGAATTCAACTTATTTGCCTGGGATCTCGTTTCAGCGTGAAATAAAACACACAGTTAACTCTACCATCAAGTTCTATTAAATAAGTTCCTTAACATAAACCACTCACAAGTTACTAACTATTAAAATAAACGAAAAACGTTGCTAACTTCCAATAAATTCATAATCAAACAGACGTAGAACAATACACAACATAAAAGTAAAATATTCATACTTAGACTTCTAATGAAGACAGGATCTTGGAGAGAAGCTTGTCACTTAGAGCGCGTTCACGAATAACTATTATTTGAGGGTTACGGACATGTCTAATAGACATTTGCGGTTCGGTTTCCGACGTGGTGCACGACAAAACGGGACTGACTGGAATGAACCCCTCTCTATAGGGTATAACTTCCTTTTTATAGGATTCCAAACACTGGTTCCACCAATCAAAAAACTCTCAGACCTGGTCTTCTCTAGCCGACAACTTGTGACGACCTTTCGATCCTCGGTACTTTTAGCTATTGCCTCATGAGTGCAGTTGCATTGCAACCGCATTCCACAATTTTTATGTTTCCGCTCAAGTAATATAAATTGCACTTTTTTTTTATCTTTCCGTTCAAGTGAAATAAATTTGATATATTTCCTTCGTGACGTTTAAACTAAGAACGCGTTTAACGCACTTTCCTTTGCAAAGATTTTAACTGCCTTGAGAAGTAAGGATATTAGTAAATACCTATACAAACCTGTATAACGTAGTGCGTGATTACCTTGAAAATAGAAGAATCCTATACCGCCGCGCTGAATGCAAGATGATAGCGGGAATCTCTCAGGGATCGGAAGAATGGATTATTTGAGTTGTGTTGAAGCTATAGCGTACGCTGATGACCTGGCGGTGGTAGTTACTGGAAACGACAAAGACAATCTGGTATACAAGATGGATGAGACATTGTGGTGACATGACAGGTTAACACATGCTAACCAACCTCCTTGAAATAGCTCCAGAAAAAACAGAGGCTGTTATTCTTTGCGGCAAGAAAATCGGAAAGATATCGTGTTCACCATAGGTAATACGCAGATTAAGCCTAAGAAGCACCTCAAATATCTTGGTGTTTTTGCATACTATTTGCCTCGGTATTTCTAAATCATTTAGTATCTGGAGCTCGTCTCTGAAAGATCGCCATTTCGTATGCAAATATAAAGGTTGATTGATGTTCCACAAATCTTGAATTAGCGTCTTTGGAACAATGATAACTGGACTCAAAAGTCCCAAAGGATCAAAACAACTTTTTGTTGTCGTTGATGATAAAATTGATCTTTTTTGTAATAGGCCTTTCAATAAAAGATGCTTCAATTTCATAGTTAATAGTATCTCCTCGTGGAATCCACTTTGATCCCAAGGTTCTAGTAGATTCGGACGTTTCAAATTTGAGTTGTGTAGGAGTGTTGGTATCGTCATCAACCCCGACGGCTCTTTGGTCATTGGGGACCCATTTACGCAACTCAAAACCACCCGTGGGCAAGATGTTAGAGATTTCATTTTTTCATTCAAGGTCGTCAACGTAAAAACAATTTAAAATGGTTTCACAAGCTTGAGCGAACTCTTCTTTGAACTCATAAGCTAATTCATTGAGACAACGAATGGCTAGGTAAGCTGCGGTAGCGGTACCATACGTCACGGTGTTTAGTTGGTAAACTTCTAGTACGCGGATTGTCACGCCAAACAATTTTTTACAACTTTCTTTGGGACTCTACAATATGAATTTGGCGATACATTTTAGTAACGTCAGCAGTTACTACAATATCATACTGCCCGAACCTTAAAAGGATTGAAAATATATCAGCTTGTATTGTAGATCCCACCATCATTACGTCATTCAAAGATACTACGTTGGAGCTTTTTGCCGAAGCATCAAACACCACTCTGAGACGGGTAGTAGTACTCGTCTCTTTAATGACACCATTGTATGGTAGAAAATACTTACCATCTTCCAGTGTGTCCTCCACTCTTGTCATGTGCTTTAATTGTTTGTATTCGTCAATAAATGCTTGATCTAATTTTCTTTCAATGTTGTAAAACCGTTTGGTTGCGTTATTTCTGGTATCTCTCAACAAATCAAGAGAAATTTTAAAAGGTAAGGTTACGATGAATCGCCCTGTTTCATCTCGCTTAGTAGTAGCGACAAAGTGTTTTTCACACAACAATTCCTCTTCTGACCAAGCCTTAACTTTAGGGTAATCTTCAATTTCCCAAAATCTATCAATAGAGGAATCTGTTCTTTCTGTAGACAAATTGCAAAGTGGTACATTTGTAGCTTAGTCGGGTAATGGGCCAGAAACCAACCAACCCAACTGAGTTTTTTGAGGTCAGAACACAATGTTCCAAAATCCTTCCGCCCCAATTAATAACTGAATTTTATCCGTCTGGTAAAATGCTGGGTCAGCAACAACACAATTTTGAGGAACTTTTAACATATTTGCATTGAAGGAGAATTGAGGTATATTACTAGTAATTTTCTTGATGACTAGACATGGCAGATTGAACTTGAAAGAATTTAATCTTGATTCTATTGAAACTCTGAATTATTTTCACACATCACCCTTTGGTAAGTTTAGAACGTTACAAAATTCTTCGGTGATAAAATTTGATTCAGAACCGCAATCTACTCTCATGAACCTGACCATTGTAGTCCTTAACTTGGACTATAGAAGTAGAAATCAAAACGTTTCCACATTGATTACTCTTTTGAGTGTGTAGACTATTAAAATTGCTACTTACTGTTTCATTCTCCTCTGGAGGAGCAGAAGCGTTATTTGTTTTATTAAATTGAAAATTGGAAAAATGTAAAAGGCTATTGTGTTTCCGATGACATTTATTACAAGACTGTCACCTACACTCCCTAGCTTGATGACCTTTACGCAAACAATTTAGACATAGCCTCAAACGGACTATTTCGTCAAGTCGACGATTAGCTTCTAACTTTAAAAAATCTTTGCAATTGTAAATCAAATGATAATTTGCACATAAACCCCTTTAAACCTTTAAACCACTTTAAAGTTCCATTCACACTAGTTTGAAGTGCATTTCGTTTAGCTTTAGGTTCCATTTTATTCTCAACCTTACATGGCTTTTAGATTTGCGTTATATTCAGAACCTCAAGCAAACGACATCTTTCCTGTAGAAACCTTGAAATTCTTTAAAAGTTGACAGTGTATAACTATGATTTAATGATTCCCATTCGCGCATCGAAGTACCGTCCAACTTGTTACTCAAAATATGTATCAGGTATCAATATGTATCAGAATATGTAAGGTGTCCCAATGAGAGACAGGTTGATCCAAAGTCTCAAGAGCGCGCGTATTTTGAATAATGCCATCTAGTAACTGTCCAATACCAATGTGAGATTCAGAACTTAACGTAGGTAAGTTGAAAATGGCGCGTACATGATTTTTCACCAATAAAGCTTTATTTTCGTACTGTTCATTCAATAACTGCCAAGCAGTCGATTAATTAGATGCAGAAACACCCAAAAATTGTACCACCTTCGCTGCCTCACCTACTAATGACAACCTCAAATAATGGAACTGTTGGATGTCATCAATACCATTGTTTTGGTGAATAATAGAGTGAAAACTATCTTTAAAAAATAACCAATTTGCTATAATCTCAATCAAATGTAGGTAATTTTAAAGGAGGTAATTTACAGAATTATCGGACACATTAGAATTGGCCCCAGAATTATTTAGATGAGATAAAATTGCATCTGCAATACTAGATGCAGCATTAAAATCATTTTCAAAAGTCTCTGTTTCAATATTCAAGGCAACTTGTCTATCTTCATCAACTTCCAACAAATTTGAAGTTGGAAATCTTCAAATTTTGTTAGTGAATCTTTAATTTGATTCAACCTTGTCTTTAATCGAGAAATATCTTCCTCTTAAGATACTTCTTGTTTTTCAACGTATGTCTTAAAACGTTGTAACGCCTTTTCGTACCGGTCCTTGTACGGTTTTTGCCACACCTAGGGGTAGGTGCTTCGAAACTCGGACGCCACCTTAATTTTATTTGGAGAAGCGTAACTAAGGAACTCGCTTTGTATACCTGGGGAGCTTTTACACAGTCGAAGACAGAGTTCACGTTTATCTGTAAATGGATGAAGGGAGTGGGACAAAAATAAAGAAACACAGGGTTGTCAGCAAAACTAAACAAGTCGTGTAAACCAGGAAAAATAACAGTTAACAATCATTCGTATCCTAACTTACTTAAAAACTCTATCACAACAAAACAAACGGAAAACAACACAGCCTCGTGTTCAAATCAATAAACGGTACAGTCGGACCTGGAGATCCCAACTAAATTAATACGGTAACTTTGAAACGGAAAACAAACGGACAACACAACCTAGTGTTCAGAACGGGGACCGGTTCGGAGAACTAAGACGATTTCGAAACGGTTTTTTCCCAGCCAGGGTAAACAGACGGTTAAGGTATGAATGACAGATTCGGACGGTACGAAAACCGTGCTCTGGGGGTACAGACGGGGTCAAAGAATCGGTATCCAGCTTTCAAAAGGTCGGCCCTCGGAGTAGTTTCCCCATATCACATTGAACACCACGGGACCTTTTTGCAGACCTTTGAGTATGACTTGCGAAGCGCTTCTTCGGCGGTGATGAAGTTTTTCTATTGTCGGTGCGGTTTCTCGGCGGCGGTAAAGTTTTTGTCTTTAGTCGAGGCTCCTGTTGGTAGCAACTACAGTCCTTGGACAGTTGACCTATGCGTCCACATCTCGAGCAGAACAGAATTGGTGGCTTTGTACAAAAACCTCGGTGGTGGCCTACTTCTCCACATCTCCAGCATAAACCTTGCTGAACGGACAGAAATCTCCTCTTAGTCGTCGGTTCGGTACAAGTGGCGGTTGTGTCCACTTCTTCAATCGCGTCCAACCAACTGGTGGACTCGGTTAACTCCAGAGTGGGTGATTGCGACATTCTTTGCCTTAAGATGGAAATTAAAATGAGCCGTCGGTTGACTTGATGTTTGAACGGAAACACGCAAACACATAACAGAAAAAAAAAACATTTTAGGGCACATTTATATATAGCAGTTGCCCCGTTATGGTTATGAGTCTTTTCCGCAGTCTTTTATGCGGGGGGCAACCTTTCGGGCGGAGCTTGGCCAAAGCGGCCTTTAACCATGGTGGCCAAAGGTTTGGACTGACGCCATACCTCGCCACCTCGTTAGCCAAATCGGTTTCATTAGTAGGAGTGGGCGTAGTCTGTGGTGTAGCCGGCTTCGGTGGTTTTCTGGCCGGCTGCTGCGGTTTTCTCGCCAGCACCACCACAATGTTTGACAGAATTTTAATTTTTGGCCTTCGCTTAATTTTTGACAAATCTCTGGCATCCTGTCGGATCTTATCTAATCGAGCGTTGGTGGTTAAAATTCTTTGCTCATAATGCCAATGATACCTCTACTTGCTCATGATACAAATTGGCTGGTCGGCCACTGGCGCACCAAGCGGTGGTTCGCCAGGTAAGCGTCTTCGCGAAGTCGGTATTCTGCAGGGCATCTATATAAAGAAAACCAAACGGACTATAAGCATTAGAAATTACAAAGTTTCGGCATTCGAACTGTCATCGGCAGGTTTCAGGTTTTTAATGTGAATTCGTCGACGTACTTTTCCAGAAACGTCTTTCAAATTAAATACAACGGGAGAAACAACTTTAGTAACGGTGTACGGTCCGGAATATTTTGGTGCCAACTTGGCAGCGAAACCTTTTTCAGCAGACGATAAGACTACTTCACGACGGAAAACTTTATCTCCCACGTGACATTTCCATGGGCGACCACGCAGGTTATAGTATTTACTTTGCACGGAAAAAGCTTTACCTAAGTGAAAACGGACAAGCTCGTGGATATCATACAGAGCTTTAGTGCGCTCATTATGAGCGGAAAAATCAGTCGGTTGTGGATCACTATGTGTCGGGGAAGAAGAAGTTGCAACGGATGGCGGTTTTAAACGGTACAGAGCTTTTGGAGGCTCTAACTCCCTACCAAAATTTAAGAAAGCCGGGGAAAAACCTGTGGAATCATGTTTAACGGTATTAATCGCAAAAAGCAAATCGGGTAAACGGACATCCCATTTTCGGTGGTCGGTTTCACAAAATTGAGCAATCATGGTTTTTAAAGTTTTATTTGTTCTTTCGACAGGATTAGCCTGGGGTGTATATGGAGGTGTAAAACGATGGGTTACCCCTAGATCTGAGAGCAAATCTTTGAAAACATGACTAGTGAACTGGGTACCATTATCAGAAATGACTATATTTGGACAGCCAAAACGAGTGACGATTTCCTCGTAGAAAGATTGACTTACTGCTCGCGCGGTTGCTTTCCTAATGGCCCTACATTGCACTCACTTGGTAAAACGATCCTGAAAGACTACCAGGTAATTATTACCTTTGGCGGACCGCGGTAACGGACCAACTAAATCAGTACTGACAGTTTCCCAAGGGCGGTTGTTTCGGGACGGTTGCATATATCCAGGAGCGGCAAGTTGAGAACTCTTGAAACGTTGACATGACGAACAGTTTCGTATATACTTGGCAATCTCCCTAAACATGCCTGGTCAATAATATCGCTTGGCTACTCTAACGGTTGTTTTCGCTACTCCTAAATGTCCAGCAGTCGGTGCATCATGATTCTCTTCTAAAACGGTACGGCTTGCGGCTTTCGGAACACATAACTTCCAAGAATCAGTCGAGTCGATATCGGACATATTATTCAGGTCCTAGAAATGTCGGTATAAACGTCCCTCTTTCACGCAATAATCGGGAAAAGCAGAAGGATTTGCTTCAACGGCAGCTTTCTTAGCTTTGTACCAAGAGCATTCTTCAAAATCTTCCAGAAGGGTTACTTCTGCGTAAGATTGTTGCTCTAAATTTGTCGGTAACGGTTCTCGGGACAGCGCATCAGCTACTTTATTTAACACTCCTTTTCGGTACTTAATGTCAAAATCATATTGTTGAAGGTGTATACTCCAACGTGCTAAACGACCGGCAGGACTTTTAAGAGAGTGTAGCCAACATGGGGATTGATGGTCAGTAACAACGGTAAAATGATATGCTTCCAAATAAGGTCACATTTTCTCAATGCCCCATACAATTGCTAAACACTCATTTTCGGTAACGGAAAACTTCTTTTCGGTAGCGGTTAAACTTCGGCTTGCATAAGCTATGACGTGGTCACCATCTGACCTATGCTGAATAAAAGCGGTGCGCTCACCATTCGGTTGCGAAGACACATTGTAACTTAAGCGTGTGAGGCTGCGCATTGTTTTCTTTATTCTAATACTACATATCAACAGAAGAATTAGTAACTTCGTTACAACGTGTAAGACTGGCTTTCATTTGCCCCTTTTGATACTTAAGTGCCTTGTTGTTGTTGTTTGTTGTTGTTTGGTGTTGACTGATTGGCTGGTAACAGAATTATTATGTGGCGGGAAATTTAAACGGTTCTCTTTATGATTTATGATGTTAAATTTATGGTATGAATTTGCAACTTTCTTACGTCGATGTCGATCGATGAACGATCTTAGCGTTAAATAACTATAAGATAAATCAACACAGATCTATAGCATCGACGTATAAAAGTTATAAAATCATACTTAGTAGGTAAGTATGTAATTTTAGAGACATTGACCTCATTTTCTGTCACATATGTAGCAACTAAAGATAGATATAAATTTATTTAGTAAAATAACAGGAAATAAATAAAGATACCAGAGGATACTGCCACATAATATTGACATCTTGATTAACATTCTTGTTTTAAACGTTTATATTGTTAAAAAAACGATTTTATAAAAAAAAGGGAACACGAATCAGAAAAAAATGTGTTGCACAAAATAGCACAGAAATTACAACCAATTGTTTTCCTTAGACACGCAGGTTAGAAATAGGAAATAGGGTTAGGATTAGGATTAGGGTAGGAGCGACAGAGACAGGACTGTCAAAGTCACAACATTCAGGTAAAATAAACAGTAAACAACATACCGGTAAAGGTATACCTTACTTTTCAATGCCACAAACAGTAAATAATTGCTGAATTAGGTGAAACATAAAACATTGTATACACCACAGGCGTTAGGGAGAGTATAATGTCCATCAGGACATTATGTTCCCTTTAACGCCCTTGGTATATAACAAGCTATTATCATGCAAAATTCATGGAAAAGGCAATTTTAAAATTTAAGACGTCAGTTACGCTCTCTGGTGGTCATTTCTAAAACTTAAAAATATTTTCCAGCGATTCTTTATGGCCGATTTACCCAATAATTTTTTTTACCCCAAAGTCATACGACGAACGGTTCCCGAGATATGTTCGAGAAACAGTCTTATTCGGTCACCCAGTACGTATTTCATATTGATTATTCTTATCAGCCGGTGTCGGTTTTCTAACCCTTTTATTCAGGTTGCCACACATAAAAATAATTAACACCCCCCAACACCTGCTAGAAACCCACTTTCAGGTCTTTGTTACCAGTTAAAACGTCCAGGTAAACCCTTTAATGCCTCCCTGTATACAGTGTGTCCATAAAGAATGGAATAAATTCGATTAAAATTCAGGGAATAATCTTTCAGAAAAATGATCGGACACGTATGTTATTATTTTTAAACGAAAATTTAAAAAAATATATATGTACAGGGTGTCCTAAAATTGAGATACGACCTTTCAGTTGACATTTTCAAATGAGAAACCCCATTTTTTGTGGCATTTATTGATTCTGAGTAAATTTCTGGGTATTTTTCATGTAGAATCCTATGTCGATAATCAGCTGTTTTCGAAAAAATGATTGTTAAAAAAAATTCTTTGAAAAAAACTCCACTGTACCCATGGGGCTGATGTTTGGTTTATTTTGGCAAAGTTTTTTTTCATTTCTATAGCAACGCTTATTCATTATGAAGTTCCTAATTGGTCTGTTTGTTTTATCTGCGACTTTATTTCAAACAAATAATAATATTACAATGCGCTTATCAACAACCGAAATAATTGAAATTCTGATGCTGATTGGGTATGGCGATAGAGTGCGATCTCAACATGAGGTGTGTAGTTTATTTAATAAAAAATATTCAAAAAGGTCAATAAACCAGTCAGTTGTTAGTAAAATTGAAAGGAAGTTTCGAGATACGGATTCTGTAGAAGATAAGTCAAAGAATGGACGTCCTGCGATAAGCAAAGGCGAAACTAAACTAAATGTTTTATTATCTGTGGAAGAAAATCCACATATTAGCATTCAAGTTGCCCGCGACTATCATATCCCTAGTTTGTCTGTACATAAGGGTTTACAGATAGAAAAGTGGCTTCCTTATAAAATGCACCTGGTACATGAATTAAATGAAGACGACCGACGAATGCAATTCTGTGAAACTTTAATAGAGATATGTCATAATTTTCCTGTTCAACTTAAAAATATTGTTACGGTTTGGGCTTACTATGCTCGATACTTCTGAACGAGCACTCGATTCGGGATGGAATCGATGCGCCGCAATATCTAGCCGGGCGCGAGTTAAATTTGAAAACCAAAAATAATGGTTTTTAAAAAAACACAAATTTATTTCGGACGAGTTACAAAGTGAACTTAATAATATGGAACTGGATACTTAGTCTGCTATATGTAGTTGCTTACTGCTATCCTAAAGGAACCTTATTGGAGGAATCCCAGGCACTTAACTTCTAATCCTAAAGGAACCTTGTTGGAGGAATCCCAGGTACTTAATCCTACAGTTCCCGGAGTTGAGTCGAAGTTGGACTTTTTCCACTCACTCGTTCACTCTCCAAAACGTGTTTTTAAGGTTTTAGGTTCCGATTGACAAACCGTTAAAACCGACCGGATTTCGCGATTTTTGTCGAACCCGTTCAATCAGTATCCTACCGACTGCGCCAGTTAAATTTGAAAACCAAAAATAATGGTTTTTAAAAAACACAAATTTATTTCGGACGAGTTACAAAGTGAACGTAATAATATGGAACTGAACCCGAGCACTACATTTCTAGTTATTTTATGTAAAATTAGTTGCTGACTACACATTACATAGTTTAAGTATTTCTAATAAAGGGTTAGGTATGTAACATATAACTCGCGTGTTAAAGTAAGCCACCGTTAGATAGCGATACAGCGAGAAGCATCTTCGACGTTCGACGTAAATCGCGAAGCGTTTCATAGTGGTTCTAGAACGTGGTTAACCGAATATAAAAGAAGCGGTCTCGACGGTGGACGAGCAGTGAATTTCGGAACGCGGTAAAGTTTAAATAGTGGTATAATTGTGGAATTGTAGTAGTGTTTTTAGTAGCTGAGTTAATTATTGTACGGATTGTTTTGAAGTGTAAATAAATTTATTAATTGTTGAGTTAAATTGACGAAAGATGAATAAACTTTCACATTAATGGAGCAACAGTCGGTATTGGGCAAAAGAAAGTCCCAGTTGGATGAGAGAACAACACACCCAATAACCTGAAAAAAATAATGTTTGGACAGGAATTGCGACCTTATTTTTTTGCAGATTGCAGAGACATTGAACGGTCCAAGATATCTTGATTTCTTACCGCAATACCTAATCCCCACTTTGAGAATGTGTGTGTGTGAACGAAGAACATTTATGGTTACATATGCATGATGGTGCACCACCACATAATTTCAAGTTAGACAGTATCAACAAAGTAGCATTTCCGAAAGGATTGGATTGGAAGGCGTGGATCAATTGAATGGCCTGCAAGATCTCCTGATGTCAATCCTTTGGATTTTTTTTTTGTGGGTCCATCTTAAAATGTTGTTAATAAAACTGAACCTGAATCAATTAACGACTTAAAAACTAGAATTAGAAGAGTTGGTACTAACCTTATACAAGAAACGCGGAAATTTATCGATCGTTTGGGATACTACCAGTTACAAGAAAGGTTTCAGTTTGAACATTTAATTAACTAAATAGTGTATAATTAACTAAAATTTGTTACCACAAAACACACACCCACAACATACAGTAGTTTTACAGTTTTAATTTTAATTTTTATTATGGTTTGAATGTAAAAGCAATTGTTAACTGTGTGTTTGGTAAGGTGTACAATGTTCGTCCTTGTGTTGACTGTGTGATCCTGGCCACCTCTTGTTAAGGTCTGATGAAGGCTTAAGAGCCGAAACCGGTAACCGGATTAAAAACTTTCCTTTTCTGAGTAAAAACCATGGGCCACTTCGAGGATTGCAACAACTTTATCTTAAAAAGTTTAAATATGTAATTATTGTTTTTTATCATTAAAGACAGACATAGTGATATATAAAACATTTTTTCTACTCCTACAGGGATATTGGTTCATTCCTTAACAGTTTAGAGAACGGATAAGTAGGTAATTGCCAACGGTTGAACGAATATAGAATCCTAGACTTTCCGCAACTGTGCGATATGACCAATGATGAGACCAATCGCAGGCAATTTTCAGCGTGCGATATGAAATAGACCAATCACAGACAATCTTCAGCGTGCGATATGGAATAGACCAATTACAGCTAATCTTGAACGTAAAATAATTCTTCTGATTGTCATCATCACTGACAGTTGGCTTCAAAACATTGCATTTTGGCTTATGTTTAGAGGCAATGAAAAAGCCGTTCCTTCTTATTCACCCTTGTTGTACAATATACTATTATCTACTACTGTAAAAATTATCATTTTAATGATAAATTGAGTAAAATTATTTAGTTTAAATATACCTACAGTACTGAATACAGGTAAGACAAATGTAAACATGTGAACATAAAACGAGTTCAGCTTTCAATATTATATTGTTTCAAACCTTACAAAAGGATAGTGGAGGCAACAGAACTGTACAAACAAAATGTTCACCGATTATTAACTCACTAGTGTGGTAATAAAGATTATTATAACACTGAAAATAGTATGAAATTATGATATTATATAACTGTTGTAGATTAAAAATAATAACATACGTGTCCGAGCATTTTTCTGTAAGATAATTCCCTGAATTTATTCCATACTTTATGGACACACTGTATACATATTCTTCTGCGCCTGGTCGATTATCGAGTGATCCCGAAGGCAGTGCGGGAATATGCACACGCATTCCGCATCAACAAGTCTTCCGGATCGGTTTTACCATTATACGGGTGCCGTTAAAAAACCGTATACGACATACGTTAAAACCATGTCGATTGCGGTCAAACTTCATCAAATCCAAATACCGAAGTGTAAGGGTGAGAAATTCGTTAAAATCACATTTAGAGGTGAGTTTTATTTTTTTCTATGGCTAAGGTTAACCGTTGACAGTATTTATTTATTAACAATAATGAATACAATACCTAAAATGAAACTAAATTGGGATGACGTCAAGAATAGAATAATTATATAGTTATTTTTGAAAATTCAAGGAATATTGTGTCAATCATTTCCTCAAACAACCCATTTTTTTTTCTTTGTGCATTTTTTAGCGTAGAACTGGCATATACAGGGTAATCAACGTAATAGTTATGTTGTCATATACAAGAGCAACATTTTTCACAGTTAATAAGTAAAGTGGGTAAACTATTAATATGTGAGTTGATTACAAATATTTTTCGTCAACTGTAGTGAAGTTTCATTGGGAAACTAGTCGGTTTCATCATTATTGAAGTTGAATTTCTTGACAAAATTGATTAATTTCGACATTTAAACTGTCAAATTTCATTACTGCATTAACCAATTTTATTATTGTAGCAGTTGATTTTTATAAGGAAATTGATCAATTTCATCATTTAAACTGTCAAATTTCATTATTAAAATAGTCGTTTCTATCAGTTAACTGCCAAATTTGTTTATTATATTATTGAATTTTATCACTTTAGCAATCAAATTGTATTATGGAATTTGTCAACTTTATCTTGAATTTTAAAATTTTATTAGAAAACTGACTAGTTGACTAATTTTATCACTTAAAATTTGAAATTTCAATAGTTAAATAGTCGATTTCATCATTTTAGCAGTCAAATTTTATCAAACAATTTGATTAAATTTTATTATTTGAATTTTTAAATTTTATTAGCAAATTCTAATTTATTATTTGGAGTTTGAAGTTTTATCAATTTAGCAATTGAATTCCATAAAGAAATTATTGCATTTTATCATTTAATGTGGCAAATTTGTTTAATTTTTTAGTGGATTTCATCATTTTAGTAGTCAAATTTTATCAAAAAATTTGATTAAATCTTATCATTTGAGCTTTTAATTTTTATTAGAAAATTCTGATTTATCATTTGGAGTTTGAAGTTCCAACAATTTAGCAATTCAATTTCATAAAGTATTAGAGAATTTTATCATTTTGACAATCGAATTTCATCACAGCAGTAGAATTTTATGAAATTTGTCAACTTTATCACTTGAACTTTTAAATTTTGTTAGAAAACTGACTAGTTGACTAATTTTATCATTTAATATTTGAAATTTTAATAGTTAAATGGTCGATTTCATCATTTTATCAAAATATTTGATTAAATTTTATCATTTGAACTTTAAATTTTTATTGGAAAATTCTGATTTATCATTTGGAGTTTGAAGTTCCATCAATTTAGCAATTGAATTTCATAAAGTATTAAAGAATTTTATCATTTTGACAGTTGAATTTCATTACAAAAATTCGTAAAAAATTTCGTCATTAGGAATGTTAAATTTCATTAGCAAACTGACCAGTTGACTAATTTTATCATTTAAAGTTTGAAATTTCATTAGTTAACTACTTGATTTCATCATTTTAGCAGTTGAATTTCATGAAGAAATTATTGCATTTTATTATTTAAACTGGCAAATTTGTTTAATTTTTTAGTGAATTTCATCATTTTAGTAGTCAAATTTTATCAAAAAATTTGATTAAATCTTATCATTTGAGCTGTTAATTTTTATTAGAAAATTCTGATTTATCATTTGGAGTTTGAAGTTCCAGCAATTTAGCAATTCAATTTCATAAAGTATTAGAGAATTTTATCATTTTGACAGTCGAATTTCATTACAAGAATTTGTCAACATCATCATTAGGAATGTTAAATTTCATTAGCAAACTGAACAGTTGACTAATTTTATCATTTAAAGTTTGAAATTGCATTAGTTAACTAGTTGAGTTCATAATTTTAGCAATTGAATTTCATGAAGAAATTATTGCATTTTAAACTGGCAAATTTGTTTTACGTTTTAACAAATTTCATTACTAAAATAGTAGTTTTTATCAGTTAACTGCCAAATTTGTTTATTGTATTATTTAATTTTATCACTTTAGCAGTAGAATTTTATGAAATTTGTCAACTTTATCACTTGAACTTTTAAATTTTGTTAGTTGACTAATTTTATCATTTAATATTTGAAATTTTAATAGTTAAATAGTCGATTTCATCATTTTATCAAGAGATTTGATTAAATTTTATCATTTGAACTTTAAATTTTTATTGGAAAATTCTGATTTATCATTTGGAGTTTGAAGTTCCATCAATTTAGCAATTGAATTTCATAAAGTATTAAAGAATTTTATCATTTTCACAGTTGAATTTCATTACAAAAATTCGTCAAAAATTTCGTCATTAGGAATGTTAAATTTCATTAGCAAACTGACCAGTTGACTAATTTTATCATTTAAAGTTTGAAATTTCATTAGTTAACTACTTGATTTCATCATTTTAGCAATTGAATTTCATAAAGAAATTATTGCATTTTATTATTTAAACTGGCAAATTTGTTTTACGTTTTAATAAATTTTAGCATTTTAGCAGTCAAATTTTATCAAAAAATTTGATTAAATTGCATCATCTAATCTTTTAAATTTTATTAGTAAATTCTAATTTATCATTTGGAGTTTGAAGTTCCATCAATTTAGCAATTGAATTCCATAATCAAATTATTGCATTTTATCATTTAAACTGGTATATTTGTTTAATGTTTTAATAAATTTCATCATTTTAGCTGTCAAATTTTAGCAAAAAATTTGATTAAATTTCATTAGCAAATTCTAATTTATCATTTGTAGTTTGAAGTTCCATCAATTGAGCAATTGAATCTCATAAAGTATTAGTGAATTTTATCATTTTGACAGTCGAATTTCATTACAAAAATTTGTCAACATCATCATTAGGAATGTTAAATTTCATTAGCAAACTGACCAGTTGACTAATTTTATCATTAAGTTCGAAATTGAATTAGTTAACTAGTCGATTTCATCATTTTAACAGTTGAATTTCATGAAGAAATGATTGTATTTCATCCTTTTACCATAAAATTTGTCATCTTTATCATTTGAAATTTTAAATTTTATTAGCAAATTCCATTTTATCAACTTAAAAAACAGATAAAGTTTATATAGCAAACTATAGTTAGTTACTTTAGACGTAGAATATGCGATTTAAGTTTGGGTATAAAAACCTGAAACACCCTGTATAATGACCACCCAGATTCCCCGCCAAACCCCATTGATTTGATAAAAGGCGTTATATAAGGACTATTTTTTTGAAATTTTATATCGAGGAAACGTGAAGAGCTAGAGATACCAAGTTTGGCTCATTTTGTAGTATTTTTAAAGCTCTTTCTAATGGCGGGCTAGTCTAATTGATAGACGTTCTAATAAAGAAGCTTCGACCCTTTAACAATTAGAAAAATGCAATTTTTGTCAAAACTACTATTTTGGCAATTTTTAATTTAGCATAAAGAATCCTATATTAGGTAAAATAAGCCAAACAAGCACTTTTACCAAATAAAGTTTTTAATTTACAAAAAAAATTTAAAAAAGAGTTTTTCAACTATTTTTTAAATTTGATATCTTGGAAATATGAAGAGGCTAGTTTCAGCTTATTTAGAAATTAGAAACTTAAAACGTAAACTCAAACAATTAACGCTTTTCAAAATATATCAAAAACCAAAAAAAAAAAAAACATTTTCTAAACGTCATTTTATTAAAACTTTTCTTCCATATAACCAAATCCTTATTAATCTAAATTAAAAATCCTCTTGAGAAAAAAATTCTAAATAAGCTTTGAAAGTGGTCAAGTTACACCAACTTCATGCGAAAACTTCTTCCCTTGCTATTTATCCAATAAGTGGAAATAAAAATAAATGGGAAAAATTCATATTTAATTTTTTCTCAGTAAAAAAACTTTGTAATTACTTGGTTATCGAATATAACTCCAATAAAAATTTGTTAAATCTTTACTTTGACGATTTCTAGCGGCCAAATTCTAAAACCGACCACCCAACTTTTATACGTCGATGGAAAGCCTGGAAAGCTGGAGTAATCCACTTGGCGTCCGTATACCTACTGAAGCTGTCAACGACAACTAGGAATGCATGTTCCTTTTTATGCTCTCCAAAATCCATGTGAACTCTAGACCACGGTTTTTTTGTGTTTGGCCACGGGTTCAAAGGTTCCTTACATGGAGCCGTTGCCGTTTCAGCACATCTCAAATACTGTTTCACTATTCGCTCGATGTAGTTGTAAATTCTTGGCCAAAAATAATGATGACGTCCAAGATTACGAAAAAAAGTGTGAAAGCTTAAGTGCACAATCTCGAAGCGGAGGAGGAATAACCACTCGTTCCATCACAATGGATAGGCAATCGGCCTTGTTCCATCCGTTTTTTTATTCGATCAGAAATTCTTCGAAATACAGTACCTTCCAGCGTCAAACGTTGCAAAGTCTTCCGCACCGTTGCGGATCCCATGGCTTCTTGGGCGATACCACTTAGTTCTTCATCAGCAGCTTAAACTACAGCAATAACCACTTCATTTCAAAGTCAATTGAGTTCCTTCTTGATTTATCAATTAACCGTGATAAGGCATCCGCTTTACCAAATTCATCGGTCTTCACATATTCGATGTCGAAATCATATCCAATCAGTCTTAATGCCCAGCGTTTGAAACGCGCAGAGGTTCGCTGGCTAACTCTGTTAGATTGGCAAGCATCTGTACCTACTATTGAACGCTGGCGCGGGTCAAAGTAAGTGAGGAGGAGTGACTTTTTCAAAGTCTTAATAGCGTTAAATGTTTCTTCTTGTGGGAAATTACCATTTAAAAACTGATTTTTTTTAGAATGTCTTCAAGCGGTTTCTTCTTGAGATGAAGATCAGCTACGAATTTGCCATAATAGTTTATCATCTTCAGAAATGATCGGACATCTCTCTGATACTGAGGTCTTTGTTAACTGTCCAAAGCTTCTATTAGTGCTGGATCCGCTTTTATTATATTATTGTCCACAATGAATCTCAAATATTTGACCCTTTTGGTTTTGAATTTGCATTTTTCCACTTGAAGACGAACCCTCAGTCATTCAGCTTCTCCAGCACCCTCCGTATACGAAAATCATGAATCTCTTTATCCGGTGCCATAATCAAAATATCATCCAAATTTACAATTACTCCTTCCAATCCGTTCATTTATGGCTCTATCACCTTTTGAAAAATAGCCGGAGCAGACTTGATTCCAAAGACCAGGCGATTGTATGGGAAAAGTCCTGGTGGTCAAGTTGACTCAACACATAATTTGCACTGAATTTGCCCACTAACGCTTCCTAATGTTGGAAATCGAGTATCCATCATCTTCTAAGGCATCGTTTAATCCAGTTGAAGAATCGGCACGTAATCTGATTTTTCCATTTGCCTGCCTAGCGACGACAATGGTCGCTACCCATTCAGATTGCTCGACCTTGGTTAATATTCCGTTAATAATTAAACGATCAAATTCTACGTCCAACACTTCACGAACCGCCATAGCAGCGAAGGGGTGAGGAGGACGGTGTTTTGACGTCGTATTCCGTTTCAGACACAGATAAACTCTCATTTTATTGCAGGCTCATCAACGTGTCGACGTGAACTTTTTTTATTCTCAAAGGGGAAAAACACTTAATCAAAACCCAGTGTTGATGTCAAAGAGAAGAAGAAGTCGGTTGCTTGGTTTTTTATTCTTGAAGGGGGAAAAAAACTTAATCAAAACCCAAGGAAGTTAAATGATGTCAAAACTGCATGTTTATCTGTAATAAAAGAACATGAGTAGAAGTAGGATGTCCTGGAAGAGTATATGTAATGGGGGCGGCAGATAAGTCAAAAAAGATAAGTCAAAAGGGCAAAACTGCATATCTTACCTAAAGGAGACCAAGTAGACACGAAAGGGACGTCACACAACAAAAACCGCGGTGGACATTCACAAGTTGGACACTGAACAGGTTAAAATAGGGGGAGACTTTTCCCTTTTATCACTATGGTAGTGTGACCGTGCGGGGCTTCATGGGTTGGGTGCAGCCGGACATAAAGTGGACAAAATGGTTCCTACTACACGCCAAGGGCAGGTTGCAGGAAACGGAAGTCTAGGGGGCAACATCATATTGCCAAATCCCAAAAAACCAAATCCCCCAAAAACCGGAAAAGGTCATAAAACCGAAAGCCGGACATGACAGACAGCTGACAGGTGACAATACATGTGTAGTTGGTCTACTTCATCAAAACAATACAGTGTAAACAAATAACAAAGTTAGATTAAATTAAAACTTAATACTAATTATCGGACAGCTAAGTATAGGGTTGTACAAATAATGACATGGCTAGTTAACGAATGAAGATTAAAATTAAAGTTAAACCCTAAGCAACCTTCAAACTGGAGACATAAAAGTACAGATTTAAACATAGTTCTTGGTCACAGGCAAACGTAAGTATTCAAGCAGTGGGAATTAATTGTGGGCAGGTTAAGAGGGGGTTGAAATCTAGCACAGGGGGACCGGGAGATTGTCTTGGGGAACTAGAAATTGAGGGATCTGAAGAAAGGGATGGAGCCGTGTCTAAGCTGGTCATTAAGGCAGACCACATTATCGTTGGATGAAACCTTGTTGATTTCAAGGACCTCCAGAAGGTCCAGTAGATTGCCTTTTTCGCAGAAATGGACAGTCTTGAAGCCCTCTTCAACGTTGAAGTCATGGTTGTTGAGGCGAAGGTGGCGTGAAAATAGTGATTTCATGTAACTAGTGTTCAAATTTTGGTTGTTAATAAATTTTTCAAACTCTTTCTTGTGTTCATGTATTCGAGTGGCAAATTTTCTACCTGTTTGACCAACGTAGACAGCTTCACAGTTGGCTGTGCAGCAAGAGAGCTGGTAAACACCAGACTTGTTAAGGAGCGGAGTTGGATCTTTGGAGTTGACAAGAAAACGGGATGCAGAGTGTGAGACTTTAAAGCAGATAGAGATGCCATAGGATTTAAACAGGGATTTGAAACCAAGAGAGAAAGGCCCCAAGTAAGGTATTGAGAAGTATCTAGTCTCAATGTCATGTTCTTTCACTGAGAGCTTTCTGTTGACAAACTTCTTAAAGTGGTTGTAGTAGATTTTGTTAACTAAACTTACAGGGAAACCATTGTTGGTAGCTACAGTTCTGATCTATGAGAGTTCTTTGTTAAAGTTGGGCTCCAGCAGAGGTAGGTATGCTGAATAGTCTGTGGAAAAAGCAGTTCAATGAGGCAGTCTTTTGGGAAAAGGGGTGATTAGAGGAAAAAGGAATGATACTATCTGTGCTAGTGGGTTTGTGGTATATTGAGAACTCTATCTTGTTGTTTACTCTGGAAATCAGAATGTCAAGGAAGGGCAGTGATTATGAAGACTCCAGTTCCATAGTGAACGTAATAGAATTATGTAAGGTAATAAGAAAGTCAAAGAATTGGTGGAGTTCAAGCAAAGTGCCATTCAAGATGCAAAAGATGTCATCTACGTATCTCCTGTAGAAGAGAATTTTGAAAAATAAAGGAGATTTATTAAGGGATAAATCAATGTTCGACATAAAGATTTCTGATAAAAGGGATCAAGGTTTTTTTCCCCTTTGTAGAATGAAAAAAACAATCACCACCTTAAGTACATCTGGGTTCAGCTGTCCCCCCTTGTAGAGTGGTAGGCTTCCATGTCCTTAGTTTTGTAAGTAATTAACTAACATACTGTACAACTTTCAGCCTCGGAAGATGGATGTCTGAATACACCCGAAACATGTTAGGCAGATAACAACTTATTAATATATATTTGTGGAGATCGACTCTGAGTTTTGCTTTCACTTATACTCACTACTCCACTGTGTGCATATGGACTACGACTTTTCGATAAAAACTATTCAACAACAGCTTTGGTGGCATAACCCAACACCAACCAAATCAATTTTAATACGTCGATGGAAAATCAGTTTCATTGGCTAAATATTAACGTACAAAAGTATTAGAAAGTATAGGAAACAAGCAAGTCATTCAAGAGAAAGCAAAGAGTGTCAAAATGGTTGAGTTGGATAACTGGTTCCATTTTGAAGACTTCTAGCGGCCAAACTCTAAAACTTTTTATATGTCGATGAAAAGCTTGTTTTATTAGCTATCAATTGACGTATAAAAGTTCAAGACAAGTGTAGGAAATAAGCAAGTTATTCAATGGTAAAACAAATGGTGTCAAAATGGTTGAGCTTGCTAATAGTTTTTTAGGTGATAAAAATTGTTTGTTGGGAAATTAAAAATCTTTAATAGAAATACAAAAAAAATTGTATATTTACTAGGATCATGATTGAAAAACTGATTTTCACACAAATAATGCTGTTTTAGTGCCGTTTCTGTTTTGGCACAAACTGTTGCAAATCTGACGTCATTCCCATTTTGTTTAACTTACGGTAGGTGTACAAGTATTTTTTATGATGTTATGTTTTTACAGGGGTGTCACGTTTAATAAACCTCCCTGACGATGGTGGATCAGAATGTATTGTGGTGGATCAAGTAAGTTAGTAGTAGTTAACCCTTTCTTGGTAAACATACAAATCTAGTTAGCTTAAAAAAAGAACTTCAGTGCCTTCTGTTACTTTTGGCCTTGTAACACTCTGAGGAGCAAAAATACCTTAACACAATCTTATAAAGAATGAAATTTATTACAACTTTCCGTACTTACAGTTTTATTATAGCTCCTCAAATAACGAAGATCAGTGGAAAATTCTAAACTAGTTTGAGTAGCACTTTGGTGCATTCTCTTAATATCCGTCCTAATAACTTCTGGATGAGACCTGTAACAGCAAAAATACCTTAATACGATCTTTAGAGGTTACATTTTTTCAAATGTCATGAACACTAATGATTCAATTTTTCATTATTTCTAGTCATTCTAGTCCATTTTCTAAGTCAAAACATTGAAAAATGGTAAAATTTAATGAAAACTGATCTACTTGAGCATTTGCAGTTATTCTAGTAATTTTTGAAAGTCAAAACGTTGAAAAAAGTAAAAAATCATAAAAACTGATTTACTGGAGCATTCATTCCAGTCGGTTTTAAACGTAAAAACATGGAAAACTAGTCAGAATTTATAAAATTGACTAACTAGAGCAGTTGCAGTCATTCTAGTCAATTTTCAAGGTCAAAACGTTGAAAACCAGTAAAATTTTATTAAATGACTTACTGGAACATTTGCGGTCATTCCAGTCAACTTTCATTGTCAAAATGTTGAAAACCAGTCAAATTTCATGAAAATTAACTTACTGGAGCAGTTGCAGACATTACAGTCTATTTTCAAGGTCGAAAGTTTGAAAAGCAGTCAAATTTTATAAAAATTTACCTACGAAGTATGCAGTTGCAGTAACTAAGCAATTTTCAAGCTTAAATCGTTGAAAAAGTAGTCAATATTCATGAACCTTGACTTACTGGAGCAGTTACAGTAATTCTAGTAACTTTTCAAAGTCAAAACGTCGAAAAAAAGTCAAAAATCATAAAATTGACTTACTAGGGCAGTTGCAGTCATTCTAGTCATTTTCAAGGTTAAAACGTTGAAAACCAGTCAAATTTCATGAAAATTTACCAACTGAAGCAGTAGCGTCATTCCAGTGAACTTTCAAGATCAAAATGTTGATGACCACTACAATTTTATGAAAATTGGCTTACTGGAGCAGTTGCAGTCATTCTAGTCAATTTTAAAGGTCAAAATATTGAAAATCAGTCAAATTTTATAAAAATTTATTTACTGGAGCAGTTGCAGTAATTCCAGGCAATTTTCAAAGTCAAAACCTTGAAAGCCTGTAAAATTTCTCAAAAATTGACTTACCGCATAACACGTATTTGCTGTCATTTTATCCAATTTTTAACTGCGGGCGATCCTGGTTGGCGACAATCCGTTAGAGGTGAGTGCGCACGGTTTGGCAACGCTGCCAAAAATCGCAGTTTGACAATAAAAAAATTGTCAAAATCTGTAATTCCGTCTGTCAAAAGTGTCATACTGATGTTAAACCTGCCAAAAGTCGGAATTCCAGTAAAAGAAAATGAATAAGAACGCAAAAACGTGTCAAATTTAAAGAAATAAAATTTGATGTCTTGACTAAAAGCTGGACTGGCGAATTTAGCTTTGCAATTGTAATTTTTAACATTTTACCAAAAATAACGGTATTAAAAATACTGTCGGTGTGTTTTACATAAGGAAAACTCCATTAAGAATAGAACATAAGTTGCAAATTGTAAATAAATACCAAACTGTTCGGGGCTACTTATTTATGTCACAGATAAGAATATCACCCACTATATTCGTTCTTTACACTGTATACAGGTGATCCAATACCAATCCAAATCCAATACCGTCGACAAAATGTATTGGATTTTGGCAACAGCGTACTGAAAATATGGCCTACTTGGTATTTTTTTCGTTTTCTGTCTTTGTCCCACGCATGCAATTATCTACGTTTCTCTGTCAGTTACACGGTTTTCCTATCGTCGGTTTTGGATTTACCACACCTGTATATTGCTAACCTAAACAGAATCGGCAGAAATGAGGTCCAGGTACGAATATAAAAGGAGCACCCGAACACACCTAAGATTACTAAAGGTCTCCGGGTCGGACAGCTCGCAGCTTACAACTTGAAGTTGAAGACACTTGCTACTAGCTGCCTTCTCCGGAGCCCCAGGCTGATAAGAAAGGGCTTCTTCGTATAGCTTGTAGAGGCCATTGAACTCTTAGCCCTGTCAGTTCAAACTAGCCCTTTGAGCGCGTCCAATAAGCACCCAGTGCATTGTAGCCGCAGGTTTCACTTACAGACAAAACCGAAGGGCTAACACAACTGTGGTCTATCTTCCACTCCAACCAAACTTTTTTTCTACACGTGACAATATTTATTATGTCCACCAAGGCACGCCAGAGTGTCCACCCATTTTTTAACCGTTTTGGAGCGTATTTCAACAGATTTCAGTGCATTTAGTGCAGCTTGGCTGACTGTGATGATTCGGATCCTCTTATTGTGATAAGATCTCCTTATCATTTCTTGTGTTCAGGCACTTATTGCTGTTATTTCAGCCTGGAATACGGTTGCCATGCTACCTACTTTAGAACAATATTATTTCCTTCTGCTGATGCATGTCATACCGCACCTGTACTTTTGTTCATCTTGGAACCATCTGTATTCTATCTACTCATCATGTCGCTTAGATCGGGAGATCATCCAATAAGGTTTATCTTCATAATCTAACATAATTTGTACTTAGACAAAACAGTAAACTTGCTGGAGCGAGTGTCCTTGCTCTGAGCTCTGGGACATGCTAATGTTTTCCAGGCAGAAATATTGCAATTTTGTCCTGTGGGCTCGAACTGTTGTCCAGTCTCCAAATTGGATGAAATATCAATATCTGCTCAGACAGCAGGGCAGCCATCCAAGGACTCAGCTCTGAGAAAGTCAGCTCATGGTTAGTGCTGGAATGTAAAACAATCCTCTATACCCTCCCGTTTGAAAATAGCATCCGCCTCATCGGGATCCCAGAATATTTTGATGTTCCGGACAATAAGAAGGCCGACCGATTGGAAGCACAAGGGACGCCCATAGGCCCCGAATCATTTGTTGGGATTGCAAAAAGCGTGGCTACTTGCTCAATAGGTGCCTTGCCCAGGCAATTGTTTTACTTCCGCTGTGTTGCCGCCCCGGGCATGAGACAGGCCAAAGGACTCATAACAGCCCCACACGCTCTGAAAACAAAACAGCTAGACTCAACAGAAGCAACCTAAGAACGGCTTATTGACCGGTCATTGTCACCTGAGACGACACCAGTCCCTGATGGGTATTGCTGAGGATCCCGAGTGTAGGAGATGCTTGCATGATGCAGTGCTGTTGCCCAAAGATATAAGGGACTTATGCTCCAGCAGGTTGGTGGTCTTTATAAAGGACAATAGGCTGCTGTAGCGCGCATACCCGCGGGACGTGACGGGCCGATTTAAGAGGTTATACGTTATAAAGGGCAGAAAATTCCAAAGTAAAATTTTAACATATTGCCCGTAGGCTCCATAATTAAGACTGATTTATTTTTGTGTATTCGCTTATTGCAGGACGCGAAAGTTAACAGTTTAAACTGAATCCATCCTAGCCAGGACAAACGGAAGCGACAAATCGGTATCGCTTGCCGCTCGTATCGATGTAAAGGCCTTACTGTGTTATTCACATTTAGTGTAGCAGGAACTTATACACCAGTATTTATTATATTGGTTTGGTTTCTTGTTTCTCAATGAACATATTATCCGAACCGAAATAATTTATGAATATGTGGAAAACACCTTTTATTGCCATCTGAAAAAATCAGCCGTAAAGTTTTCAGTAATACTCATGGTCGATGGCCACAAAGCATATAAAATATACTGATCGAAAACTAGGTGACATTTGTACAAACCTGGAAATAACTCTAGCCAGCCGATGTCTCAATGTTTAAGCCTTTGAAAGATGGTTGCAGGAAAGGCGTAATAGAATGACTTAGAAATAATCCATCTCAGGAATTAACAAAAAAGAAGTTTCCAGCGTTACTGAAATTAGTGATTTCAAAATAGGTTCGCCCAAAACTAATTATAAATAGTTTCAAAGCATGGATATAATCTATATCCGTGGAATTCAAGCTCTATGGACTTTAGCACTTTTTTGTTTCATTTCGTTTAATCGTTAAAGTACAAGTTTCACTTTACTCGTTGCAATTAAAAAAAAATTATAATTAACAAAAAAAAAAAAGTTTTAATAGCTATAAAGGAAAAATATGCTTTAAACGGCCAATAACTGTATCGTTCACCCTACAAAACCGTTTTTCCACGTTAATCTTCTATGTCCAGAGTGGTCTTGGACACTTGGTATAATACATTATAGCTTAATCGCTATATTTTCAATACAAGTTATGCGTGACTTTACAAATACAAATTTGACTGATATGCAAATTGGTATTTTAGTCGTAAAAAAGTGACCTACATCGAATACCAAAGAAATTTAAATAAATCAATTCCGCTATCGTAAAGCTACTCATAAAAACACAGCCATAAAATATACAATTTTTCCATTCGCACCATACAAGCCTGCTATTTGACTTCTAAGATCGTTGACTAAATCGTTAAAAAAAGCGCATCTTTTGGTGTTTTCTGTACGTATAACTAATATCCCCAAAAATAAAAAACAAAATTAAAATGTGTCTAATTTTCTTCTTTAGTGATGAACTTATTCACACGCTGCTACACGTACTTGTTGATTAGAGAATGATTAAAAGGACAAAATTTGTGAAAAAAATTAAGAACAATTTTCAGATCCACCTTTCCAAGGTGTTTAAAAAAGGTGTTCATCCAATGCGTTCTCTCTCTGTTGTCTCTTAATAACGTCTCTTCAGAGACATTAACAAAAACCAAGAACTAGATAGAATCCCAAATAGAACCATCAGACACAACACAGGAGTAAGAGATGCTGTCGAGACCATTCTGCGAAGGAAGTGGAACTAGGCGGGTCATGTGGCCAGAGTAACCGATGGACGATGGACAAAAAAAAATACAATGTAGACCAAGAGTAGAAGCGTACAGAACCAGAGGACGCCCACCAGCCCGATGGAGTTACCACACAGGAGACTCGCTGGAAACTTTATGCTGATGGCACAGGACCGGAGGGAATTGCAAAGCATGAAAGAGGTTTTTGTTGAGCAGTGGACGATATAGGCTGATGATGATGATGAGGAGGAATTCAATTAAAATTAATTAAACTAAAAATTAAATGATAATTAAAAAATAGGAAGGTCGAATAAGTCTATGGTTCCAATAAGCAAAATTAAAAAAATAAATAAAGACTACCAATTCAGATGGCTAATGGATTTATTCGGCAAGTGAAAAAGAAAAGTGTGACTGGTGTTAGTGGGAGTTAAAAGGTGGATAAAATCTTGCCTGATAACTCCTTTACAGCTGTGACTAGTACGAGTCCAGAAGTACATCAATCTGGTAAACTACAGACGGAGTCTAGAGATGAAAGTCTACAGGCCAATCACTCTCCCTGCTGGAGTACAGAGGTTACATGTGTTTCAGCCTTCTCGTAAGAGTATAGAATACAAGATGTTTCAGCCCTTTTCTATTACTTTTTAGAAAGCAAACAAAAGAATAAGACCCTCTTCATCGGTCACTAATCTCTCAGTAGGCCTCTACCTCAACGAATACATTTCCATATGATTGACATCGGGATCAACACTTAACCCAAAAAAAAACTTACCCTAGTTGCAACTTAAAAGCATAGAACACTAGAAATAGCGACTATAACGAGCAGTAGATTATGCGCAAACACTCAAAAATCCTCACACACTGAGTTCTGAGTCACACACAACGAAGAGTGATGTGAGCGGCTTCCAACCACAGCCAAAGGTGTGCAGAAGTTCAATGAGAGTCAAAATGGCTTCCTCGAGTTTAAATAGTCCGGAGAAAACCGGAAGTGGTGGGGGCTATCGAAGTATACCGAATCTTCCAGAGCACGATTTCATCGACAAAATAGCAAAAAAAAAAACAGGAAATAGAAGCAAAAATCTGAAAATCAAAGACGAAAGAGATAGGTGATCTTTCTTCTCTTCATTTCCTTTAACACCTACAACTCTTTATTCATTCTAGTAGAAACTTTTTCAGTTTCGCGGTACTGCTAGAGTGCGGGAAAGGCGTTATGGTACTAAAGGATCTTTACGATCTCAGGAAACCTTTTTGACAAAAATAGAAAGTGGTAACTAGGAATTACTTTTCTACGCCCCAAAAACTTAATCAACATCCGCCAAAATAATTAAACAACTTTAAACGTTTGCAGTTTGGTGATACTGATAGGTCAAAAGTGGTTCTATTGTTCCAGGACATTCTTAGGACCACAAGAAATCTCCCTGACGAAAAGTGGTTTTATTGATGACTCATTTTCTGCACCGTTCAATATTATAATCAAACATTTTGGAAATAATTAAATCGAATTTTTAACTGCAATGCAACCAAAAGGGTATTTATTATTAGATAATGGTTGTGCATCAACCAGAAGAAGTGTGTTACAAATAATACGTAGTGTGTATAATACGATGTTCATTTTGATCTCATCATTTTGCATTTCCTGTATTAACAGAAGACTGACTGGCCTATTGCTAGACCAGTAGATGATCTGGAAACCGTCACTATCGAACTTTACCTTAGAAACCGACTTTTCAACGACAAACTATTGGGAAGTTATCGCATGAGCTTACAGAAAGTCGTAGAGGATAGCGTTATCAACGTGACTGATAACCTGGTGGACACCAACAACAAAACCCTAGAGGTGGTTTTAGTTTTTTAATTATCTGACAACTGGCAACACTGTTTAATTACAAAATAGATTGGGATAGAGTTCACTGTCTACTACGCCGCTCCGGACACGTCGTCGTTAAGATCAATGAGTGTCGGCACAGCCACCGATCGACTGTTTGAAGACGAGGAACGCATGCTTATTGACATAGAGAGCAACATTGCCAACATAGAACGAAACATTCTCAACGAGCAGGCGGCAACGCCGCACCGTCAAGGATTCAGAAAGTCGTTGATGCGCGGCATGTCACTGGGAACCCCGGAAAAGTGTTGCGTTGACCGAAAACGATCAACATTGAAAAGTGTTCGAGTAAGTCGTTGATTCGCTCTGATTCTTGCTTAAATCTGATTGTTACAGAGTTTAATTCGTTTTGGAAAACAACGACCGTCAAAGGACAGCGATACTGACGATGAAGCCTTTATTGCTCAAAGTGTTGATTCTAGAAGAAGTTCCTTAAACTCGAACGTGGAGAGTTGGGCTGGTAGCGATCAGTCAATTGACTCAAACTGTCAAACGTCAATTTTAGATGACAGACAGTTGCTCAAGTGAGTATTTAGTTCTAGTGTCCGGTTTATACGTCCAAATAAAATAATAATTTTAAGATAAAGTTGTTCCAATTCTACTTAACTTACAAGATATGCAGTGTGACTCATGTAATATGAGCGGAAAAAGGTGATATGTGATTTTTAGTACCTTCAGTTCATCAGTGGTTCAACGTAACTTGATTTAGCATCGTCTATACCATGAACCACATTTCCCACTATTTATTTTGGTTAGGTTTTTTTCTTTAATTTTATTTTATGTAATAGCTTAGTCAAATCAAATTCAAATATTTTTGTCTGCTTCTAAGCATTATCTTTAATGTTTTTGACGCCTCTGTCTTGAGCTAGTCTACCAAATATCGTCTTCTTGATGTTTGATTTTTCTTGAGCTGATTGTTTCTTCTGATCATCACCCTACATTTTCAGCAGTATGCTAGCTTTCATATTTCCAACTAATTTTCTGAAATATTTTTAAGAGAAGTGTAAAAGAATGTTTTGAAATGATTGAGCTGGCTTAAGTATTACTATTTATTCATCAAAATTCAGTCCGCCCTGACCCACGAGCGCACCCACCAATTATTAAGCTATCTTGAAATACTTTCTGTTACTCATGTGTCCCTGATAGAAAATCCAATTTTTACATGCTCGATACTTGTATTAGGAGAGCAAAAACGCAAGGAGAAAAAAGTTTTCTTACTTTGGACACCTGAGCGCATCCACCAATTGTCATACAACCTTAAATATAACTTTTTTACGACTTGTCGGTCTGCTGTACTTACCGTTCAGCTGAACTGGAAGTAACATACAGGATTAAATAAAATTTGTTAGAATATTTATAAAAAAAAAGTATAAAAAATAGTGTAAGCATCACGAACAGTAACTGATTTACTGATCTCAGACAAATTAGAGGTTTCGCTTTGCTCAGCCTCCAAACTTTGTCATCGATCAGTAAAGCTTACTTACTGTTCTTGATACTTAATATACTATTTCTTACTCCTGTGATACTGGTAATAAATCCACTTTATTCAGAAAATCGCGTATTCTATTTGAGAGCAGTAACGCAAGAAGTTAAAAATCTGGTTATACCTGATACTTAAGCGTTTCCATCAATTGTCAAGAAAAATTGAAACACCTTTTCTTACTTCTGTGACCATAAAAATAAATCCACTTTTTACTGAAATATGAGTATGTGTATTTTAGGACAGAAACGCAAGAAGTTAAAATTTCGTTACTTCAGATACTCGAGCGCATTCGCCACTTGTCAAAAAAACTTAAAATAGTTTTTCTTACTCCTGTGATCCTGGTAACAAAAAACCTGCTTGCTGGGAGATTAGATGGCAATCTATTTGGGGCCCAATCTTGTTCAGCGTTCATAGGGGGCAAACGAGGACCATAGCAGTGACAATAGGCGGAATTGTTTGCATCTTTGCGTGGTTTTCCTGGTTTGCAGACGGCTATTACCTTAGCTTTTAACCACAGCTTTGGTACTGTGATTTTGGTTCAGCACTAGTTGTTCAGTTGAAGAAGCCAGTTCAGAGCCAGTGGACCTAAGTTTATCGGGAACTCATTCAGTATGTCATCCGGGCCTGAAGCCTTTTTGGTTTTCAGGGACGTCGTTCCAGTTCTCAGTTCTGCAGTGGTAAAGAAGGCGATATTAGTTATCCCAGGTGGTTGTCCAACCCTGAAAGTGAAGTGACCTGTTCGCCTTTTGATCTGCACTTACCACTTACCACACCAGTAGTTGATGCGCGATTTTGTTTGTTGATTCATACATTGAAAGATGTTTGGCCACCTGATAGCTTTTTGATAAGGCTCCAGGCATTCCTGCTGCTGTGTTTCATATCTAGGCTGTTTATCGCGTCTTCTGGGAAAAAGTAATTTCCGCTGAAGTGCTCTAGATACTCATCATATGGCCTTTGTTTTTGTTAGAGAAACCAGGTACATTAAATACTGGAGCAGCGGGGAATACTGCGTCTAGCTGTTTTTTTAATTGTAGATATGAATTTTTTATAGTACTCTGAGTACGGTGGGAGAGCTTTCCTCCGCCTCTTCTACAAATTTGTTCCAGTTGACCTTTCTGAGGTTGAACCGACTTTTAAATGGGACCTTCTACGGCACTGTCAGTATTAATGGCTGGTGTTAGGAATGCGGAATATGGTCAATAAATGTCTTGCCGCATTTTTCAGCTAGAGACCTACTTACGAAGATAAGGTACGGGTAATAACTTCTCATCCATCTGCCACTATTGAAAAAAGCGGGCTGTTGCTGGTCATGGATGAGAGTCATGCTGCTATCATCATATCTCCAAGAGTCCTCCATTCTCTGTCGTCTGGGGTTAATAAAGACACCAATTAGCACGTTAAAATGTATGGGGAATGAAAATCTCTCATACAGGATCATTCACGGAAACCGGATGTTTTTGAAGTGGGCTGTATTCGAGCGTTCGTGGTGAGAAGGTCACGTGGCTGGTGTCTATCGTTTCATTTGTTCATAGCAATTTCATTTTAGTCGTTGAGATCATTAGGTTTTTTTTTCTACTTTATTGATATCTTCCTCAGAATTCATCATTCAATGGCTGGTAAAGCTGTTCCAAATAACTGATGTAACAAAAAAAAAATTGAAAATGGTGAGGTTTTGTTTTTTGTTTATCAATCCCAATCCTCTGATCGGTCTCGCCGTATTACGGCTCATCAGAGAGGGTATAGGGCTTGATAACCAAAGAACAGAACCTTCATTCCAGTATAGTCAACTGGATGCCAGAAATGATAGTTGTTGTGCAACATCTGGTGACATCTGTACTGAACTCTATGAGTTAGAAAGTACAGATGGCGTTCTCAAATCTAGGAACAGATGCCTAGTACTAGTAATCTGTACTTTCTAACTCATAGAGTTGAGTACAGATGGCAACAGATGTTGCACAACAACTAAAAAACAAATGTATTAGTAAAATTAACTGGTAAATTTGGAGGTGTAGACCAGGCCTAAGACTGTGAGACGTGACTTTTTCAGGCAAAAAGAACTCAAAAACAACCAAACAGTTGAAGATCCCGCCCTGAAAGCTCAAGACTTCCAAGTGTGCATTACAATCATTGAGGCACGCCAATTGGCTGGTCTCAACATGGACCCAGTGGTCGCCATCCAGGTTGGCGATCAGAAAAAATTCACCAGTGTTAAGGAAAGCACCAATTGTCCTTACTACAATGAGGTATTATAATGCCTATAATTTCAAAAGTCACCCTTAAAAAAACACTTTTCTGATTGCAAAGTACTTCGTCTTTGACTTTCACATGCCTCCAGTGATGCTATTCGACAAAATTATTCACCTTTCGGTAAGTGAAAGAACAATTTGATATTCAAATTTCAAATTTAGCTTATGTTCTGTGTTTTAGGTGCTACAGTCTCGCAATTTTTTGAGGGGCAACAAAATGCTAGGAAATTTCAAGTTGGACGTGGCAACAGTGTGGGCGCAACCAGGTAAGCTTTACTTCTGTCTGAGACCAATATCAGAGTAAATGGTTGTTACGTCATCAATTAAGTGTTTGAACTGTCACAACAACATTTTATTTTATTCTCTGATAATCAAATTAAAGGCGAATAGGAGAGATCAACTGAAAGTGTGTTTTACATAAGGAAATCTCGTAACTTGTATAAGACCGGAGCAAAAACGTGACGTGAATCAAGATTCAACCCGGCATTGAAACATTTTGTGTGTAACTACTATTTATCCTATCGAGTTAATTTTTGGAATAGTTAGAGCAACATGTGTTCACTTTTTGCTACCAACTTACTTTGAAGAGTGTTTTCGTTTTTAGGCTATGCAAATAAATAACTATTAGAAAAACGTCATTTATCAAAAAAATTCCAAACCTGTAGATTTAGATCTAGAGGAAATTTTAAATGGGACAAAATGTACTTCACTTTTAGTTTCTACTGCTAGTATTGATTTTTCCGTAAGACGTACAAGACCGGTGCTATAACGCCCCAAACCTTGCATACTAAAAAACGCAACATTTTCAACCTTTATAAAAATCGACCGCTCGACTCTTGTTAGTCCACCTGCAAACTGGCTTTTTTGGCCACATTCTGAAGTTGTAGCAAGAAAGTTTCCTTTATGAAATTTGAAGCCCCGTTATTCTCCTTTGACCTGGGGCAAAGCGGCAATTTGTAACTGGTATAGGAACGGAGAAAAGTAGCGCGATATAAACCGAGATTCAAAACGGGATAAAAATTTTACTACAGTGAGGACGTGTAGGTTGGAACAAACTCCCTTAAAATTAAGGGTTTGGTTTTTCGGAAATAATTTCAAATAGAATTACCTATTTTTAATTTTATTTTTGAATTGTGCATCGTACTCCAAGTAGGAAAAAAAAATCTAAGTAGTTGCCGGGAAATTTCCAAATTAAAACATCACTAATTAATACCGTTTATTAAATAGAACCAATTTATTTAAAGAAAGCATAAAACAAATCAAATCAAGTGTTCAAATTGCAAACCATTAACTTCCTGACAGTTCGCAAGTCGATTTTGGAATTCTTGTAACACTTTACTTAGCGTTTGTGGCTGTATTTGTTGTGTTTCGGCTATAATCCTATTTTTCAATTCTTCAATATTTGTCGGGTATATTAAAGTAGACTTTAGATTTCGGATAACCCCATAGATAAAAATCTAATGGGGGTAGATCTGGAGACCTAGCGGGCGATTCGATGAAACCTCTTCTTCCGATCCATCTATTTGCGAAAATATTTTGATGGTAGTCTCGTACTATTCGCGAATAGTGTGGTGGCGCTCCATCCTGCTGGAACCATAACGAATCTGCTGGTGTATTTGGGTTTTCACCATTCGGATAAAGTGCAATTAAACTGGGTATTATGTAATTTTGTAGCTGGTCTAATATAGAGTTAAGTGTTCCCTCAATAAAAAAAAGGACCCACAATTGAAGTACACACAATTGCGGCACATACGTTTAGTTTCTGTGGGCATTGCGTACGACTTTCCATACTTCAGTGTGGGTTTTCGGGGGTCCAATATCGACAAGACAATTTAGTCTATTTACTGAACCATTCAAAAAAAATGTTGTCTCGTCAGAAAAAACTATCTCGTTCAAAAAATGCGGGTTGGCCTTCCATCTCGCCATCAATATGGCGCAAACTTCTAATCTACTTTCGAAATCTTGTTCAATAAGTTCTTGAACTAAATGTTCCTTTCTATGGGTGCCATTTGTTATGTAAATATTTTAGAACAGAAGATTTGCTTACTGAATGTTCTGCAGCTACTTGTCGAGTTGGTTTATGTGGATTTTCTTGTAAATCGAGCAAAACATCCAATTGTGGTAAAAACTGTGAGGTTTTGTTTTTTGTTTATCAATCCCATTCCTCTGACCGGTTTCGCCGTATTACGGCTCATCAGAGAGGCTATAGGGCTTGATAACCAAAGAAAAAACTTCATTCCAGTATAGTCAACTGGATGCCAGAAATGATAGTGGTTGTGCAACATCTGGTGACATCTTTACTCAACTCTATAAGTTAGAAAGTACAGATGGCGTTCTCAAATCTGGGAACAGCCCCATTAATGCCGCATCATTCGATAAACACCGATCTGATTGGTTAAAAATGGTAAAGTTTTGTTTTTTGTTTATCAATCCCAATCCTCTGACCGGTTTCTGAATCAAATGAGTTTGTTCCAACCTACGCGTTCTCACTGTATACTAAATATACTTTTACTATGTAACAGATTTCTGGCTTAAATTCACAGACCACCAGTTCTATCACAAGTGGGCCCTACTGAGTGATCCTGACGACATTGCCGGAGGCCCCAAGGGCTACCTAAAGTGCGATATTAGCGTAATCGGTAAAGGCGACACAGTCAAAGTACCTTCAAAGAGCGAAAAGGATGACGATGATATTGAAGCGTAACGGAACTTGAAATCTGGTCACTTTTGTGTTTTATAACAACTTTTCTCAGGAATTTACTGTTGCCCGATGGAGTCCCAACGGACCGACAAACTGCTCATTTTATAGTGAAAATCTATCGGGCGGACGGATTGCCCAAAATGAACTCCTCTTTGATGGCCAGCGTTAAAAAAGCTTTTATTGGAGAGGTTCACGACCTGGTGGATCCTTACGTTCAAGTGTCATTTGCCGGATTGGTGGTAAGTTACTTAATGCACAGTGTGGCAAACGCTGAACGAGTTGTACAGGGTAAAACTAGCGTGAAGAAGGGCAGCTACGCCCCTGTATGGAACGAGCAGCTGATTTTTACGGAAATGTTTCCACCTTTGTGTCAGAGGATTAAAATTCAGCTGAGGGATGACGATCCTGTTAAACCTACAGTGATAGGTACCCACTTTATTGATCTTAAGACCATATCAAATGACGGAGAAAAAGGTGGTTTGAATTTAGTTTTTTGGTTGGAGATAATCGAATTGGTTTTGAAGGTTTTATGCCAACTTTTGGGCCCAACTACATTCACATGTACGGTTCGACCAGAGATTACAGTATTATAGACGAACACTCCAACCTGAACACTGGATTGGGGGAAGGTACGTTTGGTCAAACTGTTCGGGAGCCTTAATTATAGTCCAGTTTAGGGGTCTCCTATCGAGCTAGACTGCTGGTCTCCATCAGAACTGAAATAACCGACAACATTGACCTGTCGCCAGCGGCGGTGCACGCTGAACCTACCGCACCAATCAACGAAGATTCCTATGCGAAAAATGAAGAGTTTTTCCTGTTTGCCACTGTGTTTGATGCGTCCATGATAGACAAAAAACTGGGGGACAAACCTGTGTACTTTGAGATTAGTATCGGCAACGCTGGGAACGCCATAGACGGTCAGAACATGTCGGCCAATGAGCACAACGATTCGGACAGCGACGAACTAGGTAAAGTGGGTGTAGTGTTGCCAGAGCTATAATAGCATCTAAAAAAAAAATACTTAGAATTATTTAGTTTTAAAACCTGTAAGTAAACTCTGTAACGAATAGCAACGAAATTTCTTGGCACAAAAATTTATCCTACCAATTTTTGAGTCTTACAAGCCTATTTTTGGGGTTCGAGGGGCAAGTGCTATACCCTAAATGACACAACCACCGTTCTCTGATTAATAATTTATTTAGTTCCACTACATAAATAGTTTTCAACTGGGTACGATTCGATTCCTATGTCTTAAGTCTACTTAGCAATTCTGGCTTTAACGTAACTTTTGGACATGTTGAGTTAGGTTGAAGTAAATTTATTTTCGAAGAGAATTTTGAATAGTTTTCCAAACACTTCCGAATTTACCCCGAATCTTGCACTCTTACACAAAATAAAAAATAAAATAATAACTCATAAAAACTCCTGCAAAAATAGCTGTAATGACGGGGCACCTGTGTGTTGATTAGATGGCGTCCTCAAGTGGGGTTAAGTGTGGATCTGTGGGCCTATAATGCCGGCTGGAGCATAATGGACATGGACGGCCCTCAATTAAGACATTTCCCCATGCGTTCCAGAAGTGGAAGAGAGTGAACATATTAGGTGGAGGCGAAACGCAACAAGCACAGTCACATGGTCCGGATGGGTTTTTCTTTAGTAGTTGGAACTCTAGATGGATGATTTCAGTCCACAAACTTAACAAGGCCCGGGTTATCCCCAGGAGTTCCGTCACTCGGGGTTGATAAATGGTTCTTAATTTCCATAAGTGTTACAGAGCCAGCCGGTACAACATTAGCTGACTCCCTCTATTCCGTACAAATCTAACGTAATACAAAAATAGCATTAAGCACTCCATATGTTTTTCTATAAAAAAAATTGACAAATTAAATTTTTCCTAGGATGTCGTACTAGTTGAGAATCACGATGCAAATTAACGTGGACCTACAGGAACTAACACTGGAAGTCCCCCCTTTTTTTATTAGTGATCATATCTCAACCGCGACGGTGGCTGTATGTCTCTAGTTCTTGTTCGGCCTGCATTTACTGGGGTGGCTTCCCAATTTTACTGACTAGATCTAAGTCGGTTTAATACATGGAACTTTCATCGTCACTTATTTCAATAATAGTATCAGTATCAGTGTCTTCATCAATATCACTATTATCCTGTTGCACATTTCTGGTTCTTCTTTCATCTCCATATAGTAGAAACTCACCCACTTCATCCTGGAGCTTCTCATTGTCTAAAATTGGATCCTTGATTGAGTCTGGTTCATTTTTGTTCTCTTCTTCACAATCCCATGTGCTCAGTCGTCCAGAAAGCTCTTTTATTTTAAATGTAAACAGCCCTTTCCTTTCAAGTTTTCTTTTGCAACTTCATGGGAAATTTGCATTTCCTTTAACATTTCACTGGCTTAATTTTCGTCCAAGTCGTATCGTAGTACGTGATTATTAATCGTTAAATGAATTGGTAATTTCCTATCTCGACCAAACATAAAAAAGAATGGACTTTCTTTGGTAGCTTCATGAGGTTGATCCCTATAAGCCATCAACGCATAAGGAAGAATCTTATCCCTGTTTTCCATGAAATTACTAACGAAATGACTGATAGTAGTTTTCAACGTTTTATGAAAACGTTCCAAAATTCCATTGGTTGCTGGATGATAAAGAGTTGTACGTAGCTTTTGAATTCCAAGTTCTTTGCCGATGTTGGTAAAGAGGTGGCCTATAAATTGTTTTCCACAATCCGTCAATAGTTTCTTGGGAGCATGTCTAGTTATGATGTTTTCAACCAAGGCTCTCGCGACGGTTTCAGCTTTTATATCGGGGAGTGGTATGCACTCTGGATATTTAGTCAAAAAGTCAACGCAAGTGAGAATGTATCTGTTATCTTGGCGTGTTCGATTAAGAGGTCCTACTAGATCCAGCGATATTCTACCCCAAACGGGCGTTGGAATGGGTGTTCTTTGAAGTTCAGGAGGTCCTTTTGTTTTTTGGATTTGGCAGGACGGACAGAATTCGACAAATTTTTGAACATATTTTCGCATGTTTTTCCAATAAAAATCGCGTTCTAACATTTCCTTCGTCTTCTTTTGTCCTTTTGTGAGCTGCATACAGTGACGTAATAATAAATAAATAATAAATCGTCGATTATGTATTTTGGCGCAACGATTGGATCATTTCGTCGGTTTGAGTTACGTCGTTTTCGTAGAAGTCCATCCATTATTATATAGTCTGTATCCTCGTCCAACGTACTGTGATTTATTAAGCAGTTGAGTTCAGGATCCTCGGTCTGCAAGCGAATAAGATCCTCTTTATTCCAGTATACGTCATAAATAGGTGTTAGTTCATTTTCATGTAATACAACTGAAATCGGCTGCGGATCATCTGTTCTTAGTCTTGTAAGGCTATCTACATTTGCATTCATTTTACTGGTCTATATTGAACAGTAAAACTGTATTCCATTAGGAACATAGTCCATTTGGCCAGTTTAGAACTTCGATCCTTAATATTTAATAGATATTTCAGTGGCCGATGGTGCGCCATAATTGTAAAGTGAGTTCCTATCAGGTAGACCCGGTATTTCTTGTCCGCATAAACAATAGCGAGACATTCCTTTTCAAGTGTTGAATAACGCTGTTCAGCAGAATTTAGCGTACGGCTGGCGTAACATATAGGATGATCCATTCCGTCATATTTCTGCGTTAAAATTGCAGCGATTACAGTGGCACTTGCTTCAGTGTTTAAAATAAACTCTCGGCTCACGTTTGGATATTTTAATATCGAAAGGAAAATAAAAGCTTCGAAGGCGTTTTGATGCTCTGTTGTCCATAGTCAGTTAGCATTTTTCTTTGTCAGCTGAGCATTTAGTAGGCTTAAACTTTAAATTGCTCTCCCGAATTGTTTCGAAGATGTCATCCAAATATACTAGACATTCATTGTAAGAAAGTTTTGCAAATATATGGTTTATTAGACGACTCCAGCGTTTTTTAATCCCATAGCCATTCTAGTAAATTCGTAGTGGTGGACTTAAAGGTATCCAGATGCTCCCGGTGTCTGGATCTTTAACAGTTTATATCTTAACTTTTAATTTTGTTTGTAGTGTTTACATATTTTTATCTATTGCGTCTTTTATACAACTGATGTACCAAATGTCTTGTTAATTAAGGTGTCCGTGAAAGGATTCACTCATAAAACGTCCCACCTGTTACAATTCTACAACTAGTAACTTTGAAATGTTACCTCTGAGTGTTGCCAAATTTAATTTAAACTAATTGGTGGTGTAGAAACTGTGACGACAGACGTGGCTTTCTGGCAAAGCACCACTCAAGCAATCAAGCCGATGACGCACGATAAGTTGTACTACTTTCTGCCCTACTGGGACAACAAACCATGCATGCACATTAGATCGGTGTGGCCCGACTACAGGCGGAGAATGTACAATTCAAATATTATCGCCAAAATAGCAGATAAACTGGTTTGGGCAGTTGGGACTAGTTCAAACTGGTTGAAACAACAAGTACTTACAGGAAGACGGTTTGGATGAAGTTAACGCGGCATTGGACCGAGACGATCCGGACGTGGAGTTCAAGTTAAAACACGTTTTGGAGGATTTGGCTTTGGCCTGCGGCAAGTACGTCACGATGTCTAGGGCGTCCACTTCTGGGCCGGGATGCGGCAAAACCAAGTTAGATAAGGAGAGACTGAAGTTGTGCCAGAGAGAAATTGTAAGTCTATACATTAGTTTATTCCGACTTTTGTATAATTTTACAGAAGAGGCAAAAATCCTTTAGTTAACAAACTGAGATCATTGGAAGCCTAATTTTCCAAAAAGTTATAAAATTATATTACCTTAGCTTCTCAAACTTAAAATATTGTGCCAAAGAAAGTAAAATATCGATTTTATAGATCATTTTGGCGGATAGATCATTTAAGTTAATCTTCTGAACAGTCCAACAAAAGTTACATAGTAAAAAAAAAATGTGTTTCAAGCATTTCTTTTTATATTTTTTTTTAATCTTTGTTGACTGGACTATCCGATTCCAACAATATTTGATATTTTTAGGAGAACATCGGCAACGCTGCTAAAAACTTAAAAGCTTTGGTGACGAAAAGCTCGTTTAAGGAACGGGCCCGGACGACTCAAACTTACTTAGCCAAGCTGAAATTTCTAATTGAAGACGTATTAGCAAACCATAATTGTTAAAGGTTTGACGTTACGTTTGTGCAAATTTTAGCCACAACACTCCCTGCCTGACATTTTCTTTTGGATGATTTGCGGGGGAAAACGGAGAGCCTATCAGAGAATCCCAGCTAGGGATATAGTCTACTCTATTGTGGATGAAGAGAGGGGCAAAGATTGTGGAAGGGTTAAGACAACATTTTTAAAAGTAATTAATTTTTTTAGTTATTCACGGTTTGAAATGGTGATGCAGCTTCCAGGTAAACGCAACACCGGACCAAGTGGCTGGACAATTCCAGCCAAAGTGCAAGTATACGTGTGGCTGGGAATGTTAAAGCACAAAAAAAATTTCGTTCTGGGGATCCCCAGAGGTTACGAGGTGTCCCAGGAACTGAAAAACGTGGAACGACCTAAGGCATTACCTCCTTCCGTGATCCACTACGTGGAAAAACATGTAATAATGATCCTTATTACTGTAGAGTCGTTATTTTTCGAGATTGTTGCAGACGTTCCAACTTCGGGCCCATATTTACCAGGCCAGGTCCTTGATTGGCAGCGACGCTTCCGGTTTGTCAGATCCATTTGCTCGTGTCATCGCCGTGGAGTTCTGTAAAGCCACCCAGGTGATTGACGAGACTCTCAGTCCCACATGGGATGAACTACTAGTGTTTGATGAAATTTTGGTTTTTGGTACGCTTACACTGATAAAGAGGAACAGTTTTTAAGCAAATTTATCGATGTAGGTTCATCGGAGGAAATTAAACAAGCACCACCCTCTTTGGTGATAGAAATATTCGATCAGGATCAAGTGGGAAAGTCCGAATTTATTGGTAGGACAATGGCAAAGCCCCACGTCAAACTAAGGGATGATAAGTACGTGAAACCGGCTTTTCCTCCCCCTTTGGAGTGGTTTACTATCACCAGGGGCGTGGATCACGCTGGGGAATTATTGGCTGCCTTCGAGTTGTTGGAGATTTACGGAGGATCTGACAGTTCCTTACCAGCGTTGCCAAAACCCAAAGACATTCCTATTTTTAAGGTAATAAAGCTGTGTGTGGTTTTTTTCCCATGCGTTGCTCAACACTCTCTGGGTAGCACTACAACCCTTGGTGGGTCCAACATGACCTCCGTTCAGTCACATACCTGCATAGTCTGGAGGTCTTTTAAAATGTTGTCCTTTCGTCTGAGTCTCGGCTGCTCCAGCGATCTCTTTCTTGATAAATTTCCTTTGATCGTATCTCCTTTCCAAATCTGATTGAAACGCAGTTTCTCGACTTGGGTAAGAGTTACTTTAAAATTGACAACAGGAATGAATCCCCAAATTGGTCAAAACAAACTTTTAACTCGATTTTGTATAACAAATTACTAATTTGTCGTAAATGTGACCCTATACGGCCAATTTGCGGCAATTTTTGAATTTTCAGCTAGAAAATCGAGTCAAGAGTAATTTTATACTAAAAAATCCAATTGTAATGCCAATTTTTTAATCTCTCTCACCCAAGTGAGTTTAAAGCCAAGTTTCTCAAACTGGGTTAAAGATAACAGAAAACGGGCAATAAATTATTCTCCCTACATCAATCGAAAAACCACCTAATTAATTCAAAGTCGTAAAAGAGTGACCCTACGGCAGAAAGACTGTTACGGCCAATTTACGAAATTTTTTTAACTTTGAGCTAGAAAATCATGTAAAAAGTCATTTCTTACTAAATCAAGGACGAGGAATCTAATAAAACATCCATTTTTTTCTAGCTCTTATCCAACTTTGCACTAAAATGCAGAGTTATCTTAAGTGCTGTGTAACTCCGTTGGCAAAGTTGTGGGGGTAAAGTTTCAATCAACTTTTTTGTAGCTTCCTGAAACTGGTTCACAGCTTTACCGTCCATCCCCACTTAGGTCCATTGCAAATCTCTTTTTATCCCATAGTATCTTGATCAGTCGGTCGTCAAATGCTCTTTGGACATGCCCAGCTCACCTCGTTCTTGGTTTGACTGTATGCTGCTTTTGGTAGAGGTCCTGAATTTCTATATTTGTCTTAATGCGATATTGCTTCATGTTTCTATCCTTGACGAGGTCAAATATTCTTCTCCGAATCTTTATTTCGAACCGCTTTAGTAGAAGCTCGTGGTGTTTTGTAAGGGTACAAGTTACACAGGCATATCAGATGTTCGATTTGATTACAGCCTGGTACACCCCCAGCTTTGACTTTTTATGAAGGTTTGCATAGCAAAGAAACACCTACTGCCACTGTGTATTTATGCTTTAATCTCTTCGTTGCTGTAATTTTTAAAGCATATCCTGGCTCCAAGCTATTTAAATTGTCTGTTTATCCACTGACCTTTTCTAGGACACCGATCCAAGCCAAGTGACCGTGCTACTGCCAGTACCTAGAGAAATCAGACCAACATTAGCGCGGTATCGAATTGACGTGCTTTTTTGGGGTCTGAGAGACCTGAAACGGATCCACCTGTTAACAGTGGACAAACCGCGGGTGGATATCGAGTGTTCCGGACACATTTTGTATTCCAGCATCATCTCCAATATCCGGTGAAATTCAGGCTTAATAAAATTAAATCCTAACCTCAAATTTGGTGCGGTTACAGGAAAAATCCGAATTTTTCCACTCCCGTCAAGTTTCTAGAAGTCGATTTGCCCGAACAGGAGCTGTATCGACCACCGTTAACTATAAGAGTGGTGGACTGTCGCAGTTTTGGACGGTAGACTGCAAATGCTCTGTTTTTTCTTGGTTAATCCATGGTTGATTTCAGGTATACTCTAGTTGGAACCCACGTGATCAACTCAATCCACAGGTATATGTTTACTCCGTTGACCAGGAAAGAAAGAGAGGCCGAAGAACGGCGGAAAACTTCCTGGAACCAGTTCAAAACTTACGAAGACTCGGCAAACCACCAAGAAGTCATTCCCTCTCTGTTCGATCATGCCAAAAAAGAGAAAAGCCCTTTACTGCCCAAGGACTTGCCTAATAAATTCGGTAGTTTTAGTCGTTCACTGTAACATGCAGTTTTAATAGACGAATATTTTGACTAGGGTACGGAACTCAGAAGCTCAGCAAAAAAACCCGAACAGGTAGCAGAAAATGGAAAAATCATGATTTGGAGGAGGAGCAGGAGTACGAAGATGAGGAGCACAACAAAGACTGGTGGACTAAGTATTTTGCTTCGGTAGAACGCATGATACGGGAATCCAATGAAGGCAAAGCTGTACACTTGTAAGTAACAAACGTCACTTATAAGGTAGACAGCCAGTTTGTTTGTTTACAGGGTGACAATAAAAAAATGATCTCTAAAACTTCATAAAATTTTTAATTTTCAAACAAATTTATTAACAAAGAGCAATAAAAATTATTTTGACTACCACATACTCAGCCGATTTTGAAGTGGCGTCCTTGTTGCGTCTCGGCAGAGCACCATCAAACGCTTCGAAACATTTTCAGCGGCCTTATTCAACCCAACATGCCAATTCAAAGTTTTGTGGCGTGTAGCACAGGCTGTGGTCTGTTTTGCCTTGTGAGCCGTAGCTAACTCTTGTTAGAACGTCCAAGCCGTATTGCCTAAGTGCTGCTGGGTCCACGGAAGTACGACGGCCACGAGGATGTCACGTCGGTAGACGTCTTTGTTGATTTTGACTCCTTTTTAAAAAAAAACGAGGAGGGTCTTGCCGTTGGCGCAAATTTTGACCCAAACCATAACGGCCGAAGGAATTTGGTAATGTTTGACGATAAATGTGCCGGGGGCCTCCGCAAACCAGGTTCCCATCTGTGAAGTGGACGTAGTCCCACTGAAGGAAAGACAAAGAAGTCGTTTGCAGTACGCGCTTGTTGTTGGTGAGGAGGTGAACTTTTCGGAGCTTGTAGAGCTTAAGATGGAAATGGTTATTTGACAAATCGATTCCCGATTGATACCAGTCTCACGAGCTATTTTTCTCTGGAGACTCTCGGATTTTGCCTGATACGTTCTCGAACGATCTCCTGGTTCTTGACGATTCTGCCACTTCCTGAAAGGTGACCAGCATGGCTGAGAGCTTTTTTCAACTCATGTAGCGCCAAAATTTGTTATTTTTGATTTGACATCTTAATAAAGTTGCTTGGAAGTATTGAATAAAATTGAGACAGAACTTGTAACGCTGGTAACAGGGCCTTGACAGTCATCAGGTGCTGAATGGACGTCAAGAAGCTCGAAATGGCACCTGTCTTTTCAGGCAGTGTGAAGCAGCAAGGGTGACGCCGAGCACAGCTTGTTTAATTGCACCACATTAACTGGAAGCAGATTTGAACTAGAACTGTCTCTTGGCAGACTGATTGACGAAGATAGTTTGGTGAACATTATGCTTAAAGGAAAAAGAGAATGGAAACTGGTACACGACTTTGTGAAGCATATAATGAGTTTGAAAAGAAAAGTGGAGCAGCGAGACGAACGTCAACGTAGAACCTCAGAGAAATTGTAGTGGAACCACTAATATTTATAGTGATACATAGTATCTGTGATATTTTGTTCTTATCATGACAATAAATGCGGTTAGTCTTGTGATGCATCTGCGCGATGTTAGGATCAATATGTCAAGTCCGCGCAGGCGCACGATTGCTTAGTATCCTAAAAAAAAAATTGAAATGTACTTGACCCTAAATTTCAGGAAATCTTCGAGTGATCGTAGTAACATTATCTATAAAGAACATTAACTGTTGTGTATCATGTAAACTGTTTTAATTGCGTCTTCCAGACAAAATGATCAGACGAACACTATTCAACCTCCTCTGCAAGATGCGACGGACAAAAGTCCCATTTTCGACTATAACAAGCTGAAATTTGGGGGCAAATCCACGACCACAGCAGCTCGAATCGCGGCCCGACTAAGTCCTAAAAGTGCCAGGAGGAAAGTTACGTCCAAGCCAGTCTTGTTCAAGGTACATAAGCTGTTTAATTATTTATTTATCGTATGACTTAGTATATGTGCTAGACGCAAAAGAACAAAGATAAGCTCACTATACCAATGAGATGAGGGTGGTCACCTGCAGTGCTAAGGTTAATTTGCGTATATGGTCACATGATGGTGTGTTCCGTAGTTGAAAAGTTGTAGTGGAGACATGCCATCGATATTTTTGTCTATTCAGACTTAAAAATATTGTGAACAGACTATAGGTTAGAGCTTAGGTTCAGGTGCCACACTAATGGCGTCACGCGTTGTACATACATTTTGTAATTATCTATCAAATCAACATTTGTCTAGGTTTATCCCACCGAACTGGAAGCGCGTCCCGAATTTGACGAGTTTAAAGAATGGCTAAAAACGTTCGAACTGTACCGGGGCAAAAAAACGAGCGGGGACAACAATGATGAAAATCGCGTGGTAGGGCACTTCAAAGTAGGTATTCCAGATTTATCAGATATTCTCACTGAAACAAAATAAAATCAAACTTAGGGGGCGGTGAAAGTGTACAAATGGCCGCTACCCAAAGACTCAGACATCAAACTAGACCTGCAATATGGCCTGTTCCATGGAATACCCTCCAACGACCCCATCAAAGTGTTGGTGCGAGTTTATGTGGTCAAAGCGAACGATTTACACCCAATGGATTTGAACGGCAAGGCTGATCCTTACGTGGTGCTCCATTTGGGATCGAAACGGATCAGCGACAAGGACAATTACATCTCCAAACAGCTCAATCCAGTTTTCGGAAAGTGAGTGCTAAAATTTTTTGAATATGAAAATTGATTATTAATATTTAGCAAATTAAAAATTTACAGTTCGAAAAACCCTAAAAAAGTTCAAATACAAAGCTTACTCCAATTCAAAATCAAATGCTTTATAAAAATGATAAAATTTGGTGAAATAATAGTGAGTATATTTTACCGAAAATTGCTTCACTGTAAGATTTCTTTCCAGGTAAATGGTTGTGTGATTTCACAAAATTTTAGACTCACACATGGAGCGAATTTTCCTCGCCCCTCGCATTACCCCGCACCCCTACTTGTCTAAGATCCATTATCTTTAGGTAGGCGGCCAGATTGCCGTGGCCCATCAGTTGCTGGCTTCCCCCGAATGACGGCGATCTCTCCGTCCTCTATTCCTTCCACAACTAGTATACCTCCCTTCCTTTTGAAGTGGTGTCTGTCCAGCTCTTGCCATTCGTGCATGACCCATTTACCGCTTAATCCTTTTTTCCTCCCACTGTCTAATTTCTTCAAATCTTCCTAGCTCTCCCTCCTATTTTGCTCTCTTTGCTAAGCGATCCGCTTTCACGATTTCCTCATTCTCTCGCCCCTTGCTCTGCTTACAAGCCAATTTTGCTGCCACACTTCTTACTAGTCGGTAAAAGCTGGGGTTTCCCAATATATCAACGGCAGCCAGCCATTTTGAGTGGACCAACTAAATTTCCTTTTTTTCCCACCAATAAAAAAAAGCTTCCCCTATTCCTAGAATCTCAAGCTGCCCATCTCAAGATCCTCCCAATAACTCCTACTTTTGGCCCATTCTGCTTCCTTCCATCCTTTATACACTCCCGCATTAACCCAGGCGACCCGTTTTCCTTTTATTGAGACCTCCTCTGTCTTTGTCCAGATTCTCTATACCGAGTACGGTTTGTCGTCCTCTCTTCCTTATACTCACTGGTCCCTCCCTAAATTTGGCAGCAGCGGCGGCAGCTAAATATCACGGTCGTGTGCCATTGAGGGTCTCCGTGGCCAATGTCCTGTAACACCCCAAATCTGACTCCCATACAGCGCCGCTTGTCATTATTGCCCTTACATTTTCCTTGTTTATGGTTCCCTTATTTCTGCAGAGGTTTGCCGACAACCTCAGCCATTCGTCTCCTTACATGCTTGACACGTAAACAGCCTTTCCTGTCTAACTTGATCCCAAGCAAATATATTCATTCGCTGCACGCCACTCTCTCCTCTATAGTTTTCCATAAACATGGATCCCGTCTTTCTGTAACTATATTTCATCTTTCCCTTCTTCTCCCATCTCTTGCTCATCTCCTACACTCTCTCCCAGCTCTTCTCTATATTCTTGCCCGACACCACGGCGACCAGAACCACCTCGAGATTGCCTGTCTATACACCGCCTTCACTTTGACCTTGGCTGAAATAAGGCATATTTGGGCTCATAGCTTGACCACCTAAAGTCACTTAAATTTTCCCAGACAGATATACCCGTGTTAATTGATGAAAATAAAAAACTGACCTGACCACCTTATTACCTACTTCTAACACAATCGTACTACAGCTCTTGAAGCAATGCAATACAGTTAATTCAGGAAACATACATCTAATAATTTCTTTTCAATCTTACTCGGGTTTGTTTTCGGGGACGAAAGTAATCCGATAGAACAACAATATGGTCTGGAGTTTTGTCTATATGTGCTTTTTCTATCAGGCTTTTGTGTACCTATGCGCAATATTAAAACAAAACTGGAAGACGTAAAAATGAATAGACAGATGTGGTTTGAATGTGACGTTTGTTTTTTTTTGGTCACATTCAAAACAGTTCAAACTCTCGATTACATTGTTTTACTTTGCGCTTGAAAGAAAATGTACAAAAACACAACCGTAAACATAAACATAACATTTCTTAGGATATACAAACTATACTCTATATAATATATAATATTAAAATTAAACTATTGCAGAAATTGAGGGAATATAAGGAGATGAACTGGCACGTGTTAGTAGTTATGCTAGAATTTAAAAACGCATTCAACATGGCGTGGCCATACGTGGACAGGAGAATGTAAGAGGACGGAGTGCCAGGGCTCCTCAAGGAGATTGCGTGACAGTTTATAAATGACAAGGTGGTAAGGAGTGGGGATGTGAGTGAGAGGGTGCAGAGGGGCTGTCACAGAGGTCTAGCCTGGGACCGTCCCTCTAGCTGGTTTGCCTGAACGAATGGTTAGAGATGTTCGACGAAGAGGACCAGAGAATGTCAGTTTACGGACGGAGTATTCGCGGACGATCAGGTAATACTGGTTGCCGGGGTGTGGAAATGAAAAGTTTTTGGAAAGATCAGGAAAGGGACAGCTTAAGTGCAGAAATTCTGGGTATAGGGGAAGCCCTTAAAATGGTTGAATCTAAAGGGGAGGTTAAATATTCAATATATACTGACTGCCTGGCGGCCGTGGAAGCGCTTAAGAGGCCTAGCTTACACAGGTTGGTAGAACAAGTGAAGATCATGGTTACAGGGATAGCACGAAAGGGTTACAGGGTATTTTTGGAGTGGAAATGGAGTGCTTGGGGATCGTACGTGCGGATGGCCTAGCCAGGTCGGCTAAATGGGAGGGAGAGACAGGAGGATGGGAGGGCATTAAACTTTGGGAGAGAAAGAAGATCAAGCGAGCTATAAATGAGTGGGGCAAAACAGCTGGGACACCACCACCAAAACGAGGAGGGTGTACCAGTTGTGCAAGGAAGTGGGGGTGGACAGATGTCCGTTGTCATTTAGAGGCAGCCAGCTCCTGCCGAGCCACGGCAACCTGGCCACCTATCTGAGAAGGGTGGCTCTAAGGCGAGACGGTTTGTGCACATGTGGGAGAAGTGAGGAGGACTCGCGACATGTAAGGGAGGAGTGTGATTTAGGAGAGAGAGAGAGAACATGAGAGAGAGTGGAGTGGTGTGGGAGAAGTTAAGGCTAAGGGTAGGGGGTAAATTGAAATAAAATGCGTGGGGTGAAAGGGCGATAGGGAAGGATGAGATGCCATGTAGGAGCACAACGGACTCAAATTCTTGTAAATAGGTTGTAGAGATGTATAAATGGAAATGTATAAATTGTAAATAATAAGTAAAAACTATACGTACTGTAGATAATAGTATAGTGATAATAGGAAACTGATGGTAAATAAAATAAAAAATAAAAATAAGAAAAAAAAAGCACGGTAAAAGACAAATAAAAATTAAAAAGAAAAAAGGGAAAAAAAAGTTCCCTTGTAGTTTTAAGAGACGTGGAGGTTGGTGGGTTCCCTCGAGAGTGGTTTTGTGTGATAGTGGGTATACGGCTCAAGTCCAAAAAAGGGTCAGAAGGTTTCACCTATCTCGGTATGTCAAAATTAAACTGAATCTACACAACTAACCTTTATTTTAGTGGATATAAGCTTATATTATCGTATAGTTGCCTTGTACCGACAAAAAAAGATCTCTACAGTTGAATGAATGACACTGAGTTTAATTTAATAGGTGTTTTGAAATTGAGGCCACCATCCCTCAAGACTCTCTATTGACGGTACAGGTATTCGACTGGGACTTACTCGGGTCTGACGACATGATTGGAGAAACGAAAATCGATCTAGAAAATCGTTTCTACAGCAAACATCGAGCCACTTGTGGCCTCCCCGAGAAATATGAATTGTATGTTTTGTTTTGTATTGATTTCACTAAAATGGTTGACCAGAGTGTGTTACAGGAATGGGTTTAATGCTTGGAGGGATGCTATGAAACCCACCCAGATTCTGGCGAAATTGTGCAAAGAAGCTAAATTTGATCCCCCAGTGTACAGTGATGGACAAATTAAAATCGGAAATCACATCTACCACACTAGTGAATTCGGTGAAAATGGTTTTTGGGGGGATTTTGAGGAGCACGCGGCTTTGCAAGTTTTGCATCGGTTAGTACACTGTGCAACAAGGCAATTTAGAAAAGGTCACTTTTTAGAAGAAAAATTTGATTATCTCGTGAATCAGCGTCAGCACAAAAAAATATTTCATACTTAGTTCAGCAGATTTTACTTACCTACCCGATTAATGTATTTATAAAAAATTGTATTGGACTAACCTTACTTAAAGCCTTTTTGTACGAATATGTTGTCGGAAACACCAGCATAATAATAAAAAAAACAATGAAATTAAATGAATACTAATTGCGGTTTAATTGTTTGTCTGTATCTAATACTATAAACAATTTAGACCAGTTAGCTAAACCGCTATCTACACAAAAATACTGAGAGGTTCGGCAGGATTCTTTCTCTTTTGCCAACATTCTAGCCCACACTTTATATTGTTTACTATGACGCTGTAAAAAGAAGGTGTCAAGTTCATACATGAGTTTATAGCTTATGACTTAAGTTTGGAAAACAAGCCTTTAAGGATGATGGCAAAATTAAAAGATATGGTCTTGAAGGTAGGTAGTAAGGAAGATCGACGCAGTTTTCCCTCAAGCAACGCAAAGCATTATATTGAATACGTACCTAAATACAAGGAGTAGGTAAGTATTCACTGTCCAAACCCCAGGAAAATACTAGGAGCCTATCTCATTCTAGACACCACGCTGCTGGCGGAAAATAGTAGAACCGACAACCTTCCCATACATCCTTCCTATGCTGCTGCAACATGGTGCCAGACGTTTCATTACAAAAAATACGAAAGCTTTGGATATATTTAGCAGACGCTAGTTCTTCTAATGATCAGATCGACCTCAAGAAAGATGTAAGATCCAGAATTTAACAAGTTAGAATTACAAGAGCAGACCTCAGATTGGAACTTCGAATTCGTATAGTCTGGTGCTATATTTTCTCGGTTTTACTGCACGACTGTGAAAGTTGGACTGTTAACTCTGGTCTAGAAAGGAGCCTGCCTTTAAGATGTAGGTACTGGTACAAAATAATACTCCGCATACCATGGGTACAAAGAGTAACAAATGAGGAGGTGCTGAGGCTTTTGGGAGAACAAATCAAAACTTCTACTGACAATAAAACAACGAGAAACGAGTTACATTGGCCACGTTATGAGAGGCGAGAAGTATGAGTTTCTGAGACTGATAATCAAAAATACAAGGAAAGATATCACGTCAAAATTCATGATTAAAGGATCTGAGAAGATGGCTTCTCATTAGATATATTCAGAGCTGCAGTATCCAGGACTATGTTAGCCATTTGGATAGCCAACCTTCGTGTATCGACAGAGACTTAAGAAGAAGTTATTTTAATATATGCGCTTACCGAACTTTGTTCAACCAGGCAATGAACACGTATAAAACTACAAGTGAATCAAAACATTCAAAACTAGTTTATTTAGTAATAATTTAGAGTAGTAATAATGCAAAGAAAATAAAACGAAAACGTGATAAAGATACTGTCACGTTAAGAGGTAGCTCAGAGGGATGATGAATACATAAAAGTCCACCGGTAAGGTATTTTCCTCCAAATCTTCGAATGCTGTAACTGGTTTCTGTTGGGTTTTTTCTTCTATTATATACTTAAATTCAATCAAATTATCCCTTTAATACATTTCTTTCTCAGGGAGCTTGTTATAAAATAATGGATTATTAATATTATGCTGAGGTTTGATTTTTAATAGAGTTAAAAAAATCCGTTGCAGTCAGCAACAAACAACATGCTATAATAATATTTTACTATATAAATAATAAGATTTGTTAGTGGGTCGGTACACTCAAAAAAACATTCTTCCATTACCTGGTGATGGGAACGACAAACCATGGTTTTTTGCAGTGCCTGTTAGCAGATCTTTAAATCCTTAGAGTTGTAAGACAGGGATGTGTTTTCTCCCCACTTCTAATTAACATTTACTTTGAGAACATTTTCCAAGGAGCTCTCGAAGGACAACAAATTAAGCATCAAAGTAAATGTCACATAGATTAACAATATAATATACGCAAATGTAGTCCTCATAGCAGACAATATGAATGACCTTCAAAGGCTCTTTCTAGTTGGAATGAACGGCCGGCTTAGGGGAATTAACACTAACACAAAACACACAAAATTTTTAGTACTCGTCACATGCAAATTGAATGAGATCCAGAACTCTCATACGATAGTGAAGACACAGAGCGAGTAAAAAAGTTTATTTTTCTGGGGACTTGGTTATGTGAAGGTTCTGGGGACTTGGTTGTGTGAGATGCAAAATCGTTTTTACCAACTCTTTGACAACTGACTTTGACCTCAATCTCAGAATAAGATTCCCAAAATTTTACGGATGGTCCGTACTGTTGTATGAGATGGAAGGCTGGACCATGAAGGTTGGACGCATTTAATAAGCTGCAAGCATTTGAAATGTATCTCTACCGAACAATCTGGAAAGTCCCGTGAACAGCAAGAAAAACTAACCAAAAAAGGTACGATTTGCTCCAACTATTAACAGAAACAAAATAGAGGGCAGAAAGAAAATGTCGTGGCTTCGAAATATCAAACAACCTGGTGTGTCAATCCCTACAAGTTGCGTGTACCGATCGGTACTTATTTTCTCGTCATTTTAGATAGCTTAGACAGGATTAAATAAGTAAATCACTAGCATAAGCTGGGAATCCGTAAAGCTCAGTATTGAAAAGGCGGCTTCAATACTGAGTTACGAAGAAACACCGGGGCACGTATTTGCCGACTGCTTTGTCTATTTGAAGGTTCTACTTACAGCTTTTATTCATTTAAGTCCTTAGCAACCACAAACAACGGTCTTACAGGCTGTAGATAGGGCCTGGGTGGCTTCTTCAAGTCCTCTTAAGGAGGCCGATGGTTCATACTGAACAATGATTTGCCTTTCTATTTTGGGCAGTGAGGCCAAAACAGAAATATCTATTTATATACCTATTAGCTCATAACTTTAACCTACAGTAAAATAAGTAAGTAAGTCAACAAGGTACACAATGATAGTTGTGTTGTTGTTGTTGTCTCCTATGCCGCATCATTCTAATGGTGCTGTTCCTAGATTTTGGAACGCCATCTGTACTTTCTAACTCATAGAGTTGAGTACAGATGTCACCAGATGTTGCACACAACTATCATTTCTGGCATCCAGTTGACTATACTGGAACGAAGGTTTTGTTCTTTGGTTATCAAGCCCTATAGCCTCTCTGATGAGCCGTAATACGGCGAAACCGGTCAGAGGATTGGGATTGATAAACAAAAAACAAAACCTCACCATTTTCAACCAATCAGATCGGTGTTTACCGAATGATGCGGCATTAATGGTGCTGTTCCTAGATTTTGGAACGCCATCTGTACTTTCTAACTCATAGAGTTGAGTACAGATGTCACCAGATGTTGCACACAACTATCATTTCTGGCATCCAGTTGACTATACTGGAACGAAGGTTTTGTTCTTTGGTTATCAAGCCCTATAGCCTCTCTGATGAGCCGTAATACGGCGAAACCGGTCAGAGGATTGGGATTGATAAACAAAAAACAAAACCTCACCATTTTCAAGGTACACAATGTATACCTTTTCAGATGGCAGGAAATTCCCAAAATTGGTTGTCACTTAGTACCAGAACACGTGGAAACTCGACCACTTTACAATCCCGACAAACCTGGTATAGAACAAGGTTATATAGTAGTTTTATTGCAATTTAATTTACTGTAACAGCTTTGATTTACAGGAAAACTGGAAATGTGGGTGGATATGTTTCCTATGGATATGCCGCTACCGGGACCTCCCATCGACATATCACCCCGAAAACCAAAGAGTTACGAGTTGCGTGTTATTATATGGAACACGGATGAAGTAGTTTTGGAGGATGATGCTTTTTTTACCGGTGAGAAAATGTCGGATATTTACGTTAAAGGGTAAGTTTGATAGACATTTTTAGGCAGAAACCTGACGATTATTTATTTTTAGATGGTTAAAAGGTCAGGAAGACTGCCAGTCAACTGATATCCACTATCGTTCTCTTACTGGAGAAGGTAACTTTAACTGGCGGTTTGTTTTCCCGTTTGAGTATTTGGTGGCCGAGCAGAAAATCGTGATAACCAGAAAAGAGTCTTTGTTCTCCTGGGATGAAACCGAATGCAAAATTCCTGCGCGATTGGAATTACAAGTGTGGGACGCTGATCACTTTTCTGCCGACGATTTTCTAGGTTATAGCTGATGATGGCGGTTAAAACCGTTATTTTGAATGCGTGTTCTAGGTGCGGTTACCCTGGACTTGAACCGATTTCCTCGGGGGGCAAAATCCTCAAAGTTGTGCACTTTGGACATGTTGAAACCGGACGACTCTGTGCCTACCGTTAATATTTTCAAACAGAGACGAATTAAAGGTGAATGAGACATTTCGACGTTGATCAGTCAAGTCACATTCTGCTTATATAAGAAATCCATATACATATACACATAATTCTTTCTTTGCTGTTCAAAACTAAGAAAACAATAAAATGTGAACCATAAATTTGCAAAAGTTTCAGTAAAATGAATATAAAAAAAATAAAAATTCTACTTTTCAAGTAAATTCTAGTCAATGTTTGTGTTTTCAAACTAAATTTTCTGTTGTGCGTCTTTGACAACTTTTGGCGAACATCTTTAATTCTGTCATTCTTGTAAATAATGAAATTACCTTCAACATGTTTTGTTATCTTTATATACAGAAAAATACAATAATTTGGAACTAAAGAACTTAACTTATTTAAGATCTGGGAGAGTTGTTTACTTTCTTCCTTCGATCTTACACCTTTCAAATGGATGTTTGAAGCAATGGTCTTTATGTTTTCTGCACAGGTTGGTGGCCGTTCTACGTGAAAAAGGAAAACGAAGAAATGGAACTGACTGGAAAAGTGGAGGCAGAATTCCACCTGCTGACCAGCGAGGAGGCGGAAAAACTCCCCGCTGGTTTAGGAAGAGGAGAGCCCGATCCTTTGGAGAAACCCAAGTAAGCTTTGCAGAAAATCTGCGGCTTTGAAATGACATTTTTATCATTTTTACAGTCGTCCGGACTCGTCGTTTATGTGGTTTATGAATCCGATCAAGTCAATCCGCTACATTTTGTGGCATAATTACAAATGGACGATCCTGAAGTTGTTCATCATTATTGCGGTGGCGATGATTATTTTGATTTTTTTCTACTCCATACCTGGGTATACTGTTAAAAAACTGTTGGGGGCGTAATCTTGTAACTAATGCTCAAACGACACACCTTTTACTTACGCAATGTACAGGGTGTCCTTGTATTACTGGATAGTTTATTTTAACTTCTTGTTGCAACACTATATAGGTATACAAAAATGGAGAAGTTCAAACTGCAGGTATATAAAATAGTGACAGGCAGAGCACCAAAGTAAATAAATACAAATCTATATACATAATTTATGATGTTCTTCTTCAAACGTAATAATATATTAATGACAATCATACTCTCACATTTTTAAACATTGGTAATATAAACGTATTTACAATCGTTTTATATTATTTTAGTTTCTAACTTGATTTTTATTTTGTTTAATTATCTCCAATTTGTTAACTTTGTCCAAATAAATACATGTGCAGACATTTTCGTTTGATTACCTAGTGATTTCCAAGCGTTTTTATGTACAGGGTGGCCAGCTAATAATGCGATGTATAGTGGATGTGTGAAATTATCCATCGTGGAGGCTTGCGGTGAAAAAAATACAAGTAAAACGGTCAAGAGAAAAATTGAGGTATTATCGAATATCCAGCAAAGTGATTTTTCTGTTATGTCTGCCATATTAACGTAATAAAAAATACCTGAGCATTAAAGTGGGCATAAACTAAAACTTTCTTATTTGACACTTTCCGATATATCTCTAAAAACAAAGTGGTGGGGGGTATTCAAAAGTTTCCGTAAATAACACAACATAAGATACATACGCACATCCATACAACAACTTGTTTAAAACAGTTAAGCCAATTTCGACCAAGACCGACTATCCTGATGCTACAAATATTTTAATATTTGAAGTTTTGTCAGTTCCACATGTGGCTGCTAGAGGGCGTTGTTTGACATTCCAACAGAAAGAGTTAATTTTCGCAATAAAATCTCTGGTTGTAGGTTGAGTCTGATATCCTTTAATCGACCTCACAAGAAAAAATCATAGCAAGATAGGGCTGGTGGGGGCGGAGGCCATGGAAGCAGACTTCTTCTTCTAATCCACTGCTGCTGAAATATTGCATCATTATGTTCTTGCACATTTATAGCGAATTGTCGTTAGCTAGAACTTACAACCCTTTCGTTCACCTGGTGCTACACGTACATTCAAAAGATGTCCTAATATTTATATGTAAACATATCTATCTATAAGTACCATATCTATCTATGGTTAGGAAGTATAAGCTTTCTTTCTAAATAGAAGAAGCAGATTTCAGGTATGTATGTTTTGGTTACAGGAAGGAATCAAGACGCACCAGGAGCACACATCATTAGCAACAAACTTATAAAATACGCCGGCCCCGAACTCTTTACCAAGATGACAACATTATATGGAAAGATCCCCGATACATTAGAAACACCCAGCGACTGACATAAAAGCGATACTATCCCTATCTTTAAAAAGGGGCAGAAAAATTTATCCGAGAACTATAGAGGCATAACTCTCTTAAATTCAAGAATAAAGCTCTTCACACACATCTTGAAATGTAAGATCGAGGCACAGTTACGAACAAAGAAGAACAGAAGGGTTTCAAACGACAGCCATTTACAGATGCCTTATCTTAGTCAAACAATTAAATGAAAAATCATTTCAATACAACGTGCCAGCCTACCTATGTTTGGTCGACCACACCAAGGCATTTGACTGACGTTATCGACTTACTAAAGGAGAGAGTGGTGCCCGACGACATTGCCAAAGTTATACAAAATCTAAATACCGGCAACTACACAAGTATTAAAGCAGTAGACAGCTACACGAAAAACATAGGAACACCAGGAAGAATCAGACAGGGAGAGAGTCTCAGCCCATTTATATTCAATAATCAATTCAACAATATCCTAATAATGGAAGAAAATATAACCAAAATATGCTACGCCTATGACGCAGTTCTCATCGGAGAAACAGAGGATGACCTGCAACGACAGATCCATAAATTACATCTACTAGCAGCACAACTAAACATAAACATATCCTATCCAGAGAACCCATAAAGATGTAAGCTCGTAGTCCAAGATAAACCTAGCAATTTGAGCAAGTATCCAAGTTTAAGTACGTGGGTATGGACATAAAGGTAGTGTGATCAAATAAATATATGGGTATTGACAGCAAGGTCCAGAGTTACAAGACTTGCGTTAGGCCAATCACGACTTACGGCATTGAAGCTCGAGAAGAGACCGAGTCAGGAACGAGCTTATAAGAGATGAATGTCAGGTGCCGGACGTAATGAGATGGGGGCGGCAAAGGAAACGACAATGGCACTCTCATGTAACCCGAATGAAAGAAGATCGACTACCGTGGATAGCATTCCAGAAAAGAGCAGCGGGAGATTGAATTTTAACAGACTACCTTAGAGATGGATAGCTGGCCATCGACATTTTAAGAGCTCCCAAGGCGACTCAATTAACAGATCGACAGATATAATTAAAGAAGAGGAAGAAGATGTTTTGGTGTCAGTTCGCAGGTGTCGCTGAAATGTGTGGTTTTTTTTAACTTTCTTTATGGCTTTCACCACTAGGGTATTCAGCCAGGCCAAGTTAGGTTAGGTCGAGGGTGGCCTACGCCACGTCAGAGCTTAAGCTTCTCCTCTTAGGTCTGATTAAGAAGTTAGTAAGACTCTGGAGGAGCTGTCACACTTTTGGAAGAGCCTCGGATGGAAAAGAAGGTGTCAGAGACCTGGAAATGATCCAATAATGTTCAAATCATAAATCAATATTATTAACTTTCAAAAAATGACAAATGAGTTTAATTATGGTGGATCACGGCGAACCCAACACACCCCGCAAGCATACAGGAGCCTGGATTCCACTTTTAATTAATTCCTGGTACAAATCACCATTCATTCGGTCACATTGGAACAAAATATGCTCCAACGTGCCCTGCGAACCACAATGACATAATGAAGAGTCTGCTCTTCCCAACATAAACAAATGTTGAGGCACCAAACAATGCCCAGTCCTAATGCGAATAATGGTGGTAATATGCCTCCTATCTTTATAAGTCAGTCCAGAGAACCAAGGCTTAGAGGGAAACGCATCAGACTCGCCAAGATATCTACGCTTGCTCAAAAATGTTTGCCTCCAAGCAATTTGCCACCCAGCAGAATGCCTACGCTTAACCTCCGGGTAAAACTCATCCCAGTCAAGTTCAATGGGCAACGGTACATTCAAATTCCTACCCAGGCAGGCCAAGAGGTCCGCCCTTTCATTACCCGCAATGCCACAGTGGCTCGGCACATAACATAATTTCACAACAGGGTCGGATTCATGTGCCTCTATAATAATCTGCTTAGTAAGAAAGGTAATATGATCCAGACGGTGTTTGGATGATGCCCTGGAGATCTTCTGAATGGCAATCTGCGAGTCACTAACTAGCGATTTCAGCACATTCCGACAGTAACAAATTAGTTGGAGTGGATTTCATGCATCCCGTAATAACCCTCAGAGCTTCAAATTGAACCTTGTCCAATTTGCACTGGTTTTTCTTAGTGATGGGACTCAATAGAAACCCACCAAAGTCAAGATGAGACCGAACTAGACCCTTATAAATAGAGAGCAGGGTAACAGGATCTGCTCCCCACCACACACGTGTAACAGCCTTCATAACATTAATGCCCTTCCTAGCTCCAATACACATCCGATCAGTCTGCTTAGACCAGTTCAAATTTTCAGTCAGTATGATACCCAAATATTTATATTCTTTAACACATGAGATTACACTTCCCTCATAAGTAATATAGTCAATTGGAAAGATGTATGATTTTCTTGGCGAGAAAACTATTGCCTTTGACTTATTAGGGGACAGATGCAAGTTCAATGAGGAAAAGAGGGCACCCAGCTGTAGCAGAAACTCATTTATTTCCCTAATAATATCTGAAATATTAGGCCCACTACAATATAAAACAATGTCATCAGCATATTGAATTATCCTAATGTTGGTTTTTGGAATTTTATGAATTTTCCGGGTGTAAATATTAAATAATATTGGGCTCAGGGGGGACCCCTCGGGCAATCCTATGGTAACCCTTCGCGGACCCAAAATATTATTATCCAGCAAATCTACGTAAATTTCACGATTAGATAGCAAGTTAAAAATAAGATTTTTAATATCGGTAGATATGCTAGCTTCTCCCAAAAATATCATACAATTTATGAATGCTTACGTTATCATAAGCAGCTGAAACATCCAGGAAGACTCCCACCGTATACAGTTTTGTATGGAAACCTTTAAGTATACATAAAGTCAGGGTAGAAAGACACTCCAAACTACCCTTCCCCCTCCTAAATCCCATCTGGTCACCAGGAAACCAACTCCTATTCTCCAAGTCCCATTCTATTCTGTTTTTAATAACTGTTTCCAGGACTTTCCCCACGAAAGAAGTAAGTGCAATTGGTCTGTAGCTTTTGGCGTTTCCCGGCTGATGATCTGGCTTCAATAAAGGTAGAATTTTAGTTCTATTCCATTGAAATGGAATCTCGTGACCAAAGAGTGCCCTATTATACATCCCCAACAACAACTCCTTTGCTCGGACTGGAAGATTCTTAATCATGGAGTAGTAAACATTGTCCATTCCTGGTGAGGTGTCCCGTTTGTCCTTCAGTGCGTATTCCAGTTCCAGAAGGGAGAATGGAGGATCACTCCCCCCATAACCCGGTGTGAAGCAAAATTCGGAGGGAGTCAGCCCAATAGAAGCCTGCTCCCACCCATCCAGCATCTCTACTGCCACCCTCTCTGCTATGCTAACCGTCTTACAGTTAGGTTTATTTATACTACTGCCAAATCTTTTCACAGTTTTCCAAACTTCACCCATTGGAGTGTTACGGTTTAGATTGTTGCAGAATTTGACAAAGGAGGCATTCTTTTTGTTTTTAAATACAAATTTAGACAAAGCCATGACTTGCATTCAACAAAATTCTCAATGGAAGCATTAGCTCGAAGCTTTTTAAGTTTTTCTTTACGAAGACATAAGATATTATTACATTCAGTGTCCCACCAAGGGGTAGGAGGCTTGGGATTTTTACCGAGATAAGGCTTGCGTATAGGAACATTCTCCTGAACTACTTCACTCAGAAACTTTTCAAACTCACTATAATTTGAAATGGAACCCCATTTATTTAGTTTATTCAATGCTGCCACATAATATGAATCCCAATTACAGCCCTTAACATTAAGTTTAGAAACACTTTCCCTACTTAGATAACTTGGTGACTGACTCCGACCTTCACCTGAGATTGAAATTTGGATTGGAAAATGATCACTACTCCCTGTGTCCTCCATTGTACTCCAGATACAATAAGGGCTCAAGGCAACAGAAATGACAGAGATATCCGGGCAAGACTTGTTCAAGAGAGGACTAGTGAACCTAGTTGGTGAACCATCATTAAGGATCAAAATATCATTATTATCAAGCATATTATATATGTGGTTTCCCATCATGTTGGATATATCACTTCCCCATAAGGGGTGTTGACTATTAAAGTCTCCCACTATCAGTTTTGGGTGAGCAAACTGATCCATGACACTTTTGAGCTGGTTGAACTCAATTCGAATGTTAGGAGGACAGTACACATTCACTAAGGTAATATTTGAAAGTTTAAGCTTAATAGATTGGATTTGGAAATTAATGGGGATGTTGGCAACTAAGTTGTCAACAATGTCAAACTCTAAACCAGATTTAACAAGGGTAAGGATACCACCCTTACCGTCATTCCTATCACTTCTGACACATACATATCCCTTTAGAGAGGAAAACTGAGTATTCCTCAGCCATGTCTCTTGCAACACAATGATGTCAAACTTATTACTGTTATTAAATAATTGCAAATTTATAAGATTGGAATATACACTTCATATATTCCATTGGAGGACACGCAAAGGGGCAGCGAACTTGTCACCAAGTATCATCCTCCATCTCTGAAGGAAGACCTGGCACATCTAAAGACACATTCAAGTTTTTTAATACATTTTGCATCAACAGCATATCACTAAAATGCATATTTTTCACAATATTTAACAACGCAAATCTCATTTGTTCAACCTCCTCAAGAGGCTTGTCCACACCCTCTGAACTGGCACCATGCTGTGAGGTATGCCCGGGGGGGCCCCCCACATCATGGCACCAAGAAGAACCTGAGTCGAATGCCTTCATACGAGTTGGTTGTGGCACCAAGCACTGTTTCACAGCTTCCCTATCATACCCGGGGGTGACAGGGGGTGACAAAATTTAATTTTTCTTTTTTTTACATCCGAACGTCGAGACGCCAGTTGTGATGCTACACTACTGTAAGAAGGGTTTTTCTCTAATGTTTACCTATTTTTACTTTTCTGATATACATCTCTGTTATTAGATACCTGACTAAATCCCTGTACATTCTTTCCATCCCGCTCACGCAAGTTGGGGAAATCCCCAGCCTGCCTTGAGAAAGAGGACTTTTTAATTTTTGGAAGCATTTTATCAGCTTCATAAAAAGAAACTCTGTCTACTGACATATATATTTTGATTTGTTTCTGCCTTTTGTATTCGAGACACTCCTTATTGGTTGACCTGTGGTTGTTACCACAGTTAACACACCTAAAGTCCTTTGTACAATCATCATCTGAGTGGCCTTGGTCTGAACATTTTGCACATTTAGGCTTACCTCTGCACTGTTTTTTAGTATGACCAAAGAGAAAACAGTTAAAGCACTGAGTGACGGGCATTATATAATTTTCTACCTCCATTTCAACACCATACAAATTAATTGACTTGGGGATACTTTTTCCGGAAAATGTCAGTAGACACGTTCCAGTCTTTACAAATACAACTTCCTTCTTCTCATTTAGTGACCTCCTGTTAAATCTAACTACTTTTAAAATATCAACAGTAGACTGAATATTATTCAATATTTCCTCTAAAGTGAAATCAAATTGTACACCTCTAATAATACCCTTGGAGCAGACATTATACTCTGGAATATAAAGATTGTACCCTTTACTGGCTAACTCACTATGCGAGACGAAACTGTTAGCTGCCTCAGCATTACTGAACTCAATTATAATTTTATTTTTACCCTTACCTAGGGGCCCACGATCGTTTTGCAGTTTGAGTTGACTGAGCATCTTAACTATGGACAAAGGGTGCATATTACCAACACTCTTATCTATGGGGCCTTCCACAACCACAGTAAAAGGACCCAAGGAGTTGCTCTGATAGAAGTACTTGATCCTGTCATCATGTTTGGCATTTGAAGGAGTATTAGTAACTTGGGGAAAAAATGTGTGTAAACTTGCGTTTTTGGTTAGGCGTTTATAATATCTATTGGAGTTTTCTTTGTAAAACAACTTTTAATAAACAAACGAATAATATGTATTTAAAAGAGAAAGGCATTATTATGAGAGTCTGAGTGGTTAGCACAGTTATGTTCTTAGGAAAAATAACTATATTGGCCAATTGTCCGTTTTATTTAAACCCCACGCAAGGGGTTGAAAAACACATACTTAGGATAGAAAGAACTGAAAAAGAACACAATTTTGAGACCCTTTATGTTAGAAACATATGAACCTTCGACTTGAATTTAGTTCAGCCCATCATTAAGAAACTCTCTGTATATTATAATAAATAACACACTTGACTCGATCTGCCGACAGTCATAAAACTTTTTATTTATATTGAGCTTTACATTATTTATAAATAAATATAATATGTGCATTTGTTTTCTTTCAACTACTCTTACATATATAAAAACACACTATTCTTAACAGCTAGTCATTTTACAATAGGTCAACAAATTCAACGTAAACGTAAATATTTTAACTGAAATTTGCACCGGGTGATCAAATAAGACAGGAAGTCAACAGCATATCGAGAATATTAACGATGTTGGCTAAAAAATATTTTTTTTTAGTAATGTTGTTATCCACATTACTGTCAGTAGACTGGACGTATTATTATTAAATAATTTAAATAAGTGAACGTATTACGAATTACATAATATTTCTGTGAAGTAGTTGAGCTACTCGCATTAATTCAACTACTCACGAATCTATAAATTAGGAACTAGCTCCTAGATATAGATGGTACTGGAAAAATTAAATACGCAGGGCGGATCATATTAGCACCAACATAGGAAAACAGTAGAGTCGGAACTGAGATGAGGCAAAAGGAAGATGATTGCATGGCTCACACTCAGAAACTTAGACAAAGTCAGAACGACTCAATCGGATACAAGACTGCGATGAGGAAGGCAAAGAAAAACCATTTAATTACAATTCCCGCTTTTTCCTTTAGCTTCAAGCTTTTCTTTTAAGCTTGGAAAACATTAAAACGCACGTTACAACGTTGTTGAAAGGCATTCCTGTAGAGGAGTTTCAGGTTACCTTCCAACCATCAACAGAAACGTCTCCGAAAGTGCATTGATGCATATGAAGAATATTTCAAAAAGAACTTAAGCATTTATATCGATAGGATCAATAAATGTATTATCCTAGAAAATGCGCATTACTTTCATAACGAACCATGCACTGGACTTAAACATAATCCAAGTATACGCTCCAACTGCTGATAGAGATGACTTAATAGATATAGGTCAATTAAGTCAGCCCCTGTGATCTCTTCTTTTCGGAGCCATCCTCGATGTATTGGACAAGGACGTGTCCGGCACAAAATTTTACGGGTCTAAAACCAGCTCGTTCCGGTATTAGCTTCTCGATAGTCGCTCAGATTCTGTTCAGAATCATTCGTTTCATGAGCTTACACGTCTGGCATAGAAGAGAAACTGGTCGGAAGCATTTAGGCTCATTTGGCTCTTTCCCAGGCATTTGGAGAGCAAGTTTTTCAGTGCTAAAATCACTTCAGTGCTCACATTAGGAGAGAGGTAGCCGCTGAAGAGGAAAGGTGGACACATGAGATCAAACCAAGGCACCCGCTCTATGGTCATCAACCAACGAGGCCCAGACTCCAATCCCGACACAGCTTTTTGTTCAAGATATTATCTTTAAAAGTTCCTCAGGAAGCCAGAAGACTCCAGAAATCGCTCGTTGAGGTGCAAGACCCAATCAGGGAGGAACTAGCATCGGGACATTTCCTCTCATACCCAATTTGATTACTGCTTAACAAACTTCGAACAGTCTTGAGGTGCAGCGTAAACCTGGTGCAAACTTCTGTTGTGACATAGTGTGATCCGGACACGAAAAGTAAATAGGTACCGCTAAAATTAAAGTTGATAACTCCTCCAAGAGGAGTGAGACAGTGTTGCAGTCTATCACAGCTCTTGTTCAACATATACTCTGAAGAAATCTGAGATCAAACACAGACGGCGTCAAAATAAGTGGAGAAACGGTTAACAATAGTAATAATAGAAATAGTAAATGGCAATGAAGAACTACATAGAATGATGCAAAACATGTATATACTTGCTTGATCTATATTATAGAATTTTTTACTTTAGACTATTTCTAAAATCTGTCAAGGGAAAAAATAGATAGGTAGAAATTGTCAGAGACTCGAACGTCTTGACCCCTATAATTAATACTTACAATTAAAATAAAAGTAATTTCAGGCACAAAAAACCTAATTAGGACAAAAAGAAACCGTATTCCTTTCAGTTAAAACAAATTAGTTGAACTGTTCTGAAAGCAATTGAATTACTTGAAGAAGAACTTGAACTGAAGTAGTTCAACTACCTTTGTTTGTTATTATTGTTTTTGAGAAGTAATTCAATTCTAGTAGTTCAATGACCAGAAAGTGCAATTTTTCAGTAATCCAACAATCGACACCTCTGCTTCTATCTAAAGATAGCAAGAAACGTTAAAAAGAGCCTTGTAGGAAATTGTATTCTCTTCAAGAATGAAAGGAGACAATTTTTCTTTAAATGATCGTTTGTTGGATCTATATGTCAAAAATGTAAGAAAACGTGTCTTGCATATCTGTATTATTTTTAGTATTCCAAAAATATGACCGACCTCCTCACTTACTTGACCACCTGGTACTTTTATAATATATACAGGATAACTGGCGTAAGTAATAAGAACAAATAACTTAAAAAATATAATTACTAATTCTCAGTCTCCATATTGGTCATATCGAACATAAAGTCTGTTCAATAAGGTACAGTTTCTTTAAATCTCTCCATTCTTCAGCTCGTTAATATACACATCCAATTCGTTTTCAATGGCGCCATTCTCCACATCCTTCAAACTGCTGTTACTGATATCACAAGAATCGCAAGTTTCGTCTGTTTCCTTCTTGTGAAACTCCATGCTCAAGTGGATTTCCTTGTTGCTATTGATCAGCGAACCGTTTGCGTTCGTTATTTTCAAACACTTGAAGTACTGAGATAGTTTGGCCAGTTTCGAATCGTTGTTGTGCGTGGCGGTAACTATTGGCAACGTGGCAAAAGCTGACAGCGAGTTCTGTGACTTGCCAGAACCATTTCGAGTTTCCGAGGGTTTTGTCAGGCGACGTAAAGAAAACTTGAATCTGTAAAAGAAAATTTTGTTGATCAGTATGTAAGAGATTGTTGGTTTAAAAAACATATATATTTTCTTCAAAGTTTTATTAGTGATGCCTACTAAGTAATAATTTTCGCATTAACTGTCGTTTTTTGCTCTCCCCTTTTCCTGACCAGGCAGCTAACATTTTCGTTTCAACATTGCAGTGCTCCTAATGATCGCGTTGAAACACGGTGTGGTGGTAAGGCAACCTTTCCACAACACCCATAAAAATGTCTAGTGGATAGATGTCGAAATGTCGATTTGGTGGAGGAAAATCGAGCGTCACGTTAACTATTTCAGTCACCACGGTAAAAGCCCCCTAGCGGGCAAATTTGGCTAAGAGAAATTCTGAAAAAATTCAGGGATAACCTACTAGGATGAATGTAAAAGCCCTAAAAATCAGTACTCTAAGTATTAAGATATTAAGGTGCCTAATTTTTATGCCCGGTTTCTGAACATCAAGCTCTATCGGTTCAATAGTTATCGGTTCCATATATATTTATTTATTCAATAACTTTAATTTAGTTTCCCACCTATAAAAATAAGTGGAACTGATAAGAATCGGACAGATATTTTTGTGGTTAGTATGTCAAAAACGATTTGGCCGCTCAATAGCATGGACAATTTCCATGACTTCCTCATTAGAAGAGGACACACTGAAACATCCATTTGATAACAAATTATCAACAAATTACTAGAACTTTAAAAGTTAAATGAAGGTCCATGACCGTCTGTCAAATCTGTTTAGGTTAGCCGACAATACACGTGCTTCACTATTTGTGGATCAGATATCTGGTCGTTTTAGCTGAGATATCTTTTCCATAACTTATGAAAGCGAAAGGTTTGTTCAGAAACCCAGATTGAACAAATAAGACAATTTATCAAATCGAAATTCTTATGTGAAAGATAATCTATTCGTTCAGAAACTGGGCATTAGTGATGTAAACTTCAAGTGCAGTAATACTTATTTACATTACTAGTATGGTATGAGTATTTTTATAGTGATGAGTGTGAAGTATTGACACGACGAGATCATACATCGAGTTGTGGTGATCACACGAGTCCATTTGCCATACCACACGAGTATTACAATATTTTAATCGTAGATAAAATATTGTATGTAAAATAGCAACACACATAAATTAGTAATTTTTTAACTCTAACTTTGAGTTACTTAATGAGGGATTGTACAGCCACTAGTACGATACTGATTGTTTTATTGTACTCTTAGAGTGCTTTACTGCATTAGTGCGATAAAATCAATTATTATCGCCCTAGCGTAGTAAAATCGATCATTACGTAACTCAAAGGAAGCTATGTAATGGACCATTACCGTGCTAGTAATAAATAAGGTGATTTACATTACTAGTGTGGTATGAGCATTTTTATTGGAGTGGGAAGCATTGCGAGGACGAGATCGTAGATCGAGTTGTGGTGATCACACGAGTACATTAATTTGCCATACCACACGAGTATTGTACAATATTTTATCTACGATTAAGACAGAAATTATCAATTTTTAACTCTAACTTTCAGTTACGTAATGAGTGATTTTACAGGCACTTGTGCGATAATGATTGTTTTATTGTACTCTACTACTAGTGATTTTCCGCACTAGTGCGATAAAATCAATTATTATGTCATTCATGAAAGTTTTCTAAATACCTCAATGCAAAAATTCCGATTCTACCTTTTTTTTGGTTCATAACATATTGAGTTTTTACTACAGTTACAAGTGTCTTTTTTCACTAACTTCCAATTTTCTTTCATTCCAACCTTGAAGTGAAAACCCATGAGGGACCTTACGCTCGTGATTTTAAATATATTATTCATGACAGTTTTATGAATAATTCGAAAAACGACGTTTATAGCTTTTTTAGTTTCTGAGATAATGAACTTTTTACATTTAAATGCGTTTTTTGCCCAATTTCACACATAAATAAAAATTATGCACTGTTGTGTGTGTTGTCTAGTTTTCTAAAGAAAGACTCGTCGGTATTTTGTAAAGAGTTTTTACGGTAATATATAAATATTCATTCGTCACCTAGTCGATCCTGGAAAAGAATCGTTCGAATTCTTGTACGTCACCGAAGTGTTGGTCTGAAAAGTGTCGTCTTTTGCTGAATCCGTCGATTCTGGTCCATTCCTTACGTTCGACTTCGACAGGATCGAGTATCGTTTTGGTGGTTTACCGCGTTGTACTCCGAGTCCGCAGCATTTAATGAAAGTTTCCTGAAATTAATGAAAAGGCACTGCTATTAGTTGTAGCAACTATTCAAACACAACCAGATGTTTTGAATCACAAAACACTTAATTACTTTGTTCCGCAATTTTCAATATTCAATTGTTGTAAGTGCTAAAATGTTTAAAAGCCGTGAACCGATAATGTAAAATCCGATGGATCATTGACCAAATGTAAATAAATACGAACTAACGGAGGAGTTAAATCTAAGGCGACGGTTTTGTACTTAATGCCTCTGTCACAATAAACGTAAACATAAACATACACCTAAAGTAATTGATATAAATATCGCTTTGACTACTAAATTGTAGCAGACCGGACAGCATCATTACTGCAGATAATGTCATGAAACATCAATCAACCAAACTAGTGGAACACTTAACACTGATGAGAAATTAACGTCGTGGTCATAAAGGAGATACTTGCGGTTAACAGAATATTTCGAGATACCAAGATATGCTGGCTACAGGAGGGGCAGAACACCGGCGGAACAAGCCGCAGGAGGCGGCGCTATGCTAGTGAAAAACTCCACTTCAGGTTCTACACGTCGAAATGCCGGCCTCAATATGACAATAATAGAAGCAATACCGGTTGAAGTCAAAACCAGCAAAGAAAACTTTAGAATCAGCTCCTGTTACCAAAAATCGCAAGCGGTTAGAGCCCAATGACCTTTAAGAAGTAATTTTTTGAGGTTAACCGTTACCCGCTAACTAACAAAACCACTGTCAAGGAAACCCATCCCAGCTCCACTCGCCTGGCGGACCGCGCCGTCCCCCACGCCGGGAGTTCCGAAAGAAGACCGGAGTTTTTATTTATTAAAAAACACTTATTCCTATTACAAAACTAAACTAAAATCCTACATAAACAAAACAAAAATAAAAACCAAAATTGCATCGCTGCACCTTATTTAAAAAAAAACCTAAATGGCTCCAACCCTGCTGACCTTTTTCAGTTACGCCTCCCCTAGATAGTAAGTAATCCTATCAAACTCACCTAACATCACTCACCCATCGCCCTTCACTCCCCCGGTTGCACTTCCACTTGACCCTCTCTCCATCACCTTTTCCTCTCTGTCCAAATTGCAAAATTTCCCGATTAATTAGCGACTAATATAGTATTCCTAATTTTTAATTCCACCTTCCTTCGATATACCGGGCATCTTTTATCAATGGCACTATGACATCTTTTCCTCATTGGTACCCCCATTCTTTTACAATTTGGACAGTCTCACTCACTATCACTCCTGCAATCCTCGCCTCATGTACTCCCCCACACTTAAAGCAGCAGTTTTTTCCTGTGTGACCAAACCTGCTGCATTTAAAACATACCATTAAGTCCAAACATTCCTCCACACACACGCTGGTCATTCCCAATGTCACCCACTTCTTTTGCACTAGCCTTCTGAAGGTTTCACCCCTCAGCTGGACGACCACGTTCTCCACACATTCACGTTTGCAAGGCCTCCTGAAAAGGACCCTTGCACCCTCCATACACACCCCATGCTCACTATCCTCCCATAACTCCGCCTTCTCTTCACACAAACCTTTGATTATTTCCCTGTCCGTCATTCCCTTATCCACTCCGTTTAACCGCAGTTTCGGCCTGTACTGAATCTCCTCGTCTACCTTTATTCCCAGTTTATTATTGAGGTAACTCTTTACCTCATCCCTCTGCTCTCCTGTCTCGAAAACGGCCACCACATTGCCTTCCTTGACCTTTTTCGCGCTTCTCAAGTGTGAGACCCCCGTCCCCTTTATCATGCCTTTTACGTCCCTCATTAAGACTGCCCTTTTAAGACCCGATTTCTCGATGGCCAGTTCTCGTCCGTTTTGGGCGGAGTCTTTCACCCTACCTTCTCAGACAGAGTCTTCTTCGCCTTACGGTCTACTCCTTCCCTACCTTTAACCTTTCGCCAGTTATGCCCCGACTCTTCTCCCGAAGTTAAAGTCGGTGTTACCTCCCCTTCATTAACTACACCCCCTTCTCTTTCAGTTTTTGACCCGCTCCCCTTTCCTTTAACATATTTTTCGCTAAAAACGATCTCCCTACCCAAACCGCGCGCACTCCCCGTTTTTCTCCCTGAATCCGATCTATCATCTCTCCCAATCTCTACATTACTTTCTCACTTACACATCCTTCCCTCATTCTCTCTATTTCCGTGCACTTATTTTCTAATGCCCTTTCTGCTTTCTCAAGTTCCTTATCGTAAATTTTCCTAGTAATTTTTAGTTTTTCCGTTTCTTTCTCCAAATCCTTTTGCAGCTCTGTAAACTCTTTTCTCCATCCTACCCAACCTATTTACAAATTCCGATATAACCCCTTTAATTATCGCGCCATCCTCAGCTGTTAACCTCATAATTCCACTTGAAAAGTCAGTAGTCCCAATCGTAATCACGCATACATATCATACATATCTAATCCTTCCTCTATCTAATTACTTTCAGAATTAACTTTTTCATTTTCTTTATTATCTTCATCCTGCTGTTCCCTTCTTGCTTTTTCCATACTCTCCGATCTCTTTGTGTCTTTTTTCCTCCTAGCTTCCTCCCTGTCTCTGATAGTCTTATCTTTGTTGCAATCCATTTCTATTCTTATTCTATGTATCCTTTGCTTTCTATTTCACTATTTCTATTTTATTCTCCTATTTTAATACCTATATTCCAATTTATTTCTTACTTTTCGCATTAAAAAATCCTTAATCTCTATTAGCTTATAAGACCTATAAGTATATCCTTTTTTTGTGCTTCTAAATTATGATACAATTTGTTTTTTTGACTCTATACACCAATTTATTTCCTGTTCTCAATTCTCATATTTTTAATTTCAAAACTAAACTTAAAAACTACTGCACAATTCCTTTATCATTTACGACCCCAAAAAATTTACACTCTGATTTTTAGCGTCACAAGCAGGATAGTTTCAGTGGAACTAGAGAAAACCAGGCTAACTAGACAACACATTAGAGCAACACGGAGTGAGCGCGATTTCCTAAACACGCAAAACTGGAAATGAGCTTCAAAATACTGATGTCTTATCCGTCTGAACCAATTAAACAAGAGAGTAAAAGCATCACTGAACAAACAGTGGCAACGACACAAAACAGGTGCAAGTCGCTACAGAAAACCCATTACATATAAAAGGAAGACACAGTTCCGTACCAGATAGACGAGATGGTTGCAGGCAGAACAGTGGGTAACCGAAGTAGAAGAAGAGCCAGGAACATCGATCGGCTACCGGACGAAAACATCCAGCATGCCATGGCTGACGAAATTCGGCACATTATACGAAATTTGAATCTAAAAAAGGCTCCAGGACATGATGACATTGAAAATATACCACTCAAAAATCTCCCAAGAATGGTGTAGTATCAACGCGTCACTTTCCTGCAAGCTGGATAAAAGCAGACGCGTATCACATCTTGGTTTCCAAAACCAAGAAAATATCTCCCAAAATTACAAGCTAATCAGTTTTCTGTCATGTCATGTAGCCATTATCATGAAGCATAACGAAAAACTGGAAATCAGTCCTGAACAATTTGGATTTAGACGCGACTACTTGGGTCTGCGAATATTTCATTTTGGGACATTAACGCAGGATTCAACCGTAAACAAGCAATAGAATTTCCCACCAGCCAAGTAAAATTAGTGAGGTGTCTGACAGCCAGACTCTTCAGAATGAAGGCCGAAGAAGTTTACTCCGAGTGCAACGAAAAGAAAGTGGGATTGCCACAGGGCGCAGTACTCTTGCAGTCTTGCCGTTCTTGTACAACATTTACATCAGCGACACACCAAGAGCAGCAGGATGGAATCTAGCTTTGTATGCAGACGACACTGCACTCTTAGACTTTGACTACGATAGAAGCGGTAAGCGGCGAGCGACTGAGCGGTGCCGCTAATGTTTATGTTTATACAAAATTAAATGCACTTCTGGTTTAAGCGGCTACAATAAGTTGCTGACATTTATCGTACCCGGTTAAACCAGAAATTGATTTAATTTTGCATGTACAGAAACATTAGCGGCACCGCTCTGCCGCTTGCCTCTCAATTGCTTGCCGCTTACCGCTTCTATCATAGCCAAAGCCTTAGCCAAGTCCAGGAAAGTCGGAATCCTCACAAACAACCTACAAAACAAAATTAGGTAACTTGAAAGATGGTACCTAAACTGGAAAATGCAGCTCAAGGCCGTCAAAACCCAAGCCCACCCAATCTTGAAAATGGTGAGGTTTTGTTTTTTGTTTATCAATTCCAATCCTCTGACCGGTTTCGCCGTATTACGGCTCATCAGAGAGGCTATAGGGCTTGATAACCAAGGAACAAAACCTTCATTCCAGTATAGTCAACTAGATGCCAGAAATGAAGACAAAAATATTGAATGCTGCTCAGAACTTCCAAGTGATCTTGTTTGCAAAACGCAACAAACTAACCCCTGTAGCTAACATACGCGTCGAAGGCGAAGGAATTGGAGGAGTACAGTGACATACTTCTACGTAGACCTTGATAAGACACTAACATGGAAGTGTCAAAGAGAAAAATTGCGGAACTATGACAAGGCTTTAAAAGCCAGTGATAATTTTCTTCCATAAATTAATTATCAAGTACATGGACATTTTATGGCGTTGCGGACATTAATTAACAATTAAATAATAATAGTTTCTGCGATTTGTTGGATTTGAACCAGCGACCCCCGCGTTTCTGTACTTTGATTAATTTACGGACAAAAACTGGAAGCCGCTTCACCACTTAAATCAACCAAAAAAACAATATACAGAGTACTTACCTTGAAGGCTTCCCTAAACTTAACGCTCATAATACTGTACAAAATTGGATTCGTGGTGGCCGAGACGTAGTAGAGAACGCCACTAATGTATGTGACCAGTTCGTATATTCGTAAGTACAAAGAGTGCGTTTTCTCGTCTGGTTTCGGGAAAGTGGCATAAATAGTGTAGAGTCGTTGCACGTGAAAGGGCGCCCAGCAAATGAAGAACGCCACCACAACAGCAACTGAAATAGGAAAAGTTGTTTGCATATTGAAACACTCAGCATAATTTGACAATTATGGTAATGTATTTATTAATTACATTATTATCCTAGAAAACATTGCAAGTTTTGAGATCAAGCAGTTGGAACTTTGTAAAGCTCGCTAGTTAGTACTAGACTTGCTGAATTAGGAATACATCGGGCGAAAGACTTCATTTCCACTGGTAGCAAAATATACAATTTTATAAAATTGTGCGAAAACGTATACCTTTTTGAATGATTTCAGCAAAATAGTTAAGTAGAAGTTAAAGTAGAACTTTTTGCAGAGTTACATGCCTGATGAAGCCAAAAAGCAGAAACACGTGTCACCGGGTTATCATCCTTGTTCTTTTCTGCATCACCTTTTTTGTCCGATAAACGCTTTCCTGTAATTTATTATATCCGCGTAAACACTCCAATATTTGGAATGTTTGATCATTTTCAGTTACAGAAAATTTCGCACATAACCTGTATTCCAAAAATAGTATTTTTCAATTGTCTACAGTGTGTCCAAAATTCGACACCGTTTACACCACTCGAAAACCTTTGATCTCATACCAACTGAGTATTTTTTTTGCTAAGAAAATATTAGATAACAGATGCTCGGATTTCAGTTGTCACTTTTTCTTTACCAGAAAAAAGGTACAGCGATTTTAAAGAAATTCAATTGATGTAAATGGTGACCTCTATAAGCTGGCTTAAAACTGAGTAGATAATCAAATTTGGCACCCTCGAAAACTCCAAGTGAAACGCGAGTTATTTAAAAAAGTGTATTTTGAAAAAATAACTTTGACCCCCGTTTTTTCTGTTTTCGTTAACTACTAAGGTATTATTTTGACCCCATAAATACGGCATTAATATATTTACCATAACTTATGGGACCTGTCATAACGTATGCAGCCGAAACAATACCAGACACATCGAAAACATTACAAATGATGCGAACGATTGAAATGAAAATAATAAGAAGTACACACGGTACACACTACACGACAGAATCAGAAGCGAAGACCTTAGACAACGGAGCGAGATACAGGACATAGGAAGGTGGGTAAGACAGAGAAGGATATACTGGAATACACACGTAAACAGAATGGAAGACAACAGACTAGTAAAAATCGCAAAAACAAATAATCCTGTCGGAGAATGAACCCAAGGCAACCTCCAAAACGCTGGAAAGAGTGCTGGACATCAACGTCCGAAGAGGCATAATAGGACAAAACAGGCAGTAGCTTACCTATATGTACACCCATTTTAGAAAGAAAGAAGAAGAATCCTTATGGGACACCCTAAGTGATGGTAAGTTTATTTATGGATTTATTAAGTTCAAAAAATAATAATAATCTTTATTTAGCACATGGCTACATAAGAAACATATGGCATAAGTAGTGAGAAAATAAAAACTGCAAAACTTAAAATAACAGACTAAAAACACTAAAACTATTTAAAACAAAATATTGTAAAAATTTTAAGTTACATGCGCTTTAACTAACTTTTTAAAACATTCAGGTCCCTGCAGTCCTTGACACTCTTTGGCAACATGTTAAAATTATACACACCCCTATGCAAGACAGAGTTAAGCATTAGATTCGTATTACACTTATCCAGTAATACAAAGTCATCACAGTTTCTGGTACCATGGTCATGTATATCCCTAAAAGCTACAAACCTATCACAGATATATGAAGGCAGCATCTTGTTTTTTAGTTTAAAAATAAACACATACGAACTAACTAAAATATTTTCTTTCACAGATAACAGATTTGAGACATTAAGCATGGTAGCAATTGGTATATACCTATTACATTTCAGTACCGTTCGCATGGCTCTGTTTTGGACTATCTGTATTTGGTCAATTTTGCATGCCGGCAAACCATACAACAATGTGGAACAAAAAGAAAGATGAGGTGCAGCTATGCTGTTGTACAGTAACAATTTAGTTCCCATTGACAGCTGGTCTCCTATTCTGGATATTATTTTTTGAGAACTTCCTAGTAATATACTCTGCATGCCGACAGAAATTCAAATTTGCATCCAAAATAACCCCTAAATATTTTTTATAACTTTCGTGCTTAATTTGATCATTATTGATAACTATATTTATTTCCTCTATATTGACATCATTCAAGCTGTGTTTCTTTCCAAATAAGCAGAACTTGGATTTCGAAGTATTTATGCATAATTTGTTAATGCAAAGCCACTCGAAGATTTTTTCCAAATTACGATTGATAGTTTGCTGCATACCTTCCAGATTTCTCCCAGCTAAGTAAATCATAGTATCATCCGCAAACAACTCTATACTACACCCGTCTAGGACACGCACAAGATCGTTAATATATAACAAAAACAACAGAGGACCCAACACTGTACCCTGAGTAACACCATGCCGAACATACAGAGACTCTGAAACACAATTTTTAAATTTAACTCTCTGTTGCCTGTTGCTCAAATATGACTTAAACCAACTCAAAACATTGTCTTTAAGACCCATACAGCTCAGTTTCACCGTTTCAAAAGCCCTTTTAAAATCTAAAAACACTGCTATTACGTAATTACCCCTATCCATCTCCTTTTTAAAAATATCACAAGTATTGACTATTACAGTTTCACATGAGTGCTCCTCACGGAAACCGGATTGATTGACAACTAAAATATTATTGTCATCACAATATTTACATAATTGCTCTTTAACTGTTATTTCCAAGACTTTTTCATAAATTTCAACTGTATTTATTGGCCTAAACTCCTTATAATTCTTTGTATTGAGTATTTTCGCAACAGGAATGACAATTGATTCTTTCCATTTATCCGGAAACTGCCCCATTGAGAGGGACGCATTTACTACATTTAACAAACGATTACCCACCACATCACATACATCAAGCAATACCTTCTTTGAGACTCCACTTAACCCACCACCAACGTTTTTCAAATTTTTTAAAATGCCTTTTAACTTTGTCATAGTAAGTTGGTCATATCTTGAGAATTCAGTATTCAATCTGGGGATGTTAAAAATAACTTCATCTGGGTGAGCATATTGCGGAATACGACTTACGATTTCCTCGATACTATTTACAAAGTATTTATTAAAGTTATGCACGATAAGCCCCTCATCAGAAGTAGTATCATTTTCGAAACAAATTTCATCTGGTGCTGACAAACATTTTTTTTCGGGCAGAAGCTGTTTTAAGTTTTTCCACATTTCTCTAGAGTTTTCTCTGTTATTATCAATCACTTCTACAAAGTGTCGTTCTTTCTCAGTTCTTATCTGTCTAACTACTTTATTTCGCATTCTTTTATATTCCTCCCAGACTTCACTATTTCTTTCATTCACTGCCCTCACATATAAATTATCCCTAACTTGCATATTTGTTTTAACATCACCCGTTATCCAAACTTTATTCATATATTTCTGCTTAAAAACCCTTTGCTCTTTAGGGCACATAACATTTAAAATATCAGCCACGCTCTCAATAAAACTATCTGCTAGAACATTCACATCGTTGCTATCATTTGTCCACAACGTATTCAGCAAACCATCCTGCAACCTGTCAATATTATAATTTTTCATAGATCTCGAAGTAACCAAAACATCGCGATCCCTAATTGTTTCCACATCAGGGTGTATTGACAACATACAGTGGTCACTTATTCTTGGTGTTAGGTGTACCTTAAATTACAACATCCTGCTATTCGTCACTATTTAGTCGATCAGTGTTTGACTCCTCTCAGTGATACGCGTAGGAGAATCAACAATCTGTGCAAAGCCATTCATGTATACGGTTGACAAAAGTTTGTCTCCGTAGAAAGAGGTCTTCAATAAGTCAAAATTAAAATTGCCCACAATAATGTTGACTCCCCCAAACAAACTCACTGAACCCAAATATTCACTAAAACAGTCAATAAATTTTGCATTTTCTGCCTGAGGTGGATGATATATAACGCTACAAAGATACTTAATACGACCTATGTTCACTTCAACTGACAGTAACCATAAATAACCCTGTTCACATTGTGTCAATCGAATCTTATACTTCATATCCTCTCTAATTAAAGCCATTACACCCCCTGTTCTTCTATTATTTGTCAGACAATTGACCATCTGATAAGCTTTAACATTCAGCTCAGCAGGTTCGATATCACCAGATACGTGGGTTTCCGATAGAAAAATTAACTTAGGACGCCAATCATTTACAAACACTAATATATTGTCTTTATTATTTAAAAAACCCTGGCAGTTGAAGTAAACGATACTAGCATTCTTACTAAATTCGTGGTTTAACTGCTATTGTATAAATTTATTTTTTTGTATTTTTTCAATTCGCTTAAAAGTTTCACAATTTAGTACATCCCACGTAGTATGATCTGTATTCAAATGCAAAAAATATAACATTTATTTATTTTTTTGAAAATAAATGTTAGAAAAGGTTTAGGTATATGATATTATTAACGGAACAGTTTAGTTTCATGTAATGTCTAAAATTATACTCAAAAATTAAAGAGTTGCATTCTCTAAAACGTATTTTTCTTGTGTTTCTCGAAATTAATAAATTTTATTTTTTAATTGACTCTTGAATAGGTGAATCGCACGGATAATACTTTTTTAGAAATAGATGCAAATCTGTCTGTCAACAACAATACGGATTACCGAAAATTTAGATATTAGTTGCCGTACTTGTAGTGTTTTTATCCATATACATTTTTGTTAACCTCTAAGTATGTGCTAATGCGTGGTTTTAATAACATGAGTCTCGCTATCTCCCCCCCGTCTAGAAAGATAGCCGCCACCCTCTTAGGGATTTTTTTAAGCTCCTGATGTGTCCGAAACTAGTTGCGCGGCCCTTCTAACATTTAGGGAATAACAAATGTTTTTGTGGAGAAGGCTGTGTGTTCTTTCCTCTTATTTTAAAAACAGTAATGATGAATACTCTTTGATACTACTAATTATTATGTTTTTCTTTTTCCAAAGGTTTGCAAGTGTACATTGTTGAAGAGAATGGCTCTTTAACTTTGTTACAGCCGTCAACTTCTTTCGGAGTGCATACGATTAAAGTTACGGAAACAGAAACTTCCTTTTCTAATGGTTCTACCGCCTCTAATTTTACTTCCACAAAAGCACAAAATTTTCCATTAGTTAAAAAGTAAAAAATTGTCGACAGCCTTAATGACCAGGAACAACAAAAAATTGACCAAAGGTTAGTTAAGTTTTTACTCGGATATGTAATTTACCATTTTCCATAGTGGATTCGTAGCTTTTTAAAAGTATCATTAAATATATACGACCTTTTTCTTCTTCTTTTATCAGCACGAGGTCTCTAATTTACAAAGTCTGGTCGTCCATCTATCGTCCCCGAATCTGGCAACATGTCCTGTCCATTTCCACTTAAGTGTGGTGATTTGACCGATTGTGTCCTCTACTTTTGTTCTTCGACGAATTTCTGTATTTCTTATGCGACCTTGCAGCTTGATACCTAGCATTGCTCCTTCCATTTTTCTTTGGGCGAGTCTGAGTTTGGATACGAAATTTTTAGTTAGGGTTAGTGTTTGTGCTCCATATGTAATAACTGGTAATAATCACTGATTGTAGACCTTACTTTTTAGGCTTATTGGTAGGCCGACCAATCATATTCTTCTAGCAAGTTCCTGCGTCTGGTTGTCTCTACTAATTCTTATTTCATTGCCCAAATATTTATACTCGCTAACTAACAGTGTGAAGGATTCTCCACGCACCAGGTTTGTAATAAAGTTCGTTTTTTGTTGGTTTGTCTTTTAGTTGTTGTTGTTGTTTCTGAGTTTTTTTGGCACTACCAGCTAGGGGTATTTTGCCAGCTCGTTACGAGAGAGGCTCAGATAGTCGGGCTAGAGCCCCTGAGCCCCAGATAGCTACAAAAAGGCACGATCCGAGCAAAAGATATAGTCATTCCTCGTGGAAACTATAACTGTCACTGTCACATCCACGTGGTCTTCTCCTAGGTTTTCACCTTTTCCGCCTCTTGGAAGTGCTCCGCACAATACAATTCCCCGTAGACTTTTAGGAATTGACGTTTCCACTTAGAGGTCCCACTATCTCCACTCGACCGGCTGCGGAATTCGGTCGTCAACTTCAAATTTCCCTGAACACCGTTTCCAGAAACGTGGTTTCTTAGTGGCAAAAAATGGCACTCACGAAAGTTCCAGGGCCTGTTTTAGTTGTTCAATCATTTGGGCAGCTTCCCTGAGATTGTCTGTGATGCCAAAGTTCTCCCAGTCTAATGTTTTAAAGGGATATTCTAAAGTACCGGTGAAAAGCTTTGGAGACATTGTATCGCCCTGTCTGAGTCCTCTCTCGATGGAAAATTTGTCGCTGTTTTTATGGAGTCTAATACTAGCCTGCAAATTCCTGTAGATAAAGTAGATACTGTGGACTAGACAAGTGTATCTATAGTCGATGTTTGATTTGTTGATGGACTAAGAGCTTCCATTCGTTTCAATCATGTGGAATACTTTTTGGAAGTCCACAAAAACAAGCCTTAGGAGTCTTGTAATTGTACTTCGTTCTAAATATACTGTGTAATTGTAAGATACAGACCCAAAAATTTTAGATATCGTTCACTAGTGAAGCATGGGATCATGTTTTTCTACTTCAGAAGGTTTTTTATTGGTTAAAATGTTGTTTAAGATGTTTATTTCTTTTTGTAGTGCTACTTTAATCATTAATCAATACAGGTAGTTCTTATTATGGGAAATGCGGGGGCACGTAGAAAAGAGAGGTGACTAGCAGAGACGAGCTGAATAAAATTACATCAAACGACAAAGCAAAACAACATTTCCAAATTCCCTCCCGATGATTTGTGCTTTTTAGACGAGACCTAAAGTATTGTTACACTTTACTAGGTTCTTATTTCCATCCGATGCGCCGATGCAAATTTAATGATACCGGGAATTTTAGGTAAGCTTCTAATGTGTTGGCGGTTTTATTTTATTTTAACACACTGTATATTTTGTAGCCCCTGAGGATGAGTCGTTTATACACTCGAAACATGTTGGTCTGTTTGTAAGCTTGTGGATGATGTTGTTGCGGGTTTTTGCTTTAGCTGCGGTTTTCTGTAAGTGTTTCTTGAATGTCGGGGTGCGATCTACTATTACGCCGAGATATTTTGGGTTTGAGTTATGTTTCAGCAAAATTCCTTCGCTTTCTAAGTTTTCCCGTTGAGGTTAATTTGGAATAATCTGTCACTTTGCATTTGATTTATTAAGTTATTAAATATCCGGCATGGAACCATCTGGTATAATTTAAGTAGAAGGCCTTCTTTCCAAACCGGATCGTAGGCGCAAGTCAGATCAATGATAGCTACTGCTGTTTTCAGTTTTTTTTTAATCCATTTTCTATATATGTTGTTAAAGAAAGGACTTGATCGCTACAGTTCCTTCCTAGCCTGAAACCTACTTGCTCCACGGGAATCTTATAGCAGACACTTAAAAGGGGCGGTTGGCTTGTAGCTCTCTGGTATTGAAGGGTCTTTGCCTGGTTTGCAAGAAGCCACTTTCGAGTTTTTGAACCAGTGTGCTTTGTGAATTCGGGAAATATTTTGTCAAATCCAGCAGCTTTGCGACATTTGATTAAGTCAAGCGCATTTCGTTCATCGGCCTCTATTTGCCTCATTATTGGAAGGCTTTGCTCATGTGCAGTTCTGATATTTTTGAGCTGACGTCTTACTTCTCGTTTATGAACTTTTTCTAAAACTGGTTTTGAGAGCCGGGCAATGCGCTTCGCTATATCTTCTGTATTTGGTGGTGCGGTGGTGAGTTTTCTGTGTAGGTTCCAGGCAGTGCGACTGCTCTGTGTGAAGTAAAGGTTCTTGAGAGTTTCCTTCCATCTGATGGTTCTTGCAGAATACAGAGCCTCTAGTAGTTTTCTCCTACGTCTGGATCTCTGGTTTGCTCGTATTGATCATACAGGTCATTACATTCTTTAGTCCAGCATGAAATGTAGGATTTGGTTATACCGCCTGGAATGTGTTTTTTAGCACAAGTCTAGTCTCCTGACTCCTGACCTGATGTCTGATATCATTGATACTTATCCCAGTTTAGAAATAACTATAAAACAATGGTTTCGAACACCTTTTGTTCAAGCCTTTTAAAGCAATTGACAGTAGACTGATACTTTTTAAAATTATACTAATTCAAACCATCTAGTTTAGAAATTGATTTAAATAAATAGGCAAATATTGTATCTGAAACATGACCTATTTAAAATGTGTATTTAAATCAATGTTTACCGAATGATGCGGCATTAATGGGGCTCTTCCTAGATTTGGAAACGCCATCTATACTTTCTAAGTATATTGTACAACAAGGGTGAATAAGATGTCCATATCGCACAAGGCCGAAAATTTGAAAGAGAAAAATCGTCCGAGTTTTACAGGCAATTTTTTCTACGACTAAATGGAATTACTTTAAACAAATTTCACACAAATAAACACTCAATGTTTGAAACGTTTTCGTGTTTACATTATCACTTTTGACGCAGCCAAAGTATGACCAGGGTCCCATCATTTGCTTTATCATATAATAAAGTAGATGTTTTTACTCTTTAATTGAACACTAACTGAAACTTGAACGGGTTTTTCATTGCCTCAAACATAACCCAAAATGCAATGTTTTGATACCAATTGTCAGTGAAGATGACAATCAAAAGAATTAAGATTAGCAATTGGTCTATGTCATATCGCACGCTGAAGATTGCCTGTGATTGGTCTGTCTCATATCGCATTGTTGCCGAAACTCTAGGAATCTATATTCGTTCAACCGGTGGCAATTGCCTACTTATCCGTTCTCTAAACTGTTAAGGAGTTAACCAATATCCCTGTAGGAGTAGAAAAAATAATTATTAATATTTTTTTATTTATAGTGTAATATAAAACAAGACTTAATTAATTGTTTCGTTTAGACAAACATTTTGTTGAAGCTATATAATTTTAATTAACAAGCAAGTTTAACTGCTTTAATTTGGCTATTCATGAGCACGGAAAAATACCTATTCAGGCGCCTCAATACCGGTGGTTACGCGGCTGGCGTTTGAAGAGAGGCAAATTTATTTTTGGTCAATAATTTGGGGGAAGCATTGAAATATAAGGAAGCTGTTTAAAAGCGTTTGATTCTGAGTAAAATAACAACTCTCAGAGTTTGGTTATGCAAGAAAAACACAAAACGAACTGAAAGTTTTAAACTTTCTAGGTCAAAAAAAAAAGGTTAACTGTAATGTTCCTGAAAGAGAATTAAATGAAATTTAAAATTTAAGTTAGTTTACATCACTTTAAGTTAAGAAACATCTGCTTCAATTTCAGTACGAGTCTAAGCCCAGAAACGCACTTGAGATATTCTGTCCCAGCAATTGAAAAACTTCAGTCTTGTCACAAACCAAGCATACAAGTTTCCGGTTTTTCTAGTCTCGTTTTAAGGTTTTTGTTGTATTTCTGAGACCAAAAAAATCATGCGTACTCAAATAACAAAAATTCTTCTTCTTCGTTTCTGTGTGAGCAGAGGTCAGCTTCAATCATTTGATTACGCGGCAACTATTTTTTGCCACTTTTCTCTAGGCTCCGGATGCAAATTGATTTACTGTTTAAGTCGGATGCTTTTATTTGGTCAGTCTAGCGTGTTGGAGACCAACTTCTGGGCCTGGTACCTTCTACCTGCCCCTGGACTATCAGTCGTTCTATATTGTCCTCTTCTGTTTATCTGACCGAAATATCTGAGGATTAGTTTTTTTTGCTGTCCAGGAAACTCGCAGAACTGTTCTCCAACACCAGAGCTCAAACGCGTAAACCTATCTGCGATCGATTGCTTTCAGTGGCCATGTTTCCTCCCCGCATAGTAAGACCGGAAATATTAGTGTTATGGTGGTAACTTCTTCTGTGTTTAATGTGATATCACTCAAGATTTTTGCTGTTTTTCTAGCGGTTTTACATCTACGATTAATTTTATGCAAACAACCCCACTTATTTGAAATCAGTGCTCCTAAATAGGCCCAGATAATGTTCCCAGGTTGAGACAGTTCCCAGACTTGGCACGCACTCAGATTTTCGATATCTGGCTGATTATTACGAGTTCTATCCATAATCATCGCTTTGGTTTTTTGTGTAGTTGATATCTCGGCCAATGTTTCTACTTTCAGTTCCCAGATTATGCAGGATGGTTAAAAGTTCATCATGGGTGTTGACAAGACGGTATCATCTGCACATCGGATGGTTGGAGATCATTACTGCGCCAATCGTAATTCCCCCTTTCCATCCGTATGTCACCTTTCTCATAATATGTTCTCCATACATGGTTTATTATGCAAGTAATGCGCATTTTATGGAAATAATATATTGATTGATCCTATCGGTACATATGCTTAAGATTGTTCGAAATTGCATCAATGCACTTACAGAATTGTGTCTGTCATGAAGGTACCTTGAAACTGCTTTAGAGGAATGCTTTTTAAGAAAAGGACTCCCAATGCATTTATTTCATCTCTCTCTTTAGCCGGATGAAGAAAAAATATAACAGGGAGCTATATAGGGACTGTAAGGAAATTGGGGAACCACTGGATTGCTGCTTTGGGTCAGGCACATTAACAGCCAATTTTAAAGTGCCAATGAATTAGTCCCAGAAAGTATTCTCTTGGTTCATTGCTTGGAAATCAACCAGTCCAGTCAACTTGCATGTTAGAAGATAAGACATAAAACGAATCAAGACCGGTTTAATAAACTGCCTAAATTTTTTAAAACTGTAAATACCGATATCAATAATATGTAAAATTTTCATAATTTGAACCAAATGGTTCGAACATAAAATTATTTTTATAGATTTCATAACCGGTATGCGGGACCCCATTAACTTTTACACTACTCACCACTACAATAACACCTATTACAATTCCATTACAATAACATATGTTTAACGAAGCAGATTAATCAAAATTATTATGGAATTGTCGAGTAAGAACTCATGTGGATTTAATGCAATTCTGTATTCGCTTTAGAGACGCGTCTTTGGTGTCATTTTCGATTGCTCTTTAGTAAATATTCTCTTTACTTTAGGAACTTTTCCTACACTGCTAAAGAATGCAGTTCCAGTTCATAAAAAAGGGATAAAAACAATATATTTACTTATTGAGCTGTACCATTATTTTCGGTATTTTCAAAGCGTTTTTTAACAAAATAACTAACTTTTTTGCAACTCTTTACCACCCTTTTTCTGACTCTACTTCTAAGAACATCTACATTTGCAGGAATTTCAAACTTATAAATCACTTTTTCAGCATGATTTCAAAGATAAAAATCGAACGGGGTTAGGTCTGGGGATCTATCTGGATTGAACTGTTTAATGCAATAATATTATTTTTACAATTTTGTCTAAGAACATATTAAAAAAAAATAAAAGCCTTACTGTGCAGTTCTGAGAAACCAATATATTTTATTTTTATCATAAATTTGTACCATTGTAAAGCAAAAAAGGCAGGACAGATGAAAATATCTTGCCAATTTTTGAACGTAAGATCTTAAGAAGAATCCTAGGAGCAGTCAACAAGAATGGTGTGTAGAGAAAAGGATACAACTTTGAAATCTACGATAAATATGTACAATCGAATATGTAATGGAAGGGATGTTATATCACATAAGAAGATAGGGCAATTAAGATGGGCGGGACATCTAACCAGGGCTCGTAAAAGCTACCCTCACCGGCGTATCCTTATGACACAACCCGGAGGAAGTAGGCGAAAATGGAGGCCAAGAATGTGTATGTGAGATGTACTGCGACCTGGGGCCTAATTCTTGAAAGCACGTTATTCTCAAGAGAAGTGTTGATAGAATGGTACAGAAGAAGCTGACAATAACGGGTTCCCGTCACATTCTACAGGGTTTTCTCTTGATAACTACCTCCTTTCATGAATACGCACCCTGATTAGATCTATTGTACCCCTTCTTCTTATGGTTTCCTTGTTCATAGCAGCCCCTCAAGATTCAGTTCCTTTAAGAATTTCAGGAACTTGAGTCTGTTAGAGGTATTTCTTCTACAGTCAGCTGGTATGATCCCAGTATGTTCAATATTCTGTGGTGTACAGCGTAACACTTCAGCAGGATGTGGTGTGGTGTCTCTGGTTCTTCTCCGCAGGATCTGCAGGTGCTGTCCTCTTCTAATCCCAGCTTCCTTAGGTGCCCGTTAGAAATTCCGTTATTGCTTTGAGACTAATTTTGCTGTTAATCAGTGTCTTCGATCCTGCTCGGTTAAAGTTTCCAAGGAAATCTTTGGCCTGCCTCAGTCCTGGAAGTCTTTGCCAGTGCGTTGCTCTCATTTCTTCTTCATATTTATTAAAATCTTCCTGGACGTATGCTTTTCCAAGGCAGCAGAAAGGAGCTGACCGCATCAGTGGTGTTGAGGGCCCATTTCGTACCAGAGTATCTGCTTGTTCATTCCGCTCTACTCCGACGTGCCCCGGAACCCAAATGAGGGTTACCTGGTTATTCCCTCCTAGGTCATTGAGTTTTTCTAGACATTCCAAAAGCATCATCAAGTTGATGTTAGATGAGCTCAACGCTCTGATGACTGACTCGGCTATTGGAAAAGATAGCAATTTATTTGTTCCGGTATTTTATGTCGAGGTTGAACTGAATAAACCTTTCTATAGCGTGAATTTCCGCTTGAAAAACGCTAGGAAACTGGCCCATGAGTTTGGAGTATTTGGTGCGAGGCCGTGCGCCAGTTTCCTCGGGAAACCATATAACTGGACGTGGAAGGTGAAAGGTGGAAGGATGGTGGGAATGAAGATGCCAGAAAGATCGGCGCAACAAACTGACAGCGGTTAGCTGACTGTGGTTTGCTCATTCCTATTCAATAGCTTTGAATAGGGATGACTGGCAAAGGAAACTTGGAAAGATAGTTTAAGTTTGTAAAAAAAAATTGTTTTTTTTTCATATATTTTGAGTTGAATGCTGCAAATTGGTGTGTTTATAGTGAGTTTGAACGAAACAGGATGATACTATCAGTATAAGTCGCTTTTCTATATACTTCAAATTCCATATAGGTGTCTGTCCGGGTCATTAATAGGTCAAGGATTGGCAATTTCAGAGGAATTCACTGGCACTTTAAAATTGACTGTAATGTGCCTGGCCCCAATCAGCACACCAGTGGTCCCCCATGTCAATTACAGTCCAGGTTTAGGTTCCTGTGATCTTTTTTGTTCCCCCGACTGAAGAGCGAGATGAAAGGAATGCATTGGAAGTCCGTGGAAAACATAGAAACGCATGTTAGAACGTTCTTGAAAGGCATTCCTGTGGAATAGTTTCAGGGTACCTTCCAGGCATGACACCAACATCCACGTAAGTAGACTGATGCAGGAAGGGACTATTTCGAACAATCTTAAATATAACTATATTTTTCCAGGAAAATGCGCATTACTTGCATAATAAACCATGTATGAAGAACATATTATGAGAAAACTGACAGACGGATGGAAGAAGGTATTCGAGGGGGAATTATGATCGGCGGAGTAATGATTTCCAACCTCCGCTATGCAGATAATCTAGAAACTAAAAGTAGAAACCTTGGCCTAGATACGAACTACTCGAAAACCAAATCGATGATCCTCAATAGAGCTCGGAATAATCACCCAGATATCCTACATCTGTGTCAATGCCTCCTCACAGTAACAAAATTGTTTATACCCAAACCGAAGAGGTATTTTTCGCAAAGTTGTATTTTGATAATGAGTTCTTCTGTGGAAGTGTTGTTATTATTGACAATGGCTGAGGAAGAATCCAAAAAGTATGTGAATTTGATCTATTCGGAATATAATCCCTTATTATTGAAACCTATCGAAGTTAATTTTAGGAATAGAAAAAGAAAGAGGTAATGGGTTTTAAACAATTTAATATTTTTTGCCTTATATTCTTATAGTCGTCATCAGTCAGATCGAACAAAATAAAAAATATGTTGGTTTTTAACAATCTCTATTAATTTCTCCGTGCCATTTATTTGCATATGCAAAATCACAGGCACAGCCTCACCGGAAAAAAACCGTGCATTCCAATCGTTCAAATGCGGACTGCGGCGTTAATTGCGGAAATTGCGCTTCTTTATCTGTATACGTGCATCAAACTCCATGCCTTGCGGTGCAGCGACTTTGCAGTTATTGGGGCAGCGGAAATTTTGCGTCGGTTTAGGGGATACTTATGAACCGGTCTTTAACGCAGGATGCTAAATATCTCGATGTGACTACTTGATGCCCAACTTGGAGAAAAACAATTGGTCAAAGTTGTTTGACTGTTGGACTCTCCTTATATCGCTTATGGAAGTTGTGTTTTTGTTTTCTCCGGTAAAAACCACGATAAAGAGTAAGAAAGACTACTTTAGACATAAAAGAAGTGTTTTTTTAACTTAAATATGCTACAAATTAAGTCGGTTTAAAAATTAGTGAGTCTAAACCCAACAACGGTAAGAACCGGTTTGCAAGATCGAATTGGGCAAAATGAAAATTTCGAGCCGGTGAAGCGAGAAATATTTGGCAGCTACAATACCAACAAATTATAACATGACTAGAATAATCAACTTGAGAATATAAAGTGCACTACAGAAAAAAGTCCAAAATAGTCCCTCGAAGAACAGAAGTAACTATCTATCACACTATTATCAGACTCTGAACGGATAACGAGCATAATCAAAGACAAAATTAAAAAATACAAATTTTTCTCGAAAAAATTGCAAGGGCCCCTATTGAAACTTTTGAAAATTTCAGTTTTTATTTTTTACAAAAAAAACGACGCCAAATCCCCCACGACCCGTGTGGGGATTTGTCAGTTACCTCCATCGGGCGCGTCCCTATTGGAATTAGGGGAAGCTCACTGGGTCTGCAAGCCAGCAGATTCAGAGGGTAGTGGGGAAATAAAATACCTCGGAGCATCGGATGGATCACTTGGACGACGAACTAAGCAAAGAAAATGGACGATGAATTTTGCCACATGGAATGTACAGGGTGTTAGACAAAAAATTGACATTATTGCCGCAGAAACTAAGGAAAGGAAAATTGACTTAGTAGCCTTGACTGAAACCAAGAAAAAAGGAAAAGGCACCGGATTTATCGCAGACTTTGTCCATATATTTACCGGAGTGTCAAAAGAAAAGAGAGCAGCGAGAGGAATATCAATACTAATAAGGAAAGACTGGAGGAATAAAATAAGTAACTGAGAAGCTGTTGATGAAAACATTCTAATACTTAACCTAAAACTACAGGGTCATAACATAACCATCATCGCAGCCTATTCACCATCAGATGATGAAAGAGCCGATATTCAGCAGGAATTCTACGAAAAATTAGATGAAATACTTACAGACATCGGGCAAAATAGAGAAATTGTGATGCTGGGTGACTTCAATGGAAGAGCGGGAAAACAACTTAACAATCAAACTGTGGGGCCTTATGGAGAGGAAACAATCAACGATAACGGCCAAAGACTCATTCACCTTTGCGAGACTCACAATCTAAGAATCAATAATGGTTTCTTTAAGCATAAAAATATCCATCGCTATACATGGATACAGAGTACTCGAAACCTTAAATCAATTATTGACTACATCATCAGCCAACAAAAAACAAATTTGCAAATTAACGATGTGAGAGTCCTAAGAGGAAGCACCTGCGGATCAGATCACTATTTAGTAAAAGCCAAGATAAGGCTACATTTTCGAAAAACTAGAAACCATCAAGAAGATCCAAAGTAATAGTACGGCAACCATGGAGACAATTGACACACCAAAATACAACTTTGACAGTCTTAAGGATGAGAGCACAGTATTTCTTTATCAGAGACGACTCGACAGTAAACTCCTCAGTCCTGAAGAACACACGTTTGGCGAAGTCTATGAGAACATTATAGGGTCTCTGACAGAAGCCACACAAGAGTCAATAGGAATAAAGAAGAACAGCACCAACAAGAAACATTGGTGGAATGGGGAGATAGAGACAATGGTTCAAGAAAAAAAACAAAAATATCTGAAATGGCTAACTACAAAAAATGAAGAAGACCTTGAAGGGTACAAATATATTAAAAGGCAACTAAGAGTGCAAATTAACAGAGCAAAAAACGAGTCTTGGGATAGGAAGTGTGAAGAAATTAACAGCTATATAGGAGGAAGAAAATGTTCAGAAGTATGGAAATTTATATCAACTGTCAAGAACCCAGGAAAAGACGGGGCGAACATTCAAGTGATTAAACCCGAAGAATGGTTAAAACACTACAAAGACCTACTTCAGGAATCTAGACAAGAATATTTAACTGAGTCTCCAAGACACTTCAATGTACAAGGAGAGGAAGTTGAGGTATCTGAGGAAACAGTGAGAAAAGCTGTTATGAACCTTAAACCAGGTAAATCTAGCGGTCCAGAAGGAATATATTCCGAAATGTTAAAATATGGAACTCGAAAGCTCTTTAGAAATTTAACAGTTATTATTAATAAATGCTTGAACGGACATTCCGTCCCTAAGGAATGGAAAATGGCTCTCATCTCCTCCATTCACAAAAAAGGAAATAAACTGGACTGCAATAACTATCGGGGCATCTCGGTTACAAGCACATTGAGCAGACTATATGGTAGAATTTTACGTGATCTCATTGAAGAGGATTATAAAGGAAAAGAAGAGGAAGAACAATGCGGTTTCAGAGCAGGAAGATCATGTACAGACAACGTGTTTACTCTAAAACAAGTTATAGAGAAGAGACGTGCTAGAAACTTGGAAACGCACCTAGCATTTGTTGACCTACAAAAAGCCTACGATACAGTCCCAGTATCAAAACTATGGAGGGTCTTAGAGCAATCCAACATTAATCACACCTACGTAACAGCCCTTAAAGAACTATAGGGAATCAAAATCAAGAATTAGGGTAGGCAAATGTGTCACTGAAGAGCTTATGGTGAAAAAAGGATTGCGTCAAGGATGCTGTGTCTCTCTCACTCTTTTTAAAATATACATAGCGATGGCACTAAAAAACTGGAAAAGAAAGGTCCAGGGAATGGGAATAGAAATTGATGATAGTTGCTTGTTTACCCTACAGTTCGCAGACGACCAAGTCATAGTAGCAAATGATAAAGAGGATGCGCAGTACATGATGCGAAAGCTAATAGAGGAATACAGAGAATGGGGCTTAACAGTCAACATAGCCAAGACAAAGTATCTATGTGTGGGAACTCAGGACGGAAATTTGGAACTGGACAATGGCCAAGAAATCCTTCAGTGTCAGGAATATGAATATCTGGGCATTACATTCGACACACAGGAACAGATGTAAAAGAAATCGGAAAGCGAATAGTCAAAGCCAAAAAAGTAATCGGAGCTCTGAATGGAATCCTATGGAGCAAAGAAATAACCAAGAAGCGGAAATTTAATATCTATGAGGAAATGGTAAAAAGCACCCTCCTATATGGATCAGAAACCTGGAGAATTTCAGATAGACACAAGAAAAGAGTTGAGGCAGTTGAAATGGATGCAATTAGGAGATCGATGCGCATTTCACGAAGAGAAAGAATAAGAAACGACATCATAAAACAACGGATGGGAATAGAAGACGCAATAACACAGGATATCGAAAACAAGCAACTTACGTGGTACGGACACGTGGAAAGAATGTCAAATACCCGATGGCCTAAAAGAGTACTTCATTGGCAACCAACAGGCAGAAGAAAACGAGGAAGACCAAAACAGGAGTGGCAGAAAACCATGCATAAATGCATGAGTGAGAGAAATCTAACACCTGAAGATTGTGAAGACCGAAGAGGCTGGAAATTAGGTGTCGGACAACGTCGAAAGACGTTCTAAACCGGCCTATATATATATATATATACAAAAAAACGATATATTTTTCGAAAAAGCTGTACATACGAAGAAAGTTGCTTTTTGTCGAATTACAATTCCAGTAAAAATTTCAGCTCTCGAGATATTTACAAAATGTCCTAAAAACTTTGACTCCCTCTAGCGGCCAAACGATACAACTTATCGATGCGCACAAACCACCAATCGGTAGTACCATTCATTGACTACGGTCTATACAAAATGTTTAAAATATCCGAGTTATTCACGATTAAATGGACGGGTATAATTCGACATGAAAACTTCGAATCCACCAAAAAAACTCAAATTGACGTTAGCTGGTACTATTTCCGGAATAAACCAAAAAATATTCACTTTTAAGCATTTTTCACAGCTTAGCTCCCTTATTAAAGCCAATCTCTCACTTTAACACCATATATTATATTTCCACTATCGATCCTAAGATATTTACATAATCAAAGTCTAAATTAATAATTCAAAATTAGTGCCTACAAATTAACTAATTAAGCATTAACAAAATGATTTTAATAATTAATAATTCTTCTTATATTCTATCGCCATTAAATATTTTTGCTTGGCAAGACTCCTTTTAAGTATCCTATAATCAATTTGGCCCACCCTGTAAAACATAATCCACTTTGAGAAACTGTACGAGTAATCTTTAATGAAAACTGAAAGTTTTTGTCGCATAAAGAGTAATACGAAATAAAATCTATTAAGGAATGAGAAGCCATTGAACGGTTTCAACAAACGATAAATTCCGTTTTCTTCCCGAATGGGAGATTTAATTAACTAAATTAGTTTTTGTGCAAATCTTGGTTACAGGATAATTCATTCAGAATCACATTGTCTGCTAATTAATTTATGAGCTCAACTTTGAAATTTTGTTTGCAAAATAAATTTTAGACTTCCAGCGTCTGTTCAGTATAACTATTAGTAGTATTAATTTAGAGAGTTCATGGTTCAAATAAGTAGTTAATAATTCCGTTCCAACATATTAAATTTTGCAACCCTATTTATCGAAAAAAAAAATCTGCTTTCCCATGATTCATCAATATATTAAATCTTCTTGTGATTGAAAGTATTTCAACATAAGTTTTGTATACGCTGAACGTCTCTACAAACACTGTTGGATTCACAAGTTAATTTAGTACAGAGGGTTACCAGTGCACGTTTTCTTTTTAACAATGCTCTTTATCTAACGTTTATCCATCTATATATATAGCCGGTTTCATTGCGTACTGTGCCTTCCACTTCCTAGCCTCCAGCCTCTTTCTGTCTTTGCAGGTTTCGATCCGACATAGCTTTCTCTAATCCGCCGGTCCATGTTGCCCTGGGTCTTCCTCTTTTCCTCTTTTCTGTCGGCGTCCATATTCTAGTATATTCCATCCTCTCCACATGTCCATACCATATTAGTCTACGTTGGATCTCTTCTACTATAGTTGTCTCTACCTTCATAATTTCCTTAATTTTGTCATTCGTTATTTTTTCTAATCTCGACCTTCTTGCTGATCTACACCAAAAGTCCATTTCTAAAGATAATAGCCGGCGCTCTAAATTTGTTGCTAATTGCCAGGTTTCACATCCGTACAGCACTATACTTTTGAATATTGAGTGGTATAAGAGGTGCTTCTTTTCTCGAGAGATACAGTTGGACCACAGGATCGAGTTCAGACAGCCTATCATCTTTTTCCCTTTTATAATTCGGTCCTCTATTTGTTTTTCTGTACGACCTCCGTTATCAATTTTTGTCCCCAGGTACGCATATTCAGTACAGCAGCTTATCGTTTCGTTTTCTTGTGGGTGATGGTCATCTCTGTCGTCTCCAACACATAGATATTTGGTTGTGTAACGGTTTACCGACAGCCCCCATTCTTCGTACTCTTTTTATAGCTTTCCTGTCATTTACTCTAAGTCCTCTTTGTCTTGTGCGATAACAACCTGATCATCTGCAAAGTGCAGGGTGTATAAGGTTCTGTCATCACTTATTTGTATCCCACTACATGATCTTCTCCATCGCCCCATCGTTCAGATAGATTTTAAATAGTGTGGGAGAGAGACAACAGCCCTGCCTTAAGCCCTTCGTATCTGGAAAGCTGTCTGAGATTTTGCTTTTCAGTTTGATCTTAGATGTAGAATGGTCGTATAGTTGTCTGACCGCAGCTATTAACGTAACATTAATTCGCGACCTCTCTAATACTTGCCATAGTTTTTGAACGGGTACGGTGTCGTATGCTTTTGTAAGATCGACAAACAGAAGATACGTCTCTCTGTTCCTGGCGACTTTCTTTTCATTTAGTTGGACAAGGGTAAATATGAAAACCAGCTTGTTTTTCAATTTCGAGAAGACTGTACTCTTCCTCTATAAAGTTTCTGAGAACTTTCCCATAGAGACTCATTGGCTCATTGTACTAGTAACAGATATACACCTATAGTTAGAACAATCTTCTTTGTTTCCCTTCCCTTTTTGTCAATCGGGGTAATGCTTTTTTCCATTTAGAGGAAATTCTTTCCCCTTTAATATATCTGGTAAACAGTTCCCTTATAAGCTTTATGATTTTTGCTCTCCCAAATTTGAGTAATTCCGCTAGTATTCCTTCTGGTCCGCTAGCTTTTTTATTTATCATCGATTCAATTGGTTTTCGTATCTAACGTCCACTCGTGGGCCCTGTGCTTGATACGCTTTTGGAGAGCGTGTAAGATATGGCACTCTATCTTTTTTGAGTTGTTGTGAGTAATGTTGGTACCATTTGCTCATCTGAATTGGTTGGAAGTTTACTTCATTTACGGTGTTGGATTTTAGGATTCTGATTAATTTTCTGGTTAACAATGATCTTGTTCCTCCTAGGTAGCTGTTCACTACAATACATTTTCTTTCCCAGGTGTCGTTTTCGTTCTTCTTTATCATGTTCTTACATTAGTCTGTTCTCTCTTGTAGGTTGTACTAACTTCTAGGTCTTTCGTGTTTAGCCATCTCTGATATGCTTTTTGCTTTATTGTTCTTTGATGTTGTAGTTCTTCATTCCAGGTTATGTCATAATGTTTTTTAAAGGGAGAGGTACCGTCCATACCCAAAACTTCATTTACAGCCGATTTTACGGATTCCATTATATGTGAGTAGAGGTCCTCAGTTCCGAGTGTCAAATAGTCGTTATCCAACTTCTGGTTTAACCGGCTCTGGTAAAGTCCCCTAATACTAAGTTCGTGTAGTCCATTAATGTTATATTTCTTGTCAACCATTTTATGCTAATTAGTACATTCCGGATTTAGTACGGTAGTAGCTGTCGTGTTAAATGGGATGTGAAATTTTGGGAGATAAAAAAAGGATAATGGTCAGAACCACACTGTATCCCTCTATAGGCTCTAGTGTCTGTTACTTTCCATTTCGCGGCTTGTTTTATCATTATATAATCAATAATTGACCTGAGTCCTCTTATATCTTAGTGCCAAGTATATCTGTGAATGTTTTTATGTTGATAGAAACCACTCAGTATCTTTAATTCATGTTGTTGGCATACTTCAATCAGTCTGCGTCCATTGATGTTGAGTGTTTCTTCGCCATATTTTCCGATAATTTTGCTGTCCCTTCTGCTGCCCACACGGGCGTTTAGATCTTAAAGTAGGATATGGCAACGCTGATCTCCTAGATCTGTCATTATATCATTTAATTGGTCGTAAAACTCCTCTTTGTCTAATACTGGTGCGTCCTCATTTGGGCCATAGGCTGCTATGACAGATATTTTATGCCCCTGGATAAGGAGATTCGCCGTTATGATTCCCTCACTGATCGTATCCATTTATCCATCTATGCACGTACAATTTTACAAGCAAGCTGTCAGCAGCTACTGATTAGCTTTACAGTTGTTTCCTTTTTTGTTTCAGTTCATTAATTTTAAAATTGTTATCCACTCTGTTCTTTTTAACACTTATTTTTACAGTCCAGCTCGCCGAGAGCCAGATTTATTTGAGTAAGTTAATTTTTGCTGCGCTTATTGGAACTTTTGACTTTCCAACTAATTTGAATTAAAATTAGTTATTTTGAAAGTAGGCTTGATTTTACTTTAAAATTTCAACAGTTTTCAACCTTATCAAAAAACCTTATTAAAAATAACCTATTAAATTTTTAAATACTTCTGGAAATTCTAAGGTCTGTTTTCACCACCGGTGCTTATAAATTTTTAAATACTGTTAAGTCTTTTAACCTTTGTTAAACTGAAAAACTCATTTAACCAAAATTTGAATCTTTGTCTGTACAATAACCACAGTTAAAATGCTAATAAGGGCGATAACCGGTTGACCTTCTCATTATCTTTGTAGCTTTTGTAGTTTCATTCTGCTTATTGAGTTTTTTAAACTTCAAAAAAAGATTAATGAACAGAGATCTTATAATTCATTTTTCGAACATAAAAAAGATTGTTGCAAAACACACACTACGAAAAATGTAAACCTGTGAGAATCCAATCTTCACATGATATTCCTTAGACCTCCTTTAACTTTTGTCATAGTTTTCTCAAGACTGTTTCCTCTATCCTAGCACATGATGCAAAAAGTGTCTGCAATTTTCATTAGTTAGTCTAGATAGTTTCCAGCAATGCCAGAGAATTTCTGGGTAAGTCAGTTAGCTTCTAGCATTGCCAGATAGTTTCTAACAATTCCAGTTAGCTTCGGGAAATACTAGATAGTTTCTGGAAATTCCAAAGTGTTTTTGGACAATCCGGTTAGTTTCTGCCTTTGGCGGAAAGTTTCTTCTATAGCCAAATAGCTAGTTTTTAACAATGCCAGAAAGTTTTCGTGAAACTCAGCTAGTTTTTAGCATAGCCAGAAGTTTCTGAAAGTTGACAGATAGTTCTGGCAATGCCACAGAATTTCTAATACAATTTAATACAATTTATTTCCAATATCACAAAAGGGATGTAGGAAGATTACAAAATCACGTATATAAAAAAAGAAAATACTTATCACTTATCACACATGTTATACGTCTTCAAAGCTGTAGCCTAGGAACTCCTCCACTGTATAAAAAGCCCTGCTTAATAAAAGGTCTCTCATAAATGATAAAAACCTGCTGTTTGACAACTGACGTAATTTTGGTGGGATCTTATTATATATCACAGCACCAATATAATAGGGGTTCGCTTTAAATAATTCAAGCCTGTGTAACTCATATTGATAGTTATTTCCAAATCGGTTAGCATAGTTATGATTAGTATTTAGAGTTATGAAAGCGGACGCATTCTGCCTTACAAATTTTAAAAGTTCGAATATAAATAAACAAGGAAAAGTCATTATTTTCTCTGACATAAATGATGGTTTACATGATTCCCTCGATTTTAAATTAAAGATTATAACTACGGCACGTTTTTGGTTTAAGAAAACTCTATTGGATGCAGACGATGCACCCCACAGCACTATTCCATATCTCATACGAGATTCAATATTAGCATAGTAGAATGATTGCCCGACTCGTTATTTGTTTTAGGCGCTGAAAGCAAAACAGCTTCTCGAACATTGGCTGCAAACAAAATTGACATGTTCTTTCCAATTCAACGACAAGTCTAAATATAAACCCAACAACTTAAAAGATGTAACTTGTTTTATAGTTTTACCACTTAATTTGATAAGATGACTTTTAAGGTAGTTGGCTCCGCAAGGATGAAACTCCATTGTATACGTCTTATCTTGGTTCAGAGTTAATTCATTGTTACTAAAGTAATTTGATAACAAGCTCAAATTATCATTCAAAGTCCTTCTCAAGATATGCTCTAAAAACGCCAGTTAGTTTCTGCATCTCATCATCAGATTGCTTCTGACAACGCCAGAAAGTTTCTTGTATAGCCGAATAGTTTCTAACAATGCCAGTAAGTTTCTAGCAATTGTAAAATAATTTATGACGAAGGAAACTTTTTCAAAAACTGAGGAACACTCAGTTAGTTTATGGCATTGTCAGAAAGTTTTTGACAGTTTTCAGATAATTCTGTCAATGCCAGATAGTTTCTAGCAATGCCAGAGAGTTTCTGGCAACGTAAATTAGTTTCTGAAAATTCCAGATAGTTTGTAACAATGCAAATCTGGCAATAGTTCGTTTTTTGGTAATGCTAGAGAGTTTCTGGCAATGCCAGAGAGATTCTAACAATGCCAGTGAGTCACTACCAAGTGTCAAATAGTTGCTGACAATGCCAAAAGGTTTCACGCAATTCCAGTTAGATTCTGGTTAATCTCTAACTATGCCAATTAGTTTCTAACATAGCCAGTCATTTCGGGAAATACTAGATAATTCTTTCTTCAACTAGTTTCTAACAATATCAGTTAGTTCTTGGCAATTGTCAGATAGTTGCTGGCAACGCCAGAAAGTTTCTTGTATAGCGAAGTAGTTTCTAACCATGCCAGTGAGTTTCTAGCAATTGTTAAATAATTTCTGACTATACCAGAGAGTTTTTGAAAAACTCACTTAGTTTATGGCATTGCCAGACAGTTTCTGACTGTTTTCAGATAATTCTATTAATGCCAGATAGTTTCTAACAATGCCAGCTGGTTTCTGGCTAGTGTTAGATAGTTTCTGGCAGCGCCAGAAGGTTTCTTGTACAGCCAAGTGAGGTAACAATGCCAGTGAGTTTCTAGCAATTGCCAAATAGTTTTCGGTATTGCCAGAGAGTTTCTGGCAGTTGTGAGATGGTTTCTGACAATGCCAGATATATTCTAAAAATGCCAGTGAGTAAGTAGCAAGTATCAAATAGTTTCTGATAATGCCAAAGGGTTTCAGGCAATTCCAGTTAGTTTCTGGCAACTGTCAGTTAGTTTCTGTCATTTACGGAAGGTTTCTGGTAATGCAAAATGGTTTTAGGGATGGCCAAGTAGTTTCTAACAATGTCAGCTAGTTTCTGGCAACGCCAGAAAGTTTCTTGTATAACCAAATAGTTTCTAACAATACCAGAGGGTTTCTAGCAATTGTCAAATTGTTTCTGACAATAACAGAGAGTTTTTGGAAATATCAGTTAGTTTCTGGCATTGCCAGAGAGTTTCTGACAGTTGTCACATAATTCTGTCAATGCCAGATGGTTTCAGGCATTGCCAAATAATTTCTAACAGTGCCAATGAGATTCTAGCAATTGCCAAATGGTTTCTGGCATTGCCAGGGATTTTCCGAGAAAACCACTTAGTTTTTGGCAACCTCAGTTAGTCTCTGTCAGTTCCAGATAAATCAGTCAATTTACAGTTTCTAACAATGTCAGTCTGGAAATGTTAGTTAGTTTTTGGCATTGCCAGATAGTTTAGAGCGATGCCAGAGAGTTCTGTCAATGAGTGACTCGCAAGTGCCAAATAGTTTCTGACACAGCCATTTAGTTTCTAATATTGCGAAATACTTAGTTTCTGACAATTGCTAGATATTTTATAACAAAGCAAGTAGATTCCTGGCATTCGTCAGACAGTTTCTGACAATGCCAGAAAGTTTCTGGTATAGCCACTTAGTTTCTTACAATTGTCATATGGTTTCTATTAATGTAAATGTGTTTCCAGCAATTGTCAAATATAGTTTCTAGCAATGCCAGAAAGTTTTTGGGAAAGCTAAGTAGTTTTTGGCATCACCAGATAGTTTCTAGGAGTGTCAAACAGGTTTTGGGAAGGCCAATTAGATCCTGACATTGGCAAATAGTTTCTGGCATTGCTAGATAGTTTCTAACAATGCCTGTTAGTTTCTCGCATGGCCAGATTATTTCTAGCAATGCAAGTGACTTTCTTGGAAAGCCAGTCAGTTTCTGGCAATTTCACATAGTTTTTGGCAATTGTCAGATCATAGCTGGTATTGCCAGATAGTTTTTAGCATGCCGGTAAGTTTCCAGAAATTGTCAAATAGTTTCTGACAATCCCAGATAGTTTCTGGCATTGCAAGTATTCAGTTGCATTTTCTAACTGTCATTTCGGTACTGCTCTAGTGGACAGACAAAATTCTCGACAACCGTTTAAATAATTTAATTTTGTTCAAAAACAAAATATTGATTAGAAATGTATGTTAATGTGCTGAATCCCTGCTACAGTGAGAATTTGAATAGGAGCAAAAATTTAGAGTCATCGGTTCAATTTAATACCAAATCCAGTATTTTCTTGATTCCTTATGATTTGAGCTTCACAAAACTGGATTCTTGGTTGGTGGTCTTGAGGTTTAAAAAACTTGTAATCTGGTAAATTTGTAATCAAGGAAATTCTAGTATTCCTTGGATGAATACGACCAACCCAATTCTACACACCTTTTTAAAAAACGTGGACATGCCTGGAAATTTTCATATTTCTTATTAGAAGTTTTTGATTTTCTTAAAACTTCCTGGAATTTTTCTTCCATTAATAGCAAGTTAGGTCTGCATAAGTTTCACTGAATTTTTGACACGTTTGGCTAACAATTTAGCCCTCTTGTTTATACATTATGAGTGTATTTAAAATAGTTTAATTCGTTCCATTTTAACTTACAACAAGAAGAATAGCAACTAGTCATTAAGCAGGTGTCCCTGTTCAGCTTAATGACATTTTAGGATTTCGATTATTAGTTAATTATAGGAACATTTTACATAAATTTGTCATAAATTTATTTTTGTTCTTTTTTTTTTGTTCTTCCGTTTTTCAGTCTGCATTTCAACCTTTTTTTATAGTTTTTAGTCCTGCAAATGTTGAAAATTCACTTTTTAATGTACAATTTTTCTTCGGAATTTGTATTAAAAGTGGTGTCTTCCTCTGCCTATTACTACTTTAATGCTAAATCTTCACTTTCTAACCTTACGTCTTCGGAAAGTAGGATTTCTAGGTCTTGTTTGAACTAGTTTCTGCCCTAAAATTTTCTGTGACTGTTTTATATTACTGTGATCTCTTTCTCTGTAAGTCTCATGCATTTTACCGTAATTAGACACAAAGACAAAAAGAGCCACTTTGGGATCAGTCAAATTCTTCTTGACAGGTTGATGGTTTAAGTGCGCCATCTAGTGAATAACTTCTTTCATTATCTTCATACGTCTTCTCCAATCATACATATTGTAACAAACAAGAATTTAAATTACTAAACAATATGGATTCATTAAATTAAAGCGAAGTCCGTCAGCTAAATGCAGCATGTAGAAATTTGGAACTTTGTGCAGGTTGTAAAACAATTCCAGTTAAAAGTAATGTTAATAAGAAAATTGCGAGTGTGAAACTGTCAAAATTACTGAAAAAACATCCAAAGAAAACGACAGAATGTGAGTCAGTTTACAGACATTAGGAGACAGTCAGCTAACAGCAGCATTTTGAATCGCTGCAAGTTGTAAAACAACTCCAGTTAAAACTAGTGTTAATTGCTAGTGCGATTTAGTTAATTATCTGTCCAACTAAAAGGCAAATATGGACCATCCTGTAGGTTTTTTTAAATTTGTAGAGGACAAAAGGCCTAGGAGGGCCAAAAGATAGGTATAGGAATGTATTTTGAAGAGTTCTGTAAGGAATTGGAAAATGCCATTAAAGCAGGATGTTTCATTTTACAATCGAAGGATGCTATTCATTTCGGCCGAGAATAAGTTGCGAATCTTTTAGAAAGTGAGTTTGGACCCAACCTAGGTTACACTGCAAATTAAATATCAATATAGTTATTGAGCCTCTTAGATTCTACTAATATACCATCACCGTGCAACATATACCTAATATATTTCATTATAATAACAATATAAAGCTCCAAAATAGCTAATTATATTAACTTTTTTATATCCTTTTAATGTCACTTTTACAACTAACGAGACAAGGACTTAAATAGGAACACGAAATTTTACGTGACCTATTTCTTCACATTGAATTACCCAAAACACGCACGTTTTTAGCAACTGACTTACTTTAGTATTATTCCGTATTTAACCCTTGAAAGCATTCAGTAACTTTCAAAACTACGTAGTAAAGAAAATTGTTATTTAGAAACCATAGTACATATTATCATGCGAGCTTTAAATATGTAGTAAATTACTAATTATGGCCGTTGGTATAATTACCTAATAACCATAATATATTGTTATAGTTTTTTTTATAGCGAAGGAAAATAAGAAGGCACACACCGGGGAGATTGTTGTTGGTGACGTCGTAATTCCTTATCAACAGTTGATGGTTTGTCTCTTTGTCTGTTTGTATAAAGTTATCCATAAACCGCCAGTTTCAATTTTTTATTAACTCCTTACTTTACTTTTTCGTCTCCGAGAAGAGTCATTACAGTGTCTGGGCGCAGTAAACTACTGAAATGTAGGTATCGGGGCAAATAGCGTAATGAAGTAGATAAGCACCATCCTGGTCGCACCACACTCGCACTTGGTGTCATCCGAGACTGGTTGGCCCCATCTAGCTCGGTTCTTCCTGGTTGGCGTAACGCCAGTAGTATTTTCAACGTGAAAATTTTAAAAATTTTGGAGACATTTTAGGTGTAATTATTTACATATATGATTTATTGATTGCTGCAGAAAATGAAGAGCAGCATGACAAAATTTTGGGCTTAGTCTTACAAAGAGCTAGACAGTTGGGCGTTAAATTTAATAAGTCTAAAATCCAATTAAAACAAGACAGTGTTAGATATTTAGGACATATTTTTTCAAAGACAGGAATGCAAATTGATCCTGATAGGGTTAGAGCTATTGATGCTATTGAAGAGCCCACTAATATGAAAAAATTGCAAAGCAGTTTGGGCATGTTTAACTATTTAAGTAAGTTTATTCCAAACTATTCTGAGGTGACTGCCCCCCTCAGAGAATTGCTAAAGAAGAATTCCTTGTTCGTTTGGTTACCAGTTCATTCAAATGCTTTAAAGAATTTAAAAGAATTAGTTAGGAAAGCTCCGGTACTGGCAAGTTTTGACTCAAAAAAGGACATTGTACTTCAATGTGACGCTTCTCAGAATGGATTGGGATGTGTTTTACTGCAGGGAGATAGACCGGTTAGTTTTGCGTCGAGAAGTCTCTCTGAAAGTGAACAGCGTTTACCTCAGATTGAAAAAGAAATGTTAGGAATTTTGTTTGGTACAAAAAAATTTCATTATTATATTTATGGTTATAGTCAGTACAAATTATTACAGATCATAAGCCCTTATTAGCTATTGTAAAGAAACCTTTAAGTGATATTGCGTCCAGTAAACTAAAAAGAATGGTACTTTCATTGCTAAGATATAATGTAAATCTAAAATATCTACCAGGAAAATTTATGCATATTTCTGATCTACTATCAAGATCATATTTGCCAGACTCTGATGAAGAAACTAATTGGTTATGTGAAGATGTACACTCTGTGGCAATTTACCTTAATATGACAGATTTAAAAAAGAATGAGTTTCAGAAGGCAACTTTGTCAGACCCTATATTAAGTAAATTGAAACATTATCATCAAAATGATTGGCCAAAAAATAAAAGAAAAGTTGACCAAGCAGTTAAATTTTATTATAGTTTGAGAAATCAACTTCATGTTGAGGAGAACTTATTATTTTTAAATTTCAATTTTCGATCAATGCGAGCTTATGTGTTGGGTATTCTACATGAGACGCATTTTGGTATGACAAAAACAAAACAACGTGCTAGGCAAATACTTTACTGGCCCGGAATGACAACAGATATTGAAAAAATGATATCAAAATGTTCCATATGTGAAAAATTTTCTAATCATAAGGCCAAGGAACCTCTATTGTGTCACGACATTCCTGATATTCCATTTAATAAAGTTGGTTGTGACTTGTTTGAGTGTTTTGGGAAAAATTTTTTGGTTTTACAAGATTATTATTCCAAGTGGTTGGAAATTATTTTGTTGTTTGTGTTTGAGTAGACAACAATCTTTCAGGCGGAATTGTATACGATCATGTATTTAACTGTAGAGCTATATCAATAGAAGCCCTAGACTTTAACATACCACGAAAATTAGTAAGGCTAACAAGACTAACAATGGAGAACTCCGAAGGGCGAGTGAAGATACAAAGTCCACATATAAAGCAAGGCCGCAAGCAGAGAGATGGACGCGCCCCAATGCTCTTTAATGTATAACATTAGAATCTACGCTAGATATCAACGCGTCGCTGCTACACAAATCCACCCAAATAGCAGGATATGCAGATAATATGAACATACTTGGAAGCAACTTAACATCAGTGAAAGAAACCTATATATAACTAGAAGCAACAATAAAATTACAAAGACTTAAACAGACCGGGCATGTACAAAAGGTGAAAGAATCAAGAGTAGGCAAGATGATCTTCAACCAAAAGCTGGAAGGTGATTGGAAGAGCAGAGGCGAGATGGGCTGACAAAATCCGGGAGGTCGCTCCATACATCCTCGGAATTCCAAACTAGAGAAAGGCGGCGGTGGACAGGGATACCTGGAAGAGGACAATAAAGGAGGACAAGGCCCGATTTGGGCTGTAGCGCCATCGGATGGATAGTATGCAATCCTCGAGATTGCCCGTGTTATAGAAGGATGGAGGGAGTAGTCGAAATCTACTCCAAAAGCCAGGCTGTCCTAAAAGTACTTTGCAGTGGCAAAATGGCCAACAGAGCGAGCGAGCCGACGCTCGTCTCTTCTGAGAGCCCAATAACTGCCTAACCTCAGTAACAGGTAATAAGCGCACAAAATGACTGGGCGCTTGAAGGTACCGCAGAGACGTGGAGCAACGCGGAAAGGTTCAGACAAGCCAAGGAATTGATCCCAAGCGACGCCAAGGCAACACCCAAATGGTTAGTGTCAAGGAGTTGTTGGGCCCCAAAAACTCTGGGTGCGGTTCTAGGCCACTATGGACTAAACAGACATTTGAATATTGTTCACAATGAACGGAACGGCGAAGGAAACCTATTAGGAGCCTGCCATCGCTGCTCGTCTATCAGGAAGCGCTTTCTTGGGGCCTACACCCTCGTTGCAGAAAACGAAAGGCGTCTTCCTTGGAGTGGAACGCATTCTTGCCTCTGTCAAGGAGGCGAGACGTCTGAGTAGCGTAAGTCCGGAGTGGTAAGGTGGGGATGGTTTCAGGGGAAACTGGCCTTAAGGCCTACTCGCCGGACCTATTAAGGTCCCCCCGCATTACTACTACTACTACTACTGCTTGACTGGCTGCCATTGTCCAATAGTACCCTCCAAGTGTGTAGTTTATTAGAATAATCAAGGACTCTTACAATGGCTGTCGAAAGTAGTATTTGGTTTGTGAATCTGTCATGTGCGAATAAAGTAGTTTCTACCTTACCATTATGATTAAAATTTGCTGGTGTGTTAGCATGTGAGGGTGATAATGCCTACATTTTCGACACCTCCAGATGAGCGATACTGTTTTGTCATATGACCAGAATGCAAACAATTTATGTAAACTTGTTTGATTTAGCAGAATGTAATCGTTCAGTTGGTGAGAGCTCTAAGAATTTGGGACATGACTAAACTCAGTGATCCTTTTTACCAATTATGCAGCATCTAGTGTCAGAAACAACAAGATTTTTCAGTTTCCTCTTGGAACATTTTGTGTGAACTTTTTTTCTTCAAAAAGGTGCCAAACTGAAGAATTAGGTAGATCATTGACAAAATTTTCAGCTTCCCAAACTCGTCTTGTTGTTTGGTGAAATTTTTATGGAGATAATATGAATAATTAGGACATTCCAATGGTCAGTGGGGATTTCAAGAACCTTATTTAAAGCAACAATTTGTTTTTGCAAACCATCAAGAAGTGTTTCTAAGCCTTGCAATGATTCTTTATCAACTTATGTAACCCCAGGATTGCTTTAATGTGGTTATTAACAAGTAAACGTTTATTTTTAAAGATTTAATGTTTCATCTGTACATTATGAACAAATAATTCCTTGGAAACGGTGTAGATTATAGTGTTCATAACAACCTGAGGTCACTATAGGCGGGTGTTATCATAAAGTCCGCTTATAACGCCCTGAACCCTATTTTTAATGTTAGGAATAGCATTTTTCATCTTCCATTCCAAAAAAACTGCTTAGTTTCTTTCCTAGAGGATGCTTTTGACTTTTAGGCAATACATTTTCGTTACGTTTCGATTAATTTTCTTTGCTTTTGCCATTTTTACTGACTGACAGGACTAAGTCAAAGTCACATCATTCAGGTAAAATAAACACTAAACAACATACGGCTAAAGGTATACCTTACTTTTCAATGCAAGAAACAGTAAATAATTGCTGAATTAAATGAAACATAAAACATTGTATGTACCACAGGCGTTAGGGAGAGTATAATGTCCATCAGGCCGAAACCGATGTTCATCCAACCGATGATAAACATTATGTTATCTCTAACGCCCTTGGTACATAAACAGCTATTGTGAAGTAAATCCTAAGCAGGTAATTATGGTTCGATATTCCATGGGGACAGTAAATCATGTGGATTGCCCTTTAAAGATAATCTAAGATAGTGGAATTTTTGGATGATTGTTAAATTATTTTTAGCATAAACAAGTGAAAGAGATGTGTCATAAAAAAAAAACCATACGTCATAGGATCTATCTAAAGTACGTACATTTATGGCAGGTAGTTTAACAGAAATAAGGTCAGGTGGATTTAAAAGTGGGGTTGGTGTTGAATTATTAACATCATGTTGAAAAGGTTGTGTCTGATTATGATTTCATTGTCGTAGAGTTACTCCTCAGCGTTACTATCACTATCAGATACAGATAATTCACGTCTTAAGGCGCTTTTAATACAAGTTCTTTTAGATTTATCTGACTTTGTTTGCAGCAGGAATGTACTAAAACGAGTCTAGTAGGTCAGAATGTCAATTATTATTTGAGTTTCATGTTAAATAAAGCAATTATAAAATTCAAAAAAATGAAATTTTATAAGAAAACATATAATAACCCAACATTTCAAAATGTAGTTTGAGCAATTTCGTTTAGTGAAATATACTTCTGTGCGTGTTTTTAAAGAATAGAAAAAGATAAATGGTTCTCTTTCCCGTTTCAATTTATCAATGTTTTCATTAGGGTTTTAGCGAATTAACTGACAATCAAACAGACCTGAAGTCTCCATTCATCTGGACTGCTTTGATTAATCTTCTATGGGGCAATGAATTGGACAATAGTTTATATCTCTTTTCCTCTTTATTTTATTAATTACTTAAAGCATGTTAGGGCAAAATTGCTATATTTTCTGCTGGAACAGAATTAATTTTCTTTTGCTACAGTAAAATAAACGTATGCGTTCAGCTATACTGTTTTATGTATTGTGTATTAAGGATTTCTTCAGTAATGTAATGAAGACCTCTATGCTACCACCAGAATTTAAGAGGAAGATCATTGCAATCCTGAAACCTGGAAAAGAAACCCAATTACCTGAGAGCTACCGACCGATCGCCCTTCTTAGTTGCTGCTATAAACTCCTAGAACGACTTATATATAACAGAATATATGCCACCATCGACGCTGCTGTTCCAGCAGGCTGGTTTTAGGAGTGGACGCAGCTGCTGCGACCAGGTGTTATCCTTAACTGCTTTCATTGAGGCTGGTTTCGAAAAGTGCGAAAAAACAGCTGCCACGTTTATTGACTTTACGGCCGCATTTCTCTACAAACTGATGATGGTCATACCTTGTCTTAAAACTTGCCAGCTTATAAATAGCCTCCTAACCAGCAGAATATTCTAGGTATATATTAATGGCACTATGAGCGGCGTCAGAAAGCTGAACAATGGCCTCCCTCAGGGCTCAGTACTTGCTCCATTGCTGTTTAACGTCTACACAGCTGACCTACCTGAAACCAAATCAACATAGGCATAGGCAAACTTCTATGCCGACGACCTGGCCATTGCATTTCGAGATAGATCTAAGACAACAGGAGAGAGGGCCTTAAACAACGATTTAATAGCACTTGCCGACTACTTCAAACGATCAGGACTTTGTCCCAACACCAGCACGACTGAGGCCTGCCTCTTTCATTTATCTAACCGTTATGCTAACGACAATCTCAATATTACTTTTAACGGCAGGGTCATCAAACATAACTATAGCCGTAAATACCTGGGTGTAACACTCGACAGGACACTGACGTTCAGAGACCACCTTACGAATATAGCCGCCAAAATCAGAACACGAAATAACATAATAACTACGCGAAACCTAAGAACTGCGAACCTCCGCGTTGGCTTTGGTATATTCTATGGCAGAATACTGTGCACCGGTATGGCTAAATAGCGCTCACACCAATAAAGTCGACGTTCAGTTAAACCAGACGATGAGAATAATAACTGGTACCATAAAATCAACTCCAGTCTAGTGGCTTCCTACTCTAAGTAACATCGCTCCGCCGGATATCAAACGAGCGTTTACCAATCCATGAGGAAGCCCCACTCATCACACAAGGACGCCAACGGCTGAAATCTAGACATACTCCTATCAGAACCGCCTCCGAAATGATTGAATATAGTGTGAAAGAGTAATGGGTAGCAAGATGGATGCCTACAACCGAATTTGACTACATCCAAATAACCAACCCAGAACTCGGCTTCAATGGCTCAGTCCTTCCACGTTCCACTTGGTCAAAACTGAACCGAATTCGGACAGGACGGGGTTAAGTGCCTACTCTCTACACCGATGGGACTTCGCCGACAGTCCGCAGTGCGATTGCGGATCACCGAGACAAACGATCCGCCATATCGTTTCAGACTGCCCAAACCGTGCGTATGGCAGAAACTTACAAGACTTTTCAGAATGCTCCCAAAACGCAATCGAATGGCTGAGCAATTTGTATATTAACGTACAGTTTGTCAGAGGATATATGATGTGATATTGTTTTGTCTTTGTATATACATTTTTATTTTTATTTTTACTTTTGTTTTTACCTTTACTTTTAATTTACTGTTACTTATAGTTTCTTTTTATCATACGCACCCATACGCTAAATAAATAAATATTGTATATTTTCTGAGATTTTTTGTAATTATTTTTTCAATTAAAAATTATATTAAAAACCTATGTAAATACATATGTCTATGGTTCTGAGAGACTGTTAGTCCGACATAAGTCACTTGAGCTGTCGTTACACTGAAAAATGTCAAATTCCAGGGAGCAACATTATGAAACTATAAAAAGTTCTTAAAACCCCACCAATCTATTAGAAAGATTATGAAAACCATTTTATACGTCTATAGTTGTAATTTGGACTGGTTTTGACGTGGAACTGTTAGTCTGACAGGTGACTTGAATTGTCGTTGCACTAAGAAATGTCGAAATCCAGGCCGCAAGATCATGTTACTATAAAAAATCTTTGAAGGGTTTGTAGGGTCCCCTCTAGAAAGTATATTAAAACATTTGGTAGCTCTATGACAGGAGTGTACTGTTTCCGAGGTATTTGAGGTTAAAATTGAACTTAGCTCAGTGAAGAAATTGTTTGAAAAGTGACGTCATTGCTTTCAAAGTGTCAAAATTCAAGAATTTCAAATGAGACATCCTGTATATTTTTAGATCAGTTGATTGCGCACACTCAGAGCTACACAGTGATCCAAAAACTGCTATAGAAAAAGTGTATTTTTTTAGGTATTTGATGTCTAAATTGACCTAAGAATTAACAATTTTCATAACCTAATATTTCTTAGATCTAATTAAACTTTTTTTTAAAGAAAAATCTGCCCTTTTATAACTAAGATTGCACCAGCATAACTAAATTAAAAATTATAAACCCGTTCCACTTACCTAACATTTTGAGGACTTTCCTGGACGATTTGCTATGCACTCTAGTGCTTCTGCTCCTACTTTTCATCACATTGGACGTACTCAAAGTCGTTCCAATCAAAATGTACAACACAGTGATGAGGGTCATCGGTGCGACAAAGAAAACAAACGTAGAAATCTCAAATGAATGCATCATAACTGGTTCGGTGGGTAAACAGAGTGGACAACGACCAGTTACTCTTAATGGTATCGCTTGAGGGATGGCGAAACTTATAGCAACCTAAAAAGAGATAGTTATGTTAGTTCAATACCTAAAACTGTAAGTGTGTGTAGAAGATGGGTTGTAGAGAGTGTTCTAACTTTATAATTTTTTTTACGTGCTACTTTCATTATCCGTTTTTGGATTACTAAGCATGTATTTCTTGAAAAAAAAAATCTTTAAATATCAAAATGTTTATAATCAATCCAGTTTCTGGTTGAATGTTTTTTAGGATAGGAAAAGTGGGTTTGTACACCCCTCGGTACATAAATAACTAAAATAAATCTTTGCTTTCTCTTATGTTTCCATGGCAGAAACAATTACTTTACGACCTTTTTGAACCTCCTTTCGTTCAGGTGAAGAAACATTGCCTGATGAGACCAATAACGATTATAGCAAACGCAGTAGCGTCTACATCCACATTTATCGTTACTATTGAATAAGAATTGTATGCACGTTGCCATGAAATCCCTCGATATTGCTTGCCGTTTGACATTTTAAAGTGAGGTTAGCTGAAGAAAGGGGTGGTTGGCACGAGTTTGTAATAAAAGTTCGACTTAGTGAAGTGGAACTTAAAGTTAAAAGGTTAACCTTATAAATTTAGTCATTGTCCGGGTTCAACGGTTTTAAAGCAGATTTTCAGTTACTTTTTATTTGGCATGGATTATTACAATAATCTGTATCCTAAGAACGGATTTTCTAATACAAGTATTGAATGTTTGTCCGTTGTCTTCCCTGCAAAATGATAATTACAGGCAGCTTCACGTAAAACTCTTAATTCTCTCATCAATCTGCTCAACATTTTATGTTTTTTTTCTGTACATTTATTGACCTAAAAACCAACATATTCACATTTCTTAGACTGTTCTGAGTAAAAATTGTTTATGCAACTTTTGTCGTATTTTTGCGAGTTTCGTAGATATTCACTGGCCAAGGACTTGCGGCAATCTTGTGGGATTTAGTGTCCGCGAACGGCAAAAGTGTCCTAACTTCGAGGAAACATGCTCAAAACCTCATTTTAGGAAGAATGTTTTGGGAACAGTGTAGAATACGTGCTGAAAAAAAGTCAAGTCGATCGGACTTACGTAAGAAGCCCAAAAAAAAAACCCTTTTTCTAACCTAGTTCATATGCGGCAAACCCCATTTTGGCCCGTATCTTCCTTAAGAATTAAGTGAAAATTTTGAAATTTTTGTCAGTTAAACTGGAAATAATTAGCTACAATCCTGCGCAAAAATCATTAAAATCGGTTTTGTTTTGACGGTTTCCTGTCAGTTTGAAGGTTAAGCGGAGGTTAAAACGGGGGCTAGAATATCTAGAAAACGGTAAAAGGTGTCGCAGATTTTCTTTCGCAGTTTAATTGGCAAAGCCAAGGAGCAACGAATGTAACTTTTAAGACATTTCAGCGAAGCACCCTTTGGTTTTGGTAAGAGGCCCAACAAACCCACCTTTTTCCACGCTAGTTCATCTGCGGCAAGCCCAATTTATCCCAGTATCTCCCTTAAAAGAAAAGCAAAAATTCTGAAAATTTTAGAGAATAAACTACCAACAACCAGCTACAATTCAGCGCAAAAATCGTTTAAATCGGTTGGGTTTTGACGATTTCCTGCTACTTTGAACGTTTCGTAGAGGTTGTACCAACTCACTTGCACCCGCACAGGGTTAAGTTGCCCTAACTTGCGAACGAAGTGAGCTACACTTTTCAAATTTTTACCGGACAAACTACTCCACCCCTAGTACTTTTTTTTTGGACACGACGTAGTGTCCAAAAAAAAACCCACAGTTTGAATGTGTGGATATTGGTGTCCACGAACGGCAAAACTGCCCTAACTTCGCACTGAGACAACCTAAAAAACGGATATTTTTTAGAAAGTTTGGCAACAATGTAGAACACGTGCTGACAAAAAAAAAGCAAGTCGATTGGGCTTCATTTAGATCCGTACTGGTCCAAAAACCAACCTACAGTTTGAGTAAAGTGGATTTGAGTGTCCGCGAACTGCAAAAGTGTCCTAACTCCACATTGAAACAAGCTCAAAAGCTGGTTTTAAGAGAGAAGTTTGGCAACAGTGTAGAGTACGTCTTGATACAAAAATTTTGTCGATCGGACTTCATTCAGAGCCGTAGTGGCTCAAAAACCAACCTTCAGTTTGAGTATCCGCGAACGGCAAAGGTGTCCAAACTTCGAACTGAGACAAGCTAAAAATTTGATTTCTTGAGAAAAGTTTGGCAGCAGTGCTCATGCAGAAAAAAATTTCACATTTAAAATTAAACTTTCTCCTTTAAATCTAATAGGACGTGGTTTTTCCTAAAGAATAATTTATACAGGAAAAAAAGAGATTTGAAGTGTTTCGTCTTAACCATTTGTTTTGGCCTCTTCCCCTGGTTCTTTGCCTGTTCCCCAATTCTAAAACCCGTCACATAATTTCTATAGCGCTACGGTGTCTTTTGAATCTACGAGTAAATTAGTTTCCGGACAGTTTTTCCCCCTCGTCCAGTGATGAAGACTCTTCCTGAGTGCTCCAGTCTTGGAGAGTTGACCAAACAGAATGTCCTAAACAATTTGTCCAGCGACATCGGTTTACCAGGTTGGAGTAGTATGAGTCCTGCTTTTTTCTAACCTTTAGGAAGCGTTTGGTGGTTAAGAACGGAGTTCATGGTTTCCAGCAGCTGCTCAGGGACCAGTCAAACACGCTTTTTAACAAACTCCGCAGGAATTCCGTCTAGGCGAGAAGCTTTGCTTTTGGACAACTGTGTGTGTGTTTGCTGGTGAGGGTTTGCTTTGATAAGATGTTGTCTCTGGCAGCAAACAGGGAGTTGATAATATCTACCGCCTTCTCTTATCAGTGAGTTGAAACGTTGGGGTAGTGTCCTTAAGACTGCTCATTACTAACTTGTATCCCCTTTCCCACCTGTCGTTTCAACTCAGCTCAGAGATTCTGTGCGATGTGATTGATTCTGTGCCAACGGAGCTGACGACACTAGACGGGAGTATTTGCGTTTATTAGATGCATTCTTCTCTTTTCAGGTCTATCAAGTCGCGCTAAAAACGTGTCGCTCAAACGCTTGTAGGTCGAGTTGCCTAACCGCACCCGAGCAGCGCTGGGGATCGGTAATCGATGTTTTGAACTCATTGATGGTAAGTAGCTCCTTAAACCTGGTTATGTTGGAGACAGTATTTTCCGGAAAGGTTCTTTCAGTTGGTTAAAAATGTGTCTAAGGTCATTGTCCAGTGTGGTTCAGCCTGCAGCGTGTGTCCCTCTTTGATCGCTGTTGGAAGACCACCAATTAGGAATTTAGCATTTAAGTGTCCCAGTAAGATAAAATTCCTGTTTCCTGCTCCTATCCGGGTATAGAGGTTATTCATGAACTGCACAAAAGCTCTATCAGGGCTCAATTAGGTGTGATATAGCAACATATCAGGTCATACTGAATCATCATTACGCCTTTCTGTTTAACTACACGGCGGACCTGCATGTCCTTGTTTATCATCTTTTTAATCCGATTAAAAGTGAAGATGGATTTGCCTGCTTTTAAGTTAACACTCTTCCTATGATACATAACAGGAAAACATGTACATACCAACCAAATCAGCAAAATGAACTTCACCGCTCTGGAAAGTTTTGACATTGTGTGGGACAGAAAAGGATGGCATATCGCCAAATATCGTTCCACTGTAAAACCAGTAATGGTCAAAACTGTAGCGTTTCCCGAAGTTTCGGCTAGCAGTCCTCTCAAAAAGCAGAAAACCCCACCAAAAATATAAGGATATCTGAAAAGAAATAAATGAAAATTAGAGTGAAACCGAGACTTAATTGGAGGTTGAATACATTCTTTGTTGAAAAATTATTACAGCGTTTGATCTACTTAGAAGAGTCCAATTACTATATTCGGTTGCGTAACAAGAAACCTAAGAAAATACATTTTCAACGTTATTTTCCTTGACAAAAATATCCAAATAGAACCAATATTATTCAGTGAATAAATAACTATGTCAGGGAAAAATATAATTTGTAGTGGAATCCAGTAAATAACAAATTGAAGAAATGTAAAAGCATTTTTTGATAAAATTACCTTATACAAATATGTAATTTTTGTGGGTAAAGTAAGAGAATAAATTGGAAAGAAGCCAGTAACAAACTGAATAACATACAGGATGTCCCTGAATTGGTGTCATAAACTGTAAGGAGAGAGAGTGTTTAAAAGTGTGATCTGGTCACTACAACTGGGTTTTACAACTCATTTTGCCACAGACTGTCCTTGAAACCGTCATTTTTGTAGTTCAAATTTTGACAGCGCGTTTTCTCCAGACTGTACCGAATGTTTCAGTTTTTTTTGGTTCAAATTTATATGTTCAATTTTCCTCCCTGACTGTACCCACTTTTTTACTACATAGGAAATTAATGAGGGTTTCAAAAATGTGCTTGAAAATTGTAATCTCGTCACTGCGAGTGGGTTTTACAAGCGATTTTCTGGAAGACTGTCCCTTTTACAATTCAAATTTTGATAACGCTTTCCTCCCTGACTGTATCGAATATTTTATTTAGTGTTTTTTTAGGTTAGTGTAGGAAATTTAATGGAGATTTCAGAAATATGCTTATATGTATGATCCGGTTACTACAAGTGGGTTTTACAGACGATTTTGCCGCAAACTCTCTTTTAAATCGTCATTTTTTCAGTTCAAATTTTGACAGCGTTATTCTCTGTGACTGTACCGATTTTTTTTAGGTTATCGGATAGGAAATTTAATTAATGAGGATTTCAAAAATTTGTTTAGGAATGTGATCTGTTCACTGCAAGTGGGTTTTACATACGATTTTTCAGCAGACTGTCTTTTATTGTTCAATTTTGGCAGCGCTTTCCAAACTGACTGTACCAATTTTGGCGGAAAGTGCCACTTCCCGTACAATATTTTTCCTACGATTCTGCAGAAAACTACAATGCGAACATTAGCATTTAATAGTGTTTATGTCATGCTTTATGTAGATGTAAGTGTTACAATAGACAACCTGTCGAACCAGTCACGTTTGTATATTTTAGGTTTGACGATGGCTTAGGCGGAAAGCTGTCACCGATCAAATTGTTGAGGCAACGACTTTGAGTATTTGATCTCCTTGTTTTTTAAGACATGGGCCACTTTGAGTTTCTGAACAATTATTTTTTCCCATTTTTAGCGTTATCACTGTTAGCTGTTCATGTATATCTGGTATCTGGCTCGAAGGACCAAATTTGTAGTGATTTTAATAATAAATCAGCTGAATTATTTTTGAGTTTTGGCGAGGTGTAACAATGAGCAAAAAAAACCTACACTCACTCACAGGTTTGCGGATAGACCTAGGAAAGCAAACTGCAGACTTTGTGGGGATGAAGAGAAGACTCCTAAAAACCTCCTTTGGAAATGTGACGCAGTCTCAAACATAAGGACCAACTATTTTGGTAGCACCATTATCAATGATTTCTTCTCTAAAACCGACTCAGCTACTGGCCTTTATTAAGCACATGAAGCTGAAGGAGAAACTGTGTTAAGACTAACTTCAGCCCAGAACCTAGTAAACGGAGTACAATTGATCGCAAGGCCGCTGTGCATTGTCACTCCAACTGCTACAGTCTACAAGAGTATCTTCGTCAATCTGCAAGAGTTCAATTTGACTGACATTGGACTCCGACAAACATCACCCTGAATAAGGCACGGATCTAAAGTCTACTCAACCCGGGTATCATATCTTGAAGGCATAAGCACAAGCATAGCTGTTAAGAATCTAATAAGCTTAATTCAGGTCATTCATTTTCATTGTGTTTCTCAGAACAACCAAATTTACCTGGTACTTAAATTGATAAGTGTTATTTTTAAAAACCACTTTGCAGTGATACCGTTTTGCTTATGATTGATCACTGGATTGAGTTATGAGTTAATTACCAATCCAGTTAGTATAAAGGTGTAGGGAGGTACATATTTAAAACTTAGGTAGCTTTGAGTTTTATTGATCGCGGTTTTCCTGAAAATAAAGTAGATTAAGGTCTCATTCGTAGTTATTGATGAATTTGTGTCAGTTTTAATTGTTAGAATTTTTTTGCAAGGAATTCAGGGAACTTCTACCACTATATACAAAGTTTCTACGCGGTTTCTGCTCTGGATTGTGAGTGAACTCAGATTTCAGCGCTATGTACCTACTCTGTTAAGGTATTCTTTCCAGGTATTGTGAGGATCTCCTGTCTGCTAGTCATAAGCTCACCATCTTAAGCATTGTAGATGTTCTTGGGCGAACTTTTTTTTTATAAATGTTCACTGGCTTTCTTGTGTTCCCATGAATGCTATCTCCTTCCATTCCATGAAATTATTCATTTTGTTTGTTCTTAGGTTATGGAACTTATTTCTATTTTTGTTCTATGGATTTTTTAGCACCTCCTTACTTTATGCTTGCATGACTGACAATCAGTATCAAGCAACGTTTTTTCTTTGTTTTTCACGAAGGATGTCTTTGTTGGTTTCTTAAATTACTTCTTTTATTGGCTTCCAACTACCTCTACTACTCTGTCTATAATTTAGGCGTTATAATCTCCGACGATGGCCAGCCACATAGATACGGAGTAGGCATATGCGTAAAGAAGGGTATTGTGGGATCAATATTGAATGTAGTGAGATACTCAGACAGAATAATAATGATACAACTAAAATCGCAAAACGGCAAGACCAACCTAATCCAAGTATATGCACCTACAGCCGATAAAACAGAACAAGAAATCGAAGAATTCTACAATGGAATCGATATACTTCTTAGGACATCAAAAAAGGCAGATACAACAATAATCCTGGGCGACTTCAATGCTAAAGTTGGAAAAGGGAGGGTTGGAGAATATGTTGGGGATTATGGTTTGGGCGATAGAAACGAACGCGGGGACAGATTGGTAGAGTTCTGTCAGCAAAATGATTTTGTAGTTACAAATACATGGTACAGGCTGCCAAAAAGACGATTGTACACCTGGACTTCACCTGGACACACCGTGCAACATATTATCAGAAATCAAATTGACTTTGTGTTAATCAACAAGAGATACCGAAATGCTATTAAGTCTGTCAAGGCATATCCAGGCGCCGATATAAAATCCGATCACAATCCAGTTGTGGCGACGTTCAGAATGCGCTTTAAAAAACTGAAGAAAAAGACATAACCCCCAAAAATAAATACAGACTTGTTGAGAGACCAAACGATCAAAATGGAAATAAAAGAGAATATAAACGAAAAAATGAAAATTAGAATAAGCGACAACAACGTTAATGAACAATGGCAAACCATTAAAGAAGGAATACTAGAGGCCTCACAGAGTAAATTAACAGAAACAAACCGAACATTCAAACAAAAATGGATGACAAGGGAGATTCTCGAGATGATGGATGAAAGAAGAACCTACAAAGGAATAGACATACAATCCTATAAAAATATAGATCGAAGAATAAAACGCAAGATAATTGAAGCGAAAGAACAATATATGCAAGAGAGATGTCATGAAATAGAAGAGCTGGACAAAAAATATGACAGTTTTGGGATTCACAAAAAGATCAAAGAAATCACAGGCACAGGTAAAAAGAAGAGCTACAGTCTCATTAAAGATAAGCAAGGGAATCTAATTATGGATGTTGCCCAAAAACTGCGAAGATGGGAAGAATACATTAGGGAACTGTTTGAAGACCAACGAGAAGAATTGCAAGTCCAGGAAGTCAGAAAAGGCCCACCTATTACCAGGAGGGAGGTGGAATATGCTATTCAATGCACCAAAACAGGAAAAGCACCAGGCCCTGATGGTATCCCGACAGAACTGCTAAAACTTATAGAATATGACCAGCTGCAAATACTAGTAGATCTATATAACACTATCTATCATACAGGGATCATCCCTACAGATTGGTTGAGATCAACCTTCGTAATGCTGCCAAAGAAAGTAAATGCAAAGGAGTGCTCTGACCACCGCACAATTAGCCTAATGTCCCACACTCTAAAGACCTTCCTCAAGATCATACATAGTCGAATATATAAAAAGCTAGAAATCGATATTAGTGAAAATCAGTTTGGATTCCGAAATGGAATGGGCACACGTGAAGCCTTATTCGCAGTGAATGTAATAATACAAAAATGTTTGGATATGAATAAGGAAATATATATGGGATTTATCGACTACGAGAAAGCGTTCGACAGGGTGAGACACGAGAGGCTAATTAATCTTTTACGAGAAAGCCAACTTGATGAGCAGGATGTTAGAATAATAAAGAATCTCTATTGGAATCAAGTTGCTGTGATCAGCTCCGAAGGAACGACATCAGAAGACATCAAAATACAACGAGGAGTGAGACAGGGATGTGTTTTGTCGCCACTTCTGTTTAACTACTATTCGGAGGCCATTTTCAAGGAGGCTCTTGGGAACAGAAAAGAGGGCATAATTATAAATGGAAAGACCATTAACAACGTGCGCTACGCTGACGACACCCTGATCATAACTGACAGCATGCATGACCGGGTCAGCAGGGAGTACGGTTTAAAAATGAACTATAAGAAAACGAAATATATGGTCATAAGTAAAAATCAATCATGCCATCCTAATACCAACATCAAAGTCAATTCATTGTTGATCGAAAGAGTTGAGCAGTACCAGTATCTTGGCACGTGGATCAACGACAAACATGATCAGACTATGGAGATTAAGGTTGGAATTGAGAAGGCGAGAAATGTTTTCTTCAAAATGAAACAACTATTCACTAATCCCCACTTAAATCTCCAACTCAGACTGAGAATGATTAGATGCTACGTAATCCCAGTGCTTCTGTATGGACTGGAATCATGGACAATCAACAAAATCGCAATGAGAAAGCTCCAGTCTTTTGAAATGTGGATCTTCCGGCGGGTACTAAGAATATCATGGACAAAAAAGATTACCAATGAGGAAGTTCTACGCAGAGTAAAAAGAGAAAGAGAACTGGCGAACGTGATTAAAGCCAGAAAATTAGAATATCTCGGTCATATTATGCGTGGAGAGAGATACGGTATACTACGACTGATAATGGAGGGAAAGATCGCAGGAAAGAGATCGATAGGCAGAAGACGTATGTCCTGGCTAAGAAACCTCAGAGAATGGTTTGGATGCACATCCCTCCAACTCTTCAGAGCCGCGGCATCCAAAGTAAAAATAGCTGTAATGATAGCCAACCTCCATAAAGAGATGGCACCATAAGAAGAAGAAGATAATCTCCTCAAACCAGCAGCATAATATCCTCCTTTGGTATTTCACTTAATGTTTGTCCTGCTAGTAACCTGACTCACCCTGTGTACTATATTTTATATTTGTTCTAGCTTCAAAGTAGTATAATGATTGTTGGTATTACTTTAAATTATACAATCATGAAAAAATAATCATCATCATTATAATGTAATAATATGTGATTAAGTTTAGCAGATTTTCTCAGACGACATATAAATTGAAAATACACAAAAGCGGAAATACTTTCAATTCAATATTTGGATTTATAAGCAATATGGTAAACTATCGCTACCAAATGACGATGACAAAGCCTTTAGAAAAATGGCATCCTTTCAGTATTTGCAAAATCTCCGCAAACGTACCGGTTATTGTTCGGCAAATGGATGCGCTAGCGTAATTTTATGTAAAACGACATAGAGATTTATTTCATTGTCCCCGAAGATTCTATGCAGACCGATAGTAACTGCAAACCAGATCCGAGCAGCAGGATTTAAAGGAAGGATATCCCACAAAGCCAATTTTATTAGTCCCATGACCGTAAATGGTATTGTTGTTAGAGAAAATATTGTCTTTTCGTCCGTAAATTAATCAAGTAAATGGAAATGTTTTGGCGTTGCGGACATTTTAAAATATAAACTTATCCCGTCTTTAGCCGGATTTAAACCAGCGACCTTTGCCTTTCCGGCACAACGCTCTACCAACTGAACTTGATTCTATCAACTAATTTGATTGAAAAATCGGCTTGAATACCGTAGATTAGTGTCTTTCCTCTCTATTGCTGGTGATGTCAACATCCCTTAAATGTCGAGAAAATTTGGGCTAATAATCGTTTTGGGTTGTGAATGATTTCTCCTCTTGTCAAGTAAAAGCTGATTCCGAGTTGGTAGAGCATTTCACCGAAAACGCAAAGGTCGCTGGTTCAAATCCAGCTAAAAGCGCAGAAAGTTTTTATTTAATTTATTGTCCGCAACTCCAAAATTTCTATGTAGTTACTTACGGTAAATATTAAAGTTAACAAACCACCAATATATTCTAACAATATATAACACAAAACACATGTTGCAATCAATTAAATATTTATTGACATTGAACCCTAAATTCACTTAAGTAAACAACACTTCAATATATACTGTTAATCTCTGGTAAAACAAGCGAACCAGACTGATAAAAATGGATCAATATTAGTAGCTTTTATTATTGAATCACTATGGCTTTGTTATAAATTAAATCTGAATTATTCCATTTCAGTTTGTGGTTCTAAGAATGAAGTGATAAACAGGAGTTAGCAAATATTTTGGACTAACAATTTTATTGTACCAACATACCTACCAATTATTCCAGTATTAAACCTAATTGTATATACGTCATCATAGAGAAGGAAAATTCTGAAAATTTCATTTTTGGAGAAAATTTCAAGGGAATTTAAAGAATTTAAGAGAATGATCACGAAATTGCCAATAATAGAATAATTAATCTAAGATTCAGGCAAGTTTTAGAGTATTTAAATATTTTTAGGTTAAAGCGTTGAAGGTAAAAATATAATAATTTCTGCTGATTTCAGTATTTTTACGCATTTTTAGAGAAATGAAACGTTCAGGAATTTTTATTAGGAATTTCAGGAAACTCCTAATTTAGGTTATGTCAATCTCAATTTCATTCTTTTTAAACCCATTTAAGCGTCGAATTAAGCGTTTATAAGAATAAAAAAAAAATCAATTTTATCATTTCTATAGCAATTAAAAAGTATTTCAGCAAAAAACTAATAATTCAATCTATTTCTATCTCAATTTTACCCTTTTTAAGGGTAACTTCCACATTTTTAAGCCTGTTTAAGAGATTTGAGCTTTTTTCAGTGTTTTTTTTATAGCAATAATGCATTTTAGCATAGCAATAATTAAAAAGTATTTCAGCAAAAAACTAATAATTTAGTCTATTTTTATCTCAATTTCATCATTTTTAGGAGTAAATTTCCACATTTTAAGCCACTTCAGGTGTCACTTTGAGCTTTTATCAGTTTTTTGAAGTGTTTTTTTAAAGAAATTGTAGCATTTCTTTAACAATTAAAAAGCATTTAAAAAACTAATAATTGAATCTATTGTTATCTCAATTTCAACACTTTTAAGCGATTTCAATCGTCAATTTCAACGTTTTCAAGCCACTTGTACCAATTTGAGCATTTTTAAAAGTTTTTTTTTTGAAAATCAATTTTAGCATTCCTATAGCAATTAAAAAGTGTTTTAGAAAAAAAAATTATAATTTAGGTATTGCTTTTTGAATTTCAGCATTTGTAAAAGTAAACTTCCATATTTTTAAGCCATTTCAGGTTTCGTTTTGAGCTTTTATCAGTGCTATTTGAAAAGCAATATTGGCATTTTTAAGCGATTTCAAGTGTCAATTTTAATGTTTTTATGTCAAATGAAATTTTGAAATTGTCAATATGAAATTTTTTGAGTGTTTCTTAAAAATCTATTTCAGCATTTTTAAAACAACTAAATGGCATCTCAGCATAGAAACAACTAATTTAAGCTAATTCTAACTGAATTTTAGCATTTTCGACGAGTTTAAGAGACAATTTCAACATTTTTAGAATTACTAATTTAGGCCATTTTTATCCCACCCTCAGCACTCCGAGAGCAGTTAATGTATTTCAGCAAAGAAATATAGATTGGTCTATTTTTATTGCAGTTTCAGCATTATAACCATCAATTTCATAATTTTTAGAACACCTAAAATGTATTTCAGCAAAGAGACTAATAGTTTATTTATATTTCAGTTTCAGCATATTTAAGCCACTTTAGTGTCAATTTCAGCATTTTTAGAAACATTAAAATATATTCCAGCAAAAATCTGCTAATTTAGCACATTTTTATCTCAATTTCAGCATTTTAATCCACTTATGTCAATTTTGAGTATTTTAGAGTTTTTTTGAAAACCAATTTCATTATTTTTAGAACAATTACTAGGGGGGACTAGGACTACTAATTTAGTCTTCTGCTATTCGAGTAAGGATTGTTTAATATATTTTAACCATTAATTTTTCCATTTTCAAGTGATTTTAGAAATCAATTTCGGCCTTTTTTAAATGATTCAAATATATTTTAGCAAAGAAACTATTAATTAAGTTTATTTCTATTTTTCAATTTCAGAAGTTTTACGGTAATTTAGTGCCTATTTCAGCAATTTCACTGCCAATTTTGGGATTTTGAGGGCAGCTAAAATTTTATTTCAGCAAAAAATTCATTTAATTTAGGTATTCTTATCTCAATTTCAGCATTAAATAATGTTTTTTTAAAAATTAATTACAGGGCTATTAAAATGTTAAAAATTAAATTAAAAAGTAATTGGAGTAAAAAAAGTATTAATTTCATTTTATTTTTATTTAAATATCAGCGTTTTTATGTGACTTTAGTGTTGATTTCAGCATTTTTGCAATTTTAGCATTGCAAAAGCGTTGTTTGCTGTACCTCAGCAAAAAAATATCAATTTAGTCTCAATCTTAATTTCAACATTTTTAAGCCATTTTAAGTGTCAATGTCAATCAATTCCACTTTGTGTAAATTTGATGCTACCAGTATTTAGAATTAAAATGTTATTCAGCAAAGAATTTACTAATTTAGGCTACTTCTATCTCAATTTCGGCAGTTTTAAGTCACTTAAATTGTCTATTTGGGCGTTTTTAAATATTTCTTATAAATCAAATTCTGCATTTTTAGAACAAATAAAATGCATTTTAGCATAGAAAAACCACTAATTTAGGTTACTTCTAACTCAATTTTAGTATTATTCGGCGAAATCAAGTGTCAATTTAAACATTTTTAAGCCACTTGAATTGTCAATTTGAGCACTTTTCAGTGTTTGTCAAAAATTAATTTATAGATTTTATAAACAATGCATTTCAACAAAGAAACTATTAATTTAGTTTCTATTTCAATTTCAGCATTTTTGTAATTTTTAACTCAATTTTGGCATTTTGAGAGCTGTTAAAAATATATTTAAACAAATAATCTATTAATTTAGTATATTTGTCTCAATTTCAACATTTTTAAGTTCAGCATTTTTAACTGTTTCTTTAAAAGCAGTTTCTATTGTTTTAGAACAATTAAAATGTGTTTCAGTAAAGAACCTATTAATTAAGTTAATTTCTATTTCAATTTCAGCATTTTGAGACTTAAAAAAGCAAGCTAAAAATGTATTTCAGCAAAAAAAAAGTACTTTAGTCTATTTCCATCTCAAATTCAGTTTTTTTTTGTCAATTTTAGAATTTTTAAACCGCTGCGTATCGATTTGAGCCTTCTTAAATGTTTTTTAAAAATCAATTTAAGAATTTGTAGAACAATTCAAATGCATTTCAGCAAATAAACTATTAACAGTGTTATTTCTATTTCAATTTCAGCATTTTTACGCCACTTTAGTGTCGATTTCAGCAATGTCGACATTTCGAAAGCAGTTAAAAATATATTTTATCAAAGAAATTACTAATTTAGTTTAGTTTCTGCTTTGACTGATCCCACACAATCACCAAACCGCTATTAATTAAAGCTCTCAAATCCTATTTTCAATTAACCAAGTATTGATTTTGTGGATCCTAAAGCAAATGCCAACCTAATAATATGTAAACAAGTAATTCGAAAAAGAAATATAAAGTTTAAATGGAAAGAATTGATCAATAAACAGATCGCATCGCTTTGATGGAAAGTTTTCAACGCGACCCTGAATTTTGCTTACGTACCTACGAGCTTAAGCAAAGAAATTTCGAAAGCGGCTACTAAACATTAAAGCAAATTTTGCTAAAGCGCCCTAAACTTTTGTTTGTAAGAAAGTTTCTTTTACATCCAAATCCAACTTTTAAGGAGTTTCCAGTATGCACAAATTTACTTTACTTATATACAAGAGCAACATTTTTCACAGTTAACCTAAGTAAAGTGCAAACTATTAATATGGGATTATAAGCAAAAAACACAAAGTCAATCTCCACAAAATAAATTATTAATATTTGAGTTGATTAGAAATCGTCAACTGTAATGATGTTTTTTTGGTAAATTAGTCGGTTTCATCGTTTTAGCAGTTAAATTTCATGACAAAATTGATTAATTTCAATATTAAAATAGTCAACTTCATCAGTTAAACTGCCAAATTTGTTTTTTGTATTAGTGAATTTCATCATTTTATCAGTCAAATTTTAATACAATATTTGTCAACTTCATTATTTTAACAGTAGAATTTCCAGAAGAAAAATTGCATTTTATCATTTGAACTGGCAAATTTGTTGTTCATCATTTTAGTAGTCAAATTTTATCAAAAAATGTGTCACTTTATCATTTTAACTTTTAATTTCATTAGCAAACTAATCAATTTTATCATTTAAAGTTTGAAATATCATTTGTAGGCTAGTTGATTTCATCAAATTAGCAATTGAGTTTTATGAAGAAATTGATAAATTTCATCATTCAGACAGTCAAATGATATTAGCAAACTAATCAATTTTTAAAGATTAAAATTTTATTTGTAGAATAGTCGATATCATTATTTTAACTGTCAAATTGGTTTAGTGTATTAGTGAATTTTACCATTTTGACAGTCATTTTATTACAAAAATTTGTCAATTTCATCATTTGAACTTCAAATTTCATTAGCAAACTAATCAATTTTATCATTTAAAGTTTGAAATTTTATTTGTAGACTAGTCGATTTCATCAAATTAGCAATTGAATTTTATGAAGAAATGGATCGATTTCATCATTCAAACAGTCAAATGTTATTAGCAAACAATCTCAAATCAATTTTCAAAAATTAAAATTTTATTTGTAGGATAGTTGATTTCATTATTTTAACAGCCAAATTTGTTTAGTGTATTATTGAATTTTATCATTTTGACAGTTAAAAATTAAATTTCAAAATTTTGTTAACTTTATTATTTGAACTTTTAAATTTCATTAGCAAACTAATCAGTTTTATCATAGACTAGTAAACTATTAAACTGCCAAATTTGTTTAGTGAATTAGTGAATTTTATCATGTTGACAGTAAAATTTCATTACAAAAATTTGTCAGCTTCATCATTAAGAATGTTAAATTTCATTAGCAAACTGACGAGTTGACTAATTTTATCATTCAAAGTTTGAAATTTCCTTAGTTCACTAGCTTATTTCATCGTTTTAGCAGTCAAATTTTATCATAAACTTTGTCAAATTCATTATTTATACTGCCAAATTTCATTAGCAAACTAATCAATTTTCATATATTGACATTTAGTTTGTAGACTAGTTGATTTCATCATTTAAATTGCCAAATTTCATTATTGGAATAGTCAATTTTATTAACTACTTAATTTATTTATTAAATTAGTCAATTTCATCAGAAAGCTAGTCAAGTTTAGTTTTTGAAGTTTCATTTTTAAACAAGTCGGTTTCGTCATCTTAGCAGTTGAATTTCATAAATCAAATGATTAATTTCATTATAAAAAACTGTCAAATTTCATTATTAAAATAGACAATTACATCAGTTGATCTGCCAAATTTAATTAGTGACTTTCATCATTCAGTCAAATTTCATTTTGGAATGTTAATTATCATTAGCAAACTGACTGAGTTGACTAATTTTATCATTTAAAGTTTGAAATTTGAAAGTGCAGTTGAATTTGATGAAGAATAGTTTACGTACTGTAAACTATGTTTAGTAAATTGTATGTAAATTTCATTAGTAAACTAGTAAATGTCATCATTTAAACTGTCAAATTTCATTATTAAAATAGTCAATTGTTTAGTGTATTAGTGAATTTTATTAATGGACATTATGAAACTCGTTATTAGGAACGTTAAATTTCATTTGTGAACTAGTCGACTTTATCATTTGAGTAGTTGAATTTCATGAAAAATTTGGTAATTTTTATTTAAACTTTCATATTTCCTTATTGAAATAATCTATTAATAAATTTCATCACATTTTTCTTCATTTTAACAGTTAAATTTACTCATTTAAGCTGTCAATTTTAATTATTAAAATAGTCAATATTTTATCAGTTAAACTGCCAAATCATTAGTAAATTTCATAATTTTAGCATCAAATTTTTACATAAAATTTATCATTTGAATGTTTAGATTTCATTAGCAAATTCAATTGTATCATTTGGGGTTTGAAGTTTTATCAACATACCAGTTGAATTTTATGATTTCATTATTTAAACTATCAAATATCATTAGCAAACTAAATCAATTTTATCATTTAAATTTTGAAATTTAATTAGTAAGTAAAGAAAACGTTGATCAAATCTTAAACTATTTAATTGATCATTAAGTGTTGCATAATGGGAAAAAGCACATTTCATTGGCTATCTATCGACATATAAAATGTCCATGCTTTGTCAAATAAGAGAGTTTATCAGGTTCAAACGAGTCAGTGCCTGAAAATGGGACAGAAAACTTAGGGCAAGTTTGAAGCCCTCTAGCGGCCAAACTATATAACCAATCGAACAATGTTACATATCGGTGGAAAGCCCAATTCATTGGCTAGAAATTTTATTTTATTTGCTATCCATTGACATACAAATCATCGGACGGGAACCGGTATATCCAGAGTGGTATGGCAGTTGCCTATAAAATTATCAATAACCGAGTAATAAAAACCACCAAAAGTGTAGGAGAAATGCAAATGTCATTTTCATGGTTGAAATGAATGGCTAAATTATCTCAGAGTAGTGAATGTTACGTTATCCGTTTAAATATTATACGTAAAGTTTATACTGATTTATGTTGGAAAAATAATAGTAAAAACCAACTTAAAGTGAGCTTCAGGTACTCTGTAGCATAAAAATGTTATGTCCGAAGACACCTGAATCGAAACAAAGATATATGTATTAATTATAGTGAAAGATAAGTTTTAAAATTATAGAGTGAAACTGCAATGTACCAGTATGGTAGATTGTTTTTAGGGAGGTTGCCACTGTTCGTAGAAGATTGGAAGCCGTCTGTATACTGGTCCGTGTATAATCCGTTGATCTGGATCGTAGCGCACCGAAGTTAGGTTTTTTGTTAGATCACAGCCATGAATTTGAGATTTGTAAAATTTGTTGGAAATATTGTCAATGAAGTCACTAACAAGTTCGACTCCGGTCATGTGATGTAAGTCGCGTATAGGAGTGTACCTACTCTCTGACAAGATTCCTCTCAGAATGCGGTTCTGAAACAGCTGCAGTCGCTTTCGTTGTGTGTCTGAAATGATATTCCACACTGGAGCTCCGTAAAGTAATGTTGGCCTAATTATCATTTTATAAATGGTTAATTTATTTGAAGGAGACATGGGAGATTTAGGGTTTATGAGGGGATAGAGTTTTTGCTGAGCGGCGAAGGTTCGCTGAATCGCATGTGATACGTGGTTTTTAAAGTACAAGCGCTCATCTAAAACAATTCCTAAGTATTTTGCTGTTTTTTGTTGGTGAATTGGAGTCCCATTCAAAATAAGCGGATTTATGATTCGGTGATTTGTATATTTTTTAGTGAATACGACTAATTCGGTTTTAGTTGCGTTTACTTTTAGTTTCCATTTATTGTAGTATGGTAAAAGCAAGGTGAGATAGTAGGCTAGGCGTTGCTTTGCGCTCTGAGCATAGAAGGAGTGATTATAAATTATTGTATCGTCAGCATAAAGAGCTAATTTTCTTGTTGGAAGCTTAGGAATGTCGGAAATGTACAGGGAATACAAAAGAGGTGACAGTACGGAGCCTTGGGGTACTCCAGCTTTCATTTCACGAGGGTTAGAGAGAAAGTTTTCGATTTTAGTCTGAAATGACCGGCCCGATATGTATGAGTGGAGTAGCGAAACAAAGTGCAATGGCAAGTTTAAGACACTGCCGAGCTTTTGGATCAGGCCCATGTGCCAGACAAATGCCCTCTCCATGTCCAGAAAGAGTGCAGCCGTATTCATTTGTTTGTTGCTGGCGTGGAATATGTCGTTTACAACTTTTGCTGCAAGCAAAGTTGTGTTGTGTCCTGGGCGAAAACCGAACTGTTCTTTAGGTATAACTTGTTGTTTATTTATGACTTTGTTGAGTCTGGCAAGCATTACTTTTTCGATTAATTTTGCTTGAGTATTGAGTAGAGAAATAGGTCGGTAAGATGAGGGAAATGATGGATTTTTGCCAGGTTTTGGAATTAATATCACGACTGCCTTTTTCCATTGTTGTGGAAAATATTGGAGCTTGAGTATTGCATTGGAAATGTGGGTTAATTGAACTATAGCTTTCCTAGGAAGATTCTTGAGAAGCAGATAAGTTATGCCATCTGGACCAGGTGCTTTATTATTCGGAAAACGCCGAAGGTATTGGCATATTTCGGACGGGGTGCACAGCATTGACTTGTAGGTATTTGGAGCAATAGGATAGGGGTGTTCGACAAATTTCTGCCCTGTCTTTTCGATATTTAACTGTTCAGGGGTAGTGTTTGGTGTGTCTGAGTGTATGGTTGTTAGAAACTCTGCAAAAGCCTCTGATTTTCCTTGATTTGTGATAAATTCGTCATTGTTATAGGATATTGTTGGAATTGCTTGGTACCTTCTATTAAGTTTTTTGGTGACTCTCCACAAGGAGCTGTCATTGACAGTAAGATTTGACAGAAGTCTTGACCAGCATTTGTTTTTATGGGTGGATATTTTTTCTCTGATAGTCAATGACAACGCATTATAGCGAAGTCGGTCCAATTTTCTCCTAAAAGTCTGCCACTTTTTGCGAACTTTGTTTCTGAACTTAATTAAGTTTAGGATGTCTGGGGGAAGATGATCGGTATAGGGTGCACATGGCATTTTGGTAGCAAGTAATCTTTGTTGCTTTTGTATGACCCTCGTTAATTTTTCAACCTCCGTGTCCAGATCGGCGGGTGTTTCAATAAGACCGGATATTTCACAATTTTGAGATACATTATACCGAAATAAATTCCAATTGAAATTGGCATAGTTATAGATGATCTGATTAGATCTCGAGAAAAATTCATTCCAACGTATGTGGACCGGAAGATGGTCAGAACTCAGAGCGTTTTCTGCTCTAGGCTCCGACAGGTCTCTCAGTCCACTGTTAATTGCCAAATCAATTATTGATGGTGACATACCATTAGGCGGGAAGTGTGTAGGCGATCTAGGATGTAGAAGTTGAATGTTTGCATGGCTGGTGACAAACTCGGCCAAAACTGAGCCATGTCTATTTTGGCGCTTGTTGTGCCACAGTTTGTGACGGGCGTTAAAGTCACCAAGTGTTAGTGATCTGCGATTGTTAGGAATCAGCATATTGAGATCATTTTCAGTAAATTGACGGTTAGGAGAAGCGTATACCCCCGTCAGAAGTACTCCATTTTCTAGTTGAAGACAGACATGTTCAATTTGAGTTGCCTGTAGCGGAAGTCTATTATAATTTACGCGGTTACTAATGACGACTGCAACGCCCCTCCCACCGTTATCATTTATGTCGCTGCGTTCGACAGAATAGTTCCGGATTTGTAATTTATCATTATATCTGAGCTTTGTTTCGAGCAGTATGGCAACATCGACCTTACACCTAGATAAGTAGTTTATAAGTTCGCCTATTTTATTTTTAATTCCATTGCAATTCCACTCCACAACATGGAATGATAAAAACAACTAAATTTTGAAATTTTGTAGCTCGATTGTAAAAAAGTTTCGACTAGCCAAGAACTTTTCTTCAGGTGTATTACAGTTTTTTAGAATAAAAATATAATGATCTAAAGCTTCAATCATCTGATCTATGTTAATCAAAGAGTTTAATTCTGAATATTTATCTCTTAAAGCAAAGAATTTGTTTTGCGTACCTGTAGGTTGCACGTCTGACAGCTGTTCTTCAGGATATTGTTTTGGAGTTAAAGTTTGAGGGTAGTCTCTGTCAAAGTCTGGATTTTGGCGTCGGTTGCTTTTTGAATATTGGGGTGGGTTATTTTTGTCTGCTTGCTGCGATTTTGGTCCTGAAGATTGTGTCCATGCAGGCTTGGAAGGTGGAGGAGCATCGACAAAGGCGGGTTTTGCTTTTGGCAGTACGCTAAGCCTGTACTTGTAAACTGGACAGTTTTTGTCAAACGATCGATGAGCTTCGCTACAATTTGCACATTTAACTACGTTTTGTTCATTGCACTCGGTTTTTTGATGCTCCCCCGCACACCTGGAGCAACGGTATCTTCTTCTGCAGTTTCTCGCAACATGTCCCCATGATTGACACCTGCGACACTGAGTTATCTCCCTTTGGTTTCTCCGATTTTCCCAGGACACTCGTGTATTAAGTATAGTTTTCACTTGACTTTGTAGTTTTTTGAGTGTGTATGTACTGTCCAGAACTACTAAGTACAGAGGTTGAAACATAGTCTTCATAAAGTGAACTTCTTTGACAGATATTTCATATTCGTCCAGCAGATCTTTTTTAATTTCGTCAGGGGAAACGTTTTTGTGTAAGCCTCTGACTACAAATGCGTGGGTTTTTTCTTCTGCGGTTGCATAAGTATGAAACTCTAAATTCCCTGATTCAAAGTTGCGGCGTAGATTGGTCCAGTCCGTGAAGTCTTCTAGATAAACAACTACAGAATTTTTGGCGTACTTCAAGTTGAATTTCTTCCTTACTATTAGTTTGATATTATTTACAAGTTCCTGATGGTGTGTGAGTTTGCCAGGTATGACTAGAGGAGGGGGTTTATTTGTTCCATTTTTTGGGCGATATGAACTTATGGTTTTAGCTTGGATGTCTGCTGCGGCGTTGAGTGAAAGTTCACTTGCTTCCATTACTTCCATTCCTTCATCGGGGCATTCCAAGGGTTTGAACCTATTGGCAATTTTGGTTTCTGGAGGACTTTTACTAATTAGGCTTGTCCACTTTACAGTCTTTAACGGTGTAGTAAATACTCCCACATCGTTTCTAGGGTCTGCATCAGGAATATCTACAAATTCACGAGTTTCCTTGTTTAAGTCATTAGGTGCGCTACTGGTCGCCATGTTGTTTATGTTTACAACTGGGTTTGTTGTTGTTATTGTCGGATTAGGTGTCTCCAAAGTTTCGACTATGTTTATTGTTGTCGGTGTTTTTGTTGATAACGATTTATCTGCGATAGGGACTGCGGACGAGCCTTCGGAATTTGCAGGTTTGGCGAGTGGGTATGTAGTGGCTAGTTTTTTGGTGTTAAGAATTTGCTTCGACTGCTTTGCACGATGACAGGCACGAAGATGGTTCGAGATTGACTGTGATTTGACTTTCTGTTTCAATTCTAGACTATAGAGGAATTCCACACATCTACGACATTGGCTATTGGTTTTAAGAGCCTCTATTAGCTTGCGTCTCTGTTCTTTTGCATCAGTAGGTGATATTGCTGCTTGACTGCGGTGATCGAACGGGAGCCGGTATATCCCAAGGACGGTAAACAGTAAAGGATTGCTCGATCGGCCGATTTTGTTTCCCTGCGGCGAATGAATTCTGACGTCACAGTGGGTCCTCGGGCGCACAATACGCTAAATATTCGCCCGAGACGCTATGTACGAGATTTACTGCGTTTTTTTATAAGTATACATATATTTTTTATTTCGCTAATACATATTGTATTAGTAAAGTGTGAGTATTTGTAGTAGTCTTAGTGAGTGTATTAGTGAAATAATGTGTTTATTCAGTTTTTGTAAGAAAACAACAATTAATTAAACCTAAAAAATTTTATACGAAATAAATCGAACATATCGTTCTATACAAATTTTTTCTAAATTATATGCCTGAGCAAGTACATATCTGTTTGTGTATGTCTAACAGAGAAACAATATCATTTTTGTTTAAAGACGACTTTAGATAATAATTATGGATTAAAGACTGTTCATTAATATAAATTTTATATATATTAATAACCTTTATTTTCAATAGAAAAATGGCTATCTACCATTTGGTCTTTCTGCCTATGTTTACAGTGTATAAAGCGTGCAACATTGTCAGTCAAATAAGACAGAGTCTTAGGTTTAAAAATAACAGTGGATAAAAAATGGTGGTCAACTTTGAAGCAATCAGCAATAAATAATGTTGCATATTCGTGGAAAGCCCACTTCATTAGCTATCCATCGACATATAAAAATCAATACCTACGAAATTAAGAAAACAATACGTTTTTTCTAAAGCTCCTTCGAAAGTGTACTGGATTTTATTTGCGTATTTTCTCAGAATTCAATCAGACCATTCCGACGTAGTTACGGAATGAATAATTGAGCATTCCAAAGGACGAAAGGATTAACTAACTGGCCGTTAATGAAAAAATTAAAAATGTACCAACTTCGTCTAATTAAATATGTAAACCAGTTAGAATCATGAAATCTAGCGAGCGAAACTGTCGTTATCTCAACAGTTTGACAATATGAGACTTTATTCGTTTTCGCGAAAATCGAAGAGGATAGGCAAGTTTTTAGAAAAATAATCGATTTGGCAATATTGCAAAAGTTTCGTACAAAACTAAAAAAATAGTCAGTTTGACAACAGTGCAAAATGCATCTTATGTTCGTTGTACAAAAATTCTAGATTTTTCCTCAAAGCTAGTTTCGCATTAAAACTGAAAAAGTCAGTTTGGTAACACTGCATAAATGTGATTTTGTTAGATCACTTTTTGTTTTTTACCAAAATAAACAATTTGTTATTATTTTATAGCTGATCTTAGGTCTGTTAGAGCCAAAAGTCCATTCAATAAAAATAACCATTCAATAAAAATACATTTTCAAGTTCCTTAATTGCCTTTCATATTATCAAGCAGCAATTAAAATGTGTAATACGTAATAATTTATAGCAGGTGTCAATTAAGTTGCAAAACAATAATTATCTCCGCAAAGTTAACAAATCATTGTTTAATTTGTTTTCAGTTTATTTATACATTTTTTGAAATGAAATAAGTGGTTGAAAATTCAAAAAAAAAACTCAAATTGCTCTATTTACTTCAGTTAATTTAATACTAATTGTTGAACTTTTCTTTAATTATTTATCAGACAAAACGTAATCAAAAAAAAAAAAATAGAACAACGCCTCCTTTAAATTAAGCATAATTGAGATTCTTAGAATCGTAGAAAGCTATTAACCAATTAAAATAAGTTGTTAGAAATGTAAGGGTTTTTTTTTCGACTAATTATCGGAAAAGTGTTGGCGTGTTAATGGAATTTTTGATTGCCTGAAATACATTTCTATTTTGCAAGTTAAAACTATTTATATTTACCAATTAAGTTTTTTTAAGTTTTATTTCATATTATAAAATAGTGAAATTTATAGTTCAGCATATTACAATTTTGGTCAAATTTGTTCTGATTGATTATACATTTTGGAAGCTTTTTGCACGGAAGTGCACGTTTGGTACTAAAACAGTCAATCGTAGTCATTGTTGAACTAATTGATCGAGTAGGAAGCGAGTGAGCCTACTGTTAGTCAAATAATTGATAAAAAAATTCGATTGAAAAGAGAAGTTAATTCAGAAATTGCTAGTTCATCTTAAAAAAAGACTGAATAGAACAAAACACCATACGGGAAATAAAACAAATAACAATTAAACTAAGGAATCAAATAAATGCGTCAAATACAAGAACAATTACAACATGGATTCGAAGCACATCGCTATACAAATTGCGAACGGACACTAACTGACATGGAAACACAAGCAGATGCTACAAAGCTATGTGACCAATCTATCCGGGCAACTGGACAAGAAACTGAACTTCCATACAATGGAAAACTACCAGGAGAGGCCGAACTCAAATGACTCGACAAAACCTACACAAACACGAATCTCAAGCTGAGAAACCATTGACAATGTAACCAAAGTGCTCTTCGCAAAATTTGAGGAGACCAGTATGCAGTATGTTAACAAGTACACATTATCGTTTCAAAGAAAAATGCCCGGAACTGATAGAAATCAGCGACGAGTTTCGCGTGAGGAAAAAACTGTTCACAATCAAAACCAGCAGAAGAAATAAATGAATAAAACAATTATTATTTCTTCAGTAAGGGAGAGGAACAAGACGTAAAACATATTCGAGCGAACTAAGGAACTCAAAGAAGAAACAAATGATCAATCCATATCATAACAGTTTCAGGTCTTAAAAAAACAATCAAACGTAATAAAAGGATTATACCATAAATCGCCCACACATATAACGGTTTACACTATAAGATACGACAGAACAAAGACACGAGAGCGACGAACATAAGCGTTAATAGTCAAAACAGCGAGGAGAAATACGAGTAAACGCAAAAAAATGTCAAAAACCGCCTAGAGCACAGCAAGGGAGCAAACAAGCAATGGGATTAAAGGAATTGGAAACACAAAAGATGGAAAACTCATAATAACGACGGAGATGGATGAGGAAATCTTGGACCAGACCCTGATAGACAACATAGAAGCAAATAATTACATGAGCTCACCAAAAAGAGGAAGTGCTGGAAAGCCTAGACTTAGACCATAAGAGATAAAAGCTGAGTGATCTTAGTCCCATGGCAAACAGTACAGAAACAGCTACGCTAAGGATAAATAAAGATGACGCCGATAAACTTTTGGAAAACAGGACTCTCAGGATAGGTTTTGTGAGCTGCTACCTCGAACGAAGGGTAAATATGGCAAGATGTCGCATTCGCTGGAAGTACAATCACGTAATCCCCAATTACGTAGAAATAGTTGACAGGACCAAACAAAGTTAGAATTGTGGAGAAGGACCATAGCAAATGTTTGCAAAAACAAAACTTGTGTCCACTATAACAGGAAGGCCCTAGAGTAGTCACCAAGCAATGTGCTAGCGTCAGAAAGAAACCATCCATCGCAAAGAGAACAGGAGGACAAAAGTTAGTTAAATAAAAGCGTAACGTCACTATGTGACACCTGCCCAGGGCGTTGGGGAGTTCTTGGGTTCTAAAGCTATATACCAAAAAAAAAAAGAGCCAAAGCACAGGTGATGAAATGGCTATATACCAAAAAAAAGACCTTTGTATCCCGAAAACTGGCGAGTCTGCAAAGACTAGCCCGTTTAGCGATAACTGGCGTAATGAGGACGACACTGAATATCGCATTAGATTGCTTCTAGACTTTCCCGAGCTTCCTCTGTGGATACGCAGGGAAGTCGCTGTTGGGCTAAACAGGATGGAATACATCTCCGCAAAGCGTGACAACTATCTCTTATAACGGTTCAATTTTTGCACTACGGGGGCCTGGCTAATTGAAAGGTATTTTCACACTATGTCCCTACCATACTACCTTCATTCCGTTGTCAATTGTCAATCCTACTTAATTTCTGACCGATTGACCGGGTTACTTTGATACTTCATTCAAGAAGCCGATTTGCCATCTTTGTTTTCCAGTGCGGTTGAGGTGATTCCTTTAATTTTTGTGCCATCCTTGGGATTTTTGAAAAATTTAGCGCTGATTGCCTGTTTTGAGTTGAGAGGCTCTGCAGAATATTGTCACGGTAAGGGGTAGCCCAGAGGGAGAAAAACTCTGGTCTCCACAGGTAACCCACTGTATTTAAATAGATTTAAACAACAGGTACGATAATCTTACCCCCAGATCGCCAAGATGGCGATGATGTGGGATGGGGACGATGAGTTGAAGAGAGGAGTTGAGATGGTCCGAGTTGAACAAAATGTTTTTTTATGACCTTTAAAATTTCATTGTGTTATTGAAGTATTTGAACTCTACTATACTAGTCCGGACAGTGATAACCAGGGAAGGGGAGCAATGCTGTAACACTAGTCTGGCCGCAAACGCGGTTTACTGGTAAGACGCCAATACAGGGACATCATTTTTGCTGGGCAGGTATGCCACAGCCTTCCAGGTGAAATTATATGTAATATTTGACGTTGGTACAAGCAAGGCATTATTTAAAGTGGAAAATCAGAAACAGGTAAACTTGTGTGGATTACGGCGCATCTGTGTTTCATGAGTAACGAGCGGGCCGTGACATTTACCAAGCTCGGATCTTCAGATCTTGGTTGGTTTGGCTTGGTCAATATCTGCTGATCTCACATACGTTTAAGTAACAGACAAGTAACTAAAGCTTTAAATGATTGGGAGCTTAAGGGTACTACAGAGCGTGGAAAAGGCGGAAGAATGTAGACAAGCTCAAGCTTTGATTGGTTCCCACAGGTAAGGCAACATCCAAATGGTTCATGACAAGTCGTTGGGTCCTGAAAACTTTTGTTGGGATTTTGACGGACCATTGTGGTCTCATCTGTAGCTTATAGGAATTTGCGAGAGTTTGGTATGTTTACAATGTGGAACGGCGGAAGAAACATCTTATCATCTATTAGGAGTCTGCCACCGCTGGTCGTCAATCAGATGGCCTCCACACTCTCCTGCGAATAACTGTCTTCTTTTGAATGGAAACGTATTCTTGGCCTCGTCAGGAAGACAGGATGACTGCTGAAGGTAAAGAACGGTAAGGTGGGGACGGATGTGAAAAAAATCCTTAAAGGCCTACTCCGCCGGACCTATGTCGGGCCCCCAGCTTTGTTTCTACTCTTAAATTCAGTTTTTTACAAATAAATGCAAACCGCTCCTGCCAAGCACACAACATAGCTTATGCAGTGGCTGACGAGAAAAATGAGGACATTATTATTGCGAGCGAGTCTAATTTAGGAGCCATCAAAAGCTCTGAATAGTCGATTCAAATAAGGACGTGGCAATATTTTTTCGTAACAAGAAAGTGAAGGTGAAGAAGATAAGTACCACTAACTACAGTGTCATTTCAGCTTGATTGGTAAACTATAGTATACTAGAATGCTATGTTTCTCTCTGTCTTTCTTATAGTAAATCTAGGAACTTTTGGTAGCTCCTTAAATGCTTAATGCGAGCTAGCTAGAGGAAAGTGAAGTGATTGTGACCTTAGTAGCAACCAAATGATTGAAGTTGTAATCACGATCTCTGTGATAAAAACGAACAAGAAAGAAAAGAATTCATTGATTTATCCAAAGTAGGCCATTTAGGAACATTAGCATGTGTTTCGAATTTATTTCCAGGACCCAGTAATTTCAGGTTTCTCCATAATTCTATTATTTCCATCAATCACGTCTCTGCAACATTTGTCTAGTTTTTTTCGATTTTCATTGTTCTAACAACAGTTTTCCAATTTTTTGTAATTAGTCCAATTATTGTCCATACTCTCGTACACTGCTTTCACATAATCCCACTGTTCCACAAAGTCAAAACTAAGCAATTCTGTATTATGAATATAATTTAGATTCCAATACAATAGAAGTTCTCCTGAAAGCATGCAAAAATTGAGTATATAATTATATGTATTTACCTAGGTTGTGATTATTAGTTCTAGGCTTAATTAAGAAATTAATATATTTTCTACATGATTATGACATTTAATTTACATATTAAATTAATACATATGCTATAAAAACAGGTAATGAAATTTGAGCTTAATCAAATTAGAAATACATCAAACATTTTTTTAATTTTTGTTCATTAGATAATGGCATAATAAAAATATATAAAAATAGCCCAACATAATGACCTAATCCAACAAAAACGGTATTTTCTATTCATGAATACGTGGATATTTACGTTGGTCGACTCGACACGAATGTTACATTAAACCGTTTTGATATTTGCTTTATTGTATTGATAAAAATAGGTAAGTATAGTGTGTAGCCTAATTGATCGTTAATGGGTTATATCAAACGTCGTTGTTAAGGGGCTGTTGTATAGGTTCTAGTTAAGCGTCAGGTTTAACAGTAACGTTTCAAATTCAATGAAAATTTCAGTATTTACACTTTTCAGATTGAAGTGAAACTTATACAATAGATTTAAAAGAGTTCAAAAATTTTGGTTCAATTTCTGTAGGTAATTGAGTAACAATAAATCAGCTTGTTTTCGAAAAATTTGCTATTTAAATACCTATAATACCTGCCAGTTTAACCTTATCAAAATTGTCATCTATCTATCTATCTAATCAGCCTTAAACATCCATCTTTGAATATAGGCCTCCTCTTCTTTCCTCCATGTCTTTATCCCTATCTATCGTTGGCGGTTTGTGTGTGTCCATTTTACTCCAGCTTACCTTTTCAAGTCATCCAATCGCCTTTGTAGTAGAATGACTTTATTCCGTTGGTCATCTTTTTTGTTTTATTGTATGCCTCGCGAATTTCCATTTCAGTTCTGTTGAGACTTCAGATTGGTTTGATTATTTGTCCCAAGATATGTATTATTTTACCTGTTCTATGCTATCTTGCACAACTGTAATTATTAGTTCTTTCTGTTGGTTGGTCATAGTTTATGTTTTACTATAATTAATTTTCAGTCCTACCTTTGTCGATTTTCGATTTAGTTCTTCCATCATTCTTTGTAACTTTTCTGGATATTCCGTTATTACTACCATATCGTCTGCGTATCGCAAGTGATGGTACTATACACTTTAAGTGACAGGAAGACGTAATACGTAATACTCAAGACGACGTACGTATTTAAGGATTGTTTGTTTATGTTAAAGTTGACTTTAAGTTTGTTATAAGTTTTAGCTTACACGGCATACGCGATTTTAAATATCAAATGACACTATAAGTCAGGACATCTATCAACCTCGTGTTTTCTCTTAAATCTTCTTTGATATTTACTGTTTAGTAAAGTAGACGTTCTTGTTTTCTTTCTATATTGTATACTTATAACACGTATGCTACATAATGAATGACATTTTTGAAATTGCCATTCTAGATTCCGACTCGGAAGATGACGACGACTTGGATAATTTGCTGCTTATGCACTTGTATAATGAAAATAGTGATAAGAAAAGAGCTCTATGGCTCTCTCATTTCTTGGGGTCTTTACATGGGTTTTGCCCATCCACTTCCCTTGCCAAATGTGAATCTAAGTTATTTGTAAATCTAAAGCACAATTTGAAATCTGATTTTTCCATGTTTTGTTGGAAAAATTAACATGAATAATTGCTAATAGTCTCTAACAATAAGGTAGTATAGGTGTACGAGTAGTTATGACTTCAACCATAATTAACGACTGGTGATTTGTTTACAATCTTGACAACGTCTTTATTGTGCTATTTCGTCTTTAATATTTTGAGCTGAAACGTTTCTCAAAGTGCTTTTAACATGGAGATTTCTGAAGACGCAGGTGTTACTTATGAGTTGTGGAGATGATGTTGCAGAGGTGGCGGAACAGTGTCTTAACTATAAAAAGTAAGCCCAGATATGACAAAACGCATATTGACATTCACCCGGGTGGAAAGTGAGTACTTTCAGTTCGTGTATTTCTTATATTTTTAGTGAATTTCAGTTTGTTGTTTATAGTCATTCCTAAATATTTAATGTCATTTTTAGGGATAGTTCTTTGACCATCTGCTGAATGTGTTGGTAAATTTATGGTTGGAAAGTAAGACTTCATTTGTAAAACCACGTCATTGTGCGGTCCGTCAGTGTCTGAAGTCTTTCTACTGCTTTTTTAGTAGTTTTATCATGTGTAACGAGTGCCGTGTCGTCCGCGTACTGTAAAATATAAGCTGTATCGTTTATGTGGTTTTTATTTTGAAATCGGTGGCTGTATATATCATGACAGTAGATGTTAGATGTATAAGAAAGCCGAAAGTGGTGAACCTTGAAGAAACCCTTCTTTAGGACAAAACGGAAATGAAAATGTATCTCTAATTGTCTGTTGTCAAGTAACTTTTTAATAATGTGAACTAGATATTTTGGTGTCTTAAGCTCATGTAGTTTGTTCAATAGTCCTTTATGCCAGACACTGTCAAACGCTTTGTTCATATCCATAAGTAAGCCTGCTGATCTTTTGTTATCTAAGTGTGTAGTTTGTAAGTTATTTGTTAATATAAAAAATGGATGTATGGTTGAATGTTTTGGTTTCAAACATGTTCGAAAATTTTGCTTAGTACCGGAAGTAGAGTAATAGGTCTGTAGTTTTGCACTTGGGTGTTGTCTAGTCCATTATTAAACCATTTTTCCACGAGTCGAGATAGTGTTGTTGTTCATCTGTGTTAGTATTAGTTTGGTGAGTCTCTCGAGGCTTTTTAGAGTCTTGCTTTTGATGTTGTCTTTTCCCGGTGCAGTGTTTTTGATGTGAGCAAGTGCTTCCTCGTATTCAGAGTCTGTAATTAATTTATATGTGTAGTCAGACAGGGGAAAAGAAGCAGAGGAAGAAGACGTATCTCTTGGTTGAATAACCTGAGAGGATGGTATAACTGTAGTTCCACTGAGTTGTTTAGAGCTGCAGCATCGAAAGTGAGGATAGCCACGATGATTGCCAACCTTCTGAGAGGAGATGGCACTTAAAGAAGAAGAAGTCAGATGAGTCTGAAGTAGTCTGTACCAGTTGTTCACCAAGTCCCAGTTATCTTCATCAAAGTTAGGTTGTTGAAGTTTTAAATGCTCTTTGGAAGTGTTCCACAACTGCATCTGCTTTATCTTGGTCTGTATAAAGTTCAGCTCCGTCCTTTCGATCGATTCTACCGACAGCACTCGTTTTTTTGTATTGTGTTCTTTTTTAGTTTTCATCCACTAAGATTTTCCTTTGTCTTTTTCAATTTCTTGACATGCGTCTAACCATTTGTCCTGTCTGTATTAGTCTATTAGCGTCTTTATGTTCCTGTTTGTACAGTTCCTTTTTGTGTTTAATAAGTCTTAGAACTAAGTTAGGTAAAGTGTTTCAGTAGAAGGTGTAAACGATTCTATTGCTGATGACAGTTCTTGTTGTAAACTTTCCATTGATATAGGTTGAGTTTGCGTCTGGATAAAGTTGTGAATTTGATGCTTTACTTTGTCAGTGTTTTGGTTAGGTTTGGTCTAGATGTACCATGGTTTTTGTTCGGGATATGTAATGTTTGTTCTAAATCAAGTTGGAAAGTTATAGTTAGATGATTTGATTCAAGTTCGTTAGAGAGGTTTACATTACGTATATTGTTTGTAAGATTTTTGGTATGAATTAAAACGTCAGGGGTTGAGTCTTCATTGTCAGGCATCAAGAAAATCGTTAGTGTGTCTGGTGTCATAAAGTCAAAACTGTCCAAGTTGTATTTGAACATTTTGTCATTTAGTTTTGACGTATTTAGTTATTAAATTATATTTTTCTACAAATGGTTTGATTCTACCTCTGAAACTTGTTGTTTGTTTTGCTTGTTTAACTTGTTGGGCCAAAAGGGCTTTACAATTTAAACGTGACATTATTATGAACCCGAAAAAAGCTATTGAAAATTGTAATCTAGAGTGGTACAACTTAAATTCATTTAAAACGTGCTCTATTTGGTTTTTTGACACTGCAGTGATACAGATCAACGTATCTATAGAAAAAATGAATTTTAAAATTAAGTTTTTTAATAACATTCTTCTCTAAATCTTCCATCACAAGTTGTGCAATGGCACTAGATATATTGATAGGTTTGTTTATATATTGTGTTTTCCTATAAAAAATATGTTGAATTTAAAGTTACTTCGATTGCATTCATCCATTGGGTTGTCCGTTAATTCTTTGTAATTTTTTCCATTTTTTTTTTGTTAGATTAGAAATGCTTGTGAGATTTCTTCTTCAAGGATTTCTTAACTGTCCATTGCTCTATGCTATCGAAGGCTTTTTCGAAGTCTATAAATGGTATATGGGATCTGATATTCGTTAGCTTTTTCGATTAATATTTTCATGGTTAGCAAGTGGTCGCTTGTACTGAAGCCCTTTCTAAAACCAGCCTGTTCTCTTGCCTGGTAGTTATCAATTTTAGTTGTTAATCTATTTGTCAATATTTTAGTAAGTAGCTTGAACATTACTTTGAGTAGAGTTATGGGTCTATAGGTGTTTAGATCTTTGTCATCTCCTTTTTTAAATAATAAAAAGTTATTGCTTTGTTCCTGGTGTTAGGTATTTGTTTTGTGCTAAATATTTTGTTACTTAGTTTGTATAAGAATTCTGTTGTGGTTTTTTTCCCTTTTTTTAGAATCTCTACGGTTATCCGATCTCTTCCCGGCGATTTATTATTTTTTATTTCTTTCAGTGCTTTTGTTAACCCATTTTTACTTCTTTGTTATTTACACTATTAATCTGTTTTCAAGCTGTGGTTTTATGCATTTCATATTTTTATTCTGTTGAATTGTTTTCTTTATTTTGCTTATTTTTCTAACGTTTAGGAGTTTTAGAATTGCAGGGGAAAGAAATTGAAACTTTTTTGGCATTATTTTGAAGTTCTAGCTAAAAAGTGTCCTAAATGAAATCTGTAGCCCTATTATTTTACTTTCAACTTACGCTAACCGGAAATTCGGAAATGGAATAGGAACGGAGCAAAGTGGCTCGACGTAAACCAAGATTCAAAATTCCGACCGAGTTCATTCTTGTGAATACTTTGCAGATTCCTTTAATTATAACTAGAGCCCGGATTTCTAGAAATTTAGTTTTTTGTAAATAATAAAATCAATCAACCTTTGACATCTAATGTGAACGATTTATGGAAAAACACGACAGATTTTTTCATGTTTTCTTTGCTATTTGTTCTTTATGTGCTTATTTGTTGTTATTTTTTGAATGGTTTAACTAGTTTTTGACAAAAAAAAATCTTTTCAATTTTTTTAAATAAATTAGAATAAATAGTTTAGATAACTCTTTTGACACAAAAACTCAGGAGTTTTGATATAATCTTATTGATTCTGTAACGTCGCACAGTGTCATTCCAGGCCCTAAGGCCCACAAAAACATTAATTTACAAATTTAAACTGAAAAAATGTCTAAATGTTCCTGAACTAGTCTAAAAAAATAAAAACATCTATAGAAGCTCTAAAATGCCTTGCAAAAGCTTACAAATCAACCTAGAAGCTTCCAACAAACTGTTTAAAAGCTTCAAAATGCTTTTCAACATATCTAGAAACTCTCAAAAGATTTCAAGACGGTCTAAAAGTTTCCGTATGCTGCTAGAGCGGTTTAATAGCTTCCAAAAGTTTCAAGAACAAGGATTCAAATGCGTTAAAAGCAGTCCAGTATCTTCAAGGCTCTTTAAACTGTTCAACCATCTTACAAATCCCCCTAAAGTACTCTAAAATGGTTTTAAAACACTACAGAAACTCCAAAATGCTTCTAAAGCAGTCGTAAGCCTTTTAAAACAGTCTAGAAGTTTTCAAAAGCTTTTAAAACACTCTAAATGATCTTCTGAAAAGAGCTTCCAAGTGATCTTCACCTAGTCTAGAAGCTCTCAAAACATTTCAATACAGTTTAAATGCTTTCATATGCTTCTAAAGCAGTTTCAAAGATTCTATAAGTTTTTTAGAAGCTTTCCAAAAAGAAAGCTTTTTCCAAAAGCTTTTAGAACAGACTAGAGGCACTACAATATTACAATCAACAGTGTAAAAGTTTGCTTCTGCTTTTAGATCAGTTTAAAAGCTTTCAAAAGTTTCTAAAACCGTCTACAAGGTTTCAAATGTCTTAAAAGCAGTCTAGACCCTTCAATGTTCCTAAAGTAGTCTAAAAAGATTTCATAACACTACAGAAACTCCATAATGTTTCTAAAACAGTCGGAAGTCTTTCAAAACAATCTATAAGCTTCCAAAAGCTTGTAGAACAGAGCTTTACAAATGCTCTTCAACTAGTCTAGAATCTCTTAAAAGTTTTCAAAAAATTTGAAAACCGTCTTTGAATTTGCAAATGCTTCTAAAGCATTCCAGAACCTTTAATATGCTCTTTAAACTGCCCAAAAACCTTTCCCCAAAAAGTGAAGAAAAATAGTAGGTTCAGGTAACACACCTGATGACATCTCACAATATGCAAGACAAAGATGGGAGATCATAAAACAAACTGATATACCTACCTACTCCATATTAAAAAAATCTCCTGAGGAAGTCCAGACACTAACAACACTAAATCGGACAGAGCCAAACTGAATAAATAATAGTTTGTTGCGGTGTGTAGTGATTTGTTTTTATAGATCACTATACACGTAGTGATGTTGCCTACTGTTCCGGTAAGAAATATCACAACGTAGATCACTGTCACTGGTATAACAATATACAATTCGTCACGTTTTGGACCGTGTAGCGATTCGTTGCATAATGTCTCGTTAAGAAGATCCATTTCGTATATAATCAGATCACATTTTTTGATTGTTTTGATTGGAGAATGTAGAGCTTAGTGAGCTGGTTTAGTCTAGAAGGATTCTGCTCCATCTGAAAAAAAATATATAATTTCAATTACTTGTGAAAATTGTAAAAGAAGAGCAGTGCAACTAAGTGATCCAAAGGCCAAAAGTATTTGTTTTTAATTTCTGAAATAGCATTATATAATATAATTTTAATGTTTTATGACATTCCGACAAGTGGCAGAATCAAACAGCATCAGTTGTTGCCACATACTTCAAGCATGCGGATGTGGCAACGCTAGAATAACAAAAAAGTATTGTACGAGTTTCTATGGGGCTACATTACTTTTGATTTTTAAAAGTCGAAATACTAACAACACTCGATGAATGCTGCGATGAATACATGATAGTTTAATAGAATTCAGCAATTAAAATTAAAAGTTCTTGACTTTGACAGTTGCTAGAATGGTCACGTAAGCTTACTCAACCATTCCTAAATGCCCTCATAGTCTAATTCGTCTGCATGTTTCACACTGGCCCCTAATGCTGCTTTTCTTTCAGCTCTTTTCAGTCGGGAAACAAAAAACAGTCACACTTTTAAGACGCTCCTTCGAGCCAGAAAGATAGTTACTTTAAAGGCCCCTGAAGCTCCTCCAGAGGAATATCTTTCAAGAGGGTTGTCACAGGCGTTTGCATGTTTTCCGCGGACCCCTAAAGCTTTTCTTTCAGCTCTCTTCAGTCGGAGGAACAAAAAACAGTCACGGCTGGCTAAATTGGGACTGTAAAGTGGCTGGGAGACTTCTATGGCGCTGCTTCGAGCCAGGAAATGATTACGATGAAGGCCCCTGAAACTACTTCACAGGAATATCTTTCAAGAAGATTGTAACATGCGTTTGGACTTTTCTCCTTAACTCCCCCTTCATTTCAGCTTTTTTCAATCGGGGGAACAAAAAGAAGTAGCGGGGATCTCAATTGGGTTTGTAAGGAGGCTGAGGGTGCTGCTGCTTCGAACCAGGGAGCGTATTCTTGAAGCGAGGGATGGAAATTATCAAGAGAAAGTTATGTCATTCTATCAACACTTCTCTTGAGAATGGCGTTCTCTGCTTTCAAGGATTAGGCCCCAAGACGATGATTACGATGAAGGACCGTGACACTCCTGCACACTTTCAAGAATGTTGTAACATGTGTTTGCATGTTTCCCACGGACCCCTAATGCTTTCCTTTCTCTCTCTTTAGTCGGTCGAATAAAAGAAGTCATAGAGAGCTAAATCGGGACTGAAACGGGTCAGGGGACTTCTGAAGCTTGCTTGGCCAAGCAAGTTGGTTACAGTCAAGGCCGTGTGACTAGTAGGATTGTCATGGTGAAGCCCAATTCCAAATTCTTATCCCAACGCAGCATCCCAGAGGTTTCTTAGCTCCCTTAGTATCCCTATTGAGCTCCCTGTGATTGGCATTTTTGTAAGGGACGGGACTATTTTCAAAAATTTGAAACATTTTACTTTTCTGAGGAACCCTGTTTACTGATACAGAACAATTTAAACTAGTTTGGCATCAAGGAAAGGAAACCGTTTCTTTTAGAAAAATTTTAACTTTGTATTCAGCTTCAAATTTGTGAAAAGTCAGTGAAAAGTTAAGTTAAGCAATATTTTAGTAAATTTTTAATTCTGTGAATAATTTGTAAATTTCTAACCGTATTTGTCAAAAAATCGTAAATTTGTCGTTTTAATTCTCCCCTATAGTTGTCCAATAATATTTTTTTGCACTTTGCAAAAGCTCACCAAGAAACTGAATATAAACGAAAATGTAAATATTAACAGAATTGGTAAACAAACAATATTCAAGGTAATTCAATTAAACTTGACCCTGCCTAAATGAACGTTTTTCTATCGTCAGTTCTGTTTAGATTATTGTTTACGTAACGTTTGATATTTCTGTCCGGTCATTATTTTCTTTTAGCAAAAGCAGGCTTTTAAACTCATGAATATTAACGAAATCCGACCGATTAAAGCAAATGAGGTGAGGTGATATGTACAAAATGAGACGTTGAAAATTATCTGCGTACTTGAAGGTCGATAAAATAATACAGGCTTTTTGGGAATTACGTTTTTAGCTTTTTACGAATACAGAGTGGCCCAACACTGTCATGGCCTCCATGGCTATTATTAATTATAACTAATCCATAATTAAATAGCGCCCAATCTCTTCATTATGTTGTTGGAAATCGTTTTGTGATCTCCAATATTGTAATATTTTTTTGAGAAAGGAGCGTATCTTCTAAATAGGTCAGTTCCAACATTTAGCTAATCTTATTTATTCATCACGCAAATTAACTTAAAAACTTATGGAATTGCCTAGTTTTTTCTCGTTTCTTGACAGAAATTATTTTCATCCTATTGTCATGTATTCCCGTAATTTTTTCGTCCCTATGGGGCCGCCTTCAAATCTAATATTCAAGAGTTACCGCATTACAAAGAAACAAAATTAAAACTTTTTTTATAAGGCTTTTTTGGCAGTAATTTGAAGTCCTAGAAAAAGAGTGTCCTAAATGAAATTTGTAGACCAATTATTCTACATTCTCTTGGTGCAAACCGGAAATTCGTAAATTGTAATGTTATCTATTTAAGAGTTGTTACACTGCAGGGAAACAATACTGAAACTTTTTTTCTAAGGGTTTTTTGGCATTATTTTGTAGTCCAACAAAGTCGCTCCGTTGGAACGAATCCGAGATTGCATCGACTCGGACTGGATCCAAAAATTTGAAAAAAGTCGTTCCGTGTCCAGATTAAATTACGAACACTTTTACTTTAGTGTCTAAGTTGCTAAATCGGAACAAATCGGACGGATTTGAATTGATATCAAACTATTTGGACTCTAGGATTGGATTGGAACTACATATATTCATTGGATTGGAATTTGGAGATTCTGATTCAACTGAATTATAATACTGAAATTATTTTAAAGAGATTTTGTGACAGTTTCAACTGGATCCGTACAAGTCCGACTGAACAATAGATTGGGATCAATCAGAACGATTCCGCGTGCGGAGTCGGATTGACCATCTGTACTTGAAATTTAAGATTTAGGAGTTATTACACTGCAGGGGAACAAAATTGATACTTAGAGGAACGGAGCAAACTAGCACGACTTAACCTTTTATCTCATGGAGTAAATTTTTGGCACAGTTTTAATTACTTGAAAAAACTGTAAAAGAAGAGCGGTGCAGCTAAGTGATCCAAGTGCCAAAATTATTATTTTTTTTTTTTGTAAATTGTTTGTCCACCTAATATTTTAAAGAAGCCTTAATATCCATGTAATTAAAAAAATACATTTACTATGTTTAAATATGTATCTGTAGGGAGTTATTACATAAGTCTAGTAGAAACTAACTGCCTGTCTTAAGCTCTTCAAATAGAATCACAATCTGTTTTAGTGTCTTGAGGATTTCAAATAAAGGGGTCGAAACGTCGACAACAGTAAAAAAAATCTTAATTTTCTATTATTATAAATCTTAAATTTAAAAGCTTAATATTTAATAGTCATTATTCCGAAAACGACAACATTTAGATAAAACCTTTGTGTTGTGTAGCGTGTTAACGGATATTTAGACATTTGCTCAGTCAGTAGACAACTGACCGAGTGCATATAGAATTACAAATCAATCGCAGCAAAGTCTAATTATGAACTGTGAAATAGACAAACCCAATCTCAATTTTTAACATGAGATATCAAATACATATAGTTTTATCAACTTCTAAGTATGTTTAAAGTTTTCTATGTGTGTATGTTTTCTATTTCAAACGTATCACCACCCTGCTTTTGCAAAAGAAAATAATGACCGCGCTTGGCTTTAGAATGGACTGGCACATATTTTGGGAGAAACTAAGAGAGTTTCAATGGCCTGATCTGAGAGTGAATGAAGACATTGAGAGAATTTCAATTCTCTCAGGAGGGGGGAGCCTGTAAGGTAATAAAAAAATACATGGTTGAAAATCGGAAAAGCAAGGAAGGAGTACCAGGAAAAGAAAAGGAAATCAAACGAACAACAAAAGAGGAGGGAGAGTCCCTAATGAGGAGACGACAGGATCCGTAATGAGTGTATGAATTATGTGTTGTGGAAAGAAAACAACTGTCTGAAGAGGAGAGTTTTCCCGAAGGAACCGCAAGGAGGCGATATTGAGGTGAATTTCCAAGAAAAAAGGTGGATTTAAACCAATAAGTCTGCTGTCCACACTTGGGAAGCTATTAGACAGAGTGAGAAGGTTAAGGAGCACGATGGAAGCTCTGGCTAGGTTGAATGAGATTTTGGATTGGTACAACAAAAACTGGCACGTATTAGTGGTCACGTTCGATCTCAAGAACGCCTTCAACATAGCGTGGCCGCCATACGTTGACCAGATCATCAAAGAAGACGGGGATCCTAGGAAGAGTAGATATCCCGAAAAGGAGTGTTCTCAGGAGTCTAACTATGTAACTGGAGAAGATAAAAGAGAAGGGGTGCATGGGCAGTTATTTGCGGACGTTCAAGTGGTGTTGGTTGGCGGGGTGTCTGTCAAGGAGATGGAACCGTGTATGGGAGACCTGTAGAGCGTGGAAGAAAAAGAGCCTGATGGTCTACGACGAAATCAAGACAAGAGCCATGTTTATCAAGGGGTCGGACAGGATTAAACAACCGGTCGTTACGATGGGTGTGGAGCGTGTGTCTTGCGATGAATGGAGCGACGTGTTAGGAGTGAGAGTAGACAAGAAGAGATTGTATGTGGAACACGCCAAGCGAGTGAGAGATAGTAAGTGTCAAAGATTGTGAGCAAGATTACGGGTTTGTGTCGCAGCAAATAAAGGATGAATAATGGGAAGGTCGGAGCAATATTGGAGAGGGTAGCTGTACAGATAGCAATGTATGTCAGCAAAATCTGAGGTAAAGAGACACATGATAATAGAGTGAGGAGGCTATATAAGCTGTGGAAAGGAAGTTCCTTCTGGCAACGGTCAGATGCTACTGGACCGTTGCCACAAACGCCTTCAGAGTTATCCATACACTTTCACACATTTGGTGGCCGCCGCAGTTTTCAAGTTCCGAGAGTTAAGTGGAAGCTAGAGAATTTGAGACACAGCGAATGAGGACAGGCTTGTGGAAGCTGTGGGATGAGGAGCTTGACGGCGAAGAGGAGTGTGTAAGGAATTTGGTAGATGCGAGCGCAGTCGACTGGGAAGCCGTATGTAGTAGAGTATGAGTGGTCATGGAGGGCGATAAAGGGAAGAAACGGAACGACTAGGCAACACAGGACGGTCTAAGCTCAGAGATTTTGGCGGTATACTGTGGAGGGTTCAGAATGTGTGAGAAACAACATAGCGAAAGAGAAAAGTAATTGGGGGTGCGTGAGTGGCAGAATGAATGGAATAACGCTGAAAAGTAAAGGAATGTGTATCAGGTGTGTAAGGAGGTGTGTTGCCGGTGTTCTTCTTTTTGGCACTTGACAGTCAAATGCTGACTGGGCATGGCAATCTATCTACTTACCTACAAAAAAATTTGGTTTGGTATTAGGAAAAGTGCGAGCGGAGTGGCATAAAAAACCCCAGACCATGTAAGAGACGACCATGTAAGGTGCGACATGGGATTGAGACTGAGAAAGGAGAGCAAAGTAGATAGAGAGGTCGTGAATTAGGATAATAGATAAGAGGAAATAGCGGTTATGAAAGACAAAGAGTCAGGGGTGTTCGCTGATCAGCGTGGCTTACATAAATTGATTTCCAGTTTGCACAGTAGGTTAGTGTTTTAAGTTAGTTTTTTTTTTCGCGGTTAAGATAGTGGAGGTTGCTGGATAGTGCGATCATTTTTGTCCTTTTCGTTCTTGGTCTCACACTTCGCAACACTACAGTCCACTGTTCTGTCGACTTGAAGATTTACTCCAGGAGTTTTTGCAAAACGTGAAAAATAGTAACACACTGGAACTTTGTACCAATATTGCGCCACTCTATGTAATACACTTATTTTTCTACAAATATACTTGTTGTTTTATAAAAATGTGACTCTGTTTGACGTTTAGACAGTTGGCAACAGTTCAAAAACGTTTTTCCAATAAAATAATAAAGGTCATATCAGATCGCGACGAACAAAAGAATAGAAATGGCAAATTTATGCAAAACAAATCAATTTTCAATGAATCGGGAAATAAATGTAGTTTTCCAATGGCACCAATTTAGCTTGGCTCAGCTTCTGCTTTTAAATTATACGTGATTTGTAAAAATGTCCGCGATTCAAATTGACTGTTTTGTGTAAATGATTTGTTGAAGATAACTGTATTAATTTAGTTGTCAAAATTATGTTTTGCATTCAGAAATATAATAAGCTTTACAGTTATAAACTGATTCTAGAAACATTATTAAAGCATTTAAGACCATCTTTTTATGAAACCCAATTAAAAAATATTCAAGAGGAACCACTTCTGGAAAGCCGGGTGGTCAATATCACTAGGAACACCACTCTTTCTATCCAACACACGTCGTAAATCTAGTTTAATTACTGCGTTTCCGGTAAACTAGGTTTTGTTAAACTACGTTTTGTTCCTCCTTGGGAAACCTGAACTTAAAGAATTTTTTTTCTATGCATAGTTACCAGCTGATACATATTCGGCACAAATTCTAATAAAACACGCTTGTTTGAACGTGACGCTGCCAAACTTGCATTAGACAAGCTCGTCATACGAAAAATTTGAACTTTTGATCCTAATTTGAATACTGTCCACTTCCTCGCGTCGATTAAAAGTCGATAAACAACGATTTACATAAATTATACATCAAAACTGAGTCGAAAGTTCATATTTTATAATAAATTAAAACTTCGCGATACGTAGTTGATGGCTTTAAAAGCTTTATTCGTTCATACTAATTTAAATTAGCATCCCTATTCATACACAATTTATTCTCTGACTTTATACAAGGTGTCCGTTTTAAGAGACCCACTAATGAAAACTCTTTACCCACTTACGGGGTGCAACCCTAATCTATTCAAAAAGTAATTAAATCACAAAAGGCATTTTTAAGAGCATTTCCTAAGCTACAGTGTGACCTACAAAAATGTCTTATTTTATCCCTTTTTCAAGATATCACAAAAAATACTTATGCAACAGTATGGAGTTTTGGACTTATTTTAACTATTCTCCATAAAAAATATGGTAACCTACTGTGTATTAGTGTGATAATGATGTGGACAAAACCATATCAAAACAATGTGTGAGACAAAGATGAAAAACTGTGTCGCAATTAGTCACGTGACTACTTTTAGTTGAATGTTTCAACTGTGCTAGTGTGACTGTGTATAAATGTGGAAATGATATGGACAAATCAATAGCAAAACAAAGTGTGAAATAAAAATGGAAAAAACAACATAAAAAACTCTCAAAACGTCCAATCTACACATTTCAAGTGTAAATAATAATTACCACAGTCTGTTTATATTCAGTAAGCTCGATGGGTCCTGATAACATTTCTATTACGTTCTTCAAGCAAACAATTCATGACATTACCCATTACTTGACAATTTAAAGGCTCCAATTATTGTCCTCATACATAAAAAAGGTGATCCAGAGCAGCGTGAGAACTGCAGACCAGTTTTAGTTAGTTTAACTTCTTAGCTAATAGACAGCACGGATTTGAGATTTTCTACAGAGACCGCTTCTGTGGGATTCGTGCAGTATGTTTACGAGAAGCTGAATAGCGGTCTGCAGGTCTTGTCTTGTTCTTCGACCTCACTCACACATTTGGCACGCAGAGCAAGGCGAGTCCGGTGCTGAGGGAGTTCTTGATTTGGTGCGTTGCTCAGGCTAACGTTAAATCACTCTAAAACCAAAGAATATTTATTTACCTGGAAGGGACTTCCGGCACAATTCTTTTGATGTTAGGGTGAAGTTTTTGGCTGACCTCGGTTTACCTTTGGTAGGAAACATGTTGTCAGTTGTCTCATACTTCATTTAATTTTGAAATAAAAATTGCATCCAATTTTCAGAGTCAAATATAATCTAATTTCTTATAATCATTGTTGTCATCTTCTTTTGAGTCAAACTGTTTTAAGTTTGCTTCTTAATCATTGGAAGATATCAATCCTTATTAACTATTATTAACTTTAAACTGATGTTTTAAAACAGATATTTGATGTGGTCTGAGATATGGCAAGGCTCATCAACAACCTGAATGATCAACCAATAAAACTCCTGATATTCAATGATCAGCGCCAATATCAGGCGATTGTCGCAATTTTGGTAGGAAGTACCCCTCTCTCTAATTCGATTGATCTTTTCAACTGTCTCTTCTTGTTATATAACTATTATTTGCTAAAACACTGTGTGCAGTTTAGGCCATATCATCGGGAGCCATGCAATCTCTATCTTAATTTTGATGAGCATGAGCCTGGGTCTGTCGGATGCGGCTGGTTTCCTAGGCGTAACATGTGATTCCAGTTTAACTTGGTCTGCTCAAATTGAGAATATTTGTAAGGACTAAACCGTAGTTTCTACATAAGTGGGCTTTGACACCAAAGTAGCATGCGAACTGCGACGTGCTGCCTGGAAGCAGGAACTACGTCGCAAACTGCATCTTCCCGATTTACTTTCATACTAAAGTCGCATAGCCCCAAAGCGTGTCTTCATTAATGACCAGGCATCTGTCGGGAAATGATACTAAACAGAATATTTTACCATGTAGAAATAATACACGTTTATTGTATCTCAACATCTACAAGTGCTTCCTCAAACATTTCAAAATTTTTACTGGATAGAAAAGGCACCTATCACTTTCTTCGTTACGGATTTTATCTCGTAAACTAACGCCGAGCATTGCCCGTTCCATGGCCCCTTGCATTATCCTCAGGTTTTTAGTGTACTTCTTGGTTGCGACAGGCAGGATGCATGCTTTAAAGACCTTTCGTTTAAGGTTTATAGATTTATCAGGGTTTTTAACTATATGACTCAGTTTTCCAAATGCTATCCATGTCAGTTTGATTCTTCGTTTTACCTCCCTGTTTGATTTTCTTTTCCCATTTTAATGACATGAGCAAGATATCCAAAGTATTCATCAACAATATGCAAAGTTTTATCCGCTATTCTTATGTTTTCCTCGGTCGTGATCATTATTTTTGTTTTTGATAAATTCATTTTTAATCCGACGTCATTTGCAGCTTTGTTTAGTTGTTCTAGCATGTTCTTAAGCTCCTGGATATCTGAACTGATAAGTACTATGTAATCTGCAAAGCGCAAATGGTTTAAATAGGTGTTATCAACGTTTACACCTTTATTTTCCCACGGTAGCATTTTAAAAACGTCTTCGAAAGCCGACGTAAAAAGTTTTGCGGATATAGGATCACCCTGGCGAACTCCCCTGTTAATTGAAATTGTTTTGGTTGTCCGGTCTTCAGTAATTTTTACACGAAAAGTAGCGCTTCCATATATATTCTCAAGAAGGGTAGTATATCTTGAATCAATCCTTGCTCCATCCAACGCACGCAGTACTGTCCATGTCTCAATAGAGTCGAACGCCTTATGAAAGTCTATGAAGGCGAAATGAAGTGGTATGTTGTATTCTGTTGTTTTCTCTATTAATCAAATGCAGTCAATGCAGTTATAAGATGTAAAAGTAATGAAGAGTTGTTAATGTAGAAGAAATTTCTATTTTTCGATCTCTAAACAACTCAAACAATGTCTGCGCGGCTAGGAAACACGTGGCAAAGCCGCAAATTATAGAACTTGCTTTATATTCGAGTAGCACGTCGCATTTTTGCAACGCCACTCCGGTATGAAACCGACCATTAATTAATACAGGTTTTAAAAGAAGTAGCATGCTTCCTGACGTCGCACGTCACACATGCAACTTTGATGTGAAAGCCCACTAATCAATTCTTTGGAGAAGCACATCGGTTCCGAGTTCCTTCTTAATGTCTATTAAACGGCTATTTCATATAACATTATCTTGTAGGGTCAGGTATCTGATATGCGAAGAGTTTTTATTGCTCAGAAGCGTATAATACTCTAATATGATGTTTGGGATGGGCTACGGTGAATCGTGTCGGTGCCCTCCATCTACCTCTTCAAACTTCTCACCTTTATACATTTTGGCAGTCACAGTTTGAGCCTGAATTCTTTCTACCATTCATATAACATAAGGCTTAAAAACATCACTCGTCTCTTGAAACCAATCTAGAGCTAAACCGCAGTTGTCCACATTCGGCGGTAAGCCGGTTGAAAAAAATGTATACTGTACCTTGAACTGTGAATAAATAATTAAAAAAAACCGGCCGTTTGGGATATCCATTTTTGTTTTTTGTCCCTCCTTTTCCAGGTTACACCCGTATATATTTCATCATGTGTATGCCAGTTGGTGTTTGAACCTCCTTTCATACAGATGGAGATACATGCCTAATGAAGCCACAAAGCAGAAAGACGTGTTGCCGGGTATCAACTTAGTTCCTTTCTGCATCACTTTTTTTTTGGAGGAATTTACCCAAAAAACACTTTTCTGTCATTCATTACATCCGCATTAAACTCTTCTATGCTTTGCACTTCTTTGGGTAAAATCACTCGCAAAGGTTGGCTTTAGCGTCACCCGAGCTAAAGCGAGATGTTGTCCACGATATGTGGATCATCTTGAGGAAATCACAATTGTGTTGGTTGTGATATCCATGTTTGTTTTCTGTCCCTCCTTTTCGATGTTACACCCGTATATTTTTCATCAGGTGTGTGCCAGTTGGTTTTTGAACCTCCTTTCATCACAGTCAAATGCCAGATGAAGCCAAAAAGTAGAAACACGTGTAGCCGGGTTATCAACTTTGTTCCTTTCTGCCTCACTTTTTTTTGCCAAATTTCCTCAAAAAACACTTTTTTGTCAATTAATATATTCTCTTCCTAGAAGAGGTTTCACAGATGTTTTATAGCCAGTTTGATTAAGATTCTTCACACTTCACAGCCAGATCAAACTATAAGATTTAAGTCAGATATTTACACTGAATCACTTTTAGTTACAAGACTGATGAAGACCCTCACCGATCATAGTCCATGAAGTTAAGCACATTGAAGCTAAATCACTTTTGAAAGAAGTATTTGACCTCTTTGTGGTTGTCCCTGTGCAGTAAAGAAACTTATCTTCAAAGATCTGGCAGGCTTTCATTGTCCCCTGTTTTCATCACTTAAAATGTTATGCAGAGGCTTGAGACTAGTCGATCCGGTCGTTCTCATTAAATATTTGCAAGCAAAACCAGTGATTTCTTAAAGAACTTAGCTACAAAGTAAATAAGTTAGTTAGAAACATTGAATGAGGTTATAAATAACGTACGGTTAGTAATAACGTACCCGATTTTTGGTCTACTTCTACTGATATAGTTATTTTCCTAACAAGTGCGGAAAGCGATACTTTTCCGCACGCGATTGCAGTGGCCGAACCAAGCAGTCGAGTGTAGAAAAGATGCTTTCCACAAGTGTTAGGAACCAAATTTTTTCTAGAAGCGGTTGTAAATTATACCTAACTCAAAAAAAAATTCTTTATTAAAAAAAAACTGTTAGCTTGTAATATCTGACTAAATCTAAATTTTTTCTAGCCTCGTAGTACTCTTAACACTAGGAGCAGTTCCTCCTTCAAGCTCTTCATCTGGTTTTCATTACACCAATTTGAAAATAATACATTTTGTTGTAGCGTCCTGTTGATTTTGACAGTAATAAATCCAAACTTTTAGCGATTGACCCGGTTTATGCGACGAAATCAGGAAGTTCTTCATCTGATGAGTCCAATGACTGCATTTTGCATATTTTGGGAGCAAATAATACTCAAACTGATGTACTTCACGTTTTGTAATTAATATGTTTACTTTGATTGACATAACATTAAAGCACGTGACAGAACCAGTTTGCTGTTACACGTAATATACAATGTTACTCAGAAGTTTCGAAGAATGAATGTTCAATAGAATTTAGTGCGGAAAAAAGTATTTTCCGCACTTACTTTATTTTTTTCGCACTATAGTACTTATTTCACTTCTTTTTATTGACGACTTTATCTGTAATTTTATAGCACAAAGTAATATATTTTATTATCTTTATTATTATTATTTATTATAACGGAGCAATTGCTCTTGGCCACATTTATTACGGTCATTTTGTTTCAGGCACAACACATGAACGGCTTATCGGGACACTCTGCATATTGTAAGAATCTAGGTAATGTGAGTATTTAATTAACAAAAACCACTCGTGACATGATTGACTGTACAAATCTAATATAATTCCAATAATACCACTTCAATGGCTAAACAGTCAGCTAAAACAGACGAGCCCCACTATAATTATGATTAAACCCAGCACGCGGTATATCAATGTGACAAGGCGGCCTCCTCCACTGAGGTTCATGTTAATGGAATTGTTTTCCTAATTGTTTCCTACAATAGAACAATAATAATTTGCTTGACGTTGAATAGTAATTATACTAAGGAGTAGTAAAAACGGACATACTGCAAACCATATTAAAGTTTGCAGAAATAGGCAAAGTATGATGGTCTTGGCACAGTATAAATTATACATCAAATTTGTCTTTTTCAAGCTTAGTACAATAGAACTTGTTCTCTTATATCACTTATGTTTTTGTACTTATTACTGTTTATAAATATTTCTTGAGCATTACTTACTATAGGATTTTTTCAAACTTTTCGTCTCAAGTGTTTGAAGTGAAAAATTAAATAAGAGCTCTTATGAATATTCTAAATTATAGTAAAGATTGTTATCAAATTTAGGTTCTTCTAGTAATAAAGACTTCTATTTCAAATATTAAGTTACTTTTAGGTAAAAAATGAAATAGTATATTCTATATTAAGAGCGGAAAGTAGTTTACTTGCCGCTTGCACATGAAAATTAAAAGCGGCAAAAGTACTTTCGGCTCGAAATATAGACGATATTTTTTCGACGACTGCTGTGGGGTGGAGTAGAAGGACAATTCACATCATTTTCGTAGCTCAAACTCATTGTCACCGAGAAATCACTTTGACGGAATGGCTTTATTTCAAACAGGTATGTCAAGCGTTGTTATGAAAACGCCGAAAAAGTTGGTGAGTAGATTGTTAGTAGGAAGCGAAAACGCTTTAGGACAGAAAATGATTCACTTTCTGTACACGTGCGGCAAATAACCACTTTCTGCTTTGAAATGGAAGCGTACATGAGGTACTTTCAAAGTCAGTAGTCGAAAAAAATATTTTTTCCACAAATTATGAAAATAAATTGATTACCCTGCGTAATTTGGGTTGACATAATATTACTAAACTCCGAAGAAACTGAAAATGTTCTTGGAAGTGCAGTTTTTAGTAAACGTTTTTCCGATGATGTAAAGCAGGTTATTATCAAAATGATTGCTGCATATTCATATTTTCTTGTGTGCTTCTTCTGTCCTTAAATTTGCATATTTACGATTTAGAGCAACCTAAAATGAACTTCTATTTTTTGGCATCTAAAATAATAGTTAATAAGTTTAATTTAATTTTCGGTTACACTTTTATTCTAAATTTTTCTTTTTCTTTCAGCAGCTCTTTTGCATCCACTCCTGGACATAGGCCTCCCCTTGCTGCTTCCATTCGGATTGGTTCATTGCCATCTTCTTTCCGCTATTTCTTTATATCGTCGAACCATCGTTTCTGTGAACGACCTGCACTTCTTTTATTCCTTGGACGCCAATGTAGGTACTATTCTTAGTCTATTCGCGCTTTTAACTGTGAGAATCATTGTTTCCATACCATAAGTCAAGACTTGGAAAACACACAGAAGTGTTGGATTTTTTAATGTTGTTTCCAATTTTGCTACAGCAGCCCATGTTAGGCGAATACGCCTTGTTATTTCGGCTGTTTGATTTACTTTACCCAATGTTATGGTGTGTCCCAAATATATGTATTCGTTGACTCTCTCTATTTGTTGTCCTTCTAAGTGTACGTCGCCGCCGGGACCTGGATTGGCTTTATTCTTCAGGGCAAGGTGGACGGTAGAAGGGGTTCCGGGTAGAAGAAGAAACTCTTGGATGCGAAATCTAACGAAGTTTGGGTCGTTGAAAACAAAAAGTGATTTTGTTCCTATCCAGCAACAATACATAAAGTGTTTATGAAGCTTAATTTGTCAATTGAATTCAAGTACTCTGCACACAACTTAGTTTATCTATCTATCTTATGCTTCTTCCACAATTAATTAAAAAAATAAGTTGTCATGCATTATATCATTTTTGTAAAAATGCTTCCTAAGAAAGATACAGTCCCCCAAATTTAAGTTTAAAAAAATCGTTTTTTGTCATAACTGTCACCGTGATCTTTGGCCTGTCATCTATTCAATTTTATAGGCATATCGCTAATAAAGTTCGAATCGCCATATTAACAGCCAACGTCCAAAAAGGGTAAGGTAATTGAAGAAGAAAAAGATAATCTTAGTTTTGGAAAAGATGAGAAATCATACAGCAGTTTAGCCGACTTTTTGCAACTTCATTTTTGCATCCTCAGTCCAAGCTGTCTTTTTACTTCTTTGAAGTTTTTTTTTTGGAAACTTCTGAAATATGTAGATTTTGGAAAAAACTTGGCGTAACCTTGAAAAATAAAATAAACTTCTAAAAATATTAGGAAAATACGAAATAACATAAAAAGTGTGTTTTTGTAGAAAAACCTGACCTGACCTTAAAAAATTTCATAAATGGAAAGCATAAGAAATACATTGAAAATGATTCTGATCCTGTTTTTTTTTAACTAAAAAGTCATACTTCTTGCACCATCTAGCAAATTATTAAAGATTTATTCAAATATCTTTAACAAAAATCTTGTTTGTTAAAGATATTTGAAAGGAAGCAACCCCAAAACACAACTGTCTATTTTTAATCCTGAACTATAAAACTTAAACTGTGTCAACATTTTGTAACATACGAGGTTCAAAACTTATACTAGGTACTACGATTAATAATGATTCGTGTTAAACTTATATACAGTTTGGTTCTTCAAAACAATTTTTTTAAAAAAGTACTAACATAACCTGAAATGCACAATTTGGTCCGTAATTTTCCATAAGTTTTAAAATGTTCTCTTTCAAAAAGCACATATTTATTTTTATGTCCGATATCTCAGAAAACGATTGATTATACTTAGGCATAGAATATTATACATAAAATGTTTTTTAAATGACAAGCAGAATCCAAAAATGCCAAAATATACAGTGTGTCCAGAATAAGAAGGTCCTATGGGGATCTTAAAAACGGTATATGTGAAAACAGTTGGAGACACTCTTCTTCTTCATGTACCATATCCACGTCGGAGGTTGGCTATCATCACTGCTATCCTTACTTTGGAAACTGCGGCTTTGAATAAGTTGGAGCCGAACCATTCTAGTAAATTCCTAAGCCAGGATATTCTTCTCCTTCCAGCAGACCTTTCCACGAGCTTTCCCTGGATTATGAGTTGCAGAATCTCATACCTTCGACCTCTCATAACGTGTCTGAGGTATTGCAGTTTTCTCTTTTTAACTTCATGTAGGATCCTCACGCGTTTCTCCGTTCTTCTTAGGACTTTACGTTTGTAACATGTTCCGTACATGGTATTCTCATCATCCTACGGTATGTTCGCATCTTGTAAGCTTCCAATTTTCGCTCGCAATATACGTTCAGGGTCCAAGCTTCCACACCATATAGAAGGACGGGGAATACATAGCATTTAAGCATACGAGTTCCTAGGTCCAGGCTCAGATCGCGACGACAGAGCAGCTTCTTGACCCTCATGAGGGATGCACGGGCCTTTTCAATGAGAATCTTTATTCCTGAACAATAGTCCGCAGAAGAGTTGGCACTTGTCCCCCAGTAGTCACAGCTCTGGATTTTTTCCAGCTTTTCACCTTCCACATACAGATCCTCATTTGGCCCTTCAGTTTTGGTAACACTCATGTTTTTCTCGACTAGATGTGATGACGTTATTCAACATACTTTAAAGGTCGAACGTATTTTCGGCGAGAAGTACTATATCGTCCGCATAGCGCAATTTGTTCAGTGGAATGCCGTTAACTCGTATTCCACCTTCTCTATTTTTGAGGGCTTTGGTGAAAGTTTTCTCTGAATACAGATTGAAGAGGAGTGGCGAAAGTACATAACCTTGTCTGACTCCTCATTTGATTTCCACTGCCCTAGTTAGTTCGGATTGGGCGCGGACAGACGCACTTTTGTGTAAATACAGGTTCACAATTAGTTTTATATCTCTTTTGTCGAAGTTTTTTTGTTTCAAAGCGTCTATTAGTTGTTTGTGTCTCACTATCAAATGCTTTGTTATAGTTAATAAAGTAGGTGTAGACCTTTTGATGGACATCAAGACATTGTAGGCAAACAAGGCTTCCCTCGAACCACTTCCGTTTGTAAACCTTCTAATCATTTTTATAATAAACGAGGCTTGCCTGTGACCTGAGTAGTTTCTCTACCATCCCTCACTACGCACCCCTAAACGTGACAATATGTTCTTCCAGCTTCTTATAAATTCTACGGTGGATGACTTAGAGGAAGATCTTTAATGTGTGGCTCATTAGGCTGATTGTACGGTGTTCTTCGCATTCTGCTTCTTAGGAATTAGGACACACTTAGACCGAAGCCACTCATCCTCTGGTATTATTTCTGTTTCATAGATTTTTTCCTGCTCTAAACTAATTTAGGCTTCAGAAACTCAAATCCGGTGTCAAAATGACGTTAACTGGTACCATTTTCTAAATAAATAATTATATATATTTAATAAATAAGTAACTTTTGTCAAAGTAAAATTAGAGAATTTTAGCTTTTATTTTTTTACAGCTAAACGGTGCATTTTATAAGAAAATTGTATGTATGATAAAAGTTGCATCCTGTCAAGACATTTATGGTATTTTGGTATTCATTTGCTATCTACGGTCCTATGATGTGTCCAGACGGAATATTTCAAATAAGCGAGTAATTCCCGATTAAGTGAAACGATGTAGAAACAATGGATGGCCTGGACAAAAAAAAATATTTTTCTCCAATACCAAAAATAAAAAAGTTAATTATTATCGTAGATCATTAAATTCGGAATAAAAAATGCTTTCAGAATCTGTTAAAACTTAAAGTTGATGATGGTACTGCAAAAACGAAACGTCAGGATTAAAAACTGAGCAAGCCAGTTTAAAGACTACCTTTTAAAGTTTTGACCTAAAATTAACAAAAAAATTGTAAATCAAAACATTTTTTCAAAATATCTCAAAAACCGAACTGATGTTTTCTTAAAGTAATTTCATTAAGGCTATTATTAGGCAACTTTTTTTTCATTTAACCAAATCTGTATCTCTAACGGTTTTCAAGATCCCCGTGGCCCTCCTTATTCTGGGCACACTGTATGTACAGGGTGTACCATTAAAATAATAAGCAATAAGCAACTTGATATCTACTTCCTGTTAAACCGGAAGTGGCAGAAAGATTGTAAATATTTTAAAAATATGCTACGCATCGAATTTTCCAAAATTTCTAAATTCTATAAATATTTGATCCTAATAAATGATTTCGATGGCAAACCCTGTATTTATTATAAACAATTATAACAAAATATTTAGTAACTTCATATGCAAAAAATTTTATACTAATTAAAAATGCGAGTGACGTAAGCCCAATTTTAATGATTTTCGTATAGCTTCCAAATAGGACTATTTATATTGCAAACGATTAACACATCCGTTTTTGGAACATCCTTAAATAGTTTGAACATAAATAATACCGAAAAATATTTATTAAATACACTCAGTGTTGCCAAGTCTTTGAAAAATTCCTCATCTCTAGAAAATTAGAAGCACATTTGGATATTTAAGAAAAACTTTATTTTTTCTCTTGAAACCTGTGTAAATACTAGTATAAAGCTCCATTTAACATTAGATACTTGTGACGTGTATCTGTTTATTTTGAGAATATGTCAATCTGTCATAAACTCGGAAACTGTCAAATACCACTTCATAAAGCCATAAAACTACAAAACTTGTTTAAAAGTAATACAATCAGTGCAAATCATGTCATTACGCAGTTTATAGTTTCATGAGTAGAAATTGGATATATCACTCCATAAAGCTATAAAACTGCAAAACATGTTTAAAAGCAATACAGTCAGTGTAAATTATATTATTATACATTTTATAGTTTTAAAAAATAAACTCCATGAAACTATAAAACTATATAACATTCCCACATAGCAAAATTGTTTGCTTGGAATATGCCTGGCAGTTACTGTCAGACAAGACAGGGTATATTCTCAAATATATGCCAGATATGTGCCCAGTATATGAAAGTGTATATTCCCAATACGTGCCTGGTATATTACTTTGTCCCTTTTAGTTCATGTGCCAGGCATGTTTTTCAGGATTCTAAAAATAACATTGATGTAGGCGGAAATTTCAAAATACGCGTTGTAATCTTCCTGTGCTTGAATTAGCTCAACGGCTGAATGAAAAAGTAAGATTTTAAAATAAGACATATTCATATTTTGCTTTTCTTATAACCATTTATACTTCATACTATATTTTCATTATTCTTATATAATAAGTTCATTCAGTTTGAAATAGTGTGTTGTATTTTGTAACAATTTTATGAAACTGTTTTCAATTTATAACAAACTATACTATAGACCAGTTTTCACTTCTCAGACACACCCCTGGCATATACTTATTGGAATATTTAAAAAGTTAAATTTGTATCAGCCGGGCATATTCCAGGAATATTCTCAAATTCATATGCGGCTAGTCATATGCCTGGCATGTATTTCTCACATGAATATTCTTTATTTGTTATGTAAGTTGCTTAATGACAGTACAAATCATATTTAATGCTTGTTTATAGGTCTGTGTGGTGCTTAAAAGCAGGTATTGTAATTGATACAATTGTAAATCATATAAAATCTTTGTTTTTAGTTGCATGAGTAGAAATTGTACAGTCGTGACGTGTATCTGTGCAATTTAATCGTATGTCAATCTGCTGTATTCTTGGAAACTCTCAAATACCACTTCATGAAGCTATAAAATTACAAGACTTGTTTAAAAGCAATACAATCATTGTGAATTATTTATTTATTATGCATTTTATAGGTTTATGAATACAATTTTGACAGTTTTGTCATAAAAATAAATAAGAAAGTAGAATTCAAGCAAAACGTAAATCTGGTAGCAAAATCAGTGAAATATGGCAATTTTTTAAAAATCCTTTTGAGAAAATATATTTAAGGGTTGGCAACACTGTATGTACTATAAAAACAGTGCCGCAAACATACAAACTAATTTGGAGTAATAAAATAAAGATTAAGATTAATAAGGCAAAAGTAGTGTTCAATTAAATTATTTATTTAGAAATGTATTTCTTTCAAAACGTTTACTACTCAATTAAATAGTCATTAAAATAATGTGTTTTATCGGAAAAAAATAAATAAAAACGGAAATAGTACACAATTTTTATTAATAAATTTCAATCGGATATTGATACATATAATATGATGATTTACGTACAAAAAGATGCAAATGGCAGCCATAAAAAGATGATGAAAATAATAATCGAAGTTATAAAAAAAAAAATTGCAGTTTCATTACTGCTTACTGCTCATAAATTATTGTATACCTAATTTAATATAATAAGTCATCAAAGCGATTTTAGTAATTAGTATCAAGGCTTTATTTAAGGTCATTAATTAACCAGCAAGGAAGTAAACACGAACATTGATCAACGATCCGTTGAAACATTGTAAAGATGTAAAAATTTTTTTAGGACATTGAAAAAATTTACAATTTTTGTTTTGGTCCACTTTCATATACAAAACCTTAAATTTGCCGAGAAAATGCAAAAAACCGGTTTGAAATCGTATTTATTATAGTTATGGTCACTTTTATGAATAACCTCAAAGTTTCTGAGAAAAATACAAAAAAACAACAAATTTTTGCATGTTTGTTAGTTTTTATTTCTCATTTCCGAAAAAATAATTGTATTTTAACGAAACTTGGTAAAAGTATATCTCTTTTAAGTGTCAAGTTCAAAAGTGGTAACTTCCCATTTACAAACATGCTCAAACTTTGAAAAAATTAAGAAATTAATTAAATTAAGATACTTTTTTTCATTTTTCGAATCCTCATTAACTTTCCTATCAAATAACCTAAAGAAGCAGTAAAATAGTCGGTAAAGTCAGGGAGAAAAGCGACTTCAACCTTTCAACTTCCAGAATCACAGTTTTAAAGACAGTCTGCGACAAAATTGCCTGTAAAACTTGCTTGTAGTGTCTGCATCACATTTGTAAGCACATTTTTGATATCCTCATTAAATTTCCTATCCAATAAACTAAAAAAAAACACCAAATAATTCAGTACATTCAGGGAGAAAAGCGCTGATCAAATCAAGTTTAATTAACAGTCTGTGACCGGATCGCATTTTTAAGAACATTTTTGAAATTATCATTAAATTTCCTATACAATAGTCTAAAAAAACACTAAGTATGGGGTAGAGTCCGGTAGAAAAGCGCTGTCAAAATTTGAACTGTAAAAATAACGGTTTAAGAACAGTCTGCGACAAAATCATTTATAAAATCCAGTTGTAGTAACTGGGTCACATTTTTTTAAATCTTTATTAAATTTCCTATCCAATAATTAAAATAAAAACACAAAAAAGTATTGGTACAATCCAAGAGGAAAGTGTTCAAATTTGAAACGTAAATATGACCGTTTAAAGGACAGTCTGCGACAAAATTGCCCGTAAAACCCACTTGGAGTAATCAGATCACCTCTTTAAGCAAACTTATGAAATTCACATTAAATTTCCTGTGCAAAACCATAAAAAAAACAGTCAAATAGTCGGTACAGGCGGGGAGAAAAGTGCTGTCAAAATAAGAACTGTAAAAATGACAGTTTATATTTAACAGATCCTATTTTGTACCTACTTCTTGTATATTCGCAAATTTTATTCGAATTTTTTAAGTATTCCATAAAAATCGAAATAAAAGAGAATTAACTGGCTATTAAAATTGTTTAGTCTGGGAAAAACAAATAAGCAGCTTTAAATTGTATTTCGGTGTTTATGCAAATTTTCTGCTGGTAAAAGAATTCTTAAACTGAAAATTCTGCAATTAAGCTAGAAATGCAAAATAATAAATTTTCTCTAAATCAATTAAGGTTCAGCTGAATATTAAATGATCATAATTATTGCTATTAATGTTTTATACAGTTACAAGGCGATTTGCCAATCTCATTTGAAAATAAGTGAATAACGGGTTTTAAAGGTTAATATTCTTTCTCATGTCAGGGGTAATTTATTTTTTTAATATCAAAAGTGGTTTTTCTTTTAAGTTGAATTTTTCAACGTGCATAATTGAGTATTCCATTACTTTCAATAAAAAATTCTTGAATACACAAAATGTTCCAAAGCCATTAAGTACTTGCGTAGAAGCCTCCACACCTATTCTCCTCCTCCTTCACTATTTTAAATGGAACATCCTGTATATTATTATATTTTTCGATTCTCCTAACGATTTCAAGTATGTTTTATAGGTATATCTATGACACTCCAAAATGTAAAAATGTAATTTTTCAATCTCGAAAACCGTTGCAGATAGATATAGGTTATGATACATGAAATATCTAAAAGCACAATTCATACAATAATATAGAGGGTGTTCCATTTAGAATAAACCAGCTGGTACCTACTTTCGATAATAACCATCCTGTATTGTATTTTCTTTAATATACAAATAATTACTAAATACTTTATTACTAATTATAGAAATGTAGCTTATTTTCCATATAAAGAAGGTTTTAAAAGTTTGGTCAAGTATTTTTTTCACAACCTTTAATCATGATATTTTTTTAACAGATTCAACGAGCGTATAATGATGATTACATTTGAGTGAATAATAACCATTATTCATTTCTAGGAAAAAATCTGGGTGACAATTACATTAAAAATGCAATACATTCACAATGTACATAACAATTGCCATTCAGGTCTTCTCATGTAAATAATATTCTGATTGTTGATACTATTGCCAGATTGGCTGTGGGGAGTGCATAATGAAATAAGAATGATTTGGTTGGTCAACAGCAGTGATTTTCAACTTAAAATTCAACTAAGGTGTGGAATTGATACCATTAATCAATCTAATAAACCATCTGGAATGCGTATATTATTTGATAGTCGTAGAGAGAAACCACAACCACGATCACTTGTTAAAGACCTTCCTCAGAGAGTGATACATGTGAAAATTAGAACGAGATGTGATAGAACCAGTTTTAGATTTGGCTTTGAGACCAGAATGCGTATTCTTGAAATGAGGGAAGGAAATTATCAAGACAAAGGCTTGTAGAATGTGCCCTCCTGTCACATTCTATCAACACTTCTCTTGAGAATTCCCTTCCCAGTTTTCAAGAATTAGGCCCCAGGGAGACTCTGTTCTCTCTCACTGTACTACAACAGAAATCAACGCAAGGACGTATTTGCCTTCTTCGTTGTTAACGAAAAAGCGTTTGATCAGGTTTTTGAAGCAGTGCAGAAAGCGGGAATTAATCTCCAAATCATACAGAAAATAGTAGAGATATCACCTCTGGCTATTTTAAAAAATAATTCAGGGCTGATTAGATATTTGATGCCTACTCAGTTCGGTTAAATTAGCTTGTAATGTCGACTGCTACTCTTACCCATAGACACTGCCGGAGATGTACTGCATCATTGCTTCTTTTGGTCGCGTTCTTGGACTTTTCTTTGATTAACACAGGTCACATCGTTTACAATATACCTAAACGCACCTTCTGCAGTTAATCCAGTATAAGCAGTATCTTACTTTGACAAAAGTTCGGATTGCTCCAAAGTGTCTTTTAGTCCTCCTCTAATTTCAAATCTTTACTCAAGCATTTTCTGATTACAGATCTTTTGAACATAAATATCACTACAAACATAGTAATAACCAAACATGGATACACCAAACAAAGTTATCAGCACATGAACCACGAACGTGTATTTTAGCTAGTCACACGACTTGCTAAGTTAGGTTAGGGCACCTCACAAAACACACAAGCTGACATTTTATGACAATGTCATTGGTGTGTGGCACTAGCACTACACTTTTATGTTCCTTTATCTAACTAATAACTTTTACTAAACTAAATATTACATTCTTTGATTATATCTTTGATAGTAGCCCTCCAATGACATTTCCTTAACAGTCAGCTCCAACGCCAGAATAAATTCTAGGTAAGTATAGCGATCTCTTATAAAAAATTTATATGAGCACGCAACAATACAATTAAAAAATAACAAAGATACGAAAATTGTCAAAATTAAATTAAAGCGAGAAGTCCTCCAAAGGGATACAGTATTGCCAAAGCTTTTCACTTTGGCTCTGGAAGACGACTTCAAAAAAGTCAGTGGGAGCAAATAGGAATAAAGATTGATTTATCATTTCTTAATAATCTACGCTTTGCAGATGACTTTTGTCATCATTTCCAGCAACTTATGCAAACAGAAATGTTGCATCAATTGAATGAAACTTCTAAAAGTTAGGACTGACAATGAAAATAAGCAAGACCAAACCAAGGCTCATATCAACATAGGCGAACAGATAGTGGAGAATGTCAAAGAATACGTTTATCTAGGTCATACAATCAAACTAGAAACAGAAAAGCAAACACCGGAGATAACTGTGAGACTATAATAAGTGAGACTCACGTGGGCTACCTTTGGTAAACCTAAACACTTACTGTAAAACACTGACATCCCAATGAATCTGAAACGGGAGGTCTATGATAAATTCATTTTGCCGGTGACAACGTACAGATTGGAGATCACAACACTGACTAGCCAGAGTGCTGATCGCTTGAGGGTGGCTTAGAACGCTATGAAACGTGCTATATTGGGGATTTCTCTTAGAGATAGAGTGAGAAATCAAGAAATTAGAACAAGGATTTTGCAGACGAAATATCACGAGTGGCCGAGTTAAAATGAAGCTGGGTAGGGCATTTTGCACGCCAGAACAGTGAGAAATGGACCATCAGGGTTGTACTTTGGGAACCTAGAGAAGTAGAGGTAGGCCACAAAGACGCTCGATAGAAGATATCAAGGAAAAAGTCGAAGCTGGTTTCAGATAGCACAAGACCGGCAGAAGTGGAAGACGCGGAGAGGCCTATGTCCAAAAAGGGTTGAAAGAAGGCTGAAGAAGAAGAATTATATCTTTGATACAGTTCACCAAACTTACAATCTATAGGTAGATTATTGGCCTGTGGTCCGTGACAAAACACAGGAATTAAATGCTTGATCACTTGTACTAGACGTTTCGATACAGACTGATGGTTTCTTAATCAGTGGTACAAACAAGAAACGCAAATCTAACAATAGGCAGACCATTGACATATTATTAAAATGGACGTGGCGATAGACAGAGAAGACGATCCCGATGTTGAATGAGAGAGGTATATAGTGCGGTATTACAAGCTACGCGATCCCATTTAGTTGTAGGTTTTTTCAGTGTTGTTGTTGTCGACTATAAGATCGATCCATAATTAATACGTCAATGAGACCCCTTGGGACATCAGTCGCAACCCAGTATCACGGTGATTCTGGACCAGGAGGGTAAAGGGCAAGCGTTTGAGCTTTGGTTTTTGAAAGGGCTTGTTGGTTTGGCGCTGAAAAAGCATCTCCAAATACAGTTTATAGCAGTTGGGTATAAAAACGTAGCAACCATATAAAACTTACAATTTTCACAACAGGGTTAATATCATCAGAGTTATATGTGAAGTGCGATCGTCGGTCTATTGTGGCTCATACTACAATCTCTTCGATCACAGCTAACTTAGAATATCCAACTCTTCCAGGAACCGGATGACCTTTCTGGGCAAGATGTGGAGTGCTTTCTGTCCAAAAGCGCAAAACCTGGAACTCGCGAGAGCCGGACAAAAGCATAGTAGCTGCCGACTCGTCGCGTTACATGCATCAGCGGCATTCGGCATTATCATCAACATGCCAATGCGGTGCATGTGGGCCCTTAGGCGGCAATGACCGGTATATAGTCCCGTCATAGCCATTTAAGTGTCTGCTCATTCATAAATTCCTTGGAATGGACCATCCCCGGCATTCCCAGCCATGAACCGAGTGTTCTTCGTTGCACCACTCTGAAGCGATACTTTTTGCTTCACTGTGAGTGGTTTCGCAAGTTTATCAGCCCTGGCATTACCTGTGAAGCCGGAATGACCCGTATTCAGTGCTTCAAGATAGCTGCTCCTCTTTGAAAGATACGGATCCAAACGACCTTATCCAATCATGCTCCTGGAACAGATTTCGATCGCACACAGTCTCGCCTGGAGGAATCTTAAGAAAGTTCCTTTAAGTTTCCTCATGTGGTAATCAAAATCTTTACCAATAACCCTTGTGTCATCCGACGTAAAACAAACTTTATTAACTGCTTGAAGGACATCACTTTCAATTGGTATAAACAGTGGCACAATCTGGTCTTTTCTTTGCCATCTTTATGAACTTTTACCTGCCAATAACCAATCTTCAGGTTGCTTCTAGACAACCTTTAAAGGACTATATTAGACGACAGGCAACTACCCTAAAACAGCAATATGTTTGTAGAACATAAGTTTCAAACGAAATTTATTAGATGCTAACACTTTATTAGACGCCTACGGTTTAATCTTTAAAATTCCTTTCCCTATAATTACAACGAGTAATTAGATAAATATCAGGAGACGTAAAACTTTTGGAAACTCGCAATACAACTTCCTTTTGTGTATTGCGATTTTGTTAAAAATACATAAATCCCATAACTTTAAAAGAACAAAGGAAAGGAAAAGTGACTTGTTTTAAATAGTCTTTAAAACGAGCAATAAAAGTAAATTTAATCCCAGTATAGAAGTAATTACATAAGTTAAGAATCTCATTGAAAGTTTGTGATAATAGTTTTGTTTGGGTTATTAATTCTGAACTCTTTCAAATATGAGTTTTAAACCCGTTATTTGTACACAGCAAGGCATATCCCATACAGCGAGAGCAGTTCAGTATCATAAAACACTACACTTCTCATGCACGGCCTGTATAGTAACAGCACTGACAGACTGTAAAAGGAATCGGTTTAGTAGTTCTTTACGAAAATTTTTGTTCTCTTTAAAATTATTCGTAACTTCACTGTTTCTGAGTTTGTGGTTTGAAATTTGAACACCCTGTAACTCAGTTATTTTTGGGAGTTCAGGGTGGTTCAACCACTTAAAAGAACCATTTTGAGCTCCTCTTTCGAATAGTGAAGAATAATTTCTATCTTAAGAATTGCGTACAGGGTGGCAAAAATGGGGAACTACTATAATTATCTTGCACACCTGCAAACGGTGTTGGATTAAGGAGTTGATTAGAAATATTTTTTGTCTCTTGCATTTTTTTTTTAACTTTCACCGGTTTTGAGTTCAGTTAAGAGAAAAACTGGTTTGGTGCAACAAATATTGAAAATACTTGAGATTGTGGTCTGAAATTTGAACAGGACAGTCAGGAACAAAATCGCTTTTAAAACCCACTCGGAGCAAGAAATTTATGGTTTTAAGCACATTTTTGGAACCTTCATTAAATTGCCTATTCAATAATCTGAAAAAAAAAACAACAACTTTTGGTAAAGTCAGTGAGAAAAGCGCTACCAACATTTAAACTGCCAGAAACACAGTTTGAAAAAACAGTCAGGGACAAAATCGCCTGTAAAACCACTTGGAGAAAGAAAATGGCTCTTTTAAGTACATTTTTGGAATCCCCATTAAATTTCCTATTCAATATCCGGAAAAAACACTACAAAATTTGGTACAGTCAGGGAGAAAAGCGGTGTCAAAGTTTGAACGGTCAGAAACACAGTATTTGTAATTTACCAGTAATTTATCCAACACTAATTTTAAATATTATCTTATTCTATTTTTCGATTGAAAGAATTGATTCCCAATGGAAAGTCCAATAGGCGCTCATTTTGCTGCAATGTTGTCAAACACATGAATTTTAAAAATGCATTGAGTTATGTTATGTTATACTTAATTATAGTTAGTATGTTAGTATGTGCTCGGTGAAAATGTTCTGATATATTTGTCTGAAAAAAAAAAACAAAAAATCGACAAAAATATCATATTATATGTTAGGTTATATTTTTTACGTGGAATCAGCAGTGTCGGCCATTTTTCCCAATTATTTATATCATTTTATTTTTGTCACTGATAATAATATTTTTTTGAGATTTCGGTTTCCTAATTTCTTTCTACAAAGCACTTTATCATTAGTAATAAGTAAAATTACAAAATTAGAGATCCTTTTTGCTTGAAGACATTACCTCTGATTGCAGTATTTCATATTGCGTATAAAACCCAGCTGCACTTAACGATAACTGGTCGTAAAAACTGTTTAGAAAATAGAAGGAAACCTTACAGAAATTTAAGGAAACATTCAAGCGAAAAAAGTCATAATATTGCAATATCTGTCATAAAGTAATGCAAATATTTGGAATCATAATTGGAAAAACAAGCAAAGTTTAGCACAAAATATGTACTTTGGACAAATGCCAGATTGATTTTAGGAGCTAACGAATGATTCCCATTTTTATGTTATTGGCATTAGTCACTGGTTTAATAGTCTAATTTAATGATTTCAAGGTTTAATCCAGTTTTAAGTGATATTTAACCCGTTTGATTTAAATCGATTTCAGAGAGAAATCCTATTGACACTGCGAGGAAAATGCATTTTGCTTTGTTCCACTCCAGGTTTTTCTATTTTGAACTTATTGGCTGAATTTAATATCATTTTATGAGAAAAAGGAGTCGTAGATGTCACCTACGTTGTACAAAAAAGTAATGTGTGTAATTTGATGCTTCTCGTTTCAGATTTTGTTGGTAAGAAATGGTAAATTGGGCTATTATGTAATTAGTCTGCGTCAAAATGTCCCACAATTTCTGTCCACATTCCTGAAAAAAAAAACAGAAGCAATTTTCTTGAAACCGGCTATAACTACAGAAGAAATAAATGATAAAAAATGTTTTTAAGTGAAATAAAATTTCCGAATTTTCTAAGAAAAAAATGATCATTGGCGCATTAAAAATGTTTGGGGGGCTAAAACTGACAACCCCAGAAAAAATTATATCCTTAATAAGAATATAATATAACTTGAACTGAATAGGTATGTCAAAAAGTCTTAAAAAAGTGAAAAACGCTTTGTTAAAACAGTTTACAAAAATAAAATGGTTTGTCGCTATTTTCTGAAAAGATTTTATGTTTAATTATTTATTTAATTGAGAAAATATTTTCTAAGTTTCTTGCATAGTTTCTTATTTTAGTAGTTTTAGTAACAACCAAATAAACACAACTACGTTGAAGAAACGTTGTACTAAAACTCAACCTAGTTGATTTTGGGAGGTCGAAAAAATAAAGTAAAAATGGCGCTTGAATCAACTTTGAATTAACTTGCAACAGCAACGTTGATTTGCGTCTATTTAACGTTATTACTCAGTAAGCACAACTACGTTGAAGAAACGTTGTAGTAAAACATAAATTAACGTTGAGTTTGGTAGATTGCTAAAGGTTAAAATATAGTAAAATATGCCTTTTGAATCAATTTGCAACAACAACGTTGATTTTCAAATGTAACTTAACGTTGTGCAAGAAATGTTTTACATCAATTTGCAATTTTTATAAAACGATTCGAAAATATGATTAACTACGTGGTTGTGCAAATGTAATACAATGTTTTATGTCATTCCCGTTTAACAGTAACATAACGTAATAACGTTGAATTGCAGTGTAATATAAACGTGTTATAAGAACGATAAATGTGCAACGTTGATTCAACTTTAATTAAGAAACGTTGTAATCACACAGAAACCCGAAATATAAAAAACTGTTAAATTTTACTTGTTACGAAACAAATAATTATAAAACAAGGGCATTATGAAACGTTGTTTTGACGTTATATTATGGTAATGGTTTGATCAACATGATTTCAACTATAAAACCACAACCAAAAATCAACGAAAAACGTTAAAACAACGGTCAGAACGTTGTTTCAAACGTGTATGTGTTTGTTGGGAAATACGATGTCATTTAGGTACATTTTCACTTAATGGGTTGAAAACCCATTAAGATAGTGGCTTATTTGAAGCAAATTTAATCCATAATGATATTTTCTATTGTTTTTGTGGTAATTAGAGCTTTTTATGGACCTATTGGAAGTGAAATATTTAATTAGACATTCTAAAGATGACTTTCACAACAATCTACAGATATATCAAATACGTAAAAATTCTCTTTGAAAAAATGGATAGTTTCTTAATTTATTTAGTAACAAATAAAATTGAATGTAGTTTAACACTAATTTAAACGCTTTTCAAGTGATTTTTTGCCAGTTAACACGTTTGCAACGAATTAAAATCGGTCTGAAATATACACTTGTCAGAACTGCTAAAATTATATTAAAAAACCCATAAACAAGCATTAAGTATGTTTTGTACTGATTGTACTGCCTTTAGAGAATGTTTTATAGTTCAATAGTTTCATGAAGTTGTATTTGACAGTTACCCCCGACCACCCTCTAAACTAAAATTGACAATGGCGACGACAGAATGTCAAAAAGTCAGCCCCGATTGACAGCAGACAGAAAATGTTATTCTTAACCCAGGTCACCTGTTCATTGGCGAACACAAAGTAAACAAACCTAAAACTAGGTCAAAGTTAAAGTCTTATAATACCTGCTAAGCTAAACAGCAAGTGATGAAAGAAAAAGGGTAAGTTGTGTTGTGTCACCAGGAAGTCGACAGTGCAAGTAACCGCAGCTCAAAAAAGAGGGGAGAAGGAACTCTGTAAAAAGAGCAGGGAATTGAAAAAAGGAGTGGAAGAGTGTCTCACTTAATCATTGAGGCAGACGACATCAGAAACCGTCGAAACTTTAGCCATCTCCAGGGATTCAAGCAAATCGAGAAAGAAACCCTTTTGACAAATGTGTAGAACTTTGAACCCTTCTTCTATGTTAAAGCTGTGATGATTGACGTTCAGATGTCTAGCAAAAAGGGATTTCATGTTAACTGTGCTCAAATTCGGGTTGTTAGAGTGCTGATCAAACTCTTTGATATGTTCATTTAGGCATATCTGAAGCCTTCTGCCTTTCTGACCAACGTAAACCGCATTACAGTGAGGACTGCAAGAAAGTTGGTAAACTCCGGATTTCTGAGGAGTGGGAGTTGGATCCTTTGAGTTAAACAAGAAGCTTTTTGCTGTTTAAATACATTTTTAATTTGAAAATTTTTAATAGATTGCCAATAAAAGGAATAGAAACATATTTAGTGGTTTCTTTAATATCTGACGTAATTAAGCATCTGTTAATAAATTTGTTGAAATGGTTGTAATAAACTTTGTTAGACACTGGGAAATCATTTCTGAAAGCAATAACTCTTATGCAAGAAAGCTCCTTGTTAAAATTTTCTTGTAACATGAGGATATTAAACAGGCGGTGGAAAAAACAGTTTTGGGAAGCAATTTTCTGGTTAAAGGGTGATTAGATGAATAAGGGATTATGTTGTCTGTGCTTGTGGGAAACAGAAAATTCTATGTGATCAGGTAATCTATGAAGTAAAATATCAAAAACGAGTAGTGAATTATTTGATTCTACTTTCATGGTTAAAGAAATCAAAGGGTGTAAATTATTAAGAAAATCACACAAGTATTGGATATCCATCAGATCCCCATCAAAAACACATATTATGTCCTCCACGTAGCGTTTATAGAAAAATATCGAAAAGTTGGGAGTGCCTTTTCCAAGTTAGACATAAAAATCTCCGCCAGGAGAGGAGGCTAGAGCCCATAGCTAGTCCTACTGTTTGTGAATACAAATTGTTGTTGAATTGGAAATAGTTTTGTTCAACTATAATTGAAGCTAAAGAAACCAGATTATCAACTTGGTTAAAGTCAAGTTTGTAACAGCTTAACAACAGGTCCCTAACAAATGAAATACATTCTCGATGGGGAATGCTAGGAAACAAATTAGAAACGTCGAATGAAACCATAATGGCTGTGTCTGATAAAGCAATATCTTTAAGATCTTTGCAAAGTTCAGTAGAATTCTTGATGGAAAAAACCCTCTCAAACTTAGTAACTTGTAGGAAAAATTCATTGAACATTCGATTCCAACTACAAGCCTGCTCATTTGGGCACGGCAGGATATGGGCCACAGACCAATGTCCGCTCCTACTAATGCCAAGCGATCATCAGATCTACAAGCTCGTGCCCTCAAATCTCTTCAAAGTCATAGTTCCTGATAGAGAGGAGTGGGGGGCCGATTACGGATCAGGATTCCTCCGGAATAGCGACGTCTGGTACACAGACGGATCGCTAGCAGAAGGACGCGCGGGGGCCGGCATCTTTGTCAGCTCCAGACCCTTGTCACAGAGTATCGCTCTCGGCAGTTACACTACAGTCTTTCAGGCTGAAGTATACGCCATCCTTGTCTGCGGGCTGGTTCTCCTATCCGATCCGAAGAGATGTGGCAGAACAGTTATCTGTTCCGACAGTAAGGCTGCAATCAGGGCCATTGAGGCCGATGAGGTGGGGTCCACGCTGGTAATGGAGTGCAAAAGTACCTTGGAGGCCCTGTCTCGGGCGGCGGGGTCGGCATCGCGTGGGTACCGGTACACACGGGCGTCCCCGGCAACATGGATGCTGACAGACTCGCCGGCTTTGGAACTAGGAAACCGCTCTCAGGACCTGAACCTAGTGTGGGGATCTCCTATAGCACGGCGGTTCGCTAAATAGAAAGCATAGCTGGAAAACTTTTCCAACAACGCTGGGCAACTGCTCCCGGCATGAGACAGGCAAAGGACCTAATATCTGGTCCGTGCCCCAAACGAACTAAACTTCTGCTAAACCTAAACAGAGGTAAACTACGAACGGTAACTGGTCTAATGACGGGTCACTGTTATCTGGCGCGGCGTATGCACATACTGGGATTTCACCAAGACCCGGCCTGCAGAGGCTGCTTGGAGGAGGAGGAAACACCGGGGCATGTACTTGGTGACTGTCCCGCCTTTACTCGCCTTCGTCACACTTACCTGGGACAGCCAACGCTGTGGCACCGAGAACTAAGGGAGTTGCATCGGACCAGCATCGTTAGATTCATTGAATCAACGGGACTGCTGTAGCTTTGGCTAGCGGGACGCGACGGGTCCATCTGAGGCCTATGCGTATACCTGGGTTAACAGCCCCCCGCAACACCAAACAACAACACTTAACCCCAGGGCTGCTGTCCCCTTTTACAGAATGACAGCATGATTTTGGAATTTTGTACTATAGTCTATCCGGCGAACCTACGGAGTAATAAAAGCGAAAATTAGGAGGGGTTGACCCGCCCCGTCCATTAGTATTGGTCTATATCCGGTCCGTTTTACAATATAATATCTTCTTCTCTCTCTAATATAAGGACTTCTCGGGTCTCATGTCTCGATTCACTTTTACGTACCTGTTTTACAGTGTAATGCGGACCGACCAAAGTTGCCGCCCATCGAATTTTATTACTCCGTAGGTTGGCCGGATCGACTATAGTAGCTTTTTTGTATAATTTTTTTACATTCAACATGTTCTTCTAGTCCCTAATGATGAGCTGCTTCTGCGCTCGAAACATGTTGGGCAGTTTTTAAATAGGTTTATGGCCTACTAAACTACTTCAATCTGAAAATGAAGTGGCTGTGCGCTGTCGAGAAAGCTGGCAACACTGATTTGACAGTTATGACAGAAGTGTGTGGTTTGGTTGAGAAATTAAAAAAATATGTTAGATGGATAATAGGGCTAATGTTGTTTTAGCACATGTTCGAACTTCCATTTTTTATTAAAACCTAACTGTTGGAAAAATGAAAAGGGTAAATTTTATTAGTGTATACAGTTCATTTCAAACACCTAACATTTAAACCAATTTGGCTCACTCTGTATGTCTTATGTCGTTTGATATATTATAGTAAACCATTACGTAAAATGACTCTCTGAATTTTGCCCAGAAATTAAGAAAAAAACAATTGAAATTAATTAGTTATTTGCGTGATGTAAAGGTTGTGTATTTTTAATCAAATATAATCAAAGTGTTTCGTCATATAGAAAAGAGCAAGGATTTTTCTAGGTTGAATCGACAAAATCTGGGATTATGCAAACGCACTCATTTATATTGCATTCAATAATAATTATTGAAATTGTTAATAAATTTTAAAGACACAGTGACTACGTTTATGTCGTACGCTGTTAATCCAATCGACAAAGCGAATTGAATTAAGAATTATTCAATCGAGTATTTATCGTGTTTTACTTACATTTGATAATTTTGGATTATTGGATGCGTTTGAAAGATCCGTAAGGATCGAAAAAATATCACTATTCAAGCAGAAAGATATACAACATATCCGTAATTCTTATCTACCAGCAGTGTCACAAATGTTACAGAAATATAGGTATGTATTTTACCTATAAAAACCCTACCTTGTCGGCAAATCAACATCTGTTTCGCAGTAACGAAAACAAAACTCAAAAAGTTTGGTAATTTAAAATTAATAGTACACACTTTAAGTAAAAAAGGCGAGCAAATTAATGTGTCCATGTCAAGTCAATCCTGTTTACATCGAACATCCATGGCATGGACGTCACCGTTTCAATCGGATAGAGCATTTCGACCCTGTTATTGTTTAGAATTGATTAGTCAATCCGAATCGTTAATCCGCGTCGTTTATATCGAGGATTTGATGTAAACGTAGTCATTGACTTTTAATTATGTTTTGATGTTGAATCGCTTCTTAAATTGCCTCGAACATTATCAATTTTCTAAAGTTGTTTGTAAAGTGTAATCAATCAGAGAAATTTGTCATAGAAACGCCCACGCACATGGAAAGTATGCGCTTTTTTTCGATAATCAATTGATGCACCGTAATAATGGAAAACATCGGAATAAATTGTTATTTACGCTTTTATGTTAAGTAAAGCGAAACGATACAAACAAGTCAGAACTTATTATTCTGCTATAAACCTTCAGATATTATTATGATTTATTACAAATGGTATTATAGTGGCGAGAGAAACATAAACAAGTAATATTGAGGGCTGCGATCGATATAATATTATGTCAATGTTTGCAATATATGTTTTGTATTAAAGTTACTTGGGTTATATGGGAAAAAGAAGAAAATTCCATACAGCTCTCCTTCAAAAAATAGAAGAAAAAATGGTTTATATCCGACATTTAAAAAGATAATTTTGAATATTTTGATATCGTGATAAAGCTTGAAAAATAACTTTTAAAGATGTAATTTTCGACTTTGCTTTTTATTAAAAAAAGTTTGAAATCTGGCAAAAATGACTTTTATATAAGCACTATTTTTCTACAAAAAACGAAAAAAAGTATTGAATTGGTTTACTAAAATTGCTCTGCTACTTTTCGAGATTCCTATGAATTTTTAAAATTGGTGTTGCCAAAATTGTCATTTTAGGTCATTAAGCAACCGAGATGTATTCGACTTGACTACTGCCGTGTTTACCTAGCTACAAAAAAAACTGTTTTCCTGTTGTATCTACAGACCCCAGGCTGTACACCCTAAAAACTCAGGGCTGTATTTACCCTAGTTCCGGAGATAATAATTTTTAAAATTGGTCCTGCTAAAACTATCACTTTTGGTGATTTTTATTAAGCAACAGCTGTTGTTAACTTGACTACAGCCGTGTTTAGCTTGCTACAGCAATGACTGTTTTACTACGTAAAGTAAGTATCTACAGGCTCTATGCTGTACACCCTAAAAAATCAAGGCGGTATCTGCCGTAGTTCCGGAGATATGAATTTTGATATTTGGTGTTGCCTAATATGTCTATTTTGGTCATTATGCAGTTAGTGTTGCCAAATGTCACTTTTGCTTATTAAGCAACTGAGATGTATTTATTTGATCTGGCTACAGCCGTGCTTACCCCCATACAGAAAATGATTTTTTACGGTATTATCTTCATATCCTAGGCTGTACACTCTAGAAGAATCAAGGCGGTATCTGCCCTTGTTCAGGAGATAAGAATTTTTAAAGATAGTGTTGGAAATATGACAAAATAACCAACTTTTTCAGTTGTTTAACCTGGTGAGGATGCGTAGAAACTGGCAACGCTGCAAAAGCCACTTTTTGGTTTGAAAATTCTTCATTTTGTACTGCTAAGAATTGACCTAAAAGCTTTGTAAAGGCAGTGTTGCCGCATTTAATTGAAAATATTACAAAATAACCGACTTTTTGAATTGTTTAACTTGGTGAGTCCGCTTTTAAACTGGCAACGCTACCAAAACCGTTTTCTTACTTGAAATTTCATTGTTATAACCGCTTAAATCCTTGTAAAGGCACTGTTGTCATATTCCACTACAAATAATTTAAAATAAACGATTTTTTACTGGTTTAACCGGTGAAAACACTTTATTGTGCTTTCCAACTGGCAACGCTGCAAATGTCCTTGTTTTGACTGATACAAATTTCCCTAAAGCCCTGTAAAAGCAGTGATCAACTGAATATAATTCAAAATAACCGACTTTTTGACTTGTTTGGCCTGAAATGAAGCCTCGAAAATCAGGATCCTCTAAGGACATTGTAATACAAGCTTCGAAATTTGTATTACATAGCAAAGCTCATTCAATTTGGTTTTCGCTTAAGAATCCTGCCAAGAATTGACATAAAAGCCTTGTAAAGGCAGTATTGCCGCATTCAAGTGAAATTATTACAAAATAACCGACTTTTTGAATTGTTTAACTTGGTGAGTCCGCTTTTAAACTGGCAACGCTACCAAAACCGTTTTCTTACTTGAAATTTCATTGTTATAACCGCTTAAATCCTTGTAAAGGCAGTGTTGTCATATTCCACTACAAATAATTTAAAATAACCGATTTTTTACTGGTTTAACCGGTGAAAACACTTTATTGTGCTTTCCAACTGGCAACGCTGCAAATGTCCTTGTTTTGACTGATACAAATTTCCCTAAAGTCTTGTAAAAGCAGTGTTCAACTGAATATAGTTCAAAATAACCGTCTCTTTGACTTGTTTGCCCTGAAATGAAGCCTCGAAAATCAGGATCCTCTAAGGACATTGTAATACAAGCTTCGAAATTTGTATTACATAACAAAGCTCATTCAATTTGGTTTTGACCTAAAAATCCTGCTTTTGTATTGCTAAGAATTGACCTAAAAGCTTTGTAAAGGCAGTGTTGCCGCATTTAAGTAAAAATATTTAAAAAAAAACGACTTTTTGAATTGTTCAACTTGGTGAGTCCGCTTTTAAACTGGCAACGCTACAAAAACCCCTTTTTTACTTGAAATTTCATTGTTATAGCCGCTTAAATCCTTGTAAAGGCAGTGTTGTCATATTCCACTACAAATAATTTAAAATAACCGATTTTTTACTGGTTTAACCTGGTGAAAACACTTTATTGTGTTTTCCAACTCGCAACGCTGCAAATGTCCTTGTTTTGACTGATACAAATTTCCCTAAAGCCCTGTAAAAGCAGTGATCAACTGAATATAATTCAAAATAACCGACTTTTTGACTTGTTTGGCCTGAAATGAAGCCTCGAAAATCAGGATCCTCTAAGGACATTGTAATACAAGCTTCGAAATTTGTATTACATAGCAAAGCTCATTCAATTTGGTTTTGGCTTAAAAATCCTGCTTTTGTACTGCTAAGAATTGACCTAAAAGCTTTGTAAAGGCAGTGTTGCCGCGTTTAAGTGAAAATATTACAAAATAACCGACTTTTTGAATTGTTTAACTTGGTGAGTCCGCTTTTAAACTGGCAACGCTACCAAAACCCTTTTCTTACTTGAAATTTCATTGTTATAACCGCTTAAATCCTTGTAAAGGCAGTGTTGTCATATTCCACTACAAATAATTTAAAATAACCGATTTTTTACTGGTTTAACCGGTGAAAACACTTTATTGTGCTTTCCAACTGGCAACGCTGCAAATGTCCTTGTTTTGACTGATACAAATTTCCCTACAGCCTTGTAAAAGCAGTGTTCAACTGAATATAATTCAAAATAACCGACTTTTTGTCTTGTTTGACCTGAAATGAAGCATAAAAAACGAGAATCATCTAAGGACATTGTAATACAAGCTTGGAAATTTGTATTACATAGCAAAGCTCATTCAATTTGGTTTTCGCTTAAGAATCCTGCCAAGAATTGACATAAAAGCCTTGTAAAGGCAGTATTGCCGCATTCAAGTGAAATTATTACAAAATAACCGACTTTTTGAATTGTTTAACCTGGTGAGTCCGCTTTTAAAGTGGCATCGCTACCAAAACCCTTTTCTTACTTGAAATTTCATTGTTATAACCGCTTAAATCCTTGTAAAGGCAGTGTTGTCATATTCCACTACAAATAATTTAAAATAACCGATTTTTTACTGGTTTAACCTGGTGAAAACACTTTATTGTGCTTTCCAACTGGCAATCTTGCAAATGTCCCTTGTTTTGACTGATACAAATTTCCCTAAAGCCTTGTAAAAGCAGTGTTCAACTGAATATATTTCTAAATAACCGACCTTTTGACTTGTTTGGCCTGAAATGGCCTCGAAAACCAGGATCATCTAAGGACATTGTAATACAAGCTTCGAAATTTGTATTACATAGCAAAGCTCATTCAATTTTGTTTTGGCTTAAAAATCCTGCTTTTGTACTGCTAAGAATTGACCTAAAAGCTTTGTAAAGGCAGTGTTGCCGCATTTAAGTAAAAATATTTAAAAAAAAACGACTTTTTGAATTGTTCAACTTGGTGAGTCCGCTTTTAAACTGGCAACGCTACCAAAACCCCTTTCTTAGTTGAAATTTCATTGTTATAACCGCTTAAATCCTTGTAAAGGCAGTGTTGTCATATTCCACTACAAATAATTTAAAAGAACCGATTTTTTACTGGTTTAACCGGTGAAAACACTTTATTGTGCTTTCCAACTGGCAACGCTGCAAATGTCCTTGTTTTGATGACTGATACAAATTTTCCTACAGCCTTGTAAAAGCAGTGTTCAACTGAATATAATTCAAAATAACCGATTTTTTGACTTGTTTGACCTGAAATGAAGCATAAAAAACCAGAATCATCTAAGGACATTGTAATACAAGCTTCTCATTATATAGCAAAGCACATTCAATATCGGTATTAGATTGGATTCTTATCTGATTTGATACAACACGAAATAGGCTAAGATTATACTAATCCTGTCTTCCGGAAATTTCGATACGCTGTAAAATCGAATAGTGGAATTTACGGTACATACGGACCTACTCTTACATTTATCCCGTGTCCTACTTTTACGTGTAAATTAAATTTTTTAGGGTGGCTATGTTGTTATCTAGGTGTGGTTAAGCTAAAACTGGCCATAGCAAAACTGTATAACTGACAGAGCATGCGCGAGACAGAAAACCTAATAAAAAAGTCTGGTAAGCAAAAATTCGGAGGCAATGTTGCCAGAAGCTTATCTGAATTCATTAATTGGATTAGTTACATACTTTTGTTTTTGGCCTATTTGTACTAAGTTTTTATGCGGTATAGTTCACATAAAGTTGAAGTTTTAAAAAAATATACACAGAAGAGGAACTAAACACAGAACACTTATCGAAAATACATTATCAAATAAATGGAAATGTAATTTTGCAAGTTTGCGACGAATTCAGAGAGACGTTTGACAACATTGCAGCAAAGCTCTCGCTTACTTGGACTTTTTTTAGGTTTTCCGTCTTTGTCTCGCGCACGCAATTATCTCTGTCAGTTACATGCTTTTCCTATGGTCTGTTTTTGTTTTACCACATCTATAAAATATTAGGTATATTACAACCACGGTCAGACTTTGATAATCCTTCAGAAAATAACCCAAGCTGATTTGATATTTTACTACTTAGGTTTCAGGTTATCACCTTTTGTTTTTACCTCGAAAACCAATCGCAAAACGTAACAAAGACGTCCATTTTTCTAAATTGATTGAAAAATTCAGGACAATTTTATATTTTATTGAAAAGCAGGACCGAAAAATGCCCTTGTCAGTGATGAAATTAGAGAAGAACACACTTGATGACGTTCAGCGTCTACAAAGTTAAATATGTCGAGAAGTTTACGCGAAAAAACTGTAAGTGGAATATTTCGGTTTTTTGTTCGCTTAAGTGACAACCAAAGTTCCGTAAAGTATTTAATACGATCAATTTATAAAAAGCCGACGGATACCAGGAAAAAAGAGAAGTTAAAAGCTCCGATTTTCAAAGAAATGCTATTGCAAATTCTTTTCTGTAGATTAACTTCGAACAAGGCATTTACGAGATGCAAGGCTTTTAAAATGATTATTTTTTCTACCTGCGTGAGCGAATGATAACATTCCCGCACTATTTTTGTTCTCGAAATATAGACTTTCCAGCACTAGTGCGGAAAGAAATTATTTTCCCGGAAAGAAATTAATTATTTATTATTAAAATTATTTTTCCGCACTAGGTTGGGAAAAATAAATTAGGTTAATTTATGTATCATATTCTAAATTGTTATTCTGTTATTTCTGTTATTTTCATATAATAATTGTTCGATTATTATTAATATTAGCAACAGGTAGCTAAAAAGTAATGCATTACATCAATTTATGGTAATCAAGTTTGTATGTGGTAATCATGATTTATTTTTGTAATTAATATTTTTAATGTGCGGTTATATTTCAGTTACAGTCATATCAATTTTTTTTTTTAATTTTAATTTATCATTTATTTGTTATTGTTGTTTTTTCCAATTATTGAAAACGCTCGTAGAAAAAATGAAAGTATCGCTTTCCGTACTTGTTAGGAAAATAACTATTTCTTTCACCATTTGGCAGTGACAGCTGGAGATGAAAAATATACCGCTAAAAAAACTGCTAAATAAGGATTTAAAAAAATGCTACAACAGCATAAGATGGCGGTTTTTGTGGCAGTAAGATAGGAACGAGAAAACCGTTTTGCCCTAACTTCAATCGTTTGCCTGTTACAGCCTTATAAATATTGAATATTTCAGTGTTTAATGGTAAATACCTCGAAAACGACAAAATTTAGAGAACCAATAAAATAAATATAATGAAATATAACTTTCAGTTTTGCGATTTATGGTTAATTGTCTGTAATTTGTTTAGTATAGAATAGGTAAGGAAAATATGGCCATTCATTACATTCTAATATTTCTAACCTGAAAGTGAAATAGAAATAGGTAAAGGTTATTAGTTAGAAAAAAATGGATAGTGATTTATGGCTTATACAGGGTGGTCCAGTTTCCATGGCGGAAACTTCAGAGAGCGATAGAGAATCGAAAAATAATATGAGTTGGCATTATAAACTATATAAAAATTTTAAATTTTATTTCATTTTTTTTATTTTTTATATCTAGTAATGTAGGGCATGACAAGATACATACAGTCCAAATTTTAACTAAATATCTCTAAAACTGTAAGAATTATAAAGCAAAAACTAAAAAATAACAAAATTTTAACCCCCTGTATTTCTTTAACGAAGCTTTTATATAATATAGTTTATAATGCAAATTATATTTTTCTTTTTTTTTATTATCAAATATTATTTTTCGATTCTCTATCGCTCTCTCAAGTTTCCGCCATGGAAGCTGGACCACCCTGTATAGTACCCTAAAAGAAAACTGTAAAAAGGCAATTTTTGAAAATAGACAAAAAAAATTTCAATTTGCCTCATAAATACTATATCTTGCATTTTTTTCATTCAATTCGACTAAATCTCTTAAAAAAATATTTAAAACCGTTTCTACGACAATGTAACATACAATGTATCCACAAATGGAATCAGACTATCATGTAAATTAAATTATTCCGGTTAAAAACATAGTTAATACAGATACGACGGTAATAATTAATAAACATTATTTATGAAAAGCAATTAAAATTTCAACGGCTTATAAATCATAAACTAAAAGTGTTGATTTGACAGCGTGTTGGTGGAACTACCGCAATCAATATTTAGCAATTCAGATAGAGCTGGCTAGCAATTTCGCTTTGAAAAGATTTACGTGTTAATTTGAAAAATAAAAAGTGAATATTTATCAAAAAAACTGTCAGTTTTAGTACTTTCTGTATACAATGTCTTTGTAAAGTACTGCATAAATTCGATAAAATTAACAAGACTAAAGCATCATTCACATAAACTTGGCTATTGCTCCGGTAAGGTGTACTGCTAAACGTTAGGTACATTATAAACTAATGTAGTGTTCACACTTGTATACTGCGGAATTAATAACAACAGTAATGCAAAACCTATCTAGCTTTTAGCTTTTACTCTAAAACCCGTTTTACACCGACATTTGGACTTAAAACTTGTGAGATCCAAGAAGCTTCAAAGACAAATTGTACCTGGTGTAAAGCGAATTTGGACTTATTCCCAACTAGAACATGTTCTATTTTTACCCAATTTATTGGATCCAATTACGGTATTTTCGTGTTGCCAACACACAAAAAAGTGAGGTTAACGTTATTAATTTTGAATTTTGTGTTTGACGAATTTAATAAACAGTCACACTAAATAATCCTGTATCCCGTTTTCTAGTTTTACTATCTCATTTTAGGTACTACAAATTTAAACATGAGTTACAGAAAAGATGTAAGTATTTGAAACAATTTAATTATTTTATAATTTCTTCACATCACAACTGTATTGAACCAAATCCTTATTAGATATACATTTTTAGAAACAATACTGTTTTGCAAAGGATCAAACAAAATTTATTATAGCTGCTTATGAACTAAGCCCAATCTTATATGATGTTAAACACATGGACTACAAGAATAAAGAAAAAAGACTTCGCATGTTACAAGACATAACAGAATAGTTTAATAGCAAATTTGAAGCCACCATTAACCTTGAAGATATGAGCAAGTAAAATATAAATACCATACAATAAAATATAAACCAACTCTTTGGTGCTATTCGTTGCTGTCCTAATAGAGAACATTGAAAGCCAGGATTCCGATTCACACTTTGAAATTATTTTTGATGGAGATGCCCAAAATCTGAATGAAACCCCAGCAGTGCTTGTCAACATAGACTCTCCCTTGGCTTCACCTACCACACCATCTAGACCTCTAGAAATTAGGCAAACCAGAAAATCCAAGGCAGGGAAGACTTTATCTGAGTCAACAAAGATTTTGGAATAAGCCACAAGGGCTTTAGAATTATTGAATGTTCCCCAAATCACATCACCAGCTGAAGTGACACTGCTAGATGCCTTCGCTTTGTAAGTAAAAAATAAATTATTTAGGTTATAATTATCAATCTATTCAGTTTTTTTGGTGGACCAACATGTAATAACAATTTTTTTTAAGTCTGGAGTTGCTGACATGAGGCAAATTAAGCACCCGAGCAAAAGTAGAAATCTGATCTGTTCAAGGAGAACAAGATTGAATCTAGAGAATAAATGAATATTTTCATTTTATTTTCAGTTATTACTTGGTTTAAGACATTTCATCATCATCATCATCATCGTACAGCTATACGTTCGTCCACTGCTGGACATAAGCCTCCCGTAAAGATTTCCATCTCCCTCTATCTTGTGCTGCCAGTTCTATCTTAACCAGTTGGTTTGGATGCGCTTCAGATCATCTGCCCAACGAGTGGGCGGTCTCCCTCTGCTGCCGAAAGCGTGGTTTTGCGGTCTCCATTCAGTTATTTTTCTAATCCATCTGCCGTCGTTTATTCCGGCTAGGTGACCCGCCCAGTTCCATTTTAGAGTCGATATTCTTGTGATGGCATCTGTTACTCCACTTCTCCTTCTCACCTCTGTGTTTGAAACTCTATCTCTCAGGGATAAGCCTAACATTATTCTTTCCATGCTTCTTTGCGCTACTCTTATTTTGTTCGCGGTGTTCTTTGTTAGAGTCAGTGTTTCGGCTACGTAAGTTAGTAAAATACATTGGTCGAAGACTTTCTTCTTAAGACACATGGGAATATCAGATCTTAAGATGTAGCTCAATCTTCCAAAGGCTGCCCATGTAAGACCTATTCTTCTGCCATTTTCACAGGTTTGATTAACTCTTCTCAATCGAATCTCGTGGCCTAAGTATTTGTAGAAGTATACTTGCTCAATGTTTAAGTTGTTCACTGTTAGGTTTTCACTGGCAACTAGATTTGTCATGAACTTTGTTTTGCCTATATTGATTTTCAGCCCAGCCTCTCTGGATGCTAGACTCGCTATCATTTGTAATTAATATCAGATCATCGGCGAAGCGAAGGTGACTAAGTTTTTCACCATTAATGTTGATGCCGATGTTCTCGATGTTTGTGCGTTTGAACATGTACTCTAAAAGGTTGGTAAATAATTTGGGGGAGATGACATCCCCTGGCCGCATACCTCTCTCTATTTGGAAGCTAGTAGTATCTTCATGAGGTCTAATGACAGCATTTGCGTTATTGTATAATTGCTTAATGATGTCACGCACTAAGCATACTATGGTGGTCTATTGTGTCAAAAGCTTTTTCATAGTCTACAAAAATGAGAACTAACGGTTTATGGTACTCTTGTATGAAGATGATCATTTGTGTCATAGCCCTTACGATATTCTGCCTGCTCAATAGGTTGGTAAATATCGAGTTTAGTTCTATTTCCACTTTGCTTAGGCAATCCAAATTTGAAAAAAAAATTTTGATCTGTGTCTTCAAAAAGTTGAGCAGCATTTTCCTTCTTTAAAAGTAGTAAGTAAATTGTAGTAAGAAAAATTCTAAATCTATTAGCTAAACGTCCAAATGCATTTTCTACTACTCTTCTCCATCTGCTCAGCCTATACTTGAAAATTATTTGCTTTTTTTTAATAACGTGCGATTTGTTGACTATTAATGTCACATTTTAAAGTGTTACCGATGCTTTAGACATTTCGGAATCTACTGTCCAAACAATCAGTTCGAACGTTGTAAATAAAGGTAAAAGCTTTAAAAAACAAACTAGCAAAGCTGCTGTGCAGTGGATATTTTCAACGAAACGTAAATATACAGATATGATAATTTCATAGGAAATCAACGGTATTAAAAGAGAACTAATGCAAACATCAATGCTTACGTCAAAGATAATAAAAACTTATTTTTTTTGCATTTTACACCAAACAAAATTCCAATTTTAAGTTAATGCTGTAGAAGTAGGTAAGAGACAAAATTTCGTGTTCTTTAGGTGAATTCGAGTCAAAAATGTTCCATGAACATGTGTCCGCAAATGCTTCCTTACCAAGATATGATTTTTTAAATTTAATAGTGATATTGTGCCGAAAACTACAGTGGCTATCATCCCCATCATTAAAAGGTCTAGACTATGCTTACAATGGGAAAATGGACACTTTGAACAATTATGTAAGTTAAGATATAAGCTAAAAGTATAATCATTTTGGCAATCAATCAATATTACATTTAACAGAGAGTACTCACTTTTCACCCAGGTGGAAAGTGAAAGTAAATAGTTTTCATCTTTTCACCTGGTTTACACTTAAGAAGTAACGTTATTAATAGAGTACGGATTTGTACAAATTTTGCTTTTTATAAATAATAAAAGCAATCAATCTTTAACATCAATGTGTACAATTTATGCAAAAAAACGTCATTTGACAGATTTTTTCATGCTTTTTTATTTTTTTTGTGCTTATTTTAGTTTTTTGTGTTTATTTGCTGCTATTTTTTATGTTTTGACAAAACAAGATTTTCAAGTTTTTTAAATAAATTAGAATAAATCTACTTAAAAAAGGTTTCTTTAAAAAAAACAAAAGTGGAAACAATTTACTGCCAATATAAAATACTATTTTATTAATTATGTTTTTGCCTCAACATACCAAAATAATTTGTTTTTTCTAAAAGAGCCGGTTTTAACGTTCGTTAATTTGTACCGAAATTAGAGTATAAATCTATTTTGGCCAAAAGTATTCCAGCTGTCCGGCAGACAAAATAAACTTTACAGTTGGTGGCAATTTTTACAAACAGAGCAAAAATCACCCTTAGCTAATTGTTATTTTAAAACAACTTTTAAAATTACATAATAGCTATTTATGATATGAGTGTTAAAAGGGCACTTTTAAAGCACGCTGTGAAAGTTCTGCAATTCGCTTCAAAACCTTAAATGACACGAATTTGACACGAATACCATACAATATTATTTCTACAAAAGCATTAAAAATTTCAATGATTCTTCATATTTGAGAATTTCTTTTTCTGCGAATAGTCAAACCAGTTCCATTTGTCAATAATTTGTGTAATTCAGAAACCATCAAGTGCAATTCAGAAAAAATCTATTTAAATTCAGAAACCATCAAATGAAATTCCGAACATTCTAAGGTAATTCTATAAAATACATTATCTGTGGATAAAATTACTAAAAATTAAACTTCTGAAACTGAAAGGCAATTTCACAAAAAAATTAGAAATTTTTGCAATAAAAATCATTAAAAAATGAACACATAGTGCAAAAAAGACTTTATTGTATTACACCATTTCCAAATGTAGTTCAGAAAAGGCCAAGTGAGATTCAGAAAAGGTCAAGCGTAATTCAGAATAAGGAACTGCAATTCAGAAACCATCAAGCGTAATTCATAATAGGCAACGGCAATTCAGAAATCATCAATGTTATGAAAAAAATAACACAATTTAGGTTAAAAATTAAACTAGATTTGCAATTGCAATTAAGAATTTCTGAATTACACTTTACGATTTCTGAATTACAGTTGCCTATTCTGAATTTCTCTTGACATTTTCTGAATTACAATTAACTATTCTAAATTACCCTTGACCCTTTCTGAAAGCACTAGTGCCCTAAAAAGCTATTTTGAATAGTTTAGTTAAAAGTTGAATTTTTAATGCGTTTATAGAAAACAGTTATTTATGCAACAAGTGCAAAAAGTACATCTTTTTTGCACGCAAGTGAAAGTTGTTATACGAAACCGAAGGTAGAGTTTAACAATACGTAAGTTCAAACAAGGACTTTTTGTATGAGTTGCATACAACATTTTTTATAAAATCCACTTGTGTGATGACAAAAGCACAGCAAACATAACAATGCATAAAAGTCTTTGTTACACTACACCATTTCTAACTGTAATTCAAGAAGAGTCAAGTGAAATTCAGAATAGTAATTTCAAATTCAGAAAGAAACAAGGATAATTTAGAACAGTTGATTGTAATTCAGAAAAAATCATGAGTAATTCAGAATAGGCAACTGTAATTCAGAAATTGTTAATTACAATTCAGAAAGTATACGTATAATCTGTAATTCAGTTTAAATTTTAACCTAACTCGTGTTATTTTTTTTCATAACATTCATTGTATTTTAATTAGTATATTAATTTATTAAAGTGCCTTGGAGTTTCAGCTTTGGTAATTTTATCCACAGATTATACCATTTCCAAATGTAGTTCAGAAAAGGCCAAGTGAGATTCAGAAAAGGTCAAGCGTAATTCAGAATAAGGAACTGCAATTCAGAAACCATCAAGCGTAATTCATAATAGGCAACTGCAATTCAGAAAAAATCTATTTAAATTCAGAAACCATCAAATGAAATTCAGAACATTCTAAGGTAATTCCTTCAAACACATTATCTGTGGATAAAATTACTAAAGCTGAAACTTCAAGGCACTTTAATAAATTAATGTACTTTATAATACAATGAATGTTATGAAAAAAATAACACAATTTAGGTTAAAAATTAAACTAAATTACACTTGATATACTTTCTGAATTTCAAATGACTATTCTGAATTACACTTGACCCTTTCTGAATTACAGTTAGAAATGGTGTAGTGCGAAATAGAAGAACTTTTTGCACTAAAAATCATAAAATAAGTGTACTTTTTTGCAAAATTGTATAAAAATAAATTTTATGTTTCACCTATCCATTACACTACATAACAAAATTTGGGTCATGTTTGGTCCAATTGACAAAATTTGTTATTTTGGGTTTCTTGGGTCCAATAGAGTCAAATAGTGGGAAACGGCCATTGAAGCTCTCGGAAAGTTCGTATAAGCTCAGGAAAATCGGAAGATAGCAATTTTTTAGTTTTTTTGCCAAAATTTGCACTATATTTTAACAGTGAGCAAAAATATCCGGTGTTTTTGTCAATGTGGGGTTCTAAAATGGTTTTGTTTTGACAAAACAAGATTTTCAAGTTTTTTAAATAAATTAGAATAAATCTACTTAAAAAAGGTTTCTTTATTTAATTTCAATAATTAATTATTATATTATATTATATATATTTTTTAAATTTTTCTTTAAATTTATTGGCGAAGCATCCAGTTGTAAATACATACCAATTGTTATCAAGCTTACTTATTAGTTTAATAATATTAGGGTCAAATAAGGTAATTGTAAACGCGGGTATATGTGTAAAATAAGTTATTTGACAAAAAAGTAAGTATCAGTATATATTACAAATTTAAAAAAATGTAAAAACATACCAAAACACTATAGAAGCTCTAAAATGCCTTGAAAAAGCTTACAAACTAGCCTAGTAGCTTCCAAAAGCTTTTAGAACATTCTGGGAGCTTTCAAACGCTTCTCAACTTATCTAAAACTTATCAAAAATTTCAAGACAATCTAAAAGATCAACACAGTCTTCCGGTTGCTTCTAGAGCAGTTTAACAGCTTCCAAAGGTTCTAAAACCGTCTACAATGTTTCAAATGCCTTAAAAGCAGTAGTCCAGTATCTTTAAAACACTCCAGAAACCTTCCAAATGATCCTAAAGGATTAATATATGAATAATACTACAGAAACTCCAAAGCAATCGAAAAGCGTTCTAAAAGCTTTTAGAACAACCTAGAAGCTCTCAAAACGGTACGACAGTCTAAAAGTTTCCGTATGCTTTTAGAGCAGTTTGAAAGTTTCCAAAAGTTACTAGAACCCTTGTAGACGGTTTCAAATGTCTTAAAAGCAGTCCAGAACCTTTAATGCTTCTAAAGCTGTCGAAAGTCTTTCAAAGGACGCTTGCAAAAGCTTTTAGAACAGTCTAAAAGATTCCAAATGTGTTTCAACTAGTCTAGAAGCTCCCAAAAGATATCAAAACAGTCTAAAAGCTTTCGGAAATTCCAGAACCGTATATGAGTTTCCAAATGCCTCTAAAGCATTCCAGAACTTTTAATATGCTCTTTAAACTGTTCAAAAACCTTCTCAAGTAGTTCAAAATAGTTTTAAAAGTTTTCAAAATAGTCTAAAATCTTCCGTATACCCATATACTTCTGAAGCAGTTTGAAAACTTCAAAAAGTATCTCTGAAAGAGTTTTGAGTTTTTTTACAGATTTATACGCTTTTCTGAGAAAAATGATTTTGATTTTTATGCGCTTTTTTTCACGATTTTAATGCCCTCAGGTTATTATGAACACTATAATCTACACCGTTTTCAAGGTATTAATATTACTACGTAACAAAATTTGGGTCATGTTTGGTCCCATCGACTAAAAGTGTTTTTTTGGGTTTCTTGGGTCCCAAGTAGTGGGAAGCGGCCATTGGAAACTCTCGGAAAATTGGAATAAGCTCAGAAAATTTCACTTTTTAAGTTTTTGCCAAAATGTTGGGTGTTTTGGTCAATGTGAGGTTCTAGGAGGGTAGCACCCCTTAAAAGAAGCTAACCCAAGATTTTGGTAGAGTTGCCTAACCCTTAACCTACTTAAATTAGTCCATTTTTGGCTAATTTTTACCCATTCTAAGCGTTTGTTTGAGATTTTTCTAAAATAACTTAATAATTTTATTTTTTACCGGGCGTGGACAAACTATCGTAAATTCAGCTAAAAACAGCCACATACGATTTAGATCGATTTTGCGATTTTTATAACAAATTTCAATGTTGCCAATCTTGCAATAGTAAAAATAAAACTGTTTACTGAGTAGCAGTCAGAGAACGTAAAATTTACAAGAAAAATGGACTATTTGCAATATTTTTAACTGCAGCCACTTAATATATTGCCTATAAATGTAATTTTATTAGTGGTTCTGTGTTCTTTTGTTGATGTATACTAATTGAAAAAAGACAACATTAAATTTTGTTATAGCAAAAATTCCAAAATTGGTAAAAATCGTCAAAGTCCTCCATTTTTCCAGGCCCGATCAAAAATAAAAATTTTAAGATATCTTAAAAAGAATTCGAAAAAATCCTTGAAATGGGTAAAAATTGGCTTAAAATGGTCTAATTTAAGTAGATTATGGGTTAGGAAACCGAACCAAAATCGTGGGTTGGCTTTTTTTTAGGTCCCCTGACCATTTTAGAACCCCACATTGACAAAAACACCGGATATTTTTGCTCACTGTTAAAATATAGTGCAAATTTTGGCAAAAAAAACTAAAAAATTGCTATCTTCCGATTTTCCTGAGCTTATACGAACTTTCCGAGAGCTTCAATGGCCGTTTCCCACTATTTGACTCTATTGGACCCAAGAAACCCAAAATAACAAATTTTGTCAATTGGACCAAACATGACCCAAATTTTGTTACGTAGTGTAATGGATAGGTGAAACATAAAATATTTTTTTATAAAATTTTGCAAAACAGTACACTTTTTTAATGATTTTTAATTACCTTGGAATGTTCTGAATTTCATTTGATGGTTTCTGAATTTAAATTGTTTTTTTCTGAAATGCACTTGATGATTTCTGAATTGCAGTTGCCTATTCTGAATTACGCTTGATGGTTTCTGAATTGCAGTTCCTTATTCTGAATTACATTTGGAAATGGTGTAATCTGTGGATAAAATTACCAAAGCTGAAACTCCAAGGCACTTTAATAAATTAATATACTAATTAAAATACAATGAATGTTATGAAAAAAAATAACACAAGTTAGGTTAAAAATTAAACTAAATTACACATTATACGTATACTTTCTGAATTGTAATTAACAATTTCTGAATTACAATTAACTATTCTAAATTACCCTTGTTTCTTTCTGAATTTGAAATGACTATTCTGAATTTCACTTGACTCTTCTTGAATTACAGTTAGAAATGGTGTAGTGTAACAAAGACTTTTATGCATTGTTATGTTTGCTGTGCTTTTGTCATCAAACAAGTGGATTTTATAAAAAATGTTGTATGCAACTCATGCAAAAAGTCCTTGTTTGAACTTACGCATTGTTAAACTCTACTTCGGTTTCGTATAACAACTTTCACTTGCGTGCAAAAAAGATGTACTTTTTGCACTTGTTGCATAAATAACTGTTTTCTATAAACGCATTAAAAATTCAACTTTTAACTAAACTATTCAAAATAGCTTTTTAGGGCACTAGTGCTTTCAGAAAGGGTCAAGGGTAATTTAGAATAGTTAATTGTAATTCAGAAAATGTCAAGAGAAATTCAGAATAGGCAACTGTAATTCAGAAATTCTTAATTGCAATTCAGAAAGTATGTAAAATGTACTCTAGTTTAATTTTTAACCTAAATTGTGTTATTTTTTTTATAACATTCATTGTATTATAAAGTATATTAATTTGTTAAAGTGCCTTGAAGTTTCAGCTTTAGTAATTTTATCCACAGATAATGTATTTTATGGAATTACCTTGGAATGTTCTGAATTTCATTTGATGGTTTCTGAATTTAAATTGTTTTTTTCTGAAATGCACTTGATGATTTCTGAATTGCAGTTGCCTATTCTGAATTACGCTTGATGGTTTCTGAATTGCAGTTACTTATTCTGAATTACGCTTGACCTTTTCTGAATCTCACTTGGCCTTTTCTGAACTACATTTGGAAATGGTGTAATGCAATAAAGTCTTTTTTGCACTATGTGTTCATTTTTTAATGATTTTTATTGCAAAAATTTCTAATTTTTTTGTGAAATTGCCTTTCAGTTTCAGAAGTTTAATTTTTAGTAATTTTATCCACAGATAATGTATTTTGTTTTTATAATGTTCGGAATTTCATTTGATGGTTTCTGAATTTAAATAGATTTTTTCTGAATTGCACTTGATGGTTTCTGAATTACAGTTGCCTATTCTGAAATTATTGACAAATGGAACTGGTTTGACTATTCGCAGAAAAAGAAATTCTCAAATATGAAGAATCATTGAAATTTTTAATGCTTTTGTAGAAATAATATTGTATGGTATTCGTGTCAAATTCGTGTCATTTAAGGTTTTCAAGCGAATTGCAGAACTTTCACAGCGTGCTTTAAAAGTGCCCTTTTAACACTCATATCATAAATAGCTATTATGTAATTTTAAAATAACAATTAGCTAAGGGTGATTTTTGCTCTGTTTGTAAAAATTGCTACCAACTGTAAAGTTTATTTTGTCTGCCGGACAGCTGGAATACTTTTGGCCAAAATAGATTTATACTCTAATTTCGGTACAAATTAACGAACGTTTAAACAGCTCTTTTAGAAAAAACAAATTATTTTGGTATGTTGAGGCAAAAACATAATTAATAAAATAGTATTTGATATTGGCAGTAAATTGTTTCCACTTTTGTTTTTTTTATGGTTTTGATTAATTGTTTAATGATTTGCGAGAATTATTTAATTAAAAAAAAATCTCAAAACACGATCCTAAGCAATTAGTATAAAAATTCAATATGTTTGGTTTAAAAAATAAAATTCTTAAATATAAATTACTTGATTAATGAAAATTACTTTTTGTTGTCGCTATGACGAGGCAGCAGAACAGGTATCCATTCTTCGGTAATCCGGACGAGGCAAATCCATTTGACAAAACTGGTAAGACAACTCGATTAAAAGTTCGGAAAACCCCGAGAAAAAGAAGAGTGAACGCACTGAATTCCGGCACCTCAGTCTGCTGAACGATCAGAATGTGTTCGCGACACTGACTGGTGGATTTTTGCGCCTGAAAATTCACTTCCTCGCAGGAGGAGATGTAGGCGCGGGCAGGACGACTACTGCCCGAATCCTACTTACTTCCTTGGTTACCGTTTTCTTCGCTTTATTATTTCATTCAAAGATGTTTTCGAGTAATTACGATTTCATACAATAACAGCAAACGGCCACATAAATGAACCAAAAAACGACATAAAGTACTTAGGAATTACTATTGACAAAAAAACTAAAATTTACAAAACATGTACGAGGCATTTGGACAGAATTATCCGAAGATCGTGACACAAACAAACAAATTATTAAGCTCTATCGACTATAGTTCCTGAGATAGCAATGCTAATGCATCGAATTTGTACCACCCTGTACAGTGTGTCCCAAATAGGTTTTTAGAGAATTTTATGTGAAACCTATTTCCGGTTTCCAAATTAAATTATCTTTCTCCGTTTTCCGGAAAATTGGAAAAACGTCAGAGGCTGCATTTTAAACAATTGAATTTGAAATGAAACATTTTTATTTGAAGAGATGAGTTTACGAAAGAAAAGGAAAAATTTACGTAGTAGCAGAGAATAGAGGATTACGTTGTTTTTACTTTTTTATTATTATTTTTGCTATACTTATTAATAATTTTTAGTCCACCCTGTATATTTTATCAATTTCAATTACTTTCATTCACCGTAACAATTAGCTGACTGCCAGCTGAAATTGACTGTGTTTTTGTTTTGATTTTAGTTGAAAAACACACGACACGTGTGTGGTAATTTTTTTAATTAGTTAATTACGCTGGTAATGTTGATAATATTGTTAAAAACATTTTTCAATGGAAAATTAATTTCAGAGTTAGCAAAATTTTTTAAATTAATTTTAGTAGTTGTAATAGTACAGGTGTGAAAATTATAAATTATAAATAAAAATGAGAAAACTATATTGTTTTGAAAAAAAACATTCTAAGAATCTCACATGTTTTGCATGCAATAAATGCTTTTTTTTTCGAAATCTGTATAATTCATCGGTCCGTTTATTACTGCAACCAACAATACACAAAGTTTACATCTGCTCGTGGAAGATGTGGCAACATAGAGCACAGTCCCAACTGACAGTCGGCTAAACATTCTAAACAACATTTTGAGGTTAGGAATTTTAAAAAGTTGAAAAACAGCAAAAACTACAAACAGAAGAAATAAAAACTTATTTTAGGGTTGTTTAAGTTTATTAATTAGGGTTGTTATTGCGGGACCTTCGTAGAATTTAAGATTTTTCTTCACCAAACTGGAAAACTTGCAACATTTGGTGGTAAACAAAGGCGGAAAGTTCCAATCAAACTTTGGCTTGGGAACAACAAACACATTCAATTTAAATTAGCTGGAAAGAACATCACAGATAGGTGCATTCAAACGAGTCATTAACAGCCCAATACCAACGTTTCAAGAATTATTCCATAAAATTTGCAAGAAAGGAAAGGCAATGTGTGTATCCTGGGGACTATAAAATCCTGAAGCAGTGTTTTAACTTATAACAGAATTGTTGGTGTTTTAAGAACTTGCTTCTTGGTTTTGTGATATAGATTGCTTATTTATTTCCTTTTATAAATTTACCCAGCATTAAATACATATTAATTTGGTTTTGTTGTGTGATTTATTTAACATGTTTTTTCAATTTCAGTTAAATTTATTGTAAGAGCAGGTAGGTACCTCAGTTAAAGAAATTATCTAATTTTATGATTGTTTATGAAGAAAACTAGACTTCTTAGATAAAAAAGAAACTTGAGTGTACTTTTTAAAGATTTTATTTGTATATTTCATAAGGTGTAAATAATACAATTAAAATAGTATCTGTTTCTAGCCTTATAGTCAGAGAAGATACGGCAAAATTTATAAGGGCTAATTCTGCAAAATAATGGCATTTGATCAAATTTATGTATTAAGTAACTTGTATCTTTCTAATATTACCGGAAACTTATTAGAAATTTGTTTTTTCAACACTCTGCATATGGATTTTGACAACACCATTATAACCATAGCTTCAAACACCTTTTGTTTAGAGTCTAGAGCAATTGATAATGGGACTTTTTGAATTTGGACCCTTTCAAAGCATGATAAGCAAACTCCAGATTAGGCAAATAAGGTACCTGAAACATAAGCTATTTAGTATTAGCAGCTCATTAATACCAGTCCTTTTTATAATATTAGGTAAATCACCTTGTCAGCTTCCACCTTTACTCTATATCCATATTTCTTCGAGAACCATTGGCTTGAATAAACTTGGTTTTTGTAGTGTTCTTGTAAAAACTCTTCTTGGGAGTCAGTAAATATATGGGCTGTTTCATTGTGACAGTGTTTTCTATTAGAAAAGGCATCCTTTTCTGTTCCACAAACTCTAGTTCCTTCAGAATGTTTCACTGGGCCCCTTGATAGTTGTAAAGTGTATTAAGAAGGTGGCATTTTCAAAACTGACTACCGAAACACACACACATTATCTAGTCTCACACGTAGTATCGCAGTTAAAAACAAGTTAAATCAAAATACTCCTTAAAATATTGTAAAATTTACATCAAAAATAAAAAATGTCTCTTTGTTTACTTTTTGTCAACAATGGCGGCCGATTTTCCGAGCCTTGTCGTCCTGATTCATTGCCGACGTGACTAGATGACGTCAAAATTCTATCGCGCTCGGAACGCATGTAATAGACAAGAAAGGCAAATGATGACGTAACCGCCACGGGAAAATAAATGGACCATACTTAGTTACGCTAATATGGCATTCCTAAATTACCATTTATTTAATATTTAATTAAGTTATTAGTTTGCGGTAAACTCTGTGTGTGTCCTCCATGAAATAAAGTTATTTGTTCAAATTGCTGACGGCTAGCAAGTAATATCGAAGTTAATCTCTCAAATAAAATCTAACCTCAAAGGGAAAGTCAAAATATTAATTTTCTGTATTATGTTTGTGTTTAGGGGTATTGTGAAATTTTAACAAACCATATACAATCTACACCATTAATGACCATAATAAGAGTGTCTCTAGGGAGTGGCACCACCAACTCAATGTAGAATGCTATCCTTAAGCATTGTGTGGAAGTTGTTTGGGAATGGTTCTTGATAGAACAGAAAGTCAGCGATAGTGTACTGGGTGCCTTATTAAACTTGTTATGATGTTTCGTATGAGAAATCACTAGATCTGCTAAGTTGTCTGAAAGCAGCAAACTCTATTTAACAGACCAGTCAATCTTGGCGGATTTTAAGATGTGTCAACTTTAACAATAGCCTTGTTGAATAAGCCTACAAGACCTTAAATCTAAGGTAAGGCTATAACTGAAATATGAAAGTTATCCGGGCTTATAAGCCGTGGTCCAATCGAATTTCTTCCTGTTTTGTCCACATCTGCGGCGGACTTTAACGTAACGGTCGAACTGCTCTTCCGTACCGCTAGTTCTTGACTGGCTCGACTGCAGGAGCGTCGGTCGTATTTATACCGGTGTGGGGCTGCACATGCGCATAACGGTTATGCATCAATGTCTGGCGCAAGGTTCGTTTCCACTCCGAATTTAACAAGGTGATCTCTTCTTTTCTGTCGATGATGTTTTCGTGCTTAAAGATCCTAATGGCTTCTCTATTTAATCTAGGATAGTAACGTTGTGATCGAATATCGTGCCCTCTAGAAAGTGCATGTTCTACCAGTGCTGATTTCTCGGTCTGTCCCAGCCTGCAACTTCTCTTGTGTCTGCTATTCTCGTATTGACACTACGTTTAGTTATTTCAAATTATACGGATCCACAGCTGCATGGGATTCTGTAAACTCGAGAAGCCGATAACGGATCCCGTTTGTCTTTGGCCGATCTGAGAGTCTGTTGTATCGTGCGGGTTAGTTGGAAGAACGTCTTGACCTTGTGCTTCTCTAAAATCCCTCCAATCCTATCCGTGCACCTTGTGTATGTATGGTAAGCAAGTCTAACCAACTTTCTCTTCAACTTCCCCCGTTTGTTGTCTACGTAGTTCGATGTTTCTTGGGCGAGTGGCTCTGTTGAATTGTTGTCTACTGTATCCGTTTCATCCGAAAACCCTTTCCAGATGTTTAAGCTCCTTTTCTAACTCTGATGGTTTGCAATTACTTCTTGCCAGCTCCGATAGGGTTTTCATCTCTCCTCTTTTTTGGCTAGGGTGACAATTATATCCACTATTGAGGTAACGGTCCGTGTGTGTTGGTTTTCGATACACCGTGTGGGCCAGTGTTCCATTAGATTCTTGCAGATGTGGACGAAACGGCATGAAGAAATTCCATTGGACCACGACTTATAAGCCCAGATAACTTTCACATTTCAGTAATCATAGCTGTTATAGCTAAGATTAATTTCTTTAATTTTGTGTATTTAATTTCAGAATGCCTTGAATGTCACCCAGAACTTACTAACACCCAGGCAGACTCGAAAGCTATACTGTTGAGGAAAGCCTCCCCATGTAGTTGGTATTTATTATATCAATAGTAAAATAATAATTAAGTATTTAAACTTGTGTCTTATTTAGTCAATAAAATTACAACCATTGGTTAATTTGCATAAGCCACTGTAAAAGTAAAGTATGTAAGTACACACGCCATTAAATAGGTTTCAGAGGTTTCTTTAGGTAAATGTATAACTGATTTTTCTTTTTGAGTGAAAAAGGAGTCCATGTTTTATACACAATGGAGGAAGAAGCATAGAGAAGTTACAATGCTTTTATACGTAAATTTAATTTATGTATTTTTAGAACCCTATTTAATTTTTCGTTTAAAGATTGCTGTTTTCCTTTGCTGAAAGCAAAACTTTCCAGGAGTGTCAAAAAATAATAATTACAATCACATTTCACTTCAAATGGAGTGTTGGCATCTCGTTGCATATTGCTTAGTGAAAGGGGCCCTTTAAGTTTCTAAGACCTCATTCTATATCTTTTAGTCATCATTTGAATATTTGGTTGATTTCTTAAGAATGGTTCAATGGTACATTTTAAAAGTTGTGGTTTATCTTGCTTTTAAACTAACTTGCACTAACACTATGATGAATCCTTTTCTTCCTTTATCAACAACCACTGAAGAGGGGAATTCCTTTCATTAAGTTGGATGGTCCTGGACTTTCTGGAGTCACTTTTTGTAGGTCAAATTTTTGCTGTTTTGCCAAAATGTTACAAAATACAGCTAAAAAGCTAAAAAGCAGATGCAGTAACCAAACCAAACAGTAATAGTAGTTTTCCTAACAAGTGTGCAAAGTAAGTCTTCAACAACGTGCGGACAAGACACTTTGCACAAGAGTTAGGAACAGTATTTTCTCTACGAGGAACCCCAGACTTAATTTATTTTGCAACATAAATTTAAATTCCGCTTTAACACATGCACAGTTTTTTCTCATATTTTAACGTTAACGTCACGATTTATAAAATCGAACTTGGATACTGCAAAATAGATACTTTGCACACGCGAGTAGAACAACATACTTTCATCGAAATAATTTTGATTGGTCTAATAGTCCAATTATAAAATTATGTAACTGTAACTGGAATGTAACTAATCCAGTATATGGGTTCAGATCTGGCAACGCTGCCCCAGAGTTATAGCCTACGAGATATTGTATTGCGGTTTGTGTTTCGCGCATGGAATTATCTATGTTTCTCTGTCAGTTACACTGTTTTCCTATGACCAGTTTTAGATTTCCGACACATGTATACGTAAACTTCCATTGGCGCATTCTGCGCCTAAGTGATATTCTCATATAATCCATTTTCATCATAACTTGTGAAAATGCGCTACTTATGAAGAGGCTTCTGACAGTTTTTCTATCTGTCCAACTTAAAGGTAAATATTGACCACACTGTAGGTTTTTTTGTTTTTAGTCTATGGGCTTTTGTCTAACTCAGTGCAAAAGTTCCCATCAGCAAACCTTTCAGGCCTTGAGGATACACTCTATAGATACTTCTAATATACCATCACTGTGAATCACCCTGTGTATTCTTAGACACCAAAAGGACCTGTTTAAAATCTGGTTTATATGATTTTACTTGCCGAATAAGTGCAAAAAGACAATACAAATGTAGGGCAATCTAAAAGACAAATTGGAAACAGACTAAAAGAATGAATGTGAAACATATAGGAGACCGTCATTACGAAATCTGGGTCCGTTTTCGAAACTCATTGGTTAATAAATCACGAACTTGCTTTCCAAGAAGGGTATAGCACAAAATTTGAAATTTATTGAGTAGAAGTTTTGAAAAAACTCCGTTTTGTCGCCTTCAACTGATATTTTCCTGTCTTAAAATTAACAAGTCTGACGTTTATGGATTTTGTCGCCTGTACCTACGGTTTTTCACCTTTTTAGCCCTCGCCCATAATTTATGGAAGTGCGACCCGGAATTTTGTATGATTTACTACCATTTTATAGAAATACTAAAAATATTCGCAAGAATAACAAAAACGTGCCATTTTCAAAGTCAAATTACCTTTCGTCAAATTTAATGCCCTCTACCGTCTAAACGGCTCAACTTGGAATATCGTACTGAATATACCTTTCGAAGACTACTAGAATGGAGACCACGTGAAGTTAGAAGAAGTCAGGGTAGACCACCGACGCGATGGGTAGGCGATATACAAAGAATGGAACCCAACTGGATGCAACTTTGCACAAAATAGAAATTCTTGGCGACGTAGAGAGGAGGCTTATGTCCAGCAGTGGACGCGAAAAGCTGGATGATGATGATAATGATCATATCTTTCGAAAGCCCATTTCACTCAATGCTGCCACATTAAAACTCAGTGCCACCGATGCTAAAGATTTGGACACACGCAAAGCCACTGTACTGCAGAAGCTAAATCACCACTCGGCGGAGTGTAGGGAAGCGCAACAGAAACCATCCAAATGTGTAAACTGTGGGGAACCGCACCCCTCAAATTACCCAGGCTGAAACCTGAACCACAACCACAAATAGGACCTAAAATCAGCCAGCTACGCGGCAGCGGCAGCATCAAATAAGACAGGAGCCAGTATGCAACCCAACCCGGACATGACTTCCAACATGACCATCGTTTTGCAACAGATACAAGCAATGTGCTCACTAATAAACACTTTGGTAGAACATCTAGCAAAACCTGCCATTTAAAAACGGATTATGTTTATATTTTTTAGGTAAACACCAGCCAGGACCAGCCTACCCAAAAAGCGTCTTTACTAAACCAATTCCGACATACGTTTCTTCCCCAGAATAGCGAGAATTTATTCTCAAAATCTGGGTATCTATAACCTTTCCGCAGCTAACTTTCGCGAAATCTTCACAATCGCGAATTGGAACCACGTGTGATCATACAGAGCAACAAGATTTTCCGAAGTATGATTTTTTCCATTTTCCAGTGGTTTTGTGGATAAAACTGCAGATTTCAACTCAAAATCCTTGGTTACATAGTGGCAACTAACTGTGATGCATGATTCATTAGATATTGATGTACAACTATCTGTAGTAACAGCCACATGCTGAACATTTTTTAAGATTGCTTGAAGTACATGAACACTTTGGGTATATAACTCTATCATAATGGTTTCACGCACAGTAAATTTGCTTGGAGTAACATACCTGGGATTTAACAATTGAACAAAATTTCGAAATTCTTCATTATTGACGATATTAAAAGGCTGAAGTCCCTGGCAATCATTAAAATACTAAAGCTCGATTTAATTCTTTTTGTCTGTGAGAACTCCTGTCATACTGTAATTCCCTCTTAAAAAATGGGCTTATAGAGCGTGTGCCAAGCTGATGTTAAAGTTGAGGTACTAGGAAGAGAAACATCCACATCCGGTTCATTATCAGGGTTTGTAAATAAATCAGCATGAAATATTTTTAGATGGTCACTTAGGTTTGAGGTATTTCCACTAGTCTTATACCCTTTCTTACAGTTAAGACACTTTGCAATTTTTTTGTCAGCAGATTTCTTGAAATAGTTCCACACTATAGAATGTTTTCGTCTTTTGCTTGGAGAATGTTCAACAGTTTCTTCAACAGTTCTTGAAATTGTGATCCACTTAGAGTGGTAGGCTGATCTAAAGTTGAGGCTGTTGTGGAGTGCTCGATAACTTGCATGCTGGATGTGCTACAAGAGTTGTTTTGATTGTGATTATCTTCTCCTTCTCCACCTGTAACAAATATTTCAATACTTAGGTATAATACCCATCATTTAACCATTAGTTTGAACATACACTTACCTTTATTCAAGTTACGTAAAAACTTCCATGAAATAGTTATTTCCGGATTTTCCAAATTCCACTTTCATATCACATGTACATACATACATAATTTTCCATTAACCACGCTTCTACCACTTTTCACTTTTACTTTTCAAGTCATATATGAGTATAAACTATATAATAACTCAAATTTTTACAATTTTTAGGTTAGGGTAATTCCCAGGTTTGTTTCGTTTTGTTTCTTAGATGGCGCTGCTTTAAGGCTATTTGCCAGCATGATTTGAAAAGCAAATATACTAGTTTTAGTAATGTTTTTTTTATTTTATCGAGTTAATTTGTATTGTCTTAGCTCGTGGGAAATAAAAATCGAAAAATCTCAACTGATTCTCTCTCGTCAGCTATCGATAGCTAGCAAAAACTATCGATATTCGCTTGACATCAAAACAATCGATGATAATCGATAGTGCCATCGATAGTTCTCCATCACTATATCTGCAAGTTTAGCTCTATTTAGATCTCCATATCGGTTCAAAGTCAATGTTTACAGAATTTTAAGACGCCCATCAAATTTGATAGTCTACCCTTGTTTGGTCACCTGCCAAGAGTTTTCACACTGTGAGAGGTCAAAAATTATTTCTTTTTTTGTAAAAGTCCTAGCAAAAAATGGTCTAAGTGCAATTTGAAGCTCTGGTATTCTACTTGCATCTGGCGCAAAACGGAATTTAGTAAACTGTATAAGAACGGAATAAAGTGGCACGACGTAAACTGAGATTTCAGACTTGATGAAAATTTTACAATTAATCTACTCGAATTAATTTTTCGCACAATTAGGGCCCAGTGTCTCCACTATATGCCCTCAAAATTTCAGACCTATATCTGGACAAACTTTGCAGATTTAACCAAAAATTACCTCATGGGACTCTTGTTAGGATACCTCCTAAGAGTTTCCGAACTGCAAAGAGCAAAAGTTCTTCTTTTTATTGAACGTACTATTTTGACTGTTACGGTTCAATTTCTACCTTAAGGACTTACCTGGTGGTTTTCATAATTTTCGACTAATAGTCTTCATTAAATTATTTTGTTTACTACTGAAGTTTTGAGGTTAGGCCATTTCATCTTAAATTTTCATTAGTTTTGTTTTTCCAAGTCAGTTCATAGATGGCGTTGCGGATCCTTTAGTTTCATCTTTCCGCTGTCAGTGGGCTGTCGTTGTCAGGAGTCTGGCTGTCAGTGTGTTTGGTTTTATTAGTTTTCATTTAGTTTCCGGTTTTTTCTGCTTTTCTTTAAGCTAAAGTGCTTTCTAGGCTATTCTAACGTCGTTAATTCCCCACCTGGTTTCCGGTTGTGCCCTAGCTATTTAAGCGCAGGAAAGCCATTTTGCGCTACCTTTTGCCCAACGAATCTAGTGGTGGTTGGAAACACTCTCTCAATCACTCTTGATTTAACTCATGGTGTGAGGATTTAGTGAGTGTTTGAGCATAGTCGCTTTTGGCGGATTTTTGTGCTTTCATTTACAACTGGGGTTGGAGCCAGCTGAGCAATTGGTGACTGCAGTCATGGAGGAAACCGCCCTTTTCTACCATCTAAAGTGTCCTTGGTTAAGGCTAGACACTACATACTCCTTGGTTTAAGCTAGACACTACATACTCCTTAGTTCGAGCTAGTCAACAGAGCTCTATACTTCAGGGGCTGTAACTTCCAGAGTAGTTAACAGAGCTCTATACTTCTGTAACATCCCGAGACCGAACTCCAAGCAGAACAACTCGGCACACTGTGAAGGAGTTGTCAGGCAAGCCTCCTTACCCTACCTAGAGCTCTATACTTCTGTAACATCCCGAGACCGAACTCCAAGCAGAACAACTCGGCACACTGTGAAGGAGTTGTCAGGCAAGCCTCCTTACCTATCTTAACTAACCACTCGTGATATCCCCCTATAACGGCCATCGAAATTGATTGTATAGTTCCTTTTCTTAACTGATTATTTTTTTGGAGAACTTTTAACTTAATTAATTACTTAACTTTACTGATTACTTGCGTTTTGAATTTTTACCTAGTTGTTTTAGTGTACAGGTCACAGGATTCCTAAAATAGCTAGTTATCCCCACATAATCAGCTCACTTTATCATTCAGCTGCATTGTTCACTGTAAGTAAGTATCTAAATCTTTCTAGTGGTTACCATTTACTTTCATTGTACTTTGGATCAGGAGGCTATCATCTGAAGGTTTCCGACTTTAGTTCCTGCTCTTTTAAAGTCGGTGGCGCTTTAAACCCCTGAACTAGTCGAGTGTTTGCAAACGTATCAAGGAGCTAGTCCACTGAGCCAAAGTTTGACTGTTAAATTTCACGATTTTCTTAGTTCTTTGCTTTTATTACTTTTTTATATTATATCTCATGCTCTAACCAACTTTTACGTGTAGCAATTTGGCGCCCAACGTGGGGCAACATTTTGAAATCCTAGCAAGAAACTTCTACTTTGACCTGGCGCAAAGCGGAAATTGGTAAACTGTATAGGAACGGAGCAAAATAGCGTGACGAAATCCAAGATCCAAAACGAGATTATACGAATGTATACTGTCTCCACTGTTGTTCAATTTATATTCTGATAAAATATTTAAGCAGGCGTTGCATGACCAAAAGTGCTGAGTTAAGATTAACGGATTAACGGCGAATTGATCAATACCATCCGCTATGCCGATGACACCGCAATCTTATTTGATGGGTCTAAACATAAATATCACTAAAACTCAGTTTATGGTTTTCAGTCGTCAGCCGTATAATGATGGTGCACTGCAAATAAATGGTCAAAACATTGAAAGGGTTCCATGTTTCAAATATCTTGGTTGTTACATTACAGAGCATCTCGACTCGGATAAAGAAGTCAAGTGCAGAATCGAGTCAGCTCGTCCAACCTTTCAAAAAATGAGATCACTCTTCTGCATAATCTAAATTTAAAACTCCGCCAGAGAATGATCAAGTGCTTCATATGGTCTATACTGTTGTATGGGGCAGAAATTTGGACCTTAAAAGCAGCAACCATTAATCGTCTTGAAGCATTTGAAATGTGGCTACATAGACGTACGCTCCGAATCCCATGGGTAGCGATACAGACAAATAAAGCGGTCTTAAATAGAGCAAGCGCCCTCCGCGAACTACTAATAACAGTGAAATGCCGAAAGCGGTCCTATCTGGGTCACATATTCAGGGGTGATCAATACCGTATCCTACAACTTCTAATGAAGGGCAAGATAGAAGGCCGTAGAGGAGTCGGTAGAAGACAAGCCTCGTGGTTAAGGAATCCTAGAGAATGGACCGGAATTCGAAGCGCAGAACAACTCTTTAGACTCGCCGAAGACAGAGCACAACTCGCCATTGTGATTGCCAACATCGGGAGGACCTGATACGGCAGAATCCCACCCTGTAAAAGACCTATGGAATTTCCCTTGTCAAGAGCTACATTTTTGTGCAAAAACGGCTTTGAAATGTTTCGTTTTTGAGCAAATAAAAAATTGCATTATCGAAACATAAACCCAAACAGGGCTTTTACCTGTTAAAACTACAAAAAAAATTGTTATGGTAGCAATATTTTTTTTTTTAGAATGACGTTGTGTATGTTATAAAATATTATTACGAATTCTAAATCAAAAGAGCTTTTACCATCAAAATCGCTAGAATAGAATTTTTGATTGAAATGCGATATGCTTTTAGAATAATATGTTTAACGTGGGACAGCCGTAAAATTAATAGTAACTTTGTCACTAAAACCGATATTTTGCTAGTTATTTTAGGTCTGCCTAAGAGTCACCAAAACAAAATTTGCCACAACTGAAACTAAATTTATCTAACAAAAATAAGTCAGTGTGTTAATAATAGTGTCAGTGGTCATAGAGATCAAACTTCAAACAGTCCTTTTATTTTCTGGAATGTGGTTGTTTATGCTAATTTTGTAACAAAATTTAATATTGCAGCAAATGGGAACATAACTAGAATTACGGTAATATACAGGTTTGGTAAAAGAAAATTGAAAAACTCAACGTAAGATAACCGTGTATCGAACAGAGAACTATTGATAATTGAATGCGCCCGACAAAGACAGAAAACACAATAAAAAGTCTAGGAGGCGAAAATTTCGCTGCAATGTTGCCAAATGCATCTCAGAATTGGAGCATTTCTAAGAAATTCGTTCTGTTTTTAGTGCTTTAACACTGAAAAATCGGGTTAAAGACTATTTATAACCGCAAAAGTCAAGGTTCAGTCTCTTCAGTAAGAAAAGTAAACAAATTTGTCATTAAATTACTGTTACCAGTGTTTAATTGAAATCTAGACTTGTTTTAGTCCAGAAAATTGAGTTGAACACCTATTAAATTCCTAAAAATAGACTTTTGGACTTTTTTTTAGTCTTACTAATGTATTTCTAGTCTTAAAAGTCAACTCTTAGAGCATTTTTAGTAATAAAAAATGAGTTTTCTGAGCAACAATCTTTGTTCTGATTTTCTGACTGTTTGTAGTGCTTGAAATCCTATTTTTTTACTATTTTTAGTGTCAAAAATTAACTTGTAAACCTCCCAGATGACCAGATTTGAAACCTTTTGGCTATTTATTCGTATTACTTACCTTTTACTGACAAACGTTTTTGATATTTCTATGACTACCTCATTAATCATTATTTCTGGAACTTTGGACTGTAAAAAAGTATCTATATTAAACACAAAAATACGTGTTTTGCTATTGAACTGAGTGAATCAACTTCGTTCCGAACTGAAGATCAAAATTACAACTTGACTCCCTATCAGTTACAATTTTTGGGATTAAGTCTAAAATCTGAAGTTCCCAAGAATCACAAGACTCTAAGAGACTAGCTCAGTGAATTGTTCCCACTACCTTTGAACAACCTGCCTGGGAAATCTATCTTGACTGAGTAGTTCGGGATGTTCAGCTATAAACTGAACCAGAATTATTTTTTGTTTATCGAAGATTTATATTGAGGTATTAGGAAATCAAGCTGAGATACAGTGACAACACAACAAAATATCTATTAATTGTCGAATTAAGCCAATATGACCAAATCGCTGATACTCATGCGTTTTTGATTCTCAAATGTTTGGATGAGATTCTCTACTGGTCTGGTAGTTACGAAAATCTCACAGCCCCCTTAAAAAAAAAGCCTGGTGCAGTGCAGATCAGCGATGATCGATAGACTCCTAGGAAAACCACCTAAAAGATGGAAAGATAGCTGGCAATCCACATACCAAAAGCTCCTTAGCTTATTACAGTACAAGAAGAACACTTTTTAATATGTGATGATGTTGGTCTTGTGTGCAAATGAATTTAAACCTTAAAAAAGCAATTAAGGACCAAAAATGGCGCAGTCGGTTGGATGTTTTGTAAATGCGTGGGTTTACACCGTTGATTTTTGTTGCGTTGGCTTCGTTTACTTCATCTCTCCTAGACGCAGTAGGTAAAACCTACTGCGTCTATTAATTGTCGAATTAAGCCAATGTGACCAAATCGCTGATACTCATGCGTTTTTGATTCTCAAATGTTTGGATGAGATTCTCTACTGGTCTGGTACTTACGAAAATCTCACAGTCCCCTTAAAAAAAAAGCCTGGTGCAGTGCAGATCAGCGATGATCGATAGACTCCTAGGAAAACCACCTAAAAGATGGAAATATAGCTGGCAATCTACATACCAAAAGCCCCTTAGCTTATTACAGTACAAGAAGAACACTTTTTAATATGTGATGACGTTGGTCTTGTGTTGAAATGACCTTAAACCTTAAAAAAGCAATTAAGGACCAAAAATGGCGCAGTCGGTTGGATTGTTGCCTGTGTCAATGATGTTTAATTTTGAACATGCTCCACTTGTTTCCACAACATCAACGTTGAAACTCGTTTCTCCCCTCTTTTATCTGTGATTCAATTCCAAACTAAATTCATAATCAGATTCATATTGTTAAAACTCCAAATTTCAATGAGAAAGCGATAAACTTGGAAAATCACTTAACAGCCCATTAAAGTCGTTTACTCTGTCTTTTTTTATAGACTGATAGGACAATATTTTCCAATAGAAAGCTTTACCCAGTGAATCGACTGACTAATATTTTTTCAGTTTCAGTTTTTATCAGCTGACAGCTAAAAATCTCTTTAAAACAGATTCCAGCCAGCACTATATCCAGTGTTATTCTTTATCGATCAGAGAATAAAGCTTTCTGAAAAATATGTCCAACATGTGCCAACAAATAGGGCATTGACAGTCTGTTGTATTGAGGTTAATTTGTATTTTCCTTTTGTTCAAAAAACTCTTATTGTGCGGAACGATAGAATTTTTCCCATTTAAATTTACATGAAACATTTTTGTCGTTTAGCTTTTATAGCGAAAAGGGACATTTTTCGACCTGGTTTCCTTGCACGTAACAAATCCCAGCTTTGCAACTGCAAGTGGTTTGCATGCATCTTTTATCTATAAGAGTCTTGGTGAAACGATTTCAAGGAATATTTTGAAATAAGATAACAAAACCATTTTCAAAAATGTGTCAAGAGACAGATAAGATTAAATCAAAAAACATTTGTTAAACAGAAAATATTATTATAAACAGGTTTAACCCTTAACCAATAAAAGTAAGTAAACGGCTCAATTTTCTTGTAAAAACTTTATTACACGTCCGAAATGGATTTTCCCGTACTCGCATGACTTTGAAACTGTCACGCACGCGCGGATAAAGTCTATTTTCGGTACAAGTAATGAAGTATATTATCCAGCAAACTGAGGAAGAGCAGATACTGCAGCATGTGGTTTTAGCAGAGACAATCACGAGACGTGCAATTCAATGTTTAAAAAGGATCTAAAGGAAATAGAAAATCAGGAAAGGTGTCATGGAGAGGGCGTGGGGGAGCGGATGACAGCGTGACGTCACGGGTCGCCTTCTAACCTCAAATTTCAGTCAATGAATGATTTTTATTGATGATTTTGTTAAGCGCATAGATATACCTGTATAAAAATAAGAGGTCAAGATTAACCGTAATTGATACTAGTTCACCGGATTACTATAATAGAAGCTATTCGTTCAATCTTAATACAACATATATGCAATTCTGATCCCTTGTCATTTTCGACCCAATCATAAGCAATTTCCTAACCGTCCTATTAAATCCCGACACTCTCCCTCTCATTTTCCCTACCACCCTGTGCAGGCTAAAGTCCTGCAGGTGCGTTGTACCTGGATATGCTTTGTCACTTTCCCTGGCAGCGCTTTTTGAATTCTCTGTTTCCCTTTCATTTCTGAATCTCGTCGCTGCCAAGGCCCTCAGGTGCCACGGCGGAAATCCGCAGAGCACTCTAATGTCCGTGGCTACGGTTCGTTAACACGTTGCCACTGCTGGCCAACAGGAACTTCATTTCAGCAGCGAAGAGATGAACCGCCGGTGTCCTCAAGAACTCTATGATCATATCCTTTCTCTCGTCTATTCTCCCCTTGTTCCTACATATCCCCGTTAGCCTACTCGCCGCTACGCTCCCCTCGCATGCTTCACAAACAAACGTACACTGGATCCAGTGTACGTTTCTTCCATTCTCAATACAGGAGGTCTCCCATCCAATCCGCTCCCCCTCCATCCCGCTTCTACAAACACGGCCTTCTTCTTGGCATCGTTATACTGTCACACCCGTGTTAGTAGTTACGGTAAACACCCAGTAACCAACATAGTCAGCAAGGTTAGCATAATGAGGTCGCTGACGAATATAAAAGATGCACCATGCTCGACTAAATCACCGAACTCTGGGGTCTTCCCCGGAGGAAGGTCACTGACTGATCTCTGGGTTAGTCTGGGTACGCCTCTTGTGTAGTAAACGTGGAGCATTAGGTGACCAAGTGCCACGCCCGAGAATCAGCCCTAGCAAAGGAAATAGTCTGGGCGATCAGCAAAAGTTGCCGTACCTACCTACCTCCCTTTGCTAGTACCACAGCGTCTTTACCGGCCCGGTGAGGGATTCTTGATTCTCGATCTCTTTGATAGACACTCCCGCGATCAAAACCACCTGATCGTTCGCGAATGTTTGCTTGTACATACAACTCTCCCATTTTCTCTTCCCACCCTCTCCAGCCACCCGTTCATACACACTAGCCACAGAATTGTTACAAGACGAGTCTTGTGAACATCCTCTTTCGATCTTCCTATTCACCTTTACACCCTATTGCACAAGAAGCCCCAGGCGATCATCTTTTCCATATAACACTTCCTTTAGTGCCTCTATTGTGTCCTTGGACTAGACGTCCTGAATAAAAACTGCCTTCTGCTCGTCCCCCCCTTCCTTTCATATTAGTTCGTCATTCTTTCATTCATTAGCTTGTCCATCATTTTTTCCAGCGTGGGTTTGTATGGTCTGTACCCGCCGCCTGGTTATGGTAGCTATCTTATTCTCGCCCTCTTACACACCTTAGGAAACGACCCAAACAACCAACACTTCCTATATGTGTAATTCTAATAAACCCTCTCTCCATTCTTCCTAGAATTGAATCTATACTCATTAGGAATCTTCAGCGCATGCCTTCTTTTTCTTCAGATTTCTTTCAAAGCTCTCCTATCTTTCTTCATCATTGAATCCAGGGTGATACTTACCTATGAGTCCCTTGTCCCACTCATTGCTTTCACACATCTCTTCGCCGTCCCTCGCTTACTCTGCCTTTTCTCCTCTCCTGACCCTCACTTCGCCTCACTTTTGCAAATTTTATCCCAGCCGTTCTCTTTCGTAAGATCTTCTATTTCCCTTGAAGAAGACGAGTGAATATAATTACCATGAGTTGCAATAAAGTTGCAAATCTCAGAAACGATTAGAGTCATGAAAATTTGCGGCTAGCACGAGGTGAAAGAGCAGTTCAAGACGAATATTTTGAGCATTTTACCATCACGGAAAAATTTTCAAAATTTTAATGCAAGTTCCAAAATAAAGTCGAATATCTCGGAAACGGTTAGCGTCACGGAAATTTTTCAGGGGACCAAAGATGTTGGTGTAGACTCCACCCAGTGGACTAGGTTTACTTACAACCACATAGAACCGGGTAAACGTGGTAACAACTGGAAGAGCGTTACTGTCAAATTTAACTTTATTACTCAAAAAATGACAGAAAAACGAAATTGTTAAGATTTTGATGCAATTTCCAAATAACTCGAATATCTCAGAAACGGTTAGAGTTACGGTCATTTTCCACGAGACAAAAATTGTTAGATTGACTAGATTTACACTTGAAACGGTGTAAACGCGGTAACAACTGACATAGCGTTTGTTTCAATTTTAATTGTTTTTAGGACACCCTGAATAGTTTAACCGTTTTGGAGTGAGTACGAGGTGAAAGGTGAGTTGAAGACAAATATTTTGAGGTTTTTGTCGTCACTGAAGCTTTAAAAATGGCACGAATGTGTAATTTTCAAAATTTTGATGCAATTTCCAAAAAAAGTCGAATATCTCGGAAACGAAAGTCGAAGTCACGAACATTTTTCAAGAGACCAAATGGAAAACTGAAGCCACAACCAACCAAAGAGAACTATGAAAGAGAAATAGCGCAAAAGCTGGGAAACACAGGCAATTTAAATTGTGAAGAACACTGGAACAAACTAAAAGAAGAAATATTAGAGCCGGCTACACGAATTATAGGGAACAAGAATAAAAAGAAAGGGGCTGAATGGTATGACGAAGAGTGTAAACAAGCCATAGAAGAAAGAAACGAAGCACACAAGAAATATATGGAAAGGAGAACTAGAGAAAGAAGGGCAGTTTTTGAGGGTGCTAGGCTGACAAAATATGCCGCAATCGAAAAAGAAAATACGAAAATGATAGAACTCAGGAAATGGAGAATGACTTTCAAAATAACGATCTAAGGGCAGCATACAAACATCTACGTAATCTGAGAGAAGGATATAAACCCCGGACAACATTGTGCAGGAACGCAGAAGGGCAGATAACAAGTGACCCACAAGAAATAAAAACGATATGGCAAGACTATTTCCAATCCCTGTTAGGAACACAAGAAGATGGTCACCCCTGTAACATTCAGCACCGGGAGGGAGGAGAGGAAACGATAGGACCCCCAACGCTTGACGAGGTCAAACAAGCAATCAGAGTGCAAAAGAACAACAAGGCACCAGGAATCGACAAACTCCCGGCAGAATTATACAAACTAGAAGGCGAACACCTAACAACACAAATACATGCACTGATCACCAAGAAATGGGACGAGGAACGCATTCCTAGCAAATGGAAAATTATCTGCCCAATTTACAAAAAAGGGGACAAATTAACATGTGGAAATTACCGTGCCATAACACTGCTGTGTTCGGCTTACAAATATGTCACATATATACTCAATAAACGCATTCAACCCATTACCGAAGAGATTATCCGCCAATACCAAACAGGCTTCAGGCAAGGACAATCCACAATTGATCAGCTTTTTACGGTGAAACAAATCCTGAACAAGTCCTGGGAACATGACATAGACGTGTACAATATTTTCGTTCACTTTAAACAAGGATACGATTCGATTAACAGAGACCGACTGTACCAGATACTGTGGAGTTTCAACATCCCCTCCAAGTATATCCGACTAATAAAAGCAACAATGGAATCAACGATGGCAACAATACGTATACAAAACGAAACGACGGAGATATTCCCAATAAATAAAGGATTAAAACAGGGCGACGGACTCTTAACCTGGCTCTGATATGTCATACGACAAACAAATGCTGGGAGGTCAAACTTATTAACAAACGAATCGGTACAACTGGCCGCCTACGCAGTTGATATCAATATTATGACCCGCAGAGCGGAAGAGGCGGCAGAAATATACACACAACTGAAGAGAGAGGCCAGAAACATCGGACTGGAAATAAATACACAAAAGACAAAAACACTAACCCAGGCAAGAACAAGAGGAAACGAAAACTACCTCAGAGTAGAGGATAACGTGGATGCTGTCCAGATCTTTACATATCTAGGTGTTGAACTCAACACGAGAGGATCAAAGGAATCGGAGATACAACATCGAATAATATCGGCATATATTCCGCTCCAAAATCATACACAGAAAATAAAAAATCAGGATATATAAATCCATCATCAGGCCGATACTATGGATGCGAGACATGGGTCATGACCAAGAACTCACAGAATAAACTGGAGGTGCTTGAAAGAAGAATACTAAGGCGGATCTTCGGGCCACTAAATGAAAATGAGATATGGAGAAGAAGATATAATAATGAAATCTACCAACTTTTCAAGGAGGCACCTATTTCAGATTTCGTCAGACTACAGAGGCTACGATGGGCAGGCCACGTAGTAAGAATGCCGGATAACAGGCTACCAAAAAGGGCCATCAAGAGTAGGATGGAGGGCAGAAGACCAAAAGGGAGACCACGGAAAAGATGGGAGGATGGAGTGACAGAAGACGCGCAGAACTTGATAGGTGTCAGAACCTGGAGGAGAGCGGCGTTGGATCGACAGTGTTGGAGGCGGAAGATAGAGGAGGCCTAGGCTCAATTTGGGCTGTAGCGCCATTGGAGAGAGAGAGAGACCAAATATGGTCAGAATGCAGCTTCTAACGCCGAGAATTTTAAAAAACTGTTTAAATGCTGTGGTCAGGAGACGCAAGTGTGTATGACATGTGTGAAAGCCTATTTACATTTTTTTGACAACGATCGTTATTCTCTCTGGTTTTTCAACTGACGTAATTTCTTAGGGTTTATGTGCTGTTTCTTAGTATGTAAAGATTTCAAGAAATTTCTGCACATAATTCGTGCTTTTCTCATCGCAACATTAAATAACGAATTAAATTTATTGTTTGCGTCACAAGATACCTAAACAGATAAAACAATTTAACTCACCTCAGTAAAAATGTAAGTTCGTAAAGCGAACATAATAGATTGAAATAGCAATGCAATTAATTTCATAAAAAGTACACAAAAAGTACGTAATTAAATTTTTCATAAGGAAGTCGGCTTGTTTTTACTGAAAGCCAGAAAACACTTGAAGGAAAATAGATGTTTGAAAATAACTGGTTTCCAAAAGGTTGTTTAGTAAAATATTTTGCTTTGGTGTAGTCCAGGTACGTACTAAAATTAAACGATTCCCACTATATTTAGCTTTTCAGTATGTTGACCGTATAAATATTTACTAAAAGTTCATTTGAGGGAAAATAAATAGAACCTTTTAGTGCTGCTTTAAGCCAGGTTTGGGAAATTATGTCCGTATGAATGTTTTTCATGTTTTTTTTTTCAAAAATTATCCAGTCTGGTCAACGAGGATTTCCCGGCGTACAAATTGGTATATTGAACCACTTTGTAACTATCAAAATAACTGAGTTACAGGGTGTTAAATTGGAGTGTGTTCAATTCAGTTCACTACGTATACAGTGTGTCCAGGATAAGAAGGGCCACTATGGAGATCTTGAAAACGGTTAGAGATACAGATTTAGTTAAATGGGAGAAAAGTTGTGTAATCGCCTATTAAAGTGACAATCAGAAAACACTGACTTTTCTTTCGGTTTTTGAGATATTTTACGTTTTTTTGTTACTTTCATATTGGACCTAAACCAAAACTGATAATGCCACTTTAAAGATCTTGAAAATGAAAAATTTACTTTTTCAAAATATCTCAAAAACCAAAAAATATTTCGACGTTTTCTACATGTCATTTTATTTTACACTTACCTTGACTTACCCTGGACACACTGTATATTCTGAAATACCTCATTAATTTGACAATTTCAATAGAGATACTATATAGGGTGGTCAAACGAAAATTTCACGGCCTACTAACTGAGATATTGAACCACTCTGTAAAGGTCAGAAAAACCGAGTTACAGGGTGTTAAATTGGAGACTGTCAAATTCAGTTCACTCTGTATTTATCCTGAAATAACTCATTTATTTGACATTTTCACTATATAGGGTGGTCACAAGAGGATTCCAAGGGCAACAAATTGATACTATATAATGAACCACCCTGTAACTGTCAAAATAACCGAGTTACACGGTGTTAACTAAGAAACTGTCAAATTCGTCTTTTTTTTTTGCTTTTCTTCATCTTTTTTTCTCAGTTTTTTTCCCTTCGTCTTCTTCCTCTTCTTGTTTTTCTTGTATTGTTTTACAATCTTTTTCATTTACTTAATATTCGTTTATTCTCTTTGTATTTTTCATTCCGTTCTTTTTCTTTAGTTTTCTTATTTTCTTATACACTGACAAAATAAAAATTGCTAATTGATCTTACATGTCTCTAGAAATTCCAAAGTATTAGTTTTCATGAAAAAGAAACATTTGAAAGATTTGGACATTTTTCAAAATGAAAAAACAGCTTCATGCTGTCGAAATTCATTCATTGTAGCCAATATTTTGAAAATGGAAAAACGCACATATATGGAAACTTCAAAACTATTAGAAAATCCAAAAAGAGAGAAAACTATTACAAATTAATAAGACGGACAAAGATGGAAAAACTGTGACAAGTGACATATGTGTCAGTTTGCTAAAAGGGTGTGACGTATTTGACAGTTAGTCACAAAATATCATTCAGACTTTTTAATGCGTTGTCAGATGACCTACGAATTATTTCTGTCAAATCCCATCCCGCAGACTGAAACATGTCTCTTTAAAGCATTTTTTCGTCTTCGTTGTTAGCATTGATTTGTTATGGTTTTCTTTTTTATATTTTATTAGTAACGGGTAAATTATCGGTAAAGGAAATATCTTACTTTACCTGGTAAATTACTTGTAAATTACAAATACTGTGTTTCTGGCAGCTCAAATTTTGACACTTTCTCCCTAACTGTACCAAATTGTGTAGTGTTTTTTCAGGTTATTAGATCGGAAATTTAATGAGGATTCAAAAAATGTGCCTAAAACAGCCATTTTCTCACTCCAAAAGGGGTTTACAGGCGATTTTGTCCTTGAGTGATGTTTCAAACTGTGTTTCTTGCAGTTTAAATTTTGACACCGCTTTTCTTCCTGACTGTATCAAATATTGTAGTGCTTTTTCAGGTTATCGGATAGGAAATTTAATGAGGATTCTAAAAATGTACTTAAAACACTAATCTTCTTACAACAAGTGAGTTTTACAGGCGATTTTGTCCCTGACTGTCTTTTCAAACTATGTTTCTTGCAGTTCAAACTTTGACGCCGCTTTTCTCCCTGACTGTTCTAAGTTTTGTAGTATTTTTTTTTAGGTTATCGGATAGAAAATTTGATGAGGATTCTAAAAATGTACTTAAAACACTAATCTTCTTACAACAAGTGAGTTTTACAGGCGATTTTGTCCCTGACTGTCTTTTCAAACTATGTTTCTTGCAGTTCAAATTTTGACGCCGCTTTTCTCCCTGGCTGTTCTAAGTTTTGTAGTATTTTTTTTTGGTTATCGGATAGGAAATTTAATGGGGATTCAAAAAATGTACTTAAAACACTAATCTTCTTACAACAAGTGAGTTTGACAGGCGATTTTGTCCCTGACTGTCTTTTCAAAGCAGTTCAAACTTTGACGCCGCTGTTCTCCCTGACTGTTCTAAGTTTTGTAGTATTTTTTTTAGGTTGTCGGATAGGAAATTTAGTGGGGATTCCAAAAATGTACTTAAAACACTAATCTTCTTACAACAAGTCAGTTTTACAGGCGATTTTGTCCCTGACTTTCCTATCAAACTGTGTTTCTTACAGGTCAAACTTTGACGCCGCTTTTCTTCTTGACTGTACCAAATATTGTAGTGTTTTTTTCAGGTTATCGGATAGGAAATTTAATGAGGATTCAAAAAATGTACTTAAAACACTAATCTTCTTACAACAAGTGAGTTTTACAGGCGATTTTGTCCCTGACTGTCTTTTCAAACTATGTTTCTTGCAGTTCAAACTTTGACCCCGCTTTTCTCCCTGACTGTTCTAAGTTTTGTAGTAATTTTTTTTTGGTTAGGTTACCGGATAGGAAATTTAATGAGGATTCCAAAAATGTACTTAAAACACTAATCTTCTTACAACAAGTTCCTGACTGTCTTTTCAAACTACGTTTCTTGCAGTTCAAACTTTGACTCCGCTTTACTCCCTGACTGTTCTAAGTTTTGCAGTATTTTTCCACGTTATCGGATAGGAAATTTAATGAGGATTCCAAAAATGTACTTAAAACACTAATCTTCTTACAACAAGTTCCTGACTGTCTTTTCAAACTACGTTTCTTGCAGTTCAAACTTTGACTCCGCTTTACTCCCTGACTGTTCTAAGTTTTGCAGTATTTTTCCACGTTATCGGATAGGAAATTTAATGAGGATTCCAAAAATGTACTTAAAACACTAATCTTCTTACAACAAGTGAGTTTTACAGGCGATTTTGTCCCTGACTGTCCTATCAAACTGTGTTTCTTACAGGTCAAACTTTGACGCCGCTTTTCTTCTTGACTGTACCAAATATTGTAGTGTTTTTTTCAGGTTATCGGATAGGAAATTTAATGAGGATTCCAAAAATGTACTTAAAACACTAATCTTCTTACAACAAGTGAGTTTTACAGGCGATTTAGTCCCTGACTGTCCTATCAAACTGTGTTTCTTGCAGTTCAAACTTTGACTCCGCTTTACTCCCTGACTGTTCTAAGTTTTGCAGTATTTTTCTACGTTATCGGATAGGAAATTTAATGAGGATTCCAAAAATGTACTTATAACACTAATCTTCTTACAACAAGTGAGTTTTACAGGCGATTTTGTCCCTGACTGTCTTTTCAAACTATGTTTCTTGCAGTTCAAACTTTGACGCCGCTTTTCTTCCTAACTCTATCAAATATTGTAGTGTTTTTTTCAGGTTATCGGATAGGAAATTTAATGAGGATTCTAAAAATGTACTTAAAACACTAATCTTATTACAACAAGTGAGTTTTACAGGCGATTTTGTCCCTGACTGTCTTTTCAAACTGTGTTTCTTGCAGTTCAAACTTTGACGCCGCTTTACTCCCTGTCTGTTCTAAGTTTTGCAGTATTTTTCCACGTTATCGGATAGGAAATTTAATGAGGATACCAAAAATGTACTTAAAACACTAATCTTCTTACAACAAGTGAGTTTTACAGGCGATTTTGTCCCTGACTATCCTATCAAACTGTGTTTCTTACAGGTCAAACTTTGACGCCGCTTTTCTTCCTGACTGTACCAAATATTTTAGTGTTTTTTTCAGGTTATCGGATAGGAAATTTAATGAGGATTCTAAAAATGTACTTAAAACACTAATCTTATTACAACAAGTGAGTTTTACAGGCTATTTGGTCCCTGACTGTCTTTTCAAACTGTGTTTCTTGCAGTTCAAACTTTGACAACGCTTTTCTCCCTGACTGTTCTAAGTTTTGTAGTAATTTTTTTTGGTTATCGGATAGGAAATTTAATGAGGATTCCAAAAATGTACTTAAAACACTAATCTTCTTACAACAAGTTCCTGACTGTCTTTTCAAACTATGTTTCTTGCAGTTCAAACTTTGACTCCGCTTTACTCCCTGACTGTTCTAAGTTTTGCAGTATTTTTCCACGTTATCGGATAGGAAATTTAATGAGGATTCCAAAAATGTACTTAAAACACTAATCTTCTTACAACAAGTGAGTTTTACAGGCGATTTAGTCCCTGACTGTCCTATCAAACTGTGTTTCTTGCAGTTCAAACTTTGACTCCGCTTTACTCCCTGACTGTTCTAAGTTTTGCAGTATTTTTCCACGTTATCGGATAGGAAATTTAATGAGGATTCCAAAAATGTACTTAAAACACTAATCTTCTTACAACAAGTTCCTGACTGTCTTTTCAAACTACGTTTCTTGCAGTTCAAACTTTGACTCCGCTTTACTCCCTGACTGTTCTAAGTTTTGCAGTATTTTTCCACGTTATCGGATAGGAAATTTAATGAGGATTCCAAAAATGTACTTAAAACACTAATCTTCTTACAACAAGTGAGTTTTACAGGCGATTTTGTCCCTGACTGTCTTTTCAAACTATGTTTCTTGCAGTTCAAATTTTGACGCCGCTTTTCTCCCTGGCTGTTCTAAGTTTTGTAGTATTTTTTTTTGGTTATCGGATAGGAAATTTAATGGGGATTCAAAAAATGTACTTAAAACACTAATCTTCTTACAACAAGTGAGTTTGACAGGCGATTTTGTCCCTGACTGTCTTTTCAAAGCAGTTCAAACTTTGACGCCGCTGTTCTCCCTGACTGTTCTAAGTTTTGTAGTATTTTTTTTAGGTTGTCGGATAGGAAATTTAGTGGGGATTCCAAAAATGTACTTAAAACACTAATCTTCTTACAACAAGTCAGTTTTACAGGCGATTTTGTCCCTGACTTTCCTATCAAACTGTGTTTCTTACAGGTCAAACTTTGACGCCGCTTTTCTTCTTGACTGTACCAAATATTGTAGTGTTTTTTTCAGGTTATCGGATAGGAAATTTAATGAGGATTCAAAAAATGTACTTAAAACACTAATCTTCTTACAACAAGTGAGTTTTACAGGCGATTTTGTCCCTGACTGTCTTTTCAAACTATGTTTCTTGCAGTTCAAACTTTGACCCCGCTTTTCTCCCTGACTGTTCTAAGTTTTGTAGTAATTTTTTTTTGGTTAGGTTACCGGATAGGAAATTTAATGAGGATTCCAAAAATGTACTTAAAACACTAATCTTCTTACAACAAGTTCCTGACTGTCTTTTCAAACTACGTTTCTTGCAGTTCAAACTTTGACTCCGCTTTACTCCCTGACTGTTCTAAGTTTTGCAGTATTTTTCCACGTTATCGGATAGGAAATTTAATGAGGATTCCAAAAATGTACTTAAAACACTAATCTTCTTACAACAAGTTCCTGACTGTCTTTTCAAACTACGTTTCTTGCAGTTCAAACTTTGACTCCGCTTTACTCCCTGACTGTTCTAAGTTTTGCAGTATTTTTCCACGTTATCGGATAGGAAATTTAATGAGGATTCCAAAAATGTACTTAAAACACTAATCTTCTTACAACAAGTGAGTTTTACAGGCGATTTTGTCCCTGACTGTCCTATCAAACTGTGTTTCTTACAGGTCAAACTTTGACGCCGCTTTTCTTCTTGACTGTACCAAATATTGTAGTGTTTTTTTCAGGTTATCGGATAGGAAATTTAATGAGGATTCCAAAAATGTACTTAAAACACTAATCTTATTACAACAAGTGAGTTTTACAGGCGATTTTGTCCCTGACTGTCTTTTCAAACTGTGTTTCTTGCAGTTCAAACTTTGACGCCGCTTTACTCCCTGTCTGTTCTAAGTTTTGCAGTATTTTTCCACGTTATCGGATAGGAAATTTAATGAGGATACCAAAAATGTACTTAAAACACTAATCTTCTTACAACAAGTGAGTTTTACAGGCGATTTTGTCCCTGACTATCCTATCAAACTGTGTTTCTTACAGGTCAAACTTTGACGCCGCTTTTCTTCCTGACTGTACCAAATATTTTAGTGTTTTTTTCAGGTTATCGGATAGGAAATTTAATGAGGATTCTAAAAATGTACTTAAAACACTAATCTTATTACAACAAGTGAGTTTTACAGGCTATTTGGTCCCTGACTGTCTTTTCAAACTGTGTTTCTTGCAGTTCAAACTTTGACAACGCTTTTCTCCCTGACTGTTCTAAGTTTTGTAGTAATTTTTTTTGGTTATCGGATAGGAAATTTAATGAGGATTCCAAAAATGTACTTAAAACACTAATCTTCTTACAACAAGTTCCTGACTGTCTTTTCAAACTATGTTTCTTGCAGTTCAAACTTTGACTCCGCTTTACTCCCTGACTGTTCTAAGTTTTGCAGTATTTTTCCACGTTATCGGATAGGAAATTTAATGAGGATTCCAAAAATGTACTTAAAACACTAATCTTCTTACAACAAGTGAGTTTTACAGGCGATTTAGTCCCTGACTGTCCTATCAAACTGTGTTTCTTGCAGTTCAAACTTTGACTCCGCTTTACTCCCTGACTGTTCTAAGTTTTGCAGTATTTTTCCACGTTATCGGATAGGAAATTTAATGAGGATTCCAAAAATGTACTTAAAACACTAATCTTCTTACAACAAGTTCCTGACTGTCTTTTCAAACTACGTTTCTTGCAGTTCAAACTTTGACTCCGCTTTACTCCCTGACTGTTCTAAGTTTTGCAGTATTTTTCCACGTTATCGGATAGGAAATTTAATGAGGATTCCAAAAATGTACTTAAAACACTAATCTTCTTACAACAAGTGAGTTTTACAGGCGATTTTGTCCCTGACTGTCTTTTCAAACTATGTTTCTTGCAGTTCAAATTTTGACGCCGCTTTTCTCCCTGGCTGTTCTAAGTTTTGTAGTATTTTTTTTTGGTTATCGGATAGGAAATTTAATGGGGATTCAAAAAATGTACTTAAAACACTAATCTTCTTACAACAAGTGAGTTTGACAGGCGATTTTGTCCCTGACTGTCTTTTCAAAGCAGTTCAAACTTTGACGCCGCTGTTCTCCCTGACTGTTCTAAGTTTTGTAGTATTTTTTTTAGGTTGTCGGATAGGAAATTTAGTGGGGATTCCAAAAATGTACTTAAAACACTAATCTTCTTACAACAAGTCAGTTTTACAGGCGATTTTGTCCCTGACTTTCCTATCAAACTGTGTTTCTTACAGGTCAAACTTTGACGCCGCTTTTCTTCTTGACTGTACCAAATATTGTAGTGTTTTTTTCAGGTTATCGGATAGGAAATTTAATGAGGATTCAAAAAATGTACTTAAAACACTAATCTTCTTACAACAAGTGAGTTTTACAGGCGATTTTGTCCCTGACTGTCTTTTCAAACTATGTTTCTTGCAGTTCAAACTTTGACCCCGCTTTTCTCCCTGACTGTTCTAAGTTTTGTAGTAATTTTTTTTTGGTTAGGTTACCGGATAGGAAATTTAATGAGGATTCCAAAAATGTACTTAAAACACTAATCTTCTTACAACAAGTTCCTGACTGTCTTTTCAAACTACGTTTCTTGCAGTTCAAACTTTGACTCCGCTTTACTCCCTGACTGTTCTAAGTTTTGCAGTATTTTTCCACGTTATCGGATAGGAAATTTAATGAGGATTCCAAAAATGTACTTAAAACACTAATCTTCTTACAACAAGTTCCTGACTGTCTTTTCAAACTACGTTTCTTGCAGTTCAAACTTTGACTCCGCTTTACTCCCTGACTGTTCTAAGTTTTGCAGTATTTTTCCACGTTATCGGATAGGAAATTTAATGAGGATTCCAAAAATGTACTTAAAACACTAATCTTCTTACAACAAGTGAGTTTTACAGGCGATTTTGTCCCTGACTGTCCTATCAAACTGTGTTTCTTACAGGTCAAACTTTGACGCCGCTTTTCTTCTTGACTGTACCAAATATTGTAGTGTTTTTTTCAGGTTATCGGATAGGAAATTTAATGAGGATTCCAAAAATGTACTTAAAACACTAATCTTCTTACAACAAGTGAGTTTTACAGGCGATTTAGTCCCTGACTGTCCTATCAAACTGTGTTTCTTGCAGTTCAAACTTTGACTCCGCTTTACTCCCTGACTGTTCTAAGTTTTGCAGTATTTTTCTACGTTATCGGATAGGAAATTTAATGAGGATTCCAAAAATGTACTTATAACACTAATCTTCTTACAACAAGTGAGTTTTACAGGCGATTTTGTCCCTGACTGTCTTTTCAAACTATGTTTCTTGCAGTTCAAACTTTGACGCCGCTTTTCTTCCTAACTCTATCAAATATTGTAGTGTTTTTTTCAGGTTATCGGATAGGAAATTTAATGAGGATTCTAAAAATGTACTTAAAACACTAATCTTATTACAACAAGTGAGTTTTACAGGCGATTTTGTCCCTGACTGTCTTTTCAAACTGTGTTTCTTGCAGTTCAAACTTTGACGCCGCTTTACTCCCTGTCTGTTCTAAGTTTTGCAGTATTTTTCCACGTTATCGGATAGGAAATTTAATGAGGATACCAAAAATGTACTTAAAACACTAATCTTCTTACAACAAGTGAGTTTTACAGGCGATTTTGTCCCTGACTATCCTATCAAACTGTGTTTCTTACAGGTCAAACTTTGACGCCGCTTTTCTTCCTGACTGTACCAAATATTTTAGTGTTTTTTTCAGGTTATCGGATAGGAAATTTAATGAGGATTCTAAAAATGTACTTAAAACACTAATCTTATTACAACAAGTGAGTTTTACAGGCTATTTGGTCCCTGACTGTCTTTTCAAACTGTGTTTCTTGCAGTTCAAACTTTGACAACGCTTTTCTCCCTGACTGTTCTAAGTTTTGTAGTAATTTTTTTTGGTTATCGGATAGGAAATTTAATGAGGATTCCAAAAATGTACTTAAAACACTAATCTTCTTACAACAAGTTCCTGACTGTCTTTTCAAACTATGTTTCTTGCAGTTCAAACTTTGACTCCGCTTTACTCCCTGACTGTTCTAAGTTTTGCAGTATTTTTCCACGTTATCGGATAGGAAATTTAATGAGGATTCCAAAAATGTACTTAAAACACTAATCTTCTTACAACAAGTGAGTTTTACAGGCGATTTAGTCCCTGACTGTCCTATCAAACTGTGTTTCTTGCAGTTCAAACTTTGACTCCGCTTTACTCCCTGACTGTTCTAAGTTTTGCAGTATTTTTCCACGTTATCGGATAGGAAATTTAATGAGGATTCCAAAAATGTACTTAAAACACTAATCTTCTTACAACAAGTTCCTGACTGTCTTTTCAAACTACGTTTCTTGCAGTTCAAACTTTGACTCCGCTTTACTCCCTGACTGTTCTAAGTTTTGCAGTATTTTTCCACGTTATCGGATAGGAAATTTAATGAGGATTCCAAAAATGTACTTAAAACACTAATCTTCTTACAACAAGTGAGTTTTACAGGCGATTTTGTCCCTGACTGTCTTTTCAAACTATGTTTCTTGCAGTTCAAATTTTGACGCCGCTTTTCTCCCTGGCTGTTCTAAGTTTTGTAGTATTTTTTTTTGGTTATCGGATAGGAAATTTAATGGGGATTCAAAAAATGTACTTAAAACACTAATCTTCTTACAACAAGTGAGTTTGACAGGCGATTTTGTCCCTGACTGTCTTTTCAAAGCAGTTCAAACTTTGACGCCGCTGTTCTCCCTGACTGTTCTAAGTTTTGTAGTATTTTTTTTAGGTTGTCGGATAGGAAATTTAGTGGGGATTCCAAAAATGTACTTAAAACACTAATCTTCTTACAACAAGTCAGTTTTACAGGCGATTTTGTCCCTGACTTTCCTATCAAACTGTGTTTCTTACAGGTCAAACTTTGACGCCGCTTTTCTTCTTGACTGTACCAAATATTGTAGTGTTTTTTTCAGGTTATCGGATAGGAAATTTAATGAGGATTCAAAAAATGTACTTAAAACACTAATCTTCTTACAACAAGTGAGTTTTACAGGCGATTTTGTCCCTGACTGTCTTTTCAAACTATGTTTCTTGCAGTTCAAACTTTGACCCCGCTTTTCTCCCTGACTGTTCTAAGTTTTGTAGTAATTTTTTTTTGGTTAGGTTACCGGATAGGAAATTTAATGAGGATTCCAAAAATGTACTTAAAACACTAATCTTCTTACAACAAGTTCCTGACTGTCTTTTCAAACTACGTTTCTTGCAGTTCAAACTTTGACTCCGCTTTACTCCCTGACTGTTCTAAGTTTTGCAGTATTTTTCCACGTTATCGGATAGGAAATTTAATGAGGATTCCAAAAATGTACTTAAAACACTAATCTTCTTACAACAAGTTCCTGACTGTCTTTTCAAACTACGTTTCTTGCAGTTCAAACTTTGACTCCGCTTTACTCCCTGACTGTTCTAAGTTTTGCAGTATTTTTCCACGTTATCGGATAGGAAATTTAATGAGGATTCCAAAAATGTACTTAAAACACTAATCTTCTTACAACAAGTGAGTTTTACAGGCGATTTTGTCCCTGACTGTCCTATCAAACTGTGTTTCTTACAGGTCAAACTTTGACGCCGCTTTTCTTCTTGACTGTACCAAATATTGTAGTGTTTTTTTCAGGTTATCGGATAGGAAATTTAATGAGGATTCCAAAAATGTACTTAAAACACTAATCTTCTTACAACAAGTGAGTTTTACAGGCGATTTAGTCCCTGACTGTCCTATCAAACTGTGTTTCTTGCAGTTCAAACTTTGACTCCGCTTTACTCCCTGACTGTTCTAAGTTTTGCAGTATTTTTCTACGTTATCGGATAGGAAATTTAATGAGGATTCCAAAAATGTACTTATAACACTAATCTTCTTACAACAAGTGAGTTTTACAGGCGATTTTGTCCCTGACTGTCTTTTCAAACTATGTTTCTTGCAGTTCAAACTTTGACGCCGCTTTTCTTCCTAACTCTATCAAATATTGTAGTGTTTTTTTCAGGTTATCGGATAGGAAATTTAATGAGGATTCTAAAAATGTACTTAAAACACTAATCTTATTACAACAAGTGAGTTTTACAGGCGATTTTGTCCCTGACTGTCTTTTCAAACTGTGTTTCTTGCAGTTCAAACTTTGACGCCGCTTTACTCCCTGTCTGTTCTAAGTTTTGCAGTATTTTTCCACGTTATCGGATAGGAAATTTAATGAGGATACCAAAAATGTACTTAAAACACTAATCTTCTTACAACAAGTGAGTTTTACAGGCGATTTTGTCCCTGACTATCCTATCAAACTGTGTTTCTTACAGGTCAAACTTTGACGCCGCTTTTCTTCCTGACTGTACCAAATATTTTAGTGTTTTTTTCAGGTTATCGGATAGGAAATTTAATGAGGATTCTAAAAATGTACTTAAAACACTAATCTTATTACAACAAGTGAGTTTTACAGGCTATTTGGTCCCTGACTGTCTTTTCAAACTGTGTTTCTTGCAGTTCAAACTTTGACAACGCTTTTCTCCCTGACTGTTCTAAGTTTTGTAGTAATTTTTTTTGGTTATCGGATAGGAAATTTAATGAGGATTCCAAAAATGTACTTAAAACACTAATCTTCTTACAACAAGTTCCTGACTGTCTTTTCAAACTATGTTTCTTGCAGTTCAAACTTTGACTCCGCTTTACTCCCTGACTGTTCTAAGTTTTGCAGTATTTTTCCACGTTATCGGATAGGAAATTTAATGAGGATTCCAAAAATGTACTTAAAACACTAATCTTCTTACAACAAGTGAGTTTTACAGGCGATTTAGTCCCTGACTGTCCTATCAAACTGTGTTTCTTGCAGTTCAAACTTTGACTCCGCTTTACTCCCTGACTGTTCTAAGTTTTGCAGTATTTTTCTACGTTATCGGATAGGAAATTTAATGAGGATTCCAAAAATGTACTTATAACACTAATCTTCTTACAACAAGTGAGTTTTACAGGCGATTTTGTCCCTGACTGTCTTTTCAAACTATGTTTCTTGCAGTTCAAACTTTGACGCCGCTTTTCTTCCTAACTCTATCAAATATTGTAGTGTTTTTTTCAGGTTATCGGATAGGAAATTTAATGAGGATTCTAAAAATGTACTTAAAACACTAATCTTATTACAACAAGTGAGTTTTACAGGCGATTTGGTCCCTGACTGTCTTTTCAAACTATGTTTCTTGCAGTTAAAACTTTGACGCCGCTTTTCTTCCTAACTCTATCAAATATTGTAGTGTTTTTTTCAGGTTATCGGATAGGAAATTTAATGAGGATTCTAAAAATGTACTTAAAACACTAATCTTCTTACAACAAGTGAGTTTTACAGGCGATTTTGTCCCTGACTGTCTTTTCAAACTATGTTTCTTGCAGTTAAAACTTTGACGCCGCTTTTCTTCCTGACTGTACCACATATTGTAGTGTTTTTTTCAGGTTATCGGATAGGAAATTTAATGAGGATTTCAAAAATGTGCTTAAAACACTAATCTTATTACAACAAGTGAGTTTTACAGGCGATTTTGTCCCTGACTGTCTTTTCAAACTGTGTTTCTTGCAGTTCAAACTTTGACGCCGCTTTACTCCCTGTCTGTTCTAAGTTTTGCAGTATTTTTCCACGTTATCGGATAGGAAATTTAATGAGGATACCAAAAATGTACTTAAAACACTAATCTTCTTACAACAAGTGAGTTTTACAGGCGATTTTGTCCCTGACTATCCTATCAAACTGTGTTTCTTACAGGTCAAACTTTGACGCCGCTTTTCTTCCTGACTGTACCAAATATTTTAGTGTTTTTTTTCAGGTTATCGGATAGGAAATTTAATGAGGATTCTAAAAATGTACTTAAAACACTAATCTTATTACAACAAGTGAGTTTTACAGGCTATTTGGTCCCTGACTGTCTTTTCAAACTGTGTTTCTTGCAGTTCAAACTTTGACGCCGCTTTTCTTCCTGACTGTACCAAATATTTTAGTGTTTTTTTCAGGTTATCGGATAGGAAATTTAATGAGGATTCTAAAAATGTACTTAAAACACTAATCTTCTTACAACAAGTGAGTTTTACAGGCGATTTTGTCCCTGACTGTCTTTTCAAACTATGTTTCTTGCAGTTCAAACTTTGACGCCGCTTTTCTTCCTAACTCTATCAAATATTGTAGTGTTTTTTTCAGGTTATCGGATAGGAAATTTAATGAGGATTCCAAAAATGTACTTAAAACACTAATCTTCTTACAACAAGTGAGTTTTACAGGCGATTTAGTCCCTGACTGTCCTATCAAACTGTGTTTCTTGCAGTTCAAACTTTGACTCCGCTTTACTCCCTGACTGTTCTAAGTTTTGCAGTATTTTTCTACGTTATCGGATAGGAAATTTAATGAGGATTCCAAAAATGTACTTATAACACTAATCTTCTTACAACAAGTGAGTTTTACAGGCGATTTTGTCCCTGACTGTCTTTTCAAACTATGTTTCTTGCAGTTCAAACTTTGACGCCGCTTTTCTTCCTAACTCTATCAAATATTGTAGTGTTTTTTTCAGGTTATCGGATAGGAAATTTAATGAGGATTCTAAAAATGTACTTAAAACACTAATCTTATTACAACAAGTGAGTTTTACAGGCTATTTGGTCCCTGACTGTCTTTTCAAACTGTGTTTCTTGCAGTTCAAACTTTGACAACGCTTTTCTCCCTGACTGTTCTAAGTTTTGTAGTAATTTTTTTTGGTTATCGGATAGGAAATTTAATGAGGATTCCAAAAATGTACTTAAAACACTAATCTTCTTACAACAAGTTCCTGACTGTCTTTTCAAACTATGTTTCTTGCAGTTCAAACTTTGACTCCGCTTTACTCCCTGACTGTTCTAAGTTTTGCAGTATTTTTCCACTTTATCGGATAGGAAATTTAATGAGGATTCCAAAAATGTACTTAAAACACTAATCTTCTTACAACAAGTGAGTTTTACAGGCGATTTTGTCCCTGACTGTCCTATCAAACTGTGTTTCTTACAGGTCAAACTTTGACGCCGCTTTTCTTCTTGACTGTACCAAATATTGTAGTGTTTTTTTCAGGTTATCGGATAGGAAATTTAATGAGGATTCCAAAAATGTACTTAAAACACTAATCTTCTTACAACAAGTGAGTTTTACAGGCGATTTTGTCACTGACTGTCTTTTCAAACTGTGTTTCTTGCAGTTCAAACTTTGACACCGCTTTTCTCCTCGACTGTACCAAATTTTGCAGTGTTTTTCCACGTTATTGGATAGGAAATTTAATGAGGATTCCAAAAAAGTGCTTAAAATAGTCATTTTCTTAGTCCGAGTAGGTTTTACAGGCGATTTTGTCTCTGACTGTCCTTTAAACCGCGTTCAAATTTCAGACCACAATTTCAACTGATTTGAAAATTTGTTGCATCAAACCAGTTTTTGCTAAATAACTCAGAAACGGTAAAAGTTACGAAAAATTTGAAATAAACCAAAACTGCTAAACTTATCCCTGAATGTTTCACAGTCCGTCAGTGCCGCCACTATGGTATACAGGGGGTGCATGTAAAATGTACTGATTCAGATTTATGACAAACGTGACAGGAAATTATATATTTCAAGCAATTTTCAATTAAACCCATCCATTTACTGGTCAAATTGGAATTGGTTAAATTAATAAATTTCCTTGTCACACTGAATGTTACTTTTCCAATTTTACTTTACCTTATCGGTAAAGAATCGGTTACGGTAAATTTACGCCCATCATTATATTTTATGAGCACACTGTACTATGTAGAGTGAAGAATTATATAAAATTCTCAGCTCAAATCTGCTAGCTTCAAGTAAACATTAGATCTAAAAACAGTCGGAGCGTTGAATGTAAACAGTTTAGAGATGCTCCATGTTAAGGATCATTTCTCTGCTTGTGACGTGGTTATTTTTGTGGATTTAGCTTTGTGTGGTGGTCAGTCGTAATGGATTATTCTCACTGAATGCTTTTCCAATTCTAAAAGAATCAATATTTAATCGAATAATGTTGATTTGAGCTTTTGCCACAAGCGCAGATTTAATTAATTGAAAGTGAGTTTGTGCGTGTATATACATTAATTCTCTTACCAAAACTCTTCTTGTAGTTTTAATGTTTATTTTAAAATCGGGATTAAGATCTAATAATATAAAAACTACGTAATTCAGATTTGTTTGTTCCTGAGATATACAGCAAAAAACTATTTTTTTCTATCTATTTTCCTAAGCAGCCCATTTTTTCGATATTTTTTGCATAAATCATATTTTTCTAAGTAATCTAACGGATCATGGTCTGGTGATCTTGCGGACCAAGGGACTGCTGAATCTCTTCCAATTCACCGTTTGTATAATTTGTATTAAGAAATTCTTGCATATACATGTCGACTAAAATCACTTTTGATGTAAAATCCGTTTAAGTTATTTTCTAAAGTTGAGTTTTTTTATTTTTTCTTCTTTCTACCATTTTTCTTGTATTTTCTCAACCTGTGAGGACGCAATCTGTCTCACCTGTAGTTTTGCAGAACAAAAAGAACAAAAATTGATTGAATCCACAAAATGCAGACAATGTTATTCTTTGGAATTACCTCTTTTAGGTTAGCTAAACCTTGATAACATCATTGTTTTTAATGTAAAATCTCCCTCGTTTTATTTTTTATTGGAAAGTAATAAATCACTTCCTCTTCGTAGTTTTAGTTATAAGGGGTTTTAGGATAAAGCGCGATAGAAAATAAACTAAAAAAATGTTCGAGTGTATACACTGAATGGTTTATTGCGTTTTCGCTTTATCATCGTTATTTTAGCTGAATGGGGTTCGATAATTTTTTGCAAGCACTGGAGTTTTGTATTTATTTATTTGCTTTTATTCAGGTTTATAGTGGAGTAGTAAATTAAACGGTTAATCATGTAGTTTCTCAGATATTTTGTAGTAATAAAATTTAGAATTTACGTGTAAAGAACAAGAAAACATATTTTTTAAATTATTTACAATTTGAAAACTCGGTACCCTGATCTGTCTAATACTCTACTTAACTATTTATAATTATATTTTAATATTACACACTTTTACAATTACCCCTGTCAAAATTAAATTAAGTAATTAAATATACTATTAATTTAACTATATTTTCACTCTCTGTAATTATCCCATTCAGTTTACGTGTAAAGTCCAAGAAAACATTTTTTTTAAATTATTTACAATTTGAAAACTCGGTACCCTGAACTGTCTAATACTCTACTTAACTATTTATAATTATATTTTAATATTACACACTTTTACAATTACACCTGTCAAAATTAAATTAAGTAATTAAAAATACTATTAATTTAACTATATTTTCACTCTCTGTAATTATCCCATTCAGTTTACGTGTAAAGTACAAGAAAACATGTTTTTAAAATTTATTTACAATTTGAAAACTCGGTACCCTGATCTGTCTAATAATCTACTCAACTATTTATAATTATATTTTAATATTTTATATTATTTTAAATTTTGTTACGTTGCTGAACAGAAGGAGGGGAAGGAAAAAGGTGTCAAAATTGCAGTTTTTCCAAAAACGTATAAAAAAGCAAGCGGGTGATAAAAAAAACAATTAAAACATTACTAAAAAAGCAAAAACCCGTACCATGATGCCCCACAGTACTAAATTGGCAAAAATTGGAAGACGCCAGACAATACAAAAAAGGCGAAAAACCGGTGAACGCCAAAATTTGTTATACGGTTTTGCCGCTAGAGGGCGTCAAAGCTGACATAAGCAATTTTGAACATTTTTGATGCACTTTTTTTGATCAAAAATGAGCCGCTTATTTGTGACACTTTATATAGACTTTTGTAAGTTCATAGATAGTCAATGACCCGGCTTTTCTATTGACGTATAAAAGTTGATTGGTTAGTAGTACGGTCTGGCCGCTAGAGGTCGTCAAAGTTTCACTACCAACTTTTCTCAAAATTTCAATGCACCCAGTCATTCAATCTCAAATAACTCTGATGACTGATTATCATATGTAATGAACTTTCCATTCGAATGCAAAAGTTGATTGGCTAATTATACGGTTTAACCGATAGAAGACGTCAAAATTAACATTTTTGAAAGTTTCTAATGCACTGTTTTATTAAAGCCTAAATAACTCACTTAATTTCGACACTTTCTACACACTTTTATACGACTATCGATAGCCAATGAAAGAGGCTTTCGATTGAAGGATAAAAATTGTGTGGTTAATGATACCGTTTGGCCGCCAGGGGGCGTCAAAATCATTCACATATTCAACAACTGAAGGAAAGAAAGGGCAGAAACAAAGTGATGCAGAAAGATGTAACTAAAGTAAGATAAAAACAATATGCAATTTTTAGTGTTTATCCTAAAAAGGAGGTTTATGTTATTCGTTAAAACACTTAGTAAACACAATATGCAATAATGCAGAATTCCTCATCTATTTCTACCGTATTAATACAAAACTCAATAATTTTGCGTATAAATTAGGAAATACTTACTTACCTTAATCTGACTATTATTCTAGTAAAACAATTTCTCATAAAAGCAAATTAACCACAGGGAATTAATTTGTTTTATCTGTTTGACCTTTCCATTTCAAGTTATTCCAATATTGCAGTTATAGTTTGCTAACTTCTAGTTAATGTGGAATGTGATACCAAAGTATAGATTCGATTTTCGTAAATAACCCCATACTTCAACAGAGCTGCCCTAATAGTTGGATTACTTACTAATTGAAAAAAGTAATTCAAACCCAAAGTTCAAATTTAAATTTTCTTCAAAATTCAGTAAAAGTCTAAAAATGTTAGCTAGTTTAATTCTCTTTCAATATCCTAGAGAGACATTTTGCTCTTAAAAGCATCATAAGAGAGATATTTGCTTAGGAATGTTTAGTGAGCGCGGAACTTTATCCCCCCCGTAACTCGCCCACAGGCCAAAATTCGGGAAAATGTTAAGGAACAAAAGTTGTAGAGAATTAAATTTTCTACAAAAACCTATGAAGGGTATTTTGCTCTCAAGAGCGTCAGAAGGAAGTTATTTTCCTAAAAGTAAGACAAGATTTGTGAATCCCTCAACAAAATCAACTTTCTGTATTTTAGTTTGATTGACTGTTGAGGAACAAATAAAATTCATATAAGAAGTTTGGCAAGATTTATTATTTAAATAATATTTTTAAGTATGTACAAATCTTCAAAATTTAGTTGGCACTAACAGTAAAAGTGTCTGTAGTACCAGAATAAGGATAAATTCCCCCTAAAATGTATTTATAATTGCCAAAATGCTGAATTCTGTAAATTCCTGGCTTTGTATTTTCGGGGACTGTCCACTGAATTTCGACTTCACTACTTCCTTTCAAAAATCCAGTTCTTTTCCACTTGAATCTAAAAAAAAATTAGTATACAATTAACAATTTGTAATAATTGCCCGTTAATATTTTTAAATTGACAGGATTTTTTAGACTAAACAAAAAATTTTAGTCACGTGACGTATATTTTACTTTTTCAGCTTTTGTCACTGTCTAAATAAGATTTAGCGAATTTTCACACATGAATCTATATTTTTTATGATCACGTGACTGTCTGCTCAAAAATTGGATTTTTGAACAAAAGCAACAATAACAGGATTTTTGAACATTTTCGTAATTTAAACTAATTTTTTATGGTCACGTGACTGGTTTTGACTCGTGTCATTTAATCAGTACAGTGTTGCCAGGTCAAAAATTGCATTCCCAAAGTCACGTGACGTGTATTTTACCATTAAAATTTTTATCACTGTCTAAATATTTTTTAACAAATTTCCACAGCTGAAATTACCTTTGTTTTGACTAATATTCAAAATATCAAAATAACCTAAAAGTGGCATTGGTGTTCCTGTTTTTTGTTGTATTTTTGTTATTTTGTCAGTTTTGTTAAATATAAAACTAGAGTATAGTCCTCGTCATTAATTCGACCGTTCACACGCACGTCATTGACGTTTAAAGCGCTGAGTTGTCATTGAAATACGAATTTTTCATAAACTTTGTATTTTTATTTATGTACCCAGACTAAGACAATAATTAGGTATTAACTACTCCAATAAATAACGACTACAAACTGCAATACACTTGAATAATATGGGATATATCGCATGATTTTAAAAGCAGTTTTCGATCATAACCAAACCAGCAAACTGTGCAATCTGGCAACAACTAGTTAACAATTGAGATTAAATAGGTCACGTTTGTATACTGCGTCCGTTCAATAACTGCGTGTGCGAAAGAGAGCGCAATATAGCACCCAACTAATCGCTTAGCAAAACGAATGTCAAAAACGTCAAACATACTGATGACGTACAACGGTCGAATTACTACCGACGACTATACTTAAATTTTAAAACAAGGATATAACAAACGAGTAAAATGTTCTTACTTTGTTTCAAAGTTTGCATCTGTTGCAATCACTGTCCAATTGCCATCATCGTTCTGTTTTTCGACTGTCAGAAAAGTGTTTTCTGTCATCAGGTTGTTTCGAGGATGACCGGCTATCTGAAAAATAATTTGTAACACTTTAAACTTTGGTCAATTTTGTCCAAGAAGGCGTTATTTTTCATAATGCCCTCAGGTGAGGGCAATATTTTTTATAATGCCCTCTGACCATTTTCTAAATACATATCCACAGAATGAAAGTCGGACATTAAACATTGAAGACACCACAGGCATTAAAGGAAATAATGCCCACGGTCCAAGTACCCTATCGACCTCATGCATTAGTGCCCTTATAATGCCTTTGGTATCTTAATTACTATCAAAGATAGACATTTAAGACATTAATGTCAAATTCTTTTTAATTTTAAAAGTACCAACTCTTATTTTAAAGATAATGTTTTTAATTCTGTCGTCTTCTTGTAAAATAAGGTGAATACGAGTTGTTTCGTTGTTCGGTACCTACTTGTTAGTCTTGACGTGTTTGCTCATTACAGAGCCCTGAGGATGGTAATAAATTATTATTGTTAATAATATATTAAAAGCCGTCTTTTCTTCGCCCTTTTTAGTTTCGGGAGTAAGAATGTCACAGGGAGCCAGGTCTGGGGAATACGGTGGCTGCGGCATCATTATTTTGCTGCTTTTAGCAAAAAATCGCGTAGATACAAGCAATAATGTGTGAGCAGGGGTGTTATCATGATGCAGAAGCCAATTTTTGTTCTTCCACAATTCCAGGCGCTTCTGGCGGATTGCCTCGCGCATAACTTGTAGGCAATAGTGTTTATTACCTGTGGGAAGAACTCAAGAGGCACCACGTCTCTGCAATCGAAGAAAACTGTAAGCAAAACCTTCATATTTGATCGAACTTGTGGACTAGGTGATCCAGCATGCCTCCCCTGGGACAATTGAGCCTTAGTTTTGACGTCCCATGTTTTAACTCTTTTGAGTAAATCTGGGTCGTCGTTGACGTCATTCAATAGCTCTTGAGCGATGCTCATGCGACGGTTCTTTTGGTCAAAATTGAGCACCTTCGGAACAATCTTTGCTGACACACGTTTCATGTCCAAAACACCTGTTAAATTTGCTTAGCACGATCGGTAATTCGACGATTTCCTAAAGCCCTGGTTTATCTGACCAGATTGGCACGAAATATTTCGGTGAAATAGCACAAAAAAGTTAGTATCATATTTGACAGGTGACAGCGAACGGAAGTATGGATAAAATGATACAAACCATTCAAGACGAAACTTCTGAACGACTCCTTCATGCACATTAGGCATGAGGGATATGGAATTCAGTTCAAGAGCCACATGCTGCAAGAGATATCCCTGTTTTCGACTAAAGACACAGGTAGGTCGATAAACTACCCCAAGCCGAGGTGTTAGTAACCGTGCCGAGGGCTGGATGACTGAGTAATTTGCCTTTCCACGGTATGCGGCTCTGCCTTGGTCGACAAACCTTTCCCTGGGTTCTCGTGGGATTTTCAAGGAGGAGGAAACCGGGAAACCGGAATCAGCAAGGAAATAGCGGACAATCGCACCCCTGCTTGTGCTGAGAGGGCGGGTATATCCGCTCTTCTGGGAAATTAAAATTCTCGTACGGAGAGGGTCGAGGAGGTAAATGAGCTTCGACCATCTCCTGGCAGAAATCAGTCGCATTCTGGCAGCGAGGCGGCATCTGTTTTTGGTAGGTTATCTCTCAAGAAGCACAGGTTGTCAAAAGGCGGAAAATAGCAGCTTCACAGGCTTCTGGAGGAGGGTAAACCTTATCCAGAGGCCTTGAAGACAGTCTTGGAGTGGTTGGCAAATCGGAAGCGGAGTGAGGAGGGCTCATCCTCCCTCACCGCGTCGACCGCCGATCGGGCTCGTGCTGCGGTCTGGTGAGAGAAAATCGACAGGCATTTGAGGGGCAGTGCCTGACCAGTACGCTTATCAATCGAGTAAATCAACAGAACTAGCCTTAAACAACCTCATGGGAAAAATTGAGCAATCCCTCGCAGGAAAAGGAATAGCACTAGGGATTTTTCTGGATATCGAAGGTGCCTTCAATAATGCACTCCCCATGTCGCTTACGGCAGCGGCCAACATATGTGGTTGGATCGAGGCTCTGCTCACACAAAGAATCGGTGAGGTGGTCAAGTACTGACCCGCAAAAGGTTGACCGCAGGAAGGCGTTTTGTCTCCCTTGCTATAGTGCCTCCTGGTGGACGACCTATTGACCACACTCTCACTGTGGAACGTCGACGTTCAAGCTTATGCTGACGATCTGGCCATCCTCATTGGAAGATGGCCAGATCGTCAGCATTTAACCGAATCAGCACTTGGAAAGTCTAGTCAGTAAAGCAAAGGTTTCTCTATGGAGATGCAGAAGCATCTGTGGAAAATCTTGGAATATTGGCCCCCCGCAGATGCTGTGGCTTTACACTAGTATTTTCAGACCGATGTTGACCTACGGTGCGTTAGTCTGGTACAACAAAAGTGTCCAGAGTACCGCAGCTTATAAACTGTCTTCAATACAAAGGCAAGCCTGCTTAAGTATCACGAGGGCGATCAAAATGACGCCAACAACCGCGCTTGAGTGCCTCCTCAGTCTGCCTCCTCTTCACCTCCTCCTGAAGAGAAAGGCGAGGTTGGCTACCTACCGGCTATACCACTCAATCCGTGCCCTGACGGCATACATGGAGCATCGAGGAGCACTTGTGGAAACTCTAAACCGTGGGTCTCTGACGATGATATCTGACTTCCATCCAGATACGGCAGCTTGAACGCTAGGCTACAGGAACCTCGTGCCATCGAGAGCGTACTGGGCTGAGCGTGCTGACCACCTCATCGAAGCGGACATCCGCTGGTTTACGGAGGGCTCAAAATCCACGTCAGGGTTAGGAGCCGCGGCTTTCAATAACAGGCGAACATCTGCTTAAAAAGAGGATTTGGCAACACCCCAACGGTCATTCAGGCGGAATTGTGCGGCATTGAAATCTGCTCTAGGAAGATGGCCAGCGACCTTCTGATCTCATCCAGGCGGAAATCGATAAAAATCTTCACGGACAGCGAGGCGGCCGTACGGACCCTTTCGTTGTGTCGGTACCTATCAAAGACCAACAGTCTTGGCAAAACCATCACCACCTCATTCTGGATTATGAGTGAGCTATGATCGAAGAGATCATTATGTGTGAGCCACAATATACCAACGGTCGCAGTGGAGGGCGGCAATCGGAGTGGACCGATGCCGATCTGGTCAGACAAAGAAATTTCTCTTATCTTTTGATCACACCTCGTACAGCGTCACTACTAGGGTATCAGTGAGATACCTCATGGTGGGTTAACGTTTAAAACGATATAATTTGAATCGTGCTTAGTATTCGGAAACACCCCATACTTAAGATACGTAATACTTACAAATGTGGCGGAAACTGTATCGCCAATTACTACAGCTTTGTTAGGTTGTTGCGACACATCGCCGAAGTTCCAGAACCAACCAGATGAATCAAAAACGACTGGTGTATTCAATGACAGAAGATTGAGTTTGGAAAGATCAGGTGGAGTCGGTCCGGCGTCCAATTTTTCATCCTGAAAATCGCATTTAAAAATTATAAAAAGACGCGCTTTATGTGACAGCTGTCAAACCACTGCCTTGAATAGAACAATACCTCACTCCTGTCATATCTTCAACCATAAACCTCTAGAGAGCACTTCTGTGGCGCAAAAAAGTGGTTACAAAATATTAATAAAAATTACAATTTATATTCACTCCATGAGCGGGGTTTTATTAAATGCAGTATATGTGACAGCTGTCAAACCACATTCTGAATAGACGATCTTGACACAACTGTCAGAAATTCCTTTATAAACGTTTCAATTAGCTCAATTTAATTTTTGTCCAAATAGTAGTAAAATATCACTAACAGCAGCACTTTATAGCTCTATGAGACGGGTTTCGACGGATGCGCTTTATGTGACAGCTGTCAAATTAGATTCAAAATCGACATCGACTGCACAACTGTCAAGTTTTAACCATAGACTTCTAAATTGTATTTCTGTGACGCAAACTAGTCTTAATAGGAGAATTTTTAAAAAATCGTGCAAAAAAGTTTCTTTTTTGAATGACTTGCACTTTATATCTCCACTGGTTTGAAGTTTGACATTTACTGCCTGAAAAGTGAAAATGACAATTAATTAAAAAGAAAGTTTAGATGGTGTTTACTATTTGTTTCAATTTGAGGTTAGAATTTATAACAGTTACACAACCTTAAGACTCGCGAGAATTCGGATATAGACGTAAAGCTGCTAAATATTGACTTTGTGACAGTAAAAACCCACATCAAACAATCCTGCGACAATGGCAAAGCTTCTTGTATAAATTATGACAATTTTAACACGGAAAAACGGTTTGTAACATAGGGATAAGAAGAACGCAGTTAACTGCAAAAACCTGCTAGGGAGCACTGGAAACCGCCATTATTTTAAAATTTGTCCTACAATTACACACTTCTCTTTATTGCCCAATAGTTTCATCATTTAGAGTTACAGGAAAAACATATATGTGTAAAGATAGAATAAACTGTAAGCTTTCTAGAAATGTAACTACATTTAGGGTTAAGGCGCTAGAAGGCGCTAAAATAGCCGTTATTTTGAAATTTGTCCTACAATTACATACCTCTTTAATGCCCAATAAATTCATTACCTCAAGAGTTACAGGAAAAACGTATATGAGTATAGACTATACAGCTTTCGGGCAGTGTAACTACTTTTTAGTTAAGCCGCTAGGGGGCGCTGAAAACGTCCGTTATTTTGAATTTTATTCGACAATTGCACACTTCTCCTTATCGGTCAAGAACTCAATAACTAGGAAACACTTATATGAGTGTAAAGTTGAGTGAACTGTAAGCTTTCTGGCAGTAAAACTACTTTTTTCTACAAACATTCAATAATGATGCATTTTTCGCTTCCAAATCTCAACGAAAAGTTACCCTTTACTGATGAGTTTACTTTATCGCGCGTTGCCAAGGGTAGCGAGCGATAAAAATTTTTTCGCTTGCTGTTCAGAGCAACGGCCACAATGCATGCCATTATTCTAAATGTCAGTGTCACCAGTTTGATGTCAGTATTCAATTGTGTATAGTTTTGATCCTGTTTTTGAGTACCTACAAAGTAAGTTTAGTTGTATTAGATATTTAGCGATGTTTGTAGAAAAAATATTGTATGTATTACGCGCACAATGGGACTTTTATCCTCTCGACTTTTTTCGCTTAATACATTAATAACTATTACAGTTAAGCCGCTAGGAGCCGCTAAAAACGGCCGTTATGTTAAAATGTTTCTTTGATAATTACATAGTAAAGTTACTTTTATCTGGGACATTCTTTGTACATTATTACCTTAACTAAAGCTTCAGCGAGTTTACTGTAAACTTCCTGGTAAATCTGGAGTGTGTGGGGTCCAAACACAGTGGCGGCCGCTTCATAACGTTGCATCTGAAACAAAAACATTTTTTTAATTGAATTAAAATTTTAAATTGCATTTACTATCTAATTAAGCTCTTTGAGTCGACAAGGAATTTTTAATTTAGCTGTCCTAGAAATCTAATTTCCCTTTGGTGAAAACTGTTTCGCACTGTCCTTGTCCTGATTTTCCCGATCTAATTGCAGAAACATTTCTGATAATTAATTTTAATTTAGGCATTCTTAAGGTTTCCTCCCAAGGGAAAAGTATGCGACATTGTTTTGCTTTTACGAGGTAGTTTGCATGCTTGATAAGAATAAATTCTTGGAACGAATGCTGGGACATTTAGATTGTGTCAAATTGGAAGTAAATTGTAGTTGGTAGAGGATATAATAACATAGTGGAGAGGTGCAGCAGTGTATGTACTAAATACACTGCTACAGAATCAAACTTATTTGAAATTACTACTACTTTTACCTTTTATCTCTACCTATACCACCTATACCACTGTGGGGACTACCAACAAAATTCCTTGTTTTGGACACAAGCCGCATAATTGAAAAATTGTATATTAAAATTACCTGGCTGGGGTGTTTTACATAAGGAAAACTCTAAAAGGTCCTGTCTACACAATTCAAGTTATATAAGTCGATAAGCAGCAGTCGAGGGCAATGCGGATGGTAGATGAATGGTGCCGTTTGGCAGGACTGAGTATCAATCCAAAGAAGGCCCAGCTTATGCTATTCAGCAAGAAGCGGAAACTTGACACAAAACCCATGATTTTTCTGTCAGGGACGAATCTCGAATACCACCTCACGGTGAAATATCTAGGTATACAGATACCAAACTATCATGGCGCGATCATCTTGCTTCCAGAGGCAATATGAAATATACTATGGGCCTGTAAGAGGGCTGTTGGTGGCACCTAGGGTCTAAATCCCAGGGTGCTTTACTGGCTCTACTGCACCGCAGTCAGGCCCATAATTACCTACGGGGCCATAGTGTGGTGGCCCTGTGAAGAGCAAAGTTCAGCAACCGCTCAACTGGACAAAGTCCAAAGAGCGGCGTGCCTGGCGGTGGCAGGGGCAATGAGGACCACTCCTTCTAGGGCCCTGGAGGTAATGTTAAACCTCATGCCCCTCGAACTGTGCGTGAGAATAGAGGCCACGCGCGCAGCTTACAGGCTAAATGTGGGCGGCCAACTACAAGCCTGCTCATTTGGGCACGGTAGGATATGGGGCTGGGCCACAGACCAGTGTCCGCTCCTACTGATGCCAGGCGATCATCAGATCTCCAAGCTCGTGCCCTCAGATCTCTTCAAAGTCATAGTTCCTGATAGAGAAGAGTGGAGGGCCGATTACGGACCGGAATTCCTCCGGAATAGCGACGTCTGGTACACAGATGAATCGTTGGTAGCAGGACGCGCGGGAGCCGGCATTTTAAGCTCCAGACGCTTGTCACAGAGTATTGCTCTCGGTAGTTACTTAGTAGTTATTGCTCACTACAGTCTTTCAGGCTGAAGTATATGCCATCCTTGTCTGCGGGCGGGTTCTCCTATCCGACCCGATGTGAAAAAAAAATGGTTAGAAAGCCCAAACATTTCTATGGGCACTGCAAGAACGCTAGACGGGAGACAAGCTCCTCGGGCAATCTGTAAATGGATAGAATCCAGTCGACAAAACAGGACGATAATACCAGCCTTAGCGGTAGTGAGGGGGGAATCCTACAAGTGTGAGTCCTATCGCCTCTACTATGGGACATACCGGTAGACGATCTGCTAAGAAAGCTGATGGCGAAGGGCTTCTATAGCCTAGGATACGCAGACGCTCGAACGATTGTCCTGCGAGGCAAATTTGCCAGTACTTTCAGAGAGAAACCAAATACCACTCGAAATAGTGGAGAACTGATACAAAGACAAAAAGCTACCAGTTAACCCAAACAAGACAGTGATCCTTCTATTTACTAGAAAACGGATCCACACAGGGCAAATGGACAAGAAATAATCTTCTTCCAAGGAAGTACAGTATCTCGGAGTCATTTTTGACTTTTGATAGTAGTAAGTGACAGTCCACTTTTTAAAAAGGAAGAACTGAAGTTTTTAGTATTATTGTTTCGTAGCTTGAAAACTGAGAGTCTTACAATTGCTTATAAACGTTGTGTTTTTAGCTATATTTGCTATGATGATCGTATTCGTAATCTAATAGTTTAAAGGTTAGGTTAGGTTAGGTTAGGGGGGGTTGCAGTGCTTGACTTGACATAACTGCCGTTTGACATGTTTGTTTTGTACAGGGTGTTTCAAATTCAAATTTTGATTTTACGGGGTATCACCTAAACTAGCAAAGATAGAGCAATGCGGTTTGCAAGCCTGTGCTCGATTTTTGTGAAAATACAGTGGAGCAGCATACTTTCCACAGCTGCCTCCGTTTCTAAGCTACAGGGTGATTTTCAAAACATAATAATTTGGAAACCCACTCGTATTTTCCTTATCATTAGCGACGCAGAAAAGCTAGGAAATATTGTCAGGAATGGAAAATCCATTAATTTAAAAGATTATTATTTAAAAGTATAAATTTATTAAATTAACGTAGATATTCGGAGAGGGCAAAATAATAAAATGCGCGAGGCAAGGTTACAGTCAGAATGCACATAGTGACAAATCACCGCTACTGCTATGCAGAAAGAGGAAGCGGGCTACGTAAGCAAATAAATCGGGTAAGCTTGACATGCGTTGGTAAGGGAGACGGCCGGTGACTCCGCCTCATAACACCATGATGTAGTCGTCCCGAATTCTGCAACCCGCACCGGATTCGTAAATTAATTAAACAGTAAACCATTTCCTAAATTATAATAAGTCGCGAGTGCCAAACCCTCTAGAAAGTTGTCCTCATCATTGTTTAACAAATGTAAGTATGGATTTATTGTATGTAATATTTTGTGCATGTAAAAGGTACTGTTTGAAGTGTTACTTTGGGAATTATGTTGACGATTTGAACCGAGTTACGCTTGGTTGAAATTGTGTGAGGTCATTTTAAGCATTTCTTGTTCCTATAAAAATTTACAAACTGAAAAAAAAAACAACTTCTTCACAACAAATTTCATTCAACACTTTTAGTAGAAAAATGGTGAATTGTAGGTAAATATGTCTTTCTAGACCTGTTTTCCGGCTTCGCCCCGACTTGCAGTACATTAGCAACCAGATGTAAAAACGATATTTGTAACTTTAAGGATCGCCCTGATCCCTTATTATCTTGAGTATGTAGTTTAGTCGATTTACTTTCTAAGTTGCTTAAATTTTTTCTCTAGACTGAGTTTTAGCCACCTAATTAGTAATGTTTTTCTCAATCGGATTAACGATATTAAACCTTAGTGTGTGACCACATAATAACTTTTTTTTGGGACGCCCTGTGTAAAATATTGAGCTTTTCTGTAAACCTAAACTTTTTAAATAAGCCATAAGGGTTTGTTGAAGTTAGCAGACAAATTAGCCAGCAACACTAAACTTTTTCCACGTTGTTCCTTCATTAATTGTAGCTGAGTTTTAAAATTTGTTGTGATTATAAATAACATAAATTTGGAATTTTTACGAAACTATTTTTAATGGGACTGTCTCATTTGTCTCTGGTCTAATTTAAAGTGGACTCGTTGATAATTGGAAATCCTAATAACATTTTTTGATGAAAACTGTATTACACAGCCAGCGTTCTCTATAATAATTTTAAAATGGCAGGATCAAGTGCTTTTAATACTGATATTGAGCTTTGGTTCAGTGTAATTTAGTTCAAAAAATCCAAATGTTGCAGTGCAATAAAGTTTTAAATATTCTTGGGAACAACAACTGCGCAAAAACGTTAATTTGTCGAACATGTTAAAAGGGCAAGTCTGCCTGTAAATTTAGTAATAAACCATCCAAATATCTTACTAGAATAGGTCGTCATCTTTCAAAATAAACACTTTTATGGACAACTTTATTAAGGACGTATGGACGGTCAAACATATTAAGTTAAACGTTTAATGTGCCGAAGAAAGGTATAATGGCCAAGATATAAGCAAGTACCCTCAACGATGAATGGAGTTTTGTTAGTGGAGTATAATTTGGTAAAAGTACTTTAGAATTATTGTTATTTCTGTACTAAAGGATATGTCCTAAACTATAAGGTCAAATTACGGTTATTAAGATGGTTACTATTACATACAGGGTGATAGAAGAAGAAGCTCAGAAGGTATAGTTGAGAGAGCTTTAGTTAAATGGAGGCAAAGTTGCGCATTTTACTGCTAAATAATTTGGTAAAAAAATTAGAAAATTTTCATTAGTTTTCAGTTGCGACGTTCCGGTTTTTAGATACCATCATCAACTTCAATTTTTCAAATACGAACCTGAACTTTTTATTTCGTTTTTTAGTAGCTACAGACCTACCACAGCGAAAGATAGATTACGAAAGACTTAAAGATTAAAAACAAACTCATCTTAATGAGAAAATACTGACAACCATAGATCCACAGACGGTAGAGGAAGCTAACATGGGTGACGTATAAGAAGAAATGGAGGCTGTCATGACCAATGTTGCGGAGGCAAAATTGGGACTTAAACGAAAAGCACACAAACATGATTGGATGACTGGCGTTGTCTGAGGAACAAAGGGAATAAACCAAAAAGACATCCGCTGCATTCAAAGTCTATACTGGAACCAAATGGCTGAAGTCAGAGGTGGTAACGATCTCACAGAAGCAAGACCAATTTGGAGAGGAGTCAGACAAGGGTGTGTTCTCTCCCAACTTCTCTTCAATTTATATTCTGAAGTCATCTTTCAGCAAGCCCTAGAAGAACGCAACGTGGGCGTTAAGGTGAATGGTGTATGGGTCAACAATACTCGTTATGCCGACGACACAGTTCTAATTGCAGATATATGCAGTAAGAACATGGGCCTCAGTATCAACACCAAGAAGACTAAATTCATGATAATTACTCGAAAGCCACAAGAATTTCAAAACTCAAGCCAAATATATGAGAATCAACCAATAGAGCCAGTAAATAAATTTAAATATCCAGGAACTGTGTGAAAACTGGGAATCAGACACAGAAATCAGATGCCGAATTGAAAATGCCCGCAGTGCGTTCATAAAATTCAAAAAAAGTGCTCACCAGTACTGATTTCGATCTTGGCTTGAGAATTATTAGATTTGTCAAATGCTATGTCTGGACAGGGTTGCTTTATGGCATGGACGGATGAACACTGAAGGTGAGCACTATCAACAAGCATGTACTGAGGATTCCATGGAGTGCAAGAAGAACCAACGATGAGGTTTTGAGAAAAATCAATAAAGACCGCGAACTGTTACACACATTAAACGTTGAAAAACAGCATACCTGGGTCACGTAAAACGCAACGAGAGGTACCAATTCCTGCAATTGATAATTGAGGGGAAGATTGAGGGAAAGAGAGGAATGGGCAGGATAAAGATGTCATGGCTTCGCAACGTTAGGCAGGGAACAGAACTGAGGACAATGCAAGAACTGAAGCATACCATGCGTAATAAGGAAGAGTGGACAAATGTGATAGAAAAATCCATTAATGGACACGCAGCAGAAGAAGAAGAGAAAAAATAAAATAGAAATTTGACTTTTTCGGTTTTCGATCGTTTTGATTTTTTTTTACCAAATTATTTAGCATAAAATGCGCAACTTTGCCTCCATTTAACTAAATGCCTATCAAATATAGTTTTTGAGATAACAATGCTAATGCATTGAATTTGTAACACCCTGTATAAATGAATATACTGTATCTAGCAGAATACTAAAGATGGAAAAAACTAATTAAACAATTGAAAAAATTCAACATAAACACACCCACAAAATTGAAACACTTATTGAGAATACCTGGGCGGGGTGTTTTTTATAAGAAAAACTCTAAAAGGATTAGTCTATACATTTCACGTAAATGACCTGCGGGTTTGCCGTCCTAAGATGACAATGTCGATTCAAAACATTATTTTCCGACATTTTGCAGCCGCCATCAAACTTGACTCTTGTTACGCCACCTGCTAAAAGTTTTCGCATTTCAGAAGGTAAAAATCGTTTCTCCTATTGAACAGGTTTTTTTGACAACCCTTTAACGTCGTAGCAAGAAATGTCTTAAAAGAAATTGAATGCCCCATCAATCTACTTTGATTTGGCGCAAAGCGAAAATCTATAAATTGTATAGGAACGGTTTAAATCAAATGGTCCGTTGCAGTACGGAATGAACACACTCGTCCCGCTCCTTGTCAGGATATGCCGGGCTATGAGTTACGTTCCCTCTCTTTGGAGAAAAGTCAAGGCAAATCAAAAGAGGCGGCCTTTTACCATCTTTTTCGCAATATTGCAGGTGCTCTTTTCTACAAACAGGAGGCTCTGGGAGCATTTCTCGATATTTGACAATACATTGGCGGAACGTGGCTTGAAGCCTTTACTCAACGGCGATTGGCACCATCTTTCTCCTCTGCCTGGTGATGGACAGCCTTCTGTGGAAACTGAACGACGCGGGCCTGTCGGCCTGTATACGCAGGCCTAAGCCGACGATCTGGTCATCCTGTGCAGAGGCGCCAGGAACAGTCTGCAGGCAAGGACAATGCGGATGGTTGATAAATGGTGTTGTTCGGTAGGATTGAGAATAAATCCAAACGGAACTTTGATACAAAAAATGGTGTTAGTCCTAACAAGACAGTAGGACAGACCTAGGAATACACTTAGATACCAAACTATCATGGTCCGATCACCTTGAAGAGCAAGGTCATAAACGTACTATGACATGTTGTCACCTTGAAATTGTAAACCCCTTTTGGCTCAAAAAGTTAAACGAGACGTGCGTTTATTATTTTAATAAACGCCTGTACCGAGATCTTGTTTGAGAGGTAGAAAAATATAATTTAATAACTAAATAGCAGTTAAAACTAAATGACAAATTGGTTGGTTTATCAACTTAGTGAATCGGAATAAAATCATATAAACCTAATTCCCCAAGTAACACTTTGAACAATACCGAATGCACACCGAATACATGCACAAAGTACTAAAAAATAATAAATTGTACTTACATTTGTTAGACGATGAGGGCAGCTTTCTGGAGGGTTTGGCACTCGCAATTATTATAATTTAGAAATATTTTTTTATTTCATTAATTTACGAACCCGGTGCGGGTTGTAAAATTCGGAACGACTACATAGTGTGGCACAAGACGGAGTCTTCTGACCGTCTCCTTTTCTAACGAACGTCGAGCCTTATTTATATTAAATTGTTTCAGTGACGAAACATATTGTTCGTCGCTTGTTTTTTATATTCCTACATAGCAGCAGTGATGATCTGTTACCGGCTAAAAATAGGTATAATGGACTACTTGCATTCTTATTGCAACCTTCCTAGGAATTCATGAAGACCCGATTTGCAGAGGCTGTTTGGAGGATGAAATGGTCCTTTTGAAGCCTCTGCGTACGCCCCAGTGTTTAAGCCCCCTGCAGCTCCAAACAAAATGTAGGGAACCAAACAAAAAGTTACTAGAAATGTATTGTTGTCAGACTGTTACCAGCTTTAGGTAAGACTTTATTATTGTACTAGACGATGATATGACTGCACATACACATATTCTGCATCTGATAAGCCTATTTTTTACGGTTACTTAAAAAAATTATAAAACTTCAGCTAGGTTAGGTAATAGATCACCTATTTGACTCACCTGGTATTCCTCATAAGTAGCAATATAACTGGTGTAGGTGTTACTCAATCCAGCTAACACGACTTCAGTATTTGCATCTCCCCCATTAGAAATTAAAGCATTCTTAATGGTGGCACGCATTCTTCTCCCTGACATGGTGGTAAACTCTCCCGGCACACCCACAATGGCAAAACTCCCCAGCAGTAAAATTTGCGTGGACACTATTTTAGGTTGCCAGGAATACGGGATTGTCAACTGAAAAATAGTTTTGCAGTTACATAATGTTGTAAAAGACAAAATAGTTGACTACGTAACAAGGATGGATACTTGTAAGCAGGCGAGGGCAAAAAAGCTTTTTTCCGCACTCGCAGTTTAACTGACTGTACCAAATTTTGCAGTTTTTTTCCAGTTCACTCATTTTCTCACTCCAAGTGAGTTTTACCAGCAATTTTGCCCCTGACTGTTCTATTAAACTGTCTTCCTGGCAGTTTAAATTTTGGCACCGCTTTTCTCTCTGACTGTACCAAATTTTGTAGTGTTTTTTCAGGTGATTGCAGAGGAAATTTAGTGAGGATTTCAAAAATGTATTTAAAACTGCCACTTTCTCTCTATAAGTGGGTTTTACGAGCGATTTTGTACCTGACTGTCCTTCCAAACTGTCTTTCTGGCAGTACTTTAACACCGTTTTTCCCCCTAACTGTGTTTTTTCAGGCTGTCGGAAAGAAAATTCAATGAGGTTTCCAAAAATGTTCTCAAAACTGTCATTTACTCACTACAAGTGGGTTTTACCAGCGGTTTTTTCCCTGACTGTTCTTTCAAACTGTGTTTTTGGCAGTTCAAATTTTGATACTAAATTTAACCCAAAAATCAGCGCCGTAGTTGAACATTTTCAGAAAAAATCCTGGTTTTTGTTAAACTTGGAAAACCAAACTGAAAATGACAGAAAACTCACTCAACTAACTTGGAACAAACACAATTTGGGCCATAATTTGGGTAATTGGGCAGTTACGGTCCTGAAATTTTCACTGAATATACTAAATTGAACCTAAAAACCAGCGCCGTACTGGAAAATTTTCAGAAAAAATCCTGTTTTTTGTTAAACTTGGAAAACCAAACTGAAAATGACAGAAAACCCACTCAACTAACTTGAAACACAATTTGGGCCATAATTTGGGTATTTGGGCAGTTACGGACCTGAAATTTTCACTGAATGTACTAAATTGAACCTAAAAACCTGCGCCGTACTGGAAAATTTTCAGAAAAAATCCTGTTTTTTGTTAAACTTGGAAAACCAAACTGAAAATTACAGAAAACCCACTCAACTAACTTGAAACACAATTTGGGCCATGACTTGAGTAATTGGGCGGTTACGGACGTGAAATTTTCAATGAATTTACTAAATTGTACCTAAAAACCAGCACAGTACTGGAACATTTTCAGAAAAAATCCTGGTTTTTGTTAAACTTGGAAAACCGAACTGAAAATGACTGAAAACCTACTCAACTAACTTGAAACACAATTTGTGCCATAATTTGGGTAATTGGGCAGTTAGGGACCTTAATTTTTTACTGAATGTACTAAATTGAACCTAAAAACCAGCGCCGTACTGGAAAATTTTCAGAAAAAATCCTGTTTTTTTTAAACTTGGAAAACCAAACTGAAAATGACAGAAAACTCAATCAACTAACTTGAAACACAATTTGGGTAATTGGGCAGTTACGGACCTGAAATTTTTACTGAGTTTACTAAATTGAACCTAAAAACCAGCGCCGTACTGAAACATTTTCAGAAAAAATCCTGTTTTTTGTTAAACTTGAAAAACCATACTGAAAATGACAGAAAACCCACTCAACAAACTTGAAACACAATTTGGACCATAATTTGGGTATTTGGGCGGTTACGGACCTGAAATTTTCATCGAATTTAATAAATTCTACCTAAAAACCAGCGCCGTACTGGAAAATTTTCAGAAAAAATCCTGTTTTTTGTTAAACTTGGAAAACCAAACTGAAAATGACAGAAAACTCACTCAACTAACTTGAAACACAATTTGGGCCATAATTTGGGTAATTGGGCAGTTAGGGACCTTAATTTTTTACTGAATGTACTAAATTGAACCTAAAAACCAGCGCCGTACTGGAAAATTTTCAGAAAAAATCCTGTTTTTTGTTAAACTTGGAAAACCAAACTGAAAATGACAGAAAACTCACTCAACTAACTTGAAACACAATTTGGGCCATAATTTGGGTAATTGGGCAGTTAGGGACCTTAATTTTTTACTGAATGTACTAAATTGAACCTAAAAACCAGCGCCGTACTGGAAAATTTTCAGAAAAAATCCTGTTTTTTGTTAAACTTGGAAAACCAAACTGAAAATGACAGAAAACTCACTCAACTAACTTGAAACACAATTTGGGCCATAATTTGGGTAATTGGGCAGTTACGGACCTGTTATTTTCACTGAATTTACTAAATTGAACCTAAAAACCAGCGCCGTAGTGGAACATTTTTAGAAGAGTTCCTTACTGTACCCAATTTTTCAGGTGATTGGATAGAAAATTTAATCAAAATTCCAAAAGCGTGTTTAAAACTGTGATTTTCTCACCAACCTCCGTTAAAAATCGTACTAAATTTGACAGCTGTCAATTTAGTACAAGTGTAACAGTACATTTTCGAATTAGTCCTGTTGGTTAAAGCAAAAACGCGAAGCACTAACTGGTTTAGAATGCCATATCTCATTAGCGAGGAGAGTAATTGTACTGAAATTTTTGACTCATATCAACCCTACCTAAAGTTGTAACTGTACTAAATTTGACAGCTGTCACTTCAGTAAAAGTTATAGAACCAATTGTACACTTAGTGATGCTGGCTGCTAAGGCAGTACAATTCCTAGTACTACATTTTTTTTTACAAATGTAAACCTAATCCCAAGTAGTATTTGTTACTAAAGTTGACAGCTGTCAATTTAGTACAAGCGTAACAGTGCATTTTCCAATTGATCTGGTTTGTTTAAGTAAAAACGTTAAGCACTAACTGCCATATCTCATTAACAAGCAAAGCAAATGTACTAAAATTTTTGACAGGTGGTTACCTAACCTTTTGTAGTAATTGTACGAAATTTGACAGTTGTTACTGCAGTACAAATTTACAAAAAATTGTACAATTAGTGTTGGTGGTCAAAGTTATGGTGTTATGGACAAAGCTCAGAGAAAGATGTTAGGCACTAAGCTCCCTTAAAATGCCATAACACATAAAGTAACAGGTAAATCGTACTGAAATTTTTGACAGATGCCAACTTAACCTAATATAGTAATTGTACTAAATTTGACAGCTATCACTCAGCCACAACTTTCAAAGTAAAGTACTTTCTCCCACACTCAAATGAGTGCAAAAAAGTGCATCTTACCACACCAGGGTAGGGAAAAAAAACACTTACCCTTCCAGTGTTTATCAAAATCGGTTTTGGGTGATGGCACTCGATGTCTTCAGGCTGTGGAGGGAAAATGAAGTCTCTGACTACGTTCCAGAATGGATTATCACTGGTTTGAGCTTGTTTGAAGTCGAATTCACCAGGTCCGTCTGTAGTTCCTGCTGCGAATCCGTAACCCATGGCTGGCAAACACCCACTAACCTGCAATTTTTACTCTTCTAAATGTTGACTTTAATGTAGAAAACTTAACATCGTTACAGTCAATATTTCATAAAACAGAAAATACTGGTTTCCCCACTTAAACTTCTAAAGGGTGTTTATAATAAAAATGCACGACCACGTCCCCAAATAAATTTTAATTTAAACCCTTCAAAACGTATTTAAATAAGGGTAAAACAAATAGGGTGGCTCACTAAATTCCGATCGGTTCAATTAACATAATCGATCAACTTCGTATATTTGAGAAAAAGCGCTTTCTTTCATTCCCATCAACTCCTTTTTTACCTTTGCATTAGTTATTTGCTTTATTTGAAGACGAAAGAAAATGCTAAAGATTTTGTTTGATGTCTATAACTGTATTTACATCGTGTCTATAATAATTGCTGGAGCACAGCGTTGCCATTCTTTATCGTTCTCGCTGTGCATCCCACTCTATCGTCCATCAGTTCATGATCGTATTCTATTCCCAACGGTCCTCCCAGAGATTCTGGTCCCAGACTTTGATTATTTGAGAGTCGGGTATTTCTCCTCAATCACTCTAATAATGTCTATGTCCCTCTTAGACTGCAGTCAGTGTTCTTGGACGTAACTTCCTCTGTTTTGGGTCGAATGAATGAATGAATATTGTTAGATGGGTTAGATCCTTTCGGAGAAGACACATAGGCCGCTAGCCGGGCTCATTGTGACCCATCACAAGCTAGTACCCCTCTAGTTCGGTGGCCCTGACAAAACCGCAGAGCCTCCTTGACCGGGTACCTTGAATATCTAAAGGGTTGATCATACTCTTATCCCAAGGTTCTTTTTTGATCGTCGCAAGGGCCGGGCACTGTGTGAGAACGTGTATCGGAGTTTCCTCGTCTTCCAGACACAAGCGACATGTCGGATCTTGTGACAGACCCAGAATGTGCATGTGTCTTTTCATCTGACAGTGACCCGTGAGAAGACCTATCACACATTTGAGGTCCTTTCTAGATTATTTCATCAGGGACTTCGACTTGTTTCTTGGAAAGAAGCCCCTGAGATATCGCGACTGCCGCATGCCTCCGGCCTCCTCCCAAGCAATATCGGATGTTTGCCAGAAGATACGGTCCAGAATGGCGGATCCGACCGCGCCGGCTAGTCCTACAATAAGTTCGGGCCCTACGGGTCTCTCTTGGAAGCCACGAAGGGCCAACCTGTCCGCTTCCTCGTTTCCCCTAACACCGGAGTGCCCTGGAACCCAAGTAGATGTACTTTGGACATCCGCGTGAGCGACAAGAGTGTTTTCTTACGCACCAGCGCAGACGTTGTTGAATCAGTTTTTAAGGCAACCATTGCGGCATTGCTGTCCGTACAGATAAATATATCCTTCCGGCGTAGCGGTGAGTTTAAAATGAACTCCCCGCATCGGATGATCGCGAAGATCTCGGCTTGGAAGATGGTACAGTGGCAGCCGCACTATACACACCTGCCTCTGTCCCCGTCATGGTTTTGGATCCATCTGTAAACCAGACGTCTCCATGCGACGGGAGGATAGAGTATTGAGAGAATTCCCAGTCCTCCCTCTCGGGTACTACAAACTTTAGAGGTTCGCTTGACAGAAGCGTCGGAAGCACCCGATTCTGCCTCATCAACAGTTCCGGACACTCCCTCAAGGCCTCCCCCCAGCCCCCGAGATGACCGCACGATTCAGCTGAGTCTGTAATCAGCATATTGAGACCTGCCAGGCTGTGGGCTGCCCTGGCAGCTTCTTTTTGTATAAACAGGTGCAGCGGCTCGAGCCCACTTAACCGCTCCAGTGCCCTTGTTGAGGCAGTTTTCATTGCACCAGCAATACAGACGCAGACAAATCTTTGAATCCTGTGCAACAAGGCTCGTGACTTGGCCGTTTTGGGTCTTTGCATGGTTCAAAGATCTTGCGCAGAGCTTTTCGTTTAAAACACTTCAGCTTGCTCTCATTTGCCTTGGTGAGTGTCCAAGTATCACTCTCGTACCAGATGACAGTTATATATTAATCTTTGATATACAGGATTGCATTCATATAATGACTTGCATTGGATTCTTATATTGACTTCGTAAAAGAATCATTATTTTTGTTCTTTCGTTACTGAGTAAAAGTCGATTAGAGCTAAACCATTGTTCCACTCCGATTTGTGCTGCCATAGACTCCGTCAGTGTCCATTCCAATGTGGAATCTCCGACACTGATAATTGTGTCATCGGCAAAGAGAGTGATATTGACTGTTTAGGGACAATTTCAATAAACTGAAAAACTGATAGTCGCTTAATTGGAAAGCATCATTAAAATTTAGATATTTCCTCACCAAATCAAATCAAAAACGTCGCTGCACTCTTATTGCTAACAGAATTTAGTTAAAAATACTTACTTTTTCCATAGTGCCGTTTGCGCTCTGAATTTCGACGGTTTGTTGTGGCATATTTACCCATTGGTGGATAAACTTGATAGGTCCTGTCAATTCGTGAGAGGATTCGTTCAGCAGTAATTCCTGAAAATTCAAAATGCTACATTAATGTATTGAAAATCATATTTAAATGGAAATGTTTTAAGGCACGGAAAAATAGAGGAAAATCAACATATGCAAAGGCAAATGCAAAGTGCACTTAAAATTTAAAATATGTCTTGCTGAGAGTTTTTATAAATTCAATAGCGAGAAAGGCCAATCTGACAGGGTAAAAAAGGTGTTTTCAACTAAACATATGTTTTTTTATTTAGTTTATTATTTGTCTAAAGTCTTCAGGTGTGGTAAAAGTAAAACTGGCCATGTAACAGGCAGAAATACATTGCTAATTAATGCGTAAGACAAAGGAGGAAAATTAGTCAAAAAAATACATTTGTCATGAATTGTTCCGCGGCGTTGTCACATTGTATGTATGTCACCAACGTATCTGACCTCGTCCAATATGGTATTCTTCCTATTGGTACATTCCTAAATTTCTATTTATTTAATGTTTTAGGGATCAGTTAACGGTAAGCTCTCTGTGTGTTCTCCATGAAATAGATATGATTCAATAGTTCAATAATAAAACTATGTAACTCCAGTAGGTAAATTACGATCTGACAACGCAGCCAGCTTTCTCCTACTAAACTTTTGATTATTATTTAGTTTTCTGTCTTTGTCTCGCGCAAAAAATTAACAATGTTTCTCTGTCAACTGCACGGTTTTGCTTTTACCACATCTGTATAATGTTGGATTACGATTGTTATGTTTAAGCCAGGGTTCCCAGATACATCGACCAGATACAAGATACTGGAAAAATCTGGAAGTATCCTTATATATATCTTTATTATCTTGTATATTGTATACAAGAATTTTAATTCATTTTATCCTATCTCTCTCCGTTTCCTGCAAACTGACAACTTTTTTATTTGTCATATCATTGCATCGTTATTTATGTTTCTTTAAAGATGACAGATGTCTTTATTTGACAAGTTGGTTACTATGACCAAGATTCGTTAAAACGTCAAAATTTAGTTCGTAATTTGTCTACTTTTAACTATAAGATGTCATAATTTGACAGCACCTAACTTGGTTCCTATGATATACCGTTGGCTCAAAATGTATGTCATAAATTTAACTTTCTTTTAACTAAACACATTTTTTGTTTAAATTACAAATAACCGAGCTATTTGATAGAAAATAGAGCAGTGCAGGTAAACAAGTTTAATTTAAGATGTCATAATTTGACAGCTCTTAACATGGTCCTTATACTACTAGTTAAGAGGTTCGCTCAAGCATCAAAATGTATCCCGAAATTTTGACTTTCTTTTCATTAGACAGAATTTCCTTGGAAAAATTATAAATAACCGGGATATTTGATGGGAAATAGAGCAATGCAGGTAAACAAGTTTAATTTAAGATGTCATAATTTGATAGCTCTTAACTTGTTTCCAGCCAAATGTGTCCACCAAAAATGTCCGTCCAAATGTGTTAAAAATTTGTTAAATAGGAACAACTGTAATAGACATATTTATATTAATTATGTTCAATGACATTTTAACGCTATTTCATATCACTACGATTTTTGTTTAATGTTCTGCATCAAAACCTAAAACGGAAAGCTGATTTTGCGGAAATGCAAACCCGCTCCAGTCTGCAGTTTACTCCCAAAATAAAACGAACGGAAACGTTTTAAAGCGAGATTCCTGATGCTTTTCTATATCCGATTACCATTGCAGTCGTAACACGAACAGGATGTTACCATACCCTGGAAGAGTTTAATTTTTTTGTTATTTATACTCTTGGAATAAGAAGCAGATGCAACTAATTTAAATACCGTTTAAAGAACATTAAAGATATCAGTTGTTCCAATTTTTTGATGTCTTGGAAAAATCCGGCGATTTTTGTTTCTGGTCATAAAACACTTCTATTTATATAATAATTTAATGTTAATTTTATTATTGGTTTTACAGGATTTTTTTTCAAAATTTCCATTTCAGGAGTTTTGTAAAAAAACTGATGTTCTAATCTTCTTCTTCTTCTGCTACATGTCCATTAATGGATGTTTGCAATCACATTTGTCCACTCTTCCGTATTAAGTATGGTATGCTTCAGTTCTTGCATTATCCTCAGTCCTGTCCACTGCCTAACGTTGCGGAGCCATGACATTTTTTCCTCTGGTATACATGACTCTATCAGTATTATTCTGAAACTATTCCCAAGGTCTCTAGAGATCTTAGTTGAGTTTCAATCCCCTCATATAATGCAGAAACACTAACAATTTTGATCTTTGAAGTTGCGTTGCTTAATACGAGACGTAACAACTCCCTTATGTACACTTCTATTTGGAGGTCTTCTCTTCCAAAACGTTACTTTAAACTTTCAATAATTCTGCTGTAATTCTCTCTTGTGGCAGGAAAATTCTCAACTATATTTCGGGCTCGACTTCCGGATACTGTGGCCTGAATCAGGTTCTCCACCTTATCGGCTAAATCAATTTCTTGATATTCATCAATTTTCCTAAACTGAGCCCAGAAAGACAGCCAATATTTGGTGGTACCATTAAACTTCCTAAACTGTATTGTAGGTAACTTAAACTTTCTATTACTTGCAACATTGGATGAACCTGATATTTGAGTAACATTGTCATCTGTAGGTTGTCGTATCTGCAGCAACTTATCACACCGAATAGCTAATTCTTTCTCACGCCGAATGTAATCATCACAACTGTCTATTTCTATACTTAAATCTTGTTCACTACTATCAGCAGCCAAAAGGATCTCGAATATTTCACTGTTGTACTACCTAAGTTTACTATCTTTTTCTCTGACAATATCCATACGTACTCGTATTGCCTCACGATCAAGCTCTGTAGCTTTCAAAAGAGTGTCCAACTCAGTACAGTTTTTGTGAATGACATACGTAACACTTTTCGTGATTACTTTTTAGTTTCAAGAGCCATAGTGCGTACACTGGCTATACAGTTATTATAAGAATTGGCAGACTTAAGTAACGCAATCTGGCTCCAAAATTGTCACAATTTAAGCGAAAAGCGGTAAAAATTTACGACAACAGCTCACATTTGAAGGTTGAAAGACCATTGAATAAATTTTTTATAGAGAAGATTGTGTGTTACTCAGCTACTCCTATCTACTACAACTCCACTGAGTGACTATGGATCACTACTTCACTCTTCAAACTGCTTGTCAAGCATTTCTTGTCTGTGAATTCAAGAAGAGCCTCCTCAAGAGGAAGCTTACACGTTTGGATGTCTGGTTTAACAGCGAGTATCTTCGCAGAGGCCCCTTATGATGAGTAGCTGCTGCACTCGAAACTTATTGGGCGTTTTTTGAAGGTTTAAAGACCATTGAATACATTTTTTCTGGAGAAGATTGTTTGTTACTCAGCTACTCCTATCTACTACAACTCCACTGAGTGACTATGGATCACTACTTCACTCTTCAAACTGCTTGTCAAGCACTTCTTGTCTGTGAATTCAAGAAGAGCCTCCTCAAGAGGAAGCTTACACGTTTGGATGTCTGGTTTAACAGCGAGTGTCTTCGCAGAGGCCTTAGACCCAGCCCCTGATGATGAGTAGCTGCTGCACTCGAAACTTGTTGGGCGTTTTTTGTAGGTTTAAAGACCATTGAATTCATTTTTTGTGGAGAAGATTGTGTGTTACTCAGCTACCCCTATCTACTACAACTCCACTGAGTGACTATGGATCACTACTTCACTCTTCAAACTGCTTGTCAAGCACTTCTTGTCTGTGAATTCAAGAAGAGCCTCCTCAAGAGGAAGCTTACACGTTTGGATGTCTGGTTTAACAGCGAGTGTCTTCGCAGAGGCCTTAGACCAAGCCTCTGATGATGAGTAGCTGCTGCACTCGAAACATGTTGGGCGTTTTTTGTAGGTTTAAAGACCATTGAATTCATTTTTTGTGGAGAAGAATGTGTATTACTCAGCTGCCCCTATCTACTACAACTCCACTAAGTGACTATGGACCACTACTTCACTCTTCAAACTGCTGGTCAAGCATTTCTGGTCTGTGAATTCAAGTAGAGCTTCCTCGAGAGGAAGCTTACACGTTTGGATGTCTAGTTTAACAGCGAGTATCTTCGCAGAGGCCTTAGACCAAGGCCCCTTATGATGAGTAGCTGCTGCACTCGAAACTTGTTGGGCGTTTTTTGAAGGTTTAAAGACCATTGAATTCATTTTTTGTGGAGAAGATTGTGTGTTACTCAGCTACCCCTATCTACTACAACTCCACTGAGTGACTATGGACCACTACTTCACTCTTCAAACTGCTTGTCAAGCATTTCTGGTCTGTGAATTCAAGAAGAGCCTCCTCAAGAGGAAGCTTACACGTTTGGATGTCTGGTTTAACAGCGAGTGTCTTCGCAGAGGCCTTAGACCCAGCCCCTGATGATGAGTAGCTGCTGCACTCGAAACATGTTGGGCGTTTTTTGTAGGTTTAAAGACCATTGAATTCATTTTTTGTGGAGAAGATTGTGTGTTACTCAGCTACCCCTATCTACTACAACTCCACTGAGTGACTATGGACCACTACTTCACTCCTCAAACTGCTTGTCAAGCACTTCTTGTCTGTGAATTCAAGAAGAGCCTCCTCAAGAGGAAGCTTACACGTTTGGATGTCTGGTTTAACAGCGAGTGTCTTCGCAGAGGCCTTAGACCCAGCCCCTGATGATGAGTAGCTGCTGCACTCGAAACTTGTTGGGCGTTTTTTGTAGGTTTAAAGACCATTGAATTCATTTTTTGTGGAGAAGATTGTGTGTTACTCAGCTACTCCTATCTACTACAACTCCACTGAGTGACTATGGACCACTACTTGACTCTTCAAACTGCTTGTCAAGCATTTCTGGTCTGTGAATTCAAGAAGAGCCTCCTCAAGAGGAAGCTTACACGTTTGGATGTCTGGTTTAACAGCGAGTGTCTTCGCAGAGGCCTTAGACCCAGCCCCTGATGATGAGTAGCTGCTGCACTCGAAACTTGTTGGGCGTTTTTTGTAGGTTTAAAGACCATTGAATTCATTTTTTGTGGAGAAGATTGTTACTCAGCTGTCCCTATCTACTACAACTCCACTGAGTGACTATGGATCACTACTTCACTCTTCAAACTGCTTGTCAAGCATTTCTTGTCTGTGAATTCAAAAAGAGCCTCCTCAAGAGGAAGCTTACACGTTTGGATGTCTGGTTTAACAGCGAGTGTCTTCGCAGAGGCCTTAGACCCAGCCCCTGATGATGAGTAGCTGCTGCACTCGAAACTTGTTGGGCGTTTTTTGTAGGTTTAAAGACCATTGAATACATTTTTTGTGGAGAAGATTGTTTGTTACTCAGCTACTCCTATCTACTACAACTCCACTGAGTGACTATGGATCACTACTTCACTCTTCAAACTGCTTGTCAAGCATTTCTTGTCTGTGAATTCAAGAAGAGCCTCCTCAAGAGGAAGCTTACACGTTTGGATGTCTGGTTTAACAGCGAGTATCTTCGCAGAGGCCTTAGACCAAGGCCCCTTATGATGAGTAGCTGCTGCACTCGAAACTTATTGGGCGTTTTTTGAAGCTTTAAAAACCATTGAATACATTTTTTGTGGAGAAGATTGTTTGTTACTCAGCTACCCCTAACTACTACAACTCCACTGAGTGACTATGGACCACTACTTCACTCTTCAAACTGCTTGTCAAGCATTTCTGGTCTGTGAATTCAAGAAGAGCCTCCTCAAGAGGAAGCTTACACGTTTGGATGTCTGGTTTAACAGCGAGTGTCTTCGCAGAGGCCTTAGACCAAGCCTCTGATGATGAGTAGCTGCTGCACTCGAAACTTGTTGGGCGTTTTTTGTAGGTTTAAAAACCATTGAATACATTTTTTGTGGAGAAGATTGTGTGTTACTCAGCTGTCCCTATCTACTACAACTCCACTGAGTGACTATGGACCACTACTTCACTCTTCAAACTGCTTGTCAAGCATTTCTGGTCTGTGAATTCAAGAAGAGCCTCCTCAAGAGGAAGCTTACACGTTTGGATGTCTAGTTTAACAGCGAGTATCTTCGCAGAGGCCTTAGACCCAGCCCCTGATGATGAGTAGCTGCTGCACTCGAAACTTGTTGGGCGTTTTTTGTAGGTTTAAAGACCATTGAATACATTTTTTGTGGAGAAGATTGTGTGTTACTCAGCTGCCCCTATCTACTACAACTCCACTGAGTGACTATGGACCACTACTTCACTCCTCAAACTGCTTGTCAAGCACTTCTTGTCTGTGAATTCAAGAAGAGCCTCCTCAAGAGGAAGCTTACACGTTTGGATGTCTGGTTTAACAGCGAGTGTCTTCGCAGAGGCCTTAGACCAAGCCTCTGATGATGAGTAGCTGCTGCACTCGAAACTTGTTGGGCGTTTTTTGTAGGTTTAAAGACCATTGAATTCATTTTTTGTGGAGAAGATTGTGTGTTACTCAGCTGTCCCTATCTACTACAACTCCACTGAGTGACTATGGATCACTACTTCACTCTTCAAACTGCTGGTCAAGCATTTCTGGTCTGTGAATTTAAGTAGAGCTTCCTCGAGAGGAAGCTTACACGTTTGGATGTCTGGTTTAACAGCGAGTGTCTTCGCAGAGGCCTTAGACCAAGCCTCTGATGATGAGTAGCTGCTGTACTCGAAACTTGTTGGGCGTTTTTTGAAGGTTTAAAAACCATTGAATACATTTTTTGTGGAGAAGATTGTGTGTTACTCAGCTGCCCCTATCTACTACAACTCCACTGAGTGACTATGGACCACTACTTCACTCTTCAAACTGCTTGTCAAGCATTTCTGGTCTGTGAATTCAAGAAGAGCCTCCTCAAGAGGAAGCTTACACGTTTGGATGTCTGGTTTAACAGCGAGTGTCTTCGCAGAGGCCTTAGACCAAGCCTCTGATGATGAGTAGCTGCTGTACTCGAAACTTGTTGGGCGTTTTTTGTAGGTTTAAAGACCATTGAATTCATTTTTTGTGGAGAAGATTGTGTGTTACTCAGCTACCTTTATCTACTACAACTCCACTGAGTGACCATGGACTACTACTTCACTCATTTAATTTGTGTTTTGTGCCGCTCCTCGTAAATCAATAATAACTTTCATTTTGCTTCAGCAATCTTGCTTTCGCCAGACTAAAAGTATTTGTTTTTCAAAGGCTTTATTTTACTTTAAGGCTGGTTAAGTGAAAAGTTCGTTTCCTGCGACCAAAGGATGAAACTCCTTTAAATTAAATACACACTGTAAATCCACATTTAGTATAACTTTTAGCCCATAATTAAGTTTACCGACTGTGGTGTCTGATTTATCTTTTATTCAGACATTTTTTGCAGTTTATCTATTTACAATATTTTAGTAAAATCATCTTACGTTAGGCTGAAATGTAATGACGAAAAACAATTTGTGCTCTTGTGATCAAACTGTTTTGAGCACTAAATGAAGTAATTAAAAATCGATCGAAAGTCAAAAACATAAACGTAAAATTGGCAATTAAGTATTAATTAACTCGTGTTTTCATCAGCACATAATTTCGAAAATTTCTCGTCAGCGAGTGAATTAATTTAGAAATTAATGTAAAAAGCCATATGTAATATACAAAACATGAATAGCGTGGTAGGAGACTTTAATCAATTAATAAAGAAATTGTAATTAATTTTAATTATGTTGCTTAGAATAGTTTTCATGTAATATTCAACCCTAACTTGCTTAGGGGGTAAGCAAATTTCCAAAATGTACAGAGTGATTCACGGTGATGGTATATTAGAAGAAAAATATTGAGATTTTCCAATGGAAATGAAAGTCAAACCCAAGTTAATTAACAAGACGCAATCAAAGCTACAAAAAACGAAAGGTAATTAAAGTAAGAACGGTACGGTAAAGAGAGAAATCAAGCGGGGTCAAATCAGGTGACCGTGGTGGCCCTTATTTCCAATCTACTTACGTCCAAAGTTTAAGTTTAATACATCTACATATAACAGCACCAGTATTAGATTTAGATTTATTTATTTAACCACAATATACGTGAAATGTATCAAATCCTTAAAATGCTGTCTACAAGAATCTCTAGGTCCAAGCCTCCACATGGGTCGGATCGCTTTCTTTTGGAGCCGGAAGATTCGAATAAAATGAGCGGAGCCACCCCAAAGTGTTATACCATACTGAATTTTCGAGTGGAACAATGCAAAATATGCAGTTCTTAAGACTTTTACTTCTATGTGTCTCTCAGATGTCGCAACATAAATATGACGGTGGCAAGTTTGTTGGAAAGGTAGTTAATATGCGCATTCCAACTCAGACGATCATCAATAGTCACTCCCAACAATGTGACGGAATTACATTTATACACGTTGTCCGAAGTAGAAAGAATCAACTCTTGAGTTTTAATGCGATTTAAGACTACCACGCACCTCCCCAGAACAAAACAATAGCTCCGAGAGTGTAGCCCCGCTAGACATAACGGTTGTGTCGTCAGCGAACAGATAACAATTGGCTGGCTTTACATACTCTGAACATGGCAAAATGTCCAAATCATCTTGTTACACAAAAAGGGAGACAAATTAAATCTTAGCAACTTTCGCCCAATAAGCTTATTGCCCCATCCTTATAAGCTCCTTACCAAGATCCTTAAAAACTGGTTTACGCGCAAACTAGATGAATATCAGTCGAGTGATCAGGCTGATTTTCGCAAGGGACATAGCACCGTAGAGCATCTTCAAACACTACGGACTCTTATAGAAAATTGTAACGAGTACAATACGCCGCTCCATCTGGCTTTTATAGATTTTAACAAGGTTTTTAATTCTGTTGAGCTTTGGGCAATAATCCGAGGGCTGAATAATGATCAAATAGACTCAAGGTACACTAATCTACCTAAAAACATATACAAAGAGGCGACCATCACAGTTAAAGTGCAAGAAGATGTAACAACCAATCGAATACCAATTAACAGAGGTGTCCGACAAGGTGACACAATATCCCCTAAGTTATTTACCCTTGCATTGGAGGACGTATTCAGAAGACTATATTGGGACAAAAAGGGCCTGCGCTTGGATGGTGGATATCTGAGCAATTTACGCTTCGCCGACGACATAGCTTTAATCAGCACTACGAAGGAAGAACTTATCGAAATGTTGACAGGCTTAAAGAGAGTCGGGAAAAATCGGTGTAAACATGAAGATCGATAAAACCAAACTGCTGACTCCAGATCCCGGCGACGTATACTTAGAAGGACAACCAATAGAGAAAGTAAACAAATACATATATTCAGGACACACCATAACCATACCACATTAACAAATCCAACGCTTCCTATCAACCTAAAAAAGAAGGTTTTCAACACATGTGTTTTGCCAGTCTTGACTTATGGTATGGAAACAATGACTCTCACAGTTAAAAGCGCGAATAGACTAAGAACAACACAACGAGCAATCGAAAGAACTATATTGGGGGTAAGCCTAAGGGATCATATACAGAACGACGACATTAGAAAAAGAACAAAAGTCGACGATGTTATAGAACACATCGCACGTCAGAAATGGCGTTGGGTGGGGCATGTGGCATAACAAGATAATGACAGATGGACAAGACGTATAGTACAGTGGCGTCCAAGGAAACACGTCCACAGAAACGATGGATCGACACAGAAACGATGAAAATGGCTTCAAATGGCAATGAACCGATCCGAATGGAAGCAGCAAGGGGAGGCCTATGTCCAGGAGTGGATGCAAAAGGGCTGCTGAAGAAGAAGAAGAAGACATACTCTGAAAAATCATTAATGTAGATTATAAAAAGAAGAGGACCCAAAACTGATACCTGCGGAACACCTCGCTTCAGTGGCAAGACAGAGGACAGTCTTCCATTTGCCTCGACACACTGAGAGCGAACCTTAGACAAGCAGAGCCAAAACCGATCTTGCCAGTTACTTCAAACAGCAGGCTGTGGTCAACGCAATCAAATGCTTTTGAAACGTCATAAAAAGATAACCGCACTTGATCACCCCTTTCAAGCTCCTCAACAACGCCAGATATTACAGCGCGCAATTAACCTCCCAGGCAGGAACCCGAGGAACTGCTCTGCGCAAAGGAACGACATCTCAAGCAAATAATCAAGTATCAAGTCCTTTAAGATCATTTCAAATAATTTGCCAAATATAGGAATAATTAAAATCGGACGGTAATTATTTAAGCCAGACTTTGAACCTTTTTTAAATATAGGAATTACTTTGGCACGCTTTTAAACATCGTGGGAAAACCAGAGGTGGCTAAAGTGGTGTTGTATAGATGTGATAAGGGAGGTATCAAGAAACATTCTGTATTTTTGACTATCGCGCTATTAAAATTATAAGTATCTAAACACGGAAGGGCACTTCGACCGATACGTTATCGCCTTTGATAATGTCCGCCGCAGATGTGGACGAAACGTCAGGAAGAAATTCAATTAGAACACGGCTTATAGGCCCGGATAACTTTCGTATTTCAAATCTACACATCTTTTTCTGTTTAAATTTCCTACGTAGCGTATGTTTTAAAGATGGTAAAACATTTTTATTCCATAAAAATGTCTGAGCTCTATGATCAAAAAGACATGGTTCTGATGACCTCAATACAATATTCTGTGGCCGAAACAGTAGTTAAACATTATCCAAACATTTAGCTGAGTTTCTTGTCATCCTTGTAGATTTTGTAATGGACACATGTATACGCTGTAAAACGCAAGTTAAAGAGGTTAAATCAGTAGAATTGCTCTGAAAGTCAACGTTAAAATCCCCCACTATTTCTAGATTAGCATTGAATCGTTGCAAGTGGTCGAGAAGCCCCTCTAACATTATTAGAAGATTCACTAAGATTATTATGGGCTGGGGCACCGTCTTGTTCCACAAATGACCCACTGGATTAATAGTAAATCGTCAACATATTCAAAAATATGTTCTTTAGAATGTCTAAATATCTTTGGCCACTGAGATTTTCTTCAAATAGGTGATATGGTAAAACGCAATTATTCGCTTCCTTGCCTTCCTCTGTGGTGTGAAAATTCTTAGCAGGTAGCCTAACAAGCCGCGTCCTTTGGGTCCATTTTAGCTAATATTTGCAAAGTTTAATAATTCTAACTCCTAGCCTAACGCCAAGTTGGAGTTAAAAAATGACTAATTTCTGTGAAGATAGTATTTAAAGTTAGTTGTTGTGCAACATCTGGTGACATCTGTACTTCAACTCTATGAGTTAGAAAGTACAGATGGCGTTCCCAAATCTAGGAACAGCACCATTAATGCCGCATCATTCGGTAAACACCGATCTGATTGGTTGAAAATGGTGAGGTTTTGTTTTTTTGTTTATCAATCCCAATCCTCTGACCGGTTTCGCCGTATTACGGCTCATCAGAGAGGCTATAGGGCTTGATAACCAAAGAACAAAACCTTCATTCCCGTATAGTCAACTGGATGCCAGAAATGATAGTTGTAATATATCGTATTTAAAGTATTGTGTTACTCGTGTGGTATGGCAAATTAATGGACTCGTGTCATCACCACCGGGGCAATACTTCACACTCGTGACTATAAATTTGCTCATTCCACACTAGTAATGTAAATAACTATTAACTATGTAAGTAAAGCGTTTGTTATGGCAATTCATAAATCTAAAAATAAATTAAAAGATCTTGTTGTCTTTGGCTTAAAAAGTTTACTCGTCAATCAGTTCGAATGCTAGGAGAGCAATTCGATTATTGGTAAAAGTTGTGTAATCAAAAAGTTTTGTGGTTACCGCTCGCAGTCTGGAGTATTTTTCGATAATTAATCATTACTATCTATATAAGTCTGTTTTCTTCTAAATCTTTAAGCTAAAAACATCTCGTGGGTCAGATAATATTGTATTTTTTATATGGTGTCAATATATTGCACAACTAGAATTCTTCTTGAAGTAAAGAGTCTAAAGAGTAGCTACAGCCAAAATCAAATTAAACTAGTATTACGTCACAAAATAATGGTAAAATGCCAACATGAACAAAACCTTACTTTTATAAAAATCATGTTGCCTTCTAAATGGTAAAAGTGACAAGTTTGGTTAAGTTTAGACAGTTGCCAGATTTCGTTTAATGTCGAGTTTCAGCTAATAAACCAAAATTTAGAAACTTAAAAAAAAAAAATATTAGTTCCAATTAATAATTATTTTATTAAGCGTCAAAGTGAAAATAATTAAAAATGATTTTTCAAGCGAAAAAATTTAAAATTTGAACAAACTGAAACTGAACCAAACACCATAAGACACTGATAATGCAATTTTGAGCTTGCAACGCTGTAAAACCCAGTTGACATATGTCAAAAATCATCATCATGTGACCTTCGAAATGTAGTTTAAACTTAGAAAATTGAAAAAACTTTGAAAAATTAAACTTAGACAGTTGCAAAATCTGGAAATGTAAAATACACGTTACGTGACGTTGATAATGCAATACTGAGCTTGCAACATTGTAAAGGCCAGTTGTCGCTTGTCAAAAACCATCACGTGACTTCCAAAACGTTGCTAAAGCTTTCAAAATTGATAAATTAAATTTAGACAGTTTCAAAATTTCAAATTATAAGGGGCATGTCACGTGATGTTGATAATGCAATTTTGGCAACACTGTTAAGGCCAGCTGACAACTGTCAAAAACAGTTACTTTACCTTTAAAACATAATTTAAACTTTGAAAAATTGATAAATTAAACTTAGGCAGTTGCAAAAGCTGGAATTTTTAGAGCCACGTCACGAGACGTTGATAAAGCAATACTGAGCTTGCAACATTGTAAATGCCAGTTGACGTTTGTCAAAAACAGTCACGTGACTTCCAAAACGTTGTTAAAGCTTTAAAAAATTAATAAATTAAATTTAGATAGTTACAAAACTTCAAATTGTTAGGGGCATGTCACGTGATGTTGAAAATGCAATTTTGAGCTTGCAACACTGTTAAGGGCAGCTGACAACTGTCAAAAACAGTCACGTGACTTTTGAAACATAATTTAAACTTTGAAAAATTGATAAATTAAACTTAGACTGTTGCAAAAGCTGAAGTTTTTAGAGCCACGTTACAAGACGTTGATAATGCAATACTGAGATTGCAACATTGTAAATGCCAGTTGATGTTTGTCAAAAACAGTCACGTGACTTCCAAAACGTTGTTAAAGCTTTGAAAAATTGATAAATTAAATTTAGACACTTTCAAAATTTCAAATTGTACGGGACATGTCACGTGATGTTGATAATGCAATTCTGAGCTTGCAACACTGTTAAGGCCAGCTGACAACTGTCAAAAACAGTCACGTGACCTTTAAAATGTAGTTTAAAAATAGAAAAAATGGTAAATAAAATTTAGACAGTTGCAAAATCTGAAATATGTAAACTACATGTTAAGGGGCCTTGATAATGTAACTTTGAGCTTGTATTCTTGTAACATTTTAAAGGCCAGTTGACACCTGTCAATGACATGACATCTGTTACAGGTAGGGAAGAAATAAATGATACAAAAAGCCGCCAAAAAATATTGCGACGTTGCGAAAATGTTACTTTTCCAGGAAACTAGATAAATAAACAATATGATTTTTTGCCAACAAAAAGTCGCATTGAATTTGTTTGATCTTGCAGTGTTGCCAGCTCTTTCAAAATATTTAGCTTTAGTTGACTAAAGAGGAAAATTCTAAACATTGTGATATTGTTGGGTACAAACTCTATGGAATAGCAACAGGGTGAAAAAAAGTCACAATGGTCTTATAGAGATTGGCTTTAAAATTTATTACAATGTTGCCAAAGGTCCTAAAATTATCTTACTATGAAACAAATCCTCAAAGTTTCTAAATTATCTGTCAATATAAAACTTTTTAAAATGGAAACAAAATGGATAAAAGTGGCAATAATGTAGCCTCATTAAATTTGACTTAATTTGTTTGATTTTGCCGTGTTGCCAGATGTAATGCTGTTTCAAAAAATCCACCTTTTATTGACTCATAAAGCAAATTCTTAACATTTCTAAATTACTTAGTTTCTATCAAAAATCAATATGCAAATTTTTAAAAATAGCAAGAATGTGGCCAGCAAAGTCACAACGTAATAAGCCTTTATTAGTGAAACGCAATGTTTGGTGCACCCTGTATCTTTTTTCCTTTAAGGAGATTATTTAAGGCAAAAAGAGTATAACATTTCTTACAACTTTCATTATTTACACTTTTTGATTTATATGCAGTGGAAACAGGGTTAGTTTAAAAAAAATCAGTTTGGTGCACGTTGACACTTTTTGCTTTGTAACTCCTTAAGCAGGACCTTAAGGACAAAAACATTTTAATACAATCTTGTTGAGTATGAAATTTCATATAACTTTTATGTGAAATCAAAAATAGGAAACCTGCGTGCAAAGTCTTGAAAGTTGTCTGAAAATTATGAAAATATAAACCTTCAAGTCGCCTTTCACAGTTTTTAAGTCAATTTTCAACACTAAGTTTTGTAAGTTGTCTGAAAATCATGCAAACTGACTTCAAAAACAAATTTTAAGTCTCAAAGGAAGTTTGAAGCCAATTTTCATAACTAAAGTCTTTTAAGTTGTCTGAAAATCATGTTAACTCACTTAAAACACAAGTTTTAAACCTTTAGACACTTTTCATGGATTGAACGTCAATTTTTAATACTAAAGCCCTGTAAGTTGTCTGAAAATCATGCAAACTGATTTAAAGGTCAAATTTCAAGGATTTGATATCAATTTTCAACATTGAAATCTTGCAAGTGGTCTGAAAATCATGTAAACTGGCTTCAAAGACAAATTTTAAGCCTTCTAGACACTTTTTATCGTTTATAATTCAATTTTCAACACTGAAGTTTTGTAAGTTGTCTGAAAATGATGTAAACTGGCATCAAAAACAAATTTAAGTCTCCAAGTCACTTTTCATGGTTTTAAAGCCAATTTTCAACACTAAAGTTTTTCAAGTTGTCTGAAAATCATGTAAAATGACTTAAAGATGAAATTTTAATTCTCCAAGTCACTTTTTACGGATTTGATATAAATTTTCAACACTGAAGTCTGGTACGTTATCTGAAATTCGTGTAAACTGGCTTCAAAGACAAATTTTAAGCTTTCAAGACATTTTCAAGTCAGTTGCCAACACTAAAGTTGTCTGAAAATCATGCAAGCTGACATCAAAAACTAATTTTAAGTCTCAAAGGAAGTTTTCATGGTTTTGAAGCCAATTTTCAAAACTAAAGTCTTTTAAGTTGTCTGAAAATCATGTGAACTGACTTAAAACACAATTTTTAAGTCTTTCAGACACTTTTCATGGACTGGACGCCAATTTTCAATACTAAAACCCTGTAAGTTGCCTGAAAATCATGCAAACTGATTTAAAGGTCCAGTTTTAATTCTCCAAGTCACTTTTCACGGATTTGATATCAATTTTTGACACTGAAGTCTTGCAAGTGGTCTGAAAATCATGTAAACTGACTTCAAAAACAAATTTAAAGTCTCAAAGAAAGTTTTCATGGTTTTGAAGCCAATTTTCAACACTAAAGTCTCTTAAGTTGTCTGAAAATCATGTAAACTGACAAAACACAAATTTTAAGTTTTTAAGACACTTTTCATGGTTTTTAAGTCAATTGTCAACACTAAAGTTTTGTAAGTTGTCTGAAAATCATGTAAACTGACTTAAAGATCAAATTTTAATTCTTCAACACAATTTTCATGGATTTGAAGCAAGATTTCAATACTGAAATTATGTAAGTGGTCTGAAAATCATGTAAATTGATTTAAAAAACAAATTTTAAGGCTTCAAGACACTTTTTATGAATTTGAAGTTAATTTTCAACACTAAAGTTTTGTAAGTTGTCGAAAAATCATGTAATCTGACTTTTCACGGATTTGAAATCAACACTGAACTGCTAGAAGCACAGTTTTAAGGACAGTCTGTGACAAACTCGTCTGTCATCACTTGTAATAACCGTATCCACATTTTTAAGCACATTTTTGGAATCCTCAATAAATTTTCTATCCAATATCCCAAAAAAAAGCTTTAAAATATTTGGTATAGTTTGGGAGGAAAGCGCTGTCAGTTTGAACTGTAAAAATGACGGTTTAAGGACACTCTGCGAGAAAATCGTCTGTAAAACCCACTTGTCGTGACCAGATCACATTTTTAAGCACATTTTTGGAATCCACATTATGTTTCCTATCCCATAACTTAAAAAAAAACAGTAAAATAGTTGGTAAGAAAGACATTAAAAAAAGTCAGATGTCAAATGTCAAATAAAGAATTTTACCAATCCAATATCCAATATCCTTCTCCTCAAAACAAAAATTATTTTATTTTTTTTAGTTTTTTTTTATTTTTTTTGTATTATAATTTCCAGTCAATTTGAAATTAAACAGCTTTCATAGCTTTTACTTTTAACTCCTGTTAAGAATTTTTCAAGAAAAAAGTTTAATCAGAAAAACAATTCAACTGCTGTTGTCCATTATAGAATATCAATCAATCTCACTGTACACTACTTTATTAATCAAACTAACCTTATTTTTGAATGTTTTTCCACCCACTTTGGTACTACATTTTGCAAACACCCTGTAAAATATAATATAAAATATGGCAACACATAGGGACGAAAGAAATGCAATTGGTTTGATTTGTTTTGTAATTTTGGTAAATTATTTCTTAATGTTGAGAACTGCTATTGAGTGAAAATATTTATTCAAAATTTCCTCATTTATGGGTTACTATTACGTAGTGTATTGTTTTTCTGGCAAATTGGAAACTGCTGGTTAGCAGTTCGATCAGCTTTTCGTCCGGAAATTCAAATTACCTACATCTTTTGTATAGTCGGGACGATGTGAAATTAAGTAGAGGAGAAATCTCATTAAATTTTTAGTCAAAGTAGCTAACAGGAAATTGTTGTAAATTTGCCTCTAGGAAAGGCACGATTAATTGGAATCTAGGAAACGTTACTTTTTCTTCTAAGCTCTTCTCGTAAATTGGCGAAAGATTTTTATCCGAAGAAAATCACATATTCTTTGTCACATTAGGGAGTTTTTGGCACTCCCTTTAAGTTGTCGTAACGTTATTCAGTTAGGTTAAGTTTAAATTTGTTAGGTTAAGTGCACGAAAAAACACATTTGACTAAGGCGATCGAATCAGCCTATCGTCGTTTCTCAGTTGTTTAAAAAGCTGTGAAACCAGCAGCTCCTGATGAACCGAAACTTGGGAAAAATGACAAACTTATTCTAATCAGTGTTAAATTTGACAGTTCATAGCTTGGTTATTTTGACAGTTACAGAGTTCTAGTTTAGACCACTGTGTAGCCCTCGAAAACCTCTCTAAGCCGTCTATTAGAATGCTATGACAAGTTTTAATTTTTTAAGTTTTAATTTTCAAGTTTTTTTTCGAAAATCTCATAAACAGCAGAGGAGGACAAACCAGGAGTGTTAACTTTGACAGCTCATAACTTGGTTATTTTGACAGCTAGAGAGTTCTAGTTTGGACCACTCTGTATCCCTCGAAATCCTCTTTGAGTCGCCTGTTAAAGTGCTATGACAAGTTTTACTGTTAAGAAGTTATTCACTTAAAATCTGCCAACAAATGAAAAATTATCAGTGCTAACTTTGACAGCTCATAACTTGGTTATTTTGACAGTTACAGAGTTCTAGTTTAGACCGCTGTGTAGCCCTTAAATTTCGATTTGAGTCCCTTATAAAAGTGCTATGACAGGTTTTACTGCTAGGGATTTATTGACTTAGGAAAATCTGCCAACAAATGACAAATAAGCAGTGTTAACTTTGACAGCTCATAACTTGGTTATTCTGACAGTTACGGAATTCTAGTTTGGACCACTGTGTATCCCTTGAAACCCCCTTTGATGCCTGTTAAAGTGCTATGACGAGTTTTACTGTTAGGGATTTATTGACTTAAAATCTGCCAACAAATGACAAATAACCAGTGTTAACTTTGACATCTCTTAACTTAATTATTTTGACAGTTAGAGAGTTCTAGTTTGGACCACTGTGTATCCCTTGAAATCCTCTTTGAGTCGCCTGTTAAAGTGCTATGACAAGTTTTACTGTTAAGAAGTTATTCACTTAAAATCTGCCAACAAATGAAAAATGATCAGTGCTAATTTTGACAGCTCATAACTTGGTTATTTTGACAGTTACAGAGTTCTAGTTTAGACCGCTGTGTAGCCCTTAAATTTCGATTTGAGTCCCTTATAAAAGTGCTATGACAGGTTTTACTGCTAGGAAGTTATTGACTAAAAAATTTGCCAACCGATGGCAAACTAGGAGCGTTAACTTTGACAGCTCGTAACTTGGTTATTTTGACAGTTACAGAGTTCTAGTTTGGACCACTGTATATCCCTTGAAACCCTCTTTGACGCCTGTTAAAGTGCTATGACCAGTTTTACTGTTAGGGATTTATTGACTTAAAATCTGCCAACAAATGACAAATAAGCAGTGTTAACTTTGACAGCTCATAACTTGGTTATTTTGACAGTTACAGAGTCCTAGTTTGGACCACTGTGTAGCCCTTAAATTTCTATTTGAGTCCCGTATGAAAGTGCTATGACAAGTTTTACTTCTAGGGAGTTATTGACTAAAAATCCGCCACCAGATGACTAACCAGTAGTGTTAACTTTGACAGCTCATAACTTGGTTATTCTGACAGTTACAGAATTCTAGTTTGGACCACTCTGTATCTCTTAAAATCCTCTTTCAGTCGCCTGTTAAAGTGCTTTGACAAGTTTTCCTGTTAGGGAGTTATTGACTTAAAATCTGCCAACAAATGACAAATAAGCAGTGCTAACTTTGACAGCTCATAACTTGATTATTTTGACAGTTACAAGGTTCTAGTGTGGACCACTGCGTAGCCCTTAAATTTCTATTTGAGTCCCTTGTAAAAGTGCTATGACAGGTTTTACTGCTAGGTAGTTATTGACTAAAAAATCCGACAACAGATGACAAACTAGGAGTGTTAATTTTGACAGCTCATAACTTGGTTATTCTGACAGTTACGGAATTCTAGTTTGAACCACTGTGTATCTCTTGAAATCCTCTTTGAGTCGCCTGTTAAAGTGCTATGACAAGTTTTACTGTTAGGGGTTATTGACTTAAAATCTGCCAAAAAATGAAAAATTATCAGTGCTAAATTTGACAGCTCATAACTTGATTATTTTGACAGTTACAGAGTTTTAGTTTGGACCACTGTGTATCCCTTGAAACCCCCTTTGATGCCTGTTAAAGTGCTATGACGAGTTTTACTGTTAAGAATTTATTGACTTAAAATCTGTCAACAAATGACAAATAAGCAGTGTTAACTTTGACAGCTCTTAACTTGGTTATTTTGACAGTTACAGAGTTCTAGTTTGGACCGCTGTGTAGCCCTTAAATTTCTATTTGAGTCCCGTATGAAAGTGATATGACAAGTTTTACTGTTAGGGATTTATTGACTTAAAATCTGCCAACAAATGACAAATAAGTAGTGTTAACTTTGAAAGCTCATAACTTGGTTATTATGACAGTTACGGAATTCTAGTTTGGACCACTGTGTATCCCTTGAAACCCCCTTTGATACCTGTTAAAGTGCTATGACGAGTTTTACTGTTAGGGATTTATTGACTTAAAATCTGCCAACAAATGACAAATAAGTAGTGTTAACTTTGAAAGCTCATAACTTGGTTATTATGACAGTTACGGAATTCTAGTTTGGACCACTGTGTATCCCTTGAAACCCCCTTTGATACCTGTTAAAGTGCTATGACGAGTTTTACTGTTAGGGATTTATTGACTTAAAATCTGCCAACAAATGACAAATAAGTAGTGTTAACTTTGAAAGCTCATAACTTGGTTATTATGACAGTTACGGAATTCTAGTTTGGACCACTGTGTATCCCTTGAAACCCCCTTTGAGTCGCCTGTTAAAGTGCTATGACAAGTTTTACTGTTAGGGGATTGACTTAAAATCTGCCAACAAATGAAAAATGATCAGTGCTAATTTTGACAGCTCATAACTTGATTATTTTGACAGTTACAAGGTTCTAGTGTGGACCACTGTGTAGCCCTTAAATTTCTATTTGAGTCCCTTGTAAAAGTGCTATGACAGGTTTTACTGCTAGGTAGTTATTGACTAAAAAATCCGACAACAGATGACAAACTAGGAGTGTTAATTTTGACAGCTCATAACTTGGTTATTCTGACAGTTACAGAGTTCTAGTTTGGACCACTGTATATCCCTTGAAATCCTCCTTGAGTCGCCTGTTAAAGTGCTATGACAAGTTTTCCTGTTAGGGAGTTATTGACTTAAAATCTGCCAACAAATGACAAATAAGCAGTGTTAACTTTTACAGCTCATAACTTGGTTATTTTGACAGTTACAGAGTCCTAGTTTGGACCACTGTGTAGCCGTTAAATTTCTATTTGAGTCCCGTATGAAAGTGCTATGACAAGTTTTACTTCTAGGGAGTTATTGACTTGAAATCTGCCACCAGATGACTAACCAGTAGTGTTAACTTTGACAGCTCATAACTTGGTTATTCTGACAGTTACAGAATTCTAGTTTGGACCACTGTGTAGCCCTTAAATTTCTATTTGAGTCCCTTGTAAAAGTGCTATGACAGGTTTTACTGCTAGGCAGTTATTGACTAAAAAATCCGCCAACAGGTGACAAACTAGGAGTGCTAACTTTGACAGCTCATAACTTGGTTATTTTGACAGTTACAGCGATCTAGTTTTGACCACTGTGTAGCTTTTGAAATCCTCTTTAAATCCCCTAATAAAGTACTTTAGCAAGTGTTTACTATTAGTTAGATATTGCATGGAAAACCAGCAATAAGTGACCAATTAGAAGTGTTAGCTTTGATAGCTCCTAACATGGTTATTTTGACAGACTTGTAGAGTTGACCACTGTATAGCCCTTGAAATGTTCTTTAAATCTTATATTAAATTGCTATAGCAAGTGTTTACAGTTGCAGCATTAAAATTTCCCAACAAATAATAAATTAACAATGCTAAGTTTGACAGCTTTTAACTACCTTATTTTGACAGTTACATACTTCCAGTTTTGACCACTGTGTAGCCCCTAAAGTTCTCTTTAAATCCCCTATTAAAGTGCAAACATAAATACTCATAATTAGAGAGTTATTGCGGGCAAACTCTCATGAATGATTCTAATTTTTCCAAGTTTTCAAAAATCCACCCTGTATAAACGGAGTGAGGTAGAAAACTAAAATCTATAAGACGTACAGACCTAACTGTGTGGTAGCAATGTCCAAAGTTTCGTCAAGATGGGTTCAACATAAACTGCTAGAATTGCAGCTATTTAAACAACAGAAAAAACGACGGTAGGCTGATGCGATCGCCCTAGTCGAATGAGGTTTTTCGTTCATTTACCCTAACAAATTTACACTGGAAGCTAAATAGCGTTGTGGTAACTTCAAGGCAGTAACGAAAACTCTATATTACTTACTCTTTTAAAAAGAATTTCGTGCCTTAAATTGATACTATTAATTATGTAATTATTCAGCATCCTGAACTGTTTATTAACATGTAACACCCTGAAATTATTACGAATTTTCCATTCACTGAGTGATGTCTAGAAGTCAATAGCAAAATTAAGCACAGTGAAGTGTCACATAATGAAGAGCAGACGACATACTCGCACTGTGTATAATTAACTACATATTTCAATGTAAGTAATTTAATATTCTTCTTGAGAGCTCCACTAATTTTACGGCACTAAGAACACACAAAATGAATATCAACACTTCTTTCGTTTGCAATTAGCTGAATATATCACACACATATCCGCTGTTCGTTGCCATTTTAATTAACACCAGAGCTGTCGATGGAAAAACAACTTCAACCAAAATTTGTAGAAGAGAGGCAGTAGTACCTAAAAACCAGTTTGTGACAGAATTCTTTTTTTTTTAACTTAGAAAGAAATCTGGCAGCACTTCCGCTGAAGAAAAAATATTATTTTGCGACCTTGATACGAAATAACTAGTTTAATATGCACCAGATGTCGCTGCTGCACAAGCCTTGTAAACTTTTTGATATAGCCAGGCTATACAAAACACTCACGTACTGGGCAAATCGACTTTTTTTGTCAACGTCAACTAGATTGGTTTAGAAAATGCGAAATTAGTGTATTATTCAACGAACATGTAATGATAGAGCGTCAAAGTTGCTGTTGTAAAACAGCAACAACAAACAACAAGTTATAAAACAAGACAGGAAAGTGCTTCTTTTGCGTACAAAGCTAAAAAATAACGTTATTTTAAATGGGACACCCTGCATGTCTTCACATTTTCAGATTCTGCATTGCCAGGCCTACATTGTGACGTAAATATGTAATTACAAAAAAGGTACTGGTTTCGAGATATTTAGCGTCAAAGTTGCTCTGGTCTTTCTTAAAAAACGTCACATTTAAGTGACGTGGACTACTTTGACAAACTAAACTAGCTATGACGTTTAATGACAGCTGTCACAACTGTCAAATCTCATTAAACAGTGCCGTAAAACTGTAAAATGTCAAATAGTCGCATCTCTTTAATGAATCACTCCGCAAATTGTTATTCGTAACTATGTGAATGAATATGCGGTAGTTGTGACATTATATGGCAGTTTATGACGTTAAATTTGACAGTTATGACACTTAACAACACTTTACTTAGTAAAGTAGACAATTGTAAAAAAATATTAAAACTCATTCAGCACTGACATAAAACAATCAAATGCCAAACAGTTGTATCTACATCTCTATGGAACCGTAAATTTGACATTTGTGAACTTAAGTACAATTTTGATATGTTTCTAACGTCACCTGACTGCTGTCAAAACTCAATCAGCGCTAACAAACAACTGGAATACGCAGTTTAGTTGTATTTGTTTGATAAATCGCATTGCAAGTTGTAGTTATAGCTCTATGGAGCTAAATTTAACAGTTGTGACATTAAGAGGCATTTTGACGTGTTTTTACGTCACCTGACAGCTGTCAAAATTCTGCGACGCAAAATCACACTACACATTGTATTTATAGTTCAATGGTGCAAAATTTGACAGCTGTGACGTTAAGCGACGTAAGTATCAAAGTGCTCCTTAACGTCATAACTGACAAATTTGTCTCCATGGAGCTGTAAACACAACTTACGGTGCTATTTCTCAAAGAAACATTTCTATTCGAAATTTTACTATTCAGGTCATTGGAAACGGGTTTTGACAGCTATGACAGCTGACGCAAGAAGAGTATTAATAAGGTGTTCTTTAACGTCAGAACTGACAAGTTTGGCTCCATGGAGCTGTAAACACAACTTACATCTCCTTAAAGAAACACATCTATTTTGCATTTTATTCATTCAGGCCACTGGTGAATAAGTTTTGACAATTATGACAGCTTAACGTGACGCAAGCAAAGTATCAACGTGTTTTATAACATCCTAACTGTCAAATTTAGCTGCATAGAGCTTGAAACACATCTGCCATTGTAATTCCTCAAATTGGAAACTAATTCTAATTATATTGTTTTAGGCCAATGGTGAATGGGTTTTGACAGATATGACAGCTGTCACGTGACGCAAGCCAAGTATTGAAGTATCTGTTAACATCCTAACTGTCAAATTTGGCTGCAGGGAGCTTTCAACACAACTTCCAGTGCAATTCCTCAAATTAGCAACTATTTGTTATTTTGTAGTTTCAGGTTATTGCTGAACGGGTTTTGACAGTTATGACAGCTGTCACGTGACTCAATCAGAGCGTAAACGTAATCCTTAACGTCAGAACTGACAAATTTGACTCCATGGAGCTGTAAACACAACTTACAGTGCATCTCTACAAAGAAACACATCTATTTTGCATTTTATACTTGCAGGCCAAGGGTGAGTGAGTTTTGACGTTTATGACAGCTGTCACGTGATGCAAGGAAAAAACTAACACAACTTTTAGTGTAATTCCTCAAATTTGCTACTATTTGTAATTTTATGGTTTCGGCATCAGCATTTAGCAACGTTACAATTAAGTTAACTGTGTAATGTTGAGAAGGGAAAGTCAAAAAAATGTTTTATAGTGGTTTAAAAGTAATGATTAACAATACAATTGTAAACAAAACATTAAAGAAGACTCGTACCAAAAACAAACTGGTTTTGAAAATGATTGTTACGTTACGATAATGTCTCCACATGTAACGTTGCTTCTGAAATGATTTTAAAACATAAACACAACGTAACAAATGCATCGCCAAGTAACGTTAATAAAATGTGAGAGTAGGCAGAATTTCATGTCAAGATAGAGCCATTTTATAGGACGTTTTTTCCATTTATATTTTTTTACATTGTCAAGGTTAATATCAACATTTTTTAAAAATGTTTCAAGTTGATTTACATGCTCAATCTGCAACGTTTTAGGGATTTTACTTATATGGAATGGAAACCTTTTTGTATCATTGCTGAAACGTCGAGTGTTGTAACGTTACATTGAATAAACGTGCAAAATTGTGATATACAACGAAATCGTTTTAACGTTGCGGAAACATAACTGTTATGTTTTTTAAATTAGTGAGAATGTCATTAGACAGTCGTAGAAGAAACAAACTATAATCATCCTATTACCTTTGCTTTATCAGCCAATCTGTTGGCGATAATTTGGCTGCTTTCGAACATGTCTTTTCCCGGACCCATCGCAATGCAATACTTGTTTTCTCCATTACAAGTGCTGGTAGCATAGTCGCAAGCTTCTCCTGTATTCACACAGATTGGACCGTTCAAATTGGGTGAAACGTCACCGAGATTAGTGGATCCGAAAGCTCCCACAAATTCTCCCTGAAATTGGAAAAAGGTATTGTCAACAAACGACTTTTGGAATGCAAATTTATCGATCGTTACGTGCTCTGGATTTATTTGATAGATTAAAGAGTAATTGATACAAATTGCAAACTATATACTTTAATTGCTATGCAAGGTTGGTTGGCCATGACGCTTTAGCTAATTTATTATCTAATTTTCTTCTCTATTTTCAATTTAGTTCCGAAATTCCAGGAACAGGAGAAAACTAAACATTTTTTTAATTTTTGGTTATATTTGACTTATTGCATCATTATCAGACTATGAAGGCTTTCACGGCCGGTCAAAACTGAAATACTAAAAGTTATCCGGGCTCATAAGACATCTAAACCAGTGCAGCCCCCCACTGGTTTAGATGTCTGTCATACACCGTCTGATAATGAAATTCACTACACGTCCGAAATGGCTTTTCCCGTTCTCGCATTGCTTGAAACTGTCACGCACGCACAGGAAATGCCTATTTTCTGAACTGGTAATGAAATATAGTACTATTGCATGATTTTTAATGTTGTCTGTCTGTCTGTCTCTTGCAAAATGTCGTTAACTTTAACCGTTTTCGAGATACTCGACTCTTTTGTTTTTGAAAATTGCACTTAAATTTTGAAAATTAGGTTTCTCCGTTATTTTTGGGGTTTGAGCGACTGTAAAAAGCTTAAAATGTTTGTCTTGAACTGCTCTTTGATCTAGTACTAACCGCTACACGATTGAACATATACAGGGTGTTCACGAAACAAAAAGAAAAACAGTTAAATTTGAAACTAAAGCTTTGCCAATTATGACCTAGTTTACGCGGTTCGAAGTAAGTGAAAATCACTCCATTGCATGTAGAAAGTCATTCTGAGTAATTTTGTTATCTTGCAGAACTTAAGTTACTCTAACATTTTTCGAGACATTCGACTTTTTCACTTTTTTTATAGAAATGGCATAAAATTTTTGAAAATTCTCTATCTTTGCTGTTTTTAAAGTTTTAACAATTGTAAAAATTCTTAAAAAGTGTGTCTTGTACTGTTCTTAAAAAAGTATTATATTTTATAAAAGTTGCGTCCCTTTGAGGGACATACATGGTAAAAATTGCACACTGCTAACTCAAATCGTTTTCGAGATATTTAGAAAAGTGTCCGAAAAAAATTAATCAAGTTTGACGCCCTCTAGCGGCCAAACGGGGAAACTTAGCAGTGCCCGCTCAACGTCACGTGATAGCTCCTTTTATTAGCTACCTACTGTCATCTTATGTGTCTATACGGAATGTTCAAATAAACATCAGAGCGATTTTTTGGAGAAATGCATCAAAATTTTGTCCAAATAAAGGTTTTTCTTGGCCTACTATACTGACCGGCGCCATATTGGATTTAAACCTGTCAAGTTGGCCATTTTAATTAATGTTGGCATGAAGATTGCAAATCCGGTGTCCGTTGTGGTGTAACTGCCGCCATTTTCACTCACTGACCTTGAAATTGGGGCGTGTTTGGCGGTTATCAAGAAATTGTACTTTTAAAAATTACTTAAATAATAATTATTTTAATTAATTAAAAACATTCTAATGTTTTTTAGATTTTGATTGTGCAACGTTACATTCCCGTTTAAAAATAACACACAAATCAACGTTGACTTTCTGTTTAGTAGAAACGTAATATAAAAATGGTAAACGTGCAACGTTGATTCAACTTTGATTGAGAAACGGTGCAATCACGTAGAAATCAGATAACCGTTGATTTTTGGATTTTGTGAAATAAGTTGTAAATAAGGTTTTTATGTAACGTTGTTTTAACGTTATATTGTGTTTTCTGTTCAACGTAAAATGAACTAAAAAGCCATATCCAAAAATCAACGAGAAACGTTAAAGCAACTGTCAAAACGTTGTTTTAACGTAGAATAAACGTATGTGTGTTTATTGAACACGAATTTCGGTAATATTTACTTGGATTTTAGATTTCCGGTCTCTCATAATAATTTATACTGCATAAAGTCTTTTTTAAAGGCATTAAATGAATACTCGTCGCCATTTTTTTTAAGACAACAAATCTCTGAAGGGCCCCGGGAAAGGACAAATTATGTGGATTTTTTTGTAGTTATCACCATTCCCCTTGTTCTTGTACCCTCTTCGTTCCTCAAACAGCGCCAGTATCTCATCTGTCATCCAATCGTGTTTTTGTGCTTTTCTCAAAATCTTCCTTTCTTCTCTTCCTTCTTTCTCCCTAAATTTCTTCCCATACGTCACCCATGTTAGCTTCCTCTACCGTCTGTGGATCTATTGTTGTCAGTATTTTCTCGTTAAGATTTTTGGTAACTTTGTTTTTTGTTTCTTCATCTTTAAGTCTTTCGTAATCTACCTTTCGCTGTGGTATATGGATTTTGATAGTCATAATTTTGATTTTGATTACCGCCATCAAGAGAACATGGTCTGAGGGCACATCACCGCCCGAGTACTCTCTTTACCGATGTCCCGTAACGTTTGTTGATGAGAATTTAATCGATCTGATTGCGGATTATGTTGTCTGGGCGATCTCCTGGAGCCTTCCACGTATATAAGCATCTAGCTGGCAGCTTGTACCATGTGTTTGGTAAGACGTTCGCCACGATCATTGCGTAATCCTAGTCCAGAAGGTCTCACAATGCTTCAAATCTTCCTTCTCCCACTTTGGTGTTGAAATCTTGAAATGTTTATCTCATGATTTTTAACTTGTTTGAGTACTTGCTTTAATTCTTCGTAAAACGTCTCGATCTCATCTTCTGTTGAATCTGTTGTGGGTGCATACACCTGGATGACATTGATGCTGACTGGTTCTGTCGTATAGTTTAAGTAATATGCTTTTGTCTGAGAAAGGGAGAACATTTATTACAGATTTGGATAACTTTTCAGTCAGGACTATTCCTACTCCCTTTCTATGATTTCTGTTATTATTTTCATTTTTTATTTAGTACATGACCCCTCCAGAAACGTGACACACTCCAGACTGAGGCCACCACGTTTCCGCGACACCCATAAATCTTCAGTCTCTTCGTTTCCTCTAGTAGGTTGGCCAGTTTTCCGGCCTCATATAAGCTACACGCATTCCAAGTACCAACCCTAATTCGCCTCGTAGACTTAGTCTCTCCTTCCTGACTTTATTTAACGCAATTCCCCCCGGAGATCCGATTGGGGAACGATTTATAACTCCGGAAAATTTTGGGTTAAATGCATTCATCATAGGATTTCATGTGTTTTATGTGATTCTCTTGGGATGAGTAGTGAAGATCTCGTTGCCTTCCTCCACTTTATACAAGGATGACACAAGGTTTGACACAATTTTTAGGAAACATCTCCCTCGGAATGTCTTTGAGGTCAAAAGCACCATAAAACACTCTTGTAGAGTCCTCTTCCTTTCTTAAATTTTTTTTATATTCGTCCAAATAACCAAGTTACCCTTGGTTGAACTTACTTAGGGTCTCTTAAAGCACTTTTTTGAGCTAAATCTAATCCGAATATTGCAAAGGTTGCCACTTAATTTTTTCGAAAAAATGAACGATGCTAGACAATATATACTGGTGCACGCCAGACTTGCTAAGAACTCCAAACTCTCTCATATAAAAGGCAAATGACGTGTGTCTCTTTGTTTATGAAAAATTCAATAGAACATTTGTTTTATTAGCAGAGTCACCCATTTTTGGACGAAGGTTCAGTTGGTTGGTCTTATTTTTAAGCTTAAACTTTGCATGTTTTAGGGATACCCGGTATACAGCAGAAAATTAGTTAGTAAAAGACAATATTTTTGTCCACACGTGGCTGTGCAAAGTTCTCAAAACTAATCGCCAGAGACCTAAAACAAAAACTCAACAAAACGTCCGTTGAGATATTTTTTCAATTTCCGGATCGAGGAGGAGCAATCCATAAACGATTCCCATCGTTTACGTCCTCGATAAAAAGAAGAAAACTTTATAATTTACTTAGCCAATGTCGTAGTGAGCTTCACTTATTTTTTTTGCTTTGGCATTCCCAATTTATTTCAGAGAGATCCTCAAGTTTCGAGCTTTTAGCTTGTTCAAGCATTGTTGAGATTTGATTAAACGGTTTGGCACAAAAAATATTGTTTAGTAACTTTTATTGATTTTTTGTTGTTCTCATGTTCTCAAAGACCGAAAGTCAAAACAAGTTTGCTGAATATAAAGGTAACAATCAAATTCAGAGCAGAACAGTTGTTAAGCGTTTATTTCTTGTAGAAAGGTTTGCTACTGCCTGCTTAAAAGCATTGTTAGATTTAATTCAGTTGTATGGTAAATCGTATTAACTTCTAGTTTATCGGTTCATGATTAGAAATTGTACAGTAGTGACGTGTATCTGATTATTTTGAGTATATTTCAATTTATCAGAAACTTGGAAACTGTCAAATTCCACTCCACAAAACTATAAAATAAAAATAAAATCAAAAATAAATTATAAAATGAATAAATGCTATTATATTTTTTTTAAATTGCTTTGTATTTGTACTACTTTTTCTAGCTGAATTATTCCGGGTGCACGAAATGAAATGCTTTTTGGTTTTACGTTAAAGTTGTGGTGGAGAAGACTAAATGAAAACAAAATGAATGTTAAAAAATATTTCTTTATTTAGTTACTCTGTAAGGATTAGGTTGCACTTTTCCCTAAAGGACCTCTTTAAAGAGATATTTTCCAAAAACTTGTTAAAGGCACAAAAAAGTGTAAGGAAGGAATACTCCTATATTTCCTACAATTTTACTCTCTACAAGATTGTATTGTAAGGAAACTTTTGCCCTAAAGGTCATCCCGAGAAAGATGTTTTCTACAAACTTTATCAAAGCACAAAAATACTCTTTAAAATACCCTAAACAAGTTCAAAGTACAACTAGATTATTTGGAAAAACATCAGAAAAAGGAATTTCATTCTCTACAAGATCGCCTTAGTAAACCTTTGCTCTAAAAGACATCCCAAGGGAGCTATTTCGCTCTTTTAAAATTAAAATTCCGGTACAGGTGAAGACGGTTAATGGCAAACAAAACGTATCAAAAACGAATTTCTATATTGCTCTACAACGTTTAGGTAGTAATTACCATGAAAAAAATTAAAGAAAGTTAAAAACTGTGCTAATCAAATATTGACCTAAGGAAGTAACATGTTTTTTTTTATAAAAAGTGAAATTGACAAATGTTGTATTTGGAGGGAGAGTTTCCATTCCCCAAATAACAAATTAATTTTGTGGGCCGTGTAATTGCCTAAAGCGTCACGCAAGAAAAGACATGTGAAATAGACGCTAGGCAAACAGAAGAAATACAAGTTTAACCAAGCCTAACTCGGTTGTTTGGGCAAATATGAAAAAAAATGTATAAAGGGACAGTTGTAGGGGATTTCAATCTCTACAAGATTTCATTAGGGCACTTTTGCCCAAAAAAGCCTCCTCAGTGAACAACCCTAAACAAGTTAAAAAAAAACCTCTCAAAGATATATTTCTGAAAAACTGTGTCAAAACCCAAAAAGTGCTTAAAAGCCCCTAAACAAGTTGAATAAATCGTCACTCGGTTTAAGTATTTAAGGCTAAGATTATCTTCTTCTTCTTCTTCTTTCAGCAGCCCTTTTGCATCCACTCCTGGACATAGGCCTCCCCTTGCTCCTTCAATTCAGATCGGTTCTGTGGACGACCAGCACTTCTTTTATGTTGCCTTGGACGCCACTGTACTATACGTCTTGTCCATCTGTCATTGTCTTGTCTGGCCCCACCCAACGCCATTTCTGACGCGCGATGTGCTTTATAACATCGTCGACTGTTGTTCTTTTTCTAATATCCTCGATTCTGTATATGATCCCTTGGGCTTACCCCCAATATAGTTCTTTTGATTGCTCGTTGTGTTGTTCTTAGTCTATTCGCGTTTTTAACTGTGAGAGTCATTGTTTCCATACCATAAGTCAAGACTGGCAAAATACATGTGTTGAAAACCGTTGTTTCGAATTTTGCTACAGCAGCCCATGTTAGTCGAATACGCCTTGTTACTTCGGCTGTTTGATTTTCTTTACCCAGTGTTATGGTGTGTCCAAAATATATGTATTCGTTGACTTTCGCTATTTCTTGTCTTTCTAAGTGTACGTCGCCGGGATCTGCAGTCAACAGTTTGGTTTTACCGATGTTCATGTTTAAACCGGTTTTTCCCGACTCTCTCTTTAAGTCTGCCAACATTTCGATAAGTTCTTCCTTCGTACTGCTAATTAAAACTATGTCGTCGGCGAAGCGTAAATTGCTCAGATATCTACCATCCACGCCCAGTCCCTTTTTGTCCCAATCTAGTCTTCTGAATACTACGCATCCAATGCAAGGGTAAATAACTTGAAGATATTGTGGTCGAACGCCTCTGTTAATTGGTATTCGATTGGTTGTTACATCTTCTTGCACTTTAACGGTGATGGTCGTCTCTTTGTATATGTATTAGTGTACCCAGACCTCATCCCAAACGAACTTCTGAAATATGCCGGACCTGAACTAGAAAAACATCTAAAAATCCTCTAAAACGAAATTTTAGAAACATCGGAAATACCTACGGAATGGCACACAAGTATAACTATCACTCTATTCAAGAAAGGACAGAAGACGCACCCAGACAACTACAGGGGCATAACGCTGCTGAACACAAGCATGAAACTCTTTACCCGCATTTTGAAGGAAAGACTTGAAACACAAATAACAAACAGAGAAGAACAACAAGGATTCAAACGAAATAGATCCACGACCGACATAAACGGAGGACGATCTACAGAGACAACTACACAAATTCTGCCAGGTCAGCCAAGCGATGAACATGACCATATCTATAGAAAAAACGAAAAGCTCCCGTAAGATGTAAGCTGGTAGTTTAAGACAAAATCATCGCGTAAGTCTCACAATTCAAGTAATTGGGTATGGATCTGTCGTGTTATCACGTCCCAGTGAAGGACCTAAGAAGCCAGATCAACAAAGCGACTGTCAGGTCGGGCTGCTTAAGCCAGATAATATGGGCGAACGAATACATGCGAAAGGATAGCAAGGTCAGGATCTATAAGACTTGTATCAGGCCAATCATGACATACAGAATAGAAACCAGCGTAAAAACCACCAAAACGAAAAGAATGCTTTGAGAAGCCGAAATGAAAACGCTCAGGACTATAATGGAAAAAACAAAAATAGACCGAATTAGGCACACTGACATTAGGGAACAATGTGGGGTGCACGACATCGTAAGATGGGGGAGACAAAGAAAAAGATATTGGTACGCTCACGTGAGAAGAATGGAAGAGGGAAGACTGCCACGCATCGCACTTGAAGGGAAACCAATAGGGAAAAGAGCACGCGGAAGACCACCTAAGAGATGGAAGGACAGCTGGCAGTCGACCTGCCAGGAACTGATCCAGAAGAACCTGCAAAAACTAACAGATCGCGAGATCTTAAATATGAATGAGAAGAAGAAGAAGTGTACCGGAAGTATATTCGAGCATTATTCAGACCTCGGATTATTGCCCAAAGCCTAACAGAATCAAAAGCCTTGTTAAAATCTAAAAAAAGCGAGATGGAGAAGAATCCGTAGCGTTTGAAGATGCTCTATGGTGCTATGTCCCTTGCGAAAACCAGCCTTATCAGTTGATTGATCAGGCTGGTTTTCGAAAAAGAACAAAAGCCGACGAGGTTATAGAGCAAATCGCATGTCAGAAATGGCGTTGGGTGGGACATGTGGCACGACAAGACCATGACAGATGGACAAGACGTATAATACAGTGGCGTCCAAGGCAACATAAAAGAAGTGCTGGTCGTCCACAGAAACGATGGATCGACGATAGTAAAGAGATAGCGGGAAGGAAATGGCACCAGATGGCAATGAACCGATCCGATGAGAAGATGAAAACGGGCTGCTGAAAGAAGAAGAAGAAAGGAAACCTAGCCTTAATTACTAAAAATTAAAATAACCGAGTTACGCCTTGGTTGAACTTGTTTAAGATCTTTTAAAGCATTTTTTCGTTCTTTGAAACAGTTTTTGAAAAATATCTCCCTAAGCAGGCCATTTAGGACAAAAGTGCTCTCATACAATCCTGTAGACGATGGAATTCCCTACAACTTTCCCCTTTTTTGAAATTTTTTAAAATAACCGAGTTACGATTGGTTTAGGGACTCAGTTTTTCAGAAATATATCCTTGAGAGGGTTTTTTAGGGCAAAAGGTTCGTAATGCAATCTCGTAGAGGATAAAATTCCCTACAACTTTAATTTTTCACGCTTTTTTGATGTTTGCCTAACTACCGAGTTACGCTTGGTTGAACTAGTTTAGGATCTTTGTGCTATGATTCTTTTTCGGAAATATCTCCGTGAGGATGCTTTTTTGGGTAAAAAAAGCTTAACAGAATCAAAAGCCTTGTTAAAATCTATAAAAGCGAGATGGAGCGGCAGATGGAGAAGAATCCGTCCGTTTGAAGACGTTGCGAAAACCAGCCTGATCACTCGACTGATATTCATATCTAGTTTGCGAGTAATCCTGTTTGCAACGATCTTGGTAAGGAGCTTATAATAATGGTGCAATAAGCTTATTGGGCGAAAGTTGCTGATATTTAATTTGTTTCCCTTTTTGTGTAACAAGATGACTTGGGCCCATATTGTCATATTCTTGGAATATTACCGATGTGAACCATTTCTTCATTAAAATTTTCATGGATTCCATTGTGGTTGTGCCTCCTAGTTTTATCATTTCACTAGTGATTTTATCTTCACCAGGAGCTCGACCATTTTTTAGTTGGCTTAGGGCTTCCTCAATTTCGGTGGAGTTGATGTCAGGGATTTCTTCTGAGCCGACGTTCCGATGATTTTACATTGAGTATTAGCGTTCTCTAGTTCCGGTGCAATTGATGAATATAAGTCTATAATATTCTTCGATTATATTTACTATCTCAGCACTTTCGTATTTTACTTCGCCGTCTTTGTTCTTCATTTAATAAATGCGTGCTTGTCCATTTTTATCAAGTGATTTCAGCACTCTCATATTTTTATGGTTTTCTATTACGGACTCTATCATGCTGTTGTTGTGATCCCTTATGTCTCTCCATATACTCCTTTTAACTTTTATGTTAAGTTCTCTATAGTTCTTCTATGTGTGTTTCTTCTTATATTCACGAGATCTCTTGTTTCTTTTTTAATCTTACTGCATTTTAGTTTTTCCCCTGAACAGATCTGTTTTGTCGCTGTCTGCATGCTGTTTCTTATTTTTTGTTCCAATTCATCCAGGTTCATTTCGGTCGTCTGGGCAATAGAAGGGAGTTTCCTTTTAATGTTCCTTTGATCGGTGTCGACATTTTGTTGAAGCTCCAGAATTGTTGGAAATCTTACTTGATGGATTAGTTCCTTCCTTTCCGTTCCAAGGTTAGTTTTGATTTTTGGCCTTACCAGTCTATGGTCACTGCCTGTATTGAATCTATTTAATGATGAAACATCCGTTTGGTTTAAGTCTAGATTTACACCCACCTAAATCTGAGTAAACGCGGTACAACTACCAGAGCGTTAGTTTCAAATTAAATTGTTTTAAGAACACCCTGTAAAATATTCAATCGTGTTGCGGTTAGGACAAAGTAAAAGAACAGTTCAAGACTAACATTTTGACTTTTTTACAGTCTCTGAGAAAGCTACGGAATTTTCAAAATTTTAATGCAACTTCCAAAAAAAAAGTAAAAATGTCAAATATCTCGAAAACCGTTAGAGTTACGAAAATTCAGCAAGGGCCCAAAAATGTTGTTTTATTTTTTTTTTTAACACCGGTGTTGCGGTTAAAGCGAGATTGTAGGGCAGTTCAAGATGAACATTTAAAGCTTTTTACAGTCGCTGAAACCCCAAAAAACGCGGAGATACAAAATTTTCAAAATTCTGATGCTATTTCAGGGCAAATAGTTAAATATCTCCGAAACGGTGTTACGGAAATTTTGCAAAAGACCAAAAATATTCAGAATGACTTTCTGCCCCAATATATTCTCTATTATCTTTGTAATATTTTGATTATTATTTGAGTTCTTCTTACCTTGCCAGGTAAACTGCCAGAATTGTAGGCGGATTCCAGAAGAATAGAAGCGTATCCAACGTTGTCAGATGTAACCAAACAATTAGTATTGTTCATCGATACTGGATGTACGGCGTACCAGTTTATTGCACCAATCGTCTGTTCATCGGATGTTCTAGTGATTTTCAGTTGTCTTAAGGTTTTGTCAGTGTTGTATTCATACCTGAAATAGAAAAAAATATTCAAATTATCTAAATAATACATGTACCTATAACAATAAAAAAAGTTGAAGTTTTTACTACAGAAATGAATTATCTGACTTTGAATTAGTCGGAGACGAAGAGAAACTCGACTATTCTACGACAAAAATTCTGAAAAATACCGGTTTGCCTCAAGTGGTACCGCTAAGGCAAAAAGTGACCATTTAGTGAGTTTTGTTTTAAAAAACGGTTTTAACGACTTAAAACCAATATACTTTACTTTCCTTTATTAAACTGTTTTGGAACCACTAATGGTACCATTTTATAACCTACAAATTTTGATATTTTTACTTCAGAAATGTATTCCTTGACTCTGTATTAGTAGAAAACGAATACAAACTATACTATGGTACCGCAAAATTAAAAAATTAAAACTTGACGTTTTGACCTCAGAAATGAATTTCCTGATTCCGAATTCATCAAAAAAAGAGTACAAACTCGACTATGCTACCATCAAAATTGTAAAGGTAACTCCCGCTCTCACTTGTCACTACAAGATCAAAAATTTAAAATTTTTACATTTTTCCCTCAGAAATTAATTCCTTCTTGACTCTCTTCCTACGACAAATATTCTAGAAAGTCCCACTTTCCCTCCAGCGGTACCGCTAAAGCATAAAGTGACAATTTAGTGAGTTTTGTTTCGAAAAAAAAACTGCTTCTTCTAAACTAACTCCATTTTGACTGAGCGTAGCTCCGTTATTTGAGGAATTACAAAGAAATTTAAATAATAAGAGTTGTATTAAATTTTATCTGCTAGGAGATTGTATTAAGGTATTTTTGCCCTCAAGGGTCTCCTTACGGAGTGACAAAGTAAAAAGTGCCAGGGTGCACCAAATTGATTTTTTTAAATTAACGAGCGGAACTCCGTTATTTAAAGGGCTGCAGAAAAAGTGTACATAACGGTAGTTGTAGGAAATTTTATCCTCTTTGAGACTGGATTTTTGCACTTAAGGATTTTTGAATTTTTACTAAAGTTTTGGTCATTTAACTTTGTGACTTTGTCCTAGTTTTTAAATGATTTTTGGCTTATCAACCCGAAACTTTTCAATGTGAGTCTTTTTTACCAATATGCTCGGGATTGAGTTTTCGCAGAATAGTTACTTCTTTATTTGTAAGTTTCTTAACTTTTAAGTAAGTTTAAATATTTTATACAGAGTCCTGCACATTTTTATATAGATTTTTTCTGTATCTGTAAAGCATACTGGGACTGGCTACAAAGACATTTTTAAGCTTCTTAAGTCAATTTTTACCGTTTCCAAGACAATTTTTTAATTGGGTTGGTTTTGGATCTTTGAACGTAATTACTCAATTATCTCGTAAACGAAATTTCAAATCAGAATTGAATATCAAATTATAAATCCAAAATATATTAAAAGTAACATGGGATTTATAATTTGATTCCTGGAAGCAGTTATTTATTATATTTTTCGTTCGCACCGACTGGTGCATATGCTTATTTGGGTCACTGCTGCAATTTCTGGTCATTTGCAATTTGCATACAGCAATTTCGCTTCTAACATTTTAATTTAGCAGGAATTTCATTGAAATTTTATTATATGCTAGATTATGTCTTCTGTGCTTCTTAAAGCCTTTATTTCTGTTCTAATTAAACATTATTTGATATTTTGCTTCTCTATCGTTTTTCTCGAATATAATGTATTTGTATGGCGAAAATCAAAGCAAAATGAGATGACAAGCATTTTTCCCTGGTAGACCTTGAAGATCACGTGACCGTATTTTGAATTTTTCAGATTAAAATTAGTCCTTAACTAGTAGATAAGTATTTCTGGTGCGCCCTGTCCCTCAACCGTAAATAAACGCTTATCTGTCAATGGATAGCCAATGAAATGGGCTTTCCAATGACGTACGACCGTTGAGGGCAAGGGACAATGGTTTTTAAGATTCTCCGATCTCCTAATCGGTTTAAGTGATTTACTTCAAACTTGGCATGAAGGAGTAGAATAGCCAGAAAATACCCCACTATTTTCTTTCACCCCAGGGTGTGGTAAAGGGGCAGCAAAAAATTATTTGTTTGCGATATAACATACATTGCATTAAAATATCACCCTGTATAAGGAAATAAAATACCTCCCTTTTTACTAAACTTTTTTCCATGAAAGCATCCACGAGTGTTCCAATTTTATTCAAGGTAATACTTCTCCCATGGGAAAAACGAAACTCTTCGTGAAATCCTTGGTAAAACTCCAGGGTGACAAACTTACAAAAAAAAGTGTAACTTACTGTTTTCGTTCCTCTTCCGGGTTCATTTCGTAAGCGGCGGGGCTGCGGTTTATGTTGGCATTAACAACTTCGACAGAATTGATAAAAAGCCGAGCTTCGACCATGTTTTCATGGGCACGTTGAATCGCCTAAAATAAGTAAATAAATTATTCGTGACATTTAAATTAGTTATAAATTATTAAAATTATAGATATTTTTTAGAAAATAAGATCTATATCAATCCTTCTAACTCGTTTAAAGTATAAGACCGACTTATAGCAAGCTATTCAAGTCAAAATAAGCTAAAAGAAAAAAAAATTCAATTCCACTGCTATTCTTTTGTAAGAGCCACTAGATTGCTGGGACACCTTCTTTAGTTCTCTAGGTGTTCCAGAAAGCGCCTTCGAGAAAACAAGACAGTTAGGATAAGAAAATGTCTCAAGGTTTTCAGTCAGTGAAACAATTGCCAGGCCAAGGCCTTCATGGATTAGTCGCTATGCACTTTGGCATCCCAGAAAACGGTTCAAAACCAATAAGTGTCCCTGTTTCTGATCACTGCTGGACATAACCTCCTTCATCATCTTCCATCGGTTCCTGTCTTGCGCTGTCAGAATTCTGTTTTGACGCCTCAGGTCGCTACTGGCAAAACGCATGTGTTGAGTGTTCCCACTTAAAGGACTACACCAGGAAGTAATCAGTGTGGGCAACACAGTGGCAGAGCAGAAGGAGTAAACCGGGTTTGCGGAAACGGCTCGGGTCTTCTGAGAGCCCAACTGCCGAACCTCACGTTAGAATAAGTAAGAGACAGGTAGCAAGCGCACTAAGTGACTGGACGCTTGAAGGTACCGGAGACGTGGAGAAAGGCAAAAGGGTGCGGACAAGCCAAGGAATTGATTGGAATACCATACGACGCCAAGGCAACACCCAAATGGTTGGTGACACTAAACACACATTTGCATCTACTAGGAATTCGGACTTGTTTGTTCACAATGTGGGACGGTGGAGGAAACATCATATCCTCAACACTCTTCTGCAGGGAACTGTCTTCCTTGGAGAGGAACGAATCTTTGCCTTCGTCAGCGAGACGAGACGTCTGGGGGGCGTACGTCAGGGGTGGTAAGGTAAGAGTGGTTTGAGGGAAAACGGCGAATATGGCTTTAAGACCTTAAGGTCCCCCAACATTACAACTACTACTACTACTGGACTGGTCCACAGTTCCAGCCCGTAGAACAAAATTGCAAATACCTCTACCTGGAAGCTAGTAGCGTGTTTTTCCAATACCTTATGTAAGCTATCTTCTTCTAATCTGTTCATTTCGATCCGTTAGTAAATCAACTGGATCTCTCGTTGATAGTCATTGGTAACTTATCGCTTTGTTTCTCGATTACGTATGTGACTAAATGGCATAATCTGGAAACCACCAGTTATCCATTGTGTATGGCTCTCTTTCTGGTAATAAAATTACTTAGTTTAGCCCTGGTTACACAAAAAAAGATAAGAATGCCATCCACGTAGGCTTGTGGCTACAGGCCTGGTCCATTTATTATATCATATTACCCTAACAGACCGTCCGCTGCAAGACTCTACAATAGAGCTGAGAGAACTACGCTTTGATGGCACCCTTATACTTATACATCGGCTTCGTTTCAGCAGGCCAAGTCCGGTCATGACTCCGCAAATGGTGATGCTCCCTCTATAACTTTAATAGCTTGACAAAGGCCTACAACGCTACGGACAAGATTAAAGAGAGCAGTTTCCGTTGATTGAAATTCGTCAGGTTGATGCACTTGAACGATTTGGAGTTCTGATTCGTCTTCTGGTTAAAAACCACTTTATTATTCCTCCTCAGTAAAGAAACAACTCTAAATGTCTAATGTCTACGCTACTGTATTCTAGGCTGAGGTATTTGCGATCCTGTATTGTGGGCTAACAACTATCGGGCCAGCCAAAGGAAGACACAATTAACATTTGATCTGACAAATCACGAGCTGCCAACATGCCAGTCAGTGCTGAAGAATTGGCTGATATACGTCAGGTCAGGCTGGTAAACTCCATGCTGGTTTTGGAGTACCAAACAACTCTGGAAACTCTGGCCCAAAAGAATGACATATGTCTTGTGTGGGTTCCGGGACATGCTGATATCCCAGGAGGTTTTAAGTAACCCAGTCCCAGCAGTTTCAAGGTCTGGTACTCTGCCATATGTATGAGACAGACCAAGGAACTTATCATTGGCCCATTTATCTAAAAAAATACGAAACACCTGCAGGAACTAACCAGACGTCATCAGTACTTGATGGATATTATCGAGAATCCTACTTTCTGAGGCTGCTTATAAGAAGAAAAGTCGACAGGACATGTCTAAATGAGGTGTCCAGCCTTCACCCGTTCACGGACAATATTTCTGTGGCAATCAATAAAGACGCCCAGAGCAACCAGGGAGATAAGACCCAGCAGAGTACTTGGCTTCGTAAACAACAGCATTTATAAATGTCCTAACAAGAAATGGATAGGAGGCATCAAGACCAGGCTGTAGAAAGGTAAAGCAAACCACACAACCACCCTCTCAAACGTTGATACTTTTTTGGCTGTCGTGTAGTCCAAAGGATACGTAGGATATGGTCATGTTCTTCTCTCTTCTTCTTATACTTGGAAAAGACTTTAACTTCCGTATATAAAGGCTCAGTTCGGTTGGTTATCCTGTGAGACAAAGCTTTCCCATCCTAAGGTCTCCCCAGCGGTCGTCGGCATGCTAGTTTTCCATTTGTATTGATGTATGCTAGTCTTTCTTGGTCCATTCCATCTTCATGGTAACGCCAATATCTCCTTTTCCTCGCCCATTTCGCTACGTCCTCCACTTTGTATGCCGCTCTTACGTCGCTGTTTCTCATCCTCTCTGTAAGTGTCTTCCCTGTGGTGCGTTTTAAGGTTTTCTTTGTTCTTTGTCTTATTCGTGTCAGCTCTCGTCCTGATTCCACAGGTTAGCGCCGATCTAACGTACTTAGGACATCTGCACTTTACTGTCTATGCGCATGTGGTTGTTTTTCTAGATGATATCTCTCAGACATCCTAAGATAGTTGAGAATGTCTGCTTTTAAGTAACGGAAACTCCTTACCTGATCTATTGGTTTATTGTCTATTACAACTCGACACCTGACTGGCTCCTTGGAAAAGGTCATACATTTTGTTTTATCGATGGAGATTGACATATTGTATTTTTCACTAGTCTGATATAACTTATAGGTTTGCCTCTGTAGATTGTTTTATGTTTCTGCCAGGATTACTGCGTCATCCGCATATCACGCCATGCTGATTGGTTTGTTATTCAGACTGTGTGTAATCTCGTCCAGGACGAGGTTGAAAAGGAATTGGCTTAGACTATCACCCTGTTAGTGTCGGTATGTCTTTTGTTGTTTCGAGGGTAAGTTTTTTATCCTTGTAGTGTTGCATGTGTTCAAATTTCTAATGGATGTTAGGATTTGTTTCTTAGAAGCTCCAATGTGTTCACATCGGTGATTCTAAGAATCATTTTCAAGTGCTTCGACCTTGGCTTTGGAGTCTTGGATCAATACTTTGTAGAGGCCAGTTGCAGCAGTCAGTACATTGAGACCTGAGCGAAATTTCTTCTAGCTTTCTCTTCGTACTGTGGGAATTGTGGAAACCTTCCTAGTCGCTAGTAGTTTAGTTTAGTAGCTACTCTGTTTCTCCAAAGAGTTGATCCACTAGTTCTTTGGGTTGATAAGTTTGCTCCTTGAAAACTTAACTTCAACCGATATCTGTTTGACTGCAATATCAATCTCATTTGTACTTGCAACTCTATGTGGTAAGTCCAAAGTACGTCTTATCAGTTCTTCATTACAGAGAGCTCAAATACTGATAGTCCTTTTACAGGACAGTATAAGTCGCATTATATTTATAAGGGCAATTAACCATCCTTACTAACCATCTCACAAATTAAGTGATTTTATCTGTTTCTATCTGTTACTGTGCAACTCATGTAAATTTCATTAGTTGCATAAAGTCAGACACAGAATTAAAATAACCTACAAAACAATATTTTATCTATTTTATAATATTTTATTATATCAAATTGGTTTACAACATTTTTCCAATAAAATTTGGATTTTATCTATCCGAGAACGTTGTTGTGGATCCACTTAAACGAACTCTTAAATTCTTAGTTAGTCGCGAGGACACGCAATTGGTTTTAGTGTAGTCATTGGTCCTGACAGTAAAAAAAAATTAGCTTTTTACGATTTGCTGAATGTATTCGTTTTATATTAGCCCTTAAACGCAGAAACCAATAAAGTAAGATTGCGCAATTGCGCCCAGATCCTTAATAGGACATTTCTTTATTAAGATCAAAAAAACAGAGTAAAACATATATGAATCTCTGACTCTGTCACCCGAAATTTTTGAGATAGAAATTTTGAATTGACATTATTGAAGAGAGGAGTTTACGGCGGTTCTTCTGAGTAGTTCAACCACCCGAGATACAGAGTGTTCAAGTTTCAGATCAATTTTAGGGTACACCGATCTAGCTTTTGTCAAGTAACTCGAAAACGTTTAGAGTGACAAGCATTTGCGCGAAAAATGTTCCTAATAAACTCTTTAACCCAGCACAGGGTGTGCACGAAAATTATGGTGATTTAAATTTCTGGGTCACTCTGTGCACAATTTTTGGAGTAAAAGCTTTTGATTAACGCCACTGAAAAGAGGAGTTAACCGTGGTTCGTTTAAGTGGTACAACCACCTCAAACTTCAAATTTCAAGATACATTTTAGGGTACACCAATCCAATATTTGTCAAGTAACTCGATAACGGTCAGAGTAATGAAAAATTTGCGGTCTTTCATCCAATATTAAATTTAGCATTGAAAGAACACATATTTACTGATTGTACCGGAGAAACTTGGCAACCATGCCGAAGCAGATGCCGGGGACGAAGAAGCGGCTGCGTCGTCGAGACCCGAGACGAAACGTGTGTGTGCTTTTAGAAAGACAGCGTTGTGAGCGGTCGCCTTTCTTTACGCTCCGCACATTGTCGTGCTATTGCACCATTTTTTGACCAGTTAATGTCAGTTTGTCTTTCAATAAAGTGTAATTCAAGAAAACTAGTGTTTCAGTACGCAACATATGGTCCTTCGTAGCCAAATAACCAGAAAGAAGTGGATTTTAAGAGCTGAAAACTAGTCAAGGCGCAGGCAGAGCGGTAAATCAGCACGGCGCCGGCGTAATTTCAAGTCGAGGTCGACCGACGTCAGGCGCGCAGACAGCCTACTATACGGAGTTTCGGCCGGAGTTTATGAGGCAGTTCGGTGAGTGCGTTCCTTTTTACCACTTTTCATTATATTATTCCAATTTGTGACGGTACCTGTGCTTGATTTGGTACTGTGGTGTTTAGTAAAAGCTAAGCCAAAAAATTTTGTGGTTGTTTATTTAGTTCTGGCAGGTAATCCAGGTTTTCTTTGCAATGGCCGAGTTAAAGGCATTAAAAGCTCAGAAAAAACAAATTAAATCGTCATTGACTCGTTTTCAAAAGTTTGTGGACAATCAAATGTCTGATGAAAGTAGTGATTTAGCGCAATTGCGGGTTCGAATGTCTCAAATTAATGATTTGTTACAAAAATTCGAAGAAATTCAAGTTAAAATTTGCATGCTTGTTGATTCAAGTGAAGAATTCGAGTCGGAAATGGACTCGGAAACGGAAACATTTGAAAGTACATACTATTATGCTCTAGGTACGGCAAATAGTATTTTGGAAAGTAACATAGTAAATACAAATATTATTAATAATCCTGTAAATGCAGGTAATGCTTCAGTTGAACAATCTACTGGTTCTAATGAAAGTGTTTCACTGAAGCTTCCTCCTTTAAGCTTACCCAGTTTTAATGGAAATTATAATGATTGGTTGTTTTTCCGAGATAGTTTTGATTCTATCATTAACCAAAATTCTAACTTAGATAAAATTCAGAAATTACATTATTTAAGACTTTCTTTAAAGGGAGATGCTTTGCAAGTTGTGCAAAGTTTAGGTATGTCAGCTGCCAATTATGAAATGGCCTGGGATTTACTTAAAACCAGATATGAAAATAAAGCGTTATTGGTAAGCAATCATGTACGTTCTATATTTAACCTACAAAGTCTGCATGAGGAGTCTCAGGTAGGCATACGTCAGTTATTAGACGGAGTTATACAACATACTCGTGCACTTCAATCTCTAGGTCAACCTGTGATCCATTGGGATACGCTGTTAATACATATAATTAGTAATAAGTTGGATGCAGCATCCAGGCGTGATTGGGAAACGGCGAATAGCAGTAATGAGCTTCCCACATTTAAGCAGTTTCTAGATTTTCTTCAAGAAAAGTGTCGTTTGCTTGAAGCCTTGGGTATGTCTGAAACGTCTAAGCCAACAGGTCGTGGGCGACCAAGAGGTTCGTATACTGCGACAGGTCAAGCATTGAAGTGTAGCTTTTGCAAAAATGATCACCTAATATATAATTGTAAAGATTTTTTAAAACTTAACCCCAAAGATAGATCAGCAGAAGTCATTAAACTAAAATTGTGTTTAAATTGCTTGCGTAGGGGACATCACCTTAAGGATTGTAAATGCCAACCTTGTTCTAAATGTCAAAGGCGACATAATACCTTATTGCATTTCTCAAATACTAGAAACGAAGTGGTTTCTGATCCCCAGGAATGCCCAAGCTCTGAAAATGCTAATGTTTCTAATAACTCTTTACATTCACGCAGAGATGATCATGTCAATACACTATTATCCACTGTATTGGTTCAAGTATCAGATGTCAATGGTCAAATTCATGAATGCAGAGCATTGTTGGACAGTGGGTCAGAATCCAACTTTATTACAGAAGACCTTTGTGATACATTAAAACTTTTAAAACATAATACCAATATAACAATAAATGGTATAGGTCAGGTCACTTCTAGAATAATTCATAGAGCGTCGGTACAAATGGAATCAAGACTAAACGCGTTCAAGATTAATATTCCTTGCTTAGTAATAAAACGCATTACTAATAACATACCTCATGTTTCTTTTGATGCCAGCAAGCTGAATATTCCTAAAAATTGCTTTCTTCATTTTGTTTCTACCACCAAACGTTCTATTGAAGGGCGATTTATCGTTCAGCTGCCTTTCAAGGAATCATTGGACTGTTTAGGGTACACTAAAGATAAAGCTTTGAAACGTTTCTATAGTATAGAAAGAAAACTGCATAAAAATGTTGATTTATATAATGAATATAAGTCATTTATTGACGAATATTTGCAGCTAGGTCACATGTCATTAGCTGACAGTGATGAACAGGGTGATTATTACTTGCCCCATCATGATGTTTATAAGGAATCCAGCACAACCACTCGATTGAGAGTTGTGTTCGATGCCTCCGCCAAAAGTTCTACTGGTAAATCACTGAATGACATCATGATGGTAGGGCCAACCATACAGGACGATATATTCTCCATTATATTGCGGTTCAGACTGCATGATATTGTTGCCACTGCCGATATTGCCAAAATGTATCGGCAGGTGCTAGTCGATGAGTCTCAACAAAGGTTTCAAAAGATATTATGGCGTGATCATCCTTCAGATTTAATTCAAGCTTATAAACTACACACTGTCACTTATGGGACAGCAGCAGCTGCTTTCCTAGCGATAAGATGCCTTTCGCAACTTGCATTTGAATGCAAAGATACACATCCAAAAACGAGTGAACTGATTTTGAAAAACTTTTACGTCGACGACTTATTATTTGGTGGAAATAGTGTTGACGAGGTCTTGGAGATGAAGAATGATGTAATCAACATCTTGAAGAAAGGTGGTTTTGAGCTTCGAAAATGGAACTCGAACGATAGACGAATATTAGAGAATACTTCTGAAACTCAAGCCAACTTTAACATCAACACAGGAGATAACCATTCGGCCGCGACTTTGGGTCTGCGTTGGTTATCAGAAAGTGATGAATTTAGCTTTAAAGTCGGTTCATACAATTCTGAGCGAGTCACAAAACGAGCCATTTTATCGGCTACCGCTCAATTGTTTGACCCATTGGGACTTTTAAGTCCAGCAATAATAATTCCGAAGATGATTTTACAAAGACTGTGGCAGAGAGGAGTTCAGTGGGACGAGTCTATTCCATTGGATTTGCACACTCAATGGCTTAGTTTTCGTCAAGATTTAAATAATATTAATAATTTGTCAATTACTAGGCAAGCTACATGCAAACAAAAGGTTTACACGGAGTTCCATGGGTTTGCAGACGCTTCCGAGCTTGGATACGGCGCTTGTTTATATTTGAGAACTATAGACAAGGATGATAAGATTTCTAGCAGACTTTTATGCTCTAAAAGTAGAGTTGCTCCTTTGAAAACGCAAACCATACCACGGCTCGAGTTGTGCGCAGCGGTATTGCTTGCAGAGATTGCCGATAAGTCTAGGATTGCACTTAATCTAGTGCCTAATAAAACTTACTATTATAGTGATTCAAAAATTGTATTGTCATGGATTAGATCTCCTTCGAACAATTGGAAGACGTTCGTTTCTAATCGAGTATCCAGAATTCAAGAATTAACTGACCCTAAGGAATGGAATTATGTGCACACCACCCAAAATCCTGCAGATGCGATTTCCAGAGGTATGAGTCCGAAAGCTCTTTTGGAGCATGATCTTTGGTGGTTTGGCCCTTCATGGCTTGCTCAACGTGAGCAGTGTTGGCCAAGATATGACACAGTCTTACTTGACGAACTTCCTGATAAAAAGGCCAAAGCAATTACCATTTCATCGTTAGCTGTGACCTGTGATACAGATTTTAATTTATTTGAAAGATTCTCTTCGTTTTCTAAACTACTTAGGGTAACAGCATTCATGTTACGATTTATTCGCAATTCAAGTTTGAGACGTGAATTTAAATCAAACCGACGAGTCGGGCATTTACAATCTCTTGAACTCAGACAATCTTTAGAACGTTTAGTGTCTATAGTACAAAGAACATCATTTTGCAATGAATATGATTGTCTTGGTTCAGATAGGGCATTGCATCCGAAAAGCAAACTTTTACCCTTAAACCCCTTTTTTGATGGACGGGTTATAAGAGTAGGTGGACGGCTTGGTCGATCCAATTATCGGTTCGACAAAATTCATCCAATAATTTTGCCGGCTAAACACAATTTTACTAAGCTTCTTTTTAAGTATGAACACCTCAGGCTCCTACATGCTCCGCCCAATTTATTGCTGTCCTCGATCAGAGAAAGGTTTTGGCCAATATCTGGGCGAAACCTAGCGCGAAAAACTGTACACGATTGCCTAAAATGTTTTAGATTTGCTGCCCAAGGTCAGAAATATTTGATGGCTGACTTGCCCCAAACTCGATTAACCCCTTCGAGGCCATTTTTAATTTCAGGATGTGATTATGCTGGTCCATTTCTAATCAAGGACCGAAAAACTAGAAATTTCAAGTTGACTAAATGCTATATTTGCCTATTCATTTGTTTCGTCACTAAGGCCATCCACCTCGAATTGGTGTCTGATCTTACGACGGAGGCATTCTTAGCTGCATTGCGGAGATTCTTCTCTAGGCGTGGACTTTCTAAATCGATTTATTCCGATAATGGAACAACCTTTCAGGGTGCAAAGTCGGAACTTGCACGTTTTTTAAAAAATAATTCTCGTGATTTTATATTGGAACTAAATAATCAATTTGTGGATTGGCATTTTATTCCTCCTCGTGCACCGCACTTCGGCGGACTTTGGGAAGCGGGGGTAAAATCCGTGAAACATCACTTAAAAAGAGTCATAGGGGAAACTCCACTTACGTTTGAGCAATTAACCACAGTACTATGTCAGGTGGAGGCCTGTCTCAATTCCAGACCTCTTTCCCCTCTATCCTGTGATCCTTCCGATATGCAACCCCTAACTCCAGCGCACTTTTTGATTGGAGAACCGTTGTTAAGTATGCCCGAAGATGACCTCACTTATGTGAAGAAAAACCGCCTATCACATTACCAACATTGTCAGCAAATAGCTCAACATTTCTGGAAACGCTGGATGAAAGAATATGTGGGTGAGCTCCAGACTAGATGCAAGTGGAAAACATCAATGCCACAACTACTTAAGTTGGACAAGCTGGTCCTCGTGAAGGAAGATAATACCCCTCCGTTGAAATGGAAGCTCGGACGAGTGGTAAAACTGTGCTATGGAGCAGACGACGTTGTAAGAGCTGCCGTCATTAGGACTTCCAATGGACTTTTCAAGAGGCCAGCTACCAAGCTCTGTGTTTTACCTGAGGAAAGTCAGCCGTCAGATGTTGAAAGACTGGAGGCTTTCAAGGTGGGCGGCGATGTACCGGAGAAACTTGGCAACCATGCCGAAGCAGATGCCGGGGACGAAGAAGCGGCTGCGTCGTCGAGACCCGAGACGAAACGTGTGTGTGCTTTTAGAAAGACAGCGTTGTGAGCGGTCGCCTTTCTTTACGCTCCGCACATTGTCGTGCTATTGCACCATTTTTTGACCAGTTAATGTCAGTTTGTCTTTCAATAAAGTGTAATTCAAGAAAACTAGTGTTTCAGTACGCAACATATGACTAGTGTTTCAGTACGCAACACTGATAATACATTCGATTTCGATCAACAAATACTTATTCCATTCCCAATTAACCGACCGGTTAAGTGAACATAAACAACCCTTTTGATTATTACGACAGGTAATTAGCGGGTACGGAGCAATAAACCGACAGTACAGAGAAGTAAACAACCAATTAAAATCGCAACTATGGGTAATGTAACCAAATAATATAAACATGGGAGTTTAAAAATAATTTTCTCGTTATTAATGGCATACCTGGAATATACCGTTAGCTGATCATATAAAACGTCCATTAAATCTACCCAACTTGTCACTATCAATGCCAATGACTAAGTCGTAGCTTTTGATCAAATTTTTGAATCGGATAAAGCTCTATCCATTTTAAAAAATTCGATGTATACCCGTCAGAATGAAATTTTGATCCAAAAGAGGGATTAACTTCAATCCTCTTTTTCAAATGGATTAGACCAACAGAGAGGATCGAAAATCATGTTTTTAGCGATGTGTACAGGTCTGAAAACGAATCCGTATTAAAATGATAACAATGACATGTGAGCAGCACAGGTAGAGTAACCAGGACGGATCTATAACTCCCGAGGGAACTGGAGCAGGAATCTTCGGGCCTTGCACCAAATACTCCAAACCCATGGGCCAGTTTTCTAGCGTATTTTAAGCGGAAATCAACTCTGTAGAAAGGTGTATTCAGTTCAACAATTTTTGCTATGTGGACGATACAGTACTTCTCGCCGAAAACATGTCCGACCTTCCAAATATGTTGACTAACGTCATCACATCTAGTCGAGAATATGGTCTCAACGTTAAGAAGACCCAATACATGATTGTTACCAAAACTGAAGTACCAAATGAGGCAGATCCTCATTTTGGAAGGCGAAAAGCTGGAAAGAGTCGAGAGCTATGACTACTTGGGAACAAGTGTGAACTGTTCTGTGAACTATTGTTCAGAAATAAAGATTCGCATTGCGAAGGCACGTGCATCTTGCATGAGGATTAAGAAACTGCTCTGTAGTCGCGATCTGAGTCTGGACCTAACAAATGCTATGTATTCCCAGCCTTCTGTATAGTGTGGAAGCTTGGACCCTGAACGTATATTGCTAGCGAAAATTGGAAGCCTTCGAGTTGTGGACATACCTTAGGATGTTAAGAATACCATGATCGAAACATGTTACAAACGTAGAGGTTTTAAGAAGAACGGAGAAGAGCATGGAGATCCTACATGAAGTTAAAAAGAGAAAACTGCAATATCTCGGACACGTTATGAGAGGTCAAAGGTATGAGATTATGCAACTCATAATCTAAGGAAAGATCGTGGGAAGAAGGTTTGTTGGAAGGAGAAGAATATCCTGGGCTTAGGAACTTGCGAAAAAGATACGGCGTCACGTCCTCCAACCTATTCAAAGCCTCAGTTTCCAAAGTAAGGATAGCAGTGATGATAGCAAACCTCCAACATGGAGAAGAAGAGAAAATTCAGTTCAACTTCGGCAGGAAATATTGGAACAAGGAAATTGTGATCCTTTCCGATAGTTAAGCAACCATCAAAGCATTGAGCTCATCTAACATCAGCTTGATGAAACTTTTCGAACGCCTAGGAAAACTCAATGATCTAGGAAGTAACCCTCCTCTGGGTTCCGGGAACAAGCAGATACTTTGGCACGAAAAGGGGCATCAACGCCACCGATCGGGCCAGAACCATTCTGCGGCCTTGAAACGCATACGTCCAGGAGGAACTTAATACATCCCAAGGAGAAGTAAGAACAACGCACTGGAAAAGACTTCCAGGAGTAATGCAGGTCAAAGATCTCCACCACATCCTGTTGAAGTGTTGCGCTGTACACCACAGAAGATTGAACACATTGGGATCATACCAGCTTCAAGATCTTGAAATTTTTAAAGGAACTGAATTTTGAGGGGCTGCTATGAACAAGGAAACTTTGAGATAGCAGAAGAAGATGTATGGGGTACAATAGATCTAATCATATCGCAGTACATCTGTCACTATCCACACACACACACCAGCACAGTAGTAGATAGATTAATTCTGTTCAAACTACATCAATATGAGTTTCGCTGGTTTTACTCATTTTTAAATAATATTTGAAAAATTTATAACAATACAAAACTAAGCAGTTTGAATACTCTATAAGTACCTATAGGTAAAATATGACTGATCATTATATATGACATCATCTGATCACTTGTTCCTTTTTTTAGTGTAGGTAGTTCTTAACCTTTTCTAATAAAAATTATCGTTTGTATGGTTTTTCCCGTATTCTCGCACGGCTTGTGCACGCACGGAAAAGCTTTTTTTCATTATACGACTCTGAAAACTGTCTATTTTTTGGTTGATTAATTGTCGAGAAAATTTACACCGATGGATTTCACGCAATTATTAATAATAATAATATTTAAATGATGTAATCGTTTTTCAGAGTCTGACAATGAAAAGTATCGTTCATTACACGTTCGAAATAGTTTTTCCCGTTCTCGCATATCTTCCCGTGTCGGCTTCGCCTCCTGTCACGCGCGCACGGTAAAAACTTTTTTTCTGGACTGGTAATGAAATAATAGTGATTCTCGTTAGTGGCATACCTTGAAAATACCGTTGGCGTAAGCATCCAAAGTTTGCTTGCAAAAACCGAGCTGACTGATATCGTATAAAACGTCCATTAAAAATCCTCCAGGTGCCCCATGGGTATGTGTCCCACTTAGGAGAAAATTGTCGAAGGTGTACGTATCGTTGTAAGCTGCTTGCAGTTGTTCCATGACCTAAATTTGAGAAAAATATTTTTAGTTTCCTTTTGACCTAAATTTGTGTTCAAAAGGGAAAACCGTAATTTCGACAGGAAAGTGAGTTTTAAATTAAAATAATGGCTGCGTAATCAGTGGCTATACAAACTGTATAAGAAACAGATGCATTGACCTAGATAGAGCAAGTATAGGAAAAGTTTCATTTTGAATTAAACCTCCCTTAAAATGGTGTTTTTTATAACTGAGTTTGAACTATTGTTATTAATGGAAAATCCATTAATTTAAAAAATTGACTTAAAAGTATAAATTCATTAAATTAAAGCAGATATTCGGAGATGGCAAAATAATATAATGCACGATGCAAGGTTATAGTCAGAATGCACGTAGTGCATCATCGCTATTTTTAGCGATCAATCGGGTATAAATTAAACTCGACATGCGTCGGTAATGGAGACGGTCGGAGACTCCGCCTCATAACACCATGATGTAGTCGTCCCAAATATTCTGTGCATTAAAAGGTTTTTTTTTTAAAAGTGTTACTTTTGAGGAAATATGTTTGAAGGTTTTATTCCGATTCAAATAGTTGATAAACCAACCATTTTGTTATTTAGTTTTAACTGCTATTTAGTTGATGCTACCTCTGAAACAAGATCTCGGTAAAGGCGTTTATCAAAGTAATCAACGCACGTCTCGTTTAACTTGTTGGTCCAAAAGGGCTTTACAATTTAAACGTGACACTATTTTTTTTATAAAAAAAATGATTGAATGACGCTGTATCTTAGGAAAGAAATACAAAAGGAAAAAAAATACAGGAAATCTACGCTAAAATTTTTCCCCCTTGCTTATGGACGGATTATACAAGGTGTAACTACCGCGGTCGAATTACAGACAACTGAAATAGATAAGTTTTTGAAAATTGAAGGGATTAGTATTTGAGTTGGGGCATCCATATCGAAAACATCCTCATGTTCGAGAGGTACCTGTAGCACCTGCATATTATAATATTTTTAGATTCTGCTAACGATTTCAAGTATGTTTCATGTATGATAACCCATATCTATCTGAAACGGTTTTCGAGATATTGACGGATGAAAAATGATATTTTTGGGTGTTATAGCTTCTAAGCAGAAAAATCTAGAGCAAAATGGCATGCATGTTCCTATCCTAACTTTTTCTGGGGTATCCCAGAGTCATGCTGCAAAGTTTGACAGGTGTCACTTTTTTTACTCACACGTCACTTTTGAAACCACTCTTTCGAGCGAGGTAGTCCCAATCGACGTAGAATAGCTCAAAAGTATCAAATATGCAGACTAGAACATTAGCGGAATCGATCTAGCCGGTTTTGAGGCGAATCGATCTATGCCGGTTTTGAGACGAAATATACCATTTGGCACAGATTGACCACGAACGAGTAAAATACAGCGACCAATGTAGTCCCAATCGACGTAGAATAGCTCAAAATATCAAATATGCAGACTAGAACATTAATAGATCTATGCCGGTTTTGAGGCAATTCGATCTATGCCGGTTTTGAGACGAAATAATACCATTTGGCACAGATTGACCACGAACGAGTAAAATCCAGCTACCAAAATAGTCCCAACAGACGTAGAATAGCTCAAAAGTATCAATATGCAGACTAGAACATTAGCGGAATAGATCTATGCCGGTTTTGAGGCGAATTCGATCTATGCCGGTTTTGAGACGAAATAATACCATTGGCACAGATTGACCACGAACGAGTAAAATACAGCGACCAATGTAGTCCCAATCGACGTAGAATAGCTCAAAAGTATCAAATATGCAGACTAGAAACATTAGCGGAATAGATCTATGCCGGTTTTGAGGCGAATTCGATCTATGCCGGTTTTTGAGACGAAAAAATACCATTTGGCACAGATTGACCACGAACGAGTAAAATCCAGCTACCAAAATAGTCCCAACAGACGTAGAATAGCTCAAAAGTATCAAATATGCAGACTAGAACATCAGCGGAAGAGATCTATGCCGGTTTTGAGGTGGAATCGATCTATGCCAGTTTGAGATGAAATTGTACAATTTGGCACAGATTGACAACAAGCGAGTGAAATCCAGCGAGACCAAAGTGGTCCCAACGTAGAATAGCTCAAAAGTATCAAATATGCAGACTAGAACATTAGCGGAATAGATCTATGCCGGTTTTGACACGAAATAATGCAATTTGGCACAGATTGACCACGAACGAGTAAAATCCAGCGACCAATGTAGTCCCAACCGACGTAGAACAGCTTAAAAGTATCAAATATGCAGACTAGAACATTAGCGGAATAGATCTATGCCGGTTTTGAAGCGAATTCGATCTATGCCGGTTTTGAGACGAAATAATACCATTTGGCACAGATTGACCACGAACGAGTGAAATCCAGCGATCAATGTATTCCCAACAACGTAGAATAGCTCAAAAGTATCAAATATGCAGACTAGAACATTAGCGGAATCGATCTATGCCGGTTTTGAGACGAAATAATACAATTTGGCACAGATTGACTACGAACGACTGAAATCCAGCGACCAATGTAGTCCCAACCGACGTAGAATAGCTCAAAAGTATCAAATATGCAGACTAGAACATTAGCGGAATCGATCTATCAAAGAAAATAATACCATTTGGCACAGATTGACCACGAACGTGTAAAATACAGCGACCAATGTAGTCCCAATCGACGTAGAATAGCTCAAAAGTATCAATATGCAGACTAGAACAGTAGCAGAATAGACTCTATGCCGGTTTTGAGGCGAATTCGATCTATGCCGGTTTTGAGACGAAATAATACCATTTGGCACAGATTGACCACGAACGAGTAAAATCCAGCTACCAAAATAGTCCCAACAGACGTAGAATAGCTCAAAAGTATCAATATGCAGACTAGAACATTAGCGGAATGATCTATGCCGGTTTGAGGCGAATTCGATCTATGCCGGTTTTGAGACCGAATAATACCATTTGGCACAGATTGACCACGAACGAGTAAAATACAGCGACCAACTGTGTCCCAATTCGACGTAGAATAGCTCAAAAGTATCAAATATGCAGACTAGAACATTAGCGGAATAGATCATGCCGGTTTGAGGCGAATTCGATCTATGCCGGTTTTGAGACGAAAAAATACCATTTGGCACAGATTGACCACGAACGAGTAAAATCCAGCTACCAAATAGTCCCCAACAGACGTAGAATAGCTCAAAAGTATCAAATATGCAGACTAGAACATCAGCGGAATAGATCTATGCCGTTTTGAGGTGGAATCGATCTATGCCAGTTTTGAGATGAAATTGTACAATTTGGCACAGATTGACAACAAACGAGTGAAATCCAGCGAGACCAAAGTGGTCCCAACGTAGAATAGCTCAAAAGTATCAAATATGCAGACTAGAACATTAGCGGAATAGATCTATGCCGGGTTTTGAGGCGGAATCGATCTATGCCGGTTTTGAGACGAAAATAATACCATTTGGCACAGATTGACCACGAAACGAGTAAAATCCAGCTACCAAAATAGTCCCAACAGACGTAGAATAGCTCAAAAGTATCAAATATGCAGACTAGAACATCAGCGGAATCGATCTATGCCGGTTTTGACACGAAATAATGCAATTTGGCACAGATTGACCACGAACGAGTAAAATACAGCGACCAATGTAGTCCCAATCGACGTAGAATAGCTCAAAAGTATCAATATGCAGACTAGAACATTAGCGGAATAGATCTATGCCGGTTTTGAAGCGAATTCGATCTATGCCGGTTTTGAGACGAAATAATACCATTTGGCACAGATTGACCACGAACGAGTGAAATCCAGCGATCAATGTATTCCCAACAGACGTAGAATAGCTCAAAAGTATCAAATATGCAGACTAGAACATTAGCGGAATCGATCTATCAAAGAAAATAATACCATTTGGCACAGATTGACCACGAACGTGTAAAATACAGCGACCAATGTAGTCCCAATCGACGTAGAATAGCTCAAAAGTATCAAATATGCAGACTAGAACATTAGCGGAATAGATCTATGCCGGTTTTGAGGCGAATTCGATCTATGCCGGTTTTGAGACGAAATAATACCATTTGGCACAGATTGACCACGAACGAGTAAAATCCAGCTACCAAAATAGTCCCAACAGACGTAGAATAGCTCAAAAGTATCAAATATGCAGACTAGAACATTAGCGGAATAGATCTATGCCGGTTTTGAGGCGGAATCGATCTATGCCGGTTTTGGACACGAAATAATGCAATTTGGCACAGATTGACCACGAACGAGTAAAATACAGCGACCAATGTAGTCCCAATCGACGTAGAATAGCTCAACAGTATCAAATATGCAGACTAGAACATCAGCGGAATAGATCTATGCCAGTTTTGAGGCGAAATCGATCTATGCCGGTTTTGAGACGAAATTGTACAATTTGGCACAGATTGACCACGAACGAGTGAAATCCAGCGACCAAAGTGGTCCCAACGTAGAATAGCTCAACAGTATCAAATATGCAGACTAGAACATTAGCGGAATAGATCTATGCCGGTTTTGAGGTGGAATCGATCTATGCCAGTTTTGAGATGAAATTGTACAATTTGGCACAGATTGACCACGAACGAGTGAAATCCAGCGACCAAAGTGGTCCCAACGTAGAATAGCTCAACAGTATCAAATATGCAGACTAGAACATCAGCGGAATCGATCTATGCCGGTTTTGAGACGAAATAATACCATTTGGCACAGATTGACCACGAACGAGTAAAATCCAGCTACCAAAATAGTCCCAACAGACGTAGAATAGCTCAAAAGTATCAAATATGCAGACTAGGACATCAGCGGAATCGATCTATGCCGGTTTTGACACGAAATAATACAATTTGGCACAGATTGACCACGAACGAGTAAAATCCAGCGACCAATGTAGTCCCAACCGACGTAGAATAGCTTAAAGTATCAAATATGCAGACTAGAACATTAGCGGAATAGATCTATGCCGGTTTTGAGGCGAATTCGTTCTATGCCGGTTTTGAGACGAAATATACCATTGGCACAGATTGACCACGAACGAGTAAAATACAGCGACCAATGTAGTCCCAATCGACGTAGAATAGCTCAAAAGTATCAAATATGCAGACTAGAACATTAGCGGAATAGATCTATGCCGGTTTTGAGGCGAATTCGATCTATGCCGGTTTTGAGACGAAATAATACCATTTGGCACAGATTGACCACGAACGAGGTAAATACAGCGACCAATGTAGTCCCAATCGACGTAGAATAGCTCAAAAGTATCAAATATGCAGACTAGAACATTAGCGGAATAGATCTATGCCGGTTTTGAGGCGAATTCGATCTATGCCGGTTTTGAGACGAAAAAATACCATTTGGCACAGATTGACCACGAACGAGTGAAATCCAGCGACCAAAGTGGTCCCAACAGACGTAGAATAGCTCAGCAGTATCAAATATGCAGACTAGAACATCAGCGGAATAGATCTATGCCGGTTTTGAGACGAAATCGATCTATGCCGGTTTTGAGACGAAATCGACCTATGCCGGTTTTGAGACGAAATAATACCATTTGGCACAGATTGACCACGAACGAGTGAAATCCAGCGACCAAAGTGGTCCCAACGTAGAATAGCTCAACAGTATCAAATATGCAGACTAGAACATCAGCGGAATCGATCTATGCCGGTTTTGAGACAAAATAATACAATTTGGCACAGATTGACCACGAACGAGTGAAATCCAGCGACCAATGTAGTCCCAACCGACGTAGAATAGCTCAAAAGTATCAAATATGCAGACTAGAACATTAGCGGAATCGATCTATGGCGGTTTTGAGGCGAAATCGATCTATGCCAGTTTTGAGATGAAATAATACAATTTGGCACAGATTGACCACGAACGAGTAAAATCCAGCTACCAATGTATTCCCAACGACGTAGAATAGCTCAAAGTATCAAATATGCAGACTAGAACATTAGCGGAATCGATCTATGCTGTTTTTGAGGCGAAATCGATCTATGCCAGTTTTGAGATGAAATAATACAATTGGCACAGATTGACTACGAACGACTGAAATCCAGCGACCAAAGTGGTCCCAACAGACGTAGAATAGCTCAGCAGTATCAAATATGCAGACTAGAACATTAGCGGAATCGATCTATGCCGGTTTTTGAGACGAAATAATACCATTTGGCACAGATTGACCACGAACGAGTGAAATCCAGCGACCAAAAGTGGTCCCAACAGACGTAAAATAGCTCAGCAGTATCAAATATGCAGACTAGAACATCAGCGGAATCGATCTATGCCGGTTTTGAGGCGGAATCGATCTATGCCGGTGTTGAGACGAAATAATACAATTTGGCACAGATTGACCACGAACGAGTAAAATCCAGCGACCAATGTAGTCCGAACCGACGTAGAATAGCTCAAAAGTATCAAATATGCAGACTAGAACATTAGCGGAATAGATCTATGCTGGTTTTGAGGCGAAATCGATCTATGCCGGTTTTGAGACGAAATTGATCTATGCCAGTTTTGAGATGAAATAATACAATTTGGCACAGATTGACTACGAACGACTGAAATCCAGCGACCATAGTCCCAACCGACGTAGAATAGCTCAAAAGTATCAAATATGCAGACTAGAACATTAGCGGAATAGATCTATGCTGGTTTTGAGGCAAAACTCGATCTATGCCGGTTTTGAGACGAAATAATACCATTTGGCACAGATTGACCACGAACGAGTGAAATCCAGCTAACCAATGTAGTCCGAACCGACGTAGACTAGCTCAAAAGTATCAAATATGCAGTCTAGGACATTAGCGGAATCGATCTATGCCGGTTTTGAGGCGAAATAATACAATTTGGCACAGATGACTACGAACGACTGAAATCCAGCGACCACTGTAGTCCCAACCGACGTAGAATAGCTCAAAAGTATCAAATATGCAGACTAGAACATCAGCGGAATCGATCTATGCCGGTTTTGAGACAAAATAATACAATTTGGCACAGATTGACAACGAACGAGTGAAATCCAGCGACCAAATAGTCCCAACCGACGTAGAATAGCTCAAAAGTATCAAATATGCAGACTAGAACATTAGCGGAATAGATCTATGCCGGTTTTGAGGCGGAATCGATCTATGCCGGTTTTGAGACGAAATAATACCATTTGGCACAGATTGACCACGAACGAGTAAAATACAGCGACCAATGTAGTCCCAATCGACGTAGAATAGCTCAAAAGTATCAAATATGCAGACTAGAACATTAGCGGAATAGATCTATGCCGGTTTTGAGGCGAATTCAATCTATGCAGGTTTTGAGACGAAATAATACCATTTGGCACAGATTGACCACGAACGAGTAAAATACAGCGACCAATGTAGTCCCAATCGACGTAGAATAGCTCAAAAGTATCAAATATGCAGACTAGAACATTAGCGGAATAGATCTATGCCGGTTTTGAGGCGAATTCGATCTATGCCGGTTTTGAGACGAAATAATACCATTTGGCACAGATTGACCACGAACGAGTAAAATCCAGCTACCAAAATAGTCCCAGCAGACGTAGAATAGCTCAAAAGTATCAAATATGCAGACTAGAACATCAGCGGAATAGATCTATGCCGGTTTTGAGACGAAATAATACAATTTGGCACAGATTGACTACGAACGACTGAAATCCAGCGACCAATGTAGTCCCAACAGACGTAGAATAGCTCAAAAGTATCAAATATGCAGACTAGAACATTAGCGGAATAGATCTATGCCGGTTTTGAGGCGAATTCAATCTATGCAGGTTTTGAGACGAAATAATACCATTTGGCACAGATTGACCACGAACGAGTAAAATACAGCGACCAATGTAGTCCCAATCGACGTAGAATAGCTCAAAAGTATCAAATATGCAGACTAGAACATTAGCGGAATAGATCTATGCCGGTTTTGAGGCGAATTCGATCTATGCCGGTTTTGACTGAAATAATACCATTTGGCACAGATTGACCACGAACGAGTAAAATCCAGCTACCAAAATAGTCCAACAGACGTAGAATAGCTCAAAAGTATCAAATATGCAGACTAGAACATCAGCGGAATAGATCTATGCCGGTTTTGAGACGAAATAATACAATTTGGCACAGATTGACTACGAACGACTGAAATCCAGCGACCAATGTAGTCCCAACAGACGTAGAATAGCTCAAAAGTATCAAATATGCAGACTAGAACATTAGCGGAATAGATCTATGCCGGTTTTGAGGCGAATTCGATCTATGCCGGTTTTGAGACGAAATAATACCATTTGGCACAGATTGACCACGAACGAGTAAAATCCAGCTACCAAATAGTCCCAGCAGACGTAGAATAGCTCAAAAGTATCAAATATGCAGAATAGAACATTAGCGGAATAGATCTATGCCGGTTTTGAGGCGAATTCGATCTATGCCGGTTTTGACTGAAATAATACCATTTGGCACAGATTGACCACGAACGAGTAAAATCCAGCTACCAAAATAGTCCCAACAGACGTAGAATAGCTCAAAAGTATCAAATATGCAGACTAGAACATCAGCGGAATAGATCTATGCCGGTTTTGAGGCGGAATCGATCTATGCCAGTTTTGAGATGAAATAATACAATTTGGCACAGATTGACCAGGAACGAGTAAAATCCAGCTACCAATGTAGTCCGAATAGCTCAAAAGTATCAAATATGCAGACTAGAACATTAGCGGAATCGATCTATGCCGGTTTTGAGACGAAATAATACAATTTGGCACAGATTGACTACGAACGACTGAAATCCAGCGACCAATGTAGTCCCAACAGACGTAGAATAGCTCAAAAGTATCAAATATGCAGACTAGAACATTAGCGGAATAGATCTATGCCGGTTTTGAGGCGAATTCGATCTATGCCGGTTTTGAGACGAAATAGTACAATTTGGCACAGATTGACCACGAACGAGTGAAATCCAGCGACCAAAGTGGTCCCAACAGACGTAGAATAGCTCAAAAGTATCAAATATGCAGACTAGAACATCAGCGGAATTGATCTATGCCAGTTTTGAGACGAAATAATACAATTTGGCACAGATTGACAACGAACGAGTGAAATCCAGCGACCAATGTATTCCCAACAGACGTAGAATAGCTCAAAAGTATCAAATATGCAGACTAGAACATTAGCGGAATAGATCTATGCCGGTTTTGAGGCGGAATCGATCTATGCCGGTTTTGAGACGAAATAATACCATTTGGCACAGATTGACCACGAACGAGTAAAATCCAGCTACCAAAATAGTCCCAACAGACGTAGAATAGCTCAAAAGTATCAAATATGCAGACTAGAACATTAGCGGAATAGATCTATGCCGGTTTGAGGCGAATTCGATCTATGCCGGTTTTGAGACGAAATAGTACAATTTGGCACAGATTGACCACGAACGAGTGAAATCCAGCGACCAAAGTGGTCCCAACAGACGTAGAATAGCTCAAAAGTATCAAATATGCAGACTAGAACATCAGCGGAATTGATCTATGCCAGTTTTGAGACGAAATAATACAATTTGGCACAGATTGACAACGAACGAGTGAAATCCAGCGACCAATGTATTCCCAACAGACGTAGAATAGCTCAAAAGTATCAATATGCAGACTAGAACATTAGCGGAATAGATCTATGCCGGTTTTGAGGCGGAATCGATCTATGCCGGTTTTGAGACGAAATAATACCATTTGGCACAGATTGACCACGAACGAGTAAAATCCAGCTACCAAAATAGTCCCAACAGACGTAGAATAGCTCAAAAGTATCAAATATGCAGACTAGAACATTAGCGGAATAGATCTATGCCGGTTTTGAGGCGAATTCGATCTATGCCGGTTTTGAGACGAAATAATACCATTTGGCACAGATTGACCACGAACGAGTAAAATACAGCGACCAATGTAGTCCCAATCGACGTAGAATAGCTCAAAAGTATCAAATATGCAGACTAGAACATTAGCGGAATAGATCTATGCCGGTTTTGAGGCGAATTCGATCTATGCCGGTTTTGAGACGAAAAAATACCATTGGCACAGATTGACCACGAACGAGTAAATCCAGCTACCAAAATAGTCCCAACAGACGTAGAATAGCTCAAAAGTATCAATATGCAGACTAGAACATCAGCGGAATAGATCTATGCCGGTTTTGAGGTGGAATCGATCTATGCCAGTTTTGAGATGAAATTGTACAATTTGGCACAGATTGACAACAAACGAGTGAAATCCAGCGAGACCAAAGTGGTCCCAACGTAGAATAGCTCAACAGTATCAAATATGCAGACTAGAACATCAGCGGAATTGATCTATGCCGGTTTTGAGACGAAATAATACAATTTGGCACAGATTGACTACGACGACTGAAATCCAGCGACCAATGTAGTCCCAACCGACGTAGAATAGCTCAAAAGTATCAAATATGCAGACTAGAACATTAGCGGAATAGATCTATGCCGGTTTTGAGACGAAATAATACCATTTGGCACAGATTGACCACGAACGAGTAAAATACAGCGACCAATGTAGTCCCAATCGACGTAGAATAGCTCAAAGTATCAAATATGCAGACTAGAACATTAGCGGAATAGATCTATGCCGGTTTTGAGGCGAATTCGATCTATGCCGGTTTTGAGACGAAATAATACCATTTGGCACAGATTGACCACGAACGAGTAAAATCCAGCTACCAAAATAGTCCCAACAGACGTAGAATAGCTCAAAAGTATCAAATATGCAGACTAGAACATTAGCGGAATAGATCTATGCCGGTTTTGAGGCGAATTCGATCTATGCCGGTTTTGAGACGAAATAATACCATTTGGCACAGATTGACCACGAACGAGTAAAATACAGCGACCAATGTAGTCCCAATCGACGTAGAATAGCTCAAAAGTATCAAATATGCAGACTAGAACATTAGCGGAATAGATCTATGCCGGTTTTGAGGCGAATTCGATCTATGCCGGTTTTGAGACGAAAAAATACCATTTGGCACAGATTGACCACGAAACGAGTAAAATCCAGCTACCAAAATAGTCCCAACAGACGTAGAATAGCTCAAAAGTATCAAATATGCAGACTAGAACATCAGCGGAATAGATCTATGCCGGTTTTGAGGTGGAATCGATCTATGCCAGTTTTGAGATGAAATTGTACAATTTGGCACAGATTGACAACAAACGAGTGAAATCCAGCGAGACCAAAGTGGTCCCAACGTAGAATAGCTCAACAGTATCAAATATGCAGACTAGAACATCAGCGGAATTGATCTATGCCGGTTTTGAGACGAAATAATACAATTTGGCACAGATTGACTACGAACGACTGAAATCCAGCGACCAATGTAGTCCCAACCGACGTAGAATAGCTCAAAAGTATCAAATATGCAGACTAGAACATTAGCGGAATCGATCTATCAAAGAAAATAATACCATTTGGCACAGATTGACCACGAACGAGTAAAATCCAGCTACCAAAATAGTCCCAACAGACGTAGAATAGCTCAAAAGTATCAAATATGCAGACTAGAACATTAGCGGAATCGATCTATGCCGGTTTTGAGACGAAATAATGCAATTTGGCACAGATTGACCACGAACGAGTGAAATCCAGCTACCAAAATAGTCCCAACAGACGTAGAATAGCTCAAAAGTATCAAATATGCAGACTAGAACATTAGCGGAATAGATCTATGCCGTTTTAGAGGCGAATTCGATCTATGCCGGTTTTGAGTCGAAATAATACCATTTGGCACAGATTGACCACGAACGAGTAAAATCCAGCTACCAAAATAGTCCCAACAGACGTAGAATAGCTCAAAAGTATCAAATATGCAGACTAGAACATTAGCGGAATAGATCTATGCCGGTTTTGAGGCGAATTCGATCTATGCCGGTTTTGAGACGAAATAATACCATTTGGCACAGATTGACCACGAACGAGTAAAATACAGCGACCAATGTAGTCCCAATCGACGTAGAATAGCTCAAAAGTATCAAATATGCAGACTAGAACATTAGCGGAATAGATCTATGCCGGTTTTGAGGCGAATTCGATCTATGCCGGTTTTGAGACGAAAAAATACCATTTGGCACAGATTGACCACGAACGAGTAAAATCCAGCTACCAAAATAGTCCCAACAGACGTAGAATAGCTCAAAAGTATCAAATATGCAGACTAGAACATCAGCGGAATAGATCTATGCCGGTTTTGAGGTGGAATCGATCTATGCCAGTTTTGAGATGAAATTGTACAATTTGGCACAGATTGACAACAAACGAGTGAAATCCAGCGAGACCAAAGTGGTCCCAACGTAGAATAGCTCAAAAGTATCAAATATGCAGACTAGAACATTAGCGGAATAGATCTATGCCGGTTTTGAGGCGAAATCGATCTATGCCGGTTTTGAGACGAAATAATACCATTTGGCACAGATTGACCACGAACGAGTAAAATACAGCGACCAATGTAGTCCCAATCGACGTAGAATAGCTCAAAAGTATCAAATATGCAGACTAGAACATTAGCGGAATAGATCTATGCCGGTTTTGAGGCGAATTCGATCTATGCCGGTTTTGAGACGAAATAATACCATTTGGCACAGATTGACCACGAACGAGTAAAATCCAGCTACCAAAATAGTCCCAACAGACGTAGAATAGCTCAAAAGTATCAAATATGCAGACTAGAACATTAGCGGAATAGATCTATGCCGGTTTTGAGGCGAATTCGATCTATGCCGGTTTTGAGACGAAATAATACCATTTGGCACAGATTGACCACGAACGAGTAAAATCCAGCTACCAAAATAGTCCCAACAGACGTAGAATAGCTCAAAAGTATCAAATATGCAGACTAGAACATTAGCGGAATAGATCTATGCCGGTTTTGAGGCGAATTCGATCTATGCCGGTTTGAGACGAAATAATACCATTTGGCACAGATTGACCACGAACGAGTAAAATACAGCGACCAATGTAGTCCCAATCGACGTAGAATAGCTCAAAAGTATCAAATATGCAGACTAGAACATTAGCGGAATAGATCTATGCCGGTTTTGAGGCGGAATCGATCTATGCCGGTTTTGAGACGAAATAATACCATTTGGCACAGATTGACCACGAACGAGTAAAATCCAGCTACCAAAATAGTCCCAACAGACGTAGAATAGCTCAAAAGTATCAAATATGCAGACTAGAACATCAGCGGAATCGATCTATGCCGGTTTTGACACGAAATAATGCAATTTGGCACAGATTGACCACGAACGAGTAAAATCCAGCGACCAATGTAGTCCCAACCGACGTAGAACAGCTTAAAAGTATCAAATATGCAGACTAGAACATTAGCGGAATAGATCTATGCCGGTTTTGAGACGAAATAATACCATTTGGCACAGATTGACCACGAACGAGTAAAATACAGCGACCAATGTAGTCCCAATCGACGTAGAATAGCTCAAAAGTATCAAATATGCAGACTAGAACATTAGCGGAATAGATCTATGCCGGTTTTGAGGCGAATTCGATCTATGCCGGTTTTGAGACGAAATAATACCATTTGGCACAGATTGACCACGAACGAGTAAAATCCAGCTACCAAAATAGTCCCAACAGACGTAGAATAGCTCAAAAGTATCAAATATGCAGACTAGAACATTAGCGGAATAGATCTATGCCGGTTTTGAGGCGAATTCGATCTATGCCGGTTTTGAGACGAAATAATACCATTTGGCACAGATTGACCACGAACGAGTAAAATACAGCGACCAATGTAGTCCCAATCGACGTAGAATAGCTCAAAAGTATCAAATATGCAGACTAGAACATTAGCGGAATAGATCTATGCCGGTTTTGAGGCGAATTCGATCTATGCCGGTTTTGAGACGAAAAAATACCATTTGGCACAGATTGACCACGAACGAGTAAAATCCAGCTACCAAAATAGTCCCAACAGACGTAGAATAGCTCAAAAGTATCAAATATGCAGACTAGAACATCAGCGGAATAGATCTATGCCGGTTTTGAGGTGGAATCGATCTATGCCAGTTTTGAGATGAAATTGTACAATTTGGCACAGATTGACAACAAACGAGTGAAATCCAGCGAGACCAAAGTGGTCCCAACGTAGAATAGCTCAAAAGTATCAAATATGCAGACTAGAACATTAGCGGAATAGATCTATGCCGGTTTTGAGGCGGAATCGATCTATGCCGGTTTTGACACGAAATAATGCAATTTGGCACAGATTGACCACGAACGAGTAAAATCCAGCTACCAAAATAGTCCCAACAGACGTAGAATAGCTCAAAAGTATCAAATATGCAGACTAGAACATCAGCGGAATCGATCTATGCCGGTTTTGACACGAAATAATGCAATTTGGCACAGATTGACCACGAACGAGTAAAATACAGCGACCAATGTAGTCCCAATCGACGTAGAATAGCTCAAAAGTATCAAATATGCAGACTAGAACATTAGCGGAATAGATCTATGCCGGTTTTGAGGCGAATTCGATCTATGCCGGTTTTGAGACGAAATAATACCATTTGGCACAGATTGACCACGAACGAGTAAAATCCAGCTACCAAAATAGTCCCAACAGACGTAGAATAGCTCAAAAGTATCAAATATGCAGACTAGAACATTAGCGGAATAGATCTATGCCGGTTTTGAGGCGAATTCGATCTATGCCGGTTTTGAGACGAAATAATACCATTTGGCACAGATTGACCACGAACGAGTAAAATACAGCGACCAATGTAGTCCCAATCGACGTAGAATAGCTCAAAAGTATCAAATATGCAGACTAGAACATTAGCGGAATAGATCTATGCCGGTTTTGAGGCGAATTCGATCTATGCCGGTTTTGAGACGAAAAAATACCATTTGGCACAGATTGACCACGAACGAGTAAAATCCAGCTACCAAAATAGTCCCAACAGACGTAGAATAGCTCAAAAGTATCAAATATGCAGACTAGAACATCAGCGGAATAGATCTATGCCGGTTTTGAGGTGGAATCGATCTATGCCAGTTTTGAGATGAAATTGTACAATTTGGCACAGATTGACAACAAACGAGTGAAATCCAGCGAGACCAAAGTGGTCCCAACGTAGAATAGCTCAAAAGTATCAAATATGCAGACTAGAACATTAGCGGAATAGATCTATGCCGGTTTTGAGGCGGAATCGATCTATGCCGGTTTTGAGACGAAATAATACCATTTGGCACAGATTGACCACGAACGAGTAAAATCCAGCTACCAAAATAGTCCCAACAGACGTAGAATAGCTCAAAAGTATCAAATATGCAGACTAGAACATCAGCGGAATCGATCTATGCCGGTTTTGACACGAAATAATGCAATTTGGCACAGATTGACCACGAACGAGTAAAATACAGCGACCAATGTAGTCCCAATCGACGTAGAATAGCTCAAAAGTATCAAATATGCAGACTAGAACATTAGCGGAATAGATCTATGCCGGTTTTGAAGCGAATTCGATCTATGCCGGTTTTGAGACGAAATAATACCATTTGGCACAGATTGACCACGAACGAGTGAAATCCAGCGATCAATGTATTCCCAACAGACGTAGAATAGCTCAAAAGTATCAAATATGCAGACTAGAACATTAGCGGAATCGATCTATCAAAGAAAATAATACCATTTGGCACAGATTGACCACGAACGTGTAAAATACAGCGACCAATGTAGTCCCAATCGACGTAGAATAGCTCAAAAGTATCAAATATGCAGACTAGAACATTAGCGGAATAGATCTATGCCGGTTTTGAGGCGAATTCGATCTATGCCGGTTTTGAGACGAAATAATACCATTTGGCACAGATTGACCACGAACGAGTAAAATCCAGCTACCAAAATAGTCCCAACAGACGTAGAATAGCTCAAAAGTATCAAATATGCAGACTAGAACATTAGCGGAATAGATCTATGCCGGTTTTGAGGCGGAATCGATCTATGCCGGTTTTGACACGAAATAATGCAATTTGGCACAGATTGACCACGAACGAGTAAAATACAGCGACCAATGTAGTCCCAATCGACGTAGAATAGCTCAACAGTATCAAATATGCAGACTAGAACATCAGCGGAATAGATCTATGCCAGTTTTGAGGCGAAATCGATCTATGCCGGTTTTGAGACGAAATTGTACAATTTGGCACAGATTGACCACGAACGAGTGAAATCCAGCGACCAAAGTGGTCCCAACGTAGAATAGCTCAACAGTATCAAATATGCAGACTAGAACATTAGCGGAATAGATCTATGCCGGTTTTGAGGTGGAATCGATCTATGCCAGTTTTGAGATGAAATTGTACAATTTGGCACAGATTGACCACGAACGAGTGAAATCCAGCGACCAAAGTGGTCCCAACGTAGAATAGCTCAACAGTATCAAATATGCAGACTAGAACATCAGCGGAATCGATCTATGCCGGTTTTGAGACGAAATAATACCATTTGGCACAGATTGACCACGAACGAGTAAAATCCAGCTACCAAAATAGTCCCAACAGACGTAGAATAGCTCAAAAGTATCAAATATGCAGACTAGGACATCAGCGGAATCGATCTATGCCGGTTTTGACACGAAATAATACAATTTGGCACAGATTGACCACGAACGAGTAAAATCCAGCGACCAATGTAGTCCCAACCGACGTAGAATAGCTTAAAAGTATCAAATATGCAGACTAGAACATTAGCGGAATAGATCTATGCCGGTTTTGAGGCGAATTCGTTCTATGCCGGTTTTGAGACGAAATAATACCATTTGGCACAGATTGACCACGAACGAGTAAAATACAGCGACCAATGTAGTCCCAATCGACGTAGAATAGCTCAAAAGTATCAAATATGCAGACTAGAACATTAGCGGAATAGATCTATGCCGGTTTTGAGGCGAATTCGATCTATGCCGGTTTTGAGACGAAATAATACCATTTGGCACAGATTGACCACGAACGAGTAAAATACAGCGACCAATGTAGTCCCAATCGACGTAGAATAGCTCAAAAGTATCAAATATGCAGACTAGAACATTAGCGGAATAGATCTATGCCGGTTTTGAGGCGAATTCGATCTATGCCGGTTTTGAGACGAAAAAATACCATTTGGCACAGATTGACCACGAACGAGTGAAATCCAGCGACCAAAGTGGTCCCAACAGACGTAGAATAGCTCAGCAGTATCAAATATGCAGACTAGAACATCAGCGGAATAGATCTATGCCGGTTTTGAGACGAAATCGATCTATGCCGGTTTTGAGACGAAATCGACCTATGCCGGTTTTGAGACGAAATAATACCATTTGGCACAGATTGACCACGAACGAGTGAAATCCAGCGACCAAAGTGGTCCCAACGTAGAATAGCTCAACAGTATCAAATATGCAGACTAGAACATCAGCGGAATCGATCTATGCCGGTTTTGAGACAAAATAATACAATTTGGCACAGATTGACCACGAACGAGTGAAATCCAGCGACCAATGTAGTCCCAACCGACGTAGAATAGCTCAAAAGTATCAAATATGCAGACTAGAACATTAGCGGAATCGATCTATGGCGGTTTTGAGGCGAAATCGATCTATGCCAGTTTTGAGATGAAATAATACAATTTGGCACAGATTGACCACGAACGAGTAAAATCCAGCTACCAATGTATTCCCAACAGACGTAGAATAGCTCAAAAGTATCAAATATGCAGACTAGAACATTAGCGGAATCGATCTATGCTGTTTTTGAGGCGAAATCGATCTATGCCAGTTTTGAGATGAAATAATACAATTTGGCACAGATTGACTACGAACGACTGAAATCCAGCGACCAAAGTGGTCCCAACAGACGTAGAATAGCTCAGCAGTATCAAATATGCAGACTAGAACATTAGCGGAATCGATCTATGCCGGTTTTGAGACGAAATAATACCATTTGGCACAGATTGACCACGAACGAGTGAAATCCAGCGACCAAAGTGGTCCCAACAGACGTAAAATAGCTCAGCAGTATCAAATATGCAGACTAGAACATCAGCGGAATCGATCTATGCCGGTTTTGAGGCGGAATCGATCTATGCCGGTGTTGAGACGAAATAATACAATTTGGCACAGATTGACCACGAACGAGTAAAATCCAGCGACCAATGTAGTCCGAACCGACGTAGAATAGCTCAAAAGTATCAAATATGCAGACTAGAACATTAGCGGAATAGATCTATGCTGGTTTTGAGGCGAAATCGATCTATGCCGGTTTTGAGACGAAATTGATCTATGCCAGTTTTGAGATGAAATAATACAATTTGGCACAGATTGACTACGAACGACTGAAATCCAGCGACCATAGTCCCAACCGACGTAGAATAGCTCAAAAGTATCAAATATGCAGACTAGAACATTAGCGGAATAGATCTATGCTGGTTTTGAGGCAAAATCGATCTATGCCGGTTTTGAGACGAAATAATACCATTTGGCACAGATTGACCACGAACGAGTGAAATCCAGCTACCAATGTAGTCCGAACCGACGTAGAATAGCTCAAAAGTATCAAATATGCAGTCTAGGACATTAGCGGAATCGATCTATGCCGGTTTTGAGGCGAAATAATACAATTTGGCACAGATTGACTACGAACGACTGAAATCCAGCGACCAATGTAGTCCCAACCGACGTAGAATAGCTCAAAAGTATCAAATATGCAGACTAGAACATCAGCGGAATCGATCTATGCCGGTTTTGAGACAAAATAATACAATTTGGCACAGATTGACAACGAACGAGTGAAATCCAGCGACCAAAATAGTCCCAACCGACGTAGAATAGCTCAAAAGTATCAAATATGCAGACTAGAACATTAGCGGAATAGATCTATGCCGGTTTTGAGGCGGAATCGATCTATGCCGGTTTTGAGACGAAATAATACCATTTGGCACAGATTGACCACGAACGAGTAAAATACAGCGACCAATGTAGTCCCAATCGACGTAGAATAGCTCAAAAGTATCAAATATGCAGACTAGAACATTAGCGGAATAGATCTATGCCGGTTTTGAGGCGAATTCAATCTATGCAGGTTTTGAGACGAAATAATACCATTTGGCACAGATTGACCACGAACGAGTAAAATACAGCGACCAATGTAGTCCCAATCGACGTAGAATAGCTCAAAAGTATCAAATATGCAGACTAGAACATTAGCGGAATAGATCTATGCCGGTTTTGAGGCGAATTCGATCTATGCCGGTTTTGAGACGAAATAATACCATTTGGCACAGATTGACCACGAACGAGTAAAATCCAGCTACCAAAATAGTCCCAGCAGACGTAGAATAGCTCAAAAGTATCAAATATGCAGAATAGAACATTAGCGGAATAGATCTATGCCGGTTTTGAGGCGGAATCGATCTATGCCGGTTTTGAGACGAAATAATACCATTTGGCACAGATTGACCACGAACGAGTAAAATACAGCGACCAATGTAGTCCCAATCGACGTAGAATAGCTCAAAAGTATCAAATATGCAGACTAGAACATTAGCGGAATAGATCTATGCCGGTTTTGAGGCGAATTCGATCTATGCCGGTTTTGACTGAAATAATACCATTTGGCACAGATTGACCACGAACGAGTAAAATCCAGCTACCAAAATAGTCCCAACAGACGTAGAATAGCTCAAAAGTATCAAATATGCAGACTAGAACATCAGCGGAATAGATCTATGCCGGTTTTGAGACGAAATAATACAATTTGGCACAGATTGACTACGAACGACTGAAATCCAGCGACCAATGTAGTCCCAACAGACGTAGAATAGCTCAAAAGTATCAAATATGCAGACTAGAACATTAGCGGAATAGATCTATGCCGGTTTTGAGGCGAATTCGATCTATGCCGGTTTTGAGACGAAATAATACCATTTGGCACAGATTGACCACGAACGAGTAAAATCCAGCTACCAAAATAGTCCCAGCAGACGTAGAATAGCTCAAAAGTATCAAATATGCAGAATAGAACATTAGCGGAATAGATCTATGCCGGTTTTGAGGCGAATTCGATCTATGCCGGTTTTGACTGAAATAATACCATTTGGCACAGATTGACCACGAACGAGTAAAATCCAGCTACCAAAATAGTCCCAACAGACGTAGAATAGCTCAAAAGTATCAAATATGCAGACTAGAACATCAGCGGAATAGATCTATGCCGGTTTTGAGGCGGAATCGATCTATGCCAGTTTTGAGATGAAATAATACAATTTGGCACAGATTGACCAGGAACGAGTAAAATCCAGCTACCAATGTAGTCCGAATAGCTCAAAAGTATCAAATATGCAGACTAGAACATTAGCGGAATCGATCTATGCCGGTTTTGAGACGAAATAATACAATTTGGCACAGATTGACTACGAACGACTGAAATCCAGCGACCAATGTAGTCCCAACAGACGTAGAATAGCTCAAAAGTATCAAATATGCAGACTAGAACATTAGCGGAATAGATCTATGCCGGTTTTGAGGCGAATTCGATCTATGCCGGTTTTGAGACGAAATAGTACAATTTGGCACAGATTGACCACGAACGAGTGAAATCCAGCGACCAAAGTGGTCCCAACAGACGTAGAATAGCTCAAAAGTATCAAATATGCAGACTAGAACATCAGCGGAATTGATCTATGCCAGTTTTGAGACGAAATAATACAATTTGGCACAGATTGACAACGAACGAGTGAAATCCAGCGACCAATGTATTCCCAACAGACGTAGAATAGCTCAAAAGTATCAAATATGCAGACTAGAACATTAGCGGAATAGATCTATGCCGGTTTTGAGGCGGAATCGATCTATGCCGGTTTTGAGACGAAATAATACCATTTGGCACAGATTGACCACGAACGAGTAAAATCCAGCTACCAAAATAGTCCCAACAGACGTAGAATAGCTCAAAAGTATCAAATATGCAGACTAGAACATTAGCGGAATAGATCTATGCCGGTTTTGAGGCGAATTCGATCTATGCCGGTTTTGAGACGAAATAATACCATTTGGCACAGATTGACCACGAACGAGTAAAATACAGCGACCAATGTAGTCCCAATCGACGTAGAATAGCTCAAAAGTATCAAATATGCAGACTAGAACATTAGCGGAATAGATCTATGCCGGTTTTGAGGCGAATTCGATCTATGCCGGTTTTGAGACGAAAAAATACCATTTGGCACAGATTGACCACGAACGAGTAAAATCCAGCTACCAAAATAGTCCCAACAGACGTAGAATAGCTCAAAAGTATCAAATATGCAGACTAGAACATCAGCGGAATAGATCTATGCCGGTTTTGAGGTGGAATCGATCTATGCCAGTTTTGAGATGAAATTGTACAATTTGGCACAGATTGACAACAAACGAGTGAAATCCAGCGAGACCAAAGTGGTCCCAACGTAGAATAGCTCAACAGTATCAAATATGCAGACTAGAACATCAGCGGAATTGATCTATGCCGGTTTTGAGACGAAATAATACAATTTGGCACAGATTGACTACGAACGACTGAAATCCAGCGACCAATGTAGTCCCAACCGACGTAGAATAGCTCAAAAGTATCAAATATGCAGACTAGAACATTAGCGGAATCGATCTATCAAAGAAAATAATACCATTTGGCACAGATTGACCACGAACGAGTAAAATCCAGCTACCAAAATAGTCCCAACAGACGTAGAATAGCTCAAAAGTATCAAATATGCAGACTAGAACATTAGCGGAATCGATCTATGCCGGTTTTGAGACGAAATAATGCAATTTGGCACAGATTGACCACGAACGAGTGAAATCCAGCTACCAAAATAGTCCCAACAGACGTAGAATAGCTCAAAAGTATCAAATATGCAGACTAGAACATTAGCGGAATAGATCTATGCCGTTTTAGAGGCGAATTCGATCTATGCCGGTTTTGAGTCGAAATAATACCATTTGGCACAGATTGACCACGAACGAGTAAAATCCAGCTACCAAAATAGTCCCAACAGACGTAGAATAGCTCAAAAGTATCAAATATGCAGACTAGAACATTAGCGGAATAGATCTATGCCGGTTTTGAGGCGAATTCGATCTATGCCGGTTTTGAGACGAAATAATACCATTTGGCACAGATTGACCACGAACGAGTAAAATACAGCGACCAATGTAGTCCCAATCGACGTAGAATAGCTCAAAAGTATCAAATATGCAGACTAGAACATTAGCGGAATAGATCTATGCCGGTTTTGAGGCGAATTCGATCTATGCCGGTTTTGAGACGAAAAAATACCATTTGGCACAGATTGACCACGAACGAGAAAAATCCAGCTACCAAAATAGTCCCAACAGACGTAGAATAGCTCAAAAGTATCAAATATGCAGACTAGAACATCAGCGGAATAGATCTATGCCGGTTTTGAGGTGGAATCGATCTATGCCAGTTTTGAGATGAAATTGTACAATTTGGCACAGATTGACAACAAACGAGTGAAATCCAGCGAGACCAAAGTGGTCCCAACGTAGAATAGCTCAAAAGTATCAAATATGCAGACTAGAACATTAGCGGAATAGATCTATGCCGGTTTTGAGGCGAAATCGATCTATGCCGGTTTTGAGACGAAATAATACCATTTGGCACAGATTGACCACGAACGAGTAAAATACAGCGACCAATGTAGTCCCAATCGACGTAGAATAGCTCAAAAGTATCAAATATGCAGACTAGAACATTAGCGGAATAGATCTATGCCGGTTTTGAGGCGAATTCGATCTATGCCGGTTTTGAGACGAAATAATACCATTTGGCACAGATTGACCACGAACGAGTAAAATCCAGCTACCAAAATAGTCCCAACAGACGTAGAATAGCTCAAAAGTATCAAATATGCAGACTAGAACATTAGCGGAATAGATCTATGCCGGTTTTGAGGCGAATTCGATCTATGCCGGTTTTGAGACGAAATAATACCATTTGGCACAGATTGACCACGAACGAGTAAAATCCAGCTACCAAAATAGTCCCAACAGACGTAGAATAGCTCAAAAGTATCAAATATGCAGACTAGAACATTAGCGGAATAGATCTATGCCGGTTTTGAGGCGAATTCGATCTATGCCGGTTTTGAGACGAAATAATACCATTTGGCACAGATTGACCACGAACGAGTAAAATACAGCGACCAATGTAGTCCCAATCGACGTAGAATAGCTCAAAAGTATCAAATATGCAGACTAGAACATTAGCGGAATAGATCTATGCCGGTTTTGAGGCGGAATCGATCTATGCCGGTTTTGAGACGAAATAATACCATTTGGCACAGATTGACCACGAACGAGTAAAATCCAGCTACCAAAATAGTCCCAACAGACGTAGAATAGCTCAAAAGTATCAAATATGCAGACTAGAACATCAGCGGAATCGATCTATGCCGGTTTTGACACGAAATAATGCAATTTGGCACAGATTGACCACGAACGAGTAAAATCCAGCGACCAATGTAGTCCCAACCGACGTAGAACAGCTTAAAAGTATCAAATATGCAGACTAGAACATTAGCGGAATAGATCTATGCCGGTTTTGAGACGAAATAATACCATTTGGCACAGATTGACCACGAACGAGTAAAATACAGCGACCAATGTAGTCCCAATCGACGTAGAATAGCTCAAAAGTATCAAATATGCAGACTAGAACATTAGCGGAATAGATCTATGCCGGTTTTGAGGCGAATTCGATCTATGCCGGTTTTGAGACGAAATAATACCATTTGGCACAGATTGACCACGAACGAGTAAAATCCAGCTACCAAAATAGTCCCAACAGACGTAGAATAGCTCAAAAGTATCAAATATGCAGACTAGAACATTAGCGGAATAGATCTATGCCGGTTTTGAGGCGAATTCGATCTATGCCGGTTTTGAGACGAAATAATACCATTTGGCACAGATTGACCACGAACGAGTAAAATACAGCGACCAATGTAGTCCCAATCGACGTAGAATAGCTCAAAAGTATCAAATATGCAGACTAGAACATTAGCGGAATAGATCTATGCCGGTTTTGAGGCGAATTCGATCTATGCCGGTTTTGAGACGAAAAAATACCATTTGGCACAGATTGACCACGAACGAGTAAAATCCAGCTACCAAAATAGTCCCAACAGACGTAGAATAGCTCAAAAGTATCAAATATGCAGACTAGAACATCAGCGGAATAGATCTATGCCGGTTTTGAGGTGGAATCGATCTATGCCAGTTTTGAGATGAAATTGTACAATTTGGCACAGATTGACAACAAACGAGTGAAATCCAGCGAGACCAAAGTGGTCCCAACGTAGAATAGCTCAACAGTATCAAATATGCAGACTAGAACATCAGCGGAATTGATCTATGCCGGTTTTGAGACGAAATAATACAATTTGGCACAGATTGACTACGAACGACTGAAATCCAGCGACCAATGTAGTCCCAACCGACGTAGAATAGCTCAAAAGTATCAAATATGCAGACTAGAACATTAGCGGAATCGATCTATCAAAGAAAATAATACCATTTGGCACAGATTGACCACGAACGAGTAAAATCCAGCTACCAAAATAGTCCCAGCAGACGTAGAATAGCTCAAAAGTATCAAATATGCTGACTAGAAGATCAGCGGAATCGATCTATGCCGGTTTTGAGACGAAATAATGCAATTTGGCACAGATTGACCACGAACGAGTGAAATCCAGCTACCAAAATAGTCCCAACAGACGTAGAATAGCTCAAAAGTATCAAATATGCAGACTAGAACATTAGCGGAATAGATCTATGCCGGTTTTGAGGCGAATTCGATCTATGCCGGTTTTGAGACGAAATAATACCATTTGGCACAGATTGACCACGAACGAGTAAAATCCAGCTACCAAAATAGTCCCAACAGACGTAGAATAGCTCAAAAGTATCAAATATGCAGACTAGAACATTAGCGGAATCGATCTATGCCGGTTTTGAGGCGAATTCGATCTATGCCGGTTTTGAGACGAAATAATACCATTTGGCACAGATTGACCACGAACGTGTTAAATACAGCGACCAATGTAGTCCCAATCGACGTAGAATAGCTCAAAAGTATCAAATATGCAGACTAGAACATTAGCGGAATAGATCTATGCCGGTTTTGAGGCGGAATCGATCTATGCCGGTTTTGAGACGAAATAATACCATTTGGCACAGATTGACCACGAACGAGTAAAATCCAGCTACCAAAATAGTCCCAACAGACGTAGAATAGCTCAAAAGTATCAAATATGCAGACTAGAACATCAGCGGAATCGATCTATGCCGGTTTTGACACGAAATAATGCAATTTGGCACAGATTGACCACGAACGAGTAAAATCCAGCGACCAATGTAGTCCCAACCGACGTAGAACAGCTTAAAAGTATCAAATATGCAGACTAGAACATTAGCGGAATAGATCTATGCCGGTTTTGAGACGAAATAATACCATTTGGCACAGATTGACCACGAACGAGTAAAATACAGCGACCAATGTAGTCCCAATCGACGTAGAATAGCTCAAAAGTATCAAATATGCAGACTAGAACATTAGCGGAATAGATCTATGCCGGTTTTGAGGCGAATTCGATCTATGCCGGTTTTGAGACGAAATAATACCATTTGGCACAGATTGACCACGAACGAGTAAAATCCAGCTACCAAAATAGTCCCAACAGACGTAGAATAGCTCAAAAGTATCAAATATGCAGACTAGAACATTAGCGGAATAGATCTATGCCGGTTTTGAGGCGAATTCGATCTATGCCGGTTTTGAGACGAAATAATACCATTTGGCACAGATTGACCACGAACGAGTAAAATACAGCGACCAATGTAGTCCCAATCGACGTAGAATAGCTCAAAAGTATCAAATATGCAGACTAGAACATTAGCGGAATAGATCTATGCCGGTTTTGAGGCGAATTCGATCTATGCCGGTTTTGAGACGAAAAAATACCATTTGGCACAGATTGACCACGAACGAGTAAAATCCAGCTACCAAAATAGTCCCAACAGACGTAGAATAGCTCAAAAGTATCAAATATGCAGACTAGAACATCAGCGGAATAGATCTATGCCGGTTTTGAGGTGGAATCGATCTATGCCAGTTTTGAGATGAAATTGTACAATTTGGCACAGATTGACAACAAACGAGTGAAATCCAGCGAGACCAAAGTGGTCCCAACGTAGAATAGCTCAACAGTATCAAATATGCAGACTAGAACATCAGCGGAATTGATCTATGCCGGTTTTGAGACGAAATAATACAATTTGGCACAGATTGACTACGAACGACTGAAATCCAGCGACCAATGTAGTCCCAACCGACGTAGAATAGCTCAAAAGTATCAAATATGCAGACTAGAACATTAGCGGAATCGATCTATCAAAGAAAATAATACCATTTGGCACAGATTGACCACGAACGAGTAAAATCCAGCTACCAAAATAGTCCCAGCAGACGTAGAATAGCTCAAAAGTATCAAATATGCTGACTAGAAGATCAGCGGAATCGATCTATGCCGGTTTTGAGACGAAATAATGCAATTTGGCACAGATTGACCACGAACGAGTGAAATCCAGCTACCAAAATAGTCCCAACAGACGTAGAATAGCTCAAAAGTATCAAATATGCAGACTAGAACATTAGCGGAATAGATCTATGCGGTTTTGAGGCGAATTCGATCTATGCCGGTTTTGAGACGAAATAATACCATTTGGCACAAATTGACCACGAACGAGTAAAATCCAGCTACCAAAATAGTCCCAACAGACGTAGAATAGCTCAAAAGTATCAAATATGCAGACTAGAACATTAGCGGAATAGATCTATGCCGGTTTTGAGGCGAATTCGATCTATGCCGGTTTTGAGACGAAATAATACCATTTGGCACAGATTGACCACGAACGAGTAAAATACAGCGACCAATGTAGTCCCAATCGACGTAGAATAGCTCAAAAGTATCAAATATGCAGACTAGAACATTAGCGGAATAGATCTATGCCGGTTTTGAGGCGAATTCGATCTATGCCGGTTTTGAGACGAAATAATACCATTTGGCACAGATTGACCACGAACGAGTAAAATCCAGCTACCAAAATAGTCCCAACAGACGTAGAATAGCTCAAAAGTATCAAATATGCAGACTAGAACATTAGCGGAATAGATCTATGCCGGTTTTGAGGCGAATTCGATCTATGCCGGTTTTGAGACGAAATAATACCATTTGGCACAGATTGACCACGAACGAGTAAAATACAGCGACCAATGTAGTCCCAATCGACGTAGAATAGCTCAAAAGTATCAAATATGCAGACTAGAACATTAGCGGAATAGATCTATGCCGGTTTTGAGGCGAATTCGATCTATGCCGGTTTTGAGACGAAAAAATACCATTTGGCACAGATTGACCACGAACGAGTAAAATCCAGCTACCAAAATAGTCCCAACAGACGTAGAATAGCTCAAAAGTATCAAATATGCAGACTAGAACATCACATCAGCGGAATTGATCTATGCCGGTTTTGAGACGAAATAATACAATTTGGCACAGATTGACTACGAACGACTGAAATCCAGCGACCAATGTATTCCCAACCGACGTAGAATAGCTCAAAAGTATCAAATATGCAGACTAGAACATTAGCGGAATCGATCTATGCCGGTTTTGAGACGAAATAGTACCATTTGGCACAGATTGACCACGAACGAGTAAAATACAGCGACCAATGTAGTCCCAATCGACGTAGAATAGCTCAAAAGTATCAAATATGCTGACTAGAACATCAGCGGAATCGATCTATGCCGGTTTTGAGACGAAATAATGCAATTTGGCACAGATTGACCACGAACGAGTAAAATACAGCGACCAATGTAGTCCCAATCGACGTAGAATAGCTCAAAAGTATCAAATATGCAGACTAGAACATTAGCGGAATAGATATATGCCGGTTTTGAGGCGAATTCGATCTATGCCGGTTTTGAGACGAAATAATACCATTTGGCACAGATTGACCACGAACGAGTAAAATCCAGCTACCAAAATAGTCCCAACAGACGTAGAATAGCTCAAAAGTATCAAATATGCAGACTAGAACATTAGCGGAATAGATCTATGCCGGTTTTGAGGCGAATTCGATCTATGCCGGTTTTGAGACGAAATAATACCATTTGGCACAGATTGACCACAAACGAGTAAAATACAGCGACCAATGTAGTCCCAATCGACGTAGAATAGCTCAAAAGTATCAAATATGCAGACTAGAACATTAGCGGAATAGATCTATGCCGGTTTTGAGGCGAATTCGATCTATGCCGGTTTTGAGACGAAATAATACCATTTGGCACAGATTGACCACGAACGAGTAAAATCCAGCTACCAAAATAGTCCCAACAGACGTAGAATAGCTCAAAAGTATCAAATATGCAGACTAGAACATTAGCGGAATAGATCTATGCCGGTTTTGAGGCGAATTCGATCTATGCCGGTTTTGAGACGAAATAATACCATTTGGCACAGATTGACCACAAACGAGTAAAATACAGCGACCAATGTAGTCCCAATCGACGTAGAATAGCTCAAAAGTATCAAATATGCAGACTAGAACATTAGCGGAATAGATCTATGCCGGTTTTGAGGCGAATTCGATCTATGCCGGTTTTGAGACGAAATAATACCATTTGGCACAGATTGACCACGAACGAGTAAAATCCAGCTACCAAAATAGTCCCAACAGACGTAGAATAGCTCAAAAGTATCAAATATGCAGACTAGAACATTAGCGGAATAGATCTATGCCGGTTTTGAGGCGAATTCGATCTATGCCGGTTTTGAGACGAAAAAATACCATTTGGCACAGATTGACCACGAACGAGTAAAATCCAGCTACCAAAATAGTCCCAACAGACGTAGAATAGCTCAAAAGTATCAAATATGCAGACTAGAACATCAGCGGAATAGATCTATGCCGGTTTTGAGGTGGAATCGATCTATGCCAGTTTTGAGATGAAATTGTACAATTTGGCACAGATTGACAACAAACGAGTGAAATCCAGCGAGACCAAAGTGGTCCCAACGTAGAATAGCTCAACAGTATCAAATATGCAGACTAGAACATTAGCGGAATAGATCTATGCCGGTTTTGAGACGAAATAATACAATTTGGCACAGATTGACAACGAACGAGTGAAATCCAGCGACCAATGTATTCCCAACAGACGTAGAATAGCTCAAAAGTATCAAATATGCAGACTAGAACATCAGCGGAATTGATCTATGCCGGTTTTGAGACGAAATAATACAATTTGGCACAGATTGACAACGAACGAGTGAAATCCAGCGACCAATGTATTCCCAACAGACGTAGAATAGCTCAAAAGTATCAAATATGCAGACTAGAACATCAGCGGAATTGATCTATGCCGGTTTTGAGACGAAATAGTACAATTTGGCACAGATTGACTACGAACGACTGAAATCCAGCGACCAATGTAGTCCCAACCGACGTAGAATAGCTCAAAAGTATCAAATATGCAGACTAGAACATTAGCGGAATCGATCTATGCCGGTTTTGAGACGAAATAGTACAATTTGGCACAGATTGACTACGAACGACTGAAATCCAGCGACCAAAGTGGTCCCAACGTAGAATAGCTCAACAGTATCAAATATGCAGACTAGAACATCAGCGGAATCGATCTATGCCGGTTTTGAGACGAATTAATGCAATTTGGCACAGATTGACCACGAACGAGTGAAATCCAGCTACCAATGTAGTCCGAACCGACGTAGAATAGCTCAAAAGTATCAAATATGCAGACTAGAACATTAGCGGAATAGATCTATGCCGGTTTTGAGGCGGAATCGATCTATGCCGGTTTTGAGACGAAATAATACAATTTGGCACAGATTGACCAGGAACGAGTAAAATCCAGCGACCATTGTAGTCCCAACCGACGTAGAATAGCTCAAAAGTATCAAATATGCAGACTAGAACATTAGCGGAATCGATCTATGCCGGTTTTGAGACGAAATAATACAATTTGGCACAGATTGACTACGAACGACTGAAATCCAGCGACCAATGTAGTCCCAACCGACGTAGAATAGCTCAAAAGTATCAAATATGCAGACTAGAACATTAGCGGAATCGATCTATGCCGGTTTTGAGACGAAATAGTACAATTTGGCACAGATTGACAACAAACGAGTGAAATCCAGCGACCAAAGTGGTCCCAACGTAGAATAGCTCAACAGTATCAAATATGCAGACTAGAACATCAGCGGAATCGATCTATGCCGGTTTTGAGACGAAATAATACAATTTGGCACAGATTGACAACGAACGAGTGAAATCCAGCGACCAATGTAGTCCCAACCGAGGTAGAATAGCTCAAAAGTATCAAATATGCAGACTAGAACATTAGCGGGATAGATCTATGCCGGTTTTGAGGCGGATTCGATATATGCCAGTTTTGAGATGAAATAATACAATTTGGCACAGATTGACCAGGAACGAGTAAAATCCAGCGACCATTGTAGTCCCAACCGAGGTAGAATAGCTCAAAAGTATCAAATATGCAGACTAGAACATTAGCGGGATAGATCTATGCCGGTTTTGAGGCGGAATCGATCTATGCCAGTTTTGAGATGAAATAATACAATTTGGCACAGATTGACCAGGAACGAGTAAAATCCAGCTACCAAAGTGGTCCCAACGTAGAATAGCTCAACAGTATCAAATATGCAGACTAGAACATCAGCGGAATCGATCTATGCCGGTTTTGAGACGAAATAATACAATTTGGCACAGATTGACAACGAACGAGTGAAATCCAGCGACCAATGTAGTCCCAACCGACGTAGAATAGCTCAAAAGTATCAAATATGCAGACTAGAACATTAGCGGAATAGATCTATGCCGGTTTTGAGGCGGAATCGATCTATGCCGGTTTTGAGACGAAATCGATCTATGCCGGTTTTGAGACGAAATAATACCATTTGGCACAGATTGACCACGAACGAGTAAAATCCAGCTACCAATGTATTCCCAACAGACGTAGAATAGCTCAAAAGTATCAAATATGCAGACTAGAACATTAGCGGAATCGATCTATGCCGGTTTTGAGACGAAATAATACAATTTGGCACAGATTGACAACAAACGAGTGAAATCCAGCGACCAAAGTGGTCCCAACGTAGAATAGCTCAACAGTATCAAATATGCAGACTAGAACATCAGCGGAATCGATCTATGCCGGTTTTGAGACGAAATAATGCAATTTGGCACAGATTGACCACGAACGAGTGAAATCCAGCTACCAATGTAGTCCGAACCGACGTAGAATAGCTCAAAAGTATCAAATATGCAGACTAGAACATTAGCGGAATAGATCTATGCCGGTTTTGAGGCGGATTCGATATATGCCAGTTTTGAGATGAAATAATACAATTTGGCACAGATTGACCAGGAACGAGTAAAATCCAGCGACCATTGTAGTCCCAACCGAGGTAGAATAGCTCAAAAGTATCAAATATGCAGACTAGAACATTAGCGGAATAGATCTATGCCGGTTTTGAGACGAAATAATACAATTTGGCACAGATTGACCACGAACGAGTGAAATCCAGCTACCAATGTAGTCCGAACCGACGTAGAATAGCTCAAAAGTATCAAATATGCAGACTAGAACATTAGCGGAATAGATCTATGCCGGTTTTGAGGCGGATTCGATATATGCCAGTTTTGAGATGAAATAATACAATTTGGCACAGATTGACCAGGAACGAGTAAAATCCAGCTACCAAAGTGGTCCCAACGTAGAATAGCTCAACAGTATCAAATATGCAGACTAGAACATCAGCGGAATCGATCTATGCCGGTTTTGAGACGAAATAATACAATTTGGCACAGATTGACAACGAACGAGTGAAATCCAGCGACCAATGTAGTCCCAACAGACGTAGAATAGCTCAAAAGTATCAAATATGCAGACTAGAACATTAGCGGAATAGATCTATGCCGGTTTTGAGGCGGAATCGATCTATGCCGGTTTTGAGACGAAATCGATCTATGCCGGTTTTGAGACGAAATAATACCATTTGGCACAGATTGACCACGAACGAGTGAAATCCAGCGACCAAAGTGGTCCCAACAGACGTAGAATAGCTCAGCAGTATCAAATATGCAGACTAGAACATTAGCGGAATCGATCTATGCCGGTTTTGAGACGAAATAATACCATTTGGCACAGATTGACCACGAACGAGTGAAATCCAGCGACCAAAGTGGTCCCAACAGACGTAAAATAGCTCAGCAGTATCAAATATGCAGACTAGAACATCAGCGGAATCGATCTATGCCGGTTTTGAGACGAAATAACACAATTTGGCACAGATTGACCACGAACGAGTAAAATCCAGCGACCAATGTAGTCCGAACCGACGTAGAATAGCTCAAAAGTATGAAATATGCAGACTAGAACATTAGCGGAATCGATCTATGCCGGTTTTGAGGCGAAATCGATCTATGCCGGTTTTGAGACGAAATAACACAATTTGGCACAGATTGACCACGAACGAGTAAAATCCAGCGACCAATGTAGTCCGAACCGACGTAGAATAGCTCAAAAGTATGAAATATGCAGACTAGAACATTAGCGGAATCGATCTATGCCGGTTTTGAGGCGAAATCGATCTATGCCGGTTTTGAGACGAAATAACACAATTTGGCACAGATTGACCACGAACGAGTAAAATCCAGCGACCAATGTAGTCCGAACCGACGTAGAATAGCTCAAAAGTATCAAATATGCAGACTAGAACATTAGCGGAATAGATCTATGCTGGTTTTGAGGCGAAATCGATCTATGCCGGTTTTGAGACGAAATCGATCTATGCCAGTTTTGAGATGAAATAATACAATTTGGCACAGATTGACTACGAACGACTGAAATCCAGCGACCAATGTAGTCCCAACCGACGTAGAATAGCTCAAAAGTATCAAATATGCAGACTAGAACATTAGCGGAATAGATCTATGCTGGTTTTGAGGCGAAATCGATCTATGCCGGTTTTGAGACGAAATAATACCATTTGGCACAGATTGACCACGAACGAGTAAAATACAGCGACCAATGTGGTCCCAATCGACGTAGAATAGCTCAAAAGTATCAAATATGCAGACTAGAACATTAGCGGAATAGATCTATGCCGGTTTTGAGGCGAATTCGATCTATGCCGGTTTTGAGACGAAATAATACCATTTGGCACAGATTGACCACGAACGAGTAAAATCCAGCTACCAAAATAGTCCCAACAGACGTAGAATAGCTCAAAAGTATCAAATATGCAGACTAGAACATTAGCGGAATCGATCTATGCCGGTTTTGAGACGAAATAGTACAATTTGGCACAGATTGACAACAAACGAGTGAAATCCAGCGACCAAAGTGGTCCCAACGTAGAATAGCTCAACAGTATCAAATATGCAGACTAGAACATCAGCGGAATCGATCTATGCCGGTTTTGAGACGAAATAATACAATTTGGCACAGATTGACAACGAACGAGTGAAATCCAGCGACCAATGTAGTCCCAACAGACGTAGAATAGCTCAAAAGTATCAAATATGCAGACTAGAACATTAGCGGAATAGATCTATGCTGGTTTTGAGGCGGAATCGATCTATGCCAGTTTTGAGATGAAATAATACAATTTGGCACAGATTGACTACGAACGACTGAAATCCAGCTACCAATGTAGTCCGAACCGACGTAGAATAGCTCAAAAGTATCAAATATGCAGACTAGAACATTAGCGGAATAGATCTATGCTGGTTTTGAGGCGAAATCGATCTATGCCGGTTTTGAGACGAAATAATACCATTTGGCACAGATTGACCACGAACGAGTAAAATACAGCGACCAATGTGGTCCCAATCGACGTAGAATAGCTCAAAAGTATCAAATATGCAGACTAGAACATTAGCGGAATAGATCTATGCCGGTTTTGAGGCGAATTCGATCTATGCCGGTTTTGAGACGAAATAATACCATTTGGCACAGATTGACCACGAACGAGTAAAATCCAGCTACCAAAATAGTCCCAACAGACGTAGAATAGCTCAAAAGTATCAAATATGCAGACTAGAACATTAGCGGAATCGATCTATGCCGGTTTTGAGACGAAATAGTACAATTTGGCACAGATTGACAACAAACGAGTGAAATCCAGCGACCAAAGTGGTCCCAACGTAGAATAGCTCAACAGTATCAAATATGCAGACTAGAACATCAGCGGAATCGATCTATGCCGGTTTTGAGACGAAATAATACCATTTGGCACAGATTGACCACGAACGAGTAAAATCCAGCTACCAAAATAGTCCCAACAGACGTAGAATAGCTCAAAAGTATCAAATATGCAGACTAGAACATCAGCGGAATCGATCTATGCCGGTTTTGAGACGAATTAATGCAATTTGGCACAGATTGACCACGAACGAGTGAAATCCAGCTACCAATGTAGTCCGAACCGACGTAGAATAGCTCAAAAGTATCAAATATGCAGACTAGAACATTAGCGGAATAGATCTATGCCGGTTTTGAGGCGGAATCGATCTATGCCGGTTTTGAGACGAAATAATACAATTTGGCACAGATTGACCAGGAACGAGTAAAATCCAGCGACCATTGTAGTCCCAACCGACGTAGAATAGCTCAAAAGTATCAAATATGCAGACTAGAACATTAGCGGAATCGATCTATGCCGGTTTTGAGGCGAATTCGATCTATGCCGGTTTTGAGACGAAATAATACCATTTGGCACAGATTGACCACGAACGAGTAAAATACAGCGACCAATGTGGTCCCAATCGACGTAGAATAGCTCAAAAGTATCAAATATGCAGACTAGAACATTAGCGGAATAGATCTATGCCGGTTTTGAGGCGAATTCGATCTATGCCGGTTTTGAGACGAAATAATACCATTTGGCACAGATTGACCACGAACGAGTAAAATCCAGCTACCAAAATAGTCCCAACAGACGTAGAATAGCTCAAAAGTATCAAATATGCAGACTAGAACATTAGCGGAATCGATCTATGCCGGTTTTGAGACGAAATAGTACAATTTGGCACAGATTGACAACAAACGAGTGAAATCCAGCGACCAAAGTGGTCCCAACGTAGAATAGCTCAACAGTATCAAATATGCAGACTAGAACATCAGCGGAATCGATCTATGCCGGTTTTGAGACGAAATAATACCATTTGGCACAGATTGACCACGAACGAGTAAAATCCAGCTACCAAAATAGTCCCAACAGACGTAGAATAGCTCAAAAGTATCAAATATGCAGACTAGAACATCAGCGGAATCGATCTATGCCGGTTTTGAGACGAATTAATGCAATTTGGCACAGATTGACCACGAACGAGTGAAATCCAGCTACCAATGTAGTCCGAACCGACGTAGAATAGCTCAAAAGTATCAAATATGCAGACTAGAACATTAGCGGAATAGATCTATGCCGGTTTTGAGGCGGAATCGATCTATGCCGGTTTTGAGACGAAATAATACAATTTGGCACAGATTGACCAGGAACGAGTAAAATCCAGCGACCATTGTAGTCCCAACCGACGTAGAATAGCTCAAAAGTATCAAATATGCAGACTAGAACATTAGCGGAATCGATCTATGCCGGTTTTGAGACGAAATAATACAATTTGGCACAGATTGACTACGAACGACTGAAATCCAGCGACCAATGTAGTCCCAACCGACGTAGAATAGCTCAAAAGTATCAAATATGCAGACTAGAACATTAGCGGAATAGATCTATGCCGGTTTTGAGGCGAATTCGATCTATGCCGGTTTTGAGACGAAATAATACCATTTGGCACAGATTGACCACGAACGAGTAAAATACAGCGACCAATGTAGTCCCAATCGACGTAGAATAGCTCAAAAGTATCAAATATGCAGACTAGAACATTAGCGGAATAGATCTATGCCGGTTTTGAGGCGAATTCGATCTATGCCGGTTTTGAGACGAAATAATACCATTTGGCACAGATTGACCACGAACGAGTAAAATACAGCGACCAATGTAGTCCCAATCGACGTAGAATAGCTCAAAAGTATCAAATATGCAGACTAGAACATTAGCGGAATAGATCTATGCCGGTTTTGAGGCGAATTCGATCTATGCCGGTTTTGAGACGAAATAATACCATTTGGCACAGATTGACCACGAACGAGTAAAATACAGCGACCAATGTGGTCCCAATCGACGTAGAATAGCTCAAAAGTATCAAATATGCAGACTAGAACATTAGCGGAATAGATCTATGCCGGTTTTGAGGCGAATTCGATCTATGCCGGTTTTGAGACGAAATAATACCATTTGGCACAGATTGACCACGAACGAGTAAAATCCAGCTACCAAAATAGTCCCAACAGACGTAGAATAGCTCAAAAGTATCAAATATGCAGACTAGAACATTAGCGGAATCGATCTATGCCGGTTTTGAGACGAAATAGTACAATTTGGCACAGATTGACAACAAACGAGTGAAATCCAGCGACCAAAGTGGTCCCAACGTAGAATAGCTCAACAGTATCAAATATGCAGACTAGAACATCAGCGGAATCGATCTATGCCGGTTTTGAGACGAAATAATACCATTTGGCACAGATTGACCACGAACGAGTAAAATCCAGCTACCAAAATAGTCCCAACAGACGTAGAATAGCTCAAAAGTATCAAATATGCAGACTAGAACATCAGCGGAATCGATCTATGCCGGTTTTGAGACGAATTAATGCAATTTGGCACAGATTGACCACGAACGAGTGAAATCCAGCTACCAATGTAGTCCGAACCGACGTAGAATAGCTCAAAAGTATCAAATATGCAGACTAGAACATTAGCGGAATAGATCTATGCCGGTTTTGAGGCGGAATCGATCTATGCCGGTTTTGAGACGAAATAATACAATTTGGCACAGATTGACCAGGAACGAGTAAAATCCAGCGACCATTGTAGTCCCAACCGACGTAGAATAGCTCAAAAGTATCAAATATGCAGACTAGAACATTAGCGGAATCGATCTATGCCGGTTTTGAGACGAAATAATACAATTTGGCACAGATTGACTACGAACGACTGAAATCCAGCGACCAATGTAGTCCCAACCGACGTAGAATAGCTCAAAAGTATCAAATATGCAGACTAGAACATTAGCGGAATCGATCTATGCCGGTTTTGAGACGAAATAGTACAATTTGGCACAGATTGACAACAAACGAGTGAAATCCAGCGACCAAAGTGGTCCCAACGTAGAATAGCTCAACAGTATCAAATATGCAGACTAGAACATCAGCGGAATCGATCTATGCCGGTTTTGAGACGAAATAATACAATTTGGCACAGATTGACAACGAACGAGTGAAATCCAGCGACCAATGTAGTCCCAACAGACGTAGAATAGCTCAAAAGTATCAAATATGCAGACTAGAACATTAGCGGAATAGATCTATGCCGGTTTTGAGGCGGATTCGATCTATGCCGGTTTTGAGACGAAATAATACCATTTGGCACAGATTGACCACGAACGAGTAAAATACAGCGACCAATGTGGTCCCAATCGACGTAGAATAGCTCAAAAGTATCAAATATGCAGACTAGAACATTAGCGGAATAGATCTATGCCGGTTTTGAGGCGAATTCGATCTATGCCGGTTTTGAGACGAAATAATACCATTTGGCACAGATTGACCACGAACGAGTAAAATCCAGCTACCAAAATAGTCCCAACAGACGTAGAATAGCTCAAAAGTATCAAATATGCAGACTAGAACATTAGCGGAATCGATCTATGCCGGTTTTGAGACGAAATAGTACAATTTGGCACAGATTGACAACAAACGAGTGAAATCCAGCGACCAAAGTGGTCCCAACGTAGAATAGCTCAACAGTATCAAATATGCAGACTAGAACATCAGCGGAATCGATCTATGCCGGTTTTGAGACGAAATAATACCATTTGGCACAGATTGACCACGAACGAGTAAAATCCAGCTACCAAAATAGTCCCAACAGACGTAGAATAGCTCAAAAGTATCAAATATGCAGACTAGAACATCAGCGGAATCGATCTATGCCGGTTTTGAGACGAATTAATGCAATTTGGCACAGATTGACCACGAACGAGTGAAATCCAGCTACCAATGTAGTCCGAACCGACGTAGAATAGCTCAAAAGTATCAAATATGCAGACTAGAACATTAGCGGAATAGATCTATGCCGGTTTTGAGACGAAATAATACAATTTGGCACAGATTGACCAGGAACGAGTAAAATCCAGCGACCATTGTAGTCCCAACCGACGTAGAATAGCTCAAAAGTATCAAATATGCAGACTAGAACATTAGCGGAATCGATCTATGCCGGTTTTGAGACGAAATAATACAATTTGGCACAGATTGACTACGAACGACTGAAATCCAGCGACCAATGTAGTCCCAACCGACGTAGAATAGCTCAAAAGTATCAAATATGCAGACTAGAACATTAGCGGAATCGATCTATGCCGGTTTTGAGACGAAATAGTACAATTTGGCACAGATTGACAACAAACGAGTGAAATCCAGCGACCAAAGTGGTCCCAACGTAGAATAGCTCAACAGTATCAAATATGCAGACTAGAACATCAGCGGAATCGATCTATGCCGGTTTTGAGACGAAATAATACAATTTGGCACAGATTGACAACGAACGAGTGAAATCCAGCGACCAATGTAGTCCCAACCGAGGTAGAATAGCTCAAAAGTATCAAATATGCAGACTAGAACATTAGCGGAATAGATCTATGCCGGTTTTGAGACGAAATAATACAATTTGGCACAGATTGACCACGAACGAGTGAAATCCAGCTACCAATGTAGTCCGAACCGACGTAGAATAGCTCAAAAGTATCAAATATGCAGACTAGAACATTAGCGGAATAGATCTATGCCGGTTTTGAGGCGGATTCGATATATGCCAGTTTTGAGATGAAATAATACAATTTGGCACAGATTGACTACGAACGACTGAAATCCAGCGACGAATGTAGTCCGTACCAAAATAGTCCCAACCGACGTAGAATAGCTCAGCAGTGTCAAATATGCAGACTAGAACATCAGCTTAATCGATCTATGCCGGTTTTGAGGCGGAATCGATCTATGCCGGTTTTGAGACGAAATCGATCTATGCCGGTTTTGAGACGAAATAATACCATTTGGCACAGATTGACCACGAACGAGTAAAATCCAGCTACCAATGTATTCCCAACAGACGTAGAATAGCTCAAAAGTATCAAATATGCAGACTAGAACATCAGCGGAATCGATCTATGCCGGTTTTGAGACGAAATCGATCTATGCCGGTTTTGAGACGAAATAATACCATTTGGCACAGATTGACCACGAACGAGTGAAATCCAGCGACCAAAGTGGTCCCAACAGACGTAGAATAGCTCAGCAGTATCAAATATGCAGACTAGAACATTAGCGGAATCGATCTATGCCGGTTTTGAGACGAAATAATACCATTTGGCACAGATTGACCACGAACGAGTGAAATCCAGCGACCAAAGTGGTCCCAACAGACGTAAAATAGCTCAGCAGTATCAAATATGCAGACTAGAACATCAGCGGAATCGATCTATGCCGGTTTTGAGACGAAATAACACAATTTGGCACAGATTGACCACGAACGAGTAAAATCCAGCGACCAATGTAGTCCGAACCGACGTAGAATAGCTCAAAAGTATGAAATATGCAGACTAGAACATTAGCGGAATCGATCTATGCCGGTTTTGAGGCGAAATCGATCTATGCCGGTTTTGAGACGAAATAACACAATTTGGCACAGATTGACCACGAACGAGTAAAATCCAGCGACCAATGTAGTCCGAACCGACGTAGAATAGCTCAAAAGTATGAAATATGCAGACTAGAACATTAGCGGAATCGATCTATGCCGGTTTTGAGGCGAAATCGATCTATGCCGGTTTTGAGACGAAATAACACAATTTGGCACAGATTGACCACGAACGAGTAAAATCCAGCGACCAATGTAGTCCGAACCGACGTAGAATAGCTCAAAAGTATCAAATATGCAGACTAGAACATTAGCGGAATAGATCTATGCTGGTTTTGAGGCGAAATCGATCTATGCCAGTTTTGAGATGAAATAATACAATTTGGCACAGATTGACTACGAACGACTGAAATCCAGCGACCAATGTAGTCCCAACCGACGTAGAATAGCTCAAAAGTATCAAATATGCAGACTAGAACATTAGCGGAATAGATCTATGCCGGTTTTGAGACGAAATAATACAATTTGGCACAGATTGACAACGAACGAGTGAAATCCAGCGACCAATGTAGTCCCAACAGACGTAGAATAGCTCAAAAGTATCAAATATGCAGACTAGAACATTAGCGGAATAGATCTATGCCGGTTTTGAGGCGGAATCGATCTATGCCGGTTTTGAGGCGGAATCGATCTATGCCAGTTTTGAGATGAAATAATACAATTTGGCACAGATTGACTACGAACGACTGAAATCCAGCGACGAATGTAGTCCGTACCAAAATAGTCCCAACCGACGTAGAATAGCTCAGCAGTGTCAAATATGCAGACTAGAACATCAGCTTAATCGATCTATGCCGGTTTTGAGGCGGAATCGATCTATGCCGGTTTTGAGGCGAAATCGATCTATGCCGGTTTTGAGACGAAATAATACCATTTGGCACAGATTGACCACGAACGAGTAAAATCCAGCCACCAATGTAGTCCCAACCGACGTAGAATAGCTCAAAAGTATCAAATATGCAGACTAGAACATTAGCGGAATAGATCTATGCCGGTTTTGAGGCGGAATCGATCTATGCCGGTTTTGAGACGAAATCGATCTATGCCAGTTTTGAGATGAAATAATACCATTTGGCACAGATTGACCACGAACGAGTGAAATCCAGCGACCAAAGTGGTCCCAACAGACGTAGAATAGCTCAGCAGTATCAAATATGCAGACTAGAACATTAGCGGAATCGATCTATGCCGGTTTTGAGGCGGAATCGTTCTATGCCGGTTTTGCCACAAAATAATACAATTTGGCACAGATTGACCACGAACGAGTAAAATCCAGCGACCAAAGTGGTCCCAACCGACGTAGAATAGCTCAAAAGTATCAAATATGCAGACTAGAACATTAGCGGAATAGATCTATGCCGGCTTTGAGGCGGAATCGATCTATGCCAGTTTTGAGATGAAATAATACAATTTGGCACAGATTGACTACGAACGACTGAAATCCAGCGACCAATGTAGTCCGTACCAAAATAGTCCCAACCGACGTAGAATAGCTCAACAGTATCAAATATGCAGACTAGAACATCAGCGGAATCGATCTATGCCGGTTTTGAGACGAAATAATACAATTTGGCACAGATTGACCACGAACGAGTGAAATCCAGCGACCAATGTAGTCCCAACCGACGTAGAATAGCTCAAAAGTATCAAATATGCAGACTAGAACATTAGCGGAATCGATCTATGCCGGTTTTGAGGCGGAATCGATCTATGCCGGTTTTGAGACGAAATAATACAATTTGGCACAGATTGACCACGAACGAGTAAAATCCAGCGACCAATGTAGTCCGAACCGACGTAGAATAGCTCAAAAGTATCAAATATGCAGACTAGAACATTAGCGGAATCGATCTATGCCGGTTTTGAAGCGGAATCGATCTATGCCGGTTTTGAGACGAAATAATACAATTTGGCACAGATTGACCACGAACGAGTAAAATCCAGCGACCAATGTAGTCCGAACCGACGTAGAATAGCTCAAAAGTATCAAATATGCAGACTAGAACATTAGCGGAATCGATCTATGCCGGTTTTGAGGCGAAATCGATCTATGCCGGTTTTGAGACGAAATAATACCATTTGGCACAGATTGACCACGAACGAGTAAAATCCAGCGACCAATGTAGTCCCAATCGACGTAGAATAGCTCAAAAGTATCAAATATACATACTAGAACATTAGCGGAATCGATCTATGCCGGTTTTGAGACGAAATAATACAATTTGGCACAGATTGACCACGAACGAGTAAAATCCAGCGACCAATGTAGTCGGTACCAAAATAGTCCGAACCGACGTAGAATTGCTCAGCAGTATCAAATATGCAGACTAGAACATCAGCGGAATCGATCTATGCCGGTTTTGAGACGAAATAATACCATTTGGCACAGATTGACCACAAACGAGTGAAATCCAGCGACCAAAGTGGTCCCAACAGACGTAAAATAGCTCAGCAGTATCAAATATGCCGACTAGAACATCAGCGGAATCGATCTATGCCGGTGTTGAGACGAAATAATACAATTTGGCACAGATTGACCACGAACGAGTAAAATCCAGCGACCAATGTAGTCCGAACCGACGTAGAATAGCTCAAAAGTATCAAATATGCAGTCTAGGACATTAGCGGAATCGATCTATGCCGGTTTTGAGGCGGAATCGATCTATGCCGGTTTTGAGGCGAAATCGATATATGCCGGTTTTGAGACGAAATAATACAATTTGGCACAGATTGACCACGAACGAGTAAAATCCAGCGACCAATGTAGTCCGAACCGACGTAGTATAGCTCAAGTATCAAATATGCAGACTAGAACATTAGCGGAATAGATCTATGCCGGTTTTGAGACGAAATAATACCATTTGGCACAGATTGACCACGAACGAGTGAAATCCAGCGACCAAAGTGGTCCCAACAGACGTAGAATAGCTCAGCAGTATCAAATATGCAGACTAGAACATCAGCGGAATCGATCTATGCCGGTTTTGAAACGAAATAATACAATTTGGCACAGATTGACCACGAACGACTGAAATCCAGCGACCAATGTAGTCCCAACCGACGTAGAATAGCTCAAAAGTATCAAATATGCAGACTAGAACATTAGCGGAATAGATCTATGCTGGTTTTGAGGCGAAATCGATCTATGCCGGTTTTGAGACGAAATCGATCTATGCCAGTTTTGAGATGAAATAATACAATTTGGCACAGATTGACTACGAACGACTGAAATCCAGCGACCAATGTAGTCCCAACCGACGTAGAATAGCTCAAAAGTATCAAATATGCAGACTAGAACATTAGCGGAATCGATCAATTTGGCACAGATTGACCACGAACGAGTAAAATCCAGCGACCAATGTAGTCCGAACCGACGTAGAATAGCTCAAAAGTATCAAATATGCAGTCTAGAACATTAGCGGAATAGATCTATGCTGGTTTTGAGGCGAAATCGATCTATGCCGGTTTTGAGACGAAATAATACCATTTGGCACAGATTGACCACGAACGAGTGAAATCCAGCTACCAATGTAGTCCGAACCGACGTAGAATAGCTCAAAAGTATCAAATATGCAGACTAGAACATTAGCGGAATCGATCTATGCCGGTTTTGAGGCGAAATCGATCTATGCCGGTTTTGAGACGAAATAATACAATTTGGCACAGATTGACCACGAACGAGTAAAATCCAGCGACCAATGTAGTCCGAACCGACGTAGAATAGCTCAAAAGTATCAAATATGCAGACTAGAACATTAGCGGAATAGATCTATGCTGGTTTTGAGGCGAAATCGATCTATGCCGGTTTTGAGACGAAATCGATCTATGCCAGTTTTGAGATGAAATAATACAATTTGGCACAGATTGACTACGAACGACTGAAATCCAGCGACCAATGTAGTCCCAACCGACGTAGAATAGCTCAAAAGTATCAAATATGCAGACTAGAACAGCGGAATCGATCTATGCCGGTTTTGCCACAAAATAATACAATTTGGCACAGATTGACCACGAACGAGTAAAATCCAACGACCAATGTAGTCCCAACCGACGTAGAATAGCTCAAAAGTATCAAATATGCAGACTAGAACATTAGCGGAATAGATCTATGCTGGTTTTGAGGCGAAATCGATCTATGCCGGTTTTGAGACGAAATAATACCATTTGGCACAGATTGACCACGAACGAGTGAAATCCAGCGACCAAAGTGGTCCCAACAGACGTAGAATAGCTCAAAAGTATCAAATATGCAGACTAGAACATTAGCGGAATAGATCTATGCTGGTTTTGAGGCGAAATCGGTCTATGCCGGTCTTGAGACGAAATTGATCTATGCCAGTTTTGAGATGAAATAATACAATTTGGCACAGATTGACTACGAACGAGTAAAATCCAGCGACCAATGTAGTCCGAACCGACGTAGTATAGCTCAAAAGTATCAAATATGCAGACTAGAACATTAGCGGAATCGATCAATTTGGCACAGATTGACCACGAACGAGTAAAATCCAGCGACCAATGTAGTCCGAACCGACGTAGAATAGCTCAAAAGTATCAAATATGCAGTCTAGAACATTAGCGGAATAGATCTATGCTGGTTTTGAGGCGAAATCGATCTATGCCGGTTTTGAGACGAAATAATACCATTTGGCACAGATTGACCACGAACGAGTGAAATCCAGCTACCAATGTAGTCCGAACCGACGTAGAATAGCTCAAAAGTATCAAATATGCAGTCTAGAACATTAGCGGAATAGATCTATGCTGGTTTTGAGGCGAAATCGATATATGCCGGTTTTGAGACGAAATAATACAATTTGGCACAGATTGACCACGAACGAGTAAAATCCAGCGACCAATGTAGTCCGAACCGACGTAGTATAGCTCAAGTATCAAATATGCAGACTAGAACATTAGCGGAATAGATCTATGCCGGTTTTGAGGCGAAATCGATCTATGCCGGTTTTGAGACGAAATAATACCATTTGGCACAGATTGACCACGAACGAGTGAAATCCAGCGACCAAAGTGGTCCCAACCGACGTAGAATAGCTCAAAAGTATCAAATATGCAGACTAGAACATTAGCGGAATAGATCTATGCCGGTTTTGAGGCGGAATCGATCTATGCCGGTTTTGAGACGAAATAATACCATTTGGCACAGATTGACCACGAACGAGTGAAATCCAGCGACCAATGTAGTCCCAACCGACGTAGAATAGCTCAGCAGTATCAAATATGCAGACCAAAAGTATCAAATATGCAGACTAGAACATCAGCGGAATCGATCTATGCCGGTTTTGAGGCGAAATCGATCTATGCCGGTTTTGAGACAAAATAATACAATTTGGCACAGATTGACCACGAACGAGTAAAATACAGCGACCAATGTAGTCCCCGCTTTCGAGCGGCTAAGGCCAACTTTGACCTCAAATATGTCAGAAACCCGACAATTTTTGTAGGACCCATTTGATGTAATTTTAAAGTCAATTAACCAAATAATATACAGGGTGTCGCATTTCAAATAAAGCACTTTTTGGGGTTTGAACGTGCCGACAGCCAGTTTTTTGCAATTTCCTGCTTGAATGTTTCACTTTGTATACCTGGGAACTGTACATTTTTGTATGGTAGGTTTTTGTAAGCTTTAATGATTGCCAGAGTATAAAATGTCGCAAAACTCGCAGGTTATTTTCTAATGACTTTGACGCTCTACAACGGTGAAATGATGCACTATATCCACTCAACTCAGCACATTTCTGGAAATTGTATAGATTGGACTATTTTTCCACTTCAGTGTCATTTTGACATCAATCGTTAAATAACCGAATTATACAAGGTCAAAGCATCAAGTGTCAGAAAAATCACTGTTTTCATCTAGTGAGTTTGGCGCCTTCTGGCGGCCAAACGATGCACTATGATTACTTAAGTAAGCACATTTATGAAAAGCTAACAGTCTAAGCTATCTTTTCACTTCAGTGTCATTTTGACGCCAATTGTCAAATAACCGAGTTATACAAGGCCAAAGTAACCAGTGTCAAACAAATGTAGTGATGGGCGTAAATTTACCATGGCCGGTCATTTACCGGTAAGGTAAGGTAAAATTAGAAAAATAAAATTCAGTGTGACAGTAAAATTTACAAATTTTAACAATAAATTCCAATTTGTCCGGTAAATTTGTGGGTCTAATTGAAATTTGCTTGAAAGATATCATTTTCCTCTCATGGCTGTCATTAATTTCATTAAAGTCATTTTCGGTCAATATTGTCAAAATAAAATCCTGGAAATTAAAGACTGAATAAAAGGCTGTTATGTAGTTTTGACATTAGTCACAGATAACACTGTCAAAATAACTGTCACAAATCTAAAAAGAACACGGCAAGAAAACTTTTCTAAACCCTGATTTTTGCAACTTTCGAGCACAGTTTGACAGTTAGGAACAAAATTGTTTGTCAAACCCACTTAGAGTGAGAAATTGTCCAGTTTTAAGCACATTATTGGAATCCTCATTAAATTTCCTATCCAATAACCTAAAAAAATACTACAAAACTTGGTATAGTCAGGGAGAAAAACGGTGTCAAAGTTTGAACTGACAGAACAGTTTGAAAGAACAGTCAGAGACAAAATCGCCTAAAAAACCAACTTGGAGTAATAAAATGACTGTTTTAAGCACATTTTTGTAATTCTCATTAAATTTCCTATCCAATAACCTGAAAAAACACTACAAAACTTGGTACAGTCAGGGAGAAAAGCGGTGTCAAAGTTTGAACTGACAGAAATACAGTTTGAAAGAACAGTCAGAAACAAAGTCTCCTAAAAACCAACTTGTAGTGATAAAATGACTGTTTTAAGCACATTTTTTGAATTCTCCTTAAATTTCCTATCCAATAACCTGAAAAAACACTACAAAATTTGGCACAGTCAGGCAGAAAAGCGGTGTCAAAGTTTGAAGTGACGAAAACACATTTTGAAAGAACAGTCAGAGACAAAATCGCCTGTAAAACCCACTTGGTGTGAGTAAATGACTGTTTTAAGCACATTTTTAGAATCCTCATTAAATTTCCCATCCAATAACCTAAAAAAACACTACAAAACTTGGTACAGTCAGGGAGAAAAGCGGTGTCAAAGTTTGAACTGACAGAAACACAGTTTGAAAGAACCGTCAGAGACAAAATCGCCTAAAAAACCAACTTGGAGTGCCTAAATGACTGTTCTAAGCACATTTTTGGAATCTTTATTAAATTTCCTCTCCATTAACCTAAAGCACTTCAAAATTTGGTACAGCCAGGGAGAAAAGCGGTGTGAAAGTTCGAACTGACAGAAATACAGTTTGAAAGAACAGTCAGAAACAAAGTCTCCTAAAAACCAACTTGTAGTGATAAAATGACTGTTTTAAGCACTTTTTTTGAATTCTCCTTAAAAACCAACTTGGAGTGCCTAAATGACTGTTCTAAGCACATTTTTGGAATCTTTATTAAATTTCCTCTCCATTAACCTAAAGCACTTCAAAATTTGGTACAGCCAGGGAGAAAAGCGGTGTGAAAGTTCGAACTGACAGAAATACAGTTTGAAAGAACAGTCAGAAACAAAGTCTCCTAAAAACCAACTTGTAGTGATAAAATGACTGTTTTAAGCACTTTTTTTGAATTCTCCTTAAATTTCCTATCCAATAACCTGAAAAAACACTACAAAATTTGGCACAGTCAGACAGAAAAGCGGTGTCAAAGTTTGAACTGACAGAAACACAGTTTGAAAGAACAGTCAGAGACAAAATTGCCTAAAAAACCAACTTGGAGTAATAAAATGACTGTTTTAAGCACATTTTTGTAATTCTCATTAAATTTTCTATCCAATAACCTGAAAAAACACTACAAAACTTGGTACAGTCAGGGAGAAAAGCGGTGTCAAAGTTTGAACTGACAGAAACACAGTTTGAAAGAACAGTCAGAGACAAAATCGCCTAAAAAACCAACTTGGAGTAATAAAATGACTGTTTTAAGCACATTTTTGTAATTCTCATTAAATTTCCTATCCAATAACCTGAAAATACACTACAAAACTTGGTACAGTCAGGGAGAAAAGCGGTGTCAAAGTTTGAACTGACAGAAACACAGTTTGAAAGAACAGTCAGAGACAAAATTGCCTAAAAAACCAACTTGGAGTAATAAAATGACTGTTTTAAGCACATTTTTGTAATTCTCATTAAATTTCCTATCCAATAACCTAAAAAAACACTACAAAATTTGATACAGTTGGGGAGAAAAGCGCTATCAAAGTTTGAACTGACAGAAACACAGTTTGACACAGTTTGAAAAGACAAAAATCGCCTGTAAGACTGACTTGGAGTAAGAAAATGACAGTTTTAAGCACATTTTTGGAATCCCCATTAAATTTTCTATATAATAAGATAAAAAACCCTACATAATTTCGTACAGTCAGGGAGAAAAGCGTTGTCATAGTGTGAACAGACAAAAACGTCATTGACTTTTTAACGCGCTGAGTTGCCAGATGTTTTTCTTTATCATCGAAACACGAGTTTGTCATACATTTTTTTTTAAAGATGTACACAGACTAACACAATAACTAGCTAATAACTACACTCCATTAAATGACCCACTTAAATGATGGGATGTATAAACAAATCTTAAGATTTTAAAAGCAGTGTTGTGCTACAAAACTTGTTAAAAATCGGGATTATGTGGGTCATGTGCATCCGTTAACTAACTGTGTGTGAAAATGAGAACGCAATAATCTGCAACTACTCGTTTAGCAAAACGAATGCAGTTTGAAAACGATATAACCGCTAAATTCATAACGTAGACTATAAGTGTCTGACAACGTGACAACACTGCAACGATGTTTTTCCCTACTAGACTTTCTATAGAGGTTTCTGTCTCTGTCTCGCGCATGCTTTACCATTGGTTCGTTTCGCTCTTACCACACCGGTTAATAGCAGAAAAAATCACTTACCGCTAATCTTAGACCATGAGATACCATGCAAGCATCCGCTGATACGTAAACCACCCTGTTTTGACCATCGTCAAAAATAAACGCTCTAGCAAACTGTCTCAAATGGATTCCGCATCCTTTTTGGGTCAACTTGGCGTAGCCCATCTGAAATAAGCAAATAACCCTGATATCAGTTTTTGTCAAGTTATTCCATTACTTTTACCTACAAAAGTAATTTCGGCAGAAGGTCCGGTCATATCAGCTCTGCCCACTCCAACTTGGTAAGCACACAGACATTGTGGCAGGAGGAAAACCGTTAAAATGACTACTGGGAGCCATAGGAAAGTGCATAATCTTGACATAACTGAAATGACGTAATATTTTTAAAGTTAAATTTGAAATTCACAAAGACCTTATATCTAAATTTGACGAATAAAGTCACAGAAGATTTCGTATTTGCAACAAAGGACAGAACAGACATAAGACCAAAATGGTAACTAATCTGCCAGCTGTTATTGTTTCAGAACAGAACGCTTTGGTTTATTTTTTTAATAAATCAATCCGTCATCTTTAAAGGTTACGACTAGAAAATCACTAAAATCGTGAAAAAAAAACCATTTAAGAAGCAAAATTATTTTCCTCAAAAAAGCACAAAACTCTTTCAGAGATGCGAATTTTTTTACTTATTTTGAGTTCAAGTTCTAGACATTTTTTGAAGATTTTAAACTGCTTTAATAAATAAATAAAATGCTTTTATTTCAACAACAATAAGTTACAGAAATGTGTTGAAATACAACAAATGGTTTGAATTAAAACTTTACTCAACAACGCAAAAGAACTAGTCGACACAAAGAAAAAAGCAAATTTACAATTATTATTAGTACAATTATTATTACCTAAAATAATTTTAAATAAATGCACATAATATAAGCGTGCACTGCTATACCGAAAGTACCTCTTTCTTATTTATTATTATGCCAAGGAACTCCTGCAGTGAATACGATTCAACATCACATAAAAGCATACGAGTATACGAAAGATTTTAGACTGTTTTGAAAATTTTCAAAATTTGTTTGAACTACTTGACGAGCATTTGGAAGGTTTTGGAATGTTTTAGAGGCATTTGGAAACTCTCTAGACGGTTCTACAGTTTTTTGGGAGCTTTAGACTGTTTTGAAATCTACTGGGAGCTTCTAGACTAGTTGAAGAGCATTTGGAATCTTTTAGACTATTCTAAAAGTTTATAGATTGTTTTGAAAGGCTTCCAACTGCTTTAGAAGCATTTTGGAGTTTCTGTAGTGTTTTGAAATCTTTTTAGACTACTTTAGGAGCATTTGGAAGTTTTCTGGAGAGTTTAAAAAGCGTTGCAGATTTTAGACTGCTTTTAAAGAATTTGGATACTCTCTGGACCGTTCTACAAACTTATGGAAGCTTTTAAACTGCTTTAGAAGCATACGGAAGCTCTTAGACGGCATTGAAATTTTTTGAGAGCTTCTAGACTAGTTGAAGATCTTTTGGAAGCCTTTAGAGTGTTCTAAAAGCTTTTGGAAGCTTCTAGACTATTTTGGAAGGCTTTCGACTGCTTGAGAAACTTTTGGAGTGACAAATTTTGGAGTTTCTGTAGTGTTTTAAAACCTTTTTAAACTACTTTAGGAGCATTTGGAAAGTGTTTAAAAAGCATTGACGGTTCTGGACTGCTTTTTAAATATTTTGAACCTTGTAGATGGTTCTAGAAACTTTTGAAACCTTTTAAACAGCTCTAAAAGCATACGGAAACTTTTAGACTGTCTTGAAATGTTTTGAGAGCTTCTAGACTGATCTAAAAGCTTTTGGAATGCTTTCGACTGCTTTAGAAGCATTTTGTAGTTTCTGTAGTATTTTGAAATATTTTTAGACTACTTTAGGAGCATTTGGAAGTTTTCTAGAGAGTTTAAAAAGCATTGAAGGTTTTACACTGCTTTAGAAGCATACGGAAGCTTTTAACTGTCTTAGAGTTTTTTGAGAGCTTCTAGACTAGTTGAAGATCTTTAGGAACCCTTTAGAGTGTTCTAAAAGCTTTTGGAAGCTTCTAGACTGTTTTCGGCTGCTTGAGAAGCATTTTGGAGTTTCTGTAGTGTTTTAAAACCTTTTTAAACTACTTTATCAGCATTTGGAAAGTGTTTGAACAGTTTAAAGAGCATTGACGGTTCTGGACTGCTTTTAAAATATTTGAAACCTTGTAGATGGTTCTAGAAACTTTTGGAACCTTTTAAACTGCTCCAAATGCCTTGGGAAACTTTAAGACTGTCTTGAAAAGTTTTGAAAGCTTCTAGACAGTTCTAAAAGCTTGTGAAAGGCTTTCGACTGCTTTAGAAGCATTTTGGAGTTTCTGTAGTACTTTGAAATCTTTTTAAACTACTTTACTAGCATTTGGAAGTTTTCTGGAGAGTTTAAAAAGAATTGAAGGTTTTACACTGCTTTTAAAGCATTTGGAAACTTTTGGACCGTTCTACAAATTTATGGAAGCTTTTAGACTGCCTTGAAATTTTTTGAGAGCTTGTAGACTAGTTGAATATCTTTTGGAAGCCTTTAGAGTGTTCTAAAAGCTTTTGGAAGCTTCTAGACTGTTTTGGAAGGCTCTCGACTGCTTGAGAAGCATTTTGAAGTTTCTGTACTGTTTTAAAACCTTTTTAGACTACTTTAGGAGCATTTGGAAAGTGTTTGAACAGTTTAAAGAGCACTGACGGTTCTGGACTGTTTTTAAAGCATTTGAAACCTTGTAGATGGTTCTAGAAACTTTTGGAACCTTTTAAACTGCCCTAAAAGCATACGGAAACTTAGACTGTCTTGAAATGTTCTGAGAACTTCACGACTGTTCTAAAAGCTTTTGAAAGGCTTTCGACTGCTCGTTTAGCAATAATTATACCTGTTAAAAATTATTTACAACATAGGAAAATTATTTTATAAGCAGTTTAAAACTTACATCCAATTTCGTCCAGATCTGTATCACGAAAATACTTAAACTGAAGTGGTTTGTGCCAATCTACCGGTAAATATGTTTTAAAACCGGTTTAAACAAGTTAATCACAAATGCAAGTTCAAGTATGTGGCTCTAATTAATAACTTACAAGGAAATCATCTGATCAAGCATTTCAAGATAAATAAACATACCTAAAAACTGTGACGTACAATCCAAATATCGAATGAAATTGTTATTTTAGTTTGTTCATGAAATTTGAGACACCCTGTATATTAACAAACTATTTAAAAATACAACCGAAAAGAATATCTACAAAATTCGTGTTCTGCAATTTTTTGCAAAAATCTCAGATATGGAAGTTAAAAAGGTGGTCAAAATTACGAAAAAAGAATATTAATTTTAAATTAAATTCAAATTAAATTGTCTCAACACGTAACAAAAATGTGTGGTTAACGTTCCTTTCCCCAACATTGGCTAAGTTGAGTTTAAGGACAACTTAGATAAGTTTAGTTTAGACTGTGTTATTTTGCACCTGATCTGTCACATTCAAACCTTAACTTTGCTTAAGTTGTACCTACTTAAAATCAACTTGGAAGTGTCGGGGAAACAGGCATTAGTGTTATGAGAAGAAGGACTTCCAAAAAACTGAATTTACTAAGTTGTAACTCGTGAAACTCCGTTCCACTGAATGTTACGGAAAAAAGTATAGTTACATGATTTAAGAAGCTGTTACTTGGCTTTTCAATGGTTCTCAAACGAACTTTGTAACTGGAATAATTACAGAAAAACAGCCGGTCAAAAGTGAAACTTCTTTGAGTCACTTTGCCAAAAACTGAGTTTACCAAGTTGTAGCTCATGGAACTTTGTTCCAGTGAATGTTACGGAAAAAAGTATAGTTATATGATTTAAGGAGCTGTTTCTTGGCTTTTCAATGGTTTTCAAATGAACTTTTTAACTTTCATATTTACAGAGAAACAGCTGGTCAAAGGTGAAACTTCATTGAATTACTTTAACAAAAACTGAGTTTACCATGTTGTAGCTTATGAAACTTCCTTCCAGTGAACGTTACGGAAAAAAGTATAGTTACATGATTTAAGGAGCTGTTTCTTAGCTTTTCAATGGTTCTCAAACGAACTTTGTAACTGGAATAATTACAGAGAAACAGCCGGTCAAAGGTGAAATTTCTTCTTTGAGTTACTTTGCCAAAATCTGAGTTTACCAAGTTGTAGCTTATGGAACTTCGTTCCAGTAAATGTTACCGAAATAAGTATAGTTACATGATTTAAGGAGCTGTTTCTTAGCTTTTCAATGGTTCTCAAATGAACTTCGTAACTGTCATAATTACAGAGAAACAGCCGGTCAAAGGTGAAACTTCTTCTTTGAGTTACTTTAAAAAAAACTGAGTTTACCAAGTTGTAGCTTATGGAACTTCCTTCCAGTGAATGTTACGGAAAAAAGTATAGTTACATGATTTAAGGAGCTGTTTATTGGCTTTTCAATGGTTCTCAAACGAACTATCTACCTGTAATAATTACAGAGAAACAACTGGTCAAAGGTGAAACTTCTTTGAGTTACTTTAACAAAAACTGAGTTTACCAAGTTGTTGCTTATGAAACTTTATTCCAGTGAATGTTACGGAAAAAATTATGGTTACATTATTTAAGGAGCTGTTTCTTGACTTTTCAATGGTTCTCAAACAAACTTTGTAACTGTAATAATTACAGAAAAACATCCGGTCAGAGGTGAAATTTCTTCTTTGGGTTACTTTGCCAAAAACTGAGTTTACCAAGTTGTTGCCTATGGAACTTTGTTCCAGTGAATGTTACGGAAAAAAGTATAGTTACATGATTTAAGAAGCTGTTTCTTGGCTTTTCAATGGTTCTCAAACGAACTTTTTAACTGTGATAAGTACAGAGAAACAGCCGGTCAAATGTGAAACTTCTTCTTTCAGTTACTTTGACAAAAACTAAGTTTACCAAGTTGTAGCTAATGGAGCTTTATTCCAGTGAATGTTACGGAAAAAAGTATAGTTACATGATTTAAGGAGCTGTTTCTTGGCTTTTCAATGGTTCTCAAACGAACTTTCTAACTGTAATAATTACAGAGAAACAACTGGTCAAAGGTGAAACTTCTTTGAGTTACTTTAACAAAAACTGAGTTTACCAAGTTGTTGCCTATGGAACTTTATTCCAGTGAATGTTACCGAAAAAATTATAGTTACATGATTTAAGGAGCTGTTTATTGGCTTTTCAATGGTTCTCAAAAGAACTTTTTAACTGTGATAAGTACAGAGAAACAGCTGGTCAAAGGTAAAACTTCTTCTTTGAGTTACTTTGCCAAAAACTGAGTTTACCAAGTTGTAGCTCATGGAACTTTCACTTTTTTGACTCACCCTGAACACCAAAGACCACCTGGGTGATTTTGGAGCAGACCACTTGAAAGAGGAGAGAAAAACCGGCATTTTGTTAGTGGTTTAAGGTTGATGTGCATCAAAAAACAGACGAGCTATAGATAATAGTGTTTTTGTGCAAAAAATGGTGTTTTTGGTCCCCAAAATTAATTTGGTAGATAATCTCCTAAATCGGTAGAGATACGGAAAAAGTGCAAAGAATGAACATTACGTAAAACAGATCAGGAAAATCAAATCTGGACTTTAAACTGACGAATTCCTCTGAAACTACACCCAGGGTGGCCAAACTTACACAACTTTAAATTTTTTGACTCACCCTGTATACACCAAAAGCCACTAAGGTAATTTTATTTTCGAGTACACCACTGGAAAAAGGGGAAAAAATGTAATTTTTGGAGTGGTTTACTGTTGCTGTATCTCAAAAAATAGCCCAGCTATAGACAGACAAAATTTGAGGCAATGTTTCAGAAAAATGGTAATTTTGGTCTCCAAAATCGATTTTGTGGAATATTTCTTAATTTAGTAGAGATACGGAAAAGGTGTAATAGATGAATATTGCGTAGAACAGATCAAGGAAACTAAATTTGCACTTTAAACCGACAAATTTGTTCTGAAACTGCATACAGGGTGACCAAACAAAAAAACATCAATTTTTTTAATCACCCTGTACATCAAAAGCTACTAAAGTAATTTTTAAGCACATTACTGGAAAAAATGGCGTTTTCAGAGTGGTTTACTGTTGCTGTACCCCAAAAAGCAGCTGAGCTATAGACAGACAAAGTTTGAGGCACTTTTTTTAAAAAGAAAAGGTGTTTTTGATCCCCAAACTGAATTTTGTGCAATATTTCCTAACCTAGAAAAGATACGAAAAAAGTGCAAAGGATGAAAATTGCGTAGAATAGATCAGGAGAATTGAATCTGTATTTTAAACTGTCAAATTCTTACTAAAGCGACATACAAATGATTTAGTAGAACAAAACCACGTTCCTGCTGTTTAAGCATAGAAATTACTTACTTTTGAATGTAGCATGCTTAAAAATAACCAGTCCCCGTTATTAATAGCATTTTCGGTGCTGTATGAATGTAAACTGCTAGATCAACAACGTTCTACCACTACTTTCACTCTGATGCATCTTAAACAGTGTAAAAGAAACCTAATCAACCCATCACATACACATGCAACAAGTAACTGTGCCGGCAATTAAGTCAACACATTATGAAAGTGAAAACCAAACCGTATTATTACATCGAACCTGATGACGTGCTTTATACAGGTTGACCAAGTTTAGTAAAAATGTAAATTTAATACTAAAATAATGATTATTATTTAATAAGCGTTGGAGTATTAAATTTCATCATAGTTCTGTCCTGTGTGTGTCTTTAAGATAAGTTTTTCCTTTGTTGACATTTGACAGTTATCACTGTCATTTATAAATCACACTAAATATTGGAAAAACGGACATGAAAGTCGTTTTATTTGTCAAAATTCCAATAAAAAGTGCATTCAGATAAAAAATCTTTAGATAAATCAGTTTTTAGATATTTTTGGTTTTAAGTGCACCAAAAAGAAAATTCCACAAAAAAGTTTGTTATTTTTTAAATGTACTGTGATGGGCTAGTAATTAATTTCGAAACTTTCTTTTGAAAGAACTGGAATAATTAATTTCTTACATTACTATTTTGACCACCCTGTAGATGAGGAGGTTCCGTTAATTTGCGCCATAGGCGGTTCAATGTGCTTTAGGGTACTACGTAGTTATACGTTTGAGTCATTCAGTGCAAAATTATGTTTTAGTTAACCAGAAGTTTAACTGAACTTTATTAAACTGACTTTTAGCACCAATGTTTATTGTTAGTAAATCTTATTCGCTCACTGGTTTGTTTTAAGCAAATTTTAACTTTATTGACATGAAATACGTTGATTTTGATTCAATTCCAACAATGTGTCAACAGGTAAAAGAAGAGCAGAAAAATGTGTTAAAATGATTGAACCGGCTAATTGCCCAGACATTTGAAAAGAAGACGAACTGATAAACGGAAGAATGTGTTGAAATGACCGAGATAGCTAATTGCCTAGAAAATGCAAAAGAAAACGAACTGACAGGGCCGTATTTACGTACAGGATGGACAACTAAGAATGCGAGGTACTGTATCTAGGAAACCAAAAATGATTCATGTTTGAAACAAAAACTTTATTAAGTAATATGGCCATAAAGAATGCATCTAAAAAATTTTTGTGATACCAGCGTTGCCGCATCTACATGAAATCAGGGGCAACAGCGGATTTTCGTTCGACAACCCTAGTAACTCATTAATTTTTAATATGTCTCTCTAAGTGACGTCGTTTTCGAGATATTGACTGTTAAACATTGGAATTTTCACTGTTTGGAAGGTTGTAGCAGGCAAACGGTTGAAGATAGAGCAAAACGATTTACATGTTCATATCTATCTTATAAAAAAACAAATAAAATATCCAAAATTTTAGATGTTTTGAAAATTTTGAAAATACAACCGTAAATTAGATCTCAAAAAAAGTAAGATAGGAACATGTAAACCGTGTTGATCTATCTTCAACCGTTCGTCTGCAATAGCCTTCCAAGTAGTGAAAAATTCCAACCAACAACACAACGAACTCAAATTTATCAAAGTGATCTCTTCCTTTCTGTTGATGATGTTCTCGTGCTTAAAGATCTCAATGGCTTCTCTAGTTAATATCCAAAATCTCCACCTCTTCTAAACGAATATCGTGCCCTCTAGATAGTGCATGTTCTGCCACCGCTGATTTCTCGGTCTGTCTCAAGCCTGCAACTTCTCTTGTGCTCTGCTATTCTCGTATTGACACTACGTTTAGTCGTCCCAATATATCCTCCTATAATCCTCCCCAATATCTCCACAGCTGCATAGGATGTACCACTGAGACCCATCGTTAGTGTCATGGGAAGCCGTTAGTATGAGATAGCAAAGTACCTTCAACCAAAAATAGGAAATACAGACTTCATAGAAATTGCATGCCTTAACTCTATCTCCAGCGTGACGTTCTTGTGAGTTTTGATGTTGTTTCTTTATTCACTCTGGTACCTATCAAAATGGCTATGTAGCAGATAGAACGAGAATTTCCACTAGGCATCGCCAAATTGTTCAGACACTGCCTAACCACCACTTACTTCCAATAACAGGGGGAATTCTTCTAACAGAATGATGGTGTAGCAATGGGCACCCCTCTCAGTCCGGTAATAGCAAACTATTTTATGGAAACATGCGAACTAAATACTCTGGCCACCGCTCCAAAGAAACCAAAGTGCTGGTTTCGATACGTTGACGATACCTTTGTAGTTTGGAGCCACGGTGAAGACGAAATGCAGCAATTCTTGGTACATCTAAACTCCATAGATCCAAGAATTCAATTTACTAGGGAGACCGAAAAAGAAGGACGTCTACCTTTCCTGGATGTAATGGAGACAAGGAAACCTGATGGAACATTGGCCCACACGGTGTATCGAAAACCAACACATACGGACCGTTACCTCAATAGTGCTTCTAATCATCATCCTAGCCAAAAACGAGGAGTAATCAAAAACTTATCGAAACGGGCAAGAAGGATTTGCGAAGGGTTGTTGGATGGAACGGATACAGTAGACAACAATTTAACATAGCCACTCGTCCAAGAAACAACGAACTACGTAGACAACAGACGGGGGATGTTGAAGAGAAAGTTGGTCGAACTTGCTGACGTAATGGAAGGATTTTAGAGAAGCACAAGTTCAAGGCGGTCTTTAAACCAACCCGCACGATTCAACAGAGTCCCAGATCGGCGAAGGACCAACGGGATCCTTGGATATTGGAACGACTAAACGTAGTGTCAATACGAGAATAGCAGAACACAAGAGAAGTTGCAGGCTGGGACAGACCGAGAAATCAGCGCTGGCGAACATGCACTTTCTAGAGGGCACGATATTCGTTTTGAAGAAGTGGAACTTTTGGATGGATTACAACGTTACTATACTAGATTAACTAGAGAAGCCATTGAGATCTTTAAGCACGAGAACATCATCAACAGAAAGGAAGCGATCACCTTATTAAATCCGGAGTAGAAACGAACCTTGCGCCAGACATCGTGCAACGTAAAATTCACCAGGTAATAATGGAGTGTGTTGTAACTTTATAATTGCAGTGGCAACATTGTTACGTCGTTTCAGACTGTCAAGCGTCAGTTTGCTTTCTTTTCTTGGTTAGGTTAAGGTTTTGACAGTAGAGTAGAGTAGAAGTAACGCGGGAGTTAGCCGGCATTGTTGCCTGATCATCCCAATTATTAATAAATAATTTACTAAATCTGTAATATACAATTCACCAGTGTTTTTGAAATAAATTCCCTCGGGCAGCAGTAAGCCCGACAGAGTGTTCCAACTCTATTTACTTAATCGAGCAAAATTGTCCAGTGACAGAACTTCAATAATAATCCCGTAATTCATGGAACATACATGGAAAACTTCTGGAAAATGTTAAGTTACAAAAATTTTAGAAAACATGATGTTCTACGAAAACTTACGAGGAAAATTTTGCACTCAAGGACGTCACAAGGGAGTTATTTCTCGAAAACTCCGACTGGTGAGATTCCTGTTACGGTTCAATTTCTCCCTTAGGAACTTACGTTATGTTTTCATAATATTGCTGTTTTTTAATTGTTTACTATTGTAGTTTGAGGTTAGGTCATTTCATTCTAAATTAGTTTTGTTTTTCTAAGTCAGTTCATAGATGGCGACCTATTTTTTATGTCCTTTAGTCAACTGGTTAATTTAATTTTGCTGCTGTCAATGTGGCTGTCCTTGGCTGTCAGTTTAATTTGTTTGCTATTTCCGGTATTTTGTTGTCTCATGAAGGGAAAGTGTGTTCTGGAACATTCTTTTGGCTTCGCAAACTCCCATCTCGCTTCGCGGTTCTGTCCTGGATATTTAAGCGCAGGGAGGTCTTTTTGACGCTCTCTTGACCACTATCTTTCGCTGCAGTAAGCCAACTTAAACGACTCTTTGTTACACACTTGTTGAGGATTTTGCGAGTTTTAAGTGTTGTCGCTTATGCCGATTTGTAGTGCTTTCTTCTGCGGTAGGGGTAAGTTTCGCTCAGGTTAGAGTTTTTTTTCGCTCTTGTTTAAGATCAACTAATGGTATCTATAGCTTCTTTTGGTACAGCCAAAGTCCTTATTCATTCATATCTTTGCTTTCTAAAGGTTCTTGGTTAGGGCAAAACGCCAGGGTTGGCGAAGCCCGTAGGGTCTCACATCTGGGTCCACAACCACCTGAACTACCTGAATCTGAATTGTAGCCTGAACAGATTACCGTAGATTCCCATTGCACAGTTTGGTGGTAGGACAGGGATTCATCTTGGGGTTGATCCATCTTGGACTTCCTAAATCTAGTCGAGTTGTCAGACAAGCTTATTTACCTAACCTAACTAACCACTTATAATAAGTTCCCCCTATAACTGGTAATTCTTGCGGTCATCTGCATTGATAGTATTGAATTTCTACCGTTGATTGAGATACCTATTGGAGCTGCTTTGACTTACCTATTTGTTGATAACTTGGACGTGCTCTGTCCTGAGCTATAAGAGAAGCTTCTTGCAGACCGTGACCAATGATTTCTTTGGTTCCCTAGACTTTCCTCGTGGTCGTTTACCATTAATCTTTCCCTCCACAATAAGTTTTTCCTGCCCATTAGTTCTCCTTGAGATGTGTTCAAAATTTCGTAGGTATGATTGGTTTATCCTGGTTGATAGCCTTGTGGTGACTTTTAGTTTCTTAAGGATTGACACGTTAGTACGATTTTCTGTGTATGATATTCGCAGCATTCTTCTGTAGGCCCACAGTTCAAGGAAGTGTAATTATTTTGTGGATATATTTTGCTCTGTAATACTTTGGATCAGAAGACTATCAGAACATCCGACTTAGTTCCTGTTCACTTAAAGTCGGTGGCGCTTTGAACCCCTGAGTTAGTCGAGTTTGCACACGTGTCAATAGAGCTAGTTCACTGATCCAAAGTTTAACTGTTACATTTCAATTTATTGCTTTGTCACTTACATTTAATCACATGCTCTAAACCAACTTTTAGGTGTAGCAGTCCCTAAAAAAAATGTCAACTTTTTGTATTTGTTTCCCTTGACAGAGTTGAGGAAAAGCCTAAAGGAAAAACTGTAGCTAGTTTAATTCTCTATCAACAACTTGGAGAGACATTTTGTGCTCATAGGCGTCATAAGTGAGATATTTGCTTAATAAAGTTTAGAGAGCACAGATGAGTGACTGAATGTCTACTCTCTCTCATTTCTATTTAACAATCTTTGCTCATCTAATCCTGGACATAGGCTTCCATTTGTTTTCTCCACTTCAATCTATTTGTGCTGTTCGTTACCCAATTCTTCCGATCCTTTTATTGGTGTCGTCAATCAATCTTTTCTGTGGTCGTCCGATACTTCTCTGAAAAAGCCTGGGTCTCCATTGCAGTAACTGCCTTATCTATCTTCTAACATAACCTAACCCAATACCATATTAGAGTGGCACTACATCTTCCACTATTGTTCAAGCTCGTGTGTCTTGAAGTGATTCTGAAGGGTGATTCAAGCATAATCCATTCTATTGCTCTTTGTGCTTTTCGACCAAGCGGCTTTTACAGTTAATAATGTTGTTTCCATTGCATATGTCAGAACAGGAAGGATACAATTGTTGAAGACCTTAGAAGAAAAATTGTATCTAGTTTAATTCTGTACCAAAGCCTCAGAGAGACATTTTACCTTTAAAGACCTCAGAAGGAATATATTTCCCTAGGAAGCTTTAGAGAGCACAGAGTGCCTGAATCTCTACTTACGTAACTTCATTCGGCCACATGGCAAAATTCAGTAGAATGTTAGGAAACAAAAATGGGAGTGGGAGTGGGAAATTTGGTTTTCTACAAAAACCTAAGAGATACATTTTTCCCGTAAGGACGTCAGAAGGGAGTTTTTGGTTGAATATTCAGAAAAGTCCAGTGAGTCCCTAAAAAACAGTTTCATCCTTCTGTATTTTTTTCTTTTGACAGAATTGAGAAAAACCTTGGAGAGACATTTTAAAGACGACAGAAAGCAGTTATTTTTTGAAAACTCTAATCCTAAAAACAATTTGAACCTTCTGTAATTTTTTGCACGACATAATTGAAAAAAATGTCTAAAGGACATTTCACATTCTAATAAATTACAGGGTCTCCCATTGAAAAAAAAAGTTTACGTCAAAAAGTACGTTTCTGCTTCACTCTGTATACAAGTAAATTGTCATTGAAAAGCCACTTTCCAAACTATAGACTTTGTATCTGAAACTTTATTCTCTGAAATGTATGGGGCCGGAGATATTTACACTTTTAATAGAGTTGGGACTCCCTGGATTCATAAGTATCTCGAAAACAAGTCACTTGATTGCGACTTTACTTACTTTAGTAGAAATTTATGGAACCAAAAAAAACCTAGTTAAAAGTTCTCAGAATGGCAGATAAGTAGTATTATAAAATATAAAACAAACAAATACCTTTCTACAAGTGTTTACTAAACGAGGTTCAATGGCATGATGAATGAACACAACATGCAATAATTAGTCATCCTATGTCCAATCTAGTGATTGCATCTGCCCGAATAATGTATCGGGCGTTTGTTGTTGCGTTGGCTCGTTGCCCGGGAGTTGGCAATACTGCCGAACGACAGATGACAGACAAATGCTATTGACGTTTGTTTTTGTGTTGGTGTGTTGGCAAGACTCTTTGGTCTTTGTTAAAGAAAATAATTTAATATTTTGTAAAAAGTATTAATCTTTGTATTACATATCATTTATAGTGTTTCAATTGCTTTATTTTGATTTGCTCATAAGTGCATAATAATGGCCGCATTCGTTTTCACGTTCCATAGAGCAAAAAAAGCAAACATGACGTCATGAAGACGTAATTTGACAAAACCATAATTTAACCAACTGTCAAATTACGTCATTGTGATGTCACATTGGCTTTGCTCGCCCCATGGAGCGAGAAAACGAATGCGGCCATTGCTTATGTTGACGAAAGTTCACAAAAATAACCAAATAATACAGATTATTCCAGGTCAAATGGTTAACACAAAGAACAATGCAACAAAATGTGAGGACCACAGACTAATCAGCCTCATGAGTCAAACACTGAAGATATTGCTTAAGATTATCCTCTACAGAATATCAATTTGCGAAAGAAACCTCGGATCCACACAATTTGGATTCAGTCGAGGTTTAGGCACGAGAGAAGGATTAGTTGCCACTCAAGTACTAATTCAGAACTGCAATGATCAGAGAAAGGACATAATGCTGTGTTTCATCGATTATGAAAAGGCGTTCGACAGAGTCCAACATCATAAACTGATCCAAATCCTTAATAGATTGGACATAGACCAAAAAGACATCCGCTGCATTCAAAGCCTATACTGGAACCAAATGGCTGAAGTCAGAGTTGGTAACGATCTCACAGAAGCAAGACCAATTTGTAGAGGGGTCAGACTAGGATGTGTTCTCTCCCTACTTCTCTTCAATTTATATTCTGAAGCCATCTTTCAGGAAGCCCTAGAAGAACGCAACGTGGGCGTTAAGCAAGCGAATGGTATATGGGTCAACAATATTCATTCTGCGGACGACACAGTTCTAATTGCAGAAAACATGGAGGATTTGCGGAATATGCTTGGGACTGTCGGGGAATGCAGTAAGAACATGGGCCTCAATATCAATACCAAGAAGACTAAATTTATGATAATTGCTCGAAAGCCAAAAGAATTTCAAAACTCAAGCCTAACATATGAGCATCAACCAATAGAGCGAGTAAATACATTTAAATATCTAGGAACGTGGCTGTGTGAAAACTGGATTGAAAATGCCCGCAGGGCGTTCATGAAATTCAAAAAAGTGCTCATCAATACTGATTTTGATCTTGGCTTGAGAATTAGATTTGTCAAATGCTATGTCTGTACAGTGTTGCTTTATGGCATGGAGGGATGGACACTGAAGATGAGCACTATGAACAAGCTGGAAGCATTCGAGATGTGGGTCTATAGGCGTGTAGTGAGGATTCCATGGACTGCAAGAAGAACCAACGACGAGGTCTTGGGAATAATCAATAAAGACCGCGAACTGTTAGACACCATTAAACGTCGAAAAACAGCATACCTGTGCCACGTAATACGCAACGAGAGGTACCAATTCCTGCAATTGATAATTGAGAGGAAGTGTGAGGGAAAGAGAGGAATCGGCAGGAAAAAGATGTCATGGCTCCCCAACGTTAGGCAGGGAACAGAACTGAGGACAATGCAAGAAGTAATGCATACCATACATAATAAACAAGAGTGGACAAATGTGATCGCACACATTCATTAATGGACACAGCAGAAGAAGAATAAGGTTCCAGGTCATCTGGCCTTTATTTTTGGTAAACTAACCTTATTCATTTTATCTTAAGTGACCACAAGTGCTTCTAACTTTGTCATACAAGTGTGATAAAAGAAAAACCGACCATAGGAAAACCGTGGAACTGATAGAGAAACAATGATAATTGCACAGGCGAGACAAAAACTCGCTCGACTAAAACTCTTTTAAAAGATCATTTCATTGACTATCCATCATATAATGGAGCCCATACATACCTTATCAGTCAAATAAGGTAGTTATTCAGGTTCAAAGAAAACAAGAAAACTATCTTTTTTATTTGTATTCAACAGAAGCCATTTCCGACAGATCTAACTGTTAATTGTCATTATAAACCAATTAGTTAACAACTTTTTTGAATTATAACAGGATATTATAAACCAAGGTTTAGACAGAAGCATTTTTTGACCGCATGTCGTTGAGTTCTTAGCGCGACTGAGGATTTCTACTCACATATAATGGATTTCGTAAAATCGGCTGGAAATGAAGTTTTGGGTATGGACGGTACCTCTCCCTTTAAAAAACATAATGACATAACCTGGAATGAAGAACTACAACATCAAAGAACAACAAAGCAAAAAGCATCAGAAATTGCTAAACACGAAAGACCTAGATGATAGTACAACCTACAAGAGAGAACAGACTAAATTTAAGAACATGATAAAGAAGAACAAAAACAACACCTGGGAAAGAAAATGTATTGAAGCGAACAGCTACCTAGGAGGAACAAGATCATCGGAAGCTTGGAAATTAACCATCCAACCAATCCAGATGAGCAAATGGTACCAACCTTACTCACTCAAACTCAAAGAAGACAGAGTGCCATATCTTACAAACTCTCCAAAAGCGTATCAAGCACAGGGCCCACGAGTGGACGTTAGCGAAGCGTCTATAGGAAAAGCAATTGAATCGATAAAAAAGCTAGCGGACCAGAAGGAATACCAGCGGAATTACTGAAATTTGGGAGAGCAAAACTCAAAGCATATAAGGGAACTGTTTACCAGATATATTAAAGGGGAAAGAATTCCCTCTAAATGGAACGAAACGTGGATTACCCCGATTCACAACAAAGGAAACAAAGAAGATTAGAAGAAGAAGAGTACAGTCCTCTGGAAATTGAAGAACAAGCTGGTTTTCGAGCCGGCCGCTCTTGTCTGGACCACATATTTAGCCTTGTCCGACTAAATGAAAAGAAAGTCGCCAGGAACAGAGAGACGTATCTTCTGTTTGTCGATCTTACAAAAGCATACGACACCGTACCCGGTCAAAAACTATGCCAAGTACTAGAGAGGTCCCGAATTAATGTCACGTTAATAGTTTCGGTCAGACTATACGACCATTCTACATCTAAGATCAAATTGAAAAACAAAATCTCAGACAGCTTTCCAGTTACGAAGGGCTGTCTCTCTTCCACACTATTTAAAATATATCTGAACGATGGGGCGATGGAGAAGATCATGTAGTGGGATGGGCATACAAATAAGTGATGACAGAACCTTATACACCCTGCACTTTGCAGATGATCAGGTTGTTATCGCACAAGACAAAGAGGACTTAGAGTATATGACAAGAAAGGTATTAAAAGAGTACGAAGAATCGGGGCTGTCGGTAAACCGTTCCAAAACCAAATAAATATGTATTTGGAGATGACAGAGATGACCTTCACCCACAAGGAAACGAAACGATAAGCTGCTGTACTGAATATACATACCTGGGGACAAAAATTGTTAATGGAGGTCGTGCAGAGAAAGAATTAGAGGACCGAATTATAAAAGGGATAAAGGTGATAGGCTACCTGAACTCGATTCTGTGGTCCAAATGTATCTCTCGAGAAAAGAAGCACCTCTTATACCACTCAATATTCAAAAGTATAGTGCTGTACGGATGTGAAACCTGGCAATTAAGAACAAATTTAGATCGCCATCTACTATCTTTAGAAAGGGCGTAGATCAGCAGGAAGGTCGAGATTGGAAAAATAACGAAAGACAAAATTAGGGAACTTATGAAGGTAGAGATAACTATAGAAGAAGAGATCCAACGTAGACAACTAATATGGTATGAACTTGTGGAGAAGATGGAAGATACTAGAATACCTAAGCAGATCCTCAAATGGACGCCGACAGAAAAGAGGAAGACCCAGGGCGACATGGACCGGCGGAATAGAAAAAGCTATGTCAGAACGAAACCTGCAACTAGGGGACTGGGAAGACAGAAGAGGCTGGATGCTAGGAACTGGAAGACGCAGGACGCTATGAAACCGGCGATATACAGTGTGTCCCAAATTGGTTCTAGATGTATTGGGATCTCTGTAACCGTAAGAGCTACAGAGTCGGTTAAATGGGGAAACTTTTAGAGAATTTTATGCGAAACTTATTTCCGGTTTCCAACCGGAATTTTTTTTCACTAAATTTGGTTAATACTTGGTAGGTGATATCGGTCGTCGAATTTCAATGATAAACATTCTCAAAAATAAATAAATAACATAACTACAAATCATATAAACGAAAAAATGTTTAGAAAAATGCACATTTCTTAAAATCTGGCAACACTTTGCAAATCCAATAGGATTGCTACTATTGAAAAGGCTGAATTATCTAAAATAATTTATTAAAAATAATGCAAACATATGTCAGACTTTGATACTGTTTTTGTTTAACGTCGAATTGTGTGACTGAAATAAATAATTTTCAATATTTCAAAAATCCCAAAAAAAATTTAAGAAATGTTTGGTATTAATTTTTAAAATTGGTAAACTGAACTAATTAATAATAATTATTAAAAATAATCTAGCATTACCTACCTAAACTTGAGTCTTCACACACACTAACACTCAGATTAACCCATTTCATATGTGTAAAATACGATTTGATTGAACTTATTATCTTCTGATAACGTCTGCCACTTGAAACGTGTTGTTGAACTTTCAATGATTAAAAATTACCACCTGAACGCTCGACTTATCAAAGAAAAATATGTTGTTTCTGTTATTACCGATTTGCGGTGTTTTGACAATTATTTCCTGACTTTTTTTTATCGTTTCTGAAGTTAAGAGCGATATGACACAATTTACGGTCGGTTTATGCTCACTTAACTAATATATCTTAAAAATGGTGAGGTTTTGTTTTTTGTTTATCAATCCCAATCCTCTGACCGGTTTCGCCGCATCAGAGAGGCTATAGGGCTTGATAACCAAAAAACAAAACCTTCATTCCAGTATAGTCAACTGGATGCCAGAAATGATAGTTGTTGTGCAACATCTGGTGACATCTGTACTCAACTCTATGAGTTAGAAAGTACAGATGGCGTTCCCAAATCTAGGAACAGCACCATTAATGCCGCATCATTCGGTAAACACCAAAATAATATATCTTAATTTTTAAGATTTAAGAAGTAAAAAGTGAGGTTAACCTACTAATTCAATTATTAATTGAAAACAGTTTTTTAAAAAGTAGGTAAATTACCAATTATTTCTTTAAAGTAGTTAAACTACTCGAATTACAAGTCGATTATAACTGGGTAATTGAAAGTAAGTTAATTTACTACATAACTAAATTTTTGGCAATCTTAGTTTTTGGAAAATAACTCTCTTCTGACGCTCTTGAGTGCAAAATGTCTTTCATAGGTTTACATAGAAAATTAAATTTCCTACAATTTGTTTTCTTTAACATTTTCCTGTATTTTGCCATGTGACCGAGTTACGGGGGATTGAAGTTCTGTAAGTGGACATATTTAACAAATTAAATGATAAAATGCATGTCACGTAACTTCGGAAATGCAATTCTTGACCGGGCAACACTGTACTGGTCAAATAAAGAAAATTATAATCAACAAGTCACGTGACAGGGAAAATGCAATTTTTGGGCAGGCAACACTGTAAAGACACGTGATCATAAAAATGTAAATTAAATTGCAAAAATGTGCAAAATTCGATTTAAAAATGCAATTTTTGAGCTTGCAACACTGTAATGGTCAAGTGGCTCTAGTCAAAAACAGTCACGTGACAATAAAAAAAGTAATTCCAGCTTTGAAAATTTGCTAAACTAAATGTAGACAATGGTGAAAGTTTAAATGGTAAAATACACGTCACGTGACTAAAAATACAGTTTTTTGAGCTGGCAACGGGGTAAATGCAAAATGACACTAGTCAAAAACGATCACGTGACCTTAAAAGAAGGTAATTTGAGCTGTGAAAATTTGCTAAACTAAATGTAAGTGGTGGTTAAAGTTTAAATAGTATCACATCACGTAACTTGACTGGAAATGCAATAATTAACCTGGCAACACTGTACTGGCCAAGTGACACTAGTCAAAAACTGACATATGACCATAAAAAGGTAGTCTGGATTGCAAAAAAATAAAACTTTGCTCATCAGAAGAAAGTTAGAGTCAATATCTGCGAGAACCTTAATAGTTATTTACTTAACAAGTGCGAAAAGTAGTACTTGCAGTTTTCCGTTGTTCGCGCAAGCAGTTAAAGGGCGGAAAAGACGCTTTCCGTATGTGTTATGTACAACACTTTTCTTGAGAGTATCAGTCCAGTTTTTCAGGTTATTGGGTACGAAATTTAATTTACATGCGATTTTGTCCCTGACTATCCTTTAAAACTGTGTTTCTGGGAGTTAAATATTTGATACCGCTTTTTTCCCTGTTTGTATCAAATTTTGTAGTGTTTTTCAGGTTATTGGATAGGAAATTTAATGAGGATTCCTAAAATGTGCTTAAAACAGTCATTTTCTCACTCCAAGTGGGGTTTACAGGCGATTTTGTCCCTGACTGTCCTTTGAAACTGTGTTTCTGGGACTTAAATATTTGATACCGCTTTTTTCCCTGTTTGTATCAAATTTTGTAGTGTTTTTTAGGTTATTGGATAGAAAATTTAATGAGGATTCCTAAAATGTGCTTAAAACAGTCATTTTCTCACTCCAAGTGGGGTTTACAGGAGATTTTGTCCCTGACTGTTCTTTGAAACTGTGTTTCTGTGAGTTAAATATTTGATACCGCTTTTTTTCCTGTCTGTATCAAATTTTGTAGTGTTTTTCAGGTTATTGGGTAGAAAATTTAATGAGATTTCTAAAATGTGCTTAAAACAGTAATTATCTACCTCCAAGTGGGGTTTACAGGCGATTTTGTCCCTGACTGTCCTTTGAAACTGTGTTTCTGGGACTTAAATATTTGATACCGCTTTTTTCCCTGTTTGTATCAAATTTTGTAGTGTTTTTTAGGTTATTGGATAGAAAATTTAATGAGGATTCCTAAAATGTGCTTAAAACAGTCATTATCTTACTCCAAGTGGGGTTTACAGGCGATTTTGTCCCTGACTGTCCTTTGAAACTGTGTTTCTGTGAGTTAAATATTTGATACCGCTTTTTTTTCCTGTCTGTATCAAATTTTGTAGTGTTTTTCAGGTTATTGGATAGAAAATTTAATGAGGATTCGTAAAATGTGCTTAAAACAGTCATTTTCTCACTCCAAGTGGGGTTTACAGGCGATTTTGTCCCTGACTGTCCTTTGAAACTGTGTTTCTGTGAGTTAAATATTTGATACCGCTTTTTTCCCTGTTTGTATCAAATTTTGTAGTGTTTTTTAGGTTATTGGATAGAAAATTTAATGAGGATTCCTAAAATGTGCTTAAAACAGTCATTTTCTCACTCCAAGTGGGGTTTACAGGCGATTTTGTCCCTGACTGTTCTTTGAAACTGTGTTTCTGTGAGTTAAATATTTGATACCGCTTTTTTTTCCTGTCTGTATCAAATTTTGTAGTTTTTTTCAGGTTATTGGATAGGAAATTTAATGAGGATTCCTAAAATGTGCTTAAAACAGTCATTTTCTCACTCCAAGTGGGGTTTACAGGAGATTTTGTCCCTGACTGTTCTTTAAAACTGTGTTTCTGTGAGTTAAATATTTGATACCGCTTTTTTTCCTGTCTGTATCAAATTTTGTAGTGTTTTTTAGGTTATTGGATAGGAAATTTAATGAGGATTCCTAAAATGTGCTTAAAACAGTCATTTTCTCACTCCAAGTGGGGTTTACAGGCGATTTTGTCCCTGACTGTCCTTTGAAACTGTGTTTCTGGGATTTAAATATTTGATACCGCTTTTTTCCCTGTTTGTATCAAATTTTGTAGTGTTTTTTAGGTTATTGGATAGGAAATTTAATGAGGATTCCTAAAATGTGCTTAAAACAGTCATTTTCTCACTCCAAGTGGGGTTTACAGGCGATTTTGTCCCTGACTGTTCTTTGAAACTGTGTTTCTGTGAGTTAAATATTTGATACCGCTTTTTTTCCTGTATGTATCAAATTTTGTAGTTTTTTTCAGGTTATTGGATAGGAAATTTAATGAGGATTCCTAAAATGTGCTTAAAACAGTCATTTTCTCACTCCAAGTGGGGTTTACAGGCGATTTTACTCCTGACTATGCTTTCAAACTGTGTTTCTGGCAGTTCAAAATTTGATACAGCTTTTCTTCCAGTCTGTATCAAATTTTGTAGTGTTTTTCAGGTTATTTAATAGCAAATTTAATGAGGATTCCTAAAATGTGCTTAAAACAGTCATTATCTTACTCCAAGTGGGGTTACAGTGGGAGTTAAATCTTTGATACCGCTTTTTTCCTTCACTGTACCAAATTTTGTATTTAATGAGTAGTCCAAAAATGTGCTTAAATAGTTATTTAACTCTCAAGTGCGGATACGAGACGAGATACTAACAATTTCAGGCACGAGACTGCAGTTGGACAATCAGTTAAAGGGCGGAAAAGACGCTTTCCGCATGTGTTAGGTACAAAATGCTTCTTGCCTACGAGTATTAATTTTCATTAAATTGAACAAAAATGTATAGTAAAATTACTAAAATGAAAGCCTCTGTTTGCAAAGATGATTAAAAGTGTGTTCTTAATTGAGATATCAAATATACAGTTATTGTTTTTGATGTAAATGTATATTTTTGAAAAATAAAATGAGTGCGGAAAAGTAACTTTACCGCACTATTGTGCGTGCACATTCATTTTTTTCTTTGCTTGAACATCTCACAGAAAGTTGGTACAAATGGGTATTTTTTCTCTACACATATAAACTTCAAAATTCCAAGTTTATTATAGATTTATTATAAATTAATCTTGCAATGCGGAAAAGTAACTTTACCGCACTCAAATGTGTTTGTGATTTAGTTATTCCTATTGTATAATTATTTGTTGTCAGGTTGGATATGTGTATACCACCAGGAACCTTGTTATTACCTTTAACTTTGACTTTGATATTTTATGTTTAATTCTGATTAATATAATTATTTTTTGAGTGCAGAATTATATTATTAGAAAATACTAATAAGTATTTTAACACAAATGAGTGCGGAAAAGTGCACTTTACCATTATTTCAACCTTCTGTATTATTTTTCCTTAACAGAATTCAGGGAATGTTATCAAAGCAAAACTCATGAAACAAAAAACAGTTATTTGCCTAACAAGTGGGGAAAGCAATACTATTCCGCACGCGATTGGAGCAGTCGAGTGTGGAAAAGATGCTTTCCACAAGTGTTAGAAACAACATTTTTTCTGCGCGGGTGAAACATAATCATTGATTTAACTCACCGGAAAAATAACTGTAAATGCAGCAGTAAAACCCTTCCAACGGAAACTTTTCAGTCACGATCAACTGGGAAATTCACTTTTATTTCACTTTAAAGTAACCCGAACTCGATACAGAGTCAACGAAAACAAACCCCCGATTAAAAAAAGTATGATTTCTAGTGGAAAGATCCGGTAACGTTGTTTACCTGAACCTCCTGCATTACGCACCGCGGTCATCATTTATAATGCTTATTTTCAGCCTTTAACAATGGTATTCCTTGACTGTAGGCCACCTTTCGGAATTCTAATTCACGTTCAAGGGTATACCCGACTAGTGACTTGGAATACCCGTTAGTCTTACCGATGGCGATGTCTTTAAACGACTTATCAGTGTTAATTACTGATGGGTAAATTACCAGTAAAGTAAATATTTTACTTTACAATTCAAATTTTGACACCGCTTTTCTCCCTGACTGTATTAAGTTTTGTAATGTTTTTTCAGGTTGTTGGATAGGAAATTTAATGAGGATTCCAAAAATGTGCTTAAAACAGTAATTTTCTCACTCTAAGTGGGTTTTACAGGCGATTTTGTTCCTAACTGTCCTTTTAAACCGTCTTTCACACAGTTGATATTTTGACACCACTTTTCTTCAAGACTTTACCTGATTTTGTAGTGTTTTCTATGACATTTGATAGAAAATTTAATGAGGATTCCAAAAATGTGCTTAAAAACATCATTCGGTCACTCCAAGTGGGCTTTACGGACAATTTTGTCCCTGACTGTGCTTAACCGTAATCCGTATTCAAATTTCAGATTACACTGATTTGTAAATTTGTTGTACCAAACATTTTTTCCTAAATAGCTCAAAAAAAAGATCAAAAATGTTGTTAATCAACGCCTTAACCCAATACAACGTAACGTAAATTTGCAGGACCGTTTTTGCTTTCAGTATTCAGGGTGTGAATGAAAAGTATGTTGATTGACTGTTTTTGGTCACCCTGCACGCAATTTTTCAGATAGATTTTTTTGCTCAACACCACTGGAAAGAGGAGCTCAAGATGGTTAATTTGAGTGGTTCAGCCTCCCTGAACTCTTAAAAACAACCAAATTACAGAGTGTTCAAATTTCAAATCACAACTTCAACTGATTTTAAAATTTGTTGCAGTAAAACCAGTTTTTGCTGAATAACTCAAGTTGCACCGAAATTTTGCTCAAATGACAGTTATATTGTTGACAGCATATTGTTGCCACATCGACAAAAGTTTTGCTATATAGCAATTTAGGCCTCAGAAACTCGAATCTGGGTCCAAATAGCTCTAGGTACCACCGTTTTCTAAGTAATCTTGAAAAGATACACTTTTTGGCATTTTTTGACACCCTTCTTCCTTACAATTCCAAAATAAACGGAAATGAAAAAGTGGATCAATTTACAAAATTAGGGAGAAACCTCAATGTTCGTTTGCAACTAGACCTGGACATCAGGCATATCTTGCCTTACACAAGGCAAGAATTGATGGATTAAAAAGCAAAGTGGCTTTAAAATAAAAGGGACACATTATGTGGGAAAGAAGGATGCCTTAAACCGAGAGCCTTGATTCAAAAAATAAAATATAAAAACAGAAAAATTATCACAACCATTATCAGAATGCCTGACTAAGGAACATCAATTTAGAATTGGGATGGCAGATTCCCGATTTTGTGAACAATCGCGGACTTGCATCACATATTTTTCCAATGATCGATCGACTATGATGGAGTTTTTGACCTTTATAGAGACCTGCAGTATGGGGGTGTATTATCCCCATGGGTTTTCCTAGTTTGATTGAGAGTCCAACAAACATCCTATATCACACATCATTTTTTTAAAATATCCATTTGATGTAGAATAAGAATGATAATAATGGCGCAAAATAATAATACTAAACTAATAGTTTTAATTAAAAAAACACATATACCTATTTGTACTTAAACTGATTTGATTGTTATACAGATCTCTAGGATTAATATAGTATGATTGACGGGGAGTATGATAGTATGATGACAACTGATTCTCAATGCCTTTCCTATATTGTTTATAGAGAAGGTTCCTGGACTCATTTTACTCTCAGCCAGTAGTCGTGTTGTTCTCCTTTGTTGTGTTGTCGTTCTGAGCTGCTACAGACTCTGCCTATCGCCCAACAAAGCAACTATGAAGCATTAATAGCTGCATTAGAACGACGTTATGGGGATCAGCATAGGAAAGGAGTGTATCAAACACAATTAAAGGCAAGACAGCAGAAAACTGGTGAAAATGTACAAGAACTTACCTAGCCGTCCCGAAGGACATCCAAGAAGAATTTGTGGCACAGTATTTTGTAGAAGGGATTCGAGATCCGGAGGTAAAGAAAATGCTGAAGATGTTCAAAGGGAAGCAACAGTAGCGAATTACTGATTCGAGCGCTGGAAGTTGAAGCTGCGTGCAATGACTTAAAGCCATAGATCATGGCAGTGACTATTCAAGAGGAGAGAGTACCGGCAACCGATCATGTTGCTACATCAATAAATGAAATTAAATCAATGGTCGGCCAATTAGTGCAACCAGGAAATGGTCAGTTCCCACAGTTAGAACGATCACGCCCGATCACTAGAGTGAAGTGTTATCGATGCGGACGTACGGGACATATTAAACGAGATTGTCGAGTAAGGATACCGTCCCGCTCTCCAACGAGGGACGTACAACCATCCAGAAGGGACCAGGAAAAACTTCAGCAGTATAATTTCAACATCAAGCATCGACCCGGAAAGCTTCATAATAACGCAGATGCTCTATCAAGAAGACCTTACGCCGAAGAATGCAAACATTGCCAGAAAGCGGAACAACGTGAAGGAGAGATGAATGGAGTCCCGATGAAATTAGGAAGGATCAACTAGAAGACAGCGACATAGGCCCATTGTTGTTGAGAAAGGAACAAAGCGAGCCAAGACCAACAGTGCACGAAATCTCTAGCAAAGGCCTGACGTTCAAAGCACTTTGGGCTCAGTGGAACTCGCTTGTGGTTGAAGAGGGCTTGCTAAAAAGAGCTTGGGAGAGTGCCGATGGAAAAGAGATAAGGAAGCAGCTGGTAGTTCCCAGAGGAAGAGTCGACAACGTTCTGGAGGAAATGCACAATGAAAAGACTGGTGCTCATTTGGGAGTAAATAAGACTTTGGACAAAATCCGGCAACGCTTTTACTGGGTGAACTACTGCCAAGACGTGAAATCATGGTTTCGACATTGTTCCATTTGTGCAGCTAGCCACGGACCACAGACAAGATCCCGGGGACCTATGAAGTAGTACAACGTAGGACTGCCATTCGAACGTTTGGCCATAGACGTCGCTGGGCCTTTTCCTGAGACCAAACGAGGCAACAAGTTCATTCTTGTTGCTATGGATTACTTTAGCAAATGGCCTGAGGGGTTTGCGATTCTAAATCAAGAAGCCAGCACAGTCGCTGATATTCTCGTCGAAAATGTCTTCAGTAGATTTGGTGTGCCGTTGGAGTTACTCTCTCACCAGAGACGAAACTTTGAGTCCAAGCTCTTTCAGAGGCTCTGTGACCTGCTAGGCGTTAGGAAGACCCGAAGAACGCCGCTTCATTCTCACTCGGATGATCGAGAGATTTAATAAGACCAAAGAGCAACATCTCTCAAAGGTTGTTGATCAGCATCAGAAAGATTGGGAGCAGCATATTCCGCTCTTTTTGATGGCGTATAGAGCAGCAGCCCACAACTCAACGGGACAGTCACGATCCAAAGTTCTGTTTGGTCGAGAACTTCCATGTAATGTTGGGTTCGGAGATCTCCAACAGGCCAAAGCACGAACATTAAGAACTACGTTGACGAGTTGCAAGAAAGGTTATTGAACATCCATGGTCTTGTCAGGGAAAGTTTGAATCTAGCTTGCGACAAGATGAAAGCTCGTTCTTACGGCCAACACGGGAGGGTTCCAAAAGGACGATAAAGTTTGGTTGTTTAACCCTCAGAGGAAGAAAGGCAAATCACCGAAATGAACACCGGTTTGGGAGGAACCTTACAATAGGGTAAAAAGATTAAACGACGTCGTGTACAGAGTCCAACGCAGCCCAAGGCAAGATGAAAATTGTCCATCTGGACAGACTCAAGAAGTACCAGAGACTAGATGAAGCGGATCGGGACGATCAGCTTTAAGAAGGGAGCAGTGTTACGGTTTGGCGCCTACTATGCTCGATACTTACTGAACGAGCACTCGATTTGGGATGGATCCGATGCGCCGCAATATCTGGCCTGGCGCTTGTTATAGTAGGCCGCCGTTAGAAAGCGATACACCGAGAAGCATTTTAGATGTTCTAGAACGTGGTTTGCAGAATAAAAAGGAGCGGTTTCGACGGTGGAGGAGTAATGAATTTGGGAACGCGGTGAAGTTTAAATAGTAGAATAATTGTGGAATTGTAGTAGTGTTATTGGTAGCTGAATTAATTATTGTACGGAGTGTTTTGAGATATTTAGAAATTTATTTTTTGTTGAGTTAAATTGACTTTGTGTAAACCCACGGGAAAATCGTAATAATAATAAACTAATAGTTTTAATTTAAAAAAAAACACATATATTTGTACTTAAATTGATTTGATTGTTATAGAGATCTAGGGATTAAGATAGTATGATTGTAGACAACTGATCTTAAATGCTTTTCCTATACTGTTTGTAGATAAGGTTCCTGGACTCATTTTTCTCTCAACCAGTATTTGTGTTGTCCTCCTTTGTTGTGTTGTCTTTCTAACACTCAGCACCGTACGCCCATATCAAGGAAGAAGCAAAGCTCAGAAACCACAGAATACAACCAATTGATTTGGATACCGAAGCATCAAGAGGCCTGGGGATGGCCTAGAGTCAGACAAATCCTAGACAGAAAGAATCCTGGCAAATTGTCCCATAAAGGAGAATCAGAAGATAAGAGATTCAGGAAGGAAGGAAGGAAGGAACATCACTGTTTGTCCAGCTATTCTAACCATAAATAATGAGCAGTGTGAAACTATTACCAAATACCAACATTATAAAATTCATTTTTTTAATCCATTTATGCTCGCAAAAGCAATTTCCAGCATTATAATTCTAAATCGATATGTTTCATTGCGTCACTGAAATTTCTCCATTTCAATAGTCTCTTAGGGTTTATTCACATTAAAACTGAATAGGGCCATTACACCCTATTCTGTAATGGGCTTAATGACGATAAGTTTTTGTTACATATTGAACAAATTATGAGTGAATTGAGTGTACTTAATCACTGTTAAAATCAGTATAAAAAGGTTTTTATTGATGGAAGTATCTTCTTTATCAACTTAATTTTTGATGAAAGTATTAGCTATTTTGAGACAAATCATAATATTTTCATCGATCACTGATGTATTCTAATACGGTATAGACAACAGACAAAAAAAATCCTGCTAGAATACCCAAATGAGAGAAAAAAGTATGAAAAATGTTAGTTTCTGACCTGATTTTATTGATCGAACACACTAGTTCTTTTATGGGCTTTTGTGTGATAAATCGAGTGTCACACGCTTTCATGAATGGATCATTATTGTTCCCTCAAAACGCAAGTTTTATAATCTGCTTTGATTTATTTGGCTACGGCACAGTTTCCTCTCATTTTTGTGTAGGTAGTTTGCATATTTCCATTCAAAGAAAAAACTGAAATAAATGGGAGTCTGAGAAAACAAAGCAATGAAAAAAGGGGGGAAAAAACATTCCAAATGGTGAATCGTCTGGTCCACTTCATTCAAATGAAATTATTTTATTTTTTGATTTCTAACAAATCTGAAACTCGAAATAATACAAATAAAAAATTATTTTAATAAAGCAAGTTTTAGTTAATATCAATTACGCTACATGTGTGGAAAGCCGTATTTTACGCACGAACGGGACAATTATTAAAGCGGTAAATCCATAAGTGAGTAATTGCTTTATACCACGAAGTGTGCACTATAATTTATTACGTCCGACCTACTTCCTACTTGTACACTTTTGATTAAAAAATTATAATTCAAATATTATATTAATATTGTGAATATAATTATTATACAGTGTGTTCATAAAGTATGAAATAAATTCAATTAAAATTCAGGAAATTATTGATTTTTGGAATCTACGTCAAATTCTAGGCCTACTTGATTTAAAATGTCTGTATAGATCCTCAACTGTTTTTGCTCTAGCAGTCTTGATTAGCCGCCTCTCAAATCGAGAAAAAATTCCTAGTTTGAGCAACATTTTCGTGCACTTATCCAGAAAATAGTGAATAACTCCCTTATTTGAACCATCCTATCAGAAACACAGTTTAAAAGGACAGTTAAGAACAAAATCGCCTGGAAAACCCTCTTGGAGTGGGAAAATGATTGTTTTAACCACATTTTTGGGATCGCGATTAAATTTTCTATCCAATAACATGCAAAAACACTAAAAAATGTGGTACAGTCAGGAAGAAAAGCGGTGTTAAAATTTGAACTGTCAGAAACGCAGTTTAAAAGGACAGTTAAGTACAAAATCGCCTGGAAAACCCTCTTGGAGTGGGAAAATGACTGTTTTAAGCACATTTTTGTCATCGTGATTAAATTTCCTATCCAATAACATGCAAAAACACTAAAAAATGTGGTACAGTCAGGGAGAAAAGTGGTGTCAAAGTTTTAACTGTCAGAAACGCAGTTTAAAAGGACAGGTAAGTACAAAATCGCCTGGAAAACCCTCTTGGTGTGGGAAAATGACTGTTTTAAGCACATTTTTGGAATCGCCATTAAATTTCCTATCCAATAACATGCAAAAACACTACAAAATTTGGTACAGTCAGGGAGAAAAGCGGTGTCAAAGTTTGAACTGTCAGAAACACAGTTTAAAAGGACAGTCAAGAACAAAATCGCCTGTAAAACCTTCTTGGAGTGGGAAAATGACTGTTTTAAGCACATTTTTGGAATCGCCATTAAATTTCCTATCCAATAACATGCAAAAACACTACAAAATTTGGTACAGTCAGGGATAAAAGCGGTGTCAAAGTTTGAACTGTCAGAAACACAGTTTAAAAGGACAGTTAAGGACAAAATCGCCTGGAAAACCCTCTTGGAGTGGGAAAATGACTGTTTTAAGCACATTTTTGGAATCGCCATTAAATTTCCTATTCAATAACATGCAAAAACACTACAAAATTTGGTACAGTCAGGGAGAAAAGCGGTGTCAAAATTTGAACTGTCAGAAACACAGTTTAAAAGGACAGTCAAGAACAAAATCGCCTGGAAAACCTTCTTGGAGTGGGAAAATGACTGTTTTAAGCACATTTTTGGAATCGTCAGTCAATTTCCTATCCAATAACATCCAAAAACACTTCAAAATTTGGTACAGTCAGGGAGATAAGCGGTGTCAAAGTTTGAACTGTCTGAAACACAGTTTAAATGGACAGTTAAGGACAAAATTGCTTGAAAAATCCTCTTGGTGTGGGAAAATGACTGTTTTAAGCACATTTTTGGAATCGCCATTAAATTTCCTATCCAATAACATGCAAAAACACTACAAAATTTGGTACAGTCAGGGATAAAAGCGGTGTCAAAGTTTGAACTGTCAGAAACACAGTTTAAAAGGACAGTTAAGGACAAAATCGCCTGGAAAACCCTCTTGGAGTGGGAAAATGACTGTTTTAAGCACATTTTTGGAATCGCCATTAAATTTCCTATTCAATAACATGCAAAAACACTACAAAATTTGGTACAGTCAGGGAGAAAAGCGGTGTCAAAATTTGAACTGTCAGAAACACAGTTTAAAAGGACAGTCAAGAACAAAATCGCCTGGAAAACCCTCTTGGAGTGGGAAAATGACTGTTTTAAGCACATTTTTGGAATCGCCATTAAATTTCCTATCCAATAACATGCAAAAACACTACAAAATTTGGTACAGTCAGGGAGAAAAGCAGTGTCAAAGTTTGAACTGTCAGAAACACAGTTTAAAAGGACAGTCAAGAACAAAATCGCCTGGAAAACTCTCTTGGAGTGGGAAAATGACTGTTTTAAGCACATTTTTGTCATCGTGATTAAATTTCCTATCCAATAACATGCAAAAACACTACAAAATTTGGTACAGTCAAGGAGAAAAGCGGTGTCAAAGTTTGAACTGTCTGAAACACAGTTTAAAAGGACAGTTAAGGACAAAATTGCTTGAAAAACCCTCTTGGTGTGGGAAAATGACTGTTTTAAGTACATTTTTGGAATCGCCATAAAATTTCCTATCCAATAACATGCAAAAACACTACAAAATTTGGTACAGTCAGGGAGATAAGCGGTGTCAAAGTTTGAACTGTCTGAAACACAGTTTAAAAGGACAGTTAAGGACAAAATTGCTTGAAAAACCCTCTTGGTGTGGGAAAATGACTGTTTTAAGCACATTTTTGGAATCGCCATTAAATTTCCTATTCAATAACATGCAAAAACACTACAAAATTTGGTACAGTCAGGGAGAAAAGCGGTGTCAAAGTTTTAACTGTCAGAAACACAGTTTAAAAGGACAGTTAAGGGCAAAATCGCCTGGAAAACCCTCTTGGAGTGGGAAAATGATTGTTTTAAGCACATTTTTGGGATCGTGATTAAATTTTCTATCCAATAACATGCAAAAACACTAAAAAATGTGGTACAGTCAGGAAGAAAAGCGGTGTTAAAATTTGAACTGTCAGAAACACAGTTTAAAAGGATAGTTAAGGACAAAATTGCCTGGAAAATCCTCTTGGAGTGGGAAAATGATTATTTTAAGCACATTTCTGGAATCGTCAGTCAATTTCCTATCCAATAACAGCCAAAAACACTACAAAATTTAGTACAGCCAGTTTCAAAAGCGGTGTCAAAGTGATTTAACCACTTTTGCTTTAACCTAAAATAATTCAGTCATTTGAACAGTTACGACAAAAGGTCACTGAAGGTAAAATATAGTCCAGTCCAAAGGCTTTTCAATGGTGTATTTAAAAAACGTCATCAGTGTGATATTTTGACCGCTAGAGGGCGTCAAAGTCAAGCTGTTTGACCATTTTTGCTTTTTACACAGTTTTTGAAATATTTTCCGGAAACTAAAAATTTATTTCACTTTTTTTGGGACACCCTGTACTCAGCCGCTAATTTCAGACACCCTTCATCACCCTGACATCCATTTTGCCCCAACTGTCACAGTTTTGGGGATGAGCTGAAAATTATGTCAATTTTGACGGTTTTCAGTGCGTGCCACGCAAAAATAATGATCCCAATCATCTAATAAATGCAACAAAAAATAAAGGTCAATTTTGGGACATTCTGTATATGCATACGTGTCCGAGGATTTTTCTGATATATAATTCCCTGAATTTTAATCGAATTTATTCCATTATTATCCACTTTATGGACACAATGTATACATAATAATGTAGGAAAAAGAGCAAGAACATGTACAATTTCAGGTCATTGGAACAATCCTAAGATACTCGTGTTTGTCCTGTCACAAACTGCAATTGAACGAAGAGACCAGAAAGAAACTCGAAACTATGATCCAGGAGGATAATTCGGAATTTGTGCAAATGAGCGTTGTTAAACTGATCCTGGATGAGGCCAAAACCGGTAAAATTTGCATACACTGCAAACATACCATGGATAAAATCCAAGTGTTGGCCAATAGGATAGTGATGATTTCCAGAAAAAAAGGGTGCGAAACATTGTTTTTGAAACAAATTTGAGTTACTGAAAGTTACGAGCTGTTTATATACGAGCCATATAACAAATGGAAGCCAATGAATAGTGCTCTCACGTGACGTTGAGAAAACGCGGCTAAGTTTCACGGTTCGGCCGCTAGAGGGCGTCAAAGTTAACCTTGTTTTTTTGTAGTTTTTGCTAAATATCTCAGGAACGCTTCAAATTAGAAAAAACTGAAATTTTTACCACAGGTTAGTAGTTTTGAATTTAATTAGAAACAAATTTTGAATTTTTAAAATAAACTTCCACTGCCTAAACGTAAATTCCTTCAGGTAAATGATACAAAAATGACGTAAAGTGTAATTTGTAAAAATGTCATTTTTTAAGGGTGCCACGCACTGAAAACTGTCAAAATGAAGTGAAAAACAATTTTTATTTTCCGGGAAATATCTCAAAAATTGTCTAAAAAGCAAAAATTATCAAAATTGTCAAAAAGCTTGACTTTCACCCCCTCTAGCGGTCAAACTTTTTTTAAATTTACCATCGAAAAGCCTTTGGTCTGGACCATATTTTACCTTCAGTGACCTTTTGTCGTAACTGGTCAAATAACTGAATTATTTTAGGTTAAAGCAAATGGTGGTTTGAAGGTTTGTGAGGCTTGACTTTGACGCCCTCTAGCGGCCAAACGGTGCAACCGATTAACTTAAATGAGCATATTTTTGGAAACCTTACAATCTGACCTATCTTTTCACTTCAATCACTTTTAGTCGTCATCTGTCAAATAAGCAAGTTATGGAAAATTTTTGGAAAAACTTCACAAAAATATGGCTCAAATTAGAAATTTAATTTAATAATAAAAGAATAATAAACTTTATTAAAGATGTCATAATTTGACAACGTGGTTCCTGTAACAGTTAGGAGGATTGCTCAAACGTCAGAATGTATGCCGTAATTTTGACTTTCCTTTAACTACACAAAATTTTCTTTCATAAATTACAAATAACAGAGATATTTGACTTGAAAAACAACAGTGTAACTGCACTCAAAATATAGAAGATGTCACAATTTGACAGCTAATAACGTGGTTCCTATGACAGCTAAAAGTCAAAACGTATCCCGATATTTTGACTAAACAAACAAAATTCACAAATAATCGAAATATTTGACATAAAATAAAACAGTGTAACTGTACTAGAAATATTAGAAGTTGTCACAATTTTTCAGCTCCTAACTTGGTTCCTATGACAGTTCGCTCAAACGTCAAAATGTATATCGTTATTTTGACTTTTTTTTAATTAAACCTAATTTTCTTTCAAAAATTACAAATAATGGAGATATTTGACATAAAATGCAACAGTGCAACTGTACTAAAAGTATGGAGGTTGTCACAATTTGACAGCTTCTAATGTGATTCCTATGATGGATAAGAGGTTTGTTCAAACGTCAAAATGTAGCTTAAACCTTCTGCTTTCTTTTGTCAAGACAGAGTTTTTATGCAAAAATCACTAATAACTGAGTAAACCGGACTAGAACACTGTGGTGCACGCCAAATTTTAAAAAAATATATATTTTCTATTTTTTGGGGAACATCTCCTAATTGGGCAACCCTGTATTTAGGAGGTCAAAAGCTTTTTAACATTGAAATGAAAAAGTTTAATACGATTGTCCAGCAAACTTAAGTCGCTGATGGCGCCATCTGTTGACCTAACGACGAACTACAAAAACATTTGCACAGTATACAGGGTGTATTGACTTTAGAGGACGCGCTTGTGGTTTGATTTTTAACATTCCAATAACTCGGTCTGGAGCTGTGGCAAAACACTGCTAGATGGCGCCACAGGTTACATTTACCAATCGATTTCTTAATTTAAGCTCACACATTGCGCGCACTGTGGGACCGTAGGCGTGCACAGTGTTGCCAGGTAAGGAGAAAATTCCCCACCTCTAGGTAATTCGAACCACATTTGTCAAAATCTGATCCATACAGCTATTAAACTATTAAATTTACTTGAAAAGTGTTTAAATTTGTGTTCAACTATGTTAAATGTATTTTAAAGTTTCACAAGTTAAATTTTGACTGATAACACGTCTATTTTTGACATATTTAAGTCACAATAGTGGTAACTGTCAAATACCACTCCATAAAGCTATAAATAACAAAACTTTCATAGATCTCATTTGAAATTAAACTAAAAAAAATAGTTTGATGCACCTTGTTTCTTTTTGCCTTGTAATTCGTTAAGGAGACCCTGAAAGTCAAAAGTACTTAAATACAGTCTTGTAGGGAGTGAAATTTTCTACAACTTTCCTTATTCACACTTTTTTACAACTGCCCAAATAACAGAGCTACGCTCAGACGAAATGGAGCTAGTTTAATAAAAAGTAGTTTGATGCACCCAATCACTTTTTGCCTTGTAACTTTTCAAGGGGACCTTTAATGGCAAAAGCACCTTAAGACACTCTTGTAGGGAGTGAAATTTTCTACAACTTTCCTTATAAACATTTTTTGTGCTCCTCTTTAAATAACAGAGCTACGCTCACTCAAACTGAAGTTAGTTAAAAAAAAGAAGTTGTAGTTGCCTTCAGTAGTTATTTATGCAACAAGTAGTGAAAAAAGTACATCTTTTTTCCACGCAAGTGCAAGTTGTTAAATGCAAGAAACACTTAAGTGCAAAAATAGTTATTTACCTAACTAACAAGTGCGGAAAGTGGTACTTTCCCGCACGAGACTGCAGTTGCCCGAACGACGAAAAGCGGATGCGGATAGATGGTTTTTTGATTTAAAGTTTAGTTTTTTTTTAAATGAAATGAGTGCAAAATAGTAATTTTCCACACTAGTGCGCTAAAGTTATTTTGCCGCACTCATTTTTTCTTCGCTTAAACATCTCATGAAAAGTTGGTGAAAATGGGTATTTCCGCTCTACACATATAAATTTCAAAATTGAAGGTTTATTATTCATTTATTGTAAATTAATCTTGCAATGCGGAAAAGTTCCCTTACTGAACTAGTGTGCAAAAGTACTCCTTCCCGCACTCAAATGAGTAAAACTGCACTTTACCGCACCCGAGTATTAAAAAACTTTTTATAAAATTCACTTGTTTGTTGACAAAAGCACAGCAAATATAGCATAGTGTAAAAAATACTTTGTTGCACTAGTGCAAAAAACTTTTTGCACTAAAAATCATTAAAAAAGTGTACTTTTTTGCACGATTGTATAAAAAAAACATTAAAATAAATCTAACAACCCAATAAACTTTAACAAATTCGGTACAATTAGAAGAAAAATCGCTGTCAAAGTTTGAACTAGTAAAATGACGGTTTAAAGGACAGTTTGCGACAAAATCGTCCGTAAAACCCAATTCTAGTGTCCGAATCTCCTTTTTAAGCACATTTTTAGAATCCTCATTAAATTTCCTATCTAACAACCCAATAAACTTTAACAAATTCGGTACAATTAGAAGAAAACTCGCTGTCAAAGTTTGAACTAGTAAAATGACGGTTTAAAGAATAGTTTGCGACAAAATCGTCCGTAAAACCCAATTCTAGTGTCCGAATCTCCTTTGTAAGCACATTTTTAGAAACCTCATTAAATTTCCTATCTAACAACCTAATAAACACTAACAAATTCGGTACAATTAGAAGAAAAATCGCTGTCAAAGTTTGAACTAGTAAAATGACGGTTTAAAGGACAGTTTGCGACAAAATCGTCTGTAAAACCCAATTCTAGTGTCCGAATCTCCTTTTTAAGCACATTTTTAGAATCCTCATTAAATTTCCTATCTAACAACCCAATAAACTTTAACAAATTCAGTACAATTAGAAGAAAACTTGCTGTCAAAGTTTGAACTAGTAAAATGACGGTTTAAAGGACAGTTTGCGACAAAATCGTCCGTAAAACCCAATTCTAGTGTCCGAATCTCCTTTTTAAGCACATTTTAAGAATCCTCATTAAATTTCCTATCTAACAACCCAATAAACTTTAACAAATTCGGTACAATTAGAAGAAAACTCGCTGTCAAAGTTTGAACTAGTAAAATGACGGTTTAAAGAATAGTTTGCGACAAAATCGTCCGTAAAACCCAATTCTAGTGTCCGAATCTCCTTTTTAAGCACATTTTTAGAAACCTCATTAAATTTCCTATCTAACAACCTAATAAACACTAACAAATTCGGTACAATTAGAAGAAAAATCGCTGTCAAAGTTTGAACTAGTAAAATGACGGTTTAAAGGACAGTTTGCGACAAAATCGTCCGTAAAACCCAATTCTAGTGTCCGAATCTCCTTTTTAAGCACATTTTTAGAATCCTCATTAAATTTCCTATCTAACAACCCAATAAACTTTAACAAATTCGGTACAATTAGAAGAAAACTCGCTGTCAAAGTTTGAACTAGTAAAATGACGGTTTAAAGAATAGTTTGCGACAAAATCGTCCGTAAAACCCAATTCTAGTGTCCGAATCTCCTTTGTAAGCACATTTTTAGAAACCTCATTAAATTTCCTATCTAACAACCTAATAAACTTTAACAAATTCGGTACAATTAGAAGAAAAATCGCTGTCAAAGTTTGAACTAGTAAAATGACGGTTTAAAGGACAGTTTGCGACAAAATCGTCCGTAAAACCCAATTCTAGTGTCCGAATCTCCTTTTTAAGCACATTTTTAGAAACCTCATTAAATTTCCTATCTAACAACCTAATAAACACTAACAAATTCGGTTCAATTAGAAGAAAAATCGCTGTCAAAGTTTGAACTAGTAAAATGACGGTTTAAAGGACAGTTTGCGACAAAATCGTCCGTAAACCCAATTCTAGTGTCCGAATCTCCTTTTTAAGCACATTTTTAGAATCCTCATTAAATTTCCTATCTAACAACCTAATAAACACTAACAAATTCGGTACAATTAGAAGAAAAAGCGCTGTCAAAGTTTGAACTAGTAAAATGACGGTTTAAAGGACAGTTTGCGACAAAATCGTCCGTAAAACCCAATTCTAGTGTCCGAATCTCCTTTTTAAGCACATTTTTAGAATCCTCATTAAATTTCCTATCCAACAACCTAATAAACTTTAACAAATTCCGTACAATTAGAAGAAAACTCGCTGTCAAAGTTTGAACTAGTAAAATGACGGTTTAAAGGACAGTTTGCGACAAAATCGTCCGTAAAACCCAATTCTAGTGTCCGAATCTCCTTTTTAAGCACATTTTAAGAATCCTCATTAAATTTCCTATCTAACAACCCAATAAACTTTAACAAATTCGGTACAATTAGAAGAAAACTCGCTGTCAAAGTTTGAACTAGTAAAATGACGGTTTAAAGAATAGTTTGCGACAAAATCGTCCGTAAAACCCAATTCTAGTGTCCGAATCTCCTTTTTAAGCACATTTTTAGAAACCTCATTATATTTCCTATCTAACAACCTAATAAACACTAACAAATTCGGTACAATTAGAAGAAAAAGCGCTGTCAAAGTTTGAACTAGTAAAATGACGGTTTAAAGGACAGTTTGCGACAAAATCGTCCGTAAAACCCAATTCTAGTGTCCGAATCTCCTTTTTAAGCACATTTTTAGAATCCTCATTAAATTTCCAATCTAACAACCTAATAAACTTTAACAAATTCGGTACAATTAGAAGAAAACTCGCTGTCAAAGTTTGAACTAGTAAAATGACGGTTTAAAGGACAGTTTGCGACAAAATCGTCCGTAAAACCCAATTCTAGTGTCCGAATCTCCTTTCTAAGCACATTTTTAGAATCCTCATTAAATTTCCAATCTAACAACCTAATAAACACTAACAAATTCGGTACAATTAGAAGAAAAATCGCTGTCAAAGTTTGAACTAGTAAAATGACGGTTTAAAGGACAGTTTGCGACAAAATCGTCCGTAAAACCCAATTCTAGTGTCCGAATCTACTTTTTAGGCACATTTTTAGAATCCTCATTAAATTTCCTATCTAACAACCTAATAAACACTAACAAATTCGGTTCAATTAGAAGAAAAATCGCTGTCAAAGTTTGAACTAGTAAAATGACGGTTTAAAGGACAGTTTGCGACAAAATCGTCCGTAAACCCAATTCTAGTGTCCGAATCTCCTTTTTAAGCACATTTTTAGAAACCTCATTAAATTTCCTATCTAACAACCTAATAAACACTAACAAATTCGGTACAATTAGAAGAAAAATCGCTGTCAAAGTTTGAACTAGTAAAATGACGGTTTAAAGGACAGTTTGCGACAAAATCGTCCGTAAACCCAATTCTAGTGTCCGAATCTCCTTTTTAAGCACATTTTTAGAAACCTCATTAAATTTCCTATCTAACAACCTAATAAACACTAACAAATTCGGTACAATTAGAAGAAAAAGCGCTGTCAAAGTTTGAACTAGTAAAATGACGGTTTAAAGGACAGTTTGCGACAAAATCGTCCGTAAAACCCAATTCTAGTGTCCGAATCTACTTTTTAGGCACATTTTTAGAATCCTCATTAAATTTCCTATCTAACAACCTAATAAACACTAACAAATTCGGTTCAATTAGAAGAAAAATCGCTGTCAAAGTTTGAACTAGTAAAATGACGGTTTAAAGGACAGTTTGCGACAAAATCGTCCGTAAACCCAATTCTAGTGTCCGAATCTCCTTTTTAAGCACATTTTTAGAAACCTCATTAAATTTCCTATCTAACAACCTAATAAACACTAACAAATTCGGTACAATTAGAAGAAAAATCGCTGTCAAAGTTTGAACTAGTAAAATGACGGTTTAAAGGACAGTTTGCGACAAAATCGTCCGTAAACCCAATTCTAGTGTCCGAATCTCCTTTTTAAGCACATTTTTAGAAACCTCATTAAATTTCCTATCTAACAACCTAATAAACACTAACAAATTCGGTACAATTAGAAGAAAAAGCGCTGTCAAAGTTTGAACTAGTAAAATGACGGTTTAAAGGACAGTTTGCGACAAAATCGTCCGTAAAACCCAATTCTAGTGTCCGAATCTCCTTTTTAAGCACATTTTTAGAATCCTCATTAAATTTCCAATCTAACAACCTAATAAACTTTAACAAATTCGGTACAATTAGAAGAAAACTCGCTGTCAAAGTTTGAACTAGTAAAATGACGGTTTAAAGGACAGTTTGCGACAAAATCGTCCGTAAAACCCAATTCTAGTGTCCGAATCTCCTTTCTAAGCACATTTTTAGAATCCTCATTAAATTTCCAATCTAACAACCTAATAAACACTAACAAATTCGGTACAATTAGAAGAAAAATCGCTGTCAAAGTTTGAACTAGTAAAATGACGGTTTAAAGGACAGTTTGCGACAAAATCGTCCGTAAAACCCAATTCTAGTGTCCGAATCTACTTTTTAGGCACATTTTTAGAATCCTCATTAAATTTCCTATCTAACAACCTAATAAACACTAACAAATTCGGTTCAATTAGAAGAAAAATCGCTGTCAAAGTTTGAACTAGTAAAATGACGGTTTAAAGGACAGTTTGCGACAAAATCGTCCGTAAACCCAATTCTAGTGTCCGAATCTCCTTTTTAAGCACATTTTTAGAAACCTCATTAAATTTCCTATCTAACAACCTAATAAACACTAACAAATTCGGTACAATTAGAAGAAAAATCGCTGTCAAAGTTTGAACTAGTAAAATGACGGTTTAAAGGACAGTTTGCGACAAAATCGTCCGTAAACCCAATTCTAGTGTCCGAATCTCCTTTTTAAGCACATTTTTAGAAACCTCATTAAATTTCCTATCTAACAACCTAATAAACACTAACAAATTCGGTACAATTAGAAGAAAAATCGCTGTCAAAGTTTGAACTAGTAAAATGACGGTTTAAAGGACAGTTTGCGACAAAATCGTCCGTAAACCCAATTCTAGTGTCCGAATCTCCTTTTTAAGCACATTTTTAGAATCCTCATTAAATTTCCTGTCCAGTAACCTTAAAAAACATAAAATAATCGGTACAGTCAGAGAGAAAACTGCTGTCAAAATTTGAATTGTAACGCTTTTAGGAAAGTTTCATTTAAGAGTTGGCAACACTGGTTGCCGGGCAGTTGCTTCATGTTTTATCGTTCAGAAGCTTGCCAGGATGCCAAATTTCTAATATTTGCCAAAAATTTAATTCGTAACTTCCATCATCTCAACTAATGTAAAATCCATAAATCACTCAATCACTCAGTATTTCAATGTGTGATTAATTTGGTTTCGAATGTACCACGTACCGTCTGGAACAAACTTTACCACCCTTCGATAAGCGGCAACACTGTAAAACCATCAGATGATGGTATACACATAATAATACAAACACATGTGTATTTTAGATCAGAATGCAGCGGTACGAAATTGATAATCAGCATTTTAAACCACTGTGTCAATGTAATCACAAGTAATTCTAGTGCTAGTTAATAGAGTGACCAAATACAGGGTGTTCCACTGTACTTTGACTGTGTATATATGTAAAAGGTAAGGGTTGTACTACAGTAGATTTAGTGATTACTATACCAGGGATGTAATAATGCAAGATTAGTTGTTAATTTGACGAGTAATTTTAAATTACTTGGTGTATGTAAGTAATTAAAATAAAACGAAAATTACGTGATTATTGAACGTTTTGCTGCAATCAACATTTTGATAAAAACATTTGAAAATCGTTTGGATAATTGCCAGTTAACCGGATGGATACAGGCCTGTATTGTAAACTATTTTGGTTTCAACTGTATCATAAAACATTATGTCGCAGACTGTCCTTTAAACTGTGTTTATTGCAGTTCAAATTTTGACAGCGCTTTTCTTCCTTACTGTACCGAATATTTTAGTGTTTTTTTCGGTTATTGGATAGAAAATTTAATGAGGATTCTAAAAATGTGCTTAAAAAGGAGATTCGGTCACTACAAATGGGTTTTACGGACGATTTTGTCGCAAACTGTTCTTTAAACTGTCATTTTACTAGTTCAAACTTTGACAGCGCTTTTTCTTCTAATTGTACCGAATTTGTTAGTGTTTATTAGGTTGTTAGATAGGAAATTTAATGAGGATTCTAAAAATGTGCTTAAAAAGGAGATTCGGACACTAGAATTGGGTTTTACGGACGATTTTGTTGCAAACTGTCCTTTAAACCGTCATTTTACTAGTTTAAACTTTGACAGCGATTTTTCTTCTAATTGTACCGAATTTGTTAGTGTTTATTAGGTTGTTAGAGAGGAAATTTAATGAGGATTCTAAAAATGTGCTTAAAAAGGAGATTGGGACACTAGAATTGGGTTTACGGACGATTTTGTCGCAAACTGTCCTTTAAACCGTCATTTTACCAGTTCAAACTTTGACAGCGCTTTTTCTTCTAATTGTACCGAATTTGTTAGTGTTTATTTGGTTGTGAGATAGGAAATTTAATGAGGATTCTAAAAATGTGCTTAAAAAGGAGATTCGGACACTAGAATTGGGTTTTACGGACGATTTTGTCGCAAACTATCCTTTAAACCGTCATTTTACTAGTTCAAACTTTGACAGCGCTTTTTCTTCTAATTGTACCGAATTTGTTAGTGTTTATTAGGTTGTTAGATAGGAAATTTAATGAGGATTCCAAAAATGTGCCTAAAATGTGATCTGGTCACTACAAGTGGATTTTACGGACGATTTTGTCGCAGACTGTCCTTTAAACCGTAATTTTTACAGTTCAAACTTTGACAGCAGTTTTCTCTCTGACTATACCGATTATTGTATGTTTTTTAAGGTTATTGGATAGGAAATTTAATGAGGATTCCAAAAATGTGCTTAATAAGGTAATCAGGTCACTACAAATGGGTTGTACGGACGATTTTGTCGCAAACTGTCCTTTAAACCGTCATTTTACCAGTTCAAACTTTGACAGCGCTTTTTCTTCTAATTGTACCGAATTTGTTAGTGTTTATTAGGTTGTTAGATAGGAAATTTAATGAGGATTCTAAAAATGTGCTTAAAAAGGAGATTCGGACACTAGAATTGGGTTTTACGGACGATTTTGTTGCAAACTGTCCTTTAAACCGTCATTTTACTAGTTCAAACTTTGACAGCGCTTTTTCTTCTAATTGTACCGAATTTGTTAGTGTTTATTAGGTTGTTAGATAGGAAATTTAATGAGGATTCTAAAAATGTGCTTAAAAAGGAGATTCGGACACTAGAATTGGGTTTTACGGACGATTTTGTCCCAAACTGTTCTTTAAGCCGTCATTTTACTAGTTCAAACTTTGACAGCGCTTTTTCTTCTAATTGTACCGAATTTGTTAAAGTTTATTAGGTTGTTAGATAGGAAATTTAATGAGGATTCTAAAAATGTGCTTAAAAAGGAGATTCGGACACTAGAATTGGGTTTTACGGACGATTTTGTTGCAAACTGTCCTTTAAACCGTCATTTTACTAGTTCAAACTTTGACAGCGCTTTTTCTTCTAATTGTACCGAATTTGTTAGTGTTTATTAGGTTGTTAGATAGGAAATTTAATGAGGATTCTAAAAATGTCCTTAAAAAGGAGATTCGGACACTAGAATTGGGTTTTACGGACGATTTTGTTGCAAACTGTCCTTTAAACTGTCATTTTACTAGTTCAAACTTTGACACCGATTTTTCTTCTAACTGTACCGAATTTGTAAAAGTTTATTAGGTTGTTAGATAGGAAATTTAATGAGGATTCTAAAAATGTGCTTAAAAAGGAGATTCGGACACTAGAATTGGGTTTTACGGACGATTTTGTTGCAAACTGTCCTTTAAACCGTCATTTTACTAGTTTAAACTTTGACAGCGATTTTTCTTCTAATTGTACCGAATTTGTTAGTGTTTATTAGGTTGTTAGAGAGGAAATTTAATGAGGATTCTAAAAATGTGCTTAAAAAGGAGATTGGGACACTAGAATTGGGTTTTACGGACGATTTTGTTGCAAACTGTTCTTTAAACCGTCATTTTACTAGTTCAAATTTTGACAGCGCTTTTTCTTCTAATTGTACCGAATTTGTTAGTGTTTATTAGGTTGTTAGATAGGTTATTTAATGGGGATTCTAAAAATGTGTTTAAAAAGGAGATTCGGAAACTAGAATTGGGTTTTACGGACGATTTTGTCGCAAACTGTCCTTTAAACCGTCATTTTACTAGTTCAAACTTTGACAGCGATTTTTCTTCTAATTGTACCGAATTTGTTAGTGTTTATTTGGTTGTGAGATAGGAAATTTAATGAGGATTCTAAAAATGTGCTTAAAAAGGAGATTCGGACACTAGAATTGGGTTTTACGGACGATTTTGTCCCAAACTGTTCTTTAAGCCGTCATTTTACTAGTTCAAACTTTGACAGCGCTTTTTCTTCTAATTGTACCGAATTTGTTAAAGTTTATTAGGTTGTTAGATAGGAAATTTAATGAGGATTCTAAAAATGTGCTTAAAAAGGAGATTCGGACACTAGAATTGGGTTTTACGGACGATTTTGTTGCAAACTGTCCTTTAAACCGTCATTTTACTAGTTCAAACTTTGACAGCGCTTTTTCTTCTAATTGTACCGAATTTGTTAGTGTTTATTAGGTTGTTGGATAGGAAATTTAATGAGGATTCTAAAAATGTGCTTAAAAAGGAGATTCGGACACTAGAATTGGGTTTTACGGACGATTTTGTTGCAAACTGTCCTTTAAACTGTCATTTTACTAGTTCAAACTTTGACACCGATTTTTCTTCTAACTGTACCGAATTTGTAAAAGTTTATTAGGTTGTTAGATAGGAAATTTAATGAGGATTCTAAAAATGTGCTTAAAAAGGAGATTCGGACACTAGAATTGGGTTTTACGGACGATTTTGTCCCAAACTGTTCTTTAAGCCGTCATTTTACTAGTTCAAACTTTGACAGCGCTTTTTCTTCTAATTGTACCGAATTTGTTAAAGTTTATTAGGTTGTTAGATAGGAAATTTAATGAGGATTCTAAAAATGTGCTTAAAAAGGAGATTCGGACACTAGAATTGGGTTTTACGGACGATTTTGTTGCAAACTGTCCTTTAAACCGTCATTTTACTAGTTCAAACTTTGACAGCGCTTTTTCTTCTAATTGTACCGAATTTGTTAGTGTTTATTAGGTTGTTGGATAGGAAATTTAATGAGGATTCTAAAAATGTGCTTAAAAAGGAGATTCGGACACTAGAATTGGGTTTTACGGACGATTTTGTTGCAAACTGTCCTTTAAACTGTCATTTTACTAGTTCAAACTTTGACACCGATTTTTCTTCTAACTGTACCGAATTTGTAAAAGTTTATTAGGTTGTTAGATAGGAAATTTAATGAGGATTCTAAAAATGTGCTTAAAAAGGAGATTCGGACACTAGAATTGGGTTTTACGGACGATTTTGTTGCAAACTGTCCTTTAAACCGTCATTTTACTAGTTTAAACTTTGACAGCGATTTTTCTTCTAATTGTACCGAATTTGTTAGTGTTTATTAGGTTGTTAGAGAGGAAATTTAATGAGGATTCTAAAAATGTGCTTAAAAAGGAGATTGGGACACTAGAATTGGGTTTTACGGACGATTTTGTTGCAAACTGTTCTTTAAACCGTCATTTTACTAGTTCAAATTTTGACAGCGCTTTTTCTTCTAATTGTACCGAATTTGTTAGTGTTTATTAGGTTGTTAGATAGGTTATTTAATGGGGATTCTAAAAATGTGCTTAAAAAGGAGATTGGGACACTAGAATTGGGTTTACGGACGATTTTGTCGCAAACTGTTCTTTAAACCGTCATTTTACTAGTTCAAACTTTGACAGCGATTTTTCTTCTAATTGTACCGAATTTGTTAGTGTTTATTAGGTTGTTAGATAGGAAATTTAATGAGGATTCTAAAAATGTGCTTAAAAAGGAGATTCGGACACTAGAATTGGGTTTTACGGACGATTTTGTTGCAAACTGTCCTTTAAACCGTCATTTTACTAGTTCAAACTTTGACAGCGCTTTTTCTTCTAATTGTACCGAATTTGTTAGTGTTTATTAGGTTGTTAGATAGGAAATTTAATGAGGATTCTAAAAATGTGCTTAAAAAGGAGATTCGGACACTAGAATTGGGTTTTACGGACGATTTTGTCCCAAACTGTTCTTTAAGCCGTCATTTTACTAGTTCAAACTTTGACAGCGCTTTTTCTTCTAATTGTACCGAATTTGTTAAAGTTTATTAGGTTGTTAGATAGGAAATTTAATGAGGATTCTAAAAATGTGCTTAAAAAGGAGATTCGGACACTAGAATTGGGTTTTACGGACGATTTTGTTGCAAACTGTCCTTTAAACCGTCATTTTACTAGTTCAAACTTTGACAGCGCTTTTTCTTCTAATTGTACCGAATTTGTTAGTGTTTATTAGGTTGTTAGATAGGAAATTTAATGAGGATTCTAAAAATGTCCTTAAAAAGGAGATTCGGACACTAGAATTGGGTTTTACGGACGATTTTGTCGCAAACTGTCCTTTAAACCGTCATTTTACTAGTTCAAACTTTGACAGCGATTTTTCTTCTAATAGACTTTAGACTCACCTTTTGGGTGTTTGCGCGCGTTTACGACTCCTTCACCTTATCCACACCGTTTCTTGGGGTAATCGGGGCCGGTGCACTAAACCACTTACACTCACACAACCGGGACAGTCTAACGAACATTTTGCGGTACTTTGCGCCCCTCAAATCGCACTTTTAACCGCTTTTTTGAGTGAAATTGCGGAGGAGGTTTTCGAACGCGCGCCCTCTCCCACTAAACGTCAGGCACTGATTGATAAATGACAGCGTTGACAGCTGAACGGCCGCTAGGGCTGGGTTTTGCAACGCACGCCAATAGGGATGGGCTCAAAACCTTTCAGGGCCGGTATCTCGGTTATTTAGAAAATTTTCAAAAAATTGACAAAGCGCATTCGCCAATTGTCAAAAAATCTTACAATTTTGCCAAAAAAAAAAAATCAGAAAAATAAATAAATTTAAAAAACAAATTTCTAGACAAGGCGCATTCTACCGCTTATTTTTCTGATTTTTTTTTTTTTGCAAAATTGTAAGATTTTTTGACAATTGGCGAATGCGCTTTGTCAATTTTTTGAAAATTTTCTAAATAACCGAGATACCGGCCCTGGAAGGTTTTGAGCCCATCCCTATTGGCGTGCGTTGCAAAACCCAGCCCTAGCGGCCGTTCAGCTGTCAACGCTGTCATTTATCAATCAGTGCCTGACGTTTAGTGGGAGAGGGCGCGCGTTCGTAAAACCTCCTCCGCAATTTCACTCAAAAAAGCGGTTAAAAGTGCGATTTGAGGGGCGCAAAGTACCTCAAAATGTTCGTTAGACCGTCCCGGTTGTGTGAGTGCAAGTGGTTTAGTGCCCCGGCCCCCATTACCCCCCAAAAACGGTGTGGATAAGGTGAAGGAGTCGGTAAACGCGCGCAAACACCCAAAAGGTGAGTCTAAAGTCAATTTTTGCTGCTTTTCTCGCTGGAAAACTGGAAAGTGCGGTTATTGCGCGCATTTTCCGGGCTTTTCCGAAGCGTTTTAGCCCCAAAGAGGGCTGGGGGCCAGTTTTCCTCCGGTGTGATTCAAAATGGCCGCCACCCTGTGATTTACCCGGTACACCGTTGCCGATTATTCATTTTGTTAAGTCAGGCAGTGTTGCCAAATGGCTTACTGTTCAAAGTGAGCAGATTTAGGGAGTTTCTCCCTGGATTTCCTAAAAAATATCTGTATTTGGCTGTATTAGTTGACTCCTAGAGGCTTCTGGCAACTCAAGATGGCTTCTAGAGGCCTCTGGCAAGTTTAAAACAATCTTTACAAGGTTTAGAGGCCTTCTGGCAATTTAAGATGGCTTCCAGAGGCATCTGGCAACTCAAAATGGCCTCCAGAGGCTTCTGGTAATTCAAGATGGCTTCTAGAGGCATCTGGCACTTTTAAAACAGTCTAAGAAGAGTCCAGAGGCTTCTGGCAACTCAAAATGGCTTCCAGAGGCATCTGGCAACTAAACCGTCATGTGACAATTGTCAAAAATCTCAAAAACACGTCTTGTTTTGAAAATTGCGTTAAATTGTAATTCTGGCAAATTCTAAACAAATTCTGACAGTTTTGACGTGTAAGTGACAGTTGCCACGTGACTTTAAAACACTATAAATTTGACAGATCATAACTCGGTTATTATGACGGTTACGCGAGTCGTTCAAACGTCAAAATGTTTGACAGAACCTTAGCTTTCTTTTGTTTTCTTTGAAATTTTTTGAAAAATTCTCAAATAACCGAGATACCGGCCCTGGAAGGTTTTGACTGCTGTCAAACTTTGACAGATCATTACTCGGCTACTATGACAGTTACGCGAGTCGTTCAAACGTTAAAATGTTCGACAGAACCTTAGCTTTCTTTTGTTTTCTTAGAAATTTTTTGAAAAATTCTCAAATAACTGAGATACCGGCCCTGGAAGGTTTTGACTGCTGTCAAACTTTGACAGTTCATAACTCGGCTACTGTGACAGGTAGGCAAGTCGTTTAAACGTCAAAATGTTTGACAGGAGCTTGGCTTTCTTTTGTTTTCTTAGAAATTTTTTGAAAAATTCTCGGTTTACGGTTTACGGTTTTACGGACGATTTTGTTGCAAACTGTCCTTTAAACCGTCATTTTACTAGTTCAAACTTTGACAGCGCTTTTTCTTCTAATTGTACCGAATTTGTTAGTGTTTATTAGGTTGTTAGATAGGAAATTTAATGAGGATTCTAAAAATGTCCTTAAAAAGGAGATTCGGACACTAGAATTGGGTTTTACGGACGATTTTGTTGCAAACTGTCCTTTAAACCGTCATTTTACTAGTTCAAACTTTCACAGCGAGTTTTCTTCTAATTGTACCGAATTTGTTAAAGTTTATTAGGTTGTTAGATAGGAAATTTAATGAAGATTCTAAAAATGTGCTTAAAAAGGAGATTCGGACACTAGAATTGGGTTTTACGGACGATTTTGTCCCAAACTGTTCTTTAAGCCGTCATTTTACTAGTTCAAACTTTGACAGCGCTTTTTCTTCTAATTGTACCGAATTTGTTAAAGTTTATTAGGTTGTTAGATAGGAAATTTAATGAGGATTCTAAAAATGTGCTTAAAAAGGAGATTCGGACACTAGAATTGGGTTTTACGGACGATTTTGTCGCAAACTGCCCTTTAAACCGTCATTTTACTAGTTCAAACTTTGACAGCGATTTTTCTTCTAATTGTACCGAATTTGTTAAAGTTTATTAGGTTGTTAGATAGGAAATTTAATGAGGATTCTAAAAATGTGCTTAAAAAGGAGATTCGGACACTAGAATTGGGTTTTACGGACGATTTTGTTGCAAACTGTCCTTTAAACCGTCATTTTACTAGTTCAAACTTTGACAGCGCTTTTTCTTCTAATTGTACCGAATTTGTTAGTGTTTATTAGGTTGTTAGATAGGAAATTTAATGAGGATTCTAAAAATGTCCTTAAAAAGGAGATTCGGACACTAGAATTGGGTTTTACGGACGATTTTGTTGCAAACTGTCCTTTAAACCGTCATTTTACTAGTTCAAACTTTCACAGCGAGTTTTCTTCTAATTGTACCGAATTTGTTAAAGTTTATTAGGTTGTTAGATAGGAAATTTAATGAGGATTCTAAAAATGTGCTTAAAAAGGAGATTCGGACACTAGAATTGGGTTTTACGGACGATTTTGTTGCAAACTGTCCTTTAAACCGTCATTTTACTAGTTCAAACTTTGACAGCGCTTTTTCTTCTAATTGTACCGAATTTGTTAGTGTTTATTAGGTTGTTAGATAGGAAATTTAATGAGGATTCTAAAAATGTCCTTAAAAAGGAGATTCGGACACTAGAATTGGGTTTTACGGACGATTTTGTTGCAAACTGTCCTTTAAACCGTCATTTTACTAGTTCAAACTTTCACAGCGAGTTTTCATCTAATTGTACCGAATTTGTTAAAGTTTATTAGGTTGTTAGATAGGAAATTTAATGAGGATTCTAAAAATGTGCTTAAAAAGGAGATTCGGACACTAGAATTGGGTTTTACGGACGATTTTGTTGCAAACTGTCCTTTAAACCGTCATTTTACTAGTTCAAACTTTGACAGCGCTTTTTCTTCTAATTGTACCGAATTTGTTAGTGTTTATTAGGTTGTTAGATAGGAAATTTAATGAGGATTCTAAAAATGTCCTTAAAAAGGAGATTCGGACACTAGAATTGGGTTTTACGGACGATTTTGTCGCAAACTGTCCTTTAAACCGTCATTTTACTAGTTTAAACTTTGACAGCGCTTTTTCTTCTAATTGTACCGAATTTGTTAGTGTTTATTAGGTTGTTAGATAGTAAATTTAATGAGAATTCTAAAAATGTGCTTAAAAAGGAGATTCGGACACCAGAATTGGGTTTTACGGACGATTTTGTCGCAAACTGTCCTTTAAACCGTCATTTTACTAGTTCAAACTTTGAGAGCGATTTTTCTTCTAATTGTACCGAATTTGTTAGTGTTTATTAGGTTGTTAGATAGGAAATTCAATGAGGATTCTAAAAATGTGCTTAAAAAGGAGATTCGGACACTAGAATTGGGTTTACGGACGATTTTGTCGCAAACTGTCCTTTAAACCGTCATTTTACTAGTTCAAACTTTGACAGCGATTTTTCTGCTAATTGTACCGAATTTGTTAGTGTTTATTAGGTTGTTAGATAGGAAATTTACTGAGGATTCTAAAAATGTGCTTAAAAAGGAGATTCGGACACTAGAATTGGGTTTTACGGACGATTTTGTCGCAAACTGTCCTTTAAACCGTCATTTTACTAGTTCAAACTTTGACAGCGATTTTTCTTCTAATTGTACCGAATTTGTTAGTGTTTATTAGGTTGTTAGATAGGAAATTTAATGAGGATTCTAAAAATGTGCTTAAAAAGGAGATTCGGACACTAGAATTGGGTTTTACGGACGATTTTGTCGCAAACTGTCCTTTAAACCGTCATTTTACTAGTTCAAACTTTCACAGCGAGTTTTCTTCTAATTGTACGGAATTTGTTAAAGTTTATTAGGTTGTTAGATAGGAAATTTAATGAGGATTCTAAAAATGTGCTTAAAAAGGAGATTCGGACACTAGAATTGGGTTTTACGGACGATTTTGTCCCAAACTGTTCTTTAAGCCGTCATTTTACTAGTTCAAACTTTGACAGCGCTTTTTCTTCTAATTGTACCGAATTTGTTAGTGTTTATTAGGTTGTTGGATAGGAAATTTAATGAGGATTCTAAAAATGTGCTTAAAAAGGAGATTCGGACACTAGAATTGGGTTTTACGGACGATTTTGTCGCAAACTGTTCTTTAAACCGTCATTTTACTAGTTTAAAGTTTGACAGCGCTTCTCTTCTAATTGTACCGAATTTGTTAGTGTTTATTAGGTTGTTAGATAGGAAATTTAATGAGGATTCTAAAAATGTGCTTTAAAAGGAGATTCGGACACTAGAATTGGGTTTTACGGACGATTTTGTGAAGATACTTCGAGAAAGATAATGAGGACGTTTGGCAACATTGCAATACATTTATAAGGTTTAGAATTTGTTTCAGTCAATCAAAGAAATACATTTCCGTAATTCTATACGTTTCCTAGATATTCAAATTTTTTTTTTTTGGAAATTGTCTCAAAATTTTGAAAATTTCATATTTTCAGGGCTTGAAAATTGCATAAAAATTTTATATATCCACCATTTTTGGGGTTTCAGTGACTGTAAGAAGCTCAAAATGTTCGTCTTAAACTGCTTTTTCACCTCGTACTAATCGCAATACAATTGACCATATACAGGGTGGTACAAATTTATAAAGTTTGCGATCACTCTGTGAACGATACAAAAAATACACTTACTACATGAATACTTACTTAATTTTTGATTTCTACACACACAATATAATATTTTCACTGAAAGAAAAAATAATATTAGTGTGTGAGTGGTTATTATTACACGTTCAATATTTTCTACAATTTATATACACACTTAAATTATTATCACTGTTAAAAGCCCATTACTATAATTAGTAGTTAAATTATTATGATAAATTGGAAAAAGTTAAATTGTTGTAGGAAAAAGTAATTGCTAAATCATAGTTCTGCAAATATTATTACTTTCTACTGATAAAAGTTGTAGTATTAAGCTGTTATGCCTGAAATAGTATTACAAAGTGGCTTTTTGTGTTAAAAATTAAAAAAGGTAATCAGTAATTTGACAAAGTGTGTTGGTCTAATTTTAGACATTTTTAGGTTATATTCAGGAAAATTAGGTATTTTTGCGTACAATTTTTATTTGTCTAAATTACGTAATACGAGTAGTATAAAGGTGTAAATATTAATTAATTAGTAATTTTTTTGACCAATTTAAAATTTTTTGAATCATTGATTCTGGCTTAAGCAAATTTCTTGCATTCAAAGACAGTGCATTTGAAAACTGAGATTATTTTTGGGACATGTTTGGTGGTTTTGCAATTTTTGCTCTACAAATGAAATTAAGGGGTGTGTTCAAAAAAGTCGCCACTTCTTTAACAACCCTCAATTTTTTAGCTCACCCTGTAGCACATAGACCGCTAAGGTAATTTTGAAGGACACTACTTCAAAGAGGAGGAAAAAGTGAATTTTTTGAGTGGTTCACCGTTGCTGTATCTCCAAAAGCATTTGAGATATTGCCGGTTAAACTTTTAAGGTACTTTTTCGACAAAATTGAGTTTCTGGTCTCCAAAATGGATTTTGTGGAATATCTCCTAACCTAATAGAGATACGGAAAAAGTTCCAGGAATGAAAATTGCGTAAAAAGGGTCAAATATACCAAACCCGTTCTTTAAACCGACTAATTTCCAGTGAAACTGCATATAGGGTGACCAAACTTTGACAACCTTTGGTTTTTTTACTCATCCTGTACACCAAAGGTTACCAAAATAATATTGGAGAACACCACTGGAAAGAGGAGAAAAACGAGAATTTTTTGAATGGCTCACCGTTGCTGTATCTCCAAAACCAGTTGAGATATTGCCGGTTAAACTTTTGAGGTACTTTTTCAACAAAAAGTGCAGGAGGTAAAAATTTGCGTGAAAAACCGACAAATTTGAGAAAAAACACGATTTATCACGTCAAATTTACCATTTATGATTTTCAACTGCGTTTATGCTTAACTAAGAAGTAAGAAACATATTTATAGGATGAAAATATAATTAGAGAACGATTCAAACACACGGAATTTTAACGTAAATTGAATTAAAATATAGTTAATTTTCAAGCTCACTTCTTAAATGATACAAATGGGTTAACCTCACTTTTAATTTCGTACATCTTAGGTGATAAATCTTAAATTAGAATAAAGCCACTATTACAAATAGTGTTGTTAATGTGAAATATTCTAATAAAAATGAAATATTTCAGTGCCCATAAATTTCCTAATTTTCGAGTGACATTGTTGACAATGACAGACAATTGACATAAAATAAACGAAACTTCTATTGGATTATTGAAATTTGATATTAGTTTTTAGGTACTATTACAAATAGTGTAATTGTTAATATGAAATCTTTCACTTGTAAATATTCATTATTTCAGATGTTACTAACATCAAAGATAATCTGTAATTTTGCAAATTGTGATAAATTTTTGGATGATTTTTAGGTCATGTAATATTGTAAATCAATTTGAATCAATTTGTACACTTTAAGAAAAGGTTTTTAAGAGAAAGTTAACTTATTTTAGTAAACTTTAATCTTAATGCAGTGTAAATTGATTTGCATTAACATTTCTTCTTCCCTTCTATTACTCAATAATAGCACGTTGAGCAAGTTTACACAGATATTTAAAGTTCAAGAAAAGTACACAATTTCATGTGTTTGCATAATAAAATAATGCAAGACCAGACAATCATTATCTATAGTTAACAAAGTTAATCTTGCTAAATAATATACAGGGTAGTTCAAAAAATAGTGACATAGCATGGGTGTTCCCACAAAATGAGTTCTAACCGGTTTCTTCCCGCAAACCAAATTCTAACTTTAAAACCTTGAAAACTGCCTTAGAAACCATATTTTGAGTTGGACACTTTAAATGTTGCTTTGAAAACTTTAGATTCGCCTCATATCAATGGAAATTGACCTAACATTTGTATTTTGAGTCAGTTTTCATGATTTTCAAGTAAACTATCACAATTGCAGCCTGAAAATTGATTAGAAAACCAAATTTTAACCTTAAAATCTTGAACACTGTCTTTGAAACCCTATTTTGACTTTAAAACCTTGAAAACTGCTTTGGAAACCAAATTTTGACTTTAAAACATTGAAAACTGCTTTGGAAACCAAATTTTGACTTGGACACTTCAAATGTTGCTTTGATAACTTTAGATTCACCTCATATCAATGGAAATTGACCTAACATTTGTATTTTGAGTCAGTTTTCATGATTTTCAAGTAAACTATCACAATTGCAGCCTGAAAATTGATTAGAAAACCAAATTTTAACCTTAAAATCTTAAACACTGTCTTTGAAACCATATTTTGACTTTAAAACATTGAAAACTGCTCTGGAAACCAAATTTTGACTTGGACACTTCAAATGTTGCTTTGATAACTTTAGATTCACCTCATATCAATGGAAATTGACCTAACATTTGTATTTTGAGTCAGTTTTCATGATTTTCAAGTAAACTATCACAATTGCAGCCTGAAAATTGATTAGAAAACCAAATTTTAACCTTAAAATCTTGAACACTGTCTTTGAAACCTTATTTTGACTTTAAAACCTTGAAAACTGCTTTGGAAACCAAATTTTGACTTTAAAACATTAAAAACTGCTTTGGAAACCAAATTTTGACTTGGACACTTCAAATGTTGCTTTGATAACTTTAGATTCACCTCATATCAATGGAAATTGACCTAACATTTGTATTTTGAGTCAGTTTTCATGATTTTCAAGTAAACTATCACAATTGCAGCCTGAAAATTGATTAGAAAACCAAATTTTAACCTTAAAATCTTAAACACTGTCTTTGAAACCATATTTTGACTTTAAAACATTGAAAACTGCTCTGGAAACCAAATTTTGACTTGGACACTTCAAATGTTGCTTTGATAACTTTAGATTCACCTCATATCAATGGAAATTGACCTAACATTTGTATTTTGAGTCAGTTTTCATGATTTTCAAGTAAACTATCACAATTGCAGCCTGAAAATTGATTAGAAAACCAAATTTTAACCTTAAAATCTTGAACACTGTCTTTGAAACCATATTTTGACTTTAAAACATTGAAAACTGCTTTGGAAACCAAATTTTGACTTGGACACTTCAAATGTTGCTTTGATAACTTTAGATTCACCTCAAATCAATGGAAATTGACCTAACATTTTTATTTTGAGCCAGTTTTCATGATTTTCAAGTGAACCATCACAATTGCAGCCTGAAAATTGATTAACAAACCAAATTTTAACCTTAAAACCTTGAACACTGTCTTTGAAACCATATTTTGACTTTAAAACCTTGAAAACTGCTTTGGAAACCAAATTTTGATTTGGACACTTGAAATGTTGCTTTGATAACTTTAGATTCACTTTGTATCAATGGAAATTGACTGCGCAAAATTGCGCAATTTAGAGTTTAATAATAATTCCGACTTAAAATTTGAATTTTTTTTATTATTCCCCGAGATATCCGAAAAATGCCGTCATTTTGGAAGTATAAATTTACAAATCGATCTTACATGAGTATAAAAATTGTAAAAAACAATTTTCATAAAAAAACAAACTTTTTGAAAGTTTTGGAATTTTTTGAAAATGCAAAAACCGGGTGAAAATCTGAAAATGGCAAATTAAGCTTAGAGGAGTCTATAAATTCCAGAAAATCAATTTTTATGATAAAAACACACTTTTTGAAAGTTTTGGAATTTTTTGAAAATGCATAAAACAGGGTGAAAATCTGAAAATGGCAAATTGATCTTAGAGGAGTCTAGAAATTCCAGAAAATCAATTTTTATGATAAAAACACACTTTTTGAAGGTTTTGGGATTTTTTGAAAATGCAAAAACAGAGCGAAAATCTGAAAATGGTAAATTTGCTCTTAGAAAAGTCTAGAAATTCCAGAAAATCAATTTTCATGATAAAAACACACTTTTTGAAAGTTTTGGAATTTTTTGAAAATGCATAAAACAGGGTGAAAATCTGAAAATGGCAAATTGATCTTAGAGGAGTCTAGAAATTCCAGAAAATCAATTTTTATGATAAAAACACACTTTTTGAAGGTTTTGGGATTTTTTGAAAATGCAAAAACAGAGCGAAAATCTGAAAATGGTAAATTTGCTCTTAGAAAAGCCTAGAAATTCCAGAATATCAATTTTTATGATAAAAGCACACTTTTTGAAAGTTTTGAAATTTTTTGAAAATGCGAAAACAGGCTGAAAATTTGAAAATTGCAAATTGAGCTTAGAGGAGTCTAGAAATTCCAGAAAATCAATTTTTATGATAAAAACACACTTTTTGAAGGTTTTGGGATTTTTTGAAAATGCAAAAACAGAGTGAAAATCTGAAAATGGCAAATTGCTCTTGGAGAAGTCTAGAAATTCCAGAAAATCAATTTTTATGATAAAAACACACTTTTTGAAAATTTTGGAATTTTTGAAAATGCAAAAACAGAATGAAAATCTGAAACTAACAAATTGCTCTTAGAGAAGTTTAGAAATTCCAGAAAATCAATTTTTATGGTAAAAACACACTTTTTGAAGGTTTTGGAGTTTTTTGAAAATGCAAAAACAGGGTGAAAATCTGAAAATAACAAATTGCTCTTAGAGAAGTCTAGATATTCCAGAAAATCAATTTTTATGATAAAAACACACTTTTTGAAGGTTTTGGGATTTTTTGAAAATGCAAAAACAGGGTGAAAATCTGAAAATAACAAATTGCTCTTAGAGAAGTCTAGATATTCCAGAAAATCAATTTTTATGATAAAAACACACTTTTTGAAGGTTTTGGGATTTTTTGAAAATGCAAAAACAGAGCGAAAATCTGAAAATGGTAAATTTGCTCTTAGAAAAGTCTAGAAATTCCAGAAAATCAATTTTTATGATAAAAACACACTTTTTGAAAATTTTGGAATTTTTGAAAATGCAAAAACAGAATGAAAATCTGAAACTAACAAATTGCTCTTAGAGAAGTTTAGAAATTCCAGAAAATCAATTTTTATGGTAAAAACACACTTTTTGAAGGTTTTGGAGTTTTTTGAAAATGCAAAAACAGGGTGAAAATCTGAAAATAACAAATTGCTCTTAGAGAAGTCTAGATATTCCAGAAAATCAATTTTTATGATAAAAACACACTTTTTGAAGGTTTTGGGATTTTTTGAAAATGCAAAAACAGGGTGAAAATCTGAAAATAACAAATTGCTCTTAGAGAAGTCTAGATATTCCAGAAAATCAATTTTTATGATAAAAACACACTTTTTGAAGGTTTTGGAGTTTTTTGAAAATGCAAAAACAGGGTGAAAATCTGAAAATAACAAATTGCTCTTAGAGAAGTCTAGATATTCCAGAAAATCAATTTTTATGATAAAAACACACTTTTTGAAGGTTTTGGGATTTTTTGAAAATGCAAAAACAGAGCGAAAATCTGAAAATGGTAAATTTGCTCTTAGAAAAGCCTAGAAATTCCAGAAAATCAATTTTTATGATAAAAGCACACTTTTTGAAAGTTTTGAAATTTTATGAAAATGAAAAAACAGAGTGAAAATCTGAAAATGGCAAATTGAGCTTAGAGGAGTCTAGAAATTCCAGAAAATCAATTTTTATGATAAAAACACACTTTTTAAAAGTTTTGGAATTTTTTGAAAATGCATAAAACAGGGTGAAAATCTGAAAATGGCAAATTGATCTTAGAGGAGTCTAGAAATTCCAGAAAATCAATTTTTATGATAAAAACACACTTTTTGAAGGTTTTGGGATTTTTTTAAAATGCAAAAACAGAGCGAAAATCTGAAAATGGTAAATTTGCTCTTAGAAAAGCCTAGAAATTCCAGAAAATAAATTTTTATGATAAAAGCACACTTTTTGAAAGTTTTGAAATTTTTTGAAAATGCGAAAACAGGCTGAAAATCTGAAAATTGCAAATTGAGCTTAGAGGAGTCTAGAAATTCCAGAAAATCAATTTTTATGTTAAAAACTCACTTTTTGAAGGTTTTGGGATTTTTTGAAAATGCAAAAACAGAGCGAAAATCTGAAAATGGTAAATTTGCTCTTAGAAAAGCCTAGAAATTCCAGAAAATCAATTTTTATGATAAAAGCACACTTTTTGAAAGTTTTGAAATTTTTTGAAAATGCGAAAACAGGCTGAAAATTTGAAAATTGCAAATTGAGCTTAGAGGAGTCTAGAAATTCCAGAAAATCAATTTTTATGATAAAAACACACTTTTTGAAGGTTTTGGGATTTTTTGAAAATGCATAAAACAGGGTGAAAATCTGAAAATGGCAAATTAAGCTTAGAGGAGTCTAGAAATTCCAGAAAATCAATTTTTATGATAAAAACACACTTTTTGAAAGTTTTGGAATTTTTTGAAAATGCATAAAACAGGGTGAAAATCTGAAAATGGCAAATTAAGCTTAGAGGAGTCTAGAAATTCCAGAAAATCAATTTTTATGATAAAAACACACTTTTTGAAAGTTTTGGAATTTTTTGAAAATGCAAAAACCGGGTGAAAATCTGAAAATGGCAAATTAAGCTTAGAGGAGTCTAGAAATTCCAGAAAATCAATTTTTATGATAAAAACACACTTTTTGAAAGTTTTGAAATTTTATGAAAATGCAAAAACAGAGTGAAAATCTGAAAATGGCAAATTGAGCTTAGAGGAGTCTAGAAATTCCAGAAAATCAATTTTTACGATAAAAACACACTTTTTGAAGGTTTTGGAGTTTTTTGAAAATGCAAAAACAGGGTGAAAATCTGAAAATAGCAAATTGCTCTTAGAAAAGTCTAGAAATTCCAGAAAATCAATTTTTATGATAAAAACACACTTTTTGAAGGTTTTGGGATTTTTGAAAATGCAAAAACAGAGCGAAAATCTGAAAATGGTAAATTTGCTCTTAGAAAAGTCTAGAAATTCCAGAAAATCAATTTTCATGATAAAAACACACTTTTTGAAGGTTTTGGGATTTTTTGAAAATGCAAAAACAGAGCGAAAATCTGAAAATGGTAAATTTGCTCTTAGAAAAGTCTAGAAATTCCAGAAAATCAATTTTCATGATAAAAACACACTTTTTGAAGGTTTTGGGATTTTTTGAAAATGCAAAAACAGAGTGAAAATCTGAAAATGGCAAATTGCTCTTAGAGGAGTTTAGAAATTGCAGAAAATCAATTTTTATGATAAAAACACACTTTTTGAAGGTTTTGGGATTTTTTGAAAATGCAAAAACAGAGCGAAAATCTGAAAATGGTAAATTTGCTCTTAGAAAAGCCTAGAAATTCCAGAAAATCAATTTTTATGATAAAAGCACACTTTTTGAAAGTTTTGAAATTTTTTGAAAATGCGAAAACAGGCTGAAAATCTGAAAATTGCAAATTGAGCTTAGAGGAGTCTAGAAATTCCAGAAAATCAATTTTTATGATAAAAACACACTTTTTGAAGGTTTTGGGATTTTTTGAAAATGCAAAATCAGTGAAAATCTGAAAATGGCAAATTGATCTTAGAAAAGCCTAGAAATTCCAGAAAATCAATTTTCATGATAAAAACACACTTTTTGAAAGTTTTGGAATTTTTTGAAAATGCATAAAACAGGGTGAAAATCTGAAAATGGCAAATTGATCTTAGAGGAGTCTAGAAATTCCAGAAAATCAATTTTTATGATAAAAACACACTTTTTGAAGGTTTTGGGATTTTTTGAAAATGCAAAAACAGAGCGAAAATCTGAAAATGGTAAATTTGCTCTTAGAAAAGTCTAGAAATTCCAGAAAATCAATTTTTATGATAAAAACACACTTTTTGAAGGTTTTGGGAGCAAAAACAGAGCGAAAATCTGAAAATGGTAAATTTGCTCTTAGAAAAGTCTAGAAGTTCCAGAAAATCAATTTTTATGATAAAAGCACACTTTTTGAAAGTTTTGGGATTTTTTGAAAATGCAAAAACAGAGCGAAAATCTGAAAATGGTAAATTTGCTCTTAGAAAAGTCTAGAAATTCCAGAAAATCAATTTTTATGATAAAAACACACTTTTTGAAGGTTTTGGGAGCAAAAACAGAGCGAAAATCTGAAAATGGTAAATTTGCTCTTAGAAAAGTCTAGAAGTTCCAGAAAATCAATTTTTATGATAAAAGCACACTTTTTGAAAGTTTTGAAATTTTATGAAAATGCAAAAACAGAGTGAAAATCTGAAAATGGCAAATTGAGCTTAGAGGAGTCTAGAAATTCCAGAAAATCAATTTTTACGATAAAAACACACTTTTTGAAGGTTTTGGAGTTTTTTGAAAATGCAAAAACAGGGTGAAAATCTGAAAATAACAAATTGCTCTTAGAGAAGTCTAGATATTCCAGAAAATCAATTTTTATGATAAAAACACACTTTTTGAAGGTTTTGGGATTTTTTGAAAATGCAAAAACAGAGCGAAAATCTGAAAATGGTAAATTTGCTCTTAGAAAAGTCTAGAAATTCCAGAAAATCAATTTTTATGATAAAAACACACTTTTTGAAGGTTTTGGGATTTTTTGAAAATGCAAAAACAGAGCGAAAATCTGAAAATGGTAAATTTGCTCTTAGAAAAGTCTAGAAGTTCCAGAAAATCAATTTTTATGATAAAAGCACACTTTTTGAAAGTTTTGAAATTTTATGAAAATGCAAAAACAGAATGAAAATCTGAAAATAACAAATTGCTCTTAGAGAAGTTTAGAAATTCCAGAAAATCAATTTTTATGATAATAGCACACTTTTTGAAAGTTTTGGAATTTTTTGAAAATGCAAAAACAGGGTGAAAATCTGAAACTGGCAAATTGCTCTTAGAGAAGTCTAGAAATTCCAGAAAATCAATTTTTTTTTTTATAAAAAGACACTTTTTAAGACATTTAAAATAAAAATTGTAAAACTCAAAAGCAAAGTGAAAATGATAAAATTAAAAATGTATACAAGTTGTCAATTAATATTGTTAATCTTGTTCCAAAATTAAATTTTGTGATTTTTTTTTATAAATACAACCTAACATTTAACTCTTAACACATAAATAACTATTATTTTTTAATATTGAGATTATGAACCTTCAGATAAAATACAGGCTCACATTTAGCAAACATACCAAAATGCAACTAATTTAATTCTTTTATATTTTTATTTCTAAATCATATTAATGTTAGATAACAGTAAAAAAAGGGAAATTTAGTAAAAAAAAATAAATACTGTGTTGGAATAAATTTTTGATGAACTATAATCATTTGATTGCATGTACAGGAAACGAATCACTATTTTATATTTACAGAAGGTAATTTGGATGTGCAATGTGTGTGCAACCTTAAGATGATTATATATTTGGGGTCCTCATTTTTATATTATTATTTTGTCTCTAATTTTAAATAATGTTTAATATTTACAATATTTTTAATTAATTTAGGACAGCGCAAGTAACAAGGTCTCGTTACAACATTTGTTAATAACAATAAACTGAAACCATAAACAATACTAATTCGGCAAAAAATTGCATGCACTATAGGTAAACAAACCGCAATATTAATTAATAATTAAGTGTGTCAAGACAATCAGTTGTAATTTAAATGTATAGGAAATATTCGATCATTCTTAGTTTGCCGGTGAAAAAGTGAATTTTACATACAATCATTATTTCTCCCTCTGCAGCTGTTAATATCAGCAATCACGACATTCAGGTAACAATAGTAACATTATTTTACTTTGACCTTTAGACAGTGAAGATGCATGCATATTTATGTGGTTTTTAACATTTAAATCCTTGCAATATACAGGGTGTCCGGATTTAGTGTATTTTGACAGGAAATAGTATATTGTACAACAAGGGTGAAAAAGATGTCCTTATCGCACGAGGTAATCGGACTAATTGGAATTACTTACCAAATTTCACACAAATAAACTCTCAATGTTTGAAACGTTTCGAAGATTGTCTGTGATTGGTCTATTTCTTTACGCAACGCTGAAGATTGTCTGTGATTGGTCTATTTCTTTACTCACGCTGAAGATTGTCTAGGATTCTGTATTTGTTCAACCGTTGGCAATTGCCTTCTTATCCGTTCTCTAAACTGTTAAGGAATGAACCAATATCTCTGTAGGAGTAGAAAAACCCCATTTTCCGGCAGGAAACAACTGGTATACAAATGAAGAGCTCGATTTTTGAACAAAGGTTAATGTCAAATAGTTATTTACCTAACAAGTGCGTAAAGTGGCACTTTCCCACACGAGACTGCAGCTAAAGGGCGGGAAAGACGCTTTCCACATGTGTTTTCTTGTCAGTTTCATTCTTTTTTGTTTATTAAAATATCGAAGTGAAACAAAAACATTCTTAAGGCACTTTTTCTATGCGATTCTAGTGGTGTGCTTGTTTTTTATGTGACTATGACAACACTTGAATGTTTAAAATTACTGCGTTTTTAACTTTGGGGTTAAAGTTTCAATTTTTTTTTTGTTTTTTTTTTACTTATTTTCTACCGTTAATTTAGACATTAGTTTTTTCTCGTTAGTTACTTTAATATGTGTGAAAATACTGAAAAAGTAATTTGATATTGGGTCTATACAGGGTAATTCAAATTCGACCATTGGGATCTCGGAAACTATAAGAGATACGAGAAAGTTTGAATTGGGGCAAAGTTGCTCAATTTAAAGTTAAACCAAATACCGTTTTAAAAATTTCGATTTTCCTAGTAATTCCAAAGATATCCAAAAAAAACTGAAAGATTTTTTGTTTTTTATTTCTAACCTTATTATTTGAAGAGATATGCGAAAACCGAACAAACAGTTTCATTTCCACTTTTTATCAGCTATACGATGATTCATATTTTCCGTCCGACGTTTCGTCTTTTGGCATCCATCATCAACTTGCACAACAGTCACGTGACCTTTGTAGACCAATTGTAAGCTTGAAGAGCCTCTGTCAGATTAAGCTAGAAATGTAAAACGAAACAGTCACGTGACATTAGAAAACCAATTACAAGGTTGGAAACGGCTTTTTAACTTAAATTTGAGCTAAAAACCATGAAAATGCCATACAGAACATGCACAACCGTCACGTGACCTTTGTAGACCAATTGTAAGCTTGAAATGCCTCTGTCAGATAAAGGTTAAGCTAGAAGTGTAAGCGAAACAGTCACGTGACATTAGAAAACCAATTACAAGGTTGGAAACGGCTTTTTAATTTAAATTTGAGCTAAAAACCATGAAAATGCCATACAGAACATGCACCAACAGTCACGTGACTTTTGCAGACCAATTGTAAGCTTGAAATGCCTCTGTCAGATAAAGGTTAAGCTAGAAGTGTAAACAAAGCAGTCACGTGACATTAGAAAACCAATTACAAGGTTGGAAAAGGCTTTTTAACTTAAATTTGAGCTAAAAACCATGAAAATGCCATACAAAACATGCACAACCGTCACGTGACCTTTGTAGACCAATTGTAAGCTTGAAATGCCTCTGTCAGATAAAGGTTAAGCTAGAAGTGTAAACAAAGCAGTCACGTGACATTAGAACACCAATTACAAGGTTGGAAAAGGCTTTTTAACTTAAATTTGAGCTAAAAACCATGAAAATGCCATACAGAACATGCACAACCGTCACGTGACCTTTGTAGACCAATTGTAAGCTTGAAATGCCTCTGTCAGATAAACGTTAAGCTAGAAGTGTAAACAAAGCAGTCACGTGACATTAGAAAACCAATTACAAGGTTGGAAAAGGCTTTTTAACTTAAATTTGAGCTAAAAACCATGAAAATGCCATACAGAACATGCACAACCGTCACGTGACCTTTGTAGACCAATTGTAAGCTTGAAATGCCTCTGTCAGATAAACGTTAAGCTAGAAGTGTAAACAAAGCAGTCACGTGACATTAGAAAACCAATTACAAGGTTGGAAAAGGCTTTTTAACTTAAATTTGAGCTAAAAACCATGAAAATGCCATACAAAACATGCACAACCGTCACGTGACCTTTGTAGACCAATTGTAAGCTTGAAATGCCTCTGTCAGATAAAGGTTAAGCTAGAAGTGTAAACAAAGCAGTCACGTGACATTAGAACACCAATTACAAGGTTGGAAAAGGCTTTTTAACTTAAATTTGAGCTAAAAACCATGAAAATGCCATACAGAACATGCACAACCGTCACGTGACCTTTGTAGACCAATTGTAAGCTTGAAATGCCTCTGTCAGATAAACGTTAAGCTAGAAGTGTAAACAAAGCAGTCACGTGACATTAGAAAACCAATTACAAGGTTGGAAAAGGCTTTTTAACTTAAATTTGAGCTAAAAACCATGAAAATGCCATACAGAACATGCACAACCGTCACGTGACCTTTGTAGACCAATTGTAAGCTTGAAATGCCTCTGTCAGATAAAGGTTAAGCTAGAAGTGTAAACAAAGCAGTCACGTGACATTAGAAAACCAATTACAAGGTTGGAAAACGCTTTTTAACTTAAATTTGAGCTAAAAACCATGAAAATGCCATACAGAACATGCACAACCGTCACGTGACCTTTGTAGACCAATTGTAAGCTTGAAATGCCTCTGTCAGATAAAGGTTAAGCTAGAAGTGTAAACGAAACAGTCACGTGACATTAGAAAACCAATTACAAGGTTGGAAAACGCTTTTTAACTTCAATTTGAGCTAAAAAACATGAAAATGCCATACAGAACATGCACAACAGTCACGTGACCTTTGTAGACCAATTGTAAGCTTGAAATGCCTCTGTCAGATAAAGGTTAAGCTAGAAGTGTAAACGAAACAGTCACGTGACATTAGAAAACCAATTACAAGGTTGGAAAAGGCTTTTTAACTTAAATTTTAGCTAAAAAACATGAAAATGCCATACAGAACATGCACAACAGTCACGTGACCTTTGTAGACCAATTGTAAGCTTGAAATGCCTCTGTCAGATAAAGGTTAAGCTAGAAGTGTAAACGAAACAGTCACGTGACATTAGAAAACCAATTACAAGGTTGGAAAACGCTTTTTAACTTCAATTTGAGCTAAAAAACATGAAAATGCCATACAGAACATGCACCAACAGTCACGTGACTTTTGCAGACCAATTGTAAGCTTGAAATGCCTCTGTCAGATAAAGGTTAAGCTAGAAGTGTAAACGAAACAGTCACGTGACATTAGAAAACCAATTACAAGGTTGGAAAACGCTTTTTAACTTCAATTTGAGCTAAAAAACATGAAAATGCCATACAGAACATGCACAACAGTCACGTGACCTTTGTAGACCAATTGTAAGCTTGAAATGCCTCTGTCAGATAAAGGTTAAGCTAGAAGTGTAAACGAAACAGTCACGTGACATTAGAAAACCAATTACAAGGTTGGAAAAGGCTTTTTAACTTAAATTTTAGCTAAAAAACATGAAAATGCCATACAGAACATGCACAACAGTCACGTGACCTTTGTAGACCAATTGTAAGCTTGAAATGCCTCTGTCAGATAAAGGTTAAGCTAGAAGTGTAAACGAAACAGTCACGTGACATTAGAACACCAATTACAAGGTTGGAAAAGGCTTTTTAACTTAAATTTGAGCTAAAAACCATGAAAATGCCATACAGAACATGCACAACCGTCACGTGACCTTTGTAGACCAATTGTAAGCTTGAAATGCCTCTGTCAGATAAAGGTTAAGCTAGAAGTGTAAACGAAACAGTCACGTGACATTAGAAAACCAATTACAAGGTTGGAAAACGCTTTTTAACTTCAATTTGAGCTAAAAAACATGAAAATGCCATACAGAACATGCACAACCGTCACGTGACCTTTGTAGACCAATTGTAAGCTTGAAATGCCTCTGTCAGATAAACGTTAAGCTAGAAGTGTAAACAAAGCAGTCACGTGACATTAGAAAACCAATTACAAGGTTGGAAAAGGCTTTTTAACTTAAATTTGAGCTAAAAAACATGAAAATGCCATACAGAACATGCACCAACAGTCACGTGACTTTTGCAGACCAATTGTAAGCTTGAAAACCCCTGTCAGATAAAGGTTAAGCTAGAAGTGTAAACAAAGCAGTCACGTGACATTAGAAAACCAATTACAAGGTTGGAAAAGGCTTTTTAACTTAAATTTGAGCTAAAAACCATGAAAATGTTATACAGAACATGCACCAACAGTCACGTGACCTTTGTAGACCAATTGTAAGCTTGAAATGCCTCTGTCAGATAAAGGTTAAGCTAGAAGTGTAAACAAAGCAGTCACGTGACATTAGAAAACCAATTACAAGGTTGGAAAACGCTTTTTAATTTAAATTTTAGCTAAAAACCATTAAAATGCCATACAGAACATGCACAACAGTCACATGACCTTTGTAGACCAATTGTAAGCTTGAAATGCCTCTGTCAGATAAAGGTTAAGCTAGAAGTGTAAACAAAGCAGTCACTTGACATTAGAAAACCAATTACAAGGTTGGAAAAGGCTTTTTAACTTAAATTTGAGCTAAAAACCATGAAAATGCCATACAAAACATGCACAACCGTCACGTGACCTTTGTAGACCAATTGTAAGCTTGAAATGCCTCTGTCAGATAAAGGTTAAGCCTAGAAGTGTAAACGAAACAGTCACGTGACAACGTGACACGTTAAATTGCAAAATACACGTTATGTGACGTTGAAAATGCAATTCTGCATGTTCTTGCAACACTGTAAAGGACAGTTGACGTCTGTCAAAATCAGTCACATGATCTTTAAAATCAGTTTTAAAATTTAAAAAATTTGGTAAATTAAATTTAGACAGTTCTAAAAGCTGAAATTGTATTTGTTTAAACATTGAATTGTTGAAAAATTGTTAAATTATTATAATAATTCGTAATGAATATTGTTTAAACTCAATCTCATGTAACAAAGATTTTACCATAATAATTACATGTGCTTATGCTGTTCTGTTCAATTTTCAATCAATTTTGTTATATTGGTACACTATAATGATCTACTGCAATGTATTCCTTAAAATATCGCAAAATTTCTTTTATTTAGGTTTTATTTCGCTCAAAATTCACATCACAAAACATTTTGAAATACCTATACAGACAATGCCTCAAAATACTCTCAAATGCCTTATAAATACCTCAAAATGCTTCGTAATAATGGGAATGTGTATCATAATACCTCGAGTGTGTACTTCAAATTACCCCCTCGATTCCGTATCAAATCCTTCCTCCAAAACACTATAAAACCTCTAAAATGCCTTGCAAAGCTTACAAAGCAGCCTAGAAGCTTCTAAAAGCTTTTAAATTTATCTATAAACTCTCAAATTCTTTCGTATGCTTCTAAAGCAGTTTCCAAAAGTTTCTAAAACCGTCTACAAAGTTTCAAATGTCTTAAAGGCAGTCAGAACCTTCAAGGCTCTTTAAACTGCCCAAACACCTTCCAAATGCTCCTAAAGTAGTCTAAAAAGGTTTTAAAACACTACAGAAACTCAAAAATATGTCTAAAGAATTCCAAAACAGTTCAGAAGCTTCCAAAAGCTTTTAGAACACTCTGAAGGCTTCCAAATAATCTTTAACTAGTCTAGAAGCTCTTAAAAAATTTCAAGGCAATCTAAAAGCTTCCGTATGCTTCTAAAGCAGTTTAAAAGCTTCCAAAACTGCAAATTCACATGTCTTAAAAGAAGTCCAGCACCATCAATGCTCTTGAAGTACTCTAAAAAGATTTCAAAACTACAGAAACCCCAAAATGCTTCTAAAGCAGTCGGAAGTTTTTCAAAACAGTCTAGAAGCTTCCAAAAGCTTTTAAAACACGCTAAAGGCTTCCAAATAATCTTCAACTAGTGAAGCTCTCAAAAAATTTCAAGGCAGTTTAAAAGCTTCCTTTTGTATGCTTCTCAAGCAGTCTAAAGCCTTTCAAAATAATCTAGAAGCTTCCAAAAGCATTTAGAACAGTCTAAAAGATTCCAAATAATCTTCAACTAGTCTAGAAGCTCTTAAAAAATTTCAAGGCAATCTAAAAGCTTCCGTACGCTTCTAAAGCAGTTTAAAAGCTTCCAAAACTGCAAATTCACATGTCTTAAAACAGTCCAGAATCTTCAATGTTCCTAAAGCAGCCTAAAAAGATTTCAAATCACTACAGAAACTCCAAAATGCTTCTAAAGCAATCGGAAGTCTTTCAAAACAGTCTAGAAGCTTTCAAAATCATTTAGAACAGTCTAAAAGATTCCAAACAGATTTTAACAGATTTTTATGCTTTTTTGAAGAAGACAGTTTTGCTTTTTAAGCACTTTTTTTCACGACTTTAGTGATTTTTAATACGGACTCTACTTATAAAGCTACATACTACAGTTTTTATGAAGAGTAATCCAACTTTTTTTCAAGTTTTGCTGCCTAATGCCACATTACAGCACTAAATCAAAATAGTAAAAAGATTTTATTTTCATTTCTGTTTTCTAAGATTAAGAAAATTAATCTTCTAGAATAATGTATTTATCATAAATTTGCTAAAGCAAATGAGCGAAAATCTCATTGAAATGATCAAAATGCTCCTCGATATACCCACTTATTATTACTCAATTGAATATTAACTAGATAGTGACGTGGATTTTGTACTTTGATGCAACATCTGGCAATATGTGCCACAAATTCGTGTCTAAGTATGGGGATCTCGAAAACAATAAGAAATACAGTTAAATGCCACCCTGTTTTTTTTTTAAGGCAGATTTTGAAAGTGCTTTGTTTTCTGATTTAAATGGCGTGCAACACTACCCACAGAAAACTTTGATAAAAGTGTTTTTTTCCGACTATTATTACAAAGTTAGTAGCAGTACAGCATACAGAGTATACAAATTTAATGAAATCTATTATGATTTCCATAAAAACTTGATGGTGGCTGGCAAAAACCGAAACGTCGGATTTCAAATGTGACGACGTCAGGTTTTAAAGGGAAAAAAGATGCAATGACAAAGTGCCAATGAATTTAAATTATCTCATCAAATAAGCTTACAATAAAAAAAAAACGGTTTTTTTCAAAATTTCGTATTTTTTCGGATATTTCTGGAAGTAATCGGATTTTTTTAAATGTTAAAACGGCATAGGATTGAACTCCAAATTTCAACTTTGCCTCCATTTAACCAACTCTGTATCTCTTACCGTTTTCCAGATCCCTATTCTTAATTACAAATTTGTGGCAGCTTTTTTGAGAAAAGCCTTTCCAAAATTCAGGTTTTTAAAACTTTACAAAAAATATTACCAGAAAAATATACAGCTTGCAGTTTTTTTTTTTGAGTAATTATACAGTGCACCAAAATTGTGAGAAAATTACTGTTTATTGCAGAATTTAAATTTTACATTAAGGTAGCTTGTAAAGCAGCATATTGGTAGGTACTATCTGAATGAAATTCTTGTTATAGACTCATTTGGACTACTGGAAACTAGAGCTTTCCATTTTTTTGGGTAATTATAGTGTCTATTCTATTGTTTCAGTTGATCACAAAATTTCGCCATGATCCAGTGCCATTTGAAGGTGATCTTTCTGCTATTCTTTATCAAAATATGTCACGGAGAGGTTTACACTGCCATCGTGGACTTGGAGGACCTCCTCGACACTGAACACGTGCTCATACAAACTGTAGAGAATTATGTAAAGGCTGAGGAACAAAAACTAGACCTTTTGAAACGGTGAGTAAAAGCAAATTATTAAAAGTTGGACCACCTAAATTCCTTTATCTAAGTGTATTTTAGTAATGTTTTGTCATTTTTGAACATTTTTAGTAATATATTCAAAGTTTGACCAGAGGCTCTAATTTTGCCACAAATCTTAAATGTGCTTTAAAAGTGAAAATTGTAGGGAATTTCACCCTCTACAAGCTTACATTAGAGCACTTTTGCCCTAAATGGCCTCCCCAGGGAAACATTTTTCAAAAACTTGTAAAAGCACAAAAAAGTGCATTAAAAGACCCTAAACAAGCTCAACCAAAACATTCAATTATTTGGGCAAATACCAAAAAAGTGTATTAGGGAAAAGGGAGTTTCCCCCTCTACAACTTTGCATTAGGGCACTTTTGCCCTAAAGGGTCTCCTCAGGCAAATATTCTCCAAAAACCTGCCAAAGCACAAAAAAATTGCTTTAAAAGACCCTGAACAAGTTCAACGAAACGTAACTGGGTTATTTGGGCAAATCTCAAAAAAGTGAAAATGGTAGGGAATTTCACCGCCTACAAGACTGCATTAAGGCATTTTTGCTTTAAAAGGTTCCTCAGGCATATTCTTCAAAAACTAATCAAAGCACAAAAAAGTGCTTTAAACGACCCTGAATAACTTCAACCAAGCGTAACTCGGTTATTTGGACAAATATCAAAAAAGCGTGAAAAAGGAAAGTTGGAGGGAGTTTTACTCTCTACAACTTTGCATTGGGGCACTTTTGCCCTAAAGGACCTCATCAGGCAAATATTCTCCAAAAACCTGTGAAAGCACAAAAAATTGCTTTAAAAGACCCTGAAAAAGTTCAACCAAACGTAACTGGGTTATTTGGTCAATTCTCAAAAAAGTGAAAATTGTAGGCAATTTCACCGTCTACAAGAGCGCATTAGGGCACTTTTGCCTTAAAAGGTCTCCTCATGCAGATATTCTTCAAAAACTAATCAAAGCACAAAAAAGTGCTTTAAACGACCCTGAACAACTTCAACCAAGCGTAACTCCGTATTTGGGCAAATATCAAAAAAGTGTGAAAAAGGAAAGTTGTAGGGAGTTTTACTCTCTACAACTTTGCATTAGGGCACTTTTGCCCTAAAGGGCCTCATCAGGCAAATATTCTCCAAAAACCTGTGAAAGCACCAAAAATTGCTTTAAAAAGACCCTGAACAAGTTCAACGAAACGTAACTGGGTTATTTGGGCAATTCTCAAAAAAGTGAAAATTGTAGGGAATTTCACCGGCTACAGGACTGCATTAGAGCACTTTTGCCCTAAAGAGCCTCCTCAGGCAGATATTCTTCAAAAACCAGTCAAAGCACAAAAAAGTGCTTTAAACGACCCTGAATAACTTCAACCAAGCGTAACTCGGTTATTTGGACAAATATCAAAAAAGTGTGAAAAAGGAAAGTTGTAGGGAATTTCACTCTCTACAACTTTGCATTAGGGCACTTTTGCCCTAAAGGGCCTCATCAGGCAAATATTCTCCGAAAACCTGTGAAAGCACCAAAAATTGCTTTATAAGACCCTGAAAAAGTTCACCCAAACGTAACTGGGTTATTTGGGCAATTCTCAAAAAAGTGAAAATTGTAGGAAATTTCACCGTCTAAAGACTGCATTAGGGTACTTTTGCCTTAAAAGGTCTCATCAAGCAGATATTCTTCAAAAACCAGTCAAAGCTCAAAAAAGTGCTTTAAACAACACTGAACAACTTCAACCAAGCGTAACTCGGTTATTTGGGCAAATATCAAAAAAGTGTGAAAAAGGAAAGTTGTAGGGAGTTTCACTCTCTACAACTTTGCATTAGGGCACTTTTGCCCTAAAGGGCCTCATCAGGCAAATATTCTCCAAAAACCTGTGAAAGCACCAAAAATTGCTTTAAAAGACCCTGAAAAAGTTCAACCAAACGTAACTGGGTTATTTGGGCAAATCTCAAAAAAGTGAAAATTGTAGGCAATTTCACCGTCTACAAGACCGCATTAGGGCACTTTTGCCTTAAAAGGTCTCATCAAGCAGATATTCTTCAAAAACCAGTCAAAGCTCAAAAAAGTGCTTTAAACAACACTGAACAACTTCAACCAAGCGTAACTCGGTTATTTGGACAAATATCAAAAAAGTGTAAAAAAGGAAAGTTGTAGGGAGTTTTACTCTCTACAACTTTGCATTAGGGCACTTTTGCCCTAAAGGGCCTCATCAGGAAAATATTCTCCAAAAACCTGTGAAAGCACCAAAAATTGCTTTAAAAGACCCTGAAAAAGTTCACCAAACGTAACTGGGTTATTTGGGCAAATCTTAAAAAAGTGAAAATTGTAGGGAATTTCACCGGCTACAAGACTGCATTAGAGCACTTTTGCCCTAAAGGGCCTCCTCAGGCAAAATATTCTCCAAAAAGTTGTCAAAGCACAAAAAAATGCTTTAAAAGACCTTAAACAACTTCAACCAAGCGTAACTCGGTTATTTGAAGAAATATCAAAAAAGTGTAAAAAGAGAAAATTGTAGGAAGTTCCTTCCTCTACAAGTTTGCATTAGGGCACTTTTGCCCTAAAAGTTCTCATCATGGAGATATTCCTCAAAAACGTAAAAGCACCAAGAAGTGCTTTTTCAAAGTTTGACCAGATACAAGTCTGAAATTTTATATAGTAAACACAGATGGCTCTAACTCTGCCAAAAATGAACTCTGTCGGATAAACAGTAAAGTAAAATAGTAAAGTTTTTATCGCATTGTAAGTAAATCTTGGTTTCTTGGCAGGTGGCCTAAAAAAATGTAAACAATGACTTTGAATCGACTTTGTTATGCAAAATGCATTTTTCTTATGCAAAACACTTCAGCCATGATGTATTTTTAATACCAAATGTTTCAATTAATAGGTCAGAGTACAGCATATTTTGCTCCCAGAACCCCCAAAATACAAAACACACATGTCTATAAGAAAAGCAGCTTCAAAGGAACGATTTTTGCTTCCAAATGCTCAAATCGGCAACGCTGCTTTCAAATACAGCTGGATCAAATGGCGGACATCTTAGAGTATGACGTCATCTGTTGTATGCTTATAACGTGGTTAAATCATCGAATTTACAAATTCTACATGATTTTGGTGGCTTGGAAGTTATTTTGCATTATCTTCAGAGTAACAATAAATGTATTTACAGGTAGTGGGGTAAATTTAAGACTGTATAGGCCAAAAAAAGTCAGGAAATTGTATAAATAAGTAAAATGTAGGTGCAAAAATCTATAATCGAAAGTAATATTGAACAAGTAATGTACAATACATTCTAAATAAAGCCAAAATGCCAATAAAATATCAATATTTTAAACTAAATATCTTTAACTCAAAAAGTTCACCTGTTATCTGTCAAATGACAAATTTATTTGGAAATATCTCAAAAACGGTCAAAGTTAGCTACTTTGTGCATCTCTAATGTTTTAAATTGTTTTGAGCTGTTCGACTCCTTGGCATAGATAGCGCCACTTACAGAAGGAAAAAACCTATATTTTTTGAAAATGCAAATAGACACGACCACTTTTACCCCGTTATACCCTTTTTTTAGAAAAATGTATTGTTTGCATGTAAAAAATCGGGTTACTTACACTCACGATTATTCGCAAAAAATGTTGCTTTTTTAAATTTGACTTTGACTGTGCAAATACCTTTGGGTTAAAGTGACAATTGGCTTAAATCAGATATGTCATTTTGGTCCATTTATGTATCAAGTAATTCTCTACCTCTTATGGCAAAACCTATTAAGATAGGATGTTATTTCAATGAATTTGAACCATAATGATTGTTGATTTGTTATTTTTTACTGTAATTACAGCTATTTGAAACCTGGAGGAAACAAACCATTTAAACCTGCCAAAAATGGCTTTTATAACAGTCTGCAGAAGTGTCAAAAACATGTAAACTTGCATAATTTTTTTAATTTGTTTAGTAACAAATAAGATGTCATTTTGGTCCAATTTTGCATCAAACTGTTCTCGGTTCTTATGGCAAAACCCATTAAGATAGTGGCTTATTTCAAGCAAATTTGAAACTTAATGATATCTGTTTTTGCTTTTGTTGCAGATATGTCGAAATATACCAAAAGCATCAGAAACTAGCACGAGAAGATCCGCAATCGTATCTAGCCAATCCGATTAATGCCTACACTTTGGTGAAAAGACTGACCACTGATTGGTCACAGGTGGAAACTCTTATTAATACCAGCATGAATGGAGGTAAATAGTTAATTTTTAGTATAAAATTAGATAAAAAACTAATATTTTTTAATATTTATTTATTCAGAAAAGATCAATTCAAGAAAAGAGCAACAAAACAGTTTGTAGAGAATCTTACCTTGTCTTGCAAAGCCAGAACAATATTTTCTATTCTTGTCTTGTGAAACTAGTTTCTTGTTTGTTCTTTCGGTTTATCATCTTCTTTGTTCTTTACACTACTGTTTTGTATTGCTTTTAACCTTCTTTACAATTCCTTTCAGCATTTCAATTCCCAATTCTTAAAGCTTTCTTTTTATTCTTTACCTATTTTGTCTCTAATTTTTTTCTATCAAATTCTCTCTCTTTTCTTGTCATTTTTTGTACTGGTAATTATGGTATTTATTACTTTAATAATAATTCTTTTGATTTGCTGCTTGCAGTTTATTTTCATTCATATTTTTTCAACTTTCTGTTCACTCACTTTTTGATTATATTTCTCTTTTTCTCTTCTTGTTCAAGTTTTGTCTTTTGTGTCTTTCTCCGTTTGCTGTCTTTTCTTTTTTATTACTTTTGTTTTTTGGTCATTATGTTTAATTTTTAAGTATTTTATTCTAATTCCAACTTGTTTGTTTTAAAAATTCTTCCAATCGCTTTTTAATATTTATTCAACTTTCTTTTTCTCTTTTTGACTGTATTTCTCTGGTTTTTCCTCTTCTTTGTTCAAATTTTGTCTTTTATTGTTTCTTCCTCCATTTTCTGTCCCTTTCTTCCTTCCAACATTGTCATTAAGTAATAACAATTTTCACGCTGTATATCTCGAAAACTGTACCATTTTTTGTACAGCACATAGCAGGCCACTGTGCCAAGCATAATTGAATGACGTAATAATATACAGGGTGTTCCATGTGTATGCGCAAACAACCGTTATTTGTGTATTAAGTTTCTCCTAAATTTTTGCAATTTTTTTAATCTTTTTTTTTCCAATTTTTATTATTAATCTCTTCTATTTCAAATTTGTTTATCCCAATAATGCTTCTAATCGTTCTTTAGTGTATTTCTCACTTTTTTTTCTGCCTTTCTTCATTTTCTGTATTTTTCGTGTTTTCAACGTTCTTATTTATTTTCCTATCCATTTATTATGTTCTTTTCCGAATTCTCTTCCTTCGTTTTCGTTTCTTTTATTTCGGTCTCTTTTACTATCACCTTATCAGTCCTTAACACTACTCTGTATTTGCTTCATTTTATTTTTCTGAATTATTTAAAACATTTTTTTTTTTGCATATTTTAATTCTCGATTTTGAATTTTTTTTTTTCATTTTACGACTCTTTTTATACTTTATTTTCTCTCGCCATGTTTTTCTCTAATCTTTTTTTGGTTTTGTAATTATTATGTTTGCAAATTTATTATTTTTTCCTTTTAACAACTTGTTTTTCCTAAATTTTTTTTCTATTTAATTCAAGTTATTTTCATTAATATTTTTTCAACTTGTTTTTTCTCTTTTTGACTGCATTTCTTCCTCTTTTTAACATTATCGTTTATTTTCCCTTTTTTATCTTATTTTTGTTTTACGTTTTTTTTATTTTGTTTATATATTTGTACCTATATTTTAATTTCATCTTCTACAATATTGTATTAAGGTGTTGACGTGCAAGGCAAAAAGTGACACAATGCCTTAAACTGCTTTTTTTCAACTCCATTCCGTCTGAGGAAAACTCCGTTAATTTAAGGAGCTACAAAAAAGTGTAAACAAGGAAAGTTCTAGGAAATTTCATGGTGTTTTGGCATTTAGAAGCCCCCTTAATGAGTTACAAGACAAAAAAAATGATAGAGTGCGCCAAACTTTTTTTTTAACTTTTTCTTTCCGTATTTTTAACTTAACCTTAACTTTTTAACCAGAGTTTTCTTTTTACAAGCCTTGCTCATCTTTTTGTGTTATTTCCAACTTTCTTTAATTTGTTCTTTTTTATATTTTTTTTGTACTTGCTCTTTTAATTTCTTTATCTGCTTTTGTTCCACCATTTTCTTTTTTGCACTATTCCAGAATTAGACTCAAAGATGGTAAGGCTAGCTAAAACAGAAGGCAAAGGTAGGTTAGGTTAGACTCAGAAATGGCAATAGAAGGGAAATGTTAGGTTAGGATATAAAGGAAAAGTTGCTAATTCTGATCGAGATTAAATATTAGGTTAAGCTCAGAAACAACATTAGCAGATTAAGTTAGGTTAAATTAGGAAAAAACGTTTTCCGAGTTCTCGGTAATTCTGTTCCGAAGTTCCAGGTTTAGTCTCAGAAATACCAACGTTTTAGGTTAGAGTCACAAACGACAACAAGAGGCAAAGTTAGGTTAAGTTGGTCTCCAAAATGACAACCAAAACAATAATTTTAGGGTTAAGTTAGACTCAGAAATTGCAATAGAAAGCAAAGTTAAGTTAGGATAAGGGTTTGATTGAGGTTGCTAATTCTTTGAGCACTGAAATTACCAGATTAGGTTAGGTTAGAGAAGATTGTGTGCTTGTATAGTGATTATGTTCCGAAATTCCAGATACAGTCTAAGAAATGTCGGAAATAGCAAGCTTAGGTTAAAGTAACCAATCACAACAAAAGGCAAACTTAGGTGACGTTTTTCTGCAAAATGACAACAGTAAACATATAGTTAGGTCTAGACTAGGTTAGGTTTAGTGTTATTTATTTCAATCCCTTCTCTCTCTTTCTCTTTCTTTATATCACCTTATCTGTCTTTAACACTGCGTTCTGAAACTCTTTACAGTTTTTATTTTCAAAGTTTTATATTTATATGCTAATTATTTCTCTTTATTAACAAATTCTCTCTTTAGTTTTTTTTGTTTTTGTTATTATTATGTCTTTTTTCCATTTCGTTTTTCATAATAATTGCTTCTTGCAGTTATTTTTATTAATATTTTTTTCTACTCCTTGTATTTCTATGGTTTTTTCACTTATTTTTTACGTTTTGATTTTTGTGTGTCATCTTTTTCCGCCTTTGGCGTCATGCTTAAACTTGTGCGATAAGCATATCTTATCCACCCTTGTTGTTCAATATATTATTATATACTTACTGTAGAATATTCCACCTACTATTTCATTGTTATTACTGTTTTTTTTTGCAGATACCATAGCAAATATCACGTACTGTAAGGAAAACATGAAGTTCCCTACTGACGAAGACTTAAACGGAGCTGCGGTGGCGTTAATGAGACTGCAAGACACTTATCGACTGGATACTTCTTCTTTAGCTAGAGGTCAGTAAATAGCCGTAACCTGGCCTCATCACGTGATCTAATAATATACCGGATGTCCCATTTGAAATAACCGAGTTATATTGCTTTGAACACTCTGTAGAAACATTTTCCACAAATTTTTCAATGAATTAAAGGCAGCTTTGACTTCAAATATCTCGAAAACTGTGAACATTTTGTAATGCACTATTTAGGTCAGTGGATAGCCCCAACCTGGCTTTATTACGTGATCTAATAATCTACAAAGTGTCCCCTTTAAACTAACCGAGTTATGTTGTTTTGAACTCTCTGTAGACCCTTTTATTAAACATTTTTGTACTAAGAAATTTTCTTTTAGGTGAACTAAATGGAGTCAAGTACAGTTCCGAATTGAGTGCAGCTGACTGTTTCGAGTTGGGTCGTCAATCGTACAATAATGGAGATTTCTACCACACTCAGCTGTGGATGGAAGAAGCCGACAAACGATTGAAACGCGAAGCGAAAAACGAAACGGTGGACGAGAGTGAAGTACTGGAATATTTAGCTTTTTCCATCTACAAACAAGGTACAGTCACTAAAACATATATTTTGGAAAATTATCTAGCAACACAGTAGGTTGAGCAAGTGTGGATTTATTTTACTTCAAATGAATTGATTGAGTATTTTAGCGTTTACCTTATGCAAAACATCTCAGCGAGCGGCTATTCTTTATTATTAATAAAGAACTTTTCAATTTGGCCGTAAAGGTCCAGGAATTTAAAAAATTATTAATTATAATTAAAAAAAATTAAAATTTTATTAAATTTTATTTTATTTTATTAATTATTATTAAAATTTTTAATTATTTTTATTTAATTATTTTTTTTTTAATTTTTTTTTTTTTTTTTTTCTAAATCCTCTAATAATAATCTTCTAAATTGGTTTTGACCCGGTTCGGCTGCAGCCCTGATAGCGCACTTGGCTGGTGCTTCTCTGGGTTTTGGGCAGTTTCCACTGTGGTGGTGTTTGCTGAATTTGACGCACCTGGTTTCCACGGTTTCCATGATGATGATTAGAGTCCGGATTTCTAGCAATTTTGCTTTTTGTAAATAATAAAAGCAACCAACCTTTGACATCTAATGTGAACGATTTATGCAAAAACGCGTCATTTGACAGACTTTGTTGATGCTTTTTTTGCTTTTTTCTTCGTTTTGTGCTTATTTCAGTTTTTTGTGCTTATTTACTGCTATTTTTGTATGATTTAACTAGTTTTTTACAAAACAAGCTTTTCAAGTTTTTAAAAATAAACTAAACTAATAACTGCTTTGAAAAAAATTGCTATATTGAGATATTTGAAACGACAAAAACATGTTGCAAATGAAGTATCAATTTAAAAAATTTAACCTAATCTAACCTAACCTAACCCCCTTATATAACTGACCAAAAAATTTCCAAATACTCCTGAAGTAGTCTAAAAAAATGTAAAAACATTCCAAAACTCTATAAAACCTCTAAAATGCATTGCAACACTTATATACAATAATTACAAAATATAAAAAACTTACTCGTTTATTTCGGTAATAATATGTAAATCACAAGACACAAATTAATCCTAAAACTCGAGATTATAAAAAGTGAATAATTGCTTCAGTTTCTAAGCAAATTTATTTACATTATAGTTTAATATTCGAAAAATATAGGAATCGATTTTTTTCTGTTATTCGAAGTAACTTTTTAAGCAGTCAATTCTTCTGGTGGAGGTTCTTTGGTACAAGGCCGTCGAAATTCTTGTCCATGTTCGTGGATCCATTTATTCGACACTGAAATTTTACACACCATATACAAGGTGTTTCACGATAAATCATCTTTCAGGAATTTTAATTCGAACATAAATTAAAAATTAGGTAAAAGATTTGTTCCACATCCAGCTGGACTCGAACCAACGACTGGCGTTAAAAAAGCAGTTTGGTGTCAATTTTTACCTTGTAACTCATTAAAAATGCTCTTAATGGCAAAAACATTAAATTTGCTACAAATTTCTGTATTCATACATTTTGTCAATTTTTGCCTTTTTGCCTCCTTAATACACACACCGGCAAAATTAGAGGAACTGTTTTATGAATTGTAGCTTGATTCTTCATGAATACATCTGTCTTATTACGATTTTTAAATGGTTTGTCTTTATGTCATATACAGAGACGAAAAGGAAGTAAGAAATTTTCTGTGCTCTTTGAAACACCCTGTGGAGAGAACAACTGAGAATTGAAAACAGTTTATAACATCAAATTGTAGCCCCTTATTTTCTGAACATTTCCTTTTTTAGTTCCCTCTGATATCTCAATTATTAAAGAAAATACAGCGTTTCGAAGAAAATGTGGATATTGATCTTCTTTTTCCCCACCTGTTTTAGCCACGGTTTCCTAATCAAAAAAAAAAAATTTAAGTAGAAAATTTTAGAAGCTATTCAGTAGTGTTTAGGGGTTTCTGGATATTTCAAAATGATCATAGAGGCCCTTAGCAATAGATAGAAACTTCTAAGAACGTTCAGAACCTTTTAAGAGGCCTTTGGTACTTTTGGAAAATTCGGAGAATGTTCAGGATCTTCTTAGAGGCCTCTAGACATTTTTAGAAGCTATTCAGTAGTGTTTAGGGGTTTCTGGCTTTTTCAAAATGATCATAGAGGCCCTTAGCAATAGATAGAAACTTCTAAGAACGTTCAGAACCTTTTAAGAGGCCTTTGGTTCTTTTGGAAAATTCAGAGAATGTTCAGGATCTTCTTAGAGACCTCTAGAAATTTTTAGAAGCTATTCAGTAGTGTTTAGGGGTTTCTGGCTTTTTCAAAATGATCATAGAGGCCCTTAGCAATAGATAGAAACTTCTGAGAACGTTCAGAACCTTCTAAGAGGCCTTTGGCTCTTTTGGAAAATTCAGAGAATGTTCAGGATCTTCTTAGAGACCTCTAGAAATTTTTAGAAGCTATTCAGTAGTGTTTAGGGGTTTCTGGCTTTTTCAAAATGATCATAGAGGCCCTTAGCAATAGATAGAAACTTCTGAGAACGTTCAGAACCTTCTAAGAGGCCTTTGGCTCTTTTGGAAAATTCAGAGAATGTTCAGGATCTTCTTAGAGACCTCTAGAAATTTTTAGAAGCTATTCAGTAGTGTTTAGGGGTTTCTGGCTTTTTCAAAATGATCATAGAGGCCCTTAGCAATTATAGAAAATTCTGAGAACGTTCAGAACCTTCTAAGAGGCCTTTGGTACTTTTGGAAAATTCAGAGAATGTACAAAGCACGTGAGAGAAAAATTTAGAGAGTTAAAAATTCTTACTCTGCCAAGTATGTTCATTTATTGCTGTCTTCTGTTCGCCCATGAAAACCAAGCCAACTTTCTTCATGTACACGACGTTCACAATTATAATATTCGTAACAACTCTGACTTTAGACAGGACTTTTACCGACTTAAAGCCAGCAGACTGGGCTCTAACTACTATTGCATAGAATTCTTAAACAAATTGTCTGCAGAACTGAGAGCTCTACCAACCAACAAGTTTAGCCCTCTAATCAAGCGATTTTTAATTGAACAAGCATTCTTCTCCATTGAAGAATTTACTTCGCTTCAAACTATTGATATTAATACTCACACATTATAGCTGTGTATTGATAATGCACCACCCCAAACATAACAATCGCAGGTACTCTAAGTTTATGTTTTGTTTTGTATTAATTTAGTATTATTGTTTAACTTTACCTTACTGTAGTAAAGATTTTATGCGCATTTTATTTTATACAATTACCAAATTTAATGTTGACTAAATGTATACATTTCCGAATGTCTGTAACATGTTATATAATAAATAAATAAAAAAAAATAAAAAATGCAGCCTAGAACAGTCTAAAAGCTTCCAAATGCTTTCAATTTATCTAAAAACTCTCAAAAGCTTCCGTAGGCTTCTAAAGCAGTTTAACAGCTTCCAAAAGTTCCTGAAACCGTCTAATACAAGGTTTAAAATGTCTTAAAGGCTGTCCAAAACCTTCAAGGCTCTTTAAACTGCCCAAATACCTTTCAAATGCTTCTAAAGTAGTCTAAAAAGGTTTTAAAACACTACAGAAACTGCAAAATATGTCTAAAGCCTTCCAAATAATCTTTAACTAGTCTAGAAGCTCTCAAAAAATTTCAAGGCAGTCTAAAAGCTTCCGTATGCTTCTAGAGCAGTTTAAAAGCTTCCAAAAGTTCAAATTCACATGTTTTAAAAGCAGTCCAGAACCATCAATGCTCCTAAAGCAGTCTAGAAAGATTTCAAAACACTACAGAAACTCCAAAATGCTTCTAAAGCAGTAGGAAGTCTTTCAAAACAGTCTAGAAGCTTCCAAAAGCTTTTAAAACACGCTAAATGCTTCCAAATAATCTTCAACTAGTCTAGAAGCTCCCAGAAGGTATTAAAGCAGTTTAGAAGCTTCCAAAAAATTTTGTGAACCGTGTAAGAGATTCCAAATGCCTCTAAAGCATTCCAGAACCCACAATATGCTGTTTAAACAGTACAAAAACCTTCCAAATGCTCTCAAGTAGTTCAAAAACCTTTTGTTTCAAAACAGTCTAAAATCTTCCGTATACTTCTAAAGCAATTTGAAATCTTCAAAAAATGTGTAGAAGTAAAACTTAAAAAAAATTTGCATCTCTGAAAGAGTTTTGTGCATTTTTACAGATTTTTATGCTTTTTTGAAGAAAATAATTTTGCTTTTTAAGCGCTTTTTTTCACGACTTTAGTGCTTTTTAATCCGGAGTCTAATGATGATATTGTTAGATGGGCTCCCTTCGGAGAAGACACTTAGGCCGCTAATTATTGTAACCCCAAAGCTCTTTTCTGATCGTCGCAACTGCCGGGCACTGTGTGAGAACGTGTATCGGAGTTTCCTCGTCTTCCAGACACAAGCGACATGCCGGATCCTGTGACAGACCCAGAATGTGCATGTGTCTTCTTATCTGACAGTGACCCGTGAGAAATCCTGTCACAGATTTGAGGTCCTTTCTGGATAATTCCATCAGGGACTTCGACTTGTTTCTTGGAAGCCCATGAGACATCGCGACTGCCGCATGCTTCCGGCCTCCTCCCAAGCAATATCGGATCTTTGCCAGAGATACGGTCCACAATGGCGCGTTCGACCGCGGGTCCTACGGGTCTCTCTTTGGAGCCACGAATGGCCAACCTGTCCGCCTCCTCGTTTCCCCTGACACCGGAGTGCCCTGGAACTCAAGTTAAGCTTGGTTCACATGAATCCGGAACATTCGCGGAATGCGGACAGCGGAAAATCGTTCAGCCAATCAGCGTTCTTCCGTAAGCGTTCTGTCCGTCTATCCGGACCGGATTGCATATTTTGATATTTTCCGCGCGTAAACGTCGTAATCATCACATTCATGACAGGGACAGAAAACAAAACAGAAACAGCAAAGCAAATATGTCCGTGGAGATGAACGAAAACGATTTTAACACTACGCTAATTGATTTTGTCCAAAGTTACCCCATTTTGTGGGATTCTAAGCACTCTCAAGCCTTGAAGAAGGCTTGGCTTCAGATTGCCAATCGAATGAAAACAATAGGTATTTGGTACAATCAGAGAGAAAAGCGCTGTCAAAGTTTGAACTGACAGAAACACAGTTTGAAAAGACAGTCAGCAACAAAATCGTCTGTTAAACTCACTTGGAGTGAGAAAATGACAGTTTTAAGCACATTTTTGGAATCTTCATTAAATTTCTTATCCAATAACCTAAAAAAAATCACAAAATTTGGTACAGTCAGGGAGAAAAGTGCTGCCAAAGTTTGAACTGGCAGAAACACAGTTTGAAAAGACAGTCAGCGACAAAATCGTCTGCTAAACTCACTTGGAGTGAGAAAATAACAGTTTTATTCACATTTTTGGAATCCTTATTAAGTTTCCTATCTACTAACCTAAAAAAACACTAAAAAATCGAGTATAGTCAGTTAGAAAAACAGTATCAAAGTTTGAACTGCCAGAAACACAGTTTGAAAGGACAGTCAGAGACAAAATCGCCTGTAAAACCCACTTGGAATGAGAAAATGACAGTTTTAAGCACATTTTTGGAATCCTCGTTAAATTTCCTATTTAGTTACTTGGAAAAACCGTATAAAATGTGGTACAGTCTGGGAGAAAAGCAGTGTCAAATTTTGAACTAAAAGAAACACAGTTCGGAAGGACAGTCAGGGACAAAATCGCTGGTAAAACCCACTTCTAGTAAGAAAATGTTTGATTTAAGTACATTTTTGGAATCCTCAGTAAATTTCCTATTCAATAGCCAAAAAAAAACAAAAAACATATCGGTACAGTCATGGTGAAAAATGGTGTCAAAGTTTGAATTGTTAGAAACACAGTTTGAAAGGACAGTCAAGGACAAAATCGCCTGTAAAACCCATTTGTGGTGTGAAAATGACAGTTTTAAACACATTTTTGGAATCCTCATTAAATTTCCTATCTACTAACCTAAAAAAACATTACCAAATTGAGTACAGTCAGAGAGAAAAACAGTGTCAAAGTTTGAACTAACAGAAACATAGTTTGAAAGGACAGTCAAGGTCGCCGACAAAATCGCCTGTAAAACTCATTTGTGGTGTGAAAATGACAGTTTTAAACACATTTTTGGAATCCTCATTAAATTTCCTATCCGATAGTCTAAAAAAACACTAAAAAATCGAGTATAGTCAGTTAGAAAAACAGTATCAAAATTTGAACTGCTAGAAACACAGTTTGAAAGGACAGTCAAGGACAAAATCGCCTGTAAAACCCACTTGTATTAACACTATTCCGTCAACCATTCCGCAGCTGTGTCACTCGTCACATGTGAACGACAAGTAGTTTTCCGTGCGTAAAAAGCATTCATTACGCACGTTCCGCACCCCGCGCTCCGTTATAATTCCGAATACATGAGAACCGAGCTTTAGACGTACCTTGGCCGTGAGCGACAGGAGTGTCTTCTTATACTCCATCACCAGCGCAGACGTCGTTGAATCAGCTTTTAAGGCAGCCATTGTTGCCTTGCTGTCCGTACAGATAATAAAATATATCCTTCCGGCGTAGCGGTGAGTTTAAAATAAACTCCCCGCATCGGATGATCGCGAAGATCTCGGCTTGGAAGATAGTACAGTGGCAGCCTAGAGGGAAGCTAAGCCTCTTCCACAAAGTCGCACCATACACACCTGCTCCTGCCCCCGTTCCGGTTTAGGATCCATCTGTAAACCAGATGTCTCCATGCGGCGGGAAGATAGAGTTTCGAGAGAATTCCCAGTCCTCCTTCTCGGGTACTACAAACTTTAGAGGTCAGCTGGACAGAAGCGTCGGAGGCACCCGATCCTGTTTTTCTTGCCTTCCTGGTTTAGTTTTTCTGTAGTTCCTGTCAGAAAACTTTCCTACTGAACTAAGAATACTAAACAAAATATGAAAAAATACCTTTTACGCAGGGATTTCAGCAAAACTAAAACAAATCGTGTTAACTAGCATAAATTACAGTAAAAACAACCTAAACATAAAAAATTCCATCTTCTAAATCAGGAATCATAACGGACAACCCAGCCTCGTGTTCCGAAATGAGAACGGTTCGGTTTATTTCCGGAACGGCAACCCAAGCCCAGGGTTTTCAAACGTTAACGGAAAAGACGGGAGATTCGGTCGGTATGACAGTACGGTTAAACGGTATCATTGTGCTCTTGGTATACGGTTCAAGAAAATGGGAAAGACGGTTTAAGTTTTCGGAACAGCGTTCCTTTGGATTTGACCAGCCGTGTTATTACATCCAGTACTGGCAGTTCAAAGAAAACCAGCTTTAAAATACCGATGGAGGTTTTGCGGATTACGGAATCGTGTCCCTCGAAGTTAATCAGCCGTGTTATGTCAGCCTGTATTGGCGGTTCAAAGGAAACGATTCGGCAATACTTTTTGTCTGAGTAATTTCGGGATTGTGGCTTGCCGAAGTTGACCAGCGGTGTTATGATAGCCTGCACTGGCAGTTCAGAGGAAACAATTCGGAAATTAATGGATTTCAAAGCCGTAGTCTTCGAAGTTAACTAGCGGTGTTATGACAGCCTGCACTGGCAGTTCAAAGGAAACAGCTTGGAAATGCCACCTTCAGTTTAACCCCAAGAGCAACAACACAAGAAAAAGGTCGGTGCTGGTGTAGACGGATAGACAAGTTGGAACGTTCGGGAAATCTGCGCTTGTCGGTGGACGGTTGTGAGCTCTGCGACGGTCTGCCGTTAACTCTTGATGGATCGGTTCTGGGGAAGACGGTTTATTTATACAGGGTAGTTCACTGAAAAGCGTATAATACGTGCAATTGTTGATTAGATCCTTTGTGAACCGGTTTCGACCGGTGGGACGGTTCAGAGCAAATTTTTTTTATGTTTAACTTTACTTTTACCACCCTCTTTAACAAATTTTAACAATTTTAACTTAGTTCGGTAAGTTTTACCTGTGAAGTGCAATTTTAGACTAGACTAGGTTAGGTTAGGTGTTGAGTTGCGTGGTGGTCTCCGGTGGATCGGCCTCTATCTGACGAATTTGAGTGCTGATGATGATACCAACAGATAAAACTATATTTTTATCAAATTACAGAGATTTGAGCACATTTTCACTTATTAAAAGTAGTGTTACTATATATATTATAAGGGTTGCCCATATTCGACGAACCCATCTGGCAACGCCATAACTTTTGACAGAGATGTCAGATCGCTTAATGACATACCGCGTTTGAAGCGTCAGTCCAAGCAGATTTTTACCATGGAACAATACACGCCACGCGAGCGCTCTGAAATAGTTGAAATTTACATTCAACAGAACAAGTCAATTGTGAAAACTCAACCAGGAGCGTTATCGCGACATGATGGCCAATTTTGTGATGCCAATTATTCGTCGAAAGCGTATGAGGCAGTTCTGGTTTCAACAAGACGGCGCTCCACCGCACACAAGTCGCATAACAATCGATTTTCTGAAGAAATTGTTTCCGGGCCGTTTGATGTCGAAAAGTGGTGATTTGGACTGGCCACCGCGTTCGCCCGATTTGACGCCGCCTGACTTCTTCTTGTGGGGATATTTGAAGTCAAAGGTTTACGTTAAGAGCTCAAGGACAACATTCGTGAAGAAATAGCCGCTATTCCGGCCGAAATGTTGGCGAAAACGATGGAAAATGCTGCAAAAAGGGCACAATACGCCATCAACGCCAGAGGCGGCCATTTTAGAGATATCATATTCAAAAATTGATGTAAACAAATCTACTTGGAACAAATTAAATGATTAAGATTGCCAACCGCCAAATTTTTATTTTTTTCTTTGATTTTTTTAAAAAAAACATGGGTCCGTCGAATATGGGCAACCCGTTATTACTGTATATATTATGACAGCGGGTATTCGTAAGAACGTACCACTGCGCTGCGGCTGATCATTCTTTGGATGGAATCGTTGGGGATTCCTTGGCTGGCCAGGTCTTCTACGATTGCTTTGTTTCCGATGTTCAGCGGTAATCTCCTGTTTACTGCTCCGTTCTTTTCCTCTTTTTTGATACGTGGTAGTATTTTCGCTTCTGTGAACAGCCTGGTTAGCCTCCGATGGTCTTTTGGAAATGCCGGTGTGGTCGCAACGGGTTTTCCAGTCATTTTTGCCTTTGTGAAGACAAATTTACATACACTTTGCTTTATTTAGGACGACCGGCGGGATTTTCCGTGGTATTCCTCCTCTTGAATATGTAGATTGGGCCTTATTTTAGAATTTTCCTTAAGAAAAACATCCTAGTTAATAGGGAATTTTTCAATTTGGCGGTAGGGGGTAGAGGTACAGGTGAAATTTACTAAATTCTTTAATAATAATCTTCTAAATTTCAGAAAATCCTCAGACAGTAAATAGTCTTTCTAACAATATTTTTTGTTTTAGGAAACGTGGCTTTGGCATTAGATTTAACGAATAAACTGTTAGAACTAACACCAACTCACACCAGGGCTTTGGGTAATCGTCAGTACTACCAAGACCAACTGAAGGAAATCAACCAACAGGATGAAGTGATCAAAAGGAAAGGAGATGACGAGTCTAACAATGTGGAGACTAATGGGGTAAAATTCTACAAAGTAATGCCACCATATCCATTTTTTTGCATAGTTTGGTGGCGGAATCGTTAATATTACTCATGTTTAGAGAATCATTCACGTAAATAGCTAAATGCAGCACGTTTATTAAAGGTTTTTTTGGTTTTGAAGAAATTTTTTTAGTTAACTTTCAACGTTTTTAACTTTTTTTTTATGTTTCTGTTATATTAACATTAATTGTGTCCTTTAATCGAGATTAAGTGATCCACATATATTTTCAATCGATATGGTAATAACTTTAAACTCAGGAACTCATCCTGTCCTTTAAACCGTCATTTTTACAGTTCAAACTTTGACAGTCTTTTTCTCTCTGACTGTACCAAATTTTTAGTGTTTTTTTTAGGTTATTGTATAGGATATTCAATAGGGATTCCAAAAATGTGCATTGAAATGTGATCAAGTCATTAAAAGTGTGTTTTACAGGCGATTTTGTCGCAGACTCTCTCTTAAACCGTCATTTTTACAGTTCAAACTTTGACAGTCTTCTTCTCTTTGACTGTACCGATTTTTTAGTGTTTTTTTAGGTTATCAGATAGGAAATTCAATGGGGATTCCAAAAATGTTAATACAAATGTGATCCGGTCATTGAAAGTGAGTTTTACAGGCTATTTTGTCGCAGACTCTCTCTTAAACCGTCATTTTTACAGTTCAAATTTTGACAGTCTTCTCTCTGACTGTACCGATTTTTTAGTGTTTTTTTAGGTTATCAGATAGGAAATTCAATGGGGCTTCCAAAAATGAGCATAGAAATGTGATTCGGTCATTGAAAGTGAGTTTTACAGGCTATTTTGTCGCAGACTCTCTCTTAAACCGTCATTTTTACAGTTCAAATTTTGACAGGTCTTTTCTCTCTGACTGTACCAAATTTTTAGTGTTTTTTTTAGATTATTGTATAGGAAATTTAATTGGGATTCCAAAAATGTGCATAGAAATGTGATCCGGTCATTGAAAGTGTGTTTTACAGGCGATTTTGTCGCTGACTATCTCTTAAACCGTCATTTTTACAGTTCAAACTTTGACAGTCTTCTTCTCTTTGACTGTACCAATTTTTTAGTGTTTTTTTAGGTTATCAGATAGGAAATTCAATGGGGATTCCAAAAATGTTCATACAAATGTGATCCGGTCATTGAAAGTATGTTTTACAGGCGAGTTTGTCGCAGACTCTCTCTTAAACCGTCATTTTCAAATTTTGACAGTCTTCTCTCTGACTGTACCGATTTTTTTGTGTTTTTTAGGTTATCAGATAGGAAATTCAATAGGGATTCCAAAAATGTGCATAGAAATGTGATCCGGTCATTGAAAGTGTGTTTTACAGGCTATTTTGTCGCTGACTATCTCTTAAACCGTCATTTTTACAGTTCAAACTTTGACAGTCTTCTTCTCTTTGACTGTACCGATTTTTTAGTGTTTTTTTAGGTTATCAGATAGGAAATTCAATGGGGATTCCAAAAATGTTCATACAAATGTGATCCGGCCATTGAAAGTATGTTTTACAGGCGAGTTTGTCGCAGACTCTCTCTTAAACCGTCATTTTCAAATTTTGACAGTCTTCTCTCTGACTGTACCGATTTTTTAGTGTTTTTTTAGGTTCTCAGATAGGAAATTCAATAGGGATTCCAAAAATGTTCATACAAATGTGATCCGGTCATTGAAAGTGTGTTTTACAGGCGAGTTTGTCGCAGACTGTCTCTTAAACCGTAATTTTCAAATTTTGACAGTCTTCTCTCTGACTGCACCGATTTTTTTGTGTTTTTTTAGGTTATCAGATAGGAAATTCAATAGGGATTCCAAAAATGTGCATAGAAATGTGATCCGGTCATTAAAAGTGTGTTTTACAGGCGAGTTTGTCGCAGACTGTCTCTTAAACCGTAATTTTCAAATTTTGACAGTCTTCTCTCTGACTGCACCGATTTTTTAGTGTTTTTTTAGGTTATCAGATAGGAAATTCAATAGGGATTCCAAAAATGTTCATACAAATGTGATCCGGTCATTGAAAGTGTGTTTTACAGGCGAGTTTGTCGCAGACTGTCTCTTAAACCGTAATTTTCAAATTTTGACAGTCTTCTCTCTGACTGCACCGATTTTTTTGTGTTTTTTTAGGTTATCAGATAGGAAATTCAATAGGGATTCCAAAAATGTGCATAGAAATGTGATCCGGTCATTGAAAGTGTGTTTTACAGGCGAGTTTGTCGCAGACTGTCTCTTAAACCGTAATTTTCAAATTTTGACAGTCTTCTCTCTGACTGCACCGATTTTTTTGTGTTTTTTTAGGTTATCAGATAGGAAATTCAATAGGGATTCCAAAAATGTGCATAGAAATGTGATCCGGTCATTAAAAGTGTGTTTTACAGGCGAGTTTGTCGCAGACTGTCTCTTAAACCGTAATTTTCAAATTTTGACAGTCTTCTCTCTGACTGCACCGATTTTTTAGTGCTTTTTTAGGTTATCAGATAGGAAATTCAATGGGGATTCCAAAAATGTTCATACAAATGTGATCCGGTCATTGAAAGTATGTTTTACAGGCGATTTTGTCGCTGACTATCTCTTAAACCGTCAGTGTTACAGTTCAAACTTTGACAGTCTTCTTCTCTTTGACTGTACCGATTTTTTAGTGTTTTTTTAGGTTATCAGATAGGAAATTCAATGGGGATTCCAAAAATGTTCATACAAATGTGATCCGGTCATTGAAAGTATGTTTTACAGGCGAGTTTGTCGCAGACTCTCTCTTAAACCGTCATTTTCAAATTTTGACAGTCTTCTCTCTGACTGTACCGATTTTTTAGTGTTTTTTTAGGTTATCAGAAAGGAAATTCAATGGGGATTCCAAAAATGTTCATACAAATGTGATCCGGTCATTGAAAGTATGTTTTACAGGCGATTTTGTCGCTGACTCTCTCTTAAACCGTCATTTTTACAGTTCAAACTTTGACAGTCTTCTTCTCTTTGACTGTACCGATTTTTTAGTGTTTTTTTAGGTTCTCAGATAGGAAATTCAATGGGGATTCCAAAAATGTTCATACAAATGTGATCCGGTCATTGAAAGTGTGTTTTACAGGCGATTTTGTCGCTGACTATCTCTTAAACCGTCATTTTTACAGTTCAAACTTTGACAGTCTTCTTCTCTTTGACTGTACCGATTTTTTAGTGTTTTTTTAGGTTATCAGATAGGAAATTCAATGGGGATTCCAAAAATGTGCATACTAATGTGATCCGGTCATTGAAAGTGAGTTTTACAGGCGATTTTGTTGCAGACTCTCTCTTAAACCGTCATTTTCAAATTTTGACAGTCTTCTTCTCTTTGACTGTACCGATTTTTTAGTGTTTTTTTAGGTTATTAGATAGGAAATTCAATAGGGATTCCAAAAATGTGCATAGAAATGTGATCCGGTCATTGAAAGTGTGTTTTACAGGCTATTTTGTCGCTGACTATCTCTTAAACCGTCATTTTTACAGTTCAAACTTTGACAGTCTTCTTCTCTTTGACTGTACCGATTTTTTAGTGTTTTTTTAGGTTATCAGAAAGGAAATTCAATGGGGATTCCAAAAATGTTTATAGAAATGTGATCCGGTCATTGAAAGTGTGTTTTACAGGCGATTTTGTCTCAGACAATCTCTTAAACCGTAATTTTTACAGTTCAAACTTTGACAGTCTTCTCTCTGACTGTACCGATTTTTTTGTGTTTTTTTTGGATATCAGAGAAAATTTTGAGCATTCTTGTAAAAAGAAACGAAAGAAGAGTTAAAAAAGAAGAAAAAGAATTTTTAGTATTTGCATTAAGAAAACAACTATTTTACTGTGGTTTATTTTTCTTTGCTGCTATGTTGCAGATTCCACAAAAAATTAAATACTTCCGAATTAAAAAACAAAATTAATCTTCGTTTAAATTATATCATAAAAAACCTTAAACAAACTAGTTGCGTAAGAAATCATATTGTATAAAAGAAAACCAAGCGCAATTTTTCAGCCAAATTACGATGATCCCTATGGAAGAGACCTCTACGAAGCTTTATGTCGAAATGAAGTGTCAACACCTGCAGAGGTGCAGGCAAAATTGAGGTGTCGCTACTTAACCAGACCCGAAAATCTTTTCCTGACAATTGCACCATTTAAAATCGAGGAAGCTCACTTAGATCCTGATTTGTTCATTTTCCATGACGTCATGTCCGATGAGGAGATTGAAACTATTAAACGATTGGCACATCCCAGAGTAAGTACAAAATTTCAAATGTCAATCGATTTAACATAAAAACAAACGTGGATATTGCTTCAGTTCCGTAGAGCTACAGTACAAAATTCAGTGACGGGTGCGTTAGAAACTGCCCAGTATCGGATCAGCAAATCGGCATGGTTGAAAGAACAGGAACACAAACATATCGCCGATGTTGCTCAGAGAGTCGCTGATATGACTGGACTTACAATGGTAACGGCTGAAGAGTTGCAGGTGGTCAATTATGGAATTGGTGGACACTACGATCCTCACTATGATTTTGCCAGGGTAAGATATTAGAGAAAGACCAGAAATATGGCTTGATACAAGTGTCAAGTTCAAGTTTCAGTCGTCTTCCAGTTTTACTTCTTCCTTGTCTCCAATACTTTGGTGATCTTTTTCTGCTGCTGGAAGCAAAGTTTTCAGTTTCTCAATGTGATTATCTTTGTCTTTCAATAACGCCTACAAATTTACTTTCTTTAATGTCCTTACTTTAGTTAAATGTATGTCTTACAATCCACTGTAATTCATTTTCTTTCATTTCCTGCCCTAGCTTTTGAAGCTTATTTTCCGCATAATTTTTCTCTTGTTTTATGACCTCATTTTTTGATTTTAGAGACTCATTTTCAGTGGTTAAAGTTTGAATAGTTTCTGTAAACAATTTTTTTATTATAATTATTGCTTTTTGAAGCTATACTCACCTTGTTGCGTCTTAATATCAGCTTCCAGACGTTTTAGAGTTTCAGTCATTGATGTTATTTCTGTGCTGGCTGTAGATAACTGATCCTTAGTCTCAGACAGTTTGTCTTTGAGAATCAAATTTTCACTTTCGATATCCTAGTAAATTGTAAATTGAGAAACTTTAATATTTCTGAAAGTGTCAAACTTGTCAATGTTTTTTTTTTTTTGATACAGTTAAAGTCATAGTGTATGGGGAAAACAGTACGAAAACTAAATTTGTCAGCCACATTTTTAACTAGCTGCTATGGTAACACTTCTAAAGTACTTTCATGTAAAATAGCAGTGCTTTGTTAGAAGTTTCTTAGGAATTTTCCACTCATTTCAGTCAAAATACATTATTTATCTTTTCTCGCAATTGAGGGGTTAAAGACAATTTACGAACCACAACAGGAGTTATCTGTAAGCTAAAATGTCAAAAAACACTTCGAAAACCACTGATTTTCCATTCCTTTCACTCATAAAATAATACCAACTTTTGTCTTAACCTTATTTTGTATTAGAACAATTTCCTTCCACAAATGAGGGGTTAATGACAGTTTAAGAACCACTGGTGACACTCTGGATGTTATCTGTAAGCTAAAATGTCAAAAAACAGTTTGAGAACCACTGATTTACTATTAATTTCACTCATAAAATGCTATTAACCTTTGCCTAAACCTTCTTTTGTATTAGACGCTTGCCTTCCACAAATGAGGGATTAAGGACAGTTTAAGAACCACTGGTGACACTCTGGGTGTTATCTGTAAACAAAAATGTCAAAAAACAGTTTGAGAACCACTGATTTTCTATTAATTTCACTCAGAAAATGCTATTAACCTTTGCCTAAACCTTCTTTTGTATTAGACGCTTTCCTTCCACAAATGAGTGGTTAGAGACGGTTTAAGAACCACTGGTGACACTCTGGGTGTTATCTGTAAACAAAAATGTCAAAAAACAGTTTGAGAACCACTGATTTTCTATTAATTTCACTCAGAAAATGCTATTAACCTTTGCCTAAACCTTCTTTTGTATTAGACGCTTGCCTTCCACAAATGAGGGATTAAAGACAGTTTAAGAACCACTGGTGACACTCTGGGCATTATCTGTAAGCTAAAATGTCAAAAAACAGTTTGAGAACCACTGATTTACTATTAATTTCACTCATAAAATGCTATTAACCTTTGTCTAAACCTTCTTTTGTATTAAACGCTGTCCTTGCGCAAATGAGGGATTAAAGACAGTTTAAGAACCACTGGTGACACTCTGGGTGTTATCTGTAAGCTAAAATGTCAAAAAACAGTTTGAGAACCACTGATTTACTATTAATTTCACTCATAAAATGCTATTAACCTTTGCCTAAACCTTCTTTTGTATTAGACGCTTTCCTTCCACAAACGAGGGGTTAGAGACGGTTGAAGAACCACTGGTGACAATCTGGGTATTATCTGTAAGCTAAAATGTCAAAAAACAGTTTGAGAACCACTGATTTACTATTAATTTCACTCATAAAATGCTATTAACCTTTGCCTAAACCTTCTTTTGTATTAAACGCTGTCCTTGCGCAAATGAGGGATTAAAGACAGTTTAAGAACCACTGGTGACACTCTGGGTGTTATCTGTAAGCTAAAATGTCAAAAAACAGTTTGAGAACCACTGATTTACTATTAATTTCACTCATAAAATGCTATTAACCTTTGTCTAAACCTTATTTTGTATTAGACGTTTGTCTTCCACAAATGAGGGATGAAGGACAGTTTAAGAACCACTGGTGACACTCTGGGTGTTATCTGTAAGCTAAAATGTCAAAAAACAGTTTGAGAACCACTGATTTACTATTAATTTCACTCATAAAATGCTATTAACCTTTGTCTAAACCTTCTTTTGTATTAGACGTTTTCCTTCCACAAATGAGGGGTTAGAGACGGTTTAAGAACCACTGGTGACACTCTGGGTGTTATCTGTAAGCTAAAATGTCAAAAAACAGTTTGAGAACCACTGGTTTTCCATTCATTTCACTCATAAAATCCTATTAACCTTTGCCTAAACCTTCTTTTGTATTAGACGCTTTCCTTCCACAAATGAGGGGTTAGAGACGGTTTAAGAACCACTGGTGACACTCTGGGAGTTATCTGTAAGCTAAAATGTCAAAAAACAGTTTGAGAACCACTGATTTACTATTACTTTCACTCATAAAATGCTATTAACCTTTGCCTAAACCTTATTTTGTATTAGACGTTTGTCTTCCACAAATGAGGGATGAAGGACAGTTTAAGAACCACTGGTGACACTCTGGGTGTTATCTGTAAGCTAAAATGTCAAAAAACAGTTTGAGAACCACTGATTTACTATTAATTTCACTCATAAAATGCTATTAACCTTTGCCTAAACCTTATTTTGTATTAGACGTTTGTCTTCCACAAATGAGGGATGAAGGACAGTTTAAGAACCACTGGTGACACTCTGGGTGTTATTTGTAAGCTAAAATGTCAAAAAACAGTTTGAGAACCACTGATTTACTATTAATTTCACTCATAAAATGCTATTAACCTTTGCCTAAACCTTCTTTTGTATTAGACGCTTTCCTTCCACAAATGAGGGGTTAGAGACGGTTTAAGAACCACTGGTGACACTCTGGGTGTTATCTGTAAGCTAAAATGTCAAAAAACAGTTTGAGAACCACTGATTTACTATTAATTTCACTCATAAAATGCTATTAACCTTTGCCTAAACCTTCTTTTCTATTAGACGCTTTCCTTCCACAAATGAGGGATTAAAGACAGTTTAAGAACCACTGGTGACACTCTGGGTGTTATCTGTAAGCTAAAATGTCAAAAAACAGTTTGAGAACCACTGATTTTCTATTACTTTCACTCATAAAATGCTATTAACCTTTGTCTAAACCTTCTTTTGTATTAGACGTTTTCCTTCTACAAATGAGGGGTTAGAGACGGTTTAAGAACCACTGGTGACACTGGGTGTTATCTGTAAGCTAAAATGTCAAAAAACAGTTTGAGAACCACTGATTTTCTATTACTTTCACTCATAAAATGCTATTAACCTTTGCCTAAACCTTCTTTTGTATTAGACGCTTTCCTTCCACAAATGAGGGGTTAGAGACGGTTTAAGAACCACTGGTGACACTCTGGGTGTTATCTGTAAGCTAAAACGTCAAAAAACAGTTTGAGAACCACTGATTTACTATTAATTTCACTCATAAAATGCTATTAACCTTTGTCTAAACCTTCTTTTGTATTAGACGTTTTCCTTCCACAAATGAGGGGTTAGAGACGGTTTAAGAACCACTGGTGACACTCTGGGTGTTATCTGTAAGCTAAAATGTCAAAAAACAGTTTGAGAACCACTGATTTTCTATTAATTTCACTCATAAAATGCTATTAACCTTTGCCTAAACCTTTTTTTGTATTAAGACGCTTTCCTTCCACAAATGAGGGATTAAAGACCGTTTAAGAACCACTGGTGACACTCTGGGTGTTATCTGTAAGCTAAAATGTCAAAAAACAGTTTGAGAACCACTGATTTACTATTAATTTCACTCATAAAATGCTATTAACCTTTGTCTAAACCTTCTTTTGTATTAGACGTTTTCCTTCCACAAATGAGGGGTTAGAGACGGTTTAAGAACCACTGGTGACACTCTGGGTGTTATCTGTAAGCTAAAATGTCAAAAAACAGTTTGAGAACCACTGATTTTCTATTACTTTCACTCATAAAATGCTATTAACCTTTGCCTAAACCTTATTTTGTATTAGACGTTTGTCTTCCACAAATGAGGGATGAAGGACAGTTTAAGAACCACTGGTGACACTCTGGGTGTTATCTGTAAGCTAAAATGTCAAAAAACACTTTGAGAACCACTGATTTTCTATTAATTTCACTCATAAAATGCTATTAACCTTTGCCTAAACCTTCTTTTCTATTAGACGCTTTCCTTCCACAAATGAGGGATTAAAGACAGTTTAAGAACTACTGGTGACACTCTGGGTGTTATCTGTAAGCTAAAATGTCAAAAAACAGTTTGAGAACCACTGATTTTCTATTAATTTCACTCATAAAATGCTATTAACCTTTGCCTAAACCTTTTTTTGTATTAAGACGCTTTCCTTCCACAAATGAGGGATTAAAGACAGTTTAAGAACTACTGGTGACACTCTGGGTGTTATCTGTAAGCTAAAATGTCAAAAAACAGTTTGAGAACCACTGATTTTCTATTAATTTCACTCATAAAATGCTATTAACCTTTGCCTAAACCTTTTTTTGTATTAAGACGCTTTCCTTCCACAAATGAGGGATTAAGGACAGTTTAAGAACCACTGGTGACACTCTGGGTGTTATCTGTAAACAAAAATGTCAAAAAACAGTTTGAGAACCACTGATTTTCTATTAATTTCACTCATAAAATGCTATTAACCTTTGCCTAAACCTTCTTTTGTATTAGACGTTTTCCTTCCACAAATGAGGGGTTAGAGACGGTTTAAGAACCACTGGTGACACTCTGGGTGTTATCTGTAAGCTAAAATGTCAAAAAACAGTTTGAGAACCACTGATTTTCTATTAATTTCACTCAGAAGATGCTATTAACCTTTGTCTAAACCTTCTTTTGTATTACACGCTTGCCTTCCACAAATGAGGGATTAAGGACAGTTTAAGAACCACTGGTGACACTCTGGGTGTTATCTGTAAGCTAAAATGTCAAAAAACAGTTTGAGAACCACTGATTTACTATTAATTTCACTCATAAAATGCTATTAACCTTTGCCTAAACCTTCTTTTGTATTAAAATCTTTCCTTCCACAAATGAGGGGTTAGAGACGGTTTAAGGACCACTGGTGACACTCTGGGTATTATCTGTAAGCTAAAATGTCAAAAAACAGTTTGAGAACCACTGATTTACTATTAATTTCACTCATAAAATGCTATTAACCTTTGCCTAAACCTTCTTTTGTATTAGACGCTTTTTTTCCACAAATGAGGGATGAAGGACAGTTTGAGAACCACTGGTGACACTCTGGGTGTAATCTGTAAACTAAAATGTCAAAAAACAGTTTGAGAACCACTGATTTTCTATTAATTTCACTCATAAAATGCTATTAACCTTTGTCTAAACCTTCTTTTGTATTAGACGTTTTCCTTCCACAAATGAGGGGTTAGAGACGGTTTAAGAACCACTGGTGACACTCTGGGTGTTATCTGTAAGCTAAAATGTCAAAAAACAGTTTGAGAACCACTGATTTTCTATTACTTTCACTCATAAAATGCTATTAACCTTTGCCTAAACCTTCTTTTGTATTAAATTCTTTCCTTCCACAAATGAGGGATTAAGGACAGTTTAAGAACCACTGGTGACACTCTGGGTGTTATCTGTAAGCTAAAATGTCAAAAAACAGTTTGAGAACCATTGATTTTATATTCATTTCACTCATAAAATGCTATTAACCTTTGTCTAAACCTTCTTTTGTATTAGACGTTTTCCTTCCACAAATGAGGGGTTAGAGACGGTTTAAGAACCACTGGTGACACTCTGGGTGTTATCTGTAAGCTAAAATGTCAAAAAACAGTTTGAGAACCACTGATTTTCTATTACTTTCACTCATAAAATGCTATTAACCTTTGTCTAAACCTTCTTTTGTATTAGACGTTTTCCTTCCACAAATGAGGGGTTAGAGACGGTTTAAGAACCACTGGTGACACTCTGGGTGTTTTCTGTAAGCTAAAATGTCAAAAAACAGTTTGAGAACCACTGATTTTCTATTACTTTCACTCATAAAATGCTATTAACCTTTGTCTAAACCTTCTTTTGTATTAGACGTTTTCCTTCCACAAATGAGGGGTTAGAGACGGTTTAAGAACCACTGGTGACACTCTGGGTGTTATCTGTAAGCTAAAATGTCAAAAAACAGTTTGAGAACCACTGATTTACTATTAATTTCACTCATAAAATGCTATTAACCTTTGTCTAAACCTTCTTTTGTATTAGACGTTTGTCTTCCACAAATGAGGGATGAAGGACAGTTTAAGAACCACTGGTGACACTCTAAGTGTTATCTGTAAGCTAAAATGTCAAAAAACAGTTTGAGAACCACTGATTTTCTATTAATTTCACTCATAAAATGCTATTAACCTTTGCCTAAACCTTCTTTTGTATTAGACGTTTGTCTTCCACAAATGAGGGATGAAGGACAGTTTAAGAACCACTGGTGACACTCTGGGTGTTATCTGTAAGCTAAAATGTCAAAAAACAGTTTGAGAACCACTGATTTTCTATTAATTTCACTCAGAAGATGCTATTAACCTTTGCCTAAACCTTATTTTGTATTAGACGTTTGTCTTCCACAAATGAGGGATGAAGGACAGTTTAAGAACCACTGGTGACACTCTGGGTGTTATCTGTAAGCTAAAATGTCAAAAAACAGTTTGAGAACCACTGATTTTCTATTAATTTCACTCATAAAATCCTATTAACCTTTGCCTAAACCTTATTTTGTATTAGACGTTTGTCTTCCACAAATGAGGGATAAAGGACAGTTTAAGAACCACTGGTGACACTCTGGGTGTTATCTGTAAGCTAAAATGTCAAAAAACAGTTTGAGAACCACTGATTTACTATTAATTTCACTCATAAAATGCTATTAACCTTTGCCTAAACCTAATTTTGTATTAGACGTTTGTCTTCCACAAATGAGGGATGAAGGACAGTTTAAGAACCACTGGTGACACTCTGGGTGTTATCTGTAAGCTAAAATGTCAAAAAACAGTTTGAGAACCACTGATTTACTATTAATTTCACTCATAAAATGCTATTGACCTTTGCCTAAACCTTCTTTTGTATTAGACGCTTTCCTTCCACAAATGAGTGGTTAGAGACGGTTTAAGAACCACTGGTGACACTCTGGGTGTTATCTGTAAGCTAAAATGTCAAAAAACAGTTTGAGAACCACTGATTTACTATTAATTTCACTCATAAAATGCTATTAACCTTTGCCTAAACCTTCTTTTGTATTAGACGCTTTCCTTCCAGAAATGAGGGATTAAGGACAGTTTAAGAACCACTTGTGACATTTTGGGGGTTATCTGTAAACTAAAATGTCAAAAAACAGTTTGAGAACCACTGATTTACTATTACTTTCACTCATAAAATCCTATTAACCTTTGCCTAAACCTTCTTTTGTATTAGACGCTTTCCTTCCAGAAATGAGGGATTAAGGACAGTTTAAGAACCACTTGTGACATTTTGGGGGTTATCTGTAAACTAAAATGTCAAAAAACAGTTTGAGAACCACTGATTTACTATTACTTTCACTCATAAAATCCTATTAACCTTTGCCTAAACCTTCTTTTCTATTAGACGCTTTCCTTCCACAAATGAGGGATTAAAGACGGTTTAAGAACCACTGGTGACACTCTGGATGTTATCTGTAAGCTAAAATGTCAAAAAACAGTTTGAGAACCACTGATTTACTATTAATTTCACTCATAAAATGCTATTGACCTTTGCCTAAACCTTCTTTTGTATTAGACGCTTTCCTTCCACAAATGAGTGGTTAGAGACGGTTTAAGAACCACTGGTGACACTCTGGGTGTTATCTGTAAGCTAAAATGTCAAAAAACAGTTTGAGAACCACTGTTTTACTATTAATTTCACTCATAAAATGCTATTAACATTTGCCTAAACCTTCTTTTGTAGTAGACGCTTTCCTTCCACAAATGAGGGATTAAGGACAGTTTAAGAACTACTGGTGACACTCTGGGTGTTATCTGTAAGCTAAAATGTCAAAAAACAGTTTGAGAACCACTGATTTTCTATTACTTTCACTCATAAAATGCTATTAACCTTTGCCTAAACCTTCTTTTGTATTAGACGCTTTCCTTCCACAAATGAGGGGTTAGAGACGGTTTAAGAACCACTGGTGACACTCTGGGTGTTATCTGTAAGCTAAAATGTCAAAAAACAGTTTGAGAACCACTGGTTTTCCATTCATTTCACTCATAAAATCCTATTAACCTTTGCCTAAACCTTCTTTTGTATTAGACGCTTTCCTTCCACAAATGAGGGGTTAGAGACGGTTTAAGAACCACTGGTGACACTCTGGGAGTTATCTGTAAGCTAAAATGTCAAAAAACAGTTTGAGAACCACTGATTTACTATTAATTTCACTCATAAAATGCTATTAACCTTTGCCTAAACCTTATTTTGTATTAGACGTTTGTCTTCCACAAATGAGGGATGAAGGACAGTTTAAGAACCACTGGTGACACTCTGGGTGTTATCTGTAAGCTAAAATGTCAAAAAACAGTTTGAGAACCACTGATTTACTATTAATTTCACTCATAAAATGCTATTAACCTTTGTCTAAACCTTCTTTTGTATTAGACGTTTTCCTTCCACAAATGAGGGGTTAGAGACGGTTTAAGAACCACTGGTGACATTTTGGGGGTTATCTGTAAACTAAAATGTCAAAAAACAGTTTGAGAACCACTGATTTACTATTAATTTCACTCATAAAATGCTATTAACCTTTGCCTAAACCTTATTTTGTATTAGACGTTTGTCTTCCACAAATGAGGGATGAAGGACAGTTTAAGAACCACTGGTGACACTCTGGGTGTTATCTGTAAGCTAAAATGTCAAAAAACAGTTTGAGAACCACTGATTTACTATTAATTTCACTCATAAAATGCTATTAACCTTTGCCTAAACCTTATTTTGTATTAGACGTTTGCCTTCCACAAATGAGGGATGAAGGACAGTTTAAGAACCACTGGTGACACTCTGGGTGTTATCTGTAAGCTAAAATGTCAAAAAACACTTTGAGAACCACTGATTTTCTATTAATTTCACTCATAAAATGCTATTAACCTTTGCCTAAACCTTATTTTGTATTAGACGTTTGTCTTCCACAAATGAGGGATGAAGGACAGTTTGAGAACCACTGGTGACACTCTGGGTGTTATCTGTAAGCTAAAATGTCAAAAAATACTTTGAGAACCACTGATTTTCTATTAATTTCACTCATAAAATGCTATTAACCTTTGCCTATACCTTCTTTTGTATTAGACGCTTTCCTTCCACAAATGAGGGGTTAGAGACGGTTGAAGATCCACTGGTGACACTCTGGGTTTTATCTGTAAGCTAAAATGTCAAAAAACAGTTTGAGAACCACTGATTTTCCACTCATTTTACTCATAAAATGCAATTAACTCTTGCCTTATCCTTATTTTGTAATAGAACAATTATCTTCCTCAAATGAGGGGTTAAAGACAATTTAAGAACCATAGACTTACAAGTTAAGAACCACTGATGACATTCTGGGGATTCTCTGTAAGCTAATTGCCGTGTGAGTAAAATGAGTAGGAAATCAATGGTTCTCAAATTGTTTTTTGATGTTCTAGCTTACATACTACCCCCAGGGTGTTACCAGTGGTTCGCAAATTGTTTTTTTATAGTTTGGCTTGCATACAACTTCCAGAGTGTCACGAGTGGTTCTCAAACTGTCCTCAATCCTTCACTTTTCACGCTTTCAGAAAACCACCAGTGTCACCAGTGGTTCTCAAACTGTTTTTAACCGCTCATTTGTTAAAATAAAAAGTAACCTGCTTCATGGAGATGTTGTAAAGGTTCATGGCTTTTGCACTTTTAAAATTATTTTTAGCCTACTACAGGCGTTTAGGGACATTTTTTGCACTGCTGGTTTTCCAGATATTTCACTTTTTCAAGTGAAAAAGACAAAAAATTCAGTTGGGTCAGATTTGTTTAAAACTGTAAAATACTTATACTTATATAGTACGTCAAATTTTGTGTCTTTTCAACGTCGCATGTTTTTTACAGAAAGAAGAGAAAAATGCCTTTAAAAACCTAGGAACTGGCAATCGGATTGCTACCGTGCTATTCTATGTAAGTATTCTAGTATTAATCTAAACTAATGGCTATAATTTTAATTAAATTCATGTGCAGATGAGTGACGTAGCCCAAGGGGGAGCCACCGTATTTCCGGTAGTCAAAACAGCTTTGTGGCCGAAAAAGGGTACCGCAGCCTTTTGGTACAATCTATTTCCTAGTGGAGACGGTGATAAGCGTACCAGGCATGCTGCTTGTCCAGTTTTAGCTGGATCTAAATGGGGTAAGACCTGTTGAGAATTTATTATATACGACTTTATTTATTGTAAACGACTTTAAAATAGTACTATTTCTATTCAGTGCGCAAAGCTATGTTTTCCCGCACGTGAAATCAGTTAGACGAAGCGAAAACCTTTTTAAAATTGCCGAAAGCCTCTATGATCACTTTAAAAAAGCCAGAGGCCCCTAAACACAGCTTCTAAAAATTTCTAGAGGTCTCTAAGAAGATCCTGAACATTCTCCGAATTTTCCAAAAGTACCAAAGGCCTCTTAAAAGGTTCTGAACGTTCTCAGAATTTTCTATAATTGCTAAGGGCCTCTTTGATCATTTTGAAAAAGCCAGAAGCTCCTAAACACTACTGAATAGCTTCTAAAAATTTCTAGAGGTCTCTAAGAAGATCCTGAACATTCTCTGAATTTTCCAAAAGTACCAAAGGCCTCTTAGAAGGTTCTGAACGTTCTCAGAATTTTCTATAATTGCTAAGGGCCTCTATGATCATTTTGAAAAAGCCAGAAACCCCTAAACACTACTGAATAGCTTCTAAAAATTTCTAGAAGTCTCTATGAAGATCCTGAACATTCTCTGAATTTTCCAAATAAACCAAAGGCCTCTTAAAAGGTTCTGAACGTTCTCAGAATTTTCTATAATTGCTAAGGGCCTCTTTGATCATTTTGAAAAAGCCAGAAACCCCTAAACACTACTGAATAGCTTCTAAAAATTTCTAGAGGTCTCTAAGAAGATCCTGAACATTCTCTGAATTTTCCAAAAGAACCAAAGGCCTCTTAGAAGGTTCTGAACGTTCTCAGAATTTTCTATAACTGCTAAGGGCCTCTATGATCATTTTGAAAAATCCAGAAACCCCTAAACACTACTGAATAGCTTCTAAAAATTTCTAGAGGTCTCTAAGAAGATCCTGAACATTGTCCGAATTTTCCAAAAGTACCAAGGGCCTCTTAGAAGGTTCTGAACGTTCTCAGAATTTTCTATAATTGCTAAGGGCCTCTATGATCATTTTGAAAAAGCCAGAAACCCCTAAACACTACTGAATAGCTTCTAAAAATTTCTAGAAGTCTCTATGAAGATCCTGAACATTCTCTGAATTTTCCAAAAGAACCAAAGGCCTCTTAAAAGGTTCTGAACGTTCTCAGAATTTTCTATAATTGCTAAGGGCCTCTTTGATCATTTTGAAAAAGCCAGAGGCCCCTAAACACAGCTTCTAAAAATTTCTAGAGGTCTCTAAGAAGATCCTGAACATTCTCTGAATTTTCCAAAAGTACCAAAGGCCTCTTAAAAGGTTCTGAACGTTCTCAGAATTTTCTATAATTGCTAAGGGCCTCTTTGATCATTTTGAAAAAGCCAGAGGCCCCTAAACACAGCTTCTAAAAATTTCTAGAGGTCTCTAAGAAGATCCTGAACATTCTCTGAATTTTCCAAAAGTACCAAGGGCCTCTTAAAAGGTTCTGAACGTTCTCAGAATTTTCTATAATTGCTAAGGGCCTCTTTGATCATTTTGAAAAAGCCAGAAGCCCCTAAACACTACTGAATAGCTTCTAAAAATTTCTAGAGGTCTCTAAGAAGATCCTGAACATTCTCCGAATTTTCCAAAAGTACCGAGGGCCTCTTAGAAGGTTCTGAACGTTCTCAGAATTTTCTATAATTGCTAAGGGCCTCTATGATCATTTTGAAAAAGCCAGAAACCCCTAAACACTACTGAATAGCTTCTAAAAATTTCTAGAAGTCTCTATGAAGATCCTGAACATTCTCTGAATTTTCCAAATAAACCAAAGGCCTCTTAAAAGGTTCTGAACGTTCTCAGAATTTTCTATAATTGCTAAGGGCCTCTTTGATCATTTTGAAAAAGCCAGAAACCCCTAAACACTACTGAATAGCTTCTAAAAATTTCTAGAGGTCTCTAAGAAGATCCTGAACATTCTCTGAATTTTCCAAAAGAACCAAAGGCCTCTTAGAAGGTTCTGAACGTTCTCAGAATTTTCTATAATTGCTAAGGGCCTCTATGATCATTTTGAAAAAGCCAGAAACCCCTAAACACTACTGAATAGCTTCTAAAAATTTCTAGAGGTCTCTAAGAAGATCCTGAACATTCTCTGAATTTTCCAAAAGTACCAAAGGCCTCTTAAAAGGTTCTGAACGTTCTCAGAATTTTCTATAATTGCTAAGGGCCTCTTTGATCATTTTGAAAAAGCCAGAGGCCCCTAAACACAGCTTCTAAAAATTTCTAGAGGTCTCTAAGAAGATCCTGAACATTCTCTGAATTTTCCAAAAGTACCAAGGGCCTCTTAAAAGGTTCTGAACGTTCTCAGAATTTTCTATAATTGCTAAGGGCCTCTTTGATCATTTTGAAAAAGCCAGAAGCCCCTAAACACTACTGAATAGCTTCTAAAAATTTCTAGAGGTCTCTAAGAAGATCCTGAACATTCTCCGAATTTTCCAAAAGTACCGAGGGCCTCTTAGAAGGTTCTGAACGTTCTCAGAATTTTCTATAATTGCTAAGGGCCTCTTTGATCATTTTGAAAAAGCCAGAAGCCCCTAAACACTACTGAATAGCTTCTAAAAATTTCTAGAGGTCTCTAAGAAGATCCTGAACATTCTCCGAATTTTCCAAAAGTACCGAGGGCCTCTTAGAAGGTTCTGAACGTTCTCAGAATTTTCTATAATTGCTAAGGGCCTCTATGATCATTTTGAAAAAGCCAGAAGTCCCTAAACACTACTGAATAGCTTCTAAACATTTCTAGAGGTCTCTAAGAAGATCCTGAACATTCTCCGAATTTTCCAAAAGTACCGAGGGCCTCTTAGAAGGTTCTGAACGTTCTCAGAATTTTCTATAATTGCTAAGGGCCTCTTTGATCATTTTGAAAAAGCCAGAGGCCCCTAAACACAGCTTCTAAAAATTTCTAGAGGTCTCTAAGAAGATCCTGAACATTCTCTGAATTTTCCAAAAGTACCAAGGGCCTCTTAAAAGGTTCTGAACGTTCTCAGAATTTTCTATAATTGCTAAGGGCCTCTTTGATCATTTTGAAAAAGCCAGAAACCCCTAAACACTACTGAATAGCTTCTAAAAGTTTCTAGAAGTCTCTAAGAAGATCCTGAACATTCTCTGAATTTTCCAAAAGAACCAAAGGCCTCTTAGAAGGTTCTGAACGTTCTCAGAATTTTCTATAATTGCTAAGGGCCTCTATGATCATTTTTAAAAAAAGCCAGAAGCCCCTAAACACTACTGAATAGCTTCTAAAAATTTCTAGAGGTCTCTAAGAAGATCCTGAACATTCTCCGAATTTTCCAAAAGTACCAAGGGCCTCTTAGAAGGTTCTGAACGTTCTCAGAATTTTCTATAATTGCTAAGGGCCTCTTTGATCATTTTGAAAAAGCCAGAAGCCCCTAAACACTACTGAATAGCTTCTAAAAATTTCTAGAGGTCTCTAAGAAGATCCTGAACATTCTCCGAATTTTCCAAAAGTACCGAGGGCCTCTTAGAAGGTTCTGAACGTTCTCAGAATTTTCTATAATTGCTAAGGGCCTCTATGATCATTTTGAAAAAGCCAGAAGTCCCTAAACACTACTGAATAGCTTCTAAACATTTCTAGAGGTCTCTAAGAAGATCCTGAACATTCTCCGAATTTTCCAAAAGTACCGAGGGCCTCTTAGAAGGTTCTGAACGTTCTCAGAATTTTCTATAATTGCTAAGGGCCTCTTTGATCATTTTGAAAAAGCCAGAGGCCCCTAAACACAGCTTCTAAAAATTTCTAGAGGTCTCTAAGAAGATCCTGAACATTCTCTGAATTTTCCAAAAGTACCAAGGGCCTCTTAAAAGGTTCTGAACGTTCTCAGAATTTTCTATAATTGCTAAGGGCCTCTTTGATCATTTTGAAAAAGCCAGAAACCCCTAAACACTACTGAATAGCTTCTAAAAGTTTCTAGAAGTCTCTAAGAAGATCCTGAACATTCTCTGAATTTTCCAAAAGAACCAAAGGCCTCTTAGAAGGTTCTGAACGTTCTCAGAATTTTCTATAATTGCTAAGGGCCTCTATGATCATTTTTAAAAAAAGCCAGAAGCCCCTAAACACTACTGAATAGCTTCTAAAAATTTCTAGAGGTCTCTAAGAAGATCCTGAACATTCTCCGAATTTTCCAAAAGTACCAAGGGCCTCTTAGAAGGTTCTGAACGTTCTCAGAATTTTCTATAATTGCTAAGGGCCTCTTTGATCATTTTGAAAAAGCCAGAAGCCCCTAAACACTACTGAATAGCTTCTAAAAATTTCTAGAGGTCTCTAAGAAGATCCTGAACATTCTCCGAATTTTCCAAAAGTACCAAGGGCCTCTTAGAAGGTTCTGAACGTTCTCAGAATTTTCTATAATTGCTAAGGGCCTCTATGATCATTTTGAAAAAGCCAGAAGTCCCTAAACACTACTGAATAGCTTCTAAAAATTTCTAGAAGTCTCTATGAAGATCCTGAACATTCTCCGAATTTTCCAAAAGTACCAAGGGCCTCTTAAAAGGTTCTGAACGTTCTCAGAAGTTTCTATAATTGCTAAGGGCCTCTATGATCATTTTGAAAAAGCCAGAAACCCCTAAACACTACTGAATAGCTTCTAAAAATTTCTAGAGTTCTCTAAGAAGATCCTGAACATTCTCTGAATTTTCCAAAAGTACCAAGGGACTCTTAGAAGGTTCTGAACGTTCTCAGAATTTTCTATAATTGCTAAGGGCCTCTATGATCATTTTGAAAAAGCCAGAAACCCCTAAACACTACTGAAAACTTTCTAAAAATTTTCAGAAGCCTCTAAGCAGGTCCGGAACCTTTTTAGAGTTTTAAAAAATTGTCAGAGGTCTCTATGATCATTTTTAAAATTACAGAAGCCTGTAAACATTTCCGAAAACTTTTCAAAAGAGGTCTATAAATTCTACTGAAAACTACCTAACCTGACCCTAAAGTTGTTATTTGACTTACAAGGTATGGATTTTTATATGTTGATGGATAGCCAAAGAAATGGGCTTTCTAACAATATAGAAGACTGGTTGGTTGGTTAAATAGTTTGGCCGCTAGAGGGCTCTGAATGAATAAAGAGAAATCTGAGACTAGATTTTGTAAAATTGCCGGAGACCAGAAAGTTATTTGAAAAATTCCATAGACCTCTAAATACTACTGAAAACCTGTAAAACTAAGTTTGACAGAAACACATCACATTTGGTAACATTGAATTTGATTTGACCGGGGTGTTTAAAGGTCGACTAGTCAAATGAATCACAACAACATCAAATTAACGAACAGTATGTATGAAGAATATAAGAACCTGTAGAGCAAAATCATTTTAAAAGTTGTTTTGTAACATGCTTCTGATGACATTATCGTTCATGTCTTGAGGCAGATTGTCCCAAATCTCAACCAGAGCAGCTGCTACTTGTTCGGAATTTTGAACTGCAGTAGTTATGGACCTTAATCGTCTACCTAACATGTCCCAGACGTGTTCAATCGGATTAATGTCTGGAGAACATGCCGGCCACGCCTTTGTTCTTATTCCGGCGACATTCAAAAAGTCGGAGACGCAACGAGCCTTGTGAGGGCGGGCATTGTCGTTCATTAGCAAAAAGTTTTCTCCGATATGGGGGGCGAACGGTACGACATGCTCTTGCAGAACATCGCGAATGGATCCATCTGCATTTAAAGCTCCATTAACTACCACCAACTCGGTTCGTGCCCTAAGCATATTTCACCCCAGCCTCCACCATAGGAGACAGTGGGAGTAAAATTAAATTGTTCATCTTGTTCTTCTCGGCGGCGATATAATCTTTCCCTGCCGTCTATGGAATTAACACAAAATCGACTTTCATCTGTGAACAAAACATTGGCCCACTGATCATTCTCCCACTTTTCGTGTTCCCTAGCAAAGCCTAGTATGGCCACACTATGACGTCGCTGGAGTAATGGAGCTTTCTTGGCCTTATAGGCCTTCAAACTAACTTTCTTAAGCCTTCTGCTAATGGTCCGAGCACTTGTTCTTCTTCCAGTTCGCTTCTTAGTTCTACCTCTTCTTCGACTATGAATCTGTCATCTCTAGCCGTGGTTGACCGTGATCTTCCTCAACCTAGTCTCCGCACATACTCTCCCGTTTGTCTCCAACGTCTTACATTACGATATATCGTAGATTTTGATTTTCCTAACATGTCAGCAACATCGCTGTAAATTGTTCCAATTTCAATCAACGCTACAGCCTTCGCCACATCAGTAGAAGCCATATCACCCATGTTGGATTTTTAAGAATCGAAAGCAAATTTGATTAGGAAACCGTGGCTAAAACAGGTGTGGAAAAATAAGTTCAATATCCACATTTTCTTCGAAACCTGTATTTTCTTTAATAATTGAGATATCAGAGGGAATAAAAAAAGGAAATGTTCAGAAAATAAGGGGCTACAATTTGATGTTATAAACGGTTTTCATTTCTCAGTTGTTCTTTCCACAGGGTGTTTCAAAGAGCACAGAAAATTCCTTACTTCCTTTTCGTCTCTGTATATGACATAAAGACAAACCATTTAAAAATCGTAATAAGACAGATGTATTCATGAAGAATCAAGCTACAATTCATAAAACAGTTCCTCTAATTTTGCCGGTGTGTGTATTAAGGAGGTACACGGCAAAAATTGGCAAGATGTGTGAACACAGAAAGTTGTAGCAAATGTTATGTTTTTGCCATTAAGAGCATTTTTAATGAGTTACAAGGTAAAAAGTGACACCAAACTGCTTTTTTAACGCCAGTCGTTGGTTCGAGCCCAGCTGGATGTGGAACAAATCTTTTACCTAATTTTTAATTTGTGTTCGAATTAAAATCCCTGAAAGATGATTTATCGTGAAACACCTTGTATATGGTGTGTAAAATTTCAGTGTCGAATAAATGGATCCACGAACATGGACAAGAATTTCGACGGCCTTGTACCAAAGAACCTCCACCAGAAGAATTGACTGCTTAAAAAGTTACTTCGAATAACAGAAAAAAATTGATTCCTATATTTTTCGAATATTAAACTATAATGTAAATAAATTGCTTAGAAACTGAAGCAATTATTCACTTTTTATAATCTCGAGTTTTAGGATTAATTTGTGTCTTGTGATTTACATATTATTACCGAAATAAACGAGTAAGTTTTTTATATTTTGTAATTATTGTATATAAGTGCTCTTTGTACTAAAAACCATTAAATATATTTATTACAAACCTTAAAAATTAGTTTTTTTGCCCAAGCCCTGAACTTATAAAAGGCAGAAATGTTAATAAAAAATTTCTAACTGAAAGATTGATTATAAACATTTATTGGAATTGAAATAGTAGTCAAATACATGAAAACAGTTATTTATGTATTAAGTGTATAAAATACGGTTCCACGATTTTTTTCTTTCAATTTTTGCTCATAATACATACAATATTTGTTGACATTCTTTAAATGATAAAATTTCCCTAAAAGCTTTTTAAAAAAGTGTTCAGATTTCACTAAAATTAGTTTACTGCTCCCATATACTTTGCAAGTGTCTCCTCAAAATGCTATTATTACGTCTACTCAACATAGATTTGCGGTTCTCAAAATGAACAGAATTTTATAAATCTATAAATTGTACTTAAATTGAACTGTATTGTTTTTGAGCATGTTTTTTTTAACTTTTATAGCTTCATAGAGTATTTGGCAGTTTTCAACCGGACCTGTCCAAATTCCTCCCATGAACCTATAAACTAGCAATTAATTAATTCACAACACTGTAGTAATTATAACAGTTCTTTTAACTTAGCAAAAAGAACAAGTATCAGGAGGTAGTAAATACCCCGTTTGTGCATTAAGCGACCGAAACGGAAGTCGCCATCTTTGTCCCCCACATTCGCCTACTGCGCAATTGAATAAAACTTCCGAAGTTAGTCGTAAAACGGTTTTGTTTATATTTGGTGGTATGTGAAGTTAGCTAAAAACCGCAAAGATTTGTTGTTTTTGTTTCTTTTGCTATTCGGTCCGTTAAAGGTTAATTTTTGCAAACTTAAATTAGTCGAATTATTATTGAAGAGTGGATTTGTGAATATTGGGCAACAGCAGATTGATTAGCGTCACTGATTTTCCGACAGTTTACGGCCGCCATACTGAACGATTTTTGTCCCCCTCTTTGATTGCTATTGCTCCTTGCTGCTATATTTTTTTATTCATTGGTTTTTAAGCAGATTTTGAAGTTTTATAGCTTTATGGAGTGGTACTTAACAGTTACCACATTGTGACAAGCTTAAATATGTTCGAAATGGACGTGTTTCCTATCAAAATTTAACTTATAAAACTATAAAGTTCACTTAACGTAGTTTGTACTGCCTTTAAGCAATATTTTGTAGTTTGACAGCTTTATAGAGTTGTATTTGACAGTTACCACCATTGTGACAGATCAAAATACACAGTGAAACGTCACAGCTGTCAAAAAACAACTTATAAAACTATAAAATGCATAATAATAGAATTTGCACTGATTGTGATGCTTTTAAACAAGTTTTGTAGTATTATAGCGTCATGGATTGGTATATGACAGTTTTCAAGTTTATAATAAATTAAAATATGCACAAAATAAATAGATACACGTCACGGTAATTTCAACTCATGGGCCTATAAACAATCAATAAATATAATTTACAATACTGCATTACTTATAATACTCAAATGTTCAGTAGTAAACCTTCTTTTTACTTACGACACAAACTATTGCAATGGTTGTTAACGTGGTAAAAACTGTATTTTATTGCTCCAAGGTCAAGATTTTGACAGTTACGTCATTATTTTGACATAACATACTATAAGGTGTCTCTAGCCAACTGTCACTTACGTCAAAACTGTCAAAATGTCATTGAAAAACCTTATTTTTACGACAGACTCTATTACAAGAGCTGTTATCGTAAAAGCTGCACTTTAGAGCTCCACGGTCGGGATTTTGACAGTTTTGCATCGTTATTTTGACATAACATACTATAAGGTGTCTCTAGTCAATTGTCACTTACGTCAAAACTGTCAAAATGTCATTAGAACACCTTTTGACGACAGAAACTATAGCAAGAGCTGTTAACGTGGTAAAAACTGCATTTTATAGCTCCAAGGTCAGTATTTTGACAGTCGCGTCGTTATTTTGACGTAGCATGCTTTCAAGTATCTCTAGTCAACTTTCACATACGTCAAAACGGTCAAAATGTCATGAAAAAACCTTATTTTTACGACACAATTTATTGTAATAGCTGTTAACGTGGTAAAAACTGTATTTTATAGCTCCAGGGTCAGGATTTTGACAGTTGCGTCGTTATTTTGACGTAGAATGTTTTCCAGTGTATCTAGTCAACTGTCACATACGTCAAAACTGTCAAAATGTCATTAGAAAATCTTCTTTTTACGACACAAACTTTGCAATAGCTGTTAACGTGGTAAAAAATGCATTTTATTGCTCCAGGGTCAGGATTTTGAGAATTGCGTTATTATTTTGACATAACATGCTGTAAAGTGTTTCTAGTCAGCTATCACATACGTCAAAACTGTCAAAATGTCATTAGAAAACCTTCTTTTAACGACACAAACTATTGCAAGAACTGTTAACGTTGTAGAAACTGCTCTTTAGACCTTCGCAGGCAGGATTTTTGTATGTATCGTATCGTTATTTTGACAGAATATATTTTAAAGTGTTTCTAGTCAACTGTCACATATGTCAAAACCGTCAAAATGTAATAGGAAAACCTTCTTTTAACGACACAAACTATTACAAGAGCTGTTAACGTTGTAGAAACTGCAGTTTAGAGCTACAAAAAACAAAACCTTACCATTTACATTTAACATAGTTTTACGCTAATTTAAACGCTTGTTATAATAACTTTATGGTTCAGACTTTGACAGTTAATACGTTTGCAACAGATGAAATCAGACAGAACTGTCAAATTTAGTAACGTGACTTTTAAAATTTAGTTTAACCGTTGAAATTTTGGTAAATTACATTTCTATAGTTGCAAACGTTGAAATTGTAAGAGACATAGGTCACGTGTGTTTGATATTATAGTTTTTGAGCTAGCAACATTGTAAAGGCCAGGTGTCACCTGTCAAAATCAGTGACGTGACGATAAAAAATAGTTTAAACTGTAAAAAATTTCTAAATTAAATGTAGACAGTTGTAAAAGCTAAAATTGTAAAATACACGTCACCTGACGTTCATAATGCATAGCTGAGCTTGCAGCACTGTAAAAAGGCTAGTTGGCACCTGTCAAAATCAGTCACATGACTTTTAGAATGTAATTTACACGTTGAACATTTGGTAAATGTAGTAGTTTACGTTATATCTCAAAAATTGAAATAAAATGCGCAAGTCAGGATACTAATCATTGCTTCCGAGGATATTTTGGGAAAATAACTAAACCCAAATAACGGAAAGATTTTATTTTATCAGGATCCAAATACTCGGCAAAACAACTACCTCTTATTTGACACAATTTGAAAATACAGGCTATTCCAAATGTTTCGAAACGATGTACCTTTTTCCGCAAGGTGAATGCTACAAATATGGAATTTTGGAATATCACGTGAGGTTCTCTTGATGATCGGTTTGAATTTTTAAGACATCGGATCAGTGACATCTTACATCTTTTTTTTAAATGGATCGGTAATGGTTTTAATCAATTTTCACGTTCTACCGAAATTCCTATAATCAGCAATTAAGGTTGAACCAAGTTTTATCGAGCCAATTTCGAGAAATCTAAGTTTAAACTAGGAGCAAAGAACAATAGGTTTCATTGTTGATTAAAATACGTGATAACATGCAATTAGAAGGTGGACTAGGCATACTAGGGATAGTATTTCTCTGATGTCGATCTTTCAAAATGATCAAACTAAGTTAACATGTCGTATCCATCCATCATTTATGATATCTCAAGTCGCATTGCAAATTGAATAGAAAATGGTCCAACTAAACGAAAGAGAACGTGTAACATTACTCATGATGGTCGGATATGGTGACGTTCATATCGCCAAGCACAGAGGCACAAGAGACATGTTTAATAATACATTCCTCGATCGAGAACCGATATTCCTATCTACCATATACGTTCAGAAGTTTGAAGTATTAAAAATTTGCCGAAAAGTGGGAAACCAAGAACCGCAACTACAGCAGAAAAATCTTTGGACATTGTCTATCCAGGATAGCCTACAAACATCCGTTAGTCGATTGGCCCTAGAAAACAACAACAGCATTACATCTGTCCATAACATTTTAAAAAACAATAAAATACATCCGTACAAAACTGCTACAAGAACTCTCTGAGGATGATCCTGACAGACGAATGCACTTTTGTCAACAAGTTATGGACATCATGAACAACAGATTTGCAAATTTTAACATTGTATTTGGATGAAGCTTCATTTTGTCTAAATGGATTTGTGAATCGGCACAATTGCAGATACTGCTCAGTAGAAGATACTCACTGGATAAGAGAACATCATCATCTCTCAAAAAATTAAACGTGTGGATGGTTAGTTGGACTTTTTTTCCTTCCGAGAAATTCAACTGGGAATGGCTATCTGAATCTTCTGTGCCAAAATGTTTTTCCTGCTTTAAGGCGAATGTGCGCCTCTTTTTCTTAGACCGCACGTTTCCTGGTAGATGGATTGGAAAAAGAGGTCCTATTGAATGGTCCCCTAGATTTTTCTTAATGTGATTATGTCTTATTAAGATAAGATCTCCGGACTTAAATCCTTTGGATTTTTTCTGTAGGGACATATAAAAACAGCGTTGGACACAACCAAGCCGCAAAAAAGCCATTGCCAGGGTGAGTATTCTTGAAACGAAGGAAGTGGGTTATTAAGAGAAAGGTCTGAAGAATGTGACAGAAACCGGCCATTGTCAGGTTCTTTTGTCACATTCTATCAACACTTCTCTTGAGAATTCCGTTCCCTGATTTCAAGAATTAAGGCCCTGGTCGCGGAAGGATATCAGTTTGAACATCTCATTAAATAAAAAGCACATTTCTGGCACTTTTTTTCAATTTGCAATGCGACTTGACACATCATAAATGATGAATACGAAATGTTAACCTATTTTGATTATTTTAAAGGATCGACATATGGTTGCGTATTCTTGAAACGAGGGAAGAGAATAATCAAGAGCAAACACTTGTACAATGTGACAGGAACCCGCCATGGTTAGCTTCTTCTGTCACATTCTATCAACAATTCTCTTGAGAATTCCATTCCCTACCTTGAAGAATTAGGCCCCAAAGAAGTACATACTCATCCCTAACCCATCTTCTAATTACATGTTATCACTTATTTTAATCAACAATGAAACCTGTTCTTCTTTGCTCAAAGTTTAAACTCAGATTTCTCTAAACTGGTTGGATAAAGCTGCGTTCAATCTTAATTGCTGATTATAGGAATTTTGGTAGAACGTAAAAATTCATTAAAATCAAAACCAACCCATTAAAAGACAGGTGGGGGATGTCGCTGGTCCGAAGACCTCTTTAAGTTAAGGTTAAGGCCATCATTGTCGGATGTCGCTGGTCCGAAGACTTCTTTAAGTTAAGGTTAAGGCCATCATTACATCATTACATGGGCAAAATGAACCTTATCTGATTTAATTGAGAATAAACCAGTAAAATGCCGCCCGTACAGAGTCTCTCAAAACGAAAGAGAAATAATAGATTCCCAGATACAGGAAATGATAGACTGCGGGGTAATAAGACCCTGTCATTCACCATGGGTAAGCCCGGTGGTCTTAGTAAAAAAAAAGGATGGATCCACGAGATTCTGTGTAGACTCCAAAAGAACCATTAACCCGGTGACAAAGAAATCCTGCTACCCCCTACCACAGATAGATGACATATTGACCTATCTAGGAAACGCTAGGTACTTCACAACACTAGATATTTTCTCGGAGTACTTGGAGTTCAAAACAATATACGGCTTTCACAGCACAAGGCCATGGCTCGTATGAATTCAATGTACTAGGCTTCCGACTCTGTAACGCCCCAGCTACCTTCCAGCAGCTAGCAGACAAAGTTTTTGGAGATTTTAAATGAAGAGAAATATTGATATATCTAGACGACATATTCTCCGCAAATTTAGAGGACCATATCAAGCAGCTGGAGAAAGTATTCACAAGAATGAGAGAGGCTAACCTTACGCTAAAACCCAGTAAATGCGAGTATCTGCAGGAACAAGTAAGAACACTAGGCTGCACAGTGAGTGGAGAAGGCCTATGCCCCGAAGAAGGGAAATTGACAGGGATTGAAAAATTCCCAACGCCGAAGAAAACGAAAGAGCTTCAAAGTTTCCTGGGTTTATGCAACTTGTATAGAAAATTCATAAAAAATTGTTCGGTAATAGCTCGACCCTATACGAAGCCACAAAAAAAACAAGTTTCGTTGGGAAACAGAACAAGAAGAAGCATTCCAGGAACTACAACCCTAACATCGGGTGCACTCTCCACACGAACGCATGCACAGAAGACATAGGGGCAATCCTACTTCAGGAAGGGGAGGACAAGCAAAACCACCCCATACATAAGCAGGTCGCTGTCGAAAGCTGAGAGAAACTACTCTATAAGCAAATTGGAGCTGAGCGATCAGCAAGAGTTGCCGTACCTACTTACCTCCCTTTGCTAGTACCATAACGACTTTACCGGCCTGGTGACAAGAGTCTAAGGTTCATTCATCCCCGCTAAGGCGTTCGCCCTCCGAGATCTCTGTATGTTTTAGTACAATAAAGCGAGTTATCTATGCACCGAGTATTCTTCCCTCTGAGCTACCTCTTACCTTGACAATATTCCAAAATTCTATTGTTGTAGCTTTCACCTTGTGGAAAAAGGTAGACCGTTTCGAAACAGGTGGAATATCCTGTGTAAGCTGTTTTCTCATTGAGATGTGAATTGCTCGTATTATGTTAAATGAAAGAAAATCATTTTTGATTCATTCATTTATTCGGACATAAATGAAAAAATTAGGTAAAAGTTGGTTCGAGTCCAGCTGAATTCGGAACAAAATGTTAACCTAACTTTTAATTTTCGCCCGAATTAACAATAGAAATTGGGTTTTCAAATTACTGATGGTTACTGGAAGTACTACATAGTGTTTAATATAGGTTAAGAAAAAATGAAGGAGACAAATTTTACAAGAATAACACGGTGAATTACCCTAACTAACTCTATAAGTAGGTATAATAATGACTTTTGCACAATATTAGATTTGATGAGACTTGTCGCCAGCGGATTTGTTTGCGTTTTTTCTTGTTTTGGCGAACAAGTGTGCACCACCCTCGGAAGCTCGCCGATGGGCACCTGGAGAACCAGCAACGTTCAGACTGGATGGTCCAGAACCTCCCACGTGGGTTTCAGTTTTTTTTGCTTTGGATGGGGACCACAAAGCTCTCTACAAAACAAATCAACTTATACTAACATACTTGAGCTCTAATTCTTGAAACCAGGAAACGGATTTCTCAAAAGACGTGTTGTTAGAATGTGACAGAAGAGTTGACAATGGCAATTTCCGGTTACATTCTGCAAACATTTCTGTTGATAATTATTTTTTCCTCGTTTCAAGGGAGCATGTAACTGGATTATTAGTTTACCTTATTGTAATGGGAGCATATCCACATAAAAAAATAATTATGTAGGAACATGCAAGACGTTTTAGACCATCCCAATTAGGTTAGAAGGTATGATTTTTCAAAATTGCATGGTATTGAACTGAAACTGTTGTGCCACAATTTGAGGGTTAATACTGTATTTGTAAACTGAGAGTAGTTTAGGTCTTATGACGACCAGAATATAAATGCTTGGAGGACCATATCGTTACTAAGTCTGAACTTTTTTAATTTATTTATTACTTTTATTACGTTTTCAGAATCCTTTAACTGGTAGATTTGCAGTAAACTGTACGTTTCTTTCTTTTTTAAAGTTCAGAATTTCTACAAAACGTACTTTCCATTTTTCAATTATTTATTTGTCACTCAGTATCAAGCCCTTTAGTGTTGGGATGGAACTTAGGAAACCATCCACAAAAAAGAGGACAAATGCTCCCACTATAGAGGAATCTCACTAATAAATGCTATATATAAACTTCTCTCAAACATCCCACTATATACAGACTAACTCCATATGCAAAGATTCTGCTGGGGGAACAATAGCCCAATTTATACAGAGGTAGTCCTAGAAAAAGGATTGGATTATAAGAAATACCACAGAGGGAAGCATAGAAGTGGTTAAACAAAGCAACGTCCTGAAACCACTACTTTTCAATAATTTTTGCTGTGAGATTAGCCGTAATGACAACAAACAATCTATTGCTAGCCTACACAGATGATATTGATCTTATTGGAGACTCCATCAACAATGAAAAAGCAAAATAAAATCTGTTTCAACAGTGTCGGCTGACCGAAGCTAACCGTTCAGTACTCCTCACGACCCCTGAACAAAAGTCGACACTCAAAACCACAGAATAGTGCAAAGAGATCGATTTAGAGCAAAACGTCACAATCAACACCCTCAATTTCGAAACGGAAGAGCATTTCAAATACCTTGAGGCTACAAAAACTGCTGATAACGATGTTATTGAAGATATCAAAGGCAGAATTCATTCATCTTATGAAATCAAAAATCCATACCAGAACATGGTCCATTATGCGCATTTTCGGGAAAAACATATTTACTCATCCTATCGGTACAACATTCTTTGAAATAGTCCTCTCTTGCATCAATGTACTTAAGAAGACGTGTGGTTGTAATGCCTGCGAAGCACCCTAAAACTCTTATACAGGAATAAACTGTCAATGTTATCTTCAGTCCGGGGAATAAAAAAAGTCACTGGGAGCTAGATCGGGGCTGCAAGGAAGCTGGGAGATCACTGTGGTACTTTTTTGGACCAGGAAGTTGGAATTGGACGCCACCACGACAATGCTCCCCACGGTCTTCCTCTTAACTAACTTCTTGGCTCGAAGCAGCACCTCAGTGGTCCCTCGGCTCCGTTAAGGCCCGATTTGGCTCCCTGGTGATTTTTGTCTGTCACTGAGGAGAAAGATGAATGCATTGGGAGCACGTTGAAAACGTAACAAATATTGAAATACAAGAGCTCTACACTTAAGATGGGCAGACCACATATACAGGTTCTAGGATGAAACACTTGTAAGAATAGTATGGGAGGAAGTTCTAACAAGAACTTCCAGAATGTGTTGGAGAGACAACAATGAACGTCGCTTTTGACCAAAGATTGATGGAAGGCCGCATCATTTGGAAGAAAGTTGTGCAGTCAGCCAAAGGTTGTAGCGCTAGACGATGGCAATGATGACAAGAACAGTTTTCGTAGGATTAATGTTTAATCCCATTAAATTATTGGGAAAAGATAACCAAAAGCTGGAAATATCCCGACGAGTAAGTACAACCTGGGCCGCTTTTGGTAAACTGAAGCACATCCTAAAAACAATCACATAGCACAGCGTAAACCGTCTGAGAACAACGCAGAGGGCAATGGAACGCGCAATGCTCGGAATCTTGTTGAGAGGCAAAATCCGGAATGAGGACATAAGAAGACGAACAAAAGTAACCGACATTACGACATCGAAAAGCCGAGATGAAATGGAGATGGGTCGAGCAAGTGTACTGCAAGCAGAGAAACAAAGAGAGATAGAAAAGAAGAACAAAAAGACGTTGGGTGGATGACATAAGAGAAGTCGCCGGCAGGAGCTGGGTACGACAAGCCCAAAATCGACAAGATTGGAAGAAACTCGGATAGACCTATGTTCAGAAGTGTACGTAGAATTAAGGGCTGATGAAGAAGAAGAATGTTTGTAGTAGGTCCTTCCATCAGACTTTTTCTTTTTCTTCAGTCTTCATTTGTCCACTCCTGGACGTAGACCTCTTTCATACGTTTCCAAGCTTTTCTGTTCTGTGTTGTTTGTAATCAGCCACTTCTTCTGGTCTTCTGGTTTGGGCTGTCTTGGTTGCCAGTGCGTCGTGGTTATGTTCGCCATCCACTGCCATTTGCTTTCCGGAAAGTCTTTCATGATGTCCACGATTTCCTCAAATATGTCTTACAACCCATCAAATAGACATATTCATCGACATTTTTTAAAATCGTCTATTGTTTTAGAGAGGATCATCATTCATTTAGTTGGCTTAACATATCTGTAAGTTCATGAATGTAGCTGCTTATGAGGACAATATTATTTGCGAATTGTAAGTGATTTATAAGAATTCTATTAACACTGATACCTTTACCCTCTCAAGACAGTGTTTTAAATATGTTCTCTAACGCCAAAGCAAACAGTTTGGAAGATATAGTGCCTCACTGGTGTTCGTCTTTCTGTGTAAGACTTGTGTGTTTGAAGTATCTTGTGATCCACTGTTCTTGTACCAATCGATGAAAGCTTGTACGTTCTGTAATGGAGGGTACTTAGGAAAGTAGGTTAAAGCCACAATCCTCCATTGGCACTGTTTTGTTACTACAGGTGTCCCACGATTAATAAAAAAACTGTGTTCTTCAGTTACAAAAACCTGCAGACCCTCCTCCTCTGCATGTCAGAGAAAACATGTAGCTCCAGGCTCCAGCACGACAGAACTTCAGCAATTGTTAAATAGTCTTTTATTTTTTACTTTTTGCAGCATGCATGTTGTTGCAGTCACTTTCTTAATCATTTTTATATATTACATTTAGGTTAGTTTCTAGTTTTTTTTGAAACAAATACTTCTTGAGGAACTTCTGATTAAACGGAGTGAAATTTGGTGTGAAATGGTCCAATGCAAAGAGCCATGCCATGCCAACATTGAGTAAGGCAAAGAACTTAAAAAAAAAAACAAGGAAAATGATGAAACATTAACGGAATAAATGTTTCTGATTAATAAGGCACTATGTACAGAAAACTTGGAGACATGCCTCAACACTACAAAGGGAAAACACGAACAAACAGGACAGGTATCATTAAATTTTAAGAACATTTATTTAAATCACAATACATAAGTTTTCTTAAAGAAAATACCTACACAGTGGAGGTCCATAACTTTTTTGCGAAAATATATACAAATTTATTTATTTTTTCTTTACAAATACAAGTGTTGGATTTGGACAAAAGTGCTTCGTGCATATGTATTTAATACCCTGTGATAAGGAATCTGTAAGATTGTACACATCAAAAATATTTTCTAAAATTCAAAATGGTTTAGCAATCGTACATTAAAATTACAACTTTGGATATGAGGATATCTTACGAAAGGTGAGGTAGAGGAAAACATCAACACATTCGAGCAAAACCTGTTAGTTTGTCAATGATTTTCTATAAACTTTCTCACAAACAAAATAACAGATCTAAGAGTGGTGCGGAGGTTGAGGGGGGCACGAGCAAAACTGAATAATGCGCGGTTGCCACTTAGATTTCGTAATTCCTAAATTTACTGACGACTTCGCTGCGTGCATCCGTCGATCCGCCCCATGCGTTGTTGCCACTCTTTGCTCCCCAATGCAGATTCGCCCCTCCTTCGGATGCTCTCCGTTGCGCAGCTGTTGTGGCCGAGCCCAAACTGGACGGTCCCGAATTGCCCCCCGATTCCAGCATTCTGTCTTTGGTTTTTGGAGTTGACCAATGCATTGACTAGAAATATGAAAAATTCAATTTTAGTAAGGAAATAGAAAGTGAATTGTAATATAGTGTTGGAATAATAAATTTTGTAAGTCCTAGACTAATAAAACCAGGCATTTGATGTTCGGGTTGGTTTAATGATGCTTCTTAACACAACTTAGATTAGATATTTAATATTGTTACGATTTTCCCGTGGGTTTTCACAAAGTCAGTTTAACTCAACAATTAATAAATTTATTTACACTTCAAAACACTCCGTACAATAATTAACTCAGCTATTAAAAACACTACTACAATTCCACATTATTCCACTATTTAAACTTAACCGCGTTCCCAAATTCACTACTACACTACTACGCCGTCGTCGACACCGCTTCTTTTATATTCGCAAACCACGTTCTAGAATGACCGCAAAACGCTTCGCGATTTGCCTCGAATATCAAAGAATCTTCCAGGTGTGGCGCTTCCTAACTGTGGCCTACTTTAACACGCGCCCGGCCAGATATTGCGGCGCATCGGTTTCGAGTGCTCGTTCAGAAGTATCGAGCATAGTAGGCCCAAACCGTAACAATACATAAATAATGTTACAATACATCTAATGATATGAAATATATATGTAATGTGGCAGTCGTTAACGTATCCTTATATCCACTGGGGCCAACATGGAATACCTGAACTACACGGAGAACCTCAAAATTGCCAAGGCAGAGTGCGAATTTATGGCTGAACATGGAAATGGTGCCAAAGAAACCAGAGGATTGGAGACCTTGTGGAGATTATCAAAGACTTAATAGCATGATGGTATCAGATAATGCATGCATGCATGTAAGAGCATCACCAAAATCCTTATAACTCCTGAAGATCGACCTGCTATTATTACACTATTTGGTGTATTTTATGTTTTGTTTGTAATTTCTGCCCTTCACTGCGACCATCGGTCTATTGTGGCTTACACTAGTGACCTCTTAAATCATAGCTCATTCAGAACATCCAGCTCTTCTAGGAATGACCTTTCTGCTCGAGACGTCCAAATCCTCCGGCCTCCTGCCCAAAAGGACAGCAGCATAGCAGGTGCGCTGCCAACATGTTGTCTTCCATCCACCAGCGGCATTCGACATCATCTACCACGACAATCCGGTGCATGTGGGCCTTTAGGCGGCAATGACTGGTATACAGTGCCGTTATAGCTTTTTAAGTATTGCTGAGTTGCAAGAGATTATCAGTCCTAGTCTTGAACAGACTCTTCATAAATTCTTTGGAATGGATCATCCCCGGCGTTCTCAGCCATGAAATGAGTGTGATCTTTGCAGCACTCTGAAATGATACTCTTTGCTTCACTGTGAGCAAGACCGATCACCGATTTTTGGTGGTGGTTTTTTTGCAAGTTCATCAGCTCTGGCATCTCTTGCGAAGTTGTAATGACCCGGAGTCTACATTAGAGTAACACTGTTGATTTATCCAAGAATGTTCAGTGCTTCATGACAACTTCAAGCGGTCTTTGACAGGAAAGTCAAACAGGGAAGGTCTCCGTTCATCCTTCTGGAGCAGATTTCGATAGCAAACAATTCCACCTGAAGAACCGTTGGGGTGCTGCCAAGTCCCCTCTTCAGGCAGATGTTCGCACTGTCGTTGTGTAAGGCTTAAATATTAACCCGGTCAATCTTTTGTGTTTAGCTGTATAAGACTGTAGCTTAGCGTTCTACCGGGCCTGGAAGGATGTCGGATGTCATTGTCAGTGACTTACGGTATAAAGTTTACGCAAGTGCTCCTCAATGCTCCACGTATGCCGTCAAGGGACGGGTAGACTGATGTAACCGGTAGTTAACCAACCTCGCCTCTTTCCTCAGGAGAAGCAGAAGAAAAGGCACTCTAGCGCGGACGTTCGTATTGTTTTGAGCGCTTCCGTAATCCCATTTTATGCAGAAAGAAATCACTTATTCAGACTATGTGATATAATGAAAAGATAACCCAATCACTTCCGGAAGAAGTAGAGAGTTCAAGAGTAGATTAAATCAATACCATGATATCATTTCTACGGAAGATCTTGCTCAAGAGGAAGCCTCTGATTCTGAGCTTCAGCACACCCTGGATTCTCCATAATCGTTGAAGCTATAACGATTGCAACTTGATGATTTGGATAACTTCGTCTTTTGTCTGTCTTACGCCAACTTCTGAGGTCCATATAACTTACCACATCCAAAAGGTAAATTAATTAGGCCAAATATGAACAAGAATATTGCTCAGTGAGCAAGAACTTGTCTTCCTTGTGCACGGAGTAAAATACAGAAGACAAAAAAATATCTTAGTGTGTTTTGAGTTTCTTTGGACTCTATTTGATTGGATTGTTAATATAATCCATACAACTAAGCAAATCTCCTACTTGACTGAGTTAACTGAACCAAATTTTGTTAGTATTTTCTTCACATTGATTGTAGTCGATTCCTGAATAGGTTTCGCCTGTGTGGAGGAGCACTTCCATAAAGTATGTAAAAGCAATTTACAGAAAAAAAAACGCTAAAAATTACAAAACCCTCTTTGAACTTTATTGAGTATTCGTCGAGTTGAAAAGCACTGTGTGTGCCTTTCAACTCGACGAATACTATATGTGTATTTTTTTACATTCAGGCTGTAGCTTTCAGAAGTGTATATGAAAGCACTCAGCCACTGTACACTATACAGTATAAATGGAAAGGATGTATTGATTTTGTAGCTATATGCCACACTCGGCTCCGTTATTAAACTTTTATTGTCCTCGTCTCCTATTCTGTTCTGAAAAGCCCGAGAGAATATCTCGAAATTGTGTCATAATTGTTACGAGGGAGGATTAGTGGTTAATGTAACGTAAATATTCAATTATTTTTAATATGGATAATAATTATAGATTTTTTCATGCTTCCTTGCTTTTCCTCTCCCTTATTTTAAAGATACACATACCCAAAAACAAATAAACCAGCAGAGTCAATCTCAGGAGGAGAAATCGAGCAGTGCTAATCAGCTATCGAAAACCCTGCTTCTCAACCACATACTTCTCAACTTAATACATATTTACTATGTAGTAAATAAACTATCAGCTAAATGTGCGATTTTTATACTATATTTCACTCGCAGGATGTCCTGTAAAATTTTCATGCATAGCTTGGGTTTTTTAACGTGCATTTGGCAACACTGTCAGTTGCAAAAAAGCGGAAGAAGAGTAAGGTTAGGAAGGTGATTTAGGGTCTAAGAAAAAGGTCCGGGTTAAGAAAGTAAAAAGTTCTTCTTCTTCTTATTCATATTTAAGATCTCGCGATCTGTTAGTTTTGCAGGTTCCTCTGGCTCAGTTCCTAGGAGGTGGACTGCCAGCTATCCTTCCATCTCTTAGGTGGTCTTCCGGGTGCTCTTTTCCCTATTGGTTTCCCTTCAAGTGCGATGCGTGGCAGTCTTCCCTCTTCCATTCTTCTCACGTGAGCGTACCAATATCTTTTTCTTTGTCTCCCCCATCTTACGATGTCTTGCATCCCACATTGTTCCATATTGTCAGTGTTCCTAATTCGGTCTATTCTTGTTTTTCCCATTATAGTCCTGAGCGTTTTCATTTCGGCTACTCGAAGCATTCTTTTCGTTTTGTTGGTTTCTTCTCTGGTTTCTATTCCGTATGTCAGGACTGGCCTGACACAAGTCTTATAGATCCTGAACTTGCTATCCTTTCGCATGTATTTGTTCACCCATATTATCTGCCTTAAGCAGCCCGACATGACAGTCGCTTTGTTGATTTGGCTTCTTAGGTCCTTCACGGGGTCGAGATAACTCGACAGATCCATACCCAGATATTTGAATTGTGAGACTGTAGATCGTCCTCCGTTTTCGCGAAAATAGCTGCATCATCGTAAATAGCATACCATGCTGATTCTTTTATTCTGCCCCATTCGGTATCCCATATTTAGTGATGATACTTCCTCTATAATTTTGTCCATTAAGAGATTGAACAGAAATGGGCTAAGGCTGTCACCTTGTCTGATGCCTCCTGGTGTCGGTAACTCTTCCGTATAAGTGTCTCTGCCTTTAGTTCAGTCATGTTGTTCATATTGAGACTGCGGACTGCTCTTACGATGGTGTCTGGCGTTTCTTTCGCTATCAGTACATTTATGATGTCGGAGAGGTGAACCCTATCAAATGCCTCGGTCTATTTCGTCGTCTGAAGCCTTGTTGTTCTTCCCTGTTTGTTATTTGTGTTTCAAGTCTTTCCTTCAAAATGCCGGTAAAGAGTTTCATGCTTGTGTTCAGAAGCGTTATGCCGCTGTAGTTGTCTGGGTGCGTCTTCTGTCCTTTTGTTGTAGAGGATCCTAGAGGAGATGTTTTCCTGGTTCAGGTTCGGCATATTTCAGAAGTTCGTTTGGGATGAGGTCCCAAACGTCCCGGGAGCTTCTCTGTTTTTCAATTTTTTGATTTTTGCCATTACTTCTTCTTCGCTCAGTGTTATTTGATGGTTTGTCTCGTAGTTTTCGACGCTTATGGCTTCTTCGGTGTTATAGAATATTTTTCCCATACATTTATTGGCTTTTTCCTGTTCTTGAGCATCTTCCAGACTTATATACTTTGCCCCTAATTTGCCATTAATTTCTAATCTTGGAAAACCAGTAATTTAGTACATTTTCCTTCCTATTTTTATATGGGAATAAAGGTAAATATTGATTTTACGTTACATGTAGGTCGTTAACGGACCTAAATTTAGTAAAATCGTTTCCACTAAAATATGATCGGCCAACCGATGACGTAACTGGTTCAGTCAAAACAAAAACTTACTTGTTGAACATGATCTTTCATTCCAAGCCACTGCTTGTAACCCATGGAAAGACCACCGTTCTTCCATTTATCGTAGAGAGCCTTTTTCTCCGGATTTGTCAACGTTTCTTTGGCTTCCTGCAACAAAAAGTCAACCTTGTTTATACGGGGTGTCCCCAATTTTAGACCAAATGATTTATAGAAATATGTTTTTATATTCTTCGTTTACGAGATACAGATGAGAGTACAACCTCAAAACCTCCAGATGCAAAAAGTTGACAGCTGTCAAAACTGTCAACTCAATTGATAAATATTTTACATCAAACTTGCCCTACAGTCTAATTTGTGACATGTGATCTGACATTCTATCAATCATTTGACGAAAACTTGGAACACCCAAGATACTCGGGAAAATTATACTTACATTAAGCAACTGAAACTTTTCCTCCATTTCTTTGTCTCCCGCATTTTTATCGGGATGGAACTGGAGCGCCCGTATCTTGTACTCCTGATTTATTTGCTCAATCTGAAAAAAAAAGAAGTTTTTGTTATATTCTACCAAAAGCTAGAAATTTAAGTGGTTTCAAGCAGACTTTTTTTCAAATGTTGACAGTTTTGACGTTAGCGACAGTTGTCACGTGTTCCTAGAACACTATTTACTAAAATGTTTACGTGACAACTGTCAAAATAATTGTAGCAGTACTCGAAAACACAGATTGTCTCCAACACTATTAAACTGACTGTATTTGGATTCGTTGCGCTTTCCAAAGCAAACGTTGACAGTTCTGACGTTTCCGACAGTTTTGACGTCATATTAGATTACTATTTACTAAGATTGTCACGTGATAACTGTCAAATTAACTGTCGCAGAATGCGATAAAACAGATTGTCTCCATCATTACAGGTAAACTGACTGTACTTGGACTACCTGCGCTTTCCAGAGCAAAAGCTGATAGTTTTGACGTTTGCGACAGTTGTCACGTGCCTCTAGAACACTATAACACTATTTACTAAGACTGTCATGTAAAAACTATCAAAATAAGTGACACAAAGCTCGAAAACTCAGATTGTCTCCAATACTACAAGTAAATAACTCAATGTGTTTGGACACCTTGAGCTTTCCAAAGCAAAAGTTGACAGTTTTGACGTTTGTGACAGTTGTAACGTACCTCTAGGACACTATTTACTGAGATTGTAACGTGACAACTGTCAAAATAACTGTCGCAGCGCTCGAAAACACAGATTGTCTCCAACACTACAGGTAAACTGACTGTATTTAGACTCGTTGCGCTTTCCAGAGCAAACGATGACAGTTTTGACGTTTCCGACAGTTGTCGCGTGATATTAGATTACTATTTACTAAGATTGTCATGTGATAACTGTCAAATTAACTGTCGCAGAATGCGATAAAACAGATTGCCTCCATCATTACAGGTAAACTGACTGTATTTGGACTCGTTGCGCTTTCCAAAGCAAACGTTGACAGTTTTGACGTTTCCGACAGTTGTCACGTGATATTAGATTACTATTTACTAAGATTGTCACGTGATAACTGTCAAATTAACTGTCGCAGAATGCGATAAAACAGATTGTCTCCATCATTACAGGTAAACTGACTGTACTTGGACTACCTGCGCTTTCCCGAGCAAAAGCTGATAGTTTTGACGTTTGCGACAGTTGTCGCGTGCCTCTAGAACACTATAACACTATTTACTAAGACTGTCATGTAAAAACTATCAAAATAAGTGACACAAAGCTCGAAAACTCAGATTGTCTCCAATACTACAAGTAAATAACTCAATGTGTTTGGACACCTTGAGCTTTCCAAAGCAAAAGTTGACAGTTTTGACGTTTGTGACAGTTGTAACGTACCTCTAGGACACTATTTACTGAGATTGTAACGTGACAACTGTCAAAATAACTGTCGCAGCGCTCGAAAACACAGATTGTCTCCAACACTACAGGTAAACTGACTGTATTTAGACTCGTTGCGCTTTCCAGAGCAAACGATGACAGTTTTGACGTTTCCGACAGTTGTCGCGTGATATTAGATTACTATTTACTAAGATTGTCATGTGATAACTGTCAAATTAACTGTCGCAGAATGCGATAAAACAGATTGCCTCCATCATTACAGGTAAACTGACTGTATTTGGACTCGTTGCGCTTTCCAAAGCAAACGTTGACAGTTTTGACGTTTCCGACAGTTGTCACGTGATATTAGATTACTATTTACTAAGATTGTCACGTGATAACTGTCAAATTAACTGTCGCAGAATGCGATAAAACAGATTGTCTCCATCATTACAGGTAAACTGACTGTACTTGGACTACCTGCGCTTTCCCGAGCAAAAGCTGATAGTTTTGACATTTGCGACAGTTGTCGCGTGCCTCTAGAACACTATAACACTATTTACTAAGACTGTCATGTAAAAACTATCAAAATAAGTGTCACAAAGCTCGAAAACTCAGATTGTCTCCAATACTACAAGTAAATAACTCACTGTGTTTGGACACCTTGAGCTTTCCAAAGCAAAAGTTGACAGTTTTGACGTTTGTGACAGTTGTAACGTACCTCTAGGACACTATTTACTGAGATTGTAACGTGACAACTGTCAAAATAACTGTCGCAGCGCTCGAAAACACAGATTGTCTCCAAGACTACAGCTAAACTGACTGTATTTAGACTCGTTGCGCTTTCCAGAGCAAACGTTGACAGTTTTGACGTTTCCGACAGTTGTCACGTGTCTATAGAACAGCAATTACTAACATTGTCACGTGACCACTGTCAAAATAACTGTAGCAACGCTCAAAAACACAGATTATCTCTAACACTACAGGTAAACCGACTGTACTTGGTCTTGTTGCGCTTTTCAGAGCAAAAGTTGACAGTTTTGACGTTTCCGACAGTTGTCACGTGTCTATAGAACAGCATTTACTAAGACTGTCACATGACAATTGTAAAAATAAATCATATCATAATAAAAAGGTTTTTAAAAGAGTGGAAAATCAAGTTTTTCATATTATGAACCTTAAAATTCTTTGCAGTTTATTTTTTTTCCTGACAAAATGTCAGGACACCCGGTATTTAGAGGTCAGTGCCAATGTAGTGGATATCAAAAGTTGAAGATTGTTTTGTTTGTTTTTATTATGCAAAACTCTAAGAAATCTATTAAATTTGCCATAATAGTAAAGTGAGTTAATAGTTCAAGGTTTATAATAAATTATAGGTTTATAGCTCCATGGAAGTGCTTTTGAAAATTGTTATATAAATCATAAGGGTCCACAAATAGTTATACATTAACAACTTTTGTAATAAAATCGTATCCATGGAGCTGTAAAACTTGAGAGTATCATTTATATGTTTATAGCTCATTGGAGCAGATTTTGACAGTTGTCACTCTTCTGATAGACCAAGCGAGGTCTTAAATACACTGTAAAATACTGCACCTGCTAAAATTTTACTTACAGAGGTATGAATTTTAATTCATGTACTTTATACTGGCTTTGCTAGTTTCCAAGTAAATTTTACAGTTTAATAGCTCCATGGAGCAAATTTTTACAGTTGCCATAAATTCAAGAAAATGTTAAGAGACAAAAATTGTAGGTAATCTACGAAAGTCTAAGAGGGGGACATTTTGCCCTCAAGTGCCTCAGAAAGCAGAAATTTGCTTAGGAAGGTTTAGTGAAGCAAAGTGTCTGAATGTCTACTTACGGAACTTAAATCCTCCGTAACTCGGCTAAATGACAAAACTCGGGAAAACGATAAGGGAGAAAAATTGTAGGGAATTTAATTGCCTACCGAAACTTAAAAGGGATATTTTGTCCTTGAGGGCCGTTGAAAGGAGTTATTTGCTTACGAATGTTTAGTGAGTTCAAAGTGTCTGAATGTTTACTTACGGAAATTCAATCCTCCGTAACTAGGCTAGTTAGCAAAATTCAGAGAAACGTTAAGGAAAGTAAATTGTAGGGAATTTAATTGCCTACCGAAACTTAAAAGGGATATTTTGTCCTTGAGGGCCGTTGAAAGGAGTTATTTGCTTACGAATGTTTAGTGAGTTCAAAGTGTCTGAATGTTTACTTACGGAAATTCAATCCTCCGTAACTAGGCTAGTTAGCAAAATTCAGAGAAACGTTAAGGAAAGTAAATTGTAGGGAATTTAATTGCCTACCGAAACTTAAAAGGGATATTTTGTCCTTCAGGGCCGTTGAAAGGAGTTATTTGCTTAGGAATGTTTAGTGAGTTCAAAGTGTCTGAATGTTTACTTACGGAAATTCAATCCTCCGTAACTAGGCTAGTTAGCAAAATTCAGAGAAACGTTAAGGAAAGTAAATTGTAGGGAATTTAATTGCCTACCGAAACTTAAAAGGGATATTTTGTCCTTCAGGGCCGTTGAAAGGAGTTATTTGCTTAGGAATGTTTAGTGAGTTCAAAGTGTCTGAATGTTTACTTACGGAAATTCAATCCTCCGTAACTAGGCTAGTTAGCAAAATTCAGAGAAACGTTAAAGAAAGTAAATTGTAGGGAATTTAATTGCCTACCGAAACTTAAAAGGGATATTTTGTCCTTGAGGGCCGTTGAAAGGAGTTATTTGCTTACGAATGTTTAGTGAGTTCAAAGTGTCTGAATGTTTACTTACGGAAATTCAATCCTCCGTAACTAGGCTAGTTAGCAAAATTCAGAGAAACGTTAAGGAAAGTAAATTGTAGGGAATTTAATTGCCTACCGAAACTTAAAAGGGATATTTTGTCCTTCAGGGCCGTTGAAAGGAGTTATTTGCTTAGGAATGTTTAGTGAGTTCAAAGTGTCTGAATGTTTACTTACGGAAATTCAATCCTCCGTAACTAGGCTAGTTAGCAAAATTCAGAGAAACGTTAAGGAAAGTAAATTGTAGGGAATTTAATTGCCTACCGAAACTTAAAAGGGATATTTTGTCCTTGAGGGCCGTTGAAAGGAGTTATTTGCTTACGAATGTTTAGTGAGTTCAAAGTGTCTGAATGTTTACTTACGGAAATTCAATCCTCCGTAACTAGGCTAGTTAGCAAAATTCAGAGAAACGTTAAGGAAAGTAAATTGTAGGGAATTTAATTGCCTACCGAAACTTAAAAGGGATATTTTGTCCTTGAGGGCCGTTGAAAGGAGTTATTTGCTTACGAATGTTTAGTGAGTTCAAAGTGTCTGAATGTTTACTTACGGAAATTCAATCCTCCGTAACTAGGCTAGTTAGCAAAATTCAGAGAAACGTTAAGGAAAGTAAATTGTAGGGAATTTAATTGCCTACCGAAACTTAAAAGGGATATTTTGTCCTTCAGGGCCGTTGAAAGGAGTTATTTGCTTACGAATGTTTAGTGAGTTCAAAGTGTCTGAATGTTTACTTACGGAAATTCAATCCTCCGTAACTAGGCTAGTTAGCAAAATTCAGAGAAACGTTAAGGAAAGTAAATTGTAGGGAATTTAATTGCCTACCGAAACTTAAAAGGGATATTTTGTCCTTGAGGGCCGTTGAAAGGAGTTATTTGCTTACGAATGTTTAGTGAGTTCAAAGTGTCTGAATGTTTACTTACGGAAATTCAATCCTCCGTAACTAGGCTAGTTAGCAAAATTCAGAGAAACGTTAAGGAAAGTAAATTGTAGGGAATTTAATTGCCTACCGAAACTTAAAAGGGATATTTTGTCCTTCAGGGCCGTTGAAAGGAGTTATTTGCTTAGGAATGTTTAGTGAGTTCAAAGTGTCTGAATGTTTACTTACGGAAATTCAATCCTCCATAACTAGGCTAGTTAGCAAAATTCAGAGAAACGTTAAGGAAAGTAAATTGTAGGGAATTTAATTGCCTACTGAAACTTAAAAGGGATATTTTGTCCTTGAGGGCCGTTGAAAGGAGTTATTTGCTTAGGAATGTTTAGTGAGTTCAAAGTGTCTGAATGTTTACTTACGGAAATTCAATCCTCCGTAACTAGGCTAGTTAGCAAAATTCAGAGAAACGTTAAGGAAAGTAAATTGTAGGGAATTTAATTGTCTACAAAAACTTAAGGAGATGATTTTGCCCTCAAGAGCCTCAGAAACAAGATATTTAGGAATGTTTAGTAAGCACAAAGCGTCTGAATGTCGTCTTACGAAATCTCAATCCACCGTTACTCGGTTACATGTCAAAATTCAGGGAAATGTTAAGAAACAAAAATTGTAGTAAATTTAATTGTCTACAAAAACCTGAGAAGAATATTTTGTCTTAAAGGGTGTTAGAAGGGAGTTATTTTCCGAAAACTAAGACAAAATCTGTGAGTGAGTGAGTGTTGTATTTCCTGATAAAATTTTGGGACACCCGGTATTTAGAGGTCAGGGCCAATGTATAGTTCATATCAAAAGTGGTTTTTAACATGCAAAACGCTAATATTTTTGTTATGTTTCCCATAATAATACAGAGTGAGTCAATAAATCAAGGTCAAACAAATTATTTCTGTAACTTCCTTGAAACAAACACAGTTTCACTGTGAAAAATTTAAAAAAACACTTACGGAAGAAGTTTCATCGCACCCCAAAATGGCATAATAATCCTCCTTGTCGTTCTTCTTGTAATTCAAAATTTCGGCAACGCTCGTCATATTGCAACCACTTTACCGGAGAAAAACACCACGTTTTCACTGAAACAGTCCAGAAGAAGTGATCCTGGGCCAGATCCAGGAAAATCGGAATTTTCCGATCGACAAGGACGGAAAATTCACGGAGTTTGCCTACTAAAAATGGGCGTTTTACCGTGTATTTATCGCTCTGCTTGTTTCGTACTGATTCTACTTTAAAACGCTTGCTGTTTTATGAATGTGAAAGTATTCCCCCTGAACCAGTCTATTACATTGGGAAATACCCATATTATAATGATTATATACCGAGTCTACTTGGAAATTATGGCATTTTGTGGTGGTAAAGCGAGTGCGCGATTGTATTAAGAGGGTAATCGATGGATGGACAGAATTTTTGCTCAAGCTGACCTGGTTTCGGATAAAATATTCCAGTTTTAGCTTATTAATGTTATTATTGGGGTTATCGAGGTGATAACGCTTTGTTATTGCTTCAATTTATTGGTAAACATTATTACAAAATCTGTTATCTAATTGCTAAAACAACATTAAGACTCCCAAAATGGAAGTAGAAGTAGAAAGTAAATGCCATAGACAAAGAAGAAAAAAATTGAAGACAGTAGGAAAAGACAAAATAATTTTAAAATTGACTATACACAACAATTGTAATACGATTACACCAATTATGCCTTTTTGGGATAGTTTGTATATAATAATGAAATTTGTGGAAATAAGTTTTGTATTTAAGTTTGGGGTGCACAAGAGTGTCCTAGGTCAGTTATTAGTGTTTTTTTCATTAAAAGTTTGTCCCGAGAAAAGAAAGTAAAAGTTTTAAGCTACATTTTGACGTTTGAAAGAACTCTGAGCTACCATAGAAACTGTCAAACTTGTGACATATTCCAATCAAATATCTCGGTTATTTTTAATTTTTCAAAGAAAATTGTATTGGGATAAAATAAATCTGAAATTACGGGCTAAATTATGGCGTTTGAACGAATTTTCTAGCTGTTACAGTAACCAAGTTAGCACGTGTCAAATATGGACACTTGTCATCTTTAAAGAAACATAAGAAAAGTGACAGTTTGAAAGAAACGGTAAGAGATAGAGGATTGATAAAATGTACTAAAATCCAGGAATAACAAATTATTTGTAAATTATTATTATAATCTAGGAAAATATTTTTTGAGGATTTTATTTTATTGATTCAACGGATCTGGCAACCTTGTCCGAATGCGCAGTTGCAATAGCATCAAACCTTACACAAAAAATGTATTAAAGTATTAAAGCTGAAATTTCTTCTATAAACCTCTCGTTTTCGAAGAACAGAAGAAATTTTTTTTCTTCAAAAGTTGTCAAATAAATATTTTCACTTTTTCAACAAATTTTCACTTCAATTATTACATTTAAACAGTTTGGAAAGCTGAAACTGTAAACGTCATGTGATGGGGACAATTTAAATTCACAGCTGGCAACCCTGTAAAATTAAATTGACACCTGTCAACCACAGTCACGTGACCTGAAAAATGTCTTCTCTAACCTAGAAAAGTCTGTAAATTACATTTAAACAGTTGGCAAAGCTTAAATAGTAAAAACACATCATGTGATTATGACAGCCAAAATTGGCAACTGGCAACACTGTAAAGTTAAATTGGCACCTGTCAACAATAGTCACGTGACTTGAAAAACGTCGCTTTTAACCTAGAAAAGTCTCTCAATTACATTTAAATAGTTTGGAGAGCTGAAATTGTAAAAGCACGTCATGTGATGGGGACAATTTGAATTCACAGCTGGCAACCCTGTAAAATTAAATTGACACTTGTCAATCACAGTCACGTCACCTGTAAAATGTCTTCTTTAACTTAGAAAAGTCTGTAAATTACGTTTAAACAGTTGGAAAAGCTGAAATATTAAAAACACGCATTGTAATTGTGACAATTTAAATTCGCAGCTGGCAACACTGTAAAATTAAATTGACACCTGTCAACCACAGTCACGTGACCTGAAAAATGTCTTCTCTAACCTAGAAAAGTCTGTAAATTACGTTTAAACAGTTGGCAAAGCTTAAATAGTAAAAACACATCATGTGATTATGACAGCCAAAATTGGCAACTGGCAACACTGTAAAGTTAAATTGGCACCTGTCAACAATAGTCACGTGACTTGAAAAACGTCGCTTTTAACCTAGAAAAGTCTGTCAATTACATTTAAATAGTTTGGAGAGCTGAAATTGTAAAAGCACGTCATGTGATGGGGACAATTTAAATTCACAACTGGCAACCCTGTAAAATTAAATTGACACTTGTCAATCACAGTCACGTCACCTGTAAAATGTCTTCTTTAACTTAGAAAAGTCTGTAAATTACGTTTAAACAGTTGGAAAAGCTGGAATATTAAAAACACGCATTGTAATTGTGACAATTTAAATTCGCAGCTGGCAACACTGTAAAATTAAATTGACACTTGTCAACCACAGTCACGTGACCTGAAAAATACCTTCTCTAACCTAGAAATGTATGTAAAATTACATTTAAACAGTTCGCAAAGCTTAAATAGTAAAAACACATCATGTGATTATGACAGCCAAAATTGGCAACTGGCAACACTGTAAAGTTAAATTGGCACCTGTCAACAATAGTCACGTGACTTGAAAAACGTCGCTTTTAACCTAGAAAAGTCTGTCAATTACATTTAAATAGTTTGGAGAGCTGAAATTGTAAAAGCACGTCATGTGATGGGGACAATTTAAATTCACAACTGGCAACCCTGTAAAATTAAATTGACACTTGTCAATCACAGTCACGTCACCTGTAAAATGTCTTCTTTAACTTAGAAAAGTCTGTAAATTACGTTTAAACAGTTGGAAAAGCTGGAATATTAAAAACACGCATTGTAATTGTGACAATTTAAATTCGCAGCTGGCAACACTGTAAAATTAAATTGACACTTGTCAACCACAGTCACGTGACCTGAAAAATACCTTCTCTAACCTAGAAATGTATGTAAAATTACATTTAAACAGTTGGCAAAGCTTAAATAGTAAAAACACATCATGTGATTATGACAGCCAAAATTGGCAACTGGCAACACTGTAAAGTTAAATTGGCACCTGTCAACAATAGCCACGTGACTTGAAAAACGTCGCTTTTAACCTAGAAAAGTCTGTAAATTACATTTAAATAGTTTGGAGAGCTGAAATTGTAAAAGCACGTCATGTGATGGGGACAATTTAAATTCACAGCTGGCAACCCTGTAAAATTAAATTGACACTTGTCAACCACAGTCACGTGACCTGAAAAATGTCTTCTTTAACCTAGAAAAGGCTGTAAATTACGTTTAAACAGTTGGAAAAGCTGAAATAGTAAAAACACGTCTTGTGATTGGGACAATTTAAAGTTTAGCCGGCAACACTGTAAAATTAAATTGACACCTGTCAACAACAGTCACGTGACTTAGCAAATGTAGCCTTTAACATAGAAAAGTTTTTGAATTATATTGAAATGTGTTTTTAACCTAGAAATATCTGAAAATTGCATTTAAACAGTTTGCAACAAAATTATACCATTTTTGACTGAAAACAATTTCTTTTATAAAGTTTTGTTTCTTAATTTTTTTTAAGTGTATATCTCTACTTTTTCAATAAATCTTCAGTTCGATCAATATATTTTACGTCTGGCGCCTATAAGCAGATGATTGTAGACAAAGTGTGCGTGCAACAACATAAATAGTAAATATACACAACATAAATAAATATAAGCAGGATGTCAGTGTTTCCGGAAGTTTAATTAATATTCCGAATTGGATTGTATCATCCGCGAACTGCATCGGGAATACTCAATTGATTGGTCGCAGGTCGCATAAGGCCAATTAAAATCAATTGATTTATTGCTGATTAGCTTTTTGCCGGCTTTTTGTTATTGAAGTTATTCCCAGTTTAGTTACATAAAAAATCAATGTTTTTTAAGATTTTTTTTATTTCATTTTTAAAAAGAACAATAAAAATCAATAAAAAAAAGCCTGCCAGTATGACGTAGTAAAATATTGACCAATGAACGGTAGGAACTTGTCTTGTACGGAAAGAGGGACCATTAGTTTGGGCTGTTGTCACTTTGTGAACTTCTGCCTACCCAGTGTTGATAACTTTTTCCCCAAAACCGTTTTAAAAAAGTTGCCAGATTGTACTAAAATTTTCTCGATTTTTTAAAACTTTTTGAAGTCTTATTTTACTTTCCTATAGTTTGCAGATTTTTGCAAAAAAGTGTCCACTTAAAATGCCATTATCACGTCTACTCAACGTGGATCAGACCGCAGATCTCCCTGTAGAAATACCATCTATAGAAGGGATTCGAAAGGCAGTAAAAAAATTAAAAAACTCAAAGACTCCTGGACCGGATAACATACCATCAGAACTATTAAAGTACGGAGGTGAATAATTATACAGACAACTAATTTTTTTGATATGGAAAGAGGAAACAATACCGACAAAATGGCACCAAAAATACAGGGGAATTTCACTCATCAACACGGCCTACAAAGTCCTAGACAATATTGTTCTGGATAGACTAATTCCGTACTCAGAGGGCGTCCTGGGGAAACATCAGGAAACTCAGATCCACTATTGACCAACTTTTTACACTCAGGCAACTACTAAAGAAAGGATGGGAGTTCGCCCGTATTATTCATAGATTTTCGGCAGGCATACGACTGCATTGAGAGATCTGAAGTGTGGAATGCAATGGCGGAATTCGGAATCCCAAGAAAACTTATCCAGATGACCAAGGCATGTATGGAAGACGGAAAACTCAGAGTGCGAATATATAACAGGCTCTCAGATATTTTTAAGATACGTAGCGGATTGAAACAGGGAGAAAGCTACGAGGTCAGCAGAAATTCAAACAGAACTCCTGACTGCCCGAGGCCCGAAACTATTGTTAGCATATGCAGATGACATTGACATCATTGAAGACTCCACACCAACAGTAAAAGGTGTATTTCATCGAATAAAAGAGGCTACAAGAGAAGTAGGATTCAGGATTAACGAGGAAAAGACCAAAGGATAACAATAAGCTTGAACGAGTGGAGCGTTTCAAATATCTAGGAGCTACAATTACCGCCGATAACGATGTCACAGAGGAAATAAAAGGAAGAGTACAAGCCGCAAATCGATGTCTGTTCTCCCTAAACAACTTCCTCAAATTTAAAAACATCTCAAGAACCTCAAAGGTGAAAGTCTATAAAAGCACTATATAAGGCCAATGACTAAGGTTAGTGAAGGAAAACTCTAAAACTTTGTCAGCCTTATGGCGACGGTGATATTGTCAAAGAAATCAAGTCCCAACGTCTAAGATGGTACGGGCATGTCCATAGGCTACGAGATGACAGACTGACGAGGCTGATATGGGAGGAAAGACCGTCGGAAAAAATGGCCATCTGGAAGGCAAAGCCAGAGGTGGAAAGACAACCTCAAAGCAGACCTCGCAGAAATGAATATCCCTCTGGATACGAATCTGTTGGAAGACCGGAAGGACTGGAGGAGCATAGTGCAGTCAGTTAAGACCCATCCTTGGTTGTAGAGCTACTTTGTATGTATGTATGTAATCAATAGTCAAAAAAAAACAAAAAGCATATCGGTACAGTCATGGTGAAAAATGGTGTCAAAGTTTGAATTGTTAGAAACACAGTTTGAAAGGACAGTCAAGGACAGTCGCCTGTAAAACCCACTTGGAATGAGAAAATGACAGTTTTAAGCACATTTTTGGAATCCTCATTAAATTTCCTAATCAGTTACTTGGAAAAACCGTATAAAATGTGGTACAGTCTGGGAAAAAAGCAGTGTCAAATTTTGAACTAAAAGAAACACAGTTCGGAAGGACAGTCAGGGACAAAATCGGTGGTAAAACCCACTTCTAGTGAGAAAATGTTTGATTTAAGTACATTTTTGGAATCCTCATTAAATTTCCTCTTCAATAGCCAAAAAAAAACAAAAAAAATATCGGTACAGTCATGGTGAAAAATGGTGTCAAAGTTTGAATTGTTAGAAACACAGTTTGAAAGGACAGTCAAGGACAAAATCGCCTGTAAAACCCACTTGGAATGAGAAAATGACAGTTTTAAGCACATTTTTGGAATCCTCATTAAATTTCCTATCCACTAACCTAAAAAAACACTACCAAATTGAGTACAGTCAGAGAGAAAAACAGTGTCAAAGTTTGAACTAACAGAAACACAGTTTGAATGGACAGTCAAGGACCAAATCGCCTGTAAAACCCATTTGTGGTGTGAAAATGACAGTTTTAAGCACATTTTTGGAATCCTCATTAAGTTTCCTATCTACTAACCTAAAAAAACACTAAAAAATCGAGTACAGTCAGAGAGAAAAACAGTGTCAAAGTTTGAACTAACAGAAACACAGTTTGAATGGACAGTCAAGGACCAAATTGCTCGTAAAATCCACTTGGAGTGTGAAAATGACAGTTTTAAGCACATTTTTGGAATCCTCATTAAATTTCCTATCTATTAACCTAAAAAAACACTACCAAATTGAGTACAGTCAGAGAGAAAAACAGTGTCAAAGTTTGAACTAACAGAAACACAGTTTGAATGGACAGTCAAGGACCAAATAGCCTGTAAAACCCATTTGTGGTGTGAAAATGACAGTTTTAAGCACATTTTTGGAATCCTCATTAAATTTCCTATCTATTAACCTAAAAAAACACTACCAAATTGAGTACAGTCAGAGAGAAAAACAGAGTCAAAGTTTGAACTAACAGAAACACAGTTTGAATGGACAATCAAGGACCAAATAGCCTGTAAAACCCATTTGTGGTGTGAAAATGACAGTTTTAAGCACATTTTTGAAATCCTCATTAAATTTCCTAATCAGTTACTTGGAAAAACCGTATAAAATGTGGTACAGTCTGGGAAAAAAGCAGTGTCAAATTTTGAACTAAAAGAAACACAGTTCGGAAGGACAGTCAGGGACAAAATCGGTGGTAAAAACCACTTCTAGTGAGAAAATGTTTGATTTAAGTACATTTTTGGAATCTTCATTAAATTTCCTATTCAATAGCCAAAAAAAACAAAAAGCATATCGGTACAGTCATGGTGAAAAATGGTGTCAAAGTTTGAATTGTTAGAAACACAGTTTGAAAGGACAGTCAAGGACAAAATCGCCTGTAAAACCCACTTGGAATGAGAAAATGACAGTTTTAAGCACATTTTTGGAATCCTCATTAAATTTCCTATCTACTAACCTAAAAAAACACTACCAAATTGAGTACAGTCAGAGAGAAAAACAGTGTCAAAGTTTGAACTAACAGAAACACAGTTTGAAAGGACAGGCAGAGACAAAATCGCCTGTAAAACCCACTTGGAATGAGAAAATGACAGTTTTAAGCACATTTTTGGAATCCTCATTAAATTTCCTATCTACTAACCTAAAAAAACACTACCAAATTGAGTACAGTCAGAGAGAAAAACAGTGTCAAAGTTTGAAGTAACAGAAACACAGTTTGAATGGACAGTCAAGGACCAAATCGCCTGTAAAACCCACTTGGAATGAGAAAATGACAGTTTTAAGCACATTTTTGGAATCCTCATTAAATTTCCTATCTACTAACCTAAAAAAACACTACCAAATTGAGTACAGTCAGAGAGAAAAAAAGTGTCAAAATTTGAACTAACAGAAACATAGTTTGAAAGGACAGTCAAGGACCAAATCGCCTGTAAAACCCATTTGTGGTGTGAAAATGACAGTTTTAAGCACATTTTTGGAATCCTCATTAAATTTCCTATCTACTAACTTAAAAAAACACTACCAAATTGAGTACAGTCAGAGAGAAAAACAGTGTCAAAGTTTGAACTAACAGAAACACAGTTTGAATGGACAGTCAAGGACCAAATTGCTCGTAAAATCCACTTGGAGTGTGAAAATGACAGTTTTAAGCACATTTTTGGAATCCTCATTAAATTTCCTATCTATTAACCTAAAAAAACACTACCAAATTGAGTACAGTCAGAGAGAAAAACAGTGTCAAAGTTTGAACTAACAGAAACACAGTTTGAATGGACAGTCAAGGACCAAATAGCCTGTAAAACCCATTTGTGGTGTGAAAATGACAGTTTTAAGCACATTTTTGGAATCCTCATTAAATTTCCTATCTATTAACCTAAAAAAACACTACCAAATTGAGTACAGTCAGAGAGAAAAACAGAGTCAAAGTTTGAACTAACAGAAACACAGTTTGAATGGACAATCAGAGACAAAATCGCCTGTTAAACTCACTTGGAGTGAGAAAATGACAGTTTTAAGCACATTTTTGAAATTCTCATTAAATTTCCTAATCAGTTACTTGGAAAAACCGTATAAAATGTGGTACAGTCTGGGAAAAAAGCAGTGTCAAATTTTGAACTAAAAGAAACACAGTTCGGAAGGACAGTCAGGGACAAAATCGGTGGTAAAACCCACTTCTAGTGAGAAAATGTTTGATTTAAGTACATTTTTGGAATCCTCATTAAATTTCCTATCTAGTAACCTAAAAAAACACTACCAAATTGAGTACAGTCAGAGAGAAAAACAGTGTTAAAGTTTGAACTAACAGAAACACAGTTTGAATGGACAGTCAAGGACCAAATAGCCTGTAAAACCCATTTGTGGTGTGAAAATGACAGTTTTAAGCACATTTTTGGAATCCTCATTAAATTTCCTATCTACTAACCTAAAAAAACACTACCAAATTGAGTACAGTCAGAGAGAAAAAAAGTGTCAAAATTTGAACTAACAGAAACATAGTTTGAAAGGACAGTCAAGGAAAAAATCGACTGTAAAACTCACTTGTAGTGTGAAAATTACAGTTTTAAGCACATTTTTGGAATCCTTATTAAATTTCCTATCCAATAGTCTAAAAAAACACTAAAAAATCGAGTATAGTTTTGCATGTTTTTAGCTGAATTTACTATAGTTTTCTATGTTTTAGCCAAGCCATCGCTGTCGGGCAATTTTTTTTCTATTTACTATGGAATTCCCTCCGTCTTTTTGTCTAGGCCCGTTCAAAAAATAAAATTATTAAGTTATCTTAAAAAATCTCGAAAAAAACGCTTACAATGAGTGAAAATTGACCTAAAATGGACTAATTTAAGTAGGTTAGGTTAGGTTAGGCAACCCTACCCAAAATCTTGAGTTAACTTCTTTTAAGCAAGTCTCCTGACTCTCCTAGAACCCCATATTGACCAAAACTCCAAAAATTTCCTATTCTCGCTAAAATATAGGGCAAATTTTGGCAAAAACTTGACATTTTCTGATTTTCCTGAGCCTATTCCAATTTTCCAATTTTAGGAACCCCAAAAACAGTTTTAGTCGATGGAACCAAACATGAATCAAATTTTGTTACGTAGTGTAATTAAAATGATTTAAAATAAAACTGGTGAGTTTCAGTGAAATCTGGCAACTTTTTTCAATCTCTTCTGAGAAAACTTTATCATTTCTAAAGTTTGGCAACAATGAGTGAAGCACTGTAAAAGAACGTGTTTAAATTACAAAATAGTTTCTCGATGATCTAGTACTATTCTAAACTAAATATTATTAATACGATAATTTAAATGATTACAGAACATTCACGCATAAAGCAAAGAAAAACTTTAAAAAAAAGTCCATAATATTTACTTTTTATCGTAATATGGCGCACGTTCCATTCATCCAGCCATCTGGCGGACAAGGTGAGTTCCAGAATGCCTGAAAATCCGAGGATATCCTTCCCCCACCATCTTTTTTCCTGAAAAAAAGAACGCGCCTTGAGTGCTTTAGGAAATCTTAGTTTAGTTTATTCTTGACTCTAATAACTTTCGGGTACGAGCTTTACCGAAACGAACACGCTCGATTCGATCTCGATCTCAGTTGATATTCACTCCTCGTTTTGTTTTCGTGTGCTTTTTCTCGATATTTTGCCGCACCGAGTTGCTCCCGATCATGTTTTTGAATTGAGGTGAGTCAGTTAATAAGTAAAAGAAATGATTCAACTCTACTTAAATTACTTTCCTGGAATTATTAAAGTAGCTTAGAAATATCCAATGTGATTTTGAACACTCATATGCAAGAATGTTTACTAAATACTTGTACAAAAGTTTAAGGGGTGAATCTTTAACTAATTTTAAGCAAAAAAAGCTTTTATAAACATATGACCCTAAACGCGTCAATTCGGAGATACAGGGTGTCAAAGTTACTTTTTTCTAAATATCTCAAAAACCGTTCAGTTTACAAACGGGAAATTTACCATAAATTTGTCTCAATAGGACGCAACTTTTATTATACATACAATTTTTTTTATAAAATGCACGGTTTTGCTGTAAAAAAATAAAAAGTAAATTTTTTACAATATTTTGTAGATTCCAGTGAAATTTTTGAAAAAAAAATCAAAGTTTTCAAATGGTACTAGTGAGCGTCATTTTGACACCGGATTTGAGTTTCTGAGGTCCAAATTAGTCTATAACACAGGAATTTCATTGAGATAGTACCAATATGGTACTTTACAAAGTATCTTAATCTAAAACTTAAAAAAACAGTAATTTTAACACAATTTTGGTGCATTTTATCATAAAATCGCTAATTACTCGCTTATTTGAAACATTTTGGTATAAATATAGTCTGACCGTAGATAGCCATGGAATGGGGCTAACACGTGATATTGAGCAGGCGCAGCTAAGTTGCTCCGTTTGGCCGCTAGAGCGTGTCAAAGTTGATCATTTAATTTCGTACTTTTTTATAAATATCTCGAAAACCGTCCAACTTAGAATTTTCAAATTTTTACCATAAATGTAACTTAACAGAGCACAACTTTTATTGTATATTCAACTTTCTTATAAAATGCACCGTTTGGCTGTAAAAAAATAAAAACTTTTTTTGTCACAATTTTTCAAAGAGGGTACCCAAGCAAATTTTCAAAAAAAATATAAAAATTTAAAATAAACTTTGACCAGGCCAATACCTTTGGATTGATAGTTGAAAAGTGACCTAGGATGCAAAAGGGCGATTACGGCCCTTATAAGGGAGCCACGCCCTGAAAAGTACCTAAAAATGACCCAAATCAAGGTCAGCTCAAAAATGGTACCAGTGAGCGTCATTTTGACACCGGATTTGAGTTTCTGAGGTCCAAATTAGTCTATAACACAGGAATTTCATTGAGAGAGTACCAATATGGTACTTTTCAAGGTATCTTAATTTAAAAATTCAAAAAACAGTAATTTTAACACAATTTTGGTGCACCTTACCATAAAATCGCTAAAAACTCGCTTATTTGAAACATTCAGTATTGAGATACTATATGATCGTAGATAGCCAATTAATGGGGCTGTCACGTGACGTTAAGCTGGCGCGGCTAAGTTGCTCCGTTTAGCCGCCAGAGTGCGTCAAAGTTGGTCATTTAATTTCGTACTTTTTTGTAAATATCTCGAAAACCGTCCAACTTAGAATTTTCAAATTTTTACCATAAATGTATCTTAACAGAGCACAACTTTTATTGTATATTCAACTTTCTTATAAAATGCATCGTTTGGCTGTAAAAAAATAAAAACTTTTTTTGTCACAATTTTTCAAAGGGGGTACCCAAGCAGATTTTCAAAAAAAAATATAAAAATTTAAAATAAACTTTGACCAGGCCAATACCTTTGGATTGATAGTTGAAAAGTGACCTAGGATGCAAAAGGGCGATTACGGCCCTTATAAGGGAGCCACGCCCTGAAAAGTACCTAAAAATGACCCAAATCAAGGTCAGCTCAAAAATGGTACCAGTGAGCATCATTTTGACATCGGATTTGAGTTTCTGAGGTCCAAATTAGTCTATAACACAGGAATTTCATTGAGATAGTACCAATATGGTACTTTACAAGGTATCTTAATTTAAAAATTCAAAAAACAGTAATTTTAACACAATTTTGGTGCACCTTACCAAAAAATCACTAAAAACTCGCTTATTTGAAACATTCAGTAATGAGGTACTATATGATCGTAGATAGCCAATGAATGAGGCTGTCACGTGACGTTAAGCTGGGGCGGCTAAGTTGTTCCGTTTGGCCGCTAGGGCGCGTCAAAGTTTGTCATTTAATTTCGTACTTTTTTGTAAATATCTCGAAAACCGTCCATCTTAGAATTTTCAAATTTTTACCATAAATGTATCTTAACAGAGCACAACTTTTATTGTATATTCAACTTTCTTATAAAATGCACCGTTTGGCTGTAAAAAAATAAAAACTTTTTTTGTCACAATTTTTCAAAGAGGTACACAAGCAAACTTTCAAAAAAAATATCGAAATTTTGAAAAAAACTTTGACCAGGCCAATACCTTTGGATTGATAGTTGAAAAGTGACCTAGGATGCAAAAGGGCGATTACGGCCCTTATAAGGGAGCCACGCCCTGAAAAGTACCTAAAAATGACCCAAATCAAGGTCAGCTCAAAAATGGTACCAGTGAGCATCATTTTGACATCGGATTTGAGTTTCTGAGGTCAAAATTAGTTAATAAGACAGGAATTTCATTGAGATAGTACCAATATGGTACTTTACAAGGTATCTTAATCTAAAACTTCAAAAAAAGTGATTTTAAGACAATTTTGGTGCACCTTACCAAAAAATCGCTTAAAACTCGCTTATTTGAAACATTCAGTATTGAGATACTATATGATCGTAGATAGCCAATGAATGGGGCTGTCAAGTGACGTTAAGCTGGCGCGGCTAAGTTGCTCCGTTTGGCCGCTAGGGCGCGTCAAAATTGGTCATTTAATTTCGTACTTTTTTGTAAATATCTCGAAAACCGTCCAACTTAGAATTTTCAAATTTTTACCATAAATGTATCTTAACAGAGCACAACTTTTATTGTATATTCAACTTTCTTATAAAATGCACAGTTTGGCTGTAAAAAAATTAAAGTCTAGCTATACAACTCGCTTTTACCATGTTTTAAAGCCTTATTAAGGTCAAAAATCATGCCAATTAGGTAGTTAAACCTTTAAAATTCTGACAAGCAGTATATTTTCAAGGCTGTGGAAACTGAAATAATGTAACTCTATTTGAAACTAAACATAATCACAATTTCTTTTTCGAAAAAAAAATTCTTTAATGCTAAATTACAGTGATTCAATATGCAGTTCAGTAGAACACAAAAATGCATTATAGTTTAAATCTATTAATTCAAATTGCTGTTGTCAATGCTAATAAAATGCATTCCATAACCATAAACAGCTCAAGCAAAATTTGTATGATAATTACCGATAACTGCTATTGTTATAGCTTTACTAGCAGTGCCGCTATAACGTCCATATATCCAAAATTGACAGGAAGTTTTCATCACAAAATATCGACCTTCAAAACGTTTTAATAGTGACATAATAAAAATAATTACTTATAGAATAGTTTTGTAGTCTGAAAGTGGTAAACGAAGTGAGTAACGGCTTTCATTACGACTCGAGAGAATGTAATATATCAAGTTTATATCTCTTGGGTAAACCTGGAAGAAGCCAAAAAGTCAAACAAAAGCGAATCGTAACTTAAGAAAATGTCCATTCCAGAAATAGTGGAATTTAATGATCCCACCTACGTGCATCTAAATTCTTCCGAGCCTGTTGTTGGCCATTTATCAAATAATATTATTTTTTCCACGACTGTTTAATAATTTACTTATTATTCACTAGTTTTGAATGGATCTAGCTGAGAGTAATTAGTCATTACTAGCTGTTATTACTCACGAGTTCAATTCACCAAAAATACAACAAAAATCAAAAAAGTAAAACGAAGTGACGTAAGTCGATTTACATTTCTATTACCTTGTTACGTCAGCTCAATTTACTTTGATTTTTACTATAGCCGCCAACTTTTCGGTTACCAAACCAAACAATATTACGATTTTTTATAAAAAAATTATCATACAAATTTTGCTTGAGCTGTTTATGGTGATGGAATGCATTTTATTAGCATTGACAACAGCAATTTGAATTAATAGATTGAAACTATAATGCATTTTTGTGTTCTACTGAACTGCATATTGAATCACTGTAATTTGATTTGGAATTAAAGAATTTTTATTTTTTTTTAAATTGTAATTATTTTTAGTTTTAAATAGAGTTACATTACTTCAGTTTCCACAGCCTGGAAAATATACTGCTTGTCAGATTTTTAAAGGTTTAACTACCTAATTGGCATGATTTTTTTTTAAGCCTTAATAAGGCTTTAAAACATGGTAAAAGCGAGTTGTATAGCTAGATTTTTGTTTTTTTACAGCCAAACAGTGCATTTTATAAGAAAGTTGAATATACAATAAAAGTTGTGCCCTTTTAAGATACATTTATGGTAAAAATTTGAAAACCATAAGTTGGACGGTTTTCGAGATATTTACAAAAAAGTACGAAATTAAATGACAAACTTTGACGCACTCTGGCGGCGAAACGGAGCAACTTAGCCGCCCCAGCTTAACGTCACGTGACAGCCCCATTAATTGGCTATCTACGACCATATAGTATCTCAAAACTGAATGTTTCAAATAAGCGAGTTTTTAGCGATTTTTTGGTAAGGTGCACCAAAATTGTGTTAAAATTACTGTTTTTTGAAGTTTTAGATTAAGATACCTTGTAAAGTACCATATTGGTACTATCTCAATGAAATTCCTGTGTTATAGACTAATTTGGACCTTAGAAACTCAAATCCGCTGTCAAAATGACGCTCACTGGTACCATTTTGGAGCTGACCTTGATTTGGGTCATTTTTAGGTACTTTTCAGGGCGTGGCTCCCTTATAAGGGCCGTAATCGCCCTTTTGCATCCTAGGTCACTTTTCAACTATCAATCCAAAGGTATTGGCCTGGTCAAAGTTTATTTTAAATTTTTATATTTTTTTTGAAAATTTGCTTGGTACCTCTTTGAAAAATTGGGACGAAAGAAGTTTTTATTTTTTTACAGCAAAACGGTGCATTTTATAAGAAAGTTGATTATACAATAAAAGTTGTGCTCTGTTAAGTTACATTTATGGTAAAAATTTGAAAATTCTAAGTTGGACGGTTTTCGAGATATTTACAAAAAAGTACGAAATTAAATGACCAACTTTGACGCGCCCTAGCGGCCAAACGGAGCAACTTAGCCGCGCCAGCTTAACGTCACGTGACAGTCCCATTCATTGGCTATCTACGATCATATAGTATCTCAATACTGAATGTTTCAAATAAGCGAGTTTTTAGCGATTTTTTGGTAAGGTGCACCAAAATTGTCTTAAAATCACTTTTTTTGAAGTTTTAGATTAAGGTAACTTGTAAAGTACCATATTGGTACTATTTAATTGAAATTCCTGTGTTATAGACTAATTTGGACCTTAGAAACTCAAATCCGCTGTCAAAATGACGCTCACTGGTACCATTTTGGAGCTGACCTTGATTTGGGTCATTTTTAGGTACTTTTCAGGGCGTGGCTCCCTTATAAGGGCCGTAATCGCCCTTTTGCATCCTAGGTCACTTTTCAACTATCAATCCAAAGGTATTGGCCTGGTCAAAGTTTATTTTAAATTTTTATATTTTTTTTGAAAATTTGCTTGGGTACCTCTTTGAAAAATTGGGACGAAAGAAGTTTTTATTTTTTTACAGCAAAACGGTGCATTTTATAAGAAAGTTGAATATACAATAAAAGTTGTGCTCTGTTAAGTTACATTTATGGTAAAAATTTGAAAATTCTAAGTTGGACAGTTTTCGAGATTTTTACAAAAAAGTACGAAATTAAATGACCAATTTTGACGCGCCCTAGCGGCCAAACGGAGCAACTTAGCCGCGCCAGCTTAACGTCACGTGACAGCCTCATTCATTGGCTATCTACGATCATATAGTATCTCAATACTGAATATTTCGAATAAGCGAGTTTTTAGCGATTTTTTGGTAAGGTGCACCAAAATTGTGTTAAAATTACTGTTTTTTGAAGTTTTAGATTAAGATACCTTGTAAAGTACCATATTGGTACTATCTCAATGAAATTCCTGTGTTATAGACTAATTTGGACCTTAGAAACTCAAATCCGCTGTCAAAATGACGCTCACTGGTACCATTTTTGAGATGACCTTGATTTGGGTCAATTTTTGGTACTTTTCAGAGTGTGGCTCCCTTATAAGGGCCGTAATCGCCCTTTTGCATCCTAGGTCACTTTTCAACTATCAATCCAAAGGTATTGGCCTGGTCAAAGTTTATTTTAAATTTTTATATTTTTTTTGAAAATTTGCTTGGATACCCTTTGAAAAATTGTGACAAAACAAGTTTTTATTTTTTTACGGCCAAACGGTGCATTTTATAATAAAGTTGAATATACAATAAAAGTTGTGCTCTGTTAAAATACATTTATGGTAAAAATTTGAAAACTCTAAGTTGGACGGTTTTCGAGATATTTACAAGAAAGTACGAAATTAAATGACAAACTTTGACGCGCCCTAGCGGCCAAACGGAGCAACTTAGCCGCGCCAGCTTAACGTCACGTGACAGCCTCATTCATTGGCTATCTACGATCATATAGTATCTCAATACTGAATGTTTCAAATAAGCGAGTTTTTAGCGATTTTTTGGTAAGGTGCACCAAAATTGTGTTAAAATTACTGTTTTTTGAAGTTTTAGATTAAGATACCTTGTAAAGTACCATATCGGTACTATCTCAATGAAATTCCTGTGTTATAGACTAATTTGGACCTCAAAAACTCAAATCCGGTGTCAAAATGACGCTCACTATTACCTTGTTACGTCAGCTCAATTTACTTTGATTTTTACTATAGCCGCCAACTTTTCGGTTACCAAACCAAACAATATTACGATTTTTTATAAAAAAATTCCAGTACAACCCTGACTTAGAGGTTCAATATACTAGCCTCAGTGAAAGTTTCAGATCCGTAATTGCCCAACTACACAAATTATTAGTCAAATTGTGTTTTAAAAGTCAGTTTAGCGTGCTTTTTGCTTTTTTCTGTTTAGTTTAACAAAAACCAGCATTTTTTATTTAAAAAATCCAGTACGGCCGTGGTTTCAGGGTTCAATTTACTAGCCTCGGTAAAGGTTCAGGTCCGTAACTGCCCAAATACCCAAATTATTAGTCAAATTGTGTTTCACGTAAGTTGAATGAGTTTTCTGTCATTTTCTCGTGGTTATTATCGTCTAATTAAAACTAAGAGTTTTTCTAAAAACTTTTCAGTGCGGCCCTGGTTTTAGGATTCAATTTACTTTAACAATTTGCGTTGCACGATTTTTGAAAAAAATCGCAATTTTTTTAAAACCTGTGTGGTTTACTAAAATGGGGCCTAACTCCCTCCCAGTGCGTTTTACGAAAAAACCTCACAAATACAAATTTGTGCAGAATTTCAGGGGCTTTCGACTGGTTTATTGTATCGCCCTGTAACTGGATAAATAACCGAGTTACAGTTAAATTTCTGCTAAAAACCAGACATTTTGTACAATATCTCAGAAACACTGTCAATAAATATTTTTTAAAAAATGTCTTTAAAGAGAGCAGTTCAGGAGGAAACTATTTTCATTCTTGAAATTTTGACGTGCGACATACCATTTTTGAAAAAATCGCAATTTTTTGAAAACTTTTTTCAGGTGTGTGGTGCACTAAAATGGCGCCTATAACTCCCTCCCAGTGCGTTTTACGAAAAAACCTCACAAATACAAATTTGTAGAGAATTTCAGGGGCTTTCGACTGGTTTATTGGATCACCCTGTAACTGGCTAAATAACCGAGTTACAGTTAAATTCCTGCTACAAACCAGACATTTTGTACAATATCTCAGAAACACTGTCAATAAATATTTTAAAAAAAAATGTATTTAACGAGAGCAGTTCAGGAGGAAACTATTTTGATTCTTGAGATTTTGACGTGCGACACGCCGTTTTTGAAAAAATCGCAATTTTTTGAAAACTTTTTTCAGGTGTGTGGTGCAACACGGTGCACTAAAATGGCGCCTATAACTCCCTCTCAGTGCGTTTTACAAAAAAACCTCACAAATACAAATTTGTAGAGAATTTCAAGGGCTTTCGACTGGTTATTGGATCACCCTGTAACTGGCTAAATAACCGAGCTACAGTTAAATTTCCGCTAAAAACCAGACGTTTTGTACAATATCTCAGAACCACTGTCAATAAATATTTTTTAAAAAATGTCTTTAAAGAGAGCAGTTCAGGAGGAAACTATTTTGATTCTCAACATTTTGACGTGCGACATACCGTTTTTGAAAAAATCGCAATTTTTTTAAAACTTTTTTCAGGTGTTTGGTGCAACACGGTGCACTAAAATGGCGCCTATAACTCCCTCTCAGTGCGTTTTACGAAAAAACCTCACAAATACAAATTTGTAGAGAATTTCAGGGGCTTTCGACTGGTTTATTGTATCATCCTGTAACTGGCTAAATAACCGAGTTACAGTTAAATTTTTGCTAAAAACCAGACATTTTGTACAATATCTCAGAAACACTGTGAAAAAATAGTGTTACTGTATTTTTTTTGTGCAATTTTTCCACAAATAATCCGTTTAAGTCCAATGTGTCAATTATGAGTAAATATGATTTGTAATCGTTAATTGTCCTTTCTCCTTAATATTACACAAATTTTCGATAATGACGCATTATTATTCGATTGTTGTAGTTATTAATTTGTTATTGTTCATCCTTAAAAAGGCGTGTGCAGGTGGGAAATTTCTATTTAGGTCTGTCTGGGTTTTACGCAATTTGCAGCTATAAAACCAACAGAAAATAATCGCTCAAACTGTCCAAAATATTTGGATTTTAGGTATAAACACGACCATTTTACTGCTCGATAAACGAAACTCGATTAACTTGGCTGTGATTAGTTTAAATTTACGCCAATAAACTCCATGTTCTCTCAATTTAGGTCAAGGTACTGATGAATAATTAATTAGCTAGTAAATTAGGTAAGTAGAAGATTAAGTCAAATGTTGATCCCATAAAACTATAAAGCACATTCAGTTATTTGAAATTTCCTGAATTGTGAGTGAATTTTACACCTCTAATGAAGTTATTTTTGAGCAAATTACTAGACAGAACTGTCAAATATTGACCCATTAACCTAAAAAGGGAGTTTTTAACCGATAATTTGTTGAATTGTTACTAAACAAAATAAAATGTGCTTTATAGCTACTTGGAGGTAATTTTTCTTATGTTTTCTACTGCAATTTCCGTCTTTTGTACGCGAAAATGCCAGAAATTAATTGTTCTAAAGGTTAAATTTACAATTGGATCCAAAAAGCAGAACAAATCTCGATTGAAAGTACAATTTTAGGAATTTTGATCACCCTGTATGCAGTTTCAGTTGAAATTTGTCAGGTTAAAGCTCAGATTCAGTTTTCTTGACTTTTTTACGCAATTTACATCGCTTGCACTTTTTCCGTATCTCTACTAGGTTAGGATATATTCCACAAAATTCATTTTGGAGACCAGGAACTCAATTTTATTCAAAAAAAGTGCCTCAAAACTTTGACTCGCTGTAACGTGGCTCTTTTTTGAGGTACATCAACGGTAAACCACTTAAAAAATTCAATTTTGTTTTCTCTTTCCACTGGTATGCTTGAAAATTATTTTGGTAGCTTTTGGCGTACAGAGTGAGTCAAAAAACTGAATGTTGTTAGAGTTTGGTCACTCTGTATGCAGTTCCAGTGGGAATTTGCCAGTTTAAAGCTTAGATTCAGATTTCTTGACCTTTTTTAAGTAAGTTTCATACTTTGCTCTTTTTCCGTATCTCTGCTAGGTTACGAGATATTTCACGAAATTCTTTTTAGGGACCAAAAACTCAATTGAATTCAAAAGAAAGTGCCTCAAAACTTTGACTCGCTGTAACTCGGCTCTTTTTTGAGGTACATCAACGGTAAACCACTCAAAAAATTCAATTTTTTCTTCTCTTTCCACTGGTATGCTTGAAAATTATTTTAGTAGCTTTTGGCGTACAGAGTGAGTCAAAAAACTGAAGGTTGTTAGAGTTTGGTCACTCTGTGTGCAGTTTCAGTGGGAATTTGCCAGTTTAAAGCTTAGATTCAGATTTCTTGACCTTTTTTAAGTAAGTTTCATACTTTGCTCTTTTTCCGTATCTCTGCTAGGTTACGAGATATTTCACGAAATTCTTTTTAGGGACCAAAAACTCAATTGAATTCAAAAGAAAGTGCCTCAAAACTTTGACTCGCTGTAAATCGGCTCTTTTTTGAGGTACAGCAACGGTAAATCACTCAAAAAATACAATTTTTTCTTCTCTTTCCATTGGTGTGCTTGAAAATTATCTTGGCGGGTTTTGGTGTACAGGGTGAGTCAAAAAACTGAAGGTTGTTAATGTTTGGTCACTCTGTATGCAGTTCCAGTGGGAATTTGCCAGTTTAAAGCTTAGATTCAGATTTCTTGACCTTTTTTAAGTAAGTTTCATACTTTGCTCTTTTTCCGTATCTCTGCTAGGTTACGAGATATTTCACGAAATTCTTTTTAGGGACCAAAAACTCAATTGAATTCAAAAGAAAGTGCCTCAAAACTTTGACTCGCTGTAACTCGGCTCTTTTTTGAGGTACAGCAACGGTAATCCACTCAAAAAATTCCATTTTTTCTTCTCTTTCCACTGGTGTACTTGAAAATTATCTTGGCGACTTTTAGTGTATAGAGTGAGTCAAAAAACTGAAGGTTGTTAATGTTGGGTCACTCTGTATGCAGTTCCAGTGGGAATTTGTCAGTTTAAAGCTTAGATTCAGATTCCTTGACCTTTTCTACGTAAGTTTCATACTTTGCACTTTTTCCGTATCTCTGCTAGGTTACGAGATATTTCACGAAATTCTTTTTAGGGACCAGAAACTCAATTTTAGTCAAAAGAAAGTGCCTCAAAAACTTTGACTCGCTGTAACTCGGCTCTTTTTTGAGGTACAGCAACGGTAAATCACTCAAAAAATACAATTTTTTCTTCTCCTTCCACTGGTGAGCTTGAAAATTATCTTGGCGAGTTTTGGTGTACAGGGAGAGTAAAAAAAAGAGTGAGGGAGAGTGAAGAAACACGTCATTTGATAGATTTTGTGCTTATTTTAGTTTTTTGTGCTTATTTACTGCTATTTTTGTATGGTTTAACTAGTTTTCTACAAAACAAGCTTTTCAAGTTTTTAAAAGTAAACTAAACTAATAACTGCTTTGACAAAAAATTGCTATTCTGAGTTATTGAAGGCTTCTGAACGACAAAAACATGTTACAAAATGTATAAGTATATTAATTTACACATTTAAACTGACCAAAAAATTTCTAAAGTCTACAAAAATTTTAAAACATTCCAAAACACTATAAAACCTCTAAAATGCCTTGCAAAGCTTACAAAGCAGCCTAGAAGCTTCTAAAAGCTTTTAGAACAGTCTAAAAGCTTCCAAATGCTTTTCAATTTATTTTGAAGCTCTCAAAAGCTTCCGTATGCTTCTAAAGAAGTTTAACTTCTTCCAAAAGTTTCTAAAACCGTCTACAAGGTTTCAAATGACTTGAAGGCAGTCCAGAACCTTCAAGGCTCTTTAAACTGCCCAAACACCTTCCAAATGCTCCTAAAGTAGTCTAAAAAGGTTTTAAAACACTACAGAAACTCCACAATATTTCTCAAGCCTTCCAAAACAGTCTAGAAGCTTCCAAAAGCTTTTAGAACACTCTAAAGGCTTCCAAATTATCTTCAACTAGTCTAGAAGCTCTCAAAAAATTTCAAGGCAGTCTAAAAGCTTCCGTATGCTTCTAAAGCAGGTTCAAAGCTTCCAAAACTGCAAATTCACATGTCTTAAAAGAAGTCCACCACCATCAATGCTCCTAAAGTAGTCTAAAAAGATTTCAAAACACTACAGAAACTCCAAAATGCTTCTAAAGCAGTCTGAAGTCTTTCAAAATAGTCTAGAAGCTTCCAAAAGCATTTAGAACAGTCTAAAATATTCCAAATGCTTTTCAAATAGTCTAGAAGCTCCCAGAAGGTATCAAAGCAGTCTAGAATCTTTTAAAAAATTCTAGAACTGTGTAAGAGTTTCTAAATGCCTCTAATGCATTCCAGAACCTTCAAAATGTTCTCAAAACAGTCTAAAAACTTCCGTATGCTTCTAAAGTAGTTTGAAAGCTTCAATAAATTTCTAGAAGTTTAACTCAAACAAATGTTGCATGTCTGAAAGAGTTTTGTGCTTTTTTACAGATTTTTATGCTTTTTTGAAGAAAATAATTTTGCTTTTAAGCGCTTTTTCTCACGATTTTAGTGCTTTTTAATCCAGGCTCTACTCATAAGCTTATCGAAAAAAGGACTTTTTTCCTCATCAAACAATCAAAACGTAGCTACAAAAATGTCTAGTTTTCTCCAAATTTTCAGGTAAAATTAGATATATTTGGACATTCCATTAAATTCTTAAACTGTAAAACTTTAATGAAATTAGTTAATTTTATCATTTTTGCATTTGTATATCTTTAACAAAATTTATTGATTTCATCATTTAAACCTGCCAAATTATATTATTATATGTAATAGTCAATTTGATCAGGTAATCTGCCAAATTTGTTTATTGTATTAGTAAATTTTATCTTTTTAACAAACAAATTTTATTAGAAATATGGTCAATTTAATATAATGCAAAGTGTCAAATTTCATTATTAAAATAATCAATTTCATCAGTTAAATTGCCAAATTCTATCATTTTAGCAGTCAAATTTTATTATTAAATTGGTCAACTTTATCATTTAAACTGTCAAATTTCCTTAGCAAAGTAGTCAATTTTCTCATTTGAAGTTTGAAATTTTATTTGTAAACTAGTCGATTTCATTCCTTTAGCAATTGATTTTATAAGGAAATCGATCAATTTTCATATTTTTCTAACTGAAACTTCCTGTATGTACTATTTGCAATCGTAGCCAACTTTAAACAAATAAACTACAGAAATCACACTTTTTTGGACAATGAATGCTTTGAGAGGAAATTAATATCATTTAAAATATATAGGGTGTACATACACATACTTGAAACCAATTTTCTTTTTTTTATATGAAAACTAGGTAAATAAATGATATTTTTACATAATTTTAGTGTGATTTAAACAGTCGTAATCGTCGACAATAAGCTTTAATACAATAATTGGGAAGTGAAAATTAACTTAACACCTACTTAACCTAACTTTTTAAGTATCTGATTGTCTGAACTGACTGACACTAAGCTTATATTATGTAAAAAAACAAAATTTGGGCGTGGGATTTAAACGGATACTATGCAAACCATTGGGATTTTAAAATTACCTACCTAAACAAAGCTCAGATTTTGTTCAGATGGGTCCCAAAACAGAAAACATGTGGGTTTCGGTTAATTATTGGAAACACCATTGTTTTTCTTGTCTTTTAGGCTGATTTTGTCCTCAAATCGGACTAGAAAACTACCTACAAACTTTGCAAATAATCCTGAAATCCACTAAAAATTATTGTCATTATTTTGTTATTTTTTTTACTTTTTGAACACTTTGTATATATTGCAGGGCTTTGCAACTAATAGTATAAGAAATGGAAATTTAAGAGGATGCAAATTCCAAAAAAACTATAAAATCCATTTTCAAAGTTTCGAAAACAGTTAAAGATACTGAAATTTTGCAAGAAACTAAAAATGTTCAAAATATTTTTCTGCATCCAAGTGACTGGGTTTACTGGCTTGTACAGCCATTGTGTCTCATTCAAAACGGTTTTTTCTGCATTTTTGGACATTCTGTGTACGGCGCAGCGTTGCCAGATTAGTGGTAGATCAAAAAGGGGTTTAAAGCAAATATTTTGAGACTTTTACGGTCGCTGAAACCTTAAAAATAACCGAGATACAGAATTTTGAACATTTTGATACAATTTTCGAAAATTAATTGAAGGTGACAACTGTCAAAATTCTCTCCATAAAGCTATAAAAGTAGAGCAAATACAGAATATAATATTAAATTTAGTTTAACCTAATTAAAAGCATTTTATACCTCCATCAGTGCATTTTTGACATTTGATTGACATTATCTGTTTTAATTCCAGTTTATTATAAATATGACAACTGTCAAAATCTTCTACATTCAACTATAAAACTACAAAAATGCATAAGAAATTCTATAATCAGTTTGTTTTAGATAAAATGTATTTTATAGTTTCATAAGTGCAATTTTGACATTTGCGACGTTTGTCTGCTTGTTTTTCACTTAATTTGGTGTTAGATAAATCTGACAACTGTCAAATTCCTCTCCATAAAGCTACAAAACTACAAAAAAAATACTAAAATCGGTTTGTCTCAGATTAAATGTATTGTATAGCATTATAGCTCCATGACTGAAAGTTGTGACATTTGGCTACCTATTTCTGATTTAGTTTGGTTCAGGATGAATATGACAACTGTCAGAATTCTCTCCATAAAGCTATAAAAGTAGAGCAAATACAGAATAAAATATTAAATTTAGTTTAACCTAATTAAAAGCATTTTATACCTCCATCAGTGCATTTTTGACATTTGTCGCATTTGAATGATCTGTTTTAATTCTAGTTTATTATAAATGTGACAACGGTCAAAATCTTCAACATTCAGCTATAAAACTACAAAAATGCTTAAGAATTTCTATAATCAGTTTGTTTTAGATAAAATGTATTTTATAGTCTCATAAGTGCAATTTTTACATTTGCGACGTTTGGCTGCTTGTTTTTCACTTACTTTGGTGTTAGATAAATCTGACAACTGTCAAATTTCTCTCCATAAAGCTACAAAGCTACAAAAAAATGCAAAAATCAGTTTGTCTTAGATTAAATGTATTGTATAGCATTATAGCTCCATGAGTGAAAGTTATGACATTTAGCTACCTATTTCTGATTTAGTTTGGTTTAGTATGAATGTGACAACTGTCAGAATTCTCTCCATAAAGCTATAAAAGTAGAGCAAATACAGAATATAATATTAAATTTAGTTTAACCTAATTAAAAGCATTTTATACCTCCATCAGTGCATTTTTGACATTTGATTGACATTATCTGTTTTAATTCCAGTTTATTGTAAATGTGACAACTGTCAAAATCTTCTACATTCAGCTATAAAACTACAAAATGCATAAGAAATTCTATAATCAGTTTGTTTTAGATAAAATGTATTTTATAGTTTCATAAGTGCAATTTTGACATTTGCGACGTTTGACTGCTTGTTTTTGACTTACTTTGGTGTCAAATAAATGCGACAATTGTCAAAATATTCTCCATAAAACTAGAAAAGTAGAGCACATACACGAAAAAACAGTAACTCAAGTTAAATGCATTTCATCCCTTCATGAGTGCATTTTTGACATTCGTGACATTTGGAGAACAACATCTGACTTATTTCTAGTTTATCCTGAATATGAAGACTGTCAAAATCCTCTCCGTTAAGCTATAAAACTACAAAAAATGCATAAAAAAATACTGAAACCAGTTTGTTTTAGATAAAATGTATTTTATAGCTCTATGAGTGAAGTTTTGACAGATGTGTTAAATGGCAGTCAGTTTTGGATGTATTTTGGTCTGGTCTAAACCTGGAAACTGTCAAATTAAATTCCTTAAAGGTATAAAATAACGAGACATACTTGAACAACAATAAGATCAGTTTGATTTGAGTTAAATACATTTTGTAGCTCTATGAGTGCCATTTTGACAGTTTTAATGTTTGGCTGCCTGTTTTTGACCTAATTTGGTTCAGTATGAATGTGACAACTGTCAAAATCATTTCCATAAAGCTATAAAAATGAAAAATATTCTAAATTAAATTAAAAAAATATTATTTTTGGTGTTAAATATCTCAGAAACGTTTAAATTTACAGAAATTTTGAAAGATACCAAAAATGTTCAGAATGCTTTGAGTTTACACTCTCACACACTTAGAACGAGATAAATTCTCTCGTTCACTTCCATCAGACATCTTTTTTTGTTCAAAATAATTTTCAGTATTTGTGACGTCATCCTAATTTTGTTTGAGTTTCTATTTATATTTTCTTTTAAGGGACTTTTGTCTTGGGTTGTTTTGGGCCTAAAATTAGCCTAGAAAGTTCGCAAACAATTCCCAAAACCATTAATAATAAGTACAAATGATATTTATTCAGGTTTCGTGCAACTAACCTTAAAATAGGATGCACATGCCCAAGTTATAATAACAACTAATGAACAGCAATAACTGTCGCATTTGCATGGCCAAAGCCAGGTTCTTTCATTCATGATTTCCACATTTTATGAATCAAAATTAATTTCCACTGGTGTTTCACGTGTCTACCATACATCAACGTATAAAACGAATTTGCTAGGAAATTGGGTCGTTTATCATGCCACTTTTCCGGTCTCGGTCGTATCTTCATCAGGAAGACTCCCACAGCCAAATTGGATTCGTTTCCAACAAAAAAATCCACTGAAAATATACAGGTTTAATTGCTTTTTTGGTTTGTTATTGATTTTAGTTTAAGGGAAATAACTCTAAAACTTAGGTTTTTGTAGAAAATTAAGTTTCCTATGATTTCGAACTCTTAACATTTTTCTGAATTTTGCCCTATGGTTGAGTTACGGGGGATTAAAGTTCCGTAAGTAGACATTCAGACACTTAGCCCCCATTAAAAATTTTTAAGCAAATATCTCCTTTCTGAAGCCCTTAAGTACAAAATGTCCCTCTACAATTTTGGTAGAGAATTAAATTTTCTACAATGTCTGTCTCTTAACATTTCTCTGAATTTTGTCATGTAGACGAGTTACGAGGGATTGAAGTTGCGTAAGTAGACATTCAGCCACTTTGCGCTCACTAAACGTTCCTAAGCAAATATCTCCCTTCTGAGACCTTTAAGGACAAAATGTTGCTCTAAATTTTTGGTAGAGAATTAATCTAGCTACAATTGTTCCTTTTAAACTTTTGCTGAATTCTCTAAAAGGAAGAAAATACAGAAGAATGAAATTGTTTGTCAAGGCTTCCGTTAATTAACGAAACATAACCTACAAAAGACTACAGAAAAATGATAAGCTTTTAACAAGTTTTCTTCATTTATGACACCATAACAGCGATAACGCCAAAAAGAACAGAAAAAAACATAATGATTGTAACTTCGTTTTGTCCAGTTATCGATTTAATTGCTTCTTAGAGAAATTTATTGTTTGCGGGCTTTAGATGAAATTTTACAGGGTGTTGTCGTATTCTGTTGTAAAGAGCGTGAAAAGTGCTTTAAAATAACGGCTGAACGGTGCTGGTAGCTTGTTTCGTTCCCGAGATATTGCAATTTGAATATTGCCCTGCTCTACAACTCAGTGGCGGCCATTTTGGCTTAAAAATGAAGATGGCGGCTGGTGGAGGCCATTTTGGATTTTAACTGTCACTCTCGACATTTTTAGTGACAAACTGACATAATTGCCGCCATTTTTTGTTCTAACTGTCACCGGCAAGTCACTCTCAACATTTTTTGTCCCAAACTAACGTAATTACCACCGTTTTGTGTTCTAACTGTCTTCCTCAACATTTTTAGTGTCAAACTGACGTAATTGCCGCCATTTTGTGATCTAACTGTCTTCCTAAAAAACATTTTTAGAGTCAAACTGACGTAATTGCAGCCATTTTGTGTTCTAACTGTCTTTCTCAACATTTTTAGTGTCAAACTGACGTAATTGCCGCCATTTTGTGTTCTAACTGTCTTCCTCAACATTTTTAGTGTCAAACTGACGTAATTGCCGCCATTTTGTGATTTAGGTGTCACCCTTAACATTTTTAGAGTCAAACTGACGTAATTGCCGCCATTTTGTCTTTTTAACTCGCACCCTAAACATTTTTAGTGTCAAACTAACGTAATTGCAGCCATTTTGTGTTCTAACTGTCTTCCTCAACATTTTTAGAGTCAAACTGACGTAATTGCCGCCATTTTGTCTTTTTATCTGTCATCCTCAACATTTTTAGAGCCAAACTGACGTAATTGTCGCCATTTTGTCTTTTTAACTCGCACTCTAAACATTTTTAGTGTCAAACTAACGTAATTGCAGCCATTTTGTGTTCTAACTGTCTTCCTCAACATTTTTAGAGTCAAACTGACGTAATTGCAGCCATTTTGTGATCTAACTGTCACCCTCAACATTTTTAGAGTCAAACTGACGTAATTGCCGCCATTTTGTGTTCTAACTGTCTTCCTCAACATTTTTAGTGTCAAACTGACGTAATTGCCGCCATTTTGTGATCTAACTGTCACCCTCAACATTTTTAGAGTCAAACTGACGTAATTGCCGCCATTTTGTGATCTAACTGTCTTCCTCAACATTTTTAGAGTCAAACTGACGTAATTGCAGCCATTTTGTGTTCTAACTGTCTTCCTCAAGATTTTTAGTGTCAAACTGACGTAATTGCCGCCATTTTGTGTTCTAACTGTCTTCCTCAACATTTTTAGTGTCAAACTGACGTAATTGCCGCCATTTTGTGATCTAACTGTCACCCTCAACATTTTTAGAGTCAAACTGACGTAATTGCAGCCATTTTGTGATCTAACTGTCTTCCTCAACATTTTTAGTGTCAAACTAACGTAATTGCAGCCATTTTGTGTTCTAACTGTCTTCCTCAACATTTTTAGAGTCAAACTGACGTAATTGCAGCCATTTTGTGTTCTAACTGTCTTCCTCAACATTTTCAGTGTCAAACTGACGTAATTGCAGCCATTTTGTGTTCTAACTGTCTTCCTCAACATTTTCAGTGTCAAACTGACGTAATTGCAGCCATTTTGTGTTCTAACTGTCTTCCTCAACATTTTTAGAGTCAAACTGACGTAATTGCAGCCATTTTGTGTTCTAACTGTCTTCCTCAACATTTTCAGTGTCAAACTGACGTAATTGCCGCCATTTTGTGATCTAACTGTCACCCTCAACATTTTTAGAGTCAAACTGACGTAATTGCAGCCATTTTGTGTTCTAACTGTCTTCCTCAACATTTTTAGAGTCAAACTGACGTAATTGCAGCCATTTTGTGTTCTAACTGTCTTCCTCAACATTTTTAGTGTCAAACTAACGTAATTGCAGCCATTTTGTGTTCTAACTGTCTTCCTCAACATTTTAGAGTCAAACTGACGTAATTGCAGCCATTTTGTGTTCTAACTGTCTTCCTCAACATTTTTAGAGTCAAACTGACGTAATTGCAGCCATTTTGTGTTCTAACTGTCTTCCTCAACATTTTCAGTGTCAAACTGACGTAATTGCAGCCATTTTGTGTTCTAACTGTCTTCCTCAACATTTTTAGAGTCAAACTGACGTAATTGCAGCCATTTTGTGTTCTAACTGTCTTCCTCAACATTTTCAGTGTCAAACTGACGTAATTGCCGCCATTTTGTGATCTAACTGTCACCCTCAACATTTTTAGAGTCAAACTGACGTAATTGCAGCCATTTTGTGTTCTAACTGTCTTCCTCAACATTTTTAGAGTCAAACTGACGTAATTGCAGCCATTTTGTGTTCTAACTGTCTTCCTCAACATTTTTAGTGTCAAACTAACGTAATTGCAGCCATTTTGTGTTCTAACTGTCTTCCTCAACATTTTTAGAGTCAAACTGACGTAATTGCAGCCATTTTGTGTTCTAACTGTCTTCCTCAACATTTTCAGTGTCAAACTGACGTAGTTGCCGCCATTTTGTGATCTAACTGTCACCCTCAACATTTTTAGAGTCAAACTGACGTAATTGCAGCCATTTTGTGTTCTAACTGTCTTCCTCAACATTTTTAGTGTCAAACTAACGTAATTGCAGCCATTTTGTGTTCTAACTGTCTTCCTCAACATTTTTAGAGTCAAACTGACGTAATTGCAGCCATTTTGTGTTCTAACTGTCTTCCTCAACATTTTCAGTGTCAAACTGACGTAATTGCAGCCATTTTGTGTTCTAACTGTCTTCCTCAACATTTTTAGAGTCAAACTGACGTAATTGCAGCCATTTTGTGTTCTAACTGTCTTCCTCAACATTTTCAGTGTCAAACTGACGTAATTGCCGCCATTTTGTGATCTAACTGTCACCCTCAACATTTTTAGAGTCAAACTGACGTAATTGCAGCCATTTTGTGTTCTAACTGTCTTCCTCAACATTTTTAGTGTCAAACTGACGTAATTGCAGCCATTTTGTGTTCTTACTTTCTTCCTCAACATTTTTAGTGTCAAACTGACGTAATTGCCGCCATTTTGTGATTTAACTGTCACCCTCAACATTTTTAGAGTCCAACTGACGTAATTGCAGCCATTTTGTGTTCTTACTTTCTTCCTCAACATTTTTAGTGTCAAACTGACGTAATTGCCGCCATTTTGTGATTTAGGTGTCACCCTCAACATTTTTAGTGTCAAACTGACGTAATTGCTGCCATTTTGTCTTTTTAACTCGCACCCTAAACATTTTTAGTGTCAAACTGACGTAATTGCCGCCATTTTGTGATTTAACTGTCACCCTCAACATTTTTAGAGTCAAACTGACGTAATTGCTGCCATTTTGTCTTTTTAACTCGCACCCTAAACATTTTTAGTGTCAAACTGACGTAATTGCCGCCATTTTGTGATTTAACTGTCACCCTCAACATTTTTAGAGTCAAACTGACGTAATTGCAGCCATTTTGTGATCTAACTGTCACCCTCAACATTTTTAGAGTCAAACTGACGTAATTGCAGCCATTTTGTGTTCTAACTGTCTTCCTCAACATTTTTAGTGTCAAACTAACGTAATTGCAGCCATTTTGTGTTCTAACTGTCTTCCTCAACATTTTTAGAGTCAAACTAACGTAATTGCAGCCATTTTGTGTTCTAACTGTCTTCCTCAACATTTTCAGTGTCAAACTGACGTAATTGCAGCCATTTTGTGTTCTAACTGTCTTCCTCAACATTTTTAGAGTCAAACTGACGTAATTGCAGCCATTTTGTGTTCTAACTGTCTTCCTCAACATTTTCAGTGTCAAACTGACGTAATTGCCGCCATTTTGTGATCTAACTGTCACCCTCAACATTTTTAGAGTCAAACTGACGTAATTGCAGCCATTTTGTGTTCTAACTGTCTTCCTCAACATTTTTAGAGTCAAACTGACGTAATTGCAGCCATTTTGTGTTCTAACTGTCTTCCTCAACATTTTCAGTGTCAAACTGACGTAATTGCAGCCATTTTGTGTTCTAACTGTCTTCCTCAACATTTTCAGTGTCAAACTGACGTAATTGCAGCCATTTTGTGTTCTAACTGTCTTCCTCAACATTTTTAGAGTCAAACTGACGTAATTGCAGCCATTTTGTGTTCTAACTGTCTTCCTCAACATTTTCAGTGTCAAACTGACGTAATTGCCGCCATTTTGTGATCTAACTGTCACCCTCAACATTTTTAGAGTCAAACTGACGTAATTGCAGCCATTTTGTGTTCTAACTGTCTTCCTCAACATTTTTAGAGTCAAACTGACGTAATTGCAGCCATTTTGTGTTCTAACTGTCTTCCTCAACATTTTTAGTGTCAAACTAACGTAATTGCAGCCATTTTGTGTTCTAACTGTCTTCCTCAACATTTTTAGAGTCAAACTGACGTAATTGCAGCCATTTTGTGTTCTAACTGTCTTCCTCAACATTTTTAGAGTCAAACTGACGTAATTGCAGCCATTTTGTGTTCTAACTGTCTTCCTCAACATTTTCAGTGTCAAACTGACGTAATTGCAGCCATTTTGTGTTCTAACTGTCTTCCTCAACATTTTTAGAGTCAAACTGACGTAATTGCAGCCATTTTGTGTTCTAACTGTCTTCCTCAACATTTTCAGTGTCAAACTGACGTAATTGCCGCCATTTTGTGATCTAACTGTCACCCTCAACATTTTTAGAGTCAAACTGACGTAATTGCAGCCATTTTGTGTTCTAACTGTCTTCCTCAACATTTTTAGAGTCAAACTGACGTAATTGCAGCCATTTTGTGTTCTAACTGTCTTCCTCAACATTTTTAGTGTCAAACTAACGTAATTGCAGCCATTTTGTGTTCTAACTGTCTTCCTCAACATTTTTAGAGTCAAACTGACGTAATTGCAGCCATTTTGTGTTCTAACTGTCTTCCTCAACATTTTCAGTGTCAAACTGACGTAGTTGCCGCCATTTTGTGATCTAACTGTCACCCTCAACATTTTTAGAGTCAAACTGACGTAATTGCAGCCATTTTGTGTTCTAACTGTCTTCCTCAACATTTTTAGTGTCAAACTAACGTAATTGCAGCCATTTTGTGTTCTAACTGTCTTCCTCAACATTTTTAGAGTCAAACTGACGTAATTGCAGCCATTTTGTGTTCTAACTGTCTTCCTCAACATTTTCAGTGTCAAACTGACGTAATTGCAGCCATTTTGTGTTCTAACTGTCTTCCTCAACATTTTTAGAGTCAAACTGACGTAATTGCAGCCATTTTGTGTTCTAACTGTCTTCCTCAACATTTTCAGTGTCAAACTGACGTAATTGCCGCCATTTTGTGATCTAACTGTCACCCTCAACATTTTTAGAGTCAAACTGACGTAATTGCAGCCATTTTGTGTTCTAACTGTCTTCCTCAACATTTTTAGAGTCAAACTGACGTAATTGCAGCCATTTTGTGTTCTAACTGTCTTCCTCAACATTTTCAGTGTCAAACTGACGTAATTGCAGCCATTTTGTGTTCTAACTGTCTTCCTCAACATTTTCAGTGTCAAACTGACGTAATTGCAGCCATTTTGTGTTCTAACTGTCTTCCTCAACATTTTTAGAGTCAAACTGACGTAATTGCAGCCATTTTGTGTTCTAACTGTCTTCCTCAACATTTTCAGTGTCAAACTGACGTAATTGCCGCCATTTTGTGATCTAACTGTCACCCTCAACATTTTTAGAGTCAAACTGACGTAATTGCAGCCATTTTGTGTTCTAACTGTCTTCCTCAACATTTTTAGAGTCAAACTGACGTAATTGCAGCCATTTTGTGTTCTAACTGTCTTCCTCAACATTTTTAGTGTCAAACTAACGTAATTGCAGCCATTTTGTGTTCTAACTGTCTTCCTCAACATTTTTAGAGTCAAACTGACGTAATTGCAGCCATTTTGTGTTCTAACTGTCTTCCTCAACATTTTTAGAGTCAAACTGACGTAATTGCAGCCATTTTGTGTTCTAACTGTCTTCCTCAACATTTTCAGTGTCAAACTAACGTAATTGCAGCCATTTTGTGTTCTAACTGTCTTCCTCAACATTTTTAGAGTCAAACTAACGTAATTGCAGCCATTTTGTGTTCTAACTGTCTTCCTCAACATTTTCAGTGTCAAACTGACGTAATTGCAGCCATTTTGTGTTCTAACTGTCTTCCTCAACATTTTTAGAGTCAAACTGACGTAATTGCAGCCATTTTGTGTTCTAACTGTCTTCCTCAACATTTTCAGTGTCAAACTGACGTAATTGCCGCCATTTTGTGATCTAACTGTCACCCTCAACATTTTTAGAGTCAAACTGACGTAATTGCAGCCATTTTGTGTTCTAACTGTCTTCCTCAACATTTTTAGAGTCAAACTGACGTAATTGCAGCCATTTTGTGTTCTAACTGTCTTCCTCAACATTTTCAGTGTCAAACTGACGTAATTGCAGCCATTTTGTGTTCTAACTGTCTTCCTCAACATTTTCAGTGTCAAACTGACGTAATTGCAGCCATTTTGTGTTCTAACTGTCTTCCTCAACATTTTTAGAGTCAAACTGACGTAATTGCAGCCATTTTGTGTTCTAACTGTCTTCCTCAACATTTTCAGTGTCAAACTGACGTAATTGCCGCCATTTTGTGATCTAACTGTCACCCTCAACATTTTTAGAGTCAAACTGACGTAATTGCAGCCATTTTGTGTTCTAACTGTCTTCCTCAACATTTTTAGAGTCAAACTGACGTAATTGCAGCCATTTTGTGTTCTAACTGTCTTCCTCAACATTTTTAGTGTCAAACTAACGTAATTGCAGCCATTTTGTGTTCTAACTGTCTTCCTCAACATTTTTAGAGTCAAACTGACGTAATTGCAGCCATTTTGTGTTCTAACTGTCTTCCTCAACATTTTTAGAGTCAAACTGACGTAATTGCAGCCATTTTGTGTTCTAACTGTCTTCCTCAACATTTTCAGTGTCAAACTGACGTAATTGCAGCCATTTTGTGTTCTAACTGTCTTCCTCAACATTTTTAGAGTCAAACTGACGTAATTGCAGCCATTTTGTGTTCTAACTGTCTTCCTCAACATTTTCAGTGTCAAACTGACGTAATTGCCGCCATTTTGTGATCTAACTGTCACCCTCAACATTTTTAGAGTCAAACTGACGTAATTGCAGCCATTTTGTGTTCTAACTGTCTTCCTCAACATTTTTAGAGTCAAACTGACGTAATTGCAGCCATTTTGTGTTCTAACTGTCTTCCTCAACATTTTTAGTGTCAAACTAACGTAATTGCAGCCATTTTGTGTTCTAACTGTCTTCCTCAACATTTTTAGAGTCAAACTGACGTAATTGCAGCCATTTTGTGTTCTAACTGTCTTCCTCAACATTTTCAGTGTCAAACTGACGTAGTTGCCGCCATTTTGTGATCTAACTGTCACCCTCAACATTTTTAGAGTCAAACTGACGTAATTGCAGCCATTTTGTGTTCTAACTGTCTTCCTCAACATTTTTAGTGTCAAACTAACGTAATTGCAGCCATTTTGTGTTCTAACTGTCTTCCTCAACATTTTTAGAGTCAAACTGACGTAATTGCAGCCATTTTGTGTTCTAACTGTCTTCCTCAACATTTTCAGTGTCAAACTGACGTAATTGCAGCCATTTTGTGTTCTAACTGTCTTCCTCAACATTTTTAGAGTCAAACTGACGTAATTGCAGCCATTTTGTGTTCTAACTGTCTTCCTCAACATTTTCAGTGTCAAACTGACGTAATTGCCGCCATTTTGTGATCTAACTGTCACCCTCAACATTTTTAGAGTCAAACTGACGTAATTGCAGCCATTTTGTGTTCTAACTGTCTTCCTCAACATTTTTAGTGTCAAACTGACGTAATTGCAGCCATTTTGTGTTCTTACTTTCTTCCTCAACATTTTTAGTGTCAAACTGACGTAATTGCCGCCATTTTGTGATTTAACTGTCACCCTCAACATTTTTAGAGTCAAACTAACGTAATTGCAGCCATTTTGTATTCTAACTGTCTTCCTCAACATTTTTAGTGACAAACTGACGTAATTGCAGCCATTTTGTGTTCTAACTGTCTTCCTCAACATTTTTAGTGTCAAACTGACGTAATTGCCGCCATTTTGTGATCTAACTGTCACCCTCAACATTTTTAGAGTCAAACTGACGTAATTGCAGCCATTTTGTGATCTAACTGTCACCCTCAACATTTTTAGAGTCAAACTGACGTAATTGCAGCCATTTTGTGTTCTAACTGTCTTCCTCAACATTTTTAGTGTCAAACTGACGTAATTGCCGCCATTTTGTGATCTAACTGTCACCCTCAACATTTTTAGAGTCAAACTGACGTAATTGCAGCCATTTTGTGATCTAACTGTCACCCTCAACATTTTTAGAGTCAAACTGACGTAATTGCAGCCATTTTGTGTTCTAACTGTCTTCCTCAACATTTTTAGAGTCAAACTGACGTTATTGCCGCCATTTTGTGATTTAACTGCCACCGTCAACATTTTTAGTGTCAAACTGACGTAATGGCAGCCATTTTATTTTGTGTTTTTAACTCGCACCATAAACATTTTTAGTGTCAAACTGACGTAATTGCCACTCTTTTGTGTTTTAACTGTCATTTTCAACATTTTTTATTGTCAAAATAACGAAAGTGTCGCCATGTTTTGCGTCTAACGCCGCCATTTTGAATTTTATGTAAAAAATACAAATCTCGTTTGAAAGATAATTTTCTGTTGATAAGACAAAAAAACAAACAAAATGGCGGCGTTAGACGCAAAAAAAGGGCACTATCGTTATTTTGACATTGGAAATGGCAGTTAAAACACAAAATGGCTGCAATTACGTTAGTTTGACACTAAAAACGTTGAGGGTGACAGTTAAATCACAAAATGGCGGCAATAACGTCAGTTTGACTCTAAAAATGTTGACGGTGGCAGTTAAATCACAAAATGGCGGCAATAACGTCAGTTTGACACTAAAAATGTTGAGGAAGACAGTTAGAACACAAAATGGCTGCAATTACGTTAGTTCAGTCAGTAAAAGCGTTGAGGGTGACAAATAAAACAAAAAATGGCGGCAATTATGTCAGCTGGTAGCTTAAAATGTTGTGGGTGACAGTTAAAATCCAAAATGGCGCCCAGCAGCCGCCATCTTTATTTTTAAGCCAAAATGGCCACCGCTGACAGTTGTACAGCAGGGCAATATTCAAATTGCGATATCTCGGGAACGAAACAAGCTACAAGCACCGTTCAACCGTCATTTTAAAGCACTTTTCACGCTCTTTCCAACGGTATACGACAACACCCTGTACAATTTCATCTAAAGCCCGCAAACAATAAATTTCTCTAAGAAGCAATTAAATCTGGACAAAACAACGTTTGGCGTTATCGCTGTTATAGAGTAATAAATGAAGAGAACTTGTTAAAAACTTGTAATTTTCTGTAGTCTTTTGTAGGTTATGTTTCGTTAATTAACGGAAGTCCTGAAAAACAATTTCAACCTTCTGTATTTTTTCCTTTGAGTGAATTCAGTAAAAGTCAAGCAAAACAGCCATTTCGACTTTTCTGTCAGACAGAAAATTGAATTTTCGGTCAAAAATCGATGTTGCACCTCGTTTTAAACGTAGTTTCCGGTAGATTGAAGGAAAAACAAACAAAATGGCGACCCAGGCGGTCAATTTGAATATTTTTTCCAATAGAGCTAAGTAATGATGTAAGTAAACAAGTAATGATAAACAAAATGGCGTTTATGGCCGCCATTTTAAATTTTCTGTCAAAAAACTGTGTTTGTTTCAATTTTTGTTCCTTAACATTTCCTGAATTTTGCCATCTGGTCGAGTTACAAACATTCTAGATTTTTTGGCCCCTTTACACGTTCTTAAGCAAATATCTCCCTTCTGACGCCCTTAAGGGCAAAATGTCCCTCTCAGGTTTTTAAAGAAAATTAATTTCCCTACAATTTACGTCCCTTAACATTTCCCAGAATTTTTCCATGTAACCGAGTTACGGAAGATTGAAATTTCGTAAGTAGACATTATGTATACTTTATGATCACTAAACACTCCTAACCAAATATCTCCCTTCTGAGGGTTTTAAGGACAAAACATCTCTCTAAAGTTTTCATAGAGAATTAAACTAGCAACATTTTTCACTTAAAGAGTTTTGCTGAATTTTGTCAAGGAAAAATAATACAGAAGGTTGAAATTGTCTCTGGGATCAATTCAGCGTAGTGGCCTCCACTCTCTCCAGATTTAACATTACCTGCTTTAATAAGACTATAGTGATACATCATGCCCTAGATTTTTTCTTCTAACCATCAATCGTTTATTTTTCCTACTTTCAAAGATTTATTATAATTTGACAGGTTTATTTATAAATATTTAGAATTGTCTCGAGTTTGGGGAGCACGAGCGCAATGAGCTGTCGATGAAACATTCCTGATTAGTGTCCGTTTTCAAGCAGTTTATAATTAGGTTAAACTTCCTGTTTTAAGCAACTGCGATACTTAATTTCATGTGGAAATTTCCAAAACAAAACGTAAGGCAATCCACACAATAAACTTCGTTTGTGTTTACTCGGCAAATTTGCTAACGTGCATTAGAATTCTTGTTAATCTGACGTGTGGACAAGAATGCGGACAACACTGCTTAATACCTCCAGAATTAGCCGGTCATTTATAACTGGTTGTGGTACCTTTAATCAAGATTTAAATTTATTACTTTTACTGTCAATCCTTGCAACTTATGATGGATAAGAGCCCAATAGACTAGCTTTGTTAAAGTCAGTTTTATAGCTTTATGGAAAGGATTTTGACAGTTGTCACACTTATACGAATCTAAAGTAAGTTAGAAACAGTTACAACGTCCAAAAGTGCACTCATGGAGCTCTAAAATGTATTTCAACCAAATGAAACTAGTCTTATTGCTTTTCAAGTTGTTTCGTTTATTTCATACCTTTATGGAAGTGAATTTGACACTTTCCAGGTTTAGACCAGACTGAAAAGCATCCGAAACTGACTGCCAACTGTCACAACTGTTAAAACTCCACTCATAAAGCTATAAAACACATTTTACCTAAAACAAACTGATTTTGGTAAATTGTATACATTTATTGTAGCTTTATAGCTCTATGAAAAGGATTTTGACAGTTGACACAATCATACTGACCCAAACAAAGTCATAAATGGCTGCCAAATGCCACTACAGTCAAAATTCTATGAAATGAAGCTATAAAGTGGATTTGATACTGTTTATATTGATTTGAATATATTTTATCAGTGTTTTATAGTTTTATAGCTTTGTGGAAAGGATTTTGACAGTTGTCACATTCAGAATAAACTATAAGTAAGTCAAATGTTATCATCCACATGCCACAAATGTCGAAAATGCACTGATGGAGGTGTAAAATGCATTTAACCTAAGTCAAACAAAATTTACTATTTTTTGTGTATGTGTTCCACTTTTATAGTTTTATGGGGAGGATCTTGACAGTTGTCACATTTATACGAAACTAAACTAAGACAGAAACAAGCCGCCAAACGTTTCAACGGTCAAAATTGCACTCATGGAGATCTAAAATGTATTTAAACCAAATGAAACTGGTCTTAATGCTTTTCAAGTTGTTTCGTTATTTTATACCTTTATGGAATTGAATTTGACACTGTTTATACTGATTTGACTAAATTTTAAAAGTGTCTTATGGAGAGAACAATTTTCGTGTATGTGCTCTACTTTTATAGCTTTATGGAGAGGATTTTGACATTCACATTAAAGCCATAATTAAGAGGTATTAATTATTTTAAAAAAATTTCCAAGCAAAACAAATTCTGAGACATTCAGATTAATCCAAAATTTTCTAAAGCCTAAAATAGATTAAACTTGATTAATTACAATTTCAAACAAAAATGTCCGTTAATTTGAATTTAAAATATATCAGTCAACGCTAGTTATGAGCATTACATGCGTTTTCAATTAATATTTCAGCGTGCATTTTGGTTCTATTTGGATTTGGACACTTTTGTTTACTAAATACTATATTAGTAATGTTTACATTATTAATATTTGCATTTATCCAATATGTGTGATCCACATTAATATTAACAATGTTTCTCAACTTAATTGACATCATTTATATATTATTGTTTTCATAAAAAAATCAGGTAAAAATAATACATTTTTACGTATTATGTTTGCGGTTTGATTGACAGTTGTCATACATTTGACATTGATTTTTCTAAATGTTTTATTAAGAAATTTGACTTTAAATCGTTACCAAGTTTTTAATGTAAATTTAAAATTGGTGGTTGGACTTTTTTTATGACAGTCTAGTATTTTTGACATTTGTCAAACTTGGTGAGTTAATAGTATAAAGCTAGATTGACTTCTGTCACAAATGTGACTTTGATTTATTGATTAGTTTCTGAGACATTTTAATTTAAACCGGATACTTTTGCTAAATAACTGAGTTTGTAATGTAAATTTAAATTTGGTTTCTGGAAGTGGTTTTCTGACAGTTCCGCAGTTTGACAGCTGTCAAATTTGGCCCGTTTATAGTATAAGGCTACATTAACAACTGTCAGATTTACTTTGATTGTTTAAATACTTTCTGAGTTATTTGACAGTTCCTTAAAATATCCGAGTTTTTAACGTAAATTTGAACTTGGTGTAGTTGTCTAGTTACAGCACCGTATTTTGACAACTGTCAAATTTGGTGTGTTTATAGTATAAGACTACACTGACAGTTGTCAGAAATTTGACCTTTATTGTTTAGATACTTTATGAGATATTTCACAATTTTATAAATTTACCGTGTTTTTTATGTAAATTTGAACTTGGTAGTTTGAGGTTTTTTTATGACATTTTAGTAATTTTCTTAACTGTCAATTTTGGTTAATTCATAATATAAAGCTAAATTGACAGCTGTCAAAAATTAGACTTTGACTACTTTGAGAAATTTGACTTTAAATCGGTTAATTTCAGAAAATTGCAAACTGATGTAAAGACGTGAAAACTGACTTGAAAATGTTAAAATTGAATAGAAAACTTGAAAATTGATTTAAAAATTCAGAAATGGACTGTGAAACTTGTAAATTGAATAGACATCTTGAAAATTGATTTAGAAACGTGTCATTTAAGTAAAAAACTTTAAAACTGTCTTGGACACATGAAAATTGACTGGAAAACATAAAATATGGCTTGGAAATGCAAAAATTGACTTAAAAATGTTTGAATTGAATGAGAAGTTTGAAACTGATTTGAAAACTTGAAAATGTACTTATTAGCAATTCAAAAATGGACTATGAAACTTGTAAACTGACTTGGAAACATAAAAATTGACTGGAAAACTTAAAAATTGATTTCGAAATGTGAAATTTTTTGTGAAACTTGAAAACTGACTTGGAAACTTAAAAATTGACTGAAAAAATTAAAAAATACCTGAAACTAATTTGTTTATCTATTCTATCTAATATTGACATTTTAAAGTCAATTTTTACATTTTTAAGTCAATTTTCAAGTTTTTGTTTGTCAGTTTTTAAGCCAATTTTCATATATTTACATTATCAAAAATTTTTAAGTTTCCCAATTAATTGTCTTGGTAAAAACCAAAAAAATACTGTCAGAAATTTGAAAATTAGCTTGTCAAGTCAATTCTCAATTTCTAAGAATTTTTTTAAAGTTTTTGGATCATTTTTAACTTTCTCAAGTTTGTAAGGTTAATTTTAATATTTCTAAGTGAAAAACGAGTTTTTAATGTAAATTTAAAATTGGTGGTTGGACGTTTTTTATGACAGTCTAGTATTTTTGACATTTGTCAAACTTGTTGAGTTAATAGTATAAAGCTAAATTGACAGCTGTCAAAAATTAGACCTTGACTACCTTGCGAAATTTGACTTTAAATCCGTTATTTTCAGAAAATTGCAAACTGATTTAAAAACGTGAAAACTGACTTGAAAATGTAAAAATTGAATAGAATACTTGAAAATTTACTTAAAAATTCAGAAATGGACTGTGAAACTTGTAAATTGAATAGACATCTTGAAAATTGATTTAGAAACGTGTCATTTAAGTAAAAAACTTAAAAACTGTCTTGGACACATGAAAATTGACTGGAAAACATAAAATATGGCTTGGAAATGCAAAAATTGACTTAAAAATGTTTGAATTGAATGAGAAGTTTGAAACTGATTTGAAAACTTGAAAATGTACTTATTAGCAATTCAAAAATGGACTATGAAACTTGTAAACTGACTTGGAAACATAAAAATTGACTGGAAAACTTAAAAATTGATTTCGAAATGTGAAATTTTTTGTGAAACTTGAAAACTGACTTGGAAACTTAAAAATTGACTGAAAAAATTAAAAAATACCTGAAACTAATTTTTTTTATCTATTCTATCTAATATTGACATTTTAAAGTCAATATTTTCAAGTTTTTCTTTGTCAGTTTCTAAGCCAATTTTCATATATTTACATTATCAAAAATTTTAAAAAGTTTCCCAATTAATTGTCGAAAAACTTGAACTTGTACTTGAAAATTGATTTAAAAAAACTTTGAAAATTGATTTAGAAACATATCATTTAATTAAAAAACTTGAAAACTGACTTGGACACATGCAAATTGACTGGAAAACATAAAATATGGCTTGGAAATGCAAAAATTGACTTAAAAATGTTTGGATTGAATGAGTAGTTTGAAAATTGACGTAGAAAATTGTAAACTGATTTGAAAACGTGAAAACTGACTTGACACATGTAAAAATTACATAGAATACCTGAAAATTCCCTTTTAACATGAAAACTTGAAAATGTACTTATTAACAATTCAAAAATGCACTATGAAACTTGTAAATTGACTTGGAAACATAAAAATTGACTGGAAAACTTAAAATAATATTTCAAAATGTGAAATTTTTTTAGAAACTTGAAAATTGACTTTGATACTTAAAAATTGACTGGAAAATTTTTAAAAAACTTAAAACTAAAATTTTGATCTATTTTATCTAATATTGACATTTTGAAGTCAATTTTTACATTTTTAAGTTTTTTTTGACAGTTTTTAAGCCAAATTTCATATATTTACATTATCAAAAATTTTTAAGTTTCCCAATTAATTGTCTTTGTAAAAACCAAAAAAATACTGTCAGCAATTTGAAAATTAGCTTGTCAAGTCAATTCTCAATTTCTAAGAATTTTTTTAAAGTTTTTGGATCATTTTTAACTTTCTCAAGTTTGTAGGTTAATTTTAATATTTCTAAGTTGAAAACGAGTTTTTAATGTAAATTTAAAATTGGTGGTTGGACGTTTTTTATGACAGTCTAGTATTTTTGACATTTGTCAAACTTGTTGAATTAATAGTTTAAAGCTAAATTGACAGCTGTCACAAATTAGACCTTGACTACCTATAAATTTGACTTTAAATCCGTTACTTTCAGAAAATTGCAAACTGATTTAAAGACGTGAAAACTGACTTGAAATTGTAAAAATTGAATAGAATACTTGAAAATTGATTTAAAAAAACTTTGAAAATAGATTTAGAAACATGTCATTTGATTAAAAAACTTGAAAACTGACTTGGAAACATGCAAATTGACTGGAAAACATAAAATATGGCTTGGAAATGCAAAAATTGACTTAAAAATGTTTGAATTAAATGAGTAGTTTGAAAATTGACGTAGAAAATTGTAAACTGATTTGAAAACGCGAAAAGTGACTTAAAAATGTAAAAATTACATAGAATACCCTTGTTAGAAAATTCCCTTGTTTTAACATGAAAACTTGAAAATGTACTTATTAACAATTCAAAAATGGACTATGAAACTTGTAAACTGACTTGGAAACATAAAAATTGACTGGAAAACTTAAAAATTGACTGGAAAAAATTAAAAACCCTTAAAACTAAAATTTGTATCTATTTTATCTAATATTGACATTTTGAAGTCAATTTTTACATTTTTAAGTCAATTTTTAAGTTTTTTTTTACAATTTTTAAGCCAATTTTCATATATTTACATTATCAAAAATTTTTAAGTTTCCCAATTAATTGTCTCAAAATTTGATCAGTTTTTGGATCATTTTTAACTTTTTTAAGTTTGTACTGTTTCGAAGTTAAAAACAAGTTTTTAATGTAAATTTTAGTTTGGTAATTGCTGGTTCTAGCTCTTATGACAATTTTGTATTTTTGACAACTGTCCAAGTTTATATGCTAGACTGACAGCTGTCTAAAACATTGCCATTAATTTGACAATTCCACAAAATAACCGAATTTTTCATGTGAATTGTGTTTAGGAAAGTGTCTTGTGACGGTACTGTAGTTTGACAACTGTCGCACTTGGGCTAGATTGACAGCTGTCAGAAGTTTAACCTTGAATTGTCACTGTCTGATAAATTTGGATTTGATACAAGGAATTACCGAGAGTTTTTAATGTAAATTTGAACTTGACTGCTGTCGTTAGACAACTGTCAAATTTGTTTCGTTAATGGTATAATAATAGATTGACAGCTGTCAGAGTCAGCAATTTGACTTTGATTACTTCGATACTTTCTACAAAATTTTGACATGTTGTTTGTCAGTTGTCAAATTCGGTATGTTTATAGTATAAAACTATATTGTGTGTAGGCAAGTGTTAAATTTAATGAGTTTATAGTAAAATGCCAAATTGACATCTGCCAAAAATTTGACCTAGAAGAGTGAGGTTATTTGTACAAATTTGACTTTAAACAGTTTTTAATGTAAATTTTGCTTGGCGGCTGGAGGTTGTCTTGTGACAGTACTGTAGTTTGACAACTGTCAAATTAAGAATTTTTTTGGTATAATGATTGATTGACAACTGTCAGAAATTTGATTTTTTATTTGCTAGCTAATTTCCGAGAAATTTGTTTATTGACTGGTGGAGGTTGTACCGTAATTTGACAGCTGTCAAATTTGAATTGTTTATACTACAAGGTTACACTGACAGCTGTATAGTCTAATGATAAATTGGCATTTGTCAGAAATTTGACATTGACTTTCTGAAAAATTTGACGTTGAACCGGACACTTTTAAAACTTGTCAAAATAGTTAGTTTGACAAGTGTCAAATTCTGTTCACTTATTAGTAGAAACTCAGGTTGACACATGTCAAAAATTTAAACTTATACATACTTTGTGAGACATTTTTACTTTGAAACGGACACTTTAATGTAAATTTTAGTTCTAATGACAGTTTTGTATATTTGACAACTGTCAAATTTGCTGAGTTTATAGTAAAGGCTAGACTGACAGCTGTCCAAAACTTGTCATTAATTATTTGGATACTTTTAGAGATATTTAAAATTTTCACAAAATGACCGAATTTTTAATATAACTTTGAACTTGTTGGTTGGAGGTTGTTTTGCGACCGGGGCGTAAGTTGACAGCTGTCAAATTTGGAGACTTTGTAGGCTAGATTGACAGCTATCAGAAATTTGACCTTTATTTCTCAAAAATTGTCTGATCAATAGTCAACCTAGTGGTTGGTAAAAAAGTGGTCTAGAAGACCTGCTTTAAACTCCAGTACATCGTTTTAACTTTGATGACTTATGACAGCTGTCAAAATTGACATTTTGACATATTGTGAATGGAAAAACATAGACTTTGTATGTTTTAGAATGACTTGAAGGTAAAGGGAAAGGAAATACTAAAAACTGTTTTAAATAGTTTTCGATGTTAAACATAATTATAAAAATAATTTCGCTTGGTCAATAAACTCTTATTTTATTTTTGTACCGCAAACCTGACGACAATCTAAAATCCGATGACGTCAACAAAAAAAAACTGGATACATTTCTGCATCACTATTATTTGATTCGCAATCTAACCGCAATGAAATCCAGAAATAACTTTTATAGTTCGATGGTCAATGGAGCTATAAATATACGGTTGTACGTGCCGGCTTGATTATTGAAGAATTGGTTCAGCAAATTTGTTTTCAAAGTTGCTATTTGCATAAAAATGGGCACTTCAATCCCTCGTAAATCGGCTACATGGCAATATTCGGGAAAATTTTAAGGAACAAAAATTGTAGAGAATTTAATTTTATTCAAAAACCTAAAAGAGACATTTTGCCCTGAAGAGTCTCAGAAAGGAGATATTTGCTTAGGAATGTTAAGTGAGCGCAAAATGTCTGAATGTCTACTGACGGAATTTTAATCTCCCGTAACTCGGCCACATGGCAAAATTCGGAGAAATATTTCCTTCAAAATCGTCAGAATCGTTTGTCTCTGGTCTAATCTACCGAAAATTTCCTTTAAAATGAGGTTCAACATGAATTTTTGACGGAAAATTCAAAATGGCGTCTGCAGCCGCCATTTTGTTTGTTTATTTTCTGATCTACAAGAAATTTCCTTTAAAATGAGATTCAACATGGATTTGTGACAGATAATTAGCGTCTGCAGCCGTCATTTTGTTTGACAGAAAAGTCAAATTGGCAGCCTGGAACTCCATTTTGTTCGTTTTTTCATCTAATTGTCTTCAGATTGTTAAAATTAGTGAGACAAACGTTACACTATCTATGGATTGTCAAAATTTGTTATTGGAAGCCTTCTTACTGTTTTGAAGCTTTCTTATTGTCGGTGGATTGTCAAAATTGAATTCAGAACCTTCGTTATTGTCTTTTTGTTTTCAGATAATAAAAAATTAACTTTGGGAGCTTCATTACTGCCGAAAAGCTTTGTTATTGTCTTCAGATAGTCAAAATTAACTAGTAAGCTTCATTACTGTCTTGAAGTTGTTTTAATGTCTTCAGATTGTCAAAATTAATTTGGTAAGCAACACTACTGTCTTAAAATTCTCTTTTTGTCGTTAATTTGTCAAAAATTGATGTTGTATGCTTTATTACTACTCAGAAGCTTTTTTGTTTTCTTCAGATTGTTAAAATTAATATTGTAAGCTGCATTACTGTCTTAAAATTGTCTTAAAGTCGTTAAGTTGTCAAAAATTTACTTTGTAAGCTTCATTACTGTCCTGAAGTTGTCTTATTGTTTTCAGATTGTCAAAAATTCACTCTGTGAGCTTCATTACTGTCTAGAATTCATCTGATTGTCTTTAGTTTGTTAAAATTAGTGCAACAAACGTTACACTATCTATGAATTGTCAAAATTTGTTATTGGAAGCCGTCTTACTGTTTTGAAGCTTTGTTATTGTCGGTGGATTGTCAAAATTGAATTCAGAAGCTTCCTTATTGTCTTTTTATTTTCAGATAATAAAAAATTGAGTCTGTGAGCTTCATTACTGCCTAAAAGCTTTGTTATTGTCTTCAGATAGTCAAAATTAACTTAGTAAGCTTCATTACTGTCTTGAAGTTGTTTTAATGTCTTGAGATTGTCAAAATTAATTTGGTAAGCAACACTACTGTCTTAAAATTCTCTTTTTGTCGTTAAATTGTCAAAAACTGATGTTGTGACCTTTATCACTACTCAGAAGCTTTCTTGTTTTCTTCAGATTGTTAAAATTAATATTGTAAGCTGCATTACTGTCTTAAAATTGTCTGAACGTCGTTAAATTGTCAAAAATATACTTTGTAAGCTTCATTACTCTTCTGAAGGTGTTTTATTGTATTCAGATTGTCAAAAATTGACTCTGTGAGCTTCATTACTGTCCAGAATTCATCTGATTGTCTTCAGTTTGTTAAAATTAGTGAGACAAACGTTACACTATCTATGAATTGTCAAAATTTGTTATTGGAAGCCTTCTTACTGTTTTGAAGCTTTCTTATTGTCGGCAGACTGTCAAAATTCAATTCATAATCTTCATTATTGTCTTATTGTTTTCAGATTGTCAAAAATTGACTCTGTGAGCTTCATTACTGTCCAGAATTCATCGGAATGTCTTCAGATTGTTAAAATTAGTGCGACAAACGTTACACTATCTCTAGATTGTCAACATTTATTATTGGAAGCCTTCTTAGTGTCTTGAAGCTTTCTTATTGTCGGTGGATTGTCAAAATTGAATTCAGAAGCTTCGTTATTGTCTTTTTATTTTCAGATAATAAAAAATTGAGTCTGTGAGCTTCATTACTGCCGAAAAGCTTTGTTATTGTCTTCAGATAGTCAAAATTAACTTAGTAAGCTTCATTACTGTCTTGAAGTTGTTTTATTGTCTTCAGATTGTAGAAATTAACTTGGTAAGCTACACTACTGTCTTAAAATTCTCCTTTTTGTCGTTAATTTGTCAAAAATTGATGTTGTAAGCTTTATTACTACTCAGAAGCTTTTTTGTTTTCTTCAGATTGTTAAAATTAATATTGTAAGCTGCATTACTGTCTTAAAATTGTCTTAATGTCGCTAAATAGTCAAAGATTTACTTTGTAAACTTTATTACTGCCCTGAAGTTGTCTTAGTGTTTTCAGATTGTCAAAAATTCACTCTGTGAGCTTCATTACTGTCCAGAATTCATCTGATTGTCTTCAGTTTGTTAAAATTAGTGAGACAAACGTTACACTATCTATGAATTGTCAAAATTTGTTATTGGAAGCCTTCTTACTGTTTTGAAGCTTTCTTATTGTCGGCGGTTTGACAAAATTCAATTCATAAGCTTCATTATTGTCTTTTTGTTTGCAGACAATAAAAAAATGACTCTGTTAGCTTCATTACTGCCCAAAAGCTTTGTTATTGTCTTCAGATATTCAAAATTAACTTAGTAAGCTTCATTACTGTCTTTTTGTAGTCTGATTGTTAAGACTTACTTTAGTTTATAAAGTACTGTCTTGAAGTTTTGAATTGACTATTTTAATAGTAAAATTTGACTGTTAACTGATGAAATTGACTATTTTAATAATGAAATCTGACAGTCGAAACGATAATACTCAATAATTTACTATACAAATTTGACAACTTAAATGGTAAAATGATGTTTTCCAGAACCCATAATTCGTTGTTACACAATATTTTCAAATACGGAAAAAATCATATAATTGCATATTCTAGTCTGTGACGTAGCTAGTGACGTAATTCTCCCCACCAAAAGTGATCCAATGGATTTAAATCTGGAAAGCGTGGCTGCCAATACGCTGAATTGATTTCCAATTACCATAAAATCAGAATTTTGTCAGAAAAAGTAATTTTTAACTTTAATGAGAGTTTAATTTGAATCATTACGAACAAAATCGAAATACATAAAATAATTATTAATTCGAAAATTATGGTTATTTTTACAGGATGCAGCCGTATAAAGCGAGTTGAACGTGCGTACGAATCCCAACTTACAAAAACGGAAGTTCGAATGGCTTTTCAAGTCACGTTCTATTGAAATTTTCGAGATTCGTTGACCGTTCGTTAAAAGTCAGGCCCCAAAGACAATGGATCTTGGTGAGTATACTATTTTCAAGATTTCAACCACCCCAGTGGGTGTTATTGACCAGATGTTAGAGCATTTTTGCGTTGTCCATCTTTTCAACATTTTCGCTTAGTCGAAATAGAATTGTTTAAAAAAAGAAGTGTTGTCAATTTTTGTCTTGTAACTCCTTAAGGAGGCTTTTAAATGCAAAAAGACTTTAATACAATCTTGTAGAGGATGAATTTTTTTCCAACTTTCCTTATTTACACTTTTTTGTTGCTTCTGAAATAACGGAGCTACGCTCAGATGAAATCAAGTTATTTCAAAAAAAGCAGTTTGGTTGCTATTAGCGCCCTCTGGCGGCCATGTTTGAGGGAACAAAAATATGAAAAAATTCTGGAAAAAACTCAAACCACCCTTAAAAAATCTCAAAAAAAATTAAATAAAAAAAATATCATAGAAAAATTGTTACAAATCCATAAAACTCAATTTCAAATTTGTGGAATTAATCAAAACGCCACAGGAACTTATAATGTAAACAACAAAAAATAATGCATATTATTGACATCACATTCTAGTAGTGTAAAATTAGCATATTATCGTCGTTTTACGATTTTTTTCCCACTATTGTCTCGCAAATTTGTATGCATTTGATAAGATCCAACATAAATATTAATTTGTCATTTTTGTATTGATGGAATACGACAACGCTTTTCTCCCGCGGACTGTACCGAATTTTTTCGTGTAAGTTATTAGATTGCAAATTTAATAACGATTCCAAAAATGTGCTTAAAAATGTGATTCGGTCACTATAAGTGGGTTTTACAGTCGATTTTATCGCAGACTGTCCTTTTAAACCGTCATTTTTGCAGTTCAAACTTTGACAACGCTTTTCTCACGGACTGTACCGAATTTTGGTGTGTTTTTTAAGTTATTAGATAGGAAATTTATTGAGGATTCAAAAAATGTGCTTAAAAATGTGATTCGGTCAATACAAATAGGTTTTACAGGCGATTTTATCGCAGACTGTCCTTTTAAACCGTCATTTTTGCAGTTCAAATTTTGACAACGCTTTTCTCACGGACTGTACCGAATTTTGGTGTGTTTTTTAAGTTATTAGATAGGAAATTTATTGAGGATTCAAAAAATGTGCTTAAAAATGTGATTCGGTCAATACAAATAGGTTTTACAGGCGATTTTATTGCAGACTGTCCTTTTAAACCGTCATTTTTGCAGTTCAAATTTTGACAATGCTTTTCTCACGGACTGTACCGAATTTTGGTGTGTTTTTTTAAGTTATTAGATAGGAAATTTAATAAGGATTCCAAAAATATGCTTAAAAAGGTGATTCGGTCAATAGAAATAGGTTTTACAGGCGATTTTATCGCAGACTGTCCTTTTAAACCGTCATTTTTGCAGTTCAAATTTTGACAACGCTTTTCTTACGGACTGTACCGAATTTTGGTGTGTTTTTTTAAGTTATTAGATAGGAAATTTAATGAGGATTCCAAAAATGTGCTTAAAAATGTGATTCGGTCAAAAACAATTAGGTTTTACAGGCGATTTTATCGCAGACTGTCCTTTTAAACCGTCATTTTTGCAGTTCAAATTTTGACAACGCTTTTCTCACGGACTGTACCGAATTTTGGTGTTTTTTTAAGTTATTAGATAAGAAATTTATTGAGGATTCAAAAAATATGCTTAAAAATGTGATTCGGTCAATACAAATAGGTTTTAAAGGCGATTTTATCGCAGACTGTCCCTGTAAACCGTCATTTTTGCAGTTCAAATTTTGACAACGCTTTTCTCACGGACTGTACCGAATTTTGGTGTGTTTTTTTAAGTTATTAGATAGGAAATTTAATGAGGATTCCAAAAATGTGCTTAAAAATGTGATTCGGTCAATACAAGTAGATTTTACAGGCGACTTTATCGCAGACTGTCCTTTTAAACCGTCATTTTTGCAGTTCAAATTTTGACAATGTTTTTCTCCCTGACTGTACCGAATTTTGGTGTGTTTTTTAAGTTATTAGATAGGAAATTTAATAAGAATTCCAAAAATATGCTTTAAAAAGGTGATTCGGTTTTACAGGCGATTTTATCGCAGACTGTCCTTTTAAACCGTCATTTTTGCAGTTCAAGTTTTGACAACGCTTTTCTCACGGACTGTACCGAATTTTGGTGTGTTTTTTAAGTTATTAGATAGGAAATTTATTGGGGATTCAAAAAATGTGCTTAAAAATGTGATTCGGTCAATACAAATAGGTTTTACAGGCGATTTTATCGCAGATTGTCCTTTTAAACCGTCATTTTTGCAGTTCAAATTTTGACAACGCTTTTCTCACGGACTGTACCGAATTTTGGTGTGTTTTTTTAAGTTATTAGATAGGAAATTTAATGAGGATTCCAAAAATGTGCTTAAAAATGTGATTCGGTCAATACAAGTAGATTTTACAGGCGACTTTATCGCAGACTGTCCTTTTAAACCGTCATTTTTGCAGTTCAAATTTTGACAACGCTTTTCTCACGGACTGTACCGAATTTTGGTGTGTTTTTCTAAGTTATTAGATAGAAAATTTTTTGTGGACTCCAAAAATGTGCTTAAAAATGTGATTCGGTCAATACAAATAGGTTTTACACGCGATTTTATCGCAGATTGTCCTTTTAAACCGTCATTTTTGCAGTTCAAATTTTGACAACGCTTTTCTCACAGACTGTACCGAATTTTGGTGTGTTTTTTTAAGTTATTAGATAGAAAATTTATTGAGGATTCCAAAAATGTGCTTAAAAATGTGATTCGGTCAATACAAGTAGATTTTACAGGCGACTTTATCGCAGACTGTCCTTTTAAACCGTCATTTTTGCAGTTCAAATTTTGACAATGCTTTTCTCACGGACGGTACCGAATTTTGGTGTGTTTTTTTAAGTTATTAGATAGAAAATTTATTGAGGATTCCAAAAATTTGCTTAAAAATGTGATTCGGTCAATACAAATAGGTTTTACAGGCGATTTTATCGCAGATTGTCCTTTTAAACCGTCATTTTTGCAGTTCAAATTTTGACAACGCTTTTCTCACGGACTGTACCGAATTTTGGTGTGTTTTTCTAAGTTATTAGATAGAACATTTTTTGTGGACTCCAAAAATGTGCTTAAAAATGTGATTCGGTCAAAAACAATTAGGTTTTACAGGCGATTTTATCGCAGATTGTCCTGTTAAACCCTCATTTTTGCAGTTCAAATTTTGACAACGCTTTTCTCACGGACTGTACCGAATTTTGGTGTTTTTTTAAGTTATTAGATAAGAAATTTATTGAGGATTCCAAAAATATGCTTAAAAAGGTGATTCGGTCAATAGAAATAGGTTTTACAGGCGATTTTATCGCAGATTGTCCTTTTAAACCGTCATTTTTGCAGTTCAAATTTTGACAACGCTTTTCTCCCTGACTGTACCGAATTTTGGTGTGTTTTTTTAAGTTATTAGATAGGAAATTTAATAAGGATTCCAAAAATATGCTTAAAAATGTGATTCGGTCAATACAAATAGGTTTTACAGGCGTTTTTATCGCAGACTGTCCTTTTAAACCGTCATTTTTGCAGTTCAAATTTTGACAACGCTTTTCTCCCTGACTGTACCGAATTTTGGTGTGTTTTTTAAGTTATTAGATAGGAAATTTAATGAGGATTCCAAAAATGTGCTTAAAGTTGTGATTTGGTTACTACAAGTGAGTTTTGCAGAGGATTTTGTAGCCGTAGTGCTATGAAAATATTCAAACTTTTAATAACATCTGCATTATAATATTTATAGATTTTTGGTAATGTTTTTGACAGTTGTGACGTCAGAATCCGTATGTCAAGTATCTTAGGGTCACGTGACTGCTGTCATAACTGTGAAAGCTTGCAACAGTGAAGCCGTAGAACTATGAAAATATCAAAGTTTTAATAACATATGGATGATTAAAGGCAGAATACATTTATAGCTTAATGGTGGTGTTTTTGACAGTTGTGACGTGATAGTCAGTATGTCAGGTGTCTTGGAGTCACGTGGTTGCTGTCATAACTGTGATAGTTAGCCTCAATGAGGCCGTCGAACTATAAAATGATCAAAGTTTTAATAACATCTAAATGAAAAAAGACAAAACTTTGGGTAGCTTTATGAGAGTGTTTTTGACAGTTGTGACGTAATAATCACTTTCAAGTGTCTTAGGGTCACGTGACTATTGTCACAATCTTGACAGTTTGTCTCAGTCAGGACGTGGAGCTCTAAAGTGTCAAGGATTTAATATCTTCTGATTGATCAAAGTCATAATGATTTTTTTAGCTTCATAGTAGCGTTTTTGACAGTTGTGACGTGATAATCAGTATGTCAAGTGTCTTAGGGTCATGTGACTGCTGTAATAACTTTGAAAGTTTGCCTCACGTGGAGCTATAAAGTGTCAAGGTTTTAATATATTCTGATTGATCAAAGGCATAATGTATTTTACAGTATTATGGAAGTGTTTTTGACAGTTCTGAGCGGATAATCAGTATGTCAGGTGTCTGACGGTCACGTGACTGTTGTCACAACTTTGACCATTTGCCTCAGTCAGGAAGTAGAGCTCTAAAGTGTCAAGGTTTTAATATCTTCTGATTGATCAAAGGCATAATGTTTTTTATAGCTTCATAGTAGCGTTTTTGACAGTTGTGACGTGATAATCAGTATGTCAAGCGTCTGACGGTCACGTGACTGCTGTCATAACCGTAAAAGTTTGTCAAGGCTGTTTCTAAAACTATAATAAGATACAACAGAGAACAAAAACGATTGGGTGTCTCCTTTTCTGGTTAAGATTTGTATACAAATAAATATTTTCGTCCACACTCAAACACCTAAAAATGTATCGCTATCGCAGTCACATCTATAGTAAATGTATGAATAAAAGATGAGGCGATGTGGTTTGAAAAAAAAAATTCTGATTTAAGAGGCCTTAATGGAAAAAGCATCAAGACAAGGCGACGATTTGCATTCATTCAATGTCTCTAACGACCTAAACTTGAGATGTTAATAAATTTAAATAATATAAATATTAAAAATTATGATAATAAAGTGTCAAGGGAGTTTTTGGTTTGCTCTTGGTATTAGAAATTCATAAAAATAAAACAAGTCAAAAAAAAAAATAATAAAAATTATATTAAAAAACAAATAATTAATTATTAATTAATAAATAATTTTATAGTTAAATGATTATTTATGGTTAAAAAAACTTATTGGGGAGTTACTCATCATTTTAAAGAAAACGCCCTGTAGATGGTTTCCTCGTGATTATTATCAGATTATTAACAAAGAAAAGGTGTCACCAATATCATATAATTAAATACGAAGCAACAAAAATGAATCTAAAAGATATACGCATCAAACTATACAGGGTGTTCAACGACAATCGATTGAAATTAGAAAAAATACAAAATATCCATAATAATTTAAATTCGTAACGATAAATCGTTTTTAATTTTAGTTAATAAGGATTTTTGAAACAACATTTTTTATGCATACAGAGTGACCCAAAAAAAAGTTATAATACCTACCAAAGCCAACTTTTTTTAAGTAGTACCCCCTTTTTTGTAATTTTATTCAGTTTTCTACAAAAATCTGATCATATTTTGTGTAACTCACCCTATCTTAAACAGTTTGTCAGAAAAAAACACAAATAAAAGTATACGGGGTGTCCAAAAAAAATCAGTCAAGTTTGGAAATTACGCTCTGCCAGCTATGATCGCGTTTACTTGGTTTAAAGTGGCTGTAAACCTAGTCAACTTGAAGCAGAAAGTCATTTTGTTCTTCCGTAGCTCTAATCGTTTCCGAGATATTTACTTATTATTAACTGGCAGAATTTACCTGTTTTTTTTTTTTGTTTTTTGGACACCCTGTATATGTTTAACCGTTTTGCGATTAGTACGAGGTGAAACATTATTTCACAATGTATATGCTTCATACTGTCGTTAAAATCTCAAAAATGGCAGAGATACGGAATTTTCAAAATTTTTGTGCAATTTCGAAAAAAAGCAATATCTCGGAAACGGTTAGGGTTACGAAAATTTTGTAAGATACTAAAAATATTTAAAATTACTTTCTGCACCCAGTGGATTAGGTTTATACCCACTTAAAACCAAGTTAAATATTTAACTTTTTTGAACACCTTGTATATGTTCAATCGTAGTTGTCAAAACACATAGTTATTTTATCGCAAAATCCTTATTGCCCTAGATTCAGTAAAACCTGTATTTTTGCAATTTCGACAGCTTGTAATTTGGTTATTTTGACAGGTATCGAGGTAGATTTCATATCAAATTGAAACCCAGAGTTTCCTCTTTAAAATAACCTACAGTGTTTCTGGAATAGTTGTCAAACAACGTGGTTATTCTATCCCATAACCCCAATTGTACTAAATTTAGTCAAACCCGTACTTTGAATTTTTGACAGCTTGTAACTCGGTTATTTTGACAGTTATCGAGGTAGTTTTTTTCTATCAAACTGTAGCCCAGAGTTTCTTCTTTAAAATGGTCTACAGTGTTTCTGGAATAGCTGTCAAACAACACAGTATGTTTAACACAAATTTTCAATTGCCAAATTGAGTCAAATCTGTAATTTTGCAATTTTGACAACTTGTAACTCAATTATTTTGACAGCTATTGATGAACTTTTTTACAGTAAATTGTAGCCTTAAGTTTCCTCTTTAAAATCATCATTAGTTTTTTTGGAATAGTTGTCAAACAACACAGTTAGTTTATCGCGAATTCCTAATTGCATTAAATTCAGTGAAACCTGAATTATTGCAATTTTGACAGCTTGTAATTTGGGTATTTTGACAGGTATCGAGGTAGATTTCATATGAAATTAAAGCCCAGAGTTTCCTCTTTAAAATGAGCGACAGCGTTTCTAGAATAGCTGTCAAACAACACAGTAATTTTAACACAAATTTTCAATTGCCAAATTGAGTCATATCTGTAATTTTGCAATTTTGACAGCTTGTAACTCAATTATTTTGACAGCTATTGATGAACTTTTTTACAGTAAATTGTAGCCTTAAGTTTCCTTTTTAAAATCATCATTAGTTTTTTTTTGGAATAGCTGTCAAACCACAGTAATTTTAAAACAAATTTTCAATTGCCAAATTGAGTCAAATCTGTAATTTTGCAATTTTGACAGCTTGTAACTCAATTATTTTGACAGCTATTGATGAACTTTTTTACAGTAAATTGTAGCCTTAAGTTTCCTTTTTAAAATCATCATTAGTTTTTTTTTGGAATAGCTGTCAAACCACAGTAATTTTAAAACAAATTTTCAATTGCCAAATTGAGTCAAATCTGTAATTTTGCAATTTTGACAGCTTGTAACTCAATTATTTTGACAGTTATCGAGGTAGTTCTTTATATCAAATTGTAGCCCTGAGTTTTCTCTTTTAAATAACCTACAGTGTCTCTGAAATAGTCGTCAAACAACGTGGTTATTTTATCCCATAACCTCAATTGTACTAAATTTAGTCAAACCCGTACTTTGAATTTTTGACAGCTTGTAACTCGGTTATTTTGACAGTTATCGAGGTAGTTTTTTTCTATCAAATTGAAGCCCAGAGTTTCCTCTTTAAAATGACGTACAGTCTTTCTGGAATATTTGTCAAACAACGTGGTTATTTTATTACATAACCCCAAGCTATGTCCCAATACCCAATTTAGTCAAACCTGTTCTTTGCAATTTTGACAGCTTATAACTCGGTTATTTTGGCAGTTATCCAGGTATTTTTTTATATCAAATTTTAGCCCAGAGTTTCCTCTTTAAAACGATATACAGTATTTCTGGAATAGTTTCCAAACAACAGTTATTTTATCGCAAATTCCTCATTGCACTAAATTCAGTGAAACATAAATTTTTGCAACTTTGACAGCTTGTAACTCGGTTATTCTGGCAGTTATCCAGGTAGTTTTTTATATCAAATTGTAGCCCAGAGTTTCCTCTTTAAAACGATATACAGTGTTTCTGGAATAGTTTCCAAACAACACAGTTATTTTATCGCAAATTCCTCATTGCACTAAATTCAGTGAAGCATAAATTTTTGCAACTTTGACAGCTTGTAACTCGGTTATTTTGGCAGTTATCCAGGTATTTTTTTATATCAAATTTTAGCCCAGAGTTTCCTCTTTAAAACGATCTACAGTGTTTCTGGAATAGTTTCCAAACAACACAGTTATTTTATCGCAAATTCCTCATTGCACTAAATTCAGTGAAGCATAAATTTTTGCAACTTTGACAGCTTGTAACTCGGTTATTTTGGCAGTTATCCAGGAACTTTTTACACCAAATTGTAGCCCAGAGTTTCCTCTTTAAAATGTTCTACAGTGTTTCTGGAATAGTTTCCAAATAACACAGTGATTTTATCGCAAATTCCTCATTGCACTAAATTTAGTGAAACCTAGCTGTATTTTTGCAAATTTGACAGCTTGTAACTCGGTTATTCTGGCAGTTATCCAGGTATTTTTTTATATCAAATTTTAGCCCAGAGTTTCCTCTTTAAAACGATCTACAGTGTTTCTGGAATAGTTTCCAAACAACACAGTTATTTTATCGCAAATTCCTCATTGCACTAAATTCAGTGAAGCATAAATTTTTGCAACTTTGACAGCTTGTAACTCGGTTATTTTGGCAGTTATCCAGGAACTTTTTACACCAAATTGTAGCCCAGAGTTTCCTCTTTAAAATGTTCTACAGTGTTTCTGGAATAGTTTCCAAATAACACAGTGATTTTATCGCAAATTCCTCATTGCACTAAATTTAGTGAAACCTAGCTGTATTTTTGCAAATTTGACAGCTTGTAACTCGGTTATTCTGGCAGTTATCCAGGTATTTTTTTATATCAAATTTTAGCCCAGAGTTTCCTCTTTAAAACGATCTACAGTGTTTCTGGAATAGTTTCCAAACAACACAGTTATTTTATCGCAAATTCCTCATTGCACTAAATTCAGTGAAACATAAATTTTTGCAACTTTGACAGCTTGTAACTCGGTTATTCTGGCAGTTATCCAGGTAGTTTTTTATATCAAATTGTAGCCCAGAGTTTCCTCTTTAAAACGATATACAGTGTTTCTGGAATAGTTTCCAAACAACACAGTTATTTTATCGCAAATTCCTCATTGCACTAAATTCAGTGAAACATAAATTTTTGCAACTTTGACAGCTTGTAACTCGGTTATTTTGGCAGTTATCCAGGTAGTTTTTTATATCAAATTGTAGCCCAGAGTTTCCTCTTTAAAACGATCTACAGTGTTTCTGGAATAGTTTCCAAACAACACAGTTATTTTATCGCAAATTCCTCATTGCACTAAATTCAGTGAAACATAAATTTTTGCAACTTTGACAGCTTGTAACTCGGTTATTCTGGCAGTTATCCAGGTATTTTTTTATATCAAATTGTAGCCCAGAGTTTCCTCTTTAAAACGATATACAGTGTTTCTGGAATAGTTTCCAAACAACACAGTTATTTTATCGCAAATTCCTCATTGCACTAAATTCAGTGAAACATAAATTTTTGCAACTTTGACAGCTTGTAACTCGGTTATTCTGGCAGTTATCCAGGTATTTTTTTATATCAAATTGTAGCCCAGAGTTTCCTCTTTAAAACGATATACAGTGTTTCTGGAATAGTTTCCAAACAACACAGTTATTTTATCGCAAATTCCTCATTGCACTAAATTCAGTGAAACCTAAATTTTTGCAACTTTGACAGCTTGTAACTCGGTTATTTTGGCAGTTATCCAGGTAGTTTTTTATATCAAATTGTAGCACAGAGTTTCCTCTTTAAAACGATATACAGTGTTTCTGGAATAGTTTCCAAACAACACAGTTATTTTATCGCAAATTCCTCATTGCACTAAATTCAGTGAAACATAAATTTTTGCAACTTTGACAGCTTGTAACTCGGTTATTTTGGCAGTTATCCAGGTAGTTTTTTATATCAAATTGTAGCCCAGAGTTTCCTCTTTAAAACGATCTACAGTGTTTCTGGAATAGTTTCCAAACAACACAGTTATTTTATCGCAAATTCCTCATTGCACTAAATTCAGTGAAACATAAATTTTTGCAACTTTGACAGCTTGTAACTCGGTTATTCTGGCAGTTATCCAGGTAGCTTTTTATATCAAATTGTAGCCCAGAGTTTCCTCTTTAAAACGATATACAGTGTTTCTGGAATAGTTTCCAAACAACACAGTTATTTTATCGCAAATTCCTCATTGCACTAAATTCAGTGAAACATAAATTTTTGCAACTTTGACAGCTTGTAACTCGGTTATTCTGGCAGTTATCCAGGTATTTTTTTATATCAAATTGTAGCCCAGAGTTTCCTCTTTAAAATGATCTACATTGTTTCTGGAATAGTTTCCAAACAACACAGTTATTTTATCGCAAATTCCTCATTGCACAAAATTCAGTGAAACATAAATTTTTGCAACTTTGACAGCTTGTAACTCGGTTATTTTGGCAGTTATCCAGGTAGTTTTTTATATCAAATTGTAGCCCAGAGTTTCCTCTTTAAAACGATATACAGTGTTTCTGGAATAGTTTCCAAACAACACAGTTATTTTATCGCAAATTCCTCATTGCACTAAATTCAGTGAAACATAAATTTTTGCAACTTTGACAGCTTGTAACTCGGTTGTTTTGGCAGTTATCCAGGTAGTTTTTTTATATCAAATTGTAGCACAGAGTTTCCTCTTTAAAACGATATACAGTGTTTCTGGAATAGTTTCCAAACAACACAGTTATTTTATCGCAAATTCCTCATTGCACTAAATTCAGTGAAACATAAATTTTTGCAACTTTGACAGCTTGTAACTCGGTTATTCTGGCAGTTATCCAGGTATGTTTTTATATCAAATTGTAGCACAGAGTTTCCTCTTTAAAACGATATACAGTGTTTCTGGAATAGTTTCCAAACAACACAGTTATTTTATCGCAAATTCCTCATTGCGCTAAATTCAGTGAAACATAAATTTTTGCAACTTTGACAGCTTGTAACTCGGTTGTTTTGGCAGTTATCCAGGTAGTTTTTTATATCAAATTGTAGCACAGAGTTTCCTCTTTAAAACGATCTACAGTGTTTCTGGAATAATTTCCAAACAACACAGTTATTTTATCGCAAATTCCTCATTGCACTAAATTCAGTGAAACATAAATTTTTGCAACTTTGACAGCTTGTAACTCGGTTATTTTGGCAGTTATCCAGGTAGTTTTTTATATCAAATTGTAGCCCAGAGTTTCCTCTTTAAAACGATATACAGTGTTTCTGGAATAGTTTCCAAACAACACAGTTATTTTATCGCAAATTCCTCATTGCACTAAATTCAGTGAAACATACATTTTTGCAACTTTGACAGCTTGTAACTTGGTTATTTTGAGAGATATCAAGGAACTTTTTACACCAAATTGTAGCCCTGAGTTTCCTCTTTAAAATGATCTACAGTGTTTCTGGAATAGTTTCCAAACAACACAGTTATTTTATCGCAAATTCCTCATTGCACTAAATTCATTAAACGAAAATTTTGACAGCTTGTAATTTGGTTATTTTGAGAGATATCGATTAGTACGAGAAGAAAGAGCAGTTTAAGACGAACATTTTCAGTTTTTTACTGTCGTTGAAACTCCAGAAATGGCAAAGTTTAAAAATTTTGATACAATTTCCAAATAAATAGTAAAAAAGTCGAATATCTTCGAAACGGTTAAAGTTACGGAAATTTTGAATGATAGCAAAACTGTTTAGAATGACTTTCTGCATCCAGGGGACTAGATTTGCACTCACTTTAAACCGGGTAAACGCGGTTACAACTCGCAGAGCGTTAGTTTAACATTTAATTGATTTTTGAACACCCTGTATATGTTCAATCGTATTATGGTTAACACGAGGTAAAACACCAGTTCAGGACGAACATTTTAAGCTTTTTGCAGTCACCGAAAAGTTTCGAAAAAAGTTTCAAAATTTGGAGTCAATTAAAAAAAAAAGTGTAATATCTCAGAAACGGTTAAAGCTACGAAAATCTAGCAAGAGACCAAAATGACTTTCTGCATTCTCATTGAAACAGAAAAAAATTCAAATTTGATCATCCATTCATCGTTATTTCCCTCTCTCTTCGTTTGCATCATATATTGTATACAAATATAGCAAATATGTAGAAGATTTACTATCATCACTGCATTGTGAGTTAAACTGAAATAATTAACGAGAACAATGCATCGAAAATCAATTGATTTTATTCACGACGTGTATGTACTACCTCCATCAAACCGTGAGAAACTGGGTCTTTGGAATGTGGGCTAGTACGTACCTGGAATAATTAAGTAGCGTATTGCAATATAATCAAAACAAAACAAAAATTTGTTTACTATTGATTTTACTTACGATGAGGTAAAAAATTTCAAAATTTTGTCTAAAAATCAAATTGCTTTTTTTATAAACTGCTCGTAAAAAAAAATGTCAATTTGCCATTTTTAGCCTGTTTTTTCATTTTCAAAAATGTTTCAACATTTTCAAACAATATGGCATTTTTATAAAAATTTACTGGAATTTTTAAGTAAGTCATCTAAGAATAAATTCTAATTTTCAAATTGCAATTTTCAGATTTTTGATGATGTAATAAAAAAAAATTACTTTATTTTATTTATTAATTTTTTTAAATTAATAAATAAATAATTTTGAATTAACTATATCAGTGGTTTTAAGCAGGTTTTGTAAGTTTATAGCTTTATGGAGTGGTATTTGACAGTTACCAGTATTGTGACAGATTAAATTCGTTCCGAAACATACATTCGTATGACAAAACTGACAAAATTGTATTCATAGACCTATAAACAACCATTAAATATGATTTGTACCGTTTGTGTTGCTTTTAAACAACTTTTGTAATTTTATAGCTTCATGGAGTGGTATTTGACACTTTTCAAGTTTTTGACAGATTAAAATATGCTCAAATTAAACAGATACACGTCACGGCTGTACAATTTCTGCTCATGGAGCTATAAACAAGCATTTAATATAATTTACATCTGAATTAACTATATCAGTGCTTTTAAGCAGGTTTTGTAAGTTTATAGCTTTATGGAGTGGTATTTGACAGTTACTACCATTGTGACAGATTAAATTCGTTCCGAAACATACATTTGTATGACAAAACTGACAAAATTGTACTCATAGACCTATAAACAACCTTTAAATATGATTTGTACTGATTGTGTTGCTTTTAAACACGTTTTGTAATTTTATAGCTTTATGGAGTGGTATTTGACAGTTACGAGCATTACGACAGATCGAAATATATCCACAATAAACAGTTACACCTAACAACTGTCAAAAAACAACTCATGAAACTATAAAATGCATATTAATATGACTTGCACCGATTGTAATGCTTTTAAACAAGTTTTGTAATTTTATAGCTTCATGGAGTGGTATTTGACACTTTTCAAGTTTTTGACAGATTGAAATATGCTCAAATTAAACAGATACACGTGACGACTGTACAATTTCTGCTCATGGAGCTATAAACAAGCATTTAATATAATTTACATCTGAATTAACTATATCAGTGGTTTTAAGCAGGTTTTGTAAGTTTATAGCTTTATGGAGTGGTATTTGACAGTTTCCATCATTGTGACACATCGAAATATACGCACAATAGACAGTTACACGTAACAACTGTCAAAAACCAACTCATGAAACTATAAAATGCATATTAATATGACTTGCACTGAATGTAATGCTTTTAAACAAGTTTTGTAATTTTATAGCTTCATGGAGTGGTATTTGACACTTTTCAAGTTTTTGACAGATTGAAATATGCTCAAATTAAACAGATACACGTGACGACTGTACAATTTCTGCTCATGGAGCTATAAACAAGCATTTAATATAATTTACATCTGAATTAACTATATCAGTGGTTTTAAGCAGGTTTTGTAAGTTTATAGCTTTATGGAGTGGTATTTGACAGTTACCAGTATTGTGACAGATTAAATTCGTTCCGAAACATACATTCGTATGTCAAAACTGACAAAATTGTATTCATAGACCTATGAACAAACTTTAAATATGATTTGTACTGATTGTGTTGCTTTTAAACACGTTTTGTAATTTTATAGCTTTATGGAGTGGTATTTGACAGTTACCATCATTGTGACACATCGAAATATACGCACAATAGACAGTTACACGTAACAACTGTCAAAAAACAACTCATGAAACTATAAAATGCATATTAATATGACTTGCACTGAATGTAATGCTTTTAAACAAGTTTTGTAATTTTATAGCTTCATGGAGTGGTATTTGACACTTTTCAAGTTTTTGACAGATTGAAATATGCTCAAATTAAACAGATACACGTGACGACTGTACAATTTCTGCTCATGGAGCTATAAACAAGCATTTAATATAATTTACATCTGAATTAACCATATCAGTGGTTTTAAGCAGGTTTTGTAAGTTTATAGCTTTATGGAGTGGTATTTGACAGTTACCATCATTGTGACACATCGAAATATACGCACAATAGACAGTTACACGTAACAACTGTCAAAAAACAACTCATGAAACTATAAAATGCATATTAATATGACTTGCACCGATTGTAATGCTTTTAAACAAGTTTTGTAATTTTATAGCTTCATGGAGTGGTATTTGACACTTTTCAAGTTTTTGACAGATTGAAATATGCTCAAATTAAACAGATACACGTGACGACTGTACAATTTCTGCTCATGGAGCTATAAACAAGCATTTAATATAATTTACATCTGAATTAACTATATCAGTGGTTTTAAGCAGGTTTTGTAAGTTTATAGCTTTATGGAGTGGTATTTGACAGTTTCCATCATTGTGACACATCGAAATATACGCACAATAGACAGTTACACATAGCAACTGTCAAAAAACAACTCATGAAACTATAAAATGCATATTAATATGACTTGCACTGAATGTAATGCTTTTAAACAAGTTTTGTAATTTTATAGCTTCATGGAGTGGTATTTGACACTTTTCAAGTTTTTGACAGATTAAAATATGCTCAAATTAAACAGATACACGTCACGGCTGTACAATTTCTACTCATGGACCTATAAACAAGCATTTAATATGATTTACATCTGAATTAACTGTATCAGTGGTTTTAAGCAGGTTTTGTAAGTTTATAGCTTTATGGAGTGGTATTTGACAGTTACCAGTATTGTGACAGATTAAATTCGTTCCGAAACATACATTCGTATGTCAAAACTGACAAAATTGTATTCATAGACCTATGAACAAACTTTAAATATGATTTGTACTGATTGTGTTGCTTTTAAACACGTTTTGTAATTTTATAGCTTTATGGAGTGGTATTTGACAGTTACCATCATTGTGACACATCGAAATATACGCACAATAGACAGTTACACGTAACAACTGTCAAAAAACAACTCATGAAACTATAAAATGCATATTAATATGACTTGCACTGAATGTAATGCTTTTAAACAAGTTTTGTAATTTTATAGCTTCATGGAGTGGTATTTGACACTTTTCAAGTTTTTGACAGATTAAAATATGCTCAAATTAAACAGATACACGTCACGGCTGTACAATTTCTGCTCATGGAGCTATAAACAAGCATTTAATATAATTTACATCTGAATTAACTATATCAGTGGTTTTAAGCAGGTTTTGTAAGTTTATAGCTTTATGGAGTGGTATTTGACAGTTACCAGTATTGTGACAGATTAAATTCGTTCCGAAACATACATTTGTATGACAAAACTGACAAAATTGTATTCATAGACCTATAAACAACCTTTAAATACTATTTGTACTGATTGTGTTGGTTTTAAACACGTTTTCTAATTTTATAGCTTTATGGAGTGGTATTTGACAGTTACCATCATTGTGACACATCGAAATATACGCACAATAGACAGTTACACATAGCAACTGTCAAAAATCAACTCATGAAACTATAAAATGCATATTAATATGACTTGCACTGAATGTAATGCTTTTAAACAAGTTTTGTAATTTTATAGCTTCATGGAGTGGTATTTGACACTTTTCAAGTTTTTGACAGATTGAAATATGCTCAAATTAAACAGATACACGTGACGACTGTACAATTTCTGCTCATGGAGCTATAAACAAGCATTTAATAAAATTTACATCTGAATTAACTATATCAGTGGTTTTAAGCAGGTTTTGTAAGTTTATAGCTTTATGGAGTGGTATTTGACAGTTACCATCATTGTGACACATCGAAATATACGCACAATAGACAGTTACACGTAACAACTGTCAAAAAACAACTCATGAAACTATAAAATGCATAATAATATGACTTGCACTGATTGTAATGCTTTTAAACAAGTTTTGTAATTTTATAGCTTCATGGAGTGGTATTTGACACTTTTCAAGTTTTTGACAGATTGAAATATGCTCAAATTAAACAGATACACGTGACGACTGTACAATTTCTGCTCATGGAGCTATAAACAAGCATTTAATATAATTTACATCTGAATTAACTATATCAGTGGTTTTAAGCAGGTTTTGTAAGTTTATAGCTTTATGGAGTGGTATTTGACAGTTACCAGTATTGTGACAGATTAAATTCGTTCCGAAACATACATTCGTATGTCAAAACTGACAAAATTGTATTCATAGACCTATAAACAACCATTAAATACTATTTGTACTGATTGTGTTGCTTTTAAACACGTTTTCTAATTTTATAGCTTTATGGAGTGATATTTGACAGTTAGCATCATTGTGACACATCGAAATATACGCACAATAGACAGTTACACGTAACAACTGTCAAAAAACAACTAATGAAACTATAAAATGCATATTAATATGACTTGCACTGATTGTAATGCTTTTAAACAAGTTTTGTAATTTTATAGCTTCATGGAGTGGTATTTGACACTTTTCAAGTTTTTGACAGATTGAAATATGCTCAAATTAAACAGATACACGTCACGGCTGTACAATTTCTACTCATGGAGGTATAAACAAGCATTTAATATAATTTACATCTGAATTAACTATATCAGTGGTTTTAAGAAGGTTTTGTAAGTTTATAGCTTTATGGAGTGGTATTTGACAGTTACTACCATTGTGACAGATTAAATTCGTTCCGAAACATACATTCGTATGACAAAACTGACAAAATTGTACTCATAGACCTATAAACAACCTTTAAATATGATTTGTACTGATTGTGTTGCTTTTAAACAAGTTTTGTAATTTTATAGCTTTATGGAGTGATATTTGACAGTTAGCATCATTGTGACACATCGAAATATACGCACAATAGACAGTTACACGTAACAACTGTCAAAAAACAACTCATGAAACTATAAAATGCATAATAATATGACTTGCACTGATTGTAATGCTTTTAAACAAGTTTTGTAATTTTATAGCTTCATGGAGTGGTATTTGACACTTTTCAAGTTTTTGACAGATTGAAATATGCTCAAATTAAACAGATACACGTCACGGCTGTACAATTTCTGCTCATGGAGCTATAAACAAGCATTTAATATAATTTACATCTGAATTAACTATATCAGTGGTTTTAAGCAGGTTTTGTAAGTTTATAGCTTTATGAAGTGGTATTTGACAGTTACCAGTATTGTGACAGATTAAATTCGTTCCGAAACATACATTCGTATGTCAAAACTGACAAAATTGTACTCATAGACCTATAAACAACCTTTAAATATGATTTGTACTGATTGTGTTGCTTTTAAACAAGTTTTGTAATTTTATAGCTTTATGGAGTGATATTTGACAGTTAGCATCATTGTGACACATCGAAATATACGCACAATAGACAGTTACACGTAACAACTGTCAAAAAACAACTCATGAAACTATAAAATGCATAATAATATGACTTGCACTGATTGTAATGCTTTTAAACAAGTTTTGTAATTTTATAGCTTCATGGAGTGGTAATTGACACTTTTCAAGTTTTTGACAGATTGAAATATGCTCAAATTAAACAGATACACGTCACGGCTGTACAATTTCTGCTCATGGAGCTATAAACAAGCATTTAATATGATTTACATCTGAATTAACTAAAACAGTGCTTTTCAGCAGGTCAAAATCACCATTCCAGCCGTGACGTAATCGCAATTTACTTTGATTTTCCGTGTATATTATATTGAATGAACTTATCCAGCTGATCTCTTAATAAACGAAAGATTCCCCTTGAAATGCGTGAGCAGGTTCCATTCATCCGGTGTCGGAACCTTTTGTCGGATAGTACCTAGTACCAACTTGCCGAAGGGTACGAGCTACGTTTCCCCCGCCACTTTAAGCCCGGCCCCTTTTTAAAAGAAATAGACAACCTTCTCGGGAAAATTAGTATTCAGTGAGTCAACTTTTGGATACGGGAATGTACGGTGTAAACTAACTTACTCGAAAATAGAGTGTGTTTACATTAAAAATGTTTTTCAATAGTGTCTTAGGTATTTTACAGTGTTTCTTTCAATTTGAGGGAATTGACGTGATCCGTTTTGGTTCCAGATAATCCGAGCTACTTTTCGGTACCAACTGACGAACCCGACTTTGCCCAAATTCGTCGCAAAAACCGGGGAATTTCGGAAAGTGAAGTTTTACTTAGCAGACAGTTAACTCCACCAAAAAATAATGGACGGAAAGAGGGTAGAACATTTTTAAGGTAAGTCCTACACATCCAATTCCATTTGGTTTTATTAGGGTTGTATTGGTAAAGTTATAAGTGCATTATGAAACCATTAGGTCATATAAGACTTTTTTGCAGAGTTACAGCAAAAGTGTAAATTAGAAAGTTGTAGGGAATTTCACTCTCTATAAGATTGCTTTTAAGTAATTTAGCCCTAAAGGGCCGTTTAAGGAAGTTACAGGCCAAAAACCGCCTGCAATGCACTCAAGTTCTTTAGTAATTCCAAAGTGTAGGTTCAATTGAGCGTAGCTCAGTTATTTGAAAAGTTAAAGCAAAAGTGTAAATTAAAAAGTTGTAGGGAATTTTACGCTCTATAAAATTGCTTTCAAAGTAATTTAGCCCTAAAGGGCCGTTTAAGGAAGTTACAGCCCAAAAACCACTTACGATACACTCAAGAATCAACTCTACTTGAATACTTAAAAAAAAAACATTTTAGGAACCACTGACAAGTCAGGTTAGCGCATAAAACATTTTAAGTCTCACTGATTTAAAGACTAAAATTAGAAAAACATTTTGAGAACTGCAAAAAAGCTTCAATTCGATCGTCTCAAATCAGAGTGTTAATAAGACATTTTTAGAAGCACTGACAGTGTGGTTTAGGTTAGTGCATAAAACATTTTAAGTGTCACTGGCTTAAAGACAGTAAATTTCCAAAACTAGAAAAACATTTTGAGAACCGCTGATCCTGCAAAAAAGTTTAATTATGTTCGTCTCATATCAAGACTGTTAATAAGACATTTTAGGAACCCCTGAGAGGTTAGGTTAGTGCATAAAACATTTTAAGTGTCACCGGTTTAAAAACAGTAAAATTCCAAAATTAGAAAAACATTTTGAGAATTGCTGATAATGCAAAAGAGCTTAATTATGTAACATTCACTGGAACGGAGTTTTAAAAGCTTTTAAAAGTTTGAAACGTTTTTTGGCAAAGTAACTCCAAAACTTTGATCGGTTGTAACTCTGTTATTATTAAAGCTACAAAGCTCATTCGGCAACCATTAGAAAGCCAGTGAAATTCTCTTTAATTCATGTAACAACACTTTTTGTCGTAACATTTACTGGAACGGAGTTCCATTAGCTGCAACTTAGGAAATCGAAATTTTTTGGCAAAATAACTCAAAAAGGTAGATTTAACTTTAATCGTCTGTAACTCTGTAATTATTGCAGTTACAAAGTTCATTCATGCACCATTAAAAATCCAATGAAATGCTCTTTAAATTATGTTACAACACTTTTTGTCGCAACGGTCACTGGAACAGAATTCCATAAGCTACCACTGAGAAAATGCACTTTTTTTGGCATAGTTACTCCAAAACTTTGATCGGTTGTAACTCTGTTATTATTAATGCTACAAATCTCATTCAACAACCATTAGAAAGCCAGTGAAATTCTCTTTAAATCATGTAACAACACTTTTTATCGTAACATTTACTGGAACCGAGTTCCATTAGCTGCAACTTAGGAAATCGAAATTTTTTGGCAAAATAACTCAAAAAGGTAGATTTAACTTTAATCGTCTGTAACTCTGTAATTATTGCAGTTACAAAGTTCATTCAAGCACCATTAAAAAGCCAATGAAATGCTTTTAAGTTAGGTTACAACACTTTTTGTCGTAACAGTCACTGGAACAGAATTCCATAAGCTACAACTTAGTAAGTGCAGTTTTTTTGGCAAAGCAACTCCAAAACTTTGATCGGTTGTAACTCTGTTATTATTAAAGCTACAAAGAACATTCGACAACCATTAGAAAGCCAGTGAAATTCTCTTTAAATCATGTAACAACACTTTTTGTCGTAACATTCACTGGAACAGAGTTCCATTAGCTGCAACTTAGGAAATCGAGTTTTTTTCAAAATAACTAAAAAAAAAGATTTAAATTTAACCGACTGTACCTCTGTAATTATTGCACTTACAAAGTTCATTCATGCACCATTAAAAATGTAAAGAAATGCTCTTTAAATTATGTGACAACACTTTATGTCGTAACGGTCACTGGAACAGAATTCCATAAGCTACCACTGAGAAAATGCACTTTTTTTGGCATAGTTACTCCAAAACTTTGATCGGCTGTAACTCTGTTATTATTAATGCTACAAAGCTCATTCGGCCACCATTCGAAAGCCAGTGAAATTCTCTTTAAATCATGTAACAACACTTTTTATCGTAACATTTACTGGAACGGAGTTTCATTAGCTGCAACTTAGGAAATCGATATTTTTTTTCAAAATAACTGAAAAAAAAAAGATTTAAATTTAACCGACTGTAACTCTGTAATTATTGCAGTTACAAAGTTCATTCGTGCACCATTAGAAATCCAATGAAATGCTCTTTAAATTATGTTACAACACTTTTTGTCGTAAAGGTCACTGGAACAGAATTCCATAAGCTACAACTGAGAAAATGCACTTTTTTTGGCATAGTTACTCCAAAACTTTGATCGGCTGTAACTCTGTTATTATTAAAGCTACAAAGCTCATTCGACTACCATTCGAAAGCCAGTGAAATTCTCTTTAAATCATGTAACAACACTTTTTGTCGTAACATTCACTGGAACGGAGTTCCATTAGCTGCAACTTAGGAAATCGAGAATTTTTGGCAAAATAACTCAAAAAGGTAGATAAGTTAATGCATTCATAACGCTTTTAAAACCTTCCCATATAACCTAATTGTTTTATAATGCAATTATACAACCTTAACAATAAAACCTCAATAAAGCCAAATAGAGTTTGATGATTTTGTTGTTTGTGTTAGCTCCTTAACCTAATCTAACCTAACCTCACTTTTTCAGATCGGTTAGCACGAATTCAGCCGATTCCAACCAAGAATTACTAATAATGGGAGAACCACGTCTCAGTGATATGGCACCAGATTTGGCTTACAAGCACCCGAGTCGCTCAAATTCACTGAAAAGGTCTCAGGAGAACGCCCAGTATCTTCCTCTTCCCGCCTCTGAAGAAGAGGAAGAAATGCTCGAAGAAGACGAGGTTTTCATCGAAAACGACTCGACCAGATACATCAATTTTAGTGCAGTAAGGAAAATTGGAAGTGAAGCTAACTCTAGAGGTACGATTTCATGTTTAAACCATGTATACAGGGTGTCTCTAAAAGCGTGAAAGTCAGTGCGCATATATGGTTAATATCTCGGGAACGAAAATTGAGAGAGAAAAAATTTTAACGGAACTACATTAAACGAACAGAAATGCCACTTTTTTGACTCTTGACATTTTTTTGTGCGACGCACCCTAGCGGAGTTACTTTGAACTAAGCCCGAAACTAAATATTAGATCCATATTTGGTGCATACTTTAGTTGAATTGCTTCTAACTCGCTTATTTCAGACATCTCATAAAAATTCCTTAGAAGGTCGTAGATAGCCAATGAATGAAGCTACCACGTGACGTTGAACAGGTGACGCTAAGTCTTACCATTTGACCGCTAGAGGGCGTCAAAGTTGATTGTTTTGTTTCGTAGATTGTTCTAGATATCTCGAGTATCAAAGTACTTAGAGCTATTCTGACACTTGAATCGTATTTTTGAAAGCAAAATTAGTCTACTACAAAAGCTTTATTGATGTGGTACCAATATGATGGTACTTCATCAGGTACTCAGTCGAAAGCCTTAGGAAAGTCCCATTTAAGCAAAATATTGGTACACCTTTCCACTCAATCGGAAATAACTCGGTTATTTAAAACATTTACGAAAGACACATCATATGATCGTAGAAAGCTAATGAATGATGCTATCACGTGACGTTGAACAGGTGACGCTAAGTCTTACCATTTGACCGCTAGAGGGCGTCAAAGTTGGTTGTTTTGTTTCGTAGATTTTTGTAAATATCTCAAAAACGGTTCAACTTAGAGATGTGCGAGTTTCACCATTAGATGCATCTCGATAAAGTGTATATTTCACTATTTCTACCATTCTTCCTCATTACTTGTCGTTGCTTCAGAACCGTCAAGTCCTAGAAGACACTCGATCGGCAACTTCAACACCCGCGACCGCGCCAACAGTGTTGCCTCCTCCTCTCGCAGTTTTAAAGATGATTTTTCCACCACGATGCAAGAGAATGCTGCCTCCACGTCAGCCATAGACGAGCACTCTTTAAGACACATGTCCTACCCTAGAAAAAGATGCCTGAAGTGTACTAAAGGTAAGTTTTCTGAATTTTAACGTATCTTAAAGCGGGTTGCAGTGTTGCCAGGTCTGGGGAAGATTCCCCACATTTGGTTCATTAAACTTATTCAGTAAAACAACAGACATATTTGTCTATATACGAATCCAGACGTTCAGAAGATCAAAATATGGCTCAGAAAATATAAAAAAGAATCAGAAGACTGAATCATCGTCTTCAAAAAAAAACTGCTCAGAAGACTAAAAAAATATGGAAGTTCAGAAAAATACAAATATTGTGAGTAGATCAGTGCTCCAGAATCACAAATGAACTTAAAAGACACAAAAGAAAACTCAGTTTTATAAAAGTATTTTCTGAAAAAATGGCTCAGACGACCAAAACGTCTTATAAAATGAAAATATAATCAGCAAAAGAGTTGTTCAGATGTCCAAAATGGCTCAGAAGACATCAAGAAAGACTCAAAATACAAAAAATTCTATCTAGAGCCGAAATGACATAGAAGCACAAAAACTCAAAATGTGACTCAGAAGATAAAAAGTAAATATAAAATAGTAAAAAATTAAAAAATCGTATTTCAACCTGTCACAAACTAGACAACCGTCAAATACCACTCTATGAATGTATAAAAGCAACACAATCGGTTGTTAACAATATTGTTATGAATTTTATAGTTTTATGAATTGTTTCAAAAAAAATTATATCATTTAAGTGTTGGCAACACTGGCAGGCTGTTTCCTGTAATAATTTGCTCGTTTAATGTGGCCGTTTATTGTCTCAATTGCTAAATCAAAGTTCAACAATAACTTTGGCCCCTTTATTGTTACGGCCCAGTATAATCTAATTGCAATCAGACCTCGTTTGATGATTTCCGATGTCTTGGAGAGAGATAAAATGCATTTTTTATGGTGTTCTCGTGTTAGAAGGTACCGGACAGTGTTGCCAAATGGTCGATTTGTAAGAATATTGTCTACAAAACTTTCCATCACCCTGTAACTGAGAAAATGACAGAGTTTTGTGGTTAAATGTCAAATTCAGACAGGAATTTTTGATTTTGATTTTACTATTGAAAACTTCATATTTTAACTTTTTTATTATACAGGGTGACAGAAAACACAAAAAAAAGTAAATCGACTTTTTTTTCGGAGATAATTTGGAAAATTACTGTTTTCTTGAAAAAAGAGGTTGGAGGAGATATGAGCTGTAGAAACTGCTGGAAGCAGTTTATGACTGATATCTCCCTTAAGCTACCAGACACAACAAAAATGTATATTAGCTTTTTTGTAGAAAATTAAATTTCTTACAATCTCACTTTTTAACCAAAATTTTAGTTCCTCAAATAAAAAAGATATGACCTGTTGAAGTTCGTGCAGTAGTAGTTGAATATTTTTGTGCTTCGCGCAGTTTTTGGCTGATATCTCCTTTAATCGATCAGACACAAGAAAAACTCAAATTACCAATTTTATAGAAAATTGAATTCTTCGTAAAACAGCTTTTTTTTAAAATTAGAAGCTCTTCAAATAAAGGAGAAATGAGCTGGTGGAACTGTTGGTTAGTTGCACTTAAAGACTTTGGAGTTTTAACGCAGTTTTTGGCTCATTTCTCCTTTAGTCGATCAGATACAAAAAAAACTTAAATAACCTTTTTTTTAGAGAATTAAATTCTTCGTAAAACAGCTTTTTTAAAAAATTCGTAGCTCTTCAAATAAAAGAGAAATGAGCTGGTGGAACTGTTGGTTAGTTGCACTTAAAGAACTTTGGAGTTTTAACGCAGTTTTTGGCTCATTTCTCCTTTAGTCGATCAGATACAAAAAAACTTAAATAACCTTTTTTATAGAGAATTAAATTCCTCGTAAAACAGCTTTTTTTAAAAATTCGTAGCTTTTCAAATAAAGGAGAAATGAGCTGGTGGAACTGTTGGTTAGTTGCACTTAAAGACTTTGGAGTTTTAACGCAGTTTTTGGCTCATTTCTCCTTTAGTCGATCAGATACAAAAAAACTTAAATAACCTTTTTTATAGAGAATTAAATTCTTCGTAAAACAGCTTTTTTTAAAAATTCGTAGCTCTTCAAATAAAAGAGAAATGAGCTGGTGGAACTGTTGGTTAGTTGCACTTAAAGACTTTGGAGTTTTAACGCAGTTTTTGGCTCATTTCTCCTTTACTCGATCAGATACAAACTTAAATAACCTTTTTTATAGAGAATTAAATTCCTCGTAAAACAGCTTTTTTAAAAAATTCGTAGCTTTTCAAATAAAGGAGAAATGAGCTGGTGGAACTGTTGGTTAGTTGCACTTAAAGACTTTGGAGTTTTAACGCAGTTTTTGGCTCATTTCTCCTTTAGTCGATCAGATACAAAAAAAAACTTAAATAACCTGTTTTATAGAGAATTAAATTCCTCGTAAAACAGCTTTTTTTTAAAAATTCGTAGCTCTTCAAATAAAGGAGAAATGAGCTGGTGGAACTGTTGGTTAGTTGCACTTAAAGACTTTGGAGTTTTAACGCAGTTTTTGGCTCATTTCTCCTTTAGTCGATCAGATACAAAAAAACTTAAATAACCTTTTTTATAGAGAATTAAATTCCTCGTAAAACAGCTTTTTTTAAAAATTCGTAGCTCTTCAAATAAAAGAGAAATGAGCTGGTGAAACTGTTGGTTAGTTGCACTTAAAGACTTTGGAGTTTTAACGCAGTTTTTGGCTCATTTCTCCTTTAGTCGATCAGATACAAAAAAACTTAAATAACCTTTTTTATAGAGAATTAAATTCCTCGTAAAACAGCTTTTTTTAAAAATTCGTAGCTTTTCAAATAAAGGAGAAATGAGCTGGTGGAACTGTTGGTTAGTTGCACTTAAAGACTTTGGAGTTTTAACGCAGTTTTTGGCTCATTTCTCCTTTAGTCGATCAGATACAAAAAAACTTAAATAACCTTTTTTATAGAGAATTAAATTCCTCGTAAAACAGCTTTTTTTTTAAATTCGTAGCTCTTCAAATAAAAGAGAAATGAGCTGGTGGAACTGTTGGTTAGTTGCACTTAAAGACTTTGGAGTTTTAACGCAGTTTTTGGCTTATTTCTCCTTTAGTCGATCAGATACAAAAAAACTTAAATAACCTTTTTTATAGAGAATTAAATTCCTCGTAAAACAGCTTTTTTTAAAAATTCGTAGCTCTTCAAATAAAGGAGAAATGAGCTAGTGGAACTGTTGGTTAGTTGCACTTAAAGACTTTGGAGTTTTAACGCAATTTTTGGCTCATTTCTCCTTTAGTCGATCAGATACAAAAAAACTTAAATAACCTTTTTTATAGAGAATTAAATTCTTCGTAAAACAGCTTTTTTAAAAAATTTGTAGCTCTTCAAATAAAGGAGAAATGAGCTGGTGGAACTGTTGGTTAGTTGCAGTTAAAGACTTTGGAGTTTTAACGCAGTTTTTGGCTCATTTCTCCTTTAGTCGATCAGATACAAAAAAACTTAAATAACCTTTTTTGTAGAGAATTAAATTCTCCTTAAAACAGCTTTAAACAAAAAGAAATAGCTTCACAAATAAAGGAGATATGACTATTTTACCACTGATTTACATAAATGAGACTGAATTCTCAGTAATTTTGATACACCTAATTACTACCGATAATGCTTCCATTTACAATCATTGTTTAGTTACTATTGTAGAATAACAATGGAACACCTGCATTTTAACATTGGGCAGGTGTGTAATGAATAAATTAAGAGTGAAGAATATTTTTATAATTAAATTGTTTTCGAATGAAAAATTAACAAAATAATCAGTAAATTCGACAAAAAAATCAGTCACGTGACTTGAAAAGTCAAACAGTCACATGACTACTTCATTAATTAATTGAATACAATTTAGAATTTGCCAGAAATTTTACTAGAAATAAAAATGCTCCAGTCAAAACATAATCAGTCACGTGACAATGACATTTAGCTAAAAAAAGTGACAGGACTTAAAGTGTCAATATGTAGTAATTAAGTCTTTGAAACAATGTTGTGTAAGACTGTCAAGGGACCTTAATTTTTGCAAAACTGCTTTGAGAATCAACCACCTCAAGTGCTACTCACTAACAGATTCAACAACTCATATCTCCTTTATTTCTTAAGTTAGAATTTCAAAAAAAAATCCTTTTTACAGGCAATTTTATTCTCTATAAAAAAGGTAATTAGAGTTTTTCTTGTATCTGGTAGATTAAGGGAGATATCAGCTATAAGCTGCGCTGAAGCACTTTTTATGTGCCAGTGCACTTCAACAACTCATATCTTTATTATTTGTGGAAATAAAAATTTCGTAAAAAAACGAAATTGTAAAGAATTTAATTATCTACCAAACAGTTAATACTTATTTTTGTCGTATCTAGTAGCTTGAGGGAGATATAGAGCCAAAAACTGCGCTGAAGCACTAAAATCTTCAAGTATTACTTCAACAGCTAAATTTTAAAAAAAACAAAGAAAATTGTAATAAATTTAATTCTTTACAAAAATGATTTTGTTTAATTTGAGATTTTGTGGTAATCAATTTTTGAAAAATCACATTATATCTTCATAAAAAGAGGAATAGCGATAGTTGAAAATTATAAACAGGACCACCCTGTAACTATTATAATAGGCAAGTTATGGACTATTAAATTTGAAAAAAAAATTGCGTCAAGACGTTTATAGAGCTATAAAGCTATTCTAGTAACAATTAACATTGAATTTAATTATTATAACAATTTTTACAAGGCAAATAATAAACTCTAACCTATTAAGTATATTAATATGTTGATGGGACATTAAGGCAAAATTAGGTTAAAATTTTCAAAACAATTTAATTAGGTGGAGGACAAAGGAGAAAGCAAAGTAACAATTGACTAAACGTGTGGAATATTTAAATTGAAAAAAAATAAACAATTTTTTTCTCAAGAAATGATGTTTTTAGCAAAAATAGTGTTAATAGTCCAAGCAAATTAACATATTTTTAAGCAAAAAAATATTTTTTTTAGATATTGACAAAATTTACAACTTTCATTTTGATTACTCTTAAAATTATCAGGTTTGTTCGTTTTTTATTTCTCACTTTAGCAAAAATCATTGTATTTTAACGAAACTCAGTGAAAGTACATCATCAGTGTCCAATAACCTAAAAAAACTCTAAAATATTTGGTACAGTCAGGGAGAAAAGCGCTGACAAACTTTTGACTGTCAGAAACACAGTTCTTAGGACAGTCTGCGACAAAATCGCTTTTAAAACCGACTTGTAGTGACCGGATCACTTTTTCAAGCACATTTTTGAAATCCTCATTATATTTGCTATTTGATAACCTAAAAAATGCTGAAATAGTCGGTACAGTCAGGAAAAAAAGCGCTGTCAAACTTTTAACTGCTAGAAACACAATTTTAAGGACAATCTGGGACAAAATCGCATGAAAAAACCACTTGTAGTAACCGGATCACTTTGTCAAGTACATTTTTGAAATCCTCATTAAATTTGCTATTTGATAACCTAAAAAATGCTGAAATAGTCGGTACAGTCAGGAAGAAAAGCGCTGTCAAACTATCAACTGCTAGAAATGCAATTTTAAAGACAATCTGGGACAAAATTGCATGAAAAAACCACTTGTAGTGACCGGATCAATTATTCAAGCACATTTTTGAAATCCTCATTACATTTCCTATTCAATAACCTAAAAAATGCTGAAATAGTCGGTACAGTCAGGAAGAAAAGCGCTGTCAAACTTTCAACTGCTAGAAACACCATTTTAAGGACAATCTGGGACAAAATCGCATAAAAAACCACTTGTAGTGACCGGATCACTTTTTCAAGCACATTTTTGAAATCCTCATTACATTTGCTATTTGATAACCTAAAAAATGCTGAAATAGTCGGTACAGTCAGGAAGAAAAGCGCTGTCAAACTATCAACTGCTAGAAACGCAATTTTAAAGACAATCTGGGACAAAATTGCATGAAAAAACCACTTGTAGTGACCGGATCACTTTTTCAAGCACATTTTTGAAATCCTCATTACATTTCCTATTCAATAACCTAAAAAATGCTGAAATAGTCGGTACAATCAGGAAGAAAAGCGCTGTCAAACTTTCAACTGCGAGAAACACAATTTTAAGGACAATCTAGGACAAAATCGCATGAAAAAACCACTTGTAGTGACCGGATCACTTTTTCAAGCACATTTTTGAAATGCTCATTACATTTCCTATTTGATAACCTAAAAAATGCTGAAATAGTCCCTAGAATCAGGAAGAAAAGCGCTGTCAAACTTTCAACTGCTAGAAACACAATTTTAAGGACAATATGGGACAACATCGCATGAAAGAAACACTTGCAGTGACTGGATCACTTTTTCAAGCACATTTTTGAAATCCTCATTATATTTGCTATTTGATAACCTAAAAAATGCTGAAATAGTCGGTACAGTCAGGAAAAAAAGCGCTGTCAAACTTTTAACTGCTAGAAACACAATTTTAAGGACAATCTGGGACAAAATCGCATGAAAAAACCACTTGTAGTAACCGGATCACTTTGTCAAGTACATTTTTGAAATCCTCATTAAATTTGCTATTTGATAACCTAAAAAATGCTGAAATAGTCGGTACAGTCAGGAAGAAAAGCGCTGTCAAACTATAAACTGCTAGAAATGCAATTTTAAAGACAATCTGGGACAAAATTGCATGAAAAAACCACTTGTAGTGACCGGATCACTTTTTTAAGCACATTTTTGAAATCCTCATTAAATTCCCTAATAACCTAAAAAAGCACACAAAAATTCAGTACAGTCAAGTAAAAAAACGCTGTTAAAATTAAGTTTACAACTTCTTTAAAAACTTTGGATTGCCCAACTTTTTAAAAAAAAATTTGAAATATACATATTTTACTAATATACTGGTTGTCGTAAAAATAACATAGTTATTCCCTTCAGCTGCAAAATAGGCACGTGACTGTAGTTCTTTTTTAAAGAGGTGAATATACTCTCCGTAAAAAGTCAATAACTGTTACAGGTACGAAGTATAAGTAGCCAATAGCCACTCAGGAAATTATTTCCGATAGTAATTACACAGTCAATGTGAGTTGTAATATCAAAACTTACTTCCGGTATAGTCGGTTTGAATTTTGATGTTGTATATAGATATTGATTAACTGTGGCATTATTACAGTAATATTTGTTTATTTTTTTTTTCTTCTGATTGCTAACAATGTAATTGGAACTTGTAGAAAATTTAATTTCTTACAATTTTGTTCTAAAAAATTCCTGAAGGGTGATAACTTGTGAGCGAGTTAAAAACTAATTCAACTCCTGGTAACTCTGTTATTTGTCAAAATACACTAAAATTTCCTACAATAAAAGTTGTAGCAAATTTCATTCTCTACAACTTTTCAAGAGGGTGATTTTGCCCTAAGACACCCCCAAAGTAAGTTAATTGTCAAGAAAATTTACGTAACGACAAAGTGCTTCAGTGTGCATTAAAAGAAATTGAAGCCTCTCTAATTCTGTTATTTGTCAAAATTTGGGCAAAAGTGTAAGAGTAAAATTTGTGGGAAATTTAATTTTCTTCAACAATTCTAGAATACTATTTAGCCCTAAAAGTTTCCCGAAGGGAGATATTTGACAAAAACTGATATAAGACTTGAGAATGAGTGAGTGAAAAACTAATTTAACCTGTTGTAACTTTGTTATTAGTCAAAATTCACTAAAATCTCTTAGAATAAAAGCTGTATAAAGTTTAATTTTCTACAACTTTGCTAGAGGGTCATTTTTTCCTAAAACATCTCGAAAAGGAGTTATTTGTCTCGAAACTTTTAGTAAGGACTTAATGACAAAAAAATGCCTAAACAGAATTTCAATTTTGTGTAACTCAGTTATTAGTCAAAATTTTGGCACAAGTGTAAGAATGAGAGTTGTAGGGAATTTGATTCTCTACAACTTTATCCCAGAGCTTTATTGTCGTAAAATATCCCAAAAAAGAGTTACCGGTTACGGAAATTTTAGTGACGACTTAATGACGAAAAAATGTTTTGACAGAAATTCAATCCTGTGTAACTCAGTTATTAGTCAAAATTTTGACAAAAGTGTTAGAATGAGAGTTGTAGGGAATTTGATTCTCTACAACTTTATCTCAGAGCTTTATTGTGGTAAAAGTTCTCAAAAAATAGTTACCGTTCACGAAAATTTTAGTGACGACTTAATGACAAAAAAATGCTTTAATAGAATTTCAATCCTGTGTAACTCAGTTATTAGTTAAAATTTGGACACAAGTGTAAGAATGAGAGTTGTAGGGAATTTGATTCTCTACAACTTTGTCTCAGAGCTTTATTGTAGTAAAATGTCTCTAAAAAGAATTAATGACGAAAAAATGTTTTGACAGAAATTCAATCCTGTGCAACTCAGTTATTAGTCAAAATTTTGACAAAAGTGTTAGAATGAGAGTTGTAGGGAATTTAATTCTCTACAACTTTATCTCAGAGCTTTATTGTGGTAAAAGGTCTTAAAAAATAGTTACCGGTCACGAAAATTTTAGTGACGACTTAATGACAAAAAAATGCTTTAATAGAATTTCAATCCGGTGTAACTCAGTTATTAGTCCAAATTTTGTCACAAGTGTAAGAATGAGAGTTGTAGGGAATTTGATTCTCTACAACTTTATCTCAGAGCTTTATTGTGGTAAAAGTTCTCAAAAAATAGTTACCGTTCACGAAAATTTTAGTGACGACTTAATGACAAAAAAATGCTTTAATAGAATTTCAATCCGGTGTAACTCAGTTATTAGTCAAAATTTTGATAAAAGTGTTAGAATGAAAGGTGTAGGGAATTTTATTCTTTACAATATAGCGAGTGGATTTTTGCCTTTAAAGGACTTTTTAGCAAGATATTTGCAAAAAACAGTGACGTAACACGGTTAATACTAACTTAGCCACCCTGTATAAAATTATTGCGGTGTTATAACAATTACCGTTCGCTATACCAAACATAACAAAACACTCCTAATTTATTTAGGATATCCGATGTAGCAAAAAGGCAACATTGAATCATAAAAACTCAAAGCACGTACTTTCGTATATGCTGACGCCAGTCCCCACTATTGGCCAGACCGGCAATTGTTTTTCCATAATATTTTTTTTGCATTGTAATATTGCCTTTTGCCAGTCAAGTGTTAAGAGTGTCAATAGGTCTGGTGTTTTGTTACGAGTGTATGAAGAAAACGACTTTGTTTAGCCCAGATCGTAAGTACTCTGTGATTTGTCCTTATTTGACACGTGCTAACTGAGTTACTATGACAGCTAGAAGGTTCGTTCAAACGTCAAAATGTAGCCCGTTAGTTTGGCCTTCTTTTCACTAAAAACACTTTTCTTACAAAATTTACAAATAACCGAGATATTGACGGGGAAATAGAGCAGTGCATGTGAAGAAGTTTATAAAAAAATGTCACAATTTGACAGCTTTCAACTTGGTTCCTGTGACAGTTAGGACATTCGTTCAAACGTCAAAATGTAGCTTAAAGCTTCAGCTTTTTTTGTCAAAAAAGATTTTTTATGAAAAAAATATGGATAACTGAGAAAATGGGCGTAGAATACTGTTGTGCACGCCACACTTAAATACAAAACTTTAGTATACTCCATTCCACAGGAGAAAAAAATTTAACTAAAGGAAGTTCCCTATTTCTTGGGGAAAATCCCCCAATCTGGCAACCTTGCCGACGAGAAAAATGACTAACATCGGACCATGTGTGCGTAATATGGATATCATTTTACGATTAACCACAAATATGCCCCGAATAACTCGGTTTGTGCTTATTCCGGAACAATTATTTATTTTATCAAATCGTGAATAAGAAATGGAAATGCACAACATCCGTTGATGTGTTTACAGAGTTTACACGTGCTATTAACTGGAAAAAGTGAAATTGGATACACATGCTGAATTTATAACAAAACGGCACACTGACCATTAAAGATTGGTAATTTGAGACCATTTCTGCAAGATATTTTCAAAAAATTCAACTTTCTGAATTCTTTTTTCTTGACGGAATTCAGAAAAAGTCTGAAGGGAAAAATTGTTGCTGGTTTAATTCTCTACCAAAACCTTAGAGATACATTTTGTCCTTAAGAGCCTCAGAAGGGAGATATTTGCTTAGGAATGTTTAGTGAGTGTAAAGTGTCTGAATGTCTACTTACGGAAATTCAATTCCCCCCGTAAGTTGGTCAAATGGCAAAATTCAAGGAAATGTTACAGAACTAAAATTGTAGGGAATTTTATTTTCTACTAAAACCTAAAAGGAACATTTGGTCCTTAAGAGCCTCAGAAGAAAGATATTTGCTTAAGAATGTTTATTGTGGGCAAAGTGTCCTGCATTCCTCCTACTCATAGAGCTATTAAATATGACTATTATTTTGCTAAATTCAGTAAAAGTACTTTTTCCGACTTTTTCTCATTTTATAGCTCTAATGAAAAGACGATTTTGACAGTTGACAAATAGCAAGTGAGACTTACAAGTATTACCACACTTAAAGGCATTATAATTCTTTGTTTGAATTTAAGTATGTTGTATATATTTACAGATGCCAATTTTGACAATTTTTAGACGTGTGACAGCTGTCAAGTTCCACAAAATCAAGCTATAGTTATATATTACATCTTACAACTCTATAGAGCTGTAAAACTATATTTAATAGAAGTAGCTTATGCTAAATTGGTTAGTTTTGAAGTACGTTTTATAAATTGACAATGACAGTTGACATGTGACAGTCGTGTGACGTAACTACTGGCAGTCATAACTGTCACATTATTTGACACATGACCATGATAACTCAATCACTAAAAACTAGTTCTTAGGTATCTTAAGATGGTTTGCAATGCAACTGTGTTTTAGTCTACCTCCATTTGACATACGACACAATTGACAATTGACTGACATACAACCGACAACTGACAGTAAACCAGCATGATTGATTGATGTCGATTGTACTGAAATCATTTTCAGAGAAGAAAGCCAAGACGGTCAATTGTCCTTATAGTTCAAATTGGTTTCAAATGTTTTGCTTGTACAATTAGATTTACCGTTAATTCTACAAACGATTGGAAGCAAAAATGGACCGTAATGAGATCCAATTATTTTAGTAGACAATTCAAGGTTCTTTGGACACTTTTTTGAAAAATTTTCTCATTTGTAGGTTCACTTATGTAGGTATGGTTAGGGTTAAAACAATTCAAAAAAATTAAAAAAATTCAATCCTCAAACTTCCATGTTTACTTTCTTCTTGCAATAGGTTTATTCACGTCATTTTGGTTCAAATTCGCTTGAAAAATGTCCCTATTTTAATGGATTTTACCACAAGAATTAGAAGTACTATCAAACAAAAATCGACCATGAAGAGACAAATTCAACCTTCTCTAACTTTGTTATTAGTTACAATATTGTAAAAAGCCTAAGAAATTAAATTGTAGGAAATTGTATTCTCTACAACGCCAAAGTGAATTGGCCAGGACGATTACCCGATTTAGTGCCTTCAGACTGCAAATTTTCCAAAGCAAATCTATTTAAATCAAAAAAAAACCCAATTATACAGACATATATCTTCAGTCACTTCATAAAATACCATTTGCGATGATATTAAAGAATGCCACTAAATTTTTCACGTCGCCTCGGTATAAATTAGGCCTCACCAGCTAATGATACAGCAAATTAAAATAGCCCGTGGTCTTGTTTTATTTTATTTTTTTGCATGATTCACATGAAAGAACGAACCGTTTAAATTTTGAAAGTTAGTTAAATTTAAGTTTAACTGTCACAATCTAAATTCTGAACGCATCCTTCTGTCAATGTCAAATATCAAATCTGACGTTTGACGTCCGTGAAATGTCACGTGATGACGCAGATTTAAGTTTGCGCAAAGTGGGTTAAGTTTGAAGCCCTCTAGCGGCCAAAACGGTTTAACCTACCAACCAGTGTTGTCATATCTTGAGAAAACCCATTTCATTGGATTGACGTACAAAAGTTTATATAGTTTATTATTTAAAGGTTAAATAAAGCACTGCACTAAAAAAAGTGGAAATAAATTCTTCATCAACTTTGACGCCCTCTAGCGGCCCAACCAATAAATCAACCAACCAGTGTTGTCATATCGTTGGAAAGCCCATTTCATTAGCTATCCATTGATGTATAAAAGTCTATACAAGGTGTTCCATATTGGCGAGTTTTTTACGTTTGAGTGAAATACTGCATCAAAAAAGTGAAAAAACTTTTACGCAATGTAGTTGCGTACATTCTGTGTCAAATAAGATAGTTGGGTAATGAAAAGTCACGTGATTTTTTTCATTTTAGTTGAACAAATATATGTCAAAATATCTGCCAAAAGTTACGTAACACTTAACCCAAAAAAACGGTTAAAATGGCGGAGTTTTGTGTGCGTGTGTCACGTGACTTTGTCAGATCAGGAAAGTAAAAGGAATTTTGGAAAAAATGCAAATCAAAATGGCCGGGAAAAAATCACGTGACCTTGGAAAAACTGGTTGGAATAAAACAATTAAAACATGTCAAAATGGCGGACAGGTCACGTGATCAGCGTTGTCAAAACCGGGTTGAAGGTAAAATTTTTTTTCCTGGTAATTCTAAAAAAATATGAAAATTGACTGGAAATTTTCAAAAACATGTAATTTTTGGGTTGGAACTGTTAAAGTTATGGAAAAAATTCGTTTTTACATCCCTCAACTATTAAAATTATATAATTTTCAAATTTGTACTGTAAAAAGTACCTATCTGAAGCTGTCAAATAAACTCAAATTTATATTTTTGACATTGTAACTGTCAAATGCGTCTAAAGCCGTTATTTGTAGCTTGAAACCCTCACAAATAAGTCATTTTACGATTTATACAATCAAAAGTATCTAAAACTGTCATTTTGACGTTGAAATTGTCCAAAGTGTCTAAAACTATAATTTTAGAGCTGAAAACTGTCATTTTCCAGATTGAAAATGTCAAAAATACGTAACATTTGGGTTGGAACTGTCAAAGTTATTGAAAAGTATAATTTTTGCATCGTTCAACTATTAAAAATATGTTATTTTGAAATTTATACTGTAAATAGTGTGCAAAACGGTCATTTTAACATTCAAATTGTCTAGGACTATCATTTTCGAGCTTGAAACTGTCAAAAATATATCAGCGATAAATGGAAACTGTCCAATTCATTCAAAAATGCTAATGTTGACATTGTAATGGTCAAATGTGTCTAAAACTGTAATTTTGACATTCAAATTGTGAAAATTGTCAAAAAATATTATTTTCGAGCTTAATACTGTCAAAAATTTAAAAAAACTTTCACAACTGTCTAAAAGTCGTCATTTTAATATTGGAATTGTCACTAATGTCTAAAACAGTCATCTTCAAGCTTGAAACTATCAAAAAAATATCAACTTTTAATGGAAACTGTTAAGTTAATTCAAAAATGGTATATTTTTGACATTGTAACTGTCAAATGTGTCTAAAACTGTCATCTTCAAGCTTGAAACTATCAAAAATATATAAATTTTTAATGGAAACTGTTAAGTTAATTCAAAAATCGTATTTTTGACATTGTAACTGTCAAATTTGTCTAAAACTGTCATCTTCAAGCTTGAAACTATCAAAAAAATATCAACATTTAATAGAAACTGTTAAGTTAATTGAAAAATAATATTTTTTGACATTGTAACTGTCAAATGTGTCTAAAACTGTCATCTTCAAGCTTGAAACTATCAAAAAAATATCAACTTTTAATGGAAACTGTTAAGTTAATTCAAAAATGGTATATTTTTGACATTGTAACTGTCAAATATGTCTAAAATATGGATTTTTTATTTGTAACTTTCACAACTGTCGTCATTTTAATATTGGAATTGTCAACAATGTCTAAAACTGTCATCTTCAAGCTTGAAACTGTCAAAAATATATTAACATTAAGAGGAAATTGTCAAATTCATTCAAAAATTCAATTTTTGACTTGGTAACTGTCCAAAGTGTTTACATCTGACATTTTTGTGATTAAAACAATTAAATCAATGTCATTTTCAGTTGGAACCATCGAATTTGTCTTGAAGTGTCATATTTGACAGTTGAAAGTAGGTATTCTTTTTCCAAAAAAAAAAAAGGAGTTGCCAGCCATTTTCTTCAAAAACTGTTGGTTTTTTGCAAAAAAAAACAAGATGTCCGCCGGTTGTAAAATATAACACACCTCTCGCATTACAGTCATTGTCAAATATCATATGTGACGTTTGACGTTTTTTGGAATGTCACGTGAGCAACAAACAAAGATGTCTGCCGGTTGTAAAATATAACACACCTCTCGCATTACTGTCATTGTCAAATATCATATGTGACGTTTGACGTTTATGGAATGTCACGTGAGCAACAAACAAAGATGTCTGCCGGTTGTAAAATATAACACACCTCTCGCATTACTGTCACTGTCAAATATCATATGTGACGTTTGACGTTTTTGGAATGTCACGTGACCAACCAACCAAGATGGCTGCCGGTTGTACAACGTAGTGGGCGTTCGAAAATCAGTAAATAACCCATTAAAATAGTACAGTAATTGGAATAGTGGCAGTAAAACCCGATTTAATAGTGTCTCACCCTTATCTTTATTACCGAAATTCTCGTAAATTTGTCAGCCAGTAGTGTAAACTGAAAAATTGTCAATCATTGGATCATCTAAACATGTCGTAAAACGTTTTAAAGCAACTACTATACAGGATGTTCTCTGTAACTTTGCAGGGTGATGTGTGTGTTTACATGAGGAAACAACGGTTAATTAAAGTGCATTAAATTCCATAGAAAACTGTTTTTTTTTAGAGATAATTTAACTTCATAAATAAAGGAGATATGAGCGGTTGAAGCTGTTGGTGCAGTTACAAGACTCTGGTGCTTCAGGAGAGTTTTTGGCTGATATCTCCTTTACATGACCAAATACAACAAAAATTCAAATAAGCTTTTTAAAAGTGCATTAAGTTTCCTATAAAACTGACTTTTTTGAAATATTTTAGCTTCGCAAATAAAGGAGATATGAGCGGTTAAACTTTGGTTATCACAGGACTGTTATGGTCAAAAGTTAACTAAACATACAAAAATCCATATTGCAGGGACTAAAAGAGGTAGAGAGATGGTTTTTGAGTTGAATTACTTGGAAAACTGTCAGAAAAAATATTTAAACAAAATCACAGTTCTACGTTAAGCTTTTCAAAGTTTTCACAAGGCTGGAAGAGAAGAAAGTGCAAGAAAAAGCAACTTAACAGAAAAAAGGGATATCTCGGGAACCAAAGCAGTTAGAGGGGTGATTTTTGCTGTGAATTATTAAGGATACTTTTAAGAATGACATATCAAAGAATCACAGTCCTACTCGAAGCATAACCTAGGTTTCACAGTGCCAGAATAAAAGAAAGTCAAAAAAAGTGAACTAAACATAAAAAATTTCATATCTCAGAAACGAAAATAGTTATATGGGTGGTTTTTGCTGTGAATTATTAAGAACACTTTCAGGAAAGACACATCAAAAAATTACAAGCCTACTTTGAGTATAACCTAGTTTTCACAGGCCTGAAATGGAAAAAGTGCAAAAACTGAACTAAATAGAAAAACAACAATATCGGGGAAACCGAAAGGTTTCGAGGGGTGGTTTTTGCTGTGAATTATTAAGGATACTTTTAAGAATGACATATCAAAGAATCACAGCCTTACTTAGAGTATAACTTAGATTTCACAGGGCTGGAATGGAAACAAGTGCAAAATGCTCAACTATTTAGGAAAACAACCCTATCCAGGGAAAGAAAAGCGTTGAGAGGGGTAGATTTGGCTGTGAATTATTAAGGACACTTTCCGTAAAGATTTATTAAAAAAAATCACAGTCCTACTTGGAGTATAACCTAGGTTTCACAGTGCCAGAATAAAAGAAAGACCAAAAAAGTTAACTAAACATTAAAAATTTCATATTTCAGGAACTAAAATAGTTATAAGGGTGGTTTTTTCTGTGAATTATTAAGAACACTTTCAGGAAAGACACATCAAAAAATTACAGGCCTACTTCTAGTATAACCTAGTTTTCAGAGGCCTGGAATGGAAAAAGTGCAAAAACTGAACTAAATAGAAAAACAACAATATCGGGGGAACCGAAAGGTTTCGAGGGGTGGTTTTTGCTGTGAATTATTAAGGATACTTTTAAGAATGACATATCAAAGAATCACAGCTTTACTTAGAGTATAACTTAGATTTCACAGGGCTGGAATGGAAACAAGTGCAAAATGCTCAACTATTTAGGAAAACAACCCTATCCAGGGAAAGAAAAGCGTTTACAGGGGTAGATTTTGCTGTGAATTATTAAGGACACTTTCCGTAAAGATTTATAAAAAAAATCACAGTCCTACTTGGAGTATAACCTAGGTTTCACAGTGCCAGAATAAAAGAAAGACCAAAAAAGTGAACTAAACATAAAAAATTTCATATCTCAGAAACGAAAATAGTTATATGGGTGGTTTTTTCTGTGAATTATTAAGAACACTTTCAGGAAATACACATAAAAAAATTACAGGCCTACTTCGAGTATAACCTAGTTTTCACAGGCCTGGAATGGAAAAAGTGCAAAAACTGAACTAAATAGAAAAACGACAATATCGGGGGAACCGAAAGGTTTCGAGGGGTGGTTTTTGCTGTGAATTATTAAGGATACTTTTAAGAATGACATATCAAAGAATCACAGCTTTACTTAGAGTATAACTTAGATTTCACAGTGCTGGAATGGAAACAAGTGCCAAATGCTCAACTATTTAGGAAAACAACCCTATCCAGGGAACGAAAAGCGTTGAGAGGGGTGGTTTTTGCTGTGAATTATTAAGGACACTTTCCGTAAAGATTTATTAAAAAAAATCACAGTCCTACTTGGAGTATAACCTAGGTTTCACAGTGCCAGAATAAAAGAAAGACCAAAAAAGTGAACTAAACATAAAAAATTTCATATCTCAGAAACGAAAATAGTTATATGGGTGGTTTTTTCTGTGAATTATTAAGAACACTTTCAGAAAATACACATAAAAAAATTACAGGCCTACTTCGAGTATAACCTAGTTTTCACAGGCCTGGAATGGAAAAAGTGCAAAAACTGAACTAAATAGAAAAACAACAATATCGGAGGAACCGAAAGGGTTTGAGGGGTGGTTTTTGCTGTGAATTATTAAGGATACTTTTAAGAATGACATATCAAAGAATCACAGCCTTACTTAGAGTGTAACTTAGATTTCACAGGGCTGGAATGGAAACAAGTGCAAAATGCTCAACTAATTAGGAAAACAACCCTATCCAGAGAACGTAAAGCGTTTAGAAGGGTAGATTTTGCTGTGAATTATTAAGGACACTTTCCGTAAAGATTTATAAAAAAAATCACAGTCCTACTTGGAGTATAACCTAGGTTTCACAGTGCCAGAATAAAAGAAAGTCCAAAAAAGTGAACTAAACATAAAAAAATTCATATCTCAGAAACGAAAATAGTTATATGGGTGGTTTTTTCTGTGAATTATTAAGAACACTTTCAGGAAAGACACATCAAAAAATTACAGGCCTACTTCGAGTATAACCTAGTTTTCACAGGCCTGGAATGGAAAAAGTGCAAAAACTGAACTAAATAGAAAAACAACAATATCGGAGGAACCGAAAGGTTTCGAGGGGTGGTTTTTGTTGTGAATTATTAAGGATACTTTTAAGAATGACATATCAAAGAATCACAGCTTTACTTAGAGTATAACTTAGATTTCACAGTGCTGGAATGGAAACAAGTGCCAAATGCTCAACTAATTAGGAAAACAACCCTATCCAGGGAACGAAAAGCGTTTAGAGGGGTAGATTTTGCTGTGAATCATTAAGGACACTTAATCACAGTCCTACTTGGAGTATAACCTAGTTTTCAAATGATCTCCTTTTAGGTCAAGAAAATGTTTGGTTTGTCAGGTCAAAACATGACATTACACTTCACACAACATTTCAAACTTGTCCATCTGTGACGTCATCCCAATTTAATTTGATTTTTCGTATAAATCAAAATCAAACAAACGACCAGACAAATAATGGTAAGAAAGTAGAAAATCTAAATATAAGCAACAACACATGGCTTAGGAGCAATAGACCGGACGAGTGGGAAAATCAAATAAACTTCCATCAACGTGTAGGAAGTGCTAGAGGAGCCGGAAATCATGTTTACATTTCAGTTTTCCACCTTAAAAACAGTTTACGTTCGCTTTGTCTATAGGCAACAGATTAGCGGTCCAGAGAAATATTGTTCAAAGGCAATCGAGCTTTTAATTTTTAAAATGCGATAGCGGCATCTCTTTTAAAACCACCGACAATCTGGGCTACTGTTTTACCAGTCGTTTTTTCTGGTCTACAGATGATGAACACGAGTCATGTACTGGATATCTCTTAATTAACCTTTTATGGAAAGCCCTCTTTTTTTAGAAACCAGATGACTGTCAAAGATTAAGGTTAAGTGAAACCAGACAGGGTTTACTCCACGTTAACTAAGGTTTATCAGAGAATCATTCCAGCCCTGTGAAAACTAGGTTATGCTCCAAATAGGACTGTGATTTTTTTAATATGGGTTTCTTGAGAGTGTTCTTAATAATTCACACCAAAAATCACCTCTCTAACTCTTTTGGTTCCCGAGATATGAATTTTGTAATGTTTAGTTCACTTTTTTGCACTTGTGCAGTAAAGTTTAATTCTAGTCCTGTGAAATCTAGGTTATGCTTTAAGTAGGTTGTTTTTTTTGACATGTCATTCCACTGAGTGTCCTTATTAATTCAATGCAGAAACCACCCTTCTAGCTCTTTTCGTTGAAGAGATATCAATTATTTCTGTTAAGTTGACTTTTTTGTTTTTAAATTGCACTTGTGAACTTTCAAAGGTTTAACGTAGGATTGTGATTTTTTAATATTTTTTTTCTGACAGTTTTTAAGTAAATAAGAAAACAAAATTTCAACGTTAAAAACAGTCAATATTTAAAAAATCACTATATAAAAAAAATATTCATTTAAAACCCACCTTGTCTGGAATAAGTAGTAGAATGTACAAATAAGTGTGTTCAAGTTAGTTTTCCAGAATTTGACGTCAATTTGCAGTTTTTAAGTCAATTTTCAAGTTTTCCACACTAAAATTGGTTGACAAAAGTTTGAATGTGAGTTTTCTGGCCAAATATGAATGTTGAAATTGGTTTTCAAGCCAATAGGCAGTTTTTAAGCAAATTTTCATGAATTTCACGTCAATTTCCAGTTTTCAAGTCAATTATCAAGTTTCAAGCACTAAAATTTGTTTTAGAAGGCTTGAAAATTTACTTGACTTGTTAGTTTTCATGAATTTGATTTTTAATCAATTCCCAGGTCATTTTCATCATTTTGAAGTTAATATTCAGTTGATAATGCGAAAACGTCAATGTTTAAGTGATTTTTTAAGAATTTGACCTAAAAATGAAGTTTTTAAGTCAATTTTCATGAAATTGATATCAATTTCAAGTTTTTAAGTCAAATTTAATGAATTTCACCTCCATTTCCAGTTCTCAAGTGAATTTTCATGATTATGAAGTCAATATTCAATTTCCAAGTTAATTATCAAGTTTCAAGCAATTCAATTTGATTTAAAAACTTTTTAAAATTGACTTGACTGGCCAAATATGAATGTTGAAGTTGGTTTTCAAGAATTTGACCTCAATAGGCAGTTTTTAAGCAAATTTTCGTGAATTTGACGTTAATTTCCAGTTTTCTAGTCAATTATCAAGTTTTTCACACTAAAATGTGTTTACGAAAGTTTGAAAATTGAGTTATCTGGCCAAATATGAATGTTGAAGTTGGTTTTCAAGAATTTGACCTCAATAGGCAGTTTTTAAGCAAATTTTCGTAAATTTGACGTTAATTTCCAGTTTTCAAGTCAATTATCAAGTTTTTCACACTAAAATGTGTTTACGAAAGTTTGAAAATTGAGTTATCTGGCCAAATATGAATGTTGAAGTTGGTTTTCAAGAATTTGACCTCAATAGGCAGTTTTTAAGCAAATTTTCATGAATTTCACGTCAATTTCCAGTTTTCAAATCAATTATCAAGTTTCAAGCACTAAAATTTGTTTTAGAAGGCTTGAAAATTTACTTGACTTGTTAGTTTTCATGAATTTGATTTTTAATCAATTCCCAGGTCATTTTCATCATTTTGAAGTTAATATTCAGTTGATAATGCGAAAACGTCAATGTTTAAGTGATTTTTTAAGAATTTGACCTAAAAATGAAGTTTTTAAGTCAATTTTCATGAAATTGATATCAATTTCAAGTTTTTAAGTCAAATTTAATGAATTTCACCTCCATTTCCAGTTCTCAAGTGAATTTTCATGATTATGAAGTCAATATTCAATTTCCAAGTTAATTATCAAGTTTCAAGCAATTCAATTTGATTTAAAAACTTTTTAAAATTGACTTGACTGGCCAAATATGAATGTTGAAGTTGGTTTTCAAGAATTTGACCTCAATAGGCAGTTTTTAAGCAAATTTTCGTGAATTTGACGTTAATTTCCAGTTTTCTAGTCAATTATCAAGTTTTTCACACTAAAATTTGTTTACGAAAGTTTGAAAATTGAGTTATCTGGCCAAATATGAATGTTGAAGTTGGTTTTCAAGAATTTGACCTCAATAGGCAGTTTTTAAGCTAATTTTCTGGCCAAATATGATTGTTGAAGTTGGTTTTCAAGAATTTTACCTCAATAGGCAGTTTTTAAGCAAATTTTCGTGAATTTGACGTCAATCTTCAGTTTTTAAGTACATTTTCATGAATATTACGTCAATTGCCAGTTTTCAAGTCAATTATCATGTTTCAAGCACTTAAATTTGTTTTAGAAGTCTTCAAGTTGTTCCTTAATTTGATGTCAATTTCCAGTTTTCAAGTCAATTATCAAGTTTGACACACAAAATTTTCTTTCCAAGTTAGTTTTCATGAATTTGATGTAACTCAATTTTCAGATCAATTTTCGTCATTTTGAAGTTAATATTCAGTTGACAATGCAAAAACGTCAATGTTCAAGTTATTTTGTAAGAATTTGACCTCAAAATGCAGTTCTTAAGTCAATTTTCATGAAATTGATATCAATTTCAAATTTTTAAGTAAATTTTAATGAATTTTACGTCAATTTCCAGTTCACAAGTGAATTTTCATGATTATGAAGTCAATATTCAGTTTCCAAGTTGATTATCAAGAAATTAAAATTGATTTAAAATCTTTTGAAAATTGAGTTGCCTCGCCAAATGTGAATGTTGAAGTTGGTTTTCAAGAATTTGACCTCAATAGGCAGTTTTTAAGCAAATTTTCGTAAATTTGACGTCAATCTCCAGTTTTTTAGTAAATTTTCATGAATTTTACGTCAATTTCCAGTTTTCAAGTCAATTATCAAGTTTCAAGCACTAAAATTTCTTTTAGAAGTCTTGAAAATTTACTTGGCTGGAAAAATATTAATGTTCCAGTTGTTCCTTAATTTGATGTCAATTTCCAGTTTTCAAGTCAATTATCAAGTTTGACACAAAATTTTCTTTCCAAGTTACTTTTCATGAATTCGATGTAACTCAATTTTCGTCATTTTGAAGTTAATATTCAGTTGACAATGCAAAAACGTCAATGTTCAAGTTATTTTGTAAGAATTTGACTTCAAAATGCAGTTCAAGTCAATTTTCATGAAATTGATATCAATTTCAAATTTGCAATTTGATTTTAAATTTAATTTCATTTAAAATTGACTGGAGAAATAACAATGTTCAAGTTGGTTTTCAAGTATATGACTTCAATATGCAGTTTTTAAGTCATTTTTCATCAATATAACATCAATTTCCAGTTTTCAAGTTTTCCACATTAAAATTAATTGAAAAAAGTTTGAAAATGACTTTACTGGCAAAATATCAATGTTCAAGTTAGTTTTGAAGAATTTGACGTAAGTTTGCAGTTTTTAAGCAATTTTCCACGAATTTAATGTCAATTAAGATTTGTTTCAAAAATCTTGAAAATTAAGCTACTTTACAGATACAGGGTGTTGGAAATTTAGCTGTACGTGAGCAAATTATTTCAGGATTCAGAAAAATTTGTATTCAGTTTGGGTTAAAATCTGATGATAAGAAGCAAAGTTTTAATGAAGAATATGAAGAACCTTATTAAGGAAAAACCACCACCTCGTTTCCGGAAAAAGATGGCCGGAAGTCGTATGATGATTGCATATTGATATGTCTTTACTGTAAAGGTTCTGCTTAATAAAAACTAAAAAGTAATATAAAAACCGAGGTAAAAGTCAGAGTGTCATAAGAAATTTTAGGACAAAATTTTGTCGAAAAAATCAACAAGAAACAGAACGAAACTCATTTAACGAGCATCTTTACGAGATTGGGTGGCATCTAATAAAGACTTTTTCACTGGAAATCATTAAAAACTGTAATCCAACCTTTTACTAGGCGCCTGTGCTTCGTTATTGACACTTTTAGCCTTCATGCATATTGGCTTTCACTCGGACTAGTTTTTAGGTAGAAATATTATTTTTCTAAGCTTTTGTAATTTAACTTATTAGCAGAGCTATCAATAGTTCTCTTAACCAAACCCTTAGAATGGCATTTTGTTCTTAAGGGCCTCAGAAGGGAGATATTTGCTTTGGAATGTATAGTGAGCGCAAAAGTGTCTGAATGTCTACTTATGGAATTTTAATCCCCCGTAACTCGGCCACGTGACAAATTTCAGGGAATTGCTAAGAGACCAAAATTGTAGGGAATTTAATTTTCTACAAAAACCTAAGAAAGACATTTTGTCCTAAAGGGTGTCAAATTAGAGTTATTTCCCGTTGACTAAAACTTAAAAAAGTTGCAGTTTTAGTCAATTACTACTTTTCAACAGTGACTTCCTTGTTTTGGTCACCCTGTAGAAAATTTTGAAGATACAATTTTTTGGCTTACACCACTGGAAAAAGCAGTTCGAGACGAATGTTTTGAGTGGTTGAATCACTACGAACTCCCAAAAATAACGATTATACAGGGTGTTTAAAATTCAGACTAGTTTTCTAGTTAAAAGTGCACCAAACCAGTTTTCGGCAAATATCTCCAAGTCCGTTTGAGCTACAAAAAAATTGCATGAGACCAAAAAGTTTCTAAATGAACCACTTAAGTGACCCACATAACACTAAAACCTTGATGCGATTGTCTGTATACAGGGTGTGCAAAAAAGTGATAGTGGTTTGCTTGTTTTGGTCACCCTGTATGAAATTTTCAAGTTACAATTTTTTGACTTACACCCCTGGAAAAAGCAGTTCAAGACGAATTATTTGAGTGGTTGAACCACCCCGAACTCCCAAAAATAACGAGTATACAGGGTGTTCAATTTTCGGACTAGTTTTTTAGTTTAAAGTGCACCAAACCAGTTTTCGGCAAATATCTCCAAAACGGTTTGAGCTACAAAAAAATTGAATGAGACCAAAAAGTTTCTAAATGAACCACTTAACTGACCCACATAACACTAAAACCTTGATGCGATTGTCTGTATACAGGGTGTTCACAAAAGTGATAGTGGTTTGCTTGTTTTGGTCACCCTGTATGAAATTTTCAAGTTACAATTTTTTGGCTTACACCCCTGGAAAGAGCAGTTCAAGACGGTTCTTTTGAGTGGTTGAACCACCCCGAACTCCCAAAAATAACGAGTATACAGGGTGTTCAATTTTCGGACTAGTTTTTTAGTTTAAAGTGCACCAAACCAGTTTTCGGCAAATATCTCCAAAACGGTTTGAGCTACAAAAAAATTGAATGAGACCAAACAGTTTCTAAATGAACCACTTAAGTGACCTACATAACACTAAAACCTTGATGCGATTGTCTGTATACAGGGTGTTCACAAAAGTGATAGTGGTTTGCTTGTTTTGGTCACCCTGTATGAAATTTTCAAGTTACAATTTTTTGGCTTACACCCCTGGAAAGAGCAGTTCAAGACGGTTCTTTTGAGTGGTTGAACCACCCCGAACTCCCAAAAATAACGAGTATACAGGGTGTTCAATTTTCGGACTAGTTTTTTAGTTTAAAGTGCACCAAACCAGTTTTCGGCAAATATCTCCAAAACGGTTTGAGCTACAAAAAAATTGAATGAGACCAAACAGTTTCTAAATGAACCACTTAAGTGACCTACATAACACTAAAACCTTGATGCGATTGTCTGTATACAGGGTGTGCAAAAAAGTGATAGTGGTTTGCTTGTTTTGGTCACCCTGTATGAAATTTTCAAGTTACAATTTTTTGACTTACACCCCTGGAAAAAGCAGTTCAAGACGAATTATTTGAGTGGTTGAACCACCCCGAACTCCCAAAAATAACGAGTATACAGGGTGTTCAATTTTCGGACTAGTTTTTTAGTTTAAAGTGCACCAAACCAGTTTTCGGCAAATATCTCCAAAACGGTTTGAGCTACAAAAAAATTGAATGAGACCAAAAAGTTTCTAAATGAACCACTTAACCGATTTACGTAACGCTAAAACTTTGACGCGATTGTCTGTATACAGGGTGTGCAAAAAAGTGATAGTGGTTTGCTTGTTTTGGTCACCCTGTAGGAAATTTTCAAGTTACAATTCTTTGGCTTACACCACTGGAAAGAGCAGTTCAAGACGGTTGTTTTGAGTGGTTGAACCACCCAGAACTCCCAAAAATAACGATTATACAGGGTGTTTAAAATTCAGACTAGTTTTTTGGTTAAAACTGCACCAAACCAGTTTTCGGCAAATATCTCCAAATCCGTTTGAGCTACAAAAAAATTGCATGAGACCAAAAAGTTTCTAAATGAACCACTTAACTGACCTACATAACACTAAAACCTTGATGTGATTGTCTGTATACAGGGTGTTCACAAAAGTGATAGTGGTTTGCTTGTTTCGGTCACCCTGTATGAAATTTTCAAGTTACAATTTTTTGACTTACACCCCTGGAAAGAGCAGTTCAAGACGGTTCTTTTGAGTGGTTGAACCACCCTGAACTCCCAAAAATAACCATTATACAAAGTGTTCAATTTTCGGACTAGTTTTTTAGTTTAAAGTGCACCAAACCAGTTTTCGGCAAATATCTCCAAAACGGTTTGAGCTACAAAAAAAATGAATGAGACCAAAAAGTTTTTAAATGAACCACTTAAGTGACCCACATAACACTAAAACCTTGATGCGATTGTCTGTATACAGGGTGTGCACAAAAGTGATAGTGGTTTGCTTGTTTTGGTCACTCTGTATGAAATTTTCAAGTTATGATTTTTTGGGTTACACCACTGGAAAGAGCAGTTCAAGACGATTCTCTTGAGTGGTTGAACCACCCAGAACTCCCAAAAATAACGAGTATACAGTGTGTTTAAGTTTCAGACTAGTTTTTTGGGTTAAAAGTGCACCAAACCAGTTTTCGGCAAATATCTCCAAAACGGTTTGAGCTACAAAAAAATTGCATGAGACCAAAAAGTTTCTAAATGAACCACTTAACTGACCTACATAACACTAAAACCTTGATGCGATTGTCTGTATACAGGGTGTGCACAAAAGTGATAGTGGTTTGCTTGTTTTGGTCACTCTGTATGAAATTTTCAAGTTATGATTTTTTGGGTTACACCACTGGAAAGAGCAGTTCAAGACGGTTCTCTTGAGTGGTTGAACCACCCAGAACTCCCAAAAATAACGAGTATACAGTGTGTTTAAGTTTCAGACTAGTTTTTTAGTTTAAAGTGCACCAAACCAGTTTTCGGCAAATATCTCCAAAACGGTTTGAGCTACAAAAAAATTGAATGAGACCAAAAAGTTTCTAAATGAACCACTTAAGTGACCTACATAACACTAAAACCTTGATGCGATTGTCTGTATACAGGGTGTGCAAAAAAGTGATAGTGGTTTGCTTGTTTTGGTCACCCTGTATGAAATTTTCAAGTTACAATTCTTTGGCTTACATCAATGGAAAGAGCAGTTCAAGACGGTTCTTTTGAGTGGTTGAACCACCCTGAACTCCCAAAAATAACCATTATACAAGGTGTTCAATTTTCGGACTAGTTTTTTAGTTTAAAGTGCACCAAACCAGTTTTCGGCAAATATCTCCAAATCCGTTTGAGCTACAAAAAAATTGAATGAGACCAAAAAGTTTCTAAATGAACCACTTAAGTGACCCACATAACACTAAAACCTTGATGCGATTGTCTGTATACAGGGTGTGCACAAAAGTGATAGTGGTTTGCTTGTTTTGGTCACCCTGTATAAAATTTTCAAGTTACAATTCTTTGACTTACATCACTGGAAAGAGCAGTTCAAGACGAATTATTTGAGTGGTTGAACCACCCCGAACTCCCAAAAATAACGAGTATACAGGGTGTTCAATTTTCGGACTAGTTTTTTAGTTTAAAGTGCACCAAACCAGTTTTCGGCAAATATCTCCAAAACGGTTTGAGCTACAAAAAAATTGAATGAGACCAAAAAGTTTCTAAATGAACCACTTAAGTGACCCACATAACACTAAAACCTTGATGCGATTGTCTGTATACAGGGTGTGCACAAAAGTGATAGTGGTTTGCTTGTTTTGGTCACCCTGTAGGAAATTTTCAAGTTACAATTTTTTGGCTTACACCCCTGGAAAGAGCAGTTCAAGACGGTTCTTTTGAGTGGTTGAACCACCCCAAACTCCAAAAAATAACCATTATACAGGGTGTTCAAGCTTTGAACTAGTTTTTTTGGTTAAAAGTACATTTTTCAGAAAAACCATTTACGTGCCTGAATTCTGGGGTAGCTAAGAATAATCTGATAAAGTCGGATGCATTCAATTTCCTTCCTGTACTTTGTACATAATTGTGTCTACTTAAGTTAAATGAGCCAGGATGAAAGCACAAAGACAGTCAAACAATCGAATTTAATGGAGTCGATGACGCATTGTTTCCGAAAAAAGAAAAAAAAACGTTTCCCTTTTGCTTTGAATAGAAATAATTCTGTTAGCCCTGATATTTCGGCATTTACATAAATTAAATGGGAATTTTGTGTGCTGTATTGTATGCTTAAAAATACCGCAAAATGCCTCGTAATGCCTTGTATTACGAATATAATTCTTGCCTTCTTAGTCCACCCTATATACTTAATAATATGATTCCAAAATAGGTAAGAAATTGAACTGAATTTTCCATATATTTTTCTGTCTTTTTAAGTTAAAAAGACCACCCTATAGAACCAACATATTACAGGGTGTTTCATATCGTAAGTTAAAAAAAATCATTATTCAAATCATAGCTTATTACGAGTAGAAAATGCTAACAAAACTGAGATATTTGCAAAAAACTAACTTTTTTTGCAAATTTTACACACACTGTATTTCTAAAATGGTGCATTATAGAGGGTGAGTTAATAGAAACTTTTGTTCATATTTTTGGACAAACTTATTATGAAACGCCCAGTATATACGATGTGAAAGTAAAATTAGAACAGCATCCTCTTTCTAAATTTGCTGGTATGTAAGGCACTTTAGGTGCTCGAGTCCGCAATAAAATCGACAATAACGTTGCCACCCGAACTAATAGCCAAATAAATCAAAAGATGTTCTCCAGATGTGATTTTAGACGTTCCGAAGACATTTTCGGATGACCTGCTATAGTCGCCAGATGTCGAAAAAAGGGGTTTTAAGTCCCCAGATTTCAGAGATTTTTCGGTTTTTTTTTCTGCATGCTGGTTGGGTCTTAATTATTCGACCAAGTTCAAGGTTTAGGGGCTTTAAGTGTCGATTTCCTAGGAGAACAAAAGAAATACCGTGAGAAAATTATGGTCCGAACCAGGCAAAACACTTGACCACTGAAGAAGTTATTAGAAGAACCGAAGAAGTCATTGAAAGCTCTGTAACTGAGTTATTTTAAATGGGACACCCTATATGTTATATACTATTTAATTCTGATTTTCCCCTTTTAGTTTTCTGAGATATTTAAAGTCCAACTTGCCCTTATTTTCGCTCTGTAGGTGCTGTCATTGCCAATCTCAATTATTCTCAATTGGACACCCTGTATGTTATTAACCCTTTGTTTTTCAAGGCCTACATTTAACTGATGTGCTAACCATCCGGTTAAACAAATCTTTACCCTGAAAACAATGCCTGACAAAAAAAAAATTACTTTTTAACAATTTCAGTAAAAGTTTAGGTGCAATTTTGCACTGCAGGGTTAAATTTAACTGGACGTTACTGTCGATTACATAAACAAATTAATTAGTGAGTTAACCGTTCGGTTCAACTAACCTCAATACTGAAAACTATGCCTAAGTACTGCTTGACAAAGGAAAAAGAACTTTTTAGCAATTTCAGTGAAAGTTTAGGTGCAATTTTGCACTGCACGGTTAAATTTAACTGGACGTTAGGCTGACTACATAGAGAAATGAATTGATGTATTAACCATCCAGTTAAACTAACCCCAACACTGAAAACTACGCTTAACGACTGCTTGAGAAAAAAAAAAAACTTTTTAACCTATTTCAGTAAAAAATTAGATAGTTTTGCAATGGCGGTGGGTAAATTTAACTGGACGTTATTGTTGATTGTATAGAGAAGTTACTTGATATGTTAACCTTCCAGTTAAACTAACCTTCACTCTGAAAACCATGTCTAATGACTGCCTGACAAAGGAAAAAGAACTTTTTAGCAATTTCAGTGAAAGTTTAGGTGCAATTTTGCACTGCACGGTTAAATTTAACTGGACGTTACGTTGACTACATAGAGAAATGAATTGATGTATTAACCATCCAGTTAAACTAACCCCAACACTGAAAACTACGTCTAATAACTGCTTGACAAAGGAAAACAAACTTTTTAGCAATTTCAGTGAAAGTTTATGTGCAATTTTGCACTGCACTGTTAAATTTAACTGGACGTTACTGTCGACTACATAGAGAAGTAAATTAACTCTAACATCCGGTTAAACTAGCCTTTACCTTGAAAACCATGCCTAATAATTACTTGACAAAGGAAAAAGAACTTTTTAACAATTTGAGTGAAAGTTTAGATGCAATTTTGCATTGTATGGTTAAATTTAACTGGACGTTACTGACAATTGCATAGAGAAATTAATTAATGAGTCAACCATCCGGTTTAACTAACCTCAATAATGAAAACCATGCCTAATAACTGCTTGACAAAGGAAAAAGAACTTTTTAGCAATTTCAGTGAAAGTTTAGGTGCAATTTTGCACTGCACGGTTAAATTTAACTGGACGTTACATTGGATGCATAGAGAAATGAATTGATGTATTAACCATCCGGTTAAACTAACCTCAACTCTGAAAACTACGCCTAACGACTGCTTGACAAAGAAAAAAAAACTTTTTTTACAATTTGAGTGAATGTTAAGGTGTAATTTTGCACCGCACGGTTAAATTTAACTGGACGTTACTGTCGACTACAAAGATAAGTAAATTAACTATAACATCCGGTTAAACTAGCCTTTACCCTAAAAACCATGTCTAATGACTGTCTGACAAAGGAAAAAGAACTTCTTAACAATTTCAGTGAAAGTTTATGTGCATTTTTGCACTACTCTGTTAAATTTAACTGGACGTTACTCTCGATTACATAAACAAATTAATTAGTGAGTTAACCGTTCGGTTCAACTAACCTCAATACTGAAAACTATGCCTAAGTACTGCTTGACAAAGGAAAAAGAACTTTTTAGCAATTTCAGTGAAAGTTTAGGTGCAATTTTGCACTGCACGGTTAAATTTAACTGGACGTTATTGTTGATTGTATAGAGAAGTTACTTGATATGTTAACCTTCCAGTTAAACTAACCTTCACTCTGAAAACCATGTCTAATGACTGCCTGACAAAGGAAAAAGAACTTTGTAACAATTTGAGTGAAAGTTAAGGTGCACTTTTGCACTGCACGGTTAAATTTAACTGGACGTTAGGGTGACTACATAGAGAAATAAATTGATGTATTAACCATCCAGTTAAACTAACCCCAACACTGAAAACTACGCTTAACGACTGCTTGAGAAAAAAAAAAAACTTTTTAACCTATTTCAGTAAAAAATTAGATAGTTTTGCAATGGCGGTGGGTAAATTTAACTGGACGTTATTGTTGATTGTATAGAGAAGTTACTTGATATGTTAACCTTCCAGTTAAACTAACCTTCACTCTGAAAACCATGTCTAATGACTGCCTGACAAAGGAAAAAGAACTTTGTAACAATTTGAGTGAAAGTTAAGGTGCACTTTTGCACAGCACGGTTAAATTTAACTGGACGTTACGTTGACTACATAGAGAAATGAATTAATGTGTTAACCATCTAGTTAAACTAACCTTCACTCTGAAAACCATTCCTAATGATTGCCAAGGAAAAGAAAAATTTTTATTAAATGTTTAGGTGCGATGTTGCACTGCACGGTTAAATTTAACTGGACGTTACTGTCGGTTACATACAGAAGCTAATTGATCATTGGTTACCAGGTTATGGCAAAAGGTATCAATTTATCAGTGAAATCAAGTGAGTTAAGCTGTGCAAGTGATTTTCTAGAATTTGTGGTTCTGAGAGCTCAAGAGAGGAGTTTACAAACTTATCTAACTCCCCCTGTAAGTTTTTAACTGTTATTTGCTACTGGGTTAAGGCGAAAAGTACCAATTTAACTGTCAAACAAGTTGCGCAACTGTCTTATGTGTCAAAAAACCAGATCTATAGTTTCCTTATACATTGAAAAACAAATATTTCTAAAATAAAATGTTTTTGTTTAAAACCTTTAAATTCCCCATTTTGCAAGTTTGCCCATATGGGCTTTTTAGGGCGTTTGAAAGGTAATAAAAAAACCTACAAACTAGTACAAACTAGAATATTCTAGCATTTCGAATAACCGAGTTATGGGCTCTTAAAGTAACGGCAGTAAAATACTTGTTTAACCGATGTTGCGCCCGTTAACTCCGTTCATCAACGTGCTTATTATTGTAATGTACTGTATGATTTTTTTAGGGTTTGTTATAGGGAATTACCATCTGGTTCACAAAAGAACGTTCTATCCTTTCAAAAAAAAAAAAAACGAGTTATACGCTGTAAAAATACCGACGGTATTACCAATGTAGCGGCTTTTAACTTTCGTTAAATTAACGTGCTTATTTGTATAACTTATTGTATAAAGTTTTTCTCTCGTTTTATAGGGAATTGAAAGGGCTACAAACTGGTACAAAATAGAACCTTCTAGTCCCTTAAATAACCGAGTTACGAGCTGTCAAAGTAGCGTTAGTAAAACTTGATTACCAAATGTTTAATCATGGTATAACTTGCTTATTTGTTTAATTAACTATACGAAGTGTTTAGGATACTTAATAGGGAACTAAAAGGGCTACAAACTGGTTCAAACTAGAACCTTCTAGTCCGTTAAATAACCGAGTTACCAGCTGTCAAAGTAGCATTAGTAAAACTTGATTACCAAATGTTTAATCATGTATAACTTGCTTATTTTTTTAATTAACTATACGAAGTGTTTAGCACATTTTATAGGGAATTAAAAGAGCTACAAACTGGTACAAAATAGAACCTTCTAGTCCCTTAAATAACCGAGTTACGAGCTGTTAAAGTAGCGTTAGTAAAACTTGATTACCAAATGTTTAATCATGGTATAACTTGCTTATTTGTTTAATTAACTATACGAAGTGTTTAGGATATTTTATAGGGAATTAAAAGGGCTACAAACTGGTTCAAACTAGAACCTTCTAGCCCCTTAAATAACCGAGTTACGAGCTGTCAAAGAAGCGTTAGTAAAACTTGATTACCAAATGTTTAATCATGGTATAACTTGCTTATTTGTTTAATTAACTATACGAAGTGTTTAGGATACTTAATAGGGAACTAAAAGGGCTACAAACTGGTTCAATCTAGAACCTTCTAGTCCCTTAAATAACCGAGTTACGAGCTGTCAAAGAAGCGTTAGTAAAACTTGATTACCAAATGTTTAATCATGTATAACTTGCTTATTTGTTTAATTAACTATACGAAGTGTTTAGGACATTTTATAGGGAATTAAAGGAGCTACAAACTGGTTTAAACGAGAACCTTCTAGCTCTTTTACTAACTGAGTTATGAGCTGTCAAAATGACACAAGGCATTATTTTAAAAGATAGTTGTGTATTTTGATGTTCATGGGTTACATTTTTGACGCAAATGACCCGAGTGTCATCTGTTCTCTGTCATCTACGTCAAAATTGTCAAAATCTTCACTTTCGCTACAAAACTGTTAAAAGTTTAAACACTTTACAGCTGTATGGTCTATCTCATTTTGGTTAGGAGCTGTGATACTCCAAAACACTGTTGCCAGTTCTAAAAGTGTACAGGGTATTCTTCCGGTTTTAACATTTCCTGAACTTGACACAATCCCCAATTAGTAGGCAACTAATTGACAAATGAGAAAAATATTTCCAGGGAAAATCTCGACGATTTCCGACTGAAATAAAGTGGGAAAAACGTAGTTTAGACGTTGATTTCCTGCATTCGATCGCCTCTATAACAAACGACATGGGCTGATATGAAATCTGAGTTTTAAATGGAGTTCACCTAAAAATAACCATCATCAGGGAGGGGAATAATCTATAAATCATCATAACTTTATGCAGGTTTAGCGTCTAATCTAGTTCAAAGACGGTATTTTGCACCTGCGCTCCCATTTTAATTCAAAATTATCCTGGTTTGTCCTCTTATTTTGGCTTCGTTGTGTATATTTAAACTCACGATGCCATTAGGCACATAACAATTACCTGCTCGAGTTATTTTTGTACTTTAGACAACAGAATCAGAGGTAATTAAAACGTTCATTAATGAGCCGAAAAATAAATCTTTCAGAGCAGTAAAGTCTGGGTATTTAACTGCATTGTTTATTTTACACTCTGTATATATTCGATGACTAATGGTATGACGTCAAAGTGATCACACAATGGATCCAGACATGAAAAATGCAGTATTTTACTGGTTTCCAGTTCAATCCTCCGTAAATCCGCCAAAAATCGGTGAAAATTGACTTGAGAGGCTTTAAAACTGACTTTATATCCAGTTTTTATAGTTTTCAGACAAATTAACAGACTTTAGTCTTAAAAATTGACTTGTGACGCTTCAAGTCAGTCGTAATAGTTTTCAAAAAAAATTGAAAGACTTACTTAGTATTGAAAATTGACTTATAGACAAACTATTACTAAAAACTAACTTTTTTAGAATTTTGTACTACAAATTTACGTTTAAATCTGAAAAATTTACTTGAGGCAACAAAAAGTTACTCTGAACCAATAAAAAGTAAAATCAGAAACTTAAAATTTGCATTTCAAGTAAGTTTTCATAATTTGAATACAAATTCCATTGTTTTAGTCTTGAAAATAGTCTCTAACTAACTTTTCAAGTTTTTTTACTTTGCATTTAATTTTTTTAGTACTCTCTACTATTTTTAGAGCTTTAAAACTGCATTCAGCTTGGAAAATCAAGTTCTCCTCAAGTTTTTGACATAACAGGCTTAAAAAACAATTGTAACCTCCTCCATAGTCTTGAAAATGTCATTTCAAGCTTCTAGACACCTCAGTGCTAGAAATTCGAGCTTTTCCTAAAAAATCTAGACTAGTAAGTCTAGTCTAGTCTTAAAAATCTAGTTTTTAGTACTTTAAGACTGTTTTCAGCCTGAAAAATCGAGTTTTAAGACTAGTTTCACAAAGTTTTTGACTTATCAGACCTGAAATCCAGTTTGTACAATCTTCATAGTCTTGAAAATGTCATTTCAAGCTTCTAGACACCTCAGTGCTAGAAATTCGAGCATTTCCTAAAAATCTAGACTAATAAGTCTAGTCTAGTCTTAAAAATCTAGTTTTTAGTACTTTAAGACTGTTTTCAGTCTGAAAAATATAGTTTTAAGATTAGTTTCACAAAGTTTTTGACTTATCAGACCTGAAATCCAGTTTGTACATTCTTCATAGTCTTGAAAATGTCATTTCAAGCTTCTAGACACCTCAGTGCTAGAAATTCGAGCATTTCCTAAAAATCTAGACTAATAAGTCTAGTCTAGTCTTAAAAATCTAGTTTTTAGTACTTTAAGACTGTTTTCAGCCTGAAAAATCGAGTTTTAAGATTAGTTTCACAAAGTTTTTGACTTATCAGACCTGAAATCCAGTTTGTACAATCTTCATAGTCTTGAAAATGTCATTTCAAGCTTCTAGACACCTCAGTGCTAGAAATTCGAGCATTTCCTAAAAATCTAGACTAATAAGTCTAGTCTAGTCTTAAAAATCTAGTTTTTAGTACTTTAAGACTGTTTTCAGCCTGAAAAATCGAGTTTTAAGACTAGTTTCACAAAGTTTTTGACTTATCAGGCCTGAAATCCAGTTTGTACATTCTTCATAGTCTTGAAAATGTCATTTCAAGCTTCTAGACACCTCAGTGCTAGAAATTCGAGCATTTCCTAAAATTCTAGACTAATAAGTCTAGTCTAGTCTTAAAAATCTAGTTTTTAGTACTTTAAGACTGTTTTCAGTCTGAAAAATATAGTTTTAAGATTAGTTTCACAAAGTTTTTGACTTATCAGACCTGAAATCCAGTTTGTACATTCTTCATAGTCTTGAACATGTCATTTCAAGCTTCTAGACACCTCAGTGCTAGAAATTCGAGCATTTCCTAAAAAATCTAGACTAGTAAGTCTAGTCTAGTCTTAAAAATCTAGTTTTTAGTACTTTAAGACTGTTTTCAGCCTGAAAAATCGAGTTTTAAGACTAGTTTCACAAAGTTTTTGACTTATCAGACCTGAAATCCAGTTTGTACAATCTTCATAGTCTTGAAAATGTCATTTCAAGCTTCTAGACACCTCAGTGCTAGAAATTCGAGCATTTCCTAAAAATCTAGACTAATAAGTCTAGTCTAGTCTTAAAAATCTAGTTTTTAGTACTTTAAGACTGTTTTCAGTCTGAAAAATATAGTTTTAAGATTAGTTTCACAAAGTTTTTGACTTATCAGACCTGAAATCCAGTTTGTACATTCTTCATAGTCTTGAAAATGTCATTTCAAGCTTCTAGACACCTCAGTGCTAGAAATTCGAGCATTTCCTAAAAATCTAGACTAATAAGTCTAGTCTAGTCTTAAAAATCTAGTTTTTAGTACTTTAAGACTGTTTTCAGCCTGAAAAATCGAGTTTTAAGACTAGTTTCACAAAGTTTTTGACTTATCAGGCCTGAAATCCAGTTTGTACATTCTTCATAGTCTTGAAAATGTCATTTCAAGCTTCTAGACACCTCAGTGCTAGAAATTCGAGTATTTCCTAAAATTCTAGACTAATAAGTCTAGTCTAGTCTTAAAAATCTAGTTTTTAGTACTTTAAGACTGTTTTCAGTCTGAAAAATATAGTTTTAAGACTAGTTTCACAAAGTTTTTGACTTATCAGACCTGAAATCCAGTTTGTACAATCTTCATAGTCTTGAAAATGTCATTTCAAGCTTCTAGACACCTCAGTGCTAGAAATTCGAGCATTTCCTAAAAATCTAGACTAATAAGTCTAGTCTAGTCTTAAAAATCTAGTTTTTAGTACTTTAAGACTGTTTTCAGCCTGAAAAATCGAGTTTTAAGACTAGTTTCACAAAGTTTTTGACTTATCAGGCCTGAAATCCAGTTTGTACATTCTTCATAGTCTTGAAAATGTCATTTCAAGCTTCTAGACACCTCAGTGCTAGAAATTCGAGTATTTCCTAAAATTCTAGACTAATAAGTCTAGTCTAGTCTTAAAAATCTAGTTTTTAGTACTTTAAGACTGTTTTCAGCCTGAAAAATCGAGTTTTAAGACTAGTTTCACAAAGTTTTTGACTTATCAGGCCTGAAATCCAGTTTGTACATTCTTCATAGTCTTGAAAATGTCATTTCAAGCTTCTAGACACCTCAGTGCTAGAAATTCGAGCATTTCCTAAAAATCTAGACTAATAAGTCTAGTCTAGTCTTAAAAATCTAGTTTTTAGTACTTTAAGACTGTTTTCAGCCTGAAAAATCGAGTTTTAAGACTAGTTTCACAAAGTTTTTGACTTATCAGGCCTGAAATCCAGTTTGTACATTCTTCATAGTCTTGAAAATGTCATTTCAAGCTTCTAGACACCTCAGTGCTAGAAATTCGAGCATTTCCTAAAAATCTAGACTAATAAGTCTAGTCTAGTCTTAAAAATCTAGTTTTTAGTACTTTAAGACTGTTTTCAGTCTGAAAAATATAGTTTTAAGACTAGTTTCACAAAGTTTTTGACTTATCAGACCTGAAATCCAGTTTGTACAATCTTCATAGTCTTGAAAATGTCATTTCAAGCTTCTAGACACCTCAGTGCTAGAAATTCGAGCATTTCCTAAAAATCTAGACTAATAAGTCTAGTCTAGTCTTAAAAATCTAGTTTTTAGTACTTTAAGACTGTTTTCAGTCTGAAAAATATAGTTTTAAGACTAGTTTCACAAAGTTCTTGACTTATCAGACCTGAAATCCAGTTTGTACATTCTTCATAGTCTTGAACATGTCATTTCAAGCTTCTAGACACCTCAGTGCTAGAAATTCGAGCATTTCCTAAAAATCTAGACTAATAAGTCTAGTCTAGTCTTAAAAATCTAGTTTTTAGTACTTTAAGACTGTTTTCATCCTGAAAAATCGAGTTTTAACACTAGTTTCACAAAGTTTTTGACTTATCAGGCCTGAAAGCCTGTTTGTACACTGTCGATAGTGTTGAAAATGTCATTTCAAGCTTCTTCACTATTAAATTGAATTCTACACTCATCGATGCAAAAAATTGTAGCATTTCTAAAAAAATTGGACTGCTTCTAGTGTTTTAAGACAGAAAAATCGAGTTTCTAATAGTAAAGTCAAGTTTCAGACTCTTCAGTAAGAAAGTGAAAAATTTTGGGATTGAAGTCTACGATATTAGTCTTTAAACAAATTTTTAGAGACAAATTAGTCCAAAAATGAATTTTGAACTGTTTCCAGTGTTTAATTGAATTCTAGACTTGTTTCAGTCCAAAAAATTGAGTTGTACACCAACTAAAGTCCTGAAAATAGACTATTGGACTCTCTTTAGTTTTTGTAAAGTTATTTCTGGCCTTCGGATCTGGATCTTCGTCTTTTAGTAGTAAAAAATGAGTATAAGGCGCAAAAATCGTTTTTAGTGCTTGAAGTCGTGTTTCAGACACGAATTTAGATTCACACAGATTTACATCCTTTTGAACTAGTTTAAAGTAAAAGATACAATTATCCAGGTAGACAGTGGTAATATACTCATTAAGTGGATATACAGGGTGGATTTACTATCATGCAAGCTGAAATTTGCTGTTTCACTTTTTTTCAATTTCATTTCAGGACACCCTGTATAAAAATTCAATTGACATTGCTGCAATTCATTCTTTGCGCTAACAGTGTCTAGAATTGAAATACAGAGTGTTTAAAAGTTTAGTTTGAACTGTCAAAATTTCAGAAACATATTAAAACCGTAAAAAAAACTATTCAAATTTGTACAGGGTGTTCAATTACAAAAAGTGGTGTTTTTTTGCTGGTTCTCCATTGACATATATAAAAGTCCTTGACCAATGTAGGCAATAAAGCGAGTTATTCTTAACGTTAGACATTACTAAAAAGGCGATTATATTATGGCACACCCTGTACACAGATTCATTCGCTTTCAAAAACAACAAGCCACAGAAGCACACGAGCTATAATCTCCCTGTCATTTCCTTAATTCACCAATTAGTTTGTCTGATATGAAAGCGAAGAGCTTTTGACTAGTATTTATAGCTTTACCATCCTATTTCTTGGTATTAGAATATCCAATAAAAGCCAGAGGAATTACTTTATGATATATTTGACGGCAGTTTCCTACTCTCAAATATGTAGTCGAATTTTAAGTTTGGGCGCCCCAAGACCTCGTAAACTGGCTTTAACAACGATAAACATAACCTAAAAATAGCGAATGGTCTATATAAACGAGCGAGGGTGTCGCGTAACTGTTAAAAAGCACAACGAAGGGTAAAATCGACCCTTCTGCGAAACAGACACGTGCCAGACCAGGTGTTTGTTTCATATTAAGATCGTCAACGTCAGACTGAAAAAAAATGGGAAAAGACCGGTAATTACACTATACATAATAGCGCTTTGGGAAAAAATTCTAGTAAATATAGCCACGAGAAAATGCTGGAAATAATTTTCAGCTTTCTAAATCCATCGTTAGGGGGCGTTTCGATATGATGTTAATGATATAGCAGAAATACGATGAACGTAGTCTATTTTCAACGAATAATTTTGCTATTTAACTTATCTCTTCATATAAGTGGTGAGGATGGTCCAAAGTTTGCTTTGAAAGAAATTAAATATTCATTTTCTGTCCTTACGTTTTCAGCCTAGATATTTGGAAAAAATCATATGCAATGATAATGCTTTTTATTGTCTATTCCCAAAAGAGTTGGATTGTCTTTCGTGGTGTAAAAATTGCAGTATTATATCTCTTCTGTAATACGAGTTAAAAGGTTCTTCGACGTCTTCCGATCTCCAGTCGCCATTGGTCCCTGTTCATCCACAGGGTGCATATTCTTAAAAGGAGGGGAATTATCAAGAGGAAGACCTGTAGAATGTGATAGGAACCCACCATTGCCAGCTTCTTCTGTCACATTCTATCAACACTTCTCTTGAGAATTCCGTTCCCTGCTTTCAAGAATTAAGCCCCAGGTCTTCTTCCAACTCTCTTTCTCTAACTTGTGTAATGATGCCCTCTCACCAGCTTTTTCTGGGTCGCCCTCTTTTTCTTCCTCCCCTGTGGTGTCCAGTTAAGGATTTGCTTGGGTAGCCTTTCTCCTCCTATCCTCTGGACGGGTCCATACCATTTGAGTTGCGCCACATGTATGTCCTCTACTAGTATGTCTGACATCCATAATTTCTTGAATCCGTTCCCTTCGGATCCTTTCCGACCTTGATGTGACTATGCTTTTGAAGTTGCTATTGTATATTCGGTGTTTATTGGGTTTCGATATGCTTTTGTGCCATAGTACATTGTTTAGAAGGTTGATGGCTCTACGTTCCTGGATGTTCTTGTTGTAGTCCGCCTATGCACACATATTCGGTTTTATTTACGTTCACTTCAAGGCTCCATTTGGTATATTCTTCAACTAATTTCCGGGTCATATACTCCAGGTCTTCGTAGTCCTGGGCCAAAATTACTTGATCGTCTGCAAATCTCAAAGTATCTAAAGTTGTGTTATTTAGTGGGATGCCCATATCTTTACACTTTCGTTCCCATGCTTCAGGCCCTTATCCACTCTAAAACCTTTTGTTATCTCTAATATCCTCTTTGCTATCTTTATTCTAGTTGTATTCGCTTTAATTAAGTTGACGTTGATATTAGTCCTCACTAGGGCTTCCCATATTTAGCTTTGTGGGATGTTATCGTATGCCTTTTTTAGATCCACATAATAGTAGGTGTATTTCCTGCTGAAATTCTGTTTTCTTTTCTATCGCCTGGATGAGACAGAAGAGATGGTCCATTGTAGATCTTCCCGCTCTGAAGCCGGTTTGTTCTTCCGCTTCAAAGTCGCTGTATTCATTTTCGATTTTCTTAGGAAGTATTTTTCCGTATACTCGAGCCATTGAGCATTGCACTGATATGCCTCTGTAGTTGTCGCATTCTTCTCTGCTTCCCTTCTTGTGGATCGTCGACATATAAGATGTTTTCCATTCGTCAGGTACGTAACTCGACGGTATATTCCCGGGTCCAGCAGATTTTCCATTTTTTAAAAGCTTTTTGTCTCCTTTTTCTAATTGTAGATGCTGTATTGCACTAGTCTCGTCTTCGATTTGAAAGTGTGGCCTATTTTCTTGCGGGGGAGGAGGAGGAGGAGCTTGCTAAAGTAATCATCCCATTTTTCTAGGGTGATATTATGTCCCTTTTGTTATCTTGTCTTAGCGACTTCAGTAATCTCCAAGTGCTTCTGTGCCTCCCAAGTAGGTATTTATTCTCGAACAATTTCTTTCCCATGCGTCGTGTGTCCTTTGGCAGATCATTTTTCGGACCTTTGCTTGGTAGTTCTTAAAAATTGTCTTATCTTGGTTTGTTTGAGAGTTAAGGAATTTATTGTAAGCCTTTCTTTTAACTTCGTCTCCAGCGTCTCCTTTACAGCTGCATGAATGCAATCCTTTATGTGTTGATTTTTTTTAGTGTTGTTCATTATCATTAAAACGTTCCTGATCTAGTTTTTCGTCTAAACGACAGATAATTGACAGATTGTATCTAGTCGTGGTTATTCCTTCTGATTTTTGCATTTCTGTACTTTTTTTGTTAAAAAGTTTGTAGACTATTCATATTACATTTAATGTAATTTTTACTCCAAGTAATGACAATTTTAGTTAGAAAATGAAATGACAGAGTTTTGACAGTTTTTATCTATATGAATAATAGCAACACAATTTCTGGAGTTCGATCCTGTCTTCCTCTAATCTCAGTAACAAAGATATATTAAAAAACATCCTTTATATGTAACTGATATGCAGTTCAGTGATAAACAGAGAATTTCTCGGTATCATTTAACACAGGGTGTTCGTTTAGTAGTGAGTGTTTAAGTGAATGGACGATATGATTCGAAAATTTGCTAGAACCAAGTCTCAAGGGGATTTGTTGGAATCGAAACATCCTGTAGAGTATAAAGTGCCTGCAATGTGCACTTTAAGAAGAAAACCGTCGAAAAAACTGGAAAATTCCCATGAAAATCTCAAAATTCAGCCTCTAACAATGGAATTAGCTAGTTACACAGGTAATTTTTAAACTTAGTTAAATCATTAGTCAACTTAGAAGCTTTGCAGAAGCCAAACAGTATGACTAACCAATCAAAGTTTTTATACCGTTGGATAGCCCATTTTACTGGCTATCCAACGTGTATAACAATCTGTACAACATTTACTAAATAAGAAAGTTATTCAGGATCAAATGAATGAGTGAATACTGGTCAAACTTTGTTAAATCATTAGTCAACTTTGACGCTTTGCAGAAACCAAACAGTATGATCAACCAATCAATATTTTTATACCGTTGGATAGCCTCTTTCATTGGCTATCCAACGTTGTATAACAATCTTACAACATTTACTAAATAAGAAAGTTATTCAAGATCAAATGAATAAGTGAATAATGGTCAAACTTCGATAATCATTAGTCAACTTTGACGCTTTGCAGAAACCAAACAGTATGACCAACCAATCAATATTTTTATACCGTTGGATAGCCCATTTTATTGGCTATCCAGCGTTGTATAACAATCTGTACAACATTTACTAAATAAGAAAGTTATTCAGGATCAAATGAATAAGTGAATAATGGTCAAACTTTGTTAAATCATTAGTTAACTTAGAGGCTTTGCAGAAGCCAAACAGTATGACCAACTAATCAAAGTTTTTATACCGTTGGATAGCCCATTTCATTGGCTATCCACTGATGTACAACAATCTGTACATTATTAACTAAATAAGAAAGTTATTCAGGATCAAATGAATGAGTGAATAATGATCAAACTTTGTTAAATCATTAGTCAACTTTGACGCTTTGCAAAAACCAAACAGTATGACCAACCAATCAATATTTTTATACCGTTGGATAGCCCATTTCATTGGCTATCCAACGTTGTATAACAATCTGTACAACATTTACTAAATAAGAAAGTTATTCAGGATCAAATGAATGAGTGAATAATGGTCAAATTTTGTTAAATCATTAGTCAACTTAGAAGCTTTGCAGAAGCCAAACAGTATGACCAACCAATCAAAGTTTTTATACCGTTGGATAGCCCATTTTATTGCCTATCCAACGTTGTATAACAATCTGTACAACAATTACTAAATAAGAAAGTTATTCAGGATCAAATGAATGAGTGAATAATGGTCAAACTTTGTTAAATCATTAGTTAACTTAGAGGCTTTGCGGAAGCCAAACAGTATGACCAACTAATCAATATTTTTATACCGTTGGATAGCCTATTTCATTGGCTATCCAACGTTGTATAACAATCTGTACAACATTTACTAAATAAGAAAGTTATTCAGGATCAAATAAATGAGTGAATAATGGTCAAACTTTGTTAAATCATTAGTCAACTTTGACGCTTTGCAGAAACCAAACAGTATGATCAACCAATCAATATTTTTATACCGTTGGATAGCCTCTTTCATTGGCTATCCAACGTTGTATAAACAATCTTACAACATTTACTAAATAACAAAGTTATTCAGGATCAAATGAATGAGTGAATAATGGTCAAACTTTGTTAAATCATTAGTTAACTTAGAGGCTTTGCAGAAGCCAAACAGTATGACCAACTAATCAAAGTTTTTATACCGTTGGATAGCCCATTTCATTGGCTATCCAACGTTGTATAACAATCTGTACAACATTTACTAAATAAGAAAGTTATTCAGGATCAAATGATTGAGTGAATAATGGTCAAACATTGTTAAATCATTAGTCAACTTAGAAGCTTTGCAGAAGCCAAACAGTATGACCAACCAATCAAAGTTTTTATACCGTTGGATAGCCCATTTCATTGGCTATCCACTGATGTACAACAATCTGTACATTATTAACTAAATAAGAAAGTTATTTAAGATCAAATGAATGAGTGGCTAATGGTCAAACTTTGTTAAATCATTAGTCAACTTAGAAGCTTTGCAGAAGCCAAACAGTATGACTAACCAATCAATATTTTTATACCGTTGGATAGCCCATTTTATTGGCTATCCAACGTTGTATAACAATCTGTACAACATTTACTAAATAAGAAAGTTATTCAGGATCAAATGATTGAGTGAATAATGGTCAAACATTGTTAAATCATTAGTCAACTTAGAAGCTTTGCAGAAGCCAAACAGTATGACCAACCAATCAAAGTTTTTATACCGTTGGATAGCCCATTTTATTGCCTATCCAACGTTGTATAACAATCTGTACAACAATTACTAAATAAGAAAGTTATTCAGGATCAAATGAATGAGTGAATAATGGTCAAACTTTGTTAAATCATTAGTTAACTTAGAGGCTTTGCAGAAGCCAAACAGTATGACCAACTAATCAAAGTTTTTATACCGTTGGATAGCCCATTTCATTGGCTATCCAACGTTGTATAACAATCTGTACAACATTTACTAAATAAGAAAGTTATTCAGGATCAAATGATTGAGTGAATAATGGTCAAACATTGTTAAATCATTAGTCAACTTAGAAGCTTTGCAGAAGCCAAACAGTATGACCAACCAATCAAAGTTTTTATACCGTTGGATGGCCCATTTCATTGGCTATCCACTGATGTACAACAATCTGTACAACATTTACTAAATAAGAAAGTTATTCAGGATCAAATGATTGAGTGAATAATGGTCAAACATTGTTAAATCATTAGTCAACTTAGAAGCTTTGCAGAAGCCAAACAGTATGACCAACCAATCAAAGGTTTTATACCGTTGGATAGCCCATTTTATTGCCTATCCAACGTTGTAGAACAATCTGTACAACATTTACTAAATAAGAAAGTTATTCAGGATCAAATGATTGAGTGAATAATGGTCAAACATTGTTAAATCATTAGTCAACTTAGAAGCTTTGCAGAAGCCAAACAGTATGACCAACCAATCAAAGTTTTTATACAGTTGGATAGCCCATTTCATTGGCTATCCACAGATGATACGTCATTGCTTGGCACACCCTGTATAAAATTGGCAATATCGATTAAATTTTGACGAATCATTGCCCTTGTGCTGTTATGTCTGTATATTGTTAGTAGTGAAATCTGGACCATATTTTCCGCGATTTTTGCTAATATTAACATTAATGTTTGTGTATGTTCGGTAATTTATTTGCCTAATGCATGTGTGTTTGTTGCAAAGTGCCGAACACAAAGCAATCATTAATTAGGCCACAATTTATGCTATAAACTATTATAAATTATAACCATACACACAGTGAGCCAGATTAGTGTTATTCACCATTCATTTTTAAAAGACAGTGATGCCAATTTTAGGGGTTTTTCCTTAATTTTAAGTGCAAATTAATGAAAAAACTGGACAAATCTAACTAACCCAACCAGAAGACCAGAACTTGTTCAAGGTCTTTTAAAGCATCTTTTTGTGCTTTAACAGATTTTTGGAAAATATCTCCCTAAGAAGACCCTTTAGGGAAAAAGTGCCCTAATGCAATCTTGTAGAGGGTAATTTTCCCTACAACTTTGCACGTTTACAATTTTTTGATATTTGTTTAAATAACCGAGTTACTGGTGGTTGAACTTATCGTTTAGGGTCTTTTAAAGCACTTTTTTGTGCTTTGACACAGTTTTTAGGGAATATCTCCCTAAGAAGACCCTTTAGGGAAAAAGTGCCCTAATGCAATCTTGTAGAGGGTAATTTTCCCTACAACTTTCAACGTTTACACTTTTTTGATATTTGTTTAAATAACCGAGTTACTGGTGGTTGAACTTATCGTTTAGGGTCTTTTAAAGCACTTTTTTGTGCTTTGACACAGTTTTTAGGGAATATCTCCCTAGGGAGGCCCTTTAGGGCAAAAGTGCTCTAATGCAATCCTGTAGAGGGTGAAATTCCCTACAACTTTGAACGTTTAACATTTTTTGATATTTTTGTTTAAATAACCGAGTTACTGGTGGTTGAATTTATCGTTTAGGGTCTTTTAAAGCACTTTTTTGTGCTTTGACATAGTTTTTAGGGAATATCTCCCTTGGGAGGCCCTTTAGGGCAAAAGTGCTCTAATGCAATCCTGTAGAGGGTGAAATTCCCTACAACTTTCTCTATTAAAAATATGAAAAATGCTGTTATCAATAAACAATTTGGGCTACCCTGTATACACAATTTTTTGTCTACAATTTTAAGCTTCTAGAGAAATTGAATATAAGTTACATTCAGTGACATAAACAAGCGGAATTATCAGCTAGAGTCATTACTGATGCCCTTTATCATCCTCTGTATTTATAAAGAGCGCCACTATGTAACTGTTATCGCAAATTGGGTTCCTTTTGTTGGGTTTAATTGCTTTGGAACGACTTTTGAGATATGTAAACGGTCTACCAGTCTTATTCGTTTAACTACGATGAACTAACCTCATTTTTTCTATTTTAGGGACGTTGTCCAGACAGAAAACCAGCATGGACGACATACTGATAGTTTCGTTACAGAGTAGCGCCCCAGCGAATTTATGGGTGGAGTATTTTGCCTCGTATTTCGACCAGATTAGCAAACAAGCGAGCAGGAAAACTTCATTCAAGTAAGTGCAAAAGTTTTTTGAGCCACCCTGTATAAAGTTAGAGTGGAAATTTGCGGTTTTAAAGTTCGGATTAAGGTTTTTGTCACCTTTTTTGCGCAATTTTCATTCTTTGCACTTTTACCGTATCTCTGCTAGGTTAGGAGATATTCTACAAAAATTATTTTGGAGACCAGAAACTATATTTCCCTGAAAATAAGAAGATTCAGTACATTTTATCTGGCGGAAATTAGAACTTTCAATTTTATAGCTCCACGTCCTGTTTGGACAGATGTGACGTGGCTGACAGCTGTCACGTGACATTATTACACACATATACGTCACAACTGCCAGGCATTTGCCCATGAAGCTATAAAGTTCATTTTGCCTTTAATTTAATCCTTCACTTTTACAACTCCACGTTACTGACTATGACGCTTTTGACAGTTGTGACGTGTTTGACAGCTGCCACGTGACTATAAAACACTTTCTACCTTGATTGTGACATTAAAACTGTCAAACATTTGCCCATAAAGGTGTAAAATCCATTTCATTCACCAGAAAATACAACTTTCACTTTTATAGCTAATTTTGGACAGTTGTGACGTAGTTGCCAACTGTCACGTGACATTAAAACATTTTTTTAACGTGATTGTGACGTCACAATCTTTTTTACACTTTTTTGATATTTTTCCAAATTTGTTTATCAGCCTTTTAGAGCTTTTACGTGTTTTGACACAGTTTTTAGAAAATATCTTCCTTAAGAGGCCCTTTAGAGCAAAAAGGCCCTAATGCAGTCTTGTAGAAGGTAAAATTCCCTACAACTTTTCTTTATAACTTTTTTTTAATATTTCTTCAAATAACTGAGTTACGCTTGATAGAGCTTGTTTAGGGTTTTTAGAGCACTTTTTTGTGCTTTGGTAGAGTTTTTCGAAAATATCTCCCTGAAGAGGCCGTTTAGGACAAAAGTAATCTTGCAAGCGGTAAAATTTGTGTCACAACTTTTATTTTTAACTTTTTTTTGATATTTTTCCAAATAACTCAGTTATGTTTGCTCAAACTTGTTTAGAGCCTTTTAAAGCACTTTTTGGTGCTTTAACACAGGTTTTACCAAATATTTTCCTAAGGAAGCCCTTTAGAGCAAAAGTGCTCTAACAAATGCTTGTAAAGGATGAAATTTACTACAACATTTCTTTCGTACACTTTTTTAATATTTGTCCAAATAACTCAGTTATGCTTGCTTAAACTTGTTCAGGGCCATTTAGAGCACTATTTTGTGCTTTGATACAGTTTTTAGGGAATATTTTCCTAAGGAAGCCCTTTAGAGCAAAAGTGCTCTAACAAAAGCTTGTAAAGGATGAAATTTACCACAACATTTGTTTCGTACACTTTTTTGATATTTGGACAAATAGCCGAGTTACGCGTGGTTGAACTTGTTCAGGGCGATTTAGAGCACTATTTTGTGCTTTGATACAGTTTTTAGGGAATATTTTCCTAAGGAAGCCCTTTAGAGCAAAAGTGCTCTAACAAAAGCTTGTAAAGGATGAAATTTACTACAACATTTCTTTCGTACACTTTTTTAATATTTGTCCAAATAACTCAGTTATGCTTGCTTAAACTTTTTTAGAGCCTTTTAAAGCACTTTTTGGTGCTTTAACACAGGTTTTACCAAATATTTTCCTAAGGAAGCCCTTTAGAGCAAAAGTGCTCTAACAAAAGCTTGTAAAGGATGAAATTTACCACAACATTTGTTTCGTACACTTTTTTGATATTTGGACAAATAGCCGAGTTACGCGTGGTTGAACTTGTTCAGGGCGATTTAGAGCACTATTTTGTGCTTTGATACAGTTTTTAGGGAATATTTTCCTAAGGAAGCCCTTTAGAGCAAAAGTGCTCTAACAAAAGCTTGTAAAGGATGAAATTTACTACAACATTTCTTTCGTACACTTTTTTAATATTTGTCCAAATAACTCAGTTATGCTTGCTTAAACTTGTTCAGGGCCATTTAGAGCACTATTTTGTGCTTTGATACAGTTTTTAGGGAATATTTTCCTAAAGAAGCCCTTTAGAGCAAAAGTGCTCTAACAAAAGCTTGTAAAGGATGAAATTTACCACAACATTTGTTTCGTAGACTTTTTTGATATTTGGACAAATAGCCGAGTTACGCGTGGTTGAACTTGTTCAGGGCCATTTAAAGCACTTTTTTGTGCTGTAACACAGTTTTTAGGGAATATTTTCCTAAGGAGACCTTTTAGAGCAAAAGTGCCCCAATGCAATCTTGTAGAGAATGAAATTCTCTATAACTTTCTCCTTTGTACTTTTTTGATATTGTTCCGAAAAAAAACTGAAAAATATTTTTTTTCAGAATAAGAAACGCCTATTTGGAAGATTCGCTGACTGACAAAATTGAAGATAGCAAATTTATTGAAAGTGCCACCGGAGTGAAACTTCAACTGGTCGTAGTGTGTCCTGGATTCCTGGATTTCGTCGCCCAGCATCCTGACGAAGCCGCCAAACTGTCGAAACTTTTAATGAACGACAGAACGTTGGCGCTGTTGCTCGGAATTAGCGATGCTGATGTTAGTGACGTTCATAAAAGTGGTATGTATCTTGATTTTAGCAAAAAAGGTCAGTTTTTTTGGGCCACCCTGTATGATGTTTCGAGTGGGAATTTGTCGGTTTAAAGCGCACTTTTAGTTTTCTGGGCTATTTGCATCTTTTGCTCTTCTCTCGGTCTCTACTGGTTTAGGAGATATGCTACAAAATTCATTTTGAGAACCATAAACTTTCATTGTTTATAGGTGAGTTGTTTTTTGAGGTACAGCAACGGAAAACCACTCAAAAAATTCCTTTTTTTCTCCTCTTTCCAGTGGTATGCTCAAACATTTTCTTGATGGTCTTTGGGGTAAATGTTGCCAAAATCTGGGTTAAGTACAGTTTTCTTGCAGTATTTGATTGAAAACGTGGTTTTTGACATTTTTGACAGTTATTTTGACAGTTGTCACGTGACTGTCTAACTGGATAGTGTTCTTAAATCACGTGACAACTGTCACAAACGTCAAAACTGTCAAACTGTACTCAAAAGTTGCCAAAATCTGGGTTAAGTACAGTTTTCTTGCAGTATTTGATTGAAAACGCGGTTTTTGACATTTTTGACAGTTATTTTGACAGTTGCCACGTGACCGTCTAGCTGAATAGTGTTCTTAAATCACGTGACAACTGTCACTAACGTCAAAACTGTCAAAATGTACTCAAAAGTTGCCAAAATCTGGGTTAATACAGTTTTCTTGCAGTATTTGATTGAAATTGTTGTTTTTGACATTTTTGACAGTTATTTTGACAGATGTCACGTGACCGTCTAGCTGAATAGTGTTCTTTAATCACGTGACAACTGTCACCAAAGTCAAAACTGTCAAAAGTACTTTTTCAAAGTGGTTTTCAATTTGTGAATCAAACTTATAACTTTGACAGATTTAACAGTAAATAACTCAGTTATTTGACAGTTTAGGTAAAAACACTATACAGGGTGATCAAAAGAGAAATTCAAGGCCTACAAACTGGTATATTGAACCACCCTGTAGCTGTCAAAATAACCGAGTTACAGGATGTTTAAGTGGAAACTGTCAAATTCAAACTTTACTGCAAACAACTCTCGGTTATTTGACATTTTAGGTGAAAACCTTATAGAGGGTGGTCAAAAGAGAATTTCACGGGCTACAAAATGGCGTATAGAACCACCCTGTAACTGTCAAAATAACCGAGTTATGACGAGTTAAACTGGGTGGCCCAAGTAATTGCCCTAATGACTTACCTTAAAGAAAATGTTGGGAATTTTCCAGGTTTTTTTAATCCAATTTTCCGCACTTTTCCACGCACAATTTCAAGAGGAAAATCACGCTCGCGCACACTGAAAACCAGCAAAAGAATGTCGTTTTCTGGGCTTTTTGCTCTTCTCTCGGTCTCTACTGGTTTAGGAGATATGCTACAAAATTCATTTTGAGAACAAGAAACTTTCATTGTTTATAGGTGAGTTGTTTTTTGAGGTACAGCAACGGAAAACCACTCAAAAAATTCCATTTTTTCTCCTCTTTCCAGTGGTATGCTCAAACATTTTCTTGATGGTCTTTGGTGTAGAGGATGAGTCAAAAATTTGAAGGTGGTTAGAGTTTGGAAATTGTCGGTTTAAAGTCCAGATCCAGTTTACTTGACCTCTTTATGCAATTTTTTTCTTCTACACTTTTTCCGTATCTCTACTACTTTAGGAGATATTCTACCAAATCCATTTTGGTGACCAGAAACCCCATTTTCTTGAAAAAGTGGTCTCTACCAACAACTATTTTGACACTCTTTGGTTTAACTCTTAATAACTCGCTTTATCGCCTATATTGGTCAAGGACTTTATATGTCAATGGATAGCCAATAAAACAAGCTTTCCATCGACGTATAACAGTTGGTTGGTTGGTTTTAGAGTTTGACCGCTAGAGAGCGTCAAATTTAAGCGAGTTATCCACCTCAACCACACTTTGATACTCTTTGCTTCATCTTTGAATAACTTGCTTACTTCTTACACAATGAAAAGGGGCTTTCCATCGACGTATCAAAGTTCGTTGGTTGTATTAACCTTAAACCTGAAACTGATTGTTTTTCCAGCCTTAACCTCCTACCACCAATGGCAACGTCAGTCAGTAGGCCAAGACCAAGACCAAACCTTCACCAAAGAGTTTCTCAACCAGGCCATGGCGATTCTGTCAAAAATTTGGAAGCAACAAAGTTCAGTAATCGCCCAGGAAAAGTCCTGTTTCTCGGTCACTCCGAAGAAGATCCGTCAGGGACAAAACAGCGTTTTCATCATTCTAACCCATCCACTACAAAAAGAAGATATAGTGAAGATATCCATTGAAAGGCACGGAGAATTGCACGAAATCAACAATTTGAAACGAAGAAATCCGTATTTGGTTAAAATCACCATTCCGGAGAGTTTGACCGACACGACAGCGATCGTGCACGTCCTGGTGGAGAAAAACGGAAGCATCATCGGGAGCAGACCAATCAAATGCGAGAGCAAATTGAGGGAGCTGGAGCAGATTTTGAGGTCGAGCAACACTCCGGTGGAGTTTATGTGCCAGACTTTGGGCTTTAGTCCGGCTGATCGAGACCATTTGGATAACTGGTTGGTGCATGGTTTCCAGAAGAATTTGCCTCCTCACTTGAATTTATTAGGGAGTCACAGCACACCTTTTGCTGCCAGCATTTCGGTCCACAAACACAGTAAGTTTTTTTTATTACTTAGTAGCAAAAATTGATTGTGATGTGTTTTAACCACCCTGTAAGTTTCAACTTGATATCTCCAACTGTTTCTGAGATATTGCCAAAAACCGTCAAAATGATTTTTTACCGGTTTGACGCCCTCTAGCGGCGTAATAAAAAAACAAACAACGCTTCATTTGATCACCCTGTACAACTTGTACAAAAAAAACAAATTTGTGACAGTGTCAGAAGAAAAAACGTCAAAGTGACATCAAGCTAAAACTAACAAAGCAATGTGTGGTTTGACAGGTCATAACTTTGGTTGTGTGTTAGCTACAGGGTGGATTTTTTTATCAAATTGTAGCCAAACCAACGCTTTATTTAACCACCCTATACAACTTGGCCAGAAAAAAAAATTGTGAGAGCGCCAGAAGGAAAAACTTCAAAGTGACATCAAGCTAAAACTAACAAAGCAATGTGTGGTTTGACAGGTCATAACTTTGGTTGTGTGTGAGCTACAGGGTGGATTTTTTTATCAAATTGTAGCCAAAGCAACGCTTTATTTAACCACCCTATACAACTTGCCCAGAAAAAAAAATTGTGAGAGCGCCAGAAGGAAAAACTTCAAAGTGACATCAAGCTAAAACTAACAAAGCAATGTGTGGTTTGACAGGTCATAACTTTGGCTGTGTGTGAGCTACAGGGTGGAATTTTTTTATCAAATTGTAGCCAAAGCAACGCTTTATTTAACCACCCTATACAACTTGCCCAGAAAAAAAAATTGTGAGAGCGCCAGAAGGAAAAATTTCAAGGTGACATCAAGCTAAAACTAACAAAGCAATGTGTGGTTTGACAGGTCATAACTTTGATTGTGTGTGAGCTACAGGGTGGATTTTTTTATCAAATTGTAGCCAAAGCAACGCTTTATTTAACCACCCTATACAACTTGGCCAGAAAAAAAAAATTGTGAGAGCGCCAGAAGGAAAAACTTCAAAGTGACATCAAGCTAAAACTAACAAAGCAATGTGTGGTTTGACAGGTCATAACTTTGGCTGTGTGTGAGCTACAGGGTGGAATTTTTTTATCAAATTGTAGCCAAAGCAACGCTTTATTTAACCACCCTATACAACTTGCCCAGAAAAAAAAATTGTGAGAGCGCCAGAAGGAAAAACTTCAAAGTGACATCAAGCTAAAACTAACAAAGCAATGTGTGGTTTGACAGGTCATAACTTTGGCTGTGTGTGAGCTACAGGGTGGAATTTTTTTATCAAATTGTAGCCAAAGCAACGCTTTATTTAACCACCCTATACAACTTGCCCAGAAAAAAAAATTGTGAGAGCGCCAGAAGGAAAAATTTCAAGGTGACATCAAGCTAAAACTAACAAAGCAATGTGTGGTTTGACAGGTCATAACTTTGATTGTGTGTGAGCTACAGGGTGGATTTTTTTATCAAATTGTAGCCAAAGCAACGCTTTATTTAACCACCCTATACAACTTGCCCAGAAAAAAAAATTGTGAGAGCGCCAGAAGGAAAAACTTCAAAGTGACATCAAGCTAAAACTAACAAAGCAATGTCTGGTTTGACAGGTCATAACTTTGATTGTGTGTGAGCTACAGGGTGGATTTTTTTATCATATTGTAGCCAAAGCAACGCTTTATTTAACCACCCTATACAACTTGCCCAGAAAAAAAAATTGTGAGAGCGCCAAAAAGAAAAACTTCAAAGTGACATCAAGCTAAAACTAACAAAGCAATGTCTGGTTTGACAGGTCATAACTTTGGTTGTGTGTGAGCTACAGGGTGGATTTTTTTATCAAATTGTAGCCAAATCAACGCTTTATTTAACCATCCTATACAACTTGCCCAGAAAACATTTTTGTGAGAGCGCCAGAAGGAAAAACTTCAAAGTGACATCAAGCTAAAACTAACAAAGCAATGTGTGGTTTGACAGGTCATAACTTTGGTTGTGTGTGAGCTACAGGGTGGATTTTTTTATCAAATTGTAGCCAAATCAACGCTTTATTTAACCACCCTATACAACTTGCCCAGAAAAAAAAATTGTGAGAGCGCCAGAAGGAAAAACTTCAAAGTGACATCAAGCTAAAACTAACAAAGCAATGTCTGGTTTGACAGGTCATAACTTTGGCTGTGTGTGAGCTACAGGGTGGATTTTTTTATCAAATTGTAGCCAAAGCAACGCTTTATTTAACCACCCTATACAACTTGCCCAGAAAAAAAAATTGTGAGAGCGCCAGAAGGAAAAACTTCAAAGTGACATCAAGCTAAAACTAACAAAGCAATGTGTGGTTTGACAGGTCATAACTTTGGTTGTGTGTGAGCTACAGGGTGGATTTTTTTATCAAATTGTAGCCAAAGCAACGCTTTATTTAACCACCCTATACAACTTGCCCAGAAAACATTTTTGTGAGAGCGCCAAAAGGAAAAACTTCAAAGTGACATCAAGCTAAAACTAACAAAGCAATGTCTGGTTTGACAGGTCATAACTTTGATTGTGTGTGAGCTACAGGGTGGATTTTTTTATCAAATTGTAGCCAAAGCAACGCTTTATTTAACCACCCTATACAACTTGCCCAGAAAAAAAAATTGTGAGAGCGCCAGAAGGAAAAACTTCAAAGTGACATCAAGCTAAAACTAACAAAGCAATGTGTGGTTTGACAGGTCATAACTTTGGTTGTGTGTGAGCTACAGGGTGGATTTTTGTATCAAATTGTAGCCAAAGCAACGCTTTATTTAACAACCCTATACAACTTGCCCAGAAAAAAAAATTGTGAGAGCGCCAGAAGGAAAAACTTCAAGGTGACATCAAGCTAAAGCTAACAAAGCAATGTGTGGTTTGACAGGTCATAACTTTGGTTGTGTGTGAGCTACAGGGTGGATTTTTTTATCAAATTGTAGCCAAAGCAACGCTTTATTTAACCACCTTATACAACTTGCCCAGAAAAAAAATTTGTGAGAGCGCCAGAAGGAAAAACTTCAAAGTGACATCAAGCTAAAACTAACAAAGCAATGTGTGGTTTGACAGGTCATAACTTTGGCTGTGTGTGAGCTACAGGGTGGATTTTTTTATCAAATTGTAGCCAAAGCAACGCTTTATTTAACCACCCTATACAACTTGCCCAGAAAAAAAAATTGTGAGAGCGCCAGAAGGAAAAACTTCAAAGTGACATCAAGCTAAAACTAACAAAGCAATGTCTGGTTTGACAGGTCATAACTTTGGTTGTGTGTTAGCTACAGGGTGGATTTTTTTATCAAATTGTATCCAAAGCAACGCTTTATTTAACCACCCTATACAACTTGCTCAGAAAACATTTTTGTGAGAGCGCCAGAAGGAAAAACTTCAAGGTGACATCAAGCTAAAACTAACAAAGCAATGTGTGGTTTGACAGGTCATAACTTTGGCTGTGTGTGAGCTACAGGGTGGATTTTTTTATCAAATTGTAGCCAAAGCAACGCTTTATTTAACTACCCTATACAACTTGCCCAGAAAAAAAATTCGTGAGAGCGCCAGAAGGAAAAACTTCAAAGTGACATCAAGCTAAAACTAACAAAGCAATGTGTGGTTTGACAGGTCATAACTTTGGTTGTGTGTTAGCTACAGGGTGGATTTTTTTATCAAATTGTAGCCAAAGCAACGCTTTATTTAACCACCCTATACAACTTGCCCAGAAAACATTTTTGTGAGAGCGCCAAAAGGAAAAACTTCAAAGTGACATCAAGCTAAAACTAACAAAGCAATGTCTGGTTTGACAGGTCATAACTTTGGTTGTGTGTTAGCTACAGGGTGGATTTTTTTATCAAATTGTAGCCAAAGCAACGCTTTATTTAACCACCCTATACAACTTGCCCAGAAAACATTTTTGTGAGAGCGCCAAAAGGAAAAACTTCAAAGTGACATCAAGCTAAAACTAACAAAGCAATGTCTGGTTTGACAGGTCATAACTTTGGTTGTGTGTTAGCTACAGGGTGGATTTTTTTATCAAATTGTAGCCAAAGCAACGCTTTATTTAACCACCCTATACAACTTGCCCAGAAAACATTTTTGTGAGAGCGCCAAAAGGAAAAACTTCAAAGTGACATCAAGCTAAAACTAACAAAGCAATGTCTGGTTTGACAGGTCATAACTTTGGCTGTGTGTGAGCTACAGGGTGGATTTTTTTACCAAATTGTAGCCAAAGCAACGCTTTATTTAACCACCCTATACAACTCGCCCAGAAAAAAATTTTGTGAGAGCGCCAGAAGGAAAAACTTCAAAGTGACATCAAGCTAAAACTAACAAAGCAATGTGTGGTTTGACAGGTCATAACTTTGGCTGTATGTGAGCTACAGGGTGGATTTTTTTATCAAATTGTAGCCAAATCAACGCTTTATTTAACAACCCTATACAACTTGCCCAGAAAAAAAAATTGTGAGAGCGCCAGAAGGAAAAACTTCAAGGTGACATCAAGCTAAAACTAACAAAGCAATGTCTGGTTTGACAGGTCATAACTTTGGTTGTGTGTTAGCTACAGGGTGGATTTTTTTATCAAATTGTAGCCAAAGCAACGCTTTATTTAACCACCCTATACAACTTGCCCAGAAAACATTTTTGTGAGAGCGCCAAAAGGAAAAACTTCAAAGTGACATCAAGCTAAAACTAACAAAGCAATGTGTGGTTTGACAGGTCATAACTTTGGCTGTGTGTGAGCTACAGGGTGGATTTTTTTATCAAATTGTAGCCAAAGCAACGCTTTATTTAACCACCCTATACAACTTGCCCAGAAAAAAAAATTGTGAGAGCGCCAGAAGGAAAAACTTCAAAGTGACATCAAGCTAAAACTAACAAAGCAATGTGTGGTTTGACAGGTCATAACTTTGGTTGTGTGTGAGCTACAGGGTGGATTTTTTTATCAAATTGTAGCCAAATCAACGCTTTATTTAACCACCCTATACAACTTGCCCAGAAAAAAAAATTGTGAGAGCGCCAGAAGGAAAACTTCAAAGTGACATCAAGCTAAAACTAACAAAGCAATGTGTGGTTTGACAGGTCATAACTTTGGTTGTGTGTTAGCTACAGGGTGGATTTTTTTATCAAATTGTAGCCAAAGCAACGCTTTATTTAACCACCCTATACAACTTGCCCAGAAAACATTTTTGTGAGAGCGCCAGAAGGAAAAACTTCAAAGTGACATCAAGCTAAAACTAACAAAGCAATGTCTGGTTTGACAGGTCATAACTTTGGCTGTGTGTGAGCTACAGGGTGGATTTTTTTACCAAATTGTAGCCAAAGCAACGCTTTATTTAACCACCCTATACAACTCGCCCAGAAAAAAATTTTGTGAGAGCGCCAGAAGGAAAAACTTCAAAGTGACATCAAGCTAAAACTAACAAAGCAATGTGTGGTTTGACAGGTCATAACTTTGGCTGTATGTGAGCTACAGGGTGGATTTTTTTATCAAATTGTAGCCAAATCAACGCTTTATTTAACAACCCTATACAACTTGCCCAGAAAAAAAAATTGTGAGAGCGCCAGAAGGAAAAACTTCAAGGTGACATCAAGCTAAAACTAACAAAGCAATGTCTGGTTTGACAGGTCATAACTTTGGTTGTGTGTTAGCTACAGGGTGGATTTTTTTATCAAATTGTAGCCAAAGCAACGCTTTATTTAACCACCCTATACAACTTGCCCAGAAAACATTTTTGTGAGAGCGCCAAAAGGAAAAACTTCAAAGTGACATCAAGCTAAAACTAACAAAGCAATGTGTGGTTTGACAGGTCATAACTTTGGTTGTGTGTTAGCTACAGGGTGGATTTTTTTATCAAATTGTAGCCAAAGCAACGCTTTATTTAACCACCCTATACAACTCGCCCAGAAAAAAAAATTGTGAGAGCGCCAGAAGGAAAAACTTCAAAGTGACATCAAGCTAAAACTAACAAAGCAATGTCTGGTTTGACAGGTCATAACTTTGGTTGTGTGTTAGCTACAGGGTGGATTTTTTTATCAAATTGTAGCCAAAGCAACGCTTTATTTAACCACCCTATACAACTTGCCCAGAAAACATTTTTGTGCTAAAAAAAGCTAGTGCACCATATGGTTTGACAGGTCATAACTTTGGTTGGGTGTGAGTCGAAACAACTCTTTTTTGACCACCCTGCACAACTAAAGTCCCAATATTTTGATTTAAACAGCAACTATACTTCACAAACACAAAAAACCTCACAAAACAGTAAAAACTAGAGTCAATGGAGTAAAACTGTGTAGTGATTTGTCTGATAATGCAAATTTTGTCAAGCAAAACGTCTGAACTCGATTAATTTTCAGGTAACGAGGAATTCCCCACGTTACTGCACTTTGCCGCCAAATTTGGATTGGAAAAACTGGCCGTACAACTGATGGACTGTCCTGGGGCTGATTTAGCCTACGAAATTCGCAACATCCACGATATGACACCGACAGAAATTGCCGATGCTAATGGCCATTATCCTTTGGCTGCCCTCCTCAAAGGCTACATGAATATGAATGAACTATCCACCGTTTACACCAAACTGAAGGAGTTTAGTCTGCAGCAAAACAACGAAGAAGGTAAGTTTTACTTCTTCATTATAACACTTGAAGATGGTCATCAGTTTCTGGTGTCCATGAGCTCTCAGAAGTCCTTTCAGTGTCAACCAATCCTCAGATGATCCATTTGGTTGCCTTGAAGTTGAATGGTCTTTTCCTCCTAACAAACTCTCTTTTGCAGTGATCCTCTTGTACCTTCCCAAGAGAGATTAAAAACAATTATAATTACAGATGACCAAGGATATCTGAAACCCAAAGAAATGGAATCCTTCTACAAACTGTGTCCTGCACCACGTCCAATTAACACCGAAATGACCAAAAGCTGTCCCACGCCAATTATGACTCCATCCAGTGATTGTGGCAGTTCACTGTACTTGGCAATGGACAGAGCTCCCACGGCTTTTTCCAGAGAAGATTTACATAAAACAATGGAAGAATTTGCCTGCCAACCAATCAAAGAGGAGGAGAAACAGTGCACCAGGTCGGAATCGCCTAGTTCGAGGAAACCCAGCAAGATGGCGCCTGTGGTGGAGGACAAATACCAGAGAGAGCTTGCCGAGATCATTATGGATTTTAAGAATAACGTTCACTCTTTGTCTCAAGTAAGAAATGTTTTTTTTTTTGAACACTCTGTATATGTTCTATCCTGTTGCGGTTGGTAGAGGGTGAAAGAACGGTTCAGGATGAACATTTTGAGCTTTTTACAGTCGCTGAAACCCCAAAAACGGCGGAGATACAGCATTTTCAAAATTTTGATTTCAAAAAAAGTAAAAAGTCGAATAACTCGGAAACGGTTAGAGTTACAGAAATTTTACGAGAGACCGTAAATGTTCAAAATGACCTTCTGCTTCTTATTAGAGCAATTTTTTTGTCGATTTTGACTGAAATTACACAAATTTAAAACATAAATTTTCTGCAGGTAGAGAAACTGGTCGAAGACTGGAAGAACCGAAACGACGTGCAGAAATCCTTCAAAGAAAAACAGGAACAACTGAACGAGATGCGCATGCGCTACGAACACATGCAACAAGAGTACAAAGCGAAAACGAAGAAACCGTCACCGTTCGAAAAACTGCGAAGATTGTTCTCCAAACCGCAGAAAAGTTCAGTTAACGAGGAAAAATCTGGAGAAATCACGTCGGAAAATGTGATTTCTGGACCTGCGTTCATCCTGAATCAGAGTTCCAGACCGATTAGTAGTTTGAGTACTTCTTCGAGTGGTTCCAGTGGTCGGATGAGTACCATAAGCGGGTGCAGTGTAGGGGACAGTGGTACCCATTCGGACAATGAAGATCGAAAGGTAATTTTCTGATATTTTTGCAATTTTTCGGTGTTAATGTGAGGCAAAAGGTGTTTTGATGGAGGATTTTCCTATTAAAGACCCTGCACAAGTTCAATCGAGCGTAACTCGATTTTTTGAAAAAATATCAAAAAAGCGTAAAAGGGAAAAGTTGTAGGGAATTTTATCCTCTACAAGTCTACATTAGAGCACTTTTCCCCTAAAAAACCTTTTAAGGGAGATATTCCCTTAAAACTGTGTCAAAGCGCAAAAAAGTGTTCTAAAAGACCCTGAACAAATTCAACCAAAAGTAACTCGGTTATTTGGAAAAATATTAAAAAAGTTAAAAAAGGAAAGTTGTAGGGAATTTTACCCTCTACAAGACTGGATTAGAGCACTTTTGCCCTAAAAGGACTCCTTAGAGAGATATTCCCTAAAAACTGTGTCAAAGTGCAAAAAAGTGTTCTAAAAGACCCTGAACAATTTCAACCAAGAGTAACTCGGTTATTTGGAAAAATATTAAAAAAGTTAAAAAAGGAAAGTTGTAGGGAATTTTACCTTCTACAAGACTGGATTAGAGCACTTTTGCCCTACAAGGTCTCCTTAGAGAGATATTCCCTAAAAACTGTGTCAAAGAGCAAAAAAGTGTTCTAAAAGACCCTGAACAATTTCAACCAAGAGTAACTCGGTTATTTGGAAAAATATTAAAAAAGTGAAAAGAAGAAAAATGTAGGGAATTTTAACCTCTACAAGACTGGATTAGAGCACTTTTGCCCTACAAGGTCTCCTTAGAGAGATATTCCTTAAAAACTGTGTCAAAGAGCAAAAAAGTGTTCTAAAAGACCCTGAACAATTTCAACCAAAGGAACTCGGTTATTTGGAAAAATATTAAAAAAGTGAAAAAAGGAAAGTTGTAGAGAATTTTACCCTCTACAAGACTGGATTAGAGCACTTTTGCCCTAAAAGGTCTCCTTAGAGAGATATTCCCTAAAAACTGTGTCAAAGAGCAAAAAAGTGTACTAAAAGACCCTGAACAAATTCAACCAAGAGTAACTCGGTTATTTGGAAAAATATTAAAAAAGTTAAAAAAGGAAAGTTGTAGGGAATTTTACCCTCTACAAGACTGGATTAGAACACTTTTGCCCTAAAAGGACTACTTAGAGATATATTCCATAAAAACTGTGTCAAAGCACAAAAAATGCTAACTCGCTTATTTGTAAGAATATCAAAAAAGTGTAAAAAAAGTTTTTGCCAGTTTTGACGTCACAGTCACGTTAAAAAATGCCTTAATGACAAGTGACAATTGTCAACCACGTCACCACTGTCCAAAATTAGCCTCCAACGAAACATGGAACTATAAAAGTTAAAGTTTTAATTTCCGTTGAATGAAACGGACTTTACAGCTTTATAGGCAAATGTTTGACAGTTTCAACGTCACAATTAAGGTAAAAAGTGTCCTATCGTCACGTTACAGCTGTCAAAAACGTACCAACTGTTCAAAATTATTCTTCAACAGGAACGTATGGCTGTAAAAATAAAAGTTTTGATTTCTGCTGGACGAAATGTACTTTATAGCTTTATGGACGGGTGTTTGACAGTTGTGACGTCACAATCTAGTTAAAAAGTGTCTGAATGTCACGTGACAGTTGTCAACCTCGTCGCAACAGCTACAAATTCTCTTAATATCACACGAAAGCTGTCAAACACGTCACAACTGACAAAATCTTTCTTAGTCAGGAACGTGGAGCTGTAGAAGTGAAGGTTTTAATTTCTTTTAGAGAGTATCAAAGGCTAAATGAACTTTATAGCTTTATGGGTAAGTGTGGGACAATTGTGACAGAACAATCAAGTCAAAAAGTGTCATAATATCACGTGACAGCACAGCACAGCACACACACAGAATGTAAGGCTATAAAAGTAAAAGTTTTAACTTCTGTTGAATGAAATGGTTTTTACAGTTTTATGGGCGAATGTTTGACAGTTGTGACATCACAATGACGTTAAAAAGTGTCTAAGTGGCATGTGACAGCTGTCAACTACGTCACAACTGTCCAAAATTAAACGAAAATTAGACAAACAAGACGTGGAGTTATAAAACTGGAACTTGTAATTGCCGCTGGATAAGATGAACTTTAGAGCTTCATGGACGGGTGTTTGTCAGTTGTGACGTCACAATCAAATTAAAAAGTGTCTTAATGTCACGTGACAGCCATCGACCACGTGATAACTGTCCAAAATTGGCCTCAGACAGAACGTGGAGCTATAAAAGTGATAGTTGATTTCTGTTCATTGAATGGAAATGAAAAATACTCGCTAATTTGAAAAAATATTAAAAAAGTGTAGGAAAGAAAACTTGTAGGGATTTTTACCCCCTACAAGATTGCATCTGGGCACTTTTGCTCAAAACAGCCTCTTAAAAAAGATATTTCTCAAAAATTCAAAGCATATACTCAATAGCAAGTTCAATCAAGGGTAACTCGGTTATTTGAACAAATATCAAAAGAGTGTATAAAAAGAAAGTTATAGGGAATTTTATCCTCTACAAGATTGCATTAGGACATTTTTGCCCTAAAAGGTCTCTCTAGAGAAATATTTCCTGAAAACACAAAAAAGTCACTTGCACAACTTAACCCACTTGGTTTGACAGTTAAATTGGTACTTTTCCACATAACCAGGTAACAAATGACAGTTAAACAGTTACCAGGGTGAGTTCGATAAGTTTGAAAACTACCTACTCTCAACTTAACTAAAGAATTCAAGAAAGTAACATTTTTTTCAAATTTTCCTTTAATTGCAGATTTCTCTTGGAGGACACACAGAGCACGATTTCAAGGAATTTGACATCAACAAGGCCGCTTTAGAATTGAATTACACCCCAGTACCTGTACCAAAACCGGTGAAATTTCCCAATTTGCACATGTTTGAGACTATTGAAGAGAACAAACCGGCAACAAGGCCGGATACTTTGGCACTTGGCAACGACCAGTTTTACATTCAATTTCCACCAAATGGACAACCAATTTCAGGTAAGAACTACAACAAAATTGCCAAATTTGACAGTTTTGACGTTGACGAACACTTTTATACGTTGCTGTCATAACTGTCAAAACTCATCAGTGACCTTGAAAGTAGAAAATGTCAAATAGATATGTTTCTTTGAGGAATTGCACTGTAAGTTGTGTTTACAGCTCCATGGAGCCAAATCTGACAGCTCTGACGTTAAGAAACATTTAAATACTTGGCGTGCGTCATGTGACAGCTGTCATAATTGTCAAAACTCACTCACCGGTCACCCGAAAGTATAAAATGTCAAATAAATGTGTTTCTTTAACGATTTGCAGTGTCAGATGTGTTTGCAGCTCCATGGAGCCAAATTTGACAGTGGTAATGACAAGTTTGACAGTTATGCACTTTCTTGAAAATTCCAACTCATGTTGCTGTCATATGTCAACTTAATTATGACAATTGACTTGATTCTACACCAACTACTCCATATATTACACGCTTAATTAATACAAAATATTTCTTTTTTTTGCAGCTTTGGTAAAAAATGTGGAATCTCCCAAAAATGACTACATGAATCTACCAGCTCCAAGTCAGGATAGCCATGACTATATAAATTATAAACCCACGTGATATTTTAGTACTGCTTTTGTGTAAATATTATTTTTTTAAGGAATTAATTAAATTGTATCTTTGTGCTAATTCGATGCAATACAATTTTCACATTATTTATATACGTTTTGATGTTTTAAACATAATATTTATGTTTTTTTTTTATTTATTTGTAATATTTGCATTTATATGATGTCTCTCAACCACTTTTTTAATGGTATTTTATTTGTAATTTTGTACTTTGTCTATTTTCCAATAAATTGTGTTTTAAACAATAACAGTAGTGAGTTAAAAAAAAAAAATCCGCCAAAAAAAAAAACTAGTGTAACTGAAAGAGAAACATTGATAATTGCATGCTCGAGACAAAGACAGAAAAACCTAATAAAAGTCTAGTAAGCGAAAACCTCGGGGCAATGTTGCCAGATGCTTATTTGATTCATCCACTGGATTAGTTGCATAATTTTGCAAGCCATTCGACAAATTTACAGAGACGTTTGACAACATCGCACCAAAATGTTCGCCTACTTGGACTTTTTTAAAGGTTTCTGTCTTTGTCTCGAGCATGCAATTATTAATGTTTTTCCGTCCTTTACGCGGTTTCCCTATTTGTTGTTTTGTTGATTTTAGTTGCTTGGTCAGTCATCTCAAATCTTCCGTTTTGGAACTCTCTGGAACGTTCTAGAATATTTTTGAGAACTTAAGAACACTCTAGAGGTTTTTCTTACCTTCTAGAGTTTTCTAAAACAACCTAGAACGCTCTATAACTCGCTCCAATGTTCAAAAACCTTCCAGAACCTTCTGAAACGTTCTTCGACAATCGAGAGTCTTTCAGAACATTCTAGGGGCTTTTCGTACTTTGTAGAGCCTTCTAAAAACACCTAGAAGATCCTAGAGTCTCCTCGAACGTTCCAAAACTTTCTAGTTTCTTCTAAATGCTTCTAGAACTAGCCAGAACATTAACCTCAAAACTTACCGGGATAGGGAATTTAAAACAAAAATCTGTCAAAAACGGCAAATATCTCAGAAAGGGTTAGTGATACGGAAATTTAGTAAGAGTCCTAAAATGTTCAGAATGTTTTTCTGCATCCAGCTGAATGGGTTTACATTGGTTTCAAAACACCTACAACCGAGTAAACGCGGTCACTACATACAGAGCCATTGTGTCTGATCAAGGTGTTTCTTTTCTGCATTTTTTGGACATGTCGCAGCGTTGCTAGATTAGCGTCAGGCGAAAGAAGGGTTCAAGAGGAACATTTTGCGCTTTTAAGGGTCGCTGTAACCCCAAAAATTACAGAGATCCAGAATTTTAAAAACTTACAATTTTGAAAAAAATCAGTGTCAAAAACGGCAGATATCTCATAAACGGTAAAAAATACGGAAATTTAGCAAGAAACCAAAATTATTCAGAATGACTTTTTCCAACCAGTTAACTGAGTTTACACCAGTTTCACATAGTTTGAACGAAGTAAACGCGGTCACTAGTTGTTCCAATTAATGGTAGTTTTCTTTTCCATTTTTTGGCCACCCTGTATACACGGCAGAGTTGCTAGATTAAGGGCAGATGAAGGAGGGGTTCAAAACATATATTTTAAGCTTTTAAAGGTATAGAAATACAAAATTTTAGTAGTATTTTCGAAATTTGAAAATTTTGCTACAACTTCCCAGGAATATGTCAAAATTGGCAAATATCTCAGAAAGGGTTAGTGATACGGAAATTTCGTAAGAGTCCTAAAATGTTCAGAATGTTTTTCTGCATCCAGCTGAATGGGTTTACATCGGTTTCAAACACCTACAACCGAGTAAACGCGGTCACTACATGCAGAGCCATTGTGTCTGATCAAGGTGTTTCTTCTGCATTTTTTGGACACCCTGTATATGTCGCAGCGTTGCTAGATTAGCGTCAGGCGAAAGAAGGGTTCAAGAGGAACATTTTTGCGCTTTTAAGGGTCGCTGTAACCCCAAAAATTACAGAGATCCAGAATTTTAAAAACTTACAATTTTGAAAAAAATCAATGTCAAAAACGACAGATATCTCATAAACGGTAAAAAATACGGAAATTTAGCACAAAACCAAAATTGTTCAGAATGACTTTTTCCACCTAGTTGACTGGGTTTACACCAGTTTCACATAGTTTGAACGAAGTAAACGCGGTCACTAGTTGTTCCAATTAATGGTAGTTTTCTTTTCCATTTTTTGGCCACCCTGTATACACGGCAGAGTTGCTAGATTAAGGGCAGATGAAGGAGGGGTTCAAAACATATATTTTAAGCTTTTAAAGGTACAGAAATCCAAAATTTTAGTAGTATTTTCGAAATTTGAAAATTTTGCTACAACTTCCTAGGAATATATCAAAATTGGCAAATATCCCAGAAAGGGTTAGTGATACGGAAATTTAGTAAGAGTCCTAAAATGTTCAGAATGTTTTTCTGCATCCAGCTGAATGGGTTTACATCGGTTTCAAAACACCTACAACCGAGTAAACGCGGTCACTACATGCAGAGCTATTGTGTCTGATCAAGGTGTTTCTCTTCTGCATTTTTTGGACACCCTGTATATGTCGCAGCGTTGCTAGATTAGCGTCAGGCGAAAGAAGGGTTCAAGAGGAACATTTTGCGCTTTTAAGGGTCGCTGTAACCCCAAAAATTACAGAGATCCAGAATTTTAAAAACTTACAATTTTGAAAAAAATCAGTGTCAAAAACGGCAGATATCTCATAAACGGTAAAAAATACGGAAATTTAGCAAGAAACCAAAATTATTCAGAATGACTTTTTCCAACCAGTTAACTGAGTTTACACCAGTTTCACATAGTTTGAACGAAGTAAACGCGGTCACTAGTTGTTCCAATTAATGGTAGTTTTCTTTTCCATTTTTTGGCCACCCTGTATACACGGCAGAGTTGCTAGATTAAGGGCAGATGAAGGAGGGGTTCAAAACATATATTTTAAGCTTTTAAAGGTATAGAAATACAAAATTTTAGTAGTATTTTCGAAATTTGAAAATTTTGCTACAACTTCCCAGGAATATGTCAAAATTGGCAAATATCTCAGAAACGGTTGGAAATACGCAATTTTGACTGGGTTTACACCAACGTAACTCACTTGGAACGAGGTAAACGTGGTCACTAATGGTTTCCGACTAAAAATGGCCTTTTTGGACACCCTGTATATCTTCAAATAAGAGAGAGTTTAGTCTGGTTCATTTAGCAACGTTGCTTGATTTGGAGTAAACAAAATCCTTTATTACTCAAGCAGAGGATAGAGAGCTGCTGTAGCAAAATTTATTGCAATTACAGTGTTGTTATCAATAACACAGTAAGAATAATTTGTTTTTTATTAATATATTCATAAAATATCCTATTAATTTACAGCAAAGCAGTTTTGATTACCTAAAATTTTGATAAGCTAGCAAAAAAATTGTTTTTCTCTTTTAATTTTGCAAGGCCTCCCTATTATGTATCATTACTAAAAACCCTCGGGGTACCATTACCATTTAAACCACAGCAAGAGTGAGGATCAAGTTTAAAACTAATATTAAGAATCAGTGTTTTGAAATCCTAGCAAGAGTAACAATATACCAGTATAATTATAAATTTTGCTAAGAAATAGTGTATTTTTCGGAAATTATTCAATTAGTAGTGTTGGGTTTTACACTAAACTGCTAATAAATACGTAAGAAACAAAATGATTCATTTGGGTAAGTACCTCATGATTTTTAAGAATGTTACAAGGCAAAAAGTGTTTTGTTAACTAACTCCATTTCGACTGAGCGTAACTTCGTTATTTGAGGAGTCACAAAAAAGTGCAAATAAGGAAACTTGTAGGAAATTGTATCCTTTACAGGATTGTATTAAGATACTTTTGCCCTTAAGGGCCTCCTTAAGGAGTTACAAGGCAAAAAAGTACAAGGTGCACCAAAACTGTTTTTTTTTTAACTAACTCCGTTTCGACTGAGTGTAGCTTCGTTATTTGAGGAGTTACAAAAAAGCGTTAATAAGGAAAGTTGTGGGAAATTTTATCCTCTACAAGATTGTATTAAGGTATTTTGCCCTTAAGGAGTTAAAAGGCAAAAAGTGACAGGGTGCATCAAACTGCATATTTTGCACTGACTAACTCCATTTGGACTGAGCGTAGCTTCGTCATTGGAGGAGTCACAAAAAAGTGCAAATAAGGAAACTTGTAGGAAATTGTATCCATTACAGGATTGTATTAAGATGCTTTTGCCCTTAAGGGCCTCCTTAAGGAGTTACAAGACAAAAAGTAATAGAGTGCACCTAACTGCATTTTTTCAACTAACTCCATTTGGACTGAGCGTAGCTTCGTTATTTGAGGAGTCACAAAAAAGTGCAAATAAGGAAACTTGTAGGAAATTTTATCCCTTACAGGATTGTAATAAGCTGCTTTTGCCCTTAAGGGCCTCCTTAAGGAGTTACAAGACAAAAAGTAATAGAGTGCACCTGACTGCATTTTTTGAACTAACTAACTCCATTTCGACTGAGCGTAGCACCGTTAATTGAGGAATCACAAAAAAGTGAAAATAAGCGAAGTTGTAGGAAATTTTATATAATATATAATTGTATTAAGGTTTTTTTGCCTTTAAAAACTTTCTTAAGTAAAATGATTTCTTGTTCCTTGTTCAAAAATTACTAATTTGCTCGTACCTATTTTTAGATTAAAAACAAAAAATTTACTACAATTAGCACAGTTGTGGTTTTGTTTCAATTATGTAATAATTAATTTTGGCGGTTTTTTATGTTTATTTGTACAAAAATTCAACAAAACAGTTTTTTTTCCTTTTCAGGTAAATTACTGGCTGCTTTAATTGTCCTTTTGTGCATTGCCTTTACTTTGGGAGTGGATAGTAAGTATATAATATACAGTGTGTCCCAAGAAAATAGCGAAAAATGTATATCGAAATAAATAAGAAGTATAAGGAAACAATTTCTAAATGTAAATATATAAATATCTTCAATTAAACTTTTCTAGAGTCTAAAGAAAAAAATTGTAGCTAATTTAATTATCCTAAGAGGAACCTTTTGTCCTTAAGGGCCTCAGAAGGGAGATATTTGCTTAAGAACGTCTGTTGAGCGCCAAGTCGGACCGTTCTGACAGTTTTAATCGATTTGACAAAGCTGTCAATCCAGTATGTCAATTTGTACCACGCAACAACTGTTAAACACATCACTACTGTCAAAAGTCACACTCGACACGTCATAGAGATATAAACCACAATTTTGTAAAGCTACGCCACTGAAAGAGTTGCAATTTATAGCTTCACGGAATTGACGGCATGTAGCTGTCATTTGAAATTGTCTGACAACCGTCAAACTGGCCCAACAAAACAACAAAATCACACAAGATGCGATTGTACTGATACAACTCTACTTCAGATTCATATTCATAATTGTGACATCACGTGACACATAATGACGTCTGTAATTGACAGTTGTGTCACACACTTGTCAAATTACGTCATGTCTGTCTGTCAACATTTGAACTTTATCTATAAAGCTATAAAGTGGCATTCAGCTTATTTATACTCATTATTTTCAAGTATGTTCTATATATTTATAGTTCTATGAACAGGATTTTTGACAGTTTCCACAATCAAGCTGCGTATAAAATTGACAGCTACATGTCACATCTGTCAAAATCCAATCAAAAATGACAATAAACTTATAAAGAAACCCTGAAATTTGATTAACACTGTAGAAAGAATATTAAAATTATTTTAGAGGTTAATGGTTGTGATTCTGACAGTTCTGACAATTGATTGGTAGTTTGACATTATCATTTCATCTATCACCTCGCTAAAAACCTGCAAAATTGTATTCATGAAGCTATAAAGCGTCATTCAGCTAATTTGTAATCATTAGCCTTTTGCATAATTTTCAAATATGTTTCAAACATTTATAGCTCTATGAGCAAGATTTTTGACAGTTGCCACAATAATGACTGATCAAGCTGCGTCTAAAATTGACAGCCACATGTCACATCTGTCAAAATCCAGCCAGGAAACCCTGAAATTTGATAAACACTGTAGAAAGAATATTAAAAATATTTTACAGATTAATGGTTGTGATTCTGACAGTTCTGACAAATGATTGGTAGTTTGACATTATTATTTCATCTATCCATTTGCTAAAAACCTGCAAAATTGTATTCATGAAGCTATAAAGCGTCATTCAGCTAATTTGAACTCATTAGTCATTTGCATTGATTTCAAGTATGTTTTATACATTTATAGCTCTATGAGCAAGATTTTTGACAGTTTCCACAACAATGACTGATCAAGCTGCGTCTAAAATTGACAGCTACATGTCACATGTGTCAAAATCCGGCCCAAAATAATAATAAATTTATAAGGAAACCCTGAAATTTGATTGACACTGTAGAAAGTATATTAAAATTATTTTACCGGTTAATGGTTGTGATTCTGACAGTTCTGACAAATGATTGGTGGTTTGACATTGTCATTTCATCTATCCCCTCGCTAAAAACCTGCAAAATTGTATTCATAAAGCTATAAAGCGTCAATCAGCTAATTGGTCACTTTGACTAATCATTAGTCATTTGCAGAATTTTCAAGTATGTTTTATACATTTATAGCTCTATGAGCAGGATTTTTGACAGTTGCCACAATAATGACTGATCAAGCTGCGTCTAAAATTGACAGCTACATGTCACATCTGTCAAAATCCAATCAAAAATGACAATAAACTTATAAGGAAACCATGAAATTTGATTAACACTGTAGAAAGAATATTAAAATTATTTTACAGGTTAATGGTTGTGATTCTGACAGTTCTGACAAATGATTGGTAGTTTGACATTGTCATTTGATCTATCCCCTCGCTAAAAACTGTCAAAATTGTATTCATGAAGCTATAAAGCGTCATTCAGCTAATTTGAACTCATTAGTCATTTGCATTGATTTCAAGTATGTTTTATACATTTATAGCTCTATGAGCAAGATTTTTGACAGTTGCCACAATAATGACTGATCAAGCTGCGTCTAAAATTGACAGCTACATGTCACATCTGTCAGAATCCAATCAAAAATGACAATAAACTTATAAGGAAACCATGAAATTTGATTAACACTGTAGAAAGAATATTAAAATTATTTTACAGGTTAATGGTTGTGATTCTGACAGTTCTGACAAATGATTGGTAGTTTGACATTGTCATTTGATCTATCCCCTCGCTAAAAACTCATGAAGCTATAAAGAGCTTTTCAGATTATTTATACCCATTTACACTGTTTTTAATAAAGAAACCTTGAAAGTTGATTTACCCTATAGAAAGTTTATCGTGATCATTTTATAGGTTTATAGTTGTGATTCTGACAGTTCTGACAAATGATTGTTAGTTTGACATTGTCATTTGATCTATCTCCTTACTAAAAACTGTCAAAATTGCATTAATAAAGCTGTAAAGTGTCAGAAACAAGCGTTCAACTAATGTGTACTCATTTATACTGTTTTCAAATTGAACTTTGACAGATTTCATTTGATGTTTATTTACATTAACATCACGTGATGTTTGAATATTTTTTTAAAATTGAATTTTGACAGATAAAATTTGATGTCTGAGTTTTGATTTGATTTTCGAGGTGAAAACTGCATTATTCAGTTAGGTGAGTGTTTTAATAATTTTTAAACACTATTAGAACTTTGACAGTTTGACAGAGTTGACAGACAACTGACAGATCAAGTTCCAGTGCATGAAGCTATAAAATCACTTTTAAACCACGTTTAGAGGTAAAAAAGTGTATTTTATGGATTTCAAAACGCATAAAATGGTAAATATCTCTGAAAAAGATACAGAGAGGTATATGATATTATATATGAAATATGTCTAGAATTTGACGTAGAATACAAATACAAACATTTGAGAGACGAGAAACACACCGTATGTTGTGTACAAACGTTTAGTCTTGTATTACCTGCCGAAAACCAATGTTGTTACATTGTTTACTTGAAAAATACAAGCTTTTTAAGCCCTGGAATTTAGTTTAAACAAATTTAACAGGCTTCTTCCTTATTAAGTGAGACTGTTTACAGATGGTTGTCCTCTCTCAAACAAAATGACGTCATGCACGCCCAAATGTAAAGACGATTCCGAATGTTATGGAAAAAAGTGTTGTCCAAATGTCTGTAATGCAAAATCGTGTGTTCCAGACCATCTCAGAGACTCGAACAAATATGACGGATACAAGAATCAACAATCCAGTAAGTTTACATATTTTTTACAAAAAAAAAAACTAAAAAAATTATTTTAGGTACAGCTACAGGCAGTTATTGTGGTAATGTGAAATGTAACGCTTATGAAAAATGCGAAATGGACAGATCGACCAAACGACAGAAATGTGTACGAAACTAATAAGAAATATATTGGACAGACTATATTATAATAACCCTCTAAAGTAGACATAGTTTTACAGTATTATATGAATAAACTATGTAATATATAATTTGAATTGAATTTGTTTGATCTAACTAAAGGATCTACAGATTATCAAAAATACATCAGTTTTAACGCCCTCTAGCGGTCAAACCGTAAGACCTAGCGCGGCCCGATCAACGTCACGTGATAGCCCTATTCACTGGCTATATATAACCTTCTAAGATGTTTATACTGAATGTTTTCAATTAACCGAGTTATTCACCATTGAATGAAAAGGTGCACCAAAACTAAAAAATTTCTGAAGGTTTCGTGATTGTTTTCATATTTATCAAACTTACCTACAAAGGTCATGTGACTATTTCTTAAAGTTAAAATAGTTATAGCTTGGCAGTCACGTGACCATATTTAACGTAAAAATGTCGTTCTGAAAGTCACGTGACTATTTTTAAGCGTCTTATAGAATTTGAGATTACTTGACTCTTCTTAAGGTTAAAATAGTAGCATTGCAGTCATGTGACCTTATTTAAGGTGAAAAATGTTGTTCCGAAGGTCACGTGACTGTTTTAAATTAACAAATTCACCTACAAAGGTCACATGACTATGTTCAAGCCTCTAATGAAATCTTGAAGTTTATGTGACTCCATTGTAACCAGAATCATTATGTGACTCTTCTTACCGTCTAAAAAACATCCGTGCAGTCACGTGACTATATTTAGGGTCAAAATATTGTTATGAAGGTGAGGTGACCATATCATATATCTTACTTGCAGTCACGTGACCAGCAAATTATTCTCTAAAACCACGTGATGTCTATTGTCAGAATTGTCAAAATTTTACTAGAATTTTCATGAATTACATTTTAACACAGTTTTCAAAACAAGACGATTTTCTGAGAGTTAACAGTTATTTTGACAATTGTCACTTCATAGTCTAGCTAAATAGTCTTCTGAAATCACGTAACAACTGTCAATAACGTCAAAACTGTCAAACCAAGCTCAAAAGTTGCAAAAATCAGGGTTTAGGAACGTTGTCTTGCAGTATTTAGTTTAAAACGTGTTTTTGAGATTTATGACAGTTATTTTGACAATTGACACGTGACCGTCTAGCTAAATAGTGTTCTACAATCACGTGACAACTGTCACTAACGTCAAAACTGTCAAACTGTGCTCTAAAGTTGCAAAAATCAGGGTTTAGAAACGTTTTCTTGTAGTACTTGATTTAAAACGTGTTTTTGAGATTTATGAGAGTTATTTTGACAATTATCACGTGGCCGTCTTGCTAAATAGTGTTCTACAATCACGTGACAACTGTCACTAATGTCAAAATTGTCAAACCATGCTCTAAAGATGCAAAAATCAGGATTTAGAAAGGTTTCCTTGCCGTATTTGATATAAAACGTGTTTCTGAGAATTATGACAGTTATTTTGACAATTGTCACGTGACCGTCTAGCTAAATAGTGTTCTACTATCACGTGACCACTGTGACTAACGTCAAAACTGTCAAACTAGGCTCTAAAGTTGCAAAAATCAGGCTTTAGAAACGTTTTCTTGTAGTATTTGATATAAAACGTGTTTTTGAGATTTATGAGAGTTACTTTGACAATTGTCACGTGACCGTCTAGCTAAATAGTGTTCTACAATCACGTGACAACTGTCACTAACGTCAAAACTGTCAAACCATGCTCTAAAGTTGTAAAAATCAGACTTTAGAGACGTTTTCTTGTAGTATTTGATATAAAACATGTTTTTGAGATTTATGAGAGTTACTTTGACAATTGTCACGTGACCGTCTAGCTAAATAGTGTTCCACAATCACGTGAAAACTGTCACTAATGTCAAAACTGTCAAACTATGCTTTAAAGTTGCAAAAATCAGGCTTTAGAAACGTTGTCTTGTAGTATTTGATCTAAAACGTGTTTCTGAGATTTGTGACAGTTATTTTGACAATTAACACGTGACCGTCTAGCAAAATAGTGTTCTACAATCACGTGACAACTGTCACTAACGTCAAAACTGTCAAACCATGCTCTAAAATTGCAAAAATCAAGGTTTAGAAATGTTTTCTTGTAGTATTTGATATAAAACGTGTTTTTGAGATTTAAGACTCTTATTTTGACAATTGACACGTGACCGTCTAGCTAATTACTGTTCTACAATCACATGACAACTGTCACAAACGTCAAAACTGTCAAACCATGCTCTAAAGTTGCAAAAATCAGGCTTTAGAAACGTTTTCTTGTAGTATTTGATATAAAACGTGTTTTGAGATTTATGACAGTTATTTTGACAATTGTCACGTGACCGTCTAGGTAAATAGTGTTCTACGACCACGTGACAACTGTCACTAACGCCAAAACTGTCAAACTATGCTCTAAAGTTGCAAAAATGAGGCTTTGGAATCGTTTTCTTTTAGTATTCGATATAAAGAGTGTTTTTGAGATTTAAGACAATGGTCACGTGACTGTTTAGCTAAATTATCCTTTAAAACCACGTGATCTAACAATTATAATTTAAAAAAAAATCTGTATATTTGAAGTACCTACGGTTTTTATATTATTTATAGCAAGAATCAATGATTAAAATTTTTTATTAAAACTTAAAAGACACCCTGTATATTGTATGTATATATTGTATTGAATATTTTGACTTGGCAACATTGCCAATAATAACAAACCGAAACGGTGTAAACTCAGCAGGAGTAGGAGTTCATCCTGGTCTGCTCTGAAGCCTGATCGTCATTGTTTTTAAAAAAATCTATATGATAATTATACTAATATATTACAAAACTGCAAAAATTACAGAAAATAATTAGTTAATAAAAAAATCAGAAAAACTTTAAAGATACGACAACATTGCCGCAACGCATGCGCACTCAAATGTTTGACCAATATTTTTTATCGGCCACCTTTTTCGAACAAAATTGAGCTTTATTTTTTTATTTGCTTTATTGAGTAAGTTAAGTTTAGCTCAGTTAACAATGGTGAAATGCATTAATAACCAAATGTGGTTTGAATTCCGTAGAGAAAATTTTCTTCAGACCTGACAACACTGTAACGTAAAAGCAGAGTTACCACGTGACCGCCTCATCCAAAATACTATTCCAAGTCACGTGGTACACACACAATGTTCCTGTCTCACTCTAGCTTGTAGGAAACACATGAAACAAACACTGTTTTCTGTCAGCCGTCTCGTTTGACACTTTTGACATGCCTCAATTATGTCATACATACATTTTTTTATGTTTTATTTACATTAGGTATTTATTTAGAGTTTACAAAAATGATAATTTTATAGTTTTTAAATAAAATGTAATTTAAAATCTTCATAAAAAATGATTTTCACTTGGCTTATACTGCAATTAAAATCACTGCTCCTGTCTCTGGTAAATACAATTCAAAGGGCATTTTGCTGTTTCCGTAAACGCAAGCTCAGCTACAGCGAAACGGAGCAACTAACCCAAGTAATTTCAAACGAAGAGTACCAAAACAACGATAACTGGCCGGAATGGGGCCACAACGCATTTAAAGACGAGCCAAAGACTGTAAAAGACTACATTGAACGCTACAGAGACCAGACTATTAAGTTACGCAGTGAAAAACCTGAAGAAGCCCAAGAACAGGAAAACTTTTTCGAAGACATGGCCCCGCAAATTGTTAGACCGACCAAAGTGTTGATCGCGGAAAAAAAGGATGAGTTGAGTGGATTAAAGGGAAATCGACTGAGTGTGACTGATGATCGAGTAAATGCAGCCTGTTCCAGTGAATTGGGAGAATGGGATGAAAACAGTGGTTGGGAGGGTGAAAACTTGTTGGATCAGGAAGCTCAGCGTGTTTTAAGGGAGCAAAAACGACTGGAGAGGGAGAGAAAAGCATGGGAGCAACATCAGAAGAGGTTAGAAAAGGCTTCGCATACTCTTGGTTCAAAATTGACTGCATAGTGATTTTCTACTATATTTACAAGTGAAGACATTACTAGATTTTGAAAAAGATGTGTGTTAATATAAAAAAGTTAATTGTGTTATTAAAGTTAAAGTAATGGTTCATTGATTCCATGCACAAAAGTATCAAAGTTTTCTTTATTATTGTTTTTTTTTTAAGTGATTTATAAAAATTTTATTATATTTGATTCTAAATTGGCAATGATGTTTGATTTTTTTTTTTTTGGAAAAATACAATTTTCAATTTTTGCCCAATATTTTGATAGTTTTATTATAAAACAGTATTTGAACCATAATTGTATAGTAAATAATAATAATAATGTATGTTTAATTTTTAAACAACCTTACATATGGACCTGATCAGTACCACGTGACAGAACACTATTTTAGATGGGGGTGATCACGTGGTAAATGTCTGCGTTTACGTTATTATATGAAGTACCTGAAACAAGAAACAGGGGTGGGAAGTATAATAGCAATGTTGCCAGGTCTACCGTTAAAACGGCATATACACCGTTTTTGTAGTTCATCTCCTATTTTTTTGTATGTAATCTACCGTTTTGAATTACGTTATGTTATGTTGGTTGTGAAACTTTTTATATACTTTTTCAGTTTATTAAATAAGAAATTTAAATAGGATTCTAAAAATGCGCGATTTCTTGCAGTATTCGATATAAAGAGTGTTTTTGGGATTTATTACTTTTGAAAAATGGTCACGTGACTGACTAGCTAAATTATCCTTTAAAACCACGTGATATCTGTCACTAATGTCAAAACTTGAAAAACAATTATTAATGAAAAGTTTGTATTTTTGAAGTACGGTTTTTATAGCAAAAATTAATGATTACTACTAACTATTAAAAGATACCCTGTATAAAAATGTAAAATGAATGGATTTGTTTTGATCTACCGTTTTTTGACTGATTATTCTACCGCCATTAAATATTTAGACTTGGCAAAACTGTCCATAACTCGTTTATTTGCACCATTTTCAGTAGAGTTTTATACGTCAATGGATAGCCAGTAAAATAAGATTTCTAAAAGTATCCAACCTCGGGTTGATAGGTTGTACGGTTTAGCTGCTAGAGGGCGTCAAAGTTGACTTATTTTTACGGTTATGCCTTGTTGAATGTTGAAATGTCAAATTGAAAGCACAAACGTCAACTTTTTGCGGAGTTGCCACATTTGACAAAGTGGTCTATAGCCAATCAGGATATTAAGAAATTAAAATTGAGTTTCTAAATTCTCCCAATTATATTATATTTTTGGGTTTAAATTAAATTCAGAACCAAGTATAAATACTAAACCCTAATGGAGGAAGGCAATCAAAACAACTCTCTAATAAAATGGTGTTTTCAGTGAAGTACAACGGTACAATACTTATTATTTATTAAAAAAAAAAATGTACATTTTTACACAAACTCCTAAAAAAAATAAAATAAATACTGTAAAAATTACATTACAAAACCTTTGGTTTTCGTTTATTTTCATTACAAAAATAAATTACTTTAAATTTACTTTTCAAGTAATATAAAACGCCGACACACTCTAATCTGTCTTATTATATTACTTAAAAACTTTTAAATATACGAACAGAACTTACAACTGATTTACACCGCTTAAATAAATCTATATTATTATACGCAAAAAAAAACACAAGACTAGATAACAAATAGAAACCATACAAATTAAAATCCTAGAAATAAACTGAATAATGTAATAATTCCGCGTTTTTTTTTAGTAAATTAAACTGCGATTTAAAACAATTTTTCACATTTCTACTTATAAAATAAAAGTTATAATCACAGCGACCGACTACATAAACTGTACGACGACAAAAATGTTCAACCAAACTAAAATACATTTTGATAATCGTTCAGTTTATATTTTTTTAATACTTACATCTATAAGTGTAGTTAAAATATTGTAACTTAGCATATAATGTCATTAATTGAAATATGATAATATACAAAGGAAACTTACAATTTTTTAACTTTTTTTTTAAGTAATAAATGCCTGAAATACACGGCGTGGCCGTCTACTACAGAGCTTGATATGTTGTTTTTACATTTTTTTTTTAGTGGTATAACTGAACACATTTGTGGGATTTAAAGCAATGTATTGAAATACAGTACCCTGGGAGTACCGGTCACTAAAAGTGTAAAACGGATAAATGTACAAGACTATAATAAGGCACAAAATGTTCCAAGGTACGATCGGGCGTCTCAGTCTGTTCCTCCCCTTTTTTTTAACAAAAAAAAATTAAAATAACCGTAAAAAAAAGTAGAGCGCCCTCTATCGTTTTAGATTTTACTCCGTCGCCTTAGAGACCCCTAAGTACACTCCTGATTTATATATGACAATTTAAAAAACAAATCAGATACCCATAACAAACTAAAATGTAGGTAATATAAAACATATGTACACTAAGATTATTTTATAAAAATAAATTTAGTCTTTTAACCAACAAAGTCTCTAGTAACGATTAAATACATTAGATAACACAGGGTGTCCTTTGTATATTTCCAAAAGTACAATGAAGTAGCAATTTTTATAGGTAAATAGAGGTGATTAATTAAAAAAATTCCAAAACAAGGAAAGATTCGAAAATAATTGAATTGTAAAATGACTTTATAGTAAAAAACTCGTTAAAAAAAGTTAAAAAAGAATTTTCTAAATTTAAAAGCTTTAAGAGGAAATAATTGACCAATTTTAAGTTTAATGTTTTCAGTTTTTCATACATACAGAGTGTCCTATCAATTTGCAGTACACTATCTACAGGACACTTTTGACCGGAATGACGTCGTTTGGCAGCTACAGGGTGTTGAAATTTCAGTCAAAAAATATCAACGTCACTGTTGACAGACGATGACTGTTAGATAAGTAAAAAACTGACAGTTAAATAGATCAAAAAATTGACAGTTGAATGGGCCAAAAAAATTACAATTAAATACGTCGACGTAGTTTGACAAGTAAATTAGTGAAAATGACAAATAAACAAATAAAAAAAAAATTGACAGAAAATAGAAAAAAGTGACAGTTAAATAAGTCAACAAATTGATAGTTGAATAAACCAAAAAAATTACAATTAAGTACGTCAAAAAAGTTTGACAAATAAATAAGTGAAAAATGACAGATAAAGTTAAAAAATTGTCAGTTAAGTAAATTTCATCAAAATCCACTGATTAATCGTTTACCATCGATTAAGAAACCATTTTTGTTCCTGAAATGTTAACACCCTGTAGCTCAGAAATAGAGTTATTGTTGACAAATGTGTATACGTCAAAACTGTCCGTTTTGACGTCTTCTACACTGCTGACACTTTGCCGGTATATTTGTATAGGACACCTGTCATATAGCTCCTACAGACATTGACATTTATAATATGTCAATAAGTCAGTGGCGCACTACAATTGAATCAAAATAACTGATAGTTGTTTCAGTTAGTTGTGCGCCAAATATGTCAAAAACTGTATTAGCTATAGAGGGAGTTAAAAATCCTATTTTTGTTTAATTTTTTCCATACTTCCCACATTGGCAACACCGTGGTTTTTAAAGATGAATATAGAATTTCAATCACCTGAAGAAAAATAAAATTTTGACGCCCTGTATCGAATTTTCAGCCTGTAGACACATCCTGTTTAGTTAAGATCACTTTTAACCTGAATTTCATAATTTACATAGTTTTAAAATAATCTTTTGGCCTTATTGTCGGAGGAGTTAAGACAAAATGAACAATTTTACTTTCTTGGTTATTTTAAGTCAGATTATCTCCTAAAGAGTTGTTTTTAGATGCACCTAACCTCAATTGAACGTTAATCAGAATAATCAGTTAGGTTATTGTAAGATTTTTTTTCCAATATCACTCTTTTGCCTATTGTCTACATTTTACAGCAGTTGTTTCAAAGTTTTTGTCTTTTTGGACCACAATGAACAAATTTAGTATCCCTACAGTCAACATAGCTTTTGTATCTCATAAAACAAACTGCAGATTTTTCACCTTTTTGGAGTAATTATTGTAACTCTGTACTTTCGGAAAAATCATATAAACAACACCCTGTTAATCCAGGCACGTGTCTGTAGAATTGTCAGGTAGAATTTGAGCTGAGAAGATTTTCGGTAAAAAAAAAACAATGACAGCTGCCAATACAGACATTGACCTGTACACGTTTTTCTGTTTATAACGTTATGCGAAACTCGTATATACAACCCGTAATTCAGATAAAAGCGCATATTTAACGCCCTTCGACGCAACAAGAATCATTAAAAGTGGTTGTCATAGTCCTAGAAGTAGATGTTCTCCACTTCTGTGGGGGTTTCTGGTTGTCCGTAGCCGGGACTCTCGTATCCCTCCGTTTTTTTCGTAGATTCACTGGGTTTGACTTCGGCGCCATCTGGATTCGCCACCTTCTCCACCACCTTGTCCACCACGTTGATGAACAGTTCGATGTCTTTGACGTTCACGTTGAGCATGTGGCAGATTTCTCCCATGGCGGCTCTTTGGCATGGAAGTTTTAGACCTCGCACCGCAGAACTTAGACAAGCCGCCGCCACTACAGATGGGGGCGTTTGGATTAATGATGGTTCTGAAAACAAAAAGGAACATATTACAAATTTGCACTGAACTTATCAGCAAATGTGATAACATTTTGGTTGAGTGAAATCAACTTATCAGGAATCAAGGGAATATTCAAGGATAGTCTTAGGAGGGTAAAGGAAAGTGAGAAGAAATGGAGCAGTTAAGAAAAACTTTCCTAGTAATTTGCTCCTCTAATCCTAGCAATTTACAAGAAACTAAAACCTGCTAGAGAAGGAATCTACTTGGACTGGAAAGATGAAACACACATCTTGTTTAGAAATATGCCTGGATGTCTAAATTAGCTTTGAAAAGAATATCCGAAAGAGAAACAGAAAGTACAGGTAGAAAGTAGAATAACAAAAGAGATTTAAGAGATGAAACATAAATATTTTTGTAGATTGGTAGCGCATTGTTGCCAATTTCAACCAAGTCATGGTAACCACAGAAAAGATAATGTTCTGTACCACCTGATTGGATGTTTTATGAAAATCCAATATGGCCCAAAACTGAAAGTTAAATTTATATTCTTAGTCAAATAATTTGTCTGTCAAATATCAGTTTTCGTTCAATTTTCATGTACTGAATGGACTGTCAAAACGTAGTTCAAACTCTTAGCATATTTTGTCGAAAGTATTAATTTAAATTTTAAGCTGTAGTAACATAGGCCATCTTGTTTTGTCAGAATGAGATAAACACTGTAAACACTCTAGTAAATTCTGATAAAGGTAAATTAAATTTAGACTGTTGCCAAAGTTCACGTGACTTTGATAATCCAGTTTGAGAACTTGCATTCCTGTAAAGGCCAATTGACATCTGTCAAAAACAGTCACGTGACCGCCAAAATGTAGTTTTAACATTGAAAAATGGGTAAATTAAATTCAGACAGTGGCAAAAGCCAAACTTGTTAAATAAACGTTACGCGACGTTGATAATGCAATTTCGAGTTTGCAACACTGCAAAGGCCAGTTGACATCAGTCAAAAACAGTCACGTGACTGTCAAAATGTAGTTTTAACTTTGAAAAATTGGTAAATTAAATTCAGACAGTTATTAGTTAAATAGTTTTGCTTCTAGAGGGCTGCAAAGTAGACCTCACTGTTTTTTCTTCAATTACCATGCACGGTTTCATTTGAACCTGAATAATTGCCTTAATTGACTGATATGGTATGGACTTGTATATGTCGATGGATAGGCACTGAAATGAGCTATCCAAAGATATGGCTATATAGATTGATAATTTGAATCGTTTGGCGGCTAGAGAGATTCTGCATCACAGGTGATGGATTTAAAACCATACCAATTTCTCATACACTTAAAAAAAAATCTAATTTTGACGTGAATGATTTGAATGTTTTAAAACTTTCAGTTCATTTTTTTTAAAATAAAAAATTTCCCAAAAATGTTTGACAGAGCAGACAACTGTAAACTAAGTACACATCACAGTTTGTCAACTTGTAAAATGTGTCTATGACTTTTTTTGTAATAATTACATAAAGTGCATTAAATTTGATACAGTCATTGACACCCTGTACATTTAAATGAAGAAACAAGGGGTGATTTAAATTAATGATCAGGGCATGATTATTGGGCTTAATTTAAATGTAGGGTGTGCGCCATTATTATTAATTTAGGAAGCAATTATTAATATGATCTTGTAATTATTGTTTTAGTTAGGCAATTACGTCACTACTTTGTTCTGTCGAGAATTGTTGCAAAATGCCCGCTTTTTCCACTTTTTTTATAAGTGAAAGCAAAACTCAGAGTCGATCTCCACAAATATATATTAATAAGTTGTTATCTGCCTAACATGTTTCGGATGTATTCAGACACCCATCTTCAGAGGCTGAAAGTTGTACAGTATGTTAGTTAATTACTTACAAAACTAAGGACATGGAAGCCTACCATTCTACAAGGGGGGACAGCTGAATCCAGATGTACTAAGGTGGTTTTTTTAAGTCTACACAGGGGAAAAAAACCTTGATCAAAAAACCCAGTAAACTTACAGGGAAACCATTGTTGGTAGCTACGGTTCTGATCCATGAGAGTTCTTTGTTAAAGTTGGGCTCCAGCAGGGGTATGCTGAATAATCTGTGGAAAAAGCAGTTCAAGGAGGCAGTCTTTTGAGAAAAGGGGTGATTAGAGGAAAAAGGAATGATACTATCTGTGCTAGTGGGTTTGTGGTATATTGAGAACTCTATCTTGTTGTTTACTCTGGAAATCAGAATGTCAAGGAAGGGCAGTGATTGTGAAGACTCCAGTTCCATAGTGAACGTAATAGAATTATGTAAGGTATTAAGAAAGTCAAAGAATTGGTGGAGTTCAAGCAAAGTGCCATTAATGAGGCAAAAGATGTCATCTACGTATGTCCTGTAGAAGAGAATTTTGGAGAATAAAGGAGATTTACTAAGGGATAATTCAATGTTCGACATAAAGATTTCTGATAAAAGAGGAGAGAGACCAGAGCCCATTGCCAGGCCGTCATGGGGCAAGATTACCGGGTTGGGAGAGAATATTTTCTAGAAGGGGGATGCATTGTATACTGGGAAACAAACTGGACACGTCAAATGAGACCATAAGCGCTGTACATAGTACGTTAATATCTTTAAGTTTTCGAGAAGAAAACTCAACCATTCAGCTAGGCGGTGACATGGTGAGCCACAAAAGGAGACCACAGGTCTGATTGGAGTGTTCAGCTTGTGGATCTTAGGTAATCCATAGAGTTTAGGGACTGAAAGGAAGTCTATATTTGTTACAGTTCAAAGAGGAGAGGGTGGTTTGTGCTGTGTTGATGACTGATTTAAACTTAGAGAGAAATTTGTCAAGAGGGGATGTAGATAAAACCTGAAAGGAGGGAGTATGTCCATCACCACCACACAGTTACCCTTGTCCGCCCTGGTCATGGTCTTTAATTCTGCGACGCAGAGACATGAGATGTTTGTTGAGATTTGAAGGAAGGGGAGTTTGTGTTTGTTCAGAAAGTTGGCGGTGGTATTTATTTAAATAAGAGGCACATGAGGAACGCAGTGCTGTTTCAGGAAGACCTCTAGAGATGACATTTTCTATGTTTGCGGCAAGGATCTGTAAGTCCAGTGCTCTCGGTTGAAAATTATAGTTAAATTTCAAACCCAAGTTCAGAATCTCAAGATCCGAGTTAGATTGGACAAGTTTAGTGTGCGGCGATGGAAAGGGAAGGTGGATGGTTGGTGAGGTGGGATTCCAAAAGTACCATGAAAAATGTCATTGTCAAACGTGGGATTGTCATTGTTGGTAGGTGAGTCAAGTGGGGGATGAAAAAGAGGAGCTGGGGGTGAACATGTAGTGAAACTGTGGGGAGGAGTATCTATGAGGTTCATTGGAGGTGGGTGTCTAATTGCAAGGGGGGGAGTTCTGAGTGAGGTGTGCGAGTTTACCACTTAGGACACTGTACTTTTTGTCGCCCAAGTCAGATACATAATCTAATAGAGAGTAGAGTAATACTTGACATGTTCTAGACATAGCCATACTACTTTATGTAAGTTAAATATCAAAATTCAGCTGCTTTGAACTTCAATGATCACTGATTTTGGCCCTAATACGGAATTTCATTACTTTACTAATTTAGCAAAATTGGTCACACTGTGTATATTTTACAAATGTCACAAATGCTAAGTCTAGTAGTGCAGTGTGTGTGTAAATCTCCTATCACAGTTTAATAAATTATGATTTAAATGTTGATGACGTAACCTTCATCTACGCTGGTTTGGACTTTATATCTCATACACTTAGGTTAGGAAGTGGTAAAAAACGAGGATGTCACTCTAATTCAATGGATTTAGAAAGTTTTCACAAGATGATTCTTGGTTTGTGGTCGCCTTTTTTGTCTTTTGACTAAAGGAAGTGGTTTTGAGCCAAATAAGGTGTTAATTCTGCTTTTTTATTCTGATCTAAATTACCTACTAAGTTTTACTGGTTTAAAAGCATTTTTTTACCGGATTTGTGTGTAATTTGCAGTGTGTGGCGATATATGAGCGTGTTTTATCAGACAATCATCTATCCGGTGGTCTTTTAAACTTGAAACCATTGGAGCGATTATTTTTAAAGAACCGTACATTTAATAACAATATTAAATTATGCGCGCGTTTTATATAGTAGAATCTAAGGTTTTTTTACCTTTTTATTACGGTTGTAGGCCACATAATTTTATACTTTGTTTAATAAGGCGTTCCGCAAGAAGATTTATCTGGCTGGGCCCTTCAATTATACTTTTAACGTGTGCCTTTATGCAGTCACTGGGCGTTGCAATTATCCATTATTTAGTGCTTAAGTCACGCGCCTACCTCATATTATGCGAAGGGCGACCGTGTAACAATTACACGTACAGGGTGTCCCAACGACAGAACGCCGCAAGGCCCCAAATTACTGTTAAAAGAACCAAACTCGTATACATATTGTCTATTAAATTTATTAAAAATGTCTTTACGGTCCATTTTTGCTTGTTATAACTTTTGATGTTTACGGTAAATCTGATAGTGCAAGCAAAATATTTGAAGCCAATTTGAACTATAATTACATTTGACTTTTTTTGATTTGATAATTGCAAAATGACTGTTAGAGGCTTCTGACAATTCGGAATGACTGAAAGAACGTTTTACAAATCTCTGAGAGTTGCAAATTGACTAATAAAGGCTTCTGACAATTCTAAACTACTGAAAGACCTTTTCAGAACCCTCTGACAATTGTAAATGGGTCTTTAGAAGTCTCTGAGAGTTGCAAAATAACTATTAGAGGGTTCTGACAATTCGGAATGACTGAAAGAACGTTTTACAAATCTCTGAGAGTTGCAAATTGACTAATAGAGGCTTCTGACAATTCTAAACTACTGAAAGACCTTTTCAGAACCCTCTGACAATTGTAAATGGGTCTTTAGAAGTCTCTGAGAGTTGCAAAATAACTATTAGAGGGTTCTGACAATTCGGAATGACTGAAAGAACGTTTTACAAATCTCTGAGAGTTGCAAATTGACTAATAGAGGCTTCTGACAATTCTAAACTACTGAAAGACCTTTTCAGAACCCTCTGACAATTGTAAATGGGTCTTTAGAAGTCTCTGAGAGTTGCAAAATGACTATTAGAGGCTTCTGACAATTTGGGATGACTGAAAGAACGTTTTACAAATCTCTGAGAGTTGCAAATTGACTAATAGAGCCTTCTGACAATTCTAAACTACTGAAAGACCTTTTCAGAACCCTCTGAAAATTGTAAATGGGTCTTTAGAGGTTTCTACTACTTGAAAAGTGACTATTACAAGCTTCAGGCAATTCTGAATGACTGAAAGAACGTTTCAGAGATCTCTGAGAGTTGCAAAATCTGTTTTAGAGACTTCTGACAAATTTAAAAGCAAGTTTCAATCTGTTGTATAATGTCAACACGTTAAAGATATCCTCCAGGGTGCGTATTCTTGAAACGAGGGAAGGGAATTATCAATAGAAAGACCTGTAGAATGTGACAGGAACTCACCATTATCAGCTTCTTCTGTCACATTCTATCAACACTTCTCTTGAGAATTTCGTTTTCTGCTTTCAAGAATAGGCCCCCAGTCGTCATTTTGACCAGCCAGTCATGAAATGTCACAGTTACGTGCGTATTCAACCAATAGAAATGGATCATGGTCATCTGACTGTGTCACGTTATGAATAAAAACGTCACAGTACACCAATCAATTAAAATGTCAGTTTATTTGAAATATCTATGGAGGTATACAGGTGGCACATTGAAATTGTGAGGTTAAATTGTCTACGGGTGTTGGATTCAGTACCAATCAAATCGTTCGAGTGATATGGGTGCTAAATTAGATTCACCCTGTACATATACAGAGGGGGACACTGGCTCGGTACAGTATAGGCAAATGAAACCTAAAAACTTACTCTCAATAAACGACCGACCTTGTACTTGGGTTTCGGTTTCTCTCGCCGTTCGCGGTACCATTTAAAAATTCGCACAATTCATTCCCGACCGCCGGTACCTGTACCCACTCTGGTACTTCTTGCATAGGTACGACCCATAAACACGCAAACAAGGATATTTGTGACGTGCCGCAGATTCCGCACGGCCTTTATTTTGCGTCTTCGTACACTAATGCCAACAGATGTTTAGCGGGTACCACTTTTTGAAATTTGTTCGCCAACTAATGGTACCAGTCGCTCTGGTACGGCTATAAATTGGCCGGTACTTATCGGGAATTCACTCAAGCGCCGTGCTGTGTCTCGACGCACCCCTTGATTCATTCCAGATACAGGGTGGCTCAAAAACAAATCAAGTAACTGACAAGTAGTCAGAGTTTGCCAGATTAGTGTTCTACGCGGGTTTTTTCAGTTATTTGTATTTTTTTCATAAAAACTCTGTCTTGACAAAATAAAGCAGAAGTTTTGGGCTACATTTTGACGTTTGAACCAACATCCTAGCTGTCATAGCAACTAAGTTAGGAGCTGTCAACATGTGAAATTTTTAAAAAGCGTCTGCATTTGTACTACTCTATTTCTGGGTTAATGGTGATTTTTTTAAATAAAATTGTATTTAGATGAAAGAAAGTCAAAATTACAAATTACATTTTGACGTTTGGATGAACTTCCTAGCTATCATAAGAACTAATTTAGAAGCTGTCAAAATATGACATTTCATTGTTTGTTGTTTAAGTATATTTGAGGTTTATTTTCATCAATTTGCATGTCTAGACAGTCAATTCCATTTCTTTTTTCGAATTTGAATGCTAAAACTGTAAATTTCAAAAACTTACTGTCAAGTTTAATTTAAAAAAACCAGTGTCAAAATTGATTACTTAAACAGCATATTTCATCATCTCAACTGTTTAAATTCCATTAATTAACCACCAAATTGGTCAATTTCATCATTTTTTCTCTGAAATTTTAGTATACCAACTGTCAATTTCACAAATTTTAATATTAAGATTAAGCAAAAAAAAACAGTCAATATCATAATTTTTAATGACAAATTTGAGGTCCAATTTTCATCAATTTGCATGCCTAGACAGTCAATTCCATTTTTTTTCGAATTTGAATTTTACAAAATCTTTACTGTCAAATTTAATAAAAAACTTTCGAAAATTAAGCTTTTGTCTTGATAAGCTTGAAAACTAATTTATACACTTTACACAGTCTTAAAAATGCCATTTATAGTATCTTTTACTATTAAATTACCTTATAAACTCATTAATCCTGAAAATTCGAACTTTCTTAAGAATTCCAGACTTTTTTAGTACTTTACACTGCTTTCAGCCAAAAAACGAGTTTTAAGACAATTTTTTAGTAAGTTTTTGTCTTGATAAGTTTTGTACACTTTCTACAGTCTTGAAAATGTAATTTAAAGTTTCTTTCACTATTAAATCGACTTATAAGCTCATCAATCCTGAAAATAAGAGCTTTCTTAAGAATTCTAGACTTTTTCAGTGCTTTAAGACTGCTTTCAGCCTGAAAAATCAAGTTTCAAGACTATTTTTAATAAAGTTTATCTTGTTAAGCCTGAAAACTAATTTGTACACTTTCCACAGTCTTGAAAATGTCAATACAATTCACTATTAAATTAATAAGAGCTTTCTTAAGAATTCTAGACTTTTTCAGTGCTTTAAGACTGCTTTCAGTGTGAAAAATCGAGTTTTAAGTAAGCTTTTGTCTTGATAAGCTTGAAAACTAATTTGTACACTTTACACAGTCTTAAAAATGCCATTTATAGTATCTTTTACTATTAAATTACCTTATAAACTCATTAATCCTGAAAATTCGAACTTTCTTAAGAATTCCAGACTTTTTTAGTACTTTAACACTGCTTTCAGCCAAAAAACGAGTTTTAAGACAATTTTTTGGTAAGTTTTTGTCTTGATAAGCTTTGTACACTTTCTACAGTCTTGAAAATGTCATTTAAAGTTTCTTTCACTATTAAATCGACTTATAAGCTCATCAATCCTGAAAATAAGAGCTTTCTTAAGAATTCTAGACTTTTTTAGTGCTTTAAGACTGCTTTCAGTGTGAAAATCGATTTTCAAGACTATTTCAAGTTTTGTACACTTTCCACAGTCTTGGAAATGTCATTTATCTATTAAATTATAAACTCACCAATCCTGATAATTTCAGCTTTCTTAAGAATTTTAAACTTTAAGTGGAGACTGTCAAATTAGGATTTTACTCCACTGTAATTTGTCATTATATTATTAAATAACTCAGTTATTCGACATTTTCACCATAGATGGGGTATAAGATGATCAATTGAAATTTTAAAGTTTACAATTTGATATATTGGATCACCCAGTAACTGTAAAAAATAACCGACTTATGGACCATAGAAATGGTCCTATACTATTAAATAACCCAGTTAACTCGATATTTTTACTACATAGTGGTCAAGAGGACTCTCTGAATTACTGGTGATATACATTGAACCACCCTGTAGCCTCGGTCTGCAAAAGCTTTGTGTATGGAAATACAGGTTATTCAAATTTTGAATTTGGTTTTTCAGATATTTACCTCAGGTTTTTTACCCCAGTTTTCGGTCTATATCGTTCAATTCGGTAAACGGTGGTAAGAATGTTCAAAGGGACAGTTTTTTTGTTGTAATATCAATTACAATTAGTATGTTTTATCATGGAAATGTATTTATTACAGCCCCAGCCCTAGCACACTTTTCCTTTACGTGTAAGACGATTTTTAAATTAACGTTTTAAAGGACGTTTGGATTGGTATACCAAAACTGTCCAGTATATGACGTTTTGGGTTTTTAGAACTGAAAAAATATAATGAGACACTCTTGCTTGTGAATCACTTATCTTCTCATATTGTGACAATTAGGTGAATACAGGTGAAAAAACAGTTTAATTATTTTTAGTGTTAAAATTAATTTAAAACTCGGTCTTGACGGAATCTCCTAACTGTCACAGGAACCAAGTTAGGAGATGACATCTTTAATACAATTTGTTTACTTGCACTGTTCCATTTCCGATCAAATCTCGGTTATTTGTGATTTTTGAGTAAAAATTGTATTTAGTTAAACGAAGGTCAAAATTACGGGCTATATTTTGACGTTTGAACGAATCTTGTAGCTGTCATAGTAACTAAGATAGCACCTGCCAAAAAAGATAATTTTTAAAGAAACAGAATGATGAAATGTATTTAAAATTTAGGAATAACAAATCATAGTCCATGAAAATATTTGTTTTTCATGAAAAAGTTTGGTTATACTAGGTGATCTGGGAGTCAAAAATCTAGTTTTATGCTTCTTATCTTGACTTACTGATTAAAAATTTTAAGTGCGGAATATACACACAACACCCTGTATTTTGATTTACAAAATGCTACCGCACAGCAGATGGTTTGCCTGAACCTCAGCCCGTGTGTGTATTTTTTTATTATTTTAATCGTTTGGAGATCTCGCGAGTTTGATGCAAGGTGCACTAGCCATGGTACCGGACGTCGTGTCTTCATCGTACCACGTGGTACTGCTACCTGCCTTATGTCCGCCACCTGCCGAGGGGGATAATTACGCCCGATTGGGGAAGACATCAAACAGAAATTGGTCTGTGACATGAACTTTCGCGACCGGTAAACAGTTCCCGTTGACTTAGGGGGCAGATGTTCCTATTGGTTTGTCACTGGAATAGGACAAAAGTTATCGTTTCTTAGCAGCTGCTGCCAATGTTCCGTCTTTACGAAATTCATAAGAAATGATTGTATTGTTTGACCCCCAAGTACAATTTACGACCCAGATTTTCTACTCCAACGACATTACTGGTCACACCAAATGTCGTGAAATTAATTACAATGGCCCAAGGAATGCCAAAAGGCTCTCTGGTACTTAGTAGAGCATGAAAGAACACGCGTCGTCTGCATCTGTTGCCCAAAAACAACAACCCCTTGATGCATATCTAATTGAAGAAATTGTACTCAAAATTTGGTACACCATAAGGACGTGAAAGGAACTGAAACTAGACGACTCTTAACATCGGGAAGAATTGGAATCATTAAAACGAACAGGTGCCTGATCAACTTATGTTGCACCGTGTGCCCTGATGGAATTAAAAATAAAAAAAAACGAAAATTACTCGACATTTTGACCAACTGGCGTTTACTGTGGGGGTGAATGTTTCAGGGCAGCAGGTGGAATTGAATACGGTGTCAAAGCACTTTGGGTTGTTTTTGTACTTTAGTCGGTTTACTTCCTCAATTTTTACCCTTATTCACACTATTTTCATCTGAATTCCAAGTGGTATTCACCTAATTGTCACAATATGAGAAGATAAGTGATTCACAAGCAAGAGTGTCGTCTCATCATATTTTTTCAGTTCCAAAAACCCAAAACGTCATATACTGGACAGTTTTGGAATACCAATCCAAACGTCCTTTAAACCGTTAATTTAAAAATCGTCTTACACGTAAAGTGTGCTAGGGCTGGGGCTGTAATAAATACATTTCCATGATAAAGCATACTAATTTGATTTGATTTTGTCTGTCACCATTTCAATGGTCCATAAGTCGTTTATTTTGACAGTTACAGGGTGATTCAATATATCAAACTGTAAACTTTGTATCTCCATCTATGGTGAAAATGTCGAATAACTGAGTTATTTAATAATATAATGACAAATTACAGTGGAGTAAAATCCTAATTTGGCAGTCTCCACTTAAATTTTAAAATTCTTAAGAAAGCTCAAATTATCATGGTTGATGGGTTTATAAGACAATTTAATAGATAAATGACATTTCCAAAGTGTACAAAACTTAAAACGGTCTTGAAAATCGATTTTCACACTGAAAGCAGTCTTAAAGCACTAAAAAAGTCTAGAATTCTTAAGAAATCTCTTATTTTCAGGACTGATGAGCTTATAAGTCAATTTAATAGTAAAAGAAACTTTAAATGACATTTTCAAGACTGTAGAAAGTGTACAAAGCTTATCAAGACAAAAACTTACCAAAAATTGTCTTAAAAACTCGTTTTTTGACTGAAAGCAGTGTTAAAGTACTAAAAAAGTCTGGAATTCTTAAGAAAGTTCGAATTTTCAGGATTAATGAGTTACTAAGATCTATAGAAAGATACTATAAATGGCATTTTTAAGACTGTGTAAAGTGTATAAATTAGTTTTCAAGCTTATCAAGACAAAAGCTTACTTAAAACTCGATTTTTTACACTGAAAGCAGTCATAAAGCACTAAAAAAGTCTAGAATTCTTAAGAAAGCTCTTATTAATTTAATAGTGAATTGTACTGACATTTTCAAGACCAGGAAAGTGTACAAATTAGTTTTCAGGCTTAACAAGACAGAATCTTACTGAAAATAGTCTTGAACTTGATTTTTCAGGCTGAAAGCAGTCTTAAAGTACTGAAAAAGTCTGGAATTTTTAGGAATCTTCTAATCTTCAGGATTAATCAGTTGATAGCTCAATTTAAAGGTTAAAGAGACTTTAAATGACATTTTCAAGACTGTGGAAAGTGTACAAATTAGATTTCAGGCTTGACAAGACAGAAACTTACTGAAAATAGTCTTGAAACTTGATTTTTCATGCTGAAAGCAGTCTTAAAGTACTGAAAAAGTCTGGAATTTTTAGGAATCTTCTAATCTTCAGGATTAATCAGTTGATAGCTCAATTTAAAAGTTAAAGAGACTTTAAATCATATTTTCAAGACTGTGGAAAGTGTACAAATTGGATTTCAGGCTTGACAAGACAGAATCTTACTGAAAATAGTCTTGAAACTTGATTTTTCATGCTGAAAGCAGTCTTAAAGTACTGAAAAAGTCTGGAATTTTTAGGAATCTTCTAATTTTCAGGATTGATCAGTTGATAGCTCAATTTAAAGGTTAAAGAGACTTTAAATGACATTTTCAAGACTGTGGAAAGTGTACAAATTAGATTTCAGGCTTGACAAGACAGAAACTTACTGAAAATAGTCTTGAAACTTGATTTTTCAGGCTGAAAGCAGTCTTAAAGTACTGAAAAAGTCTGGAATTTTTAGGAATCTTCTAATTTTCAGGATTGATCAGTTGATAGCTCAATTTAAATAATAATAAATAATATTCTTCATCAAAAACAGTTTGATAATACCCAAGTGCTTGGAGATGAATTGAAAACTATTTTTGCTTTTTAAAACAGAAAATATATAATTTTGACTAAAAACTACACGTGCATAACATTTGGTTCACGCTTAGTTGGTGGGTGGTTCACACCCCTAAAACATCGGTTAACAACCACTAGCACCACAAATAATAATTTTTTAAGTTGATATTTCGGTCTATTAGGCACCTTATGGGTGTAAAAAGCTGAGTCACAGCAAGTTTACGCGTGTATGCTAAATTTCAACCAAAAAGAACATGATTCACGTTAATTAGCTTCAATTGGTGGTAGATCATAAGGGCGTCATCTACCCTCAGATACCGAAAAATACACGTTACACCGTCATTCTAGTCGAATTAAGATAGATTTACTCGTTTAGCGGTCAATTTAGCCAGACATTTACTGTTTGCTGTGACACTTTTATGGGAAAAAAAGATTTTTGTGAGTTGAGTAATCCGATTTCACCCCCGAGAGGGGACTTTCACATATAAATAACGTAAGAAAGTCATTGTTCTTTCCAGACACAATGGATCGCAAACGACCCCAAGTTGCACAAAAAAGAAGAAAACACCTGGTGGACTGTCGCACGCACCAAGATGATGAAAAAGACAAGGGAAACGGCGAGACAGGGGTTGGAAAAAAAAAACCTTTTGTGGTGTTTAGGGGAGTCTTAAGACGGCTCGTTAATATAGAAATTTGATTTTATTACTGACGCACACTCCTGGTTAAATCACAAAAAACAGAGTAGAGATTATACCACAGAAATTTAACATACCATTGCAAATTCTGACCTGCTTTAAATACGTACAATTATGATGATTTCAGCGTTTTAGGACAAAAAAAAAATTAGTTTTCCTGAAATTAATTCACCTGAAATTATCCTCGTTTCAACTCAACCGAATGCTGTTTTTAAGATATTGAAAATGATGCTTTTCCCAAAAAGGGTTGAAAAATTAGTGAAATATGGTCACGTGACTAAACAGCCCAGTAGGAAATTTACAAGACTATTTAGGATACAACGAGATATTTACATTTTTACATATCTTATACCAAGTCAAGTTAGCGTTCTTCAGATATCCAGTATTTTGAGTTTAAGATATATTTTTGATCAAAACTTGATTTTCAGGCTGAAAGCAGTCTTAAAGCAAAAAAAAGTCTAGAATTCTTAAGAAAGCTCTTATTTTCAGGATTGATGAGCTTATAAGTCGATTTAATAGTGAAAGAAACTTTAAATGGCATTTTCAAGACTGTAGAAAGTGTACAAATTAGTTTTCAAGTTTATTAAGACAAAAACTTACCAAAAATTGTCTTAAAACTCGTTTTTTGGCTGAAAGCAGTGTAAAGTACTAAAAAAGTCTGGAATTCTTAAGAAAGTTCTAATTTTCAGGATTAATGAGTTTATAAGGTAATTTAATAGTAAAAGATACTTTAAATGGCATTTTTAAGACTGTGGAAAGTGTACAAATTAGTTTTCAAGCTTATCAAGACAAAAGCTTACTTAAAACTCGATTTTTCACACTGAAAGCTGTCATAAAGCACTAAAAAAAGTCTAGAATTCTTAAGAAAGCTCTTATTAATTTAATAGTGAATTGTACTGACATTTTTTAGACTGTGGAAAGTGTACAAATTAGCTTTCAGGCTTAACAAGACAAACTTTATTAAAAATAGTCTTGAAACTTGATTTTTCAGGCTGAAAGCAGTCTTAAAGCACCGAAAAAGTCTAGAATTCTTAAGAAAGCTCTTATTTTCAGGACTGATGAGTTTATAAGTCAATTTAATAGTGAAAGAAACTTTAAATGACATTTTCAAGACTGTAGAAAGTGTATAAAGCTTATCAAGACAAAAACTTACCAAAAATTTTCTTAAAACTTGTTTTTTGGCTGAAAGCAGTGTTAAAGCACTAAAAAAGTCTGGAATTCTCATTCAAAGAAGTTTGCTATAGTGGTTTGATCAAAAATTGTCTAAACATGTTGCCAAGTGTCTAAAACTGTTAAAAAATGTCTAAACAGTCCTAATCTTGTTGAAAGTGTCTAAAAAATGTACGACTTTTCTAAATTTGACCAAACATCATGTTAATTGGTTAAACTTAGTAGAGCCTACTGTTCAAAAATGTTTGTTCAATGTATACAATATTAAACATATTGCCAAATGTCTAAATTTAGATTTAGCAGAACAGTCTGAAACATGCTAGAAATTATGAAAACATGTTCGAGACTGTCTAAACAAAGCTAGTAAATTTTACCAAAACTGTTGCCAACTGTTTAAATATGTCTAAACTGTTTGTCATGTGATTAAATTTAACTAAACATGTTGCCAACTGTCTAAAACTGTTTAAAATTGTCTCAACAGTTTGTTAAGTGATTCAATTTAACTGAACATGTTGCCAACTGTCTAAACAGTTTCTACTGGGTACTGTGTATACTACCAACTGTCTAAATATTTGAATAGGCCGTAAAAATTTAAATTAAAAAGACTATAAACAATTTAAAAATTTTTAATAATTTTAAAAAACTTTTAAACATGTTTCTATCTGTTTAAATTTTGTCTTTTGTCGTCAAAAGCCTGAATCATGTTGGAAAGTCTCTAAAAATGTTCAAAATCGTCAAATCAACAGACTGAATGTTAAATTATAACTAATTTCTTGCCAAAAAAAACTAAATTATTAAAAGTGTCCAAAAATATCGAAATACTTTGTGAATCATTTAAATTTGTTGTCCAAATCGTGTTGAAAGTGTCTAACAAATGTAGGACTTTTCCAAATTTGACTAAACATACTGAAGAAGTTATATAAACATGTTTAAAACTGAATTTGGATCTCACCCCTCCAGATCATGTAGAAAGTGTCACAAAACAGTAAATTATGCTACAAATTATGTAAACTTGATCAAGATTGTTTAAACAATAAGTAAAGCATGCAAAAAATATTGGAAAGTGTCTAAAAATATTCAAAATGGTCGAAACAGTATACTTTTGAATAAACCTCTAAAATTTGAGTAAACATTGTCTAAAAATATTCAAACAATCTGCGTGAAGATTCTAAAATTGATTTTAACCTAAAAAAAAATTACTCCGTTACAACATTTGTCAACTACCCCTTCAGTAATACGGAGTGTAACAAAAAAACATTTAATCCAGATAAATTGAACAAATTACAAGACCGTTACCCTCATTAGCATCTTGGGAGCCCCCTTAAAAAGAGAAAAACCTCAGTTATGCAAAACGCTAACGGGGAGGGTCGTTATCGGCTTTTTTCAGTGTAGAAAAGGGGTGGCGGCAATTAAAAAATACTTTTTAAAGTCGTTTAAGTTTGGACGACAAAAGACCGAAGGCAAAATATGACGGTATTGGGATCGTGCAACAGGTTTTTTCCTATTTAGGGTTGAAAAAGACATCACCTGTTTAGGGCCAATGCCCTCCCTTTAAGAAAATTTCCCTATTACTATAGTTTCAAGCTTTAAACTCAAAGAAAAAAGTTATAGGGGTAGCAGCGTAACGTTTGTGTGTCCCACCTGGCCATTTATTAGGTTTTATGCAGGAAATTTGTTTATTTATACTTTTGGTGTCCCTTGTGTTTTAATTCGTATAAAACTCTACTAAAAATGGTGCAAATAATCGAGTTATTCAAGATTGAAAGAATGCACCAAAAAAGTCATCAACTTTGACGCCCTCTTGCGGCCAAATCGGCCAACCTATCAACTCAAGTTGGAATATTTTTAGAAATCTTATTTTATTAGCCATCCATTGATGAATAAAGCTTTACTAAAATTGGTGCAAATAATCGAGTTATTCAAGAATAAATGAAAGAATGCACCAAAAGTCATAAAAACTGATCAACTTTGACGCCCTCTTGCGGCCAAATCGGCCAACCTAACAACCCAAGTTGGAATATTTTTAGAAAGCTCATTTTATTAGCTATCCATTGACGAATAAAGTTTTACTAAAATTGGTGCAAATAATCGAGTTATTCAAGAATAAATGAAAGAATGCACCAAAAGTCATAAAAACTGATCAACTTTGACGCCCTCTTGCGGCCAAATCGGCCAACCTATCAACCCAAGTTGGAATATTTTTAGAAAGCTCATTTTATCAGCTATCCATTGACGAATAAAGTTTTACTAAAATTGGTGCAAATAATCGAGTTATTCAAGAATAAATGAAAGAATGCACCAAAAGTCATAAAAACTGATCAACTTTGACGCCCTCTTGCGGCCAAATCGGCCAACCTATCAACCCAAGTTGGAATATTTTTAGAAAGCTCATTTTATTAGCTATCCATTGACGAATAAAGTTTTACTAAAATTGGTGCAAATAATCGAGTTATTCAAGAATAAATGAAAGAATGCACCAAAAGTCATAAAAACTGATCAACTTTGACGCCCTCTTGCGGCCAAATCGGCCAACCTATCAACCCAAGTTGGAATATTTTTAGAAAGCTTATTTTATTAGCCATCCATTGATGAATAAAGCTTTACTAAAAATGGTGAAAATAATCGAGTTATTCAAGAATAAACAAAAGGATCCACCAAAAATGTAATAAAAAAAAATGGTCAACGTTGAATCCCTCTAGCGGCCAAACGCTACCAATAACCAATCGACTTTTATATGTCAATAGAAAGCTCATTTCATTGACTGTACATCGACATTTAAAAATATATACTAAATATCACAAATACGGGTGTTATTTACAGTTTGGTGACAGAGTGCACCAGAAACACTTTTTGACTGGTTAATGGATTAATTTGACCCTAAAAATGAGAAAAACTCCGTCACGTGACCTACTAAGTCTACTACGATGTAATGCTTGGAAATTTATTGAAAAACTATTTTTGCAAATCACAATTTTCGTAAGAGTCAAATTTGCTTGAAACCGGCTACTATCCTAATGGGTTTTTCGTTAAGTTGGCCACTTAGTGCAAGCAATAATCGACCTTAATAATTTTTTTTTTCTACAGTTTTGCTACGGCTCTACATTTGACAATCAGTGTGCTAGTTTTGTGTCAAATATCAGGGTCGTACCCAGAAAAAATCCTTCAAAAAGATTAGAGTGCTAACAATCAAGGAAAACATATTTTTTGAAAAGTCCATTTTATTTTCTTGCTATTGACATATAAAAGTCTATACAAAGTGTTATTTTGACAATAAAGACAGTTTTTACTAAATTTGACAGCTACTACTTTAACCTTCAATATCTCGGTTATTTTGACAGTTACAGGATCGTTTAATGTATTAATTTAAAGAATGATTTTTCTAAACAAGTGGCCTAATACAAACTTACCTCAATTTTGCACACAAAATCTGACAAAGTTATAAGAATAAGGAGTGTTCCTTTTGAAAAACTAGACTTACTGTCCTTTTTTAGAATTGATTTTTTGACCACCCTGTATCAGATATTTTGACGTTTTTCTGCACACACTCCTACAACAAACCTTGTTTAACACGACTAAACACAAAAACCAAGAAAAACACGTTTCCTGATATGTGCAAATTAAAATTGTTTTGGAGACTGAAAATATCAAATTTCACGAAATTTTTCTAGAATTTGAATGCAAAAATATACAGGGTGTCCCATTTAAAATAAACAGCAGTGGATATCTAAGTTTTTTAGACTCTGTAGTAATAATTCAGAAAATTAGTGAGTATTGTTAGGTTAGGTTAGTAGAGTTATTGGGAATTACAAGTACCCCCTCGGTATACTCTAACACTTCCAGAAAATCCAGATAGACCATATAAATAATCTAATTGCCTTCTGGCCCTTTTTTAAAACCAGTTTCAATCAGCAGCTGTACAACTGACTGTATAAACATCCCTGCAATGGCTAAATTATCATAATGCATTCTCCTGCAAGGGTGTTTGGTTCATTGTTGTTGGGCACGTGCCCTTCTCCCCAGTATCCTGCCCCTTTTTAATTGTACTGCAATGTGAGGCGTAATAGTAGCGGCATGTGTGTTATTTTTTTACTGCTGCAACACCTGGCCAGTCAATATTGAGCCAAAATTGTCGATATCAAGGCTAGATAGGTGTGGATTTTGATAACAAACACAAAATTCCTGTACTTGGGGTGAATTTAGAGGCAAGTCAGGTGTGTGTTCGACTTTCCCTCCCCCGAAAATTAACTCTGCGTGTTAAAAAGCAACCAGGTGGGTATAAACTGTGCGACACCCATTTTTGTTACAATTTCAGGTTACTTGCAGAAATTTAAGTTGAAAGTAATGTTTTTTTGCATTTATAAGGAATCTGGATATGTATGACAAAAAAATGCTAATCTGACACTACAGAATAGTTAGTGTGTGAATTATTTGCTTTTAAAAATAGTAAATAGCAAAATCATTCAAAATTTGTTATTAAGTGAAAACTAATACAACTTTTATAATATTGGATTAGTTTTCAATATTTTAACAAAAAAACTGACTTAAAAACTTAAAAACAATGAAAATGAACCATAATTACCAGTAAGTGAATATTAAGTCAACCTTCCTGATTTTTAGTCGATTTTCAATATTTTCAGCTCGAAAATATACTAAAATTTGCTATTAAGTGAATATTCCTTCAACATTTATGATATTTGATTAGTTTTCAGTATCTAACCTAACCTAAACTAAAATTAACTAGAAAAACTAGTAAGTAAACGTTGAGTCAATTTTCATGACTTTCAGTTGGTTTTTAATGTTTTGCAACAAAGAAATTGACTATAATTTGCTAGTAAGTGAAAACTAATACAACTTTTATAATATTGGATTAGTTTTCAATATTTTAACAAAAAAACTGACTTAAAAACTTAAAAACAATGAAAATGAACCATAATTACTAGTAAGTGAATATTAAGTCAACCTTCCTGATTTTTAGTCGATTTTCAATATTTTCAGCTTGAAAATGTACTAAAATTTGCTATTAAGTGAATATTCCTTCAACATTCATGATATTTGATTAGTTTTCAGTATCTAACCTAACCTAAACAGTTAAAGTGCAACTCTCAAATTGCAACAAAAAAATTGACTAGAATTTGCTATTAAGTGACTATTACTTCTATTTTATCCCAGATTACATCAGTTTTCAGTATGTTTAGTTTAAAAATTTACTTAAAAAAATGTGTGAACTTAAACTTCAAAAAGTGTAGAAATTTTTAGACAATTTTAAAAGTACATTTTCATGGTATTTGGTTGGTTTTCAATATTTTTAGCTTGAAAAATGACTAGAAAACTAAGTGTAAGTCTTAAAACATGAGCAGTTACTAGAATTTTTACCAAATAAGTCAATTTTTAGTTGGTGCGCAGTATATTCACGTTCAATTTAAAGTTTTCTATTAAGTGAAAATTAATACTTTCATGATATTTGTATGTTTTTCAATATTTTTAGATTACAAATTGATTTATGAGCTAAAAATACAATAATTGTTAAACCTTGAAAATTAACTACAATTTCTACTATGCACTTACTTACTAAACCAATTTTCATGATTTAAGTTGGTTTTTAAAATTTTTAACCTAAAAATTGACTATAATTTGCTGTTAAATAAATATTACTTCCGCTTTTATGATATTTGATCAGTTTTCAGGAATTTTACACTATTTCGGCTCACGTGACTCTGACAGATGTTCACTATCTTGGCTGTCAAACACCCAGTGACAAATGACGTCACTCTATCAGATTTTTTAAATTTCCAATTTTTTATGGCAGGTGTCATTATTTGACACGTTTTAACTTGATTACCATGACAGCTACAAGATCCGTTCAAATGTCAAAATATAGTTAGTTTTATTGTTTTTTTCAACAAATTTTTCTTTAAAAAATTAAAAATAAACGAGATATTTGTCATGAAATACAACAATACAACTGTATTAGAAGTATTGAAAGTGTCATGAAAAGGTTTTCTCCCAAACGTCAAAATGTATTCCGTAATTTTGACTTTCTTTTAACTAAACACAATTTTCTTTCAAATATCACAAATAACCGAAATATTGGCCGGAAAATTGAACAGTGCAAGTGAACAAGGTTTTTAAAAATCTCACAATTTGACAGCTGCTAAGTTGGTTCCTGTGGCAGTTAGAAGGTGCGTTCCAACGTCGAAATGTAGCCCAAAACTTCAACTTTCTTTTAACAAGACAGAGTTTTTATGAAAAACACACTAATAACTGAGAAAATCGGCCTAGATCACTGTTGTGCACGCCAAACTAAAATACAAAACTTTAGTATACTCCCTTCCACAAATTAAAAGTATAGTGTGTTCCTCATAAACTCAAACTGTACAAAAGGGGTGGTTTCGAGAAGTAAATGCCAAACATAAAATCCCCAGTTTTTTCCTAGAAAAAAAATCCCCAAAGGAAAAAAATGTCCTATTTTTTGGGAAAAATCCCCTAATCTGACAACCTTGTATTTTTGTTACATTTTGAGGTTATAACATATGGTATAAAACATTTTGTAAAAGAAATTTGTAAATGCTTTGAATGATAATTATTTATCTCAAAAATTGCAAATTTTCAAATCCAAATAATTCAACAATTTTGACATTTACAATTTGAGAAAAGTTGTTGCCAAATTTTTAGTAAATTCTTTTAAAACAATCGTTTTCAGTTTTCAGCAAATTTAAAAATTAACAAAGTTTGGCAACAGTGTGTGTGTATTAAAATTTCAACTTGAAAATGTCTACAAACCCAGTGTTGCCAATTTTTGACAATTTTTTTTCTAATGTAACGCTGCCAAACTTTGCAAAATTGATAATAAAAAATCCTGATACTTAAAACAGCATTTAATTCAGTCAGCATCAATAATGACTATACAGGGTGGACAACAATGATGGAAAAATCAAAAATAAGTGGAGGGGGAAAAACTAGTTGAAAAAATTCAACATATTTTATTTAAATATAGCACAGTTTCAGAATTCTGGTCTTTTTCCTCAGTTTTCCATAATGGATGTTTGTCTTGTTCCACCCTGTATATTACATTAGAATATTATTGATGATGATTGAATTAAGTGTTGACAAGTTGTGCAAAGTTTAGCATCGTTGCACTGTTTTACTCATTTAATTAGTTCTTCTCAATGTAAATCCTCTACAAATACATTTCTGCGTTAAATTTCATCAAAAAATCAAGCTCTCAAGACAATGTTGCCAACATTTTTCAATTAATACATCGTTCTTTGTTAATGTTAGCTTTTGCGTGAATTTGTACCACCCTGTAACATGCGACGTTGCCAAACTTGAGCTGACCATCAGAACAAGGAAACTCAGCGGTGTGGTGTAATAAAATAAGAGGCAAACGTGGAATTTTGATGATACAGAAAAATTGCGGAAAAATGCGGTTGTTGCCAAACATGCGGGTACTAAAATGACTTAAAACAACCAGGTAGAGTGAAGGTAAATGTAAAAAGAATGCTACTTGGTGCCTGAGATGATCTTGAGTTTTAATAAGTGTGTAGTAAGAAAGCTATTAAGAAGTCTAGCAATGAACAAATTAAGTCGTTTTTGTATGAGCTTGTTTGTGGAATTTAAATGCTTTCTTATTGTAAAAATAGAATTACGAGTGGAATTCAGCAGTCGATTATATCTTTCACCTGATATAGAAAGTGTTCTCTAGTGCAAATTATTGATAATTGAGGCTTGAAATTGTCCTTTAGTATCATTAATATTCCTTTTTCTATCAGGTAATTTTTGAAAGAAATCCCAGTCCGAGTTGAATTACAAAAAATAAATAAAATAGACAAGAAAAAGTAACAAAAACTTTTTAAACTGTAACATTCTTATTTAAGCCAATATGTCACTTTGACACCATACGTCACATTTCTACCATCCACCCAAAGGTATTGTCAAAACAAAATAAAAAAAATCAAAATTTTGTTTTTTTTTTCAGGAAAATGGTAAGTGGCGCCATCTATGTCACGTGATAGAGCGACCCAAAACAAATCAAAAACGTTCACTTGTGTCAATTATTCGATTTTCACGCGAAAAATTAAATTTTTCAAAAAATTGCGAAAATCTTGTTAATTAACCTGAAAATTGGAAAATAACATCAAATTCATGAAAATTGTGAACATGAAGGCTAACTTCATAACTGAAATTTACCAGTCAATTTTCAAAACTTTTTAAACAAATTTTAGAGCTTAAAAAACGTGATAATTGACTTGAAAACTGGAAACTGACATGAAAGTGATGAAAATTGACTTGTAAACTGCATTTTTACATCAAATTATTGAAACTTGACTTAAAAACTGCAAACTGACCAATTTATGAAAAATTGATTTGATAATTTATAATTTTTCCAGTCAATTAAATGTTCAAAATTTTTAAATAAATTTTAGTGTTTAAAAATTGATAATGAGCCTGAAAACTAGAAGCTGACATCAATATCACAAAAATTAACTGGTAAACTGGAAATTTATAGCAAATTGGACTTTTTTAAGCCAATTTTTCTTTTCTTTTTTTAATTTTTTAAACAAATTTCAGTGTTTGAGACATGTTATTTACCTGAAAACTGGAAATTGAAATCAAATTCATGAAAACTGATTTGTAAACTGGAAATCTAATATCAAATTCATGACAAAAAATCTGATATTGATATCAAAATCATGCAAACTGACATTAAATACACGAAAACTTGTTGAGTAAAATTTTACCATTCAAGGTAATTTTTAAAGAAAGAGACTTGATAAATGACTTGAAAACTGGAAACTGACATCGAAATGATGAAAATTTACTTGTAAACTGAAAATTTACATCAAAATCTTGTTAATTAAGTTAAAAACTGCAAATTGTCGTCAAATTTATGAAAAACTGATTTGATAATTAGAATTTTACAGGTCAAATCAATTTTCAAACATTTTTAAACAAATTTAAGTGCTTAAAATACGATAATTGACTTGAAAACTGACATGAAAGTGATGAAAATTTACTTGTGAACTGCATTTTTACATCAAATTGTTGAAACTTGACTTAAAAACTGCAAACTGACCAATTTATGAAAAACTGTCTTCCATCTATTATCAAATAAACAGTAATTTAATATACTGAATTAAAAAAAGACTATTTTCCAGTATTTTAAAGTTTTTTTACGTTTTAAAGAATTCACTTTCCAATCCAACAGTTAATTTCGTTTATAAATTAATTTGCAAAATACAATTTAAGCATGAAATATTAAAAAATTGTACTGTCAGATAAAGAACCTAACATGTCCTTTTACAAGATTATTATCCTTCTATAAGTTGTTTTTTTTTTTTTGTATATTAAGGACGTTTTTCCTTATGAGTGATTTAAAAAAAAAACAAGAAACCTATCTGTGAGGGTTATATTAGTATTTAAAAAAGAAACTGTAATAGAACCCTTATAAAAAAAGATCCAGGAACTGAACCAAAATAAAGTAGCGGTCCCGAGGTCAAAAATTCACCAGCTGTCTTTTGGCATGTGCGATCTTCACCTTAAAGACATCCCTCTTTAAGGGGCACATAATAAAAGATGGGGTAGGTTATTGCCATTGTCGTACTGACCTTGGGACATTTAACTATTAAAAAAAAGCAGCAGCAGCTGCTTTTCTTTTGGGGGGGCAGTGGCGTATGATGTTGGCACTTTAAAATCCGCCATTTTTAAATGTCCCCGTGCACCTGGACACCAAAAACGAAGGAAAGCATCTGCTGGTGGTCCTGCCCCCTAAAACTGGTCCTGCGAGCCGGCTTTATAACAGGATTTTGAATGGCGACGTTGCCACATCACAAACCTTCAATTCCCACACTAAACGTGGAAGATAACGCGTCATGGGAAATTAATCATGGCCTAGAAACGAGACTATAGTTTAAAGCATAGATAAGGTGCTTTAAATTTTAAAGGGTTATCGGGAAAGGCAACATTGTCAAATTTCCCTAAAACAAAGTAATTTAAAACTGAAATCTCGTGGTTGTACGGCGCCGGGATTTTTACCTGCCGTGGATTATCTTCAGTGTTTATCTTTAAATAATTAATTAATTCACGAAAAAAACTGTCACGGCAACAATGTGTTTGTTTTATTCAAAGTGCATCACGCAGCTTACGTAACTTTTTAATCAACGACCAAATTTTCTGACCTTACGATACCCTAACATGCGGTAAACATTTTTTTGGGTCAATTTTGATAAATCGATTCTATCGCACCAAAAAGTGCTGTTGGCAACCTGTTGGTACCGTTTCGAATCGGCAACGTTGGAAATATTTCACCGCCTGCAACATTCCAACGTGTTGTAGGGTCGCAGCTTCTTTCAGCAGGGTGCTGAAATCCATTCAGTTTCAAGCAGATGAATAAAAAAGGGTTGAATCAACCTTAGTTAATCTCTCTGTTTTTTTGCCGTGACAGAATTCAGAAAAAGTCTAAAGGAAAAAATTGTAGCTAGATTAATGCTCTACCAAAACCTTAAAGGGACATTTTGTCCTTAAAGGCCTCAGAAGGGAGATATTTCCTTATGAATGTTTAATGGGGGCAAAGTGTCTACTTTTGACGTCAATTTGCAGTATTTAAGTCAATTTCCAGTGTTTAAGTCAATTAACATGTTCAAACACTGAATTAAAAAAAAAAACTGTGAAGAGTGACTTTTCTGGCAAAATTTCAATTACCAAATCCGTTCTTCACGAATTTGACGTCAATTTGCAGTTTTTAAGTGAATTTCCAGTTTTCAGGTCTGAAAACTGGAAAAAAGTTTCACAATCATCAACACTGAAATTTGTTTAAAAAAAAATTGAAAATTGAGTTGACTGGCAAAATTTCAATTATCAAACCAGTTCTTGATGAATTTGCATTTCTTAAGTAAATTTCAAGAATTTAATGCACATTTCCAGTTTTCAAGTCAATTAACATGTTCAAACCCTAAAATTGTTTTAAAAACGTTTGAAAATCGACTTGATTGGCACAATTCCAATTACAAAATCAGTTTTTCATAAATTTAACGTCAATTTGCAGTTTTTAAGTCAATTAGTAAGTTTCAAACACTGAAATTTGTTTAAAAAAAAATTACAATTGACTTGACTGGCAAAATTTCAATTATCAAACCAGTTCTTCATGAATTTGCATTTCTTAAGTAAATTTCAAGAATTTAATGCACATTTCCAGTTTTCTAGTCAATTGACATGTTCAAACACTGAAATTGCTTTTAAAACTTTTGAAAATCAACTTTATTGGCAAATTTTCATTTATCAAATCAGTTTTTCATAAATTTACCGTCAATTACCAATTTTCAAGTCAATTAATAAGTTCAAATACTGAAATTGGTAAAAAACTTTTAAAGATTGACTTAATTGGCACAATTCCAATTACAAAATCAGTTTTTCATGAATTTAACGTCAATTTGCAGTTTTTAAGTCAATTAGTAAGTTTCAAACACTGAAATTTGTTTAAAAACAAATTGAAAATTGACTTGACTGGCAAAATTTCAATTATCAAACCAGTTCTTGATGAATTTGCATTTCTTAAGTAAATTTCAAGAATTTGATGCACATTTCCAGTTTTCTAGTCAATTGATATTTTCAAACACTGAAATTGCTTTAAAAACGTTTGAAAATCGACTTGATTGGCAAATTTTCATTTATCAAAGCTGTTTTTCATACATTTACCGTCAATTACCAATTTTCAAGTCAATTAATGAGTTCAAGTACTGAAATTGGTAAAAAACTTTTAAAGATTGACTTGATTGGGACAATTCCAATTATAAAATCAGTTTTTCATGAATTTAACGTCAATTTGCAGTTTTTAAGTTAATTAGTAAGTTTCAAACACTGAGGTTTGTTTAAAAAAAAAATTGAAAATTGACTTGACTGGCAAAATTTCAATTATCAAACCAGGTCTTCATGAATTTGCATTTCTTAAATAGATTTCAAGAATTTTTAAGACATTTCTAGAATTTCAAGCACATTTTCAGTTTACAATTAAATTTTCATCATTTTGGTGTCAGTTTCAAGTTTTCAAATCAATTATCAAGTTGCGTGCAGTAGAATTTGTTTAAAACATGTTGCTTTAACTGGCAAAATTTCAATTATTAAGTTAGCTTTCATGAATTTGATGTCAGTTTTGAATTTCCAAGTCAACTTGCATGAATTTGATGTCAATATCAGATTTGTAGGACAATTTTAGTGAGTTTGATGAACATTTCCAGTTTACAAGTCAATTTTCATGGTTTCAGACACATGAAAAAACAGGAGCAGGAGTAAATTGAGCTTAGAACTAAATTGAACAAACTAAATTTCAAAAGAATTGAGGGAAATGAAAAAGTCTGGTGCCGGAACTTCCTTTACTAGGCCAGAACCTTTCTGTGACTTGAGGGATCAAACAAATACAAACTCAAATTGAAGAAGGAAAACAAAAGAACTAAGCTCTGGGAGCAACTCACTGGTTTGGAGGTTTCCACCAGAGAAAAAGTAAAGAATTCCTAGCATTGAGCAAAAAGACCCTGCATTTATTTCCAACTGTCAATTCTGTGGAGATCAGAAGAGACCTCCTGAAAATGACTGTAAATATGACTAAAATGAAGTGACTTAATGGATAGATTTCGTCTATAAAGCCTTAGTAGTTGTAAAACAACAGTCTGGAAAAATGTTACTTGAAATATGTAGTAAAGCTTCTTCTTCTCTTCATCGAAAGGTTTATCTTCCTATATCATTGGAAGAAAGTGAATAATTTTCAAAATTTCTGTAAACAGCAACGAAAGGCTTCGTTCTTTGCCTACCATCTGCGTCGAATTAATCTCGAGTAATTGGAGTACTGGACCTCACAACAACCTGCTTTTTCGGTTCTCAGCTCCACAAAAAAAAATTAATCTTCACCCCATGTTCGTTAAGTGACGTCAATTAAACGGATTTACAATGGCACAAAAACGCACACATTATATAACCATTAAAACTAAGACGTTTGTCAACCAGATTGTGGAAATCCTAGGGGATTTTGTGATTGCGGGAAACCGTGTCACGTTTCGTTCGAGTGGGTTATTTAATGTTTAAAGGGACCAGACGTTCTAATGTAACCATTTTTAATTATCAATCAGTGATCAGTAGATGCGGGGGTGTTTGGTCAGAAAGAGGTAATTGAAATTTTGTCGAAAATATGGGCCCCGGAATGGAATAATAAAAGCGTTCTCACGAGTTTGCTAAACCAGATCGGATATCTGCAGGTACCAGACGAGGGTTCATTCTTCTACCAAATCAAGGTCGGGCGCCAGTGCCTCGTTTATGTGGGAGGGGAGTTGACGAGTGATTTGTTTTAATTTTAATACCGGTTAATGATGAAAGTTATGTGACTTACCAGTGGAACAAATACTAAGAGTATATGGGCGTGCCCCGCCTCCAATTTAATCCAAAAAAAAATTATACAGTCCTAACTACTCGCCAAAAATCCAACTTCTAGAAAGTTTAGAATGTGAGTTATGCGGATTCTCAAACACTCATTTTCAGATTAACTTCAATTTGTGAAGATTTTACAAAATAGAAAGTTAATTTTTCATTTTTTTTAGTCTGCATAATTGTTACTTTTGAGCCATTCTACGTCTGTTTTTGACTACATTGGACGCTGAATTTGGCTCGTTCGTGGTCAATCTGTGCCAAATTGTATTCTTTCGTCTCAAAAGCAGCAAAGATTGATTCCGCTGTTGTTCTAGTCTGCAGAATTGTTACTTTTGAGCCATTCTACGTCTGTTGGGACCAGATTGGACGCTGGATTTCACTCGTTCGTGGTCAATCTGTGCCAAATTGTATTCTTTCGTCTCAAAACCGGCATAGATCGTATCCGCTAATGTTCTAGTCTGCATAAGTGTTACTTTTGAGCCATTCTACGTCTGTTAGGACCACATTGGATGCTGAATTTGGCTCGTTCGTGGTCAATCTGTGCCAAATTGTATTATTTTGTCTCAAAACCGGCAAAGATCGATTCAAAGAACATCATTGCTTTAAAAACTTGTGTCTAATTTTGGTTATTTTTTTCAGAACTAACCTTCGCATATAAGGTCAAAATTGGCGTAAAACTAACTAACATTTTAATAAGACTTTCTTGACTCTAATGGTAGGCGATTTTGGGCTTTATTTCCATAAAAAAAACTATAAGAAAATTAGCTTTCCAGAATTTATGTAGTGCAGACTGTAGAGTTATCTATGAATATTGATTTTTTTGATGCAATTTTCAAAAAGAAAATAAAAAAGTCGGATATTCGAAAACGGTTAGAGTTATGGAAATTTAGCAAAAAATTTTGATGAAATTTCCAAAAAAGAGTAGTTTAAACAAATATCTCGAAAACAGTTTAAGGCGACCATTTTGAGATTTGTACAGTTTGAAACTTGGACTGAAACAAACAAACTGAAAAATTTTGATACAATTTCCAAAAAAAAAGTAGTACAAACGAATATCTTAAAAACGGTTAGAGTTACAGAAATTTGGTATGAGACCGAAAATGTGTTCGAATTTAACTGTTTTTCCTTTTTGGACACCCTGTATATGTTAAATCGTGTTGCAGTTAGCACGAAATAAAACAGCAGTTCAAGATGAACTTTGTACAGTCGCTGAAACCCCAAAAATGGCAAAGTTACGGAATTAGCAAAATTTTAATGCAATTTCAAAAAAGTCGAATATCTCGAAAACGGTTAGAGTTACAGAAATTTGGCAAGGAATCAAAAGTTTTCAGAATGATTTTTTGCACTCAGTGGACTAGGTTAACACCCACTTGGCTCCGGGTAAACGCGGTCACAATTTGCAGAGCGTTAGTTTCAATTTTTTACCCTAAAAATTGCTGAAATACAGAATTTTTTAAATTCTGCTGCAATTTGAAAAAAAAGTAGAACCAACGAATATCTCAAAAACGGAAAGCACATATTCGGACAATTGATCGTTATTCCCCCCTGGCTTTTCATGTTTAAAATTCGATGTTTGTAAAGTCGAAATTGGCATGAAATGCACAAGCATTTTAATGGAATTTGCCGTTATAATTGAAATAAATCGTAGGCGATTTTGGATCTTACTTACATAAACTAGCGCTGTTTTCAATTAATAATAAAACTACAGGAAAATTTGGTTTGGTAGAGGTTATGTATGCGGGCAATTACACCCTTAATTAGACATAATAGTTTGTGCTAAAATTTTTCAGACAATTTCATGTATGAAATTAGCAACAAATTCACTACCACTTTAACGGGATTTTCCGTTATAATTTAAATAAATGGTAAGCGATTTTAGACCTTATTTTCATGTACATAAGTACATATTTGTGTTTTGTTTAATTAATTCTAAATCTAGAAGAAAAATGTCGTTTTATTGCAAAATTTAACTTAAATTCAGGATAAATTAAATTTTTTGGTGATTTTGGAATATTTTCTTGTGCGCAAGGTTGAAATTGGCATGAAGCACCCTAATGGAGTTTGCCGTTATAATTGAAATAAATGCTTAGAGACTTTGGATCTTATTGGCATTTTGGTATAATTTCAAGACCGGTTACTAAAGAAAGCTGTAAATGGGACGTCCTGTAGGTTATTATGTTTACCACATTCTCAGGTCTACATTTTGACATTTTTAAAGAAGGGTTTTTGTGTGACTTACCGGTTGAGCAAATGCTGACTAGAGTATGGGCGTGCCGCCTTAGAAGATGGTGACTTTGACTCCACGAGGTGCGTTCAATCACTTGATCGATGTAGTCGTAACCAGTCACCGCCGAAATGTTGTACTGAAGTTTGGAAAGCACCAGCTGTTCCCAATTCTAAGAACCAAAAAAAAAAAATGTAAATCTCCCTGACTAGACTTAAATAGATTCAAAAAACTGAAAGGTCGATGTAACTGCCTTGAACTCGATTACGAAACCGCTAAAAAGCGCTAATTATTTGTTGATGTTTAGTATTCAATACCAACTTTAGCAGTGGGGAGAGTTTCCTTTTAAACTTACTATCGTATACGTTTAAATTTTTCGTATGTCAATATTTAATTTGCTTATTTGATGAAGATAGACTTATCGTGGAAACAAATTCCTAACCATTCATCGATAAACATAATTACAAATAAATTGCATGAGGTGCATGGGTGATGTCCAATTTAGATATTGTCCCCAAATAGGTGACAAATTGCATCAAACTATGGGAATTTTATATGGAGACATGCAAAGCAGTCATTAAGTTTATCCTAAATATCAAAAAAAATTATGACCACCCTGTGTGGTGGTTAACCCTATCATGTGACATATTGTACCAGGTGGACAAAACAGAGATCATCATACTTGGAATATTTCACACAAAATTAAGACTTATTGTCAATTTGATTGATTGCTGATGTTAACTGTAGCTTAATGGCTCTTAAAAATGTTGATCTGATAAGAGGGTTTAAATTATCAGAATTGCCACATTTTCCTTAAATCGTCACTTATGTGAAAAATTACATATGTCAATCAATTGCCAAGTTTTTTTGAAATTCATCTTAGTCAACTTATTGAAACAATGCTGTCAAAACCACATTCATGGAGTTAGCCATCACCCTGTACAAAATATTACAGGTACTTTCAGACTAATACAAGAAAGGTGATTAATCCAAAAAAAAAACACAAAACAATTTTTTCCCTGCATTCCTTTTCCTCTCACAAAATGATTTAACAGTTCCTGAGATATCCAGAAATTTCTCAAAAACGTTTGGTTTTTTTCCAGAATTTGGAAACAAAAATAAACACGCACACACCAAAATGCACAACTTTGTCTCCATTCGATCGACAATACCGAAAATCAAGGTTTTTAATCAGCAATTTGCTTAACAACCTGAGAAAGACCTGATTTAGACAACTGTGCCAACAATCAAGTCAATAAAAGGGTAATATTAGTAAAAATTTCAAAAATTGCCTTTGCAGATGTTTTTTAAGTACTGATGTGATTGTTCCAGTTCTATGATTGAAAGAACGTTTCAGAGGTCTCTGAGAGTTGCAAAATGACTAATAGAGGCTTCTGACAATTCTAAATTACTGAAAGACTTTTTCAGAACCCTCTGACAATCGTAAATGAGACTCTAAGGCCTCTGACAGTTGCAAAATGATTATTAGAGACTTCTGCCAATTATTAATGAGTGAAATAATGTTTCAGAGGCCTTTGAAAGTTGCAAAATGACTATTATAGGCTTCTGGGGATTCTGAATGACTGAAAGAACGTTTTAGAAGTCTCTGAGAGTTGCATAATGACTAATAGAGGCTTCTGACAATTCTAAATTACTGGAAAACCTTTTCAGAACCCTCTGACAATTGTAAATGAGACTCTAAGGCCTTTGACAGTTGCAAAATGATTATTAGAGACTTCTGACAATTATTAATGACTGAAATAATGTTTCAGAGGCCTTTGAGAGTTGCAAAATGACTATTAGAAGCTTCTGACAATTCTAAATTACTGAAAAACCTTTTCAGAACCCTCTGACAATTGTAAATGAGACTCTAAGGCCTCTGACAGTTGCAAAATGATTATTAGAGGCTTCTGGGAATTGAGAAAGAACATTTCAGAGGTGTCTGAGAGTTGCAAAATGACTAATAGAGGCTTCTGACAATTCTAAATTACTGAAAAACCTTTTCAGAACCCTCTGACAATTGTAAATGAGACTCTAAGGCCTCTGACAGTTGCAAAATAATTATTAGAGGCTTCTGAGAATTGAATGACTGAAAGAACATTTCAGAGGCCCCTGAGAGTCGCAAAATGACTAATAGAAGCTTCTGACAATTCTAAATTACTGAAAAACCTTTTCAGAACCCTCTGACAATTGTAAATGGGATTAAGGCCTCTGAAAGTTGCAAAATGAATATTAGGGAGTTTAAGGATACTTTTCAAATTTAGTTGAAAAACACTTGAATAAGTACGACTTTTTCTATTTTGCTTCCCATCTAATTTAATCTTCTGGTCTATTGTCAAACAAAATCATATTTAAAATATAGTTCGCAAAAAAATTGACCACAATTCTAATTAGAATGACCACTGTCCAGCCTACCCTATCCGTGACAAATTTTATTACCACCGGTTATTTATAAGGGACACAGTGGCGGATTGAACAAAAACCGTTCAAAAAGTTTTATTTTTAGTTATCAAAATCTAGCGGTGACATTTTCCTGTACGGAAACCGCAGGAAAAAATCCCAATTGAGCTTTAATTTTTAAACCCACTTCTCACCGATTTTATTACTAGAACACAGATTAGATAAAGGCATTTAACTTGTGTTTTTATTTGGATTCTGAGTAATCTTGTGTGTTTAACTATTGCCAGTACATGATATTATCACTTTCCTGAAAAATTGTTTAAAAAGCCTGTATGACGTCAAATACTTTTCTGAAGACCTTTAAAACCCCTACAGAAAAAGCGTTTTTCTGCTACTCATGCGGAAAACTATCACTTTCCGCACTTGTTTTCTGCAACTTTGCAAAACTACGTCACTGGTCCAGACTACCGTTAAGAAAGGGTCGTGACAATGCAAAACGACTTAACAATATGTCTCGCCTGTGGGAATCAAGAAGGGCAAAGGTCACTGTCTCGCAGTCTAGCCCTTAAGACCCCGCCTTCCTAAATCCCGGTTAACTTCCCGGTAATTCCCTAGCATCTGGTGGTAACAACCGTAAGGGTGATGAGAAAGCTCGAGCTTAAATTAATTGACCCTCGTGAAAAGTACTCGAAGATAACTGTTGCAAATTACATATTCATAAAGTGGCTGTGTTTGTATTTGAAAAAAATCTAGTCTAGTGGAACACAATTAAAGAATAGGATCTACCTAGGATATTTGCATATTAATATGAAAATGATTTTAGGTCTGGGGAATGACTAGACATTGTTAATGGAAAAGTTACACAGTTGCGCCTTAACCGAAAACAATTCGGTTAAGATTTTCGAGGGAATAAATTTGATACCCCCATTACAGGGTGGCCCAAATCAGATGCATTTAGTTTGTCAAATTTCTCATGCGAAAATTTTCGTTTTCCTCAAAACGTTACAAAACTTGTTTTTTTTTGTTTTAAAGCCAATTTTATATTTTTGAGTTTCTTGGATAGTTTTTGCCACGTTTGCAAAACTTTTAAACGGTTTTCAAATTTTTCGAAAAAATCCTGGATTACCACCCCTTTTTGGATTGTCTTCGTTGATCGTTACTCTCGAAACTACTGAATTTACGACAAAACGTTATAATAAAAACCTATAGTCAACTAGTATTGCAGGAAAAAGAACTGAAAGAGCTAAGATCCTAGAATCTGGTTATGTAACTTTGAAAACGCTCCAAAGCCCTTGGAGGTTGTCTGGGGCCGACAAATACACACGACCCTGTAATTTGCACTCACACCCCGTATACGTTTCAAAAGAACGGATCACGTGACTGGTATGACAGGAAAGAGGACTGACATAGCTTTATTTTAAGCAATTTTCGCACCCTGTAAGTTAAAAAATGACGGAGTTATTCAACTTTGAAAATTCAAGTGTCCATTTAGAAAGTTTTGGTCAAAATACCGTGCAACTGGCTTTTGTCGAATATCTTGAAAACGGTTAAAGATACGAAATTTTTTTATGAGAGCAAAATTGTTCAAAATTAAACGTAGAATCTGGTTATGTGACTTTGAAAACGCTTTAAAGCCCTAGGGGGTCGTCTGGGGCCGACAAACAAACACGATCCTGTAATTTGCCACACCCTGTATATGTTTCAAAAGAACGGATCACGTGACCGGTATGACAGGAAAGAGGACTGACATAACTTTATTTTGAGCAATTTGCGCACCCTGTAAGTAAAAAAATGACGGAGTTATTTAACTTTGAAAATTCAAGTGTCTGTTTTCAAAGTTTTGGTCATGCAATTGGTTTCGGTTAAATAACTCGAAAACGGTTAAAGATACGGAGATTTTTTATGAGAGTAAAATTGATCAAAATTAAACGTAGAATCTGGTTACGTGACTTTGAAAACGCTTTAAAGCCCTAGGGGGTCGTCTGGGGCCGACAAACAAACACGACCCTGTAATTTGTCACACCCTGTAAGGATTTATCAAGAACGGATCAAGTGACCGGTATGACAGGAAAGAGGATTGGCATAGCTTTATTTTGAGTGGTTCGTACACCTTGTAAGTTGAAAAATGGCGGAGTTATGCAAATTTGAAAATTCCATTTCGAAAGTAGTGGTCAAAGTACCATGAAATTGGTTTTTGTTAAATAACTCGAAAACGGTTAAAGATACGAAAATGTTGCAATAGAGCCAGATTGTTCAAAATTAAACGCTGAATCTAATTTCGCTATAAAAAGGGCACAACGTGGTTATTTTCGACATTTTTGGGACGAAAATTTGAAGGTCTTAACTTGAGAAGGAGTAAAATGTCAATGGGTGGTCATTGCAATAAATTTCAATTGAGACACACAAAAATTTGAGATCAAAATTTCGCTTAAGGTCAAGAAGGGATTTCTTAAAAAGTGTTGTTATTGCAAAATCAACTATTTTCGTTGGGACGCCTGGTATATTAACACAAACTATTAAGTTTTCTGTGGCCGACATCGGAATTTTTGTTTTAAAAGCATCCAATTTGGGCCACACGGTACAAAATACACTCGAGCGAGTAGTTTCGAGAATCGCTTGAATGCAAGAAAACAAACTTCCTTTGCGGCTTTCTCGGTAGATTGGCAGTGTTCAAAGCACTAGGGCTGTCTCAATGTCATCTCATTCTACTTTATTTGCACATACCAATGATTGAAAAACAACAAAACTCCTCGAGTGCACTTCACCGGAATGAATGGAACATCCTTACGTGGGAACTCTTGTTTGGACCATCCTGTAGAGTAGATTTTCACGGTCAGATGCTGAGCCCTTAAAACGTTATCGATCCTCGTGTTTATCAATTCAGGTCAAATCGCCTTTAAGTACTATGAACGATAACTGAAAACTATTAACGGATACACAGTGTAATTATAATGAAATATACAGGGTGTCCCACGACGAAAGACAACGATTGATATTGGAAAAAGTATAAATAGAATAGTTTTGAAAATTTGGCAGGATACTGATGTGGGCATGCCCAATCTAACTAAAATATTTTCAAGATGGTTGCACTTCCGTTTATACCGGAAGTCGATCACAACTTTCTTATTTTAAATAGAACACCCTATATATTATTACATATTTGGATTCCTCACAAAATTCTGAAAAACTTTTGTGTACAATGCCCTATGCCTATCTCTCTAGCCGTTTTCGAAATATTTGATGTTTTTCCAAAAAAGCAACGCTTAACATATTTTTGTACTCTGTCAAAACCGTATTTTATTTTGCAATGAAACTTTGGGTTATTGTAAATAAAGGATCGTTTTATTAAACTGAGGTTGCGTAATGACTCATTTGTACACAGGGTCGTAAAAAAAAAATCATAAACTTGCCACTAAAAAAATGAAAAATTTCAAGTTTTTTAAATAGAAACCCACATTTTTTATGACGGAATCATTTTGAGCATTAAAAATTACTATACGTTTCAATTTACTTGCCTATACCTAAATCCAACCCATTTCGTTTTATTTGAGAATAAACATTTTTTATTATTAAAAAAAAACTTGTCACAAAAATTCACTAAAAACTACTCTCTTCGGAAATTCAACCTCTTTTAAGTGTTGCACTAATTTAAATGAAAAAGGGTGAAATTTATGTTTCTTCAAGATCCTTTGAATTGAGCTTTTGGATATGCCCGATTCTACGGAAACTTGTCTTATTGACGAAGTTAGATTTGCAACAAAATAGCCCAAAATTGCAATTTCTACATTTGTATTATTAAGGATTGGTTTTGTTTTAATAGCTTTTCTCTTCACAGATCCCGTATTCTTACAATTTTCAATTATTTGCTTGACAGCTTTTGGTGATGGCTTTGGTTTTTCTGGATAACGAGCGGCAAATACCTCACATGTTCTACTCACAACTTTATCACATTCTCAGGTTTAAGTAATCTAATAAATGGATTGGATTTAGGTATAGGCAAGTAAATTGAAACTTATAGTAATTTTTAATGCTCAAAATGAGTCCGTCATAAAAAATGTGGGTTTCTATTTAAAAAACTTGAAATTTTTCATTTTTTTTAGTGGCAAGTTTATGATTTTTTTTGACGACCCTGTATACAAATGGGTCATTACGCACCCTCAGTTTAATAAAACGATCCTTTATTTACAATAACCCAAAGTTTCATTGCAAAATGAAATACAGTTTTGACAGAGTACAAAAATATGTTGAGCGTTGCAACTGTCACTTTTTTGGAAAAACATCAAATATTTCGAAAACGGCTAGAGAGATAGGCATAGGGCATTGTACACAAAAGTTGGTCAGAATTTTGTGAGAAATCCAAATATGTAATAATATATAGGGTGTTCTATTTAAAATAAGAAAGTTGTGATCGACTTCCGGGATAAACGGAAGTGCAACCATCTTGAAAATATTTTAATTAGATTAGGCATGCCCACATCAGTATCCTGCCAAATTTTCAAAACTTTTATTTATTTATACTTTTTCCAATATCAATCGATGTCTTTCGTCGTGGGGCACCCTGTATTGTAAAGTGTTTATACACGGTGGATCAGAAACTTTAATTGACAGTTGACAAACTACGGTACTTGTTGCACGACAACTTCCAACTGCCAAAAGTAAAATTTCTTCTAGGAAGTATCTTAGGAATCAGGGTCAAATTTATGACAGATGTCGATCAGTTCCTGTACAACAAACAATCCATTATTGACGACTGTCTATGGTTGTTTTAAAATATGATGGTTTGCAAAGAAGAGATTTGAAATGGAATCGACTGGAGAAGTTAATTCCTGAACGATTTTGTTAAAGTTTTGCAGATTGTATTCAAATAAACAAAAGTAAAATGGCAGGGTCATCGTCCTGGAAAAAGTCTAATTTGTTAATATGTTTATAGCACTGAATGACTTCATTAATAATCTCGTCTTACATCATACGAGTTTATGCTGATTAAGGCAATTTTGTCCAAGGTTTTTTTTGTCAAAAATGTATAGCCGTCCATTGATAATTCCCCCGCGATACCCAGGTAAACAACCACAAAATTTTAATCAGGATAACCACCTTTGTGAACAGTAAAGCCATCTCCGTCTGTTTTAGTAGCGAAGAAGAGGATGGGAGGTTGGACTGGCCAGCCTGATACCATTCAAAAAGAAGGTTATCTGCAACCTTGGCATCCGGCGACTACTAAAAACATGCTAAAGATGTATGATATTTTGTTACAGAAATTTATTTACAGTCTCAAGGATGCTGCGGCTCTCTTTATGTTAGGAAACCTTTATTGTTAATAACCCGAATACGTAACTAGGCAAATGGTCGGCAACAATGCGCAATCATCATAACTATAGCTGATAAAAAGGCTTCTTAGAAATACGGGTGAATGGGAAACGATCCCCGGCCAGAAGAGTGGAGGTCAGGACAATTTCGCCGTCTGTTTTCAATGTGGAACGGAAGGAAGCTGCCTTTAACCACTTGATTGAGTCTTTTTTGGTCTGAGACAAATTTTTTCAGTGATGCCAACTTTACTGAATTGTCCCTAGTCTTGGTTTTTCACTCCAAACTGGCTTTACCAGCGATTTTGCTCCTGACTGTCCTTTCAAATTGGGTTTCTGACAGCTGAAACTATCATACCTCTTACTTAACCTAACTGTACCAAATTTTGTAGTGTTTTTTCAGGTTATTGAATAGGAAATTTAATGAGGATTCCAAAAATGTGCTTAAAACTGTCAATTTTCCACTCCAAGTGGGTTTTACGAACAATTTTGTCCCTGGCTGTTCTTTCAAACTGTGTTTCTGGGAGTTCAAATTTTAACACTGCTTTTTTCCCTAACTGTACCAAATTTTGTAGTGTTTTTTCAAGTTATTGGATAGGAAATTTAATGAGGATTCCAAAACTGTGCTTAAAACTGTCATTTTCCCACTCCAAGTGGGTTTGCCAAGCGATTTTGTCCCTGACTGTCTTTTCAAACTATGTTTCTAGCAGCTGAAACTTTCATACCTCTTTTCTCCCTAACTGTACCAAACTTGGTAGTGTTTTTCAGCTTATTGGATAGGAAATTTAATGAGGATTTCAAAAATGTGCTGAAAACTGTCATTTTCCCACTCCAAGTGGGTTTTACGAACAATTTTGTCCCTGGCTGTTCTTTCAAACTGTGTTTCTGGGAGTTCAAATTTTGACACTGCTTTTTTCCCTAACTGTACCAAATTTTGTAGTGTTTTTTCAAGTTATTGGATAGGAAATTTAATGAGGATTCCAAAACTGTGCTTAAAACTGTCATTTTCCCACTCCAAGTGGGTTTGCCAAGCGATTTTGTCCCTGACTGTCTTTTCAAACTATGTTTCTAGCAGCTGAAACTTTCATACCTCTTTTCTCCCTAACTGTACCAAACTTGGTAGTGTTTTTCAGCTTATTGGATAGGAAATTTAATGAGGATTTCAAAAATGTGCTTAAAACTGTCATTTTTCCACTACAAGTGGGTTTTACGAGCAATTTTGTCCCTGACTGTCTTTTCAAACTGTGTTTCTGGCAGTTCAAATTTTGACACCGCTTTTTTCCCTAACTGTACCAAATTTTGTAGTGTTTTTTCAAGTTATTGGATATTAAATTTAATGAGGATTCCAAAACTGTGCTTAAAACTGTGATTTTCCCACTCCAAGTGGGTTTGCCAAGCGATTTTGTCCCTGACTGTCTTTTCAAACTATGTTTCTAGCAGCTGAAACTTTCATACCTCTTTTCTCCCTAACTGTACCAAACTTGGTAGTGTTTTTCAGCTTATTGGATAGGAAATTTAATAAGGATTCCAAAAATGTGCTGAAAACTGTCATTTTCCCCCTCCAAGTGGGTTTTACGAGCAATTTTGTCCCTGACTGTCTTTTCAAACTGTGTTTCTGGCAGTTCAAATTTTGACACCGCTTTTTTCCCTAACTGTACCAAATTTTGTAGTGTTTTTTCAAGTTATTGGATATTAAATTTAATGAGGATTCCAAAAATGTGCTTAAAACTGTCATTTTCCCACTCCAAGTGGGTTTGCCAAGCGATTTTGTCACTGACTGTCTTTAAAAAACTGTGTTTCTGGCAATTCAAATTTTGACACTGCTTTTTTCCCTAACTGTACCAAATTTTGTAGTGTTTTTCAGCTTATTGGATAAGAAATTTAATGAGGATTCCAAAAATGTGCTTAAAACTGTCATTTTTCCACTCCAAGTGGGTTTTACGAGCAATTTTGTCCCTGACTGTCTTTTCAAACTGTGTTTCTGACAGTTAAAACTATCATATCTCTTTTCTCCCTAACTGTACCAAATTTTGTAGTGTTTTTTCAGGTTATTGGATAGGAAATTTAATGAGGATTCCAAAAATGTGCTTAGAACTGTCATTTTCTCACTCCAAGTGGGTTGTACGAGCAGTTTTGTCCCTGACTGTCTTTTCAAACTGTGTTTCCGGCAGTTCAAATTTTGACACCGTTTTTTTCCCTAACTGTACCAAACTTGGTAGTGTTTTTCAGCTTATTGGATAGGAAATTTAATGAGGATTCCAAAAATGTGCTTAAAACTGTGATTTACCCACTCCAAGTGGGTTTTACAAGCGATTTTGTCCCTGACTGTCTTTTCAAACTGTGTTTCTGACAGCTGAAACTTTCATACCTCTTTTCTCCCTAACTGTACCAAATTTTGTAGTGTTTTATCAGGTTATTGGATAGGAAATTTAATGAGGATTCCAAAAATGTGCTTAAAACTGTCATTTTCTCACTCCAAGTGAGTAGAAAGCTAGAAATATAAAATTACAATGTATGTGAAGTCCTGAAATAAAATTTAACTGACTTTTAATTATTTAATTTTTATATTATTTATTACAGACACTCTTTGGGTAGCTTCTAATTTTCAATGTTCAGAAAAATGCTGGAAATATGCCTGCCAAATATTCTCACTAATATAAGGCAAAGGACAGATATTTATATTCCAAATGGTATACTGAATGTTCCATAAAGTAGCATAAGAGTATAACCTGCAATATGTAATCAGCGGCCAAAAGACTGGTACATGTGAGAAGGTACCTAAAAGATCTAATCTGGGCAGGGTTGGTACCATATGATTGAGGTGCACAACCGCAAGAAATATCCCCAGCGTTTATGAATGAAAACGGCAACAATTACCCAAGAGATATTAACCCAGTTCTTTGTCTAGACGCTGTTCCCCACGTCCGCCTTTGAAGTCGCCGTTCCCGGTTCCCCATCAACGAAAAAAGAACCAACACGGCCCGCATTCTCGTGGTCAGATGGTCAAGGACCTTTTGCGAATGCAGAACCAAACAGAATTCGGAAACTTTTGGCAAAATGTTTGCCGTGAGAGACTTTTTTAATGTGAACCATTCGGTAGTCTTGTGTAAACATAGCCGGGGTTGAAACAGCCCTTAATGGGGCGCCTCCCGTATAAAAACCATGTTTGTGTATTCTTTGAAAACGGTGTTAATATGAGGTGGTGAAAAATGCAGGCAATCCTTTTTTGGTGTCATGGTGGGAACCATGTCGTTAATTTTAGCGACCTGACTGCTTTTACTATAAAAATTTTAATCCTCAGTTTAGGTCGTTCCTACCAGATAAATTTCATGTTTTTTACGATTTTCTTCTCTACCCTAACTTCAATTGTAAGTTTTCATGATTTGCCCATCTAACCTAACCTAACATTAATGTTTTTTAACGTTTTTCTCTCTAACCTACCTGAAATTATTTAAATAATATAATTTCATGATTTACTCACCTACTTTAATCAAAATCAAATTTTCCCGTCTAACCTAACCTCAATTTTATGTTTGTGCAATTTTCCTATCGGCTCTAACCTAACTTAACAATTTCCTACAATAAAATGCAATTATTTTACAATTTTTCAATAATAGACATTGTCATTTTCACTAAGCAATCCATGCAGAGTGGTCAAAATAGACTTTCAGAGGCTATAAACTTGTTTTTGTCGTTAACCTGTACAAAGTGATTACGAAATGATCTATTGAAACACCCTGTAAAAAGCATTAAGAACTATAAACTGATATATTATTAAACCACTCTGTAGCAATCAGAATAACCAATTTACAAACTGTTAATCTGGCAAAAACTAGAGAATTGTCTATAATCTCTCTTTACTTATAAAGAAACTCAAAAATGTAACAATTTTACTACATATACTGTACAGGATGATCAAACGACAACTTTTAGGGGTACAAACAGTACAAATATACGTTGGAATCACCCTGTAATTGTAAAAATAACCTAAGTACAAACTGTTAAACTGGAAAAACTAGAATTTTGGCTCCAACTTAGTCTAATCTCGTTTTACTCAAAAGAAACTGAAAATTTCACTATTTTACTGCAGACACTATACAGGATGGTCAAACGAGAACTTTAAGGGTACAAACATATGTTGGAATCACCCTGTAATTGTCAAGATAAACGAGTTACAAACTGTTAAACTGGAAAAACTAGAATTTTGGCTCCAACTTGGTCTAATCTCTTTTTACTCAAAAGAAACTGAAAAATTTAACTATTTTACTGCAGACACTATACAGGATGGTCAAACGAGAACTTTAAGGGTACAAACATATGTTGGAATCACCCTGTAATTGTCAAGATGACCGAGTTACAAACTGTTAAACTGGAAAAACTAGAATTTTGGCTCCAACTTAGTCTAATCTCTTTTTTGCCAAACGAAACTGAAAAATTTCACTATTTTACTGCAGACACTATACAGAATGGTCAAACGAGAACTTTTAAAGGTAAAAACAGTACAAATATACGTTGGAATCACCCTGTAATTGTCAAGATAACCGAGTTACAAACTGTTAAACTGGAAAAACTAGAATCTTGGCTCCAACTTAGTCTAATCTCGTTTTAATGAAAATAAATTAAAAAATTTCACTATTTTACTGCAGACACTATACAGGATGGTCAAACGAGAACTTTTAAAGGTACAAACAGTACAAATATACGTTGGAATCATCCTGTAACTAGAATTCTGGCTTCAAATTTTACCATGCAAAATCTTTGGGTTCCAAAAATAGTTGTTAAATTAATTTGGCCCTAAATTTTGAATTTTCGGTGTTGGCACCTTATTTGAATGCTTGACTTTTTGCGTTTACTTCAATTTAAGGTCCACTCTCACATAATAGAACCATTTGGGAAAATAACAGCGGTCCGTCTTAAGATAAAGTATCTTTCCCAGAAACGGGCCACACCCAATAAGGCCCTAATTCCACGAAGCTCGACCGGAGATAACAAAGTGTAAAAACGGTAAACGGTGATCTTTTCTCAATGGTGCCCACATCAGGAATGTAAAGTCACCCTTAGGGGTACCATGCCGACATTTTAAATCTCTTTTCTATTTAAAAACCAGCTGAGAATCACTTTGGACTTGACGCCGTCTTATTTTTATATGGGAACACTGATAAATTATCATAGTTGCTTGTCACTATCATCGGGTACCTGTTAAGGAATTCGGTCCCATCCAGAGGGTGTTTTTTTTTATGCAATTAACATGGGAATGGTGAAATGGATCATTAGTTGCATCGACGAACACTAGAATCTGAATTTTATATCATTTTAACACCCAGTATGTCGTAGATAATAACTAATGAACAAATAAACGAAAAACAGTATAAAATTAGGATGACAATGACAAAATTGACAGATTTTCTTAATATTTTAAGGATATTTAATGGTAATAGTTTTTTTTGGTTCGGTTTACTTTATACAGGGTGAAAAACATAATACGTCTTACACTCTTCGTATACTGAAAATCAGCAATATTTGCTATCCTATCAAATTTTTTACAGACAAATTAGACACAAAGAAGTATGAAATTTAAATTTCTATTCTATGTAACTCACCTTCAGAGATATAGAGAATAGTAAGGTTTTTGAATCCAAGTAAAAGAGGACGAATGATGAAATAATTAAGTGGAAACTGTTCGTTCCCTTATTAGAATCTGAAATCTTGATCACCACATATCAAAACGGTAGATTGTGAAGACAAGAAAGTTATTCTTAATCCAATTATAATAACTTCGATGAAAACAGTCCACTTTTTAATTATTTTGATTTAGTTTGATTAATCTGACACCGGATATAATTGAAATGTATAAGGAGTAGACATTTTCAGTCAGGCAGTCAAATGGCCTGAGGACGCAAACAATAAATTACAAAACGTTGACAATAACAGAGACATTAATTCCACTTGTTATCGATTGGAAATGTGTTGAAAGCATTCAAATTGACTTCATACTCAAATGTATGTACTTTCCACACAATTTTCAAAGTTTTCAAGTGAATCAGTTAGTTTCTAAGTCAATTTTGAATCTTTCAGGGTGTGGAAACGTGTAAAAATGATTCAAATTGACTTCATAATCAAATGTATGTACTTTCCACACAATTTTCAAAGTTTTCAAGTAAATCAGTTGGATTCTAAGTCAATTTTGAGTCTTTCAGAGTGTGGAAAGGTGTACAAAGCATTTAAATTGACTTTATAATCAAATTTATGTACTTTCCACACAATTTTCAAAGTTTTCAAGTAAATCAGTTAATTTCTAAATTAATTTTGAGTCTTTCAGGGTTTGGAAACGTGTACAAAGCATTCAAATTGACTTCATAATCAAATTTATGTACTTTCCACACAATTTTCAAAGTTTCCAAGTAAATCAGTTGGATTCTAAGTCAATTTTGAGTCTTTCAGAGTGTGGAAAGGTGTACAAAGCATTTGAATTGACTTTATAATCAAATTTATGTACTTTCCACACAATTTTCAAAGTTTCCAAGTAAATCAGTTAATTTCTAAGTCAATTTTGAGTCTTTCAAGGTGTGGAAACGTGTACAAAGCATTTAAATTGACTTCATAATCAAATGTATGTACTTTCCACACAATTTTCAAAGTTTTCAAGTAAATCATTTAAGTTCTAAATTAATTTTGAGTCTTTCAGGGTTTGGAAACGTGTACAAAGCATTCAAATTGACTTCATAATCAAATTTATGTACTTTCCACACAATTTTCAAAGTTTCCAAGTAAATCAGTTGGATTCTAAGTCAATTTTGAGTCTTTCAGAGTGTGGAAAGGTGTACAAAGCATTTAAATTGACTTCATAATCAAATGTATGTACTTTCCACACAATTTTCCAAGTTTTCAAATAAATCAGTTGGATTCTAAGTCAATTTTGAGTCTTTCAGGGTGTGAAAACTTGTACAAAGCATTCAAATTGACTTCATAATCAACATTATGTACTTTCCACACAATTTTCAAAGTTTTCAAGTAAATCAGTTAATTTCTAAGTCAATTTTGAGGTTTTCAAAGTTTAGAAACGTATACACAGCATTCAAATTGACTTCATAATCAAATGTATGTACTTTCCACACAATTTTCAAGTAAATCAGGTAGTTCTAAGTCAATTTTGAGCCTTTCAGGGTATGAAAATGTGCTCAAAGCAGCAAAATTGGCTTCTTGATTAGTCTCGCATGGTAACAAGGCGTGTGATGTTGATATGCAAATTATTAGGAGCAAGTTTCTACTACACTTTGTGAGAAAGTTTTCGGCACATTCGCCATCATCAGACTGTTATTAAAACACTTCATTTTATATAAATGATAGCACCGCAATATTACACAGTCCAAACTACACCAGGCGAATAAAATGCATTGTGCAAAGTTATTGTTCGGGCAAAATCCATTGCCTTCAAGATCGACCGACCATGAGCACAAAAAAAAAGAAGAAGAGAAACGTTCAGTTGATGAACTTTCTTCTCCACGTTGTGACTCAACAAAATTTGATCAATGAACACCGGCTGGTATTTTCCCAGGAAGAAAAATCAACATTCCACCGATGATACTTTTGTTTGAGAATATACGTTTACATTACGTACGAGGTGTCTTTTTGACGGAAGAAGAGGCGCTACGCTAGATTTTATGTGCACAAAAAATAACTCCCCGTCTGTCGGTCTCACTCGGTTAGCTTAAGTCATTGAGAACTTCTTTTAAAGTCCGTATACCTGCTAGGGATGGCGCTTCCAAGAACCACTAAAGTCGACCACCCTATAGGATAAGATTCCAGAGTGTAAACAGTTAAGAGTTTGTTGTTTCTGCTCACCGAATCGTCGAATACCGGGGCTGGTTCGAAACTGTACTCGCACAGTGAAAATGGCAAAAGATTGTTTGTTGTTTCAACTGGCGGCATTTTCATTCATCTTTTAAAGAAGCCATCCTTGTGAATGTTTATTTTATTATGTTTAAGTATGAAATGTGTCGGCCCTTTTAGTTGTCTTGGTAAAAGACCGAATTGTCGCCACTAAAGAACACGTCGTTCAAATAGAAGGAAAATCAAAGTAAACTACAATGACGTCACAGCAACAAGAAAACGCAGTGTAGAGTGTAGTAACTAAACGAGACAGCGACTTAATTCAAACAATATATACCGAAACTCAAACAAAATTGCTATGATGTCACAAATCCCAATAACACTACTAGACACTTGTATTTGTTGCAGATCTTGCAAAAACCAATAGAAATACAGGAAAAGACTTAAGAAGGTCTAAAAACCTTCCAAAAAGCGTAGTAATGTAAGAATAAGTAAAAAAAGTGCCTGAGAGACTAAAATTGTTCCAAAAACCTAAAAATGTTACAGAAGCTGTAGAAATGTTACAAAAAGTCTAAAAGCTCTCCAAAAGACTTGTTATTTAGAAATGTTGTAAAAAGCGTAAAAATCTTGTAGAGTGCTCAGAAATGTTGCAGATTGATTAAAAATGTTGCAAAAGTGCTAAATGCTAATGTTCCAGAAAGCCTACAAATGTCGTTGAAGCTTTAGAAATGTTGCAAAAAGTCTAGAAAACCTTCAGAAATCCTATAAATGTTGCAGATTGTTTAAAAACACTGAAAGAGTCCTAGAAATGTTTCAGTTACACAGTGTTAGACCTTTTCGGAAGTGCTACAAATTTTCGGCAGTTTAGGACACTTGTAGAGACTTCCGGCAAATTTTGGGACATTTTCAGAAGTGTTTGGTGCCTGTGGCAGGTTTTTAAAAATTCTTTGGAGAATTTAGGACACTTGTAGAAGCTTCTGGAAATTTTTGGTACATTTTCAGCATTATTTAGAAACAGGTTTTAAAAAAATCTCGTTTAGGACACTTGTACGGGTTTCTGGCAATTTTTGGAATACTTTCAGCAGTATTTAGAAGCCTGGCAGTTTTAAAAAAATCTCGGAGAGTATAGAACACTTGTACGGGTTTTTGGCAGTTTTTGGAATACTTTCAGCAGTATTTAGAAGCCTGGCAGTTTTAAAAAAAATCGTGGAAAATTTCGAACACTTGTAGAGGTTTCTGGTAATTTTTGGGACATTTTCAGCAGTATTTAGAAACTTCTGCCAGTTTTAAAAAAATTCTTGGAAAATTTAGAACACTTGTAGAGGCTTCTGGTAATTTTTGGGACAAAAAACTTTTTAGTAGCGTTTGGAAGCCTCTGGCAGTTTTTAAAAATTATTTAGGAAATTTAGGACACTTGTAGAAGCTTCTGGAAATTTTTGGTACATTTTCAGCATTATTTAGAAGTTTAGGACACTTGTAGAAACTTCTGGACATTTTTGGGACATTTTTAGTAGTATTTTGAAGCCTCTGGCTCTAAACAAACCAAAAAAGTTGGTTTAGTTTTCATAATGCACCCACAAATGACAGTTTAACCTTGACTCACTGTGTACACGCTACATATACAGGATGATCTTTAGAAAAATACGATTGATTAAGGAAAAAAGTTTAAATCACAAAATTTGATAACCTAACCAAGTCAATGGGAGTCGTTTCAGTAGGATAACTATTTTCAAGTTGGCTGCACTTTCTGTCACTACATACTTATTTTAAATGGAACACTTATCAATTGGCAATTCTATCTTAAAAATTGCGTACAGGGTGGCCAGAAAATCTGAATGTTTACAATTTTTATGCACCCTCTGTATAGTAGCCGCACTAACGGATTGTGAAACTACCAGGGATGAGTTTAGCAGTTCTTTACGAACATTTTTGCTCTCATTCAAATTTTTGGTAACTTTCAACGTTTTCGAGTTATTCAGCAAAAACTGGTTTAAGGCAAAACATTTTCAAATCTGTTGATATTGTGGTTTGAAATTTGAGCACCCTGTAACTCGGCTATTTTTGATAGCTCAGGGAGATTGAGCCACTCAAAATAACCGCCTTGAGCGCATTTTTCCAGTGGTGTAGAGCAAAAAGTTCTATCAGAAAAAATGCGTACAGGGTGACCTAAAACAGTCAATCACCATAATTTTCATGCACACCCTGTATACTGGAAGCAAAAACGGTATTGAAAACTTACGATGTTGAGTTAAGGAGTTGATTAGGAACATTTTTGGTCTCTTGCAATTTTTTTGTAACTTTCAGCGTTTTTGAGTTATTAAGGAAAAACTGATTTGGTGCACCAAATATTTAGATCAGTTGAAATTGTGGTCTGAAATTTGAACACGGTTTAAAGGACAGTCAAGGACAAAACCGCCTATAAAATTCAGTTGGAGTAAGAAAATGGCTGTTTTAAGCACATTTTTGAAATCCTCGTTAAATTTTCTATTCAATGACATGAAAAAACACTACAAAATTTGGTACAGTCAGCGAGAAAAGCGGTGTCAAAGTTTGAACTGCCACAAACATAGTATTTGTAATTTACCCAGCACTAGATAAAACATATTGTATGCCACTCGTGTATTATGTTTCACAAGTCACTTTCCTAGATCATAAGAGTGAGGGTCGAATTTGAATTACCCTGTATACTATTTTATAATAAACATATACATACATACAATTCGCTAAAACTTTCCCCATTTAACCGACTCTGTAGCTCTTACCGTTTTCGAGATCCCAATCACCAATTTGGACCACACTGTATGGCCAGTTTTAGTGCCCTAGTTGAATTAAATATCTAAAACTGTTTAATACAGGATTCTTCCGTATTGTGCGTTTTGAAAATTAGTATGTTTTCAACAAAAAACTAATGGGGATTAAATCTGATGTACTTGCAGGCCGGAAAGGTCTGTATTTTGGCATTTTTCGCGGGAGTAATCTTGTTCTTTCCACTCTCTAAAATGCTGTAATACTTTTAAAATAGCAAGATTAACATGCAGTCAAAAATAAATTATTTGAAATAAATGTACCATAGTCGTTATCGTGGACTCAAAATTGGTTCCAGGCGTGTTATTGATAAGTTTTGATGTGCGGTTTGAATTGCTCTGTTACTGATTCATTCAAATATCAAACGGATATTGCACGCTGATATCGAAACTATATTTACATCAATGAAAATGCAGTATTGTGTACTATCGCACTCTTTAGTATCGGGGATCAAGGCCTTTGTGGAAATCTGTACTACAATTTGTTCCAAAAAGTTTTTGAGATTGATGTCTTATATCGCAAATTTTTGAAAACATCTCTCGAGTCTTTGAAAATAATCCAGTTAACTTGAGCCGATCAAATTGATTGTTCTTGGTACAGAATATGAACCAAAAATGTCTCTTTAAATTGTGACGTAACTTGGTCGCGGTTCACTTGTCATTATACACGGTCATGGTATTGTGATTATTAAATAAAACGTGACATTGCGGTCGGTTCAACTAGACCAAAAATACGTTTCCTTTTAAACTACCATCTGGCCATCTTGGCGCGCAAAGAAACGAACTTACCACCTTTTTTCAACTTTTTTAACAACCAACGATCTTTTCGGGAATCATCCGACTCGAACAAGGGGAAAAATCGATAATTGGCACCCCCTGTAGGAAGTCAAGACGACTTTTGTGGATAGTTATTAGATCGGGCACATTGGTATTCCCACGATCGCAAATTTCCAAATACAGGGTGTCGTTTTTATCACTGAAAAGGTGCAACGTCATTGTCAGTCTAAAACGTTGTTAAATGCCAAAATAATTGCTTGAAAACAAGTTTTTGGCAACTATAGCGAACAAAAACCTTTTTTTCAAAATCCTCAAATTTTGTTGTCCTTTTTGATTATGCCAAATTTCCAACAAGACATTTTGACACCATCTCCTTCGGCGCCTAATAAAAGTCAATTATTTGACAAGCTACGTCAAAATGACACTGAACACAAAAAATGTGCCTACAAAAGGTGGATTGCACCGTTTGGCCGCTAGAAGGGGTGAAAGTTATATGATGATGATATATGATATTTTTTTTACCAGTTGGTTAGTTTATGGCAAAAAGCGAACAAGTAGTAAAGTTGAAAAATTGAAAATGGGTAGGTTAGATTAGATTTTAAACAAGATTTGTTTGAAAATTGATAAAATTAAAACCCGTTCACAGAATTTTCAAAAGTTATACAACCATCTCAGAAAAATGAAAAAAAAAACCAAAAGAAATAACAATTTTAACGCCAAAAACCACAATGTTGTCTTTACTGACGTTTCTCCTATAGTTTATAGAAAAATTGACTGTTTGGCAACAGCGCAGCATTAGTTTTTTGACATATCTATATAGTTGAACATTTTTGGCGTCTTTAGTGCCATTTTTGACTTATTTATCTGTAATTTTTTTTTTATTTATTTATTGCGTCATTTTTCACATATTTAAGTCAGTCTTTGACGTATTACCTTCAATTTAACTGTCAGTTTTTACTTATTTTACAGACAATTTTGAGATTGAAATCATTTCCTCTTATATATATATATATAAACCATCTTTATTTCCGAGGAAAAAGGCTATCGACCTACCGGTCTTTCTGCCAATGTTACAGAAACAAAACTTATGTACTAAATATTTGTTAAAAAAAAAAAAAATATAATGTTTTACAAAGAAAAGGTTAAAAATTAATAGTTCGTTTTTTTAGGTAAAATGTTCCAACAGAGTATATTGAGGAAAGGCGTAGCGAGATTGTCTATTTGGTCTTGTGAGGGAGATGGGGTTTATAATTGTCCAGTTGTGGGGGTTGCCTTTCCATTTTGCCTCTAGTTTCGTTAATCGTTCTGTTATTTTTGTCATTTGTGTCCGTTCGTAGAGTAATTCGTTGGTTGGGTTATGTAGCGGGTTTTGAGGATGTCTAATCTTGGTTACTAGTCTAAGTGCAATTTGTTCTGTAGTTTGTATGTGTTTTTTTGCATTTCCTCTTATTATTAATCAAACTTGAGGTATATTTCTGTCAGTTTTTGATTTATTTATTACTTATTTATTTGTCAAATTTTACTTATCTTTTTCACTTATTATTAATCAAATTTGAGGTATTTTTCTGTCAGTTTTTACTCATTCTACAGACAATTTTGATTTAGTCATCTGTCAATTTATTGACTTGACAATTATACTATCAATTTTCACTTATTTAATTGCTAATTTTTTTACTTATCTTTTTCACTTATTATTAATCAAACTTGAGGTATATTTCTGTCTGTTTTTGATTTATTTATTACTTATTTATTTGTCAAATTTGACGTATTTTTTTGTCAGGTCTTTGACTTATTACCTTCAATTTTTTTGGCCTATTTAACTGTCAGTTTTTACTTATTTTACAGACAATTTTGATTTATTCATCTGTCAATTTATTGACGACCATTATATTGACGACAATTTTCACTTATTATTAATCAAACTTGAGGTATATTTCTGTCAGCTTTTGATTTATTTATTACTTTTTTATTTGTCAAATTTGACCTATTTTTCTGTCAATTCTTACCTTCAATTACGTCAATCAATTGACGTATTAGCTTCAATTTTTATGACCTATTTAACTGTCAGTTTTTACTTATTTTACAGACAATTTTGAGATTGATCTTTTTCATTTATTATTAATCAAACTTGAGGTATTTTTCTGTCAGTTTTTGATTCATTTATTACTTATTTATTTGTTAAATTTGACGTATTTTTCTGTCAGTTCTTTGACGTATTACCTTCAATTTTTTTGGCATATTTAACTGTCAGTTTTTACTCATTTTACAGACAATTTTGATTTATTCATCTGTCAGTTTATTGACTTGACCATTTTACTACCAATTTTCCCTTATTTACCTGCCAATTTTTTGAAGTACTTATTTGTATCTTTCTTAGCCTGTTTAACTGTCAGTTTTTGATTTATTTATTACTTATTTATTTGTCAAATTTGACCTATTTTTCTGTCAGTTCTTTGACGTATTACCTTCAATTTTTTTGGCCTATTTAACTATCAATTTTCACTTATTATTAATCAAACTTGAGCTATTTTTCTGTCAGTTTTTAAAGTAAATTTTCATTGTAACTCTCTTGGTCTGTTTAACTGTCAGTTTTCCACTTATTTAGCTGCCAATTTTTTGAAGTATTTATTTGTATCTTTCTTAGCCTGTTTAACTGTTAGTTTTTGATTGATTTATTACTTATTTATTTGTCAAATTTGACGTATTTTTTGTCAGGTCCAAAGACCAAAAAAAAGTAAATTTTCATTGTATCTCTCTTGGTCTGTTTAACTATCATTTTTCCGCTTATTTAACTGACAATTTTTTGACAGGTATGTCAATTTTTCGATTCATTTTTTACTTATTCACCTGCCAAATTTTTGTCAAATGTGACGTATTTATACAACTTTACTTTGATCTTTAATAACTTACTTAGAAAATCAAACTTTTAGTCTACAACACAACAATGTTCCCACGTGCTAAAAGGACTAAAACAACCCTCTTTAAAAAAAAAACTTGAGTGAAGGAATCCTTTTTCTACCGGATCTATTTCTTTCACCTAATATTACCGGGCTCGTTGTTCCGGTCTGTAAAGGAGACCTATTCCAACCCCCGAAAAACGGTTAAGGGATGATTTTGGGTTTTATATGTAACCTGGGAAGAAAAGCCCGTAATATTGTTAGGTAGGAAAGGTGGCAACGAATTTTTTTCTCACACCATTTTCTAGCCAATTGTATTATTACACAAGAAGAATGCAAATTTTAGGGGGTGCCTGAGAATTTTTGGGCCAAGGTGTTAGGTCCCTAATTGATTGTGTCTGGCTTCAATAATCACCAGACAAAAATGTGAGTTGTTTGGTGTTTATTACCTGATTCACAGGACAACAATATCCGAGGCAATAATAAAGTTGCTTATGCAATGTGAAAAATGTCAAAAAACAAAATATACAAGTAATTGATGATCATATGAATGATTCAGTGAATGTTAAAAGAGAAGCTGAAAACAGCAATAACTAAATCGTTCCCAATGATATTATATAGTCAAATTTTTACAAAAATTTTAAATTTTAAAATAAAAAAAATAATAAAATATTTATATTTAAATATAATAAAAAATATATTAAATTATATTAAATTTATAAATATAAAATATATTAATTATATTACATTTTTTTAATTTTTAATTTTTTTGTTATAGAAGTCTTAAGAAAACTTGCCTTTTAAAAAGTAGTAAAATCGTTTACTTTGATAGGAGCTAAAAGCTGGCTTATTCCATGTTAAAATGCATTTTAGGAGACAAAAATTCAGAAGATTTTTGACAAAAAAGGCAACAATTTTTGATAATGAGACAATCTTTAGAATCTAAAAGTTATTTAAATTAGTACGTAGACACTAAAAGACTTTTTGTTGTTATTTTACAAATGAGGACAAGTTTTTCTTACTTCAAGTCTATTGAAGAAGTAAGAAAAAAGTAAGAAAACAACTTAAAAAGTAAATTTACTTGGAAACTAAAAATCAAGCTAGAAAGTCAAATTTAACTGTTCAAGTCAATTTTCAAAGTGTAACAGCTTGACAGCTAATTTTTACTGTGTGCCAATGACAAATCAAAAATTGAGGAACTTTCAGACTCCTTTTTAACGTAGTTTGAAGAATGAAAATTGATTTGAAAACAATAGAGTGTCTAGAAGGCATTAATCATTTCGTAAATCCATAAAATTCGACCTGGAGGCATAAAATTGTTTTTTTTTAGTCAGTTTACGTGATTTTCACTTAATTTACAAGAGTTTAGTGTTGAAAATTGGCTTCAAAACCATGAAAAGTGACCTGGAGACTTAAAATTTGCCTTTTTAGTCAGTTTGGATCATTTTCAGACAACTGACACGACTTTAGTGTTGAAAAATGACTTCAAAACCATGAAAAGTGACTTAGAGGCTTAAAATTTGTCTTATAAGCCAATTTACATAGTTTTCAGACAACTTACAAGATTTTAGTGTCGAAAATTGACTTTAAAAGCATAGAAAGTGACTTGGAGGTTTAAAATTTCTCTTTTAAATCAATTTACATGATTTTCAGTTAACTTACCAGACTTTAGTGGAAAAATTGCTTCAAAACCATGAAAAGTGAGCTGGAGGCTTAAAATTTGTCTTTTTAGTTAGTTTAGATAATTTTCAGACAACTTATAAGAATTTAGTGTGGAAAAATAGGCTTCAAAACAATGAAAAGTGACTTGGAGGGCTAAAATTTGTCTTATAAGCCAGTTTACACAATTTTCAGACAACTTACAAGACTTTAGTGTTAAAAATTGGTTTCAAAACCATGAATAGTGACCTGGAGACTTAAAATTTGTCTTTTTAGTCAGTTTGAATCATTTTCACACAACTGACACGACTTTAGTGTTGAAAATTGACTTCAAAACGATGAAAAGTAACTTGAAGGCTTAAAATTTGCTTTTTTAGGTAGTTTACATGAATTTCAGCTAACTTACAAGACTTTTGTGTTGAAAATTGACTTTAAAAGCATGGAAAGTGACTTGGAGGTTTAAAATTTCTCTTTTAAGTCAGTTTACATGATTTTCAGTTAACTTGCCAGACTTTAGTGTTGAAAATTGGCTTCAAAACCACAAAAACTGACTTAGAGGCTTAAAATTTGTCTTTTTAGATAGTTTAGATAATTTTCAGACAGCTTACATGACTTAGTGTTGAAAATTGACTTCAAAACAATGAAAAGTGACTTAGATGCTTAAAATTTGTCTTTTTGTCCAGTTTACATGATTTTCATTTAATTTACAAGACTTTAGTGTTGAAAATTGGCTTTAAAAGCATGGAAAGTGACTTGGAGGTTTAAAATTTCTCTTTTAAGTCAGTTTACATGATTTTCCGTTAACTTACACGACTTTAGTGTTGAAGATTGGCTTCAAAACCATGAGAACTGACTGGGATGCTTAAAATTTGTCTTTTAACTTAGTTCACACGATTTTCAGACAACTTATAAAACTTCAGTGTCCAATAAATGTGTGAAATCCATAAAATTTCTCAAATATACTTCAAATAAACACAAATCCGGTCTGATTTTGACACTATTTCCTATAAACTAGGTAAAACATGAATTGCAACTGATAAGGTATGTGGTTGACCTTCAAGGTTACCGAACAGCTGTCAATCGTCAACTTTGTGGTTGCCATTCAATATTCAAGCAAGAAAAAATCTAATCTAAAAATACAGCGTTACTGAACACCCCGTTATCAAATTGAGAGTGAATAAATTGGGACTGTTTACTTTAAACGTTCGATAACATGTTAATTCTCGGTAAAAGTTAATTATTTTGCCAAAAAGAGTTAAAATTGGAGAGAGGAAGTGTCGTTTTAACTGTTAAAACGACCTCATCCCCTTCGGATATGGGCGCAATTAAGGAAAATTTTCGAGGAGCTTAGATCCCTTTGAGCAGGAAATATGGTGGTTGGATTTCCCTTTAAGACAATGCTACCATACTGATAAGCGCAGGAAATTGTGCGGTTGATTCAAAGATATAAAAGGACATCCTCCCCTTGTACAATTATTAAAAAAATAAATAACTTACCACAACAAGATCGTAAGTGACACTATAGTCCGTATATGCACAAAGGAGATCAATGGGTAGAAAGTTTGTACTTCTTAGTTTAGAAGCGATTAACAGACACGTGGCCCCTAAAAGTTGAAGGTGCTGCCTCTTGATTTTGCAAACGCACAGGAATCTGTCCATAAAGTTTACTGCAAGAGGAAGAATTTGTTCTTCGCACATTTGCTCTTCGCAGACCTGCAACAAGAAATACATTCAGACCGGCCCTGGTAAAAGGCAATAAAATCATATGGCCGGAAGCGGTCCGCCAGACGATGTTGACTTTTACACTGTGGAATCACAGTGGAATTTCTATTTCATATTTATTTTTAAAATTCTGTTTGAGACTTTCTGGTGAGCATTGAAACTGAAAGATGAATGGATATGACCGGCTCGAAGGTCTAGTCTAGGTAAACTGGACAGTTACAGGGTGACAACTATTTTTTAATTAGAAGAATAATCATTAAATGTCACTGGATTCAAAAGTGTCTCATTTCCGAGATATTTGAGGAAAAAATTGATTTTAATTTTTGCATTCAAAGTGTCAAAAATTCCAAATAAAACACCCTGTCGATTCTCAAAAAAGAATTGGAAACCTCAGTGGACGCTCAGAAAATATTTACCAGGAGCTACAAAGTTGCATTTGTAAGTTTCTTGGATAGTTTTATGGTTGTTTTGCCTTTGCAGAACACCCTGTAGATTGTTACTAATTAATCAGACAAACGCAGACGGGTCTGGATAATTAATTAAAAATTCCTGAAAGCGAAAAACAATATCGCAAAACCGGACAGTACCAAATCTGGGCTAAATCCATCGCATGCCAGAGGAAACTTCCAAAGAACCCATAAAATATGTTTGTGTGCAATTGTCATGGCTTGGGCAAGGCTAACTTGTTGCCCGTTGCAGAAAATGCGTTGAAAAAGTTGAACACATCGTCGGGGAACAATGAACTTTTGAATCAGTTGCCATTTTGAGTGCCGGCACATTTTCTCGTTAAAATCCTTCGGTTATTTATAGTTCCCACGTTTCGATAATTATGGCACTTTTTTCGTTTTTCCACGTCAAGGGCTTAGATTCTAGGAACCGATGAACGTGGGTCTGCAATGAGCAGAACAGTGATGAATCCGAACCCCCTTCAAGTTTCAATTTGATAGCTCTACCAGTTTTTGAGAAAACGACGAAGTTTCAATTTGATATCTGTATCCGATTTGAAATAACGACGAAAAACTTCTAAAACGTTCTTCAAAGTTTGACGCCCTCTAGCGACGTACTTTTAACAGCTACACCAGCATATTTTTAACTTTTCTAAAAGCTGACACTGTGGCCTATCAAATAGTTTATGTGTCACTTTGACGTATTTGTCAAAATAACTGAGTTAAAAGGGTTTAAAGCACGAGGGTACAAAAAACAACAAAATGATGATTGTGAAGTACCATTTCTGAAAATTTTGGTATTCCTAGCAAATGTGTGTGGTTTCCGTCAAACCTGTGTATTAGACAAAAGCTGGATCCGAATTTCCATGCAAGTTTCAACTTATCCGATTTGAAATAACGACCAAAAACGTTCTTCAAAGTTTGACGCCCTCTAGCGGTGTAATCTTAATGGCTACACTTGCAAGATTTCAATTTTTATGGCAAAATTTCGTGACTTTTGCCAAACCTGTATATTAAACAGAAGCTGGATCCGAACCTAAATGTAAGTTTCAACTTGATATCTGTATGCGATTTGAATTAACGACGAAAAACTTCTAAAACGTTCTTCAAAGTTTGACGCCCTCTAGCGGCGTATTCTTAACAACTACATCGGCATATTTTTAACTTTTCTAAAACCTGAAACTGTGGTCTATCAAATAGTTTATGTGTCATTTTGACGTATCTGTCAAAATAACCGAGCAAAACGAAGAACATAACCAAATTGCAATTTGACTGTAGGGTAAAAATCAAAGTAAAATGGAATGACGTAACCACGGACGTAACTGAAAGGTGAACGTTTTGAATGTGACAAATGAAAAGGCAAACGTCATATTCACGATTTTTGGCAAAATTGTATTTTGCCTGATTGATTTGATAAAATATTATTATTGGTTACCCTGTAAGTTTCAGCTTAGCATCCCCAAAAAAACTTTCAAGTTTTAGTATAACCCTGAAATTTAGTTTGTAATAACGTCAGCCATCGCTGACGTGGTTAAGTCGATTTTTTGTCCACAGTGAGTGCTACTTTCCAACTCGAATCTATAGAATTGTGACAATATTGACGTGGTTTGGTCGATTATTTGGTCTAGAGATGCTTTAGTATTAATTTGCTTCCTCTAAACAAATTTTGAATAAACCACCATCCACACATTTCAATGGGTGACACAGAGGACATTTAAAAATATCGTAGCTTATCTCCAAAAACTGCCGTTACAAGTGGGTAGAACAATAACAACGCGAAAATAAAATCCAAATGGTTTTAAAGCAGGTTTTTTAAAATTTAAATGTCCCAGTTGCACTATTTACATTGGGATTTTTTTTGGCACCACACGGATTTCCTTGTCTGCTCTATTTACAGCTTACTGTGTTAGTAATAGATCTATATTTATGCATTTAGCGAAAATAAAATCAAAATGGAAGAAATATGGTTGATAAATGCTTTCTATTTCGCGACCAATTTATCACGAAATGTTTAAGGCGCCTCCATTATCACAAAATGGCATCATTTGTTTAACTAAACGAGTGCATTTTAAACTCAAGTTGCCAGTTTTTGTACAATACAAAAGTTCACCTCCATATACAATATACACGGTGATCATATAACACAAATCAAATATTTTCAGTCGGGAACCAGAAGAATTACATCAGGGGCGTACTAGTGTATTTTAAAACCTTAATAACATTTGATTTGCTGAAATATTAAAATAATGAGAATCGTGGGAAGAGGCATTTCGGTCAAACCGCTGCTATGAAAACAAGAATACCCATGACACTGTTCACACAAAATATTGCTGTTTTAAATAATTAATCAATTAATTTACCACCCGCAGTTGTGTAAATACATTTAAAGGTCTGCACAGGCAAACGGCGTAGATAAGCCGGTGACATATTTGGGTGTTAAAACCAGTGTTGCCAAATCTGGGAAATTCGAACCACATTTTCGAGGTTAGGAATTTTAAAAAGTTGAAAATCACCAAAAACTACAAACAGAAGAAATAAAAACTTAATTTAGGGTTGTTTAAGTTTATTATTGCGAGAGAGAGTGTTGTTATTGCGAGACCTTCGTAGAATTTAAGATTTTTCTTCACCAAACTGGAAAACTTGCAACATTTGGTGGTAAACAAAGGCGGAAAGTTTCAATCAAATTTTGGCTTGAGAACAACAACAACATTCAATTTAAATTATCTGGAAAAAACATTACAGATAGGTGCATTCAAACGGGTCATTAACAGCCCAATACCAACGTTTCAAGAATTATTCCATAAAATTTGCAAGAAAGGAAAGGCAATGTGTGTATCCTGGGGACTATTAAATCCTAAAGCAGTGTTTTAACTTATAACAGAATTGTTGGTGTTTTAAGAACTTGCTTCTTGGTTTTGTGATTAGATTGCTTATTTATTTCCTTTTGTAAATTTACCCAGCTTAAAATACATATCAATTTGGTTTTGTTGTGTGATTTATTTAACATGTTTTTTCAATTTCAGTTCAATTTATTGTAAGAGCAGGTAGGTACCTCAGTTAAAGAAATTATCTAATTTTATGATTGTTTATGAAGAAAACTAGACTAGTTAGATAAAAAAGAAACTTGAGTGTACTTTTTAAAGATTTTATTTGTATATTTCATAATGTGTAAATACAATTAAAATAGTAATTTAACCTACTATCTGATGGAAAAGTATTTAACAGTAGCACCATCTGTTTCTAGCCTTATAGTCAGAGAAGATATGGCAAAATTTATAAGGGCTAATTCTGCAAAATAATGGCATTTGATCAAATTTACATATTAAGTAACTTATATCTTTCTAATATTACCTGAAACTTACTAGAAATTTGAACACTCTGCATATAAATTTTGACAACACCATTATAACCATAGCTTCAAACACCTTTTGTTTAGAGTCTTTTAGAGCAATTGATAATGGGACTTTTTAAATTTGGACCCTTTCAAAGCATGATAAGCAAACTCCAGATTAGGCAAATAAAGGTACCTGAAACATAAGCTATTTAGTATTAGCAGCTTATTAATACCTCTACCAGAGTCCTTTTTATAATATTAGGTAAATCACCTTGTCAGCTTCTGCTAAATACACCTTTACTCTGTTTCTTTGAGAACCACTGGCTTGAATAAACTTGGTTTTTGTAGTTTTCTTGTAAAAACTCTTCTTGGGAGTAAGTAAATATATGGGCTGTTTCATTGTGACAGTGTTTTCTATTAGAAAAGGCATCCTTTTCTGTTCCACAAACTCTAGTTCCTTCAGAATGTTTCACTGGGCCCCTTGGTAAAGTGTATTAAGAAGGTGGCATTTTGAAAACTGACTACCGAGACACACACACATTATCTAGTCTCACACGTAGTATCGCAATTAAAAACAAGTTAAATCAAAATACTCCTTAAAATATTGTAAAATTTATATCAAAAATAAAAAATGTCTCTTTGTTTACTTTTTGTCAACAATGGCGGCCGATTTTCCGATTAATGATGACGTAACTGCCACGGGAAAATAAATGAACCATACATGTAAAATGTACAAGTAAATGACAGATGTGACGTGAAGCTAGTTCCATATGTCAAAACTGTCAAAACCGCTCTATGAAGCTATAAAAAAGCATGCTCAAATGCCATACAATTCTTTTTATTTTAACTAAATGTGATAGATAAATTCAAAGAATTGTTAACACTAGAATAAGTAAGAAACTCATTGGTGTGGTCACATGATTCCTGAAAGTACAAAAATGTGCTTAACCTGCAAAAACAGTGTTAGTTACATGAAATAGTGATTTTTAACATTTTTTTCAATTATGTAAAATGTTCTACTGTCAGACTGTACTATTTGCAGAAATTAACACTAACATCATTAAACAAATTCTTACCAAACTAGTATTTGTAATAGGACATGAGAGAAATACATCAAAATGTTACTTTGTTTAGCTTTTTGTCAGCAATTACTGACAATATGACATTTTTAAGCTAAACGTGAAGTTGTTTTACCCATTTCTGGGTTTGCGCACCAGTTTTTCTACAGAAAAACGTTTTCAAGTCCCTGTAAATATCCAAATGTTTCACACATTGTTGTTTATCAAGTTAATATTTGCATATTATTTCTAGAATTGGGCTACCGCCTATTTTTAAGCAAATATTACTAACAAAATTGTGTGGTAATAAGAAAACTTGATAAGATATGTAAATCCCCTGTACAGATGTTAAAAAAAGCAAAATTTGTGATGAGGTTTGTCAAAATAAAACGATTTAAATTATTGGTTATTGAGTTAAAAAATTTTTAGTATTTTTCTTTCATTCAGTTTGATTTAGTGCTCTATGGTGGAGGTGGTAGAACATCACATATTTACTCCATAACATAAAGAGTAAAATTTGTTATGTATAGACAGGTCTTCTATACCTGCCACAGGCCAATTAGTCTACAAACACAATTTGCAATAATTTTTCTTTTCCCAGTTGTAGTAATTTAAAGTGCCACGCCCACGCCCACTTATTAACAATATTGTAGCATTGTCACTGATTGGCAAAAAGGAAAACAACTACGAAATTCATTCACTCTTCCATGAAGGCGATCAAGTCTGGGCTGGTTTCAATTAAAAATGGACAAATCGTGAGAATCACTATGATTATATGGGTTTGTTCCACCTGATCTTCTGATGCAGAAGTTTTACTTGATTTTCTAGTGTTTTTCCATGCGTTTTTCACATACACATAACCTGTCTAATACTAAAGAAAAACTGTGCCTTAACTCGGTTTTCTTCAATTTGAACGGTAAAACAGCAATTAACAATTTAAGGAAATAAGTGGGAGCAGTAGGTCGTTAGTAAAAGGATTCGGGGAAAAGTCGACTTATAATTGAGGATGTACATTACTTTTTCTATAAACTTCATTAGTGTTACAATCCTATTTTAATTACTTTCAAATAGGATCTGTAGGTGGAGCATCTGTAAATGGAAAAAACACTAAAACATCACAACCCATTTCTTTCTTGAGTTACTTTGCTTCATTGTCACAACTTTAGAAAACTTATCATCCATTGTTGCCAAAGATTGTCTAGTCCATCTACTGTGTTAGTTGATCACCCTGTATAATAGTACGTATTTATGTTTTAAGAGGAAACAATTGAGAACAAATTGGTAGAGGATAAAAAAGGTTTATTTGAGCATCCTGTAGTCTGGTTCGGATTTTTGAGTGATGATGAGACACCCGTATACACAGTGTTCCAGTAAAAAAGTATGTGTGTTTGACATCACCACTTAAATCTAGTCATTTGGTGAGTGATATGAGCTGAAAAGTAAAATTTTCGAATTTCACGCTGTATCAAAAAAAATTATTTCAAAGCGACTACAAAGTGACAACTTTACAAAAGTGCCCTAAGACCCAACACCCTGTAAATTTTCCTTAACTTGTACTACCTGGTGTCTCCGAATTTTTCAATACGTAGTGGAATAAGCTGTCAAAATTTTATTAAACCTCAAATCAAAGTCACGTGATGTGTCTTACATATTTCAAGTTTATACAATCATCTAAATTTAATTTACTAAATTTTGAAGGTCACGTGACTGTTTTTGACAGATGTCAACTGGCCCTTTACAATGCTGCAAGTTCAAGATTCCATAATCAAAAGTATGTGATGTGTCTCTTACAATTTCAGCTTTTACAACTGTCTAAATTTGATTTACCAAATTTTCAACGTTTAAAGTACATTTTAAAAGTCACGTGACCGATTTTGACAGGTGTCAACTGGCCTTTACAGAGTTGCAAGTTCAGAATTGCATTATCAACGTCACGTGACTTGTATTTTTCAGTTTCAGCTTTCACTACTGTCTAAATTTGATTTACCAAATTTTCAACGTTTAAACTACATTTCAAAAGTCACGTGACCGATTTTGACAGGTGTCAACTGGCTTTTACAGAGTTGCAAGTTCAGAATTGCATTATCAACGTCACGTGACGTGTATTTTTCAATTTCAGCTTTCACTACTGTCTATATTTGATTTACCAAATTTTCAATGTTTAAACTACTTTTTAAAAGTCACGTGACTGATTTTGACAGGTGTCAACTGGCTTTTACAGAGTTGCAAGTTCAGAATTGCATTATCAACGTCACGTGACGTGTATTTTTCAATTTCAGCTTTTACAACTGTCTAAATTTGATTTATCAAATTTTCAACGTTTAAAGTACCTTTTAAAAGTCACGTGACTGATTTTGACAGGTGTCAACTGGCTTTTACAGACTTTCAAGTTCAGAATTGCATTATCAACGTCACGTGACGTGCATTTTCCAATTTCAGCTTTTACAAAATTAACAAAGTTAGCTATGGAATAAAAATAGGACCTATACAATCACCTTGTATACACCTAAAAAGTGAAAATTTCGAATTTTACCCAGTGTCTCAAAAAAACAACAGCTATGAAAATAACACTGTCACTGAATTTTGAAGCAACTTAAAAGTGAAAAGTTTACAAAAGTGTCGCAAATATGGGACACCCTGTAAATGTTTTATAGTACTTTTCACCACTAAACCAATAATTACGACAATTAAAATTTTCATTGATACCGTCAGTAGGTATACAAAGTTTTATAGGATTTTTTACCAAATTGTAAAACAACTGACACCTCAATGGTTGAAATAGGTTAGGTTAGGTTAAACCACTATGAATTAGTAAAATTCCTCAGCCAAACTAATATAAGACAACCTATTAATAAATTTAATTAAGCTAGATAATGTGGTGTTTTCATTTAGATATTATGAGAGAGAGAGAGATTAAAAATATTCACAACATTGTATGGTGTTTTGCAAATGATGTAAAGTGTGCGATGTAAACGTAGGTAGTTTAAATCAACTGTCACTATCATATGATTTTTGTTTGTGTACTGTCAGCTGTTCAGAGACGACTGCGATGAAAATTTGTCCTAAATTCGGACGATAATCAAACTGATAATTTTTACGTAACGAAAACAATAAGGTGGCAACGAACTAGAGTAGAGGCAGAAGAAAAAGAAAAAAAAAACGAGAAACTTGAGCCGTTTCCGGCAGAATTTGCACTTGTCACATGCCGGTAAAAACTCACAAAACAAAAAAACCCTCACAACACACATAAATACAAACTGTGGGAACTATAAATAGTTTAATGAGAAAATCTGCCGGTTCTCAAAATGGCAACCTTCTAAAGTTCATTGTTCCCCGGCGACGATGACGTTTTCGTCACATTTTTCGCAACAGGTTAGCGGTGCCACGAGGTGGCATTTAAATGGCCACGAAAACTGGGATTTAATTAAAAGTCCCCCTTATTGTTTTGGGCCGTTTTAATGTAATTTTTCCAGACAAAAAAGTGACAACACTGTCTACTGTCAAAAAACCACACTCACCTCCAACATCCAAGTAGTGACTACCCTCCGCATAAACGGTTGAATGTCATTCTGAACTTTAACAAAATAATCACAATTCGGTAGATACAACTTTTCGTCGGCCAGTAAGTTTTTAATCACCCGGTGGTCTTTAAAGATCGCCTTGTCCTTGACGGCTCGTATGCATTTCGTTGACGGTTCCCCACATTTTAGATCCATAATACAATATTTTCACCGTGTCTAGAGTCTGCACAACGCGTAAACACATCAACTTCACCAGCCGGTGCGCTTATTATTATTACCGCACAGACGGGTCGGTCTGATAGTTTTATAGAACGACGACTTGCGGGCGCCTGCGCCCTCTGCCGCTCCTTTTGACACCTACCAGCTGATGGTTATTTAGGGCTTGAATGGGTATTACCATGGTATTACCTAAGACTCGGAATTTTCATTATTGAGGTATTCGAATATTCGGTTTTAGTCATAAACTCGATTATTCGAATATAATTCAAATAGTCGAATATTCAAATACAGTGTACAGGGTGCTGCATTTTCGATGGTTTTACGGGGTACAGAGAAAACGGTGATACAGGATGGTCCAGTTTTAAATGTCAATAATTCGATCACCATTCGATAAAATAAGTTAACATACATAGAAGTAATTTTCCTGAAAAATGCTTCCTAAGGAAAAAATACAGTCCATAAAAGTTTAGTTTAAAAAATCGGTTTCTTGTCACAACTGTCAGACCGCAGGAGCAACATTTTAATCAAATTTATAACAAATATATGTGCAACTAATACTCATTATGTGATGTTAATGACGTTTGTCGAAACTGTCCAGTGATGTAAATACAGAAAGATGGTTTCCATTTTTCTGCTTTATTCTCTACTACGTCACTGTATATTTTTCAAAAATATTTTTTTACTTTACTTGTTCAATTTGACAAAATAAGTATCTCTTATAAAATTCTGATTTGAAACTTTGTTTACGAGATAATTGAGTTATTACGTTCAAAACAAACCCAACCCAACTTAAAAGTTTTCTTGAAAACAGTGAAAATTCACTTAAGAAGCTTAAAAAACGTCTTTGTAGATAGTTTTCATAGTTTTCAGACAAATTGAAAGACTTTAGTTTTGAAAATTGACTTAAAAACCAGAAAATTTACTTTGAAACGGTGAAAATTGACTTCAGAGGCTTAAAAATTGTCTTTGTAACCAGTTTTCACAGTTTTCAGACAAATTGAAAGACTTTAGCCTTGACAATTGACTTGGAAACTGTGAAAATTGACTTTAAAGGCTTAAAAACTGTCTTTGTAGTCAGTGGTTATAGTTTTCAGATAAGTTGAAAAACTTTAGTAGTGAAAATTGACTTGTAGCCATGAAAAACTACTTTATCTAGAATTTTTGACTACAAATTCACACATTTTAACCTTGAAAATTGACTTGGACACCAAAAAGTGACTCTGTACCAATGAAAAGTGACATAAAAAGCATAAAATTTGCACTTAAAGCAAGTATTCATAATTTGAAAATACATTTCAATATTTTAGTCTTGAAAATAGTCTTAAATACAGGACATTAGATTCATGAAAATTGACTTGAAGACTAACTTTTCAAGTTTTCTTACTTTGCTTTATATTTTCTTAGAATTCTGGACTATTTTTAGGGCTTTAAAACTGCTTTCAGCTTGGAAAATCAAGTACCTATTAGGGTCATCTTCACCAAGTTTTTGACATAGCAGTGACTTAAAAAACTATTTTAACATTTTCCATACGCTTAAACATGCCATTTCACGCTTTGTCAGTATTAAATTGACTTCTAGACGCTTCACTGTGATTTAAGACTGAAAAACCGAATTTTAAATTATTTTTTATAGTAAAAGTTATGTTTCAGACTCTTCATTGATGAAAGTAAACAATTTTGGCATTAAATGCTACGATTTTAGTATTGAACGCTAATTTTTAGAATTAAATTAGTCCGGAAATTCGGACTGTTGCCAGTGTTTAATTGAATAAAAAAAGTTTGAATTGAATAATCAGTTTTACACTACCTATAGTCAAAAAAATTGAACGCCAGGAAACATTAGTCCAAAAATGCTGTTTTTTGACTATTGAATATTTAGTGTCAAAAATTAACTCGTAAACCTCACAGATGACCATATTTGAATACTTTTGAACCATTTTAAAGTAAAAAACGCAATAACCCAAGTAGAGATTTTTGTCAATTTTGAATAACATCACAGACAAGCTAATATACCTATAACATTGGAGGTTTGTGTCTTCCTTAGGAAGCGTTCTTCAGAAAAATGACATAATGCATGTCAACTTATTTTCTGATGGGCTATCGATTGGTGAATTATTGACATTTAAAACTGGACCACCCTGTAGATAGAAAAAAAGTAGCATACGTGTTCTGATCTCTTTTTCTGAGCTGAGATGACTGGCGAAAAGTGGGCGGCGCAAACTTCTTTTATTTCAAAGATACGGAGGGTTTTCGAAAATTGGTAATTTTTGAACCTCTTCAGTATTTCAATTGCGCTTAAAGTTATCAAAAAAGGAAGAACGGTTCCCGGTAGAAGTTTTCATGTAGAATCCAATAGCGTAGTCAGTTTTTTTCTATTCCGTCTAGTTTCTGACATATGACACTAAGTTACATTTTTTTAATGGGACATCCTATATATTTTTACGTTCTTTAATTCTGTTGATTTTTACCTTTTCAACGGTGTATTACAACATATAAGTTTGTAGAGGTTTGTATCCTGTTATTTTAAAAAAAGTCCTTTGCTAAGCTAAAAAAAGGCCAATATCTCAAACACGCCCCAGGCAATCTGCATAGGTTTGTGTACAAAACGAAAACCGCTAACGCCGCCATTAAAAGTGACATTCTAGGCTTTCTTGTACAGAGGGCGGTGCCCCAAAACATAAGCCAAAATGCAATTTTTTGATGCCAACTGTCAATGAGGATGACAATCAGAAGAATGATTTTGTTTACGTTCAAGATTAGCTGTAATCGGTCTATTTCATTACGCACGCTGAAGATTGCCCGTGATTGGTCTATTTCATATCGCACAGTTGCGGAAAGTCTAGAATTCTGTATTCGTTCAACCGTTGGCAATTTGTTCTCTAAACTGTAAAGGAATGAATCAATATCCCCGTAGGAGTAGAAAAAAGTATTTATTAACATTACAAAAGTATACATTATCATAAATAATTTCTTAACAAACTACACATTTCACATTTTAGGCCATTAGCAGTGTACGAATGTTTGTTTACAAGAATGAGCAATTTTGTGCTTTTTATATAAAAAATCAAAAAAAATAACGTTTGTACCATATTAAACGTACAACAAGTAGTATCCTATAATAACAGAAATACTAAGATTTGTTGTCAGAAACTATTCTTTTCTAAACAATACTACCTATTTTGTATACGAACCCATCTAAATGACAACCAATAACAAGTCAGTAAGAAATGGGGGAATGCAATTATGGACGGACAAAACACAACTCAACTTATTTTTATAATAATTATAACAGATGCCTAAATGTAGTAAAGGATTACAAAAAACTATACTCTTCCAAAATGATTTATGATTAAAACCGTAGAAATCCTTTATCAGCTTCGAAACAGCGCCGTAGCGTCCATGAATCTGCGGGTTCCACGGAATATTCAATTGTTTTCTCTTCTTAACGTTCAAATAGATAAAAATTGCAGTCACGTGACCGTATTTAAGACCAAAATGTTTTTATTTAAGGTCATGTGATCCTGATTAAGATTAAAATAGCTGTATTGCAGTCCCGTGATCATTTTTACCATAAAAAATTTCTGAAGTTTACATTACTGTTTTCAATCATCAAATCGAATCTTGAAGGTCATAATGTTGCTCTGAATGTCACGTGACCATATTTACGATTGAAAAATTTTAAACATCGGTGTGATACTACGGTACTGCTTCGAATTTATGATAAAAAAAAATTATTCAGTCATGAATTTTATACTTCTTTGGTGTAGAAAATGAAAGAGCTGATAAAGGACCTCAAAAACGAAAACACAATCTAAGGTACCCAGGAAGCCCATACGCCTGCTCAAAAATAATACTTTAACCAAAAAAAAAAAAAACGAAATCGTTCACAAATTTGTCCATTTCAATTCAGGCATATGAATTTCCTGGGACGTATCCTAGAATCGGCCCTTTGCCGACAACATATCGTTGTCGTTTAGCATTTGCAAGTCTTGGAATTGTAGAAACTTTTCCTGATTTCGGATGTGCGCGTAATTAGCGGCCAGACACATTAAATAGTGAATCTGAAAAATATTCGGTAATACTCACTCATTTTGGTGGATCATTTCAGCTTACCAAACTCAAAATCACTAATACGGCGGAGACAGTAGCCAAAATAAACATCAGTTCCACTTTTTCCACGTAGTCTTTGCAGAATGCTTTTATGTTGCTTTCACCCTCGACTTTCATGTGTTCTTGTCGTGTTCCAGCGGGAAATAGAAAATCTAGAAGAGAAATATTATCAAATAAATTTCAAAGTAAATTCTGCTTTTCCAACTCGATTTCAACATCTTTTATCTCATTTGATTAGATAAAAATCGACCAAAAATGTGTGTCAGGGATGTAAAATTTCCAAAAATTTATGAAAATTTTTTCCAGAACATTTTCCGAAAAAGAAAATTGGAAAATCTGAAAATTCAAAAAAAAATCCTTTTTTACATTTTTGTACTATTAACTTGAAGGTATTTAGGCAGTTGAGGTTAATTTTGAAAATAAAATATTTTTACTTGAAATTTTTTGACAATTCTAGTTTTTAATTTTTTAAAGTCAAACGGTAAAAGTTGTATCCCATCGAGGTGCATTTGTGGTACAAATTTCAGACATCAGAATATCTCAGGAACGTTTCCTCTAACCTGAAACGTTTCGAAACACGTAACTGAAAACGAGATATTGAGCAAAAACTGCAAAAAACGAGAGTCAACTTTGACGCCATCTAGCGGCTAAACGGGACAATATAGTCGTGCCCGCTCAACGTCACGTGATAGCCCCGTTCATTAGCTTTCTTTTGTTATACGGTGTGTTTATACAGGGGGTTTCAATTAAGCGAGTTAAGGACGATTTTCTGGAAAAGTGCACGAAAATTTAGTCTAAATTAGGGATTGTTTGGGCCTACCATACTAACGGCGACCATTTTGGATTTTCCTCAATAAAAGTGACTTTTTTAACTAATTTCAACCTGGGCAACACAAATCTGACGTCCATTTTGCTCTAAGTGCCACGAGAGATGACCTTGAAATTATGTCAATTTTGACACTTTTTAGGGCGTGGCACCCTTGCAAAATGACATTTTGATAAATGACACTTTACGTCACTTTTGTACTATTAGCCTGAAGGTATTTAGGCAGTTGAGGTAAATTTTAAAAATTAAAAATTTTCTGAAAAAAATCGAAAGGTATCACCCTTGAAATTTCTTGAAAATTCTAGTTTTAAATTTTTTAAGGTCAAACGGTGTATGGTACCAAAAAAATGTATAGAAGGTAAAAGTTGCATCTCATCGAGTTGCATTTTTGATAAAAATTTCACACCTTTAACCTGAAACGTTCCGGAGATATTAAGCAAAAACTGTAAAAAACGAGAGTCAACTTTGACGCCCTCTAGTGGCTAAACGGAGCAATTTAGCCGTATTCGCTCAACGCCACGTGATAGCCTTGTTCGTTAGCTTTCTTTTGTTATACAGTAGTTTTATACAGGGTATTTCAAATAAGCGAGTTATGGACGATTTTCTCGAAAAATGCGCAAAAATTTCGCTCAAATTGGGAATTTCTGCTGGTGAAAGTAAAGCTGCTAGAGAGCAAAAACAATTGAATATTGATACAAACATTTTACATCAAGTAGGCCTAGAATTTGACGTAGATTCCAAAAATCAAATAAAAAACTGGTCATCCCATTTGAAAAATTATAAGTTTGGTTTGTTGCTCAAATTTGGGACACCCTGTATACTGATGGATTATCTAGGAATAAAGTATATGCAAATATCTACAAGATTCATATGTAAAATGGTATTTTTATGTAAAATGAAAATTAAACAAGTTAGAAGGATGTTAAAAATTCATTGAATCACCCTGTAAACTACTCCATTGTATTGTCAATAACTCGGTTATTTTGACAATTATAGAGTGGTTCAATATACCAATTTGTAGCCCTTGAAATTGTCTTTTGATCACCCTGTATACCATACATAGTAGAAATGTAACGCTATCGAAAGGTTAAAGCTTTTATACCGGGAATGTGTTGCCCAGAAGGGATACATTTAGAAATAATATTTTTTTTTAAATTCATATTATTTTGAAAAATGTTGAGGTTAGGTATACAACATTTTTCGATCATCGAATAGTTGGGAAAAGTGGCAATCAAAAGATGCTTTTAGTTTTGGAATATCTCTTCAAATAAGGTTAGAAATAAATAAAAACAAAAAATCAAATAAAAAAAAGTACTCGGAAAATCAAAATTTTTAAAACTGCTTGAGCTTTTTAAATTGCGCAACTTTGCCCCAATTATTTCCGAAATCCCAATGGTGAGGGTCAAATTTGAATTACCCTGTATACAGTAATTCATAATATACTCCTTGAATAGCTCTTATAAAATTAAAAGGTAAATTCTATTAACTTGATACCTTGTTTGGAGTTTTCTTCAGTTATAAACAAATAAGTAAAATGTAAAAACTTACAAAACTGGGTTAAATCAATTGAGTCCTGCAATGAGGCCACTTTGGGATTCTCACACATCTTCCAAAATACTGTAAATATGAAGGTGACTACCACCAAACTGCAGAAAATTAAAAGCCAAGCCACTTGAAGAATATAGGTGATTCCCATAAACTAAAAACCAACTTGATTACAATGATGTAACAGTGTCGAGTAGTAACTTACAATTGCACAACTGAGCCTGCCAGTTACTCTAGAGCCCCAGCCTTTATAAACCTTGTGCCTGGTGGCACCAGTGGCCAGAAAACCTACTGTCAGAATCATGAGCCCCAATGCTCCCATGCAAGCTCCTATCAAGACAAAAGTCATCTTGACTGCTTCCACCCTGTAACACGTAATATTAAGGTTTGATGAACTGATTAGTGTAGGAAATTCCTACCAGAATAATTGCATATTAAATACTTCACTGAACATTAACACGGACAGCGTAGCCCCGCGGTACATGGTCCCGCAAAATATTATCACTCCCAAGGCACACATTATTGTAGCCACAAGAGTTGCGTATGGAATGCGGGTTAAACATTTTTCACAGCACCCTAAAATAAAACGGAAAGTTCTATCAAAATAATTTTTGCTATATTCATGGTTAATTAAAACAATGCCACAAAATCCAGAGCAGTTGACTCTCTAGTCCCTTTTAGTACAAATTACATGCAAAATTTCATATGCTGTCAAAAACTTGGTGAAGATAACCGTAAAACTCGATTTGCCAAGCTGAAAGCAGTTTTAAAGCCCTAAAAATAGTTCAGAGTTCTAAGAAAATGAAAAGCAAAGTAAAAAAACCTGAAAAGTTAGTCTTCAAGTCAATTTTCATGAACCTAATATCAATATCCTATTTTCAAGACTAAAATATTGAAATGTATTTTCAAATTATGAAAACTTACTTCAAATGCAAAATTTAACCTTTTGATGTCACTTTTCATTAGTTCAGAGTCACTTTTTGGTGTCCAAGTCAATTTTCAGAGTTGAAATGTGTGAATTTATTGTTAAAAATTATAGATAAAGCAGTTTTTCATGGCTACAAAATAATTTTCACTACTAAAGTCTTTCAATTTGTCTGGAAACTATGAAAACTGGCTACAAAGACATTTTTTAAGTTTCTTAAGTAAATTTTCACCGTTTTCAAGACAATTTTTAAGTTGGGTTGGGTTGGTTTTGGGTCTTTAAATGTGATAACTCAATTATTTCGTAAACAAAGTAGAATTTTGTAAGAGATACTTATTTTAGCAGAAAAATGAAAACCATTTTACACCACTGGACAGTTTCAACAAACGTCATCAAAATCACATAATAAGTATTAATTTTATATGTATTTGTTCTAAATTTGATTAAAATTGCTCCAGCAGTCTGACAGTTATGACAAGAAACTGATTTTTTAAACTGAACATTTATGGAATGTATTTTTCTTGGGAAGCATTTTTCGGGAAAATGACATAATATGTATGTTAACTTATTTTTTGATGGGCTAAAGAATGGTGAATTATTGACAATTAAAACTGGACCACCCTGTATAATCAGCCCTAAACATCCATCTTTGGATATAGGCCTTCTCTTCTTTCCTTCATGCCTGTCTAATGTTGGCGGTTTGTGTCAATTTTACTTCAGTGTGCTTCTTCAAGTTATGTGACCATCGCATTTGTGGTCTTCCCTTTTATGTTTGTTACTCCACAATCTTCACTGCAGAATATAAGTTTTTCAATGGTATATAAACTTTGATTGGTTGGTTCTTTACTATATGGCTTCTGCAGAGTTTAAACTTATCAGACACTCCTAGGGCCATTATGCAAGTGTCAGAGGCCTCCACAAGTGTCTTAAACCTTCCAAGAAGTGTTTTAAATGGTCATAAGCTTCTAGGACTGTTTTGAATGTGCCACAAGGACTTCTAAATGCTAATGAGAACTTTCTGAACAGTTCCAGAGCACTCTACAACTCTCTTAAACTATCCCAGAACTGTTTTATATGGCCAAGGGCCTCTAGAATCATTTTGAATCTGTCAAAGATCTCTAAGTGCCACTGACAACCTTCTAAAAAGTGCCAGACGCCTCTAAATCTTACAAGAATTGTTTTAAATTATCAGATGCCCTTAGAACCATTTTGCACATGCCAGAGGTCTCCAAATAACACTGCAAACCTTCTAGAAATTGCCGGAGACTTCTACAAGTAGCTTAAGCTTCCTAAGAATTGAATTAATTGTTAAAAGCTTGCAAATCCATTAAGAAAGTGCCCAGGGCCTCTAAATATTACTGACAATCTTCTAAAAAGTGCCAGAGTCCCTTAGAGTCATGTTGAATTTTCCCAGAGGCCTATATACAAGTGTTGTAAGGGCCATTTGCATGATTTAAAGACACCCTAGGCTAAGTTTTCATTTAACTGTGACATTTTGCACATGACCTATCACAGTCACAATGATGTTCTACTTATTTAATAATTCATTTAATTACTTAATTGTTGTTTAGCAGCTATTAACACATTGCTAAAAACTAAATAACCTACTTCCATTGTCTACCCACTTTTTAAATCAAAAAAATATTACATTACATATCCAGCTAGCACACTACTATTGTTAACCATTATAATAGTTGCCAATGAATAAATAATTTGCTTGAGTTCACATGGAAAATAAAGGAATATTTGAGAGGAAATAACATGGTAGAGTAAAATTTACCTCTCTCATCATCAATTGACTCCAAGTAGGTCTGTACAGATTGTAAGCTTTCCCTGCTTTGACTAAAGTCTTTAACCAGAGTAGAATTCATATAATTGAGGGGAACACTTTCTTCCCTATAATTATTGGCCATAGCGTCACAATTTACACGGATAAACAGTTACACACGGTTAACATTGTTGTACTGACTAATTAAACTAGCAAAACAAGTGTAACCTGAATCAAATCAGAAGATAATAAATTAAAGGACACTCAGATAAGCCACACCTTGCGATTAGATAAGACGTTGAGATAAATTAAAGTACGCTACTTACCCATTTTTGCGATATGTTTTCAGTCTTTATTGTTCGGTTAAACAATAGTTTAATCCATCAAAATTTGCTCATCTTTAAACTTTCACTTGAAAAACGGGAAAACAGAGAAAAGTCAACAACCAGCCGCTGTCAAATAAATTTAAACTCCACCAAAATGTCATACGTCAACGTCAACTATTGACAACTAACCGCGCTACTGTCTACTGTCATTCACTCGCATGTCATCAAGATCAAAAACGTCAACACTACAACAACAAAAAATAAATCATTACTTGAATTTTGTTTTTATTCAAATTGAAATGGTAAATAAAGTTTTTTCATGAATGTGTAAAAATCATGACTAAGGTCGTTGTGATTTTGTGTCTGATTTTCCATAACTTTGTCCAACTTGGGGCTGTGAACCATTGGATTGTCACTCAAACTGGAAAAGTCCAAGCGTTTGTAAGTTATATGTTTGCTGCAGTTTTGTTATTACATTTTACAAGCAAATATACCAAAATTCCGTTATCTCTTATCAAAGATATTTATAATTAAGTCCAAAAAGCTCCACTGTCACTCACTTTGTTGCTGTGTAGTTAACTTGCAATGTAGCAGAGTTTTTCTGGTATAAAAAAGCACTGTAATAAAGTGATTTGGTGATGGGTTCTTGGGTTTTATGTTTAAAGGCAGTTAGAACTCCTGAATGGGTTTTGCACATTGATTTTACTGTAACATGAAAAAATGTTGTGCAGAACTGCTGCACACAGTTGCTAAAGGTCTGAAAATATGCTTGCTTTGCTAAATCTTAATTAAGTAGAGAGTTGAAGAATGGCAATTCTCTTTGTGAAACACCACACTAGACCTAAGGTTGAACCTAGTGGAGAGCAACAACAACTGTCCACTCCAAAGCAAAGACCTTATTAGCCAAAAGGTAATATTGCCAGATTTTACTAAAGAAAACAAAACTTTGCAACCTATCCTACCTACTTTGTACCATCATTGTTTTATGGAGTGGTATTTGACAGTTACCATCATTGGGACAAATTTAAATATGTTCAAAATTGACCTATTAAAATGTAACATATCAAGCTATAAAGTACATTTTTGACATAGTATAACACTAATTTATACACTTTTCAAGTGATTGTTTTAGTTTAATAGCTCTGTTTGTAATAGATTAACTGAAACATACATTTGTATGCCAGAATTGTCTTCATAGACCTATAAACAAGCATTAAAGATAATAATATAATATGTAATAATGTTTTATAGTTTGATAGCCTCATGGAGTGGTATTTGACAGTTTCTAAGTTTATGACAAAATGAAATATAATTAAAATAACCAAATACCTACACATTAGGACTGTCCAATTTCTTTGTTTAACCATGTATATAGACAAATATTTGTGTTGCTTTAATGAGTAAATTTTGCCATTTGTGTAGTTTCGGATCCTTTTGGGTCTGGTCTAAACCTGGAAACTGGCAAATCTTTAAAACAATGGTCACTGCCTATTTATTATAATATAATTCTAATGGACGTTAGCAAATTTTACGAGTAAACACAAAGTTTATTTTGGAATTTTTCTTATGTTTTGTTTTTGAAATTTCAACTGTTTTCAAGAATTAGGGCCCTGGTACAACACTGTCCTGTATGAAAAGTAAATTTCAAGTCTAGACAATCATAAACAGAGATGGAGCCAGGGAATTACAAGGAAAATATTTTCTTACAAAAAAAGGCAATAGAAATGAACCAATGTAACAGAACCATAATAATTACCTATTACATACTAATATGTATTTATTATTATTTACTAGTAATATTATACATTGTATTTCTTTATTGAAATAATACTGAAACTGTAAATGACAGCCTGAGACGTTCCAGAATGACGTTTGAGACACTGTTTTGATTTTTTTAATAAATAATAAGAAAAGAGGCTATTTTCATTATGTGTGCAAAATCTGTCTACCCCAAAACCTGAAATTGTTGGGTTAACTTAGGTTAACTTTAGTCAGTTTGGATTTATTGCCCTAAAAGGTTATTTAAGGCAGAAATTCCCCCAAAACTGTTGTAAAAAACGAAACGAGTCCGTAACTCGGTTATTTGAAAAAATATCAAAAAAGTGTAATAAAGGAAGAGTTATAGGGAAATTATATTTTCTACAAGACTGCATCAGGGTACTTTTGCCCTAAAAGGTCATTTAAGAAAGATATTCCCTCAAAACTGTTTTAAAAAATTTAAGGAGTTCATATAACTCTGTGGACATGACAGTTATATTCTTGAATTCTGTTAATGTTGATTATAACAATGTTTTTAATGCATGTATAATACTAATTACTAATAGCGGAATGCACCAACGTATTTAAGCTAAGTTGTACTTTGATTCTGGCAGTTTTGAGGTCCAAAGATAAGGGTGTGCTTAAATATTTTAGTGTCAATTGGTCATAAATGTTATTTTCAGTAATAGTGATTTTAGTTTTACAAAATTCAGTTCAGTCAGTTTACCAAATAAAATAAAAAAATTAATTTTTTCAAAAGTTCTGCACAAAACTTTCTTTTAGGGGATGATCATATCCATTCTTAAGTATTACCACATTTATAATTAAATTGCAATAAGAAGTTGCAGCATTAACTATCTTAGACTTATTCTTATATCTCTAGCTGGATTCTCCGTTTGACTTGCGAAAACCAGACGACTTGCTCGCTCTGTTGGATCAGGAGAGCCGCAAAAACGACATCAACGACCTTTATGACGAGCTTCTTTCCCGCAAGAACGCAATAGAGAAGAAGTGGGTGGACATTGAGAAAAACTCAAACATTGGCTCCAAAGTCACCTCCGAAGATGTGGACTGTTTGGCCGCTGATAAGTTATATTCAGACCTGGATTTATATAACAACATTGCCATTAACGGCACTGAGAGAGGGATTGTTATATCAATACCCAAAAAGATGGACAAAGTTAAGGGTAATAATGAGCTGAAAACGCCTTTGTGTATGCAATTAACACCGGCCAGATGGTCGGAATCTTTGGTAAATAAAACCAACTTGGTGCTGAAACCTGAGGAAGCTTTGCGGAAGACTTTTATGCCAATGAAGTCACTCGATCAGTTTGGATATTATATTGTCAAGTCTTTAAAGGAAAATTCCACTTCTTGGGTGCATTACAATTTGGCTTCGTTTTACTGGAGGATCAAAGGAGAAGGTGATAAAGCTATAGATTGTTTGAAGCTAGCTATTCAGTTTGTAACTGGGTAAGTTTATTGGTGTTTTTGTTAAAAGCGCATTTAAATGAACTTGTTTTTGTTAGAAGTTTTCAAGACATACCCTTGCATAATCTAGCGGGAATTTTACACCAATCGCGGCACTCTAAAGAAGCCATACAAATATTAAACAGTGCAATCCAGTTTGCACCTAAAGAACCTAAACACTATTTCGCAATGGGTAACATATACGCCGCAATGCGTGAATTTAACAAATCCATAGCGGCTTACGAAAAATATTTGGAACTGGATCCTAGTAATAAAGACGCGGCCGGTAACAGACACGCCGTTTTGTGTTACTACAAATTAGAAACCGCTCTAACTAAATTCCAGAAGTAAGTAGGATGAATGTGATTGGCTCAAAGTAAACGAATTGAAATATAGCGATCTTCAAAACATTCTCTCAGAACTGCACGATTACCATAGTGTGCAACAGCAGTGGCTTCGTTTGCAGGAAAGGCTTATGTGGGAGACTGCGTCTTTTGATTATGAATACGAGGCAGTTGGTCCGGAAATTTTGAATTCGCCAAAAAAGGTTAGTATATTTAGAAATGGTCCGAGGTAATTGTTTCCACGAAGAACTGACGGGAAAACGCTAAATTATTTCTTTTATAAACGTTCTTAGAATTTGGAATATTTCTGAGAGCTGTATTATTATAATGATTTATGGTGATATTACAGTTATTAAGGACAAATCTTTAAAATTAATGAAAACTTTAAAATTGTATAAACAATGCGATTATCTCCATCTAATATACTTTGATAAAGCAATAATTGGAAACGAAATCAATATTTTCTTCTTTCTCAATCAATCAATTCTTTCTCTTTTTTTAATTTTTGGCCGATCTTAAAACTGTGCGTTTTTTTGCAGCTTTATAATATACATACCTATATATTCAATAGCTAACAACAATTGTGCGTAAAAAGGGTCATTACGTAACGGAAAACTATGCGTAATTTGCTATTTACATTGAGGTCGTAGGTAAACACAAAAAAACACAAGTAGGTAAACACAAGAAACGTCTATTTGGCATTTTATACTTTCACGTTATGAGTGAGTGGGTTTTGACAGTTACGACAGCTGTCACGTGACACAAGCATTAAAGTATTAAAGTATTTCTTAACGTCCCAATTGTCAAATTTGGCTCCATGGAGCTGTAAACACATCTTATAGTGAAATTCTTCAAAGAAACACATCTACTTGTCATTTTATACGTTAAAGTCGCTGGTGAGTGAGTTTTGACAGTTATGACATCTGTCACGTGACGCAAGCAAAGTAGTAAAGTGCTCCTTAACGTCCCAATTGTCAAATTTGTCTCCATGGAGCTGTAAATACAACTTACAGTGTAATTTCTCAAGGAAACACATCTACTTGTTATTTTATACTTTCAAGTCGCTGGTGATTGAGTTTTGACAGTTATGACAGCTGTCACGTGACGCAAGCAAACTAGTAAAGTGCTCTTTAACGTCCAAACTGTCAAATTTGTTTCCATAGAGCTGTAAACACAACTTACAGTGCCATTCCTCAAAAAAACACATTTACTTGTCATTTTATACTTTAAAGTCACTGGTGAGTGAGTTTTGATAGTTATGACAGCTGTCACGTGACGCAAGCAAACTAGTAAAGTGCTCTTTAACGTTCAAACTGTCAAATTTTTTTCCATGGAGCTGTTTATAATTCAAGCTTATTAGTTTTTACCTGTCAGAGACTTTTCAAAGCATGTAATTGGCCTTCTAAGGTCACGCGACTGTTTGGTTTACATTTCTATCATTCATTCATTCTTCTTTCTATTTCTTTTCTTGCAATTGGTCTACAGAGGTCACTGAAGAAAGGCTTTTGAGGCTTACAATCGGTCACGTGATTGTTGTTTATATTTTGGGGTTTTTCATGGTTTTTAGCTGAAATTTAAGCTAAAAAGCGTTTATCAAGCTTGCAAATTGACTTTCTAAGGTTACGTGACTGTTTTGTTTACATATCTAGCTTAATTTTTCCCTGCCAGAGGCTTTCGAAGCTTGCAATTGGTCTTGTGTTTGTAGTTCATGTTCTGAATGGCATTTTCATGGTTTTCAGATGAAATTTGGGTTGAAAAGCGTTTTGCAAGTTTGTTTGTTGTATTCGTAATTTTGATTTGATTTGAAGTGAATAATGTTCTGTTTTATCTTTAAAATCCGTTTTCCAAGTGGGTAATTATATTAGTTTCATTGCATTGTATGCATTTTAATATGTTTTATGTGTGATACTCTCATAAAAAAGAATATTACGTCACAGTCATGGTAATGTGGTCACTGCCAGTTCTCCTGGAATATATTTATATATTTGGCGGATATTTCAATTAACTGACTGTAAAACAGATTTTCTAATTATTTCGCAGGTACAGAGATGTATTAAGAGGAGTACGGGAGGTAAGCCTGTCATCTCGTGCGACTTTTACGAAAAAGCCCCCGAAGTGGACAAGTTAAATTTGCAAAGCTTGTTTCAAATTGTGGAAAATGAGAAGCAAAAACTTGTGGTGTCGCATCCTTTTCACCTAGAAAAAGACTTTTTATATCTCGATCAAACTGGTTTCAAAGATGAATTGTCTAAAATGGGTTATCCTAAGTTTCCAACCAGCATGCCCACTAAGAGTATGTGCACTGGATTTCTTTTTGGTTTTATTTTATAAAAATAATGTCCCGAAGGTAATCAGTACTTTGACGTTACTGGATGGCCAACAAAAGAAGATTGTACAGAGTGGAATTTAGCCTTAGAGGAGAAAGAAAACCTGCGTTTGCCAGTATTTCTTCCACCTGACAACAAAGGTTACATGTAAGCAATTCCTTATGGTATTCACTTGTGGGTAATAAAAAAACAAATTTAAGGTTGAAAAAAGCGCTTACTGACGATTTAGGTCTACCCCAAGGAACCCAACATAACTTACCTTGGTATCCTCCACTGTGCGAAGGAGAAAACATTAATGGCGAAAAGTTTGTTGCCGTAACGGAAAAGCACTTGCTTGATATGGAAGTAGAAGTTCCGGACTATTTGAGAAAACAGTTTTTAAATTATGTTAATGATGGAAACTCGGAAGAACATGAAATCGGCCAACGAATAATCAGTGCAATGGACAAGGTGAGTCAAACTTAGAGACATTTGTATCAAATTTAGTGTACACCCAATTACGAAATTAGGAAGAAATTAAGTTGAGAAGATTTGCTGGTTTGTCATTTGGCAGAATTTCTTTTAAGCTCCTGTATACGGGGTAATTTATAAATTTTCATTTCCTTGAAGAATACAGGGTGTGTCCCACGACAAAATACATCGATCGATATAAGATCCAACTAAATTGAATGTCACAACACTTCCGGTTTTACCGGAAGTAGGTACCAACTTGCTTATTTTAAATGGAACACCCTGATGTATTATATTTTTGAGTACTCCCTAATTTCAAATATTTTTCCAGTATCATAACCTAGAATTATCTGCAACGGTTTTCGAGATATTGACGTTTGAAAAATGACATTTTTAGATTTTGAAGTGTTGTGACTTTTCTGTAGTTCGTTCCACCCCAACGAAATTGTAGCCGCGCTCTATTGAGAGTTTCAGGACGTTTTTCACCTTAATCTAATTTTTGACAGTTGAATGATGACGTATGATGTGTCTAGTGTCAGCTGTCAAAAATTACTTACGTTACTTTAGAGAATCACACACCCATTATCACCACCGTTATTTCGGCGATGAGCGGGATGCCATACTGCCAACAATTTGACATTTGTTACTACAACCGTATTTATGGGGATCACGTGACTATTTCCAACTTTTAGGTGTTGGGCACGTGTTTCACTCTGTAATTTTCTTAATTGATAAAGCAAAATTACTGGATATACAGGGTGAGTTATACTTTACCATTCCTGAAAAATGGCGATTCCTAAATGAAAATTTGTAATTTTGGGGAATGTCTGAAAATTGGTTTAGTTGTAAAAGTGACATTAACGTGTTTCACCCTGTATCTCCTTTTCTTTAAGAAGTAGAATTCTGAAAAAAATACGGAATATACAGGGTGAGTCACTTCTGGAAAAATTGCTGTTCTAAATGAAAATTTCTAATTTTGGGGAATGTTTGAAAATTGGTTTTAACGGTCAAAGTGACGCTAAAGCGTTTCACCCTGTATCTTCCTTAATTGGAAAAGTAAAATTTTGAAAAAATTACAGAATATACAGGGTGAGTTACTTTACCATTCCTGAAAAATGGCGGATCTAAATAAAAATTTGTTTAGTTGTAAAAGTGACATGAACGTGTTTCACCCTGTATCTCCTTTAATTCAAGGACTAAAGTTCTAAAAAAATTACAGTATATGCAAGAGTGAGTCACTTAACTATTCCAGAAAAAATGCCAAATTCTCAATCGGTGATTTTGAGAAATTTTTGAAATTTGGTTCAGCTGTACAGGGTGCTGCATTTTCGATGGTTTTACGGGGTACAGAGAAAACGGTAATAGATAGAAAAAAGTAGCATACGTGTTCTGATCTCTTTTTCTGAGCTGAGATGACTGGCGAAAAGTGGGCGGCGCAAACTTCTTTTGTTTCAAAGATACGTGGGGCTTTTGAAAATTGGCTATTTTGGAACCTCCTCTGTATTTCATTTGCTATTAAAGTTATTAAAAAAGGAAAAACGGTTTCCGCTAGAAGTTTTGACGTAGAATCCAATGGCGTAGTCAGTTTTTTTCTATTCCGTTTAGTTTCTGACATATGACATTAAGTTACATTTTTTAAATGGAACATTCTATATATTTTTACGTCATTTAATTCTGTTGATTTTTACCTTTTCAACGGTGTATTACAACATTTAAGTTTGTAGAGGTTAATCCTGTTATTTTAAAAAAAGACCTTTGCTAAGCTAAAAGGCCAATATCTAAAATACCAAACGAATTCGGAAATAAAAAAAACTAACACATCAGAAAATTAAATATTTTTAATAAATCTTATTAAAAATCTAAGTTACAAACAGTTCTACCGTCACTTTAATAAGAAAAGTGGCCATTTCTATTTTCTACTATTTTTAAGGTAAAAGTTGAAAAAACTGTTTATAAACGACATGTAACATATTAATAAGAACATAGCCAAATTTTACTTCGACTGTGGATATTGGTATACATATTATTTAGCACTTTTTTGTTAAGGAAACGCTTTTTTTCTAATTACCAAAATTAATGTTTACAAACTTATATGTTTTAATACACCGTTGAAAAAGTAAAAATCAACAGAATTAAATGAACTAAAAATATATAGGGTGTTCCATTTAAAAAAATATAACTTACTGTCATATGTCAGAAACTAAACGTAATAGAAAAAAACTGATGACGCCATTGAATTCTACGTCAAAACTTCTACCGGAAACCGTTTTTCCTTTTTTGATAACTTTAATAGCAAATGAAATACAGAGGAGGTTCAGGACACTAACGTGTATCACAATAGATCTCTAAAAATTATGTTAATAATTAACTTTACCTCATTTAGATTAGGTTAGGTTAAACCGGAAGTTACAGAAAGATGAAATGAAAATAATTTTAAAATATACCACCCATCGAATTTCTCTTAATTCCAAATTTTTGTATTGAATCAAATTAATATTTGATTCTAATAAACTTTTAATGAACGGTTTGGGTGGTTAACGTTTTTCACACGAAATGGTTAAAATTCCATTGAAATTATATTTTGTAGTAGCTTTATGTTATTTATTTATTAACATTGTTAAATATAACGTAGTAAATTAGTTAAAAACAAGTAATTTTACCGTAGAAAACCGCTCCAAAATGGGTTCTAGCCACATTAGCCAGTTTATATTGGAGGGTTCGTGGCAATACACGCAAAGCATTGGACTGTTTGGACATGGCTTTCCAAAACACTCCAAAAGACCACACTGATGTTGTTTTGGTGTCTTTAGGTTCAACCATGTACTTGTTAGGACTTAAAGTATTTTTAAAGTTACTCTGCTTGTCCTTCAATATTAATGAATCACAATTTTAGGAACAGTCCCTAAAGTTTGCCACCCTCGCTTTCAAAATCAATTACATCGAACCTGCGACAAATTTCCTGTTGGGATTACTACATTACGAAAACAATAACCCTTTGCTAGCCATGTATTACATGAAAAACGCTTTGCGGGTAGATCCGTATTATTACGGCGGTTTAACAGAGAAACTTTTGAAAACATGGGCTTGTAGAGTAAAATTAGGGATTGGTTAGTAAGCAAAACGCATTGAAATCAAGCTGTTTTTAATTAACTTTCATTTTTAAAGGTGCGAAAGTGTTAAAGACAGTTCAAGACGAAAAACAACCGCATTGTTTCCATTCCGAGTCAAATAATAACTTTTGCCAGGATGGAAACTATCGAGGTGAAACTATTCAGTGTTTCAAGTCTGAAAATCGAGTCGGGGAGGGGATGCAACATTCCCAAACTGAGAATTGCAAAGATAAAGCTTTGAAAAGTTTAGGTTAGTTTTTTTCGGTGATTTCTTGCAGTTTGGTTTTTCTCATTGTAACAAAAATGAAGGTCAACAAATTATGGCGTCTTTACTGGCTGCTGAAAGTCGGGATGAGGATGGATCTAACCCGGAAATTGATCTCAAAGACTCTAAAAGTGGGTCTTATTACCCCCACGTTCATCACCATGTGCACATGGGATTATCTTTGGGAGCTGAGCATTTCTTGAACGAGTACAACAAGGTTGGCGATTTTTACGGTACGTTTTTTGTTTTTATTTTGCGTATTTGATATGTTTAACGGTATAGAAATGAAGAGTGAAAAGGGACAGAATCCGCTTTTCAGAAAAAGCGCCATTTTAAGTTCTTTACCTAAATTTTACTGTTTTGTAGCTTGTAGTTGTTTGGAAGGAATAGTAGTTTTAATTTTTCCATTTGTGGTGTTTTGGAACGATAAGTATGAGTTTTTTGCTCATAATTTACTAGGGAATGGTAAAGATTTTTTAAAGTTAATAATTTATGACAAAATAAACTTCTCGTCAAAAAGAATAGCAAATTTTAGCTTATTTTTCAACTCTTTTTTTCTTCAAATTGATTGACTCTATTTTAAGAATTTGTTTGACAATTAAAAGGTATTTTTTTCTCTTTCTGATGACCTAAATAATCTTGTTGAAAGACGTTTCCAGTTTAGTGATAAAGGGCCGTTTACAAATTTTATTTCAATATTTCAAAAATGGAGTTATTTTTACTTTTTTTGCTTTTAATTTAATCATTTCTTTAAAGCTTTTGTGGAAAAAGAAGTTGATATGATAAAACTATTCAATTTAAGTGTGTTATACAGGGTGACCCAAAAAAAACTCATCAAATTTCAAAAAGGTGTTAATTTTAATATCTCTTTATTCAAATTCAATAATTTCTTAAAGTTTTTTAAAAATTACACTTAAAACTACTTAATTTAATTGAAAAGAAGTAGTCCATATTCCCACAGTGGAATAGTGAGTGTAAGTGAAAGTAAATATAAACCAAATTGCAATTTTATATTTTTTTACACTATTAGCTTTGATTCTTAATAACTCCTTTATTTGCCAATCTACACATAGAGGGCAGTGTAGACAAAAAGTAGCCAAGACTCTAAGGTTTCCAAAAATATGCCTACATGCGATCAGGGCCTATACAGTTTGCCCGCCAGAGGGCGTCAAAGTTGAAAATAGTAGTTGAGTTACCCTGTATGCAATTTCAGTGGAAATTTTACCGTTCAAAATGCAGATTCGCTTTGTTTGAGGGATTTTGAGTCGTTTTTGTTTTCACACAAGTTAAACATTTGTTTTGAGCAAAAAAAATTATCAAAATTTAAAAAAAGATTGTTGTTTTTTCCTATTCTGGATGGGGGAAAAAAACCTTGATCACCTTGAGGTAGTCTAATTGGTTTTTAATTTTAGAAGGGAGAAAAGGGTTTTCTCCCTTCTAAAATCAAAACCCGGTTTAGTAATCAGATGTCAAAAGAGTCAGACATCAAACGGGGTGCCGGACGGACGTCACATTACACTTTTTAAAACATTTTTTGGTCACAAATTTAGAAAGTTTGTTAAAAAATTAAGAAAGCTTCCCTAATGGCGTCGTAGTCAGTGGGGCAGGAAAATACCTTTTTCTAATTGTGGCATATAAAGTGACACTTTTCAAAACTGATTAGAGTGACAAAACGTTTTACTTTTTGTCGTGGTTCTGACACGTATAACCAAAATAATAGTTATTTATACAACAAGTGACTTAAACCATTTTTTATTCACGAAAAGAACAATTAGGCTCACGAGCATAGCGAGCTATAGCGAATAATTGACTAATAATAGAACGAAATTTAATAAAACAATAAATCAGACAATTTGGTAAAAAAAATTACCTAAAAACGGGACTACATTTACTGTTATTATGACTAAAAATATGGGTAGGTCCTTAGACTGTTTTAGCTAATTGACAAAAGATAAAATGTCTCTTATACAAACAAAAAATATTGTATAAAACACGTGATTTAAATCTTTCTATTCACTTGTCATATTCCAGTTTCTCTGGATATTAACGCTAATCCAGAAAACGACCAAAGACTCCACATCTACGACAAGTACGGCACATACGCGTTGTCTACTTCGGTGTGTCAGAGTGGTAACTTATTAGGTTCGTTGAAGTATTCGCAAATGTGGGATTTTGTAATAGACAATATGTTTGAGTAAGTTTTTTATTTTACGCCATTACCGTACCGTTTTTGAGTGCATTTGTGGTAATTTCAGTATAAGTCCTTACATGTTGACAACGGCTAAAAGCGCGAAAGATAATCAAAAACCGTACTGTATGCAAGTGCTAAATCCGCACATGCCGTACGGCTTGAACGAGTTGACCCTCAAAATTTTGGCTCTAAAACTTCCGAACGTTCCCGAAAAGGACCTGGCAGAGATGTTACAGTTGATATGCGGATCTTCTAAGTCCAGTATGAGGGAGTTGGGACCCAAAATTTCAAAAGCGCTTTCTGCGGTAAGTTTGCAGCTGAATTATTTTAATTGTTTGACAAAAACTCAACAACAATAAATGTTTTTTTTATTTTTTAAACAAAAAAATATTACCCAGCATATTTCTAAAACTGAGTAAACTGTTAACCACTATAATTGGTAATAACACCTAACAGTACCCCCTAATTTTCTAAATTACCACAACTGGAGATTCTAAAAAAGCTTTTTTGGTTTCAATTTTTTTTTATTTCGAAAATCACTCTTAATTTTGTCAAACTTACCGTCCTACGCCCATTTTCCAAATGTACGATGCAGATGATGATCAAGTGGCTTCAGCCCTTGCACGAGCTGTAGCTTGTAAAGCTAGCAACCCAAAATCGTTTCGCAAAATCTTCTATAAAGCGGTTGGAGACAGCCCCAGTTGCTATGCACACGAAATTGACTTATTCGACGTCTCTGCAGATGCATATTATCACTCAGAATGTGTGTTGCTCAAGGCCTTAGAGCCTCAATAGCATTTAGAGGTTTATGTATCATTCAAAATGGTCCTAGAGGCCCCTGGCAATTTAAAACAGTTCCGGGAATGTTTAAGACAGTTGTACAGGGCTTTGTACTTTTTCAGACAGTCTCCAGTAGCATTTAGAGGTCTTTGTCATATGAAAATCAGTCCTCAAGGCCTTTGACACTTTAAAACAAGTCTGGGAAGGTTTAAGAACCTTGTAGAGGGCTCTGACGGTTTTTAAAAGGTTCTCAACGGCATTTAGAGGTTTATGGAACTTTCAAATTGGTCCTGAAGGCCTCTGGCAATTTAAAACAGTTCTGGGTCTGTTGTACAGGGCTTTGTACTTTTTCAGAAAGTTTCCAGTAGAATTTAGAGGTCTTTGACATATTAAAATCAGTCCTCAAGGCCTTTGACACTTTAAAACAAGTCTGGGAAGGTTTAACACACTTGTAGAGGCCTCTGGCGCTTTTTAGAAGGTTCTCAATAGCATTTAGAGGTTTATGGAACTTTCAAATTGCTCCTAAAGGCCTCTGGCATTTTAAAACAGTTCTGGAACTGTTGCACAGGACTTTGTATTTTTTTAGAAAGTTTGCATTAGCATTTTGAGGTCTTTGACATATGAAAATCAGTCCTCAAAGCCTTTGACACTTTAAAACAAGTCTAGGAAGGTTTAAGACACTTGTAGAGGCCTCTGGCGCTTTTTACAAGGTTCTCAATAGCATTTAGAGGTTTATGGAACCTTCAAATTGGTTCTGAAGGCCTCTGGCAATTTAAAACAGTTCTGGGACTATTGTACAGGACTTTGTACTTTTTCAGAAAGTTTCCAGTAGCATTTTGAGGTCTTTGACATATGAAAATTAATCCTCAAGGTCTTTGACACTTTAAAACAAGTCTAGGAAGGTTTAAGACACTTGTAGAGGACTCTGACGGTTTTTAGAATATTCTCAATAGCATTTAGAGGTTTATGGAACTTTCAAATTGGTCCTGAAGGCCTCTGGCAATTTAAAACAATTCTGAGAAACTTTAAGACAATTGTAGAGGGCTCTGGATTTTTTCAGAAAGTTGTCAGTAGCATTTAGAGGTCTTTGACATATTAAAATCAGTCTTCAAAGCCTTTGACACTTTAAATCAAGTCTAGGAAGGTTTAAGACACTTGTAGAGGCCTCTGGCCCTTTTTCGAAGGTTCTAAATAGCATTTAGAGGGTTATGGAACTTTCAAATTGGTTCTGTAGGCCTCTGGCATTTTAAAACAGTTCTGGGACTGTTGCGCAGTACTTTGTACTTTTTCAGAAAGTTTCCAGTAGAATTTAGAGGTCTTTGACATATGAAAATCAGTCCTCAAGGCCTTTGACACTTTAAAACAAGTCTGGGAAGGTTTAACACACTTGTAGAGGCCTCTGGCGCTTTTTAGAAGGTTCTCAATAGCATTTAGAGGTTTATGGAACTTTCAAATTGCTCCTTAAGGCCTCTGGCATTTTAAAACAGTTCTGGAACTGTTGCACAGGACTTTGTATTTTTTTTAGAAAGTTTGCAGTAGCATTTTGAGGTCTTTGACATATGAAAATCAGTCCTCAAAGCCTTTGACACTTTAAAACAAGTCTAGGAAGGTTTCAGACACTTGTAGAGGCCTCTGGCGCTTTTTACAAGGTTCTCAATAGCATTTAGAGGTTTATGGAACTTTCAAATTGGTTCTGAAGGCCTCTGGCAATTTAAAACAGTTCTGGGACTATTGTACAGGACTTTATACTTTTTCAGAAAGTTTCCAGTAGAATTTAGAGGTCTTTGACATATGAAAATCAGTCCTCAAAGCCTTTGACACTTTAAAACAAGTCTAGGAAGGTTTAAGACACTTGTAGAGGCCTCTGGCGCTTTTTACAAGGTTCTCAATAGCATTTAGAGGTTTATGGAACTTTCAAATTGGTTCTGAAGGCCTCTGGCAATTTAAAACAGTTCTGGGACTATTGTACAGGACTTTGTACTTTTTCAGAAAGTTTCCAGTAGCATTTTGAGGTCTTTGACATATGAAAATTAATCCTCAAGGTCTTTGACACTTTAAAACAAGTCTAGGAAGGTTTAAGACACTTGTAGAGGGCTCTGACGGTTTTTAGAATATTCTCAATAGCATTTAGAGGTTTATGGAACTTTCAAATTGGTCCTGAAGACCTCTGGCAATTTAAAACAGTTCTGGGAAAGTTTAAGACAGTTTTAAAGGGCTTTGTAACTTTTCAGAAAGTTTCCGGTAACATTTAGAGCTTAATAGCATTTAGAGGTCTGTGGATCATTCAAAATGGTCCTAGAGGACTCTCAATGTAAAACTTTGGAGGTTACATCCAAGAAGAGGGGAATGACGTAGTAATGTGTGTTTCGTCCCAGGAGCTGCCTTTGGACTCGTCAGTAAGGCTTGGCAGCCCCTTGCTTTATACACACGTCAGTATGCGACGTGGAACTTATATAAGTACTTATCTACTGTGTTGGAATGACGGCGTGATATTGGAGAATTAGAACTGTATTGCTGGATGCATATTTGTGAGAGACAGTATTTGCAAGGCATGTCGCCCACAAAACAGTTTTGTGAAATTTTAAGACAGTTGTAGAGGGCTCTGGGGCTTTTTACAGAAAGTTCTCAGTAGTCTTTAGAGGTCTTTGGAGCATTCAAAACGGTCCTAGAGGTCTCTGACAATTTAAAGCATCTCCGGGAAGACTTAAGACTTGTAGTTTCTGGTAATTTAGATCAATTCTTTAATTTTAAACTCTGCAGAAACCATAGTATATGACATACCAATCAAAGTTTATATACTGTTGGATTAGATTTCGGAATGCTTAAAGCATCTGAAACCCGTTTAGCGGTAAAAATGTTTTTGTACTCACTTTTTACTTACTACTACCTGAACGGCATTTTTGCACATAACTGCTTTACAAAACTGATAAAATAATCTGACATTTCTGTTCAAAAGCTTCTTTCTCATGATTGAAATTCAAAATTTTTGTCGAAAATAACTTTCGAATCAAAAAACAAAACAATTTCTTCTGCTCCCAAGTTATTTTCAGTATTCTTTTCGTTATTTAGGACGAAACCAACTGGCAACTGTTAATGGCCTCAGCAATATACTGGATAGTATACGGTAACACTGAACAGGCTGTGGTTTGCATTAGGGGTGCCGTTACCAAGGTTCCCCTCGCTCAATTGGACATTCCGCTGATTTTTCTCAGTCACTTGCTGGGAAAGTAAGTTAAAAACTAACCGAACAAGTCAGTAAGTAAATCACCTTTTGTTGCAGTGTTGGTTTGTTAGATGAAGGACTGAAAATTGCTCATTTTGCTTTAAGTCAAAACCCCAAAAGTATTTGGAATCACTTTAGACTTGCCGAGATGTACATTAAAATGGTTGTTTGTTTTGTTACTTATTTTTTTATTTAAATTATTCTACTTTTTTTGCAGAATAAATTTGAGGATACCGTGCCATATTTAAGGGCTTGTCTGCTTTTAAATGATAAATTTGACGTGGCAAGGTTACGGTTGAAAGCCGTACTGTGTAAACTGCTTTTCGAAGACGGTTACAGTCATGGCGGTATCACCGCTAAAATTGTTGATTAATTAAAGATTTGAATGGTTACAGATCAATAAAATGAATCTCACGAATTTAACTTGTTTATTACGTGTTGTGACTAGAATATTGTATCTTCCGTGACAGACAGGTGTACCTTATTGAATATTTAATTGTGACAGTGCATTTTTTTCACCGAAATTTATTGGTGTATTTTAATAAACGTGTCTATTTTTCCTAAATGTGATAAAATATATGTCTACTACAGTGTTTTTTCTGATTTATTATAAAAAAAACCTTTTTGATTAATTTCTAGAAGGGAAAACTGTTGTAACATCTCTAACTGCAATTTAACATCTTTAAGAAAGCCAAATAGGTTTTCAGTCTCAAAGAATTTTTTTTTCAAGAAAATAAAGAAAATTTATTTATTTAAATTATGGAAAAGGTACATTTTTGTAGGGATGTCAAGTGTTTACCATTATAGTTAGTGTTAGTAGGATTGTATGTAGTTATTAAGAAAATTAACAGTATTACTTGATGAACTTCAAAGGAGGTGAAAAAGGTGGTACGTGGAGGTAGAAGGTGGGAAAAAAGGTTTTTTTGTTTTGGTTGTTGATTGTCAAGAGAGACTTTTAATGAGAGCTGGAAAGTCAGTTTTCTAAAAAATTCGAGCAAAAATCAGACTATTGAAGATCCGGGACACTTAGAAAGCTTTTTCCTTCCGGAACGGAAGTTACTGAGTGTAATACCGAGTGCTACCAGCAATTGTACCATCTAGGACCTATTCCAGAAGTGGTTAAATCGATAACCGAGGAGGCCTCCCGGCTGTTACCGAGATTCAGCCTTTGCAGTTGAAAATCCACCTCAACGGAAAAGAAGAAGATTGGTCAACTGGCGGTTTATTTTGGACAATTTGGACTCTTTGACGAAGATTATTAGTTGTAAGTAGTTTGTATTAAAGGGCATTTGTAGTTTCAATGATATATTTAGAAGCTGGATTTTTAGGTAGAAAGTAAGTTAGATAGGTTTAGTTATTTACCTTAAAAATAACTTGGCATCCCTATAATAGAATTTTTATTCAAGCTTATTTATTTAAATTTTCTTTATTTACTAGAATATTAGAATGAATGGTCAGGGTAAATCTGATGCCAGTTATGACGATATTATCATGCAACTAGGAGGTGAGGGAGATTATTTCAGTAAATCTCATCTTCAGGATGATAATAATCATGACAATCTCTTCAATTATCGTTAAATGTTTCTGAGTAGTATTTTGACAATATCTGAGATTAAAATACCTGGTGGTTCAACATACAGGGTGTCCAGTAAGCACATGATCAAAAGGGTACTGTAACATTGACATTCTTTAGATCAAAAGGTGATGTTCAGAGTGAAGGTATTGATGGTCAAAGTTCTTGAAAAAAATCTATTTTCGGATTTGAATGAAACTTGCTGTGGACTTGTGTAAGTAAGGCTCATGGTTTGACGAAACACGTCCATTTACCTTTGGCAAGAGCTAAGTACTTCAGTGGCTGGGTTCAAAAATTATCAGAACTTTTTAGTTCGTCGTTAAAATGATTTTTTTTATTATTTAATCTGTATTAGTCCGTTCTCAAGGCTTTACTACTCTTGGTAAAATCTTCTAGCATTCATAGTTCTTCCGCATTACAACTACAAATTAACTATCAAAGTTTTGACGTTGGTGACAGTTTAAGAAAAATTGTTTCAAACAAAGCTAATGGCGTCCAGATCACCGGACATTTGCAAGGATTGAAAGCAGTTTACTGGAGACAGGACAATTTGGTGTTAAGCTGTGTGGGTTGTCCTCATGTTCGTAATGCTGCTGTTGAAGAAGACATTTTAAGCAAGGTCGCTGAAGACCCAAAATATCATCAGTCGCCGTTTAGCACTTGGATTTGGCGTACCAAAAAGTACAGTTAATTGCATCACAAGACAGCCTCCTTCATCCATATCCTGCAACGCCTGTTCAGGACCTTCTACCACCCGATTTTGACTTGATATTGAAGATGCACGTGACCCAAATTTTACCAGCAAAATTTTATTCAATGATGAAGAAAACCCTCATGTGTTGCCTATTAACCACTTTCAGCTAGAATTCCGCATAAATGTGTGGTCCGGTATCATCGGAGACATTCTTCTGGGTCCTTATATCCTGCCAGATCGCTTGAATGGTGAAAATTATGTTGAATTCTTAGTGAATACTTTGCCTGTTCTAAGATGCTCAGATGTGGTTGATGCACGATGGTGCTCCTCCACACATTAATAGAAATGTAACTGCACATTTAAACAACACTTTCCCACATAATTGGATCGGAAGGAGAGGGAGAGATGTTCCTCTGTCGAATGGCCCCCTAGGTCCCCCGACTTAACACTATTAGATTTTTTTTATGGGGTGCCTTAAAACACTCCTGTATCTCCGAAATTATCGATTTTTGGACTGAGATAAGTTTTGGGTTATATCGTCATATTTAAGCCTCAAGAATTTGTGGTAGGGTGGCACACCCTGTATACAGGGTTTTATTTTTTGATTCGAAAGTTATTTTCGACAAAAATTTTGAATTTCAATCATGAGAAAGAAGCTTTTGAACATCTTCGACCAAATTGATAATTTAGAAATGTCAGATTATTTTATCAGTTTTGTAAAGCAGTTATGTGCAAAAATGCCATTCAGGTAGTAGTAAGTAAAAAGTGACTTCAAAAACATTATTACCGCTAAACGGGTTTCAGATGCTTTAAGCATTTCGAAATCTAATCCAACGGTATATAAACTTTGATTGGTATGTCATATACTATGGTTTCTGCAGAGTTAAAAATTAAAGAATTGATCTAAATTACCAGAAACTACAAGTCTTAATTCTTCCCAGAGTTGCTTTAAATTGTCACAGACCTCTAGGACCGTTTTGAATGCTCCAAAGACCTCTAAAGACTACTGAGAACTTTCTGAAAAGAGCCCCAGACCCCTACAACTGTCCAAAACTGTTTTACATTGCCAGAGTCCTCTAGGACCATTTTGAATGATCCACAGACCTCTAAATGCTATTAAGTTCTAAATGTTACAGGAAACTTTCTGAAAAGTTACCAAGCCCTATACAACTGTCTTAAACATTCCCAGAACTGTTTGAATTTGCCTCAGGCCTCTAGGACCATTTTGAATGATCCATAAAGCTCTAAATGCTATTGAGAACCTTCTAAAAACCGTCAGAGCCCTCTACAAGTGTCTTAAACCTTCCTAGACTTGTTTTAAAGTGTCAAAGGCCTTGAAGACTGATTTTAATATGTCAAAGACCTCTAAATGCTACTGACAATTTTCTGAAAAATTCCAGAGCCCTCTACAATTGTCTTAAAGTTTCTCAGAACTGTTCTAAATTGCCAGAGGCCTTCAGGACCAATTTGAAAGTTCCATAAACCTCTAAATGCTATTTAGAACCTTCGAAAAACCTTCCTATACTTGTTTTAAAGTGTCAAAAGCCTTGAAGACTGATTTTAATATGTCAAAGACCTCTAAATTCTACTGGAAACTTTCTGAAAAAGTACAAAGTACTGTGCAACAGTCCCAGAACTGTTTTAAAATGCCAGAGGCCTACAGAACCAATTTGAAAGTTCCATAACCCTCTAAATGCTATTTAGAACCTTCGAAAAAGGGCCAGAGGCCTCTACAAGTGTCTTAAACCTTCCTAGACTTGTTTTAAAGTGTCAAAGGCCTTGAAGACTGATTTTAATATGTAAAAGACCTCTAAATGCTACTGACAACTTTCTGAAAAATTCCAGAGCCCTCTACAATTGTCTTAAAGTTTCTCAGAACTGTTTTAAATTGCCAGAGGCCTTCAGGACCAATTTGAAAGTTCCATAAACCTCTAAATGCTATTGAGAACCTTTTAAAAACCGTCAGAGCCCTCTACAAGTGTCTTAAACCTTCCCAGACTTATTTTAAAGTGTCAAAGGCCTTGAGGACTGATTTTAGTATGTCAAATACCTCTAAATTCTACTGGAAACTTTCTGAAAAAGTACAAAGTACTGTGCAACAGTCCCAGAACTGTTTTAAAATGCCAGAGGCCTACAGAACCAATTTGAAAGTTCCATAAACCTCTAAATGCCATTTAGAACCTTCGAAAAAGCGCCAGAGGCCTCTACAAGTGTCTTAAACCTTCCTAGACTTGTTTTAAAGTGTCAAAGGCCTTGAGGACTGGTTTTAATATAACAAAGACCTCTAAATTCTACTGGAAACTTTCTGAAAAAGTACAAAGTCCTGTACAATAGTCCCAGAACTGTTTCAAATTGCCAGAGGCGTTTAGGATCAATTTGAAAAACACTCCTGTATCTCCGAAATTATCGATTTTTGGACTGAGATAAGTTTTGGGTTATATCTTCATATTTAAGCCTCAAGAATTTGTGGTAGGGTGGCACACCCTGTATACAGGGTTAGCCACCCAAACCGTTCATTCAAAGTTTATCAGGATCAAATATTTATAGAAATTTGTATGAGGAGGCTTCCAAAAATGCGCTTAAAACTGTCATTTTCTCACTTCAAGTGGAGTCTTTCTGGCCGTTTAAACTTTGACAGCGTTTTTCGCCCTGACTGTACCGGACATGCCACATGACTAAAATTTTGATGATAAAAATTGTCCATTTTCAATCCGGCACAGCTGATATCCCAATTTTTACAGAAAAATTTAGAATTTTATTAGGACAGAAAGACAAGGAGATCAAATTCGGTCAATTCTGACACACGAGCGCATTTACCAATTGTCAAGAAAACTTAAATTTTTACCTGCTTGGCAACTTGGTTGATGGTTTGTTACTGTCGTGGGAACAAAAAGCTGGAAAACCAAATCTGTTTTTAAGTGCGTTGATAAACAGAAAGTAGCGTCGATCAAAAGATCCCACAATAGCCGCTGTCACACGCACAAGAGTTTTCAAAATCTCTCTTGTGCAGCGTCCAGCAGCTGCAGTGAGTTTCAATGTGGTGAGGGCCTCCTTCGTGTGCAATTTTTCCGTTTTCATTTCCGCAGGTTGTCGTACAAATAAAGTGGAACTCGTGAATAATATACCGAGGGAAATGCGAACATCTGTCGTTCCCCCCACTCACTTCCAACTAAACTTGTAATTATTTTATCCACTGTCAATTTATGGGTCATCAGAAATATAGCATTACTAACTATTGATTTCTTACCGGAAATTAACTATTTAAGAAGTTTGATATTTTTTCGTGTTTTTTTTTTTTTGAGTAAACGATTTTGGTTGTTTGAGTGTCAACAGCAGGAGGTGCCTATAGATGAGTGACTTAACGAGCCACTTTTCCAGTGTCATTTAGAGTAAACGGAAGTTATATATTTTTTACAGAAAACATGCCAAAACTAATAGTTGTGAACGTACAATCGTCTTTAGATATGTTTTTCTTTATGATTTACAAAATAACACTCAAAACCACCTCCATAAAGCTATAAACGTAAAACTCCACTCTACATGTCATTGAATCAGTCTTCAGTACATTCATATGTGTTTTACAGCTCTATGGGTAGAATTTTTGACAGTTGTGAGTGTACAACTGTCTATTTGAGACATGTCTTTTCTTATGAGTAACATAACAACACTCAAAAGCACCTCCATAAAGCTATAAACGTAGAACTCCACTCTACAAGTCATTGAATCAGACTTCAGTACATTCATATGTGTTTTACAGCTCTATGAGTAGAATTTTAAGAGTTGTGAGTGTACAACTGTCTATCTGAAACATGTCTTTTCTTATAATTCATATAACAACACTCAAAAATACCTCCATAAAGCTATAAACGTAAAGCTCAACTTTACAAGTCATTGAATCAGACTTCAGTAGACATTAATGTGTGTTACAGCTCTATGGGTAGAATTTTTGACAGTTGTGAATGTACAACTGTGGAGATTATTGACTATTTGAGACATGTCTTATGTTATGATTTACGTAACAACACTCAAAACTCAAAAGAACCTCCATAAAGCTATAAACGTAAAACTCCACTTTACAAGTCATTGAATCAGACTTCAGTAGACATTAATGTGTGTTACAGCTCTATGGGTAGAATTCTTGACAGTTGTGACTGTACAACTGTCTGTTTGAGACATGTTTTTTCTTATGATTAACATAACAACACTCAAAAGCACCTCCATAAAGCTATAAAAGTAAAACTGAACTTTAAAAATGAAAGCTTAAAAATTGAAAGACTTCAGTGTTCAAAATTTACTTAGAAACGGTAAAACTTGACTTCAGAAGCTTAAAAATTGTCTTTGTGACCAGTTTTCAGACAAATTGAAAGACGTTAGTCTAGTAGACATGAAAAACTACTTTTTCTAGAATTTTGACTACAAATTCACACATTTAAACCTTGAAAATTGACTTGGACACCAAAAAGTGACTCTAAACTAATGAAAAGTGACATCAGAAACTTAAAATTTGCACTTGAAGTCAGTTTTCATAATTTGAAGGCAAATTTCAATATTTTAGTCTTGAAAAATAGTCTTAAATACACGATATTCATATTAAGTTCATAAAAATTGACTTTCCAAGTTTTTTTTACTTTGTTTTTCATTTTCTTAGAACTCTTAGGACTATTTTCAGTGCTTTAAAACTGCTTTCAGCTTGGAAAATCAAGTTTCAAGACTATCCACTAAGTTTTTTCACATAGCAGACTTTAAAAGCAATTTTTACATTATCCGTAGGCTTAAAAATGTCATTCCAAGGCTTGTCACTATTAAATTTACTTCTAGACTTTAGCTTTAAGGCTATTTTTGGCAAGAAAAATCTAGTTTTAAAGCTTTTCCCGTTCTTCACAAAGTTTTTGACTTATCAGGCCTGTAAGCCAGTTTGTACACTGTCCATAGTCTTGAAAATGTCATTTCAAGCTTCTTCACTATTAAAGTGACTTCTACACTCATAGGTGCAAAAAATTGTAGCATTTCTAAGAAATTCGGACTGTTTTTAGTGCTTTAAGACTGAAAAATCGAATTCAAGACTATTTCTATTAGTAAAAGTCAAGTTTCAAACTCTTCAGTATTGAAAGTAAAGCATTTTTTTGATTATGCTACGATATTAATCTTGAGAACTAATATTTAGAAATGATTTAGACTGAATTTACTTAGAATTTAATTGTTTCCAGTGTTTAATTGCATTCTAGACTTGTTTCAGTCCAGAAAATTGAGTTGTACAGCGATTAAAGTCCTGAAAATAGACTTTTGGACTTTCCTTAGTCTTTCTAGCCTTTAAACGCCAGTAAAAATTAGTCCAAAAATCGTTTGTTTAAACTGAAATTTTGAAGACTGTAAATTCCTTAAGAAACATTTCTTAAGGAAAATGACATAATGCTTGTTAACTTACTTTTTGATGGGCTATCGAATGGTAAATAATTATTGACACTTAAAACTGGACCATTTTGTATAAAATAGCAGTATTGCATTGTTACTGTTAGTTACAGTAATATTATATTTATTGTTCTCTCTTACAATTTTCTGACGTTTTCAGCAAGTTTCGACAGTATTTTTGATGAGTGTATTAATACAAATTAACAAAAAACAAATTAAAGTACGTACCTTTGCAAATAGCTTCCCATTCGTACACTCCACGCCACTAACAAACGGTTCAGTTAAAACAAATGCGACTGGGGGTATTTATTAGGTTTCACCCCCTTTATAAGTAAATCTCCCCTCTCTTACCTAATACTAAAGCCAATATTGCAATTTACCTTGTCTTTATCGACAATCGGATGCTTTGATAATTTAATTATGACTTGTGTAAGTTTTTTCATTTAATTTAGGTACTCATCAGTTTTTTCCTTAGAAATGTAATAGGTAATCAAAAAAATGATTGTATAATCATAATAATTATTTTTATTATACCCAAAACTATACAGGGTGGTTCTGTATAGGTTACCCTAAATTTTGGAGTTGTAAAAAATTACATAACCTAACTAATACATTCAAAAAGTGAAAAAATTGAAATTAAATATAAATATATTATATTAATTTAATATATAAAGTAATTAATTATATATATTATATTATTTTTTTATTTTATTTATTATTTTTGTTTTTTTATTTTTTTTATTTACCTTTACTAATAAAGAAAAACAAAAAAATTCTACAAAACCATGTTTTGTAAGGTGAAATATTTAAAATATAATTTTAGTTTTACTAGAAACAGGGCGTCACTTTACTCATATTTATAACGAATTTTTCAGCCACTCTATATACAGGGTGTCCCATAAGTAATGGTAAATAATTTAATGGCATATTAATCCGATTTACCAGAACTCGCCTCAGACGAAAAGTCAAGGAATACAGAAATACAGGGGGTCAAAGTTATTTTTTTAAAATAATATTTTTCAAATAACTTTCCAAAAACTTGAAGTTTAAATTATGAATTTGGGGCCTTATAGGTGCATTAGCCACTTGTAAATATGTTAGTTCATTACAGTATCTCAAAAACGCATAAAGTTTAAACTTGCAGTCATTTTGGCAGATACGTCAAAATGACAGATAAACTTTGAGAAGTATGACACACATAAGGATTACAACGTTAATTGACATTGAATCATCTTTTTTTAATAATAAGCAATTTGATATAAACACTACTGAACCCTCTAGTAATTTCGGAAATTGCCAGAAACCTCTAGAATAATTTTGAAAATGCCAGAGAGCTCTAAATACTACTGAAAACCTGTCAAAAATTGCCAGAAGCCTCTAAGAAGATCTTGAACTTTCTACATTTTTTTTTAACTTGCCAGAGAGCTCTAAATACTATTAAAACACTCTAAACAGTTGCTAGAAGTCCCTAAGAAGATTCTGAATCTTCTAAGAATGTTTAAAATTGCCAAAGGCCTCTAAAATCATCTCAAAAATTGCTAGAAACCTCTAAGAAAGTCTTGAACCTTTACAACAAGAAACTGTATTACAAGAAGCCGTTAAGAAAGTCCTTAACATTCTAGAAAATTTAAAAATTGCTAGAAGCCTCTAAGCACTACTAAAAACCTCTCAAAAATTGCCAGAAGCCTCTAAGACTACTCTGAACCTTCTAAGAATTTTCGAAAATTGCGAAAGGCCTCTAGAATCATTTCGAAATTGCCAGAACCCTCTAAATACTACTGAACAGTTCTAAAAAAATTGCCAAAAGCCTCTAAAAATTTCCTGATTCTTCTAAGAACTTTTTCAAATTTGCCAGAGGCCTTTAAAATTATTTTGAAAATGCCAGAACCCTCTAAACACTATTGGACATTTTTCAAAAACTCTGCTGAAAAGTACTGCAAACTTTTCAAAAATTTGCCAGAAGCCTCTAGAATCATTTTAAAAATTGCAGAGCCCTCTAAACCCTACTGAAAATCTTTGAGAAACTCCTAGAAGCCTCTAAAAAGGTATTGAACCTTCAAAGAATTTTCCAAAATTAATTTAAGACCTCTAAAACCATTTTCAGTACTAAAAACTACTAAAAATGTCTCAAAAATTGTTAAAAACCTCTAAGAAAGTCTTGAACCTTTCCAGAATTTTTTAAATTTTGCCAGAAATTTTCAGATCACTGAAATTCTTTCAAAAAAGCCCAGAAACCTCTAAGGAGGATCTGAACTTTTTAAAAAATTTCTAAAATTGCCAAAAGCCTTAAGAATCATTTTTAAATTGCCAGAGGCCTCTAAACACTAATGTAAATTATTTAAAAACTCCCAGAAACCTCTGGGAAAGTACTCAATCTTCTAAAAGTTTTCCAAAACTACCGAAAACTTCTAAAATCATTTTGAAACTGCCAGAACAGTCTCAACAATACTGAATATCTTTCAAAAATTGACAGAAGCTTCTAAGAAGGTCCTAAACCTACTGAGAATTTTCTGTTGTTGTCAAAAGCCTCTAGAATAATTTTGAAAATGCTAGAGCCCTCTAAACACTACTGAAAACCTTTAAAAAGTTACCAGAAACCTCAAAAAAAAGTACGTCAGAACTGTCAAAATCATGAGATTTCCATACACAGGAAATATCAATTTCGAAAATTCATAACAAATCAAAATGCCTATAAATATATTGACAGTTTGACAGCAGTATCAAGTGGGTTTAGTAGTCAAACGTCAAAATGTTTGAGAACTTTAGGTATAAATAACAGAGATACAGTGTGTGATAACTTTGTATTTTCTTATTCAACACTAGCACCCAGGTTTCAAAGCGATTTTGACAGTGCAAATATCAATCTAAAAGTTTGACATTTGACAGCAGTGTCAAGTGGGTTTAATAGTCAAAAATTCTCAGAAATTTAGGTCATAAATACAGAGAGACAGGGTGTAACAACTTTGTACCTCTTTGTTGGAGCAACCCATGTTTTAAAACGTTTCTGACCATGCAAAAGGCAATTTGACAGCAGTGTCAGTGGATTTATAAGTCAAACGTCCAAAAATTGTCAGAATTTTCAGTCAGAGAATTACAAAGATACAGGGTGGAACTACTGATTGTATTTGAAAAATTTCTTTTTATGGCAGAAACAGTTGTTTGCAGTAACAACAACAGTTAAACTAGATTTCAATAATTTTTCTCTAATCTCAGGGTTCAATTCAAATTGTGAATTGTAAACGACAACTATTCAAGTCAGTGAAGTAGAAATATTTTATTGTCCTTCGACTGGAAACAAAAAAAGTGTAGGATTTCTTCCTTCCGTTTTTGGAAACCTTACAAGCACCTTTACATAATATATTATACGGAAGCCGTATGGAAAAGCTAATCAGTGGCGTGCTTCTTCTACCAAACAGCTCAGAATTGTTGAACAGGCGTATGCTCGACATCATAAGGAACGCACAATCTTATCTAAAACACAGATATCTGCACCCCATACGATGTTGAGATTATCACCTTTTTTACTCTTCTTGTAGAGACTTGTAGACTTTCAGGAAGTTAACTTGAGAGAAAACGAACCCATTATGGGCAGAAACTTGTTTAAAATCAGTTTCCAACCCAAATTGGATCCGTTTTCAACAAGTATGTTTCAGTTGGGGATGTACCTACTGATGCACCTGGAAGAAGAAAAATTATGAGTACACCACTGGTAGTAACTCGATTCTTTGGAAAATACAGTGTTTTAAAGTGGATTATGTATATTTAGTTCCTACTGCTAATTAACGGAAATGATACTCTTATTTCCGTTAATACTCAAGTTCTATTTGAATAAGACTGCTTTTGGGGTGATGTGTAATCAGTGTTGCCAACCCTTAAATTATTACCAAAAACGCTTTACAAAAAGTTTTTCTAAAATTCCCCAATTTTTGCTTTAATTTTACTTTTTATACTTTACAAGGTATTCACTTAAATGTGTTATTATTACGGTTCACTTAACATGGATTTGCTGATCTCAAACTAACAGAAATTTGTCTTTGGATTTTCAACAGAAAAACAATTTAGAATTTAGAAAAACAAAGGACAGTCAGCGACAAAATCGCCTGGAAAACCCTGTTGGAGTGAAAAAATGACAATTTTAAGCATATTTTTGGAATCTTCATTGAATTTCCTATCTAATGATATAAAACAACACTACAAATTCAAGTACAGTCAAGGCAGAAAAATACTGTTGAAGTTTGAACTGCCAGAAAGACAGTTTTAAAGGAAAGTCAACGACAAAATCGGCTGTAAAACTCACTTAAAGTGAAAAATGACTGTTTTAAGCACATTTTTGGAATTCCCATTAAATTTCCTATTTAATGACGTAAAAAAACATTACAATATTCGGTATCGGTACAGTTAGGGAGAAAAGTTTTGTCAAAGTTTAAATTACCAGAAAAACAGTTTTAAAGGACAGTCAGGGACAAAATCGCCTGTAAAACTTAGGTGCATAAGAATATGACAGTTAAAGTACATTTCTGGAATCCTCATTAAATTTCCTATCCAATGATGTCAAAAAACCATAACAGAGTTAGATACAGTCAAGGCAGAAAATGCTGTCAAAATTTGAACTGCCAGAAAGATAGTTTAAATGGACAGTGAAGGACAAAATCGACTGTAAAACTCACTTAAAGTAAAAAAATACTGTTTTAAGCACATTTTTGGAATTCCCATTAAATTTCCTATTTAATGACGTAAAAAAACCTTACAATATTCGGTACAGTTAGGGAGAAAAGTGTTGTCAAAGTTTGAATTACCAGAAAAACATTTTTAAAGGACAGTCAAGGACAAAATCGACTGTAAAACCCACTTGCAGTGAGAAAATGACTGTTTTGAGCACATTTTTGAAATCTTCATAAAATTTCCTAATTAATGACGTAAAAAACCTTACAATATTCGGTACAGTTAGGGAGAAAAGTGTTGTCAAAGTTTGAATTACCAGAAAAACATTTTTAAAGGACAGTCAAGGACAAAATCGACTGTAAAACCCACTTGCAGTGAGAAAATGACTGTTTTGAGCACATTTTTGAAATCTTCATAAAATTTCCTAATTAATGACGTAAAAAAACCTTACAATATTCGGTACAGTTAGGGAGAAAAGTGTTGTCAAAGTTTGAATTACCAGAAAAACATTTTTAAAGGACAGTCAGGGACAAAATCGTCTGTGAAACCCGCAGTGAGAAAATGACAGTTTTAAGCACAGTTTTTGAATCGTCATTAAATTCTCTATTTAATGACATAAAAAAAGTTCAGTAAAGTCGTTGTTTCGTAGTTTTATAGCTTTATGGAGACATCATTGTGACTGTGATTTAAATATGTCCAAAATTGACGCGTTACCTGTCAAAGTTGTATTCATAAACCTATAAATAAGCATAAAATATGATTTGTACTGATTGTACTGCTTTTGAGCAATGTTTTAAAATTAGGTAGCTTCATTGTGACAGATCGAAATATGTTCCCTATAGGCACAAAAAATCCCGAATTATTCAAATGTCGTTCAAATTCCTTAGATGTAGGGAATTTTCCCCAGATCTGGCAAGACTGATTTTCCTGGATAAATGAGTTAGCCTCTTGCAACATTTCAATGACAACCTAGTTTTGCTGAAATTATTTATTTATGATTCCATTGGTGGAGTTCTCAAGCATATTATGACTTACTCACTAATATATCAAAATTGTTTCTATTACCTCAGTGAAAAGTCACAAATTGCCCAATTATTGTAATTATGAATTTACAAGTAAACTACTACTTTCCTGTATGGTCATGTAATTTCTAACATTACATATTAATGCATTAACAAAATGACAAACAAATTGCATCTATTTTCTAAGTTACTACCTTATTTTGGTCTGGTAACTTAAAAAACACTTTAGATTAGTATCCAGTTTGTCAGAGAAAAAATTATAAACAATTCTCAAATTATTTCCTTATTCTTACAACAGGTTAAGTTACCTAATTTCAATAAAAATAATAAAGTGAGTGGCATACCTAAACAAATTATGACAATTACAAAATTTTGGCTGTTTTGTTGTTGTTGGCTTTGTTTGTTATCGCTCCATATTTTTGCCATATAAAAGATTAATAATATAATAAGGAAATTTTATCATGTTTTAGCATTTTTGCTCAGTTTAATTACCATTTAAATGTTATAGTTATTATTCTTACAACAGGTTAAGTTACCTCATTTCAATAAAAATAATAAAGTGAGTGTCATACCTAACCAAATTATGACAATAAGAAAATTTTGGCTGTTTTGTTGTTGGCTTTATAAAAGACTAATAATATAATTAGGAAATTTTATCATGTTTTAGCATTTTTGCTTAGTTTAATTACCATTAAATGTTATAGTAAATTTTTCTTAAAGTTTGATTTAATTTAAATTGAGGGGAATACTCCCCAAAAACAGAATAGGGAGTAACGGCCTGCGTCTCTCCCATTCTATTATTAGATCAGGGCCATTCTATTTTTAGCGTTCAAAATGTAGGTTAGGTTAACTGCGCGCGTCCATGACGTCATTGCCGTTCCAGATAATATTCTAAATGGCGGCTTTCCTAAGCGCCATTGCGTACATTGATCTCTAACAATACAGATTTTGTTATGTTTATTATTATTGCCAGTAAAGATAGTTAATTTAAGCCATATGCCTGTATATTCACTAAATTTTACTTTTATTGATCTTGAGTTTAATTTTTTAAGCAAAAATAACCTCTATTTTAGAAACAATGCGATTTTTTTACCTAAAACCTACCTAACCCTTATGAATTTATTTCAGTCATTAACTTGAATAAAATAAATACAATGGCAATGAAATTCAGTTGATTTTTACACATTTACAATCTTGGCCGTATATTTTTCTAGTTTTATAGCTTTATGGGATATATTTGATCATTTGACATGTTTCCGGCAGTATAAAATACGTATAAAACACAGCCAACTGTAATAACTCTCAAAATAACACTCAAGAATCTATAATATGCAATTTTTACTAATTTCCAAGCTTTTAAGTAGGTTTTTGTAGTTTTACAGCTTCATGGGACACATTTGGACAGTTGACACGTTTACAATAGTACGAAATATACGTATAAAATAAACAGCAAACTGTCATAACTGTCAAAATGCCACTCATGGACCTATAAAATGGTAATTAGTTAATTTTTACACATTTACAATCTCGAACGTACGTTTATCTAGTTTTATAGCTTTATAGGATGGATTTTAACAGGGAATTTTTATGACAGTTCAAAGTGGGTGTAAAACAAACAGCCAAACACCACAACTGTCAAAATAACACATAAAATGTAATTCAATTGATGCTTACACATTTCTAAGCTTTTAAGTTTGTTTTTCTAGTTTTGTAGCTCTATGGGACGTATTTTAACAGTCGACATGTTTATGACAAAGTAAGTGTTAAATGAATAGCCAAACATGTCAAACTCTCACTTCTCAATTACTTGGGCGTCATATATCTTCCCCAGTTATGAAAAGGTCTATCAGACAAATTAACTAAACTTGGTTGGAATAATAAAAGAAAGAATAAAGAAATGAAAAAATGGTTATGTACAGTTGCAGTAATCCTAGCAAATGCACGAGCAAAATCACTAAAACGACAAAAATATTGAGAAACTATGAATAACTGACCATCATACTCTCCCAAGTTATGAAAAGCCCTATCAGACAAATTAACTAAACTTGGTTGGAATAATGAAAAAAGAATAAAGAAATGAAAAAATGTCTATGTACAGTTGCAGTAATCCTAGCAAATGCACGAGCAAAATCACTAAAACGACAAAAAGTTTGAGAAACTATGAATAACTGACCATCATACTCTCCCAAGTTATGAAATGCTTCTCAAGTAGGTAAAAATTAAAGGTAAACAAAGTCATATGGTTTTTACTAGCCCTGATGAAGCTATTTTGGTGTTTCCAAGTGGGTGTACTATCCAGACAACCCACGCATTTCCACCACGAAGTCCTATGCAGTTCAATTTGGGATAGGTCATGGACAATAACGTGGATTCTGTGTTTTGCGATGGCGCTAGGATTTTAGGGAAGTTTATTTACTTTCTTGAGTGTTTTACTAGTAAAATTGTTTCTGAACTACCTATACTTTATACTTAGGACGTACTTACATTTATGTAATGCTGTTATGGATAATTTGGTTTAAAAACCATAAAATGCACTTGATTAATGAAAAAAATTAAACAATTCACTGTTTACAGGCCGAAGTTTCGGTCGCAGCCCTCAATTCGAAACTGAACAGAATTTTCTTGCGAAAACGCCGAGATGAATCTCAAATCGGGCCAGTCGGTTAAACTGAATGGAGGTCGCCTCCCATTGGTCGGATAGGCAATGACGTCATCACATTGATTGTTAAACTCTCACGTGCTCTTGCGGATTCATAATGTTTTGCAGGTAACTGTCCGGTTTAGAGGGGGTGGGGAAATTGCTATTTATAGATCCTGGATGCATGCAAACATTAACCTCCCTCAGGTTATTTATGGGTTTTTAGTGAATTATTTGTGGCATTTTTACTTAACAATGTTACTAATACGTGCATATGCAACATACCCCCCCCCTAACCCTGCTATGGCAAGTGGTTTAAATGTTTACCGGCATTTCCCCTAGTTTCATGACGTCATTCGCGAAATGGTGGGGGGTAACATCAATATTGTGCCAGTGCAAAAAAATTAAAGCTGCATAACAGAAGGAACATGTTCCAAAACACATAATACAGGGTGGTTCAGTTTGCTATGAAATTTACAAGTTTCTTTGATTCTTTTTCTGAGTTTCTGAGATATCGTAGAATTCAGCGCAACAAGCTCAACTCAATAACTGTCATTTTCTCATACCAAGTGTGTTTGAAAAGTAATTTTGTCCCTGACTGCCCTTTCAAACTGTGTTTCTGGCAGTTCAATGTTTAACACCGCTTTTCTTCCTGACTGTATCAAATTTTGTAGTATTTTTTTAGGTAGTTAGGTAGGCAATTTAATGATGATTTCAAAAATGTTCTTAAAACTGTCATTTTCTCACTACAAGTGGGTTTGACAAGTGGTTTTGTGCCTGACTGTCTTTTCAAACTGTGTTTCTGGCAGCTCAAACTTTGACACCGCTTTTCTCCCTGATTGTACCAAATTTTGTGGTGTTTTATAGGTTATTAAATAGGTAATTTAACGAGGATTCCAAAAATGTGCTTAAAACTGTCATTTTCTCACTTCAAATAGGTTTGACAAGCAATTTTGTCCGTGATTCTCCTTTGAAACTGTGTTTCTGGCAGTTCAAACTTTGACCCCGCTTTCCTCCTTGACTATATCAAATTTTGTAGTGTTTTTCAAGTTATTGGATAGGAAATTTAATGAGGATTTCAAAAATGTGCTTAAAATTGTCATTTTCTCACTACAAGTGGGTTTGACAAGTGGTTTTGTGCCTGACTGTCTTTTCAAACTGTGTTTCTGGTAGCTCAAACTTTGACACCGCTTTTCTCTCTGATTGTACCAAATTTTGTGGTGTTTTTTTAGGTTATTAAATAGGTAATTTAACGAGGATTCCAAAAATGTGCTTAAAACTGTCATTTACTCACTTTAAATGGGTTTGACAAGCAATTTTGTCTCTGACTTTGCTTTCAAACTGCGTTTCTCACTATCAATCTATCAATCTCAAACCCTTTGAAGGAAAAAAATTCTATTAAATACTATGCTTATTACTCACTAATTTTGAATGTATAATAACACCCATTACCTGCCTGTGAGTAACGAGCCATTAATCACTGGTTCAGTTTACCAGCGGGGTCAAAACCGATATAGAGCAAAAATCAAAGTAAATTGAAGTGACGTAACAGTTAATAGAGACATAAATGATTTGAATGTAACGTTTTTAAACGATTGCTTAATGTGACGACGTAGATGTGTTGACTTTCTATTACATTATTATATTTTGACAGTTATGACATTTGGCTGTTAATTATAGCTCTCTCATTTGTTCCATTCTAAACCTGAGAACTGTCAAATTCAGTCCCATAGAAGTACACAACAACGTAGCATACTTAAAAAGTAACAAAATCAGTGTGACTTTAGTTTAATGCATTTTATATCTCTATTAGTGCATTTTTGACATTTGGCTGTCTATTTCTGACTTTCAGTCAATTTTTAATTATCACAACCGTCAAAATCCTTTCCATAAAGCGGTAAAACCTCAAAACACTATTAAAAACTAGTAAAATCAGTTATACAGTCCCTATTATAGCCTACCTAGTATTTTATAGCATTATGAGTGGAGTTTGGACATTTATGACATTTGATGGTCAGTTACAATTCTGTCCTAAACCTGGAAACTGTCAAATTCAATACCATCAAGGTTCAGTACAACTAAATATACTTGAAAAGTTACAAACTCAGTGTGACTCAATTTACACACAGTCGCAGAAAAAGTATAGTATCTTCGTGAGTAATAGCTATCATTACCATGCTCGTTGAGTAATATACTATTTTTTTAAATTTGACTTACTTGGCCTTGATTGAAAAAGAAACTGTGTTTGACCAAAAAATAAATTTAATTACTTCAAATTTTCTGGAAATTATGAATAAGTGACCATCATACTTCCCTAAATTATGAAACATGACTTTTGAGGAAAATCTTAAAAGTTTCTAGTGAAGTTTTTAGATCAGTAATAGTTGAAACTTCTGATGAACGTTAAGTTCACTTTTACACTAAAATTATTAATAAACCTCATAAATGCAGTATTATTTTTAGAGGATTGCTCCTAAACGATTTTTGAGCAAAGGATGCAAAATAGGAAAACCTAGGCATTAATGGAAAGAGAGGTAGAGAAAAGGGAGGTCGTGGTTCCCCGCTGACGTCATTAGGTTTTTCCGGAGGTGGGGCAATGCGTCAATACTTGTTGCAAAATGTGTCAAGGGGGGAAATTGGGGCAGTGGAGGGGCGCCGGGTTAAAGTTCCCTGACCTCACCCGTTCGTCATTCAATTTTTTAGTTCGAAACGCAGCTTAATTCTTATTTTTGTTGTTTAATAATTTTACTGTTGTTCACTATAAGTTAAAATAAAAAAAAACTCAAAAATTCTTGAATACAAAGTATTGTTAGTTTGGTGCATTCTGTCACTTTTCGCCTTGTAACTCCCTAAGTAGGGCCTTAAGGGCAAAAATATCTTAATACAATCTTGTAGAAAATAAAATTTCCTACAACTTTAATTCTTTATACTTTTCTGTAGCTCCTTCAATAACGAAGCTACGCTCCGTCGAATTGAAGTTAGTTTAAATAAAGCAGTTTGGTGCACTTTGTCACTTTTTGTCTTGTAGCTCCTTAAAGAAGCCTTTAAAGGCAAAAACACCTTAACACAATCTTGTAAGGGATAAAATTTCCTATAACTTTGCTTTTAAACGTGAAATTTGCCAGCGTGTAATTTTAGGTTAGGTTAGGTTAGTTACACTTTTCTAATACTTATCTTAATTTTCGGGAAATAAAATTCCGGCGTCTTTCAAAATGACATATTTAGCCACTTGGTAAACGGTCAAAATAATCTGTAAAAACTGTCAAATTTAATCTAAACTGTAATTACTAACAAATACCTCAAGAAACGAAGAAAATTGGTTTTCGTTGTTTTTGAATCACTCTGTATAAATAATATTTAAGAATTCAGGTTAGGTTAGGTTCGTTAGGTAAGTTATTATTACTTACTTATTTTTGTCCTTATGAGTAACATTTTATTTGTTTTTGCCTTTGGGAGGCCCTTAAGGACCAAAACACCTTAACACAATCTTGTAGAGGATAGTCTGGTTCCCAGCACTTCAAAATTTGACACCACTTTTCTCTCTGACTTTAGGTGATTTTTAAAGTTTTTTTAATGTTATTAGATAAGAAATTTAATGAGGATTCCAAAAATGTGCTTGAATCTGTAATTTTCTTACACCAAGTGGGTTTTACAGGCGATTTTGTCCATCACTGTTCTTTCAAACTCTGCTTCTGGCAGTTCAAACTTTGACGCCACTTTTCTTTCTGACTTTAAGTGATTTTCAAAGTTTTTTTATGTCATTAGATGGAAAATTTAATGAATATTCCAAAAATGTGCTGAAAACTGTAATTTTCTCACTCCAAGTGGGTTTTACTGGCGATTTTGTCCATGACTGTCCTTTCAAACTCTGCTTCTGGCAGTTCAAACTTTGACACCACTTTTCTTTATGATTTCAAGTGATTATAAAGTTTTTTTTGTGTCAGTAGATAGAAAATTTAATGAGGATTCCAAAAATGTGCTTAAAACTGTACTTTTCTCACTCCAAGTGGCTTCTACAGGCAATTTTGTCCTTGACTGTCCGTTTAAACTGGCAGTCTGGTTAGTAGCAGTTCAAAATTTGACACCACTTTTCTTCCTGACTTTAAGTAATTTTGTACAGTTTTTTTTATGTCATTAGATAGGAAATTTAATGAGAATTTCAAAAATGTGCTTGAAACTGTAATTTTCTCACTCCAAGTGGGTTTTACAGGTGATTTTGTCCATCAAACTGTGCTTCTGGCAGTTCAAACTTTGCTCGATTTTGTACTGTTTTTTAGTTTATTGGATAGAAAATTTAAGAAGTATTACATGACGTTACATGAAGCTGTTTTCTTTGGAGCTAGTTTTATACGTCAAAATTCTGGAAACTGTCAAATACCACTCTATGAAGCTATAAAAGTAGTAAAGTTAGCCTCAATAGCAATATAGTTCTAAATCATGGACGTATTCAAAGAATTTTAGTGAAATCTGGCAACTTTTTTTAAAACGCTTTGGGGGTAGGGCTGGCAACGCTGTCGACCAGTTCAAAAAGCAACCGACCGATATTTCATTCTGGAAATGGCAATGACGCAAAAGGTGACGTCACGGGACGCTGCTAGCTCGAAAACTAGGTCAGGCAGGGTGCGATGTCCTGGTTCGGCTTGGAGGACAAGATGTTCTGCATGCTGTTTTTACACCAACACATAAATAATTTTGTAATAATTACATACTGTTTTAATAATATTATACGAGTAGTATGGAGTGATAAATAATTTTATTGAAAAATGGCAAAACAATTTTAATTAACAGTCTGTATATGCGTATAGATATTATTATTATTACTATAGTACAAATCATTACAAACATTTATCATGTTTTTTATAATTTTTTCACCCCAATTCTGTAATCATTAATATTATGTTTTCCAAATGTTCTGAAAAGTTACACCTTCTGCCACAAGGTGAATTGGAAAAATGAAATTTTCATATTGCTAAAGATTAAAATATGCCCCAAAAGGTGAAAAATGTTGGAAATTGTCTCGAAATGTAAAAAATCTTAAATATTAACCAAAAACAGTCCAGAAATGTTCAACCAATGTTGAGAAGTGTCTGTACCTGATCAAACATACTGGAAACTGTCTAAAAGTGTTCAAAAATATTGGAAATTGTCTATAAATCTTAAAAATGTTAAATATTAACCAAAAACAGTTCAGAAACGTTGAAACAATGTTGAAAAGTACCTGAAAGTGATCAAACTTATTGGAAAATGTCTAGAAATGTTGAAATAATGTTGAGAAGTATCTGTATAAGTGATCAAACACATTGGAAATTGTCTAGAAATATTAAAAATATTGTATATAAACCAAAAAAAGTTCAAAAATGTTGAGAAGTATCTGTAAGTGATCAAACATACTGGAAAATGTCTAGAAATGTTAAAATAATGTTGGTAAGTGTTTGAAAGTGATCAAGCATATTGGGAAATGTGTGGAAATGTTCAAATAATGTTGAGAAGTATCTGAAAGTGATCAAACCTATTGGAAATTGTCAAGAAACCTTAAAAATGTTAAATATTACCAAAGCCAGTCCAGAAATGTTGAAATAATGTTGAGAAGTATCTGTAAGTGATCAAACATATTGAAAAATGTCTAGAAATGTTCAAATAGTGTTAGGAAGTGTCTGAAAGTGATCCAACATATTGGAAAGTGTCTAAGAATCTTAAAAATGTTGAATATTAATCTAAAAAGTCGAAAAATGTTCAAATAAAGTTGAGAAGTAGTAAAAAGGTAACAAATGTTGGAAACAGTTCAAACATGTCGTAAATTGTCTGGGAATGTTAAATATGTTGAATATTAAACAAAAAAAGTACACAAATGTTCAAATAATGTTGTAAAGTATCTGAAAGGGATCAAACATATTGTCAAATTTTAAAATAATCTCCAAAAAGTAAAAAATATTGAAAATTATCTAGAAGTGTTAAAAATGTTGAAAATTAACTAAAAAAAGTCCATAACTGTTCAAGTAATGTTAAGTAATGCTCTAAAAGGGATAATGTTAAATAGTGCCTAAATTTTCAAAATTTCAAAACAAAAAAAAGTTTAAAAAAAATATTTCGGATACGGTTAGAGCAATTTCGAATGCAGTGGACAAGGTTTGCACGCACACTTAACTGACAGTGCGTTAGTATCAATTTAAACTGATTTTTAATCACTCTGTATATTTTCAATCGTGTCACGGTTAGCACGAGTTGATAGAGCAGTTAAAGACAAACATTTCCTGGTTTTTACTGTCGCTGAAACCTTAAAAATAGTGGAGACACAGAATTTTCAAAATTTTGACGCAATTCACCAAAAAGTGCAAAACTTTCTTACTTCGTATTTATTTAATAAAACATTTTTCGAATACAGCTATATCTACCAAAGTGGACCTATTATGAATAAGTGGTAACAAAAAACCTGAACGCCCTGTATAAAATGTAGGAATTAAGAAAACGCAGTTATGTTGAAACCAACGCGTTGTTAACCGAGTTTAAGTTACTTCATTTAAGGTAAACTTAGTTTTGTTAAACTGCTTTTTCATTTTTTTTCTGGTGAAAACTAGCCTTAGAATATTTGATACAAATTTTCTCTATCGACTTTGGACTCGTATGCGAGTACTGCTTTTGTAAAAACGTTATTATTTCAGTTCAAAAATGTCAGATTCACTATGGTCAAACGTTTAATATAATGTTTACATCAACACATCAAAAATAGACAGGTCAGAATGGTAAGGTCCGAATTTGAACTCGTGCCAGTTAAGTCGAACTAATCTAAAACATCCTTTCGCCGATCCAACCATTTTACATGTGAATAATACGTATTGCGTATTAAAAGACTAAAATATCTCAAGTTGTGGGAGATGGAATCAACAACTAACACACTAGTGCTGAGTACGTTTTCTTATGAAATATTTCTAAAAATTACTTTTACAACAATCTACAGGTGTGTCAGAAAAGTGAAAATTCTTTTAGAAATTGTGCATTCAGTTTCTTAATTTGTTTGGACACAAATAAGATGTCATTTTAGTTTATTTTTGTGTCAAACTGTTTTCACTTCTTGGGGGCAAACCCATTAGGATAGTGGGTTATTTCAAGCAAATTTGAACCATAATGATTTTTTACTGTTTTTTAAAATTAATTATCATATCTCATATATGTCACTATTACGTGCATTTTTTGAAATCATTAAAATATCAATAGAAGTCACATCATTTCATTTTCAAACGTCTATTTTTGCTTTCCTACAAGGTTTAATTATAATGGAAAGTTCCGCTAAACTAGTGGTTTGTTTCGTGCAAATTTGAACCATAAGGGCATATTATTAAATTTTTTCAACCGTCTAAAACTTCTCGTAGTCACCTATTTTTAATTAATTTAATAATTTTATGACATACTATGAAAGATTCTAAAAAGGAAAAATATTGTAAAATTTGCTTAAAAGAAAATGATGCTTTCTTCAATAATAATTCAGTGAAAAGCACTACCATATTGAATTTTACATTGAAATCAAATTTACGTGAAATTTAACTTTAAAGAAAATTTACTTCTGTATATTGCCAAAGTATTAATCTTGCCACTTTTAATCAATTTGATTTTTGTGACTAAAAATATTTTTTAATTTGATTACTGAAAAACGAGAATTTAACTAATTTACTAGCTGGATTATACAAAAGCGTTAGAAGAGCCACCGACGTTATTTTTTTTTTAATTCCGACATCAAACTTGGAAATTAACAAAATTTGAACTTTAAACTTAGAATTAAGTTAAATTTCGTGTTCAAACTCGAAAATTAACTAAACTCCAACTTCAAACTCGGAATTTCATTAAATTCCGACATCAAACTCGAAAATTAGCTAATTTCCAACTTCAAACTCGAAATTTCATTAAATTCCGACTTCAAACTTGAAAATTAACTAAACTTCAACTTCAAACTCGAAATTTCATTAAATTCCGACATCAAACTCGAAAATTAGCTAATATCCAACTTCAAACTAGAAATTTCATTAAATTCCGACTTCAAACTTGGAAATTAACTAAATTTGAAATTTAAACTTTGAATTAAGTTAAATTTCGGGTTTAAACTCGAAAATTAACTGAATTCCAAGTTTGAACTCAAAAGTTAACTAAATTCTGACTTCAAACTCGAAAATTTGCTAATTTCTAACTTCAAACTCGGAATTTCATTAAATTCCGACATCAAACTCGAAAATTAACTAAACTGCAACTTTAAACTCGGAATTTCATTAATATCCGACATCAAACTCGAAAATTAGCTAATTTCCAACTTCAAACTAGAAATTTCATTGAATTCCGACTTCAAACTTGGAAATTAACTAGATTTGAACTTTAAACTTAGAATTAAGTTAAATTTCGTGTTCAAAGTCGAAAATTAACTGAATTCCAAGTTTGAACTCAAAAGTTAACTAAATTTCGATCTCAAACTTGAAAATTAACTAAACTTCAACTTCAAACTCGGAATTTCATTTAATTCCGACTTCAAACTTGGAAATTAACTAAATTTGAACTTTAAACTTAGAATTAAGTGAAATTTCGTGTTCAAACTTGAAAATTAACTAAATTCCACGTTTTAACTCAAAAGTTAACTAAACCCCGACTTCAAACTCGAAAATTAACTAAACTTCAACTTCAAACTCGGAATTTCATTAAATTCCGACGTCAAACTCGAAAATTAGCTAATTTCCAACTTCAAACTAGAAATTTCATTAAATTCCGACTTCAAACTTGGAAATTAACTAAATTAGAACTTTAAACTCATAATTTAGTTAAATTTCGTGTTCAAACTCGAAAATTAACTGTATTCCAAGTTTGAACTCAAAAGTTAACTAAACTCCGACTTCAAACTCGAAAATTAACTATTTCCAACTTCAAACTCTGAAATTTTTGATCAAGACATGGCAAAAAATGACATTTTGACTAATGACTTACGTCATAATTTTCTTTAATTAATGTAAATACTCAAGATTGCTGAAAAGGATTTTCAAAATAAAAAAAAAATCCAAAAAATGTATGAGATTAAAACAGCAGTTTAAAAGCTTCCAAAAGTTTCTAGAATCGTCTATAAGATTTCAAATACCTTAAAAGAAGTGCAGAACCTTCAAGGCTCTTTAAACTGTCCAAACACCTTCCAAATCCTCCTCAAATAGTCTAAAAATGTTTTAAAACAGACAGTCAGACAGTCTTAGAAGCTCTAAAATATTCCAAAACAGTCTAAAAGTTTCGTTATGCTTTTAGAGCAGTTTAAGAGCTTCCAAAAGTTTCAAAAATGTCTTAAAAGCAGACCAGAACCTTCAATGCTCCTAAAGTAGTCTAAAAAGATTTCAAAACACTGCAGAAACTCCAAAAAGCAGTTGAAAGTCTTTAAAAACAGTCTGACAGATTCCAAATGATCTTCAACTTGTGTGGAAGCTCTCAAGACAGTCTAAAGGCTTCGGTAAGTTTCTAAAGTAGTTTCAAAGCTTCCAAAGTGCTTCAAAAAGAGTCCAACACCTTCAATGCTTTTTTAACTCTCCAGAAGTTCATTACTTCTTAAGAAATGCACTATTAGATGAAAATGCCAAGGTAGCTTCAAGGATTCCTTTGCTAAGGAATCTTTAAGAGTTCCTTGAAGGAATGATTAATAATATATCGGTAGAATGTGAGTTAAATGAGTTTTGCCATTGGACAGGGTCACATTCAGATTTAAAAAAAAAAAGATTTTTTTTGTAGAAAAGTAACTATTAATTTTCAAGCTAATCAAGGACAATTTTTAAATTAAAATTTGCTAACAATTGTCTTGGCTTTGCTAGGAAAACGAAACTGTTTAACCTAATACCACAATCAATCCCCAACATTCCTCCAAGACCGTATTAAGTCGCCTTAAAAGCTATTTCTGGAAAATCCCAAAACTAAATTTAACTCTCCCCATTGGCTATTTCTCGTTTCAGTAAACCGTCCAGCCACGTTCCCAACTGACTTAAGCGGGACAGTCGCAGTGGAAAACACGCAGCTATTGTCGGAAAAGTTCGAGACAGTCCAGGAAATTGCGAACGTAGCTGAGTGTTTTGAGTGGTGGGGGAGCTACCTGTGGGGGACTTGGAGGAAAACTGGGCGACCCACAGTCAGCACAGGGCCCCCTGAGAAGCTGCTCATATTTTTCCATCGCAAAACAGGTATGTCAAAAAAAAATGGTATTACGTAATTACCGGTGGTGGTTTTTAGTGGTGTTCTAGTGAGTTGAGTGTCTGGTAGGTATTGGAATACCAAAAATTGAATTTTTGCACTATTTACGTCATTTTGACAGATTGTATGACAATTTCTGTTAATTGGTGTGAATGCAATGTGCAGGTGGTTTTTTTTAGTCAGTTTTTTTTTTAAGTTTACGAGATACTAAAAATCAGTAAGTTAAGACGTAAATTCAGAATTCGGTAACGTAATACCGCGCGTAAAAATTTGGGAGTAACCAAATTAGGTGGTCATGTGCATTTTTGGCTGCGTTCCAGGATCTATTTTTGGGCAGTCTCGTTTTCGGATTATCGGCTGTGCCCATTTCAAATTTCGCTATAAATATACTGAATGGTGCAGCCAACGCGGACGTAAATAAATAATTGGCCAAGAAAATTAATTACGTTGCCGTGTTGTAATGTATAACCAGTGTTGCCAGGTCTAGAAAAAAATTGGAAAATTTGAAACTTTTAAATTTTTTTAAAACCCTTTCAACACGTTCACAAACCCCCTCACCCCCCCCTTCCGAAGGAAGGTCAGGGGGGGTGTGAGGGGGTTTGTGTGTATACAGAGGTAGACAAAGAAATTAAATTAAAAAGAAGATAAACTTAAAGAAAAAAATTTAAAGATAAACTTAAACTATCAAAGAAAGAAACTATCAAATACTATTCCATATCCATACAGTCAGTGTAAATCATATTGTTAAGTATTTTATAGTTTAATGAGTTACTTTTTGGCAGTTGTGACGTGTAACTGTCTAATGTAGATATATTTCGATCTGTCACAATGATGGTAACTGTCAAATACAACTCCATGAAGCTGTCAAACTACAAAACCTGCTTAAAAGCACTGTTATAGTTAACTAAGTGTCCAATATTAATAGAAATTTGAAAATTTCAAATTAAACTTGATGAGTGTTATGTTTTAAAAATATTTTCATCTTTTTGTCACTTTCGGTTTAACCGGAAGTTGATTGAAAAAATCAGAAGGTATCACCCTAGAAATTTCTTGACAATTCTAGTTTTTAATTTTTCAAGGTCAAACGGTGCGTAGTACCAAAAAAGTGTATAGAAGGTAAAAGTTGCATGCCATCAAATAGCATTTGTGGTAGAAATTTCAGATCTCTAACCTGAAACGTTCCTGAGATATTGAGCAAAAACTGTAAAAAACGAGAGTCAATTTTGACGCCCTCTAGCGTCTAAACGGGGCAACTTAGCCGTGCACACTCAACGTCACGTGATAGCCCCATTCATTAGTTTTCTTTCGCTATACAGTGGTTTAATACAGGGTGTTTCAAATAAGCGAGTTATGGATGATTTTCTGGAAAAATGCACCAAAATTTCGCTCAAATTGGGAATTTCTCTTTCGAGGGGCATGGTCAAAGTACGGCTGCTAGAGCAAAAACAATTGAATATCGATACAAACATTTTACATCAAGAAGGCCTAGAATTTGACGTAGATTTGACATTTGAAAAATTATAAGATTGGTTTGTTCTTGACACCCTGTATACTGATGGATTATCTAAATTAAACAAGTAAACTACTTAAACGAATTTCATCCAAAATTACATTTGCTTTTTAAGTAGATTTACATCCACAGCCACAGAATTTTTTTTTTTTTTTTTTTTGTGATAATTTTTGCTAATTTTCTTAATAATTCAAGCAAATTTCGGGTAGAACGACAGAAAAAACTATCGAAAAAATTAAAAATAATTTTAAAAAATAAAATAATTTTTTTGGTAAAACTCACTATCACCACCATTTTGAACCACTTGGTATACACTAACCAAAAACTCAACTTTTCGTATCGTTTTCAGAACAGCAAACCCCTTTTTCAAAATGGCGGACGATGAGGTTAGGTAAGTAGGTCACAATTTTACTAATTATCACAAACATTTGACAGATTTTACTAAATTTTTTATTTTTTTTTTTTTTCATGTATCTTCTTCAATCTACAGTATAAAGCAGCAGTGTAGCATGCCTCTTAACTTAAAAAGGTAAATATTCCATCTGCATGCTTGTTTTACTATTGTCTACTCGATTATGGACGAAAAGTGGACTGAATAGTATTTTATTTGGGCTTTTTTTTTAGTCTAAAATAGTATAATGCTGTATATATTATTGCTTCGTTGTAGTTTGTTGTTACTTGCAACTATACAGGAATAGTATGGTCCTGTATTTTAATTGAAAATACTATTATAGTACGAGTAATGGCTTCAGTAAGTTTATATAATTTAATGTGTGATTTAGTCTAATTGCATGATATTTTTTGTGTGATTTAAATCAACTCTTTACTTACACTTTTCAACTAGTTTTAGTAAGTAAATCATAATTTTCTGTAATTTTTCTGATACACTCTTGGAAATAACACTAATTTCACTCTTACTAGTTCAATACAATTTCAAAATTCAGATAATAAATAGCATAAATAATAACAAATTGTATTTAAATTTAAAAAAACACGAATTCAAAGTTCTTATTATCTCTTAAATCTATACACAAACACTTTTGAGAGGAAACTTTACACAAATATTACACTTTTTACTAATATTAACACACTTCAAGAATAACCTGAATAATTTAACAAATCTGGTTTTGTTAACTTACAAAAGTACTATTCATACAGGGTGATTCACATTGGCATATTTTGTGCTGATATTTGATTAATGACTCACCCTGTATATTATACAATCAATAAGTGGCAGCAAATTCTAACACAACGTTTTTTTTCTTTTTTTTCCAGAAAAAGAAGTTGGAAGAGGCACGTAACTATCCAATAAACCTACCAGCATCCATTTTTCTCCCTTTTTTTTTCAATTTTCAAGATTCAAAATTCCTTAACCTAACCCAACTTAACCCAATCCCGCATAGGTACCGTTTTAAGGTTAGTATAGCTAATTAAACCAACCTTTTTCCCAACTATTTAGGAAAAGAAGAGGAAACAGGCTGAAATCGAGAGGAAGAGGGCCGAAGTTCGTGCCCGTATGGAGGCAGCCTCCAAAGAGAAGAAGGCTAAGAAAGGTTTCATGACCCCCGAAAGAAAGAAGAAACTTAGAGTAAGTTTTACATGAATTTTCCATCTGGAAAACTAGTTTTTTGATGACGAAAAAGTACCGTTTTCTGAGCTGAAAGTACGTTATGCCACTTTTACAATGAAGCGGCAAGGATGTACTTTCCGCTCTTAACATCAGTGTTGCCAGATCTGGAGAAAATTATCTACATTTGGGAAATTTGAGAGTTGTGACGTGTATCTAGATTATTTCAATCATATTCCAAACCCGAATAGTGTCAAATACCACTCCATGAAGCTATAAAACTTTAAAACTTGTTTAAAAGCAATACAATCAGTGTAAATAATATTTTTATGAATTTATAGTTTCATGACTTGTTTTTTGGCAGTTGTAACGTGTAACTGTCTATTGTAGACATATTTTGATCATTTTGACACATTTTTGATGATATTTTTACTTTCCTTAAAGTGTCAAATTGAAGTTAGATAGCTTTTGATGTCCTTAAATTGTCAAAAATGCAGCGTCATACCTTCAGACAGTCAAAACAGCTACTTGAAGCTTTTTTACCGTCTTTGAGGTGTCAAACTGAAACCAGATGGATTTTGATGTCTTTGAGTAGTCAAGAATGCTGCCTGAAGCATTCCTAATAATTTTAGACAGTCAAAACAGCTACTTGAAGCCTTTTTACTGTCTTTAAAGTGTCAAATTGAAGTTGAAAAGCTTTTGGTTTACTTAAATTGTTAAAAATGCTGCTTGAAACCTTTGTGATAATGTTAGATACTCAAAACAGCTACTTGAAGCCTTTTTACTGTCTTTAAAGTGTCAAATTGAAGTCGGAAAGCTTTTGATCTCCTTAATTGTCAAAAATGCTGCTTGATACCTTCGTGATAATGTTAGACAGTCAAAACAGCTATTTGAAGCCTTTTTACTGTCTTTAAAGTGTCAAATTAAAGCCAAAAGGTTTTTGATGTCTTTGAGTAGTCAAAAATGCTGTCTGAAGCATTCCTGATAATTTTAGACAGGAAAAACAGCGACTTGAAGCATTTTTATTGTTTTAAAGCGTCAAATTGAAGCTTGATGTCTTTGAGTAGTCAAAAATGCTACCTAAAGCTTTCCTAGTAATTTTAGACAGTCTAAAAATGTTTTAAAAATGCAACGACCAGCAAATCCACATTACGTGGCGTAATAACAGGACTCTTGCAAAGTATAAGAAAGCAAAACTTCTGGGGAATTTTCTTGAAATCTGGCAACGCTTTTGGGGAAATTACGTATCATTTAAGGGGTTGGCTACACTGCGCTGTGCTGAAAATTGGTTGTTTTCTAGTTACTGTTGAGAAAGAAAGCCGCTGAAGAGTTGAAGAAAGAGCAGGAAAGGAAAGCTGCTGAAAGAAGGCGCATCATTGAAGAACGATGCGGCAAACCTAAACTCATCGACGACGCTAATGAAGGTAGGTTTCTTCTTTTTTTTTGTGCAAACTTTCTACTCTCTACACACCTCAAAATTTTAGTATTGTGCTTGCCTCCTCACTGAACTGTGTATTTTTAAAGTTTTACACTAAAAAAAAGTTTTTAAATTTTTTTTAGTTTTACAATAAAATTTTTTTTTTAGTTTTGCCATAAAAAGGACAAAAAAGTAGTCTTTGACAAAAACTTGACCATTGTGTTGCCTAGACAACCCTTGTAGTATAAACTTACTCTAATTGCCTTTACAGCACTATTTTTCGAAATTTCTGTCATATGATTTTGGTATAATCTGTAAACATATATACCAATAAATATTCAATTTTAATGTATTTTCCAACACACACGCATTTGCTAGTTTTAAAGTATTCTTGGATGATTTGAAAACCTCTGAGAATTGTAAAATTCCAGGCCAGTTTCAAAAAATTGTTGAAAAATTTGAAAATTTTTTTAGAGGGGTCTCTTGTAATTTTTGGGATGTTTTTAGAGGTTTTTAACATTTTTTGAGTATTTTTGGATGATTTAGAGTGCTTTACACCCCTCTGACAACTGAAAAATTCTAAATTAAGGCTTATGGCAATTTCAAAGAATTATTGAAAAGTTTCTAACATTCCCAAATTGATTTTAGAGTCATTTGAAAATTTTGGAGCCTTCTTGGATGATTTAGAGTGCTTTACAGATGTCTGACAATTGAAAAATTCATATGGCAATTTCAAAAAAATATTGGAAAGTTCATTTTTGGTATGTTCTTAGAGGTTTCTAACATTTTCAGAGTATTTTAGGATGATTTAGAGTGCTTTACACCCCTCTGACATTTGAAAAATTCCAAATTAAGGCTTATGGCAATTTCAAAAAATTATTGAAAAGTTTGAAACAACTTATAGAGTTCTCTTGTAATTTTTTGGATGTTCTTAGAGGTTTCTAACATTTTCAGATAGATTTTAGAGTCATTTAAAAATTTTAGAGTATTCTTGGATGATTTAGAGTGCTTTACACCCCTCTGACATTTGAAAAATTCCAAATTAACGCTTGTGGCAATTTCAAAAAATTATTGGAAAGTTTGAAACAACTTATAGAGTTCTCTTGTCATTTTTTGGATGTTCTTAGAGGTTTTTAGCATTCCCAAATTGATTTTAGAGTCATTTGAAAATTTTAGAGTATTCTTGGATGATTTAGAGTGCTTTACACTTCTCTGACAATTGAGAAATTTCAAATTAAGGCTTATGGCAATTTCAAAAAATTATTGAAAAGTTTGAAACCACTTGTAGAGTTCTCTTGTCATTTTTTGGATGTTCTTAGAGGTTTCTAGCATTCCCAAACTGATTTTAGAGTCATTTGAAAATTTTAGAGCTTTCTTGGATGATTTAGAGTGTTTTACAGTCCAATGACATTGAAAAATTCCAAATTAAGGCTTATGGCAATTTCAAAAAATTATTGAAAAGTTTGAAACCACTTGTAGAGCTCCCTTGTCATTTTTGGGGTGTTTTTAAACGTTTTTGATATTCCCAGATAGATTATAGATTCAGTTGACAATTTTAAAGCATTTCTGGATGATTTAAAGTGCTTTACAGTCAAAAGTTTAGGAACTTTTTTAAAAGGTTTTTAAAATTGAAATTCTGGGTAAATCATTGGTGAAAGTGATCTGGCAACACAATGGCAAGGACTTAACATTTACTTTCTACACCCTCTAAGATATTTTTAGTCACTTTTTTGTCATACAGTTTATTGTGTACTACAGTGAACGTTTTGACTATTCTGCGCATCCTCAAGACTTAAAAAATAAGTTATTTCATTCTTCTAAGATTATTATTTAAATGTGATAATCAACGGGATGATTAGCGTTTCTTTGGCCATTTTATTGTATCAGGCAATTCTAATCAAAAACTGTCAGTTAATGACAGAACAGTTCAGTGTTGTTGAGGTTAAGTATTAAGAGTTACACACTTGATCTATTATTAAACTGTTATTTTTACGATATACAGAACAAATAAAGAGTACGGTCAAGCATTATTACGATAGAATAAACAAACTGGAAGATGCCAAATTCGATTTGGAATACCTCGTTAGAAAGAAAGACTATGAGGTTAGAAGGAACGAGAGATAACCGAATTGCACGTTTACTATCGCTATTTTCTCCACTATGCTCAGACTAACGACTCGTTTTGACACTTGACAGTTGCTTTATGAAGGACTGTCCAGTGTTAAAATGGTTGAAAAACGACAGATAAAAGAAACGGCTGAAACTGTATAATATTTTTTTGAAATTTGGCATTCCACCAAAAAGATTTTTTTAACAGTCTTGGTGGACCTGTCTTTGCTTTTTGACTTTTTTTTTTGAAAATGCACGTTTTTTTATACAGTTAATGGCGGTTTAATGCACTACTTTACTACATCTTTCTACCTAACACTTTACCATGTTCTTCCAACACCAAAACGTATGAATTACCTCTTTCTAGGTCAGGTAAAACAGGTCATCGATCAATACTATAGACGTCTGATTGAACTAGAAAATTCGAAATATGATCTAGAAAAAGAAGTAGAAATGAGAAACTTTCAGGTGAAGCATAAAAGCGCCCTCTTATTGTAATTAAAAACAATTTTTTTGCTTACTCATACACAGTTCTATCGGGTTTACTCACTTTTTTTTTGTTTTTAACACACCACCCCATTTTTCTAAGAAAAGTCGGTGAACATTTTTTAGGTACCGTAAAGCAGGTTGTCGAGCAATACTATAGACGTCTCATTGATCTAGAAAATAGGAAATATACGATCTTGAAATAGAAGTAGAACTCAGAGATTTTCAGGTAGATTGGCAACAGCGCATTCATGGTACACACAGTAGCAAAAAAAAGCTAATCAGTAGAATGCTTCTTGCACTGTATATTATCATACACGGTGGATCAAATCATTGTTGATGCGTGGGATTTTTAGAGAAATTGTGCAACACTGCATTTTAAAAACTAGCACAAAATAAGTCACATACAGTGTTGCAAATTTAGGTTAAGTTGCATTTTAGTTTTCTGGGTTTAACGCCCTCTAGTGTCGTAACTCTAGCAGCTACACTTTTGCGTTACTACAGTTTCTGAAAGCTTAAAGTTCGGACATTTAATTGGTTCAGGTGTCATTTTGACGTACCTGTCAAAATAACCGAGTTGTGTATCTGTTTTTTTTAAGCATATTTCAATTTGTCATAAATTTGAAAATCATCAAAATCTTTCCCATGAAGCTATAAAATTATAAAACTTTCTTAAAACTTGTACAATTAGTAAAAATTTATATATATAATGTCCTTTAGAGCTCTATAAGAAGGATTTTTGACAGATGATTCATGAAGCTGTGGTCTTTGGCGCTAGTTTCATATGTCAAAATGCTTCAAACTGTCAAATACCACTCCATCAAGCTATAAAACTACAAAACTTGCTTAAACGCAGTGTTATAGTTAATACTGTTGTACATCATATTAAATGTTTGTTTATAGGTTCATGAGTAGAAAATGAACAATCGTGACGTGTATCTGTGTTCTTTGAAGCTAGTTCTATATGTCAAAATGCTGCAAACTGTCAAATACTCGATTTGTGGGATAATTTCTGAAAATTTCAGTTTTTTGCAACAAAACAAAGTGGTTTACGTCAAAACTGTATATTCGATATATGACTGATGAGTTTTAGCCACCCTGTAACATTAAGCTTGATCTCTCTTTCCGTTTTTGAGATCAACCTGTGATCCTGACTTGTGATGATGTAAAATACAGTGTTGCACAATTTCTCACTAAGGTATCACTCTAAAAACTCTTACACATGCATTTCCAAAGTTGGCCCACCCTGTACTGTTCAAAAAGTGTACATTTTGTACAGAGTTGCCAAATTGCCTAATTAACTTTCCAATTGAGCGTCGATCGTACATTTTACATACAAGGTGTTTTCTTTTAGCGGAGCTTCAAACAATTTGCCAAAGCTACTACCAAAGAATTTGTAAACTAGAAGGGGATAAATATGATTTAGAAGTTATAGAGCGAATAAAAGCTGCAGAGGTATTTCAGTTGATATTCTATAATATTCTACCTGATATCAGCTGGATTTTTTTTTGTTACTACAATAATAGGCAGCCATATTCCTAGAATGCGTTTATTTAGAGTTCCGATCAGAAACAATTTGTTTGGTCAATTTAGTTTAATTAATACATTTTTAGTGAAACAAACAATGTTGTTTCTGACTGAGAAGTAGATTGGACCCGCTCTGTATATATTTGCAAAAGCTATGAGTAAATAAAAATTCTCTTAATTTGACCTGGAGAATCGGCACCTGTAGATTTTTTTGGTAATTTAGTCGTTATCCCCGCAAATTGTCCTTTTTACTATATCACTTTTAAATATTTTTCTTATTTTTTTTTATATTCAACTTATTTACAGCTACATGCATACCAAAGTACACAAAAACAACAAAAGCAGGACTGAATAATTTCGTCTTTAAAAAGTTAAAAAAGTAAATAAAAAAAATACAAAACCTCCCTGAAACAAAAACTAGTTTGACAAAGTTTAACTCATAGAAACATTAAATTATTGTTTATTAATAATAAATTACGTTAAACAGGTTTGCAAGACAGTTCAAATAAAATTTATAATATCAATTCTGAAATTATAAAATATTGAATTTTCTTAAAAATAAAAAAATGAAAAATAATATATGAAATTTGGAATATTTTGGTTTTAAACTCCTCAAAGGTAAAACTTTTGTAATTTTGAATTTTTCAGGTCACGTGACCGTTTCAAAATGTCAAATCGTTAAACACTCTGCCTTGATAAAGCTTATTAAAAATTAATTTTTAATGTCGCGTGTCTGTACTACATTTTTCAGTTAGAGGTTTCAATAATTTTTTTATAGTCACGTGACTCTTTTAAAATGTCACGTGACTGTCGTGAAGTTTTAAAATATTGAATTTTCTGACTGTTGAAAGCAAAATAAATTAAAAATTAAAAATAATATATGAAATTTGAAATATTTTGGTTTGAAAATTCTCAACGGTAAAACTTTTGGAATCTTAAAGTTTTCAGCTCACGTGACTATTATTCTCAAGTTCCAATTACAATTTTTAATGTCACGTGACTGTTTCAAAATGTCAAAATTTTGAACCGTGTGACTGTATTACAATTTTGCATTTAAAATTTGAATGATTTGGAGATTAAAATATTCAATTGTAAGCTTTCGCAATTTTGAATATTTATAGTCACGTGACTGTTTCAAAATGTCACAATTTTGAACTTTACACGACTTTCTAAAGTTTGAATTTGAATTTTTCTGACCACGTGACCGTATTACAATGTCCAGCTATAATTTAGGGCTCCAAACCTGGAAAGGTTAAATTTAAAATTATAGCACAATTGACAAGATTGAATTAAAACTTTTTAAATTACGTGACTGTGTCAAAATTATAAATTTTCTGACTTTCTAAAGCTTAGAAATGATTTAGTTAATATCACGTGACCTGCAGTTAAAATTTAATTTGAAGTTTAAAAGATTCAATATTCAAGGAAACCTTCGCAATTTTGAATGTTTATAGTCAGGTGACACGTAGATTTTATGACTTTCTAAATGCTTAAAATTGAATGTATTGTCACGTGACGGTACTACAATTTTTCACAAAAATTTTGAATATTTTTTGGCTGGAAAGCATCAAAGAGGCAAATTTTCATTGTGGGACATTCTCTAACCTGAATTTATAATATTTAAGGTCACGTGACTCTGCAAAAAACTAATTTTTTTGACAAGCAAAAGTAAAATTTTTAAATGTTAATACATATTAATGTAACGTAACTTTTAAAACGTCAAAATTTTCAAATGTCTCTCTCAAAATTTGATTTCTCAAAAAATATTTTGTTGTCATGTGACTTTCAGTTTTTCAACAAAATTTTCGAATATTTTTAGTTCTCAAGACCATCAAAGGACTAAATTTCAATGTAAGGACAAGAATTAATTTTAAGGTCACCTGATTCTGTTAAAATTCAATTTTTTGTTGTATTTCTTGTCGTATACACGAACTTAATTTTTTTAGCGTCACGTGACCGTATTACAAGTCCCAACTACTCACTCAAAGATGATTAAATTGTCACGTGACTAAACTAAAGTTTTTTCGTACTCTTTTTGCATCTACAATCATATTTATGTCATATTATTCAGTACTGATTTTGTCTGCACACATGTATGTTTTTTATGGTTAGATGACTGGGTTTTAAAGTACATTTGACATATACGATTGACACTTAGAGAAAAACAGTCTATTTTTGATTATAGTGGCCAAAAATAGGTTGCGTTTCTCTACAGCTTGCTATACAAAAAAAAAACACAAAAATCGGGGATAAACTGCCTTACAAGATACCTCTAATACTTACTGGTGGTTCCGTTATTTCAAATTTCAGCTACCCTAAAACGAATAATAAAGGAGTACTATGACCGTATGTACATTTGCGAGGAACAGAAATGGGATTTGGAACGCGAAGTTAGGAAGAGAGACTACGAGGTACCGTCAAAACGAGTCGGTTTTAGGGTCCAAAACTATAAAATTCAAAAAAATTGGTAGCGCACACATTTTGCATGATTTTCCAAAATTTTTACTCAAGTCCAGACCGAAATTAGTATCGCATTTTAACACCGCATCCACATATTACAGGGTAGTCCAATTGCTATTTTTAAATCGTACAAACTCATTTTGCTCCTTAGTGTTTAAAAACTTTTTGCCTGTAAAAAGCTAGAAGTTTGGCAACGTCGTAAAATACCTAGTTTCAAAATATCAGTGAATTTGATTCCATGAATCTTTTCCCGGTTTACTGAAAAATGTACGTTTTGACAACGTCGCACTATTTTCTTGCGCTAATATGCCAAATTGTATAGTAGCGGCACTGAGGAATTGTGAAACTTCCAGAGTGAGCTAAGTTAGTAGTAGTTTGAAATTTCAGCACTCTGTAACTCGGTTATTTTTGGGAGTTCAGAGAGGTTGAACCACTCAAATTAACCGTCTTGAGCTGCTGTTTCCAGTGGTGTAATGTAAAAAATTATATCTGAAAAATTGCGTACAGGGTAATCAAAAACAGCCAATAACCATAATTTTTAAGCACACCCTGTATACTGGAAGCAGAAACGGTCCTGAAAACTTACTGTGCTGAACTAAGGAGGTGATTAGGAACATTTTTGACCTCTTTCAAATTTTTCGTAACTTTTACCGTTTCTGAGTTATTTAGCAAAAACTAGTTTGAAGCAACAAATTTTCAAATCAGTTGAAACTGTAGTTTGAAATTTGAACATCCTGTAACTCGATTATTTTTGGGAGTTCAGGGAGGTTGAACCATTCAAATTAACTGTCTTGAGATCCTCTTTCCAGTAGTGCAAATCAAAACATTCTAACTTAAAAATTGCATACAGGGTGACTCAAATAAATTTTCAATTTTTTTCCTCACCTTATACCACTAAATTAGTTTTTGGTGCACACCACGGTGAGGAGAGAAAAAACAGGATTTTTTGAGTGGTTTTACGCAGTAGTAACTATTAAAAATGGCTGAGATATTCACTGTTAAAGTTTTGAGGTTATTGCAACTTCTGATGAAACTCAAAATGTATTTTCCTCCATATCTCCCAAACTGGTGGAAATACGTCAGAAAGTGTGAAAACAAAAACGACTCAAAATCCCTCAAAAAAAGCGAATCTGCACTTTGAACGGTAAAATTTCCACTGAAATTGCATACAGGGTGACTCAACTACTATTTTCAACTTTGACGCCCTCTGGCGGGCAAACTGTATAAGCCATGATCGCATATTTTTGGAAACCTTAGAGTCTTGGCTACTTTTTGTCTTCAGTGCCCTTTACGCGTAGATTGGCAAATAAAGGAGTTATTAAGAATCAAAGCTAAAATTGCAATTTGGTTTATAGCTCAAAACAGGCCCACAGGTAGTTTGCGCAACCGCGAAAACTCTTAAACTGAGTGCGACGTTGCCAAAATGTGCGGTGTATTTGGAAGGTATTGGCAAAGCTTAATTGAGTACTAGTAGTGCAATGTTGCCAAACTTTTAGTTATTCCAGGCAAACAAAAAAATGTTTTACACTGGGAAGGGCCATAATGAGTAAGTGTGCAATGCATTTAAAATAACGGACTAAATTCAAATTGTAACTTTTACGGTTTTGGAAATGATAATTGGACCGCCCTGTATAGACAAACTCACACTAACAGACAAGAAAATGCTTCATGGGGGTGACCTAAACACGATTTTCGGGTAAATAATTGGTGGTTCCGTTGTTGTCCATTTCAGAGAACCTAAAGCGGGTCATTAAAGGGTACTATGACCGTATTTACCTTATTGAAGAGCAGAAATGGGATTTGGAACTCGATGTTCGCAAGAGAGACTACGAGGTATCAGGCAGAAGCCGCTCAAAGTGTTGTAAAATTAGAGATATACCGGGTGGACCAAGATGAATTGCCGCGATCCATTTTCGCATAAACCCAGTCCAAAAAATGTGACAGCAATACCAAAAGTTAATGTCGATAGTATAGTTTAAATGGAACACCCCGTAGATTGCTCCTTTGGATACTACGTCAAATTATATGTGTGTTTTTGAAATGTGTCAAATTTGACAACTGTGCCAGAAATTTTCAAAAATGTCCTTCGATTCTTTTTACAAATAACTGCTTTACATAATTCAGATGAATTAGTGTGTAATATTTTGCAAAACTGCTGGGAAATATGAGCTCAAAATTTTGACAGTTTTCATGTATTAAAGCGATGATTTGAAATTTGACAGCTCAACTATGACAGAAAGTGTCAAAAATGCCGTTTCATTTCTTTCACATATAATTATTTTACATAATTACATTCAGATGAATTATAGTGTCAGGAGTTTTTCAAATATTAGACACATTATATAGTTTCAAAACTCTCAACCCTCATCGATTCAATAAACATCATTCTTTTTCTTAAAAATACCAAAAATCATCATCTGTATGTTTAAAAATTATTTATATTACTAAAAATTGTAACCCGGTAAAGACATTAAAAGTTAATTAATAGAAAATACATTCCAAATCACTTTATAATATTTGAAAAGAAGTCTGTTTACTGACATTCAGAGTGGCGCAAAAATATGACAAAATTCTGTAGTATTGTAGTAAGTAATAAATACATTTTTAAGGGATCATAGAGAAAGACTGTCAACTGTCAAATTGCAATTTCAAAACATTATGTCACAGTAAAGTGTCAGCTGTCAAAACGTTGAGCTCATATTTCTTAGGAGTTTTTCAAATATTAAAGAAATATGATGGTTTATGGTATTTTTTAAGTTATATTAGAGCGATGAGGGTCAAAACTTTCTAATGGCAGTTTTGCGGTTAATGGCAAATATTTTCCTTAAACGTACTTGTAGACCAAAAATGCTTATTGGCAATCTTGCAGCGAATAAAATTTCCTACTAGTAGCATTTTTTACATTTTCTATAGCTTTACAAACAACAAAAATAAAGGCAGTTAAAGTTGCAGAAGAATGATGTTTATTAAAGCGATGAGGGTTGAGAGTTTCGAAACTATATAATTTTAGTTTTGTGATTCTTGGCCAATATCTTCTTTATACACTTTTTTAGGCCAAAAATGCTTATATTCACTCCTGTAGAGGATGAAATTTTCTTCAGATGGCATTTTTTACATTTTTTGTAGCATAACAAACAACGGAGATACAGGCAGTTAAATTTGAAAATTTTAGTTTTGTGGTTTTTGGCCAATATTTTGTTTTTAAATGTTTCTCTAGACCAAAATTTTTTGTATTATTCCACATTAGGAAATAAAAACGGTAAAAAAATTACAATTTTTGACGTATTTACGTTGTGTTCTTTCTGCTGGTATAAATTGAACAAAAATACAGAGTTTATGGTTTTGGTATGCTGTCAAATTTTGGAAAACTGTCGCTTTTCACGCTTTTCCCATAAATGGATGGAGGTAGTTCATGGTGGTACCACTCTATAGGGGACTTTCGGAAAATTGGTAACTGTCCACCAAGAACCACGTAGCTCTGCTCTAGATCATGCTCATCTTCACGTTTCATTATCGCAAAAAAACTGTCTGGATCTCGCGAACTGCAGCAGTTACCAATTTTTGTAGATTTTATGAGACGTGGCCCCTAAAAACGAAAAAGCTGAGTGATCAAAATTTTTGTTTGCGCTTTTGTCGATCATCTACGTTCTCATAAACCCCTGCGAATCAGCAAAATTCGCTAAAGTCTGTCAAAGATAATGTTACAGTGACTGAACTATTTAACTCATTATGGTAGTTTCTAGCCAAACGTCAACCACGTCACTGCAATCTTAGTTTTAACAGACTGTAGGTCTCCAATTGTAAATAATAAACGACTTACGTGCAAAAAACCCACATGAAGCGTCTGAGTAAAGTAGAATAATTGACATCCTGTAGAATTAGACGGAACTAATTTAAGGATGTCGTAGATTGTTAACAATTAAAATCGGAAAGTTTCTCAATTATTGCACTAATTGTTTTAACAATGCTTTTTTTTTAATATTCATCCACCCTGTATTAAAAAGCCTGTATTCAATTTGAACTAATTTATTCAGGTGATTGTAAACGTTTCGACACTACAACCAAGTCTTCATCAGGGATTTTAATTGCTATTATAGTATGACAGTTAAAAAAAGTTGTAAGACTTTAATCACCCACTTTTTTTTAACAGCAACACCTTATATATTATTTGATTCCAAAAATACACAGTGTGTTTACATTATTTGCATTTAAACCTGCAAAAAAATAACTCTATAGCTTTTTTGTTGTTGTTGCTAAAATACAGGGTGTTTCACTCATAAAATCGTTTTAAATTTTAATGAAGTTTAGTTAAGTTTTTCCTTTACAAAAGGTTTATTACCTCGCTCTATTCATAATACTTTCTCTATCATTTAATTTGTCAACACTCTGTATTTTTGATTTTGAAATTAATCCCTTAAAATTTGGTATCAAAAACCTGTTCTACCCCGTATAAAAATATCAACATATTTTGTAAATTATTTACTAATGTATACCAAATATACAGGGTGTTTTTTTGTCAAAATTTTTCATTTATTCATTTGTTGGGGATTTAGGAACTTTTCTATTTTAAATTTAGTTTTTTTGGTCCTAATTTAGTTTCAGTTTTTTGCAACGTTGCCAAATTAACCACTTTTCAAATTTTTTACTAAATTTGTGCAACGATGCCAAATTGATTATTTTCCTAACTTAGTTTTAATTTTTTGCAACGTTGCCAAATTGACCATTTTCATATTTCACTACTCAATTTTTAGAGAGTAGCTACTAAATTGACGATTTTTCAGAATTACCACTAAATTTCTGCAACGTTGCCACATTGAGCGTTGTTCAAAATCAATTTCAATTTTTGCAACATTGCCAAATCGACATTTTCCTAATTTAGTTTAAATTTTTTGCAACGTTGTCAAATTGACCATTTTCCTAATTTAGTTTAACTTTTCTTGTAATGTTGCCAAATTGATCATTTTCCTAATTTAGTTTCAGTTTTTTGTAACGTTGCCAAATTATTCATTTTCCTAAATTGCGGCTAAATTTTTACAACGTTGCCAAATTGAACTTTTTATAATTTACGACAAGATTTCAGCTACGTGGCTAAATTGACAATTTTCCTAATTTAGCTTCAATATTTTGCAACGTTGTCAAATTGACCGTTTTTCTAATTTGCTTCTGAATTTCTGCAACGTTGCCAAATTTACCATTTTTTAAATTTTTAATTAAATTTCTGCTACGTTGCCACATTGAGCATTGTTCAAATTTAGTTTAAATTTTTTGTTTTACGGCAAATTATGTTAATTTTTGAAAAACACTATACAGGGGAATAAAAAATATCAATCATTTATTAAATTGATTTTTATTAAATGATATATTTAATTATCCACTGCATATTATGTACTATACAATGAGGACAAATAAGTTGACATTGAAATTGTAATTGAATATTTATACAGGGTGACTCGAAATTAACTTGAAAAATTACGTTTTTTATGAAGTTGATAGTTCTCAAATTGATTGGCTCATTTAAAATTGGACCACCCAGTAATTATCGTTTGAAACGGCTAGAATTTAAAAAAAACTTGAAAATTTTCGAAAAATTTTGAAAAATGATTTAAACTCTTCAAAAATGTCATTTTGGTATAAAAAAAAGTGAAGCATGGTACAAATCAATAAAATACAATTTTCTAAAAATGTGTACAAAAAAGTTGCGTAAAAATGTTAAAAATGTTAAAATTTAATTAACTTAAATCAATTTTTAAACAGTTTACACATTTTTAATCCTCCTGTATTTTTGAAGACAAATAGTGTCAAAGAATTAATTTAAAAAAAAAAATTACAAAATAGTGTTTATGAATATTTGTTCCAACGTTTTGCTTCATAAAAACCATCATCAACTTTTGTTTTCTCTTTATACGAATCTCTGATGAAGACTTAATTATACTGCCAAAACGTCACAATATTTACAACCACCTAGTCTATAATAACCAAGCTTTGGTGATCTAACCTCAAAAAAAAAGCAGAAAAAATACAAGTTTTTTTGTATATACGGCATGGCCCTTCATTGCTTCGTGTATTCCGGCCTGTCCTAAATATTTCACCCATTTACGTTCCAAATCTCTGTCATTTCTATAAAATGGTGTACAAAAAAACAAAAAATAACGGAACCTTCAGTGCTTGAAGTGCCATGCTTTTTTCAGGTCCCGTTTTGAAAAATGGCGATGCTTCTGGGTGATTTTATGACATTTTTTCCTTTTTTTTTAAAGGCCAAGCTAACCGCATTGTTAAAGCAAGCTAACGCAAGTATTGAAGATTTTTTACCTGTATATACCACTTTTTTGAATTTTATAATATTTTTGGATTTTGTCCGTGTTTACACCGAGTTTTTAGGACAACCTGTGTAACTGTGTACATAATTTTTGTTATTGTTAGTACTCTAGTTTTAGTGTACCCATAGACCAGTGTTAGTTTTGTACTACATTGTAATTGAACAGTTTTCTACGATTTTTTACCTAGATTTTGTTAGTTTCACCCCACTTTTCTTCGTACTAACCCTTTTCACTGCACTGTGCTTCCTAATTGATGTTGATCATGCACTAACCTATGTTTTGTGTTTAGTTTAAATACAACAGTCCACTGGCTTTTATATGAAAAAAAAACACAATTATTTATCACCAAAAACTAGTAAAAGCCAGTTGACCTTCATATACAGAGTGAACCAAGTTTTTTGTGTCAAACTTTAAAGGAAAATCTACGTCTTGAAGCCTTTTCTAAGTTCAAAGTTGAAGAAGAATAATGATGTTTATTGGATCGATAAGAGTTAAGAGTTTTCAAACTTTGTAATTGCATTTTTGTGGCAAATTTTTGCCTTAAACGCACTTGTAAACCAAAAATGCTTTAGTGCCATCTTGTAGAAGATAAAATTTCCTTTGGAAAGCATTTTTAAGCTTTTTTCTAGCTTTACAAATAACAAAGATACAGGCAGTTAAAGTTGAAGAAAAATGTTGTTATCTGGAGCGATCAGGGTGAGGAGTTTTCAAACTTTATAATTGCAGTTTTGTTATTTTAGGCCCATAACTTCTTTAAACGATTCTGTAGACTAAAAGTGCTCATTTTCACTCTTGCAGAGGATGAAATTTTCTTTAGGTAGCTTTTTTTAATTTTTTTGTAACTTTACAAACAACGGAGATACAGACAGTTAAAGTTGAAGATTTTAGTTTTACGCTTTTTGGCCAATATCTCCTTTAAACGTGTCTGTAGACCAAAAACGCTTATTTTCACTCTTGCAGAGAATTAAATTTTCTTTAGGTAGCTTTACAAACAACGGAGATACAGGCAGTTAAATTTGATGAAAAATGTTGTTAAATAGATCAATGAACGTCCCTAAAAACAGAAAAAAATCAGGTTATTCACCCAACTAATAAAATGTAGAGTGTAGACTGGGAGCTCATTTCAGAACCTCCCAGTCTGTAAACGACCCCTAAAAGGGCCTTTTCAGTGAGATATTTTCCAAAAACATGTAAAAGCACAAAAAAGTGCTTTAAAAGACACTAAACAAGTTCAACCACATGTATTTCGGTTATTTGAACAAATATCAAAGAAGTGAAAAAGAGAAAAGTTGTAAGGAATTATATCCTCTGCAAGATTACATTAGAGCAATTTAACTTAATTTCAAAAATTGTGATATAAATTTAAAAAAGTTTGAAGACTCCTTTCCCTCATCGCTCCAATAAGAGACCTGAAAACGTATTAAATATCTCAAAAGTGACAAAATCAGCATTAAAAACTGCAATTTTTGCAAAATATTATTAGCTGCTTTTGGTTAAAGTTATTCCTTTAGAGTTTGATACGAAAAATCTGGTTCATCCAGTGTATTTACCAATGCAGAATTTGTTCTAATAAATTTTTTTTAATAATAGATCGCCGACTTAAACAGCCAAGTTAACGACCTCAGAGGCAAATTGTAAGTCAAACCACCTCCACAGAAGACATTTACTAAATTTTATTGTGGAAAATTTCAGCGTCAAGCCTACTTTGAAGAAAGTATCCAAATACGAGAACAAATTCGCCAAGCTTCAGAAGAAGGCGGCTGAATTCAACTTCCGTAACCAACTCAAGGTGGTCAAGAAGAAGGAATTCACCCTTGAAGAGGAAGATAAAGAGGTAAAACTCATCATACTACTTGTATACAGGGTGGTTCAGTTTTTAATGTCAGTAATTCACCGTTCGATAGCACATCAAAAAATGAGTTGATATGCATTATGTCAATTTTCTGAAAAATTCTGTCATAACTGTCAGACCGTTGGAGCAGTTTTCATAGTTTCCGGACAAAATGAAAAACTTTACTCTAGAAAATTACCTTGGAAAATTTTCTTTATAATCAGTTTTCAAAGTTTTCTGACAAATTTGACAATTTGACACTAAAAAGTGACTCTGAACCAACAAAAAGTGACATCAAAAGCTTAAAATTTGCATTTGAAGTAAGTTTTCATAATTTGAAGACACATTTCAAGATTTTAATCTTGAAAATAATCTTAAATACAGGTTGTGCCTTTAAGTTATTAGTGCTTTTTGTTTAGTGCTTTAAAGTTGCTTTCTGTCTGAAAAATCGAGTTTTAAGACTATCTTGACAAAGTTTTTGACTTATCACGCCTGAAAACCACTTTGCACACTGTTCATAGTCTTGAAAATGTAATTTCAAGCTTCTTAACTATTAAAATTGGAGCATTTTAAAGAAATTCGGACTGTTTTTAGTGCTTTAAGACGAAAAAATCGAGTTTAAGACTATTTATAATAGTATTGGCACTAAGTGTTACGATAATAATCTTGAATACGAATTTTTAGAATGGAATTAGTCTGAAAATTTAATTTGGATTGTTACCAGTGATTAATTGAATTCTAGACTTGTTTTAGTCCAGAAAATTGAATTGTACACCAATTCAAATCTTGAAAATAAACTGTTGAAGTCTCTTTAGTCTCAGTAAAGTAATTTCTGAATTTTGGATTAAAAAATATCAACTAACTAGCAAACTTTGAATTTTTAGATTTTAGCAAGTTAAAAGTCGCTTTTGAAGTCACGTGACTGTTTTCAAGCATTTCTGGTTTTGATTTACCATAATTCTATCTTCAAGAATAGCCTTCTGAAGGTCACGTGACTGATTTTAAAATTCAGATAAATTTTGAATAGTAAAATAGCTACTAACTAGCAAACTTTGAATTTTTAGACTTTGGCAAGTTAAAAGTGGATTTTTAAGTCACGTGATCGCTTTCAAGCATTTCTGGTTTAGATTTACTATTATTCTATCTTCAAGAATGGCCTTCTGAAGGTCACGTGACTGATTTTTGCCTTAAAAATCAACTTTTAGACTATTTCTAGTGATAAAAAATTGGTTTTTCGCTCAACAATCTTTGTTTTGATTTCCGGACTGTTTTTAATGCTTGAAATCCAGTTTCAGACATTCAACAATGGATTGCAGTCTAAACAAACGAATTTTAAGACTATTCCTAGTAGTATTTAAATAACAACTCGTGTTTGGTACAAATTTACTTTTATTGCTTACAAACGTCAGTAAAAATTAGTCCAAAAATCGATTTTTTTAAATTGAAATCTGCAATGGAACTCTGTAAGGGAATAGTACCTCTTCTGGAAGATATACCTTCTGGAATGACATATAATGCATGTCAACTTATTTTTTGATGGATTATCAAATGGTGAATTATTGACACTTAAAACTACCCCACTTTGTAATACTTTAGGACAGGGTTTGTCTGACTAAAAATTACAATTACAAAAAAAAACAAAAACTAAAGCAAATACAGGAAAATTGGTAATTAAATGCAAGAACTCTGAACAATACAAACGACTTCATAATATTAGTAGAATCATCCCAAATATTGTGCAGAGTTCTTAATCCTGAACATCAAAGTTCTTCACTTTATTTATTCGTTTCCAGAAACCGAAACAGGAAAAAGCTGAGTGGCAGAAGAAGTAAAATTCCCACCTAAAAAAAAAAAGTTATTTTTATTTTGATATTGCAAATCAGGCCAATTTTATGTCTAATTAATAGAATAAACCAGTGTATTTACCAAGAATTGCTTCTTTCTTCGTCGGGTTATTTTTTGGTGATTTTTTTTTATAATGGTTGTTACGCAACTGATTTTTGCTACACAAACACGTTCATTCTAAACACCTTTTTCACCATTTTTTGCTACATTTTTTTCGTTTTTTTTTTGGCTATATTTTCCCTTTTTTTACTCTCTCTATCACTTAACTTGGATCAAAAGGTGAGCAAAATAAAGCTTATTTCAGTGTGCTTATTATACAGCTTTCGTGAGCACAGCTTGCTTCCTTGTAGATTTTTGAAAACATAATAATTCCTTCAAACTTTTAAATATCTTAGCTCTTTGGAGAACTCTGCAGCTGCTTCTGTATACAGGGTGAGGCACAAATTTGCCTTAATAATAAGAAATTTTAATTTTATTTTTACCAAAATTTGATTTATCTTGTACTGTTTTCCGACCAAATCTGAAAAATTATACCAAATTTCAAAGCTGAAATTATGACTGAGTTGTCAAACCTTGACAAAAAATGGAATAATATGAGAAAAGCTATTTAGTCAATATTTACAAAACCGTACAAAATTTGGCAACAGTGCCTTGTCATGATTGTCTGATTTAAGCAAAATTTGTGAATTTTATAATTTAGAAAGCAATAGTGGCACAAAACAATTAAACCACCCTTTAGAGTAATAAGAATTTTTGATTTAATTGTTATAATTTAGAATATTATGTCGAATAATATTCGGTTAGATGTAACTTAATAAAATATAGCAAACATTGAATAAAATTAAAATGACGTTACAACCGCTAAAAGTTGCCATGTTGCCAAATTATACAAAAAACTAAAAGTTAGTTTAGTTACAGAGGTTTTAACTACAATAATTATAAAATTATCAAAAGTTTTTCAAACTCACATCGCAATTGTGCTCTAAAACAGTGTTGCCAGGTCTGGGTAACATTCCCCACCTCTGGTAAATTCGAACTAGATTTAGAAAAAAAATTTTTTTTAGAAAGGACAGTCAGTGACAAAATTGCTTGTAAAACCCACTTGGAGTGAGAAAATGATTGTTTTAAGCACATTTTTGGAATCCTCTTTAAATTTCCTATACGGTAGCTTGAAAAAACACCACAAAATTTGGTAGAATGAGGAACAAAAGCGATGTCAAAGTTTGAATTGTCAGAAACACAGTTTGAAAGGACAGTCAATGACAAAATCGCCTGTAAAACCCACTTGGAATGAGAAAATGATTGTTTTAAGCACATTTCTGGAATCCTCTTTAAATTTTCTATACGGTAGCTTGAAAAAACACCACAAAATTTGGTAGAATGAGGAACAAAAGCGATGTCAAAGTTTGAATTGTCAGAAACACAGTTTGAAAGGACAGTCAGTGACAAAATCGCCTGTAAAACCCACTTGGAGTGAGAAAATGATTGTTTTAAGCACATTTTTGGAATCCTCTTTAAATTTTCTACGCGGTAGCTTGAAAAAACACCACAAAACTTGGTAGAATGAGGAACAAAGGCGATGTCAAAGTTAGAATTGTCAGAAACACAGTTTGAAAGGACAGTCAGTGACAAAATCGCCTGTAAAACCCACTTGGAGTGAGAAAATGATTGTTTTAAGCACATTTTTGGAATCCTCGTTAAATTTCCTATACGGTACCTTGAAAAAACACCACAAAACTTGGTAGAATGAGGAACAATCGCGATGTTAACGTTTGAACTGTCAGAAACACAGTTTGAAAGGACAGTCAGTGACAAAATTGCCTGTAAAACCAACTTGGAGTAAGAAAATGATGGTTTCAAGCACATTTTTGGAATCCTCATTAAATTTCCTATCGAATAACACAAAAAAACACCAAAAAATTTGGTACAGTCAGGGAGAAAAGCTGTATGAAAGTTTAACCTGCCAGAAACACAGTTTGAAAGGACAATCAAGAATAAAATGGTCAGTAAAACCCACTTGAAGAAAAAAATGTTTTTTTAAGCACATTTTTGGAATCCTCATTAAATTTCCTATCCAATAACATAAAAAAACAATACAAAATTCAGTACAGTCAGAAGCATAAAAAAATCTTTTGAAAAAATACCAGGGAAATCTAGAATTATTAAAAAAAAACACTTTAGAAATTATTTAGTTTGGCAACAACGCATTTAACCTTTGTGACGTCCTTTCAATTTTGTTTTGAACACACTATAGAAAAAGTGTTGCACATTTCATCTTTTTGACAAAACGGTTAACAAGATAAATCAATTTAAATTGTCATAAAATTCTCTAAAACAGTATCCATTTATCATACATGCATCATCAATTTGGTCCACCCTGTATGTTTATGTTGAAACGCACTAGTTAAGAATTTCAGCACCACATTACACCACTTGTTTCGTCCGACAAAATTTGTTGTTAAATTTATGTTGTTTTATTTTTTTTCTTAATTTTTATGAATTCAAATTGATTGTTATTAATTGTTTTTTTAATGTAATTTTCAGAAAAAGCCCGATTGGTCCAAGAAGGGAGAAAAGGTACAGGAGGCCGAAGCATAAACATCTGTCTGACCCTTATCATATCTACGTAATAACACCCTTTTTGTTTGTTTTTGAAGGGCATTTAATGCCCGACAATAAACTGTGTGGTAACGTCTTGTTTTCTTTTCGTGAACGCCCCTGTATATTTTGTTAATTTCCTCTGTATTATAAATGTTTGTAATAAAACGTTCTTATTATTAAAAGAGAGTAAAATTACTGTGACGTTATTTTATTTGTTGTCCTTGTGGATTGTGTCCGTTTAGATGTTAAGGGCCAGTATTTTTAGTTCAAAATAACTTTATTCTAAGGATAATTTCTATAGACGCTTTTATTGGTCAATTCTGTAATTTCTATAGAAATCCTGAAAATGAAATTATCCGGAGGTAAAAGTACCGGCCTTAAGTAAAAATTGAGGTTTTTTAAATGGAATTTGTTTAGAAACTTTCACATAAATCATAAATTTCTGGGAAAAATGTAAAACGACGAAACCGTCAAGCAAACACTTTTTGTTCTAATAGTTTCGTTTTTAAGCTAAAAATGAGTAAAATTTGAAATTGTTAGAGACGTGACTTTGACAATCCAATTTTTGAGCTGGCAACCCTGTAAAGTCCAGTCGATAACTTTCAAAACCGTCACGTGACCATGAAAAAATAGTTTAAACTGAAAATTAGCAAAAACAAATTTTGAGCTTGCAACACTGTAAAAGCTAATTAATTGACATCTGTCAAATTCAGTCACGTGACTATACAAAAAAGTTTGAACTATAAACATTTTTTAAATCAAATTTAGACATTTGTTGCACTTTCAATAATTATTGTAAAATACACGTCACGTGACAAAGGTAATGTAATATTCAACTTGCAATATTGTCAGTGCCAACTGATACCTATCAAAGTTAGTCACGTGACGTAAAAAAATTTTGTTTAAACGTTAAAAATTTGCTAAATCAAATTTAGACAGGTGTAAAAGCTGAAATTGCAAAATACACGCCACGTGACGTTAATAATGCAATTTTGAGCTTGCAACACTGTAAAGGCTAATTGACACATGTCAAAGTCAGTCACGTGACTTTTAAAATATAGTTTAAACATGGCAAGAGAGTCACGTGACTATAAAAAAAGTTTTAACTAAAAACATTTTTAAATCAAATTTAGACAAAATTCTTAATTAAAAAGTTGCCCATTTGTTGTAAAAACTGCCTACTTAAATCAAAGAACCATTTAAAAATGCTCAATTGTTATACAGGGTGGTGCAGTTTTAAGTGTCAATATTCACCATTCGATCAATCAAAAGGATTAAAATCTGGTCATATCTGAGGTTTGCGAATTAATTTTTGACATTGAAAATTGTCAAAAAACAGAATTTTTGGACTGATTTTTCTGGCGTTCAATTTTTTAGACTGTACGTAGTGTAAAACTGATCATTCAAGACTAGTGAGAGCACAAATTTGTACTGAATAGTCTAAAATCTTGTTATTTACTACTAGAAATAGTTTTAAAATTAGTTTTCAGACTGCAATTCATTGTCGAGTGCCTGAAACTGGATTTCAAACCCTAAAAATAGTCTGGAAATCAAGACAAAGATTGTTGCACATTAAATTCATTTTTTATTACTTAAAATAGTCTAAAAGTGGTCTTTTGAGGCTAGAAATAACTTTACTAAGACTAAAGAGAGTCCGACAGTCTATTTTTCTAAAATTCTTGTCTAAAATTCAATTAAACACTAGTAACAGTCCAAATTTAATTTTCGGACTAATTTAGTTCTAAAAATTAAGTGTTCAAGACTAATATCGTAGCATTTAGTGCCATTTTTTTTTTACTTTTATCACTGAAGAGTCTGAAACTTAACTTTTACTATTAGAAATAGTTTTAATCTCAATTTTTCAGTATCAAAGCACTAAAAACAGTCCAAATTTCTTAGAAATGCTCCAATTTTTTGCACCAGTAAGTGTAGAATTCCATTTAATGGTAAAAAAGTTTGAAATTACATTTTCAAGACTATGGACAGTGGAAAAACTGGCTTTCAGGCCTGAAATAGATTTTTCAGGCTGAAAACAGCATTAAAGCACTAAAAACAGTCTAGATTTTTAAGAAATGCTCGAATTTTTAACACTCATGTGTGAATTTAATAGTGACAAAGCTTGAAATTGCATTTTTAAGACTATGGAAAATTTAAAATTTGTTTTTTAACTCGGCTATGTCAAAAACTTGGTGAAAATAGTCTTGAAACTCGATTTTCCAAGCTGAAAGCAGTTTTAAAGAACTGAAAATAGTCCAGAGTTCTAAGAAATTGAAAAGCAAAGTAAAATAACTTGAAAAGTTAGTCTTCAAATCAATTTTCATGAATCTAATGTCAATAAATTGTATTTAAGACTAAAATATTGAAATGTGTTTTCAAATTATGAAAACTTACTTCAAATACAAATTGTAAGCTTCTGATGTCACTTTTCATTGGTTCAGAGTCACTTTTTGGTGCCCAAGTCAATTTTCAAGGTTTAAATGTGTAAATTTGTAGTCAAAAATTCTAGAAAAAGTAGTTTTTCATGTCCACAAGGCAAATTTTCATTACTAAAGTATTTAAATTCATCCGAAAACTATAAAAACTGGTTATAAAGACAGTTCTTAAGCCTCTCAAGTCAAAATTCCCAGTTTCTAAATCAATTTTCAAGATTGAAGTCTTTCAATTTGTTTGAAAACTATGAGAACTGGTTACAAAAACAATTTTTAAGCCTCTTATGTCAATTTTCATTAGTTCAAGTCATTTTTTGGTGTCCAAGTCAATTTTCACGGTTTAAATCTGTAAAATTGTAGTTAAAAAATATATTAAAAGTAGTTTTCAAGTCCTTCAATTTGTCTGAAAACTATGAAAACTGGTTACAAAAACAATTTAAGGGCTATCGAATGGTAAATTATTGACATTTAAAACTGGACCACCCTGTAGAATGTGTCGTGAATAATGTCATATGAACACAGACATGGGAGATAATTATTTATTTTATTTTTTTGCAGGAAGGAGAAGGTGAGGTTGTAACATTAACCGAAGACAATGCTGGAATTTCTGTAATGTGAAAGTGTCTGTCATCTGTCTGTCATTAATTGACAGTTTTCATGACTTTGATCGTTACTATAACAGTATAATAACTAATGGCTTTCAGTGATAATATTGATAATTCTTAATCTTGTCTTGTCTTCATCTCTTTTTGTTCAATAACGAATATTTATTTCTCTATCTCTTTCATTCATTGAATGAATATAATTTTAAAGACATTTTTGATTTCGTATTCGTAATGATCGTCCATCACTAGTGATAATTCTTAATCTTCTCTTCATCTCTTTTTGTTCGTTAACGAATATCCATTCTTCTTTCTCTTTCTCGAGCCTGATCACTAAAAACAACCCAATAGGTGAACAACCGCCAGAAGGACAACCGACGGAAGCCCAACCAGCCGAAGGTGCACCTGCAGATGCAACCACCCAACCTCCTGCTGAAACAGCTGCAGAAGGTGAAACACCAGCAACAGAAGGACAACCACCTGCAGAAGATCAGGCACCTACCGAAGGTGCAGCTGCACCACCTGCTGAAGGTGAAGCTCAACCGCCGACAGAGGGGGCACCTCCAACAGAAGGTAATTTCAAATAACTAATTTAAGGTTAAAATGTTGTTTAAAAAGGTCACGTGATTATTTTTACGACTAAACAGAATTTCTGTATGTAGGTCACGTGACCGTTCTAATTTATCAAATTCAGTTATAAAGCTCACTTGTCTCTTCTTACGGTTAAAATAGTATCCATGCAGTCACGAGACCAAATTTAAGGTGAAAATATTGTTCTCAAATTCATTCATTTTTACGATTGAAAGACATTTCTTTACGATACCTCATCAGGAAGATGATATTTTTCCTTTAAAATGACCTATAACAAGTATGGTTTCGAAGAAGTTTTCCCACCAGGATCACCGGATTAAACATCTATGGATTTTTTGATGGAGAACAAACTCTGATACAAACGCCAGGGATGCTGCACTGTTTGGTTTTTAAATTCTTAACGGTTCTGACAGTTTCCATATAGAAACAAGCAAATTCTAGTAAAAATTAGGTATCTCTTGTTGGTCTTTAACCATGTAAGAGAAGACAGATAATTTCTAATAATGCACATGAAAAATAAACCTAAATGAATGTTATACAAGCAATATTATAATCAAAACTTTTGATGATAGGTGGTGAACCAGCGGCTGCGCCTGCAGAAGGCGAGCACCAACCAGAAGCTCCAGGTGAGTGAACCAATTACGTTTGCTTAAACTACCATGGTCACGCCAAAAGTGCATTGCAATACAAATGATGTAATACAAATTCTAGGACCGTTCGAAACCTTTAAACAACTGGTCCTGAACGAAAATTACGATATCATCGCTCTGCCGGAAACGGTTCTGGCACCGACCGAAAACAAAGAAGCGGTGTCCATTCCCCATTATTCTCTGGTCGAGAATCGAAAAAATAGTGGGGATGGTGTGGTTATTTACATTAAAGACTCGTTGAAATATAAAGTGGTCGATTTGACCACTGACAATCCTGAAGAGCACGTCACTTTCGAGGACTTACTCGACAAACTCAAAGCTCGTAAGTGCTTCGATCATTGATCAAGCACTGTTCCATTATCGCTTAATTTGTCCTTTTTTGCCATTTCAAACTTGACCATGGCCATATTAATGTACAGGGTGGTTGGTTACATTTGCTCTTAACCATATCTCTCTATTGACTTTTTTAAAAAATGTCAAATACGAAAGTTATAGTCCACGATCTGAAGGTTTTGCAGAAACCGGATGGATCAAAGAAGTTATATGACACAAAGTTATGTTTTTTTAAGTGAATATCTTATTTGATATTCTGATTGCGACTATTATTTGCAATATTTTCCATATTTACCTAATGTTATATACCTAACTTCAACACTTTTCAAAATAATATGAATTTTTCAAAATTATTTATAAATTTATGCAAAGGTATGGTAATTCTATATGTCCTGTTCCATTCCCGGTATAAATGCTTCAATCTTTCGGTAGCGTGACATTTCTACTATATATGCTATACAAGGTGGTCAAAAGACAATTTCAAGGGCTACAAAATGGTATATTGAACCACTCTGTAACTGTCAAAATAACAGAATTATGGGCTATCAAAGTGAAAACTGTCGAATTAAAACTTTACAGCAAATAGCTCAGTTTTAACAGGAAATAACTCATTTATTCGACGTTTTAGGTAAAAACGCTACACAGGGTGGTCAAAAGAGAATTTCAAGGGGTATAAATTGGTATATTGAACCACCCTGTAATTGTCAAAATAATCCACTTATTGACAATACAATGGAGTAGTTTACAGGGTTCATTTTATCAAAAAATTACCAAATATGAATCTTGTAGATATTTGCGTCTACTTTATTCCTAGATAATTCATTAGTATACAGGGTGTCCCAAATTTGAGCAACAAACTAAACTTATAATTTTTCAAATGGGATGACCAGTTTTTTATTAGATTTTTGAAATCTACGTCAAATTCTAGGTATTCTTGATATAAAATGTTTGTATCAATATTCAATTGTGTTTGCTCTCTAGCAGCCTTACTTTCACCAGAAGAAATTCCCAATTTGAACGAAATTTTGGCGCACTTTTCCAGAAAATCGTCTATAACTCGCTTATTTGAAATACCCTGTATAAAACTATTGTATAACAAAGAAAGCTAACGAACAAGGCTATCACGTAGCGTTGAGCGAATTCGGATAAATTGCCCCATTTAGCCACTAGAGGGCGTGAAAGTTGACTCTCGTTTTTTGCAGTTTTTGCTTAATATCTCAGGAACGTTTCAGGTTAAAGGTCTGAAATTTTTATCAAAAATGCAGCTCGACGGGATGCAACTTTTACCTTCTATACACTTTTTTGATACCATACACCGTTTGACCTTGAAAAATTTAAAACTAAAATTTTCAAGAAATTTCAAGGGTGACACCTATTGATTTTTTTCAGAAAATTTTTAATTTTTAAAATTTACTTCAACTGCCTAAATACCTTCAGGTTAATAGTACGAAAGTGACGTAAAGTGTCATTTATCAAAATGTCATTTTGCAAGGGTGCCACGCCCTAAAAAGTGTCAAAATTGACATAATTTCAAGGTCATCTCCGGTGCCACTTAGAGCAAAATGGACGTCAGATTTGTGTTCCCCAGGTTGAAATTAGTTAAAAAAGTCACTTTTATTGAGCAAAATCCAAAATGGTCGCCGTTAGTATAGTAGGCCCAAAAAATCCCTAATTTAGACTAAATTTTCGCGCATTTTTCCAGAAAATCGTCCATAACTCGCTTATTTGAAACAACCTGTATAAAACCACTGTATTATGCAAGAAAGCTAATGAATAAGGATATCACGTGACGTTGAACGGGAACGGCTAAATTGCCCCGTTTAGCCACTAGAAGGCGTCAAAGTTGACTCTCGTTTTTTGTAGTTTTTGCTTAATATCTCAGGAACGTTTCAGGTTAGAGGTCTGAAATTTTTATCAAAAATGCAGCTCGATGGGATGCAACTTTTACCTTCTATACACTTTTTTCATACCATACACCGTTTGACCTTGAAAAATTTAAAACTAGAATTTTCAAGAAATTTCAAGGGTGACACCTATTGATTTTTTTCAGAAAATTTTTAATTTTTAAAATTTACTTCAACTGCCTAAATACCTTCAGGTTAATAGTACAAAAGTGACGTAAAGTGTCATTTATCAAAATGTCATTTTGCAAGGGTGCCACGCCCTAAAAAGTGTCAAAATTGACATAATTTCAAGGTCATCTCCGGTGCCACTTAGAGCAAAATGGACGTCAGATTTGTGTTCCCCAGGTTGAAATTAGTTAAAAAAGTCACTTTTATTGAGCAAAATCTAAAATGGTCGCCGTTAGTATAGTAGGCTCAAAAAATCCCTAATTTAGACTAAATTTTCGTGCTGTTTTCCAGAAAATCGTCCATAACTCGCTTATTTGAAACAACCTGTATAAAACCACTGTATAACGAAAGAAAGCTAATGAATAGGGATATCACGTGACGTTGAACGGGAACGGCTAAATTGCCCCGTCTAGTCGCTAGAGGGCGTCAAAGTTGACTTATATCCTGGTAAAAAAATTTTACCACAAATGCACCTCGATGGTATACAAACACTATTTTGAAAAGTGTTTTTACATTAAATACGTAAAATATTGCAAATAATAGTCGGAATCAGAATATCAACTTTGTGTCATATAGCTTCTTTTGTTCCACCCGGAATATTGCAAAACCTTCAGGTCTTGGACTATAACTTTCGTATTTGACATTTTTTGAATCAATAGTTCAAGAGATAAGAGCAAATGTAACCAATCACCCTACACAAAATTCAATTAATTCCAATACTTCACACTTTTCAATACCATTTCTTTTTGTAGCATCTACAGAGGGTGTGGAAGGTCAGCCGCCAACCGAAGAACAACCAGCTGCTGGAGAACAAACAGGAGAAGCACCACCAGCTGGTGAAACTGCTCCAGCATCCGATGCTCCCGCGGCAGAAGGTGAAGCAGCACCTCCAGCTGAAACTCCAGCCGCTGAAACCCCAGCAGAAGCTGCACCAGCACCAGAAGGTGAGCCAGCTCCAGCGGCAGAAGCTGCCGCACCTCCAGCTCCTGAAGAAGCTGCTCCAAGCGAACCAGCACCCAGTGAAGCGCCTTCAGTGGACGTAGAGCCACCTGTAGTTGTGGAGTCTATCATTGTCAGTTCAACAATAGTCGAAGGTTTGTTATTCAATTTGGTTGGTGAATGAATTATTTATTAGTTTTGTTGATTAATTTTTCAGCTGCAGCTTAATTATTACCTCTTCCAGTTTTGCTTTCCAGATTTATAGTGACTTTTATCTAATTTAAGTTTTTTTTGTAATTGTTAAGTTTGTAACATACATGGAGTATTTATTGTAAATTATTAAATAATTATGTTTGTCCTATTATTGTGTTATTTTTGGTATCCTGGCTTTACTTTGTGATATTTTTTTTATGACTAATTGTGAATAGATAAAATCACCCATTATCTACACTGTGAGTAATGAGTTATTACGTATAATTATAGTTTTTTTGAGTTGAATTTTCACAACTTTTGTCATTTGGCTGCTTGACCTCTCCATAAAACTGTAAAACAACAAAATAGTCAAAATTAAATTTATGAATGAAATTTTGACAGTTATGACATTTGGCCCACAGTCAGTTAGTTCTAAACCTGGAAACTGTCAAATTCAATCCCATGGAGGTATAAAACAATAGCTATTATTACACGCTCGTTGATTAATATACTATTATTAACTCAAATTTAATTTGTTCTAATGAACTCTTCGTTTGAGAAGCAAATAAATCGTGATTGGTTGGAAATTCAGAATGAACCGGGACCGGGACACTGCACCCTGGTTGACCTAGATGCAGCTAGCTTGATGACGTCAGCAACTACGTCATTCCCTGTTGAAGGTATATGCAGAACATTTTCATTGTAAAATGAGAATGGCGCAAATAGTTTCTCATTTTCTATCGATCTGACGTTAGAAGCATCACAACTATCAACAGATGTTATTTATGAAAAATTGTTTTTTTTTTAATTATTTAGAGGTAATATGCGTTCAAAGTGGTCCTTCCTAACCAATTTTCAAAATTCTGTAACTCGGTTATTTTTGAGGTTTCAGCGACCGCAAAAAGCTCAAAATGTCCATTTTGAACCCCTCTTTTAGCTCTCGCAATCTGACAACGCTGCGGCTTATACAGGGTGTGCAAAAATGCAGAGAAAACCACCTTGAATCTGACACAATGTGTGACCGCGTTTACCCTGTTATAAGTGTGTGAAACTGGGTAGAACCAGTCATCTAGGTGCAGAAAGTTATTTTAAATATATTTGCTTTTGCTAAATAACTGTATTTCTAACCGTTTTCGAATTATTTTTTGAAAATTGCATTTTCGATTTTTGAGGTTTCAGCGACCGTAAAAAGCTCAAAATGTTTGTAATAAATCCCTCTTTTACCTCTTACTAATCTGGCAACGCTGAGACGTATACAGGGTGTCCTCAAAAGTAGGAATTTGATGATTCTGAGAGGAAAATTGATCTTAAAAGTTTTTGAGAAGCTTAAATCAGTGTTTTAAGCAGTGAAAACCGGTCAAAATCAGTGAAACTGTGCTCAAATTTGAGGAAAAAGGCTGCAAACTAGTGACAACACCATTTTGCACCCAAAATCCGGAGTTTTTAAGTGAGCCAGTTGCTTTTTACAGGAATTTTACCTAGATGACAGTATAATCCCTGAAAATTTCATAATTTTTGCTTGCCTGGTTTACGAGATATTTGAGATCTTAGTACAGTTTATTGCAGTTTAATACTTTGAATTGGTGTAAACCTAGTCAGCTGGGTGCACTAAATTATTCTGAACATTTCTGTCTCCTACTAGATTATCGTATTTCTAACCGTTTTTGAGATATTTGCTATTTGCGAGTTATTTTTTGAAAATTGTATCAAAATTGTTATAATTCTGTATCTCGGTAATTTTTGAGGTTTCAGCAACCGTAAAAAGCTCAAAATGTTTGTTATAAATCGCTCTTTTACCTTTTACTAATCTGGCAACGCTGCGACTTGTACAGGGTGTCCAAAAGAATCCTGAACTGTCAAATACTATGCAACTATAAAAGTAAAAAACATATGTTCATGAATTGAATTGCGCTGGTTGTGACTTATTTTAAAAATTGTGTTCGTTTTGATATCAGGAGTGGACACTTAAAATGAGAAAGTAAAAATTTAGTGAAAATTGGCAACTTTTTTTGGGTTGGCAACACTGATGGAATGAATTTCCATGTATTTTCATTACATGAAAATATGTGATTTCCTCGCCACCTGGCGACTTGTACAGGAACTCAAAATAGAGCTCTAGGATGTTCATTCTATATTGATATTGATTACATTTTAGCACTTTTAAAATTCGCCCACAGAATGCAGGACTAATAGCATATTAATTACACGATTAAATCCTAAAACAGCGTACTAATTAACGGTTGGAAACGAAATAGACCCGAAGGGAAATCCATCAAGAGAAGAAAATTAGAACGGACAGGCAAAGAAGAACAAATATGGTAAAAGAATGCCGACCAATGTCTGCAATGGCTTGATTGATTCTATACCCACCGCTATTTCTAACACGGTTAGTAAGAAACAAAAGGAAATAACCACTTTTTCCTGCTTTATAGTCATTGACATCATATTTTAACGGTGTTAACTACAATTTCCTGATTGAAAATTACCTACTCATTTTCTTAGTTAAATACGTTTGTCAATTTCGATAATAATGAATTTTAAGTAAGTAGGTAAAGGTGCATAAAAATCAAATTTTATTTATTTCTTCAAAACAATTACAGATATTTTCATAAAACTTTCTAGGTGTTTTCGAATTAAAAAGAAAAAATCCTGCAAAAGTACCATTACAATTAATACTAAATCTTCAGGACTTTCCTTTCTATTAAATTTTCAAATTATGATTTATCCAGTTTTTTATTAAAAAATAGCTATAAGATTGATTGTTTCTATCGAATAAAGAATATCATTTTTGAAAAAAAACTAAAAAAATAAACATTTAGATATTGAATAATAAACAATTAGTAGGTATTGATTTTATGAGAACATTTTCATGGTTTTTAATTTTTTATTGGAAAACAGAAAGGTATACCGTAAAGTTACTATAGTCTATCCGGCGAACCTACGGAGTAATAAAATTCGATGGGCGGCAACTTTGGTCGACCCGTATTACACTGTAAAACAGGTACGTAAAAGTGAATCGAGACATGAGACCCGAGAAGTCCTTTTATTAGAGAGAGAAGAAGATATTATATTGTAAAAGGGACCGGATATAGACCAATACTAATACTCCTAATTTTCGCTTTTATTCCTCCGTAGGTTGGCCGGATAGACTATAATAGCTTTTCTGTTCTAAATTGAATGAGGAATTTAAAACTGATTTGCGTTTTATGGAAAAACGATATTTTCCTTATAAATACTGGGTGGTCCAAATTGATTGTAGGAAACTTGAAAGGTAGAAAGTACATAAAAAATAAACCCCAAAGTGTCATATAAACTATGGTTGAATAGAGCTATAGTTAAATGAAGGCAAAGTTGCGCATTTTATTGCGAAATAATTTGGTAAAAATAATCCAAAAAAATTTTAATTACATCCAGAGATATCCGACAAAAACCAAAAGAGACAAATTTCTTTTTGTTTTTTTTTCCACTTTATTACTGATTATTTTGGAAAATGATTGGCACCCCCGACAGAGGACGCCGATGCAACTCTGGGAACTTCCCAAAGGGAAAAATTCCTGGACTTGCAGCAACTTCCTCTTCCAGACCAGTAAAAAGCAGTAGTCTTCCTTGACCCATCTATATGATACCGCATTCCCAGCAATTTTTCCTTTCGGGATGTTCCCAGAGTTGCACCGGCATGCTATGTCCTGGGAAAACGCTGCCCCCGCTGACGGAAGGGCTCTTCTTGTCCTCCATTTCCTCTTTCTTCGTCAGCTCGTCCATCTCTGGTGGTCCTGGCAAACTCTAGGATGTCCAAACAGCCGGCATTCGTCCGTCTGTTTTTAGATCCTAAAGTTTTGAGGGTCTGGTGAGTGAAGGATGGAGTCCAGTCAGAGCCCAGTTAGCACCGGGATAACTACAGAAGGGTTCTATCCAGATTTTGAGAATAATATTCTCGCCATCTAAGGAAAAATTGTGGTCCTCCTCTTAGCTGGTTGGTCCTGAATTGTCGTCTATCTGAAACAGAAAGAAAAATCTATTAATAATTACCCGTTATCCAATAACTGGTAGTTCACTGCTTTTCGCAGTAACTGGTCCGCTTTTTGGAATATCTTCACTTCGCTCTGCTGGATCCTTTCCGTTGCTGTGGTGAACCTCAAATCTCGCTGGATGTCCACGTTTCTAACGTACCATGGGACATCCACCGCTGTCCTGAGCGCAGTGTTTTCCACAGCTTGGAGTTTCTTCAGATGCGGTAGAAGAACCGACTTGATGAGCGTCACTTTGTTCCAAAGTGCCAGCTTCGATGTCCTGCATGTCATGGGGTACAGTTTTACTCTGGTCGCTCTGGATTTCTGTCTGGCGTATTCTATGTGACTTCCCCACGTGAGTTTCTTGTCCATCTTGACCCCAAGGTATGTCACTCGATGTCCATGCCTTCTATCCTCATATTTGGTCTTCTTCTGAAGACTACGGCCTGCGTTTTCTCTGCGTTTAGGTCGATCTTCCATTTCTTACACCAGAAATGACGACAGTCCTGCAGCTTGCGGTACTCCTGCTTCCATTTCCTTCCAACTCGAGTAGACGCTGTCGATTTTGACTCACAAACGACGCTTATCATCATGCTGTCATCTTGATTAGAAGTCCTCTGTGCCAAACCTTGTCGAAGGCCTTGGAGAGGTCTAGAGGTCTAGTTCCTGTTGAAGCTTTCCGAGATGTACCCAGCTAAGAACTAGAAAAATTCCTTCAATTTTATTGGTTGCTAGTACAATGCAGGAAATAATCGAAATTACACATAAAAAGACCACATATTCTTGTTTGAACAGTGGTAAAGTAAAAGAAGGCCTTCAGCCAGGTTTTTAACAACATAATGGCTTACTACGCCACTGGATGTCAGTTGAAATTTGCCCACAGACTATTTTTGAAACACTAACTTAAGCATTCGGACTAGTGAGCGCAAACACGCGCTCCATAGTCGTAGGCACGTTTCGAAATATCAATGTCAGCGCGGACCTTCGAACGAGAAGCAGCGCATTTTGCTAGTTTCTTCTATTTTTAACTAGTTTTGTGGAAAAAAACACGTTTTTTCCGATCGATAATTTTCCAGCGAGTTTTTTCGAGACCAAATTGTAAAAAAAAACGAAAAATTGCGTGTGTAGTTTCGCGGACGATGCGCATCACATGGTAGACGGACAAACCAATGAGTGATCCCCAAACGGACCAATGGATTGGTTGGTGCCAAGACGGTAATTTTTGACGCACAATGGTATGTATATTTACTACTTCCGTATTGTTAATCGCTTACCAATAACTTTTATTTAGCGCGTTTAATTTAAATGATGCGTGGTACAGTTTCATTTATTTTTAAATAAAATGCAGAAATTATGTGGGTAGGATAACCACCTTGACCCTTTTTTCCATACCAGAACCACATTTATTTATTTTTTTTTAAATAGAACTTATACGTCTACAGTGTGTATGGTATTAACTTTTTTGAGAAAAAAAATTAAATATACAGGGTGTCCCAAAATTGAGTTACGACCTTCCAATTGAAATTTTCAAATGGGAACCTTAATTTTTTGTTGCATTTATGGATTCTACGTTACAGCTTAAAAAAAAAATGTTGACAAAAATAATGTTGGTGATTGGTTTATTGTCGCAAAGTTTGTTTTTTTCTTAGATAATCAAAAAAAGTATACAGTGTGTCCCAAGTTTGAGCAATATATACACTATAATTTTTAAATGGGATTTTTTATTTGATTTTTGGAATCTACGTCAAATTCTAGGCCTACTCGATGTAAAATGTCTGTATCGATCCCCAATTGATTTTGCTCTGGCAGTCTTGGCCCTCAAATCGAGCAGAAATTCCTAATTTGAGCAAAATTTTCGTGCACTTATCCAGAAAATCGTGAATAACTCGCTTATTTTAACCATCCTGTATATATGAGCCATATAACAAAAGAAAGCTAATGAATGGTGCTCTCATGTAACGTTGAGCGAACGCGGTTAAGTTTTTTGGTTTAGCCGCTAGAGGGCGTCAAAGTTAAACTTGCTTTTTTGTAGTTTTTGCTACATATCTCAGGAACACTTCGAGTTACAGGTCTGAAATTTTTATCACAAACGTACCTTGAAGGAGTGCAACTTTTACCTTCAATGGTCTTTTTTCGTACCAGGCACCGTTTGTCCTGGAAAAATTAAAAACAAAAATTGTCAAAAAATTTAAACGGTGGTTAACCTTTGAGTTAAGAGAAAAATTTTGAATTTTTAAAATAAACTTTCTCTACCTAAATTCCTTCGGGTTAGTGATAGAAAAATGAGGTAAAGTGTCATTTGTAAAAATGTAATTTTTTAAGAGTGCCACGCACTGAAAACCGTCAAAATTGACATAATTTCCAGGTCATCCCCAAAACCGTGACAGTTGGGGCAAAATGGATGTCAGGGTGATACAGGGTGTCTCATATAAGCGGCTGAGAAAATGACTGTTTTAAGCACATTTTTGGAATCTTCATTAAATTACCTATTTAATAACCTGAAAAAACACCACAAAATTTGGTACAATTAAAGAGAAAAGCGGTGTCAAAGTTTGAACTACCAGAAACACAGTTTGAAAAGACAGTCAGGCACAAAACCACTTGTCAAACCCACTTGTAGTGAGAAAATGACAGTTTAAAGCACATTTTTGAAATCCTCATTAAATTTCCTATCCAATAACTTGAATAACACTAAAAAATTTGATATAGTCAAGGAGGAAAGCGGGGTCAAAGTGTGAACTACCAGAAACACAGTTTAAAAGGACAGTCAGAGACAAAATCGCTTATAAAACTTACTTGAAGCGGGAAAATTACTGTTTTAAGCACATTTTTGAAATCCTTATTAAATTTTATATCTAATAACCTAAAAAAACTCTACAAAATTTGGTACAGTTAGGGAGAAAAGCGATGTCAAAATTTCAACTTATCACACATAATCGCTTGTCAAACCCAATTGAAAAGAGAAAATGACGGTTTTAAGCACCTTTTTTGAATCAAAAAATTTCAAATCTATAATTTGATACGTTTCTGAGATATTCAAGAAAAACAAAGAAATTGTAGAGTCAATTTTGACAATCTCTAACAGTTAAACGGTACCACTTAGCTGCACCCGTACAACGTCAGTTAATAGCTCTATTCATTAGCTATCTTTTGTCATATGATGTGTCAATACTGAATGTTTCAAATAAGCGAGTTATGGACGATTTTTTGAAAAAGTGCACGAAATTTTGACGCAAATTTGGTATTTTTGAGCCATTTTTCACACTCCCTAGGAAGAATAAACAAATACCTGTATACCTATTTCAAATATCACAAGTTTGGTTTAGTGCTCAAATTTGGGACGCTCGTTATATTAATGAAATGAAACTAGAGTTAATTCAAGATTGACGTGTACACTGAATATACACCTGACTCACCCTGTATATGTGTTTAGTAGTAAACGAACGAAAATAGCACGCGCATCCAGGAAGTCTGAACTAAAACGATATAAGTATTCTAAAAATTCATTCATTATGACTCATTAAAATGGTGTGGGATAAAATAGTAAGTTTAAAGAAGAATATCAGAACGAAATGATGTAAAAAGTTATTCTGGTGGTGGATGATTCAAAAATTAATAATCACTCTTACAAAACACATTAAAATCTAAATAAAACAACATTTCTTATTTTAGAAAATTTGTTTGACTATACTGGGTGGTAAAAAAACTCAACGACGTTAAAAATGCTTAAAAAGGAATAAGAAGAAAATTAGAATAGGAAGTTCTGAAATAAACACCCTGTATGCTATCGTAGTTAAAGTTGACATATATGGTAAAAATCAAAACACTATGAAATGACGTAACCATGAAAGGAGTGACAAATAAAAAAAACGAATTACCTACGTCATTTTATTTTAATTTTGGTTACAGTCACAAATGTGATAGTATACAGAGTGTTTGATTTAACATCTGTTGGTGACGATATTTTGAATGGTTCCCAAAAACCAAAACTTGGTATTCTGAATTTGATTGAAGTTTATAGATTCCCATATATTTTCAGTCAAACTTGGGCCACACTGTATAATAGTTGTAAATAAAAAAAACCATAAATAACCATTTGCATCCTTGAATTTTACTGCTACTATACCTACCTGTGTTTTGTGCGCACTAAAATGGTTTTTGAGATTATCACATGTTGTGTAACTAAAATGAGGTTATCGCTAAAACTACCCACTACTTTATATTTCTTTATATCCTAATAGCCTAGCCACTATCCTTTATTGGACGTTTTAAGGTTTGTTTGTTATTCGATTTAAATGAAATTATAATTCTCTTATAATAATAAGGAAGAATAACTAATGAACCAAAATGATATAGGCGGAACACGCTGTATATGTTTAGTATAAAATAGTATACAGGGTAATTCAAATTCGACCCTCACTCTTATGATCTAGGAAAGTGAGTTAGGAAACATAATACACGAGTGGCATACAATATGTTTTATCTAGTGCTGGGTAAATTACAAATACTATGTTTGTGGCAGTTCAAAGTTTGACACCGCTTTTCTCGCTGACTGTACCAAATTTTGTAGTGTTTTTTCATGTCATTGGATAGGAAATTTAATGAGGATTTCAAAAATGTGCTTAAAACAGCCATTTTCTTACTCCAACTGAGTTTTATAGGCGATTTTGTCCTCGCCGTGTTTAAATTTCAGACCACAATTTCAACTGATCTAAATATTTGGTGCACCAAATCAGTTTTTCCTAAATAACTCAAAAACGCTGAAAGTTACAGAAAAATTGCAAGAGATCAAAAATGTTCGTAATGAACTCCTTAACTCAACACCGTAAGTTTGCAGGACCGTTTTTGCTTCCAGTATACAGGGTGTACATGAAAATTATGATGATTCACTGTTTTTGGTCACCCTGTTTTTTGCTTTACACCACTGGAAAGAGAAGCTCAAGACGGTTATTTTGAGTGGTTCAGCCTCCCCAAACTCCCAAAAATAATCGAGTTACAGGGTGCTCAAATTTCAAACCACAATATCAACTGATTTGAAAATATTTTGCCTTAAACCAGTTTTTTCTGAATAACTCGAAAACGGTGAAAGTTACGAAAAATTTGAAAGAGAGCAAAAATGTTTGTAAAGAGCTGTTAAACTTAGATACTAGTAAATTGCAACCTCAAAATCAGAGCCGTACTGGACAATTTTTAGAAAAAATGCTGATTTTGTTTAAACTGAAATAACCAAACAGAAAATACACTAAGCTGGCATGAAACACAATTTAGCCCTATATATTGGAAATTTGGGCAGTTACGGACCTGTAACTTTCACTGGGACTAGTAAATTGAACCTCAAAACCAGAGCCGTACTGGACAATTTTTAGAAAAAATGCTGGTTTTGTTTAAACTGAAATAACCAAACGGAAATTAGCAGAAAACACACTTGCTTCATGTGTTACAATAGCAATTGTTCGATTGGCTAGCAAAAGTCAATGTGAATTGAAATGACGTAACAATGTAACAGAAAGAATGTAAGAGTGAATCAAGGTTTAGGATACGTCACCACATAAAAGTAAATTTTTTGATTTGACAAATGAAGAAGCATATGCGTTTACAGACGCATTTATGTTTTTATATTACGCTGGTACGTCACTCCAATTAACTTTGATTTTTGCTAAATATTGGTGATGTCTGTTGGTGGGTTGAACCAGTGAGTAATAGGTATTAGTGGAATAAACATAAAGTAAAGAAAAGTCACTCAAATATCACGCATTTCCGATCCTAATAAACCATCATCCATTAGTCTGAACCGGATTTGTAGGTGAGGATGGCCTTAAAAATCGACATTTATAACGAGACCCGCCCATCAAACTGGCATTTTCACCTGGGCGGCAATATCCTCGGATTATTGTCTTTTAATGCCAGAGAGTTTTAAAATAGTCTTGCTTTGACCTATTTAGTTTCGGGCGTTCCCTGTTTCGTGTCTTTTTCACACGACTTTCGGGGATAGTAAGCTTTTCCACTGATGAATATGACAAAAACGAGAGTGGGCGGTTTAGGTGTGTTTCACTTTGATTAAAAATAACCATTACAACAATAAATGAGATTATAATAACAGGAGCCCGATTATTTGTCTATAAATAGCGTGAACCATATTGGGAAAGAAGTTTTGTTGCAAACCTAAATTCCTCTTATACATCAACCGTATAAGAAATCCGTTAATCTACCATTTGTGTTACATTTGATGTATGAAATATTAATTATCAGGTTTTATTAACGCCTAAAGTGTGAAAATTAGCATACAAAACATTCTTTAAGCAATATCTTCTAAACTGGTAAATATTAGGGTCAAGGTCTTGAACTACTGATATATTTTATAGAATTGATATGGTCATGATAGACTATACAGTGTAACCAGGATATGGGGATCTTGAAAACGGTTAAACCATTTGGTTATTAGATAGGAAATATAATAAAAATACCAAAAATGTGCTTAAAACAGTATTTTTTTTACTCCAAGTGGGTTTTACAGGCGATTTTGTCCCTGTCCCTTCAAACTATGTTTCTGGCAGGTCAAATTTTGATATCGCTTTTCTCCCTGATTGTACCTAATTTTGTAGAACTTTTTTGGGTTATTGCATAGGAAATTTACTAATGATTCCTTACTTAAGGAAAATGTGCTTAAAATGTGATCCGGTTACTACAAGAGAGTTTTACAGGTGATTTTGTCGCAAACTGATCTAAAAAACTGTTTCTGCCAGTTGATGGTTTGACAGCGCTATCTTCTCTGACTGACTGTACCAAATTTTTTAGGGTTTTTTAAACTAATTGGATAAGCAATTTAGTGAGGATAACTAAAAATGTGTTTCTGACAGTAGAAAGTTTGACAGCGCTTTTCTCCCTGACTATACCGACTATTTTTATAGGTTAAGAAGTGAGAAATTTAATGAGCATTCCAAAAATCTTCTTAAAAATGTTATCCGGTCACTACAATTGACTCGTTTTTACGCTCCATGGAGCGAGCAGAGCGTTTTTGACATCACGATGACGTAGTAATTTGGCAAAAACATAATTTGACCAACTGTCAAATTACGTCATTGTGACGTCGAAAAAGCTCTGCTCGCTCCGTGGGGCGTGAAAACAAATGCGGCCTATGTTTAGGTTAAAGCGCTTTATTGTCCAAGATGTCACAAATGTTCAGTCTTATTGACAAAGCGTTAAAAAACAATGAAATAATATAAATGACACTAATGAAAGATACAAGTACAAATTAGAATTAAAGCAGGCACTACACGAAGCAAATATTTGCTACAGTTGCTACGGAATTTATTTTTATTTATTTGTGCAAACATTTTCTCAAAACCTGTTTGCTAAACGGGTAGCGATTGTTTGGCAAACAGGACAGCAAATATTTTTCCACAAATAAACAAAGCTGCTTGTATAATGCTTAGTTCGGAATTAATGACAGTCAGTTGAATTTGACAGCGCTTTCCTTCCTGTCTGTTCCAAACTTTTTACTGTTTTTTTTAGTGAGGATTTCAAAAATGTGAGTGATTCCAAAAACTATACAAGGTGTTCTATTTTAAAATAAGTAAGTTCCGGAATAACATTCAAAATATTTTAGACAGGCATACAGATTTTGTACAGCTAATGCGAAAATACATAACTACAAATAATAATTATTTAATTTTAAATAGCAACTTTTAATATATTGATAATCTTGAACTTGATTGTATAGGATAACATAGGGGTGCCCTCTATTAAGCGTCAAGTATAGTAGAATAACATTGGCCTCCCTACTATCGGTTTCTGCTAGCTTAATTCACTTGGCGATCAAGCATGCCGCGGTGGAGTGACATTCGCGTTTAACGTGCACGAGAGAAGGCGAAAACACTATACAATTTTCGGTAATCGGAGTAGAAAGTTAAGCGAATCGATTGCACAAAACGTCAATAACCGGAAGGCGGACAGTCAGTGAAACGTCAAAAATGTCATAATATGTGTAGTGTTTTAGGATTAAAATGTGTCATCAATTAAATGAAAATCCTTTTTAAAACCACTTTTTAAGCAAAATACACCTTATTTAGTCGGAATAATAATGTTTTTTACGGTTAACCGTAAGTAGTTTGCCTGAAAAGCAGTTTTTATTTCAGTCCAATTGGTAAGTAGATTTATATAATATTGTACATTGACCAGTTAATTTAAATATCCAAATTTTTTTAATTCAGCAAACAGGGTGACAAAGGATTATTCAGGAAAAAATGTTTAAAGTGCGTGTGCTGTATGATTTCGAGGGAGAACCGGGCACTGCTGAAATGTCTGTTACAGCAGGGGAAGTGCTCACAGTCACTAAAACTGATGTAGGGGATGGTTGGTGGGAAGGCCTAAGCCCCAAGTAAGCGCTAGTTCACTTACTGTATTTCACATCAATTATTAAACTGAGTATTGTAGTGGGCATACAGGACTTTTCCCTGAAGCTTATGTAGAAAAAATTGAGTCTGGTCCACCTAGCATACCGCCCCCTGCCCCACCCAGTCAACCTGGTTGGGGTCTACCTGGGGTAGCACAATCCAATCAAGAGCCTGACAGTACAGCCCATGATGAAGATGAATGGGAATGGGATGATGATAACACTTACGAAACTCCTCCACATAGTAATAATAGTAATTTTGTGCCCAAGATTGATGGTGAGTCAAAAATATGGATAAACTACTGTGAGGAATCTATTTAAGGTGTTTACAGGTAATTTTGAGCAAAATCAAGCCTATAGTAGACAAAGTACACAAAGTGATGCCATATCACTAGGTGGTAATGATAATAAAGGAACTGTAGGAAAAAAGAGTTATAATATTTTTTCAAGCGCAGTTCGAAGTGGTTTAGATTCGTATATATTAGGTAAGTTATGTAATACAATTAAAAAAGTAAAAGTTTTCATTGAATTTAAAATATAATGTTTATGTAACAAACTGCTTTAAAGACTTAAAAATTATCTCTCAAATCCTGCATCACTTGACATAATTTAGTTTTGTGAGGTTTTGATGTAGAACTGAACAAGGAGGCTGGCAGCCATTTTGAATTGTCAGAGGCCTCTGAAACCTTCTTAAGCTTACTATGAATTGTTTTTAACATGCCAGAGGCCTCTGACAGCCATTTTGTATTGCCAGAGGCCTCTGAAACCTTCTTAAGTTTACTATGAATTGTTTTTAACGTGCCAGAGGCCTCTGGCAGCCATTTTGAATTTGCCAGAGGCCTCTGAAACCTTCTTAAGCTTACTATGAATTGTTTTTAACGTGCCAGAGGACTCTGACAGCCATTTTGTATTGCCAGAGGCCTCTGAAACCTTCTTAAGCTTACTATGAATTGTTTTTAACATGCCAGAGGCCTCTGACAGCCATTTTGTATTGCCAGAGGCCTCTGAAACCTTCTTAAGCTTACTATGAATTGTTTTTAACGTGCCAGAGGCCTCTGACAGCCATTTTGTATTGCCAGAGGTCTCTGAAACCTTCTTAAGCTTACTATGAATTGTTTTTAACGTGCCAGAGGCCTCTGACAGCCATTTTGAATTGCCAGAACCTCTGAAACCTTCTTAAGCTTACTCTGGATCTTCTCAGAGGCCTCTGGCACGTTAAAAACAATTCATAGTAGCAGGTTATCCAGTGTTGCCAGTGTCATAAATGTGGAAAGTGTCAAATACCACTCCATGTATTTAACAATCAGTCTTCTAGATCATTAATAATTATAATTTTGTAGTTTTATGAGTTATTTTTTGGCAGTTGTAATTTGTGTGTGTGTATTTATTGTGGATATTTTATTCTGTCACAATGGTGGTAAAAATTAAGGTTCTAACCTTAAAATTGTCCATTTGGCGGTATTTTGAATGTTGCATTGCATTGACAGAAAGTGGTTTTAGACAAGGCCGACATTTTGAACAAAAACTCTGCAACTTGATAAGTAAAAAATTTTTAAAAAAATTCTTGTTAATCTACTTGGTCAAGGCTACCAGTGAGCCAAAAATCATGGTTCTAACCTTAAAATTGTCCATTTGGCGCTATTTTGAACGTTGCATTGCATTGACAGAGAGTGGTTTCAGACAAGGCTGACATTTTGAACAAAAAGTCTGCAACTTGATGAGTAAATAATTTTAAAACAATTTCTGGTTAATCAACTCAGTCAAGGCTACCAGTGAGCCAAAAAATCAAAGTTCTAACCTTAAAATTGTCCATTTGGCGGTATTTTGAACGTTGCGTTGCATTGACAGAGAGTGGTTTCAGACAAGGCTGACATTTTGATTAAAAACTCTGCAACTTGACGAGTTAAAAATTTTAAAAAAATTTCTGGTTAATCTACTTTGTCAAGGCTACCAGTGAGCCCAAAAAATCAAGATTCTAACCTTAAAACTGTCCATTTGGCGCTATTTTGAACGTTGCGTTGCGTTGCCAGAGAACAGTTTCAGACAAGGGTGACATTTTGATTAAAAACTCTGCAAACTGACGAGTTAAAAATTTTAAAAAAATTTCTGGTTAATCTACTTGGTCAAGGCTACCAGTGAGCCAAAAAATCAAGATTCTAACCTTAAAACTGTCCATTTGGCGCTATTTTGAACGTTGCATTACATTGACAGAGGGGTTTCAGACAAGGCCAACATTTTAATCAAAAACTCAGCAATTTGACATATGAAAATTTTGAACAAAAATCTACTTAATTCTACTGGCTTCTCAGGCTACAACTGAACCAAAACTCAAGGGTCTAACTTGAAAAATGAATTTTTGGTGGCCTACTTTGTACTTTAAACCACCAATCATCTAGAACAAAACCAACTCAGCCACGTATTTTCTGAATTTGAGCAGGAAAAATTTTGAACTGACCACATAACCTATTGGGCTACATTTGAGTCAAAAACCAAAAGTTCATTGACGTAAAAATACATAATACTTTGGTTCAACTGTCAAATACAACTCCATAAAACTATCAAACTATAAAACATTGCTTGAAGACAGTACAATCCGTACAAATCATATTTAATGCTTGTTTATAGGTCTATGAATTCAATTTTGACAGTTCTGACATACAAATCAGTGTTTCAGGCATAATTTGATCAGAAAACGTATTAAATGTCAAAATCTGATCCATAAAGCTAATAAACTAAAACAATTATTTGAAAAGCTTTTAAAATTCGTGTCAAACTATGTTCAATGTACTTTATAGCTTCATAAGTTAAATTTTGATAGGTAACACGTCTATTTTGGACATATTTAAATATGTGAAAATGGTGGTAACTGTCAAATGCCACTCCATAAAGCTATAAAAGTACAAAACATGCTTAAAAGCATTGGTACAGTTAATATAGTTGTAAATCATATTAAGTATTTGTTTGTAGGCTTATAAGTAGAAATTGGACAGTCAGGGCGTGTTTCTATTTATTTTGAACGTAATTCAATCTGTCATAAACTTTAAAACTATCAAAATTTTCTCTATGAAAGTCAAACAAAAGTCAAAATGCTGTAAACTGTCAAATACCTCTTAATGAAGCTATAAAAGTTTAAAAAAAACAGGCTCAAAAGCGATATACTGTTCTAAATGATTTTAAGTACATTTTATAGGTTTATGAGTTGAATTTCACGTCACTTATTCTAAAAATTTAAAGACAAAATTCTGTTCGTTTTGAGATCAGCAAATCCATGTTGAGTGGACGTAATAATAGCATTTTAAGCGAATTTGCACAGTTTAAGAAAGTAGAATTAAAAGCGAACTTACAACAAAACTAAAAAATATCTGAAAACAATCTGAGGAAATTATATAATTTAAGGGTTGGCAACACTGGTTGATGCATAATTCAATCACACACACAACATGCTATGTAACCAGTTCATTCTTCTGTAAAAAAGATGATGTTTTTCTATTTGTCGTTTATTTAATAATATAAACACAAACTTAATTTTGACCTGATTTTGTTAGCGTAAAAACATTTTTAGGCCAAACCGCAGAGAGCTCAGGTACCCCGCAAAAATTATGGCACATATACCGCGAAGGGGACGACCAATTAGGTCGCTGGGAGAACAACTCCAATCCTTATACAGTTCAAATAGCCTCCCCTAAAAAAGCCACCAAAATGGGCGGTCTTAAGTCTTTCATAGCTTATCAGTTGACGCCGTCGTTTAGCGGGGTGGAAGTGTCACGAAGATACAAACATTTTGATTGGTTGCACGATCGACTATGCGAAAAATTTAACTTAATTGCCATTCCACCTCTTCCCGATAAACAGGTGAGAGGTTTTTTTTTTTTTGTCTAACTGATGATTGGACTGAATGGGGAGATGCAGTTTTCAGGGCGGTACGAGGAAAATTTTATTGAACATCGCAGAGCTCAGTTGCAGGAATTTATTAATTATATGTGTAGGCATCCTGTTTTGTCATCCTGTGAGGTTTGGATTCATTTCCTGACCTGTACCGATGAAAAGCAGTGGAAACAAGGTAGGTTGATTAAGTTATTTAAAAAAAAACACATTTTTTATATGCATTATTGTCGTAGTCAAGGATTTTGTAGGAAAAGTAGGTTAATAACATTTTAATGAAAAGTACAATTTCCATAATTTGTTTGATGACTTGAAGAACAACTTATTATCCGATTAATCATAGGTTATATCCCCAGACGTTCAAGTTTTATCCGGTAAACTGTGCATAGGTGATTTTTTGCAAAATTTTGCTTGGAAAATCATTTGCCTAAAAGAAAAATTTTGCAAAAAACCTACCAATGCACATTTTACGTGATAAAACGTGAACGCCGAGGGGTATATGTCAAGATTATTTCCTGAAAACTTACATTTTAGTTTATTAACAAGAAAACACCTTAGTTAGAACACAAATACTAAACTAAACGTGATGAAATTAATGATAATATTGAACTCACCCTAGCAGACGACAGATTTTCGTTCAGCCATGTATATTTTTGTTTACATTTCAGATTGACAATCAGACGTCATAATATTTTAATTTATGTAATTTTTTAATGGAACTATCAAATCTTTCAATTTTTCTGGAAAGTATGAAAACTGGTTACAAAGACATTTTATAACCCTCTCAAGTCAATTTTCAACGTTTCAAAGTCAATTTACTGCTTTTTAAATCAATTTTCATAACTAAAATCTTTAAATTTTTCTGGAAACTATGAAAACTGGTTACAAAGACATTTTATAACCCTCTCAAGTCAATTTTCAACGTTTCAAAGTCAATTTTCAAACTATAGTCTTTCAGTTTGTTTGAAAATTATTTAAACTGGCTTTAAAGACATTTTTAAGCTTCTTAAGTCAATTTTTACCGTGTCCAAGACAATTTTTAAGGTGGGTTAAGTTGGTTTTAGGTCTTTGAATGTAATAACTCACTTTTTTTCATAAACGAAGTTTTAAATCAGAATTTTATAAGAGATACTTTTTTTTTCAACTTGAACAAGGAAATTGAAAAAACTGTAATTTTTTAAAAATATCCAGTGACATAGAAAAATAAGCAGTACAAAGTGATCTAAGTGGTTTAAAAGTGATTGTGTTGTAAATTGTTGTGTAATTATTAAATAAAGTCTGTTGAATTTATTCTCAATCAATGAGGAAAAAGAACAAGTATCAGGAGGTAACAATAATACAAATTATAACCCGTTTGTGCATTAAGCGAGGGGGACGGAAGTTGATTGCGCATTCGCCTACTGCGCAGTTGAATTGACGCAAAGTCATTGTCAGTTTGGAGTTTCAAACCCGCAAAAATTTGTTGTTTGTATTTAGTGTTAATTTGTTTTGTTTGTTTGTGGTTCTTTAACAGTTGAGTTTTGCAAATTTAAATTAAGTTGTACAGTGGACAATAATAATAGTGTTTTATAGTGCCAACCGAAAGTTGACGGCCGCCATATTACTCCCCCTCTCCCCCTTGTTTCTGTCACCCCCTTTGTTTGCTATTGCTCCTTCCTGCTATATTTTTTTTATTCATTGTTCTCAATTACCTAAAAGAACCCCGCAAAGTGTAACTATAATGTGAATAATGATAATTAAAACACGCTTTTGGGGAAATTTTATCATTTAAGAGTTGGCAACATTGTTTTATCATAAATTCCGTTTTACACACATTGATGCTTGTTGGATGAAATTTCTCTTTCAGCTTAATAACACACAATTCAAAAGGAAGACAACGAGTTTAATTCAAAGTAGATCTTCAAGTGTTATCTCAAAATGTTATGTTTAGGTAATTAATTCAGTTTGTTTTATTGTTTTCTTGCAAAGACTTGTCACTACTGGACAATACTGCATATTATTTTTTTTTGTTTGCTTAAAACTACGATCGTAGGTAAACGAGCGGCAGAAAAAGACCAGTTAATCGGTGCCAATTTTTGTCTGTGCATACAGGCGCCTGAAAAAGAAGTTATGGCTTCTCTGGTCGATGTAAAAATTGAAGAAAATCTGCGCTACATAGAAAAAATGGATCAGTGCATGAAGAATGTGATGCAACTGGCGCAAGACCAACAGAAAAAGTTTATTGGGTTTCACTCGAAAGAATATGAGAAAGTCGGTATGGCTTTTATGGCCTTAGGCAGCGCCTTTGAGTACAACCAGAAAGGGATGTTTTCCAAAGCTTCCTTGGGTACTTTTATTGACCGAAACGCAACGAAACCAAAATAATATAATATTGTTTTAATTTCAGACGTAAAAAACATAGGTACAGCCTATTTGTCCATAGGAAAACTGTTCGAACAGCAAGGAAAAATCGATTGGGAACCACTATTCGACCGAATGTACATCTACAAAGGCATAACCTCAAACCTGCCCAACGTGCTGCAAATGCAAAAAATGGCGGAGGCGAAAAAACGCGAGTGCGAAAAAGATATTCAGATCCAACAGGTGGCGCTGACGGATATCAGACGGCGGTCTGACGTCATCACTTACGCGGTGTTTGCCGAACTGGAGCACTTTCAACAGGAACGCGACCACAACCTGAAAAGAGCGTTGAAAGATTTTTTGAAAGACCAGGTAAACTTTTACAAAAATGTCGTGTCAAAACTGGAGGATACGTTGAACCAGTTCGAGTAAAATCGGATCGGGTGAGTCAGTTTGTTGCATTTATTTCAAGTCAATCGAGTGACTTTTATCTACTTAGAGTATTGGAAACGTTTTAGTGATATTGTCTACTAAAAAAAAAAGTATACCAAGTATTTTTGTGATCGTATTGATTATGGCTATTTTTGATTGTAAATTTTATGAAAACTTATTAGAGAGTTTAAATGTATTAATTTTGAAAAAAACACTAAAGTGGCTGAAAAGGAGCGAAATGGTGCGGTAAACGCAGTTTTAGTCACAAAAATTGATATCCAAGAGGTAACTGTCAGCTAAGGGCCAGTAATTTCAGTTCAGAATAATTGTAATACTGCCAACAATAGGGTCGTTTTCATTCATGCAAAGATAAGAGATTTTCCAAAATAATATTGTTTTCCCGATGTCTCTAAATGACCTAAATCTGTTTACAAACTTGGTGAGCAGCAAAAAGGGTTTTAGTGATATTGTCTACTAAAAAAAAAGTATACCAAGTATTTTTGTGATCGTATTGATTATGGCTATTTTTGATTGTAAATTTTATGAAAACTTATTAGAGAGTTTAAATGTATTAATTTTGAAAAAAACACTAAAGTGGCTGAAGAGGAGCGAAATGGTGCGGTAAACGCAGTTTTAGTCACAAAAATTGATATCCAAGAGGTAACTGTCTGCTAAGGGCCAGTAATTTCAGTTCAGAATAATTGTAATACTGCCAACAATAAGGTCGTTTTCACTCATGCAAAGATAAGAGATTTTCCAAAATAATATTGTTTTCCCGATGTCTCTAAATGACATAAATCTGTTTACAAACTTGGTGAGCAACAAAAAGGGTTTTAGTGATATTGTCTACTAAAAAAAAGTATACCAAGTATTTTGTGATCGTATTGATTATGGCTATTTTTTGATTGTAAATTTTATGAAAACTTATTAGAGAGTTTAAATGTATTAATTTTGAAGAAACTGAAGAAAGTGGCTGAAGAGGAGCGAAATGGTGCGGTAAAAGCAGTTTTAGTCACAAAAATTGATATCCAAGAGGTAACTGTCAGCTAAGGGCCAGTAATTTCAGTTCAGAATAATTGTAATACTGCCAACAATAAGGTCGTTTTCACTCATGCAAAGATAAGAGATTTTCCAAAATAATATTGTTTTCCCGATGTCTCTAAATGACCTAAATCTGTTTACAAACTTGGTGAGCAGCAAAAAGGGTTTTAGTGATATTGTCTACTAAAAAAAAAGTATACCAAGTATTTTTGTGATCGTATTGATTATGGCTATTTTTGATTGTAAATTTTATGAAAACTTATTAGAGAGTTTAAATGTATTAATTTTGAAAAAAACACTAAAGTGGCTGAAGAGGAGCGAAATGGTGCGGTAAACGCAGTTTTAGTCACAAAAATTGATATCCAAGAGGTAACTGTCTGCTAAGGGCCAGTAATTTCAGTTCAGAATAATTGTAATACTGCCAACAATAAGGTCGTTTTCACTCATGCAAAGATAAGAGATTTTCCAAAATAATATTGTTTTCCCGATGTCTCTAAATGACCTAAATCTGTTTACAAACTTGGTGAGCAGCAAAAAGGGTTTTAGTGATATTGTCTACTAAAAAAAAGTATACCAAGTATTTTGTGATCGTATTGATTATGGCTATTTTTTGATTGTAAATTTTATGAAAACTTATTAGAGAGTTTAAATGTATTAATTTTGAAGAAACTGAAGAAAGTGGCTGAAGAGGAGCGAAATGGTGCGGTAAAAGCAGTTTTAGTCACAAAAATTGATATCCAAGAGGTAACTGTCAGCTAAGGGCCAGTAATTTCAGTTCAGAATAATTGTAATACTGCCAACAATAAGGTCGTTTTCACTCATGCAAAGATAAGAGATTTTCCAAAATAATATTGTTTTCCCGATGTCTCTAAATGACCTAAATCTGTTTACAAACTTGGTGAGCAGCAAAAAGGGTTTTAGTGATATTGTCTACTAAAAAAAAAGTATACCAAGTATTTTTGTGATCGTATTGATTATGGCTATTTTTGATTGTAAATTTTATGAAAACTTATTAGAGAGTTTAAATGTATTAATTTTGAAAAAAACACTAAAGTGGCTGAAGAGGAGCGAAATGGTGCGGTAAACGCAGTTTTAGTCACAAAAATTGATATCCAAGAGGTAACTGTCTGCTAAGGGCCAGTAATTTCAGTTCAGAATAATTGTAATACTGCCAACAATAAGGTCGTTTTCACTCATGCAAAGATAAGAGATTTTCCAAAATAATATTGTTTTCCCGATGTCTCTAAATGACATAAATCTGTTTACAAACTTGGTGAGCAACAAAAAGGGTTTTAGTGATATTGTCTACTAAAAAAAAGTATACCAAGTATTTTGTGATCGTATTGATTATGGCTATTTTTTGATTGTAAATTTTATGAAAACTTATTAGAGAGTTTAAATGTATTAATTTTGAAGAAACTGAAGAAAGTGGCTGAAGAGGAGCGAAATGGTGCGGTAAAAGCAGTTTTAGTCACAAAAATTGATATCCAAGAGGTAACTGTCAGCTAAGGGCCAGTAATTTCAGTTCAGAATAATTGTAATACTGCCAACAATAAGGTCGTTTTCACTCATGCAAAGATAAGAGATTTTCCAAAATAATATTGTTTTCCCGATGTCTCTAAATGACCTAAATCTGTTTACAAACTTGGTGAGCAGCAAAAAGGGTTTTAGTGATATTGTCTACTAAAAAAAAAGTATACCAAGTATTTTTGTGATCGTATTGATTATGGCTATTTTTGATTGTAAATTTTATGAAAACTTATTAGAGAGTTTAAATGTATTAATTTTGAAAAAAACACTAAAGTGGCTGAAGAGGAGCGAAATGGTGCGGTAAACGCAGTTTTAGTCACAAAAATTGATATCCAAGAGGTAACTGTCTGCTAAGGGCCAGTAATTTCAGTTCAGAATAATTGTAATACTGCCAACAATAAGGTCGTTTTCACTCATGCAAAGATAAGAGATTTTCCAAAATAATATTGTTTTCCCGATGTCTCTAAATGACCTAAATCTGTTTACAAACTTGGTGAGCAGCAAAAAGGGTTTTAGTGATATTGTCTACTAAAAAAAAGTATACCAAGTATTTTGTGATCGTATTGATTATGGCTATTTTTTGATTGTAAATTTTATGAAAACTTATTAGAGAGTTTAAATGTATTAATTTTGAAAAAAACACTAAAGTGGCTGAAGAGGAGCGAAATGGTGCGGTAAACGCAGTTTTAGTCACAAAAATTGATATCCAAGAGGTAACTGTCTGCTAAGGGCCAGTAATTTCAGTTCAGAATAATTGTAATACTGCCAACAATAAGGTCGTTTTCACTCATGCAAAGATAAGAGATTTTCCAAAATAATATTGTTTTCCCGATGTCTCTAAATGACCTAAATCTGTTTACAAACTTGGTGAGCAGCAAAAAGGGTTTTAGTGATATTGTCTACTAAAAAAAAAGTATACCAAGTATTTTTGTGATCGTATTGATTATGGCTATTTTTGATTGTAAATTTTATGAAAACTTATTAGAGAGTTTAAATGTATTAATTTTGAAAAAAACACTAAAGTGGCTGAAGAGGAGCGAAATGGTGCGGTAAACGCAGTTTTAGTCACAAAAATTGATATCCAAGAGGTAACTGTCTGCTAAGGGCCAGTAATTTCAGTTCAGAATAATTGTAATACTGCCAACAATAAGGTCGTTTTCACTCATGCAAAGATAAGAGATTTTCCAAAATAATATTGTTTTCCCGATGTCTCTAAATGACCTAAATCTGTTTACAAACTTGGTGAGCAGCAAAAAGGGTTTTAGTGATATTGTCTACTAAAAAAAAGTATACCAAGTATTTTGTGATCGTATTGATTATGGCTATTTTTTGATTGTAAATTTTATGAAAACTTATTAGAGAGTTTAAATGTATTAATTTTGAAGAAACTGAAGAAAGTGGCTGAAGAGGAGCGAAATGGTGCGGTAAAAGCAGTTTTAGTCACAAAAATTGATATCCAAGAGGTAACTGTCAGCTAAGGGCCAGTAATTTCAGTTCAGAATAATTGTAATACTGCCAACAATAAGGTCGTTTTCACTCATGCAAAGATAAGAGATTTTCCAAAATAATATTGTTTTCCCGATGTCTCTAAATGACCTAAATCTGTTTACAAACTTGGTGAGCAGCAAAAAGGGTTTTAGTGATATTGTCTACTAAAAAAAAAGTATACCAAGTATTTTTGTGATCGTATTGATTATGGCTATTTTTGATTGTAAATTTTATGAAAACTTATTAGAGAGTTTAAATGTATTAATTTTGAAAAAAACACTAAAGTGGCTGAAGAGGAGCGAAATGGTGCGGTAAACGCAGTTTTAGTCACAAAAATTGATATCCAAGAGGTAACTGTCTGCTAAGGGCCAGTAATTTCAGTTCAGAATAATTGTAATACTGCCAACAATAAGGTCGTTTTCACTCATGCAAAGATAAGAGATTTTCCAAAATAATATTGTTTTCCCGATGTCTCTAAATGACATAAATCTGTTTACAAACTTGGTGAGCAACAAAAAGGGTTTTAGTGATATTGTCTACTAAAAAAAAGTATACCAAGTATTTTGTGATCGTATTGATTATGGCTATTTTTTGATTGTAAATTTTATGAAAACTTATTAGAGAGTTTAAATGTATTAATTTTGAAGAAACTGAAGAAAGTGGCTGAAGAGGAGCGAAATGGTGCGGTAAAAGCAGTTTTAGTCACAAAAATTGATATCCAAGAGGTAACTGTCAGCTAAGGGCCAGTAATTTCAGTTCAGAATAATTGTAATACTGCCAACAATAAGGTCGTTTTCACTCATGCAAAGATAAGAGATTTTCCAAAATAATATTGTTTTCCCGATGTCTCTAAATGACCTAAATCTGTTTACAAACTTGGTGAGCAGCAAAAAGGGTTTTAGTGATATTGTCTACTAAAAAAAAAGTATACCAAGTATTTTTGTGATCGTATTGATTATGGCTATTTTTGATTGTAAATTTTATGAAAACTTATTAGAGAGTTTAAATGTATTAATTTTGAAAAAAACACTAAAGTGGCTGAAGAGGAGCGAAATGGTGCGGTAAACGCAGTTTTAGTCACAAAAATTGATATCCAAGAGGTAACTGTCTGCTAAGGGCCAGTAATTTCAGTTCAGAATAATTGTAATACTGCCAACAATAAGGTCGTTTTCACTCATGCAAAGATAAGAGATTTTCCAAAATAATATTGTTTTCCCGATGTCTCTAAATGACCTAAATCTGTTTACAAACTTGGTGAGCAGCAAAAAGGGTTTTAGTGATATTGTCTACTAAAAAAAAGTATACCAAGTATTTTGTGATCGTATTGATTATGGCTATTTTTTGATTGTAAATTTTATGAAAACTTATTAGAGAGTTTAAATGTATTAATTTTGAAAAAAACACTAAAGTGGCTGAAGAGGAGCGAAATGGTGCGGTAAACGCAGTTTTAGTCACAAAAATTGATATCCAAGAGGTAACTGTCTGCTAAGGGCCAGTAATTTCAGTTCAGAATAATTGTAATACTGCCAACAATAAGGTCGTTTTCACTCATGCAAAGATAAGAGATTTTCCAAAATAATATTGTTTTCCCGATGTCTCTAAATGACCTAAATCTGTTTACAAACTTGGTGAGCAGCAAAAAGGGTTTTAGTGATATTGTCTACTAAAAAAAAAGTATACCAAGTATTTTTGTGATCGTATTGATTATGGCTATTTTTGATTGTAAATTTTATGAAAACTTATTAGAGAGTTTAAATGTATTAATTTTGAAAAAAACACTAAAGTGGCTGAAGAGGAGCGAAATGGTGCGGTAAACGCAGTTTTAGTCACAAAAATTGATATCCAAGAGGTAACTGTCTGCTAAGGGCCAGTAATTTCAGTTCAGAATAATTGTAATACTGCCAACAATAAGGTCGTTTTCACTCATGCAAAGATAAGAGATTTTCCAAAATAATATTGTTTTCCCGATGTCTCTAAATGACCTAAATCTGTTTACAAACTTGGTGAGCAGCAAAAAGGGTTTTAGTGATATTGTCTACTAAAAAAAAGTATACCAAGTATTTTGTGATCGTATTGATTATGGCTATTTTTTGATTGTAAATTTTATGAAAACTTATTAGAGAGTTTAAATGTATTAATTTTGAAGAAACTGAAGAAAGTGGCTGAAGAGGAGCGAAATGGTGCGGTAAAAGCAGTTTTAGTCACAAAAATTGATATCCAAGAGGTAACTGTCAGCTAAGGGCCAGTAATTTCAGTTCAGAATAATTGTAATACTGCCAACAATAAGGTCGTTTTCACTCATGCAAAGATAAGAGATTTTCCAAAATAATATTGTTTTCCCGATGTCTCTAAATGACCTAAATCTGTTTACAAACTTGGTGAGCAGCAAAAAGGGTTTTAGTGATATTGTCTACTAAAAAAAAAGTATACCAAGTATTTTTGTGATCGTATTGATTATGGCTATTTTTGATTGTAAATTTTATGAAAACTTATTAGAGAGTTTAAATGTATTAATTTTGAAAAAAACACTAAAGTGGCTGAAGAGGAGCGAAATGGTGCGGTAAACGCAGTTTTAGTCACAAAAATTGATATCCAAGAGGTAACTGTCTGCTAAGGGCCAGTAATTTCAGTTCAGAATAATTGTAATACTGCCAACAATAAGGTCGTTTTCACTCATGCAAAGATAAGAGATTTTCCAAAATAATATTGTTTTCCCGATGTCTCTAAATGACCTAAATCTGTTTACAAACTTGGTGAGCAGCAAAAAGGGTTTTAGTGATATTGTCTACTAAAAAAAAAGTATACCAAGTATTTTTGTGATCGTATTGATTATGGCTATTTTTGATTGTAAATTTTATGAAAACTTATTAGAGAGTTTAAATGTATTAATTTTGAAAAAAACACTAAAGTGGCTGAAGAGGAGCGAAATGGTGCGGTAAACGCAGTTTTAGTCACAAAAATTGATATCCAAGAGGTAACTGTCTGCTAAGGGCCAGTAATTTCAGTTCAGAATAATTGTAATACTGCCAACAATAAGGTCGTTTTCACTCATGCAAAGATAAGAGATTTTCCAAAATAATATTGTTTTCCCGATGTCTCTAAATGACCTAAATCTGTTTACAAACTTGGTGAGCAGCAAAAAGGGTTTTAGTGATATTGTCTACTAAAAAAAAGTATACCAAGTATTTTGTGATCGTATTGATTATGGCTATTTTTTGATTGTAAATTTTATGAAAACTTATTAGAGAGTTTAAATGTATTAATTTTGAAAAAAACACTAAAGTGGCTGAAGAGGAGCGAAATGGTGCGGTAAACGCAGTTTTAGTCACAAAAATTGATATCCAAGAGGTAACTGTCTGCTAAGGGCCAGTAATTTCAGTTCAGAATAATTGTAATACTGCCAACAATAAGGTCGTTTTCACTCATGCAAAGATAAGAGATTTTCCAAAATAATATTGTTTTCCCGATGTCTCTAAATGACCTAAATCTGTTTACAAACTTGGTGAGCAGCAAAAAGGGTTTTAGTGATATTGTCTACTAAAAAAAAAGTATACCAAGTATTTTTGTGATCGTATTGATTATGGCTATTTTTGATTGTAAATTTTATGAAAACTTATTAGAGAGTTTAAATGTATTAATTTTGAAAAAAACACTAAAGTGGCTGAAGAGGAGCGAAATGGTGCGGTAAACGCAGTTTTAGTCACAAAAATTGATATCCAAGAGGTAACTGTCTGCTAAGGGCCAGTAATTTCAGTTCAGAATAATTGTAATACTGCCAACAATAAGGTCGTTTTCACTCATGCAAAGATAAGAGATTTTCCAAAATAATATTGTTTTCCCGATGTCTCTAAATGACCTAAATCTGTTTACAAACTTGGTGAGCAGCAAAAAGGGTTTTAGTGATATTGTCTACTAAAAAAAAGTATACCAAGTATTTTGTGATCGTATTGATTATGGCTATTTTTTGATTGTAAATTTTATGAAAACTTATTAGAGAGTTTAAATGTATTAATTTTGAAGAAACTGAAGAAAGTGGCTGAAGAGGAGCGAAATGGTGCGGTAAAAGCAGTTTTAGTCACAAAAATTGATATCCAAGAGGTAACTGTCAGCTAAGGGCCAGTAATTTCAGTTCAGAATAATTGTAATACTGCCAACAATAAGGTCGTTTTCACTCATGCAAAGATAAGAGATTTTCCAAAATAATATTGTTTTCCCGATGTCTCTAAATGACCTAAATCTGTTTACAAACTTGGTGAGCAGCAAAAAGGGTTTTAGTGATATTGTCTACTAAAAAAAAAGTATACCAAGTATTTTTGTGATCGTATTGATTATGGCTATTTTTGATTGTAAATTTTATGAAAACTTATTAGAGAGTTTAAATGTATTAATTTTGAAAAAAACACTAAAGTGGCTGAAGAGGAGCGAAATGGTGCGGTAAACGCAGTTTTAGTCACAAAAATTGATATCCAAGAGGTAACTGTCTGCTAAGGGCCAGTAATTTCAGTTCAGAATAATTGTAATACTGCCAACAATAAGGTCGTTTTCACTCATGCAAAGATAAGAGATTTTCCAAAATAATATTGTTTTCCCGATGTCTCTAAATGACATAAATCTGTTTACAAACTTGGTGAGCAACAAAAAGGGTTTTAGTGATATTGTCTACTAAAAAAAAGTATACCAAGTATTTTGTGATCGTATTGATTATGGCTATTTTTTGATTGTAAATTTTATGAAAACTTATTAGAGAGTTTAAATGTATTAATTTTGAAGAAACTGAAGAAAGTGGCTGAAGAGGAGCGAAATGGTGCGGTAAAAGCAGTTTTAGTCACAAAAATTGATATCCAAGAGGTAACTGTCAGGTAAGGGCCAGTAATTTCAGTTCAGAATAATTGTAATACTGCCAACAATAAGGTCGTTTTCACTCATGCAAAGATAAGAGATTTTCCAAAATAATATTGTTTTCCCGATGTCTCTAAATGACCTAAATCTGTTTACAAACTTGGTGAGCAGCAAAAAGGGTTTTAGTGATATTGTCTACTAAAAAAAAGTATACCAAGTATTTTGTGATCGTATTGATTATGGCTATTTTTTGATTGTAAATTTTATGAAAACTTATTAGAGAGTTTAAATGTATTAATTTTGAAGAAACTGAAGAAAGTGGCTGAAGAGGAGCGAAATGGTGCGGTAAAAGCAGTTTTAGTCACAAAAATTGATATCCAAGAGGTAACTGTCAGCTAAGGGCCAGTAATTTCAGTTCAGAATAATTGTAATACTGCCAACAATAAGGTCGTTTTCACTCATGCAAAGATAAGAGATTTTCCAAAATAATATTGTTTTCCCGATGTCTCTAAATGACCTAAATCTGTTTACAAACTTGGTGAGCAGCAAAAAGGGTTTTAGTGATATTGTCTACTAAAAAAAAAGTATACCAAGTATTTTTGTGATCGTATTGATTATGGCTATTTTTGATTGTAAATTTTATGAAAACTTATTAGAGAGTTTAAATGTATTAATTTTGAAAAAAACACTAAAGTGGCTGAAGAGGAGCGAAATGGTGCGGTAAAAGCAGTTTTAGTCACAAAAATTGATATCCAAGAGGTAACTGTCTGCTAAGGGCCAGTAATTTCAGTTCAGAATAATTGTAATACTGCCAACAATAGGGTCGTTTTGTCTAAAGTAAAGTCTAAAATGTCTAAAGCTTCGTCACGTTTAAAATTTTGCGTGAATTGTCAGTCAGAAAGTAGAAATCTTTGGCTGCAAATTTGCACTAAAACAACCTTATACCAAAGCAAATCAAAAATATCTTGACCGAAATAACATTTTTTATGAGAAGTCTCCGTTTGGATCATAGAATTCCGTCTAAATTTGAAACCTAATTTATTTACCAAAATTCGCAGAGATGTATCACCAATATGTAGTATTTCTTTAACTTTGACTTCTTAAATCAATTTTCAGCATTTCAAAGTCAATTTACTGCCTTTTAAATCAATTTTCATTACTAAAATCTTTAAATTATTTGGGAAACTACGAAAACTGGTTACAAAGACATTTTTAAGCCTTTCAAGTTAATTTTCAGTGTTTCAAAGTCAATTTATTGGTTTCTAACTCAATTTTTAAAACTAGTCTTTCAATTTGTTTGAAAATTATTTAAACTGGCTATAAAGACATTTTTAAGTCAATTTTCACCGTTTCCAAGACAATTTTTAAGTTGGGTTGAGTTGGTTTTAGGTCTTTGAATGTAATAACTCACTTTTTTTCATAAACGAAGTTTTAAATCAGAATTTTATAAGAGATTATTTCCTTCCTATCAATTTTGACCAATCGCTATCAAGAATTAGTATAACAAATGTAAATTTTAAGTGGAAAAATCACTTGACAACTGTCAACTTAGCTGTCAGCAGTTTTTCCGGAAAAAAAAATCGAAAAAATTTCACATTCCTCACAGCAACATAAAGAATAGTGTTACCCTTTCTAGCTTGAAAGTTATTGTTCTTATTAATTATTGTTCTTATTGTTTTAATTAAAATAAAATGTTTATTTAACTCAGGAAATAATCTTACCAAATATCCCTCGTGCATCTAATTTTTCCTGTGGAACCTTTGTTTTTATGGACTTGTGACACGGTTTTAGTGCGATTTCATCCTTCAATCGGTCCAATAATGCACAATAATAGTCGCTGTTGATTGTTTTTCCCTTTTCCAAATAGTCAATGAACAATATACCGTGTGTATCCCAGAATACAGAGGTCGCTTTGGACGGCTTTCGCCGGGTCCAGTCCACTCAGGTGACTGCCGTTTTGATTCAGGTGTGTAGTGGTGGATCCAGGTTTCGTCCATGGTCACATATCGACGCAAATATCCTTTTTATTACGGTTAAACAGCTCCAAACAGCGCTCTGAATCATCAATTCGTTGTTGTTTTTGGTCAATAGTGCACCCATTTCGAAAGCAGCTTTCGCATACCCAAATGTTCATGCAAAATTGTTAACACACTACCTTCTGATATCTTTGAGGCCTCAGCTATCTCACTCACTTTCAGTTTACGATCAGACAATATCATTTTGTGGATTTTTTTGATGTTTTCTGGAACAAGAGCCGAATTTGGGCGTCCAGACCGTTCAGCGTCATTTGTGTCTGTACGACCGCGTTTAAAATCAGCAAACCACCTACAAATCGTTGTTTTCGATGGAGAAGAGTCCCCGTAACATTTTTCAAGCCATTGTTCTGTTTGGAGGGTGTTTTTTCCCATCAGGAAACAGTGTTTAATCAGCACACGAAAATCACTTTTTTCCATGTTTTAAAAAAACTCAAAAGTTGTTCACCTTAAAAAATTCTCACAAACAAAATATTGGAGGGAATGAGCTCAGGATTTGAAAAAACGTTGCAGACTCAAAATTTCTAAAGAAGTAGTCCAAATTATACTCACCCTTTGTTTTTGCTTTAATTTCCCCAATTAAACCAAAACCAGACAAAAGATCTCGAAGTATCCTGAAATCATCTTCATTTCTAACCGGATCGCAGATTAAAATCGCCGCAGAGAGCCAAGCATACATTTTTCTTAAATACTCTATGTAGCACCTGATATAACTGATCTAAAAATATACAAAATTTAGTGTTTTTTTTGTGAGATTTATAACAAGTTAATAATAATTGCAAGACAAAATACCTTTAGATTTGCTATTGACTCACATAAAGTGGCACATGAATGGTTTATTTTTAAGCACAAAACTCTCATACTCTTCTGATTGCCAAAAAATAAGAATTATATATTTTTATTTGATTTTCCTGCTCAGTTTTGGACAGAAAAGGTCTCTGGGCTTAATTTCTTTCCTGTTTTCTAGTAAATAATTCAAAACAGTTTATGGCATATAACTATAACTGCAATTTCTAAAATCAAAGTTTATATTCTACAATTGAAACTACCTTTTCTGAAATACTAGTAATATGTATTTTTGAAATCCATCTATATCTTGATTCTGCTGCGTGTTCTAGACAGTTTTGGTTCTAATCAGTTTCTCTCTAAAAGTCGTCGTTTTCCATGTCATTCAGGGCGCTTATTCATAATAATCTAAATACTAGTACAATCACCCTAAAACTACTCTTGGAAATTATAAAAATTGTGACTGAATTTGGAGATTGTTTTATAAGCTACACTAAATAATTTTAAGCCATTAAAAAAGCGCTTTATACATGAACTATGTAAGATTTTTACTAGCTTCTTTATACCGTACAGGACTGTATATTTTTATTATTGTAATTATTTTATTTGTACAATAAAAAGTTGAGTTTAAACAGTACGATAATGTTTAGGTTTTATTTATTTTATTTTTTAATTGATTTGAGGCTTTATCAGTGTTGCCAACTTTTAAATGCCATAATTTCCCCAAAAACGTTTTAAAAGTGTTGCCAAATTTCACTAAAATTTTCCAGATTTTCTTCAGTTTTGCTTTAATTCAACTCAGTTCAAGTATCATGTCAGCATTGTTCTTGGATTTTTTTTTTTTTAACCGCATAATTTTTTGACACCGTTTGTTTTGACCCTAAGTAACTCCCTTATTTGACAAGTTACGTCAAAATGTCATGGAGTAGAAACGATAAAGCAGGTTTCAAGCTTTTCAAAAATATCCTTCCTAGGTTGGTTATTTTTACCATTTGACCGCTAGGGAGCGTCAAAGTTTCTACACCCTAAAATCGCATAATTTTTGACACCATTTGTTTTGACCCTAAGTAACTCCCTTATTTGACAAGTTACGTCAAAATGCCATGAAATACAAAAGATAGAGCAGGTTTCAGGCTTTCCAAAAATATCTCAACTAGGTTGATTATTTATAACGTCTGGCCGCTAGGGGGCGTCAAAGTTTTTGTACTGGAGCGGATATATTTGGTGCCTAAATAGAGTTAGGACGCCCTATATATATTCTTACACAATAACGTGAAAACATTTGCTCTATAGACTAGTTATGTAAGATTTTCTTCCTTGATCTATATAGTTAGAATTTTACGGAAAAACACACTATTAATATACAGGGACAACCACAAATTTGGCGCACTGTATTTTGGTTTCCGTTAACTTTTCGTCTAAGGTAAGTTATGTTAAATAGTATTATTCTGATACCAGAAATCCGCGAAATTATTTATACTTATAGGACACCGTCTGTATATCTACCACACTAGTTTATTTATTTGATATATTATTATTCTATAGATTTATCCTAGCAGATAAAACGTTATCCATACAATTGATTGGATATTTAATCCCTTTTTGATAAACGCCCAAATAATAACCTTCAAAACTAACCGATATTATGCAATATCGTAAATTTTACAAGTTACATGAAACTGTTCCACGTATTTTCGAAAAAATGCCGGTATTAATCTAATGCACACATTTCTAGTAGAGTCAAGCTTAAAAGGACTTCACTATTGGCCCATTATGTGATTTCTTCGGATTCTAAGCCTACTTAAAAGCCAAAAAAATGAGTTCGGATGAAGAGTGCTGTCGAGTCAATGTTATCAAGGCTGTGCTCTATGCCTATCAGTTTGTTTTTATGGTAAGTATATAAATTAATTGTAGTAAATTTGACGTTTTACAGACTTTAAAAACTAAAAAGTTTATTAGGTATCTCATTTGTTTTAGACAGTTTTAAGATGTATAGTGTAAAATTATTTCTGACCATACAGGGTCATTCATATTTTATGAGTTTTGACATTTATGGCAGTTGTCACGTGATACTAAAACACCATTTTTTTAGACAGTTACGTGTCAACTTTCAAATTAGGGATCACGAAACTCTAAAATACATTTTGTGTCTAAAGCTGCAAGAAAACTCTTCCAAATTGTGTTTTTGATGTTGCGCAAACTTTGATATGTCTATGACAGCAATCACGTGATACTGACATACTATTTAATCAGACAGTCACGTGGCAACTATCAAAATTGTGGCCGAGAAGCTAAAAACCACGACTTGTCTTGAATACTTCAAAAAACTGTTCCATATTCTGATTTTTGGACCTTCATGCTCAAACTGGGCAAAGTTTGTAAGAATTGATGTTTATGACAGTGTCACGTGATACTGGAGCACTATTTACCTAGACAGTGACCTATTAACTGTCAAATTATGAATCAAGAAGCTATAAACATGTCTTGTGTCGAACATTATAAAAAAAATGTACTAAACTTTGATTTTTACAGCTTCACGTTTTGGCCCAGCAAACTTTGACGTCTATGACAGCAATCACGTGATACTGGTACACTATTTAATGAGACAGTCACGTGACAACTGTCAAAATTATGGCCGAGAAGCTTAAAACCACGATTTGTCTTGAATATTTCAAGAAACTGTTTTAAACTGTGATTTTTGCAACTTTTTGCCCACACTGGACAACGTTTGCCAGTTTTGACGTTGGTGACAACTGTCATATAAAATTCGGATACCATTTACATAGACAGTCACGTGACAACTGTCAAAATTATGGCCGAGAAACTAAAAACCACGATTTGCCTTGAATATTTCAAGAAACTGTTTTAAACTGTGATTTTTGCAACTTTTTGCCCACACTGGACAACGTTTGCCAGTTTTGACGTTGGTGACAACTGTCATATAAAATTCGGATACCATTTACATAGACAGTCACGTGACACCTGTTAAAATTCTGGTCATAGAGTCAAAAATCATGTATTCTGTCGAATACTGTAAGAAAACTGTTTTAAACTGTGATTCTTGCAGCTTTTTGTCCACACTTGCTATATGTCAGGGGATACCATTTACTTAGACACAGTGTCACGTGACAACTGTCAAAATAATACCTAAATACTGTCTGTACTGTCTGTTTAGTTTGAAGGTATTAATATAAAAACAACAAAGTTGAATTTACTTTTTATAACTTAATAACCGTTCATATTCACTTTTCAGTTAACTGGAATTGGTATAATCGGCGTTGGAGTATGGAAATACTTAGAAACCTATCACTACTTCACCGTGGCTGACCTAAACCTATATTCGGCCATTCTTTACTTGTTCATCATTACCGGTTGTCTAGTCATTTGTGCCTTTTTATTCGGATTCTGTGCCATACCAAAGAATAGGACTAAGTTAATATTTGTAGTGAGTAAAAATCTTTCTTAGGGCCGGTACTTTCACTTTAGAGTAATTTTATTCCAGAGATAGTTTCTATAGAAACCGTGAAATCCGAAGCTCCTATATAAGTCAATTCTGTCATTTCTATAGAAATTCTCTTAAGAATAAATATATCCGGAGAAGAAAGTACCGGTCCTTAGTGACATCAAACCTAAATAATCGTGTTTTTTTTATAGTTTATTTTAGTGTTGGTTCTCATATTCCTATTGGAGTCTCTGGTGGCCATTCTAGCTTACGTCTACCAGCAAAGTGTGCACGAGGACGTTCATTTAAAGCTGAACAGTTCTTTTCTAGAGAACTACAACCGAAACTCGAAAACCGACTCTGTGGATTTCATTCAAAGCAATGTAAGATAAATAAGAATGTGAATCGTCCAAATTACAGCAAATATCTCCTTTCTGAGGTCCTTAAGGACAAAATGTCTCTCTAAAGTTTTGGTAAAGAATTAAACTAGTTAGACAATTTAGTGATGACAATTTCATTAAAATTATGCTTATTGGAGGGCGGCAACCCTTCTTACATGGGTGGCAAAAACTTTGAGGCTCCATAACTTGAAGGAGTTTAGCGCTAGTACCACCAGAGGGTCGTACAGAGGGGGAAGGGGGGTCATTCCCCCGTTTCCCCCCTTTTTCAAAAATTTGTGTATCTGGCACAATACAGTTTTGCTAGAGGTCGCCTCTAAGTCCCCCCCGAAGGTCAACTTCCATCCGTGTTTCTGGCAGTTCGGACTTTGACACCGCTTTTCTCACTGACTGTACCAAATTTTGTATTGTTTTTTTAGGTTATTGGATAGGAAATTTAATAAAGATTTCAAAAATGTGCTTAAAACAGTAATTTTCTTACTCTAAGTGGGTTTTACAAGCGATTTTGTCCCTGATATCCTTTAAAACTGAGTTTCTGGCAGTTCAAATTTTGACACTGCTTTTTTTCCTTGACTACCAAGTTTTGTACTGTTGTTTCAGGTTATTGGATAGGAAATTTAATGAGAATTCCAAAAATGTGCTTAAAACAGTCATTTTCTCACTCCAAGTGGGTTTTATAAGCGATTTTGTCCCTGACTGTCCTTTCAAACTGTGTTTCGGGCAATTCAAACTTTGACACCGCTTTTCTCCCTGACTATTCGTAACTTTGAAGTGCTTTTTTAGTTTATTGGATAGAAAATTTAATGAGAATTCCAAAAATGTGCTTAAAACAGTCATTTTCTTACTCTAAGTGGGTTTTACAGGCGATTATGTCCCTAATTTTCAAATTGTACTCAAAAGTTGCAAAAATCCGGGTTTAGAAAAGTTTCCTTGGCGTGTTTGATACCAAACATGTTTCTGAGATTTATGACAGTATATTTTGACCTGTGGTCACGTGACTGCCTAGCCAAATTATCCTCCAAAAACCACGTGATATCTGTTCCTAATGTCCAAATTTGCCTTGAACTTGCAAGACTTACAGTTTGACATAGTTTTCGAAACAAGACGTGTTTCTGAGATTTATTACAGTTATTTTGACAATTGTAATAATATTATGAACAAAATAATAATATTGGATTTGCGTCATTTTTCTCATCTTAAAAAAATATTATGTGTGATAATTTAAACGTGAGATAATAACAGGCTGAAAATGCACTTTTTTTAGAAAAGGGTACTTTTTACAACACAACTTTTTACAAGGGTACACAGTACAACTTAAGCTAAATTGAGGTTCGCATGTGACAAATTAGGTACAAAATAATACAGTCTAAAGCTTTTCTTAGCTGTCCTTAAACTCAACTTAGCCAATGCTGAGGAAACAGAAATTTACTAGTCAAATTGGAATTTACTGGCTAAAATTGGTAAATTTTCCTGTTACACTGAATTTTACCTTGTTGTTTGGTTGTTTGTTTGGCAAACCGGGGGGGCATCTAGTCGACTTTATGAAGCCAACAAGTCTGCTAGGTCTTAGCTCCTTGATTGCCCTGGGCGTCATTATTGACTGTCCCAGGGTGCGTATTCTTGAAACGAAGGAAGGGAATGAATTATCAAGAGAAAGACCTGTAGAATGGGACAGGAACCCGTCATTGTCAGCTCCTTCTGTCACATTCTATCAACACTTCTCTTGAGAATTCCCTGCTTTCAAGAATTAGGCCCCAGAGGAATGTTGTCCGCGAACGAGTGAAGGCTGGACACCACATTATGTGTCCTGTCGAGTCTTCCTCTTCCAAACATCCTCGACAAGTAGGATTCTCGGTTATACCCATCACTCTCTGCTTAGTTCCAGCAGGTATTTCGTATTTTTGGCTGAGGGGCCACTGGATGAGTTCTTTAGCCTACCTCATACCTATGGCGGAGTCCCAGCGTTCTTGAAACAGCTGCTGGGCTAAAGATTTTAGCGACTGAATCACCCTGCTATTGGCGATTCCCTCAATGGGCTCTGGACCAACAGACACTTTCTGAGCCCAGTTTTGCCAGTCGATCCGCCTCTTCATTTTCACACACAAAACGTATGTCGTTCTGTTTTGCACTCCAGAACCAATTTGCTGGATCCCTCCGTGTTACTTTACCTTACTAGTCAAATTTACTAATATCTACTATTATTTACTTTTAAAAAACTTAATTTTTTCTTGTAGTTGCATTGTTGCGGAGCTGAAACCTTCTCCGACTGGCAGTACAGCGTGTGGATAAAAAGTTCCCCGGGAATCCTGAACAAAGTACCCGACACCTGTTGCAAAACACCTTCGTTCCTATGCGGTAAACGGGATCATCCTTCGAACATTTACTACGTCGTAAGTACTCTTACAACAAAAACCCCAAATTACTCCTCGATCAATTGTAACAGGGATGCGAAGAGAAAATCTCCCGGATTCTGAAAATCAGCCTCTGGATAATGTGCGCCGTGTCTTTGGGAGTGAGCGTTCTACAAGTGATTGGCGTAGTTTTCAGCATCAAACTTTTCCTGAAACTGGAAGCCGACGATCGGGATTATACGCCCAACTCAAATGGAAATGAACTACTTGTACCGCCTTAAAAACTTTGCCATTTAGTACTAAATAGTTGGCTTTAATGTGAAATTTTAGTGATACTGGTAGATCAGTTTTGCGATTTAACTTCATTCTTTTCCAGTTGCAACAGATATTTGATTCTACTTATTCCGTCTGTAGTTATAAACAAGTTAATCATCAAACTAACGCAGTACTTATTGTGCAATTTGTCCCTGACATAATACAGGTATGGTAAAAGAAAAACCGTGTAACTGACTGAGAAACATGGACAAAGACACATACTTTGACAGGTCTTAGCTATGTTTGACGTAAATTTGACAGCTGTCAAAATTTTGTAGCCAAAATGAGAACTTTTTCAATATTTCCTGGTCCACTGATGGTTAAATGGTTTTCTTGTTGACGTACAGCTCATTTGAGGTCACGTGGTAGCTAAGAGGAATGACATATCAACGTGAAATTTTCACCACATACTCAGACAGGTACTGGCTACGTTTGACGTAAATTTGACACCTGTCAAAGTTTTGCAGTCACAATGACAAACTTTTGATTTTATTCTTGTTCACTGATGGTTAAATTGTATCTGTATCCTAGTATTAGGAACGTTCCAATTATTACAAAATAAAATTATTTGCAAATAATTTAGTCGACGAATCCAGAAACATTTGACAACGTCGCACCAAAAGTTTCGACTTAGTTTTTCTGTTTTTGTCTCTTGCATGCAATTATCAATGTTTCTCTGTCCGTTACACGGATTTTTTATAGTCGGTATATGTTAGAAAACTTTAAAGCTTTAATAGTTTATTGTAGATTGTTAGGTGAGACATTGTCATTGTTGTAATTCATGTTTGTTAATGTAATATAAACATAATAAATTGTTTGTAATTTGATTATTTCCTCAAAACAGAAGAAATCCTACTTTGATTGATTAAAACGCAAAGAGAACTTTATCCATTCAAAAACAATTTCCCACATCAATTACTAAACATTTGCAATAACATTCAGAACTGCAGAATAGTAATACGACTGTATCTCTTATCAGAGTACACTTGTTTGGAATTTAATAGAACCCACAGAAAACACTAGTCGCAAAGATAAAGGTAAATAAAGATAATGCTCTCATTAATGGTTTCAAGATAAGATATCTCAGTGCAAACTGTGTGTGCTAATAAAATTAGTTTGCAGGTTGTTAATAATAAATTCACCTGTATATTTGAATAAACAGTCACGTTTACAGAATATACAGAATGTTTCATACAACATATTTTTCTTTCCTGTAGTTGTATTATAATAATTGACGTAAATTTACTAATTTTACGAGTAAATTCCAATTTGACCAGTAAATTTATGGGTATAATGTCCGTTTCCTCCACATTGGCTAAGTTGAGTTCAAGGACAGCTAAGTTTAGTTTAGACTGTGTTATTTTGTACCTAATTTGTTACATTCAAACTTTAATTTACTTTAAGCTGTAATAAATCTAGTGATGGCTCAATTACCAGTAAAGTAAATATTTTACTTTACCAGGAAAATTTTACCGGTAAATTAACAGTAAATTCCTGGTAAATTACAAATACTGTGTTTCTGGCAGTTCAAATTTTGACCCCACTTTTCTCACTGACTATACTAAACTTTGTAGTGTTTTTTTCGGTTATTGGGTAGTCAATTTAATGAGAATTTCAAAAATATGCTTATTGATGCTAAGGTGACCAAAAACAGTCAATCGCCATACTTTTCATGCACATCCTGTATACTGGAAGCAAAAACGGTCCTGCAAACTTACGGCGCTGAGTTAAGGAGTTGATTGGGAACATTTTTGGTCTCTTGCAAATTTTTCGTAACTCTCACACTTTTCGAGTTATTTAGCAAAAACTGGTTTGATGTAATCAATTTTCAATTCAGTTGAAATTGTGGTTTGAAATTTGAACACCCTGTAACTCAGTTATTTTTGTGAGTTCAGGGTGGTTCAACCACTCAAAAGAACCCTTTTGAGCCCCTTTTTCCAGATATGTAGACTAAAAAATTGTATATTTAAAATTGCGTACAGGGTGGTGCATTTTCTAGAAATGTTCAAATAAATATTGGAAAGTATCAGAAATTGATGCCTGAGTAGAAAAAATTAATAAAAAGTGTAAATTGACTAAAAACATTTAAAAAATGTTGGAAACTGATTAAAATTTTATAAAATATTAAATATTATCTAAAAATATTTACATAAGATTGTAAAGTGTTTGAAATCATTTAAACATGTTGAAATCTGTCTAGAAATGTTCTCAAACTTTAAAAATGCTGCCAAATGTCAAAATAATGTTGGAAAAGGGTCTGAAAGTGTTCAAACATTAGAGCAATAACTAAAAATGTTTAAAAATGTTTTTCTTGTCTTCAAAAATGTTTAAATAAGTTGGAAATTGACTAGAAAAGTTAAACATTGTTGGGGATTATCTAAAAATGATAAAAAACATTAAAATAGATTCTTGCAGTCACGTCACCATATTTGAGATAAAAATGTTGTTCTGAAGGTCACGTGATTCTATTCTAACTATCAAATTCACTTAAAAGTCACGTGACTATTTCTATTTTAGTATTTTAATTTACTGTTTTCATTTTTTTTTTCAACAACCCATTATCTCATAAACTGTAGTAGTTATATAGATTTTTCAATGATACTATTATTTCTGGGACACCCTGTAAGTGAGTCATAGCGGTCTATGACCTTTATTGATTCATTAACAATATGCTAGCTGCATCGGTAATATTAATTGATTTCAGTCTAGCACTTATATTCGTTTGGCAGCCTCGATCTAATCCAACTCACCCACACCTGATGGGTCACTCTAGCGGCCAATCAGCGAACTATCTCACCTGTTTTACCTGTGCACAGGTGTGTAGAGGGGGGGATTTAAAGGTGACGTCACGTCAGACCAAAACTACAACCGCGCCTGGCCTTTTGGTTCAATTCTCAAACCAAAAACCAATTATTTGGTCCTTCACGAGCCGTGTGTGTATTAATTTAGCCCTAAACCGTAATTTTATAGAAAAATTTTCGAAAAAGACGCAAATTTTCTGTGATAATCAATTAAGATTAATTAAGGTAGATAAAAGCCGCTTACACGTAGAACCACTATAGAACCCAGTCAGTTCCTTATGAAATAGCGAGGTGGGAGCATTCATCGAGGATTGCAATCTAAAACAATGCAATCGGTTTAAGTGTGAAAATTCTGAGTGAATTATTCGGTTTATACCATACAGAGTGAATAAACATTATGTAATTTTGCGACAGTGAATCCAAATAAGTGAAAATTAACTCTTTTAGTGAGGTACTTAGTTAAATGTGAGTCACTATAACCGACTTTTTTGTTAAATCCCCACCAAAAAATGCATCAACAATAAAACACACAAAAACTATATACAATCTTATCATATATGAGTCATAGTATATATTATTTTTCTCATATTGTTACAGTGAAAATCCTCCTGTGATAGATAGTGCCTTGTGACCTCAACAAAATGCTCTATTTTCGGACGTTTTTCTCTTTGTGCGTGTTTCTGCTACCGTTATCGGTGAAAACTCAGGACGATAGTGATAATAGTGGTCCCACAGAACACCCTGGTGGTAGCATAGTAGATCGGGAGGTGTTCCACAAAAGTGGTAGTCCCTACTGGCTTCGGAACGATCTTTTGGTGGAACGGAACGCTGAACTAATCATCGAACCGGGAGTTACTGTAAAATTTGATCCTCAACTTGGTCTTACTGTGAGAGGAATACTCAATGCACAGGTAAACATTTTTTTTGATATAATTTGTACGTCACAACTGTCAAAAATCCCCTTCCATAAAGCTATAAAGTCAATTTGAGTCTTTGTGACGCTATATGAGTAATTAAGGCTTCCACTATTCTACTGAAACAAATTTTGAAAGTTGTAACCTAGATGACAGTGATCACGTGATATTAAAGCACTTTTTTAATCTGGGGGTCACATCCAAACTGGTAAAAAGGCCTCCCATAGAGCTGTAAAGTAAATTTCTTCCTTAAGAGTTATAGAAAAATTTAAACGTTTACGTTGACAGCTTTACGTTCTGAATGAGACAGTTACTTTGAAAGTTGTGAGGTAAGTGACAGCTCTCACGTGACCCCAAGACATTTTTTGTTATAATGTATACCTCACAACTGTCAAAAACTCTTTCCATAAAGCAATACAATTAATTATTCTTTTGCCTTGCAGGAGTAATTAAATCCTTCATTGTTATAGCCATACCTCCTAAACGAGTTGACAATTTGACAGTTGTCATGGGGTATAAGACACTTTTTAATCCGTTGATTACCTCTTAACAGTCAAAAATTTCCTCCCATGAAGCTATAAAGTCCATTTGTGTCTTTAACACTTTTTCAGTAATTAATACCTTCAATCTTCTACCGAAGCACATTTTGAAAGTTGTAACGTAACTGACAGTGATCACGTGATCTTAAAGCATTTTTTTAATCTAATTGTTACGTCAGAACAGTCAAAAACCCTCCCATAGAGATGTAAAGTAAGTTTCTTTCTTACTGAAAGTTAAAAAAATTTAAACTTTTACGTTGACAGCTCTACGTTCTGAATGACACTAGCTTTGACAGTTTTGACGTAACTGACAGTGATCACGTGATCTTAAAGCACTTTTTTAATCTAATTGTTACGTCAGAACAGTCAAAAACCCTCCCATAGAGATGTAAAGTAAGGTTCTTTCTGATTAAAAGTTAAACAAATTTAAACTTTTACGTTGACAGCTCTACGTTCTGAATGAGGCTAGCTTTGACAGTTTTGACGTAACTGACAGTTTTTACGTGACCCCAAAGCACTTTTTGATATAATTCATACGTCACAACTGTCAAAAATTCCTTCTATAAAGCTATAAAATTTATTTTTCCTTTTGCATTGCAGGAGTAATTAAATCCATTATTTCTATAGCACTACGTCCTAAAATAGTTTAATTTTGACAGTTGTCATGTGATACTAAGATACTATTGAATTCGATGATTACGTCACAATTGTCGAAAATGAAGCCCATGAAGCTATAAAGTCAATTTAAGTCTTTGACAGTTTTTGAGTAATTAAAATCTTCACTCTTCTACCGAAACAAATTTTGAAAGTTGGAACCTGGATGACAGTGGTCACGTGATCTTAAAGCACTTTTTTTAATCTGAGGGTTACGTCAAAACTGTCAAAAATCCCTACCATAGAGCTGTAAAGTAAATTTCTTTCTTAAGAGTTAAAAAAAATTAAATTTTTACTTTGACACCTTTACGTTCTGAATGAGACATACTTTGACAGATGTAAAGTGACTGACAGCTTTCACCGTGACACCAACAACTTTTTGCTTAGAAACTGGTTCCATGAAGCTATAAAACTCATTTTTGGTTTAGCCTTTTAGAAGTAATTGAACATTTCATTTGTTACAAAAAAATTAAGAAACTTTACACTTTTTCATTTGCAGCTTACTGTAAAGATTTAAATTATTTCATTTCTTCTAGATTTCATAAAAAACTTTGGTTACAGCACAAACAACAAATATCATTATGGTTCAAATTTACTTCAAATAAGCCACTTTTTAATGGGTTTTGACATAAAAACTGAGAATGGTTTGAAGCAAAAATGGACCAAATTGACATTCGATTTGTTACTACAACAAATTAAAAAACTAGGCATATTTTCACGTTTTTTTGTTCATCATCATTATCAACTAGGTAATTAGAATTAGGTCCCCCTAAAAATGATTCATTATCAGTTTTGTGAACTGGGCTAAGTAAACATCTCCGTATTTTATCAATAACATATTGCAACGACATCAACAAAGTGTAGTAAATGGCCTGATTTACTACCTTAGGACAGGTGAATTTTTGGGTCTTTTGTACAGGTGATAATCCCTCCTGTCCTTGACTTTTAACCAACAAAGGCCCTTTCGAAAAGCCACAGGTATACCTGGCTTTGTTCCGTTTATTTGAAACTAATCTACACAGTGGGCCAAGATTATGATGATCTTTTCACAGGGTTTTCTCCCTGACTGTACCAAATTTTGTAGTGTTTTTTCATGTTATTAGGTAGGAAACTTAATGAAGATTCCAAAAATGTACTTAAAACAGCCATTATTTTACTTTAAGGGGTTATACAGACCTTTTTGTCCCTGATTGTTCTTTCAAACTATGTTTCTGGTAGTTCAAACTTGAACTTGAGTTAGAAAACTAAGTTCAAACTTGAACTTAGTTGAAACTTGACACTGCTTTTCTCCCTGATCAAAAATGTTCGTAAAGAACTGCTTTACAGAGGTTGCATGAAAAGTGTAGTGTTTCAGACTTATGACTTTTCAAATGACAGCCATTACAGAAAAATGGTATCATTCAAGCAATTTTCAATTAAGCCATACATTTAGTGGTCAAATTAGTAAATTTTTCTGTCACACTCTATTTTACTTTTCCATTTTTACTTACTTACTTACTTTTACTTTTACTAAATTTACGCCCATCACCCATCCCAAAAAAATGAGTATTTGTATAACAAATAAATCATGCTTGTGGCTACTTGCACAAAAAAAAAATGGAAAACCTCTTCGGAAAAGTTGAAAAGTAGGTTTGTGATGGAAATATGGAGAACAATGGTTACAGTTGTGGGAAAAACTGTATCCACTGAAGCGTTGCTACAATAGCATTGTTTTGTATAAGCAAATTAATTAGTTGGGTTAGGGGGCTGTCAGTGCAGTTATTATTCATTAATAATAGAACTTTCATTTTTTAACTTGGAATTCTTGAACGGAATTGCTTTATTTGTTGTTCATCTGAACTGGACTTATTAAAGCATGACACTAATACAGTATTTAAATAAGTTTCATGTTTTCATGCTAATTTTGGGATATTTTGCAAATTTTAAGTAAACAGATTTTTACTTTACTTTTTTTGATCTTTTTCTTCTATCTTTTGACTATTACTTTAATTACTTCTCTGTATATTCTAAAGTATGGAAAAATTACGTGAGAAATAGAGCAACAAGCGGTAACACGCGACACCCTGTATAAAATGTAGGCCAAACCACGGTTACACAGAGTGTTTGAATAAACCAATCTAGATTTACTGGTTGTTTTGGTTGGTTGTTTTGATTTCTTCGAGTTTCTGGGAAGGAACCACATTGCATGAACTCTTTACAGCTTCATAGAGCCAAATTTGGCAATTTTGACGTTAAAAAACACTTTTATACTTTTCTTACCTCACGTGACAGCTGTCATAACTGTGAAAAGTCACTCACCAGTTCCCTGACGCTAAAAAATTAGAAATAGTTGCTAATTTGAATAATTACACTGGAAGTTGTGTTTAAAGCTCCATGGAGTATAATTTGAGAATTCTGACATTAAGGAACACTTTTGTACCTTTGTTACGTTACGTGACAGCTGTCATTAACTGTCGAAACCCCTTCACCAGTGACATGTCACTACAAAATTAGAAATAGTTGCTAATTTGATGAATTACACTGGAAGTTGTGTTTAAAGCTCCGTGGAGCCAAATTTGACAGTTCTGACATTAAGGAACACTTTTATACTTACGTCATCACTTAACGTCACAATTGTCAAATTTTACTCCACACAACCATAAAGGGTTAATTATCCAAGCGGTAGAACTATTTTAAATTGGTAATTTTGCGTCACATCTGCGTGATTTTTGACAGCTATCAGGTGACTGGAATAATATTCCAATTAGCGGTGAATGAGTTTTGACAGTTGATAGCTGTCAGGTGACGTAAGAAACATATCGAAGCGTCACTTTGCCTTACAAATGTGTTGTAAGGGTGTGTATTGTGTGCAAATACAAGAAACGACTGTTTTGCACTTGATAGTTTCGCGTCACTGCTGAATGAGATTTAATAGTGCCATCTGGTTATAAGCCACGCTGTAAAGTGTCATAACTGTCAAATTTAACGTCTCAACCTGTCTTTTAACGCCACAACTGTCAAATTTAAATCCACGTAGTTGCGAATAACAATTTTCGGCGTGATTCCTCAAAGAGAGAGTATTTGACATTTTGCAGTTTTACGACATTGTTTAATGAGCTTTTTCAGCTGTCAGGTGACTATAAGAATGTCATTAAACGTCATAGCTAGTTCAGTCCAGCTACACGAATTTGTATTTTCAAATATTCTTTATGTAGATTCTCTGTTTTCTTTACTGTTGTGGCATCTACACTATTAAGTTTCGTACAATTGTAGTTTTCCAAATGGACCGCAATCTAAATCTAACCTCAAATTTCGAAAATCGATATTGTTTATGCGAGTGGTTTGAAATTTTATACTTGACTACACAAGGTGGTTTAAAAAATCGTAGCAATCTATATTATTTTTAAATGGTAGATTTCCTAATTGATATGTACCAGAAGTAATAAAGTATTTAGTCGTGAAACCTGACAAATTTTTTTTTTATTAAAAAGAAATTCTATTCCAATTATAGCTCTAATTATCCGATAAAACTGTAAATACTTTACTGTGCGGTTGTAAGCCAATTATTAATTTGTTTTATCTGAAAAAATGCTTCTAAAATGTTACACTCAATTTAGTTCGTTTTGGAAACTCTTCGCTTTCTTGAAATTTTGATTTCGCATAAAATCAATTTTAATGTTGAGCCCAGCATACTGCAATGATTAAGGAGTGGTTCACCCTGTATCTAAGGCGTATCGCTCCACTGACTAGAACAGAACAAAAGAAACTATAACCAAGTTAAACCGTTTGACGAAAGCATGTCTATTAACTGTAAAACGCCAGTAAAAAAGAGAGAAACCTCTTCCTTTGCTTCTAATTGATTTTTTTTTAACAAATGTCTTTAAAAATTATTATTTTTTCTTTAAAAAATACAGGGTGTTTTATGATTTATACATAGAAAACAAGTGTTAGAAGCTAGATAAAAATGGTGACAAACTTTGTAAGTGACATGTGTTAGACAGTTTAGAGTCTAATAAAAATAAGTAATATCCAATAGTACTTCAGAATAGAGGGTGTTCTATTTTATAATATTAAAAAAAATTTTAAATTTATTTTTCAGAAAAATCAGTGACATAATTAACAACAACAAAATAACATATTTTTGAGTTAGGTACTCCTCTGTAAACATGATAAACTACTCTTTTAGTGATTATTAGCTTAGTCACTTTCCATTTTTATCGTTATTGGCCTTCGAAGAGAAAACCAGTTATAAAATCGTTAAGAGAGTAATTTGCAAAAATGCACTACCCAAGTTATCAAAAATGGTCAAGTTATGGGTATACAGGGTTAGCCACCCAAATCTTTAATAAAGGTGTCCCATTTAAAATAAGGTCTTTTAAGCACAATAATGTACGTTACGACTATTGTAACCACCCGTATATTGTTAAACCCATCATTTCTTCGGTACATTTAGAAAGTTAATTGTCGTAATTACCTAACCTGAGAAAAGTAATTAAGTTAATTACTAATAGGAAATTGCAGCTTAATGACTTCATTATTGATGTTTCCGCCACTGAAGATTCTGATGAAAGGGATGTAAAGAACGTTTCCACAGGCTTGATGACAAAAATCTTCAGCATTAATACTGAATGATTGGAATTTCTGGTTAGTTAGTATGCAAGTGGAAGCCGGTTGTAATACACAGGAAATTGAATTGTTAACCTCTGGGCTGACAGAATTCTACGAATGTCAGGTTCAAATTACGAAACGAAAATGACGCTGTACCATAAATGCGAGTAAAAATTGATTAACCTGTATGAATCATTTGATAATTTATTATTACAGCAACCTAGATGACGTATGTGTTTTATCAGTGTGTGTAATAAGTAACTGTTTCGCTACTTTATTTCCTTTGAAATGATTATAATGATTATTCAACCTGTTACATTAAAATTTGAAATAATGTACTGTTTTTTTAAGGAAATCACTTTTAATAATGATGGGCGTAAATTAAAGGTAAAATACAGTGTGACAGAAAAATTTACCAACTTTACCAGTCAACTTATGGGTCTAATTGAAATTTGCTTGAAGGATATCATTTTCTTGTTATGGCTGTCATTAATAATTGGGAAAGTAATAAATCTGAATCACTACAATTTTTATGCACCCCCTGTATAGTAGCGGCACTGACTTTTTTTTGGGAATTCAGGGTGGTATAACCGCTTAAAAACCGATCCACACGTTTAATTTTTGAGAGTGTTGAGAATGATGTTCTCTCATCCAGGAAGTATTTTCTCCTGACCAGTAGCTGCAATTGTGCCCATGCACAAATCCATTCAGGCAAAATAAAGCTTCATCCGAAAATACAATGTTATGTGTTAACGTCGAATTTTATCTCCTTCCCGAAAAAGAACAATGCAACAAAATGTGAGGACCACAGACTAATCAGCCTCATGGGTCACACACTAAAGATATGTCTTAAGATTATCCACTACAAAATATCAATAAAGTGCGAAAGAAACATCGGATCCACACAATTTGGGTTCAGACGAGGTTTAGGCACGAGAGAAGGATTAGTTGCGACTCAAGTACTGATTCAGAACTGCAACGATCAGAGAAAGGACATAATGCTGTGTTTCATGATGAAAAGGCGTTCGACAGAGTCCAACATCATAAACTGATCCAAATCCAAATGGATTGGACAAAAAGACATCCACTGCATTCAAATATACTGGAACCAAATGGCTGAAGTCAGAGTTGGTAACGATCTCACAGAAGCAAGACCAATTTGTAGAGGGGTCAGACAAGGGTGTGTTCTCTCCCCTCTTCTCTTCAATTTATATTCTCAAGCCATCTTTCAAGAAGCCCTAGAAGAACGCAACGTGAGCGTTAAGGTAAATGGTGTATGGGTCAACAATATTCGTTATGCGGACGACACAATTCTAATTGCAGATAACATGGAGAGGAGGATTTGCGGAATATGAACATGGGCCTAAATGTCAACACAAAGAAGACTAAATTCATGATAATTACTCGAAAGCCAGAAGAATTTCAAAACTTAAGCCTAACATATGAGAATCAACCAATAGAGCGAGTAAATAAAGTTCAATATCTAGGAACGTGGCTGTGTGAAAACTGGGAATCAGACACAAAAATCAGATGCCGGATTGAAAATGCCCGCAGTGCGTTCATGAAATTCAAAAAAGTGCTCATCAATACTGATTTCAATCTTGGATTGAGAATTAGATTTGTCAAATGCTATGTCTGGACAGTGTTGTTTTATGGCATGGAGGGATGGACACTGAAGGTGAGCACTATGAACAAGCTGGAACCATTCGAGATGTGGGTCTATAGGCGTGTACTGAGGATTCTATGGACTGCAAGAAGAACCAACGATGAGGCCTTGAGAATAATCAATAAAGACTACGAACTGTTAGACACCGAAAAAATTGATAATTGAGGGAAAGAGAGGAATCGACGGGGAAAAGATCTCATGGCTCCGCAATGTTAGGCAGTGGACAGGACTGAGGACAATGTAAGAACTAATGCATACCATACGTAATAAGGAAGAGTGGACAAATGTGATCGCAAACATCCATTAATGGATACGTAGCAGAAGAAGAAGATGTGTAAAATTTGGAAGTCGATTGTGCATGATGTCCATAACTTGTTGACAAAACTGTATTCCTCAGAGAGTTCTTGTACCAGTTTTAATTTGTACGGATGTATTTTATTGATTTTTAAAATTTTATGGACAGATGTAATGCTGTTGTTTTCTGGGGCCAACCGACTAACGGATGTTTGTGGGCTATCCTGAACAGACAATAAAATATTCAAAGATTTTTCTTCTGTGGTGGCGGTTCTCGGTTTTAAATTTTTCGGCAAATTTTTAATAATTCCTGAGGTCTCACATTTCTGAACAAAGTGGTATACGGTAGATAGGGATATCGGTTCTCGATTGGGGAATGTATTGTTAAACATGTCTCGTTGGAGACATGAACGTCTTCTGTCACCATATCCGACCATCGTGAGTAATGTTCTTTCGTTAAGTTGAACCGTTTTCTATTCAATTTGCAATGCGACTTGACACCTCATAAATGATGGATACGAAATGTTAACCTATTTTGATTATTTTGAAAAATCGATCTTGAAAATCGATTGATCTTCTATATTTGTAGCATTCACCTTGCGGAAAAAAGGTAGACCGTTTCAAAACATTTAGAACACCCTGTATTATTAGAATTTATACCTGTAACATATTGATAATCATTTAATATAGTAATAAAAATAAACATAAAGTTTTGGTTTTTCTAAAAATGGCTTGATTCAGGCCCACTGGAAGAACCATTTTGCATTTTTTAATTTATACGCACTTTTCTCAGGTAGAAAAAACTTTCTGAGCCTTTTTGTCGTTGATCAAATAACAAATTTCCTTGACATACGAGTTTGAACAATCTTTACGTCATGGGACACGCTGTATACAACTTTTATACGGTTCTTTGTTGGTGGTGCACGACTGAAATTCGTTTTATACGCTCTAGTACTGAACCAGTATCTCTTGAAGAACAACGTTTTGCCTAGGTCATTGGCATTAAAGCCCTCTCGGAAATAGTACCAGAAGAACCACTTAAGGTTTGACCTAAGCGCTGTTTTATGGCTTTTCTCACCTTCTCAGGTTGACTTGACTGTACCCAATTAAAACAATACAGGGTGATTAATACAGTAACAGTCTAACATAGTCTTTTTCATGTGATTTGATATAGTTTTATGAAAGTCTGAATATCTTGAGATTAGTCGGTTGTTTATGATGATGTTTTGAAACTTAGAGTTCTAATTTCAAATCACCGATCGGAGCTTTGGTTTTTGAGTTATTGAATATTGGTTTCTGGCTAATAAGTACTCAATAATGGTGGAAAATTTGAGATTTCTGTACTAGTATTTCTTAACATTTTCTTGTTAAATTTTCAAGTTTACAACCACAATTGTATTGATTATCAAAGTAAGATAAGATTAGATAACGTTTATTTGTTTTCTTTTTAACTGTTTTTGATTGGCAAAATTGGTTTTCTCCCTGTTAAAAACTACTGAAGATGAACGGGGCGAGAAACAGGTGAAAGAAGCGGAAATGGTTCCGGTACCATCGTATGCAGCACGAGCCGAATGTTCATGGGTGGAACACTTTGTAATTTTGTATTTCCAAGTACAGTTAGTTTTTTTTTTAATGAGACTGTACTTATTCTAGTATGACCAATTAAACTTGTTTGCTGCTTAATTATCATTACTTTTTTTTTTAGTTCAGTGAAATTAATAAATATAAAACTGTATTGGAGCATCAATGAACAAAATCCTAACAAAAACTTCCCAACTAAAAATAAGAATATTTTATTAGTTTTCCAACCAAATTTTCAAAGATAAAATTAAATTTTCAAAAAGTGACGTGACTAATTTTGACAGGTGTCAAGTAGTATTTAGAGTGTTGCATGGTCAGAATTGCATTATCAACGTCACGTGACGTGTGTTTTACAATTCCAGCTTTTACAAAACTGTCTAAAATTGATTTAGCAAATTTCTACAGTTCAAACTATGTTTTGTGGTCACGTGACTGTTTTTGACAGATGTCAACTGACCTTTACAGGGTTGCAAGCTCACAAATTGGATCATCAAAGTCACGTGACGTATGTCTCTTATAATTTCAACTTGACTTTGACTCAAAATTTTATTTACCAAATTTTCAACGATTAAACTATACATTTTAAATGTCACGTGACTAGTTTTGACAAGTGTGAACTGTCCTTTACAGTGTTGCAAGCTCAGAAATGCATTATCAAAGTCACGTGACGTGTATTTTACAATTTCATCTTTTACGATTGTTTAAATTTTATTTATCAATTTTTCACAATTTAAACTATATTTTATGGTCACGTGATTGTTTTTTTACAGTGTTTGCCAACTGGCTTTTACAGTGTTGCAAGATCATAAAATTGGATTATCAAAGTCACGTGACATATGGTCTTACAGTTTACAATGACAAATTGAAATATACGAAGATAAATAGTAGGTTAATAAGGAGGATAAAGTTTCCTACCAATTTAAATTTTTATAGTTTTTTAATAACTTGATGATCCTTTATAGGGAAAAGTGCGCTAAGGCAAAGTTGTAGAGGATAAAATTCTCTACAACTTTCTATTTGTACAGTTTTTTGGTATCTTTCCAAATAACAAAGATATGATTGATTGAATGGAGAGTAGTAAGTATTTTTGTGCTTGAAGGGTTTTTAATCAAATATCTCCTTTAGTTGACCCTATACGGAAAAAGTGCACTAAAGCAATGTGGTAGAGAATAAATTTCCCTATAACTGTCCTATTTTATTTATTTTTTATCTTTCCAAAAAACAGAGATGTGATTGGTTGAATTAAGCATGAGGTTTTAGAAACAATAACAAAAATTACACTTTTAAAAAACTGATTTTAAATCTTTTCTTGCTGGTTTTTAAAAGTACTGATACTGGAAACACTGTTGTCAAAACAAGCAAAGACAGCAAGGAAAACTTTATAAGTCTTTAGCAAACCTCAACTTAAAAGTAGTTTCAAACTGAGCTAAAATCGATGTTTTAAGTTTACTCAGGATAATCAGTAGTTACTTTGGAAAAAGCTACAAGAAACCAAAAAATGACGGACTTCTTTGAAAGCAAACTTGGAAATGCCCAAACTGTTGAATCTGGACAAGAACAATTTACGGTTTTGTCTAGTTCTTAGCTCTTTTTTCAAAAGCTCTTCTTCGAAAAATAACATTTCCTACCTGAATTACTTTATAACAAAAATGTTTGGTTTTTTTTTAATTAATATTAAAATCTTATTTGCAGGGGACTGAAGATGACAGAATAACGTTCACCACAGCAGATGACAGTCAAACCAAAACCATTCTTTTTCCCGACATTCGTTTGGTTGACGGACCCAGCATTTTGGCTGGAAGACTTCAAGTCAAAGTAAACGAAAAATGGAGGAGCGTTTGCACCAATTCCAAAAAGTACGTCATTATTAACATTTTAGGGACAAAATGTAGCCAAAATGGATGTAAAACACTTTTTGCTCAATCCCTACAAATCACTTACTATAGAGAGTAATTCAAATTCGACCCTTACCATTAGGATCTCGAAAACTGTAAGAGATGAAATCAATTGCAATATCTGGTAAAGTGTCAAAAATAGAATATTTTCAGTGACAAAATGGCGGCAGTTACAGCAAAACGGATACCAGATTCGTGTTTTCCATGCCAGAATTAGTTAAAATAGCCACCTTGACCGGTTTAAATCCGATATGATGGCGGTCAGTATAGTAGGCCAAAAAAAATCTCCATTTGGACAAAATTTGGGGACATTATTCCAAAAAATCACCAATAACTTGATTATTTGAAACATTCCGTATAAACACGTCCTATGATCGTAGGTAGCTAATAAATGGACTATCACGTGACGTGGAGCGGGTACTGCTAAGTTACCCCGTTTGGCCGCTAGAGGACGTCAAACTTAATTATCTTTTTTCGGACATTTTTCTAAATATCTCGGAAATGGTTTGAGTTAGCAGTGTGAAATTTTTTATCTTGGATGCCCCTCAAAGAACTGCAACTTTTATTAAATATAACATTTTTCCGTGCAACGCACTGATTGACCTTGAAAAATAAAAAACTAGATTTTTGACATATTTTGAGGGGTAACTCCATGAATTTTTTGGAAAATTTTTGAATTTTGAAAATTGTCTTCAACTGCCTTAAATAGTTTAAATTAACATTAGAAATGTGACGTAACATGTCATTTCTAAAAATTTAATTTTTTAAGAGGGCCATGACTGGAAAACTGTCAAAAATTTCCTAATTTCAAGGTCAGTGACAAAATGGCGGCAGTTACAGCAAAACGGACCCCAGATTCGTGTTCCCCATGCTAGAATTAGTTAAAATGACTACCTTGACACGTCTAAATCCAATATGGCGGCGGTCAGTATAGTAGGCCAAAAAAACCTCCATTTAGACTAAAATTGGGGACATTATTCCAAAAAATCACGAATAACTTGATTATTTGAAACATTCCGTATAAACACGTCCTATGATCGTAGGTAGCTAATAAATGGGGCTATCACGTGACGTAGAGCGGGTACTGCTAAGTTGCCCCAGTTAGCCGCTAGAGGGCGTCAAACTTGATTACCTTTTTTCGGTTATTTTTATTAATATGTCGAAAACGGTTTGAGTTAGCAGTGTGACATTTTTACCACGTGTGCCCCTCAAAAAGACGCAACTTTTACTAAATATAACATTTTTCCGTACAACGCACCGTTTGACCTTGAAAAATAAAAAACTAGATTTTTGACATATTTTGAGGGGTAACCCAATGAATTTTTTGGAAAATTTTTGAATTTTGAAAATTGTCTTCAACTGCCTTAAATAGTTTAAATTAACATTAGAAACGTGACGTAACATGTCATTTCTAGAAATGTAATTTTTTAAGAGGGCCATGACTGGAAAACTGTCAAAAATTTCCTAATTTCAAGGTCAGTGACAAAATAATGACAGTTACAGCAAAACGGACCCCAGATTCGTGTTCTCCATGCTAGAATTAGTTAAAATGACTACCTTGACACGACTAAATCCAATATGGCGGCGGTCAGTATAGTAGGCCAAAAAAACCTTCATTTGTACAAAATTTCGGTGCAGTTTTTCCAAAAATCGCGAATAACATGATTATTTGAAACAATTCGTAGAGACACATCCTATGCTTGTAGGTAGATAATGAATTTGGCTATCACGTGACGTAGAGCGGGTACTGCCAAGTTGCCCCGTTCGGCCGCTAGAGGGCGTCTTAAGCTTAGAAATAAAAACAAAAAATCAAGTTTTAAACCGTATTTGGTTGCGCAACTGTGCCCCAATTTAAACTTTCTCTTATAGTTTCCGAAATCCAAACGGAATTTGTATTACCCTGGAATTTGAATTACTTTGTATAAATAATCAAGAATTAATTAACAATTAAAAAATTATATAGTTGGACTATCGCCGATATGGAAACAGCTTGTCGTCAATTAGGCTTCCAGGGTGGCAGTTTCTTCCAGTGGTTCAACAGACAAATGCCCGTAAAACCACGGGTACTATTCGAGGAACCAAAGTGTGCTGGTACTGAAGGAACCCTGCAAGAATGCAGTTGGAACGAGCACCAAATGGGTTCGGGGGTTTGTGACTACCATCCTGATTTGGGATTAGAATGCCAGGCGCGTCATGATAATCCTAAATCATACTGGAGGGGAATTCGGTAAGATATTATGGAAAAAAATACTTAACATTACAATTATATTGAATTTAGTAAACAGAATAGGTACTATGTAACTTGATAGAGATAGAAATAGAGATTTAAACAAGACAGACAGAAAGAAAAGTAAGTTAAAGGGTGACAAGGAAAAACATTTCCTTTCTATTCCCTTACAGAGTTCCATTGCAGGGTCCAAACTAGGAAATTCTGTTTTAAGACAGTTAATTATATTAACAATTTAATTGAATAAATTATAAATTGATTTACAGGGTTGTACTGTATGTTTTTTTGAATTTAAATCCTCTTGAAAAATGATAACCACTTTTTTTTGGAGTTTTTGAGCAACCTGCTACCAAATGACCAAAAAACATACAAAAATATAACAAAAAAGCATTTTGTCAGGAAAAATATACACTTTTTAAGATACACGGTGTGTCAAATATGATATTCTATTTTGGGTTTCAGGAGCTTTTTCCATTGCACCAGTGGCGGAAATTTTACGTAAATATCAGTTTTTTAGTCAAGTTTCATATAAATTTTCTATTGACAAGACAGGTTTTATCATTTTCATGTTCATTTCCTGTTTTTAGGTCAATTACCAAGTTCCAAAATTCTAAAATATACAGACTGTCCCATTTAAAGTAAGTCTGGACCACAAATTGGGCTTTTAAAGTTCAACAGTGCAAATGGCGGTTTCACTACAATTCTGTGGGAAAAATAACGATAAATTTGACAGTAAATATCTCAGAAAATGTCTCAAAATCAGAAATTTTTATTGAGAATCGCCATTTTTTCATGGATAGTAAAGTGACTCACTCTGTATATCCTATAATAGTTTCTCAGAATTATATTTTAACAAATTAAGGGAGATACAGGGGGAAACACGTTAGTGTCACTTTAACCGCCAAATTAATTTTCAAAAATGTCTCAAAATCAGAAATTTTTATTGAGAATCGCCATTTTTTCATGGATAGTAAAGTAACTCACTCTGTATATCCTATAATAGTTTCCCAGAATTATATTTTAACAAATTAAGGGAGATACAGGGTGAAACACGTTAGTGTCACTTTAACCGCCAAATTAATTTTCAAAAATGTCTCAAAATCAGAAATTTTTATTGAGAATCGCCATTTTTTCATGGATAGTAAAGTAACTCACTCTGTATATCCTATAATAGTTTCCCAGAATTATATTTTAACAAATTAAGGGAGATACAGGGTGAAACACGTTAGTGTCACTTTAACCGCCAAATTAATTTAAAAAAAAGTCTCAAAATCAGAAATTTTTATTGAGAATCACCATTATTTCAGGTATAGTAAAGTGACTCACTCTGTATATCCTATAATAGTTTCTCAGAATTATATTTTAACAAATTAAGGGAGATACAGGGGGAAACACGTTAGTGTCACTTTAACCGCCAAATTAATTTTCAAAAATGTCTCAAAATCAGAAATTTTTATTGAGAATCGCCATTTTTTCATGGATAGTAAAGTAACTCACTCTGTATATCCTATAATAGTTTCCCAGAATTATATTTTAACAAATTAAGGGAGATACAGGGTGAAACACGTTAGTGTCACTTTAACCGCCAAATTAATTTTTAAAAATGTCTCAAAATCAGAAATTTTCATTGAGAATCGCCATTTTTTCATGGATAGTAAAGTAACTCACTCTGTATATCCGGAGGGCGAAGTTTCCTATAACTTTCCTTATTTGCACCTTTTTGTAGTCTCAAGGTGGTCATGGGTGTGTTCTTGAATTTTTTCAGATTTTTGCTGGTTCAAACATGGCCGCCAGAGGGCATCCTTTTTAAGAGCAATCAAACCCATAGTCAACGCCCTCTGGCGGTCATATTTAAACCGGATAAAATCTGAAAGAATTCTGGAACACACCCTTGGTCACCCTGATTTTGAACAGATTAGAATATCCCTTAAATATACAGGGTGTTACAATTTTTGACAATAAGATTTGTATTTCAGCTTTATTTGTACAATTAGTCTAGATGTCTATTGATTTGATTAATTTCAGATTTGAATATTCCGAGAACGAGAATCGCCTCTCTTACAACACCCGCTACGTTCCAGTATCATCGTCCACTTTAAAGTTTGTGAATATCTATCACGCTGGTATGGGCCGAGACCATAATTCCACCAGTGCTCTCCATATTGAAGGTGTTCCACCAGTGATGGAACAGTTAGAAATTGTCAGTTCAGCGTACAATGGAATGAACGTGACCAATCCGGGATCACCACTAGTTATTAACAATTGCACCGTGAAGAATAACAGAGGTTATGGGATATTTGTTAATTCCAGTTATGGACTTGTTCACATAGGTATGTTGACACATAGCGGGTAATTCAAGTTCGATCCTCACCATTGGTCGAAAAAAATGTCACACTGCTAACTCAAACCGTTTTCGAGATATTTAGAAAAATGTCCGAAAAAAAGATAATCAAGTTTGACGCCCTCTAGTGGCCAAACGGGGCAACTTAGCAGCGCCCGCTCCACGTCACGTGATATCCGCATTCATTAGCTATCTACGATCATAGGACGTGTTTGTACGTGGTGTTTCAAATAATCAAGTTATTTGCGATTATTTGGGAAATTGCTCGCAAATTTTGTCCAAATGAAGGTTTTCATTGGTTTAATATACTGCTCGCCGCCATATTGGATTTAGACCTGTCAAGGTGGCCATTTTAACTAATTCTGGCATGGAGAACACGAATTTGTTGTCTGTTTTGCTGTAATTGGCATTTTGTCACTGACCTTGAAATGAGGACATTTTTGACAGTTTTCCAGACATTGAACCCTTAATTACAACTGTCCAAATATTATTTCTCAATTTTCCAAAGTTTAAACTGAGTTTTGAAGGTCACGTGACTGTTTTTGACAATATCAACTGGCCTTTACAGTGTAGCAAGCTCAAAAATTGAGTTATCCAAGTCACGTGACGTGTATTTTGCAATTTAAGTTTTTACAACTGTCCAAATTCTATTTATCAATTTTCCAAAGTTTAAACTGTGTTTTGAAGGTCACATGACTGTTTTTGACAACGTCAACTGACCTTTACAGGGTTGCAAGCTCAAAAATTGAATTGTCCATGTCATGTGACCTGTAGTTTGCCATTTAAGTTTTTACAACTGTCCAAATTTTATTCATCAATTTTTCAAAGTTTAAATTGCGTTTTGAAGATCACGTGACTGTTTTTGACAACGTCAATTGGCCTTTACAGTGTTGCAAGCTCAAGACATAAAATTTTCTTTTACACTGATCAAATTCCTTCTTGAAGCAGTTTTATGAATAAATTTATCAATTACTTTGACATCAAACTGCGGTGTAAAACCTGCTTTATAGTTTCCGAGATTTCAATGATGAGGATCCAATTTGTATTGGTCTGTATTTGAAAAATTATAGAGGAAAACATTTCTAGATGGATGTATTGTGAACGATAATGGAGGAGATGGTGTGCGTTACGTCAAAGGTGACGAGCGACCCGATGAAACTTTGGACAGAAGAGGATACAGTGATTTCTGTCAAGGAGCAGTAACTTCAAGCCAAGTATACCCAATCTACGTTTACGCAGAGCAGAGCATACAGCGCCGTTCATCTCACACGTGCAACAAAAAGTTTGCCACCAAATACGGTCATATTTTCACTTTGGACTTTATCAGAACCGTAACGAGCAGAAACGATAGCGCATCTTTGGAAGTTTATGACGGTTCTGACGTGAATAATAGATTGCTGCAAATAATTTCAGTGCGCAACAACACCCGTCCTCAAAGCATGACCACTTTTAGCAACCAAATCTATATTGTTTTCAAAGCGGATGCCAATACTGATACCACAGTGTTTTTGAGGTTAATATCCGGTGTGGGGAAAGCTTTTGATTTAAACGTGACCAATTCGGATGTGTCCGATAACATTGGACGTGGCATCGCCGTGGACAATCTCAGATCCCAAGTGCACGTGCACAAATCTTCAATATCCAAAAACGAACACGTGGCAGGAATACACGTAACCAGCGGCGTAGGAGACATCAACGTCACAGAAAGTCGAGTGAGTTTCAACGAAGGAGATGGAATCAACATCACTTACACGGGAGGAGCTAGGAATATATCGAGAAGTTCAATTAGCAGCAACAAAGGCTACGGAGTGGCAATCTGGTTGAACAACACCAAAGAAACTGAGTTTCTTTTTGTGAACCAAACTAGTGTAGTGCAGTACAACGAAATTTATAAAAACTTAGGAATTGGAGTGCTTCACGGTAACTACTGCGGTCCTGGTCTGTTTAATTTTACTGGGAACTCATTCACCAACTGCATCGGAGATGCCCTAGAAATACTGTCATGTTGGCAGCAAAGCGATTACTTGACTAACCTTCAAGTGGGACACAACAAGTTCATAGGAAACGAGAAAGTTGCCTTAAAAATTTATCCAGCTGTAAACCTTAAAGCGAATATAGAGTACAACCATTTTAGGCAAGGTACTCTAGGGGCGTTACTCATTAAAAACAAACCTTTAGAAGAGTTTAATGTGCTTAAAAACGATATTCTAGTGCAACAAAACTATTTCCTAAACAACACAGGTATTTTTGCGGTCAACTTGGCCTTGTCACCTTATGCGGAAGGGCAGTATTTGCTATTCACCAGGAATTTTGTTAAAAACAACAGAATTACCGAACCTTTCCAGCCTTCGGATGGTTCAGTGTCCAATTTGAACCCCAGAAGCAGGGTTGCCGCTCCTATTGTAGTGGGTTCAAGTAACGTGGAAGTATTTAGAAACATTATTGAAAACCCGGACTCTAAATATGAAATCGGTAGTCATTTGGAAGACCAGAGTAAAATTATTAATGCAACCTTTAATTGGTTGGGATCTTCCAACGATCAGGAGATATATCACAAAATTTTCCACAGGTACGACCGCTACAATTTGGCTAAAATTGTTTTTGTGCCGTTTCTGTTGCACAACTCCCATCCTTTAACAACTAAATTCAACCCGAATCAATTGTACATTCCTAAATTCAGCACGTCTGACTCTGATAAAGTGGGAGGAGAGATTGAAGGGGAAGAAACTCTCTCAAGAGGGGAGTATACTGTTGAAAGGGATATTACAATTCGGCCTGGAGGAAAACTGAGCATTGAACCTGGAGTAACACTGCGGTTTCCTCCTTCAATTGGAATGATGGTGGGGGGACGGTTGGAAGCTAGAGGCAATGAACCAGACAGCATCCAATTTACCTTGAAAGAAAACATAGTGCATCCTCCAGAAAATGAAAGTCTTGGTGCCATAATTGAGACAGAAACTGAGGTGGTACAACTAGAACCTAAAATACCTATTAGATTGTTGGGAGGAAATTCCGAAACGGAAGGAAGGTTGCAGCTAAAAATTAACGGACAATGGGGAACTGTTTGTAATTACGGATGGACTGTTCAGGATGCAGCCTTAGTCTGTCAGCAATTGGGATACGTTTTGAACCCAAACGATTGGTATATAGAAAGAAATGAAATTCCTGATGCTGGCAAAAGTGAACCAGTCATTTTATCCAACGTGGATTGTCAGGATTATGACTTGGATATTACCAAATGCCAGGCAGAAACTACGGTAGACTTCTCCAATTCCTGCGACCACGATAATGACGTGGGGATCAGGTGTTACAAAACGTCATGGGCTGGAGTACGTTTCGGAGCTGTGGCGGAAAGAGCAGACCTTCAATATGTAACCATAGAGCAAAGTGGTCTTCTCGACTATGCGACCAACACTTTCAAGCCGGCTCTCCAGTTGGATTTCGCACGACAAAACCTTGAAAATGTTAGGGTGATCAACAATTTCTTTCACGGTTTAGGAGTAATGTACAGCAACATATACACTGATGACTCGGTGAATATAATCAAAAACTCCGAATTTACGAACAACAGAGGTGCTGGAATCAGCGTGAAACAACTCGGTCTTACACTGCAAAGCAACAAGATTGAAAACAACTTTATTGGAATCGAACATAACCCCACTTTATCCGGCTTACAGCAACGGGAATTGGCTGGATGGTTTACCCGGAACGACGAAGAACTCCACTATACTCCTTTGCAAGTTCCTGAATTGAGTGACGAGAATAACATTGAAGTTCAACGGGGGGAGACGAAATATTTGGTGACTTCTTCCGTAGAGGAAAACACTGAAAGAAGCTACAAAGTTGTATGTGAACCTGGCTGGGTACTGGGAATTCAACTGTTAAACCCCATTGAAAATCGCAGTACAGAAAACATCATTATATTTGATTCTCTCTCCACCAATTCCAACTCAGATATTTGGGTTGTCAGAAGAGACTTAACCGTATTCCCTACCACATCCAGTGCTCATGGAATTATCATCAAATACATTAGTGGTACCAGTTCTTTAGGAGGAACAGTAATAGTGTTGAGCACCATAAGAGCTCCAGTGCAAAATATTTACAAAAAACGTGTAAGAGGACCAGTTCCTACCCTAACAGTTACCAACACCATAATTAGGAACAATATGTTTGGGGTTCAAGCCTCGTACTACAACAGGCATTTAGACGAACTGGGTAATCACTTTATGAGGCACTCTAATGAGTCTATGAACTTCCTCAATTGCCAAATCACTCACAACTTGCACGAGGCAATTTTTGTGCATTCACCCAACTGGGATTTGCATCGCAGCAATTTGTCACAGATCGTCATAATGATGAATAAAAGCACCATAGCTGATAACGGCAGAGGATTCTATCAATTTTCTAGAGACATGAGGGCATCCAATAATTTGTTCCATTACGTTTTGCAGGATAACACTATCGAAAGGAACAAAGGGGATGGGTTCAACGTTGCTCTGCCCTATGTATGGCAATATAATGAAAATTTCACCCATTTCATTTTTATGGACAATAACACTTTTGTAAACAATCGAAACTTTGCTTTTGACATAGACGGGCATTTCACTGAAGTCAACATCACTTCTAATGTTTTCAAAGAAAATAAGTGTAGAGACGGGTTGTTAAGCGTCAAGGGTATGGAAAAGAAACTTTTGATTGTAAATAACCGTTTTCTGGAGAATAACTGCAAACACGTGGTGTTATTCAGTTGCAATAGCCAGTCTGAAATACTCGGCACTATTCCTGCCGTTTTCTACAACAACGAGCTGCGAAACAATAAGTATATGGCCCTGTTGAGATCTTTTGGTGTACTCCAAAAAGCGCAAGATCCGAAATTTACACTGGGTTTTAAAGGAATACAGAAAGTGAACATTAATAGGAACATTTTTGCTGGTAACACCCTGGATTATGAACTGTTAGCAGGGATAAAAACCGCGAAAATCAACGAGTACCTCAATGTTAGAGAGAACTGGTGGGGTAGCAGTGTTGAGACAGAAATTGAAAGAAAAATTTTCGATTTTGATGACTGGAACGATCATTCCATTGCAGTGTTCATGCCGTACTTACTGGAAGAAGACTTCCATTCCAGTCATTCACTTACACTAACCAGAAACACCACCTTAGATATAAACAATCTAAAAGGACGAATTTACCAGGATTTGGTGCTAACTTCCAGGCCTGAAGCTTACGTTATCCAATCAGATTTGACTGTAATGCCTGAAGCCACTCTAACCATCAATCCGGGGGTTACACTGGAATTTGCTCCTAATATTGGAATACTAGTTTTGGGAACGTTAAAAGCTGAAGGGGTGGAAGGGAATGAAATTGTGATGAGGCCATTGAAGGAGCACGCTAATTTACTTATAGAACCAGCTCGCAAAAGGGATAAACGCGAACTGGAGCTAATGGGTCAAGAAAGTATACGGTAAGTTTTGATTACCTTAACATGTCTTCTTCTTCGTCTGACTAGGATTGCTACTGTTTGTCTCTCATTCTGTTATTTCTGTTGTTGTCAGTATATTCTCCTTTCATCTTTTCTTGTAAAGTTTATTACTTTTGTAGATGTTAGCTAATCTGTCAAGTGCATGACTATCCCATCAGTCTCTTTTCTTTGCTTTTATCCATTTGTTGATACTGGATGTTCTCTCGTATCCACTTTTAAGTGTTATTCAGTCTTCATTTCTATGTTACTCATTATCTGTTGTGTTCTTTTTGTGTTTTGTAGGTTAAAATCGGTTTCACAGTTGTTTTATACAGGATGATCCAGTTTTAAATGTCAAAAATTCAGCATTTGATAGCCCATCAAAAAATAAGTTGAGATGAATATTATTTCATTTTTCTGAAAAATGCCTGAAAATTATCTAAGGTCTTTCATATTTCAGTTTAAAAAATAGTTTTTTTGTCATTACTGTCAGACTGTTGACTGTTATTTTCCTACTCTAAATGATTCCAAAAAAAAACCACGAGATGTCTGTCACTATTGTCAGAATTGTCAAAATTTTACTAGAATTTTCAAGAATTACATTTTAACACAGTTTTCGAAACAAGACGATGTTCTGAGATTTAACAGTTATTTTGACATTGTCACTTTGTAGTCTAGCAAAATAGTATTCTGAAATCACGTGACAACTGTCACTAACGTCAAAATTGTCAAACCATGCTCTAAAGTTGCAAAAATCAGGATTTAGAAACGTTTTCTTTCAGTTTTTGATATAAAACGTGTTTCTGAGAATTGTGACAGTTATTTTGCCAATTTTCACGTGACCGTCTAGCTAAATAGTGTTCTACAATCACGGGACAAATGTCACTAACGTCAAAATTGTCAAACCATGCTCTAAAGTTGCAAAAATCAGTGTTTAGATACGTTTTCTTGCAGTATTTGATATGAGACGTGTTTCTGAGATTTATGACAGTTATTTTGACAATTGTCACTCCAGAGTCTAGCTAAATAGTCTTCTGAAATCATGTGACAACTGTCACTAACGTCAAAACTGTCAAACCATGCTCTAAAGTTGTAAAAGTCAGGATTTAGAAACGTTTTCCTGCAGTATTTGATATAAAACGTGTTCCTGAGAATTATGACAGTTATTTTGACAATTATCACGTGACGGTCTAACTAAATAGTGTTCCACAATCACGTGACAACTGTCACTAACTTCAAAACTGTCAAACCATGGTCTAAAGTTGCAAAAATCAGTATTTAGATACGTTTTCCTGCAGTATTTGATATAAAACGTGTTTCTGAGAATTATGACATTTATTTTGACAATTATCACGTGACCGTCTAGCTAAATAGTGTTTTGCAGTCATGTGACAACTGTCACTAACGTCAAAACTGTCAAACCATGCTCTAAAGTTGCAAAAATCAGGATTTAGATACGTTTTCTTGCAGTAGGCAATCGATATAAAGAGTGTTTTTGAGATTTATGATTTTTGACAATGGTCCAGGTGACTGCCTAGCTAAATTATCCTTTAAAACCACGTGATATCTGGCACTAATGTCAAAACTTAAATATTAATGAAAAAATTATAAATCTGTAATTTTGAAGTACGGTTCATCAATGATTACAATTTTTGACAACTATTACCCTGTACAATAATGAATGAATTTGTTTTGATCTACCGTTTTTTGACTGATTATTCTACCGCCATTAAATATTTTGACTTGGCAACACTGACTCTGTTTGCTTGTCCAGACGTATTCTTCTCTAGAACCAGTAGAATCAAATGTTTGTTTTCTTTTGTGATTGAAGATCTTTGGCCAATTTTCACTGTTTTGTCGAACCATGGTGTTTTGTATTCACGTTTGTTCTTTTGCGCAGAGCTTCTGCCGTTGGCTGTTGAATACAAATCTTTAACAATTTTCCAGGTCTTTTCTCTATATCTTCGATTATTTCTCAACTAAGACTGTTTAGGTTTTTTGTTAATCTGTTTTGGTGCAGTTTAATAATCCCTTCATTGCTTAGTCTTTCTATGTTCTGTTTGTCTTAACCTGATGAATACTTGAGTACTGTACTGGGATTGGTGTGTAATGTAGGTAGAGTAGAATTCTATTTGTCTACCATATTCTTGGTATTGGTCCTTTTGATTGGAATTTGATACCTCTTAAAGGTCTCTAATGCTGTCCATTTGTGCTTGAAGCCTAGAATATAGTTAATAAATAGAATTCTACTCTACTTAAGCACACGAAGTCCCAGTGCAGATTACCTTAACAAACATTCTAAATATTAGTAATTTTTCAGATTATGCCAAAATAGAGACTGCACTTTGGAAGATGAGGGTTCAGTGCCTTATGAAGGATTTCTGGAATGGTTCAATCAAACCACCCTTCAATGGGTACCAATGTGCGATTCACGATTCACGGAAAGAAATGCTCAGGTCGTGTGCAGAGACTTGGGATTTAGTCCGCTTCATGCTTTCTTCGACTTTGATGTGCGAATTGACTTTCACAGTAATTCGTTGTCGAGGATTTGGACATGGCCTGAACCTCTACAGTGTAAAGGTAAGTAGTAAATAAAAACTCTAATAATAACTCTCTAATATAAACCCTCTTTTTACAGGCACGGAGAAACGTTACGAAGACTGCCCCATAAGATTAAACGGACAACAATTTGGCCATCGACATCGTTGCGAATGGAATAGTAAATTCGTGTTCATCAACTGTAACAACAAAGCAAAACCGCCCAAATACAATTTCTGGGGTGGCATCCGATTCGCTGAACCCGATTTTGAACAACGACTTTACTCCCACAGAGTCCACGACGTCCACACTCACTCCACAATGCAAGAAGTCGAATCCGTGCTCAGATTCGTCAAGATCCACGGCGCTGGCATACTCCACAACGAAAAATCCCCAGCTATCCAAAGCATCGTACGTAGTCCGGTGATTGAATTCGTCGAAGTGACTTCTTCGGCCAGTCACGGTGTTAATTTGATCTCCCCTTCGGGAAGTATCAATCTAAGAGGAAACGACATCAGGGATTCACTAGGAGTTGGAGTGAACATCGCTTCATTGAGCGGGGAGGGCAGGGAATCGGATGAATCGAGCTTCGCTCCTTTAAAACACATGAACATCCCTTATAACTTGTTTGGGTTGCTTGATATTTGCGACACGAATAAAGAGATCAAGGTGGAAGAAAGAGTACTGGTTTACTACAAGTATGATAATCATCCTGTAAACTGTGTGAAGATCTTCCGGAGTGCCTACAATGTTAAACCTTTAGGTCTGCGCTTCCTGCAGTTTAATCTGTTTAACTCTTCAGTAGTTCATGGTAAGTTGAATATCACTTTTTCATTGTTTCTTTAGCACAATCATTTAGCAATTCAGTGTTGCCAGATCTCAGGTATTAGATACAGGCTGTTCCTTTTGAAACAAGTAAGTTAGGGTGGGTTTAGGCAACATCGCATTATTGTTTATGAAATAAAGTTTGTCCCATGGCTAGTGGCAGTGACGTAATATTTGTGGTTCTTTTTCTATTACACGTGAACTGAGCGAGATGAAAATTTGAGTTGAGTTTTTAAATTCTAACTGATTCGACGCGTTCAGAAATAACTCCGTAATTTGACAATGTGTCAACTGATCAGCATATTTACGGTGTCACGTGACAAACTGTCAAATGACTACACGGAGTGTACACTGACTATATTTCTGAACGCAAATTATTATTGACGGTTTTCTTGAATTTATTGATTTAGTTTTAATTTTTTGTGTAGTTTTGTTATTACAAATCCAATTAGTTTCGTTTCGTGTAATTTTGACAGCAGAATCATGTTTCTAAGGTAAAAACTTGCCGTTACTAAGTTTTAAATGAATAGTACCAAAATGGCGATGGTTATCCAGTAATCCACACAGTATGAGAAAAACACATTTAATCAGGTAAATTTATGTGCAATTTTACAAAAAAAATTCCATAACTCGCTTATTAAAAACTTTCTGTATAAACACACCATATAACAAAAGAAAGCTAATGAATGGGACTATCACGTGACGTTGACCGGACCAGGCTAAGATGTACCGTTTGGCCGTTAGAGGGCGTCAAAGTTGATTGTTTTTTTTTGGATATTTTCATGAATATCTCGAAAACGGTTTGAGGTATGGGGTTGGAAATTTTTACCACGTATACACCTTGATGGGAGGCAACTTTTACTGTATATGACATTTTTCTGTACAGCGTACCGTTTGATCTTGAAAAATAAAAAACTCTATTTCTGAGATTTTTTACAGGGGGTACCCCATAGATTTTTCGGAAAATTTTTGAAATTTTGGAAATTGTCTTTGGCTGCCTATATAGCTTTTGGTTAATGGTAGAAATGTGACGTGGAGCGTCACTTGTCAAAATGTCATTTTTTTTAAGGGTGCCACGCCCTAAAAACTGTCAAAATTTAAATAACTTCAAGGTCATCTCTGAAAACGTGCCAGTTAGACCAAAATAAACGTCAAATTCGTGTTCCCCAGTTTGAAATTAGTAAAAAAAAGTCACTTTAATTGAGCAAAATCCAATATGGCCGCTGATAGTATAGTAGTCCAAAAAATCCCAAATTTGAGCACAAATTTCGTGCACTTTTCCAGAAAATCGTTCATAACTCGCTTATTAAAAACATTCTGTCTAAACACATCATATAAGAAAAGAAATCTAGTTAATGGGGCTATCACGTGACGTTGACCGGACCAGGCTAAGTTGTACTGTTTAGCCGCTAGAGGTCGTCAAAATTGACTGCAGTTTTTCGTTGTTTTTTTGAATATTTCAAAAAATTGCGACGTTGCCAAGCTCCTAATCAATTACTGAACGTTTGAAAAGTTGATTTATACAGGGCGTCCAAAACAAACGAGGGATGTAATGACTCTATTATAGAGTCAAACCTTCAGTACCTTTAAATTAATTCCAGCATTATACAAGGTGTCCTATCTAAAAAAAAGCGATTTATGACACTCAAATGGTTATATTTTCCAATTTTATTGTAGAAGTGTCCCAAAGGCAACCAATGTTGCCAGGTCTAAGGAAAATTTCTCTCCTCTGATGATTTCAAACCCCATTTGGATATAAGTAAACATTTTAAATGTGCAACTTTTTCATTAAAGCAACAAAAATATTTGGGTACATACAGGGTGAGAAAAAATAATTAAGTCCTGACGTGTTATTTTGGTCATAAACTTGGAAATTGTCAAATACCTTGAAAGCTATTAAAATCTTAATGAAGCTATAAAATCACAAAACTTTCTTAAAACTAGTACAAACAGCTAAAATTCACATTAAATGTATTTTAGAGCTTCAAGAACACGATTTTTGGCAAATGTGAGCTAAATCCATGTTAACTAGACGTTTAACAGGACTTGGAAAGTGTCAGAAAATTGAATGAAAGCAAAACTAAAATAAAACAAATCTGGGGAATTTTAGTAAAATTTGGCAACTTTTTTAAGGGTTGGCAACACTGAAGTTGCTAAATTTTCTAAATAAAACTTCTAGGACTGTTTCCCTCACTGAAATTTGATATGGACTCTGATTCTGAAACTTTTGGGACACCTTGTATGTATTTATTTCAATTATTTCAAACAAATTTGCAAATACAAAATTTGGCAAACATTTTTTTACTGTGCATTTTTACAGGCATTCCAGATTTTGTTTCGCTGTACGACGGAGATATTTACAATGTGACGTCACAAATCATCGACACAATAACCATGAAGTCAACCAATCAGAAGAAGCTATTCAGGACAAGGCTTCCTAGTCTTAGCGTTAAGCTGTTTGCCAACGGAGCATCTTCGGATCATGGCTTTTTTGCCGAAATTGTCACTTTACCCATATCGGCCATAGCTTTCAGTAAGTAAATATATTCAAACAAAATTATCAATAAAACAGTTTCATAAGCGCTGTTGTCAAGTCTAGGTGTTGGTCAATATTTGGTTAAGAACTTTTAGAGCAAATTTAAAAATATTTACACTTTGGCAACAATGTAATTTTTGACTATAGCTATGACGTCAACCTAATTTACTTTGATTTAAGCTAATTTAAAAAAAAAGTGTTCCAGCTAAATAGTCTTCTGAAATCACGTGACAACTGTCAATAACGTCAAAACTGTCAAACCATGCGCAAAAGTTGCAATCATCAGGGTTTAGAAACGTTTTCTTGCAGTATTTGATATGAAACGTGTTTCTGATAATTATGACAGTTATTTTGCCAATTGTCACGTGACCGTCTAGCTAAATAGTATTCTACAATCACGTGACAACTGACACTAACGTCAAAACTGTCAAACTATGCTCTAAAGTTGCAAAAATCAGGATTTAGAAACGTTTTCTTGCAGTATTTGATATAAAACTTGTTTCTGAGATTTATGACAGTTGTTTTGACAATTGTCACTTCATAGTCCAGCTAACTAGTCTTCTACAATCACGTGACAACTGACACTAACGTCAAAACTGTCAAACCACGCTCTAAAGTTGCAAAAATCAGGATTTAGAAACGTCTTCTTGCAGTATTTGATATGAAACGTGTTTCTGATAATTATGACAGTTATTTTGCCAATTGTCACGTGACCGTCTAGCTAAATAGTCTTCTACAATCACCTGACAACTGACACTAGCGTCAAAACTGTCAAACCATGCTCTAAAGTTTTTTTTGACTATAGCTATGACGTCAACCTTAATTTACTTTGATTTAAGCTATATATTTTTAAAAAAAAGTGTTGATTTTAGGTCGTGACGTGCAACATAACATCTCTTCGTCAGTAATCAGTAACAATACTCAGGGAGCCATTTTGTACATGGGAGCAGGAGAGGTCAACCCCATTGTGACTATTGAAAGAAATCAATTCAAGAGCAATTGCAGACAGTTATACGGCAATTTTACCACCTGCAAATCAGCCATTGAAATAGATGTTCAAAACACTCAAACGTTGTTCTTCAGGGTAAGTCTTCCTTCATATCTTTCTTACTGAAATCTTTAACAAGGAAATTGCTTTACAGAGCAACCTGGTGGAACAAAACCAAGGTGGTTTGTACATCAAAGCAGACTCGAGAGGATCGGCTACATCGTTGCAAGGCTGGATACATAATAATTTGTTTGTTAACAATTCGAATTTACCTTGCCTGTATGTGGAAGGGCGCCAGTCTTCGCCCTACCAAGAAGTGACGATTTACCGGAACTATTTTACGCGAAACTACGCCAGATATCACAACAACATAGTACTGAAGCAGGTACTGTCCAATTTTACTTTCAACCACTTTAAAAGGAACGTTGGACTGCAAAACTTGGAAGTGTCTGGTTTCGAGAAGGTGCGACTAAACATCTACCAGACTACTTCACATAATGGATTTTACAAGTAAGTTATAGATAATTCAGGGTGGTTTCTCTAATTTCTAAGTCTGAAAAGGACTTAATATTTGGAAAACTATTCACATACAAATTCAAGGTAAGAATAATGATAAAATCGACCCAGTTTTTATAAAACTGAGATGTCATCTAAAAAATGTATAGACACGAATAGAAATTCGTATTATTTAAAAAATATAAATTCATTAAATTAAAGCAGATATTCGAAGATGGCAAAATTATGGCAAGGTTACAGTCAGAATGCAAGTAGTCCGGGTTTGCTGAATTCGGGACGACTACATATTGTGGCACGAGACGGAGCCTTCTGCAATGTTGTCAGATCTACCGTTAAAACGGTATATTTACCGTTTTTGTTGTTCTGTTGTTTCTCCTGATTTTTGTATACAATCTATCATTTTTAATTACGTTATTGCCATTATGTTTCGTTGTGAAACTTTTTATATACTTTTTTAGTTTATTGAATAGGAAATTTAATAAGGATTCTAAAAAAGCAGTTAAAACAGTGATTTTCTTACTCCAAATTATTCTCTAAAACCACGTGATGTCTATCACTATTGTCAGAATTATCAACATTTTACTAGAATTTGCAAGAATTGCATTTTAACATAGTTTTCGAAAAAAGACGATTTTCTGAGATTTTACAGTTATTTTGACAATTGTCACTTCATAGTCTAGCTAAATAATCTTCGTGACGACTGACACTAATGTCAAAACTTTGTCAAAACAAAAGTTACAAAAATCAGGGTTTAGAAACGTTTTCTTGTAGTATTTGATATAAAACGTGTTTCTGAGAATTATGACAGTTATTTTACCAATTGTCACGTGACCGTCCAGTTAAATAGTGTTCTACAATCACGTGACAACTGTCACTAACGTCAAAACTGTCAAACCATGCTCTAAAGTTGCAAAAATCAAGATTTAGAAACGTTTTCTTGCAGTATTTGATATGAAACGTGTTTCTGAGATTTAGGACAGTTATTTTGACAGTTGTCACTTCATAGTCTAGTTAAATAGTCTTCTGAAATCACGTGACAACTGTCACTAACGTCAAAACTGTCAAACCATGCTCTAAAGTTGCAAAAATCAAGATTTAGAAACGTTTTCTTGCAGTATTTGATATGAAACGTGTTTCTGAGATTTAGGACAGTTATTTTGACAGTTGTCACTTCATAGTCTAGTTAAATAGTCTTCTGAAATCACGTGACAACTGCCACTAACGTCAAAACTGTCAAACCGTGCTCTAAAGTTGTAAAAATCAGGATTTAGAAACGTTTTCTTGCAGTATTTGATATAAAACGTGTTTCTGAGATTTATGACATTTTTTCCCTCAAAAAATGCGCCTTTAAAAATAATAACATACCTACGTACTATTAAATACCCTTGAATTTTAATCGAATTTATTCTATACTTTATGAACACACTGTATAATGTTGGCAGTTAGAATTTGAATTTGTAAGTGTTTTAGTGCTGAACTAAATAATCAACATTGATTTCCTTTTTTGGGTTTGTATTTTTTTATTTTTTGGCATAAAAATCTTGAATAATTTTGTATGGATTTTTATGGATAAAAGACTCAAAAAGTGGTACTTTTCAGCAATTACGCCCTGAAACCTGAAAGCAAGTCGACTATTGTTGCTGGAACAGCAGGCCAGCATTACGTCGACAACATCTTTTTCAATCCGGACAATGATTACGAGATTATCACCGTCAACAGATCCCTGTAAGTAATTTTCTGTTTATAACTAGTTATTAAGATGAGCAAAAATGTAGACTTATTTTTTACTTTCAGTTTGAACTGAATTTGAAAGCAGAAAGTGGTCAGAGTAGGAAACTAAACGTTTTTCGTTCTGGAACAATTTTGCTTTTCACTAACAAAATATCTTGACAAACAGATATTACTACTGCGATAATCTTTTGGAACGTTTCAGAAGTACCTGAAAATTTTTAGAATCTTGTAGAACGTTTTAAAAGCTGTTGAAAATTACTAAAATATTCTAGAAGCTTACAGAAGAATTTGGAGGGTTCCAGAAATACCTGAAAACTTCTAGAGTCCTGTAAAACGTCTTAAAAGCTGTTGAAGACTACTAAAATATTTTAGAAGCCCACAGATTCTTTCTAATCACTCTAGAAGAATTTGGAAGATTCCAGAAGTACCTAGGGAGTTTTAGAAACTTGTAGAACGTTTTAAAAGCTGTTAAAAACTACTAGAATATTCTAGAAGCTTACAGAACCATTCTAATCACTCTAGATGAATTTGGAACGTTTCAGAAGTACCTGGAAATTTTTAGAATCTTGTAGAACGTTTGAAAAGCTGTCGAAAATTACTAGAATATTCTAGAAGCTTACAGAAGAATTTGTAGGGTTCCAGAAATACCTGAAAACTTTTAGAATTTTGTAGAACGTCTTAAAAGCTGTTGAAGACTACTAAAATATTTTAGAAGCCCACAGATTCTTTCTAATCACTCTAGAAGAATTTGGAAGGTTCCAGAAGTACCTAGGGAGTTTTAGAATCTTGTAGAACGTTTTAAAAACTGTCGAAAATTACTAAAATATTCTAGAAGCTTACAGAAGAATTTGTAGGGTTCCAGAAATACCTGAAAACTTTTAGAATTTTGTAGAACGTCTTAAAAGCTGTTGAAGACTACTAAAATATTTTAGAAGCCCACAGATTCTTTCTAATCACTCTAGAAGAATTTGGAAGGTTCCAGAAGTACCTAGGGAGTTTTAGAAACTTGTAGAACGTTTTAAAAGCTGTTAAAAACTACTAGAATATTCTAGAAGCTTTAGGTGTTGACATATTAAAATATCTAAAACAAATTATCTATTTTAGCTTAGTATGATTACTAGATATTTTATCAACTTAAATACGTAAATTAATATAGTATTTTTTTTGTTGCATGTGCATGCGAAGATTTGAATTTAACAGGTAAGTCATCGGGTATACATGTTTTACTCGTTTCGCTAGTGAAAGGGGTAATTTTTGTATGGACGCACTTGTAGTGTTATTGTATATCCTGGCCAAAAATACAATTTGGAAATGGTATTTCTAGTGGGTTTAGGAATACGAACCTAAAAAGCACAGCAAATTGGGGTTTGTGCCTCATAAACTCGACCCTCCCCTTTACCTCAAAGCTTTTGTTACGTTCTGTTAATGTTGTACTCTGGTTACATTTGCTCTTAGAAAATGTCGAAAAATGTCACATGTTATAGTCCACGACCTGAAGGTTTTGCAGGATTTACTTTTTAATATACCAGGTGGGGTTGAGATTCTTTTGTGGTTGAGACGAACTTGAAACGTTCTTGAAATATTGAGCAAAAAAACGAGAGTCATCTTTGACGCCCTCTAGCGGCTAAACTGGACAACTTAGCCCTACCCACTCAACATCACGTGATAACCCCATTAATTATCTTTCTTTTGTTATACGGTGGTTTTATACAGGGTGTTTCAAATAAGCGAGTTATGGACGATTTTCTGGAAAAGTGCACAAAAAATTTAGTCTAAATTAGGGATTTTTTGGGCCTACTATACTATAACGGCGAGCATTTGGATTTTGCTCAATTAAAGTGACTTTTTTAACTAATTTCAACCTTGGGAACACAAAACTGACGTCCATTTTGCTCTAACTGTCACCGTTTCGAAAATGACCTTGAAATGATGTAAATTTTGACACATTTTAAAGAGTGACACCCTTGCAAAATGACATTTTGACAAATGACATTTTACGTCATTTTTGTACTATTAACCTGAAAGTATTTATGCAGTTGAGGTTAATTTTGAAAATAAAAAAATTTCTGAAAAAAATTAGAAGGTAATCCCCTTGACATTTCTTGACAATTCTAGTTTTTAATTTTTCAAGGTCAAACGGTGCGTAGTACCAAAAAAGTGTATAGAAGGTAAAAGTTGCATGCCATCAAAGAGCATTTGTGGTAGAAACTTCAGACCTCTAATCGGAAACGTTCCTGAGATATTAAGCGAAAACTGTAAAAAACGAGAGTCAACTTTGACGCCCTCTAACGGCTAAACTGGACAACTTAGCCGTACTCACTCAACGTCACGTGATAGCCCCATTAATTATCTTTCTTTTCTTATACGGTGGTTTTATACAGGGTGTTTCAAATAAGCGAGTTATGGACGATTTTCTGGAAAAGTGCACCAAAATTTCGCTCAAATTGGGAATTTCTCCTTTCGAGGGGGATGGTCAAAGTAAGGCTGCTAGAGCAAAAAGAATTGAATATCGATACAAACATTTTACATCAAGAAGGCCTAGAATTTGACGTAGATTTGACACTTGAAAAATTATAAGATTGGTTTGTTCTTGACACCCTGTATACTGATGGATTATCTAAATTAAACAAGTTACGAGGATGTTAAAAATTTAATGAATCACCCTGTAAACTACTCCATTGTATTGTCAATAACTCGGTTATTTTGACAATTACAGGGTGGTTCAATATACCAATTTGTAGTCCTTGAAATTCTCTTTTGATCACCCTGTTTCGTGTTTTTACATAAAACATCGAATAACTGAGTTATTTACTGTTAAAACTGAGTTTTGTTGTTTAAAAGTTTGAATTTGACAGTTTTTACTTTGACAGCCCATAACTCTGTTATTTTGACACTTACAGTGTAGTTCAATATACCAGTTTGTAGCCCTTGAAATTCTCTTTTGACCACCCGGTATAGCGTTTTTACCTAAAACGTCGAATAACTGAGTTATTTACTGTTAAAACTGAGTTGTTTGCTGTAAAGTTTGAATTTGAAAGTTTTCACTTGACAGTCCATAACTCTGTTATTTCGACAGTTACAGTGTAGTTCAATATACCAATTTGTAGCCCTTGAAATTCCTTTTTGACCACCCTGTATAGCGTTTTTACCTAAAACGTCGAATAACTGAGTTACTTACTGTTAAAACTGAGTTGTTTGCTGTAAAGTTTGAATTTGACAGTTTTCACTTTGACAACCCATAACTCTGTTATTTTGACAGTTACAGGGTGGTTCAATATACCAATTTGTAGCCCTTAAAATTCTCTTTTGACCACCCTGTATAGCGTTTTTACCTAAAACTTCGAATAACTTAGTTATTTACTTTTTAAAACTGAGTTTTGTTGTAAAGTTTGAATTTAACAGTTTTTACTTTGACAGCCCATAACTCTGTTATTTTGACAGTTACAAGGTAGTTCAATAAATCAAATTGAAGCCCTTGAAATTCTCTTTTGACCACTCTGTACAGCGTTTTAACCTAATACGTCAAACAACTGAGTTATTTCCTGTTAAAACTGAGTGTTTTGCTGTAAAGTTTGAATTTTACAGTTTTCACTTTGACAGTCCAACTCTGTTATTTTGATAGTTACAGGGTGGTTCAATATACCAATTTGTAGCCCTTACAATTCTCATTTGACCATCTTGTATAGCAAATATAGTAGAAATGTCACGCTACCAAAAGATTGAAGCATTTATACCGGAAATGTGTTGTCCAGCAGGCAGGACATATAGAACATCTGTTCAATTAAATCAGATTACTATATACCCTTGCATTAAGTTAAGTGTGATTCAGACTGTGTAAAATCCAATGGAAAAATATCACAGTCTGGACCATGCTTAACTTAAGATGAGCTTGAAATTGGATGGTGCAAATGGCGGTAAGTATGGAAAATATTGCAAATAATAGTCGAAATGAGAATATCAAATAATACGATGGAATATTCATTTAAAAAAAACCATAACTTTGTGTAATATAGCTTTTTTGATCCACCCAGTACATTAAAAAGTAAATCCTGCAAAACTTTTTTTTTAAATAAATCAATAGTTCATGAGATAAGGATAAGAGCAAATGTAACCAAATCACCCTGTACATATGTTTTTATTCCTGTGCCTAAACTGGTGTAGGCTTACCTCTACAACAAAATAACGGAACTAACTCTTAAAACTGAACTTTCTGTAGCACTCTGCAACTCTGGGACATCAAAATTGATGCCGCCTACAATTACTGGGGTTTCAATAGCACGTTGGCGGTGAGAGGACGCATTCGTGATCAAATGGATGATTCTCGACTGCTGGAGGTGATCTACGAACCATTCTACATGAACAACCAGAGCATCCTGAACGATAAGTGTCCCCCAGGTTGGGAACTGGTTGGGGAAACTTGTTACATGTACGTGGGGGCGCCCATGACTTATTGGGAAGCAAAAGCGTTTTGTCAGGTGATTATCAGTTTTTCTAGACCGTGATTGGTGTACTGATATTATGAGTTATTCAGGCCGACAATGCTTCTATGCCATATTTGATTGGAAACATCAATTACCTACCGGTTTTCGACTTCTTAAGGAGACAGTATCAATGGTATTTGTACACGGACCGGGTATGGGTGCAACACATCGATCAGATCAACAAGTGCACCATATTTGCTTTTCAAACTGTGGAAATTGACGATTGTAATAGACGCAGTCCATTTATTTGCGAAATTGGTAAGTTTTAAATAATCGGTAGCCTGAAATTGTTAGAAAACTCCCGACCTGCATCGCTCTACTAGCACACGTAATTCCGCTTCAAACTTTGTTTTATCCTGCCAAAATCGGTTAAACCGTACACTTTGTTGTGAAAAACACCAACAATGTTGCCTTTTAGCTTCCAAATCACACTTTTTCTAGTCAAACTCATTAAAACCTACGATTTTACAAACTCCATACTTAAACATTAACTATCCAGAGAGGAATACTGATTCATTCACATGTAAAACTGTCTTGTTGGCTTAAAATTGGGCTTTCAGGACAGTTTTCAACTCTTCTTACTTAAATCTCAACAGTTCTAAAGTAAAAATATCTTTTTTCAGATCCTAAAGTCAGCATAAAGATATTACCATTAGCAGACGATTTCGTGACAGTAGCGGTGCTCAGCAGCTTATCCTTGGGCATCTTGCTAATTATAATTGTGGTAGTGTTTTGGTGGTACAAGTCAAAATATCGGCACGCCCAAAGATTGGAAAGAAGAAACAGCATTAGACAAAGCTTACACTCCCTAAAATCGGTGGGATTGTCTTCCACTTCGTTTGCCGATCCTAATTACAGGAAGAAAATGCAACAATTGGTAAGTTATACTGACTATATCCCTCATCCATTGAAACTACAATGCCAATTTTCACTTAATTGCAAACCTAAGTGAAAATTTCATCCTTCTGATGACCATATTGTTCAAATCATAGCTGCTGTGTAACAAATTGGCGGCACATCTAATCAAATCAGATTAAAACTAAAAAAGGTTATATTGTAGAATTGACAGTATCTTTTTATTCGGGATACAGTTTTAGAAAATCTTTCAGACTTGTCCTAAAGAACCAGCTTTCATGCATTTTATGATTACTTCCTAAAAAAACTTGTCAAATAACCATAAAAATCATTAAAATTTTTAACAATATTTCATTTCACACTCATAGCTTGTAGTATTGCATTATTTAGAGTTTTAGACGGAAAATGTACCATTTTTGTGGTTTTTCCGTTCTTCCTTCTCTCTACCGTTCTCCTGTTTTGTTTGTGTATACAATCTACCGTTTTTTCAGGAGATCGATAGGAAATTTAATGAGGATTCCAAAAATGTGTTTAAATCATTTATTTTCTTACTCCAAGTGGGTTTTACAAGCGATTTTGTTCCTGACTGTCTTTTTAAGTGTTTTTGACACCGCTTTTCTCCCTGACTGTACTAGATTTTGACGATTTTTTTAGGTTATTGTATAGGTAATTTAGTGGGGATTCCAAAAATGTGCTTAAAACAGTCATTTTCTTACTCCAAGTTGGTTTTACAGACGATTTTGTACCTGACTGTCTTTTTAAACAGTGTTTTTGGCAGTTCAAACTTTGACATCGCTTTTCTCTCTAACTATTATAAATTTCAGTCGGTTTTTCAGGTTACTAAATAGGAAATTTAATGAGGATTCCAAAAATGTACTTAAAACAGTCATTTTCTTACTCCAAGTTGGTTTTACAGACGATTTTGTTCCTGACTGTCTTTTTAAACAGTGTTTTTGGCAGTTCAAACTTTGACATCGCTTTTCTCCCCGACTGTACTAAATTTTGACGATTTTTTTAGGTTATTGTATAGGAAATTTAATGGGGATTCCAAAAATGTGCTTAAAAGAGTCATTTTCTTTCCCCACGTTGGTTTTACAGACGATTTTGTTCCTGACTGTCTTTTTAAACAGTGTTTTTGACAATTTAAACTTTGACATCGCTTTTCTTCCCGACTGTACTAAATTTTGACGATTTTTTTAGGTTATTGTATAGGAAATTTAATGAGGATTCCAAAAATGTGCTTAAAAGAGTCATTTTCTTTCCCCACGTTGGTTTTACAGACGATTTTGTTCCTGACTGTCTTTTTAAACAGTGTTTTTGACAATTTAAACTTTGACATCGCTTTTCTTCCCGACTGTACTAAATTTTGACGATTTTTTTAGGTTATTGTATAGGAAATTTAATGAGGATTCCAAAAATGTGCTTAAAACAGTCATTTTCTTACTCCAAGTTGGTTTTACAGACGATTTTGTACCTGACTGTCTTTTTAAACAGTGTTTTTGGCAGTTCAAACTTTGACATCGCTTTTCTCTCTAACTATTATAAATTTCAGTCGGTTTTTCAGGTTACTAAATAGGAAATTTAATGAGGATTCCAAAAATGTACTTAAAACAGTCATTTTCTTACTCCAAGTTGGTTTTACAGACGATTTTGTTCCTGACTGTCTTATTAAACAGTGTTTTTGGCAGTTCAAACTTTGACATCGCTTTTCTCCCCGACTGTACTAAATTTTGACGATTTTTTTAGGTTATTGTATAGGAAATTTAATGGGGATTCCAAAAATGTGCTTAAAACAGTCATTTTCTTACTCCAAGTTGGTTTTACAGACGATTTTGTTTCTGACTGTCTTTTCAAACAGTGTTTTTGACAGTTCAAACTTTGACATCGCTTTTCTCCCCGACTGTACTAAATTTTGACGATTTTTTTATGTTATTGTATAGGAAATTTAACGGGGATTCCAAAAATGTGCTTAAAACAGTCATTTTCTTACTCCAAGTTGGTTTTACAGACGATTTTGTTCCTGACTGTCTTTTTAAACAGTGTTTTTGACAGTTAAACTTTGACATCGCTTTTCTCCCCAACTGTACTAAATTTTGACGATTTTTTTAGGTTATTGTATAGGAAATTTAGTCGAGATTCCAAAAATGGGCTTAAAACAGTCATTTTCTTACTCCAAGTTGGTTTTACAGACGATTTTGTTCCTGACTGTCTTTTCAAACAGTGTTTTTGACAGTTCAAACTTTGACATCGCTTTTCTCCCCGACTGTACTAAATTTTGACGATTTTTTTAGGTTATTGTATAGGAAATTTAGTGGGGATTCCAAAAATGTGCTTAAAACACTCATTTTCCCACACCAAGTGGCTTTTACACGCGATTTTCTCCCTGACTGACCTTTCAAACTGTGTTTCTGGCAGTTCAAATTTTGACACCGCTTTTCTTCCTGACTGTACCAAATTGATGTGTGTTTTTTCAGGTTATTGAATAGGAAATTTGGTGGGGATTCCAAAAATGTGCTTAAAACAGTCATTTTCTTACTCCAAGTTGGTTTTACAGACCAGTTTGTTCCTGACTGTCTTTTTAAACTGTGTTTCTGGCAGTTCAAACTTTGACATCGCTTTTCTCGCCGACTGTACTAAATTTTGACGATTTTTTTAGGTTATTGTATAGGAAATTTTATGGGGATTCCAAAAATGTGCTTAAAACAGTCATTTTCTTACTCCAAGTTGGTTTTACAGACGATTTTGTTCCTGACTGTCTTTTCAACCAGTGTTTTTGGTAGTTCAAACTTTGACATCGCTTTTCTCTCTAACTGTACTAAATTTCGTTCGGTTTTTTCAGGTTATTGAATAGGAAATTTAATGAGGATTCCAAAAATGTACTTAAAACAGTAATTTTCTTACTCCAAGTTGGTTTTACGGACCATTTTGTTCCTGACTGTCTTTTCAAACAGTGTTTTTGGCACTTCAAATTTTGACATCGCTTTTCTCTCTAACTGTACTAAATTTCGTTCGGTTTTTTCAGGTTATTGAATAGGAAATTTAGTGGGGATTCCAAAAATGTGCTTAAAACAGTAATTTTCATACTCCAAGTTGGTTTTACAGGAGACTTTGTTTCTGACTGTTCTTTCAAATTGTATTTCTAGGAGCGTGACAATCTTAAAAAATGACATTTGGACAAATGACACATTACGTAATTTTTGTATTCGTAACCTGGATGTATTTAGGCAGTAGAAGTTAATTTTGAAAATTAAAATTCTTTTACATTTTTTTTAAAATCTTTAAAATCTCTAGCGTATGGTTCCTGAGATATTTAGGATAAACTACAAAAAAACAAGAGTCAAATTTGACGCCCTCTAACGACCAAACGCGGCAACTTAGCCGTTCCCGCTCAACGTCACGTGATAACCCCATCTACTACCTTTCTTTTGTTACGGTGTGTTTATACAGAATGTTTCAAATAAGCGAGTTATCACGATTCCATCAAAGTCAGCTTCCTAACTAACCAATCAATTTTAAAAATTTGTTGCAGAGCACAAAATCGACAGATACCTTAACAAAAGCTCCGGACTACAAGAAAATCACGTACGGATCAGGACAGTATGGAAAAGTCCACATACAACTCGTCTGTAGAAGACGATCAGTCGTACAATACTTACGAATCCCAAAACCCCAATCCAACCTTCACCTACAGCTCACCAGTGCAATACCACAAGAACCCACCGAAATTCGAAAATCCTTATGCTAAACCTGGAGGAAATTTCGATTTGGCTTTCAAAAACGAAGGTTTTAAGGATACATCCACTTTTGCTACGAACAGCCAAGCAGGAAGCGTCCAAGACGAATCGATAAATGACGAGACTCCCATTATACAACCCTACGCTACCAACAATGTAGCTAATTACCCCCCAAACGACTACTACAACACGGATACCTTACCATTGAGAGACAATTATGAAGAAGCCAGTTATGATCCTACCTATAACCTATAGAAGAATTGAAAAATCGACTGGGAAAACGGGAAAAACCTCCCACACCACCAAGAAAATACTCTCCAACCTATTCGGATCAGTTAGCCCAAATAGGGTACAACACCATCGGTTGGCGCATCCCCACAGCTCCCCCCAGATGCAGGAGGACGATTACACTCAACCTAAACCGAGACCTCGAGCAAAGAGCGAAGTTCTGGAAACGAATTTCGATTACAATCCCGAAGATGAGGATTTCCTCAATCCGATTGGGGAATCTGGAAAGTGGAAAAGTCAGCCTTTGGAAACTGCCATGTAACCGGGGATCGAAAGTGTACTGTGTAAATAACTGTGATATTAACAATTTAGGTCAATTTTTCTCATAATTGACGAATTTAGGTCTGAATGGGAATTACTTGTTTGGAATGTTTTATATTGTAATTAAGAGACATTCCATGTCGTAAACCAATGACTTTACGCCCTAGTACAACAAATTATTCCAATTTGTGCGTAAAACGTTGAGGAATCTTTATTTTTCAGCACTTAATATGCCTAAACAACATCTGACACTAGACAGTTTCACACCAGACTGTCAATATCTCATTTCTTTTAAAAATTAGGAGATATGAAATATTCATATGCACAATACAGGGTTGTACAAAACAAAATACAAAAAAATAACAAGAAATTGTAAAATACAAGTCACTTGACCAAAAAATGGTCATTTTTGGGCTGGCAACATTGTTGAATTTTACCTTTTCTAAATTATACAGGGTGTTTGGAAATTACTATAGTTTTATCACCAGAAATAAAAGCCTTAAAAGTTACTTTTTTGAAGACCACCAAAAATAAAAGTCAATTAAAACTGATCTAAAATGATGTTTCTGTAACTAATATTTTTCTGGAGATTTACATTAAAATAAAGAGAAATAAACGGTTATGTATAACATCATAAAATGTTGTAAATTTCACTTTTTATTGCAAATTTTAGGATACAGCGCAAAAATTTAATAAAAAGACTGTCATGCTTTCCTAAATTATAACTTCTTTTCAAAACTCGATAGAAATTGTCTGTATCTCAAAAATGTGTTATTGTACCTTTAGAGATGTTTATATGAATAATTTTTCTTATGTTTTTGTGTTCTTTCATCCAGTGCAATTTTCTTATTAAACCCTGTATCAACTTACTTTTAATTCTAGTTATAAGAGTGTCCCAAATAATCGTAAAAGTTGAAATATTTTGGATTGTAACACCCTGTATAAAAAAATTAACTAGAATAATTTTACGTAAAATTGCATTTTTTAAACATTTCCATTAAAACAAATATTCCGGCCTGGATATGAATCAAATATGATGTATGCAATAGTGTATTTTGTAATTATTATTAAAAAAAACTTTTAATGTAAATAATTTACTTATATTAATTAATAATCATTCGATTAAGTTGGAAACTCACTGCGTGAGTATAACCGTACTATTATTATGTTATTTTATTTATTATATTTAACCGTACGTTTATTTTAATATTTTAAGAATTTTTATGTTTAATTTTAGCATTTTTTTTTTAATATTGGCGTAATCGTCTGTGTTAATGACCGTACTGATTAAAAGTTGTATTACAATAATTTAATTTTTGTTATAAATTATCGAATGTGATAGTAGCATATTTACTGCCTAAAAAGTTAAGCTATAAAGAACAAATATGCCTTACAATCAAATTGTTGGTGTTCTCAAAAACAGTAAGAAATTTTTCTGATATACAATTGTTTCAAAGATATAAAATGTATAGAGCAATATTGTTAGTTAAAATATGTAAATATTGACAAAATTGTTACTTATAATAAGTTTTAGGAAAATACCAGATTTGTTGAAATAATTTTTGTAATATTTTATAGCTGTGCAATATTGACAATGCACTATTAATTATTATTTCATTAATAAAGATAGAGTAAAGATAACAAGAAAGGGATTCAATTAGTAAGTTTGTCATATTATAAGTTAATTTGAAATAACCGTCCCAAGAAATTTTTGTTTTTTTTTTAAACACCTTCTATACTGTTGTGAACAGTCGGAAATATTTTTAAGAAGAAATGATTACTGTTAGTGTTTCTTTGACATTGTCGAAAAACCTGGCTCTAAGGAAAGCAGCCTTAAAAATTGTAATCTTCAAATACTGTCAAATACTCTCCTTTTCAAGTAGAAATTTTGAAGAGCAATTAAATTTTGACAGAAAATCGAGAATTGTATTAGGAAAGCAGAAACGCAAAGAGGTAAATTTCTGATACTGCAAACATCCACCAAATTGTCAAGAAAACTTAAAACACCGTCTGTGACTTCTGTGCTCCTGGTAGAAAATTAAATTGTGACAGAAAAATTGAGAATTGTATTAGGAGAGCAGAAACGCAAAGAGGTAAATTTCTGATACTGCAAATCATCCACCAAATTGTCAAGAAAACTTAAAACACCGTCTGTGACTTCTGTGCTCCTGGTAGAAAATTAAATTTTGACGGAAAATCGAGAATTGTATTAGGAGAGCAGAAACGCAAAGAGGTAAATTTCTGATCCACCAAATTGTCAAGAAAACTTAAAACACCGTCTGTGACTTCTGTGCTCCTGGTAGAAAATAATTTTGACAGAAAATTGAGAATTGTATTAGGAGAGCAGAAAACGCAAAGAGGTAATTTCTGATCCACCAAATTGTCAAGAAAACTTAAAACACCGTCTGTGACTTCTGTGCTCCTGGTAGAAAATTACATTTTGACAGAAAAATCGAGAATTGTATTAGGAGAGCAGAAACGCAAAGAGGAAAATTTCTGATACTGCAATCATCCACCAAATTGTCAAGAAACTTAAAACACCGTCTGTGACTTCTGTGCTCCTGGTAGAAAATTACATTTTGACAGAAAATTGAGAATTGTATTAGGAGAGCAGAAACGCAAAGAGGAAAATTTCTGATCCACCAAATTGTCAAGAAAACTTAAAACACCGTCTGTGACTTCTGTGCTCCTGGTAGAAAATTAAATTTTGACGGAAAATCGAGAATTGTATTAGGAGAGCAGAAACGCAAAGAGGTAAATTTCTGATCCACCAAATTGTCAAGAAAACTTAAAACACCGTCTGTGACTTCTGTGCTCCTGGTAGAAAATTAAATTTTGACAGAAAATTGAGAATTGTATTAGGAGAGCAGAAACGCAAAGAGGTAAATTTCTGATCCACCAAATTGTCAAGAAAACTTAAAACACCGTCTGTGACTTCTGTGCTCCTGGTAGAAAATTACATTTTGACAGAAAAATCGAGAATTGTATTAGGAGAGCAGAAACGCAAAGAGGAAATTTCTGATACTGCAATCATCCACCAAATTGTCAAGAAAACTTAAAACACCGTCTGTGACTTCTGTGCTCCTGGTAGAGAAATTAAATTTTGACAGAAAATTGAGAATTGTATTAGGAGAGCAGAAACGCAAAGAGGTAAATTTCTGATACTGCAATCATCCACCAAATTGTCAAGAAAACTTAAAACACCGTCTGTGACTTCTGTGCTCCTGGTAGAAAATTACATTTGACAGAAAAATCGAGAATTGTATTAGGAGAGCAGAAACGCAAAGAGGAAAATTTCTGATACTGCAATCATCCACCAAATTGTCAAGAAAACTTAAAACACCGTCTGTGACTTCTGTGCTCCTGGTAGAAAATTAAATTTTGACAGAAAATCGAGAATTGTATTAGGAGAGCAGAAACGCAAAGAGGTAAATTTCTGATACTGCAATCATCCACCAAATTGTCAAGAAAACTTAAAACACCGTCTGTGACTTCTGTGCTCCTGGTAGAAAATTAAATTTTGACAGAAAATCGAGAATTGTATTAGGAGAGCAGAAACGCAAAGAGGTAAATTTCTGATACTGCAATCATCCACCAAATTGTCAAGAAAACTTAAAACACCGTCTGTGACTTCTGTGCTCCTGGTAGAAAATTACATTTTGACAGAAAAATCGAGAATTGTATTAGGAGAGCAGAAACGCAAAGAGGAAAATTTCTGATACTGCATCATCCACCAAATTGTCAAGAAAACTTAAAACACCGTCTGTGACTTCTGTGCTCCTGTAGAAAATTACATTTTGACAGAAAATTGAGAATTGTATTAGGAGAGCAGAAACGCAAAGAGGAAAATTTCTGATACTGCAATCATCCACCAAATTGTCAAGAAAACTTAAAACACCGTCTGTGACTTCTGTGCTCCTGGTAGAAAATTAAATTTTGACAGAAAATTGAGAATTGTATTAGGAGAGCAGAAACGCAAAGAGGTAAATTTCTGATACTGCAATCATCCACCAAATTGTCAAGAAAACTTAAAACACCGTCTGTGACTTCTGTGCTCCTGGTAGAAAATTAAATTTTGACAGAAAATCGAGAATTGTATTAGGAGAGCAGAAACGCAAAGAGGTAAATTTCTGATACTGCAATCATCCACCAAATTGTCAAGAAAACTTAAAACACCGTCTGTGACTTCTGTGCTCCTGGTAGAAAATTAAATTTTGACAGAAAATCGAGAATTGTATTAGGAGAGCAGAAACGCAAAGAGGTAAATTTCTGATACTGCAATCATCCACCAAATTGTCAAGAAAAACTTAAAACACCGTCTGTGACTTCTGTGCTCCTGGTAGAAAATTACATTTTGACAGAAAATCGAGAATTGTATTAGGAGAGCAGAAACGCAAAGAGGTAAATTTCTGATACTGCAATCATCCACCAAATTGTCAAGAAAACTTAAAACACCGTCTGTGACTTCTGTGCTCCTGGTAGAAAATTACATTTTGGACAGAAAATCGAGAATTGTATTAGGAGAGCAGAAACGCAAAGAGGTAAATTTCTGATACTGCAATCATCCACCAAATTGTCAAGAAAACTTAAAACACCGTCTGTGACTTCTGTGCTCCTGGTAGAAAATTAAATTTTGACAGAAAATCGAGAATTGTATTAGGAGAGCAGAAACGCAAAGAGGTAAATTTCTGATACTGCAATCATCCACCAAATTGTCAAGAAAACTTAAAACACCGTCTGTGACTTCTGTGCTCCTGGTAGAAAATTAAATTTTGACAGAAAATTGAGAATTGTATTAGGAGAGCAGAAACGCAAAGAGGTAAATTTCTGATACTGCAATCATCCACCAAATTGTCAAGAAAACTTAAAACACCGTCTGTGACTTCTGTGCTCCTGGTAGAAAATTAAATTTTGACAGAAAATCGAGAATTGTATTAGGAGAGCAGAAACGCAAAGAGGTAAATTTCTGATACTGCAATCATCCACCAAATTGTCAAGAAAACTTAAAACACCGTCTGTGACTTCTGTGCTCCTGGTAGAAAATTACATTTTGACAGAAAATCGAGAATTGTATTAGGAGAGCAGAAACGCAAAGAGGTAAATTTCTGATACTGCAATCATCCACCAAATTGTCAAGAAAACTTAAAACACCGTCTGTGACTTCTGTGCTCCTGGTAGAAAATTACATTTTGACAGAAAATCGAGAATTGTATTAGGAGAGCAGAAACGCAAAGAGGTAAATTTCTGATACTGCAATCATCCACCAAATTGTCAAGAAAACTTAAAACACCGTCTGTGACTTCTGTGCTCCTGGTAGAAAATTAAATTTTGACAGAAAATCGAGAATTGTATTAGGAGAGCAGAAACGCAAAGAGGTAAATTTCTGATACTGCAATCATCCACCAAATTGTCAAGAAAACTTAAAACACCGTCTGTGACTTCTGTGCTCCTGGTAGAAAATTAAATTTTGACAGAAAATCGAGAATTGTATTAGGAGAGCAGAAACGCAAAGAGGTAAATTTCTGATACTGCAATCATCCACCAAATTGTCAAGAAAACTTAAAACACCGTCTGTGACTTCTGTGCTCCTGGTAGAAAATTACATTTTGACAGAAAATCGAGAATTGTATTAGGAGAGCAGAAACGCAAAGAGGTAAATTTCTGATACTGCAATCATCCACCAAATTGTCAAGAAAACTTAAAACACCGTCTGTGACTTCTGTGCTCCTGGTAGAAAATTACATTTTGACAGAAAATCGAGAATTGTATTAGGAGAGCAGAAACGCAAAGAGGTAAATTTCTGATACTGCAATCATCCACCAAATTGTCAAGAAAACTTAAAACACCGTCTGTGACTTCTGTGCTCCTGGTAGAAAATTAAATTTTGACAGAAAATCGAGAATTGTATTAGGAGAGCAGAAACGCAAAGAGGTAAATTTCTGATACTGCAATCATCCACCAAATTGTCAAGAAAACTTAAAACACCGTCTGTGACTTCTGTGCTCCTGGTAGAAAATTAAATTTTGACAGAAAATTGAGAATTGTATTAGGAGAGCAGAAACGCAAAGAGGTAAATTTCTGATACTGCAATCATCCACCAAATGTCAAGAAAACTTAAAACACCGTCTGTGACTTCTGTGCTCCTGGTAGAAAATTAAATTTTGACAGAAAATCGAGAATTGTATTAGGAGAGCAGAAACGCAAAGAGGTAAATTTCTGATACTGCAATCATCCACCAAATTGTCAAGAAAACTTAAAACACCGTCTGTGACTTCTGTGCTCCTGGTAGAAAATTAAATTTTGACAGAAAATCGAGAATTGTATTAGGAGAGCAGAAACGCAAAGAGGTAAATTTCTGATACTGCAATCATCCACCAAATTGTCAAGAAAACTTAAAACACCGTCTGTGACTTCTGTGCTCCTGGTAGAAAATTACATTTTGACAGAAAATCGAGAATTGTATTAGGAGAGCAGAAACGCAAAGAGGTAAATTTCTGATACTGCAATCATCCACCAAATTGTCAAGAAAACTTAAAACACCGTCTGTGACTTCTGTGCTCCTGGTAGAAAATTACATTTTGACAGAAAATCGAGAATTGTATTAGGAGAGCAGAAACGCAAAGAGGTAAATTTCTGATACTGCAATCATCCACCAAATTGTCAAGAAAACTTAAAACACCGTCTGTGACTTCTGTGCTCCTGGTAGAAAATTAAATTTTGACAGAAAATCGAGAATTGTATTAGGAGAGCAGAAACGCAAAGAGGTAAATTTCTGATACTGCAATCATCCACCAAATTGTCAAGAAAACTTAAAACACCGTCTGTGACTTCTGTGCTCCTGGTAGAAAATTAAATTTTGACAGAAAATTGAGAATTGTATTAGGAGAGCAGAAACGCAAAGAGGTAAATTTCTGATACTGCAATCATCCACCAAATTGTCAAGAAAACTTAAAACACCGTCTGTAACTTCTGTGCTCCTGGTAGAAAATTACATTTTGACAGAAAATCGAGAATTGTATTAGGAGAGCAGAAACGCAAAGAGGTAAATTTCTGATACTGCAATCATCCACCAAATTAGAGAGTTTATTATTGAGTTTTACAATAGTTATAGTGTTATGATGAAACCTCACGTTAATGAGATTTCAACATTTTTTTATCAGATAGCTCAAGGTCGTGGATTAATTGCATGAGTTCATAACTAGCTATAGATGAACACACTTGGATATACTGCAGGAAATCAAACGAACCATTTGTTGTATATGTACACGTGTATATTACAAGTTAAAAAACAAAACTACAATATTTACAACTTTACAAAAATTTACAAAATTTACAAAAGTTGCCGAGAAAACAAATTATCAAAAGAATTTAAATTAAAATAAAAGAAAACAAAATTGAAGTTAAATTTAAAACAAATGGAAAAGAAACAAGAAAAGTTTTCCCAGTGCCACACTGTCTCTTATTGCCCTTACCAGCTGTCAAAGACGATGTTTGGGTCCTGGAACCTCCAGTATCCTCTTCCCAGTCGTCAGTAGTGGCCACCGTTGATTTCCAGGTAGGAAATCGGGTCCAGAGACTGGTGACAGGTACCTAAGGCAGAAAACAGCAGAACACCAGGGAAAACGAACAAACAGCTTCAACACTTGTTCCGGCAACCAAAAAGGTGACCAGAGGTGATGACAAGTGTTGAAGTTGTTTAGAGCAAAATAATATAAACTAAAAAATAAATTAAACTAAACTGAATCAAGTGAGGAATTGTGGTGGTTCGATTCTGACCTTTTGAGACTCTGTGGCCGGTGGTCGGCTTTTCCAACACGTGGGTTGGTCCGGAAAACTCTGGACAAAGCAGTCCCAGTCAGGCTGATTCAATCCCCGATCGAAATGTTATTTGGTCGGGAAAACCCTTGAAATTCCGGTCGGAAAGGCCTTTGAATCTCCGGCTAGAAAAGTCTCTGAATCTCGGTTGGAAAAGTCCCTGAATCTCCGGTTGGAAAAATCTCTGAATATCCGGTTGGGCCGAACACAATGCTGTGTTGGAAAATTGGGCCGATACAAAATAATTCAAAAGAACTAACAATAAAACCAATTTACCTGTAATTCGCCCAGATGATCACGGATTAAAAATTCACACGCGCCACACCGCTCAGAAAAAAGATCAGATGTCGGCAGTTCGGGTGCTGTGGTGGTAAAGAGACCGATATCACAAAGTGGGGTGATTAAATAGGCCCCATGGCACCTGACACAAAGAAACACGACCACAAACCGACGCTTCCCCGACAAAAATCGAAACCAATCACGTGACTACGGCACCTGATAACTTATCAGGTCACGCACCCACATTTACAACAAAATGTGCACAAAGTGCAATTGGAGGATTTAGGCGATCGGAATCGGTCTACTAGTGTAACTAGGCCCATGTACATTAAAAACACAAATCAAACGAGTTAACGGACGAAAACTCTATTTCGTACGTAACAAATTAATACTTTTATAATTATCAATAAAAAAAAAACCAAACATCTATGTAGCTAAACAGTCTAGGAAAATTGTATCCAGCAACTGTTGCCCTACAATACGAACGACAAAACCTTTTAAGAAATTTTAAATTCTTAACCGTGCGTGGTGTCATCCTCGACGAAATCCCTGGCAACCTCCCGAGTGACGCATTCAACGTGACTGACTTTGTTCCGGAATTTGACGCCGTAAAACTTGTGCGCGTGCTCGAGCAACTCGGGACGGAACGTGGTGGTGATGAATTGGGCGGTGGAGGACAACTCGTGGATCATGTCGGCCACCGCTTTACGATGCTGCGCGTCCAAAGCCTGATCGATTTCGTCGAATAAGTAGAATGGGGCGGGGTCGCATTTTTGAATGGCGAATATCAGCCCCAGCGCCACCAGCGACTTTTGACCGCCCGACAATTGGTTCATCTCTTTCATTTCGACGTCGGCGCTGGTGAACGAAATCCGTACTCCGATACCTAGAAAGAAAAACGTAAAACAATGACTACGTTTATACCGTAGCTGTCAGCCAAACCTATGCTAAATTTGACAGCTGTCACTTGGCTGAAACTGAAAATATTTTGAATTTTACACATATTTCTACAGAAATATCAATAACTTGGACACTAATCAGGTTTAATGACTGATATCTTAAAAAGTAGTACATGAATGTAGCTGAAATTGTTGACAGCTGTCAATCAAACATAGGACAATAACTATACTCAATTCGACAGCTGTCACTTGGCTGATTATTTGATCTTCGTCCAATGAAGAAGTGTGCGGGAACAGTCAGAACTGAACCAACCATCACCAACCAATAAAAACAATAAACTTACCAACAAACACGTCCGCGTTCGTATCCTGCGGGGTAATATCACGGCCGTCCTCGCTGTCGGTGGTCCTCATTACCAACTTAGCATTCCCGGCGGGCACTAATTTTTTGAAAACGTCAGTAAAATACTTGGAAATTTGTTTGAAAGTCGTCTGAATCGCCTCGACTTTTCGATGCTCCAACACATCAATCAGCTCCTCAATACTCGCTCTCCTATAAACGTCATGTTACCCAAAAATGTAGCAAGTCCGTCCCAGGACTAGTGGCAGTGACGTAGTAATTGTCGTTCCTTTTCTATTAAACGTGAATTGGCGTATGTCATTTACGAGTTTTCATTTTTTTCCAGCTGTAATTTGAATTTATTGATTTAGTTCCTATTTTCTATTTACATTCCCAGCTGATTAATCTGTACCTGTCAAAGACTTTTCAATCTTGTATTTGGCCTTCTAAGGTCACGTGACTGTTTCGTATACATTTCCAGCTTAATCTTTACCTGTCAGAGGTTTTTCAAGCTTACAATTGGTCTACAGAGGTCACGTGACTGTTATGTATGTTATTTTCATGGTTTTTACCTATAATTTGAGTTAAAAAGCGTTTCCCAAGCTTGTAATTGACCTTCTAAGGTCACGTGACTGTTTTTTTATGTTTCTAGGTTAACCTTTACTTAGCAAAGGCCTTTCAAGTTTAAAATTAATCTACAAATATCACGTGACTGTGGAGTATGGTATTTCCATGTTGGTAGTTGAAATTTTGATTAAAAAGTGTTTCCCAAGGCTGTAATTAACCTTCTAGGGTCACGTGGTTGTTTTGTTTACAGTTCCAGCTTAACTTTTATCTGGCAGAGACCTTTTCAAGCTCACAATTGGTCTACAAAGGCCACGTGACTGTTGTGTACGTTCCGAATGGTATTTTCATGATTTTTGGCTCAAATTTAGGTTTAAAAGCGTTTTTTAAGCTTGTAATTGACTCTCTAAGGTCAGGTGACTGTTTTGTTTACATATCTAGCTTAATTTTTTGAGATTTTTAAAGTCGAAATATAATAAACCTAAAAGCACGTGATTATTGTTTTTTTTTGTGAATAAAAAATGGTTTAAGTCACTTGTTGTATAAATAACTATTCATTGCATTGTATTTACAACGCATTGTATGTATTTTAGTATGTTTTATGTCACACATGGAGTGATACTCTCATTCATAGAGAAAAACCACATTTCTGCACTGATACGAGGTAATATCAGAAACTTTTCCTTGATCTGTCGGTAACAGAAAAAAGAAGTTTTTTAAAAAAAACGGCACTTTAAAAACCTGTGTAGTTCAACAAAAACAAAGCTTTATAAATCACCATCAAAGACATTTCAATATGACGTCATTGCCACTCCTCCTGGGACAGAAATTCCACTCAGTAGTACACTTACCCTCTCTCCAGTTCTTCCAATCTCTTTTGAAGCTTCTCTCTCTGGTCGGAGAAACTCATAAACTGGTCCAGAGCTTTCTTGTTGACGTGACTAAACTTCTTTAATTGCGCGTTAGTTTTCTCGAGTTCTTTAAAAAGCACCTTCGAGGGCATTTTAACGTAATAGTCGTACAATTCCTGTGGCGGCAACGCGCCTAATTGATTGATCTTTTCCACGCTCTCCTGGATTTTCGCCTCGAGCAAGTTCTGCTTCGAGGCGTACTTCTCTAAATGTTTGGCGTCCTCGTCAATTTTGTCTTGACAGTCTTTTTCGTTTCGCTTCCATTTGTCCAGCTCGGATTGTTCCTGTTTCAACTTTTTACCCATATCTTTCAGTTTTGTTTCGATCGTGCTGAGTTCTTTGTTAACTTTTTCGATTTTATTGTCAATTTCCTCCAGTTCGCTTTTGCAGTTTATCAGTTGCCGTTTACGGTCCTCCAGAGAAATTTCCTGTTAAATTATTTAAAATATAGCGTGAGCCACGATTTAACAATTTAGGTTAATGTAGTATTAAATAAAAAACTAAAAGGTCCTTCTACGTAAAAATTATATCACACAAAAACGGCTCCTAGGTAACGAGGCACGCATCATTTCTACACTGGAAAACCGCCCCCAATTTTAAAATTTTCTTTTTTGACTTGCATGCAGTGTAACCATCGCTTCCAATATGTATATTATTTTATTATAAAGTAAAAATCTCGATCCAATAATTTATCAATATTATAATATTACTGATTGTTATTCTTCAAGTTTTGTCTGTGTTAACAGTCTGATAAGGCTAGATTCAACAGTTTGCAGTAGGCAATTTTTTTAGACCTTTTGCAACATTCTCCAATATTTATTAGTTTTTAAAGGTTCTTACACTTTTTGCAAAATATTTCTAGTAATTTTTTAAGGTTTTTAGACCTTTTCCAACCTTCTTAGAAAGTCTGAAACATTTCCAAGCCTTTAGGAAGGTTTTATACCTCTTACAAAAGCTCTAGGCATATTTCAAAATTGCTAGACCTTTTGTAACATTTCTAGGCGTGTTTGAAGGTTTTTAGATTGTTTGCAACATTTCTATACTTTTTCCAACATTTAGGAGCCTTTTGCCTAAATTTAATCTGTTGAAAGTTTCTAGACTAGTTGAAAAGGATTTGGAAGCTTTTAGAATGTTCCAAAAGCGTTTGGAAGCTTTTGGAGTTTCTAAAGTGTTTTGAAAGCTTTTGAAACCTTTTTAGACTACTTCAGGAGCATTTAAAGGTTTTAGGACAGTTTAAAGAGCATATTGAAGGTTCTGCAATGCTTTAGAGACAACTGGAAATCTTATATGGTTCTAGAAATTATTGGATAATAATTTCTTTTAAACTGCTCTAGAATGGTTTTTAAACTGTTTTGAAAACTATTGAAAGCTTCTAGACTAGTTGATAAGCATTTAGAAGCTTTTAGACTGTTCCTAACCCTTTTGGAAGCTTCTAAGTCGCCTCAGGGGCATTTGAAAGCTTCTTCACACTGTTTTGGAAGCGTTTGAAAGTTTATTAGACTACTAGAAGGTTCTGAAGACATTTGGAAATCTTAGACCGTTCTAGAAATTGTTGAAAGCTTTTAAACTGCTCTAGAATCATACGGAAGCTTTTAGACTGTGCCAAAGCCTTTTGGAAGTTTCTATGTTGCTTTAGGAGCATTTAGAAGCTTCTGAAATCTTTTGAGACTACTTCAGGAGCATTTAGAAGATTTTAGAACAGTTTAAAGAGCATATTGAAGGTACTGGACTGCTTTAGAGACATTTCGGAATCTTAGACCCTTCCAGAATTTATTGAAAGCTTTGAAATCTGTTAGAAATCTAGTTGATGAGCATTTCGAAGGTTTTAGACTGCTCCTAACCCTTTTGGAAGTTTCTATGCTGCTTTAGAAACATTTGGAAGCTTCTAGATACTGTTTTGGAAGATTTTGAATTTTTTTTAGACAACTTTAGTAGCATTTGGAAGGTTTTTCGATAGTATAAAGAGCATATTGAAGGTTCTGGACTGCTTTGGAGACATTTGGCAATCTTCTAGAAATTCTAGAGGTTCTAGAAATTGTTGAAAGTTTTTAAACTGTTTTGAAATCTGTTGAAAGCTTGTAAACTAGTTAAAGAGCATTTTGGTAGCTTTAAGATCTGTAATTTCGTTTCGAAATGGCGAAATTTTAAAAATAACCCAAAAACAGTCCAGGTTGATGAGGGATTTTCTAACAGAGAATTTCATTTAAAATTTAGACAATGTATGGAGGATTGTTCAACTGTCTTTTTCAACTCAATCAACTTCTGAAATGATCAGCAATTTTACCAACCTATAATACTGGACATGAAGAATATCACACAAATAATCGGGTGAATATCGAAAAAAACAATTAGCATACTATTTGAAGGATTTTTCGCAAGATATACTGTTTCTGTTCGTTATCTATGCATTGCATAAAATCATTGATTTTTCTTTGGTTAGTTCAAATAACCCTTTACTAACCATTGTTATTCGCTGTTAGAAATTAAGAAAAAAAACAAGTATACAACACTAAAACATACCTGTAAGGCGTGCAACACTTCATCGCGTCTCCTTATTAAATTGTTAGTCAGCAAATTCTCCAATTTATTCTTTTCGGCTTCCAATTTCATTCGAGTACTGAACGCCTCCTTGTTCTCCTTTTGCAGCCTTTGAATGTCGTCGTTCAACGAATCCACCTGTTGCTGATCAGCCACAGACAGAGACGACAACAACTCTTGGTGCAGTTCCGACTCCAAATTCTCCTTCGTCGTCTGCATGGCTTCCAGGCTCGACTTGCATTGCGTCAACGAGCGCTCTTTCGGCACTCGGAACTTTTCAATGTTTGACAGTTCCTCCTTCATTAAGCGCAACTCGACTGAAAACTACACGGTTACGCAACGTTTCGAAGAAATGTCATTCGACAACCACCTTTCACTTTGTCGTAAATGACTTTAGCTTTACTGTTTTTGGTCTCAATTTTCTGCATATCGGTTACGATTGCATTGATGTTCGCTTCGGTTTGAGTAAGCTCGTTTCGTAACGATTGCAGCTCCTTTTCGCACTGTTGAATCTGCGAAATCGTTTCGGTGCGGTTTTTCTGCATTTCCAATCTCGACCTGGACGTGTTAAAGTAGCCGCCTGTTAGGGAACCTTTGGACGATACTTGATCGCCTAAAATGTTTCGTTTTTAACTGTTAAATGCTTGCTAATTACGGTGGAATTCTACCGTCTAAAGTGACGCAGTCTAGACCGGAACTTCTAGCCAATTTAGTGGCCGCGTCCAAATGTCTGCATATCAAGGTTTTTCCAAACAAATACTTGATTGCTTTATCGTATTTGTTCTCGTAGAGTAGTTTTGACACCATCGGAATTGCATCCTACAATAATTTACTTAAAATACTATTCATATACAGTGTGTCCCACATTGGGATCTCTGTAACCGTAAGAACTACAGAGTCGGTTAAATGGGGAAAGTTTGAGAGGATTTTATGTGAAACTTATTTCCGGTTTTCAAATTAAATTATCTTTCTCCCTTTTCCGGAAAATTGGAAAAACGTCAGAGGCTGCATTTTAAACACTCTTTAACAAAGCCAAAGAGAGTTTTGAAACTAACACATTACTAAGGCACTTTTTTACGTAGAACACAGAGATATGGATGATACAAATTTTTTAACCTTCTAAATGCTCCTAAAGCAGCATAGAAACTTCCAAATGGCTTTGGCACAGCCTAAACGCTTCCATATGATTCTAGAACAGTTTAACAATCTCTAGAACCGTCTAAGATTTCCAAATGTCTCCAAAGCAGTCCAGAACTTTCAATATGCTCTTTATACTATTAAAAAACCTTCGAAATGCTACTGAAGTAGTCTAATAAAATTTCAAAAGCTTCCAAAACAGTGTGAAGAAGCTTTCAAATGCCCCTGAGGCGACTTAGAAGCTCCCAAAAGGGTTAGGAACAGTCTAAAAGCTTCTAAATGCTTATCAACTAGTCTAGAAGCTTTCAATAGTTTTCAAAACAGTCTAAAAGCGATTCTAGAGCAGTTTAAAAGCTTCCAATCATTTCTAGAACCATATAAGGTTTCCAGTTGCCTCTAAAGCAGTGCAGAACCTTCAATCTGCTCTTTAAACTGTCCTAAAACCTTTTAAATACTCCTAAAGTAGTCTAAAAAGGTTTCAAAAGCTTTCAAAACACTCTAGAAACTCCAAAAGCTTCCAAAACAGTATCTAGAAGCTTCCAAACGCTTTTGAAACATTCTAAAAGCTTCCAAATCCTTTTCAACTAGTCTAGAAACTTTCAACAGATTAAATTTATAGGCAAAAGGCCCATAAATGTTGCAAAGAATCTAAAAACCTTCAAACACGCCTAGAAATGTTACAAAAGGTCTAGCAATTTTGAAATATGCCTAGAGCTTTTGTAACAGGTCTAAAACCTTCCTAAAGGCTTGGAAATGTTTCAGACTTTCTAAGAAGGTTGGACAATGTCTAAAGATCTGAAATGATGACAAGAAATATTCCAAAAAGTGTAAGAAGAAGAAGCTTCCAATAATTTCTAGAACCATCTAAGGTTTCCAGTTGCCTCTAAAGCAGTGCAGAACCTTCAATCTGCTCTTTAAACTGTCCTAAAACCTTTTAAATACTCCTAAAGTAGTCTAAAAAGGTTTCAAAAGCTTTCAAAACACTCTAGAAACTCCAAAAGCTTCCAAAACAGTATCTAGAAGCTTCCAAACGCTTTTGAAACATTATAAAACCTCCAAATGCTTTTCAACTAATCTAGAAACTTTCAACAGTTTTCAAAACTGTCTAAAAACGATTCTAGAGCAGTTTGAAAGCTTCCAATAATTTCTAGAACCGTCCAAGATTTCCAAATGCCTCCAAAAAGCAGTCCGGAACCTTCAATATGCTATTTAAACTGTCCTAAAACCCCATAAATGCTCCTGGAGTAGTTAAAAAAAAAACTAAAACTTCCAAGACAGTGTCTAGGAGTAGTAAAGTAGTCTAAAAAGAAAAACCACATAAAATTCTCTAAAACTTTCCCCATTTAACCGACTCTGTAGCTCTTACGGTTACAGAGATCCTAATACATGTAGAACCAATTTGGGACACACTGTATATGTAAAACGGTTAATTGTATATATCTTCAGCTAAAAATTCAGTTTTTGTTTTGGCTAGAAACATTTTTCAATTTTAGTTTAGAATATTTTAATAACCAGTTGAGTTAATAACGCCATTTTTGATGTGAATTATAGAAAATACAATGCAGAATAACAAAACCACAATTCACTAACCTCACTGGATTTCTTCACCAGTTTTCTTAGTGTCAATGTGTTCAATTTTAGAATTTATAGTTAGAGAATAAGTTTTGGCTTAAATTAGGATATTTTAGTAACCAGTAAAGTTATTAACGCCATTTTTGATGCGAATTATAGAAAATACAATGCAGAATAGAAAGGCAGAATAACAAATCCAAAATTCACTAATCTCACTGGATTTCTTCACCAGTTTTCTTAGTATCAATGTATTCAATTTGACAATTCTTAGTTAGAGAACAAATTTTGGCTTAAATTACGATATTTTAGTAACCAGTAGAGTTATTAACGCCATTTTTGATGCGAATTATAGAAAATACAATTTAGAACAACATATCCAAAAGATGTTGCTGATACGTTGTCACATTTCGTCGTTTGGTTAAGTCAAAATGTCTTTTGACATTAGTAAACGACATTGAAAAAATTATGAATTTGAAATAACAAATTTTCTCTGAACTGGATTATTCACAATACAATTTGCTGTAAAAATGCAATTAATGTCTTGCACGTAACACTTGAAATATTGCACAAAAACAATTCTAGTAAAATCACAAAAACTTACCGGATCGTTAGGATAATCCTGTTCGCGTACATTCAGCCGATTCAAAGGCATGAAAGTGACCTCACCCGGCAATTTTTGCTTATTCATTTCTTTCATAATCATTGTCCCGATCCTGTCATTTTCAATCACGTGATGAAACAACCGATTGCCGGCAGTCACCTCTACGGCAATGTAAATACTTTTCTCGCACTCGAAATTTTCGATAACCGGGCCGTAAAATCCTTTTACTATATCGGCATCTTTGCCACCTCGAGCTGAAAATAGCCGTGACAGTTTAAACGCGCCGAACAATAAAGTGAACCTAACCTATAAAAGTGTCCAACACTTTCCTGACGCTGTCTCGGCCGTTCAAAATGGGTTTGCCCACCATCGATCTCAGTTGCTGATCGGCTTTACCCAAATCCTCTTTCAGCGAAGAAAGATTCGTTTGGACGTTGTTCTCTTTACGCCACAACTCGCTAAAAAACAGTTTTAACATTGCAGCAAAACATAAAATGTAAAATTAGTTTGAATGTCTCCAAACAGCAAAGTCAGCATAATTCACATTCAAAACTATACAGAAGCGGCCGTTAGGGAGCGCAACAACTAGTAAAGGCTGGAGTTTGTCAGCGAACGTCACTAGTGTCAATTATTCGCGTCAAATTCAACAGGTTGTTGTCACATTTTTTTTCTGATGTGACATTTGTCTGTTTGTTTGACACGTACTTTGAACTTAAAACGTGACAACTGTCAAATCCGTCCCATAAAGCTACAAAACTAGAAAAACGTACTTTCACAAAATTGAAAACTAGTGAAAATCAACTGAATTGCATTTTATAGGTTCTTGAGTGTTATTTTGACAGTTATGACAGTTTGCTCTTTGTTTTATACGTATTTTATACTGTCGTGGACGTTTCAACTGTCAAAATCCGTCCCATAAAGCTATAAAACTAAAAAAATGCACTTTCACAAGATTGAAAATTAGTAAAAATCCTGAATTGCATTTTATAGGTTCTTGAGTGTTATTTTGTTGCTGTTTGGTTTATATGTATTTTTTACTGTTGGGAACGTTTCAACTATCCAGATATCCCATAAAGCTGCAAAACTAGAAAAATGTACCTAGAAGATTGTAAATGAGTCAACATCAACTAACGTCCATTTTATACGTTTATGAATCCTATTTTGACAGTTGGAACATCCAATAGTTTGCTTTACAGGTATTTTAAACTGTCATAAACATAGCCACTGTTAAAATCCGTCGTATAAAGCTATAAAACTAGAAAAACGTACTTCCAAGATTGAAAATGTGTAAAAATCAACTGAATTGCATTTTATAGGTTCTTGAGTGTTATTTTGACAGTTGGCTGTTTGTTTGACACATATTTTGAGCTGTCGAAAACGGAAAAGTAGTTCAGACTGTGCAGCTAAAAATTCAGCTCGATTAGACCACAAATCCGGAAATAATCACATTCTAAACAATGCAGAACCTTGATTTTTCGACAATCCAATTGCTATTTTGTAAAATTTCAAAAACAAAAACTTACTTTCTAGTTGCTTGATGTTGGTCCTTGCTCTTTTTCAACTCGTAGCACTGTTTGTTGTAATCATCAATGTAATCCTTCTGCCGTTCCAATTCCTGAGACTGCTCCTCGATTTTCTTCATCAATTCTACAGTTTTCTGGGCGTCTCTCTTCAAATCAGCTTCCAGTTTGTCCTTATGATCCTTCTTGTCTTTGATTTGTTTGTTCAGCGACTTGAGCTCGTTCTGAATCCACCTGCAAAGTTGCGTTAGATTCCTCCCTCACTGAAATCGGAAAAAACAAAACCTGTCCCGATCTTCTTTCGATTTAAAGTGACTTCCACGTCCTTGTTTGGCGTATAGTTCCTTCCTTTTTTGTTCTTTTAGAGCTAGTTCTCTAGTACACTCCTCTTCGCGCGCTTTCTTCTCCTCGTACAACGGCTTAATCTTCTCCAGTTCTGCTTCCTTTTCTTTGATTGTTTGTGTGAGTCGAGCCAGCTCGTTTTCGGCCCGTTCTTTCGATTTGTTGTCGCCTTGTAGCTCTTCGGACAAATCTTTGATGTTAAAATCCAATTTCGTTTTTTCCTTAATCAGATGTTGATGATCGTTGCTCAGAATGTCCCGTTCCTCCTTCAGAGACGTCAGTTCCTTTTTCATTTCTTTTATTTTCTTGGCTAACGTTTTAATGGTTTCTTGGGCGGATTTTAAATTTGAGGCCAGTTCTTTTTGCTCTGATCCTGACTGATCTCTTTGGCGTTCCAACTGAAATTGTATAGAAGATTTCAAAATAACAAAAAGGAATAGATTTTACAACTTTTTAATTTTTGAAATTACAAAAAAAACATTTACTTTGATCTTAATAAGATAAGTGTAAAAGTTGTACATAACTGGTGTAAATATAAAGATTTTACGGTCAAAAAAGTTCGTACATCATTATGCAACTGTCAAAATGGTGGTATAAGAGGCAGTTGTGACGTAACTATCAGATTTCAAAGTGTCCTAAGTTCACGTGACAACTATTCTTGACGTCACAACTGCCAAATTTTGCTTCAGTTGAAACGGTGGAGTTATCAGATGTGATGTTGAAGTTTCTCTGGAATTATCAAAGACGAAATAAACTTTACATCCTATTGGACGGATTTTTGACAGTTTGAGACGTAACAATCAAAATAGTCTGAATGTCACGTGACCACTGCGCCACAACCGGAACGCGGAAAAAATATCAAAGACGAAATGGACTTTATAGGTTAGGTTTGTAGTTAGGCAGGTTTTTGACAGTTGTGACGTAACCATCAGATTTAAAACTGTCCTAGCTTACGTGACAACTATCCTTGACAGTACAACTGTCAAACTCTTCTCCAGTCAAAACGTAGAGTTATCAAAGTGACAGTTTTAATTTCTGCCAATCGGCAGGTTTTTGGTTGTTTTCTTTTTTGGGTTTTGACAGTTATGATAATCACGTAATGCAAGCAGAGTATTAAAGTGTTCCTTAACGTCCCAACTGTCAAATCTAGGCTTCATGGAACTGTAAACACAACTTACAGTGCAATTCCTCAAAGAAACACATTTACTTGGCATTTGATACTTTCAAGTCACTGATGAGTGAGTTTTGACAGTTATAAACGCTGTCAAATGACGCAAGCAAAGTATTAAAGTGTTTGTTAATGTACCGACTGTCAAATTTAGCTCCATGGAGCTTTAAACACAATTTCCAGTGTAATTCCTCAAATTAGCAAATATTTCAAATTTTATACTCTCACGGCATTGGTGAGTGGGTTTTGACAGTTATGACAGCTGTCACGTGACGAAAGCAAAATATTACAGTGATTCTTAACGTCCCAACTGTCAAATTTTAGCTCCATAGTGCTTTAAACACAATTTACAGAGTAATTCCTCAAATTAGCAAATATTTCTACTTTTATAATCTCACGTCATCGCTGAGTGGGTTTTGACACTTATGACAGCTGTCACGTGACGCAAGCAAAATATTACAGTGTTCCTTAACGTCCCAAATATAAAAATTTTAGCTCCATAGAGCTTTAAACACAATTTCCAAAGTAATTCCTCAAATTAGCAAATATTTCTACTTTTATAATCTCATGTCATTGCTGAGTGGGTTTTGACAGTTATGACAGACGTCACGTGACGCAAGCAAAGTATTAGACTGTTCCTTAACGTTCCAACTGTCAAATTTGGCTTCATAAGGCTGTAAACACAACTTACAGTGCAATTCCTCAAAGAAACAAATTTATTTGGCATTTTATACTTTTATAGTCCGCTGGCGATTTTTGATAGTTATGACAATGAAGCAAGCAAACTATTAAAGTATTCATCACTTCCGAACTGTCAAATTTGGCTCCATGGAGCTGTAAAAACTACTTGCAGTGTGCTTCCTCTAAACACATCTACTTTGCATCCAAATTCCATTGTTGCTTTGATATGCATTTAACATTTTTTTCTCATGATTCTCGTAACATTTTATCCAAAAATAAATTCCTACTAATTTTCTGAATATTTTATGCACGAAACTCTACACAGACTATTCTCCAAAGATCAGCTGTGAGCACGGCTTATTACCCTGTACAGGGTGTTATTTTTGTACTTATGCTTTCTTTTACCACCCTGAACCTTTTTGTAATATGCCAATGAATTATAAACATATTTTCCTGCAATTCCTTGTGCAATTTGTAAAATGTTTTGTCTTTTAATTTGCCACCAATTGAGATTTTTTTTTTTTTGGAAAAGAATAACGAGTATTATATCAAATCTAGTTGCAAATTACTTATTTGAAAACGATAGAAAAGTTTCTAAATTTAACTAGGAATTGTAATACAATTTTTTTTTACAATATCCATTAAAACTTAAAAATATTGAAAAACAAAAGTTTTTAAATAAAGAACAAGAACTGAAAAGTTCCCACCCTTGACAACAAACAAAAATTACCTGATTTAATAAAAAATCCAATTCAACTTACTTCAATTAATTTCTTTTTGTTCTCAGTCAATTCCACCTCATGAATGATGTACTCGAGAGCGCGTCGATTTTTGTCGTGCAACTGATACTGTTTCAGTTCCTCTTTCTCCTCTTCCAGGGTCGATAATCGTTCCTCAATAGTCGTGAGAAATTCCTTGATTTTTTCGATTTTTCCTTCAGTGTCCTTAAATAATACAAGAGACTCGGCTTTGCGCTCGTCGAAAACCCTCGTCCCGGCCACTTCTCTCAACAATTTTAGCCGATGAGTATCTGGGGCAGTGGCCATTTGCAAGATCTAAACGTCAAACCGATTTAGTGTGTGTGTGTGTGTGTGATTTAAAAAACAGTGTAACTGGTACCTTGCCCTGTTTTACAATGTAGTAAGGGTTGGAGCTAGAAAATCCAGCGGATTCGAGCAAATTCATAATTTCGCTTCGAGGGACCGCTTTTTTATTCAGAAAGTACTGGTCTTTGCGTGCCCCGATTACGCGTCGCAAGTAGATTTCTTCATGCTCAATCTACCAAAAAAAAAACTCACTAATAACATGTTTTATTTATAGAAAATAAAATGCACACATTTTTATTATTTATATTATAGGCTTGTTACAAATATGACGTTAATTTTTTGTCCAGAAAGAGATAAAACAAACAAAAAGGTTTGAATAGGCTTGTCTAAGAAATTTTTGTTTTATGGTAATTAGTAGTACTTGGAAAAATATGGAACATATGTTTTTTTTTGCTCTTGATATATTTAAATGCAAAAAAATCACAGTGCTAACGTTGATTTGAATGTAATTTTCAAGCTTTTCCACGTGGAAAAGGTATTTTAGAGTCTAAAAAACTGAAAGTTTTTCGGTCTGTGACGGTTTAAGGTAAAAAACAAGCATTTTCACAAATGACAAATAAAAAAATATTCGGGGGCAATACCATAAAAGCTCAGATTTATCCGGATAATTTTTGTGCTTGTCTTAGAGCACTTTGTTTTTGGTGTAACTGCACGAGACCTGTTGTAACTAAGTAGTAAATGGATTTCGCCAAACAGGTCGAGTTTTGTACCATAAAGAAAGTGTGAGAAGACAAGCGGAAAAATTATCCTGTTCAAAATCTGAGCTCGAATGGTATTTGATAAGACAATTCCATGAATATAATCAATAATATAATAAGACTGCGACTGCCTTGAACTGGCAGAAATACATTTTTCTGGTTCTTTTGATTTTCTGCAGTAGAACTCTATCCGAAGCGAGCCATAACCAAAACAATACGAAGAAAAATCAAAATTGACAGTGCCAGCAAAAATCTCAAGGTGAGACATGCAACAATAGAAGTGTAGTAAAAATCCGTGGAAACGATGAAATCAACAGCAAAATTTATCCGATTTTTTTATCCGCTAGCAAACTCTCTTCCTTCCTTATTAGCCGATAGCAAACCGTGTTTTGATGACGTATAATGGCATTTTTTGTACATGAGTGGAATTGTCTGGGAAATTAATTAAGAAGAAATATTCAAAATTCAGAGAATATACTTTGTAAAAAAAAAATTTCGATAATTTACCATTTTCCCTAGTCTTGGTGAACAAAATTACCTTGGCCAATCTCTAAACACACAAACAAAGACAGAATAATTAACAAAATCCAAATACTTACAGGTACACGAGCATCAGAATTGTCGAATATAATCTCGACATAAGCGCTGACAATTCTGGGTCCAGTTCCTTCATGAAGCAGGGACTGTCTCTGTTCAGCTTTAAGATGAGCGTACTCATCGCTTAGCACAAACTGTATAGCTATAAACGGACAAACAAATCAGTAAGAGCTTTATTCGGGTTCATGATTGATGCAAGTATTGCTGTGTATTGATTTACATATCTACAAATCATCCTGCAAATAGTAGTACAAACTAATGAGGATGATATAATACTAAAAGGGAGTGGTCGAAGTATATGAACAAGTTGGCTGAAAGGTTCTAGTTCGTCCAGAGAAACGTGGCGGCGCCACTGAAAACACTGACCCCAAAATACGTCACTTGTCGTTTTGTGGCATTTACGTCACATTTGAAAATTTAAAACAAAAACGTCTTGAAGATTATTGCACAGACAAGTAAAAGTTGATCATAAAATTGGTTTGTTGACAATCATATTAAATAAAGTGCAGGCAAAGGGTGGTCCAGTATTAAATCAGCCCATCAAAAAATAAGTTGACATGCATTATGTCATGTTCCTGAAAAATCCTTCCTAAGGACCCTCCTTCAAATTTCAGTTTAAACAAACGGTTTGTCACTGATTGTTGTGTGCCGGTAAAGCAGTTTTCATGTATTGCTTTTAGTTAGTTTTACCAGAGCTCCATCGTGGCGCTGCTGACAACAATGTGACAAAGTTATTTACTAGGGTAATAATTACTCTCTTTTAGTATTATATTGTCTTGAAAATAAGGATTTTTTTTTCAAGAAAATAAAGAAAATTTATTTATTTAATTTATAGAAAAGGTACATTTTTGTAGGGATGTCAAGTGTTTACCATTATAGTTAGTTTTAGTAGGATTGTATGTTAAGATTAAGTATTACTTGATGAACTTCAAAGGAGGTGAAAAAGGTGGTACGTGGAGGTAGAAGGTGGGAAAAAAGGTTTTTTTTGTTTCTGGTTGTTGATTGTCAAGAGAGACTTTTAATGAGAGCTGCAAAGTCAGTTTTCTAAAAAATTCGAGCAAAAATCAGACTATTGAAGATCAGGGGATCTTAGAAAGCTTTTTCCTTCCGGAACGGAAGTTACTGGGTGTAATACCGAGTGCTACCAGCAATTGTACCGTCTAGTCCACGTTATGACATGGAGCAGATTGTGATAGAGGACCTATTCCAGAAGAGGTTAAATCGATAACCGAGGAGGCCTCCCGGCTGTTACCGAGATACAGCCTTTGCAGTTGAAAATCCACCTCAACGGAAAAGAAGAAGATTGGTCAACTGACGGTTTATTTTGGACAATTTGGACTTTTTGACGAAGAGTATTAGTTGTAAGTAGTTTGTAATTTTTTGTATTAAAGACATTTGTAGTTTCAATGATATATTTAGAAGCAGGATTTTTAGGTAGAAAGTAAATTAGATAGGTTTAGTTATTTACCTTAAAAATAACTTGGCATCCCTATTATAGAATTTTTATTCAAGCTTATTTATTTAAATTTTCTTTATTTACTAGATTATTAAAATGAATGGTCAGGGTGAATCTGATGCCAGTTATGATGATATTATCATGCAACTAGGAGGTGAGGGAGATTTGAGTAAATCTCATCTTCAGGATGATAATAATCATGACAATAACCTCGTTGGTCTAAACACTAATGCCAATCAGTTCAGAATCAATAACTCAAACAAAGCTACTAGCTTTTTCTGGGATCATAATAATGAACCGTTCAGGAACTGTTTGGAGCCATCTGCATGGATGGGATAAGTATTGCTCTATACTGATTTACAAGACTATGTACAAATTATCGTGCAAATGGTCCTAATCCAGATTTGAAACAGTTCAGAATAAATAACCCAAACAAAGCAAAACAATGAGTAAATATTTCAGTGGTTGAATCACTCACCGTAGAAGAAGTTACTCTTGCCGGAACCATTTCGTCCCACCACCACATTGTGACGTTTATCGAAAGGCTCGACAACAGTCTGATCGCGATAACTTTTAAATCCTTGTATGATAACCTGAAGTTTGCTTATTAATAACCAGTAGAAGTCCAATTAATTATAATTACCTGTTTAATGTACATTCTGAGTTGAGTGGGTCTTTACAACATCCAATGTTAAGGTTACTTCAAGTGTCTGCAACAATATAAACAAAATACATATATTAGCAATGAGTTTATAGAGTATCTTGGTAATGAGCACGCAAAAAGCCAAAATATTGTATTTATTTAGCTGTTGAGCTAACTTGAAAGTCAGAAAACATAAAAAGAAGATTTTATTATTAGAAGTAAAGTAAAAAAAGAATTAAAGAAAATTTGAAGTAAAATAAGATAAGAACTTTATGTTTGTTTTAATTATTTTAATTTTCTGACTGTTCTGTGCACCTTGATTGTTGAGTGTTATTAAACTGCCTTCATTGTTAAAACCTGCGTATTTTTCGATGTTCAAACTCATAAAAAAGCAAGCCAAACTTATCATTATACAATCCCAGGTGAGATACTTTTAGAAAGCTCATTTCATTGGCTATCCATTGACGTATAAAACTCTACCAAAAGTAGTACAAATAAGCAAGTTTATTAAAGATTTAACAAGAGAAAACACCAAAAAAAGTGATAAAAAAATTAGTTAAATTTGACGGCCTCTAGCGGCCAAACGGTACAACAAACTTACCTTAATTTTGAATAATCAGACAAAATTATAAAGATAAAGAGTGTTTCATTTGAAAAACTAGACTTTTTGTCCTTTAGAACTGATTTTGTGACCACCCTGTATCATATATTTTGATGTTTTTTTGTATCCACTCTAGAACAAATCTGATTTAACATGAAGAAACACCAAAAAAGCAAAAAAAAAAACCTTTCCTGATATGTGTGTAATTAAAATTGTTTTGGAGATTGAAAATATCAAATTTCACATAGAATGGTAAATATCTCAGAAACAGATCCTAATAGGGATGTATATGATATTAATAAAATGTCATGCAAAATATGTCTAGAATTTGATGTAGAATCTGAAAATACAAAAACATACAGGGTGTCCCTGTTATTGGGAATAATTAAAAATTACTGGGCATTACAATGAATCAGAACAACTCTGTATTTTTAAAAATAAGGAGGACGCATGCACTTTAAGGCCTCGTTGTACAATGACAGTTTAAGTCAAAGTAATGTTTCTCTTGAAAGAGGTTCAAAAGCCACTGTTGTACAACTGGGCCTAAACCGACCAAGGTGTGAAATTCAGACTGTGACTTTTTTTACCTGTTTTGTCACAGTCTAAACCATGTTGAACTTAAGCTTGGCTTGATGTATTTTGACTAGAATGTTGCTTTAAGAAAGAGGTTTATCTAACATCTACTTTATGCTGAAACCCACAGGTTCTCTACTTCGAACCCTGGAAACCCAGCTTCATTTTTCTTTAGGTTAGGTTGGGTTAAATATTGATGGCTCATTGGCTACTATTGAAAATAAGTAAATCCACAATTATAGTGTAAAGAAAGAGATATTCTTTAGTTTGCTGTGTCTGTAATCTATTCATTCCTATCTAAAACAAGCTTGAACGCAGGTTACACTTGGGCAACATTGAAACCATACAAAAGCTAGTGTTTCTACTAAGGAACTAAACTCACCAACACACCAACACTTATGGGGCTGCTCACATTAGAGAATAAACACCAAATTGCAAGAATATTCCTAAAAACACAAGTAAAAATCAAATCAAAAGGACGCCAAGTGCCAAAGCAAATGTTTACAAATTGGCCATTGTCATTTGTCAATTATCATTAGCAATTGTTTTTGAGGTATGACAGTACGACGTTGATTGAAAAGGTCACATGACCTGCTGATACTTGTTCTTTTTACTTCTTGTTTAATAACTGTAGACATTTTTGGATCTTATATCCTGAAGTAGTGAAATGAAAGTAACGACCTTAAAATTATTAATGTTGAATTTCCATTCCACACTTGAAAACAGTATTTCTGAAGAGTGATTGACCCGTGACGTCACAGTGGATGCTCGGATGCACTCCGTCATCAACCCAATTCTCAAAGATTTTGACATCCTCGGAGAAAAAGTAATCTCTGGCGAGTAATTTAGCAACTAGCGTCTCATTGATTAATCTGCTTAGGAAATAGGAAAAGAAAGGAATAATACATTTTGTCGTTATTTTATCAAGTTTAGAGAAAATAATAACAAAACAATAACTGTATGTAAAAATTTTCATTTATTTAGTAGAAAATTACTGGTGCTAAAAAAACACAAACTAAAACAATAAGTATAAATTAAATTAAAGTACAGTCTCAAATTGGCTTTTTAAATTCAAAACATGTTTTTAAACTAAAAAACATATAAATAATTCTGCATCGAGACTAAAAGTCGTTTTAAAAAAATCGAACACAGATACAATAATTGTATTATCCCTACAACATTATCTAATATAGAAAATAAATTCTTATTGTATAAAAAATAAAATATAGACCTAATAGTGATGACTGGATGTAAAAACGTTACCAGTCTTATCTGCTATACAGGGTGTCTCAATAACCTCTGTTTCTCCCAAAAATTTATAACAAATCTGAAATTTTAAATAGAAATAGTAACCACCATATGATAAGTGATCAATAAATAATAAGGTTTTGCTAGGTACAAGGTGATTGTTTATAATTCTACTCAATAGCTAACTCTCTTTCTTAAGTCGTCAGAGTCTGCTGTCAAAACTGACATATGTCAACCTTTTGATTACCTTGTATTTTGATTGTGGAACCAAAAAAATCACTTTTTCAGGTTAAAATGATGTTGTCCTCTATTTTCTTTACTTGCGCCAAACGTTGATTTTTAAATGTCAGAAATGACAGTTTTGTTAATGTTTCAATATTATAATAGCCAGTTTAGGCTTTTAGTAAAAAAAACATTTTTTATTTACTTAAATTTTACATTTAAAACCATTTTCTTTCATTGTCACAGTAATACTTTTGACAAAAGGAATGGCAGTTTTTGACAATGTTTCTATATTGTCAAACAAACCATTTTTGACAGTGTTACCAAACAATGCGCAGTCACTTCCAACAGATTGTCGCCAACCAGGATTGTCAGCAGTTGAAAGTTGGCTAAAATGACTACAAATAGTCCACTAAGGGCCGGTACTTTCACCTCCGAATAAATTTATTCTTAGGATAATTTCTATTAGAAATGACGGAATTGGCCAATAGCAGCGTCTGATTTCACGGTTTCCATAAATATTATTAGATATATTTAGAATAAAGTTATTCTGAACTGAAAGTTCTGGGGTCAATGTTCATAAAATCATACTATTTTCAAATATTTAGACCTTAAAAATTGACTAGAATGACTGCAAATAGTCCAGTAAGTCAATTTCCATAAAATTTGACTGTTTTTCAACTTTTTTACTTAAGAAAATTGACTAAGATGACTGCAAATAGTCCAGTAATTCAATTTTCATAAAATCTTACTATTTTCGAATATATTGACATTTAAAATTTACTAGAATGACTGCAAATAGTAAAATAGGTCAATTTCCATAAAATTTTACTGTTTTTTAACTTTCTGACTTAAAAAAATTGACTAAGATGACTGCAAATAGTCCAGTAAGTCAATTTTCATAAAGTTTGACGGTTTTTCAACTTTTTTACTTAAGAAAATTGACTAAGATGACTGCAAATAGTCCAGTAATTCAATTTTCATAAAATCTCACTATTTTCCAATATTTTGACATTTAAAATTGACTAGAATGACTGCAAATAGTCAAATAAGTCAATTTCCATAAAGATTGACTGTTTTTCAACTTTCTGACTTAAGAAAATTGACTAAGATGACTGCAAATAGTCCAGAAGTCAATATTAATAAAGTTTGACTATTTTTCAACTTTTTGACTTAAGAAAATTGACTAGGACGGCTGCAAATAGTCCAGTAAATCAGTTTTCATAAAGTTTCTCAATATTTGACCATACAATTTTTTTTCCCATATTTAGACAACAGCAGCAAACAGTCCAGTAAGTAAAATTTTTATTTAAAACTTACTATTTTCCAATATTTTGACGCAAAAAGACCAGTCAGTCAGTTTAAAAAAATACTGTTTTTCAACGTTTTAGTCTTAAAAATTAAGCAACCCAAATAACCGAGTAAATCTGTTTTTATTATTTTTTACAGTTTTTTAGCGTTCTGACAAATTCTGGCAAATTGACTTGCAGGACTAGAAACAGTAAGCCAATTTTCATGATATTTGATTATTTTGTAATGCTAAAAATTGACTTCAGATACTCTGGTAAGTCAATTGTCATAAAATTTGACTGGTTTTAAAGGTTTTGTCCGTTAAAATTGTCCAAAAGGGCTCTGAGACGCTGTGTGTTAAGAAACTGATATTTGACAGTTTAAAAACGTTTGTGGTATCTTTTTTATTTATTTTTTTTCTATTTTGTGTTTAAAAGTGTTTAGCATAAATCATTTTCTTTTAACCTTTTTCCTGTAATTTGAAATTACACTTTTTGACAGTTTAACAATCACCCTAAACATTTTACTAATTTTTAACATATTAACCTAACCAAATTAATTTTTTTTTTGTTGAAAAAACTTACCTCTCTTTACTCACGCGCTACACATTGTGCAACCTTCGGGATTATTCAAGGAACAAACCAAAGAGGCGACATTCTCCTCCTCCTCCTCCTCACCATTCTCCAAGTCATCTTCCAAAGGAGAGACGCCATTTTCTGTCTTTGCTGTGCCGTTTTTACCGGGACTTTTCACTGGAGTGCCATTTTTCACCAGCAATTTGGACTTATCCACAGTGAACTGGATCGGATTGGCCGCGGGTTTGGTCCGTAAATAGTACATTCCGGTTTTCAGGCCTTTTTTCCATCCGTAAAAGTGCATGGAGGATAAAACGCCGTAACTCGGTCGTTCAATGTGAATGTTTAAGCTTTGGCTTTGGTCGATGAACGCTCCCCGATCCGCTGCCATGTCCAGAATCACTTTCTGGGATATTTCCCACACCGTTTTGTAGATTGCTTTCAAATCGTCCGGGACACCCGGTATGTTCTGGATCGAACCGTGATTGGCTAGGATTTGGTTTTTCATTCCGTCGTCCCACAGGCCGCGTTCGGTCAGGTCTTTTAATAGATGATGATTGACCACCTAAGTAGAGAGAGAAAATACTCAGAATGTTATTTTTGAGTGAGACAACGTCAAGAGAATTCAAGAAAAATGCCAAAAAGACGGTGTTTCTTGGATCAATCACCCTGTAAGTAGTCTTTAGAGTTGCATGGAGCTAAATTTGACAGTTGGCACGTTAAGGAACACTAATACTTCTGTCATAACTGTCAAAAGTCACTCACCAGTGACCTGGAAGAATAAAATGCCAAATAGATGTGTTTCTTTAATATAAATAGTAAACCACACTGTAAGTAGTCTTTACAGCTCCATGGAGTCAATTTTGATAGTTCTGACGTTAGAAAACACTTTAATACTTTGCTTACGTCACGTGACAGCTGTCTGAACAGTCAAAACCCACTCACCATTGACGTGAAAGTATAAAATTAGAAATAGTTGCTAATGGGCCTGTCCCACAATTTTTTTTTATTTCATAACTACAAAGACGGATTGAAAATATTATACCCGTATTTTTTTGTTTTCAAAAATATTAAGTCTAAATAGAAAAAAAAGATGATAAAAACAACATTAATCTCATGTTTAAAACGCCCACCGCCGGTGACGTACTACACTATCAACCAATCAGCGACAAGAAGTGAAACAGATGGCGTGCAACAGCCAATAAAATCGCCCAGAATTACGTACGTCACATGCGCGCCAAAACAGATCTTTTAATTTTAATGGACAAATTCAAACTAATGTAGGAACATTTACGACCATAATTTTTTCTTCAAGAATATGAAAAATTAGTTTTTTGATCCTATTCTTTCGATTCCAGTCATTAAAACAAAAATTTATGATATGTGGGATAGGCCCATTACACTGGAAATTGTGTTTAAACCTTCACGAAGCCAAATTTGACAGTTTTGATGTTAAGCAACTCTTTAATACTGTTCTTATGTCACGTGATAGCTGTCAAACCTCACTCACCAGTTACATGAAACTATACGAATACGAACTGTACAGTAAGTAATTTTTACAGCTCCATGGAGTGAATTTTGACAGTTCCGACGTTAAAGAACACTTTTATACTTTGCTTGCGTCACGTGACAGCTGTCATAACTTCCAAAACTCACTCAGTACTGACGTGAAAGTATAAAATTAGAAATAGTTGCTAATTTGAGGAATTACACTGTAAGTTGTATTTACAGCTCCATGGAGCCAAATTTGCCAGTTGTGACGTTAAGGAACATTTTTCTTACGTCACGTGACAGCTGTAACAACTGTCAAAACTCACTCACCAATGACGTGAAAGTATAAAATCAGAAATAGTTGCTACCTTGAGGAATTACACTGGAAATAGTGTTTAAAGCTCCATGTAGTCGAATTTGACAGCGGGGACGATAAGAAACACTTCTATACGTCATTTAACGTCACAACTGTCAAATTTCGCTCCATAGAACTATAAACACAATGTGCAGTGTGATTTATCCAAGTGGTAGAACTATTTTGGATTGGTAATTTCGCGTCACAGCTGCCTGATTTTCGACAGTTGTCAGGTGACGTAAAAAAAACATACCAAAGTATCTGTTTATGTCATAACTGTTAAATTTAACTCTACGGAGCTATAAACACAACTTGCAATGCGACTTATCAAAAAGAAATACAACTAATCAGCGTATTCCATTTGTATCTTAGCGCCGAATGAGTTTTGATAGTTGACGGCTGTCAGGTGACGTAAGAAACATATATAAAGTGTCACTTAGCCTCACAAATGTCAAATTTGGGGCTCTTTTGAGATGTAAATACGAGGAACAACTGTTTATCATTTGAGTGCTGAATAAAAAAAAAATAGTTATAACAAGTGCAACCCAACTATAAGCCACGCTGTAAAGTGTCATACCTGTCAAATTTAACGTCTTAAACTGTCATTTAACGTCACAACTGCCAAATTTAACTCCACAGAGTTACGAATAAGTTTTGGCTTTTAAAAAGTGCCAGAGGCCTCTAGAACCATTTTGAAAGTTCCATAAACCTATAAACACCACTGAGAACTTTTTAAAAAGTGTTTTAAATCGTCCCAAAATTGCGCAAATACTTTAGAGGTTGTAAATATTTGTTTTGTTCAAAAAAAGTGGACGATAAAAAATATAAGTTAAAAATTACTGCGCAAGCGCGGCAAACAAAATAGCGCACTTTTTGGAAACTTTTTCGAACGTTTTAAAGTGTTCCAGAACTCTTTGTAACGTTCTATAATCTTCTCTGAGTTTCTACAATATTCTAGAAACTTCTAGAATAATCTGGAAGCTCTTAGAAAGTTGCAGAACCTTTTAAAAGCTGTTGGAACCTACTAGAATATTCTAGAAGCTTACAGAACCTTCCTAATCACTGTAGAAGAATTTGGAAGGTTCCAGTAGTACCTAGAAAGTTAAAAACTTCTATAACGTCTTGAAAACGTGGGACACGCTGTATAATTAATTAATTATTACAATTAAGTCAGATCATTAAGTGTTCTTTACCTGAAATTCTCCAGACAATACTCTCCTAGTGTAAATGTTGCTAGTGTACGGTTCAACGCTTTCATTATTTCCTAGAATTTGTGCGGTGGACGCAGTCGGCATCGGGGCCAAAAGTAACGAATTTCTTAAACCATTTTTGGCAATTTTCGACTTTAAACCCTCCCAGTCCCATAAAGTGGTCGGTTTGACGTTCCACATGTCATATTGAAGAATACCTTGGCTGGCTGGACTACCTAATTATTTCCAGTTAATGCAGTTAAAACTAGAATACAAAATAAAATAAAAAATGTTTTGGTCATACCCTCGTATGTTGGGTAAGTTCCTAGTTTTTCGGCAAGTTCACAACTGGCCTCTATGGCACCGTAATACAAGGTTTCGAAGATTTGCTTGTTTAAAATCGCGGCTTCGGGACTGTCAAAAGGCATCCGCATCAGAATAAAAGCATCGGCCAAGCCTGAAAAGTAATAATAAAATTCCAAAAAAAAATTTAAGTAAATTAATTTTTTTTTGAACACCCTGTATATGTTAAATCGTGTTGCGGTTAACACGATGTGACAGAGCAGTTCAAGACGAACATTTTGAAATTTTTACGGTTGCAGAAACCCCTAAAATAATGAAGATTAGGAGTTTGAAAAATTTTGTGGCAATTTCCAAAAAAAAGTAAAAAAAGTCGAATATCTTGAAAATGGTTAAAGTTACAGACATTTTGCAAGAGACTAAACACGTTCAGAATAACTTTCTGCCCTTATTGAGCTAGATTTACCCCCACTTATAACCGGGTAAATGCAGTCACGACTGACAGAACGCTAATTTCAAATTGAACTGTAGTAAGGTAAGGCCAAACGGTGCATTGTACAAAAAAAATGGTAAAAGTTACGTTATATTGAAGTGCATACATGATAAAAATTTCATAACTCTCCATTGAATAGTTTCCGAGATATCTACAAAAACATACGAAAATTAATCAACTTTGACGCCCTCTAGCGGTCAAATGGTAAGACGTAGCGACACGTGCTTAACGTCACGTGATAGCCCCATTCATTGCCTATCTACGATCATAATGATGGGTTTACAGTAAAACTGTCAAATAAGAGAGTTATTCAGGATTTGATGGAAAGTTGCACAGAAATGTTGTCCAAATTACAGTTTTCAGAGCATTCAATGGGTTATCCCATAAAGTGCCGCCATATTGGTATCACCTCGAAAAAAGTGTTGCTACATAGCAATTTGGATCTCAGAAATACGCATCCGGTGTCGAAATAGCTCTAAGTACCACCGTTACGAAGTTTTTTAAATTTATTACACATGTTGGATTTTCAGAGTTTAAAAATCGAAAAAAAAGTCAAATTGGCAGTTTTGACGGAGCAAATCGATTGTAGATCATTTTAACGAATTTATAGAAACAATTTCCTTTAAGAAATACATTGTTTTAATTTTGCAAATTGTTTAAAAAACAAAAAAAAGACAGTCCAAAAGACAGTTTTCAGAGCATTCAATGGGTTATCCAATAAAGTGCCGCCATATTGGTATCATCTCGAAAAAAGTGTCGCTATATAGCAATTTGGATTTCAGAAACACGAATCTGGTGTCCAAATAGCTCTAAGTACCACCGTTTCTAAGTTTTTTGAATTTACAACACTTTTTGGATTTTTAGTTTTTAAAAATCGAAAAAAAAATCAAATTGGCAGTTTTGACGGTGCAAATCGATTGTAGATCATTTTAAAAATTGCATAGTAAATAAAACATTTTTTAAATATTGCAAATTTTTTAAAAAATTAAAAAAAAAAAACGTTAAAATGATGAATGGATGGTGCAAATCGATTTTACTAAATAAATAAAATAATTTTATTGTAGATTACTTTAACTATTTACTTGAATGAAAATACGAAAAAACTCACTTAAATTCTTAAGCATCGAAAAAAATAACAGCCAAAATAACAATTTTAATGGTTTAAATCGATGGTAGATCACAAATCGCATAAAGTCGATTTCCATGAAAAAAACACACTTTTTGAAATTTTGAAAATATGTTAACAAAATAAAAAAAACAGTGAAAATAACAGTATCGATGCTGCAAAAGGATTTTGTGATAAACATAACCTACTTTCCAAACAATTCAAAATTACTTACCCTGAATACCAATACCAATCGGTCTGTGCCTCATATTGGAGTTCCTCGCCTCTTCCACAGGATAATAATTAACATCAATAATTTTATCCAAATTCCTCGTAACCACTTTGGTGATCTGCTTGAGCTTTTCAAAGTCGAAACTTTTCCGGTCGGAAGACACAAACATGTTCACGGCAATTGACGCCAAATTGCACACGGCAATCTCGTCGGGAGCAGTGTATTCCACCACTTCCGTACACAAGTTGCTGCTTTTAATCACTCCCAGATTTTTTTGATTCGATTTGCTGTTGCAAGCGTCTTTGTATAACATGTACGGAGTGCCGGTTTCTACTTGTGAAGCGATTATGGCTCGCCACAGCTCTTGGGCTGGAACTTGTCTAAAATCGGATAAAAAATCCATCAATTGTTAGTTAGTTAGTTAGTTAGTCTTCTTTATTTCTAATTATGGTCACAATACATTTCCTGTAACTACAAAAAACATACATGAAACACAAAAAGAAACAGCGTCAGTCATTTTAAGATGATCGTACACCTAATAGTCTCTTACATAATCCCTGATACAATATGGCTCTAAATTAATTAACATCTGTTTTACCTTTCTTTTAAAAAGTTTCTCATTTCTTTCTAATTTTAAATCATTTTGTAATGTATTATAAAGCTTCAAACAGGCATAATATGGATTTTTTTCGGTTATAGTTAATCTGTGTATGTATGATGTACCTCCAGATCAAACATACTTTTGTTTTTGAAAAAGAAAACTATACATTCATAAATATAGGTATAGTCCCCACACCGTCAGAATGCCATTAGCTTTGAAAACCCCCCTGCAGCTCTCCCTGTATCCCATTTTCTTGACTATTCTAAGTGCTCGTTTTTGTAAAACAAAAATTTTTTCCATTAAGCTGTTAGAACCCCAAAATATTATCCCATACTTGAGCACAGATTCAAAGTTTGCGTAATATAGGATTTTTAATGTTCTTTCATTCATGTATTTCACAGTAACTCCTCTGCCATAGCAAACTGAACTAAATTAACTTATTAATAATAGATGGATAGGCATTAAATAACTTATTTAATGCCTATCCACAGTGTTATAATGTGTCTATAGTAAATATTTGAAATAACAGAGTTATTTACGATTTAATGCAAACAAAATAGGAGCTTCATAAGGGTTTCGATTAGGTTGTAGCAATATTGGTATTTACACAACAAAATTGATTTTTTTCACATTAATTTTAACGACTTTTGTGTGAAAATAATAGTATAGCTAAACAAAATAGATAAAAATCTCGCCTTTTTTCCAGATATTTTTGCAAATATCTCAAAAACCTTGCTAGAGATCTGAAATGTCAAACTGATCTTATTGATTTTGAATTATGTTTTAGTTTTGTAGTTTCATGGAGAAGGTTTATAAAGATACCCTATAAGATGCTTATGAAGGTTATAAGCAGCCCTATAAAATAAATTTGTATTTTATACTAATTTGTCTTAATTTTAAGAGTGTTCAGTCTCACATTGAGAATAAACGTGAATTAAGTCAGATATGGTCATCTAAATGCCATAAATGTCAAAAGTGCCCTCATGGAGGCATAAAATGCATTTAATCTAAGTCAAACTAAACGTTCTGTTTTTTTGGATTATTCTAAAGAAAGTTATTCCAGTAAACTTAGGCAAAATCGGTAGATTATCGAAATTAGTCATGTAACATTAAATTTCAAGCAAAAAACTTTTATATTCTCAAGAAGTTTGAAAATTAAGTTAAAATTCGAAAAAAGCGTAACTGTTCCTCAAATTATTGTCACAAAATGTATATTATTTAAAAATTCGGTTTTCTGCGTCGAGTTTTGAAAATACACTTTTGGCTTGGCATATCTTGAAGTACTATCAACGATGAATTAGCTCATCAACATTATAAACATATTTTTTGTTATTTTCCCAAAATTGAACCATATTACATGATACATCTCCGTAATCAGAAAAAATACTCTTAAAAAATGTAAATATTTAATATAACGCGTGATACTGCCGTGTTGTAGAGGAGAAACAATGGAAAAGTGTCATTTAATTTCAGTTATTTTACCAAACAAATCAATAAAAAGCAAATTAAAAAAAAGTAGTAATCGTTTTTTTTTTTTTAAATTTAAAGCGGCGTATTCCTAAACTCCAAATTGCGCAAATTTGCCATAAATTAACCAACTCTGTACCTCTTACCGTTTTAAAGATCTCCATACTAAGTTTGTTCTGATGAAAACTATATAAATGAGCAAAACGTCGACAAGTTTAAATAACGACTTTGTTTTATTATGATAGTTGCCCCAAAAACTTCACTTAACCCAAAAAAAAAACAAATCAAATTTGTTAAAAAAATATAAATATAAAAAATAAAAATACCTGATAAATCGCTCTTCTTTTTCGTATTGCTCGTACAACTGCTCGAATTTTTCGCCGAAACAATCGGATAAACCAGGACTTTCGTGAGGACACATTAAAGACCATACACCATTAGATTCCACTCTTTTCATGAATAAATCTGGGATCCATAAAGCGTAGAACAAGTCTCTGGCTCGTAGTTCTTCTTTGCCTAAATTGATCTACTCATCAAACGACTGATTGATAAATGATAATAAAACAGACCAGTGTTCTTTTTCAGATTCAAAAAATCAAACACATCAGCGTGCCAAGGCTCCAAGTACATGGCGAACGCACCAGGTCGCTTATTACCCCCCTGATCAACATATTTAGCTGTAGCGTTAAATACCCTAAGCATCGGGACTAGACCATTTGATATACCATTGGTACCCGCTATGTACGTGCCTGTAAATATCCATTAAATTGAAAAAAAGTATATTATCACAGTGGAGTTGTCAGTGTAACTGTAAGCAAAAAACACAGTCGAACTGAGTCTCGGGTACAGTCTAAACCACTCCTCTATCAAAAACCATCCTTCTACCGCATTCAGAATGTGAGTTATTGTGATTTTATCGTTCGCAGACACTGATTTCAAAGTTTTTACTGTTATTCCGCATTTTCTGGTGTTGCTACCACTCTATACTCAGTTTCATCGGCCTGATTTTTAGCTGAGTCTTAGGAACAGTCTAAACAACCCGTCCACCAAAAACCACTCTTCTACCATGTTTAGAATGTGAGTTATGGTCGTTTAGCCGTTCGTGGACAGTGATTACAACAATTTGACTGTTTTTCCTTCTTTTATGGTGTTGCTACCACTCTGAACTCAGTTTGGTCGGTCTGACTTCTTGCTGAGTCTAAGGAACAGTCTAAACAACCCGTCCACCAATAATCACTCATCTACCATGTTTAGAATGTGAGTTATGGTCGTTTAGCCGTTCGCGGACAGTGATTACAACGATTTGACTGTTTTTCCTTCTTTTATGGTGTTGCTACCACTCTGTGCTCAGTTTGATCGGTCTGACTTTTGGCTGAGTCTTAGAAACAGTCTAAACAAAACGTCCACCAAAATCACACTTCTACCATGTTTAGAATGTGAGCTATTGAAATTTTGCCGTTCGCAGACAGTGCTCGCGGCCAACACATCTATTTGGCATTTTATATTTTCAGGTCACTGGTGAGTAAGTTTTGACAGTTATGACAGCTGTCACGTGACGCAAGCAAAGTATCTAAGGGTTCTTTAACGTCCTAACTGTCAAATTTCGCTTCATGAAGCTGTAAACACAACTTACAACGCAATTCCTCAAAGAGATACAACTATTTGATATTTTATACTTTCAGGTCACTGGTGAGTGAGTTTTGACAGTTATGACAGCTGTCACGTGACGCAATCAAAGTATCTATGTGTTCCTTAACATCCCAACTGTAAAATGTAACTCAATGGAGCTATAAATACAGCTTACAGTGTAATTCTTCAAATAAGTAACTATTTGCAATTTTATAGTTTCAGATCACGTGACGTAAGAAAAGTACAAAAGTGTTCTTTAAGGTCAGAACTGTAAAATTTGGCTCCACGGAACTATAAATGCTAATTACCGTGTGGTTCCGATTGGCGGTTTATAATTTAATAAACATTTTGGTGAAGATTGACTTTTTGTATTTTTTGCTTACACTTATCCACTAAATTTACCTATTGTGAGCTTAAAACTGTCTTACCTTTAGCCCTAATGTTGTGTACGTTGACTCCAATTCCTCCGGCGCTCTTTGAAATAAAAGCGCACTGAGTGAGACACTTGTAAATGCCATCGATACTGTCATCGGGCATCATCAACAGAAAACATGAAGATAATTGTGGTCGAGGTGTGGCCGCATTGAACAGAGTCGGACTGGCGTGAGTGAAAAACTTTTCAGACAGTAAATTGTACGTTTCGATAACGGCATCGATATCCTCTCCGTGAATTCCTTAAAAATGTTACAACTCAGCCAATTTTAGGTATTTTTTCTTGTTTAATTATATATTTTAAAAATGGCTAGTTCAATCAACTTTTTAAGGTAATAACAGAACTATTGCTGTACCAAAAGATTGCATGTGAAGACAACATTTTTTGGATATATTTGCCAACTGCGCCTTCAGTTTTTTGGCGACAATTGGATAGAGAAGTTAAAGAACATCATAATGAGTTTTTACAGGATGCGAAAAGCCCAAAAATAGCCGAGTTATTACCAAATTTCCCATTAAAACCCTCGTTTGTTTCAAACAAAAATCGACCTTATTTACATCAACCGCATTGCCCTAAAACTATTTTGTTTTGTAAGAAAAAATCACTGATTCTGTCTTGGTTTACTGCTACTAAAGAAAGAGACAAAAAGAGTCTTTAAAATTGAGCAATTTTCAGCTTAATTTTCATAGTAAATAAGGTTTGTTTTCGCTTGGCCCCTAAACCATTTACAACAGAAGATGCCCTAAAAACTGTCAAAATTGATGACCGCAAAATGAACGTCAGATTTGTGTTGCTCAGGTTGAAATTTGTTAAAAAGGTCACTTTCATTGAGCAAAATAAAATATGGCCGCAGTCAGTCTAGTAGGATCAAAAATTCCTAACTTGAGCTAAACTTTGATGTACTTTTACCAAAATTCGTTAATAACTTGCTTATTTGAAACATTCTGTATAAACACACCATATAACAAAAGAAAGCTAATAAACGAGGCTATCACGTGCCATTGAGCATTTAAATTAACCATTTTTTAAAGTAAAACAACTTAAAAACTTACCCACTGCAACTCTCATTAGCATGTGCTGGGGACGTTCTACAATTTTACCATTAACTTTCAGCAAATAAGACCTCTCCAATGTTTTAAAACCAAAGTAGTTGTAGGAAAAGTCCCTGTCATAAATAATGCATGAATTCAACTGATCAGCATTATCCATAATTATTTTATAGTGCTTTTCAGCTATCATTGGAGTTGGTCTCTTAGTTTTTTCATTGACCATATGATAAAGATCAGAAATTACATCTAGAACATTTGTATGACACTAAAGGTTTTAAGGGGATTAAGGGTAATTACCAGTAAAATGCTTTTTGGTCTCCTTGTGCAAGTTAGACACAGCAATTCTAGCTGCTAGAATGGCATAATCGGGGTGGTCTATGGTCATAGTGGCTGCAGTTTCAGCAGCCAAAGTATCCAGCTCAACTGTAGTAACACCAGGGTACAAACCATTGATTACTTTTAATGTAATTGACAGCTGTAATATTGTCCTAGTTATATAGTGGCTAGAAACAGCAAAAAAGCACTTACAGGATCCACAAAGTCTTTGTTCAATCCATAGCACAGTTTTTGAATTCTTGAGGTTATTTTGTCGAGATGAACGTCCTCCGTCTTGCCCCCTTAAATAAAAAACCACTCAAATTTGCTGGTAAACGTTGTGGCATTAGTTTTAAGCAAAAAGTAGGCATATTTGGGGCCCCCAAAACTACGCGCATAACCTCAAACCTTACCTCGTTTAATAACGTACATCTTTTGGAGCGGCTTTGAAACCATTTTTACCTTCAAACGGTCCGGTTTAACTAAAGTTTTACTAAAACAAAAACAAACTAAAAGAAATAAACGCACAAAACGGAAATAATAGCAAATAAAATGTGTAGTTTACAAGATGTATTTTCGCGCCAGCCGCAAACAAATGTCAAAAGTGACAGCACAGTGTTGCCAGATGGTGGCGCTACAGATTGCGTAAAAATAAATTTTGACACAAAAATGTGCTTTAAAATAAGAATTCAAGTAGAAGTTACGACAAATACTAACAAATTAAAACGACAAACGAAAATTTGTACTTATTTTGTCCCGGGTACAGCACAGAAAAAGGGGGAAAATCTAAGAGTAAGTAGAATTTTGCAATAGTTTGGCAACAGACTTTAGGGCCAAATGTCAACTGTGTTGTCAGACAATTGACAGTTTGAAACATTACTACTAGGGCTGGGCTCAGAGGAATTTCGAAAACTGCATCGCAGCCGTAAAAATCGAAAAATATTTTTATAAATCGCTCAATCGATTTATTTTGCGTTGTGCGAATTTTTATTAAACATGTTTTCTCCCAAAGTACTGAATATATTTAATATAATTATATTTTACTTGAAAATCCACAAAAGAGTCCTTTATCTGACACAAGCAGATTTAAATGGTATATTTAAATAGAAATTTACACCAAACTTACAGGAGTATTCATAATTTGGCCGGAAGAGGGCAGCACTATTTCCATCTTTTGCTATAAGACATAAAGTATCGATCTCGCAAGAACTTTTGTGCATTCACTCAAATCACTGTATTCAAGAAAGTATTTTTAATATAATTTTAATGTCAAATGTCAATTAACTGTCAAAATAACCAAATTATGGGCTGTTAAAACTGGACCTGTCAAAGTAACGCTTTGAGTCAGTCCACTCTGTATTTAGAGTGGACTACATTTGCGGTACATAACTTTAAGAGGGTGATTTGAAAGAGATTCAAAGGGCTACATTTTGGTATATTGAACCACCTTGTAACTGTCAAAATAACGAAGTTGCGGGCTGTCAAACTCGGACCTGTCAAAGTCACAGTTCCACTCAGTCCACTCTTTAATTTAATGTTACATAACTCTGTTATTTGATATTTGCGGTACATAACTTTAAGAGGGTTATCTGAAAGAGATTCAAAGGGCTACAATTTGACATATTGAACCACCCGGTAACTGTCAAAATAACCCAGTTACAGAGGCTGTTAAACTCGGACCTGACAAAGTCACGTTTCCACTCAGTCCACTATTTATTTAATATTACATAACTCCGTTATTTGACATTTGCTGTACATAACTTAAAGAGGGTGATCTGAAAGAGACTCAAAGAGCTATAATTTGACATATTGAACCACCCTGTAACTGCCAAAATAACCCAGTTGCAGGCTGTTAAACTCGGACCTGGCAAAGTCACACTTCCACTCAGTCCACTCATTATTTAATGTTACATAACTCTGTTATTTGACATTTGCGGTACATAACTTTAAGAGGGTGATCTGAAAGAGACTCAAAGAGCTACAATTTGACATATTGAACCACCCGGTAACTGCCAAAATAACCGAGTTACAGGCTGTTAAACTTGAACCTGACAAAGTCACACTTCCACTCAGTCCACTCTTTATTTAATGTTACATAACTCCATTATTTGACATTTGCGGTACATAACTTAAAAAGGGTGATCTGAAAGAGACTCAAAGAGCTACAATTTGACATATTAAACCACCCTGTAACTGCCAAAATAACCGAGTTACAGGCTGTTAAACTTGAACCTGACAAAGTCACACTTCCACTCAGTCCACTCTTTATTTAATGTTACATAACTCCATTATTTGACATTTGCGGTACATAACTTAAAAAGGGTGATCTGAAAGAGACTCAAAGAGCTACAATTTGACATATTAAACCACCCTGTAACTGCCAAAATAACCGAGTTACAGGCTGTTAAACTTGAACCTGACAAAGTCACACTTCCACTCAGTCCACTCTTTATTTAATGTTACATAACTCCATTATTTGACATTTGCGGTACATAACTTAAAAAGGGTGATCTGAAAGAGACTCAAAGAGCTACAATTTGACATATTAAACCACCCTGTAACTGCCAAAATAACCGAGTTACAGGCTGTTAAACTTGAACCTGACAAAGTCACACTTCCACTCAGTCCACTCTTTATTTAATGTTACATAACTCCATTATTTGACATTTGCGGTACATAACTTAAAAAGGGTGATCTGAAAGAGACTCAAAGAGCTACAATTTGACATATTAAACCACCCTGTAACTGCCAAAATAACCCAGTTGCAGGCTGTTAAACTTTAACCTGACAAAGTCACACTTCCACCTAGTCCACTCTTTATTTAACTCCCTTATTTGCCATTTGCGGTACATGACCTTACCAGGGTGATCTGACAGGAATTCAAAGAGTTACATTTTGGTATTCTGACCTACCTGGTAACTATCAAGCAAAACAGTTCCGGAGATATTTACAAAAAAAAAAAACGATATTATTTTGTCAACTATGACAACCTGTTCTCAAAGAAGAGGAGTATTTAGATTAAGTTAAAGTTTCCAATTTGGTGGATAATTCCATTCCAGTATTAATCACGTATCGAGGAAAGCAACAGCAGCAGAAACTGACCGAAATATCTATAATAAATCTGGATAGGAATAAAGGGAGGCAGAGGCAGAAAGAAAACGTAATTACGAAGGAGATATAATTACAACGGAAAGTTGCACAAAGTTTTGCGCTTCCTTTATAATTGATTGTCTTATTAAAGATGAGTTAGCCAGAACTGGAGTCGCTTTTGTTTAATCCAGGAAGTGGACCATTGAACGTCATAGATTTTGTCTTCAAAGATTGTTTTATAGGTGGGTTGTTGAGAGTGTACTGTAACGTGGTGTTTACTAGGATTTGTGATGGTACTGTTACGGTTCTATGTGGTTAAATAGTCTAAAGTTCGTATAAGGGTTGCTATGGAGAAACACAGTCGGGTATTTCAAAACTGTTTAGTTCTTGCAGAACTCATGTAGTAATTGAATTATCTTACACCTGTGTCATAATTGGAGACTACTTTCCAGAAGTTGTATTGAAAATTTATTATTTTACTAATTTTTGGGTCTGAACAGAAGAAAGTTCTGTATTGTAGGGAAGGGGGTGTATCACTCTAAGGGTGAAAAGACGACCAAAGTTCGGAATCAACGACGCGAATTAAAAATGAAATCTCACCCTGCGGGGGTGGTTTATGCTACATTACCCACGGTTCAGCCAGTGCATTTTTGGTCCAAATCGCAAAAATTCGCAGATTTGGCTAATTTACTGGGCGTTTGAAGCAAAAGGAACTCGGTGAAGCGTGCACGCCTTTGATAATACAAGCTTGAGTTATTAATTTAGCACTAATGACAATTAAAATGTCTACAGAACTTCCAACCAATCGCACAACAAAATCCTGTATACAGTGTGTCCAGGATAAGGTGAACTTCAAAACAGCTTGAGATACAGATTTGGTTAAATGGGAGTTGAAAACCCCTTTTATTCCGAATTCAATAATGTTTTATGACTGAGAAACACCAAAAAGTCACTCTGAACCAATGAAAAGTGACATCATGCAAAAGCTTACAATTTGTATTTGAAGTAAGTTTTCATAATTTGAAAACACATTTCAATGTTTTAGTCTTAAATACAATTTATTGACATTAGATTCATATAAACTGACTTGAAGACTAACTTTTCAAGTTATTTTTCTTTGCTTTTTAATTTCTTAAAACTCTGGACTATTTTTAGTTCTTTAAAACTGCTTTCAGCTTGGAAAATCGAGTTTCAAGACTATTTTCACCAAGTTTTGACATAGCAGACTTAAAAAACAATTTTTACATTTTCCATAGGCTTAAAAATGCCATTTCAAACTTCTTCACTATTTAATAGACTTCTACACTTACTGGTGCAAAAAAAATTAGAGCATTTCTAAGAAATTCGGACTGTTTTTAGTGCTTTGAGACTGAAAAATTGAGTTTAAAACTATTTCTAATAGTAAAAGTTAAGTTTCAGACTCTTCAGTGATAAGAGTAAACAATTTTGGCACTAAATGCTACGATATTAGACTTGAACACTAATTTTTAGAATTGAATTAGCCCGAAAATTTAATTTGTATTGTTACTGGTGTTTAATTGAATTTTAGACTTGTCTAACTATAAAATTGAGTTGTACACCAATAATTGATAAATTTAATTATTAAAGTTTCAAAAATAGATTATTGCACTCTCTTTAGTCCTCTTAAAAGTCCACTTTTAAAATATTTTGAGTAGTAAAAAATTAGTTTAATGTGCAACAATATTTGCCTTTATTTCCAGGTTTTTAGTGTTTGAAATCGATTTTCAGGCACTCGACAATTGATTGCAATCTAAAAACAAATTTTAAAACTATTTATAGTAGTAAATAACAAGTTTTTAGACTATTCAGTACAAATTTGTACTCTCACAAGTCTTGAATGATCAGTTTTATACTACCTGTAGTCTAAAAAATTGAACGCCAGTAAAAATTGGTTCAAAAATCCTGTTTTTTTGACAATTTTCAATGTCAAAAATTAATTCGCAAACCTCACATGACCAGATTTTAATCCTTTTGATGGGCTATCCAATGGTGAATTATTGACACTTAAAACTGGACCACCCTCTGTATGTTAAATGTTTCAAATAAGCGATTTTATGGAAAAGTGCACCAAAATTGTGTCAAAATTACTGTATTTTTTAGCTTTAGATTAGGGTACCTTGTAAAGCACCATATTAGTACAATCTCATTGAAATTCCTCTTATAGACTAATTTGGACCTCAGAAATTCAAATCCGGTGTCAAAATAACGCTAACTGGTATCATTTTTGAGATGACTTCGATTTTTATAGTGGCTTTCCCTATCCTGGACACACTGTAGAAGAGTTGGTCTAAACTCCCCCCAATCCCCTTGCAACGCCCCTGTTAATTCTCCGTCATCCGCGAAGAGTAATCAATAACGGCATAATGAAATAAAGGAGGGAAAAGGGGAACGGGGAGAAATTAGCCAGCATCATTTGCTTTGGCAGCTGCCCGATGCATGGGGGGAAAACTTTTTGTTTTGCTTTTCCTTCCATTTTGCTGCGAAAATATGATTTTTCGTTCGTTCGTTTATCTGAATTATTCTCTGAAAGTTACCATCAGAAGCAATATACTCTCCTTTGTTCAACTAGATCACCCTGTAAAACAGAAGGAGGTAAAGAGATTAAATTTTCAGGATTTGTAGGTGAAGGTGTTAGTGGCCAAAGTTACAAACAAGTTTCATTAGTAAATGAGGTCCAGAAGATGCAAACCCCCATGTTGAATGGAATCATCAATCTGCTAGAATAATTTACCAAAATTATGAAACACCCTGTATCATTACTTATTACGTCTGTCAATTTGTTTTTAAACAAAAAAAATATAGGCGCACACCACCGTGTAAGCTACAGGGTGGTTTTTGTGTCAAATTTTTGTCTGGATGATTTGTTAGGAAAAGTGTAAAAACTAGAAATATTTTAAATCTAAACTGATTGTAAGTTGGGAATTAACTTTTATGAAACTACCTTCAAATCCAAAATCCTCAAGGTTATTGTGTTAATCTCAGTTTTTAAAGGTTAAGTCGTTATCTTGGTTTTTGAGTTCAAAAAACAGGATGTTCTCCCATATTTTGCTTCTCTCTAAGCAGTCAACTTTAACAAGAAACTCTATTATAATCTGCATTTACAGATATGTGGTTTAATCTCTACAATTTTGACTGATTTCCATATAAAACTAATAAAATTGTTCGATATAGCAAATCGTTTTCTGTAAACTTTTAATTCAAATTTGATTGATTATGTCGTTTCTGATTAGAATGTCTAAGAATGGAAGTTTAGATACATAGACACAACAATCTATCTTTTAACCTTAAAACTGTCTTTTTTCAGTAAAAATTATTGATTTTAATAGATCTGAAATTAAAAATAATGAATTACACTATTTATCCTGCAATAAATAAAGCTAAACTTACACATTTTGGCTGTATCACAGAAAAAATTTTTAGATTTGTTTTAGATCATAAATTGGAATGTATGTAGTTGTAATTTTATCCTTAGGATTGCAAAATAAATATAAACTAATTAAGAAAAGTAAAAATCGACGCTTTCACATTTTGATACAACTTTTTAAATGTTTTCAAAGCAACCAGGCTTTCTGCATGCAAAATTGATGTCTGCAAAAATGTTACAATTTTTTAATAAGAAATACACAGTTTTTGAAAATAAAAATTGGTTTTATAAGACTGTAAAACAGCAAAACACCTTGGAGACAGGGTGGTCCAAAGAGGATTTCAACGGCTACAATTTGGTATATTGAATCACTCTGTAACTGTCAAAATAACCTAGTTATGGGCTGTCAAAGTGAAACCTGTCTTATCTACATTTACTGCTACATAAAGCTGGTACGTGGTACGTGCGCTATATAACTATACAGGGCGGTCAAAAAAGGATTTCAAGAGCTACAATTTGGTATATTGAACTACTCTGCAAGTGTCAAAACAATTCGATTTTTAGACCGTCAAAGTGAAAACTGTCAAATTTAAACATTAATTTAGCTCTACTATTATTTACTTTTAAATAACTTGGTGATTTGATTTTGCGCTTTACAACTATACAGGGTGTATGGTTGAAAGAGGATTGGCAGGGTTAGTTTGGTATATTGCCCTTTTATATTCCCTAATTATACTTATTACTAACACCCTTTATTAATCTGACAGGAATTTTTTACATTATTGCGTCCATTTTATTCAAATATTTAGATATAAAAAAATCATAAAATGCTAAATTATTAAATTTAAAAAAATAAAAATTAATTATACAATAAAAAAGCTTTTTTTTAAATTAAAGTTTTGTTATGATTGTGCATAAGTGACTAAACAACTTTTAATCACCTACACATCAATTCCAATACTCCAGAATAAAAAACAAAATTAACATAAAAAACTATACAAAACAATATAAAACATTGTATAAAAAAATTATTTGTAAGTTCTTTGATGTACATCATCATATAAAGTGTACTTGTGCCCATAGGGAGGGCATATAACCCACCCCTTTCTATTAAAAAAGGGTTGCCAGGCAACCCCTTTAAAAAACCCTTTTTCCCTTTCTCTCAGCTGCTAAAAAATAAGGGTTAAATCCCCTCCAAAGCTGTATTTTAATATAGTCAAACAAACCTAATATGCCTATCGAGTGACTCGAGTGAACCCCCACTCTGTTGAGTTCGAGAAGGAGTTGAATGCAAACTCCTGGAGCAGTTTAAGGTGGAGTTTTGAGTAGGACATTTGTCCCCCCCACCACCACTTTTTTAAACAAAACATGGATCCAGAAGGTTTGGTATTTCAATGTGGAAGTGCTCGATTGGTTTACTGGGGTTGTGAAAGTGTTACTTAATGGATTTTGATTTTTTAGGTAAGTTTTAGTTTAAAAAAAATGTGCAGTTCACTGTCATTTGTATAAAAATGTTATTAGTATAACAAAAAAATTAAAACATTTAAATGATAATTTATAAAAAAAAAATATTTTTTTGTGAAAAATCACAAGAAAACTACAGCTTATTACTCTTTGTTTGGACCTGATAAAACAAATAAAATACAAAAATATTACTTTTATTCTTCACTATCTAAAAATTATATTTTAGAAAATTATTTGATTTGCTAATTTTATAGAAAGTGTTGACTAAATAATTAAATTTGCTTGAAATATATAATAAATACTAATATTTGACACAGTTAAGTTTATGTTTGATTGCACCAACATATTTAAGACTAAAATGCAAATATGCTACAATCAAATAAATTAGTTAGCTTAATCTAGTCTGTAAAGATATTGGTGCAATTGGCCCTATTCTAATGCCAATTTTTAAAGGATTTTGAATTTGAACGAGTAAGATCCAGTCCAAGTTTAGTTTACTTAGTTGGTTTTAATAATATTCTTGTAATAAAATACTGGGGTATTTTAGATACAAGTGTTCTGCTAAGAACCAGCTTTTTTCAGAAGTGTTACCGAAAAGTGTTTTAAGCTTGATTTATAAAACCAAATTTAACTTTAGTAATAGCATTATAAGAGTCTTTTCTGATGAAATTTCTAAGCAGGAATTATAAAAATGTAGTTTTACTATTGATTTTCAGTACCAATACACAGCAAAACTTGAAAAAAGTAATATAAAAGTTAGGTTAGTTTTCAGAAAACTGTAGGGTTGAATAGTACTTTTATTTTAAACCCTTCTTTCAAAGTTGTTACTTAAACTTGTTGGTAATGCTAAAGTTACTGCTTTAATGTTAATTTTTTCCAATTTAAACTTAGCTAAAGCAAAACTAATCTACAATAATGAGTAAATATCTTTCATACCTGGGATTTGTGGTTATCTGGATTTTGGATAGGAAAATTGGTCATCAAAGGTTGACATTTTGGAGTTGTGAACGAGTTTTCCAAAACTTGTACATTCTGAATAATTAAGAAATAAAATAAGAAACTAATGAAACAACAATCAAAACAATAAACATAACCAACAAAACAAATAGGTTTTTTTCCCTTTTGACATTCTCTGCAAAATGTCAGATGTCAGTTGTCAAATAAATGTCGTCCAGTTTGAAAGATTAGTAATGAGTTATTAAGCTTTAACCGTAAGATTGGCTGTTTTATAGCAAATAATAGTAAATTTTTAGTAATTTTTTATGAAAACAATAAGTAATTAATATTAACATACAGTATAATAAATAATTAATAGTAATTTGACATCTCTACAAGATTGTATTAAGGTGTTTTTGCCCTTTAGGGATTCCTTAAGGAATTACAAGGCAAAAAGTGACAGGATGTCTGTTTCTGTCTATTTGAAATACCTATATATTTCGTGTTAATATAAAAGAGATAAAGTTATTTATATAATATATTAAGTTAAAAGTAATAATAAATAAACAATATATACAAGTACAGTTCTTATCTGTTTTAATATTGTATTAATGAACAGGGTTGCCAACGACTTTGAACTAAAGTAATAAGGTGTAAACCTAGTTCGATGGGTGTAGAAAATCATTCTGGTCATTTTTGGTTTCTTGCAAAATTTCCGTAACTCAAACCGTTTTCGAGATGTTTGACTGTATCTACTTTTTCTTTGAAAATTATTGCATCAAATTATTGAAAATTCCATATCTCCGGCAGTTTTTGTGTTTTAGCGACTTTAAAAAGCTCAAAATGTTTGTTTTTTACTACTCTTTTATCTCGTGCTAACCGCAACACGATTGAAATATACAGGATGTTCAAAAAAACAGGAATAACAACAGTTAAGTTTGAACTAACTAACGTTCTGCCCCTTGTGACCGCGTTTATCTGGTTCTAAGTGGGTGTAAACCTAGTCTTCTGGGTGCAGAAAGTCATTGTAAACAATTTTGACATCTTGCAAAATTTCTGTAACTCTTACCATTTCTGAGATATTAGACATTTTTATTTATTTTTTTGGAAATTGAGTAAATAATGTAAAAAGCTCCAAAACGTTTGTTTTGAACTGCTCTTTCACCTCGTTCTAACCTCAACACGATTGAACATATACAGAGTGTTCAAAAAAAAGAAAAACAGCTAAGTTTGAAACTATAACGCTCTGCCAGCTGTGACCGCATTTACCCGGTTTTAAGTGGGTGTAAACCTCGTTCACTGAGTGCAGAAAGTAACTCTGAACATTTTTGGTTTCATGCTAAATTTCCGTAACTCTGACCGTTTACGAGATAATTGACTTTTTTTTTGGAAATTACGTAAGAATTTTGAAAATTCCGTATCTCCGGCATTTTTGTGGTTTCAGTGACTTTAAAAAGCTCAAAATGTTCGTTTTGATCTGCTTTTTCACCTTATATTATTAAAGTAAATATTTTACTTGACTGGTAAATTACTTGTAAATTACTGATAAATTACGAATACTGTGTTTCTGGAAGTTCAAACTTTGACACCGCTTTTCTCCTTGACTATACCAAATTTTGTAATGTTTTTTCAGGTTATTGGATAGGAAATTTAATGAGGATTCCAAAAATGTGGTAAACATAGTCATTTTCTCACTCTAAGTGTGTTTTACAGGCGATTTGGTCCCTAACTGTCCATTCAAACCGTCTTTCTGACAGTGTATACATTGATACCACTTTTCTCCAAGATTTTATTTGATTTTGTAGGTTTTTTTCAGGTAATTGAATAGGAAATATAACTAGGATTCGAAAAACGTGCTTAAAAACATGATTCGGTTACTCTAAGTGGGTTTTACAGACGATTTTGTCCCGATCACAATTTCACAGATTTCTAAATTTGTTGCACCAAAGAGTTTTTCCCAAATAACTAAAAAACAATAAAAGTTACAATAAAAATACCAGAGACTAAAAATGCTTCTAATCAACTCCTTAACCAAACCCCATAAATTTACAGGTCACTTTTTGCTTCCAGTATACAGGGTGTGCATGAAAAGTATGGTGATTGACTGTTCTTGGTCACCCTGCACGAAATTTTTCAGATAGAATTTTTTGCTCAACACCACTGGAAAGAGGAGCTCAAAACGGTTAATTTCAGTGGTTCAACCTCCCTGAACTCCCAAAAACAACCAAGTTACAGAGTGTTCAAATTTCAAATCACAACTTCAACTGATTTGAAAATTTGTTCAATTAAACTAGTTTTTGCTAAATAACTCAGACACGGTGAAAGTTTCAAAACTATACAACTTGTCTGAATCGTCCTTAAACAGAGTTCTACAGTTTTAACAAACCGATGTCAGTAAGGTTTATTTTACTTTCTCACGATTATGTTTTTCAATAGTAAACCCCGTTACGAGAATGTTTTGTTTCAAAGTAACTTCGTCCTTATTGACATGATTTTTGAAAGTCAAAAAGAAAAATCCTCAAAATTTGTTCATTACTTAAGCTACACGATTATGAAAATTGAAAATTAGAACACTTTTAAGGTTATTTTAGCAATGCAGAAGTTTTGTCCAAATGACAAAAAGATGCAATTACGAATAGAAAATCATTATTATGACCGACTAAACCATCAACATATAAAGAGCAAAAAGAAACCATTTTTCAGAAGTTTTATCTAAAAAAATAGGGTCCACTATTCGATAGGCCCTTGGGACGGAAGGGCCTCCATAATCTTTTATTCCTGCTGCCTCAGGATAAAAAAGTGCACCAATGTTAAGAGAACACTTGGGGAGAAAGCTTCTTACCGCATTAGCGGAATTGGAAAAATATTTGGATACGATTTCGGAACGTGCCAGAATTCGCAAGATTACTGTCGAGCATACGTAATAGTTACTTTAACTTAACAAGTTGTGGAAAATGACACATTTCCGCAATATTTTCACTACGAGAATCAATTCTGATTACAAATATGAATAAAAGTATATTCTTGCACAAACGTGAGTGCGGAAAAGTGGAGTTTACCGCTCCCAAGTAGAAAATCATTATTTCTTCAACATTTCGCATGATATTCTTCCGGTTAACTCGCAGAATGCAGTTTTATGTTTAGGGCTTTTAACTTCGGACTCTAAAAGCGACAAAATATCTTGGGAGGATTGCCGGTAACATCAGAAACAGGGGTGGAACAGGGGTGCAAACGCGGCCTCATACAGTATTCAACACGGAAAGATATCCCGCATTAATGCGAAGGTCCAGCGGAATCCCAATCCTGGAGAATATGTATTAGACTGCATCCAATGAGGTGCAATTCATAGAACAAAACAGTGTATCAGTGCTAATAATGCTGATATAAAGTTTGTTTATGTTATATTACGTAACTAGTGCTGTAAGAAGCATTTTACGCACGAAGTGAGAAAAGTTACGCGCGAAGCCGCGTAGCATGGGTAAAACGCAAAGCAAGAAAATAAAATGAAAACAATTTCCGTCAGTTGGTTTATGGAAAAACTGTGCATAAAAAGGGTCATTACGTAACTGAAAACTATGGGTAATTGGCTATTTACACTGACGGTCGTAAGTAAAGATCTTTTTTTTTTGGTTCTACTCTATTAAAGTACTTCCAACAGGAAATTGTAGCAAATTAGTAGTTGATGCGTTCAAAGCCCTAAAAGTGCATTATGTCAATTAGGACACCCTGTATATTAATATATACATCATTCGATTCAGCTTGTCATGGCTTACTGTACAGCCTCTTATGTGCTTACAAAAAGCATACACTTTCCAAAATATACAGGGTAACTTTTTTAACAGTTGTCAAACTCCACTAAACTGGTTGCGGTCAAAGCCTTAAAAATGCAATATTTCTAATGCGACACCCTGTATATTATTACGTATCATTTGATTTAGCTTATCATGGCCTACTTTTCAACTTATTATAAAGCTATCAAACTCCATAAAGCTGTCAAACTATAAAACATTCCTTAGAGACAGTACAATCGTACAAATCATACTTAATGTTTGTTTATAGGTTTATGAAGAGAAATTGAGCTATCGTGACGTGTATCTATTTGTTTTAATCATATTTCCTTCTGTCATAAACTTGGAAACTGTCAAATACCATTTCATAAAGCTATAAAACTACCAAACCTCCTTAAAAGCACTGTTATAATTAATACAGTTGTAAGTCATATTAAACGCTTGTTTATAGGTCCATGAATAGAAATTGGAGATTTGTGACGTCAATCCGTTCATTTTAATCACATTCCTATCTGTCATAAACTTGGAAACTGTCAAATACCATTCCATAAAGCTATAAACCTACCAAACCAGCTTAAAAGCACTGTTATAGTTAATACAGTGGTAAGTCATATTAAACGCCTGTTTATAGGTCCATGAATAGAAATTGGAGATTTGTGACGTCAATCCGTTCATTTTAATCACATTCCTAACTGTCATAAACTTGGAAACTGTCAAATACCATTCCATAAAGCTATAAAACTACCAAACCAGCTTAAAAGCACTGTTACAGCTAATACAGTGGTAAGTCATATTAAACGCTTGTTTTATAGGTTCATTGTAAAGTCGTGACTTGTTCAATTCAATTTAACCATATTTCAATTTGTTATGAACCTGGAAACTGTCAAATATCACTCCATAAAGCTATAAAATGACAAAATTTTTAAAACTAATCTCTAATTGATTTTTAGACCTCCATGAGCAGGATTTTTTACAGATGTACTGAAGTGAAGCTGTTTTCTTCGGATATGTCAAATGCCACTCTATGAAGCTATAAAAGTAATTATTATTAAGTAATTCTAACCTAGTAAATTGTAATTATATGTTTTTTTTTGTCTTTTCTCAAATAGTTTTTAGTTATTATTTATGTTTTTAAGTATAAAGCTAGTTTTCCATTGATTGATTGATTGATATATAAAGTATTGCCGCATTTTTGTCAAGAAAACTTCCATTCAGTCTTCAAAAATTATAAATAAATTAGAAAAATCGTCGTTAATGGTTTACAGTGCATTCTGGAATAATACGAAATCTATACCTAGCAACTCAATGGATTTCAGATCTCACCGGCCAAATTTAGCCCATAACTCAAGAATAAATTCGTATAATATTGGTGGAATATCTCCCTCAAAATGACTTTTACGGACAAGTAATGTTCGCTCGTTTATTTTCATAAAATTGTAAATCCCCCAGTGTATTGCCGGCTTTACATTTTTTCAGGAGTTTTCGGACAATCACTCAAAAAAAACAAACAAAATAATAATTTTTTTGCGTAAAATAGGGCCAATTTTTGCAAAACCTTTTACAGAAGAAGGCCAGCACCAGAAAAAAGCTTAAATCTTTACGAGACCTTTCGCGTTTCCCTGGGTCGTTTTCCGTGTTTTTTGTCAATTTTACGCCCTTTGTCGTAAAAAAGTATCCCCGTCGAAAACAAAAGTTATCAATCCATTTCGACGGAGATGAATACATTGAGTCCTCGATAAGGCAATTTGGCACTACAATGGCCTGCAGGGTCTTGATAGGAAAATGAATCCATTGGCGTAGCTAAAATAGGAGAAATTCACACAAATTTTGCTTGATGACAAGATATAGACAATGTTGCCATTTTTTTTTTGAGTTCTGGAAATTTTGAAAAAAATTGGTTTAAATATTGTCGAACCTAATCTAACCTAACCTAATGAGTGCTGTACACAAAATGTGTATAGTTTCTCAGATATTTACGTTCAAACTTGCCCCTAGTTTCCATAGAGTGGTTTCGTGCTGTCATTGCCTTTAAAGCTACTAATCTCAATTATTTTAAATGGGACACCCCGTATATTATTACGTCATCTGATTCTGCTTTTCAACACCTACTTGACGATCTAATAAGTGCTGTACAAAAAACGTACAGTTTCTAAGCTATTTAGGGTCAAATTCAAACTTACGTTCTGTAAAAACTTACACAATTAAATTAATGCTGACACATCATTCAAAGCTTTGTAATTGAGCTATTTTAGAGGGGACACCCTGTATATTATTATGTTATTTGATTCTGCTTTTCAAGACCTACTTGACGATCAAATAAGTGCTGTACCAAAAACGTACAGTTTCTAAGATATTTAGGGTCAAATTCAAACTTACGTTCTGTAAAAAGTTACACAATTAAATTAATGCTGACACATAATTCAAAGCTTTGTAACTGAGCTATTTTAAATGGGACACCCTGTATACTATTACGTCATTCGATTCTGCTTTCCAAGGCCTACTTAATGACCTAGTAAGTACTGTACAAATTGTGTACAGTTTCTGGAATATTTACGGTTCAACTTGTTCTAATTTTCTACAGAGAATTGCTTTGTAGGTGTTATTGCTTTTAAAGCCGCCATTTTCAATTATTTTAGATGGGACACCCTGTATATTATTACGCCGTCTCATTTTGTTTTTCAAGATCCACCCAACAAGCTAGTAAGTGCAACCGGTTAAACTAACCTTAACCCTGAAAACCATGCCTAAAGACTGCTTGTCAAAGGGAAAGAACTTTATAAAAATTTCAGTGCAAGTTTAGGTGCAATTTTGCACTACAAGGTTAAATTTAACTGGATGTCACTGTCAATTACATAAATAATTTAACTGATATGTTAACCATCCGGTTAAGCTAGCCTTAATCCTGAAAACCAGGCATAATTACTGCTTCACAAAAGATAATACTTTTTTAACAATTTTAGTGCAAGTTTAGGTGCAATTTTTCACTCCATGGTTACATTTAACTGGTCGTTACTGTGGATTACATAAAAAAGTTAACTGATGTTGTAACCATTCGGTTAAACTAGCCGTAATCCGGAAAACCATGGATAAGTACTGTTTGACAAAGAGGATACGAACTTTTTAACAATTTTAGTGCAAGTTTACATGCAATTCTGGTTAAATTTAACTGGACGTTACCGTCTATTATATAGAAAAGTTAATTAATGTGATAAACATCCGGTTAGACTAACTTTAACCCTAAAAACCAGGCATAATGATTGCTTGACAAAGGAAAAAGACCTTTTTAACAATTTCAATGCAAGTTTAGGTTCACTTTTGCACTGCACAAGTAAATTTAACTGGAAATTACTGTCGATTGTATAAAGTGTGTTAATCACCTGGTTAAACTAACCTTAAACCTAAAAACCATGCCTAACGAATGTTGGACAACCGATAATTACTTTTTAACAATTTCAGTGTAAGTTTAGCTGTAATTTGGCACAGTACGGTTAAATTTAACTGGACGTTAATGTCGATTATTTAGAAAAGTTAACTGATGTGTTAACCATACGGTTAAACTAACCGTAACCCTAAAAACCTGCTAGTTTGACAAAGAATAAGAACGTTTTAACTATTTTGAAATATGTTCATTTTTGACGCCCTCTAGCGGCGAAAGGGTGCAAGTGCAAGCCACTATGAAGCACAATTTTTGAAAACCTCTCAATCGTGCCTATCATTTGTCTTTAGTGTCATTTTGACATATCTTGTCAAATAACCGAGTTATAGGGTATCAAAACAATGACTTCCACGAAAAAAAACAAGGAGAATGGGCTTTTTTCCAAGGGTAAGGAAATTTGCAATGGAAAACCAAATTGGGAAGTTGTGCAACGTTGTCAAACTTTAAATTTTTCCAGGCAAACAAGAATAAACACATTTTACAGTTTGAATTTGAATAATATAATTTTTTGACTACTTTTCTTTGAGAGTTTGGCAACGCTGTACTGTTTTTAGTATTTTGATGTTTCTGAGGTCACGTGAGGCTTTTTCTGTGTTAAATTTGACGTTTTTTGATTATGTCAAATGTCAAAATGGAACTAAAGACAAAAGACAGTCGAGACTGTGCTCTGTCCAACATGCTGTCTATACATATAAAGTTGTAGCTTCTACGGTTGGGCCACTAGAGGGCGTCAAAGTTGAAAGTATTTTTTAAGACAGTTTTTTTGTCATATTTTTGAAACCTTTTAAGCTAGTAAGCTGAAAATTGCTGGGTGCAGTTTGGCTGTTAGAGGGCGCTAAAAGATATATCATAGCGATTCCCTTATTGTCCCTTTAAAAGAGAAATAAATTATTAGTAATTACTTACACAAAACAAGATGGATAGTGCAGTAAAATTGACTTTTGATCTCACAAGTCAGACGAATTAGTCCTCCAAGTCACGTGATCGGTTCTCCACAAGAACACGGCAGCACACGTGACTTATCCAGCCATTTTTTTGTGCAGTAATAAGGAATAAATAAGAGATTTTAAACAAAAATGATTATTGTGGGGTACGCCACTGGTGGACTCAGTGTGTAATACCGATTTTCCATGGATATTTTTATGTCGCAATTTTCCGGCCCTCCAGCTATCGGTTGTGTCCGAGGAGATGACGAGAGGTCGGGGGTTAAGTAACTTGTGAGGGCCCCACGTTTCGTTCCCTTTTTATTTTTTTATCTTTCTAAACGTCCTCAGCGATTATTATTGTCACTGCTTTTATCATTCACTTTAGATACTTTTTTAGGAAATATTCAACAAAAACGTAAAAAATAGCTATTTACGTATAGAGGGCTGAAAGAAGACTATTACGCCCGCTATGATGTAACTCTAGTGCTTCTCCATGCAAGTAGTATAGCTAGGTAATACGTGGAACACCCTGTATATAAATAAGAGTAAATAAGTTTGGTCACCATGTAGTAAACATTCACGCTAGACTTACAAATCAATCATAATGTAAGCAATAATGTAATATTAAATTTTGATTTTTTTTTTTTTTAAATTTCAAATTGTAGCTTATATTGACATTTATTTTTGTTTGAAACTGAAGAATCAATATTATACTTGTTTAAAGATCAATTAAACAGTATTTTTGGTGACATTTGGGTAAAAAAGGGCGACAATGTAATTACCTTAAAAACTGAGAAAGTACCATCAAATTTGATAGAATTTAACGAAGAAAACATTTTTGAAGGTTTGAATGGCACAAAATGCTTCAAGGGGCTAAATTTAGTACAAAAAGTACCTGAATTCAGAAATTTCCTATGTATAATGTATAAAAAATTTAAAAAAATTGTAATTTCTCAATTTTTTTTTATGAAAATACAACTTTTGAATTAATTTAACAAACTTTACAACAAAATTAGAGTTTAGTTCTGTGTGTTCCTGTGTAGTACATTATATTTAGGAACACCCTGTAGACTAGATATTAAACATTAGCCTCATTCGTTCTGATGCTCCATGGAGGGAGCAGAGCAAATTTTTGATGTCACGATGATGTAATTTAACAAAACCTTAAAGGAACCAACTGTCAAATTACGTCATCGTGACGTCAAATTCACTCTGCTCGCTCCATGGAGTTTGCTTATTGCTTCAGTCAAAGTAATAGATAAATAATATAATAAACAGTTAATATTTGAATCTGAAAATAGAAAATTTTAATCATTTTTCAATCTGTCATAAACTTGCAAACTGATGTCAAATACGACACCATAAACCTATAAAATTACCAAACCTGTTTTAAAGCAAAAACATAAATATAAGTCGAACGAGCAGAGTGAATTTGACGTCACAATGACGTAATTTGACAATTGAGATTAACACTCTTAAACTTTGACAGGTAACACGTATAACTGTACATATTTAAGTCTGTCACAATTATGGTAACTGTCAAATACCACTCCATAAACCTATAACACTACAAGACTTGGATAAAAACATTTTTGTAGTAACTTTATTTGTAAATCATATTATTATGAATTTTATAGTTTCATGGGTGGTTTTTTTAGTAATTCTGACGTGCAACTGTCTAATGTGGATATATTTTCATCTGACACAATCATGGAAACTGTCAAATACAAATCCATCAAGCTATCAAGTTATACGACGTTGCTTAAAAGCAGGACATACACTACAAATCATATTTAATGCTTGTTTATAGGTCTATGAATACAATTTTCATATTTTTGACATACAAATTAAGCAAATATATGTTTATGATCGCATTTAATCTGTTTCTGTTTCAACTGGCAAAATCGAATTCGTATAGAGCTATTAAGCTGAAACAATAACTTCAAATTACACTTTAGGTACTTTATAGCTCTCGAAGTTAAATTTTGACAGGTAACGCGATTATTTTAGACATCTTTTAAATCTGTCACAATGGTGGTATTTGTCAAATACTACTTTATAAAGCTATAAAATTACCAAAACCTTTTGAGAGCATTATTATAATTAATAGAGTTGTAAATCATATTAAATGCTAATTTATAGGTCTACCACGAGTAGAAATTGGACAGTTGTGTGTTAATTTAATCATATTTCAATCTGTCATAAGTTTAAAAACTGTCAAATGGCTCTTCATAGAGCTATAAAACTACTTAAAAGCACTGTTATAGTTGTAAATCATGTTAAATGCTTGTATCTATGTAATTTGAGCATATAATCTGTCATAAACTTGAAAACTTTTAAAATCTTTTCCATTATGCTATCAAATGACAAAACTTTCTTAAAACTAGAGTACAACCAGATGAAATTCACATTAAATGTTTTTTTAGAGCTTCGTGACGTGAATCTGCTTTCTTTGGAGCTAGTTTTATCTGTCAAAATGCTTCAAACTGTCAAATACCACTGTATGAAGCTATAAAAGTAAAAAAGACTTTTCAGATAGTTAAAAATCCAAAGACAAATGTACATTTTAAGATCAGCAAACTTAGATTAAGTGTAATAATAGCATTCTAAGTAGACGCTTAAATATACAAAAAAAAATAAAATTTTTGTATTATTGTAATGAATTAAATTACTAACAATGCTTTTTGTTCAAATTTATCCTTAAAAACTGTATTAGTTACAGATTTTTCTTCCCAGCATATCTCAAATCAAATGCGATTCAAATCTGGACTGCGTGGTGGCCAATCCGTATTGAAAATATGAGATATTAAGTTTTGAGTTTAGTTTCCTAAATTATTCCTTGCAAGACAGTTGGTAATATTCAATATTTGTTTCCATTCATTACCAAAATTGAATGACCTTTCCAAAAGTCACGTGAAGAGAAGAAAAACATTTGCCTAGATCGAAAAGCGATCCAATTTGGAAACAGCAAATCAGATTATGTATAAGGCATCCTCTGATATTGCAGCTCCCGAAATTGGATATTCGTTTTTCTTTTGATCTCGACTACACATTTGAGAATTTCTTGCGGAAAGCAATCGCCTTTTGGTTATAAATATTGGAGTCCAATAAAAGTTGTTACTTCTGGATTCCCGTCAGAGCTCGGGACATCAAAGGGACCCGTATACAAGGCTACGAACAAGGGCGGCAATAAATAAAGCAGGACGCTTGTTTCCTAGATCCATTTCGAATAAAAGGGCGGAATGTAGAAAATGGTAATCAACTGGGAACTGCAATTTTGCCAACCAGAAACATGATATTATAAAATAGTAAAAAAATTGGTTGGCAACCCTTATCAAAACCGAACCTGCGGACGATTTTTGACAGGAAGGGGAAATTGCCCTCTCGAATTTTTTAAGAATGAAAATTGAGTCAGAAAGTTTACAGGACGCAAGGGACCTGCCCCCGTCTGCCCCTACTGACCAATGAATAAAGAATAAAGCACTAGATTATATTTTTCTCCTTGAAATAATGCCGCAGTGTTGCCAAGTCTCGGGAAGAAAAATTTCCACCTCTCCCCAGAGGTCAACTGTCAAATACCATTCCATAAAGCAGTAAACTACAAAATGTGTTTCAAAACAATACAATCAGTGTAAATCGTATTATTATGCCTTTTATAGTTTTATGAGTTGTTTTTTTGCCAGTTGCTACCCGGTGAATATATTTCGATCTGTCACAATGGTGGTAACTGTCAAATACTACTCTATAAAGCTATGAAATTGGAAACTGTCAAATACCACTCAGTGTCAGTCAAATCAGTGTAAATAATGTTATTATTCGTTTTTTGGCAGTTGTGACGTGTAACTGTCTATTGTGATTACATTTCAATCTGTCACAATGGCGGTAACTGTCAAATACAACTCTATAAAACTATCAAGCTATAAAACATTTCTTAAAAGAAGTACAATCAGAACAAATTTTAATTAATGCTTGTTTATAGGTTTATGAACACAATTTTTCCAGTTCTGTCATACAAATGTATGTATCGGACTCAACAAATGTTTTAACTGTCAAAATATTATTCATAAAGCTATTAAACTAAAAAAATCTCTTGAAAAGCGTTTCAATTAGTGTTAAACTATGTTAATCCTACTTTATAGCTTTATAAGACAAATTTTTGACGTCTTTGACGTCTTAAAATCTTCTCTTAAAAACTTCAAAAAACTGGAATCTGGAAACTAAATTATATCATTTAAAGGTTGGCAACACTGAATAATAGCAACATATCGTTGGTTGGCTTCGATACATGTAATTGTACCTCGAAAAAGCGAAAATAAAAGCAATAGAGGTAACAAGAAACGTCGAATGAAAGAGCACAAAAGTCCTTTGTAGGTTGACGGGAAAAATTCAGGATATTTAGTTCTTTTAATTTATTTGGTTCGGTGATTTCGAATTCCTGTAACAAGAGAACAAGGTGAGTGTGAAACATTCCACTAATGAGTATTTTTCATTTTCTGAAGAATCGATGCCACTGCAATGCTTGGTTGGTTGGTGTAGGTACTTCAGTGGCGTTTCTATCCGTTTGTGAGATATTAGTAAACAATGGGCCTGTCCCACAATTTTTTTTTATTTCATAACTACAAAGACGGATTGAAAATATTATACCCGTATTTTTTTGTTTTCAAAAATATTAAGTCTAAATAGAAAAAAAAATGATGATAAAAACTACATTAATCTCATGTTTAAAACGCCCGCCGCCGGTGACGTATTACACTATCAACCAATCAGCGACAAGAAGTGAAACAGATGACGTGCAACAGCCAATAAAATCGCCCAGAATTACGTACGTCACATGCGCGCCAAAACAGATCTTTTAAATTTAATGGACAAATTCAAACTAATGTAGGAACATTTACGACCATAATTTTTTCTTCAAGAATATGAAAAATTAGTTTTTTAATCCTATTCTTTCGATTCCAGTCATTAAAACAAAAATTTATGATATGTGGGATAGGCCCATTGTTATCATTTTATCGTTTTAGTTCGTTACAAAGCCCTAAAAATTACTATTTGCCCGAATAAATTCTGATTGAGAAAATGAAACTAGTCAATTTAAATTTGAAAGGAAAAGTTTGGTTATGATTTTGCACCTAACCTCACTTTGGAATATCAAATAGGAATTGAGAACTCACAATAATCCATAAAAGGGTTTTATTCATCTTATTTTGGTTGAAATTCTCAAACCCACTCACCCCCCCACCTTTCCAGAGGTTGATGAGAAAATTACTATTTTAAGCATCTTTTTGAATTCGTCATTAAATTTCCTATCCAATGACATAAAAAAGCCTACAAAATCAAGTAAAGTCAAGAAGAAAAGCGGTGTCAAAGTTTGATCTGCCATAAACAGAGTTTGAAAGGTGAGTCAGAGAGAAAATTGCCTGTAAAACCCATTTGAAGTGAGAAAATTACTGTTTTAAGCACCTTTTTGGATTCGTCATTGAATTTCCTATCCAATGACATAAAAAGCACTACAAAATCAGGTAAAGTCAAGAAGACAAGTGGTGTCAAAGATTGATCTGCCAAAAACCCAGTTTGAAAGGACAGTCAGAGACAAAATCGCCTGTAAAACCCACTTGTAGTGAGAAAATTACTCTTTTAAGCACATCTTTGAAATTGTCATTAAATTTCCTACGTAATGTCATAAAAAACACTACAAAATCAGGTAAAGTCAAGAAGAAAAGTGGTGTCAAAGTTTGAACTGCCAGAAACACAGTTTGAAAGGACAGTCAAGGACAAAATCGCTTATAAAACCCACTTGTGGTGGAAAAATTACCGCTTTAAGCAGATTTTTGAAATCTTCATTAAATTTCCTATCCAGTGACATAAAAACTACATAATCACGTAAAGTCAAGAAGATAAGCAGTGTCAAAGTTTGATCTGCCAGAAACACAGTTTGAAAGGACAGTCAAGGACAAAATCGCTTGTAAAACCCACTTGTGGTGAAAAAATTACAGCTTTAAGCACATTTTTGAAGTATTCATTAAGTTTCCTATCCAGTGACATAAAAAAGACTACAAAATGACGTAAATTCAAGAAGAAAAGCAGTGTCAAAGTTTGATCCGCCAGAAGCAAAGTTTGAAAGGACAGTCAGAGCCAAAATCGCCTGTAAAACCCACTTATGGTGGGCTAGCTTTGACTACCCAAATAGCTTTGATTTTATGGTACAAATATGACGTAAGGTGTCATATGTCAAAGTGTCATCTTTTAAGGATGTCACGTCCTCGGCCAAGCTCTAAAAACTGTCAAAAATGCAATATTTTGCGAGGTCACTTGCAAAACCGTGACAGTTAAAACCAAATAGACGTCAGATTCGTGTTTCTCAGGTTGAAATTAGTTGAAAATGTCACTTTAATTGAGCATCACTTATTAAGGCCGTTGTTAGTATAGTAGGCCTAAAATCCTTTAATTTGAGCTTATTTTTTGTGCGCTTTTTCAAAAAAATGTCAATAACTCGGTTATTTAAAACATACAGTAGAAACACGTCAGATGAACTTAAATAGCTAATGAACGGGGCTGTCACGTGACGTTGAAAGAACCACGCTAAGTTGCACAGTTTGACCGCTAGAGGGCGTTAAAGTTGACTCTTGCTTTTCATTATTTTTGTTGAATATCCCAGGAACAGTTCCAGTTAGAGTTCTGAAATTTTTGTCACACACGCACCTCGATGGTATACAACTTTTATTGTCTATTCACTTTTGCCGTACCATGCACCGTGTGACCATGAAAAAATAAAAACCAAAATTCGTAAAAAAATTTAAGGGTGATCACCTCAACTTTTTTGAGAAGTATTTTGCATTTTAAAAATTAACTTTCTCTACCGAAATAACTTTGAATTAAAGATACAAATATGACGTGAGGTGTCATTTCTTAAAGAGTCATCTTTTAAAGGTGCTACGCACTAGAAACTGTCAAAAATGCAATTATTTTGAGGTCACTCCAAAACCGTGACAGTTAGGACAAAATAGTCATCAGATTCGTGTTTCTCAGGTTTAAATTAGTTAAAAATGTCACTTTAATTGAGCATCACTTATTAAGGCCGTTGTTAGTGTAGTAGGCCCAAAATCTTCTAATTTGAGATTGGTTTTTGTGCATTTTTTCAAAAAACCCTCCATAACTCGGTTATTTGAAACATTCAGTAGAAACACATTATATGAAGGTAGATAGGAAATTCATAAAGCTGTCACGTGACGTTGAAAGAACCGCGCTAAGTTGCACCGTTTGGTCCCTAGAGGGCGTCAAATTTGACTATTTACTTTCGTACTTTTTACTAAAAAAATCTCTGTACTATTAATATTTTTTGAAATATTAGTGATCTAAGAATAAATAAATAAGAATATACTAAGATGTAAGAAAATTAAAAAGTTAAAAATCATTCTAACTAAATTCCATGTTTGTCGTACGTATTCCTTTGAAACTGAGACAGATTCAGAGGGTTTCTTTCATCCTTCCTCCTGCTATACCAACTTATTATTGCAATTTGGCATTATGTGCGACTAGTGCAAGGTTACTGCCCCCATGTCGTTAATTTGGCTCTACTTTCCTAAAGCCTAAACGCTCTAATGTATTCAGACGGCCCTTCGAGAATGAATCATCGGTCTGACAAAACTGCAGGGGGCCCTTGACCAGCATCCACTCTCCTGCGAAACCGTATGTTAATCCGGCACATTACTGAATTTACGATGCATGCAAGTTTATACTAGTTTATGTACGAGGGTGTCGATCGTTAGTTGGGGCAAAATTCAAGAGAATAAACCTCCCTTTGAAGAAAAAAATGGTTTTTAACCTCACTTTCAAATAGCGTTGTTCACGCACGTTTTTGGGATATTAACTCCTGGGAGGGTGACAAAGGGCTTTAACGAAGTTATAAAACCATAAAATCTGATGCACCCTGCGATTTTACGATGTTGATGTCACATATTTCAACATTAAACATATTATGTTTTTATAATTTGGAAATTGTTTCGCTTGTATAAAAATAACATATTTTAAGTTAAGTGTCAAAAAAGTTAACTTTTGCAGTTCTCGAAATATCGACAATGGTAGTTCCCGGTGGGACACGCTGTACAGTCTCTGTTATTATATTTTAGAAGATTTTATAAATTGTTAGAAGCTTTTGGTGCTATTTTCGATATGTTCCTAAATCCTAAATACTATAGAAATTCGCTCAAGTCACTGTCAGAGTGCCCTAAACCCTAAAGTATAATTCTACTAAAGTTTTCTCAAAAACTGCGAGAAGTATCGAGAATCAATTTGTAAATGTTAGAACCTTCCAAATACTACAGAAAATGCCCCCCCAAAGAGTTTCTTAAGTTTTCCCAACTCATTTTGAATTTTCAGAAGCTTATTTAAGTATTTTTGATATTTTAGATGCTCTCAATACTGTAGAAAATCTCTCAAGAACTGTCAGAGATCTCTATAAGTGCCCTAAACCTTCCAAAAATGTTTAATTCTACTAAAGTTTTCTCAAAAACTGCGAGGAACAACGAGAATTAATTTCAAAATGTTGGAACTTTCTAAGTACTAGAGAAAATTCCCTAAAAAATATCAGAAGCTTTTAGAAATTTCCTAAACTTTCCCAAGAATTTTTTAAATTGTCAGGAGCTTATGGAGGTATTTTCGACAGATGAGTCTAAATATCACAGAAAATCGCCCAAAAGCCTCTACAAGTGTCTTAAAACTTAAATATTTGACTTTACCAGGAAAATTTGACCGGTAAATTACCAGTAAATTACAAATACTGTGTTTCTGGCAGTTCAAATTTTGACATGAATTTTCTCTCTGACTGTACCAAATTTTGTAATGTTTTTTCAGGTTATTGGCTAGGAAATTTAATGAGGATTCCAAAAATGTGCTTAAAAACATGATTCGGTCACTCCAAGTCGGTTTTACAAGCGATTTTGTCCCTGACTGTCCTTAACAGTATTTAAATTTCAGATTACAATTTCACTGATTTGTAAATTTGTTGCACTAAACAGTTTTTTCTAAATAACTCAAAAACGGTGAAAGATACACAAAAATTGCTAGAAACCAAAAATGTTCCTAATCAACTCCTTAACCCAACACAGTAAATTTGCAGGACCATTTTTGCTTGCAGTATACAGGGTGTGTATGAAAATTATGACGATTCACTGTTTTTGGTCACCCTGCATGAAAATTTTAAGACAGAATTTTTTGCTCAATATCACTGGAAAGAGGAGCTCAAGACGGTTAATTTAAGTGGTTCAACCTCCCTGAACTCCCAAAAACAACCGAGTTACAGAGTGTTCAAATTTTATACCACAACTTCAACTGATTTCAAAATTTGTTGCATTAAACCAGTTTTTTCTAATAACTCAAAAATGGTGAAAGTTACAAAAAAATTTGCAAGAGACCAAAAATATTTGTAATCAACTTCTTAACCGAACACCGTAAATTTGCAGGACCGTTTTTGCTTGAAGTATACAGGGTGTGTATGAAAATTACGACGATTCACTGTTTTTGGTCACCCTGCATGAAATTTTTAAGATAGAATTTTTTGCTTAATATCACTGGAAAGAGGAGCTCAAGACGGTTAATTTGAGTGGTTCAACCTCCCTGAACTTGTAAAAACAACCGAGTTACAGGGTGTTCAAATTTCAAATCACAACTTTAACTAATTTGAAAATTTGTTGCATTAAACTAGTTTTTCCCAATAACTCAAAAACGGTGAAAGTTACAAAAAAATTGCAAGAGACCAAAAATATTTGTAATCAACTTCTTAACCGAACACCGTAAATTTGCAGGACCGTTTTTGCTTGCAGTATACAGGGTGTGTATGAAAATTATGATTATTGACTGTTTTGGGCCACCCTGCATGCAATTTTTAAGATAAAATTTTTTGCTCAACACCACTGGAAAGAGGAGCTCAAGGCGGTTAATTTGAGTGGTTTAACCTGCCGGAACTCCCAAAAACAACCAAGTTACTCTGTAACTTTCAAAGTTCAAATTTCAAATCACAACTTCAACTAATTTGAAAATTTGTTGCATTAAACTAGTTTTTCCTAATAACCCAAAAACGGTGAAAGTTACTGTTCCGGCATTAATAGACTTAAGTGCACAGTGCGGCAACGTTGTGTTTGTGCGCGTGTCCTCCCCACCCCGGGAAAGAGACGAGAGACTGAGACGGAAGACGGTCGACGATTCGAGAAAAAAAAAACTCGAACGCAAGCAGTCAAGTCTAGTTAAACCTTTTATAATTATGTTTTTTACGTTATAAATTGTTCAGTAAATTTTAATGCGTTGTGTTCAAAATAAATACTAGAAAAACTACAGTCCACGAGTTTCATAACATGGTCCAATCGAGCCGCATAGAAACAAGAAGATTTGCCAGCATTTCAAGGAACCAGAAGTCGGCCGTGTCCGCCATTTTCGTCGTCAAGTGTAGCGGAGTCTAGCAGCGGGACGGCGCCAGTCAATTCACCCTAGAAAACAGCAGTGCCTATGTCATTTATACGGCGGAGTACGGTGGGTCGTATCCTTTTTACTAGTCCAGTTGATAAAATTCAGAGTTGTTTCATTCCTGAAATTACTTGTTTCGTTTTAATCTCGGTTTATCTTTGCAATTTGTTTAATACGTGCTTTATTACAAGTTCATAATGGTTGATTCTGTTTTAAATAGAAAAAGAGGCTCACTGAAGGCCACTTTAACTAGCTTTATAAAATTTGTCGATACCTGCAAACAAAGCAATCAACCATTATCTGCCATTCAAGCAACAAATTTACGTGAAAGGCTATTAAAAATTGAAGAAATATATTCTCAATTTTGCGATATTCAATGCGAAATTGAGAATCTAGTTGAGGACGAACAGTTAGAGGCGCAATATGAAAAACGCTCTCAATTTGAAGATCTTTATTTTGAAAATGTAGCCACGGCAAGAACATTATTGCCGGCTGAGCTAGAAAGCAATCAGTCTTCTGTATTATTACAAGCAACCCAGCAATCAAATCATCATAGCACTGAAAGTAATAACAAAAACGTTGGTCAAGTTAGAATGGCAGTCAAGTTGCCAGACATTCCATTACCCAGTTTCAACGGCTCTTTCGAAGGTTGGTTGGAATTCCGCGATACGTTTGAATCTTTAATCAATTCGAATGATGATTTGTCTAGCATTCAAAAATTCCACTATTTAAGAGCTTCTTTAGAGGGCAAAGCTCAAGAAGTAATAAAATCTGTCGAGTTTTCAGAAAATGGTTACACCATTGCATGGCAAGCCTTAAAAAGTCGATTTAACAATTCTAAATTGTTGATACACAATCACATCAAAGCAATTTTCTCTTTAGAAGGTATCAACAAAGAAATTTCAAGTAAAATTAGAAGCTTTATTGATCAATTCTCAAAACATTTGAGTTCAATAAAACAATTAGGGCAAGATACAAGCAACTGGGATTCGCTATTAATATTTTTGCTCAGTTCAAAGCTGGACTCTAAAACAGCAATGGACTGGGAAAGATTTTCTATTCAAAATTCCTCCCCCACTTTGTCTGATTTTATCGCATTTTTGACGGATAAGGCTAACATATTGGAAACAATTGAACAAAAGGCAGGTCCTACTATTTCCAAAGAAAAAGGTAAACAAGGTAGGGATTATTCTAACTTTACTAGACAAACTAGTTGCGTTGGCGGCAGGCTAGCGTGTTATTTTTGCAATAATGAGCATGCCATTTATTCATGTGACAAATTTTTGCAATTACCATTCACGGAAAAACTTAATTTCGTAAAAACTAGAAAATTATGTCGAAATTGTCTACGCGATAACCATCCCGGCAAGCAATGTAAGATGGGTCCTTGTCGAAAATGTAAATCTTACCATAATACGCTTTTGCATACAGACAAAAAACTAACTAACGACGAGCAAACGAATTTTCAAGGTGACAATCATAACGTTGACAGCTCTGGTCAAAATATTGAACATGTGACTTCCGCGACAAGCAACCGGTCCAATTCTGTGGGGTGCTACTCCAATTTCGTACTTTTGTCGACAGCTAGAATAAAATTTGTTACCCAGTCTAACAAAATAATTTACGCCCGTGCATTATTGGATAGCGGTTCACAGTCATCATTTATTTCCTCAGATTTAGTTCAACGTTTAGGTTTGAAAGAAAATAAAATTAAATTGTCCGTATTTGGCTTAGGCAACCGCGAGTCTAGCATCGCGAGTAAATGCTCCGTTCAGTTTTATTCACTTTACAACAATTTTAACGCTACTTTGACGTGTTACATTCTTCCCGAAGTCACTAGCATTTCTCGAGGTCATACTTATTGCCTTCAAGACTTAAGAATTCCTTCAAATTTAAAGCTTGCAGATCCAAACGCTCTCGATTCCGGTCCTGTTGACATTTTGATTGGAGCAGATTTATTCTGGGATGTTTTGCGTCATCAAACTGTAGCTCTAGGAAAAGGCTTACCATCTCTACGAGAAACGGAGTTAGGTTGGATTCTGACGGGGTGTTTGCCATCAAATAACAAGTCTACTAAAATGTCTAATAGCGTTAGTTGTAATACGTCAAAAATTGAAATTGACCAGTTATTAGCCAAATTTTGGGAGATTGAAGAGACAAGTACTTCAAAAATTCTATCTCAAGATGAAATTGAAACTGAAAATATTTTTAATAAAACCACTCGTCGAGAATCTAGCGGGCGTTTTGTGGTAACGTTACCATTGAAACAACCGGTTGAAAGTTTAGGAGAGTCAAAAACTATGGCAGAAAAGAGATTTTTTGCCATTGAGCGCAAGTTAAATAAAAATCCGTCTTTCAAACAATACTACGTCGATTTCATGACCGAATACGCTCAGCTAGGTCACATGTCTGAAGTTCAAAATGTAGACAACAATCAATCAAGTAACTCTGAGTATTATATGCCTCATCACGGTGTTCTCCGAGAGTCTAGCTTAACTACCAAATTACGCGTGGTTTTTGACGCTTCTGCCGCTACCACCAATGGTTTATCGTTGAACAATATCCAAAGAGTCGGGCCCGTGTTACAGGATGATTTATTTGCCATCCTCATGCGATTTAGAAAACACGAATACGTAGTATCCGCTGATGTCGCAAAAATGTACCGGCAGGTGCTTATAGAACCGGCTCAAAGAAAACTCCAAAGAATTTTTTGGAGGTCAAATTCCGATGAGAACTTAAGAACATACGAGCTCAATACCGTGACATATGGCCAAGCAAGCGCTAGTTATTTAGCCATTCGGTGCTTATTCGAATTAGCGAGCGAGTGCGATGAATCTGACCCTTTAATAGCAAGCGTAATTCGTCATGATTTCTACGTCGATGATCTTTTGACAGGATCAGATTCGATAGAGGAATTACAACATGTCTGTCGCGGTGTGTCTAAGATGCTAAGAAGTGGCTGTTTTGAGCTCAGAAAGTGGCACTCAAATAGGCCACACATCTTGCAGCACATCAATGATGTGGATATTTCTGGTGAAGTATTACAGTTTGCTTCTGATGAAACTTCTAAAGTCCTAGGTTTAATTTGGTCATGGAGCGACGATTCATTACTTTATGAAATTAGAAATCCACCTAATCAGCAAAGATACACCAAAAGAAATGTGCTATCACTTATAGCGAGCATCTTTGACCCTTTAGGTCTTCTCAGCCCTTGTATTGTGCTCAGCAAAATATTTATGCAACGTTTATGGGCATGCAAGCTATCTTGGGATGACGCTTTGCCCCAGCCTATGGCTCAAGAATGGAGTGAATTTTGTAATGAGTTGTCGCTACTAAATTCGTTAAAGGTCGAACGACATGCAATATTTCATAATTCGGTTAGCGTTCAGTTGCATGGGTTTTCTGACGCGTCCGAGAAAGCATACGGGGCGTGTGTGTATTTGCGTTCCACTAATCATTTGGGCGATGTAAAAATATCACTTCTATGTGCAAAATCTAAAGTCTCTCCAGTAAAATCATTGACCATCCCTAAGCTCGAGTTATGTGGAGCCCTCTTGCTGGCCAGATTGGTAGGCAAGGTGGTTGATTCTTTAAAATGCAATCTTGAACAGTGTGTACTTTGGAGCGATTCGGCAATTGTCTTAGCCTGGTTGAAAGCTAGCCCAAACGTTTTAAAAATATTTGTTGGTAATCGAGTAGCCGAAATTCAAGGGTTAACAGAGCAGTACAACTGGCGACACGTTCCAAGTAGTGACAATCCCGCTGATCTTGTATCGAGAGGGTTGTTACCCAATAAAATTTTGAGTTCACATTTATGGTGGCACGGTCCAGACTGGCTTGCAAAACGCGAAACTGAGTGGCCTGTTACTTCGACGATTAATGAAGTGATACTAGAATTAAGACCCCAGCACGTTTTGATAGCGGTCAGAGACCCATTGTACCAAAACGATTTTCCCTTTAACCGTTTCTCTTCTCTTTTACGTTTACAGCGAGTAGCCGCATATTTATTAAGATTTAAGGATAATTGCCTCACTGCGGTAGCAAATAGAAAAACGGGTACCCTCACGCTGTCTGAAATGCGTCGAGCTTGGACACACCTCATTAAAGCTGCCCAAGCTCAGAGCTTTTCTGAAGAAATTGTCAGGATAAATAATAAAAACTTACCTGTCAACCACAAATTAACTAGTTTAACACCCTTTTTGGACCAGAATGGTTTATTAAGAGTGGGAGGGCGCTTAAACCATTCAGAATTTCCGGTAGAGAAAAAGCACCCATTAATACTAGATTCGCGTCATTCATTTACCAGATTAATTTTCGAACATGAACATAAGTATCTATTACATCCGGGTCCTCAATTGCTATTGTCAAGTGTCCGTGAAAAAATTTGGCCTTTAGCGGGACGAAACCTATCCCGGTCTGTTACCAGAAAATGCCTCCGCTGTTTTAAATTCAAGCCTGCAATGGCGCAACCTTTAATGGGTAACTTGCCTAAAGAAAGATTTATTACTGCTAGTCCGTTTCATATTGTTGGAATTGACTACGCTGGACCTTTTTTGATACGTAGAGGCCGCGGTCGTGTTTCGGAAAAATGTTATGTTGGAGTTTTTGTTTGTTTCGCGACCAAAGCGCTTCACCTAGAATTGATATCTGGTTTGTCTTCCAAATCCTTTATACAAGCATTACGCAGATTTATTTCAAGAAGAGGAAGACCAGCCAGAATTTATTCCGACAACGGAACCACCTTTGTTGGAGCCAAACGCGAACTGGGTCTATTTCTGAAGCACAGTAAAGATGATTTGATTGCCTCTTGCGTAAACGACAGCATTGAATGGTCTTTCATTCCGCCCTATTCTCCCCACTTCGGTGGTCTTTGGGAGGCCGGCGTGAAAAGCGTCAAACATCACTTAAAGCATGTATTAGCAAATGCTCAACTCACCTTCGAGGAGTTTACTACAGCTTTATGTCAGATTGAAGCAATTCTGAACTCTAGGCCCATTTCTCCTTTATCCTCCGATCCCAACGACCTCCTACCATTAACCCCGGCCCACTTTCTCGTTGGCAAAACTCTGATATCCGCTCCGGACGAACCAATAGAAGAAATGCCTACAAATCGACTTACAAGGTTTCAGCTGGTACAAAAAATCTGTCAGCACTTTTGGACACGATGGAAACGAGAGTACCTTTCTGAGTTACAACGGCGGTCAAAGTGGAAAGCAAGCAAGGGCTCTATCAAACAGGGAGCATTAGTACTTCTCAAGGACGACAACACTCCTCCGACTGATTGGCGGTTAGGACGAGTAGTGGAAACTCATTTGGGACTCGACGGGATATGTCGTGTTGCAACCATCAAGACTCTTAGGGGAACCGTTAAAAGGAGCTTTTCTCGGATTTGCCCTGTTCCTATTGACGATTGAAAGTCCGACACTTTCAAGGGGGGAGTTATGTTCCGGCATTAATAGACTTAAGTGCACAGTGCGGCAACGTTGTGTTTGTGCGCGTGTCCTCCCCACCCCGGGAAAGAGACGAGAGACTGAGACGGAAGACGGTCGACGATTCGAGAAAAAAAAAACTCGAACGCAAGCAGTCAAGTCTAGTTAAACCTTTTATAATTATGTTTTTTACGTTATAAATTGTTCAGTAAATTTTAATGCGTTGTGTTCAAAATAAATACTAGAAAAACTACAGTCCACGAGTTTCATAACAGTTACAAAAAAATTGTAAGAGACCAAAAATATTTGTATTCAACTTCTTAACCGAACACCGTAAATTTGCAGGATCGTTTTTGCTTGCAGTATACAAGGTGTATATGAAACTTATGATGATTGACTGTTTTTGGTCACCCTGCACACAATTTTTTAGATAGAATTTTTTGCTTGACACTACTGGAAAGAGGAGATCAAGACGGTTAATTTGAGTGGTTCAACCTCCCTGAACTTGTAAAAGCAACCGAGTTACAGAGTGTTCAAATTTTATACCACAACTTCAACTGATTTCAAAATTTGTGGCATTAAACGAGTTTTTCCCAATAACTCAAAAACGGTGAAAGTTACAAAGAAATTGAAGGAAACCAGAAATGTTTCTAATTAACTCCTTTACCCAACTCCGTAAATTTGCAGGACCGTTTTTGCTTGCAGTATACAGGATGTCTATGAAAATTTTGATGATTGACTGTTTTGGGTCACCCTGCATGCAATTTTTAAGGTAAGATTTTTTGCTCAATACCACTAGAAAGAGGAGCTCAAGACGGTTAATTTAAGTGGTTCAATCTTCCTGAATTTTCAAAAACAACCGAGTTACAGGGTGTTCAAATTTCAAACCACAACTTCAACTAATTTGAAAATTTGTTGCATTAAACTTTTTTTGCAACTTTTTTTAAACTTGTTTTTGCAAAATAACTTAGTAACGGTGAAAGTTTCGAAAAATTTGATAGAGAACAACATTCGTAAAGAACTGCTAAACTAATCCCTAAAAGTGTTACAGTCCCTCAGTGTCGCTACTGTACAAGGGGTGCATGAATAGTGATTCAGATTTATTACTTTTCATATTAATGATAGCCCTGACAGAAAAATGATCAATCTTTCAAGCAAATTTCAAATATTCCCATAAATTTACTGGTCAAATTGGTAAATTTTCCTGTCACACTAAATTTTACTTTTTAAATTGTCTACATACCTTTTGAAGAAAGGTGTGTATCCTTCTTGTGTATTACTCATAATATTCCAATTCAAGTTATACTAATTCATCAATGTGATTTAATTACGATTAGAATTTTATTTAGGAAGTTAATTTTGTTTGTTAGACAAATAGAGTAGCCGAGCTGGCTAATTCAGAGAAAAAACAAAAGCAAATAAAATTATTTCTTGGGAAAGTTGAAGGGAAACAATTTGGCGCTCTGTTTAGCATTCAAGTCGAGATGAAGCGGCTTTGTCAGCAACACAATTGACTAACGAAGGCTCATTAGCTTCAAGGTGGACATCGCCGATGGACTACTTGATTATCGGTCGGCCATTAAAACCAACAAGATCGAATATAAAAGCATCAAATGCAAGCAGAAGCGATGATTTATACGGGGAACGGATCAAATTTCATAGCATTGTTCACGGATTATAAAGTTTCGGAATAAAGTCCGCAAAATCCGACCGCTGAAATATTCGGCAATATCCCGGAAATTCCTCCCCTCAAACGGAAAAAAGTATGAAAAAATGATGCAGAACTCCGGGCACGTTCCTATTATTGATGCTCCTCGTCGCACTCGGATATATAAAACTTTTTAAAATAATGCTTTCTGGCGGTCCAGATAAATAGAGGCGCTATCTTCACTCAGCAGGGGATTAAGCTATGCGGGGGGGCTGGATTATATCAAATAAAGATGCCCGTATACGCCCTTCCATAGACGTATTCAACTTAGACAAGGTTTTGATTCGGTACACCATAAATGCATCATTTTTGAAGCAAATTTGCAAAGGCATAACATTGAAATAAGATATTTAAAGTAAATTTTAAGAGCTACACAGTGAACAAAACTAGAACTCTGTAACTGTCGAAATCATCTGTCAAAGTTTTGAAGAAGCCTATTGTACCCCCCGTTACTAGGATCTGGGCTAGTCTTATCACATTTCCTCCTCCAGCTTCAAGGAGTCGATTTCAGACAGGAAATCTCCCCATCATTCTGCTACCAAACAAGTTGGTCCTTATTTTTGACACATTCACCCAGCAGGTGTTCAGGAGTTTCTTCCTCATCCCCACAGAATCTGCAGTCTTCGTGATTTACTAGGCTCATCTGCTTCAGGTGGCCTCTCAAGCGACAGTCCTGAGAGGAAACCTGTGAGCGTAGCTCTTTTACTCAATTTTACCAATTCATTACTCCTTTCCCGGTTGTAACCTCCAAGTTTCTTAGAGTGCGTCAGTCCAGGGAGTTTCGTGTCTTTCGTGTTCTTCAATTTGAGCTTGTGTTTACAGGTGACATCTCCCAAGCCACAGAAGGGTTCTGGCCAGACTCTCTTGTTGCCTAACTTCGTGAAGAACGTACTTCCAAACTTAAATTTCCTGATAGTTTCATCTTCTTCTGATCCTCTTCATCTTTTGGATACATCAGATGTGGATAGAGATATCCAAGCTCTCCTACTTACCAGCAATCCTCCTCCAACTCCTTAATTAGCCATTCTAACCAAAGCTGCCTCAGCAGCTACCTGCACCATGAGGTGCAACTGTGTAATTCTGACTTCTTCGGAGTCTATTCTGATTTTATTGTACCAAGCAGCCGCCCCAGACGTAATTATGGGTCTAACCATGGTGGTATATATCCATCTTAGAATGCTTGGGTTAGAAGCCCAGGTCTTCCGCTGTCCCAAAGACAGCTTCTAGAAACTTTGAAATGTTCTTAAAACAGTCATAAAACATTTCGAAAGCTACCCAACTAGGCTAGAACCTTCTAAATGCTCCTGAAGTAGTTTAAAAGCATTCAAAAAGTTTCTAGAACGGTGCAGAAGCTTCAAACTGCTCTCAAAACAGTCAAAAAGCAGCCCAATGATTCTAAAACAGACAAAAAGCTTCCAACAGCTTTCAAAACTGTCTTAAAGGTTCCATCAGAAACCTCTAGAAACCCCAAAAGATTTTAGAACACACTCGAAACTTCCAAATGGTCCTAAAGCAGTTGAAAAGCATTTCAAAAGCTACCCAAATGGACTGGAAATTTCCTGAAGTAGTCTAAAATTATTTAAAAAGTTTTCAGAACAGTCTGGAGGCTTCCAAAACAGTCTAAAGGCCAACTGCTCCTAGAGCAGTCGAAAAGCATTTCAAAAGCTACCCAAATAGGCTAAGAGCTCGTAAATGTTCCTGAAGTAGTCTAAAAGCATGCAAACCGTTTCCAAAACGGTCTAGAAGCTTCCAACTGTTCCCAAAACAGTGTAAAGGCTTTCTGATGATTTTATAACAGTCTAAAAACTTCCAGAACTGTCTGGGAGCTTCAAACTGTTCCCAAATTATTCTAAAAACTGTCCGATGATTGTAAGACAGTTTAAACGCTTTAAAAACTGTCTAGAGACTTCCAAATGCTTCTGAAACAGTCACAAAGTATTTCAAAAGCTGCCCAAATAAGCTAGAATCTTCTAAATGGTCTTTAAGTAATCTAAAAACAATCAAAAAGTTTCCAGAACGATTCGATGTTTCTAAAACCGACTTAATTTTTTCAAAAGTGTCTAAAAGCTTCCAGAAACATGGAGAAACTCCCAAAAAAATTCTAAAATATTCTAAAAACTCTCAAATGGTTCTAAAGCAGTCGCAAAGCATTTCAAAAGCTACTCAATTTTTAAATGCTCCTGAAGTTCCAAAACGGTCTAAAGGCTTCCAGATAGAGAAACTCGGACCTTCAAACTGCTCAAACCGACTAAAATCTTTCAAAAGTGTCTAAAAGCTTCTAGAAACCTCTAGAAACTCCCAAAAAATTCTAGAATAATCTTTCGTATGCCCCTAAAATAGTCAAAAAGTATTTAAAAAGCTATCCAAACAGGCTAGGACTTTTAAATGCTCCTGAAGTATTCAAAAGATTTCCAGAAGGGTCCACAAACTTCCAATTGCTACCAAAACAGTCTAAAAGTATCCAGTTAGTTAAACGGTTTAGGAGCTTCAAAATTCTCCTAAAACAGACTAAAACTGTCTAAAAGCATCGAGAAGCTTATAGAAACTTCCAAAAGCTACTAGAACAATCTAAAAATTGACATAAATTTAACAATTTTATTTCAACAGCCAATAATTCGGTTAGTATGACAGCTACAGGGTGGCTCAAAATATCAATCTGTAGGCCTTGAAATCCTTTTTTGATCACTCTATATAGAGGCTGTAGTGAATATGTCAAATAACTTTAATTTAATAATAGTTAATAATGGCATAAATTTGAGAAATTTTAATAGTCAATAGCTTGGTTACTGTTACAGTTACAGGGTGGTTCAAACCATCATTCTGTAGGTCTTTAAATCATCTTTTTATCACCCCGTATAGTCTTTATAATAAAAATGTGAAATAATTGAGTTATTTTGTGATTAATACAGATTTGAGTGAAGAAAGTCTAAATTTCACAATTTTCACTTTAAAGTAAAAAAATTTGATTACCATTACAGCTACAGGGTGGCTCAAACCATCAATTTGTAGGTTTTTAAATCCTCTTTTAATCACCCCGTATAGTCTTTATAATAAAAATGTGAAATTTGAGTTATTTTGTGATAAATACAGATTTGAGTGAAGAAGGTCTGAATTTGACAATTGTCACTTGAACAGAACAAAATTTGGTTGCTATTGTTATACAGGATGGCTCAAACCATCAATTCGTAGGTCTTAAAATCCGCTTTAAATCACTCCGTATAGTCTTCATAATAAAAATGTGAAATAATTGATTTATTTTGTGATAAATACAGATTTGAGTGAATAAAGTCTAAATTTCACAATTGTCACTTTAATAGTAAAAAATTCGGTTACCATTACAGCTACAGGGTGGCTGAAACCATCAATTTGTAGGTTCTGAAATTCTCTTTTGATCACCCTGTATAATACCTGCAACAAAAATGTCTACAATTTATTTGTTTTGTCATAAAAACAGATTTCAGTAAATCAAGTCTAAATTTCACAATTTTCACTTTAAAGTAAAAAAAATTGATTACTATTACAGCTACAGGGTGGCTTAAACCATCAATTTGTAGGTTTTGAAATCCTTATTTGATCACCCTATATAATACCTGCAACAAAAGTTTCTAAAATGTATTTGTTTTGTGATAAAAACGGATTTCAGTGAATAAAGTCTAAATTTCACAATTGTCACTTTAACAGTAAAAAATTTGGTTACTAATACCGCTACAGGGTGGCTCAAACCATCAATTTGTAGGTCCTAAAATTCTCTGTGTTCACCCTATATAATACCTGCAACAAAAATGTCTACAATTTATTTGTTTTGTGATAAAAACAGATTTCAGTGAATGTCTAAGCCTAAATTTCACAATTTTCACTTGAAAGTAAAAAAATTTGATTACTATTACTGCTACAGGGTGGCTCAACCATCAATTTGTAGGTTTTGAAATCCTCTTTTAATCACCCCGTATAGTCTTTATAATAAAAATGTGAAATTTGAGTTATTTTGTGATAAATATAGATTTGGTGAAGAAAGTCTGAATTTCACAATTGTCACTTTAACAGTATAAAATTCGGTTACTATTATAGCTACAGAGTGGCTCAAACTACCAATTTTTAGGCCACAGTAAATATGTCAAATAACTGAATTCCATCGAGGTATGGAAATTTAAAATTATACATACAAATTTCACAATAAGGAGAGAGATAGAAGTATTGCAAATCAATGCTCTCAACTCTGTAAGTGACTGTGCGAAAACGGATTTGACATTTGACAGTTGGTTAAAGACGGTCACGTGACCAACTGTTGAATGACGTCACATTCTTTTTGACACATATGTCGTATAAATGTCCATAATTGTATAGTAGGTGTCATTAAATTTTCACTTAGGGTTGTAAAATAGTTTGTGCGTAAAATGCTTCTTACAACAGTCGTTCCGTAATAAACAATTTTCGTGTACAATTGTACGTAATTACACATGGCCACAAGTCGTTTATTGTAAACCGCCCACGTAATTTTCGTGACAAAATACGAAAATTCGATAAATTTAAGTGGATTCCGACATAAAACCGCACCCTTGTCGACCAGCGTGGGGCTCGAATGAATAGAAAATATTTGCGGAGCTTTTCCATTAAAAAGTAAATTTTATTCCCGGGTTATCGCGTCCAGTTCCATTTTATACTTCTTTTGATGTTTTTTAAATGAACGTAGGGGGAGCCAGCATTCTGAATAAGACCGTTTATGCTAGAAAATCGAATAACTTCTGGATATTTACTTTCCTTTCGAATGGACTGCCCGCGCTATATGTTGCACGTCCATCGACGTGTTAAGTGTCCTAGAAAGGGGGTGTTGTAGTTCAGATCATTTTTAACTGACACTACTTTTTAACGTCCAATCAAGAGAAAATAAGATAATTTTGTAATATTTCCTAGTCAAACTAAAATTAAACATATTGGTGTACCAAAGTAAATCGTGAAGAGTTTTATATGTTTATGGTCGTAGCCCTAAGGTTAAGGGATGCGGATTTAAAATAACAATGTATCTGGTATAAACAGGTTTACATTCGATTTAATTCCCTTAAGAAAACACTTTTTTGGCTGGATATTTTTTTTTGGGGTTGTTATTACAGGGTGGTCCATTATGGAAAACCGATACATCTGAAAATTTGCCAGTCATTGGGGGCAGTTGATCTAAAATATTTTATTTTATATAATATTTTATTTAAAAAAGTTTATAGTTTGATCTGAATTTTTGAAAATTTACCACAAATTCAGTGTTTATGTTAGAATTAATAATGTTTTTACACAATACAGCCCAAAGTGTCTAGAATATTGTGTAAAATTTTCATAAATCATATAATATGTATTTTCTCACTTTCTGTTATACTGAAAATATAACAACAAACGTCTTTATTTTAAATGAAACACCTTGTATATTGTTGCTTTTTTAGATTCTACGAGAACTTCTAGACATATTTTATGTATGCTGTCATATTCCTATCTCTATCCCTTTTAACAATATTTTCCATTTTATGAAATTAAATAGATTTGAAAATCATAAAAATTATTGACTTTACAATTGTCAACAAATCAAGAAACTTAATGAAAACTCAAAATTGATTTTGAAATTCTGAAAACTGAATATTATCTTTCAAATCCCAAAAATTTACTTGAAAATTTACAATTCATCTGAAAACTACGAAAACTGACCAAACTTTACTTGGAAACTGAAAATTGACTTTAAAATCGTGAATACTGCGCTGAACAACTTAAAATTGGCATCAAAATATTCTTAAAAATCATAAAACTTTACTTAAAAACTAAATTTTGACGTCAAAATCACGTGTACTGTCCTATTGAACTTAAATTAACTTTATGAAAACTTGAAACCTGTAAATTGACTTTAGAATCATGGAAACTGACTTGGAAACTAAAAATTTAATTTAAAATCATAAAACTGTACTTGAAAATGTCCAATTCATCACCAAATCATGAAACCTTCACTTGAAAACTGAATATTGACTTTAGAATCGTAAAAATTGAGTTGAAAACTAAAAATTGTACTTAAAGGTAATACAATTTTACTTTAGCCAATTTTGATTTCAAATCCACATGAACTGTCCTAGAAAATTGACTTAAAACTTCATGCAATTTTACTTGAAACTAACAATTGACATCAAAATCAAAAAATGTAATTAAAAACCATGCAATTTTACTTCAAAACCAAATTTTGACGTCAAAATTATTTGTACCGTCTTAGAAATTTAAAATTGAATTTGAAATCATAAAAATTGAGTTGAAAATGTCCAATTCATCACCAAATCATGAAACTTTACTTGAAAACTGAAAATTGAACTCACTGCCTGAAAAACTGTGATTTGTTTCTTGAAAGCTGGTTATAATGGCAAATAGAATCTATCGTAAAAATACAAGGTGTTTCAGTTAAATATAACAACCAAATATTATCGGGAGATGGTTTAGAAAGAGATTAAAATAGAGAAAACCATAGAATTAGAAGATGGTTTGATCCAAACGTAACAGTCACGTTGTTTATATTAAAACTATAAGAAAATGTAATAATCTGGTATTTTTTGGGGATTGTTAAATTGTAACAATATTCCTGGTAATTCGAGCAATCATTAGCCTGGGGAAAAAATCCAGAGCTGTTAGGAGTTATCAGCTAAAATGCACACCATAGGATAATGCCGGACAATCAGAATAAAGGGTCTCGTCCCAGCCAGCTTCGTTAGTCTAAAAAGTCTGTTTCTGCAAGATAAGAACCCTCTACTTAAGCCGGGTTGTTTCCACCCTCCCGGATTTTCCGTATTCCGGGGAAAAAGGACTTTTCCTTAGTAGGTAGGTATCGTTAATTTTCTTAACGTGCAGGACCGCACTCAGTCCTGAATTTTACGTTCAGTATTCTTGTTACATAAATTTAAAGCCGGTCCTGCAAGCTATACAGGAATATTATAGATATTTTAGGCGGAGAAGGGCCGTGAATGTCCTATCTACAACATAGTTACGACCCTATCATCTGAAGGGCCGGCCTATTTTTTTGTTATCTTTTATACAGAATTGTCGATGGTTGGATTACTTTAATTGAAAAATTTAATTCAATTTTTACTTTCAAGAATTACTTTTCAGAAACATTAATTGTTATTGATTTTTTTTCAGAGAACCTCAGAGAGGTATTGTGTCCTTAAGGGCCTCAAAAGGAAGAACAGATATTTGCTTGTCATGTCAATTTACGTAAATTCAATCCCCCGTAACTCGGTTATTTGGCAAAATTAGGGGAAATGTTAACGGATAAAAATTGTAGAGAAATTAATTATCTACATAAACCTTAAAGGGGTATTTTGTCCTTAAGGATCTCAGAAGGGAGATATTTGCCTAGAAATATTTAGTGGGCGTAAAGTGGCAGAATGTCTACTTACTTCAATCCTCTGGAACTCGGCCACATGACAAAATTCAAGAAAATATTAAAGGACAAAAAAACAAATTGTAGAAAACTCACCTTCTATACTGTTGGTAATACCAAAAGTTCATCGATTCGTGAGTACCATTTCCAACTTCAAAAATTTGCTTATAGACGTATAAAGTAACATGAATAATTGTGTGGTGACAAAATATCACTGAAAGTAAGATTTTATAGCTCTATGAGCCGGGTTTTAGCAGTCGCATTCTATAAGACAACAGTCAAATACTATTCCAAACCTACAACTGTCAAAACTGTCACTCATAGACATATGAAGTGGCTTGAGTTACATCTGATTTTAGAGGTAAAATATCATTAAAAACGCACTTTATAGCTCTACGAACAGAGTTTTGACAGTTGCACTATATGAAACAGATGTCAAATACAATTTTTATTAAACAACCTTGTTTCAACTGTCAAAGCTTCTCTTATAGACGTATAAATTAACTTAAATTCAATCTGGTTTATTATTATTAAAAATTACTCGAAAAATATTACTCCTAGCTGCACTTTGCTCGGCTCTATGAGCCAAGTTTTAATAGTTGTGACAGCTGTCAAATATTGTTTTGACAAAATAAAACTTTGTTTTTTCTGTCAAAACTTTTATTATAAAGACGTATAAATGGCTAGAGTTTAATCTGATTTAAGTGATAGCAAAATAACCATTAAAAACAGCACTTTATAGCTCTATGAGATGGGTTTTGACAAATGCAATACTGTATGTGCTGTTAAGACCCATTTAAACAAACTCCTACAAACTATCAAAACATCGATCATGGACATATAAAACAGATTGAGTTTAATCTGGTTCAAGTGGTAGAAAAATAGCATTCCAAGCAGCAGAGTTGAAATTGGTTTATGTGGTGGCAAAATATCATTTAAAAAAGTACTTTATAGCTCTATGAGCCGGGTTTTGACAGTTGCAATGTATGTGACAGCTGTCAAATACAATTTCAAACAAATTGTGATTCAATAATTACTTTTTTTTTGAGTAATTGCTTGTCTACCAAAATTTTTGCTTTTTAGGTAAATTCAATTTTTTACCAGATTAATCAATTAAAGAACCACTGTAAATTAACGAATAGGGGAAAAAACTCCAGTTTTGGAGAGGAGCATCCCTTAAAAGGTATTTTAATTTCGTTTGAAGCAGGAAACAGGATTGACAAAGAGAATTCATTTCGGCTGTAAACAAAGAGTATCAAACAAACGGTCCATTGGAAGAGTGTCATTGTAGGAATGCAATAGCAGATCAAGATTGGATTTCTACCGTCAGGGGTCAGAAAATCGCTAGTCTAATCTCGATTTGTACGAAAACACCCCCGCACCGCCCTTTCTTAACGCTTTGTGTACATTTTTATGAAATTCTTTACCAGTTTATTGTGCAGGGTGTCTTCTAAAAATTCGAAAAACCCAATTTATATAGTACAGGTAGGTGGGGGAACTAAAGACGTTTTTTCAAACCACAACACCCTGTATCTCGAAACTTGGAGACCAAAAATGCTACTTTGACAATTATTTATGAACACCTTGTATAGAGTGAATTACTAACAAATTTCCAGTTTATTTACCCATTTTAGGTTAGGTTAGGTTCGAATAAAGGTTACTAAGACTGTGACTTATTTTACACAATGTTACAGTCAAAATAATGTTAAACTAATCGTTTTACCTCACTTTCTTGGCACATTTTGCAGAAATGTCTTCTTTACCTAAAACCAACATTTTCCTGTCTGGTTAAAATAGTTATTTGCGGAACAAGTGCAGAAAGTACATCGTTTTTGCACGTCAGAGGAAGTTGATTACAAAGACAAACAAACAAAGACAAAAAGAGGAACATTATTGCACTAGTGTAAAAAAGAGGAACTTTTTGCACTCAAAATCATTGAAAAAAGTGTACTTTTTTGCATAGTTTTATAAAAAATATTAATTTTCAATCCATTTTGGTTTTGGATTAAATTTACCAACAACTATAATAAGTTACCCTAGTCCGAGTGCTAAAAAACTGTAATTTAGGTAGTTTTGGTGCACTTTTTCACTAAATTATAGATAACTCGCTTATTTGGAACATTCTGTATAAATACATCGTATAACAAAAGAAAGCTAATGAATGAGGCTATCACGTGACGTTGCGCGGACACGGCTAAGTATTACAGTTTGGCCGCTAGAGGGCCTGAAAATTGACCAAATATTTTGGGAGTTTTTTGCTGATATCTCAGTAACGGTTTGAGTTAGGACAATTTTTAGAAAGCAGTTATGTACCCCGGTATGACGCATATTTTACTACACATAAACATTTTGAAAAAAAAAATTGCAATTTTCGACCATTTTTAGTTTCGGATTAATATCCCCAAAAACTATAAATTAACTGGCAAAAGTGTTGATTTCTAGGTGGTAAACTAGCTTTACGACCCTTTAATAGAAGCTTGGCAACTGTGTCAGATATTGAGAGATTCACCCTCTCGTCTGGCTGCAGCGCGTGGACCAAAAGGGCGGGGAAAGGGGGTGAAAAAAGCCCCTAAAACTGATAAACGGGGGGCGCGTAGTGTAAAAGAGCCTTCACTTGATGCGAGTTTGATTTGCGAACGTTAATGAATCCCTGAAATTTCACCATTAAAAACCAGAACTTTATGGTAAAATAACAAACACAGAAAAATTGTGTATCTTATCTCAAGGAAGCCAATTTTCAAATTCAATTTACGTGGAACAAAGCGCCTCCTCCCTCTCTATGCTGTGCACCCTCTTCTTTTGTTTCTTGTTTCGACTCAATGGCGGGGAACAACCCTTTGAAATTATCCATCCCCTTCCTGTAACTACACGCATAAACTAAATTACAATAAGCCACTAATTTGGTTGGAAAAAGTGTGCGTTTCAGTACTAAATGTAATAATTTAAGGCTGAATTTTTGGCCGAAAAATATGGCACGCCACTGAATATTTTGCTTTTCCTGCAAAATATTTCGCCGGTTAAGTTTCCCAGGTCATATAAAATATTGCTGAGGCTCCCGACCGGGAATTTCAACTTTTGCAAAAACGTTGAAAACGAAATTCAGTCCCTTTTCTCTTGTTATGTGTATTTAATAAAGGGCGGACCGAAATTTTATCGATCCTTTTAATCCGCAAAAGTCGTCTTTACAGCTCCATAGAATCAAATTTGACAGTTCTGACGTTAGGGCTCTCATAACTGTCAAAATCCTTTAACCAGTGACCTAAAACAATGAAATTTGAAACAGTGGCTTATTTGAAGAATTTTCGTGGAAGTTGTGTTTTAAGCTCCATGGAGTCAAATTTGACAGTTAAAGAACATTTTAACACTTTGCTTGCGTCACGTGACATCTGTCATAACTGTCAAAAGTCACTCACCATTCACAAGTGACCTAAAAGTATAAAATTCCAAATAAGAATGTTTCTTTAAGGAATTGCACTTTAAGTTGTATTTACAGCTCCATGGACCCAAATTTGACAGTTGCGATATTGAAGCACATTAATACGTTGCTTGCGTCACGTGACAGATGTCAAAACTGTTAAAATTCACTCACCAGTGACCTGAAATTATAAAATACCAAAAAGATGTGTTTCTTTAAATAATTGCACTGTAAGTTGTATTTACAGCTCCATGGAGACAAATTTGACAGTTGCGATATTGAAGAACACTTTAATACGTTGCTTGCGTCACGTGACACATGTCATCACTGTCTAAACTCACTCACCAGTGTCCTGAAAGTATAAAAATCCAATTAGGTATGTTTCTTTAAGGAATTGGACTTTAAGTTGTATTTGTAGCTCCATGGAGACAAATTTGACAGTTGCGATATTGAAAAACACTTTAATACGTTGCTTGCGTCACGTGACAGATGTCAAAACTGTTAAAATTCACTCACCAGTGACCTGAAATTATAAAATACCAAAAAGATGTGTTTCTTTGAATAATTGCACTGTAAGTTGTATTTACAGCTCCATAGAGACAAATTTAATAGTTTCGATATTGAAGAACACTTTAATACGTTGCTTGCGTCACGTGACACATGTCATCACTGTCAAAAGTCACTCACCAGTGTCCTGAAAGTATAAAATGCCAAATAGGAATGTTTTTCAAAGGAATTGCATTGTAAGTTGTATGTACAGCTCCATGGAAGCAAATTTGACAGCTGCGATGTTGAAGAACACTTTAATACGTTGCTTGCGTCACGTGACAGATGTCAAAAATCACTCACCAGTGACCTGAATGTATTAAATGATAAATAGTCGTGTTATTTTGAGGAATATTGCACTGTAAGCTATGTTTACAGCTCCATGGAGCCAAAGTTGTCAGTTCTGACGTTGATCGACACTTTGATACGCATGCGACTATACGTCACAACTGTCAAATTTCGCTCCATAGAGAGAGAGTGATTTTTGACAACTCTTAAAAAACATATCAGTTATAATGACACAACTGTTAAATTAAACTCTATGAAGCTATAAATACAACTTGTAATGCGATTTATCAAAGAATTGATGATGCAACTAATATGCGTATTTCAGTTGTATGTTAACGCTGAATGAGTTTTGACAGTTGACAGCTGTCTGGTGACGTAAGCCACATATCAAAGTATCACTGTGCTTTACAAATGTCAAATTTGGTGCTCTATTGAGGTGTAAATAACAAGCTATAACTGTTTTGCATTTGATAGTTTTATGTCACAGCTGAATGAGTTTTTATAATTATAACATGTGTCACCTGACTATAAGCCATGCTGTGAAGTGTCATACCTGTCTAATTTAACGTCTTAAACTGTCATTTAGCGTCACAACTGTCAAACTTAACTCCACGGAGTTACGAATATCAATTTGCGGCGTAATTTCTAAAAGAAACGCGATTATTTGACATTTTTTTGTTTTACGGCACTGTTTAATGAGTTTTGACAGCTGTCAGGCGACTATAAGCCTGTCATTACACGTCAAAGCTAGTTCAGTTTGTCAAAGTGGCCAACGGTTTTTAAAAATATCGGGCACAGGGTTCCCAGATTTTTGGATTTTTTTCGAAAAATAGAGATTTCTCCGGAGGGAAAAATATTGACAAATATTTATCAATAACCTCAACCAACAACTCCTAACGAAGTTGTCATAATAACCAAATTAGCATTTGTCAAATAAGGACATCATTAAAGCAACAGAATAAACCTACCGATTTGAAGAAAACGGAGAAAGAGGGAGAGGCAATTAAAGAAGATAAGAAAAGAAAAATGACAGTTAAAGAAAGGAAATGAGATAGATAAAAAAATAAGAGAGGAGAAACGCAAAACAGTTTATAAATCGGTGGATTTGACTATACATAGCTATTGTAATCCGATTATACCAATTTGTCTACATATTTCCCCTTTTAGGACAGTTTATGAGGAACGCACTATACCTTCAAAAGTTGTGGGAGTGTACTAAAATGTTGTATTCAAGTTTGGTGTGCACAACAGTGTTCTAGGCCGATTTTCTCAGTTATTAGTGTATTTTTCATATAAACTCTATCTACACAACAGAAAACAGAAGTTTTAGGCTACATTTTGACGTTGAAACGAATCTCCTAACTGCCACAGGAACCAAGTTAAGAACTGTGACATCTTTAAAAAGCTTGTTCACTTGCACTGCTCTATTTCCCGTCCAATATCTCGGTTATTTGTGTTTTTTTGAAAAAAACTGTATTTAGGTAAAATAAAGGTAAAACTACGAGCTACATTTTGACGTTTTCACGAAATTTTTACCTGTCATAGTAACCAAGTTAGCACATGTCAAATAAGTCATCTTTAAAGAAGAGAGTTTTTGTGGTATATTTTAAACTGAACTACAGTTACTTCAAATCGACTTTTTCCTGTTTAACAATGTTAATTCGTTTGAGAAAAATACGTGCGTGATTCAAATAATTATCGCACAGTCATAATAAGATAAGAGCAATTTAAAAAGCAATTTCTTCTGCTTAAGTCTAATGTATGAATTAGATTGGTCGTATTAAAAAATTATTAAATTTTTCTAATAATTAAGAAATGTATACGCTTGCAAATTGCATGCTACTGGATAATTTAAGAGGTTAACGATTCTTTATTGTATAGTTTATTACGCTGTTACTAAAGTAATTGTTATGATGATTATTCATTTGGATGAACACCGCATTTTTCATGTTTTGACTCTTTTATTTTGTTTTAATTTATTTACCGTTACCACTATTTTCTGATGTCTCGAATAGATAATTGTCCACATTATACAGGGTAATACTGGCCTGTTTTTTTGACATTAAAAAGTAGCAAATTTGTGATTTCTTGTGCTTATTTCATGCAGGATTATGCATTGGATCCCTTCTGGTTTTAAATTTAAAAAAATTCTAAATTGCACAAAGACTGTAGCTTCCTTAATTGAACTCCAATCGATTTCGTTTAAACGCCATTAGAAAGAGCATAAAAATACTACAAAATTAGGTGAAAATTTAGTATATCTAACTCTTCACGTTTTCGAGATATTTAAGGTCAAAGTTGCCTTTGACACATTCAAAAATTTGTAAGAAAATAGTTCTTTGTAAAAACAGTTTTTGTTTTTATTAAGAAATTGCGAGACTTCTCATCAAAAAAATTAAAACTAATTTCGAAAATTCTGGTTTTGTTTTCGAAATCTCCTAAAGGACTCGATCTGCAGTTGTCCTACCTCCTATTGCACCTCCAACATGCAATTATAGGTTAAAATTGCACCAAACAAAAACAGTATTGGTATATACTTTTTTTTAATGACCTTCTTTCGTCCTTATGACTTTATTTCAGCACAAACACAACGCAAATGTATGATACAATGTCCTACGTCAACAAACTAACCTCTGTGCCTGATGGGACACCCGATATTTTATTAGGTTATAGTACGACTTCTTCTTCTTCAATTGCCTTATGCTGTTTGGACGTTGGCTATTAATATGGTGATTTGAACTTTACTAGCAGCTTGTCTAAGCAATCAGACAAGCTGAGTTTCTTTTTCAATCTGGACCCCTTCCACCGTCCACTTTGCCCTGAAGGATAAGCTGCTGATGGCCAACGTATTCCAGTTTCTTTTTCTTTACCATGAATGTGACTTCTTGTTGTTTCCGAGAGTACTTCTTCGTTTGTGTATAATATACAATCCACATTTCAAAGACCGAGATCTTTTTCATAACTTGTTCTGTAATGATAGTTGGTGTGCAACATCTGGTGACATACATACTCAACTCTATGATTTAGAATTCCCAAATCTAGGATCATTCGGTAGACACCGATCTGCTTGGTGAAAAATAGTGAAGTTTTGTTTTTTGTTTATCAATCCCAATCCAGGGTACGTCTAACTTGGGTTCCAGGGCACTCCGGTGTTAGGGGAAACGAGATCTCCGATATTGATTGGGAGGTCCCATGGGCTTCTTTCCAAGAAACAACTCGAAATCCCTGATGGAATTATCCAGAAAGGAGTGTGACAGGACTTCTCACGGGTCATTGTCAGATGAGAAGATACATGCACATTCTGGGTCTGTCCCAGGATCCGGAACGTCGCTTGGGTCTGGAAGACGAGGAAACTCCGATACACGTTCTCACACAGTGCCCGGCACTTGCGACGATCAGAGAAGAGCTTTGGGGTAAAAAGAGCTTAGATATATTCAAAGTACCCGGCCAAGGAGGCTTTGCTGCTTTCTCAGGGCTACCGAACTGGAGGGGTACTAGCTTGTGATGGGTCACAATGGGCTAGCGGCCTAAGTGTCTTCTCCGAAGGAATCTAACAATATCATCATCATCCCAATCCTCTGACCGGTTTCGCTGTATTACGGCTCATCAGAGAGGCTATAGAGGTTGATAACCAAAGAAGAAAACCTTCATTCCAGTATAGTCAACTAGATGCTAGAAATGATAGTTGTTGTGCAACATCTGGTGACATTTGTACTAACAGCCCCATTAATGCCGCATCATTCGGAGAGATTTTTGATTTGAGTGCAGATGTCACCAGATGTTGCGCAACAACTATGTCATTGTATTTCTGTTGAGTATACTGGAATGAAGGTCTTGTTCTTTGGTTATCAAGCCCTATAGCCTCTCTGATGAGCTGTAATACGGTGAAACCGGTCAGAGGATTGAGATTGATAAACAAAATGTGTCTGTCATGGTTCATGCTTCTACTCCGTATAGCAAGACTCTTCTAGACTCTGAAGATCTTCAAGACTACTAGCTACGATGACAGTGTCATCTGCGTATCTAACGTTATTGACGAGTTCTCCATTCATCTTGATTCCCTCTATGGCATCACAAAGCGCTTTGAAAAGGCGTATTTGAATGTCTTTTGATAATTCCCCAGCTTCGTTTAAATTTGCAAATTGATCCCAGTATAGACTTGTTAAAATTCTAATATCTTTAGAGTCTAGCCCTGCAGTTTTAAGAAGTTTCACAAGTTTTCTGTGCTTTACGTTGTCGATGGCTTCTGAAAAGTTGATGAAAGATACATATACATTTGGTTCATGTCCTTGCACCTCTGCATAAGCACCTGTAAGGAGAAAACCGCCTTTCTGGTGCCGAAGCCTCCTCTGAAGCCAAATTGGGTCTTTGGTTGATTCATGTAGCATACAGAATATCAGAATATTGATGAGTTGTGAGTCCACAAAACTCACTAAAGGGAGGAGTAATTTTTCTAATTTTAATTAATGGAAATGTGGATATAAGCGGCAACATCGCTATCGATCAGAACGGGCGTAAGGGCAGTCCAATCAAACCCTGTGCGTGACAACTCTCACTCTTCGAGCCCTTTTTGCATCCCTTCGTTCCTTATGCGGCGCACGGTTCCCCTCTCACCCCCCCCCGCTCCTTTTCCCTGCCCCTGTTGCCCCCCCTCGAGACGTGTTTCCGCTTTTCGCTACCCTTTTTGTCTCCCCCTATATATTCCTTTTATTCGTCCCGACTACCCCTTGCAAAAATTTCTATAATGCGATCTACGATGAAATATATTTCGTTCGTCCCTTTGTTCCTCTCGGGTTTTGTTTTAAGGTCTGTATTTGTATGAATATGGATTGTTCGGACAAGGGTTCAGTAAGCTGTTTTGGGTAGAACCGAGTAACACTTTACAGGTCACGTGAGGTTTTTGTTTGCATAATCATGACAGAATTGACAAATCTGGGAATTTTCGTTTGTGATTATATGACGTATTTGACATTGACAACATTGACATTTGGTGTGTCGAACTGTCAATGTTGTCTTTCAATTGCCTTTTCATCATCTTAACATATTGCAAAAATAGTGTTTTGACCTGTTGTTTTAATGGCTTTTGATAGAATAGAATGCAACTACACTAGTTTTACTAGTTTTTCGCTAGACTTTTTAGTCAGCGGGCCAGAAAACGCGAGTATTGACTGAATTGACAGTTGAAAATGACAATTGACACTTGACAAATGAAGGTTTAATTTTTTCCCGGAAAATTTCAGATTTGAAAGTTTCCGCGTTTCCCACTCTAATCTTGAATTTCTAAGACAAGCGATTCTTCAATAAGCTGTTTTGGGTAGAACGGAGTAACACTTTACAGGTCACGTGAGGTTTTTGTTTGAATAATCATGAATTTCTCAGACAAGCGATTCTTCAATAAGCTGTTTTGGGTAGAGCCGAGTGACACCTATTAGGTCACGTGACCGTACCTGTCCTGCCTAAGGATTTATGGGGCAATTATTTTTGGATGGGCGCCCAATGGCGACCGCCGCCCAGCGGCATATGGCGCGTGCCCCTTCATTTGTTTTTGATAGATTTATTTCAATCGCGTTTTATGGCCAACCCTGATAACTTAATTTGCCAGTCATACCGGGTGTTTTAGGTATAAAAAGGGCAATTAACGTGTATGATGATCCATTATACAGGGTGGTCCAGTTGTAAATGTCAATAAGTCATCATAAAAAAATAATTTTACATGCCTATAAACTTCAGTCATAACTGTCAAACTGATCAAACTTGGAACAAATACTTATAAACTTACGGTCATTCTGTGATTTTAATGACGTTTCTCAAAATGGTCCAGTGACGTAGATACTCGACTTCGGGTCACGTGACTACTTTAGTAATGTTAAAACTAAGTTTTTTTCAATTTGAACTCTGACAGCTTCAATGTGACGTGTCCGACATTTTTCAAGTTCAAAACTGTATTTAACATTGTCACGTGACTGTTTTGATTGTTGACATTTGAACTTTGACAGTTTTCAAATACTTTTTTTCAGGGTCACCTGACTGGTTTATGAATTTAAACTTAAACACTTTAAATTTAACATTTCCCAACATTTTCAGGTCTAAAATTGTATTTGTGAGCGTCTCGTGACTGTTTTAATCATTTTTAAACTACTTTATCAATTTGAAGTTTGACAGATAAAATTTGACGTCCGAGATCATTTTCAAGGTGAAAATTGCATTACTTAGAATCAGATTTTTGAAAACAATTTAAAATTTGACAGTTTGATCCCTGTCAAAGGTCATTAAGCGGATCTTGAATCAAACTAGTGTTTTAATGGGATTTATTGTTAGAAATTACTTTTTCGCCAAACAAAAAGTAATCTTACTTCATTATAATTATCCTCTTAATGGAAAAAGTGACAGAGTGCACCAAACTGCTATTTTTAAAAATAAGGAATTTTTTAGTGTTTCATGACAGTTATTTTGACAATTGTCACGTGATTGTCTAAGTAAATAGTGCCCCAGGATCACGTGCCAACTGTCATTAATGTCAAAACTGTCAAATCTTGCCCAAAAGCTGTAAGAATATAAATAATAAAAACTTAAAATCAGCTTTCTTGCAATAACTGAAAGAGGAGTGTTTTAGCGTTTTATTACAGTTATTTTGACAGTTGTCACGTGACTGTCTAAGTAAATGGTGCCATAAAATCATGTGCCAACTGTCATTAACGTCAAAACTGTTCCAAATCTTGCCCAAAAGCTGTAAGAATCATGGATAAAAACAACTTTCTTGCAATAACTGAAATAGGGAGTGTTATAACGCTTTATGACAGTTGTCACATGACTGTCTAAGTAAACTGTGTCCTAGAATCACGTGTCAACTGTCATTAACGTCAAAACTGTCAAACCTTGCCCCTAGACTGTAAGAATCATGAATAAAAACAACTGTCATGCAATCACTGAACTAAGGAGTGTTTTTCGCGTTTTATGACAGATATTTTGACAAATGTCACGTGACATTCTAAGTAAATAAGCTCCCAGGTTCACGGGTCAACGGTCATTAACGTCAAAACTGTCAAACTAGACCAAAAAATAGAGGAATTATGGATGAGAACCACTTTTTTGCAGTAATCGATATATGAAAGACTTTTTGCGCCTCAGAGCAGTTATTTTGACAGTTGTCACGTGATATTCTAAGTAAATAGTGTCCTGGGATTACGCGCCAACTGTCATTAACGTCAAAACTGTCAAACCTTGCCCCTAGACCGTAAGAATCATGAATAAAAAACAACTGTCATGCAATCACTGAACTAAGGAGTGTTTTTCGCGTTTTATGACAGATATTTTGACAAATGTCACGTGACATTCTAAGTAAATAAGCTCCCAGTTTCACGGGTCAACTGTCATTAACGTCAAAACTGTCAAACCTTGTCCGACAACTGTAAAAATCATGGATGAATAGCTTCATTGTTATAACTGAAATAAGGAGTATTTTAAAGTGTTATGACAGTTATTTTGACAATTTTTACGTAACATTCTAAGTAAATAATGTCTAAGGACCACGTGTCAACTGTCATTAACGTCAAAATCGATCAAAAACTAGAGGAATCATGAATGAGAATCGCTTTTTTGCAGTAATCGATATATGTAAGAGTTTTGCGCCTCATAGCAGTTATTTTGACAGTTGTCACGTGATATTCTAAGTAAATAGTGCGCGCCAACTGTCATTAACGTCAAAACTGTCAAATTTTTCCATCCGTCACATGACTGTCTGTGTGTAAGTAAAAGGTGTCTCAACATCACGCGCCAACTGTCATTAACGTCAAAACGACGTTGGCGCGTGACTGCAAGAAAGCTTTTTCAAATTGTGTTTTTTAGAGCTTCATGTCTAGACTGGGTAAAGTTTGAGAGTTTTGACATTTATGGCAATTGTCACGTGATACTAAAACACCATTTTTTTAGACATGTTGACGTCACGATGACGTAATTTGACAGTTAACCATAATGTTACTTTGTTCAATTACGTCATCATTACGTGATTTTAGGACAGATTTTTCACTAAACATTTTTAACAGTTGACAGATGACGTATGTTTATTTGACCATCTGACAGACTACTGACATTTACCAGATGATTTCTGACAGACGAAGGTAAATTTTAATGAATTTCGATTATTAGTATTGGAGTGTTTCAGCTTTTAAGGGTCTCGTTAAGGCAAAACTGCTTTTTGCCAAAACATTTTCCAGTTTAAAAGGTTTTTCTGTCTCTCTCTGCAGTATCAGTAAACAAAGACAAAAACAGTGATTTTCCTACATTATTTCACTGGGAATAGAGTTTGTTTCATACGCTACATTTTGGAAAGTTATTCCTATTGTCCCATAATAAATAATTTTGTAAATTTTTCATATTTTTTTCTTTTGTTTGCATTTTTTGTTACCTGTTTTTAATGTTTTATTTTTTAGGTCTTATTTGTATAGAAGCTTCCAAATAATTCCAATCAATAAAATTTGAAAAAAAAAATCGAATTTTGAGCTTAATTTAATAATTTTTGGTCACATTTCCTCAGGTGTCCATAAACCATGAACGAATATTTGGGATCAAACCATTTCGGTAAATTTAGGTTTCTTTCTTAATACACTGTCTTACCATATAATTTTCATTCCCAAACTAACTGAATGATTAATGAAATATCGGAAAAAGCCATACATTATATCATATTTAACTTTCCATCCAGAAATTCCGCAAAATATCGATGCCGGAATTTATATAAAGAATGATAAATGGTCGTTCTCCATCCAAACTTGACTTACTTACACATTATCAATTTTTTCCCCGATTTACTTACAGACGCCTCGGCTATCCGGGGCCCCTGAAAGGCCCCAGATTTTGCAAAATCATCCTCTATAGACGAGGAAGATGAGCTTAAAAAGTGTCGATTTAGCTTGTTTTTGACTGCATTATACGGTGATTTATTATCGTTGGGCGTCAAGGAAAATCACCCGGGAATTTAAGCGTCAGAAAAATATCCAAAGTTAAAAAAAAAACTGATTTAGTAGTAACAATCTTTATCTGGAAATTGAAATCTTTCGATTTCTGGATCTGGACCCTGTCGATGGCAACAATGGAGCCAGGTAATTGGTTTCAGCCTTTTTTCGTCCCAACTGATTTGTCACACATTCTAAAATTACTTAAAATATTGCTATAAATTCAAGTTTAAAAAATATTGAACCTAAGTAAGTAGGCCTGGAAATCTCGAAAACTGAAAGAGATACTGAGTTAGTTAAATTATGGCAGAATTTTGAATCCGCTTTAAAAATCGATTTTAGAGATATCCGAATAAAAAAACACCCACTCTTTTTCTGATTACAATGATATGGTTGACTCGAGAAATTTTTTGAACACCCTGTATGTGTTCAATTGTATTGAGGATAGCACAAGGTGAAAGAGCAGTTCAAAACAAACATTTTGAGGTTTTTAGAGTCACTTCAACTCCAAAAATGGCGATAATATGGGATTTTAAAATTTTTATGCAATTTTCACAAAAAAGTCAAATATCTCGACAACGGTTAGAGTTACGGAAATTTGGCAAGATACTTAAAATGTTCAGAGTGACTTTCTGCATCTAGATCATTAGGTTCATACCAACTTAAAATCGAATTTAATATTTTCAAATTTAATTTTTTTGAACACCTTGTATATATTCAATCGTGATGCGCTTAGCACGAGATGAAAGAGCAATTTAAGAGGGACATTTTGAGCTTTTTACTGTCGCTGAATCTCCAAAAATAGCCGAGATAGACAATTTTCAAAATTTGGATGCAATTTCCAAAAAAAGTCCCATATCTGTAAAACGGTTGGAGTTACAGAAATTTTGCAAGAGTCGAAAAAGGTTTAAAATGAGCATTCAGCACCCAGTGGACTAAGTTTACACCCATTTATAACCGGGTAAATGGTTACCACAGCAGAGCCTTAGTTTCAAAATGAACTATTTTCTTCGTTTTTTGAACACCCTGTATATGTTCAATCGTGATGCGGTTAGCACGAGATGAAAGACCAATTTAAAACGGACATTTTGAGCTATTTACAGTCGCTGAATCTCCAAAAATAGCCGAAATACACAATTTTCAAAATGTTGATGCAATTTTCAATAAAAGTCCAATATCTCGAAAACGGTTGGAGTTACGGAAATTTTGCAGGAGCTCAAAAAAGTTTAAAATAATTTTCAGCACCCAGTGGACTAAGTTTACACCCATTTAGAACCGGGTAAATGGTTACCACAGCAGAGCGTTAGTTTCAAATGAACTATTTATCTATTTGTTTTTTGAACACCTTGTATATGTTCAATCGTGATGCGGTTAGCACGAAATGAAAGAGCAATTTAATACGGACATTTTGAGCTATTTACAGTCGCTGAATCTCTAAAAATAGCCGAGATACACAATTTTAAAAATTTTGTTGCAGTTTCCAAAAAAAGGCCAATATCTCGAAAACGGTTGGAGTTACGGAAATTTTGCAGGACTCTAAAAAGGTTTAAAATAATTTTCAGCACCCAGTGGACTAAGTTTACACCCATTCAGAACCGGGTAAACTGTTACCACTAGCAGAGCGTTAGTTTCAAAATGAACTATGCTTCTCTTTGTTTTTTGAACACTTTGTATACGTTCAGTCGTAATGCGGTTAGCACGAGATGAAATAGCAATTTAAGACGGACATTTTGAGCTGTTTACAGTCGCTGAATTTCCAAAAATAGCCGAGATACATAATTTTCAAAATTTTGATGCAATTTCCAAAAAAAATCCAATATCTCGAAAATGGTTGGAGTAACGGAAATTTTGCAGGAGTCCAAAAAGGACAACTCTCTGCACCCAGTAGACTAAGTTTATACCAATTTAAAACCGGGTAAAACCAAATTTTCAAAATTTGTATGCAATTTTTCAATAAAGTAAAAAAGGCACATATCTCGGAAACGGTTAGTGTTGAATTTGAAATTTTCAAAGAGACCAATAAAGTTCGGGATGACTTTTTTTTGTGGATTTATTTGATGAGACACATGAAAATTACCACTTTTTATTCTCTAGACTTTTCGGTTTTTGGTTACCTACCATCAACGTTTTAATTTACCTTAACCTAACTATTTATTTTATAATAACGTATATTCTTTATTTGGTTTGTCTGTTGGAAAAATTGCAAGTTAGTGCTTTTTTGCATTGAAAGACGTGAAGAAAAATAATGAAAAAAATAATTGTTACTGTGTGTGGAATAACTAATTAATTGTTAAAAAAAACAAGCAAAGTGGAAGAAAAATTTAAAAAATTGGTTATTTTTAAGAAAAAATGGAAAATGCAAGTTGCAGAAATATTAAAAAAAGAACTAAAAGTAGATAATCCTGAAAAATAAAAAAAAAACAGAAAAAAATAGTTATAATTGATATTAAGTAGTTTTGAAAATAGTCTTAGAAATTAAATTTTCTTAAAAATACTAAAAAACAAGTTCAATATTTTTAAAACAATATTTTCTTTAATGTAATGAAAATCATAGTTTTAAAAAAAATACAAAAAGTACACTTAAAAAAAAATTACATAAAATTTTGGAGTAATTTTAGGTTGAGTAAAACGGCCCTAAAGTGGGGAAAGCTCCATTTTTATTTATGCTTACTAACCACCCCTACACCGGGCGGAAAATTTACAATTTAAAATAAGGGTGAGAAACCAGCCACCGTATTGGTGAAGAAAATTCAGCCCTTAAGGTACGGTCTTGCGCTTTTACCGCATTTCAAAAAGGGTATTTTACATACGTGAATTTTTATTGGAAGGGATTTACATAAGTTGGGTTAAGGGAAGGGGTGTGCGTTTTTTAAGGGGTGACGCAAAGGGTAGGGTTTTTTTTTTAACAAATGAAGGGTTAGAATAGTCCCTTGCGTGACAGTAAAAAGGATTGTTGGTTGCAGCTGTGTATTTTATACGAGAAATAGTTTTTGGTGTAATTTTTTAAATTATTTCTTGTTTTTTTTTTACCAAATTGTAGCACAATGTGGAATCTTAGTGTCTTTTCTAGGTGAGTTTTTAAAATTTAATTTATTTAATATCACTATTAATTAATCAAAACAATTTAGTAACATTTTGCATTATATTACGTAGTATGCGAAACATACTAGTCTATTCTTCAACAAGGGTATAATAATGGTTATTATTCGTGATGATGGTAAAGGATTATTCTGAAGAGAAACTTAATCGAATCTTACATGCAAGGTATACAAGGGTGTTTTATTTGAAATTTACACCCAGTTTAGTGCAATGTCATGTTCAATCTTTCACCCTGTATATCTTGGAAACTGTATACTTTTTGTATGGTTGTAAAGTAGGCCATGGCAATGACGTTTTGCTCTTTTATTCACAAAAAATTAATTGGAAATATCCACTCTGGACTTCAAAGGTGAACTAATTTTGCAATGCGGAAAGGTAACTTTACCAACCTCAGTGCGAAAAAGTAACTCACTCCCACACTGAAATAAACCCGGTAAAGTGCACTTTACCGCACACGAGTAGGTAAAGTAATTTTTTGTGGCAATCATATATCATTCATTTCACCATTAAGGAATGTCATAGGAAATTTGTTTCCAAAAAAAAAAACTGGTAATTAAATGTTTAAAAGCTTAATGAAATAATATCCGCTTTCTGCCCGTAAATATCTCGGTATTAATAAAGCGTAAAACCGTAACGTTTATACATAAAACAGCGTTCGTATTAAATTTGTAGGAATTTTAAGAATTTCATGTCCGATTCCAAGTTAATTAGCGATTTGTTCTCTGTAATTCCAGAAAATTAAAACCCATAACCGTAGCATATTGGCGGGATTCATTTTAATAGTGTATGCATTACGTAACTAGTGCTGTAAGAAACATTTTACGCACGAATCCGCGTAGCGGAGTGTAATTCAATAAGTGCGTAAAATCCCTTATAGCATGTGTGACGTACTTTACCTACGACCAAGTGTAAAGTCTTGTTTTCGCTCACCTGTGTTTCTGGCAGTTCAAATTTGTACACCACTTTACTCCCTGATCTTACCTGATTTAGTAGTGTTTTTTATGTCGTTGGATGGGAAATTTAATGAGGATTCCAAAAATGTGCTTAAAACTGTCATTTTCTCACCACAAGTGGGCTTTACAGGCGATTTTGTTTTTGACTGTTCTTTCAAAATATGTTACTGGCAGTTCAAGTTTTCACACCATTTTTCTCCCTGACTTTACCTGATTTAGTAGTGTTTTTTATGTCGTTGGATAGGAAATTTAATGGGGATTCCAAAAATGTGCTTAAAACTGTCATTTTCTCACCACAAGTGGTCTTTACAGCTGATTTGGTCCTTGACTGTCCTTTCAAACTATGTTACTGGCAGTTCAAATTTTCACACCATTTTTCTCCCTGACTTTACCTGATTTAGTAGTGTTTTTTATGTCGTTGGATAGGAAATTTAATGGGGATTCCAAAAATGTGCTTAAAACAGTCATTTTCTCACCACAAGTGGGCTTTACAGCCGATTTGGTCCTTGACTGTCCTTTCAAACTATGTTACTGGCAGTTCAAATTTTCACACCATTTTTTTCTCTGACTTTACCAGATTTAGTAGCGTTTTTTATGTCGTTGGATAGAAAATTTAATGAGGATTCCAAAAATGTGCTTAAAACTGTCATTTTCTCACCACAAGTGGGCTTGACGGACGATTTTGTTTTTGACTGTTCTTTCAAAATATGTTACTGGCAGTTCAAATTTTCACACCATTTTTCTCCTTGAATTTACCTGATTTAGTAGTGTTCTTTATGTAGTTGGATGGGAAATTTAATGAGGATTCCAAAAATGTGCTTAAAACAGTCATTTTCTAACTGCAAGTGGGTTTTACAGGCGATTTGGTCCTTGACTGTCAAGCTGTAGTTTCTGGCAGATCAAATTTTACCTACGACCGAGAGTAAAGTCTTGTTTTCGCTCACAACTTACTCCTAAACTCACAAAAATTTAGAGTAATTTTTTTCATAAAACAGCATATTTTCAACGTATTAATATTATATTTTTATATTTATTTTTTTCATATTTCACATCACATTATTCACATGTTTTCATAATGAGTAGAAAATGTTGTTTGATATGATTTATTAATTTATTAAAATTAATAATAAAGTTTGTTGTTTCATTAAAATTCAATCCCAAATTCAAACATGTAACTATCTAAAAAATAATTTACCAAACATATTTTTTTTTAAATACATGAAAATTTCATTTAGGTGTTTTGTCCTTAAATTACAAAATTATAAGATTTTTCAAGTAAGCGTACCTTTGTTATTTAAGAAGCTATCAAAAAGTTTTATTAAAGAAAGTTATAGCAAATTTCATGCTATACAACATTGTATTTAGGTGTTTTGTTCTTAAAAGCCTCCTCAAGGAGTTACAGTGCAAAAAGTGACAGAATGCACCAAAGTGCGCTTTTTCAATTAGTTCGATTTTTCAAGTGAGCGTAGCTCCGTTATTAAAAAAGCTATTAAAAAGTGTTAATATAGAAAGTTGTAGCAAATATCATGCTTAACAAGATTGCATTTAGGTGTTTTATTTATAAGGACGTCCTCAAGGAGTAACAGGGCAGAAAGTGACTGAATGCACTAAAGTGCTGTTTTTCAATTGAGCGTAGCTGTGTTATTTGAAAAGCTATCAAAAAGTGTTATTAGAGAAAGTTGTAGTAAATTTTATGTTCTACAAGATTACACTGAGAACTATTTACAATGTTGCAGTGGAATTGTGGCAAAAGTAACGTCGTTTTTTATGGTTAAAATATTGTAAATAGAGAACGGGACGAGTCCTGAATTGAAAATGGCGGTTGAATCCTGCAAATCCTGGTGGACACATGTGGCCGACCGCCGAACGTGTATATCCATGCATTGTCAGAAAAGCGGGAAACATTTTCCACCCCTATTTTATGTAAGCTCCTTGCGTATTCACTGGGGAGAAATTTTCTTAACATTTCCAGGCCCTGGATTATATTTCCGGACAGAAAACTTATAACGCCCGCAAGCAAGGGAAATAACTTGGCTATTTTCCCATAGAACTGGCTTAAATACATAACATACAATGTGAAAATGCAGTTTTGTTGCGAATATTTATTACCCAAAAAAAAAAAACATTTTGTTTGAATATCCGTATGGTGACATAACCTAAAAAAAGTTTTGATTAAGTTAGAAATTCATGTATAGCAGAAATCAAAGTAAACTGGAATGACGTAGGTAAATAAATTGAATTGCCAGAGGGAATTTTAAAATCCTGTTCTGGAAATTTTTCTTAAATTAAAAATAAGAAAAAACAAAGATTTTATACGTCTCTTACAAAATTTTCGTAACTCGAACCGTCTCCGAGATACTTGACTTTTTTTGAAAATTTTATAAAAATTTTTAAACATCCATATCTATGTTGTTTTTGGAGTTTTAGGGACTGTAAAAAGCTTAAATTGTCCGTTTTGAACTGTTCTTTCATACCATGCTAACCACAGTACAACCGAACATATACAAGGTGTTCAAAAACAATTAAATTTTCTATTAAAGTTTTTCCAGTTGTGAGCGCGTTTACCCGGTTCTAAGTAAGTGTAAACTAAATCCTCTGTGCACAGAAAGTCATTCTGAACATTTTTGGTCTCTTGTCAAATTTTCGTAACTCTAACCCTTTTCGAGATACCCGATTTGTTTACATTCCTTTTTGTAAATTTGCATTTAAAATTTAAAAATTTCGTATTTCCTTCGTTTTTGGGGTTTCAACGTCTGAAAAAAGCTGAAAATGTTTCTCTTGAACTGCTCTTTCACTTCGTGCTAACCACAACACGATTGAATATATACAGGGTGTTCAAAAAATGAAAAAAAAAGTTCAATATTAAACTACATCTCTGAAAATTGTGACTGCATTTGCTCGGTTTAAAGTGAGTGTAAACCTAGTCCATTGGGTAAAGAAAGTCATTCTGAACATTGATGGTCTCTTGCAAAATTTCTGTAACTCTAACGGTTCCCGAGATACTTGATTTTTAAACTTTTTTTGGAAATTTTATCAACATTTTGAAACATCCATATCTATGATGTTTTTGGAGTTTCAGCGACTGTAAAAAGCTTAAATTGTCCATTTTGAACTGCTCTTTCACTTCATTCCGACTGCAATACGATTGAACATATACAGATTCAAAAACAATTAAATTTCCCACTAACGTTTTTTCAGTTGTGAGCGAGTTTACCCGGTTCTAAGTAAGTGTAAACCAAGTCCCCTGTACAGAGAAAGTCATTCTGAACATTTTTGGTCTCTTGTAAAATGTTCGTAACTCTAAGCCTTTTCGAGATACTCGATTTGTTTATTTTTTTTTTTGTAAATTTGCATTTAAAATAAAAAAATTTCGTATTTCCACAATTTTTGGGGTTTCAACATCTGAGAAAAGCTGAAAATGTTTGTCTTAAACTGCTCTTTTACCTCGTGTTAACCGCAACACGATTGAACCTATACAGGGTGTTCAAAAAAACGAACACATACACATACACAATATAAAATAAAATCTGCCAGTTGTGACTGCATTTACCCGGTTTAAAGTGAGTGTAAATCTAGTCCATTGGGTAGAGAAAGTCATTCTGAGCATTGATGGTCTCATGCAAAATTTCTGTAACTCTAACCGTTCCCGAGATATTCGACTTTTTTTACTTAATTTCTAGAAACTGCATTAAAATTTCATATCTTTGTCAGATTTGGGCTTTGAGCAACCGTAAAAAGCTCAAAATGTTTGTTTTGAACTGCTCTTTCACCTCGTGCTAGCTGCAGCATGATTGAACATATACAGAGTGTTCAAAAAACCAAAAAAAAAAAAACAGTTACAATCGAAACTGAAACTTTGCTAGTTACGACCGTGTTCACCCTGTTCTATGTGAGTGTAAATCTAATTCACTGGGAGCAGAAAATCAATCTGAACAATTTTGGTCTCCTGCAAAATTTCCGTAACTCTAATCGTTTCCGAGATATTCGACTTTTTTGGATATTTTATCAAGATTTTGAAAATTACTGTCAAATATAGTGTCGTATGTTCTTCTTAGTAATTTTCTTTTAAATGTCTTTTTACAGGATTTACATTTGTATTTTAGTGTAAAGTTTTATTTTAGTTTTTTTCACGATTGCGTCAAAATTTTAGTGTCACGTAGCATTGTGACCAATATTTCATTCTCATTCATCTTAATTGTAAATAATTGCAAACCCACCTGACCTTTTCCTGTAATATTCAAGTTTTATACAATTTAATGGATGTCAATACTGTTCAATTTTGCTTCACATTACTTTTTGTTTTTGTGGAAAATCTCCTTAAGACCGTGATTCATTTGAACGGAATTTCGTCATTATTGACATGATTTTTGTTCATATTTTAATTAACCACTGTACAAGTTAAAGGCCATTATTACAAAGTTTAGTTAAACTGAAATTTTACAGTTTAATTGAACTTACACTCAATTAAGCCTTAATCAAAAAATTAACTGCAAATTAAGGTTTAACTGTGTAAATTGACCCTTAAATAGACAGGTTTTAACAAAAAATAGATTTTGTCCTTATTGTCGTTATAATTTTTGTAAAATTTAACTGTCAGTTTTGAGGTGCAAAAGCACATTTTTAGTTAACAACTAACTTTTTAATATTTCTTTTTTAAACGAGGATTAGTCAATTAGTGAATTATTTTTATCAGAAAACCGTTTCGGTTAGTTAACGCCTGACTAATGAGAAATTTAGAATCAACGAGCATATTTAAGCTTTAATGCCTTTTGTTTATTAAAGCTCAACGTGCACTACTATTGTTAAGTTGGCCGTTAAAATTAAAAGGCGTGAAATGCCCTTTAAGAGTTTTCTTTTATTCAAATTGCTATTTAATTCTTCTATCTTCAGCACGGATCTCTGCTATTTTGTTTCTTCGTTCTTCCAACAAAAACAACGCAGTGTTGCCAACCCTGAAATGATATAATTTTCTTTAAACCATTTTTAAATAAGTTGCCAGATTTCACTGAAGTTCATCGGTTTTTTTTTAGATTTTTTTTTCTACTTTCTCATATGTTACATATGTAATTATTATTACTTCTACTCAACATGAATTTGCTAATCTCTATTTTTTTTACATTTTTAGAGTGATGAACCTACAAAATTTACTTAAAATGACTTAAAACAGCTTTTAAGCATGTTTCTTGTACTTTTATAGCTTTATAGAGTGGTATTTGACAGCATGCAGCACTTTGACATATGGAACTAGCACTAAAAACACAGCTTCACGTCACATGTATCAAAAATCTTGCTTAGACCAAAAACATTTAATGCAAGCTTTAGTAATTGAATTAGTTTTAAAAAATTTTTGGCTTTTTATAGCTTCATGGAAAAGATTTTGACAGTTTCCAAGTTAATAACAGATTGAAATATGATTGAATTATACAGACTAGACGATTCTCCAATTCCAATTCATAGAACTAGAAACAAGCATTTAATTGACTTACAACTGTGCTTCTAAGCATGTTTTGTAGTTTTATAGCTTTATGGAGTGGTATTTGACAGTTATCCTAATTGTGACAGATAGAAAAACATTTATAAAAGACAGTTACACGTCACGACTGACAAAAAAGAAACTCATGAAGCTATAAGATGCATAATAAATAGTAAAATTGGAAAAGTAAAATTCAGTGTGAACAGGAAAATTTACCAATTTTACCAGTAAATTCCAATCTGACCATTAAATTTATGGGTGTGACTTAAATTTACTTGAAAGATGTTATTTTTCTGTGATGGCTGTCATTAATTTAAAAAATAATAAATCTGAATCACTACACTTTTCATGTACCCTCTGTATAGTACGAGACTGACTGAGCTAGTTTAATGCAACATATTTTCAAATCAGTTGAAGTTGTGATTTGAAATTTGAACACTCTGTAACTCGGTTTTTTTTGTGGAGTTCAGGGAGGTTGAACCACTCAAATTAACCGTCTTGAGCTCCTCTTTCCAGTGGTGTTGAGCAAAAAATTCTATCTAAAAAATTGCCTGCAGGGTGACCAAGAACAGTCAATCACCATACTTTTCATACACACTCTGTATACTGGAAGCAAAAATGGTCCTGTCAATTTACGGGGTTGGATTAAGGAGCTGATGAGAAGCATTTTTGGTCCCTTGCAATTTTTGTAACTTTTACCGTTTTCGTTTGGTGCAACAAATTTAGAAATCAGTGAAATTGTAATCTGAAATTTGAGTACTGTTAATTACAGTCAGGGACAAAATCGCCTGTAAAACCCACTTAGAGTATCCGAATCATGTTTTTAAGCACATTTTTGGAATCCTCATTAAATTTCCTATCCAATAACCTAAAAAAACATTACAAAATTTGGTACAGTCAGGGAGAAAAGCGGTGTCAAAATTTGAACTTCCAGAAACCCAGTATTCGTAATTTACCTGGTCAAATTTTCCTGGTAAAGTAAAATATTTACTTTACTGGTAAATTACCCATGACTAGAATGAACAGATGAACCTCATAATCTCTAATTTGTACTTATGGACATATAAACAATCATATAAGATTTACAACTAATGTATTAACTATAGCTATGCTTCTAAGCATGTTTTGTACTTTTATAGCTTTATGGAATGGCATTTGACAGTTACCACTATTGTGACAGATTTAAATATGTCCAAAATAGATGTGTTACCTATCAAAATTTAATTTCTGAAGCCATAAAGAAGATATAAAAAGTCAGTCCAATTTATTTTTCTCACCCTGTTTAATGAATAAGTTGTATGAGCATTTACTCAGGTTTCAAAAAAATGTCCCCAAATGTGGTCCGAATTCCCCAGACCTGGCAACACTGTAACAACCCGATTGAAGATCACGTAGCTTCATCAACTCAATTTCAATTCTGCATGCCCACCATTCATCAATTCGGCCACTACAAACCACGATAAAGCCCCAGCAATTTAACTTTTTCTCAATACCCAGATTAGATGTTGCCTAGTCGTAGAGTTATGAATGAAATTTTTTTTTGTGAGACAGGAAGCCAAATAAATTACGTTCTATTCACAGCTAACCATCGTTTCAATCGATCTGCGGTATTTAGCAGTATACTGCTAAGCTGACCAAAAAGTTTCGAAATCGATCGGCCACCGCAACAATCCATCATCCGTAACAATTTTATTCGGATAATTATGATAACGCCCCCAGTTTCTGACACCCCGAATAAATCATACATTTTCCCAAGCAGCAAGAGGAAAACCACGGTCCTGCATGATTTCCTGCAGATCGAACCTTGGGGACTGCGGGAAACTTGTCCGAAATCCTCGCAGGGCTGCTACCCCTCTGTTTTGTCTCGGAAATGGGGGGGAAAATACCCTCTGACCCCCCCCCTATCCCAGGTGATTTTGAATAAGACCTCAGCCCCAAACGATTTGTCAGTTATTGTTTCGGATGCTGATTTTTTGAGTAGAACTATGATGGATTCAACAAATTATGATACCAGTTTTGACCATCAGCTTGATCTTGTGATAAGTGGAACCTTTTTTGATATCTAATTTATTGACCGAATCTCTGCTATGTTTTAGTAATTTAGTTAACATCACAATTGGTACAGCCCTTTCCAATAACTTTATTGAACTTTCTGGACAGTGACACTTGTCACTCACCTGTCAATTCTTGACGCAGCTGACAGCTGTTACACTATTGGACAAAAATCAAAATGTACTTAGTTTAACGTAAATCAATAAAACACACTTTTCATTTTCTAATATGGGATTTCTCCAAGAATTTAATTTAAACAACCGCCAAAGTGCACTTTTATCATAGAAACGTCAATTTTGAGAATCCACGATCACGTGACAACTGTCAAAATCTGTGAAACAAGCTTAGCAGGGCCCATAGATACGAAACTCTTCTTGACAGTCAACGTGCTTGAATATATCGTATTTCATAGATTCATGTGCTCATTTTTGACAGATGTCACTCGTCCATCAATATATGGTGCAGCTGATCTTACATGACAGGTGTCACACTAATTGACAAATGTCAAAATTTCTTTAGTTTAACGTAAACCAATAAAACACAGTTCTTATTTGGTATTTTGGGATTTCTTCATGAATTCAATTTATATAACTGCAAAAGTGCAGTTTACATTCTGCTGAGCGCAATTTTGACAGTCTATGGTCACGTGACAACTGTCAAAATCTGTGAAACATGCTTTGTAGTGCCCATAGACACAAAACTCTTCTTGGCAGCCAACGTTCTTGAATATATCGTATTTCATAGATACATGTGCTAAATTTTGTCAGTTGTCACTAGTCTGTCAATTTTTGACACAGCTGAGCTTACGTGACAGGTGTCACATTATTTGACAAATGTCAAAATTTATTTAGTTTAACGTAAAACAATGAAACACACTTTTTATTTGCAAATTTGGGTATTTTTTATGAATTCAATTTTTAGAACTGCAAAAGTGCACTTTACATTGTTGTGAGCACAATTTTGACAGTTTACGGTCACGTGACAACTGTCAAAATCTTTGAAACAATCTTAGAAGTGCCAGTAGACACAAACCTCACTCACATTACTTAACAAATGTCAAAAATGTATTTAGTTTAACGTAAACCAATAAAACACTTTTTATTTGCTAATTTGGTAATTTTTTATGAATTCAATTTATATAAATACAAATGTGCACTTTAAATTCCCGTGAGCACAATTCTGACAGTCCAGGGTCACGTGACAACTGTCAAAATTGTCAAAAAAATCTTATTAATTTTGACAGCCAACATGCTTGAAAATGTTGTACTTCATAGTTTCAAGTAAACACATCTATTAGGCACTTTATACTTTCGGGTCACTGGTGACTGAATTTTGACAGTTATGACAGCTGTCACGTGACGCAAGCAAAGTATTGAAGCCTTCCTTAACGTCAGAATTGCGAAATTTGGCTCCATGAAGCTTATTTAAACGTAATTTTCAGTGTAACTCCATGCAGCTGTAAAGACTAATTACAGTGTGGTTTCTTCAAGAAACACATCTGTTTTATATTTACTTTCAGGTTACTGGAGGTTTGACAATTATGACAGCTGTCACGTGACGCAAGCAACGTATTTTTAAGTGTTCCTTGATTCTGGATGTCAGAAATATCATATTTAGCTCAATGGAGCTTCAAACACAATTTCCACTGTATTTCTACAAATTAGCAACTATTTCTGAATTCATAGTTTCAGGTCATTAGGGAGTGAGTTTTGACAGTTATGATAGCTGTCACGTGTCCTAAGAAAAGTATAAAAATGTTCCTTAATGCCAAAACTGTCAAAATTGACACTATGGAAGTGTAAAGACTACTTACAGTGTGGTTTCTCTAAGAAACACATTTACTTGACAATTTGAGTGAATTTAGGTTCCTTCAAAAATTAATTTAGAGAACATTATGTAGATTTCTGAATTGCTCCCTTTAGTCTGCTTGAAATCAAAATGTAAAATAATACATTATTTGACAGAGTGGACCAAAAAATCAACATTTTTTCAGATTAAACATACATTAGAAAATTGAGAGAGTATCGATTTTACTGACCAAAACCTCCCTTTCAGCGGAATTGAAATCCGATCCATCCCGTCGGGTCTAATGTAAATATATTTTTCAGGACTTCCTGATTGTGATGCCATAGCAAGGAATATAAAAGAAAAGGCAACGCCCCAAGTTCACCTTAATGAATCGAATGTGTATTCTACAATGTCAACAATAGACTTGATTGTCTCCCCTTTAAAACTTCCAAGTTTGTCTTTGGGTACGTATTACATTGAAAGTTTTGTCAACCGGACTTTAATTTTGTATTGTTTCAGTTTTGAATTATAGTCCAGGCAAAGAATCATCTCAAAGAAAGGTAGAAGGAAATGTTTGAAACCCAATTTTTAACTTTGTTTGGACTAGTTAGGAACGTATTAAAAGTCTCATTTTTTTGTTTATATCTCGGAAACTGTTTATTCTACCGACTTGATCACTCTATACAAAATGAAAACTGATTAAATTTGCTACAAGTTTCACTCAGTCAAGTTTTTCGATATCTCGCACAGTTTTTGAGATATTCGCTCTTGAACGTCTGTAATTTTTAGTAACTGTCAAAAATGTCCTAATTTCAAGATTAGCGACAAAATGGTGGCAGTTACAGCAAAACGAACACCAGATTTGGGTTCTCCAAGCCAAAATTAGTTAAAATGACCACCTTGACATGTCTAAATCTTATATGGCGGCGGTCAGTATAGTAGGCCAGGAAAACTTTAATTTTTGGGGAAAATTTCGGTGCATTTTTCCAAAAAATCGTGAATAACTTGATTATTTGAAACATTCTGTATAAACACGTTCTATGATTGTAGATAGCTAATAAATGGAGCTATCACGTGACATTGAGCGGGCACGACTAGGTTGTTCCGTTTGGCCGCTAGAGCGCGTTAAATTTCATATTTTTTTTTTGGATATTTTTGTAAATATCTCAAAAACGGTTTGAGTTAGGGATGCAAAATTTTTACCATGTATGCACCTCGAATGGAACCCAACTTTTGTGAAGTAAAACTTTTTTTGTAAAACTCACCGTTTGACCTTAAAAAATAAATAACTAAATTTTTTACATTTTTTTCAAGATTTCAATGGATTTTTTTTTGGAAAAATTGTGAATTTTGAAAATTGTCTGTAACTGTCTTAACTACTTTAGGTTAATCTTAGAAATGCAACGGGACGTGTCATTTAACAAAATGCTGATTTTTTCGGGTGCCACGCCCTACAAACTGTCAAAATGGTCCTAATTTCAACATTAGCGACAAAATGGTGGCAGTTACAGCAAAACGAACACCAGATTGGTGTTCTCCGTGCCAAAATTAGTTAATATGACAACCTTGACATGTCTAAATCCAATATGGCGGCGGTCAGTATAGTAGGCCAGGAAAACTTTAATTTTTGGGGAAAATTTCGGTGCATTTTTCCAAAAAACCGTGAATAACTTGATTATTTGAAACATTCTGTATAAACACGTTCTGTGGTTGTAGATAGCTAATAAATGGAGCTATCACGTGACATTGAGCGGGCACGACTAGGTTGCTCCATTTGGCCGCTAGAGCGCGTTAAATTTAATTATTTTTTTGGATATTTTTGTAAATATCTCAAAAACGGTTTGAATTAGAGATGTGAAAATTTTTACCCTGTACACACCTAGAACGGAACGCAACTTTTGTTAAATGTAACTTTTTTTGTAGGACTCACAGTTTGACCTTAAAAAATAAATAACTAAATTTTTGACATTTTTTACAAGAATTTCATGGATTTTTTTGGAAAAATTTTGAATTTTGAAAATTATCTTCAACTACCTTAAGTAGTTTGGGTTAATGTTAGAAATGCGACACCAAGTGTCATTTGACAAAATTCTGATTTTTTTGGGTGCCACACCCTAAAAACTGTCAAAAAAACCGTAAATCCAATAAAATCAAATTTTCTTCAATATTACCGAATTACAACACCGAATATCTCAAAAACTATGACGGATATCGAAAAACTTGTCTGAGTGAAACTTGTAGCAAATTTAATCAGCTTTTATTTTGTATAGAGTGATCAGGTCGGTAAAAGACACACTTTCCGAGATATAAACAAAAAACCGGGAAGTGAGACTTTTGATATGTTCACCTCTTAACTAGTCAAAAATTGTGTTCCAAGCATTACTTCATATCTTTTCATTGACTGGATTGATAGTTTCAGCAAACTAATCAAGAGAAAAAACCGTAATTAAATGTCATCATCGCATCATTCATGCATCATCACTTATTCACATATGAATGAGAAGCGGAAAGTAATCTAGAAAGTGTTGGTAAAGTAATTTGATGTAATTCGACGTGACTAATTTGGTCTGGACGTTTTTTTTGTATGGAAATTGAGATTGATGTTTCTCATTGACCACCCAAAAACCAGGAAGGTATTAATCGTCACATTTTTGTAATATTTACGCAATTCATTTTAATCAGTTTCTTTTTAGGTCGATGGAATCAGATCAGATGCAGCTTTAAAATTTTACTAGAACGTTTGATTTTGGATGAGAAAATTACATTTTTAGGTAAATATTTTATTATTTTAAAACTTAGAAAAAAAGTTCATGTTCAATATTTGATTTTGGGCAAAAATTTTTTAGACAACCACAGGAGCATCAATAGAAATTACTTGTATAATAACTTTAAACAGCATTTCGTGATTTAAGTGCCAAAAATATTCTACAGTCCGATTCACGAAAGTTGACAATCACGTGACAAAGACAATTCCTTCGAGTCAAGACACAGTTGTCACAGTATACATGTTTAGAGGTCGATTTTTGAGAAAATATTAATGGCAAAAACCTTATTTCGATATCTTGTTAGTTAGAGCGTCGATAGAGGGCGTTTTTCAAATTTTTTGAAAATTCTTCATAACTTTTTTGTTTATTAAAATATCGGAGTGAAACAAAAACTTAAGGCACTTTTTTGATGATTTTTGATGAATTTTTTGATTTATGGCACTGATTTGATTTGATGATTTGGTTTTTGGCTAATGTTTTCTGGAAATAGAAATGACAGTTGGCTATAACTTTAATAAAATTTCCATTTTATGCCGTTTATTACAGTATACAGGGTGTTCTTAAATATCATGTACAAACGAAAGGGGGTGATTCTTTGGCATATTTAATTGCTAAAGTTTCATATAAACATCCGCAAATGCTTGATTTTTTAAGATACAGGGTGTCAAAGTTTTTTCTAAAAAACTTTTTTTTAATAATATTTCAAAGACCATTCGGCCAATTTTATTGAAATACAGTGCTTTGAACTATTATAAGATGTCAAGTTTTCAGTAATTGAATGATATTTATGTCTTCCAGTGGCGTCCCGAGGGGCAGTAACACGAATAAAAAAGAAAAAAAAAGTGTGCCCCTGACTTTTTTTGGAATAATCAACTAAAAATACAACTTTTGTGTCTCTTGACATTTTTTCGTATCTTGCTTCGTTTTCGAGAAAAAAAATAAAAACCAATCCCTTGCATGCCCTTAAAAAACATAAAAAATAAATAAAAATAAACTAATCATCAAAAGGCGCAGCAAACTTGTTCTTTTTTTGCAAAAAAATGCAAATAAGCAATTGATATTTTGATATTTTCTTGTCAAAATACACTAAATCCGGACACCTGTACATTTTCACTACAATGTGTACATTGAAATTGTGAAGATCCTAAAGAGAAATAAAAGAAAAATCATTTTTGTTATTTCAAGAATGAATAAGGTTAAGTAAAAAATCTGAAACTTTATCACCCTGTATCTACCTCTTTCTTCTTTCCAACATTGTCATTAAGTAATAACAATTTTCACGCTGTATATCTCGAAAACTGTTCCATTTTTGTACAGCACCACCACAGGCATAATTGAATGACGTAATATTATACAGGATGTCCCATTTGAAATATGAAGGTTTTTAGCCTTTGTGCAAACCACCGGTTTGATGTTGAGAGTAATGAAAACTTTCACACTGTATATCATTTGACGTAATAATATACAGGGTGTTCCCTGTGTATGCGCAAACAACCGTTATTTGTTTTTTAAGTTTCCCCTAAACTTTGACAATTTTTTTAAACTTTTCTTTTTCCAATTTGTTTATCCCAATTATTCTTCTAATCGTTCTTTACTGTATTTCTCATTTTTTTTTCTTACTTTCTTCAATTGCTGTATTCTACCTGTTTTCAACGTTCTTATTATTTTCCTCTTTTTGCCTTGTCTTTATTTTACTTTTTTACTGTTTGTTTCTTGCTATTCTACTAAATACTAAATAATAACTAAATTGTTCTATTTTCTGGTTTTTAATGACATTTTTCCGGATTTCTCCCTTAACTAGGTTTTTCTTTTTGAATTCTCTTCCTTTGTTTTCTTTTATTTTATTTCATTTTCATTATTACTTCCTTAACACTACTCTGTATTTGTTTTTTTTTCTGAATCTCTATACAATTTTTATTTTTGTTGCAAATTTCAATTCCCGATTTTGAAACTTTATTATTTTTTCCTTTTTCCAACTTGTTTTTCCTAATATTTTTTCCATTTAAGTTAATTTCATTAATATTTTTCAACTTGTTCTTTCTCCTTTTCACTGCTTTTTGTTCTCTTCTTGTTCGAGTTATATTTTGCGCCTTTTTTAATTTTCTATTTTTTCCTCTTTTTAACATTATCGTTTATTTTCCCTTTTTAGTCTTATTTTTGTTTTACGATTTTTTTCTTTTCTTTATTATTTTGTTTATATATTTCTACCTATATTTTAATTTCATCCTCTACAAGATTGAACTGAGGTGTGTTGGCATTTAGAAAACTGTTTTTTTAAAACTAATTCTTCTCTCTTTCTACTTCTTTCACACACATGTCATTTTTGTTCCGGATTTTTAACTTAACTTTAAACTTTTTAACCAGAGTTGTTTCTTTTTACAAACCTCGCTCATCTTTTTGTCTTATTTCCAACTTTCTTTAATTTTTTCTTTTTTATGAATTTTTTTGGACTTTTTGTGTTTAATTTAGTTTTTTATGCTTATTTGCTGATATTTTTTGTCGTCTTTGTCTTCTTTACTAATAATTTGATTAGCTAGTTTCCAACAAGTAAAAAAGATGAAAAACAATGTAAATCATGCATCGATTTAAGCATTTCGTTTAAACAACAATAACGTGTTTGTTTCATTTTCCCACGTTCCACAACGTATGGTATCTATCTAAACTGCCATATCTCGGCAGCATATTCATTCATAAAATTTTATGGGCTCTTAGATCCTACATGGTCTGCTAAGTAGCTTGTACCACTCTAAAGAAATATTATTGTCTTTGCCGCATATCCATCTCGAAACACTTTTTCACTCACTGTTTTAAACGAGCAAAAATTTAATCAAACATACACACGTTTTTTAATTAATTTTCAAATTTTATGGAAAATGCGTGTTTTTTCTCATAATAATTTGAAAAACGAGACAAAATATAAAGTTTTTTTAATAGACAGTTACACACGTCACAACTGCCAAAAAGCATCAACTCATGAAGCTATCAAATGTATAGCAATATGATTTACATTTATTGTATTACGTTTCAACCAGCTTTGCAGTTTCATGGAATCGTATTTGACAGTTTCCAAGTTTATGACAGATTGAAATATGCTGACAGTAAACTAATGCACGTCACGACTCTCCAATTAGTCTTTGTAGACCTATAAACAAACATTTAATATGATTTACATCTGTAACAGTGTTTTTAAGCAGGACTTGTAGCTTTATACCTTTATGGTGTATGACAGATTTAAATTTGTCCGAAATGAATGAGTTATCTATCAAAATTTAACTTCTAAAGCTATGAAGTACATATATAACGTAGTTTAAACGTTTTTCAAGTGAATATTGTAGATTAATAGCATAATGAATCAGATTTTGACACGTTTACGACAGATTAATTTCGATCAGAAACAGATATTTACATATCAGAACTGCCAAAATTGTATTCATACAATTTATATACATATAAAGGCAGTCCAGAACCTTCAACGCTCTTAAAACTGCCAAACACCTTCCAAATGCTACTACAGAAACTCCAAAATATGTCTAAAGCCGTCCAAAACAGTTTAGAGCTTCCAAAAGCTTTTAAAGCACGTTAAAAGCTTCCATATAGTCTTCAACTAATCTAGAAGCTTTCAAAAAATTTCAAGGCAGTCTAAAAGCTTCCGTATGCTTCTAAAGCAGTTTAAAAGCTTCCAAAAGTTCAAATTCACATGTCTTAAAAGAAGTCCAGAACCATCAATGCTCCTAAAGTAGTCTAAAAAGATTTAAAAACACTACAGAAACTCCAAAATGCTTCTAAAGCAGTCGGAAATCTTTCAAAACAGTCTAGAATCTTCCAAAAGCATTTAGAATAGTCTAAAAGATTCCAAATAATCTTTAACTAGTCTAAAAGCTCTTAAAAAATTTCAAGGCAGTCTAAAAGCTTCCGTATGCTTCTAAAGCAGTTCAAAAGCTTCCAAAAGTTCAAATTCACATGTCTTAAAAGAAGTCCAGGACCATTAATGCTCAAATACTCCTGAAGAGATCTAAAAAAATGTAAAAACATTCCAATACACTATAAAACCTCTAAAATGCCTTGCAAAGCTTACAAAGCAGCCTTGAAGCTTCTAAAAGCCTGTAGAACAGTCTAAAAGCTTCCAAATGCTTTTCAATTTATCTAGAAACTCTCAAAAGCTTCCGTATGCTTCTAAAGCAGTTTAACAGCTTCCAAAAGTTTCTAAAACCGTCTAAAAGATTTCAAAAGCATTAAAGGCAGTCCAGAACCTTTAAGGCTCATTAAACTGCCCAAACACCTTCCAAATGCTCCTAAAGTAGTCTAAAAAGTTTTTAAAACACTACAGAAACTCCAAAATGTTTCTAAAGCAGTCGGAAGTCTTTCAAAAGGCTTTAAAATAGTCTAAAAGATTCCAAATAATCTTCAACTAGTCTAGAAGCTTCCAGAAGTTATTAAAGCAGTTTAGATGCTTAATTAAAAAATTTTGCGGACCGTGTAAGAGATTCCAAATGCCTCTAAAGCATTCCAGAACCTTCAATATGCTGTTTAAACAGTCCATAAACCTTCCAAATGCTCTCAAGTAGTTCAACACACTTTTGAAAGTGTTCAAAACAGTCTAAAATCTTCCGTATGCTTCTAAAGCAATTTGAAATCTTGAAAAAATGTCTAGAAGTTGAACACAAACAAGAAAATAATTTTGCTTTTTAAGGGTTTTTTCACGAATTTAGTGCTTTTTAATCCGGACTCTAATTATAACTGTCAGACCTTTGGAACAATTTTTAACGAGCAAAAATTTATTATATAATTTATTTATTATTATTTTTTTTTTGATTTTGTGGAGTGGAGTTTTTTCATAATAATTTTAATCAAAATAAATGATCCAAAAACGCTAGGAAATATGAAGTTTTTAACAATTTTCTTATTTTTATCACATTCTTTAACTGTCCAATTAAAATATTATTATTACGTCTACATAACATGAATTTCCTGCTTTCAAAACAAACAGTATATTTAAAACATTAACAACTAAAAAAATGTCGGATATTTCCCATTGTAATAAACATTTTTTAATTTTTTTTTACCAAATTATTTAGCAAGAAAATGATCAACTTTGCTTCCATTCAACTAAAGCTCCATCAAATATAGTTTTTGAGATAGCAATGTTAATGGATCAAATTTGTAACAGTAAAGGCAAATTTTGTTTTGACTTTGTTTCAAAACAGCCATCGTACTGAAATATCAACTTTTGTTTGAATTACCTGGATTTAGATTTAAATTATTTTGTCAAAAAATGATAAAAAAAAGCAACCGAATAACGGCATTTCCATTTTCCAGGTAAATTTGCTAAAAATGGTAAAACACCGGAAAGGAAAAAAATGCAAATGGTTTGTTGACTTCTGGTAGGATTTTATTCAAGTTCTTTGCGGTTTAATCGGCCAAGGCGACCGACAAGCAAAAAAATTAATCACGTCCGTAAGGCAAAAATGGAAAAGCGTGAATGGATCCGATCGGGGAAAAAAAACGTGAATTTATAATAAACGGATAATCGGACAATTCGATGATCGATTGGTCTGATTATGGTCGGATGGCCTAAACAAAGCGATGACAGCTGTAACAGAGAATTAGTCGGTCGTTTATTTACCATGTTTAATTTTTTACGAAAAACGTCTTTTTAACGTTAAGTTTCTGTAAGCACCAGAAAAAGTGATTTAATTTCCAATCACCGTGACGAGTTTGTGATCTTTAAAGCACCATCAAACTGCCATTTCGTTTTTTATAACCGTTGACTGTTTCATGTTTTTCATCAAAGGTGGAACAGATTTCGGATGAATAAGTAAAGAAAATGTGTCTTCCAAAAAAATTTAAAAAAAAAATTTTTTTTTGCTTTTTTTTGTGCTTTTCTGTTTATTGAGATACTGAAAGCTTCTGAGAGCCAAAACATACCAATTATCTGTTGCAAAATGGATAAGTAACAATTTACAAGTTTAAACTGACCAAATAACTTCCAAATGCTCCTGAAGTAGTCCAAAAATATGTAAAACCATTCCAATACACTAGGGAAGCTCCAAAATGCCTTGCAAAAGCTTTTAGAACAGTCTAAAGGCTTCCAAATGCTTTTCAATTTATCTAGAAGCTCTCAAACGGTTTCAAGACAGTCTAAAAGCTCTCGTATGCTTCTAGAGCAGTTTAACAGCTTCCAAAAGTTTCTGGAATGCTGGAAAAGCAATCTAAAACTTTCAATGCTTTTTAAACTCTCCAGAAACCTTCTAAATGCTCCTAGAGTAGTCTAAAAGATTTAAAATCCTACAGGAATTCCAAAATGCTTCTAAAGCATTTTGGACTTTTTATTTTAGAACAGTCTAGAAGCTCTTAAAACATTTCAAGACAGTCCAAAAGTTTCTAGAACCGTCTATAAGGTTTCAAATGCCTTAAAAGCAGTCCAGAACCTTCAATGCTCTTTAAACTGTTCAACCACTTTCCAAATGCTCTTAAAGTAGTCTAAAAAGGTTTTAAAACACTACAGGCACTCTAAAATACTTCTCAAGCAGTCGAAAGCCTTCCAAAACAATCTAGAAGATTCCAAAAGCTTTTAGAACACTATAAATGCTTCCAAATAATCTTCCAACTAGTCTAGAAGTTCTCAAAAAAACTTCAAGGCAGTCTAAAAGCTTCCATAAGTTTGTAGAACCGTCCAGTAGTTTTCAAATTCTTTAAAAACAGTTCAAAACCTTCAATGCTTTTTAAACTCTCGATAAACCTTCCAAATGCTCCTAGAGTAGTTTAAAAAGATCTCAAAATACTACAGACACTCCAAAATGCTTCTAAAGCAGTCGAAAGCCTTCCAAAAGCTTTTAGAACAACCTAGAAGCTATCAAAACATTTCAAGACAGTCTAAAAGTTTGTAAACCGTCCATACAACATTTCAAATGCCTTAAAAGCAGTCCATAACCTTCAATGCTCTTAAAGTAGTTTAAAAAGATTTCAAAACACTACAGAAACTCCAAAATGCTTGTAAAACAGTCGGAGAAGCCTTTCAAAACAATCTAGAAGCTTTCAAAAGCTTCAAGATTTCAAATGCTCTTTAACTGGTCTAGAAGTTCCCAAAATATATCAAAATAGTCTAGAAGCTTCCCAAAAATTCCAAAACCGTCTAATAATTTCCATATGCCTCTAAAGCATTCCATAACCTTTAGTAAGCTTTTTAAACTATTCAAAAACCTTCCAAATGCTCCTCAAGTAGTTTAAGAATGTTTTAAAACACTACGAGAACTCCAAAATGTTTCCCAAGCAGTCGAAAGCTTTGCAAAATCGTCTAAAAGTTTCCAAAAGCTTTTAGAACAGTCTAAAGGCTTCTAAATGATTTATTTTGAAAAGAATCTAAAAATTTCCGTATGCTTTTAGAGTAGTTTAAAAAGTTTCTCTAATCTAATTTCAAATGTCTTAAAAGCAGTCCAAAACCTTCAATGCTCTTTAAACTGTCCAAATGCTCCTAAAGTAGTTGAAAAAGGTTTTAAAACATTACAGAAACTCCAAAATGCCTCTAAAGTAGTCGGAAGCGTTTCAAAACAGCTTCTAGAACATTCTAAAGGCTTCCAAATGCTCTCCAACTAGTCTAGATGCTCCCAAAAGATATCAAAACAGTCTAGAAGCTTCCAAAAAATTCTAGAACCGTCTAAGAGTTTCCGTATGCCTCTAAAGCATTCTAGAACCTTTAATATACACTCTTTAATCTGTCCAAAAACTTTCCAAATGCTCTTCAAGCAATCAAAAATAATTTTGAAAGTTTTAAAAACAGTCTAAAATCAGTTAAAAAGCGTCAAAAAATTTCTAGAACTTGAACTCAAAAAAAGTAAAAAAATGTGCATCTCTGAAAGGGTTTTGTGCTTTTTTACTGATTTTTATGTTTTTTTTGAGAAAAATGATTTTGCCTTTTTAAGACTTATTATAGACTTACCATAAGTTTATGGAGATTAGCAGAAAAGTGCCAAAATGTTATGTTCTATGTTGATATGAAACACTTAGACAAAAAGTGAAAAGTTGAATTATTAGGTTCGGTTAGGTTATTCAGGTTGACAAAACATGATTGAAATACAAACAAGAATAATTAAAGTTGGCCTATAACCTAACCTAATAACTCGACATTTTTTATCTAGAAACCTGTCTCATATCTTCAAAATAGAATTTTTCTGATAAAACTTGAATATTAGTAAATAATAATTATTATTATTATTTTTGCAAAGTTCAGAACAGTTGTAGAGGCTTTGAGCAGTTTTGGAAAATTCTTGTAACGTTTAGAAAATTTTTAGAGGCTTCTGGCAGTTTTTGGAATACTGGTTTTTAAAAAAATGGTGTTTTGGTTCTGTTCCCCAAAATACATTTTATGGAATATCTCCTAACTCAGTAGAATTACGGAAAAAGTGCAAAGAATAAAAATTGCGTAAAAAAGGTTAGGGAACCTGAATCTGGGCTTTAAACTCACAAATTCCTACTAAAACTGCATACAGAGTGACCAAACTCTAACAACTTTCAACTTTTTTACCCACTCTGTACACCAAAAGCCACCAAGGTAATTTTGGAGTACACCACTGGAAAGAGGACGTTTTTAAGGGGTTTCCCGTTGTTTTACATTAAAAAATAGTCCAGCTACATACAGTCAATGTTTTGAAGCACTTTAAAGTGATTTTCCAATATTTAAAGCACTTGTAAAATCTTCAGGCAATTTTTTGGAAGGTTTTCAGTGGTATTTAGAGACCTCTGGCAATTTTGAAAAATGTTTGAAAGGTTCGGTTAGGTTAGGTTTAGGTAACACATAAACAGGCTTCTAGCAATTTTTAGAAAGTTTTTGAAAAATGTCTCAATTTATTTAGTAACAAAGAAAATGTAATTTTGGTCCATTTTTGCATCAAACTATTTTCAGTTTTTATGGTAAAACCTATTAAGGTTGTGGATTCTTGCAAGCAAATTTCAACCATAATGATATTATTTGTTATTTTTGCTGTAATTAAAGCTTCTTAGCAACTGAAGGAAATTAAGTATTTAAACTTTCTAAAAATAGTTTTTACAACAATCTGCAAATGTGTCAAAAACACAAATGACTTCTTCGAAAAAAATGCTTATTTTGAACAAAGAATATGTAATTTGGGTTGAAGAGAATTTTATCCTTTATTTAGTAACAGATAAGGTGTCATTTTGGTTCATTTTTGCGTCAAACTATTTTCAACTCTTATGGCAAAACCCATACAGACGGTGGCTTATTTCAAGCAAAATTGAACCATAATAATGGTATTTGTAATTTTTGCTTTAATTAAAGCTGTTTGAGAGTTCGAATGTGTAAAAAATATGATATAACATCACCCTGTATAATATTTATAATCACTTACCGGTTGCACATGAATGTTAAGTTAAGACCTGCAACAAAAGAAAAACCTTATAAATTACAAAACGAATAATACAAAATATACAAAGTGAACAAACTAATAAGTGAAATTTTGCTGCTAGTTATATCAGAAGAAGGTATCAAAATTAGTTAAAATGACACCCTGTATATGTATCAATTTGACTGTTCTGTGAAGCCATTAAACCTTGATCACCCTGTGTATTATGTTAAACACTTTTTTCTAATTCTGATATTAATTTTAGCAGAAAGTTTCCTGAAGATGAAAGTTGAACATTCTGACACTTGGTGAATCAACTTCCCGTAATTTCTTAACAAAGGCAACTTGAAGATGGAGAAACCTGTTAAAAACCCCGAAGGTGGGTAAAAAAATATATATTTTCACCTTCCAACTACTTTAAAAAAGGTCAAGTTTGAAGCCCTCTGGCGGCCAAACTATTTAACCAATCATCCAATGTTTAAATATAGTTGAAAGCCCATTTCATTGACTATCTATCGACATATAAAAGTCCATACCTTGTCAGTCAAATAGGACAGTTATTTAGCTTCAAAGGAAGCAATGTATGAAAATTGGAGAGAAAAGTTTGGTCAAGTTTAAACCCTTCTAGCGGCCAAACTATTTAACCAATCATCCAATATTTATGTAGGGTTAGAAAGTCCATTTCATGAGCTATCTATTGACATATAAAAGTCCATACCTTGTCAATCAAATAGGACAGTTATTTCGCTTCAAAAGAAACTATGTATAAAAATTGGAGAGAAAACTTTGGTCAAGTTTGAAGCCTTCTGAAAGCTCAACTATTTAACCAATCAACTAATGTTGCATATCGGTGGAAAGCCCATTTCATTGGTTATCCATCGACATATAATAATTCATACCTTGTCAGTAAAATAAGGCAGTTTTTCACTATATATTTTGAAGTGTTTTTAGTTCCATTTTTCGTTTATGGAAGTTGTCAGGGATCTATTCAAGCGTCCATCCCTTTTCGAGCCCAAAAAGCTGAGATGCGAAATATACAAAGGACCGTATCAAAGATTTATGAAACAAAGTTATTTTGACGTGAAACTGAAACGAGATATCCTTTCCATCCAAACTTTTTCCGTCCATTTCGTTCTTTTGTATAGAGAAAGAGCGGAAAATAATATCGGCAAAAACTTCCTGCAGGAATGACAAATTGTTGGTTTTCAGCTGACGAGCACTCAAAGAACCGGACAATTTACATAGAACCAGTGTTGCCAACACTTAAATCACATAATTTTCCCAAAAAAAGTTGCCAAATTTCTTAGAATAAGTCAAAAAACAGCAAATTCAACTCGTGAACCTATAAAATTTACTTATAATGTTTTAGTATTGCTTTTGTGCTTGTTTTTTACTTTTCTGGCTTCATAAGTGGAATTTGAGAGTTTTTATCATTTTGACATATGGAGCTCCAATAAAAAATCCGACTAGTGGAGCTCAAAAAAAAATTTGAAAAGTTTTTCCAAACATCCAAATGTGGTTCTACTTCCCCGAGTGTGGGAAATTTTCTCCAAACCTGGCAACACTGTATCGGACCTTTTGGACAGGAGACACGTCGTTTACATGTCTTGTTTCACCCGGTGAAGATTAAAAGCGATTACACGGGTTAAGTCGCCTATAATGCATTCACGTGGCGTGTGATACCGAATATCACGTTCTTGGTGTTGAGAACCCATGTTGGCGGTGGATCAGCCACCAAATCGCACCTTTGATGGTGCCGCCTTCTTCTGCAGGTTCTTTAAGCCTCCGTTTACTCGTAATATACATATTTATCTCGGTGAGAGATTTCGGTGTATGTGAGATGCATAACTTAGCAAAGATACAAGTGATTTTTTAATTTAGACTCTATAATGGAAGAGTTTGCTCACCCTGTATGCAGTTTTGGTGGGAATTTTCCGGTTTGAAGTTCAGATTCAGGTTTCTTGACCTTTTTTACGCAATTTTAATCTTTTGCGTTTTTTTCGTAGCTCTACTAGTTTGGGAAATATTCCATAAAATCCATTTTGGGGACTGTAAACTCCATTTCTTTGAAAAAGTGCATTAAAACTTTACTGTTTGTAACTCGACTGTTTTTCGAAGTACAGCAATGATAAACCACCCAAAAAATACCTTTTTTTTCTCCTCTTTCCATTGGTGTGCTCAAAAAATGCCTTGGTGGGTTTTGGTGTAGGCAGGATGAGTAAAAACTTGAAGGCTATTAGAGTTTGGTCACCCTGTACGCAGTTTCAGTGGGAAATTGTCGGTTTAAAGCCCAGATTCAGGTTTTCTTGACCTTTTTTACGCATTTTTCATTATTTATACTTTTTCAGTATCTCTACTAGTTTCGGAGATATTCCACAGAATCCATTTTGGGGACCAGAAATTCCATTTTTTTGAAAAAAGTGCCTCAAAACTTTGACTATCTCTAGCTCGGTTGTTTGTTGAGATACAGCAACGACAAACCACTCAAAAAATGCCTTTTTTTCTTCTCTTTTCAGTGGTGTGCCTCAAAATTACCTTCGTGGCTTTTGAACCCGTGGAACAGGGTGAGTCAAAAAGATACGGTTGTTCACTGAGAGTTTGGCCACTCTGTATGCAGTTTCAGTGGAAAATTGTCGGTTTAAAGTCCAGATTCAATTTCTCTGACCTGTTTGACGCAATTTTTGTCCTTTGCACTTTTCCCGTATCTCTACTAGGCTAGGAGATATTCCACAAAATTCATTTTGGAGGCCAGAAACTCCATTTTCTTAAAAAAGTGCCTCAAAACTTTGATTCTTTATAGCTCGACTGTTTTTTGAGGTACTGCAACGGTAAACCACTTAAAAAATGACGTTTTTTTTTCCTTTTTCCAGCGGTGTGCTCCAAAATTACTTTGGTGACCTTTGGTGTACAGGGTGAATTAAAAAAGCGAAGTTAGAGTTTGGCCACCCTGTATGCAGTTTCAGTGGGAAATGGTCAGTTTAAAGCACATATTCAGTTTTCTTGACCTTATTTACGCATTTTTAATTACATATACCTTTTCAGTATCTCTACTAGTTTCGGAGATATTAAACAGAATCCATTTTGGGGATCAGAAATTCCATTTTCATGAAAAAAATTGCATCTAAATTTTGACTGCCTAAGGCTCGGGTGTTTTTTGAGATACAACGAGAAAAAACCACTCAAAAAATTCCTTTTTTTCTTCTCTTTTCAGTGGTGTGCCTCAAAATTACCTTTGTGGCTTTTGAACCTGTGGAACAGGGTGAGTCAGAAAGATAGTTGTTCACTGAGAGGTTGGCCACTCTGTATGCAGTTTCAGTGGGAAATTGTCTGTTTAAAGTCCATATTCAATTTCTCTGACCTGTTTTACGCAATTTTTGCCCTTTGCACTTTTCCCGTATCTCTACTAGGTTAGGAGATATTCGACAAATTTTATTTTGAAGGCCAAAAACCCAGATTTTTTTGAAAAAAGTGCCTCAAAACTTTGACTATATGTAGCTCGGTTGTTTGTTAACATTCAGCAACGACAAACCACTCAAAAAATGCCTTTTTTTCTTCTCTTTTCAGTGGTGTGGCTTAAAATTACCTTTGTGACTTTTTAATCCGTGGAACAGGGTGAGTCAGAAAGATAGTTGTTCACTGAGAGTTTGGCCACTCTGTATGCAGTTTCAGTGGGAAATTGTCGGATTAAAGTCCATATTCAATTTCTCTCACCTGTTTTACGCAATTTTTGTCCTTTGCACTTTTCCCGTATCTCTACTAGGTTAGGAGATATTCCACAAAATTCATTTTGGAGACCAGAATCTCCATTTCTTTAAAAAGGTGCCTCAAAACTATACTTCTTTATAGCTTGACTGTTTTTTGAGGTACTGCAACGGTAAACCACTTAAAAAATGTCGTTTTTTCTCCTCTTTCCAGTGGTGTGCTCCAAAATTACCTTGGTAGCCTTTGGTTGACAGGGTGAGTTAAAAAAGCGAAGTTAGAGTTTGGTTATCTTGTTCAGTTTCAGATGTCCAATTTCAGTTTCATTGACCTTCTTCACGCGATTTTGAGCACTTTTTCCGTATTTCTACTAGTTTAGGAGATATTCCAAAAAGTCTATTTTGGAATAAAAAAAATAAAATAAGTTTAACATTTCGAAAACGGTTAGAGTTACGAAAATGTTGTAAAAGACTGGCTGTTTAGAATGCTTTTCTACATGCAGTGGACATTTTTTAGACACCCTGTATATGTTTATGTCGTGTTGCGGAGACTTTTTACAGTCGCTGAAATTCCAAAAATGGAGGAGAAAAAAAGTCGAATATTTCGGAAACGGTTAGAGCTACAAGAATTTTGCAGAAGAAGTTTTTGTTAAATTGCTAATTCTAACAGCTATTTCTGTTCTGATTTTAATTTAAATTTACTTCCATATACTTTGAGTCTATGAGAATGTGAAACACCCTGTACAACGATGTTTTAGAAGCAACGTTTAAAAATGCTGCCAACCATGAAAAGTAATTCAATCACCTCGTAAACGTTTGGAACCGCAGACATTTTATTTAAATTAACACTTCTTTCAGGCTCGAAGAACCACTGAAAAAGTGTCAATGAATTTACAAATTTAACGGATTTTATTCATCTACGTGTTTCTTAAATCCGACTAATAGTATCAATAATGGAAATAAACGGGCCGTGACCACCATAGGCGTACCAGTGAACAATCAACCAAAATAGGTATTGAACCATTTTAGGTTAGGGTGACACCACTGTCCCACTTCGTTCCCACGATCATTCATCTGGTTTTAATACTAAATATAGACTGTTATGACAGGCTTTTTTCCAAATCACAAAATCTCGAGATAGTTTAACGTGATTTGGACCGAGTAAATGGTACCGAATAGTTTTTGGCCCGAAAAAATAAACGGTTTTGGAGTGATTGACCCACGAAGATTGTGCTCCAAGTTCCTGCAAGTTCAGTCAGTGATGTATGACAACTTATGATTTGCTGTATAAATGACGAAATAATTCAATAAAAACTAATTTTACCTGGATGGCTTTGAATACTATCAAAAAATGCCCTAATTTTAAAAACAGTGACAAAATGGCGGCAGCTACAGCCAAACGGACACCAGACTCATGTTTTCCAAAATTAGTAAAAATATTGCCGCCTTGACAGGTTTAAATCCAATATGACAATGGGTCAGTATAGTAGGCCAAGAAAAACCTTAATTTGGACAAAATTTTAGAAAATTTTTCCAAAAAATTTCAAGTAACTTGTTACCCCGTTTTCCACTAGAGGGCGTCAATTTGATTACCTTTTTTTCGAAAATTTAACCAAGTAACTGTACTTACCAAAACAAAGTTTCTAATTTGAATTGATATTTTGAAAATTCACCACAAATTCAGTTTTTACGTTAGAAACTTTATTTTAATACACAATATAGCCCAAAGTGTCTAGAATACTGCGTTTTTAAATATCTGGAAAACAGTTTAAGTTGACAGTGTGATATTTTTACCATGTATGTCCCTCAAAGTGCTTTTATTATACAGTCTGTCCCAAATTGGTTTTACATGTATTAGGATCTCGGTAACCGTAAAAGCAACAGAGAATTTCCGGTTTTTAAAATAAATTTTTTTTTTCCGGAAAATTGGGAAGAAACATTTGCATTTTAAACAATTGTTTTCAGAAACTAAGACATTTTTAGGGCACTTTTTTACGTAGAACACGAAAAAATCTATCGTCCCTAGTTTCCGAGATATGGATGATAACTTTGTAAATTCCTATGGATCTGCCATCATGAGTTTTTGCATTTTTGGAAAGCTCTTAAAAAGTCCTTTTCAATGATATACTTCATGATGGTATTATCTAGTTCCTAAAGGAGAGAAAAACGTTTTTTTTTTTAATTTTTCTATTATGAAAAACATCAGTCTGCTTTGATTATATCTCAAATTTTTTATGATTTATAATGTTCTATTTATTGACTGGATTACTTAATTTTTCGTAGAGAATGATGTAAAATTTGTATTTTTTTATAATTTCAGCCAAATTGTAAATCATTCTTACGCTAAAATCAAATAATGGAGGCAATAAATAGAACATACATTTTTTGCGCTTTCCAAAAGATGACGGCCATAAGAATTTACAAAGTTATCATCCATATCTCGGAAACTAGAGACGATAGATTTTTTCTAAATACGTCATCGTGTTCTACGTGAAAAAGTGCCCTAATAACATCTTAGATGGTCACACGACATGTAGAACCAATTTGGGACACACTGTATGTACTTCTCCGTACAGGTGGTTTTTGAAAATATAAAACTGGAATTTTGAAATTTTTAAAGAGAAAAAAATGCTTTGTTATTGAAATGTGTTACAGTTTTTATTTTTTTATTTTTTTTTTCTTATTGCTCTTACAGTTTTTGAGATAATTAGCAAATTTGGACTTTCTGTATCAAAATCATGGATAAGAGAACTTTTTGCGTTATTTTTGGGATTTATAATTAAAAATTTATCAGAAGAAACATGTAGGTATGTTATTATTTTTAAACGCGCATTTTTTGAGATAAAAAAAAATCTACAGGGTGTCCCAAAATTGAGTTACGACCTTCCAGTTGACATTTTCAAATGAGAACCTTAATTTTTTGTTGCATTTTTGGATTCTACGTGAATTTCTGGATATTTTTCATGTAACATGCTATGTCGATATTCAGCTGTTTCCAGCTTAAAAAAATAATTTGAAAGTATACAGGGTGTCCCAAAATTTGAGCAAGAAACCAAATTTTTTACTAATTTTTTTATTCGATTTTTGGAATCTACGTCAAATTCTAGGCCTACTTGATGTAAAATGTCTTCGTATCGATCTTCAACTGATTTTGCTCTAGCAGTCTTAATTAGCCCCTCGCATCGAGCAGAAATTCCTAGTTTGAGCAAAATTTTCGTGCACTTATCCATAAAATCGTGAATAACTCGCTTATTTGAACCATCCTGTACATATGAGCCATATAACAAAAGAAAGCTAATGAATGGTGCTCTCACGTGACGTTGAGCGAACGCGGCTACGTCTTACGGTTTGGCCGCTAGAGGGCGTCAAAGTTAAACTTGCTTTTTTGTAGTTTTTGCTACATATCTCAGGAACGCTTCAAGTTAGAGGTCTGTTATTTTTACCACAAACGTACCTTGAAGGAATGCAGCTTTTACCTTTAATGCTCTTTTTTTGTACCAGGCATCGTTTGTCCTTGAAAAATTAAAAACAAAAATTGTCAAAAATTTTAAAGTGTGTTTGTTACCTTTGAGTTTATTTAGAGAAAAATTTTGAATTTTTAAAATAAATTTCCACTGATCAAAATTCCTTCAGGTTAATGATACGAAAATGACGTAAAGTGTCATTTGTAGAAATGTCATTTTTTAAGAGTGCCACTCACTGAAAACCGTCAAAATTGACATAATTTCCAGGTCATCCCCAACACCGTGACAGTTGGGGCAAAATGGATGTCAGGGTGATAGAGGGTGTCTCAGATAAGCGGCTCAGTGCAGGAGGTCCCAAAAAAGTGAAAAACAACTTTAAGTTTCCGGGAAATATCTCAAAAACTGTGTAAAAAGCAAAAATGGTCAAAATTGTCAAAAAGCTTGACTTTGACGCCCTCTATCGGCCAAACGGTGCAACCGATTAACTTAAATGGGCACATTTTTGGAAAGCTTTTGACCTGAGCTATCTTTTCACTTCAATCACTTTTGGTCGTCAACTGTCAAATAAGCAAGTTATGGAAAATTTTTGGAAAAAATGCACAAAAATTTCGCTCAAATTAGGAATTTAATTTAAAAGAAAAAATAATTTTAATTTTTTTTATTTAATTTATTTATTATTGAACACATTTTCAACCGTTATCTGTTTTTCACCCAACTTTTCTTTTTTTTGAAAAATAATTCCTTGATTTTAATCGAATTTATTCCATACTTTATGGACACACTGTATAGTTATTTCTTGATGTAAAATTCGTGAGTTAAGGTTGCATATTAAAACCTGAAACACCCTGTATATATAGATAAACCCGGTGATTTTCGTGCATTTTTACGACAGGCCGTTAAATTAACATGTACATTTTTCAAAGTCATTAACAACTTAATTTGGCTTGCAAAATGAGTTTGCTTTATTTCGTCTTCCTCTCATCAGCGTGGATGGTAATTATTGCTGCAAACAAGGCAAATGGAAAAGTAACGAAAGTCATGGAATTATACGATCTTAACGAGTTTTTGTTCCTGTATTGTCCAATATTTTTTATGTTTGTTTTTATTGGTTGCAGGGAATTAAAACTGCATAATAATGTGGTGGAATCCAATGCTGAAAGCAATGCTCTAGCCTAATTTTGTCATATCAAGTGGGTGTAAACCTCTAGTTCACTAGGTGCAGAATGTAATTCTGATCATTTTTAGTCTCCTGCAAAATTTCCCTATTTTAAACCGTTTCCGAGATATTCGACTTTTAATATTTTTTTTGTTTTGTAATTAAATCAAAATTGTGATAATTTAATATCTTCTCATTTTCACCATTTTTCAGGCTTCAGCGACTGTAAAAAAATCAAAATAAGCGTTTTGAACTGTTTTTTCTAGTCATGGGTAATTTACCAGTAAAGTAAATATTTTACTTTACCAGGAAAATTTGACCGGTAAATTACTGGTAAATTACGAATACTGTGTTTCTGGCAGTTCAAATTTTGACATCGATTTTCTCCCTGACTGTACCAAATTTTGTAATGTTTTTTCAGGTTATTGGATAGGAAATTTAATGAGGATTCCAAAAATGTGCTTAAAAACATGATTCGGTCACTCCAAGTCGGTTTTACAAGCAATTTTGTCCCTGACTGTCCCTATAATTTCACTGATTTGTAAATTTGTTGCACGGAACAGTTTTTCCTAAATAACTCGAAAACGGTAAAAGATGTAAAAAAATTGCAAGAAACCAAAAATGTTCCTAATTAACTCCTTAACCCAAAACCGTAAATTTACAGGAACGTTTTTGTTTCCAGTTTACAGGGTGTGCATGAAAAGTATGGTGATTGACTGTTCTGGGTCACCCTGCACGCAATTTTTCAGATAGAATTTTTTGCTCAACACCACTGGAAAGAGGAGTTCAAGACGGTTAATTTGAGTGGTTCAACCTTTATGAACTCCCAAAAACAACCAAGTTACAGGGTGTTCAAATTTCAAATCACAACTTCAACTGATTTGAAAATATGTTGCATTAACAACAAGTTTTCCTAATAACTGTTCTGGGTCACCCTGCACGAAATTTTTCAGATAGAATTTTTTGCTCAACATCACTGGAAAGAGGAGCTTAAGACGGTTAATTTGAGTGGTTCAATGTCCCTAAACTCCCAAAAACAACCAAGTTACAGGGTGTTCAAATTTCAAATCAATAACCAGCCTTACAGACGCTTTTGGAAGTATAAAACACAGTCAAATTACTGTTTTAAAGTGATTCTCCTCATCCAAACAAGTTTTACAGCTTTACAGCTCTATGGAACGGATTTTGACAGGTAATACTAGACTGACATGTCAAACCAAATACACAGCTGTACAAACTGTCAAGAAACGATCATAGAAGCATAAAACATACTCAAGTTCTTTTTTTAGGTGATTTAGCTTTGCCAAACAAGTTTTACAGTTTCATGGATGGAGATTTTGACAGTCGACATGTGAATGACAGAATACCAATATGTCAAACTAGTAATACATTTGCAAAAACGGACACAAAAACTTTCATAAAGGTCTAAAACACACCTAAACTACGTTTGACTCAATCTGTAGTTTTTCAATTCACTATTATAGTTTTGCAGCTCTATGGAGCTGATTTTGACGGTTAATACAATAAACTGACAGACTAGATTACATATCAAACAAAATACACAACTTTACAGACTGTCAAATACCTTCCATGGAGGTATAAAATACAGTCAAATTACTTTTTTACAGTGAATCCGCGCGTTTAAACACAACTTTTACAGCTTTACTGCTTTAAGGGCGGGATTTTGACAGTTGACATTTCAATGTCAGGGATAAACGGAATGTCAAACTACTAATATGTCAAGGAAGCGATTCATTTGCAAAAACGGTCACAACAACTCTCAGAAAAGTGTAAAACACAGTTAAATAACATTTGACTCAATATGCTGTTTTTCGATCAACTTTTATGGTGTTACAGCTCTATGGAGCTGATTTTGACGGTTGACACTGTAATGATATTTTACTAATACGTCAAATGAGCCATGTTTCTGCAAAAAACATTCAAAATCACATTCATGGAGGTGTAAAATACAGCTAAATCAACTTTGACTGAATCTAGTATTTTTTTAATCAACTTTTATAGTTTTATAGCTCTATGGAGCAGATTTTGACAGTGAATACTGGACTGACAGACTAGATTACAACTTATGTCACAAACAAACTGTTAAAATACGGTCGTAGAGGTATAAAACACAATCAAATTTATTTTGTAAGTGACTAATCTTCCAAGCCAGTTTTGCAGCTTTACACTTTTATGGACGAGATTTTGACAGTTGACAATCATCATTTATTGCTTTTCCAAGCGACTTTTACAGCTTTATGGACGGGATAGTTGACTATCCAGCCATACAGACGATCGTGGAGGTATAAAACACAATCAGACTATTTTTTAAAAGTAATTCTAATCTTCTAAATAACTTTTATAGCTTTACAACTTTATGAACGTGATTTTGACAGTGGTGAATTGCTGGTCCTTTTGATTAAATAGAGTAAAATATGAAAATTAGTGTAAGTATGTGACAATGTAGAAAAAATTAAATTTATTTAATATTTACAACTTTACAACAATTTTATGTAACTAGTTGGGAAGAGTTTGATTTTACGAATTTAACAGATTTTGAGAAGAACGTGAGTTACATATAAATGTGTTCTAGAGATATTTATATTAGATTTCAAGTTTTAAAATTAAAAAAACAAGAAATTTCAACATAATATTATCACATTTTCAATTGCTAATGGAACAAAAGTTTTTTTCTAACAGATATGTTTATTTACTATCTTCTTGACTTTGATACTTGATTTATTAGTACTTTCTCCCTTAATTACTAGACTTACTAAAAAATTAAACTTAAAAACTTTTAATTTGAAATCATTAATAACTATCTTAACTTTTTACTAACCTAAAACTTCATATTTGTGTAAACTGTTACTTTTCAATACTAAATTTGGTTTGTGTTGGTTAAAAGTTAAGCTCAGCTTTATTAAGTTTAATTTTTTGTTAATTAAGAGGAATTAAATATAATTCAGTTTTACATGTTACCATAAATGCTGGCAAGTTTTCAGGGGAAAAACCATCAACTTATACAACAACATACTCTCATTTTTCCACCGTCAGCAAATCAAACGTTGTTTACGAGATATTTAGACACAAAGAGCGAAATTCTCGTCGATGTTAATTGTATCTAATGACCATTTAACAGCTATGCTTTATAGTTATGACCATTTCTTGTGTCTTCCGTTCGGTCGTTGATATTTTTATGTGCATATTTTTAAATCTATTTGGTTTTATTTACATTTGTGTCGGTTTTTATACTTCTTAGTGATCCGCGCCGCAAACGTCTCTAATGTACACTTTTTGTTCGCGTCGAGGCATTTTAGATGCATTTTTATTCGTTTTCAGTGTATGAGCCTTAGTTTGCAGACGATAATAAAGATTTCGTCTTCAGATATGCCGCGAATAGAATGGCATATTACTGACAATGATAATTGTCATAAACTTATAAGAAATTCTGAGAAAATCTGTCTCAGAAAAATGTTATTACATTTGTTATTAAATATTTGTTTCTATATCAAATTAAACAAATATCTACCTTAATTATACTAGTTCCACATACAAATCTCAGATAATTAGATCTGGAACACATTTGGAAACTTCCATTTTACGTAACCTGTTCAATATGTAAAATCAAACTTTTCCTAACTGGTTACATACAATTATTGTAAAGTTTAAATAATAAATAAAATTTAATTGTTTCTTCATTGGCACATGTTTAAACTTATTTTAAGTTTTCACTTTTTCTGACCAAAAGGACCAGAAATCACCTTCATGATGCTGTACAACTATACAACTAATTTTGAAAATTAGAATCACTTAAAAAACTGTAATTTGAGTGTGTTTTATACCTCCATGACTGATGTTTGACAGTTCGTAAAGCTGTGCAATGTGTTCTAGTCTGTCAGTTCAGTATTAACTGTCAAAGTCAGCTCCATAAAGCTATTAAAGTTGATTGAAGAATACTAGATTGAGTCAAAGTCAGGGATGTAAAAGCAGTAATTTTCGAGTCAGAAAATTTCCATTTTTGAAAATTGACAGAAAAATTACTCCACGCTTAAATGAAAATCTTCCTGAATAGGGTGAATGACTGTCAAATTTGTCATTGTTATTGTTAAAATTGAAAAACTAATTATTTTTGAATTTTTCAGATTTTACAATTTTTTCGGAAAATTTTCCGAAACGTTTTCATCCCTGGTCAAAATTGATTTAGCTGTGTTTTACACCTCCATGAATGTGATTTTGACTGTTTTTTTGTAAAAACATGGATTATTTGACGTATTAGCAAAATAGCATTACAGTGTCAACTGTCAAAAACATATACATGTTCCATAGAGCTGTAACACCGTAAAAGTTCATCAAAAAACAGCAGATTGAGTAAAATGTAATTTAACTGTGTTTTACACTTTTCTGAGAGTTGTTGTAACCGTTTTTGCAAATTTATTGCTTATTTGACATATTAGTAAAGTGTCAAATGTCAAAATCCGCTAAATCGAGCTGTAAAACTATAAAAGTTGATTAAAAAATACTAGATTCAGTCAAAGTTGATTTAGTTGTATTTTACACCTCCATGAAAGTGGTTTTGACTGTTTTTTGCAAAAACAAGGCTCATTTGACGTATCAGTAACATAGCATTAAAGTGTCAACTGTCAAAAACAGCTCCATAGAGCTGTAACACTATAAAAGTTGATAAAAAAACAGCAGATTGAGTAAAATGTTATTTAACTGTGTTTTACACTTTTCTGAAAGTTTTTGTGACTGTTTATGCAAATGTATTCCTCATTTGACATATTAGTAGTTTGTCATTTAAGTGTCAATTGTCAAAATCCGCTCAATAGAGCTGTAAAAGTATAAAACATGATTGAAAAATATTGGGTAGCACCAAAGGTAGATCAGCTGAGTTTTACACCTCCATGAGTGTCGTTTGCGATGTCAACGGTATTGTTGATTTGACATTTAGTCTATACTGTAATTAAAATGCCAACTGTCAAAATCCCTCCCATGAAGCTGTAAACTTTAAGGATTTACGAGTGACATGAGTGTACTACATTGTATTTTATAAACTAGCTTGAGTTCGACTGAGCGTAGCTCTGTCATTTGAAATACTACAAAAAAGTGTAATTAATGAAAGTTGTAGAAAATTTTAAATTCTACAAGACTGTAAGAAGGTATTTTTGTCTTTAAGGGTATGGTTAAGGAGTTACAAAGCAAAATGTGACAGGGTGCACCAAACTGCTTTCTTTTAACTAACTCCATTTCGACTGAGCGTAGCTTCGTTATTTGACGAGGTACAAAATAGTCTAAATAAGAAAAAATAAAGAAAATTTTATCCTCTACAAAATTGTATTAAGGTGTTTTTGCACTTATGTGTTTAAGAAGTTTTTTAACTTCTCTTCTTTCTAAATATTAAATTTTCTAAATATAAAGGCATCAAATTGATGATATTACCTATTTACAGGAAAGACAACACTGCAGAAAAAGCGGACAAAGACTCAGATTACACCAATATGGTACTACTTCACTCAACCATTGTCTGAAGAGTTAATAGGAGTTTTAAGCGAAAAATTTGGTTTTGGGATACAATGACCAATAAAAATGACTTAAAAAGGTAAGTTATCCAATCTTGTTATTGGTCTTACATGAAAAATCCAAAACTAAACACAATTTTGGTTTTTATTAACCCAAAGCTCTAAGCTGGAGGAAATCTAATATGGAAACTGCGCCCGAGGAATAAAACAATACTTTCGGCCCGTCGGTAATCCTGAAACTGGCCATAAATCAGGAAGCAGAAAGAAAACCGTCGATGTTGTGTGCGTATTCCCTGAATGGGAAACGAAGCCACTATATCATCGGCCACGTTTCCGGACTGGAAAATCCCGGATAAAACGATGACTTGGATGATATTAATATTTTTTCGTGGAAAACAGCAGGGATGTTGCTATGCTGCCGAAAACACAGCACAAAAGCCACAAAGGTAATGTTATTCGGTTGTAAATGGGGTTTTTCCATAATTTTTTTCTGTTTAGTTGTCTAATAGGAAATTTTTGACGAGAAACTAAAAATATGTAAATTAACGAATATGTGGCAACGTTGCTAGTAACTCCAAAAATTACGGTTTTAATTGCGTGTCGGAGATTATTATCTTTTACAGAGTTACAAAACTCAAACACGTGACCTGAACACTGCATAAGATTTGAGGGTCACATGATGTTTGTAATGGCATGGCATCATGTCTACTTACGGAGCTTCGTAGAGATTTTTTGGACTGAAAAGAGGATAAAAAATGCTATAAAATGGTGTTTGAAAAAATTATATAACTTTTTCGGTTTATGAGATATATTAATTAAAAAATGTCACTTTTTGTGCGTTTGCCAAATTTGAAGCCTTGTGACGCTGTAATTTCCACTTCAATCTAAACTTTTTATATATCGCCGAAAAGAGGATGAAAAATTCTACAAAATGTCGCTTGAACAAATTTTCTAACTTTTTGAGTTTTTGAGATATTTCAATTCGAAAATTTGGGTCACTTTTTGTGAGTTTGCAGCGATGTTGCCAGGTTTGAAGCCTTGTGACGCTGTAAATTGTACTCCAATCTAGATTTTTTATATATCGTTGGAAAGAAGATGCAAAATGCTACAACTTTTAAGGCTTTTAAACGAATTTACTAACTTTTTCAGTTTTTGAGATATTTCAATTGAAAAATTGTGACACTTTTTGTGAGTTTACAGCTTTGCTGCCAGGTTTGAAGCCTTGTAAAGCTGTAATTTGCACTTCAATCTAGACTTTTTACATATCGTTGAAAAAAGGATGAAAAACGCTATAAAATGGTGTGTCAACGAATAATTTAGCTTTTTCGCTTCATGAGATATTTCAATTCAAAAATTGTGTCACTTTTTGTGAGTTTGCCAAGTTTGAAGCCTTGTGAGGCTGTAATTTGCCCTCCAATCTAGACTTTTTATATATCGTTGAAAAGAGGATGAAAAATGCTATAAAATGTCGATAGTATAAATTTTCTAACTTTGTCAGTTTTTGAGATATTTCACTTTGTGTCACTTTTTGTGCATTAACCAGACCAAATAAATGGCCAGCTAATGGTATTTTCTGGTTTTAAATACAATGTAAAACCAAGCATAAATGCCAAACTTGGTCAAAAAAAAAGTAACTTTCTTAGACTAATAAGGAATTAGTTGCGGTGGTTTTCGACTTATACTAGCAAGTTTAAATAATTATGAAAATTGAAACCTCAGAATAAGAAATTACGTATCAAATTTTTTTTCCTCTCCGTTCGTCTTTTACACGCTACGACGATGATTAATCAACGTGGCGAAAAAAACCCGCGATAAAGAAAATAAAGGAGGTCTTTTTCGTTAAATTTGTTTAATGAAGCATTAAAACTGTTTTTGTTTTCTCACGCTGCTACTTTACATTTTCACGGTTCTCCCCGGATTTACTGCGCTACGTTCTTGAATACTTTTTACTCATGTAAAACTCTTAAACGTTTCGAAATCGTTAATTTAAAATTTAACACTTTTTTTGAACATCCTGTATATGTTTAATCGTGTTGCGCTTAGCACGAGGGGAAAGAGCAGTTCGAGACGAACATTTTGAGCTTTTTACATTCGCTGAAACTCCAAAAATGGCGGGGATATGGAATTTTCAAAATTTTGATGCAATTTTCAAAAAAAAGTCAAATGTCTCGAGAACGGTTAGAGTTACGGAAATTTTGCCAGAGTTCATAAATGTTTACAATGACATTCGGTATTCAAAAGACTAGATTTACACCCCTTTATTGTAGGGTAAACGCGGTTACAGCTAGCAGAGTGTTAGTTTCAAATTGAATTGTTTTTTAAACACCCCGTATATGTTCAATCGTGTTTCGGTTAATATGAGATGAAAAAGCAGTTTAATACGAATATTTTCTGGTTCAAACCCCAAAAATTTGCAGAAATACGAAATTTTTCAGTATTTAAATGGAATTTTCAAAATTTTGATGCAATTTTCGAAATGAAGTAAAAAAGTCGAATATCTTGGAAACGGTTAGAGTTACGGAAATTTTGCAAGAGCAAAAATGTTCAGAATGACTTTTTGCACTTAGTGGACTAGGTTTACACCCATTAAGAGGAGGATAAATGCGGTCACAACTTGTTGTTTTTTGAACACCCTGTATATGTCCAATCGGGTTGTGGTTAACACGAGGTGAAAGAGCAGTTAAAGACAAACAATTCCAGCTTTTTACGGTCATTGAAACCCCAAAAATGATGGAGATAGGAATTTTCAAAATTTTGATACAATTTACAAAAAAAAAGTCAAATATCTCGAAAAATGTTTAGAGTGGCGGAGATTTAGCAGGAGACAAAAAATGATCAAAATGAGTTTCTGCATCCAGTGGACTAGGTTTACATCCATTTAGAAATGGGTAAACGCGGTCACATCTGGCTTCAAATTTAATTGTTTTTTGATCACCCTGTATATGTCCAATCGTGTTGCAGTTTGCATGGGATGCAAGAGCAGTTCAAGACAAACATTTTAAAATGTTTACAGTTGCTAAAACTCCAAAAATGACGGAGACAGGGAATTTTCAAAATTTTTATGCAATTTAAAAAAAATAAAGTAAAAAAAGTCGAATATCTCGGAAACAGTTAAAGTTACGGAAACCTTACAAGAGACCAAAAATGTCCGGAAAGATTTTTTACACCCAGTGGATTATGTTTACACCCACTTTGAACTTACACATTTCTGTTCTTGTTTTTTGGACACTCTGTATATGTCCAATCGTGTTACGGTTAACACAACGTAAAGAAGCAGTTCAAGACAGACACTTTGACCTTTTTACAGTCGCAGAAATTCAAAAAATAGCGTAGATTCTAAATTTTCAAAATGTTGATACACCCAACTAAAATCGAGGAAACGCGGTCACAATTGGTTTCAAATTTAGTTGTTTTCTGAACACCCTGTATATGTCCAACCAAGTTGCGGTAAGCACGAGGTAAAATAACAATTCAAGACAAACATTTTGAGCTTTTTACAGTCGCTGATACTCCAAAAATGACGGGGATATGGAATTTACAAAATTTTGATGCAATTTCCGAAATGAAGTAAAAATAGTGGAATATCTTAGGAACGGTTAGAGTTACGGAAATTTTGCTAGGGACCAAAAATGATTAGAATGACTTTCTACATCTAGTATGCTAGAATTACAGCCACTTTAGACAGGGTAAACGTGGTCATAACCGTAAATGTTAGAGCGTTAATTTCAACTTTAATTGGTTTGTAAACACCCTGTATTTGTTCAATTGGGTTGTGGTTAGCACTAAGTGAAAGAGCAGTTTAAGACAAACATTTTGAGCTTTTTAAAGCCGCTGATAGAACAGAACCAATATTTTGATTCAATTTTCAAAAAAAAGAAGTCGATTATCTCGGAAACGGTTAAAGTTACGAAAATTTTGCAATTATTATTATTATTTAATTTTTGACTATTTCTAGTAAAAAATGACAATTTATTTTTATACTATTTAGACTCTCACATGTTTTGAATGATCAGTTTTACACTAACTATAGTCTAAAAAAAATTGAACGCCAGTAAAAGTTAGTCCCAAAATCCTGTTTTCTTGACTATTTTAAGTGTCAAAAATGAATTCGTAAATCTCACAGATGACCAGATTTTAAAATCTTTTTGAACCATTTTAAAGTAAAAAATATACTACCCCAAGTAAACATTTTTGTCAATTTTGAATAATATCCAGTAATAGTAGACAATAGAGCAGGGGAATTAAGGAAAATTAAGTCTACCCCCTTATATCAAAGCCTCTAAACAATTTTGACAAATGTCATTTACATCACATACATATTATAGCAAAAAAACTATTTTTTAAAACTGCAATTTGGACGTCCATGTCTTCCTGAGGAAGCCTTCTTCAGGAAAATGACATTATTTTTTGATGGGCTATCTAATGGTGAATCACTCTGTCATTATTGCCAGTGTTGGTACTTTTCTTGGTTTAACAAAAAGTTAAAATCAAAATGACACTTCTAAAATGAACCAAAATTTGATGGGAAGAAGGCCCAGGTCAGATACTCACCATCATTACTAAAACCATAAATTCGGAGATATTAATTTCAGCTCATCCTTGGTGATAACATCATCTTATTAAGCAGGTGGACCACCTCAGACAAGCAATTAAAACCAGTCTTTTACACACAATATACAGGGTGTTACAAACTGGAGGATTCACTATGAACTGTCAAGTTTAAATTGAGGCAGAATCTGATTTTCTCCTTCTAGTTGCGTTGGAACACTTGTGGAAAGCATCTTTCGACCAACTGCAGTTAGGAAAAGTATATTGCTTTCCGCACTTGTTAGGAAAATGACGATTTGCCGGAATGATTGTTAATATTAAAGATATTTGATACAGATTCCTGAGGGAGTGGTGATTGCAAATCCGCAACCGCAACGAGTTTATTAATCCAATATTGATGTTGGATTAAAATTATAGAGCAGTCTTCCAGTATTGTTCGGTCGATGGGTTATTATTACTTCGGCTAATTACTAACCGGACTGGTTGCCAGTGCACTTCATTATTATGCCTCGGATGTAAATTACCTTTTTTAGACGAGGAAATTTTGATAAATCTGATTTCATCCCATACGAGTCAATCGTTATCAAGTATTATCGCTCTAGTGTGGTAAAATCACTCATTACGTAGGTAACTGAAGTAGATAAAGTACTTGTTCTTATTCTTATCGCATGAACTATTGACTTGGAAAAATGTCAAATATCAGAACTTGAAACGTTCCTGAGATATTGAGCAAAAAATGAGAATCAACTTTGACGCCCTCTAGCGGCTAAACCGGGCATCTTATCTGCGCTCGTTCAACGTCACGTGATAGCCCCATTCATTATCTTTCTTTTGCTGTACAGTGGTTTTATACATGGTGTTTCAAATAAGCGAGTTATGGGCGATACTGTACTACTGTACTAACGGCAACCATTTTGGATTTTCCTCAATCAAAGTGACTTTTTTAACTAATTTCAACCTTGAGAACACAAATCTGACCTCCATTTTTCTCTAACTGGCACCATTTCGGAGATGACCTTAAAATTATGTCAATTTTGACATTTTGCAGGGCGTGGCACTCTTGCAAAATGACATTTTGACAAATTACACTTTACGTCATTTTTGTACTATTAACCTGAAGGTATTTAGGCAGTTGAAATTAATTTTAAAAATAAAAAATTTTATGAAAAAATTCAGAAGGTATCCCCATAAAATTTCTTGACAATTCTAGTTTTTAATTTTTCACGATCAAACGGTGAATGGTACCGAGAAAGTGTATAGAAGCTCAAAGTTGCATCCCATCGAGGTGCATTTGTGGTCACAATTTCAGACCTCTAATCTGAAACGTTCCTGAGATATTGAGAAAAAACTGTAAAAAACAAGACTCAATTTTGACGCCCTCTAGCGGCTAAACGGAGCAACTTAGCTCTGCTCGCTCAACATCACGTGGTAGCCCCATTTATTGTCTTTCTTTTATTATACAGTGGTTTTATACAGTGTGTTTCAAATAAGCGAGTTATTTACGATTTTCTAGAAAAGTGCACCAAAATTTCACTCAAATTGGGAATTTCTGCTTTCGAGGGGGGTGGTCAAAATAAGGCTGCTGCAAAATCAATTGAATATCGTTACAAACATTTTACATCAAGTAGGCCTAGAATTTGACGTAGATTTCAAAAATCGAATAAAAAATTGGTCATCCCATTTGAAAAATTATAAATTTGGATTGTTGCTCAAATTTGGGACACCCTGTATACTGATGGATTATCTAGGAATAAGGTAAACATAAATATCTACAAAATTCCTATTTGGTAATTTTTTGATAAAATGATAATTAAACAAGTAACGAGGATGTTAAAAAATCAATGAATCACCCTGTATACTATTCCATTATATTGTCAATAACTCGGTTATTTTGACAGTTACAGTGTGGTTCAATATACCAATTTGTAGACCTTGAAATTCTCTTTTTACCACCTTCTATAGCGTTTTTTCCTAAAATGTTGAATAACTGAGTTATTTACTGTTAAAACTTAGTTGTGTGCTGTACAGTTTGAATTTGACAGTTTTCATTTTGACAGCCCAGAAATTTGTTATTTTGACAGTTACAGAGTAGTTCAATATACCAATTTGCAGCCCTTGAAAATCTCTTCTTACCACCCTGTATAGTGTTTTTTCCTAAAATGTCAAACAACTGTGTTATTTACTGTTAAAAATTTGTTGTTTGCTGTAAAGTTTGAATGTGACAGTTTTCACTTTGACAGCCCATAACTCTGTTATTTTGACAGTTACGGGGTAGTTCAATATACCAGTTTGTAGCCCTTGAAATTCACTTTTGACCACCCTGTATAATGTTTTTTTCCTAAAATTTTGAATAACTCAGTTATTTACTGTTAAAAGTTAGTTGTGTGCTGTAAAGTTTGAATGTGGCAGTTTTTACTTTGACAGCCCAGAACTTTGTTAATCTGACAGTTACAGGGTGGTTCAATACACCAGTTTGTAGCCCTTGAAATCTTTTAACCATCCTGTATAGCGTTTTTTCCTTAAATGTCGAATAACTGAGTTATTTATTGTTAAAACCGAGTTGTTTGCTATAAAGTTTGAATTTGACAGTTTTTATTTTGACAGCCCCTAACTTTGTCAGTTTGACAGTTACAGGGTGGTTCAATACATCGATTTGCAGCCCTTGAAATTCACTTTTGACCACCTTCTATAGCGTTTTTACCTAAAAGGTCGATCAACTGTGCTATTTATTGTTAAAACTGAGTTGTTTGCTGTAAAGTTTGAATGTGACAGTTTTCACTTTGACAGCCCATAACTCTGTTATTTTGACAGTTACGGGATTGTTCATACTCGAATAACTGAGTTATTTATTGTTAAAACTGAGTTGTTTGCTGTAAAGTTTGAATTTGACAGTTTTCACTTTGACAGCCCATAACTCTGTTATTTTGACAGTTACGGGATTGTTCATACTCGAATAACTGAGTTATTTATTGTTAAAACCGAGTTGTTTGCTATAAAGTTTGAATTTGACAGTTTTTATTTTGACAGCCCCTAACTTTGTCAGTTTGACAGTTACAGGGTGGTTCAATACATCGATTTGCAGCCCTTGAAATTCACTTTTGACCACCTTCTATAGCGTTTTTACCTAAAAGGTCGATCAACTGTGCTATTTATTGTTAAAACTGAGTTGTTTGCTGTAAAGTTTGAATGTGACAGTTTTCACTTTGACAGCCCATAACTCTGTTATTTTGACAGTTACGGGATTGTTCATACTCGAATAACTGAGTTATTTATTGTTAAAACTGAGTTGTTTGCTGTAAAGTTTGAATTTGACACATAACTCCCTTCTGACGCCCTTGAAGACAAAATGTCCCTCTTGCGTTTTTGTAGAAAATTAAATTTTCTACAATTTTTGTTTGTGGCCTAGTTACTATTGAATTTCCGTAAACCTGATAATATAAACTGAATATTACTAACCAAACAGAAAAAGTGTTGACGGTAAAATCTTCTAGTCTAATGTGGTAAATACCGTATAGGAATCATATTCATAATTTACCAGGCGTGCAGCGAATATGACTCAGATTTATTTAATAGATATTCAAAATGTTATATGGTATTTTGCTTCTGCAGCTAGTTTATTTATGGCTTCTTCATGACTTCGATATTTCGTACTTAATCACTAGTTTTGCGTTTTCGATTTATAACCGCCTTCAGTGAACCGAGTTTTGCATGCCGATGCGAGATTTAGAACTTGTGAGGCCACAAAGAAATTGATACAATCTTGTTCTATCGAGCTGTTGATTTATTGCTTTACATTCTGAGCAAAATGAGAGAAAATCTCGAATACAATATTGGTAGGATTTGACTATAGAAGCTTCTCTATTTTAGCACAATATTGATTTTGAAATGTTCCAAGATCATCATAAGCACACAATAAGAAAAATGTGTAAAAGTTGTAAAAAATTCCCAAATCTATGTTTTAATTTTTGTTTAAATTATTTTAATTTGCTTTTTTTTAATAGTATTAATTTGTATTAATTAACTATGAAAATTATTATTATTAACGTGTAACAGTATTGGGGCCAATATTATTTTTGTTTATGAATATAAAATGGTGTAGTTTAAAAAATCCACCTATTTGCAGATGATTTGTCAAAATATTGTATTTTTATCGAAAATAATATAATTGAAATGCCAGCAAAATGTCGGTAACTCTAACCGTTTCTGAGATATTGGACTTTTTTTACTTGTAAATTAGGATAATGATCAATGTGGCAACGTTGCACAAAAACTAGTACTAAACAAGGGTCTTTTTGGAATAGTTGCTGAAATCTGATTTTATTTATTATTAATTAGTAATTTTAGTTTGACTTGGGATCAAATGCATTTTATACCTCCATCAGTGCATTTTAGACATTTGTGACATTTAAATAACCATACCTGACTTATTTAAGTTTATTCTGAAAGTGACAACTGTCAAAACTTTCACCCTAAATCCATAAAACTATAAAACGCTCCCCAAAACTATTCAAATCAGTATAAACAATAGTTAAACTAATCTATATTTTTATAAGTGATATTTTGACAGATGTGACATTTGACAGACAGTTTAGGATGCTTTTTGGTTTCGTCTAAACTTGGAAACTGTCAAATTAAAGTCCGCAAAGGTACAAAATAACAAAACATATTTGAAAAGCAAAACAATCAGTTTGATTTGGATTAAATACATTTTATAGCTCTATGAATGCACTTTTGACGCTTGGCTGCCTGTTTTTGACACTTTGCTTTCGCATGAATGTGACAACTGTTAAAATCCTCTCCATAAAACTATAAATGTAGAGCACATTCACGAAAAATAGTAAATTTTGTTAAACTACAGCACAAAAGACTAAAAACTCACTTTTCTACAGTAATTTGAAAAACACCACTTTTTCCTATTTCAGAAACTTATTATAAATATTTTAGCAATTTTTTGGTAACTAGGAATTATTAAAAATAATAAAATCATATGAGAAAATCTTAAAATGATACTATCAAAACATAGTTTAATCTTAATTTCTCGCATTATTAAAAATAGTAGTATTATTAACCAAGGTTTAGACAGAAGCTTTTATTGAAGTCAAAATTAAATCCCGAAGAGAAAAGCGACCGCTAATTCCAGCGCCCCCTTGCGGCTTAACCGTGAAAGTAAATACACTGTCGGATAATCTACAGTTCGGTCCATCTATTTACTCCTATGCACTTTTCCTGTAGCTTTTTAAATAACGCAGTTATTGGCTGTTAAAGAGACGTGTGTGAGTGTAGGACAAATTTCAAAATAACCGGCATTTTAGCGCCCCCTAACGACTGAACGGTGAAAGTAGTCACACTGCCAGAAAGCTTACAGTTCACTCTACTTTTACTCATATGGGGTTTTCCTGTAATTGTTCAAAATATGGAGTTATTGAAGTTAAAGAAAAGTATGCAATTGTAGGACAAATTTCAAAATAGCGACCGTTTGAACGCCCTCTTGCGGCTTAACCAGTAGACGTAGTAGTGTAAGCGGCAGTTTTCAAGTAATTCAATCACCTTTTTCAGCTTTAGGCTTGAAAATTGACTTGAAACTCTTAAATTTGACTGGAAAGTCGATTTGGAAGTAATTCAAACACTTTTGGGTTTGAAAATTGACTTTAAGGGACTGAAATTTTGGCTCACAATTTTAGAGGAAAATTTTTGGAAAAAAAATCACAGGTAATCTACTGAATCAAGGCTACTTTGAGCCCAAAAATCAAGGCCCTAAACCAAAAATTAGAGAGTAGACTAGATTTTTGACCTAAGTCAATAATGGTCATTAATGTAGAGAAAACTAATTTCCCAAGTTACTAATCGATCAATAATGAGTTTAGACCTAAGTTTTTATTGACCGTATGTCAAGATTAAATCCCGAAGAGAAAAGCGACCACCAATTCCAGCGCCCCCTTGCGGCTTAACCGTGAAAGTAAATACACTGTCGGATAATCTACAGTTCGGTCAATCTATCTACTCCTATACACTTTTCTTGTAGCTTTTTAAATAACTGAGTTATTGGCTGTTAAAGAGACGTGTGTGAAAGTAGGACAAATTTCAAAATAACCGTCATTTTAGCGCCCCCTAACGGCTGAACGGTGAAAGTAGTCGCACTATCAGAAAGCTTACAGTTTACTCTATCTTTACTCATATGGGTTTTTCCTGTAATGGTTCAAAAAAATGGAGTTATTGAAGTTAAAGAAAAGTATGCAATTGTAGGACAAATTTCAAAATAGCGACCGTTTGAACGCCCTCTTGCGGCTTAACCAGTAGACGTAGTAGTATAAGAGGCAGTTTTCAAGTAATTCAGTCACTTTTAGGCTTGAAAATTGCCTTGAAACTCTTAAATTTGACTGGAAAGTCAGATTTTAAGTAATTCAGACACTTTTGGGTTTGAAAATTGACTTTAAGGGACTGAAATTTTGGCTCACAATAACCACAATTTTAGAGGAAAATTTTTGGAAAAAAAATCACAGTTAATCTACTGAATCAAGGCTACTTTGAGCCCAAAAATCAAGGCCCTAAAGCAAAAATTAGAGAGTAGACTAGATTTTTGACCTAAGTCAATAATGGTCATTAATGTAGAGAAAACTAATTTCTCAAGTTACTAATCGGTCAATAATGAGTTTAGACAGAAGCTTTTATTGACCGTATGTCAAGATTAAATCCCGAGGAGAAAAGCGACCACCAATTCCAGCGCCCCCTTGCAGCTTAACCGTGAAAGTAAATACACTGTCGGATAATCTACAGTTCGGTCAATCTATTTACTCCTATACACTTTTCCTGTAGCTTTTTAAATAACGGAGTTATTGGCTGTTAAAGAGACGTGTGTGAGTGTAGGACAAATTTCAAAATAACCGTCATTTTAGCGCCCCCTAACGGCTGAACGATGAAAGTAGTCACACTGTTACTTACAGTTCACTCTATGGGTTTTTCCTGTAATTGTTCAAAATATGGAGTTATTGAGGTTAAAGGAAAGTATGCAATTGTAGGACAAATTTCAAAATAACGACCGTTTGAACGCCCTCTTGCGGCTTAACCAGTAGACGCAGTAGTATAAGAGGCAGTTTTCAAGTAACTCAGTCACTTATGGTTTCGAAAATTGATTTTAAAAGACTGAGATTTTAGCTCACAATCACTACATCTTTAGAAGAACATTTTTGAAAAAAACAATCACCGTTAGTCTACTGAATCAAGGCTACTTTGAGTAAGTAAGTAACTAGAAAGTTACTAATCGGTCAATAATGGTATGGTTTATCATGTTGGTGGAAAAAAAAACTTAATATTCGATCAAAGCAAATCATCCATATCAACAAAGAGGTAAACGAGCAAAAAAGCTAATGATCGAAATATACAGTTGATCAAATTTGAATTGTAAAAATGGCGGGATGACAGCAGGTAAAAAATTGTTGACAATGGGCAGCTCAGTTGCAAATTATAACGCGGAGTGTACGCCAGTTTTTGTGACGATGTCGGCCGCTTTGAGCCACTTGCATACATTTCTACCAACATTTAAATAATTTATATGTATGTGTACGCATTGGAGAGTCACTTTTTCAATTGTGCCGCGAACAATGCGTCCGACGAAGACGACATCTGACGGAAACTTGCTCCCCGATGATGGACAAGTCGTACCAGTGGCGTACCAGATCAATTCCTTCCAGATCAAGTCTAAAGGGAAAAATTGTAGATAATTTAATTCTCTACCAAAACCTTTGAGAGACCTTTTGCCCTTAATGGCGTCAGAAGAGAATTATTTTCCGAAAACTAAGACAAGATGGCCAATAATTAATTATGTATTTTCATTTTAATCAATTTAACATCAATTCGCGCACGTCTCTGCTTAAAAAACCACTCGAATCATACGAAAGTACCGAAAAAAGTTACACAAAGAAGAACGACAAGAAGTGGGGCAAAAAATGAAAACGTGACTTTTTACGTTTGTGGGAACAATGCCTTAATTAAAACTAAAATTCCAATATTTTCGGAAAAATACGTTGATTTCAAAAGCCAAACATATTGCAAAGAAGAATTAAATGCTATCAGTACCAAAAAAAGAAGAGTAGAAGAATCTTTCCAATGATTGAGTTGGCTAATTGCTCAAAAACTCAGAAAGAAGACTAAGTGATTGATCTTAAAATTCCAACATATTTTAAAGAAGAATTAAATGACTGAGTTGGCTAATTGCCCAGAAATTCTGAAAGAAGACTTTATATTTTCTCATTTCTAACACTTTAAATTTGACGGTTTTAAATTTAGTTTTGACTTTTTTTCAGTCACATTTGTTTTTTTTTTGTATTTAACACTTTTAAGATATTTTTTGTAATCCTTTAATTTCTTATTATCTTATTTTTTATGCGACTCTCTCTTTTGTTCATTCTTCTTTTTCGTTACCAAGTAGCTAGACGAAAACAAAGAAAAAACGAGTGAAATAAAATAAAAGAAGACGAAACGAGAGAGGAGGGAGAACGGTAGAGGAATAGTGAGAATTCAAAGGATTAGAAAGCGAAAACTAAAGAGACAAGTCAACCAGTCAGAGTCAAAAAAAAAGACAAGGAGAAAAAGAGAGGAAAGGGGCAATAGCAGAAAGCGAGAAAGAGACAACGAATCTGACAGAAAGAGCGGGAAACCGCGTTATAAAAAAGTGGATATTAAAATGAAAGCTGTCGAATTCAGTCAAACTTTACGAAATAACTCAGTTTTTAGGAATTTTTGCTGTAGATATTATATAGGGTGATCAAATATAGGTTTAAAGGGCTTTAAAATGACATACTCCACCAACCAGTAACTGTCAAAATAACCCTAAAAATGAATATATTGAAAGAAGTGTAAATGTCCAATATTGACATTTCCAAGTAAATTTTTACATTTCTAAGTAAATTTTAAAGTTTCTTAGTTGTCTCGTTTTTCAAGTCAGTTTCTAAATTTTTCAGGCAATTTTTAAGTTTTCCAATTAATTTTCTTAGTAAAAACCAAAAAATTATGGTCAGAAATTTAAAAATTGGCTTGTTAAGTCAATTCTCAATTTCTAAGACATTTTGGAAATGTAAAAATGGTCTATAACACTTGAAATCTGAATAAAAAACTTGCAAACTAATTTGAAAACGTGAAAATTTACTTGAAAATGTAAAAATTGGATAGAATACTTGAAAATTCACTTGTTAACGTAAAAATTGACTAGGAAACTTGAATATTGAATTAGAAACGTGTCATTTAACTCAAAATATTTAAAAACTGACTTGGATACATACAAATTGACTGGAAAACATGAAAATATGACTTAAAAAAGTAAAAATGTATCTAAAAATTTGTAAATTGAATTTAAAGTTTAAAAATTGACGTAGAAACTTCATAACTTACTTGAAAATGAAAAAATTTGGTAGAATACTTGAAAATTCACTTGTTAACGTAAAAATGGACTAGAAAACTGGAAAATTGAACTAGAAACGTGTCATTTAACTAAAAAACTTGAAAACTGGCTTGGACACATACAAATTGACTGGAGAACATAAAAATATGACTTGGAAAAGTAAAAATGTACTTAAAAATGTGTAAATTGAATGTAGAATTAAAAAATTGACGTAGAAATATGAAAACTTACTTGAAATTGTAAAAATTGAATAGAATACTTGATAACGTAAAAATTGGCTAGGTAACATTTACTTAAAAATTCAGAAATGGACTGTGATATTTGCAAATTGAATAGAGAACTTGACGTAGAACGTGTCATTTAACTAAGAAACTTGAAAACTGGCTTGGACACATACAAATTAACTGAAAAACATAAAATATGACTTGGAAATGCAAAAATTGACTTAAAAATGTGCAAATTGAATGTGAAGTTTGAAAATTGACGTAGAAAATTGCAAACTCATTTGAAAACGTGAAAACTGACTTAAAAATGCATAAATATGATAGAATACTTGAAAGTTTACTTAAAAATTCAGAAATGGACTGTGAAACTTATAAATTGAATAGAACACATGAAAATTGATTTATAAACGTGACAAAACGTTAAAACTGACTTGAAAATGTAAAAAATTTGATAGAATACTTGAAAATTTACTTAAAAATTCAGAAATGAATTGTAAAACTTGAAAATTGATCTAGAAGCTAAGATTTAACTAAGAAACTTGAAAGCTAACATGGACACATAAAAATTTACTAAAAAACATAAAATATGACTTGAAAATGTAAGAATTTACTTTTAAATGTGTAAATTGAATGTGCAGTTTGAAAATTGACGTAAGAACTTGAAAAATGAATTTAAAACGTGAAAACTGACTAAGAAACTTGAAAACTGACTTAAAAATGTAACAATTGGATAGAATACTTGAAAGTTTACTTGAAAAATCAGAAATGGACTGGTTAAACTTGTAAATTGAATAGAAAATTTGAAAATAGACTTAGAAACGTGTCATTTAACTGAAAAACTTGGAAAACTGACTTGGACAAGTACAAATTGATTGGAAAACATAAAATATGACTTGAAAATGCAAAAATTTACCTAAAAATGTTTGAATTAAATGTGATGATTGAAAATTGACGTAGAAAATTGTTACCTGATTTGAAAACGTGAAAACTGACTAAGAAACCTTAAAACTGACTTAAAAATGTAAAAATTAGATCGAATACCTGTTTTAATATGAAAACTTACTTGAAAACTTGAAATTGTACTTATTAACAATTCAAAAATGAACTATGAAACTTGTAAACTGACTTAAAAACATACAAATTGACTAGAAAAAATTTAAAAAACTTGAAACTGGAATTTTTAGCTATTCTATCTAATATTGTCATTTTCAAGTCAATTTTTACATTTTTAAATTTTTTTGTCAGTTTTTAAGCCAATTTTCGTATATTTACATTATCAAGAATTTTTAAGTTTTCCACTTAATTGCCTTTGTAAAAACCAAAAAATTATTGTCAGAAATTTGAAAATTAGCTAGCTATATATTTAGCTATTTTTGGTCTAAGTGTTTAGGTCCATTTTCATCATTTTTAACTTTTTCAAGTTTGTAGGTTAATTTTAATGTTTCCAAGTCAAATTTGCAGTTTAGGCATTTTTATTATATAGGGTGATCAAAGGTAGGTTTTAAAAGCTTCAAAGTGACATACTCAATATCATCCAGTGACTGTCAAAATAAGTCTAAAAATTAATATAACAAATAAAGTTTAAAGAGAACAGATTAATATTATGCCAAACTCTAAAAGCAGAAACTATGTTCGATTATTCCTCTTTTCACCAATCAGACGATAATATGACAGTTATCACGTGACTGTCCTAATCATACAATGATGTGTCACGTGACAACTTTGTCTAGCAATGAGTAACTAACTAATTACAACTAATTATAAATATAAAAAAATGTAAAAAAAAATTAAAATATTGTTTTCACCTGTCTGTTACATAGTGTTACGTCATCCTATTGTACCTTGATTATCACTATACTAATATTCGAGACAGGTGGGGCAGAAACATTTGATACTCAAATTTCTGTCAGAAAAATTTAGAAATAATTTTTGATTTTTTTTTTGCTGTGGTCATGGTCGCAATACAATCAATCACCCTGTACATACACACATATACGTCGAACCATTGTTTAATATTTATGAAAATATAAGTTCAACGGATCTTTCGTCTCATAACTCGTTGTCATTCAGCAAGTTTTTATACGCATCTCGGGTGGATCATTATAATGAGCAGCATTATACAATTAAATAAACATGGGAGTCCCGATACGAATTTGAAATTAGTTTTTTGCCTCTCACGTTTGTATTTCAACGATTTTAATTAGGAAAAATATTGCTTTATGATAATCCGCTGCATTTTGCAACATTTATCACTGCGTTTTGCTACTTTTAAGTCTTCAGGTCGTAAATTCAACTACCTTTGAAAACTGAAGGTGTCAATTACCGATCGATTTCTTAGCCAGTTTTAGTAGGAACGTGTTATCCCCAATAGATAAGTGGTTTTGCTGCCATATCCGTACACAAATTGAATTATATAAGTAACGAAACAGTTAAATTAAATCAAAATCACTGTTAAAGTGTGCACATACTAATTATACCGTTAAACTTGTGTTTTTATGCTGTTTTCAAGATTGCAATGAGGTCAACTAAAGTTAATAGTAACGCAGAGATTTACCTTGAAAGACACCTTTAAAGAAACACAGTTTTTTTTTCAAAACATACTTTAATCCTAAGACATTTGTGGCGTGGGTAACTGCCAACATTGCAATGTGGTGTCAAAGTTTGAACTGTCAGAAACACAGTTTGAAAGGATAGTCAGGGACAAAATCGTCTGTAAAGCCCAGTTGGAGTGAGAAAATGACTGTTTTAAGCATATTTTTGGAATCCTTATTGAATTTCCTATCTAATGAGATAAAAAACACTTTAAAATTAGGTAAAGTGAAAGAGAAAAGTGGTGTCAAAATTTGAACTGCCAGAAATACAGTTTGAAAGGACAGTCAGGGACTAAATTGCCTGTCAAACCCACTTCAAGTGAGAAAATTACTGTTTTAAGCGCATTTTTGGAATCCTTATTAAATTTCCTATCTAATGAGGTAAAAAAACACTTTCAAATCAGGTAAAGTCAGAATGAAAAGGGTTTTCAAAGCTTGAACTGCCAGAAACACAGTTTGAATAGACAGTCAGGAACAAAATTTTCTGTAATACCCACTTGGAGTGAGAAAATGACTGTTTTAAGCACATTTTTGGAATCCGTATTAAATTTCCTATTTAATAAACTTAAAAACACTACAGAATAAGGTAAAGTTAAGAAGAATAGTGGTGTCAAAATTTGAAATGCCAGAAATACAGTTTGAAAGAACAGTCAGGGGCAAAATGGCCTGTAAAATCCACTTGCAGTGAGAAAATTACTGTTTTAAGCACATTTTTGGAATCCGCATTAAATTTCCTATCTAATGAGGTAAAAAAACACTTTCAAATTAGGTAAAGTCAGAGAAAAAAGTGGTGTCAAAATTTTAAGTACCAGATATACAGTTTGAAAGGACAGTCAGGGACTAAATTGCCTGTCAAACCCACTTTAAGGGAGAAAATGACTGTTTTAAGCACATTTTTGGAATCCGTATTAAATTTCCTATTTAATAAACTTAAAAACACTACAAAATAAGGTAAAGTCAAGAAGAATAGTGGTCTCAAAGTTTGAACTGCTAGAAATACAGTTTGAAATAACAGTCAGGGGCGAAATGGCCTGTGAAACCCACTTGGAGTGAGAAAATGACTGTTTTAAGCACATTTTTGGAATCCTTATTGAATTTCCTATCTAATGAGGTAAAAAAACACTTTCAAATTAGGTAAAGTCAGAGAGAAAAGTGGTGTCAAAGCTTGAACTGCCAGAAATACAGTTTGAAAGGACAGTCAGGGACAAAATCGTCTGTAAAGCGCAGTTGGAGTGAGAAAATGACTGTTTTAAGCACATTTTTGGAATCCTCATCAAATTTCCTGTCCAATAAACTTAAAAAAGCACTACAAAATCAGGTAGTCAGAAAGAAAAGTGACGTCAAAATTTGAACTGCCCGAAACAACAGTTTGAAAGGACAGTCAGGGACAAAATTGCCTGTAAAACCCACTTGTGGTCAGAAAATGACAGTGTTGAGCACATTTTTGGAATCCTTATTGAATCTCCTATCTAATAACATAAAAAATCACTTTCAAATTAGGTAAAGTCAGAGAGAAAAGTGGTGTCAAAGTTTGAATTGCCAGAAACCCAGTTTGAAAGACAGTCAGGGACAAAATCGCCTGTAGAGCCCAGTTGCAGTGAGAAAATGACTGTTTTAAGCATATTTTTGGAATCCTAATTGAATTTCCTATCTAATGACATTAAAAACACTTTCAAATTAGGTAAAGTCAGGAAGAAAAGTGGTATCAAAGTTTGAACTGCCACAAATACAGTTTGAAAGGACAGTCAGGGACAAAATCGCCTGTAAAACTAAGTTGGAGTGAGAAAATGGCTGTTTTAAGCACATTTTTGGAATCCTAATTAAATTTCCTTTGTAAAATTACCGCTAGGTGGTACCGTTCTTGATATGACCTTGAAAAATATAGATTTTTGACAGTTTTGAACACTTTTTGTGGCGTAGCTCTCTTTTAAAAGCCAAACCCAAAGGTATTTGTATTTTTTTGAACACCCTGCATATTTTCAATTGCGTCGGGTGCAGCACGAGATAAAAGAGCAGTTCAAGACGAACATTTTAAGCATCTTACAATCGCTGATATTCCAAAAAGGGCGAAGATACGGAATTTGCAAAATTTCCCAAAAAAAAAGTCCAATATCTCGAAAACGATTAGTTACGGAAATTCGGAAAGAGACATAACTGAATATTAAGTCTTAACGTTTACTTTTTTATGACAAAAAATAGCGTGCTTGGTTACATTTTTTGCTTATAAAGCATATTCACTAATAACATTGGAAATAAGCTGTCATAGAAAATTCAAAAAAAAAAAAACAAATTTAAATTACTTTTTGTTATACTCTTCTAGAGATAAAATACAATATTAACTAGCAAAAATATCATTTTTCGTATTTTGCTTTTTTTAAATTTTAATATCTCGGAAACGAGAAAGGCTAGGAAAACGGATTTTTGCTCATTTTGTAGGACTTTTCACGCTCTTTCGAATGACATTTGAATGAAATCGATTCTGTAACAGAAATTAGATGGTTTTAATAAGGTTGTTATGGAGTGCGAAAAAAAATTAAAAAATGCTTAAAAACAGTACAATTTTTCTTTTATTGAGGGGAAAGTATAGTAAAAATTAATAAAAAATGTAAAATTACACAGTATTTCACTATGAATCGAATGTATGCAAAATTGTTTAGTTTTTTGAGAAGATAACTTTGTCTAAAAGTCAGTTTGGTGTAATTTCAAAATTTTCCTAAAAATGTTTTGAAAAAGGACAATTTCCAAAAATAAATGTTTTTTTTTTGTAAAATAGCTTTGTTATTTCCAATTAAAAAATTTTTATTAAAAAGATTGTTATTAACTAGTTGAAATTTGTGATTAAAATTCAAAGGCGAATAAACATTTAATTGATCACTTTACAGACTGGTTACTGTCAGGGGAGGGAGGGGCAAAGGGGGGAGGGGCAAAACCGCATACGAAAGGAATTTTTATAGCATTTTGTTGGAGTGTACGGTTCTCTGTAATCCCGCATTTTATTAACAAATTGCGACAATTTAGTCGCAATTAAAATAGATTTGAATGGTTTATGAGCGGTCTGCGAGCAGTTAAGACAAAGTTAATTTTTATAGTGCGGAATTACCCTTATTTTTGTGTTTTATTTTTAATTACAAAAACACGCCGCAACTAGTAATAATCGTTTCGATGTAAAATCCAGAATATATTATGTAGTAGTTTTATCAGTCATACACAGTAATACAACACAAAATTTTGACATAAAAAACTAAGTTTTTTACTACTATCCAGTCTTGGTGCAGCTCGTTATGCCGATGATACTGTCTTGTTAGTCGATGATAACCAGAGACTTTGATTTCAGAATGGGGGATATGAAGAATCTGATGCACTTCAAAACGACAATCAAAAAAGTGAATACACCGATAAATATACCGGGTGGTCCGAAAATTGCATTGATCGATTATGGAAAATTGGAAAATTCCATTTGAATGAGAAAAATTGGAAAATTTGGAAACTCACTAAAATCAAGCAGGTTTGTTTATTGAAATTATTTATAAGACTAACCCAACCCAACCTTCTTCAACCATAACCTAAATTGTTCGTAAGTTTTTAACAAAATTTCAAAAATTTGGAAGCAATTTACAAAAAAAGTTAAATATCTCAGAAACGGTTAAAGTTATGAAAATTTTGCATCAGATCAAAAATGTTCAGAATGACTTTCTGCACCCAGCGGACAAGGTTTACACCCACTTGCAAACCACCACAAACCAGGTAAACGCACTCACAACTGGTGGAGCAACTTCAAAATTAAACTGTTTTTTTGGACAGCCTGTATAAGTTTATTCGTATCGGGGTGAGAACGAGGTGAAAGAGCACTTAAATACGAACTTTTTGAGCTTTTTTTGGTTGCTGAAACCCCAAAAATGGCGGAGATACTGAATTTTTAAAATTTGGATGCAATTGTCAAAAAAAATTAAACAAAGTCAAATATTTCGGAAACGGTTAAAGTTACGAAAATTTTTAAAGAAAGTAGCTAAAACTTTTTAAAATGGCGGAAATACGGAATTTTCAAAATTTGGATGCATTTTCAAAAAAAAAAGTTCAAAAGGCTAATATCTCGAAAATGGTTAAAGTTACGGAAATTTTGCAGAAGACTAAAATTGTTCAGAATGACTTTCTGCACCGACTGGGCTAGGTTTACACTCACTTAGAAGCGGTTCAAAGCGGTCACAACTAGTAGAGCGTTAATTTCAAAATTAAATTGTTTTTTGGACACCCTGTATATGCTTAATCGTACTGCAGTTAGCACGAGGTGAAAGAACATTTCAAAACGAACATTTTGAGCTTTTTGCAGTTATCGGAAACCCAAAAATGGCAGAGATCCGAAATTTTCCAAATTTGGAAGCAATTGTCAAAAAAAAAACAAAGTTAAATATTTCCGAAAAGGTTAAAGTTACGAAAATTTTTAAAGAAACCAAAAATTTTCAAAATTACTTTCGCCATTCAGTGGAATAAGTTTACACCCACTTAGAATCGGGTAAACGAGGTCAAAACTGGCAAATCTTTAGTTTCAAGTTTAACTGATTTTCTTTTGGTTTTTTTGAACACCCTGTATATGCTCAATCGTACTGCCGTTAGCACAAAAGGAAAGAACATTTTTAGACAAACATTTTGAGTTTTTTACGGTAGCTGAAACTTTAAAAATGGCGGAGATACGGAATTTTCAAAATTTTGATGCAACTTCCAAAAAAAAAGTAAAAAAGTCGAATATCTCGGAAACGTTTAGAGTTACGGAAATTTTGAATAAGACTTAAAATATTTAAACTGACTTTCTGCACTCAGTGAAGTAGGTTTCGACCCACTTAAAGCAGGTAAACGCGGTCAAACTAATTTAAAATTTAACTTTTTTTGGATCCCCCTGTATATGTTCAATCGTGTTGCCTTTAGCACAAACTAAAAAAGCAGTTCAAGACGAACATTTTGAGCTTTTTACACTTGCTGAAACCCCAAAATTGACGGAGATATGAAATTTTTAAAATTTGGATGCAGTTTTCAAAAAAAGTCGAGTATCTCGAAAACGGTTAGAGCTACGGAAATTTTGAAAGATACTAAAAATATTTAAGCTAATTTTTTGCATCCAGTGGACTAGGTTTACACCCACTTAGAACCGTGTAAACGTGATTTACAACTGGGAGAGCTTTAATATCAAATTGAACTGTTTTTTGAACACCCCAAAAACGGCGGAGATACGAAGTTTTCTAATTTGGATTCAATTTTCAAAAAAAGTCAAACATTTCGGAAACGGTTGAAGGTTCTTCTAGCACAAAGTGAAAGAGCAGCTCAAGACGAACATTTTGAGCTTTTTACAGTCTCTAACTTCAAAAATACGGAATTTTTTAAAAATTTGAATGCAATTTCCAAAAAAGTCGAATATCTCGGAAACGGTTAGAGTTAAGGAAATTTTGCGAGAGATGAAAAATGTTCAGAATGACTTTCTGCACCTATTGAGTCAGGTTTACACGTTCAAACAACGTTACAAACACGTTTGTGTTTAACAACAAAAAATTGTAAAAAAAGATAGAATGAAAATCTATTTTCCAGCATTTTTTTTATGAATTCCTTCCAACTTGTGCATGATTTATGTTTCCTTAATTTTCTAGACTAGAACGAAAACAAAAATTTAAAACATACAAAAATGCATCAGAAAATCAACATTTTTCCCAAAAAAAAACCATCATCTAAACTTGCATGACAACATTTGGGACGGACTGTATATCAAGCAGGACGGTTGCCATTTTTCATTTTATTGTTAACCGAACAAGAAAGTTAATGCGGCTAATTGAAAATCCTGAATAATATTTTAAATGCTTAATTACCGCACATAATCCGCCGTTTAATTGCTAATTTTATCTTGACTTTATTCCGAAACAATGGTGGTAATTTGCAATTGAACGGTTTTAAATGCTTACTTTTAATGTACTTTAGTTAGAAATGCAGAGTTTAAATGATTCGAAGAAGAATATGGTTACTTTGTTTTATTTTTTAATGTAAATTTTAGGTTGGTACCTTTACATACATTGTATGTACAGGGTGATTGGTTACATTTGCTCTTATCCTTATCTCTTCAACTATTGACTTTCTAAAAAAAAATGTCCAATACGAAAGTTATAGGATTTACTTTTTAATATACCAAAATTATGTATATTTAAATTATGTTAATATAATATAAATTTTTCAAAAAGTATGGTTTATAAATGTATGCAAGGGTATAGCAATCTGATTTAATTGAATAGATGTTTTATATGTCCTCCCTTCTGGACAACACATGTATAAATGCTTGAATCTTTCAGTAGCGTAACATTTCTACTATGCATGCCAAGGTGATCAAAAGACAATTTCAAGAGCTACAAATCGGTATATTGAACCACCCTGTAACCGTCAAAATGACAGAGTTATGGGCTGTCAAAGTGAAAACTGTCTAATTCAAACTTTACAGCAAACTACTCAGTTTTAACAGTAAATACCTCAGTTGATCGAGGTTTCAGGAAAAAACGCTGTACAAGGTGGTCGAAAGAGAATTTCAAGGGCTACAAATTGGTATATTGAACCACCTTGTAGGTGTCAAAATAACAGAGTTATGAGCTGTCAAATTGAAAACTGTCTAATTCAAATTTTACAGCAAACAACTCAGTTTTAACAGTAAATAACTCAGTTGATCGACGTTTTAGGTAAAAACGCTGTATAAGGTGGTCAAACGAGAATTTCAAGGGCTACAAATTGGTATATTGAACCACCCTGTAGGTGTCAAAACAATAGAGTTATGAGCTGTCAAAGTGAAAACGGTCACATTCAAGCTTCACAGCAAACTACTCAGTTTTAACAGTAAATAACTCAGTTGATCGACGTTTTAGGTAAAAATGCTATACAAGGTGGTCAAAAAATAATTTCAAGGGCTACAAATTGGTATATTAATACCACCCTGTAACTGTCAAAATAACCGAGTTATTGGCAATGCATTCGAGTAGTTTACAGGGTGATTCATTGATTTTTCTCACATTCTCGTAACTTGTTTAATTTCAATTTTATCAAAAAATTACCAAATATGAATCTTGTTCATCATTCAAAATGGACGTCAGATTTGTGTTCCCCAGGTTGAAATTAGTTAAAAAAAGTCACTTTAATTGAGCAAAATCCAAAATGGTCGCCGTTAATATAGTCGTAGTAGGGCCAAAAAATCCCTAATTCAGATTAAATTTCCGTGCATTTTTCCAGAAAATCGTCCATAAGTCGTTTGTTTGAAACACTCTGTATAACAAAAGAAAGCTAATGAATGGGGCTATCACGTGAAGCACCTACCCTTTTTGTAACTCTGCTTTAACTGCCCTAAAACCAGGATAACAGTTTACTTGTTTGTTTCTATTATCTGCTCTAATATTATAGAGTAACAGAATTTTTTTTTTCGCTTATCACCTTCCCTTTTTTTTTAACTTAATATAAACTCCTTACTACTGCTCTACTTTCCCCATAGTATCAGTATTATAAACTGCCTGCTATTATTTAATATAGAACAGGTATTAGCTACTGCCCATTATTGTTCATCTGGGTAACAGTTTATTATCAACATATTATTTCGATATACTGCTCTAGGATCTTTAGAGTATCAGTGTTGTAAAATTCTATTTCAATTTAGCTTTAAATACTATACGTCAACAGTGAATTAATTTACCTTATTTAACTTTTGTTGTTTATCCTCGTCGCCACTTGTGGTACTCCAGGATTAACTAAAACTCCCAAGAAACACTATCAAACAAATCCCGTATATTAATAACTATAACACCAGTAATAAACAACAATAATAAACAATTACGAACTAACAATTAAGAGGATAACAATATGGGTGTCGGTTTTACCCTCGCCGCTTATTTACTAAGGTTCCTTACGCATTCTATTGATTTTCCTTATCAATGGAATGCGTTACTCATCGCTTCATGCAGGTTCCCACAGGGAGTACAAAAAATAATTAAATTTGAAACCAAGGTTATGTGCCAGTTGTGACCGCGTTTACTTGGTTTGAAGTGAGTGTAAACTTAGTCCACAGGGTGGAAAAAATCATTCTGAACATATTTTAGCTCTTGCAAAATTTTCGTAACTTTTGCCGTTTTTGAGATATTCGACTTTTTTACTTTTTTTTGGAAATTGAATCAAAATTTTGAAAACTTCGTATCTCCGCTATTTTTGGGGTTTCAGCGACTGTAAAAAACTCAAAATGTTTGTCTTGAACCATTCTTTCACCTCGTACTAACCGCAACACGATTGCGCATATACAGGGTGTACAAAAAATAATTCAATTTGCAACTAACGCTCAGCCAGTTGTAACCTAGTCCACTGGGTGCAAAAAGTCATTCTGAATATTTTTGGTCTTGCAAAGACTTTTTTATTTAAATATGCAATTGATTTGACGTTTTGAAGTTTTTGACACTCAAAACTGTCACAAAAAATATGTAACATAACCTTTTAAACAAACTCCTATTATTTAACTTTTTTTTGTGCGTTTGATTAATTGTTATTAATCCAAAGTTTTCTCAATTTTATTTAGGACAAAAAAAAATTTCAAATTTTTTGTCAATCTCCATAATTAATTTTTTAATAAAAAATTAACAATCAGAATTAAAATAATTGTTGCTGCACTAAAATTTATGAAAAAAATAACTTTTAACCACTTTTTTGTGCATTAATTTTGTTTTAAGCATTTTGACAAAACAATAATACTCAATGACAGGAGAGTTGGACAAAAAAAGTGAAGCAGCAAGAAACAAGGATGATAACCTAGCGACACGTGTTTCAGCCTGTTCAGGCTTCACCAGGCATATAATTCCATTTTTTTTCCTTTGTAGGTACCACTTTAAAAAAATTAAATACCAAACACTCTAATAAATGATAGATTCTCGTTGGTTCCTTAGGGTATTTTAAAATAACTCGGTAGTCAGTACAACAGTTAGAGAGCTGTCAATGCCTGGCTAGAGGCTCTTAAATAGCACGTTTTTGCATACTATGCGGGCGCAATTGGCCTCATCAGGTCTATAATTATATAATTCCTATTACAATGAACGCTTGGTTCAAACCGGAAATTTATCGGTTTGTTTTTGAAATTTATTGACTTTGGAAATTATAGTAATTTCCTCGTTTTTGTTTTTTTCTTCTAGATTGGACTTCATTAAGGACAAAGACGATGTTAATGTGAGTTGCGTTGCTTGCATGCCAAATCGGCTACTTTAACGAGCAGACACAGGAATGAACGTGTCTATTGGGAATTGGCATGATCAACGAGTTATTGACTTGTTGGAGTGAACAAACCACTGGAATTTACACGAAAATACCATCAATTTTGTCAGCAAAATCTAAAAATTAAGTTATTAGAAAATTAACCATAACATAACGTAAGAATAAGAAGTAGGTACGATTATAGGTCTAGTTGTAGTATTTTTGTCTTTTAGAAATTTGATTTTTGAGTTGATAATACACCACGTTTATTTAAAGAGAGAGATTATAGAACAACAATACAAAAATTAAAAAAAAACTGAATTTTTGTAGCAATATTTAGAGCTATTTAGCCATTTTAGAAGTGTCTCTTCAAATTGCAATATGTACAGGTTGTCCCAAAAATTAAAAACAAGTATCAAATTGTATTTTTCAAAAATACCAGCAATTTTGTCTGTTATTAATATAAGTACAGTTATTAGAAATTTGTTTTATTTGTTATAGTCATAATTAATATCAATCAAATTGCAGTGAGCAAAAACAGTGTTGCCAACCCTTAAATGATATGAATTCCCCATAAGAGTTTTGAAAAAAAGTCCCCAGATTGAAGAAGTTTTGCTTTAATTCGACTTTCTTATACTTTGCAAGTGTCCAGCCATTTTTAGGTCTACTCCAGATGGATTTGCTTTTAGAATAAGCTACAACCAGCAAAATTCAACCCATAAACCTACAAAATTCACTTACAATGATTTAAAACTGCTTTTGAGCATGTTTTTTTGTTATTTTTATAGCTTCATGGAATGATATTTGACAATTTTCAGCATTTTGACATGTGGAACTAGCTCCAAATGAAACAGCTCCAAAAAAACCTGCTCATGGAGCTCTAAAAATCTTTAAATGTAAATATTAACTGTTTCAACTTTTTTTAGTTTTAGGCATTTTAGTGAAATTTGGCAACTTTTTTTAAAACGTTTTTGGGGAAAATTATGTCATTTAAAAGTTGGCAACACTGCTTGAACCAGTCACATGCCTTAATATCTCAGTCAGAAGCCTTACTGAAGTCAAGCAATTGACCCAAGATTGGCTCGTATACTTGTTGAATAACTTAAAAACCTTCTTTTTAGTGAGGTTCCCTTAAAAATGCAATTTAGAGACATTATTGATCAAATATTTGATTGAGGAACAGCACTGAATGAACAATAGGCAAGAAAATCATTTTAGGAACGGTACTTTCATCTCAGATGACAGAATTTAATGCTTCTACAAGGTGATCCAGTTTTAAATGTCAGTTACATTCACCATAAGTTGACATGCATTGGTGTCATTTTCCTGAAAAATGCTTCCTAAAGAAAATAGAGTTCTTCAAATTTCAGTTTAAAAATTCGGTTTTTGGTTATAACTGTCAGGCCATTGGAACAATTTTGATCAAATTCAGAACAAGCACTTACGGAATTAATACTTATTATGTGATCCAGTGGCGTAGATACAGAAAGATGATTTTTATTTTTTCGCCTTATTTTCTACGTCACTGGATATTTTTCAAAAATTACAGTTTTTTTGATTCCCCTGTTCAAGTTGATAAAGAAAGTATCTCTTATAAAATTTTGATTTGAAACTTCGTTTACGAGTTAATTGGGTTATTACGTTCAAAGACCCAAAACCAACCAAACCCAACTTACAAATTGTCTTGGAAACGGAAAATTTACTTAATAAGCTTGAAAATTGTCCAGAAACCAGTAAATTGACTTGGCAACGGTAGAAATTAATTTTCGAGCCTTTAAAATTGTCTTTGTAACCAGTTTTCAGACAAATTGAAGAACTTTAGTTTTGAAATCTACTTTAGAGGCTTTAAAACTGTCTTTGTAGTCAATCGTCATTGTTTTCAGACAAATTGAAAGGCTTGAAATTTGACTTAGAAACCAGTAAATTGACCTACAGCGGTAAAAGTTCACTTCAGAGGCTTTAAAATTGTCTTGTAACCAAGTTTCAAGGTTTTCAGACAAATTGAAAAACTTTAGTCTTGAAAATTGGCTCAGAAACCAGTAAATGGACTTTGTAACGGTAAAAATTGACTTTAGAGGCTTAAAAACTGTCTTTGTAGTCAATCGTCATATTTTCAGACAAATTGAAAGACTTTAGTCTTGAAATTTGACTTAGAAACCAGTAAATTGACTTGCAACGGTAAAAATTGACTTTAGAGGCTTAAAAACTGTCTTTGTAGTCAGTCGTCATAGTTTTCAGACAAATTGAAAGACTTTAAGCTGGAAAATTGACTTGAAAACTGTAAAAATTGACTTGAGTGGTTTATAAACTGTCTATGTAGTCAATCGTCATATTTTTCTGACAAATTTAAAGTTTTTAGTCATGAAATTTGACTTAGTAACCAGTAAACTGTAAAAATTGACTTTAAAGGGTTTAAAGCTGTCTTTGTAGTCAGTCGTTATAGTTTTCAGACAAATTGAAAGACTTTAGGCTGGAAAATTTACTTAAAAACCTGTAAATTGACTTTGCAACGGTAAAAATTGACTTTAGAGGCTTACAAACTGTCTTTGTAGTCAGTCGTCATATTTCTCAGACAAATTAAAAGACTTTAGGCTGGAAAATTGACTTAGAAACCAGTAAATTGACTTGCAACGGTAAAAATATTCTTTAGAGGCTTAAAAACTGTCTGTGTAGTCAGTCGTCATATTTTTCAGACAAATTGAAAGACTTCAGTCTTGAAATTTGACTTAGAAACCAGTAAATTGACTTGCAACGGTAAAAATTGACTTTAGAGGCTTAAAAACGGTCTTTGTAGTCAGTCGTTATAGTTTTCAGACAAATTGAAGGACTTTGGTCTGGAAAATTGACTTGAGAGGCTTAAAAACTGTCTATGTAGCCAATCGTCATATTTTTCAGACAAATTGAAAGACTTTAGGCTGGAAAATTGACTTAAAAACCAGTAAATTGACTTTAGAGGCTTTAGAATTGTCTTTGTAACCAGTTTTTATAGTTTTCAGACCAATTGAAGAACTTTAGTCTTCAAAATTGACTTGAAAACTGTGAAAATTTACTTGAGAGGCTTAAAAACTCTCTTTGTAATCAATCGTCATATTTTTCAGACAAATTGAAAGCCTTTAGGTTGAAAAATTGACTTAGAAACCAGTAAATTGACCTACGAACGGTAAAAATTGACATGAGAGGCTTTAAAATTGTCTTTGTAACCAATTTTCATACTTTTCAGACAAATTGATGGACTTGATAGTCTTGAAAATTGACTTGGAAGCTGTAAAAATTGACTTGAGAGGCTTTAAACTGTCTTTCTAGTCAATCGGCATAGACTTTAGGATTGAAATTGAAATTTAAACATTGAAAATTGACTTGGGCACTAAAAAGGGATATTGAACTAATGAATAGTGACATCAGAATCTTAAAATTTGAATTTGAAGTAAGTTTTCATAATTTGAAGGCAAATTTCAATATTTTATTCTTCAAAATGGTCTTTTATTGAGATAAGGTTCATAAAAATTGACTTCAAAACTATCTTTTCAAGTTCTTTTTACTTTGCTATTCATCTTCTCAGAACTTTTTTGAATTTTTACTGCTTTAAAACTGAACTTTCAGCTTGAAAAATCGATCTTCACCAAGTTTTTGACATAGCAGATTTTAAAAAACAATTTTTACATTCTCTACAGGCTTAAAAATGTCATTCCAAGCTTTGTCACTATTAAATTGACTTCCAAACATCTCAGCGCTAAAAATTTAAACATTTCTAAAAATACTAGACTGTTTTTAGTGCTTTAAGGCGGTTTTCAGTCTGAAAACTCGAGTTTTAAGACTATCTTCACAAAATTTTTGACTTATCAGGCCTGACAGCCAGTTTATACACTAAACTGCTAACACAAAATAGTAAAAGTCGAGTTTCAGACTCTTCAGTAATGAAAGTAAAAAATGTTGGCACTAAATGCTACGAAATATGTTTTGAGAACCAATTTTCGTTCGTTCGACTGCAATCAGCATGCGGAAAAGTGTCACTTATTTAGTAGTTTAGGAGTATTTTTATAAAATGAAATATTACAGTTTTTGACAGCTCGGACGTCCCTATTTTTTTGGGTTTTAAAACGTAATAACCCTGTTATCTCGTAAACGGAAATTCAAATCAAAATTTGACAAAAAGTGCGTATTTCTCTCAAACCTCCAATTATTTGAAATCGTTGATAAACGCACCCATTGCCCAGTCCTCTAGAGTTTAATGCTGTTTCACACTGACTGCTATTCAGTTTTATGTTTCTTTGTGGTGCATTCACGGAATTTATTAATTAATTCTACGATTATGACTTCTCGACGTTGCCTTCAATGCCTAATTCCTGGCAAATTGCGGAACGATTAGTCCCATGATTGTTGCAGTATACGACTGCCGTTTAGAATGTGCTGGAGTTAGTTGATATGCACGCGAGTTGTCGGCTATTTTAAATATTCGCAGGTCCACAATCAAGCCTTTCCCGTATGAGGGATTGACAAAAAGTGGTCGCACCGCACCTTGATTGATAGGTGACAGGACCTAGACGGCGGACAAAAAAGCCGGGGGACCGCCGAAAAGGAGCTGCAGGTATTCGGTGGTGCAGTGGTCGATGCCGATGATCCCGCAATTATTCGGAATTCCGTAATTTCGGACTTAAATCAGCATGATTTGGCGGAATTTCGCTTGGAAAAGAAAGAATGCATGCGGGTTTGGACCTTTTGGATGCCGCTCGTTTTATATTATAATTTTCCTGGTTGGCTCACCTGCTCAATTCAGGAGCGACACACTTATTTCACATTCGGAAAGTCATTCATTCGAAAATAAGTTTAATTTTCTACCAAAACGTTGCAGAGACATTTTCTCCTTAAGCGCCTCAGAAAGGAGATATTTGCTTAGGAATTGAATGTTTACTTACGGAAATTCTATCCTCCGTAACTCGACCATATGGCAAAATTCAGAAAAATGTTAAAAAACAAAAAAAGTTTAGAAAAATTAAATTAGGGTGTCTAAAAATGTGCGATTTTATGGTGAAGCAACTTTGACGCCCTCTAGCGGCCAAACGTTATGACCAATCAACTCATGTGAGGATATTTTTGGAAAACTTGTAATCTGCACTATCTTTTGTTTTCTATGACATTTTGACGTATCTTGTCAAGTAAGGGAGTAAATTAATGTGAAAGCAGCGGGTGTCTAAAAATGTGCGATTTTATGGTGAAGCAACTTTGACGCCCTCTAGCGGCCAAACGTTATGACCAATCAACTCATGTGAGGATATTTTTGGAAAACTTGTAATCTGCACTATCTTTTGTTTTCTATGACATTTTGACGTATCTTGTCAAGTAAGGGAGTAAATTAATGTGAAAGCAGCGGGTGTCTAAAAATGTGCGATTTTATGGTGAAGCAACTTTGACGCCCTCTAGCGGCCAAACGTTATGACCAATCAACTCATGTGGGGATATTTTTGGAAAGCTTGTAATCTGCACTATCTTTTGTTTTCTATGACATTTTGACGTATCTTGTCAAGTAAGGGAGTAAATTAGGGTGAAAGCAGCGGGTAAAGTCTATTTTACCGTCAAGGACCTCGGAAGATTTTCTAAAAACTAAGACAAAATCTGAAAGTTCCTGAAAAACAATGTTGATTTTATTCCCTGAACAGAATTCAGAAAAAGTATAAAGGAAAAAATTCTAGCTAGTTTAATTATCTACCAAATCCTTAGACAAGAAAATATTTTACAAAATCTATTTTGGAAACCCGAAAAACAATTTTTCGGAAAAATTCTGCCTCAAAACTTTGCCTCGCGATAGCTCGGCTGTTCTTTGAGATACAGTAACAGTAAGCTACTCAAAAAATTTCGTTTTTTCTCCTCTTTCAAGTGGTGTGTTCTAAAATCACCTTGGTAGTATAGAGTAAGTAAAAAAAGTGAATGTTGTTAAACTTTGGTCACCCTGTATGCAGTTTCAGTGAGAATGTGTCAGTTTAAAGTCCAGATTCAGTTTCCTAGACCCTTTTTACGCATTTTTTATACTCTGTACTTTTTCGGTATCTCTACTAGGTTAGAAGATATTTCACAAAATTTATTTTGAACTCCATTTCCTTGAAAATGTGATCCTTACTTATGACACTTTTGACACCTGTTGCTTCGATCTTGAATAATTCACTAATTTGATATACTTTGTTATGAGTTTTATACGTCTATGGATAGCCAATGAAACGAGCTTTCCATCGACGTATAAAAGTTGGTGGGTTAGTTTTAGAGTTTGGCTGCTAGAGGACGTCAAAGTGCTAAAGGGAGTCACAACAAAATTGCCTATTTGACCCTCTTTATTTTAACATTGAATAACTCGCTTAATTGATACACTTTGTTATGAGTTTTATACGTCTATGGATAGCCAATGAAACGAGCTTTCCATCGACGTATTAAAGTTGGTGGGTTAGTTTTTGAGTTTGGCTGCTAAAGGGCGTCAAAGTGCCACAGGGAGTCAAAACCAAATTGCCATTTTAACCCTCTTTATTTTAACTTTGAATAACTCGCTTAATTGATACACTTTGTTATGATTTTTATACGTCTATGGATAGCCAATGAAACGGGCTTTCCATCGACGTATAAAAGTTGGTGGGTTGGTTTTAGAGTTTGGCTGCTAGAGGACGTCAAAGTGCTAAAGGGAGTCACAACAAAATTGCCTATTTGACCCTCTTTATTTTAACATTGAATAACTCGCTTAATTGATACACTTTGTTATGAGTTTTATACGTCTATGGATAGCCAATGAAACGGGCTTTCCATCGACGTATAAAAGTTGGTGGGTTTGTTTTAGAGTTTGGCTGCTAGAGGGCGTCAAAGTGCCAAAGGGAGTCCCAAATTGCCATTTTGACTCTCTTTATTTTAACTTTGAATAACTCGCTTAATTGATACACTTTGTTTTGACTTTTATACGTCTATGAATAGCCAGTGAAACGGGCTTTCCATCGATGTATAAAAGTTGGTGGGTTGGTTTTAGAGTTTGGCTGCTAAAGGGCGTCAAAGTGTCAAATGGGGTCAAAACCAAATTGCCATTTTGACCCTCATTATTTTAACTTTGAATAACTCCCTTAATTGATACATTTTGTCATGACTTTTATACGTCTACGGATAGCCAATGAGACGGGCTTTCCATCGACGTATAAAAGTTGGTGGGTTGGTTTTCGAGTTTGGCTGCTAGAGGGCGTCAAAGTGCCCGTGCAAACCATTTCGACACTCCAGCTCCATAAGCCAAAAAGAAGATAGTAAATTGGGCTATCACGTGACGCTAAGCGGACACCGCTAGGTTGCCACGTTTAGCCGCTAGAGGGCGTCAAAGTTGAAGTTAGTTTTCCTAGTATCTCAGAAATATTTCAAGTAAGATGGGATGTAACTATTGCTATCTGTAATAATAAAAAGTAATTAAATACTAAAATTCAACAAAAATTTTAATGGTTGGATTTTTTTTTTAATTTTTTGAATTTTCTTAATCTGTCTTAATACATTTTTCTAGAGTATTTTCAGTAATTTTTTTTCGTTTTAAATAATTCAATCAATCTATCTAATGCTCTGGGCTGCTACATTGTAAGTGGCACATTCCATAAATCGACACGTGCAACATTCCTCAATAGCACCAGAAAGATAAGCGCGGCCTTATACGTGGTGGGTACCACCCGTCAACCATCGAGGTACGCAGAAAAAACGCAACCTGTCGATGCTGTTATAATATTTTCAACGCGGATAGTACCCGAGCTCGTTAATTTATATTTATCGCATCCTCAATTTTTTTTGTTTTGCGAAGTGCCATGCCTCGTCAGAATCATTTTGAATTTGTAATGTCGCACTAAAACGGTCTAATATGCTACTACCGGTACCACGTAGTACCGAGAATTAATAGAAAACGGTCGCTAAATGCTTTTTTTAATGGTTTCTAGTAACGCTTACATGCGAATCAGTCGTCTACGAGATTGTGTACTGATTTAATTTTGAATTAGTGCTGATTATTTCATTTTGTTTGTGTTTTACTGTTTGTACAGTGAAAATCAAATAAAAACAGGATGACGATTGATTTCTCATAAAAAATCAACCAAACGTCACATTAAAAAAGATATCTAGAATCCGGATTTTTGTAAATAATAAAAGCGACCAACCTTTGACATCTAATTTGACCAATTTACCCAGAAAAACGTCATTTGCCAGATTTTTGTCTTGCTTTTTTTTCTTTTTGTGTTTAATTTAGTTTTTTGTGCTTATTTGCTGCCATTATTTTGAGATATTTTTATGACTACATTGGTCGACGGATTAAATCGTTTAACTGCCAGGTGGTTTCAAAGTTAACCAAAGTTTGTTGTTCAATTTTTATGCACTGTTTTGTGTGAACGTTAATAACTGCCTTATTTGACTGATAAGGTATGGACTTTTATATGTCGATGGATAGGTAATAAAATGGGCTTTCCAAATATATGACCATATGGGTTGACAGCTTGCATCGTTTATCCGCTAGGGGGCTTCCAAGTTTACTGTACACTTTCCATGCACTGTTTCGTTTAAATCTCATTAACAGCCTTATTTGACAGGCAAGGTGTGGACTTTTATATGTCGATGGATAGCTAATGAAATAGGCTTTCTAAAAATATGACTACATAGGTCGACAGATTAAATCGTTTAACTGCCAGGTGGTTTCAAAGTTATCCAAAGTTTGTTGTTCAATTTTCATGCACTGTTTTGTGTGAACGTCAATAACTGCCTTATTTGACTGATAAGGTATGGACTTTTATATGTCGATGGATAGGTAATGAAATGGGCTTCCCAAATATATGACCATATGGGTTGACAGCTTGCATCGTTTATCCGCTAGGGGGCTTCAAAGTTTACTATACACTTTCCATGCAGTGTTTCGTTTCAACCTCATTAACCGCCTTATTGGACAGGCAAGGTGTGGACTTTTATATGTCGATGGATAGCCCATGAAATGGCAAAAGTTAATCTGAACAAAAAAAAATAAGAAAGGACAATGGTGTACTGAAAAATGTGTTTGATTAGTAGTCCCTGCTGGACCAGAGATATTAAGAGTGTTGCAACTTGAAATAATGAGTTCCGGACGTGACGTCATTAAGGCAGAGACCAGTTATTTATGTTTTCCTATTTTGATCTCGCGAGGGTAGAAAATTAACACTCAGCTCGTGTCCATACTGATTCACTCCGGACTTAAATGGAATAACTTGGGGCCCAAGTATTAACTTTAAGTTTTCTGGAATCATTAGTAATTCGACGGCGTTTCATATAAATAGGAAATTTTGCGCTGAAATTAACTTGGGAATAACCTCCCCATTTAAAAACTGGTATATAAGATGTGCTTTATTGTTCTCTCTTCTGTTTCTTTCTCTTTCTAACCGCCTGGCCAACCAACATTTTCTTCTAATAATTTCGAAAAATTTATCTTAAATAAAATTTTCTTTTATCATCCATAGATTAAATGCATTTTATACTTCCATCAGTGCATTTTTGACATTTGTGACAACTGTCAAAATCCTCTCCATAAAGCTGTAAAACTAAATAAAACTTAAAATGTAGTCAAATCAGTATAAACAGTATCAAATACATTTTAGAGTATGGTGAGTGCAATTTTGACAGTTGTGACGTTTCACTGCCTATTTCTGACTGACTTTCCTTTCCCACGCATAAGACAACTGTCAAAATATTCTCCATAAAGCTATTGGCGTTTCAAGTTAAGATCGCAGGGCCAGTTGAACTAAAATCGGGCAACACGTTCCTAACCTAACATTGTAAATAATATGACACTTCATATTTATGAAACCCAGTGCTAAATTCCTAACCAAAATCAACGTAAACAAACGGAGAAATGACAGCTGGCATACCTGACACTGTTTTCAAAACTGATCACCAGAGGGAGTATCTTTTATCTTGAAACGCCAATAAAAGTAGAGCACATACACGAAAAATCTTAACTTTAGTTTGACTTTTGTTAAATGCATTTTATACCTCCATCAGTGTAATTTTGACACTTGTGGCATTTGGATTACCGTATCTAACTAAATTCTAGTTGATTCAGAGTGTGACAACTGTCAAAATCCTCTCCATAAACCTATAAAACTATAAAACAGTTCAAATCTAATCAAATCAATATACGCAGTACTAAATCTATTTTATTGACAGTTGTGACATTTGGCAGTCAGTTTCAAATACTTTTTGTACTGGTCTAAACCCGGAAACTGTCAAATTCAATTCCTTCAAGGTATAAAATAAACGAAACATACTTGAAAAGCAATAAGATAAGTTTGATTTGGATTAGAGTGTAGTTTATAGCTCTATGAGCGCAATTTTGACAGTTGTGACGTTTGGCTGTCTGTTTCTAACTGACATTGGTTTCCCATGAATGTGACAACTGTCAAAATTTTATACATAAAGTAGAACACATGCACGAAAAATATCAAACTTATAGTTTAAAGCAGATACATATACGTTTTTTTTTATGGTTGTTTGGACACCCTGTATATGTTCAATCATGTTGCCGTTAGTAAGAGATCAAAGAGCAGTTAAAGGCAAACGCTTTGACCTATTTAAAATCGCTGGAATCCCAAAAATAGCAAGGTTTTAAAAATTTGTATGTAATTTTCAAAAAAAAATACGAAAAGTGGAATATCTCGGAAACGGTTAGAGTTACGAAAATTTTGCAAGAGATCAAAAATGTTCAGAATAGCTTTCTGCACCGAAAGAATTACAAATTTTTTAGTGTTTTTGGGTGGTTTTTTAGGTAAAATACTTTTAAGACAAGTAAATGTTAGTGAATTCTCTTTGTTTGAAATTTATGCGATATGGTCAAAACTGGCCGCTATTACCCAAGGACGGTAAACAGTACAGGAGTGCTTAATCCCATAAGCGCAATCTTGCCGGTATCGGCTCGGGCCGGTGACGATTTTTACGTCACCATGGGTCTCTCGCGTTTGCGCGATTGTTTTGCGCGATGCGCGATTGCAGTCGATCATTCACGAACATGATCTCGTACATAGCATCTCGGGCGAATATTTAGCGTATTGTGCACCCGAAGGCCCACTGTGACGTCAGAATTCATTCGCCGCCGGGAAACAAAATCGGCCGATCGAGCAATCCTGTACTGTTTAATATCCTTGGCTATTACCGCTATCTCGATAAGGCTCGAGCATTATAAGACAGAAGAAAAAACCAATACCTGAGTATGGAAAAAAACAGCGAAACGTGTTGTTTGTAAATGAGAATCGACTGGCACGAAAAAGGCATTTCCCATTCATATATTATACGGAAACAACGGAAAACGGCAAAAGAAAAAGCTAAAGGACGTGCCCGTTGAAAGGTCCAATTAGTAAAAGAGAGAGATTTTTTTGTTATTTTGCCGATTGTTCTTGCATTTTAATTGGACCCTGAAGATCGGTAATTTTAATTAGGAGAAATGACTAAATTACGTTAAAATTGCGATTTTACGGTTAATTAAGTTGAAAGTGTGCCTGTCATATACGGGAGAACCATCTGGGAAGAGTGAACCATATGGGCGCCACCCAGAGGGATTCTAATTGGGTCCTTCTAGCAGCCCTTATTGTCACAATTAAAGCTTTTTCACAGTGGAGTGGTCTTTTCGTAATTCTTTTACCCTTACCAACCCATAAAAATATTAACAGTACGCCTCTGACTTTTTCATTGACATAGATATTTATGGTTATGCCACTGGTAAACCAACAGAGTCACAAACAATAAAAGGCAACCTGAATTGGTGAGATACGGGTTTTATCAGATTATTCTGTGAATAATAATTATTATTAATGATTATAAAAAAAAATTTAAACTTTAAAAAAAAAGGGGCAATAGTCACAGTTATATGAAATAAGGGAATAATGTAATAAGAAGGTAAACGTTTAGAATGTGACAACTAAAAGGGCAAATATTACATATTGCAGATCCTGTCTAAACTTTAAAATTGTCAATTATGGCAAAACATCTATCTTTCGTGTCCTCAAATATAGTTTTGTGTATATTCCAAAAATACAGTCTAAACACCATGATCAAATGAATATAAATGTTTTTGTTTTTTTCGTTTTCCTGTAATCATTTAATCTAAAATTTCACTCTTTTAGAAATGGATTTGCAAAATAGGTTATGTTTAAAAAAATCAAAGTTACATAATCGACAGGTAAATGTTTTGAATGTGACTGTGATTTTGGTCGTATTTGTGACTTATTTGTCTCATCCGAAATCATCCACACCCTAACCCAATCTATCAAATCATTTAGAACATTTTTGGTGTTTTGCAAAATTTTCGTAACTCTAACCGTTTCTGAAATTTTTGAAAATTGCATCAACATTTTGAAAATTCTGTATCTGTGCTATTTTTGGCGTTTCAGCGACTTTAAAAAGCTCAAAATGCTCGTCTTTAACTGCTCTTTCACCTCGTGCTCTCTATAGCATGATTGCACCTATACTGGGTGTTAAAAAAAATAATCAAATTTAAAACTAACGCTCTGCTAGTTGTAACCTCGTTACCTCTATTCTAAGTGCGTGTAAATGTAGTCCAATGGATGCAGAAGATCATTTTGAACATTTTTGCTCTCCTACAAAATTTCCGTAACTCTAGCCGTTTCCGAAATATTTAACTTTTTTTACTTGTTTTTTCGGAAATTGCATCCAAATTTTGAAAATTATGTATCTCCGCCATTTTGAAGGTTTTAGCGACTGTAAAAAGCTCAAAATGCTCGTCTTTAACTGCTCTTTCACCTCGTGCTCTCTATAGCATGATTGCGCATCTACAGGGGGTTCAAAAAATAATAAAATTTAAAGCTAACGCTCTGCCAGTTGTGACCGCGTTAACTCGATTCTAAGTGCGTGTAAACATAGTTCACTGGGTGCAGAAGATCATTTTGAATATTTTTGGTCTCCTACAAAATTTCCGTAACTCTAACCATTTCCAAAATACTTGACTTTTTTATTTGTTTTTTGGAAATTGCATCCAAATTTTGAAAACTATATATCTCGGCCATTTTTGGGGTTTCTACAACTGTAAAAAACTCAAAAAATTGGTCTTAAAACGTTCTTTCATCTCGTGCTAATTGCAACATGATATAACAAATACAGGGTGTTCAAAAAATAATAAAATCTAAAATTAACGCTTTGTCAGTTGGGACCGCGTTTACCCTGCTCTAAGTGCATACAAACATAGTTCACTGGGTGCAGAAGATCATTTTGAATATTTTTACTCTCCTATAAAATTTCCGTAACTCTAACTGTTTCCGAAATATTTAACTTTTTTTACTTGTTTTTTTGGAAATTGCATCCAAATTTTGAAAACCATGTATCTCCGCCATTTTTAAGGTTATAGCGACTGTAAAAAGCTCAAAATGCTCATCTTTAACTGCTCTTTCACCTCGTGCTTTTTATAGCATGATTGCACTTATACAGGGTGCTAAAAAAATAATGAAATTTTAAACTAACGCTCTGCCAGTTGTAACCTCGTTAACTCCATTCTAAGTGCGTGTAAATGTAGTCCAATAGGTGCAGAAAATCATTTTGAATATTTTTGCTCCCCTACAAAATTTCCGTAACTCTAGCCGTTTCCGAAATATTTGACTTTTTTTACTTGTTTTTTGGAAATTGCATCGAAATTTTTAAAATTATATATCTCCGCCATTTTTGAGATATCAGCGACTGTAAAAAACTCAAAATGTTTGTTTTTAATTGCTTCTTCACCTCGTGCTAACTGCTAACCACAAAACTTTTGAGAATATAATACAGGGTGTTTAAAAAACAAAAATATTTCAATTCGGTTTTGCTTTGGCTCATATTAGCTGTCCAACAATGCGTTAATATTCAGGGGATTCCAAACAAAATCTGATGATCTTTACTGAAAATCAAATTTTACAGTTTAGCCGACGTTTCGCAAAATTTATTTTTGCAACCTCAGGGCAGGATGATTTTTTTTGATTCAGTGTCATAACACATTTGGTGACATACACGGGGTATTTCAATACAATAACACTTAGAACAAATTCCATTAATATGATTAGCTTTTAGATAACAGCACAACTTAAAGTATGATTCCAGAAAAAAATAGAATATTCGAAAATTTTAATTTAACAGAAACCCCACTAATAGCACAGGCATATGCCATGGCTGGAGGTATATTTTTAGGAGTAATCTATGTATAAAAGGAAAAAAGTCCTTTTAACTTATTAGTAAGTACTTGTATTTTATGACTTTAATTGTAACACACAATTTGTTAATGTTGCGCAGTAACGAGTGTTACTAGTTTTGGCTAACGCATGTTGCCTGAGATTAATTGAGATCGCATGATCTCATCTCATTTAAAATTTAGTGTATGTAGAAGAATGGCAAGTGCTACCTTTCTATTTGGCGAGCGCGTGCTGCCTAGAGTGTTGTAGAAATCGCATGATTTCACTCTTATTTCAACATTGTTACTTACTGGAAGTTTCACTGGATGAGGAATGAGACGAAGAAGAATCACTTGAAACCAGTCAGCTTATTCTGAATCTTCTTAAGCTTCTTATTGAGTTTTTTCACTTCACTTTTCTTTTCCACACTACTAATTTTGCGTTTCGGCATTTCGATAACAATATTCCACTACGCTATTTTATTTTCGACGCGTACCTTGAACCCGACAAAAGGGAATGAATACCAGGATCGGGACAACGACCAGCGATAAGGGGAAAGTAAACAATTTTTTTACTCTAAACGTCGTGCCGAGAACATGATTCACGGAAACTACATGTGTAATTATATCAAGGACAAGCGAAGAAAAATTGAAATAACTTTCAAAATGATAATTTGTCATTGACATATATCTTAAATGTGAATATCCTTTCTGTGCTATGCTAGATACAGTGTGAAATTTTTGATTGGGCCACTCCTGTTGGCAGTTTAGCTCCAATGAAATATGATGCAGCCTTCCCTGTCGTAAAGTTTACATACTAAATTGATATCAAATATAGCAGTAGGCTGAAGAAACGACGAGTGGAACACACGCCCATTTTGCATATTGAATCTGATTGGCCTGTTTCTGACACCTACGCACTACGCTGTCATCTGTCGTCAAATCGTCTGTAAAACCTACTTAAAGCGACCGGATTACATTTTTAAGCACATTTTTGGATTCCTCATTTAATTTTCTATCTAATAACCTAAAAAACCATAAAAGAGTCAGTACAGTCAGAGAGAAAAGCGCTGTCAAACTTTCAACCTGTCAGAAACACTGTTTAAAGAGCAGTCTACGACAAAATCGTCTGTAAAACCCACTTGTTGTGACAGGATTCCATTTTCAAGCACATTTTTGAAATCCTCGTTTAGTTCCCTATCTGATAACCTAAAAAAGACGCTACAAAATTGAGTACAGTCAGAGAGAGGAGCGCTGTCAAACATTCAACTGTCAGAAACACAGTATAAAGAACAGTCTGCGACAAAATCACCTGTAAAACCCACTTGTGATAACTGGATTCCATTTTTAAGCACATTTTTGGAATCCTCATTTAATTTCCTATCTGATGACCTTAAAAACAATAAAAGTGTCAGTACAGTCAGAGACAAAGGCGCTGTCAAACTTTCAACCTGACAGAAACACAGTTTAAAGAACAGTCTACGCAAAATCACTTGTAAACCACACTTATATTGACAAAAAACACATTTTTGGAATCTACATAAAATTGAACCAAGTGAAAACACCTTAAAACTTCAAAATTTTGCAATTTGACCAAATAAAAACCACTTAAAAGAGCAAAGGTATAATTAAATTTCAAAATATTGACCGTTTTACAGTAAAATTGACTAAAAATGTCAAATTTAACAAAATTAAACAGAGTAAAAACACCAAAATTTAAAAATTTTGCTATTTGACCAAATAAAAACCCCTTAAGAGAACAAAAGTGTGATTGACCAATTTGCTAGTCAAGATATTGGATGTTTGACAGTGAAATTGACTGAAAGTGTGAAATTCGACAACGTTACTTTCTTAAACAGAGTGAAAACAAGTCAAATTTTGCAACTCTACCAAGTGAAAATCACTTAGGAGAAACAAAATTAAAATTGATAACTGTGCTGGTCAAAAACGTTAAATAACATAAAAATATCGACAGCTTGACAGTAAAATTGACTAAAAATGTCAAATCTGACAATATTGCTCTGTTGAATAGTAGTGAAAACCCTTCAACATTTTTGCGATTTTGACAAACCAACTTTTGGTGACAAATCACATTTTTAAGTATATTTTTGGAATCCTCTTTAAACTGGCTATCTAATAACTTAAAAAAACTGTAAAAAAAGTTAGTACAGTCAGGGAGAAAAGCACTGTCAAGCTTTCAACTGCTAGAATCACAGTGTATGAGAACAGTCTGCGAGTGCACCGCCTGATAAAACCCATTTGTTGTAAGCCAATCACATTTTTAAGCAAATTTTTGGAATTTTTATTGAATTTCCTATCCAACAACATGAAAAAATCAGTAAAATAGTGGGTACACTCAAGAAGAAAAGCACTGGAAAACTTTCAACTGTAAGAAACACAGTTTGTAAGGACAGTCTGCAACAAAATCGCTTGTAAAACCCATTTTTGGTGACTGAATCACAGTTTTAAGTATATTTTTGAAATCCTCATTAAACTTCATATCTAATAACTTAAAGAAACTGTAAAATAGTTTGATACAGTCAGGGAGAAAAGCACTGTCAAACTTTCAACTGTTAGAATCACAGTGTATGAGGACAGTCTGCGAGAGCACCGCCTGATAAAACCCATTTGTTGTAAGCCAATCACATTTTTAAGCAAATTTTTGGAATTTTTATTGAATTTCCTATCCAACAACGTGAAAAAATCAGTAAAATAGTGGGTACACTAACGAAGAAAAGTACTGCCAAACTTTCAACTGCAAGAAACACAGTTTGTTGGGACAGTCTGCAACAAAATCGCTTGAAAAACTTATTTATTGTGATCGAATCACAGTTTTAAGTACATTTTTGAAACCCTCATTAAATTTCCTATCTAGAAACTTAAAAAAAACTGTAAAACAGTTGGTACAGTCAGGGAGAAAAGCACTGTCAAGCTTTCAACTGCAAGAAACACAGTTTGTGGGGACAGTCTGCCACAAAATGGCTTGTAAAAACTATTTCTGGTGACCGAATCACAGTTTTAAGTATATTTTTGAAATCCTCATTAAATTTCCTATCTAATGATTTAAAAAAACTGTAAAATAGTTGGTACAGTCATGGAGAAAAGCGTTGTTAAACCTTTCAACTGCCAAAAACACAACTTGTCAGAACAGTCTACAACAAAATCGCCTGTAATATCCACTTTTAGTGACGGGATTTCATTTTTAGGTATATTTTTAAAATCCTCATTAAATATCCTATAACTGGTTGTTTTTCAAAATTTTTTTAAAATTTAAAAAAACAGTCAAAGTGACAATTTTAATTGTAGCTGAGTTTAAAAATCGAATAAAATCGATTTTTATAAAAAGAAACATATTTTGAGTTTTTAAAAATTTTTGAAAATGGTAAAAAACAGTCAAAATGACAATTTTAATGGCACAAATCGATTGTAGTAACACTTTTAAAATTACACAGAATCGAATTTCATCAGAGAATCACAATTTAGTACAGTGAGGGTGACAAGAGCTGTCAAACTTTCAACTACCAGAAAGACAGTTTAAAGAACAGTCTGCGACAAAATTTGTAGTGTTTTTTTTTAGGTTATTAGATAGGAAATTTAATAGGGAGTCCAAAAATGTCCTTAAAAATGTGATTCGGTCACTACAAGTGGGTTTTATAGGCGATTTTCTCGCGGACTGTCCTTAAAAATGTGTTTCTGTCAGTCAGTTTCAGTGTTTTGAGGTTATACATAAAAATGACTAGAATACTAGAATTATAGAAGTTATACATTTTTTTAATATCTACAACTTTCTTATTGTACACTTTTCTGTATGGATGTCAAGTTTGGTTGTAAATTGAATTTCGAGGTTATGTTCACACAATGTACGGCATTTAGTTTCTATAATGTTGTAGTTTGTTTTTTATCGTGGCAAAATGTTAATTTTTTAGAGAATTTCAAATTATTATAATTAGATAATTTTTTTATTTTTTATGTTTTTTATTTTTCAAATATAAATATAACAAAATGTTTGCTATAAAATAAAATTACAGTCAATAACATAAAACACATGTTTGAATAGCGAATATTACTTGCTAGAAACATTTCTTGACTATATAGTCTCAAATATGTTTTAATGTAAAAAAATGTTATTAATTTCATTAACTCCATACATTTATGACATTGCTCATTGTACTTTTTGCTTAAAAATATGTTAATTTGCCTGGACTATAGCGGGTGAACCACTTTTTGTCCGATATAATCGTAGCTGCGGATATTTTACCTCCTCAAATTCGGTGAAAAGAATTTCCATAAGAATTTTTATCGATAATTTATTATGCATTAATAGTTATGCGTTGCGGGACGAATACCATCATGCTTTGGTACCCGAGCAAAAACTAACCTTTCGAGCAAAATGCAGGTGAATATTTCCATCAATGCTTCATAAATCAGACTGAATCGGACAGATCATTTCGTATTCAATATTCATGTGTAACTGTTCTGTAATATTTAATGTTGCTTAATATACATTTATGTGATTTAATGAGAAGGATTTTTATCCAAAGAGGCTTGAAATATTTCAATTATGGAATTAATGAACTACTACTGGATTCATTTATGCTACTGGATTTTTAGGCCTCTCCATCGACCAGATTTTGTATCTGATAATTAATAGGAAAAAATTGAAAAAAAAATCGATTCTTAAGTGTCTTTTTTAGGTTACCAGATAGGAAATTAAATGAGGATTTCAAAAATGTGCTATCACCGCAAGTGGGGTTTACAAGCGATTTTGTTGCAGACTGTCCTTACAAACTGTATTTCTTGCAGTTGAAAGTTTGACAGTGCTTTTCCGCCTGACTATACCAACTGCCTTACAGTTTTTTTTTAAAGTTATTGGATAGGAAATTTAATGAGGATTTCAAAAATATACTTAAAACTGTGATTCGGTCACCAGAAATTGGTTTTACAAGCGATTTTGTTGCAGACTGTCCTTACAAACTTGGTTTCTTGCAGTTGAAAGTTTGACAGTGTTTTTCTTCTTGAGTGTACCCACTATTTTACTGACTTTTTCAGGTTGTTGGATAGGAAATTCAATAAAAATTCCAAAAATCTGCTTAAAAATGTGATTCGGTCGCAACAAATGGGTTTTATCAGGCGGTCCCGTCCTCACAAACTGTAATTCTAGCAGTTGAAAGTTTGACAGTGCGTTTCCACCTGACGGTACCAACTGTTTTACAGTTTTTTTAAGTTACTAGATAGGAAATTTAATGAGGATTTCGAAAATATACTTAAAACTGTGATACGGTCACCAGAAATAGGTTTTACAAGCGATTTTGTGGCAGACTGTCCTTACAAACTGTGTTTCTTGCAGTTGATAGTTTGGCAGTACTTTTCTTCTTGAGTGTACGCACTATTTTACTGATTTTTTCAGGTTGTTGGATAGGAAATTCAATAAAAATTCCAAAAATTTGCTTAAAAATGTGATTGGGTCAGAACAAATGGGTTTTATCAGGCGGTCCTGTCTTCACAAACTGTAATTCTAGCAGTTGAAAGTTTGACAGTGCTTTTCTCCCTGACTGTACCAACTGTTTTACAGTTTTTTTAAGTTGCTAGATAGGAAATTTAATGAGGGTTTCAAAAATCTGCTTAAAATTGTGATTCGGTCACAAGAAATAGGTTTTACAAGCGATTTTTTGGCACACTGTCCTTACAAACTGAGTTTCTTGCAGTTGAAAGTTTGGCAGTGCTTTTCTTCTTGGTTGTACTCACTATTTTACTGATTTTTTCAGGTTTTTTGGAAAGGAAATTTAATGAGGATTCCAAAAATGTGATCTTGTCACAACAAGTGAGTTTTTGCCAGAAACACATTTTTAGGGACATCTTGCAACCAAATTGCCTTATAGATAGTAGAGAAATCACATTTGTAGTGACCGGTTTACATTTTTATTCGCATTTTTGAAATTCGCATTAAATTTCCTATTTAATAACCTAAAAAAACAGTAATAAATTTGGTACAGTCAGCGAGCAAAGCGCTGTCAAAGATTGATTCGCCTGGACTATTATAGAGGCAAAAGCAGGAATGAAACCAACCTTTATTGACATCAATTCATTAGGAATATAATAGGTTCGATTAGTTTAGATCTCGATTGGCTCATCAATATCAATGTTCAAACATATTATACCGAGTGACATATATAAACATTATTTTCTCTAATTGGATAATCATATTGAGCCGTCAGTCCCACCCGATCTAATTACATTTTTTTTCATCGTATCATCGATATATTATAGCGACGTAAATTGGAAAATTGATTAGGCAATTAGACAATTTACTTTTCTCAATTGGTTTTAATTCAATTTACCTGAAAAATTAGGGTTATTTATACCACATTTCAGATCTCTTATTTGTATTTAAAGCACAACATTCTGAAATTGTTAATAAGAGTAATTAACTTAAATACTTTTTTGCTTTAGAAAGGTTTAAATCCAAAAAAGCGTTAGTAAAAACCATACTTATTTAGTACACCATATACGAAAAAGACTCACGTGACGTAGAAAAGGCCAGTTGTCCCATCTTTCTCTTGCTTATAGTAAATGGAGCGAAACAAGATATGATATTTGTCTTATATAAATTTTTACTGAAAAATGTCAAACTTTCAAAATGTCAAATGACATTCATTCAATCACATTCTAATGTCCTTGCAGGTTGTCATATTCACTTTCAAGTAAAGAATGTTTGTTTTTCAGTGTTTTATCAGAATATACCCAATTTAACCAAAATAACTTTGGCAACAATGCACTGGTCTCATCAAAAATTAAAATTTGACGCCCTCTAGCGGCCAAACCGTCCAACCCATTCACTCAATTTGAGCTATTTTTAGAAAGCTCGTTTCATTGGCTATTTATTGCCGTATAAAACAGGGCAGAAATTCCCAATTTGAGCAAAATTTTGGTGCACTTTTCCAGAAAATCATCCATAACTCGCTTATTTGAAACACCCTGTATAAAACTGCCGTATAAGAAAAGAAAGCTTATGAATGGGGTTATCACCCTACGTTGAGTGGGCATTGCTATGTTGCTCCGTTTAGCCGCGAGAGGGCGTCAAAGTTGACTCTCGTTTTTTGCAGTTTTTTCTCAATATCTCAGGAACGTTGTAGGTTAGAGGTCTGGAATTTTTACCAAAAATGCGCTTCGATGGAATGCAACTTTGACCTTCTATACACTTTTTTGGTACCTTACACCGTTTGATCCTGAAAAATTAAAAACTAGAATTGTCAAGAAATTTAAGGGTGATACCTTCTGATTTTTTTCAGAAAATTTTTTATTTTCAAAAATTACCCCAACTGCCTCAATACCGTTAGGTTAATAGTACAAAAATGACTTAAAGTGTCATTTGTCAAAATGTCATTGTGCAAGGGTGTCACACCCTTAAAAGTTTCAAAATTGACATTATTTTAAGGTCACATTTCTGAAATGGTACCAGTTAGAGCAAAATGAACGTCAGATTTGTGTTACCCAGGTTGAAATTAGTTAAAAAAGTCACTTGGATTGAGTAAAATTCAAAACGGCCGCCGTTAGTATAGTAGGCCCAAGAAATCTTTGATTTAGTCTAAATTTCCGTGCACTTTTCCAGAAAATCGCCCATAACTCGCTTATTTGAAACACCATGTATAAAACCACTGTATAGCAAAAGAAAGAGAATGAATGGGGCTACCACGCTACGTTGAGCGAGCGCAGATAAGATGCCTGGTTTCGCCGCTAGAGGGCGTCAAAGTTGACTCTCGTTTTTTGCACTTTTTGCTCAATATACCACTGCACAGCACACACAGCATGCACTGTTTGATCTACAACAAAATTAATATTCTCGTTATTGAAAGCTTCTACTTCTCGCAATATTATCTCCCAAATTCTTTCAAAAAAGGTTTTAAAAAGACTTGGAAAATTTTTCCCAAACCTGGCAACACTGTACTGCCTCCTGGTTGTTTTTTTTTTACTGAATGGATCACCCTGTACACATAATTTTTATAACATAGCTGAGCATAACATTCTGTGTCCTGTTGCAGGCACAGTCTAAACCACATTGTGCTGTTCTGTCAGTGACTTAAGTAAAGGATTGCGACGTGAACGGCATATGCATAGCAAACAAATAAACGAGACCACGCCCATTCACACGCCATTGGTTGGCGTGATAGAGGCCGATGGCACGTAACATTGCTCAGCCGATTGGTTCAGTAATGTAAAAATTTCAATTTAATATTCTTGCTCTGATGGTACCACTGGTACCGCCGGAACCTGGCCTTCACGTCTCCCCGAGAGACGTTTCATTGCAATCTCGTCGTATATGACAATTTTATGTTTTTTTTTCCACCGGTTCCGAATTAATTCCCAACTTTGCTGTGATGGTACTGGTACCTTTTTTTTTTTGTAAAAAAGTTTATCGGAAACAAATCAGGAATGTTGTCAGGACAAGCAATGCTAATCAGACTTTCAATCACATTTTGGTACTCATTAAGCGGGAAAAAGTAACAAACCATTAAAAAACGTATAAAACATGAACCAAAACTGATACGTATTTACAGAATGTGACAAGAACCTGTCATTGTTAAGTCAGTTCTGTCACATTCTATCAAACACTTATCTTTAAAACAAGCAAATCAGTTAAAAACACTGTCTGTTACACTTCTTAACCTAACATTTTTCTAAATTGTTATTTATCTTTCAAAAATGACATTAGGTTAGGTTAGGTTAGTACAATACAGGCTTTAGTTTCCTACTAATTGAACTTATTTGCGTTTTCTAGAATTTTGAAGACTAATATAACTATAACTAGCTAAATGAGCATCCAGCAAAAAGTTGACAGTTGACAGAATATTTACCAGAAGTTGACAGTTAAAATCAGTGCGCAGAAGACGACAAAAGTACATTTTCAGACATTTGACAATTATTAAAAAGGGCTTTCGTGAAGCTATAAATTGCATTTTGCCTTAAACCGTTCAAATTGGTAAAATATGTTTACTTTCATACCTCTACATCCTTAATGCAGTTTGACAGTTGTGACGTTACTGACAGTATAGTCACGGGACCCCAACACACTTTTCGATATAATGCATATAACTGGCAGAACTCCTTCCATCAAACTATAAAATTAATTATTTCTTTGAAATTTCACAAGGAATTATTAAAATCTTTACTTTTACAGCTCTACGTCCAGAACAAGACAAATGTCAACAGTTGTCATGTGACACTTTCAACCGAAGCAAATTTTGACAGTTGTGACGTAGTTGACAGTGATTACGTGTTCTTAAAGCTTTTTTTAAGTAGATGGCTATGTCAAAACTGTCAAAAAATCCTTCCATAAAGCTATGAAGTAATTTTTTTTAAGAATTGAAAAATTTAAATTTTTAATTTGACAGCTTTACGTTCTGAATAAGACTTACGTTGACAGTTGTGACGTAAGTGACAGCTTTCAGGCATTGACAAGCTGAATTAAACAACAAATATACAAGGTGTTTCATCTCAAATATTGCACTTTTTTTTGTAGCCCTTGATTTGTAGCCCTTGAAATTCTCTTTTGACCACCCTATATAGCGCTTTTACCTAAAACGTCGAATAATTGACATTTACCGTTAAAATTGTGTTGTTTGCTGTAAAGTTTGAATTTGACAGTTTTCAGTTTGACAGCCCATAACTCTGTTATTTTGACAGTTACAGGCTGGTTCAATGTACCAATTTGTAGCCCTTGAAATTATCTTTTGACCACCCTGTATAGCGCTTTTACCTAAAACGTCGAATAATTGAGTTATTTACTGTTAAAACTAAGTTGTTTGCTTTAAAGTTTGAATTTGACAGTTTTCACTTTGTCAGCCCCTAATTCTGTTATTTTGACAGTTGCAGAGTGGTTCATTGTACCAATTTGTAGCCCTTGAAATTCTCTTATGACCACCCTGTATAGCGCTTTTACCCAGAAAGTCGAATAATTGAGTTATTTACTGTTAAAACTGAGTTGTTTGCTGTAAAGTTTGAATGTGACAGTTTTCACTTTGACAGCCCATAACTTTGTTATTTTGACAGTTACAGGGTGGTTTAATATACCAATTGGTAGGCCTTGAAATTGTCTTTTGACCGCCCTGTATAGCGCTTTTACCTAAAACATCGAATAATTGAGTTAATTACTGTTAAAACTGAGTTGTTTGCTGTAAAATTTGAATGTGACAGTTTTCACTTTGACAGCCCATAACTCTGTTATTTTGACAGTTACAGAGTGGTTCATTGTACCAATTTGTAGCCCTTGAAATTCTCTTTTGACCACCCTGTACAGCACTTTTACCTAGAACGTCAAATAATTGATTTATTTACTGTTAAAACTGAGTTGTTTGCTGTAAAGTTTGAATGTGGCAGTTTTCAATTTGACAGCCCATAACTTTGTTATTTTGACAGTTACAGGGTGGTTCAATATAGCATTTTGTAACCACTGAAATTCTCTTTTGACCACCCTGTATAGCGCTTTTAGAAAGGTTTAAACCTGGCAACAACGCTGCGAATTCACAAAAAATGACACAAGTTCTGATTTAAATATCTAAAAAACTGAAATAGGTAGAAACTTCGATCAATCTCCATTTTGTAGCATTTTGCATCTTCTTTCCAGCGGTATATAAAAATCTAGATTGGAGGCCAAATTACAGCCTTGCAACAGTTCAAACCTGGGAACAACGCTACAAAGTCACAAAAAGTGACAATTTTCGAATTGAAATTTCTCAAAAATTGAAAAAGCTAGAAAATTTGTTCAACCGGCATTTCGTAGAATTTTTTACCGTTTTTCAACGACATATAAATAATCTAGATTGGAGTGCAAATTACAGCTTCACAAGGCTTCAAACCTAGCAACAACGCTGCAAACTTGCAAAAAGTGACCCAAATTTTGGAATTGAAATATCTTAAAAACTCAAAAAGTTAGACAATTCGTTCAACCGAAATTTTGTAGCATTTTTCATCCTCTTTTCAATGATATATTGCAAATCTAGATTGGAGTGCAAATTACAGCTTCACTAGGCTTCAAACCTAGCAACAACGCTGCAAACTCGCAAAAAGTGACCAAAATTTTGGAATTGAAATATCTCAAAAACTCAAAAAGTTAGAAAATTCGTTCAACCGGAATTTTGTAGCATTTTTTACCCTCTTTTCAACAATATATAAATAATCTAGATTGGAGTGCAAATTACAGCTTCACAAGGCTTCAAACCTAGCAACAACGCTGCAAACTCGCAAAAAGTGACTAAAATTTTTGAATTAAAATATCTCAAAAACAGAAAAAGTTAGAAAATTCGTTCTGCCGAAATTTTGTAGCATTTTTCATCCTCTTTTCAACGATATATAAAAAGTCTAGATTGGAGTGAAAATTACAGCTTCACAAGGCTTCAAACCTGACAACATCGCTGCAAACTCACAAAAAGTGTCACAATTTTTGAATTAAAATATCTCAAAAACTAAAAAAGTTAGAAAATTTAAAAAAAATAAAATTTTGTTAATGTCTGTCGATAGGAAATAACCTGTCAGTTAGTTAAAATTAATATAAAATTATTTTTTATTTTGTTTTTTTAGTAAACCTTTGACACCCTGTATCTTCGTTATTGTTCACATTTGGAAAAAATTAAAAAAAACCTTATTTTTTGAAGCCCTATTCGCAGGTGAAAGGAAAGTCCCAACTATAGAATCACCCTGTATAGAACATCTATACCCTTGCATACATTTTATAAATAATAGTTTTTGAAACATTCGTATTATTTTTAAAAGTGTTGAGGTTAGGTATATAACGTTAAATGTGGAAAATATTGCAAATAATAGTGGCAATCAGAATATCAAATAATATGATGGGGTATTCATTTAAAAATACATAATTTTAACATATAGCTTTTTTCATCACCCTGTACGTTGATCAATGTGTGATATGTATTGCATTTAAGTAGTAGCTACTCGCATTAAACCAACCATATGTCTATTATATTAAAGCTGTCAATATATATCAAGAATGATGAAGACAGGTACTAATTTCGAGTTAAGTAATTATTAAATAAGTATTTAGTTTTTTAGTGGACGGAGCCCCGAAGGGCCTATAAATTTCCTGTTTCTTCTGCGAAACGGTTGAAGGTTTCATTCACGTGAAACGAATGAACTAATTGCTTGTCATTATTAAATTGCATTACTTAATACCAACTTTATACACATGTTTGATACGTTCAACTGACTTTTAATTTACCATATTTAAATACTTTAAATTATACATTGTAAAGCATAAGCAGTTTCCTGAAAATATTTTTTTTTTGTTATAATTTATATTATACTAAATGAATCTTCTCCTGAAACACCCTTCTGTAACTCGAATTTATTATTGCCTGTTTCCTCGACACTTTCAATTAAGTACAACTTAAGCTAAGTTGAGGTTTGAATGTGACAGATCCGGTACAAAATAACACAGCCTAAACTAAACTTTTATCTAAGCTGCACTTAAACTCAACTTAAAGAAAGATCCAAAAAAGAAAGAAGAGAAAATCCTGTTTTTGTGAAGTTTCCTGTTCAATTTAGAAATGTTGTAATTTCTTGTATTTTTTTCAATCAAAATCCCTCCCATAAAGCTATAAAACCATAAAAAATGTACGTTCAACGTCATAAATCTGTAAAACTTAACTGAATTCCATTTTATAGGTCCATTTTCTGAAAAAAAAGCTTGAAGCATTCCTGAGATATTTAGGAAAAACTTTAAAAAAAAGAGTCAATTTTGACGCCCTCTAGCGCCTAAACGTGGCAACTGAGCCATTTCCGCTTAGCGTCACGTGATAGCCCTATTTATTAGCTTTCTTTTGTTATATGGTGTGTCTATACAGAATGTTTCAAATAAGCGAGGTATTTACGTATATTCTGGGAAAGAACACTTAAATTTAGTTTTTATATTTTGTTCGTTGAAAGTGAACTTTTTAACTAATTTTAACCTGGACAACACAAATCTGACGTCCATTTTGCTCTAACTGACACCGTTTTGGAAATGACCTTGCCATTGTGTCAATTTTGACAGTTTTGACGTAATCATCAAATTGAACAAGTGCTTTAAGATCACGTGATCACTCACAAGCAAAAAATTGCAGATTTTAATTAATCAAAAAAGTGTTAAAGACTCAAATTTACTTTATAGCTTAATGGGAGGGAATTTTTGACTGTTAAGACGTAAGCATTGAATTAAAAAGTGTCTTAGTGTCACATGACAACTGCCAAAATTTACCCCGATTAAGACGTAGAGCTATAAAAGTAAAGGTTATAATTGCACGTGACAACCATCAGTGACATCACAACTGTCAAACTAGTCCAGTTATAAGCAGAAGAGTTTTAATAATTCAAATAGCGTTACAAAGACTCAAATTGACTTGATAGCTTCATGAAAGTAATTTTTGACAGTTATGCCGTTAGCAGCCTATGGAAAAGTGTGTTAAGAGCACGTGACAACTGTCAGTTACGTCACAACAGTCAAACTGGACCTCAATCAGGACGTTTAGAGCTATGAAAGTAAAAATATCATTTTTTATAAACTCTTTTAAGTAAAACGTAATTTATAGCTTCAGGGAAACACTTTTTGACATGTGTGAAGTAACAGTCAGATTAAAAATTACCTTTAGTGTCACGTGACATCTATTAGGTACGTCACAATTGTCAAAATTTGCTTTACTGAAAGAGTGACATAATTAATTTTTCAAATAGCATCACAAAGAGTTAAATTGACTTGATAGCTTCATGGAAAGGGATTTTTGGCTGTTAAGAGGTAATTATCGGATTAAAAAGTGTCTTAGTGTCACAAGACAACTGTCAAAGTTTACCTCTTTCGGGACGTAGAGCTATAAAAGTGAAGGTTTAAATTCTTCGCAAAATTTCAATTTCAAAAAAAATTGATAAAATTTTTTACAATGATGCAGATATAGCATCATATCGAAAAGCGTATTGGGATCACGTGACAACTGTCAATTACGTCAAAATTGTCAAACCGGGTTTCAATCAGAACGTAGAGCTATAAAAGTAGCTGAATAGGAGGAACTTGATGATCATTCAGAAAATAAGTACTTTCGATCATTTTCATACCAATTAAATTTGGTCTTAAATCAACGTGATCCACCCTGTATATTACGGAGATTTTCTACCAATATTCGTGCAGTTTCGAGCTTAAATCCTCCATGTAATCCATCGAACGAAGATTATATTGTTAAACTGGTTGACAGGTCGATTGTCTAGAATTTCCCGTGTTAGCAAATAATTATTTACTAGCAAACGTAGGAATGCCGACTGAAGCATTCTTTAGTTTCTTTTTAAACGCTTATATAAATTAATAGTCCATATTCGTGTGTCTGCAAGACGGTTTTGGTCGGGCAAAGAGATTCTCCGACTTTTAATTGAATAAAAGTCTCTGCGTAATATTTCTGCAATTTGACTAAGTACCGCACTTAAAAGCACAAATAGTTAGCGTCTAATCGGTAAAGGTCGCTGCTTTCCGCTTTGCTAATTAATAAGTGGAAATGAAATTATTTCTCCTTTAGCGGACTATTCTCCAATGCATGTTGGATAAAAGTGCTGTTATTGCACTTATTGGAAAAAAATACCAAACCACGGCGTATTGTCGTGTGTGCAAAGACATTTTGTCCTCAAGAAGCTCAGAAAGAAGATATTTGCATAAGAATGTTTAGTGGGCGACTTACAGAACTTCAATCCCTCGTAACTCGGCAAAATATTAGAGAATAGAGGATTTCCTACAAGAACCTCAGAGAGATATTTGGTCCTTAAAGACCTCAGAAAGGAAATATTTGCTTAGGAATGTTTAGTGGGCAAAGTGTCTCAATTGAAATATGAAAGTTATCCGGGCTTATAAGCCTTAGACCAATGGAATTTCTTCCTGACGTTTCGTTCACAAGTGCTCTTCCGTACCTCTCGAGGAAGACTGGCTTGACTTGCTGGAAGTGCGGAAGAACAAGGTGATCTCTTCCTTTCTGTTGATGATGTTCTAGTGCTTAAAGATCTCAATGGCTTCTCTAGTACATCTAGGATAGTAACGTTGTGATCGATACAAAATCTCCACCTCTTCAAAGCGACCTTTTACCTGCTGATAAAGGAAACAGTGAAATCAACTACTTTTGGATCCCATAACCTACAAGAAATTGCCACGTGTCCCAACATACTTGAATACTTATTAACGATTCCACGACTTCGCTCCTGAAGATATCTCGACGCTCCCAAAGAAGTCAGAGGCCCTTCCACCCAGACTTTATGGTTTACCTAAAATACACAAGCCGGATGCACCACTGAGACCCTGATGGTTAGTGCTGTACGTATGAGATAGAAAAGTACCTTACAACACTCCTTCAACCAAAAATAGGAAAGACAGACACCTTCATAAGGCTCAGCACATTTGGTGGACAAATTGCATGTCTTAACTTTATCTCCAGGTGACGTCCTAGTGAGTCATGTTGTGTCTTTATTCACTATGGTACACATGGAGCAGATAGAATGAGAATTTCCACTGGACATCGCCAAATTGTTCAGACACTGCCTAACCACCACTTAACCTCCACTTACTTCCGTAAATGCTCTGGCCACTGCTCTAAAAAAACCAAAGTGGCGGTTTCGATACGTTGACGATACCTTTGTAGTTTGAAGCCACGGTGAAGACGAACTGCAGCAATTTTTGGTACATCTAAACTTCATAAATCCAAGAATTCAATTTACTATGGAGATCGAAAAAGAAGGACGTCTACCTTTCCTAGATGTAATGGTGACAAGGAAACCTAATGGAACACTGGTCCACACGGTGTATCGAAAACCAACACACACGGACCGTTACCTCAATAGTGGATCTAATCACCACCCTAGCCGAAAAAGAGGAATGATCAAAACCCTATCGGAGCAGGCAAGAAGGATTTGCAAACCATCAGAGTTAGAAAAGAAGCTTAAAATCTGGAAAGGGATAGAGACACCAGAGATGGACGAGCTAACGAAGAAATGGAGGACAAGAAGAGCGTCAGAAGAGCCTCTCCGTCAGCGGGGACATCTTTGTCCCAGGACAGAAGACGCCGATGCAACTCTGGGAACTTCCCGAAAGGGAAAATTCCTGGACTTGTAGCGACTTCCTCATCCTGACCTATCCTTTTGGTCTACGGCGATGGGAGGGTAAAAAGCACTAGTCCTGCTAGATCCATCTATTTGAGGGCGCATTCCCTGTCAAAGATTATCAAGTCATTGCCCCGAAAAGGATTAATGGAACCTCCTGATATGGCTTTTAAAAGAATTCAATTCTTACGTAGGTATGTAGAAATACAGCAACAAAATCTCTATCAATTTGTTTTTACAGATGAGACATGGATATTCCAAAATGGGACCCTAGGCTATTCCAGGCAGGATGAAAGCAAACATAGTGTGAAGGGTAGATGGCAACAGGTTAGCTACAAGCAAAACCCTTTAAGTCAAAGTTTATCTATATTTTGTTTTTAAATTTGCATGATACTAATCTTGATGCTTTTTGTCAGAATCCGATTAGGAAATTATGATTTATGTATTAGTTGTTGAAACTAATGCTACTGGAACATTTAGATTCATCATTCTGCATGCGGGTAATGAAAATGGATTTATTCAGGGTGCTGAGCTTGTATTTGCTTCAAAGAGCCAGTCTGGGGATTATCAGGGTGAGATGAACCAGGAAAATGTTCTAAAATGGTTTCAAAATCAATTGATGCCAAGTTTAAACCCAGCCTTCCCCTATGGTTTTTGATAATGCCACCCCACCACAATCAATTAATATCACAAAAATTCCAAACAGCAGTTGGAATAAAGCAAGTATTCAGGAATGGTTAAGAAGTGAGAAGATCAAATTTAATACAAAATTTAGGAAATGGTTTACTATTCAATTAATTTACGAACCTGGTGCGGGTTGCAGAATTCGGGACGACTACATCATGGTGTTATGAGGCGGAGCCTCCGTCCGTCTCCCTTACCAACGCATGTTGAGCTTAATTTATACCCGATTGATTCTGCTTCCTCTTTCTGCCTAGCAGTAGCGTTGATTTGTCATTCACCTGTTCAAGTTGCTTAAATTAAGTATTTATAGGAACAAACCTCAGAAGCTGTACCTTATTGACCAGCAGAGCAACGTGAGTTGAGCTGATATGGAGAGTGTCCAAAAACTACTATAATATGCATCTTAACAAGGATGGCAGGTAAAATTTGTCTAAGTCTCTATGACTAGTTTTACCAGCTCTGATGTTTCAGATCTATTGATATCTCTCTTGATATGTGGAAGGAAGCTTAACACCAGCCGTATGGAAAAATACTATTCGTCATACAGATGAAGAAATTATGAAATGTTACAATAGAGAGCAGGTTATGGACCGAGAAGAAATACAGCCAGTGATTATCTGTATAGACCTACAGGATGATTCATGAAGTGAGGATAATTTTTCAGATTGATGTAACATTTTTTTTTTTAGGTTATTAAGTAAATTACACGTGTATTTTAAAAATGTAGAAGTTAAAATTGCGTAAGTAAAAAAGAACAGATTTTTTTATTACTTACATCTACAAGACTTTTCTTGTTTAAAAATGGACCTGAGACACTGCTTTTTTGACCGAATTTTTTTTTGGATGACATTTAAGATGACACTGATTCAACTTGAAAAAAATGTAAACTAAAATTTTATTAAAATTATCAAAATATGAAAAGGAAATAATTTCTTTGATTTGGTTTTTAGAGACACAAGATAGTTTTAGCAATTTTAGAATTGACAAAGAATTAGGAATATAAACCTCAATACTGACTATAATATTGTTATTCAAAATTTTCTGTTAAAAAACTGCTTCAACTTCTATATAAGAAGTAAATAAAAACAAAACTATAAGAAGTGTTGTTGTTTTATTAACATTTACGTTGCTAATCCACTATTTACTGAAAAAGAAAAACTTACAATTCAACTAAATTTTCAGTAGTTTTTCTGACCGAAAAAAGTTAAGATCAAAATGACGTAATTGAATCGAAGAAATTTCCCAGGGACTGTCGACTGACCATACCTGAATCCTGGTGACCGTTTGTTGTGCTTAAAGCGGTGCATTGACAATATCAAAAGCGCTTCAGCAATTAACGGAATGGCTAATAGGCTTATAAGTAGCGTGTGATACCGACAGTTCGAGAATTACGAAGCTAATTTTTCGTAATTGGGGTGTGATATATGGCTTTTTTGACCCGCTTCTAACTGTAGACGGTTTTAAAGTCGCTGCCGTTTTCGTGCTGCACCTATTTCGATTACCAAGTCAATGGTCACTAGGATGGGCATTAGTATCCAATGAGATTTTCAAGTTTTTTCTCGGTGGAAAGTCACTTTTTTTTGTGAAATACTAATATAGAATAAATCATTTTCATTAAAATTTATCACTACAGAGAGAAACATTGATATTTTAGCTTTCTTAAAAAATTATGTATATTTTTACATCTTGATGAACAAATGCAACATTTTAGCATAAATGGCTTGGTTGTTGATTTTACCACTCTGGGTAAATTTTAGGGTAGTCATTTTGGTTTTTGAATAAAATAGATAACTAAAGAAATACTACAATACTCTCTACAGATACTATTTCAAATCAATTCACCAAAATTATTAAATTACAAGACATTTCAAATTTAACTTAAGCAGTAGTTTCTAATATATCCGGATTTAAAAAGGTGCTTTAAAAAAGTAATAATGATTACAAGTCGTCTCAAATGAGGGCTTAAAAACATTTTGAGAACCACTGGTGAGCGTTTTTAATCTAAAATATAAAAAAACAGTTAATAGGTATCATCAGTCAGATGATTTCCAACTCGTTTAACACAAACCACTGATTTTCCACTCATTTCACTCATAAAATGCTATTAACACTTGTCTTAATCTTATTTTGCATTAGGTCGTTTTACTTCTACATTGAAAGGGTTTAACACAGTTTGGCAACCACTGGTGGCACTTTCCGGGTTCTTGTAAAATAAAATGTCAAAAAAACAGTTTGAGAACCATTTATTTTCCACTCATTTCACTCATAAAATACTATTAACGTTTGCTTTAACCTTACTTTGTATTAAAACAATTTTCTTCCACAAATGAGGGGTTTAGGACAGTTTGAGAACCACTGGTGACACCTTGGGGTTTTTCTGTAAGCTAAAATGTCAAAAAACAGTTTGAAAACCACTGATTTCCCACTAATTTCAGTCATAAAATGCTATTAACACTTGTCTTAATTTTATTTTGCATTAGGTCGTTTTACTTCTACATTGAAAGGGTTTAACACAGTTTGGGAACCACTGGTGACACTTTCTTAGTTCTTGTAAAATAAACTGTCAAAAAACAGTTTGAGAACCACTGGTTTTCCACTCATAAAATTCGATCAACACTACTTGCTTTAACCTTATTTAGCATTTGATCGCTTTTTCTTTCAAAAATGCGTGGTTTAAAACAGTTTCAGAACCACTGGCTCCACTTTTAGGGTTTCCTGTAAACTAATATGTCAAAAACCATCTTTTTTTTAAACACCCTGTATAATGGTTACTTTTGAGAGTTCGGGGTGGTTCAACCACTCACAATAACCGTCTTGAACTGCTCATTCCAGTGATGCAAACCAACAAATTGTAACGTAAAAAATTCATACAGGGTGACCAACACAAGCTAATCATAATCATTTTTGTACCCACCCTGTATTTAGACAAGAGCATCGAGGTTTTTGCGTTATCTAGGTCTGTTAAGTAAATCATTCAGAAACTTTTTAGTCTCATGCAATTTTTTGGACCATTCTGGACATATTTGCCGAAAACTGGTTTAGTGTATTTTTAACCAAAAAACTGGTCCGAAATTTAAACACCCTGTATAATGGTTATTTTTGGAAGTTCGGGGTGGTTCAACCACTCAAAAAAACCGTCTTGGACTACTCATTTTAATGGTGTAAACCAACAAATTGTAACGTAATAATTGCCCATGCCATTTGTGCCTCTTTATCTAGAAACTCTCAAATCATTTCAAAAAAGTCCACAGAACAGTTTAAAATGTTCCAATAGATTCTAAAACCGTCTACAAGCAGAAGCAAAAGCAGTCCAGAACCTTCAATGCACTTTAAACTGTCCAAACACTTTCCATAGGCTCCTAAAGAAGTCTAAAAAGGATTTAAAACACTACAGAAACACCAAAATTCTTCTCAAGCAGTCGAAAGCCTTCCAAAATAGTCAAGAACTTTCCAAAAGCTTTGAGAAAACTCTAAAAGCTTCCAAATGATCTTCAATTAGTCTAGAGGCTATAAAAAATTTTCGAGGCTGTCTAAAAGCTTCCGTATGCTTCTAAAGCAGTTTAAAAGCTTCCATAAGTTCTTAGGACCGTCCATAAGTTTTCAAATGCTTTTAAAGCAGACCAGAAGCTTAAATGTTTCTTAAACTCTCCATAAACCTTCCAAAAGCTTTTAGAATAGTTTAAAAGCTTTCAAATGTTCTTCATGTAGTCTAGAAGTTCTCAAATTATTTCAAGACAAGTACAGTTCAAACACTACAGAAACTTCAAAATGCTTCTAAAGCTTTTCAAAAAGGTCTAGAAGCTTCCAAAAGCTTTTAGAACAGTCGGAAAGTTTCCAAATGCTCTTCAGCTAGTCTAGAAGCTCCCAAAGCAGCTTTTTTACAGACTTGTATGCTTTTTTGATAAAAAAGATCGATTATTCTTCCTTAATCGAACGTATCATTCATAATTACCCATCACTACAGTGACTTTCTAAGGCTGGGTTCACCTTTTTTGTTTCCATTCAGCAATGATCCGAGTGCCAACACTTTCAAACCGACTGAAAATACCGACACATAAAACAGTGCGCAGTCAAATTAAGGCCCGATTACAACATAAACAGCGGGCAAAAAGGCTTTAAATAAAAATGTTATTGCTCTTAATTACCCTCGAATTAAAATGAGAGACAGAGAATGTCGTTATGCCGGCTCTAAGCGACTTTTAGGTCGGTCAAAGGAGCCGAGAGCAAGTCCGACCAAATGGGATTTTTTTCGCTTTTATGTAGATAGCTTTCAATAATTATTAGTATTTCTGGCTTAAATTACAATTTAATGTCGTGTAACTTCCAAGATTAATGAGGGAGATTTAGGAAAATTTTACAGAATATTCTAGACACTTCTAACTGGATTGTGTAGAAAATGAAACTTCTAAGGTAAAAACTAAATTTGTGATGAATTTTCAAAATTTCAGTTCAAACTATTAATTTTGTTTTGGTGGATTGGTTTGTTTTACTATTTTTAATGGGAAATTCTGTCGCCCAAATGTCTAATACACCCATCTGTATCCGTTTCTGAGATATTAACCATTTTATGTGAAACTTATATATTTTCAGTCTCAAAAACAGTTTTAATTTACACATATCATGTCGTGTTATTTAAGATTTGTTTTAAAAATGGGTGCAGAAAAATGTCAAAATATATGATACAGAGTGAACAAAAAATGGGCTCAAAATATCAGTTTTACCGAAGTCTAGTTTTTCTGATTTATTCAACAAATTTTGTCCGATTATCTGTTCAAAATTAAGACAATTTTGTATTTAGGTCTCTAAATTATTTAAAAAATTCATTTTTAAATTGATATATTGAACCACCCTGTAACTATCAAAATAACGGAGTTATTAAAGGTAGCTCTCAATTTCAATCAAAACTGTCTTAAATGACAAATAACTTGTTTATTTAGAACACTTTGTATACACTTTTATACGTCAATGGATAGAAAATAAATAGAGTTTCCAAAAATATATCCGATTCTGTCGATAGGTTGCTTCGTTTGTCCGCCAGAGGGCTCCAAAACTACCTAAATGTTTTTCTTGACTGTTACCACTCTAATTTCTTTAAGGGATTTGTTTTTAAATCGGTCGGGTACGGCCCTGATATTTGGCACAAACCTAGCACAGTAATTGTCAAATCTAGGGACGTAGCAAAACTGTAGGTATAAAATCATTAAAGTCGATTTTCGCTTGCATTAAGTGGCCAATATAACGCAAAGTCGCATTAGGATAGTGGCAGTGTTTCAGGCAAATTTGACCCTTAAGAAAATTGTAATTATCAAAAACAGTTTTTTATGAAATTTCCAAGCATTACATCGTAGTAGAGCTAGTAGGGCACGTAACCGTGTTTTCCTAATTTTTCAGACTCAAATTAGCCTCTTTAACCACTCAAAAAGTAATTCTGGTGCACCCTGTCACTGGACCGTATAACTGGTACAAGAAATTATGGGGGTTCACTATTTTTGTCACCTTATACGCAATTTTTAAGATATAATTTTTTACTCCACACCACTGGAAAGAGGAGGTCAAAACGGTTCTTTCAAGTGGTTGAACCACCCTGAACTCCCAAAAACAACTGAGTTACAGGGTGTTCAAATTTGAAAGCACAATTTGAACTGATGTGAAAATTTGTTGCATCTAACCAGTTTTTGCTAAATAACTTAGAAACGGTGAAAGTTACGAAAAATTTGAAAGAGAGCAAAAATATTCTTAAAAAACTGCTAAACTTATTCCTAGAAGTTTTATAGTACGTCAGTGCTGCTACTATACAGGGGGTGCATTAAAAATGTAGTGATTAAGGTTTTTTGGCCACCCTATATGCAATTTTTAAGATATAATTTTTTACTCAACACCACTGGAAAGAGGAGCTCAAAACGGTTCTTTTAAGTGGTTGAATCACCCTGAACTCCCAAAAATAACTGAGTTGCAGGGTGTTCAAATTTGAAAGCACCCATTTGAACTGATTTGAAAATTTGTTGCATCCAACCAGTTTTTGCTAAATAACTCAGAAACGGTGAAAGTTACGAAAAATTTGAAAGTGAGCTAAAATATTCTTAAAAAACTGCTAAACTTATTCCTAGAAATTTTACAGTCCGTTAGTGCTGCTACTATACAGGGAGTGAATTAAAATTGTAGTGATTAAGATTTTTTGGCCACCCTTTACGCAATTTTTAATATAGATTTTTTTGCTTTACACCACTGGAAAGAGGAGCTTAAAACGGTTCTTTTAAGTCGTTGAACCACCCTGAACTCCCAAAAACAACTGAGTTACAGGGTGTTCAAACTTTGAAAGCACAATTTCAGATTCTTTTTTAGCCACCTTTTACGCAATTTTTAAGATAGAATTTTCTAACTTATCTGCCGTTTAAGAAAAGGTTTTATTACTATTTCGGTATCAGCATTAATTGACAGTTTTAACCAAGCAAAAAATCTGTTGCGGTGTTTTTTCCCAAAACGATCGTATCGCTTTTATGGCGCATTTTACTTAAGTATAGCCTTGCGTATTATTCTAATTAAGTGACCGATTTAGTTGATTGAATGCCTCACTCGATTTTGTTTTAAAATAAGTATTATCCAGATTGAGACCATTACAGGCAGTGCCCATATTGTTCTGGCCATGCATAAACGATTTCGCATCATTATAATATCAGAGAGTTTTTCCACACATAATTCACTCAACCCTAACCTAACATAAATCACTAAATTAGAGTAAAGTTCAAGACAGTATTATAGTAAAATTAAGTTGATTACAGTGAGTCAATTTAAGTACAACAAAAGCGAAAAAGTATATTTAAGCAATCACTGAAACTTTACCAAGAAATAACGTTAAATGTTCTGCAAAAAGTACCTTCGGTATTAAAATAACGTACTTGAGGTCCTCTCGATCAGCTAAACTATAATGTAAGCCCAGCATAGATCGTGACCAGCTAATTTAAATTTTCTACCATTTTTACGAGAAAGTTACTTATAATAAAAAAAAAAGTCATAAAGCGCCTACAAACCATACAGGATAGTCAGTCACCATACTTTTTTTGCACACTCTGTATATTGGAAGCAAAAATGGTCCTGAGAGGTTACGGTGTTGGGTCAAGGAGTTGATTAGGAACATTTTTAGTCTCTTGCAAATTTTTCGTAACTTTCACCGTTTTTGAGTTATTTTACGCACTTTCCTTTTTGAGTGAGAGAATGACTGTTTTAAGCACATTTTTGGAATCCTCATTAAATTTCCTATCCAATAACCTAAAAAAAAAACCTACAAAAATTGGTACAGTCAGGGAGAAAGCGGTGTCAAAATTTGAACTGCCAGAAACACAGTATGTGTAATTTACCAGTAATTTATTGGTAAAATTTTCCTGGTAAAGTAAAATATTTACTGTACCGGTAATTTACCCATCACTACAAAAATTATTAAATTTTTTAAAGGTTTTTTTGAAAGGCTTTTGGTAAGTTTTTGATTGTATTAATTTTTGTTTGTAACTTTTATTAAAATTTACCTTTCTCTGAATCTTACTCAATAAGTAAGCAGGTAATTTACCAATTAATCATCATAATACACCGGTTCTTCTTTATCTTTGACCATAACGAATCGTACGTTATTTGCAATTTCAAAATAATAATTAAATTATGAATATGATGTGCCCGTTTCGCGTTGTTTTGAAAAATGATCGGATATTATTCCCCAGTAATCATTATTAGCGTATTAGGAAAATTACCGAATGCATTAGTTATACCAGGCTAATGAAGAAAATTTAAATTTATATTGCGAGAATTTTATGCATGCAACGTGTCTGATTACTGTAATGTTCAAGAAAGCTCGTTGATTACCCGGCTACTTGGTTTTAAATGTGTTATCTATCATGCAGATATTAGATATCGCTGGGGAATATCTAGTTTTATTCTATATAAATCTAAATCTAATTACCATTATAGAAACCAGCCAGTAATTAGTTTAGTGCAATTTTTGCTGTTGAAAGCAATCAAACCTAATTTACACTGTTCACATACGAATATACGAAAAACTAATTTAACCATGACTCAAAGTGTATTTTTTAAATTTTAATTAAATAATGCATTTTAATTTTCAATTAACATTTAAAATGCCCTTAATGCTAGTATTTGAAGTTCAATGAACATTTCAATACAAGACATTGAAAATTTGCCCAATTAAATAAGGCATTTTTGTAACCGTCTTTTTTAAATGCCTTTGAAAGTGTTTCAATATATTAAAGCTGCCTTGAAGACATTTTAATAATCATTTACCTTTGATCAGACATTTTAAGCAATGTTTTCCACGTTTTTCGGTGTTCAGTAGATTTTCAAAGCATTTTAAGAATCATTTTTACTTTTTGTAATTGGAAACAGACCAAGGCATTTCAATTAACCTTTAAAATTACCTAGAAAGAATTTTAATCAACATTTCTCTTTTTGAAGGAAATTTAAGATTTTTTTTGCAGTTTTTTCGGTTTTCAAGACATTTTAATAATAATTTTTACTTTTTGTAATGGAAAAAAGACCAAGGCATGTAAATTAACCTTTAAAATTACCTTAAACGAGTATCACTGTCTCAAAGATACCTTGAAAACATTTTAATCAAAATTTCCCTTTTATGGAGGAATTTTAAGAAATGTTTTGCAGTTTTTTTCGGTTTTCAATACATTTTCAAGGTATTTTAACAATTATTTTTACTTTTTGTAATCGGAGAAGGACCAGGCATTTCAATTAACCTTTAAAATTACCTTAAACGAGTATCAATGCCTCAAAGATACTTAGAAACAATTTTAATCTACAATTTCTTTTATGAAAGACTTTTTAGAAATTATTTGTAGTTTTTTTCGGTTTTCAGTACATTTTCAAGGCATTTTAATAATAATTTATATTTTTTGTAATTGGAAAAGGACCAAGGCATTTCAATTAACCTTTAAAATTACCTTGAACGAGTATCAATGCCTGAAGGCTTTAAAATGCCTTTGAAATATGGAAATGTTTTAAAGCTGTCTTGAAGGCATTTTAATTAATAATTGCTTTTATGTAAGTAGTTTAATAAATGTTTTCTACTTTTTTTCTACGATTTTCAGTAGATTTTTCTTCAGACTAAGGCATTTTTAAACTAATCTATAAAATGCCCTTAAACGAGTCTCAATATATCAAAACTGCATTAAAGCAATTTTAAATAACATTTAACTTCTCAAAAAGTTAGAAAATTCGTTCAACCTGCATTTTGTAGCATTTTTTACCCTCTTTTCAACGATATATAAATAATCTAGATTGGAGTGCAAATTACAGCTTCACAAGGCTTCAAACCTAGCAACAACGCTGCAAACTCGCAAAAAGTGACCAAAATTTTGGAATCGAAGTATCTCAAAAACTCAAAAAGTTAGAAAATTTGTTCAACCGGCATTTTGTAGCATTTTTTACCCTCTTTGCAACGATATATAAATAATCTAGATTGGAGTGCAAATTACAGCTTTACAAGGCTTCAAACCTAGCAACAACGCTGCAAACTCGCAAAAAGCGACCAAAATTTTGGAATCGAAATATCTCAAAAACTCTAAAAGTTAGAAAATTCGTTCAACCGACATTTTGTAGAATTTTTCGTCCTCTTTTCAACGATATATAAAAAGTCTATATTCGAGTGCAAATGACACCTTAACAAGGCTTCAAACCTAGCAACAACGCTGCAAACTCGCAAAAAGTGACCAAAATTTTAAAATTTAAATTTCTCAAAAAAAAAAAATCGTGAATAACTCGTTTATTTGAAACATTCTGCATAAACACACTATATAACAAAATAAAGCTAATAAATGGGGCTATCACGTGACGTTAAGCGGACACGGCTAAGTTGCCGCGTTTGGCCGTGGGTTGTTTTTCTAGTGTTCCCTAAATATCTCAGAAACTCAAGTTAGAGAACATTTTACTTCTAACGCTTCTCGGTAGGATGTAGAACTCTTCTAATTAGGTTAGGTGACAGGGTGATCCCGTATATCCTGCTAAATCAGTTTAAAAAATTACAAACGCAGTTTTTACCTGATAACTGCAAATTCTAACCAGAAACCAGCAAGTGGAAAAATATCTGATTTTGCGTTGATGGCTAAAGTGTTGACAAGCAAAACGGTTCCGTTTATGACAATCCGCAAATAAAGGACCGTTGAAGGGGGAAAGGGAGGTGGTTTACAGCTAGAAAATATTCCGGAATAAATTGCGCTTCATGACGCATCTAAACGGTGTAAAATTCGATAAAAAAAACCACAAAAACCGAGTCTTGTAACAGATTTTGTTACTTCCAGCGGTTAACTTTTCTAAGGAGCAGAACAATTCGATGTCACCGTTTAAAGAGTCTTTATTGAAAAATCACTCGAAAACCGCTTTAATTTGCGTCTGCGGTGTAAACGTAGCCGTACGCCGACTGAAATTTGAAAAATAACGTTGACTTAGAACTAAACTAATAAATTACGGTTATGTTCACGGTAAAAGTGACAGTTTTTTTTTGTTTAAGTGACAAAAATTCGAGCTTTTTCTGCTTCGTTTTTATTATTCATTCAGTGGTCATTAGTTTATGTAATTTTGTACTGTACTTGATCAAGCTTATTATGGTTATTATACAATGATTGATTTTGAAACTATAGTGAAAGAATCGACCAAATTGTGCTTAAAACTGGATTGCAAGCACTAAAAACAGTCCGGAAATCGAGCGCATAAAAAAAGTAAAGTAAAGTAAAAAATGATTACTACAAAAAATAGTCCAAAAGTTGACTTTTAAAGCTAGAAATTACTTTACTAAGACTAAAGAGTCCAAAAGTCTATTTTCAAGGCTTATGTTGGTGTACAACTCAATTTTCTGGATTAAGACAAGTCTAGAATTCTATTAAACACTGGAAACAGTTCAAATTAAATTTTCGGACTAATTCAATTCTAAAAATTAGTGTTCAAGACTAATATCGTAGCATTTGATGCCAAAATTGTGTACTTTCATCGCTGAAGAGTCTGAAACCTTGCTTTTACTATTAGAAATAGTTGTAAATTCAATTTTTTAGCCTTAGAGCAACAAAAACAGTCCGAATTTCTTAAAAATGCTCCAATTTCTTGCACCGATGAGTGTAGAAGTCAATTAAATAGTGAAGAAGCTTGAAATGGCATTTTCAAGACTATGGACTGTGGCTTTCAGCCCTCATAAGTCAAAAACTTTGTAAAGATTGTATAGAGCCTTAAAACACGATTTTTCTGGCTGAAAACAACCTTAAAGCACTAAAAACAGTCTAGATTTTTAAGAAATGCTCGAATTTTTTAAAACCAAAGTGTCCAGAACTCATTTTAATAGTGAAGAAGCTTAAAATGGCATTTTCAAGACTATGGACTGTGGCTTTCAGCCCTGATAAGTCAAAAACTTTGTAAAGATCGTAAAAAGCCTTAAAACTCGATTTTTCAGGTTGAAAACACCCTTAAAGCACTAAAAACAGTCTAGATTTTTAAGAAATGCTCGAATTTTTTAAAACCAAAGTGTCCAGAACTCATTTTAATAGTGAAGAAGCTTAAAATGGCATTTTCAAGACTATGAACTGTGGCTTTCAGCCCTGATAAGTCAAAAACTTTGCAAAGATCGTAAAGAGTTTAAAACTCGATTTTTCAGGCTGAAAACAGCCTTAAAGCACTGAAAACAGTCTAGATTTTTAAGAAATGCTCGAATTTTTCAAAACTGAAGTGTCTAGAAGTCAATTTAATAGTGAAGAAGCTTGAAATGACATTTTCAAGACTATGGACAGTGGCTTTCAGTCATAATAAGTCAAAAACTATGTAAAGATCGTAAAGAGCGTTAAAACTCAATTTTTCAGACTGAAAACAGCCTTAAGGCACTAAAAACAGTCTAGATTTTTAATAAATGCTTGAATTTTTAACACTGTAAAGTCTAGAAGTCAATTTAATACTGACAAAGCTTGAAATGGCATTTTTAAGCCTATGGAAAATGTAAAAATTGTTTTTCAAGTCTTCGATATCAAAAACTTGGTGAATATAGCCTTGAAACTCGATTTTCCATGTTGAAAACAGCCTTAAAGCACTAAAAACAGTCTTGATTTTTTAGAAAGGCTCGAATTCTTGAATACTGAAGTGTCTAGAAGTCTATTTAATAGTTAACAAACTTGAAATGACATTTTCAAGACTATGGACAGTGTACAAACTGGCTCCCAGGCCTGATAAGTCAAAAACTTCGTGAAGCTAGTCTTAATACTCGATTTTTCAGGCTGAAAACAGTCTTAAAGTACTAAAAACTAGATTTTTAAGACTAGACTAGACTTACTAGTCTAGTAAAGAGCCTTAAAACACGATTTTTCAGGCTGAAAACAACCTTAAAGCACTAAAAACACGCTAGATTTTTAAGAAATTCTTGAATTTTTAAAACTGGAAAGGATAGAAGTTACTGACAAAGATTGAAATGGCATTTTTAAGCTTATGTAAAATGGAAAAATTGTTTTTTAAGTCTTCTATATCAAAAACTTGGTGAAGATAGTCTTGAAACTTCCAAAGCTGAAAGAAGTTTTAAAGCCCAAAAAATAGTCTAGATTTTAGACAAAACTTATTCAAGTCAATTTTCATGAATCTAATGTCAATATCTTGTATTTAAGACTTTTTTCAAGACTAAAATATTGAAACGTGTTTCCAAATAATGAAAACTTACTTCAAATGCAATTTTTAAGCTTCTGATGTCACTTTTTATTGGTTCAGAAAGAAAAAAATCGTCTTCTATTCAATTTTCATGAATCTAATGTCAATTTCTAGTATTTAAGACTATTTTCAAGACTAGAATAATGAAATGTGTTTTCAAACTTTGAAAATTTAATTCAAATGAAAATTTTAAGCTTCTGATGTCCACTATTTATCGTTGTTGTCCAAATCAATTTTTAAGGTTGAAATGTGTGAATTTGTAGTCAAAAATTGTAGATAAAGTAGTTTTTCATGGCTACAAGGCAATTTTCACTAGTAAAGTTTTTCAACTTATCTGAAAACTATGACTACTGACTACAAAGACATTTTTTAAGTTCAATTTTTGTTAGGTTGGTTTTGGGTCTTTGAACGTAAGTTTCAAATCAGAAATTTTATAAAAAACACTCATTTTGTCCAATTGAAAAACTGGACCACCCTGTAAAATACACAATTTTTTCCTCTAGACTTGAATTTTGTGAAGAAAAAGAAAATACAAAAGATTTAAATATTGTGGTTTAACCCATTATTTCGCCGACCAATTTGCAAATCCACCTCGGCCACCTAGTTACCTAACAAGGTGCAGAAACATAAAAAATATACCATTGTTTACCATGCGGTGGGTATGGTAATATATGCGGATAAAATTACGGTCTTATGCAAATGGAGCGCACGCACTATAATGCATTAACGGCCCGAGTGAGCGTATTATGTTAATCATCTAGGCGGGATTCTTTTGATCTTCGAAAAATTTTGTAAACCGCTCTTATATGGACATGCAAACTGAATTGCTTAATCTTCAAAACCTTACCGAAAAAAGTTACAGTTAACGGTAATTTTAACTTTAGGAGAATAAACTGGTATTTACCCGAAGAACCTTGAACAACATATTTCCGCACTGATTACGTTATTTAGAAGAATTCACATAACTTTTTTATTTTTTTCTTGCTCTAAAGGTTAATGGTGCTGATTAATAGTGAACGGTATTGTTGTCTTTTAAGTTATGATGGTATTATGCTTGATTGCATCGTCACAGTGACTAAGATTTGCTTAGAATGGAGCTAAACCTATTAATCACATCTTTCCCCGATAGTCAATTTTAAGTACAACTTAAGCTAGATTCTTCCTAAGTCGAGATTTGAATGTGACAGATCAGATGCAAAATGGGAATCGTGAAAAAAAATGAAAAAAAATCGGGACGACTACATCATGGTGTTAGGAGACGGAGTCTCCGACCGTCTCCCTTACCAACGCATGTCGAGTTTAATTTATATCCGATTGGATTAAACCTCAGAAGCTACACCTTATATCACTGCATTTTCAATGCAATTGAGCTGATATGGGAAGTAAAATTTGTCTTGAAAAAACTAAACATTTGGCAACGTGAAACCTCAAGATACAAGGGAAAAAGAAGAAGACCCATTTCCTGGTTAAATAATCGCAGAAAATGATAAAAATTAGTACCATTGAGTGGTTAATTAAGAGTTGCACAGCATCAAAAGTGACCAAGATCCTTCTGAGAGTTATCACAGCTGCGTTGTTGCTGTCCAATCGACCTTTATCGTTTGGATCGTATTTTAGGGCATATTCAGATATCGCTTCGCGAAAAGTAATTGCATTCCACTTAATTACAGGCGTATTTATGAATAAATGATTTATCGTGCGATATTCGCGCGCTATCCATGCAGATGCAATTTAACCGGACTTACAAATTACTGCGGCGCGATAATTATTCCTGGTTGTATGTCTAATCAGATGTACCCGCCCACGAATAACACATTACTTTGCCAGGAAACGCCGCTCTTATTTCTACTGTAGATTTGTTGCCAATGATCGGCCATTCTTCAACTGTTAACTGGTTAAATGAGAATTTTCGTTTGTAAATTAATCCATGAGGCATTTTAAAGAGCATTTTCTGTCCTGTAGTGTCCCAAAACAATGTTCCATTTAGCGGTCTTTTCGATAGAGGGCGTTTTAAGAAAAATTGCACTTTCATCTTAGATATCTCGAAAAAATAAAATTGTGGGCGACATGCCTTGCAACTACTGTCTCTCACAAATATGCAACCAGCAATACAGTCATAATTCTCCAATATCACGCTGTCATTCCAAGACAGTAGATAAGTAGCTATATGTTCCACATCGCATACTGGCACACATTACTACGTTATTCCCCTCTTCTCGGTTTAAACCTCCAAATTGGTGAGCTCGAACGAAGAATCACGTAATCTTCCATCCGCTGCAGTTTCTTTGCCTCTTTGCCATTCCGTCCTGCAACCTTCTCATTGCAGATGCTTTTTCCAGAGTAGATGGAATCAACATGCCGGTGATCGTCTCCACAGAAGATCTTGCTCAAGAGCAATGAGCTTGAATTCTTCTAGATCGTCGTTGAAGTTGCAACGTTTGCAACTAGATGATTCAGAAAACCTCATCTTCTGTGACACATCAACTCCTGAGATCCGTCCTTATCTTCCCTCTTCACTCAGGAAAAAGGTTTTCGAAAACACACACAACTTATCACATCCAAGTGGTCGAGCAACAAGTAAATTAATACAAAAACACTTTGTTTGGTCAAGTATGAACAAGAATATTGCTGAATGGGCGAGAACTTGTCTACCTTGTCAAAAAAGTAAAGTACACAAGCAAACCAAGAAGTTGTACATTTTAACATACCAAATTGTCGTTTTGCTCATGTTCATCTTGATTTAGTTGGTCCTTTATCAGTATCCAGAGGATTTCGTTATTGTTTAACTGTTATTGCTCGTTTCACACGTTGGCCAGAAGGACATCACTGCGGACAATGTTCTCACAGCTTTTTACACTCATTGGACTTTCGTCATCAGCTTTAACCAATTTAATAGGTTCCAAGAGGATTCGAACAACAGCTTACCACCCAGCTGCCAGTAGAATGGTGGAAGGTTGGAATCGTTCTCTGAAAGCCTCTATCATGTGCCATGGTAAACCGTTCTTTTAGGGCTCAGAACCAGTTTCAAGGAGGACCTAAAAGGCACAGCTGCGGAAATGGTGTATGGGACTACGTTACGACTTCCTGGAGAGTTCTTCACAGATGTCGATATGCTCCATGATCCTCAACCTTTTCTTGAAAAATTTAGACAACACAGGCAATTAATTCCTTCAATTCCTGTCGCTCATCATCATAAGAAAGCCGCTTTTGTTCATTTGTTCACTCATGTTTTTCTTAGAGTTGATGCCATGAAGAAACCCTTTGCAACCACCATATGAAGACCCCCACGAAGACGTGGTTTTCAACCGACACACACAGACAACCACAGTTATGACTGTAAATAACTCAAAAACTGTAAACAAATTTATGTCTGAAAATGTGCAATATGATAACATAATAACGTACAGGGTGTCCCATTTCTGCTTTTGGAGGCAAACGAAACACTGTACAGTAAATAGTGTACATTTGTGTATCTCCATTTTTCTTACATACGTCCTAGTGAGTATATTTGAAGTAATTTTACAATATTCTTTAAATGAAAACAGCAAAACCCTTCAATAATCGAGGAATTCCCAAAAACCAGACATTTCTTACTCTTTTCTTCTTGTTTCGTGACATAATACGCTTTACATTTTGCGTAAATAGGAATTCAAAAAGCCCAGTTTCGCTTTTCGTTAAAACCTGTAATTATCTCAGCGAGTCGCTCCAATTATTCTTCACCCCCTTGTCGCGATTCTCACGACTTTTTAGGGGTGAAAACCGTAAAATTGCGAAGGGAGGAACAAGTCAAAATTGTTAACTACCCGGAAAGGTTTCATTCATCAAAAGAACAATGTTTAGAGACGCGATTTCACATAATTATGTATGCACGGTTCCTGCTTGCTTAATTTCGTTAAAACCATGGGATAATGCTGAAATGATTGTCTTAAAATTGCCGGTTTTATGCAAATGATTCTGTTTAGTTCAGTGATCGCTGTGCCCCTAATGACTTTCAGAGCTGTCGATAGTTTGTTGAATTTTTTTTTGTTTCCTTGAGAGATTTAAGCAAAAGTTTAACAGGAAAATTGGAGCTAATTTAATTCTCTACCAAAACCTTAGAGATACATTTTGTCGTTAAATGCCTCAGAAGGGAGATATTTGCTTGGGAATGTTTAGTGAACGTAAAATGTCAGAATGTCTACTGACGGAATTTAAATCCCCCGTAACTCGATTACATGACAAAATTTAGGGAAATATTTATGGACAAAAATTGTAGGAAATTTAATCCTCTACAAAAACCTAAGAGGGACATTTTGTCCTTAAGGGTACCAAAAAGAAGATATTTGCTTAAGAATGTTTAGTGAGTGCAAAGTGTCTGAATGTACTTACCTACGGAATTTAAATCCCAAGTAACTCGGTTGCATGAGAAAATTGGGCAAAATGTTTAGGGATAAAAATTATCGGTAATTTAATTATCTACAAAAACCTAAGAGGGATATTTTGTCCTGAAAGGCATCAGAAGGGAGATTTTTGCTTAGGAATGTTTAGTGAGTGCAAAGTGTCTGAATGTCTATTTAGGAAAAATTAATTCCCCCGTAACTCGGTTACACGGCAAAATTCGGGAAAATGTTAAAGAACAAAAATTGCAGAGAATTTAATTTTCTACCAAATCCTAAGAAGAACATTTTGCCCTCAAAAGCCTCAAAAGAGAGTTATTTTCCGAAAAGTCCTTAAAAAACAATTTCAACTTTTTTTTACTATTTGCAATTGATCGTTGAATTACATTAATACATTTTTGGAGTAGTTGGTAATTGTAATTAAATTACTATTTTTTGAGTAATTACGACTTTCCTGTTCTTTTCTATCGTGCAATGTCCTTGTTACTCTCTTTTACAGATCAAATCCGTTTTCAGGACGATTTCGTATTCCGTCCTGGCTCCATACGTCATTTGCAGGAATTTTACTATCAAATAGTCCAGTCCACTGGCCAGTAGACCGTGTGATTGCCTAAAATCGCATTGTGCTCCTTTTCGAACGGATCCCTTTGTTATTTCTTGGCCGAGGGAAATTAAACGCACGTTTTTCGTATTTTCCTAAGGAAATTCAGAGAATGGAACAGACCCTCAATCGACAAAAAAACCGGATGTTAGTTTATGTAAATGTATCCATTTGAGTGTATTAACTGATAGACATCAATACCATCAAACTATAAAGAAATTCCAAGTGTTAGTCCAGACGAATTAACATATTTTTATAAAAATTATGATGAAATGCTTAATAAAATTATAGTAAACGAGAAAAAGTAAACTTTGTGAGCAGGGGTTGAGACCGTATTTTGCAATTTCCAGCAAAACCTGACGTCCTACTGAAAAGTGTTTAGTAGGGAAGTTGTAGGTAATGAAAAAATGTACAACTTTCGTTCTAATCACTTTTATAAATAACTCCAAAATTTCCGAGATAAATGCGAAAAACCTTTCATCTGCCAGAAACACAGTTTTAGAGACAATCTGCGACAAAATTGCTTTTAAAACCTACTTGTAGAGACCGAATCACAATTTTTAGGTATATTTTTGGAATCCTTATTAAATTTGCTATCTAGGGACGTAAAAAAACTATAAAAAATTAGGTACAGTCAGAGAGGAAAGCGCTGTCAAACTTTCAACTGACAAAAACACAGTTTTAAGGACAGTCTGCGACAAATTCGACTGTAAAATCCACTTGTAGTGACCGAATCACAATTTTAGGCAAGTTTTTGTAATTTCCACTACATTTCCTATCTAATAATGCAGAAAAATACTAAAAAGTTTGATACAGTCAAGGAGAAAAGCGCTGTAAAATTTTGAACTGTAAAAATGACGATTTAAAAGATATTATGCCACAAATTTGCCTGTAAAACCCACTTGTAGAGACTAAATCACATTTTTAAGTACATTTTTGGAATCCTCCACAAATTTTCTATCCAATAACCTAAAAAGACAGTAAAATAGTCGGTACAGTTAAGGAGAAAAGCGCCGCCAAAATTTGAACTAAAAAAATGACAACTTAAACGACAAACCGCGATAAAATTCTCAATAAAACCCCCCTGTATTGTCCGGATCATATTTTTAAGTACATTTTTGAAATCCTCATCAAATTTTCTATCCAATAACCTAAAAAGACAGTAAAATAGTCGATACAGTTAGGGAGAAAAGTGCTGCCAAAATTTGAACTGAAAAAATGACAGTTTAAAGGCCAGTCTTTGACAAAATCGCCAGTAAAACCTATTTGTGGTGTCCTGATCACATTTTTAAGTACATTTTTGGAATCCTCCACAAATTTTCTATCCCATAACCTAAAAAGACAGTAAAATAGTCGGTACAGTTAAGGAGAAAAGCGCCGCCAAAATTTGAACTAAAAAAATGACAACTTAAACGACAAACTGCGATAAAATTCTCAATAAAACCCCCCTGTATTGTCCGGATCATATTTTTAAGTACATTTTTGAAATCCTCATCAAATTTTCTATCCAATAACCTAAAAAGACAGTAAAATAGTCGGTACAGTCAAGGAGAGAAGTGTTGCCAAAATTTAAACTAAAAAATTACAATTTTAACAACAATCTGCGACAAAATTCTCAATAAAACCCGCCTGTATTGTGCGGATCACATTTTTAAGTACATTTTTGGAATCCTCATTAAATTTTCTATCCAATAACCTAAAAAGACGATAATATAATCGGTACAGTCAGGGAAAAAAGTGCTTCCAAAATTTGAACTGTAAAAATAACGATTTAAAGGATATTATGTCACAAATTTGAGAATAAAACCCACTTGTAGTGACTAATTCACGTTTTTAAGTACATTTTTGGAATCCTCATCAAATTTTCTATCCAATAACCTAAAAAGACGGTAATATAGTCGGTATAGTCAAGAAGAAAAGTGCTGCCAAAATTTGAACTACCAAAATAACAGTTTAAAAGGACAGTCTTTGACAAAATCGCCAGGAAAACCCATTTGTGGTGTCCGGATCACATTTTTAAGTACTTTTTTGGAATCCTTATCAAATTTCCAATCCAATAACCTAATAATACAGTAATATAGTCGGTATAGTCAAGGAGAAAAGTGCTGCCAAAATTTGAACTACCAAAATAACAGTTTAAAAGGACAGTCTTTGACAAAATTGCCAGTAAAACCCATTTTTGGAATCTTTATTAAATTTCCTATCCAATAAATCCAAAATTTGGTACTTTGGTTCACTCAGGGAGGAAAAAACTCTCAAAGTTCGAAGTGCAAAAATGACAGTTTACTCTGACATATTAAAAATTTGAAAAAAATTGGAGCAATTAATCCACGTCCAAGCATTTCCTTCACTCTAACCCCTTTAACAGTCTCCAAAATAGTCCTTATATCCCGTTTACAATTTTTTTTTCGGTTAAAAACATGCTAATTCTCCTGGATTACAAAACCATCAAACTATAAAGATATTCCAAGTTGTGGTGCCACGCAGTCTACCGTCTGAATATTCCATTCGGTAGGCAAATCACGACAACATTATTTCCTTCATTAATATTCATCGCTATTATGACACTTTAATTCATTCACATGGTAAACAGGTTGCTCCTCAAATAGGTGCTAATGATTATTTTATTAAATAACATTACCCACACCATTAAAACAATTAATATTATCATAATTAATTATTGTTAATTGTTTATGAGTTTGGAATTAAACGGATCATATTTAGTAGACTTTAGGGGACACCTTATTAGCAGCATACCTAATTCTTTGTTCCACCTTGTAGTATTATTATTATTATTACCATCATTATATACCTATAGGAAATCCGATGTTGGCCACCAGGTGTTGAAACAGGTGTCTATCAATATGCATGAGTCAATTTAGGAATTTGATTCACCCTATACATATGCAAGGCGTGCATATTTTTCGACGCTAAAGCAGGCATTACACGAAGCAAATATTTGCTACAGTCGCTATAGTATTGATTTCTGCAAATTTTTGTTTTCAGCAAATATTTCTTCAAAACCTGTTATCTAAACGAGTAGCGGTTGTTTGACAAACAGGACAGCAAATGCTTTTCAACAAATAGTCAAGTATTATTATTACACGAATAAGCTAATTTTTTTGCTTTGGTTTTAAGCAAATATTTGCTTCGTGTAATGCCTGCTTAAGACATTGTTGACAGACAGATGACAGGCGACATTAAGGAAATGACGTCAAAATTATGATAATTTGTTTCGTCCCTTAATTAATAAAAAACTGAAACTAATTTACAAAGCTTAAAGGAAAATACGTAAATACTACACAAAACGTTATTATGGTTCATTTTTGCTTGCTATCCTTTTAAATGCTTATGGTGTATCTCATTGAACTGACGGTTTGTTTCAAGCCAATATGACCTCATCTGAGTATTTGTATGTACATTATGTGGAAATTATTAAAAAGTTTAAAAATGTCGTTTCCTGGGTATTTTTTCAATGTGAGTTTGATAGCGCAAACAGAAATTTGCTGAACTGATAAATTTTGATTTTTAAACATTTTGGTGAAGTCTCTGTAACTTCGTTATTATGAGAGTGTTTTTGACGTTTCTATTGTAGATGTCAACCTGTCACAATGGTGGTAACTGTTAAATACCATAAATCTATAAAACTACAAAATCTGCTTAAAAGCACTGTTTATGGTTAATACAGTTGTAAATCGTATTAAATGCTGTTTTATAGGTCTATGAGTAGAAATTGGACAGTTGTGACGTTTACCTGTCTATCTTAATCAGTCATTAGCCTGGAAACTGTCAAATATCAGTCATTAGCTTGAAAATTGTCAAATATCGCTCCATGAAGGTATAAAACTACAAGACTTGTTTAAAAACAATACAAAGTAAGTTTTACAGGTTCATGAGTTGAAAATGTCAAAAATGTTTTAAAAATTCTATACGTTTTGAGATGATCAGGGTATAAGAAAGTAGAAGCAAAACTTCGTAAAAACCTAAAAAAATCTTAGGAATTTTAGTAAAATTTGGCAACTTTTTTAAAACACTCCACAAGAAAATTATATTATTTTAGGGCTGGCAACACTGGTCCTTGATGCATAAATAAGTGTTAAAGAATGATCTAATTTTGTTTTTTGCCTTAGAAATAATATTTGCTCAAACTGGCAACGTAGAATAATCTATTGAGCTATAATTGTTCTTAAACATCATCTACACTAGTTTTTCAAGCAAATTCGATGGATATGGACTTAACAATCGTCGAATCGCACTTTTATTGTCGCTTCCAAATCCTTTTTTGCGCGACCCTTTTCAGCATATTCGAACAATATTAAAAAACCGAAAGTATTGTGAGGGATTTGCCGCCGATTCTTAAGGTACCATTCGGAACCAGCCATCTGTCAACGCTGTTTCTTAAGACCCTGGCACCATGTTAAATTAACTGTAGCTAAGGCGGAGGTTAAAATCTTCATTTTTTTTTTTAACCGGACTAGGACAGCTGCGTTTTTGCGACACACATGACATATTACGGGGGTGGCTACACAATCACAATGAAATGAACCGATTTTTAGACCTCACCAGAACCGTACCAGGCAATTTTCTGATGGGACATTTTGAGGAGTCTCAAAAAATCAGAAAAACTTCAGTTAATGGTGAAACTAGACTGTCATTTGTCAAAATATCTTCCTTAGATGGGCATTTAGTGCATAATTCCTCTTTTTTGCATTCTTGCAGAAAATTATGTTTGTTTCTTAGAACTTTAGTGAAGAAGGTTTAGTGGAGCAAAGTGTCCTCATTTCAAAGCACTGTAACTTTGGTATTTGGCAAAATTCAAAAAAAACATAAAGAACAAAAATTGTAGAGAATTTAATTTACTATCGAAATGTAAAAATGATATTTTGCCTTAAATTTGGTCAAAAAAGAGTTATTTTCAAAAAACTGAGACGTGAATGCCTAAAAATCAAAATTTGCAAATTTTTGTATTGTTTTCTATTTGATAGAATTCAGCAAAACTTTTAAGGGAAAAGTTGTAGTAAATTTGATTTTCTAGCAATTTCCTTAAATAAAGGCTTAGAAAGGAGATATTTTGAAAATAATGTTTAGTGGGGGCAAAGTGTCTTAATGGCTACTTAGGCAAATTTACCCTTCCATAACTAGGGTACTTGGCAAAATTCAAAAAAATTTGAAGGAACAAAAATTGTAGAAAATTTGATTTTCTACCAAAACCCAAGAAGGACATATTTACCCTAAAAGGTCTAGAAAGGAGGTATTTTGAAAAAAATGTTTTAAAAAACCCAAGAAATTCAATCAAGAATAACTCCGTTGGTTGCAAAAATATGAAAAAAGTGTACGAGGTAACAATTGTAGGAAATGTCATCCTCTACAAGACTGCTATAAAGCACTTTGGTCCTAAAGGGTGATCCAAAAGATTGATTGCAAAAAAACTGTGCCAAAGCACAAAAAAGTGCTTTTGAAAAACCCAAGAAATTCAATCAAGCGTAACTCCGTTATTTGAAAAAATTTCGAAAAACTGTAAAGAAAGAAAGTTGTAAGAAATTTCATCCTTTAAAAGCTGCTGTATAACACTTTAGCACTAAAGGGTCAATAAAGTGATTTATTTAAAAAAACTGTACTAAAGCACAAAAAATTGCTTTTAAAATATTCCAAAGTTCAACGAAGCGTAACTCAGTTATTTAGAACAGTAGCAAAAAACTCTAATGAGAGCAAGTTATAGAGAATTCCCTCCGCCACAAGATTGCTATAAAGCATTTTTGCCCTAAAGGGTCACTCAAGAGATTTTTTTTTTTCAAAAAATCGTATTAAAGCACAAAAATGTGCTTTTAAAAAAACCAATAAATTCAACCAAGCGTAACTCCGTTATTTGGAAAAATTTCGAAAAACTGTAAGAGAAGAAAGTTGTAGGAAATTTAATCTTTTAAAAGACTGCTGTATAACACTTTAGCCCTAAAGGGTCAATAAAGTGATTTATTTAAAAAAAACTGTACTAAAGCACAAAAAATTGCTTTTAAAATATTCCAAAGTTCAACGAAGCGTAACTCAGTTATTTAGAACAGTAGCAAAAAACTCTAAAGAGAGAAAGTTATAGAGAATTCCCTCCGCCACAAAATTGCTATAAAGCATTTTTGCCCTAAAGGATCACCCAAGAGATTATTTTTTCAAAAAACCGTACTAAAGCACAAAAATGTGCTTTTAAAAAAGCCAATAAATTCAACCAAGCGTAACTTCGTTATTTGGAAAAATTTCGAAAAACTGTAAGAGAAGAAAGTTGTAGCAAATTTAACCTCTACAACATTGCTATATGGGACTTTTGCCCTAAGGGGTCAACAAAGCAATTTATTTAAAAAAAAAACTCTACCAAAGCACAAAAATTGCTTTTAAAAGGCAAGTTCAACCAAGCGTAACTCAGTTATTTAGAAAAATAGCAAAAAACTGTAAAGGGATAAAGTTGTAGAGAATTTCCTACTCTACAAGATTGCTATAAAGCACTTTTACTCTAATAAGTCTAATAATTTTACTCTATAAGGTCATACAAGCGATTAATTTCATATAAACTGTTCTAACCGAACAAAATTTACAACAGTGCCTCGAAAGTTATCATATTTGACAACTTTTGTCCAACTTAACCCAACTTTGACGGTTTAAGAGATAGTAATAGTAATGTTTCAATTTTTTGTGTTAGTCATATTTTCGGTACCCATGCGGAAAGTAGTACTTTTCTGCAAGAATCAACTGTTTTACATCATTTTAAGCAACAATTACACCAAATGCATAGAAAACTGATTTAAAGTTGTGATGGGGTTCGCAAAGGGGATATTTTTGAAAATTGAGGGTGGAAAAGCAACTTTATCGCCCTCGGTGAGGAGAAGTGCACTTTTTTCCCAAACTGGTGCAGGAAAGTAGACTTTACCGCACGCGGTTAAAAAAAACACAAGCAATTATATAGGGTGGACGTCTTAAACCGTCCCTGTGCCCGTCTTCTTTAAAGGTAAGAAATCTATTAAACGTCTTGATTTTCGTTTAGAAATTTGGCCCAATTGTCATTTTACGAACTGTTCCAGTTCTTATAGTCTTTTTGGCACGGCCAACTGGTCATTTAAATGAATTATGACGGTCAAAGTGTGGTGACAAATTCTAAGTGTACGCCGCCTACCGCTTAACCGGACAATAGGACAGATGAAGAGCGAATGGCCTGTGGCCAATTCATGAATATTCCCCATCTCGACATCAATTAGAATAATAGGAAATACGTTTTGCCATTTGGATATAAAATAAAAATTAGGGAAAAATTTTGAATTTAGTTGGACAGGAACCAACTTTTTTAAAGCACTTTTTTGTGCTTTAGTACAGTTTTTTTAAAATAAATCTCTTTTTTGACCCTTTAGAACAAAAGTTCCTTTTAGCAATCTTGTAGAGTAGTAAATACTCTACAACTTTCTCCCTTTACAGTTTTTTGATATTTTTCCAAATAACTGAGTTACGCTTTGTTGAATTTCTTGGGTTTTTTAAAAGCAGTTTTTTGTGATAAATCTTTTGGATAACCCTTCAAGCCAAAAGTACTCTTTGGCAATTTTGTAGAAAAGTGAATTCTCTACAACTTTCTCCCTTTACGTTTTTGTATTATGATCTTCATAAGTCACCTTGTTGTAGTTAATAGCCACAGACGAACTGGGTTCCGAGTTGCTAGACTCCATACTTTTTGATTGTAGACCAATTTGTTCATGAACTTGACAAAGTTCCATGATTTCTTCCATCGATCGTTCTTTCTCTAATAGTTTTTTCTTTAGTTCTATTGGAGCCCAATCGTCAATCAATTTATCTTTAATATTAATACTAGTTGCCTCTTCAAGTGAATTTCCGAACGAACATTTTGATGCTTGTTGTCGTAGTCTTAGTAAGAAAGTGTTGAAATTTTCGTTTACCCCGGGCTTTAAACTTCGAAAAACATGTCTTTCGAATGTGGAATTCTGCTTCGGCGAAAAATATTCACTAAGTTTCTGTACTAGAACTGCAAACACATCGTCGTTTGTTTCAGAATTGGAAGATACAATGGCATTTGGAATATTGTACGCCACTTCTTGCAACTGTGACCCTCCGAGAGGAAGTAACTTAATTTTCTTCTTTTCGGCATTTGAGATTTCCTCAGCCGCTAAATATAATTCAAAAGATCGCAGCCACTTTTCCCATTCTGCTCTAATAAGGGATTTTTCGATGTTGTTGCATAAAAACGGCTTTATTCCACTGTCAGCCATTTTCTTTATCCTACCACAAATTTATCCATACCAGCATTTGTCTGTGTGTGTCACTTACCCTTTGAGACAACAGTTAGTCCAAAATCTGAAAAGTTTTGCACCTACCCTTTTTGTAACTCTGCTTTAACTGCCCTAAAACCAGGGTAACAGTTTACTTGTTTGTTTCTATTATCTGCTCTAATATTATAGAGTAACAGAATTTTTTTTTTCGCTTATCACCTTCCCTTTTTTTTTTACTTATTATAAACTCCCTTACTACTGCTCTACTTTCCCCCAGAATATCAGTATTATAAACTGCCTGCTATTATTTAATATAGAACAGGTATCAGCTACTGCCCATTATTGTTCATCTGGGTAACAGTTTATTATCAACATATTATTTCGATATACTGCTCTAGGATTTCTAGAGTATCAGTGTTGTAAAATTCTATTTCAATTTAGCTTTAAATACTATACGTCAACAGTGAATTAATTTACCTTATTTAACTTTTGTTGTTTATCCTCGTCGCCACTTGTGGTACTCCAGGATGAACTAAAACTCCCAAGAAACACTATTTAACAAATCCCGTATATTAATAACTATAACACCAGTAATAAACAACAATAATAAACAATTACGAACTAACAATTAAGAGGATAACAATATGGGTGTCGGTTTTACCCTCGCCGCTTATTTACTAAGGTTCCTTACGCATTCTATTGTTTTTCCTTATCAATGGAATGCGTTACTCATCGCTTCATGCAGGTTCCCACAGGGAGTACAAAAAATAAGTTGTGACCGCGTTTACTTGGTTTGAAGTGGGTGTAAACTTAGAAAAAAAAAATTCTCTACAATTCCCCCTTTAGGGTTTTCTTAAACTTTGGCAAACAACGGAATTACGTTTAGTTGAATCTCCATTTTTGTAACTTTTAATTCAGTTCGACTGAATGCGTTTTGAACATTTTAGCCTGATTTTAAATTTATATCCGAATGCCAAAACTTATTTAGTATATTCACGGACTATAAACAATTTTATTTAATAAACTAGAATGTGTGAATAGTGCACGAAACATTAATTTTTATACTTTTTAAAGTAGCCTTTATTATGCTCCTATTAAGATAATTACTAATTAAATAATAAAAGTTTTGATGTTTAGTTGCTCTAAATAATTGCCTTCATCTGATAAAAAAAAAGTATTTACATCAAAATGGTAATTTTTAAATTTAAAAACCAGGTAAATTGTGCTAAACCCAAAACTGTAACAGTGGCAGGCAGTGTTGTCAAGTCAAGTTTAAAATAGTGTTCAATTTTGTTAAATGTACTTTATCAAATATTTTTAGAACTATCTGAACATGTCTATACAAGATTTGGATAGTTTAGAAACTTTTTAGAATTCTCTGACCATGATTAGACATTTTTAGAACTATCTGAACATGTTTATAACAGATTCAGACAATGTAGAGCATTTTTAACACTATTTAGACATGTTTAGACCCTTTCAATCATCTTTAGGAATTTCTTAAAACATTTGAGCATGTTTCATAACAGATTCAAACAGTATAGAACATTTTTAAAATTTTTTAAACATGTTTCAGGCTTAGAAACTTTTCAACATTTCTAGAACTACCTGAACATGTCTGTAAAAGATTTCGAATGCGTAAGGAACCTTAGTAAATAAGCGGCGAGGGTAAAACCGACACCCATATTGTTATCCTCTTAATTGTTAGTTCGTAATTGTTTATTATTGTTGTTTATTACTGGTGTTATAGATATTAATATACGGGATTTGTTTAATAGTGTTTCTTGGGAGTTTTAGTTAATCCTGGAGTACCACAAGTGGCGACGAGGATAAACAACAAAAGTTAAATAAGGTAAATTAATTCACTGTTGACGTATAGTATTTAAAGCTAAATTGAAATAGAATTTTACAACACTGATACTCTAGAAATCCTAGAGCAGTATATCGAAATAATATGTTGATAATAAACTGTTACCCAGATGAACAATATTGGGCAGTAGCTGATACCTGTTCTATATTAAATAATAGCAGGCAGTTTATAATACTGATACTCTGGGGAAAGTAGAACAGTAGTAAGGAGTTTATAATAAGTAAAAAAAAAAGGGAAGGTGATAAGCAAAAAAAAAAAAAAAAATTCCAAAACGGTGTCAAAATTTTGACTTTACCAGTAATTTACCCATCACTACTATAAAGCTATAAGAGTTAAAAAAGACTCAGAAGCTCAAATCATTTTAGGTAAATTTTATAAGTTTATGAGTCGAATTTTGCATTCTAGAAATGCTAGAATTAAAGCAAAACTTCAGTGAAATCTGGCAACACTTTTGGGAAAACTATATGATTCAAGGTTTGGCAACCCTGGCGATAGAAAGCATCTCGTATCGAAAATTTGTGGTTCGTTGAATCGCTATAAGCTCAATTTACATTCGAGAATTTAAAACAATTTTCACGTAGACACGTAGTCAGTCGCATGTGACGTTTCGTGACCACCACAATTTTATCGCGGTCATCATCAGTGCTACCCACCGACGATGTTGCACCAATTTGGGGGTATTTAAAAAGTGTTTAAAAATTGCCATTTTGAATGTCAATATTTGACTGAAACGTAATAGACAGTAGTATACAGGGTGTTTCTAAATAAAATGCCTAATTTATAACATCTAGTATTTTTATTATTCCAGAAAAATATAAAATGTTAGAATCAAGTAACTAGATGCACGTGTATTCTTGGTTTAGTAAATCGCACGTATACCATACCAAGTGATACTTCAAATTGGTTTTTTTTTTTGTTTTTTGATCACCCTGTATAGGTTCAATCGTGTTACGATTAGCACAAGGTGAAAGAGCAGTTTAAGACGAACATTTTGAGCTTTTTTCAGTCGCTGAAACTCCAAAAATAGCGGAAATACAACATTTCCAGTGTTACATTTCCAAGTGACAGTTCCAGTGATAAAAACATAGTCATTTACTGTAATTCTGACAACTTTTGATAGACGAAATGACAGATTTTGACAATTTGTCTTTATTTGTCAAATCAGGCGATTTCTGGCAATGTTGCCAAATTGAGAAATATTGTTATATATTATATTATATATTATATAATAAGACAATACAATCAAAAACTTACCAAAATCGTTAAAACTTTCTTTAAAAAAGGCACAATTACACACACAAAATAGTAACAAACACACGATTGACATTACGTAATAATAATATTAAAAAAAAAATTCAAATTCTTGCAATATTGCCAAACTGTCAATTTTCCTAGTTTAGTAGCAATGTTTTACAAACTTTCTTTTTTTTTGCGTTTTTTTGCTCCTTTACTTGAAAAGATAGTGCAGATTACAAGCTTTCCAAAAATATCCCCACATGAGTTGATTGGTAATACCGTTTGGCCGCTAGAGGGCGTCAAAGTTGCTTCACCATAAAATCGCACATTTTTAGACACCCGCTGCTTTCACCCTAATTTACTCCCTTATTTGACAAGATACGTCAAAATATCATAGAAAACAAAAGATAGTGCAGATTACAAGCTTTCCAAAAATGTCCCCACATGAGTTGATTGGTCATATCGTTTGGCCGCTAGAAGGCGTCAAAGTTGCTTTACCATAAAATCGCACATTTTTAGACACCCACTGCTTTTACCCTAAATTACTCCCTTACTTGACAAGATACGTCAAAATGACATAGAAAACAAAATATAGTGCAGATTACAAGCTTTTCAAAAATATCCCCACATGACTTGATTGGTCATAAGGTTTGGCTGCTAGAGGGCGTCAAAGTTGCTTCACCATAAAATCGCACATTTTTAAACACCCGCTGCTTTCACCCTAATTTACTCCCTTACTTGACAAGATAGACAAGAATTCACACAGATTTGGCAACCACGCGAACGCGGGCAACGTTTCGCATCTTCTTAGATCATCATCAGGACGAAATCAATGCGAATGTGTGTGTAAAACTAATTTCACCAAAAACGTCACTGTCCACGTCTGTCAGCTGTCAAAAAAAAAGTTTTTGAAAGTCGTCTTTAAAAGTGTGAAATGTCATTTGTCAAAATGTATTTTTTTTGGGGTGCCACGCCCTAAAAACTGTCAGTGACAAAATGGTGTGGCAGTTACAGCAAAACGAATATCAGACTGGTGTTCTCCGTGAAAAATTAGTTAAAATGGCCACCTTGACAGGTTCAAATCCAATATGGCGGCGGTCAGTATAGTAGGCCAGGAAAAACTCCTCATTTAGGCAAAATTTCGGTGCACTTTTTCAAAAAATCTAGAATAACTCGCTTATTTGAATCATTCTGTAGAGACACGTTCTATGATTGTTGGTAGCTAATGAATTAAGCAATCACGTGACTTTGAGCGGGCACGACTAGGTTGCCCCGTTTGGCCGCTAGAGGGGGTTAAAGTTGTAAAATAATTTAAAAAAAAATTACTTTGGACCTTTTTTTTATTGGATTTTCCAAATTCTAACCAACAAAAACAAACAACGAAGACCATCACAACTTAGATGCACGTAAATTCAATAGTTGTACAGGGTGCTGCATTTTCGATGGTTTTACGGGGTACAGAGAAAACGGTAATAGATAGAAAAAAAGTAGCATTCGTGTCCCGATCTCATTTTCCGAGCTGAGATGACTGGCGAAGAGTGGGCTGCGCAAACTTCTTTTGTTTCAAAGATACGGGGGGTTTTTGAAAATTGGTCATTTTGGAACATCCTCTGTATTTCATTTGCTATTAAAGTTATCAAAAAAGGAAAAACGGTTTCCGGTAGAAGTTTTGACGTAGAATCCAATGGCGTAGTCAGTTTTTTTCTATTACGTTTAGTTTCTGACATATGACACTAAGTTATATTTTTTTAAATGGAACACCCTATATATTTTTAGTTCATTTAATTCTGTTTATTTTTACCTTTTCAACGGTGTATTACAACATATAAGTTTGTAGAGGTTAATCTTGTTATTTTAAAAAAAGGACCTTTGCTAAGCTAAAAAAAGGCCAATATCTAAAATACCAAACAAAATCGGAAATCATATAAGCTAACACATCAGAAAATTAAATATTTTTAATAAATCTTATTAAAAATCTAAGTTACAAACAGTTCTATCGTCACTTTAATAAGAAAAGTGGCCATTTCTATTTTCTTCTATTTTTAAGGTAGAAGTTAAAAAAACTGTTTATAAACGACATGTAACATGTTAATATGAATATAGCCAAATTTGGTTTCGACTGTGGGTATTTTTATACATATTATTTAGCACTTTTTTATTAAGAAAACGCTTTTTTTCTAATTACGAAGATTAACGTTTACAAACTTATATGTTTTAATACACTGTTGAAATAGTAAAAATCAACAGAATTAAATGACCTAAAAATATATAGGGTGTTCCATTAAAAAAAATATAACTTAGTGTCATATGTCAGAAACTAAACGTAATAGAAAAAAACTGACTACGCCATTGGATTCTACGTCAAAACTTCTACCGGAAACCGTTTTTCCTTTTTTGATAACTTTAATAGCAAATGAAATACAGAGGAGGTTCCAAAATGACCAATTTTCAAAAAACCCCCGTATCTTTGAAACAAAAGAAGTTTGCGCAGCCCACTCTTCGCCAGTCATCTCAGCTCAGAAAATGAGATCGAAACACGTATGCTACTTTTTTTCTATCTATTACCGTTTTCTCTGTACCCCGTAAAACCATCGAAAATGCAGCACCCTGTACATCTATTTTACTTATCAGGGGTTATTTTTAGGTTTGGCAACAGCGTGCTGTCAAAAACGTCATCTGTCAACGGGATTAGGTTTAGTGGTTTTTTAGGGAAATTAAAGCTCATTTCAGCTAAGTGGAGTTGGAATGTGACAATTCAGGTACAAAAAGTCCCAGTCAAAACCAAACTTGAAAAGACTAATAAAGTATACTTAAATAACTAACTAAGCTTAAAAATACTTACAATCGGGCATAAGAAAATCAAAATGCTAAATAAATAATCCCCAACATTATTCTAACCTTAAATTTCAACGTATTTCATCGATTTTCGGTTTAAAACGATTTGGCAGACACTTTATATGGTCATAAGTTTGGTATAACAAGCGGTAGCTGGCATTTAGGTTCATGAATGAAAAAGTTAAATTATGCGCATACTATGGAGGGCCTAAAGGAACGGATGTCGTGCGAAAAAACGCAAGGTCATCGTTAACAAAGATGATTACCCAAGTCAGCTCGCTAAACGGCAGTTGGAGCAGCAAAACGAATTTAAAGTTCATTTTTTCAGTTTTTCAGGGATTTACAGATCCGGTCTTAGTTTTTGGAAAATAACTCCTTTAGGACGTTCTTGAGGGCAAAGTGTCCCTTTTAGGTTTTTGTAGAAAATTAAATTTCCTACAATTTTTGTTTCTTAACATTTCCCTGAATTTTGCCATGTGGCCGAGTTACGAGGGATTGAATTTCCGTAAGAAGACATTCAGACATTTTTTGCTCACTAAAACATTCCTAAGCAAGTATCTCCCTTCTGAGGCCCTTGACGACAAAACATCTCTTTAAGGTTTTAGTAGAGAATTCAATTTCCTAGAATTTTTGTTTCCTAACATTTTCCTGAATTTTGCCATGTGGCCGAGTTACGAGGGATTGAATTTCCTTAAGAAGACATTCAGACATTTTGTGCTCACTAAAACATTCCTAAGCAAGTATCTCCCTTCTGAGGCCCTTGAGGACAAAATATCTCTTCAAGGTTTTAGTAGAGAATTAAATTTCCTACAATTCTTGTTTCTTACCATTTTCCTGAATTTTGCCATGTGGCCAAGTTACGGGGAATTAAAATTTCGTAAATAGACATTTAGATACTTTGCTCTCACTAAGCAAATATCTTCCTTTTGGTAGAGGTTTTGGTAGAGAATGAAACCAGCTACAATTTTCCGCACATTTTAGAGACACCCTGTATAATCATTATGAAAAGTTAATTAAATTGATTATCGATTAGTGACACTGCTAAGTAAAACTGCATATTTCTGGGAAAGATACAAGAATGATGAGCATATTCTCACGATCACGTCGTAAAGCCCCAACCAATATATCACTGGGCGGTCAGTTGAAACTCGTAAAAAAATCAAATCCGATACCTTCTTATAGTGAAATCAACGCAATAAAACGACTATTGGGCCGTATAAAAGACAATAAAGAAGCTCCATTAGAAATGTAAGCGACGTACCATTTTTCATTAAGAAGTTTAATCTACGCCAATGAATCGGACATAAAAGTTATTAAATCGTGCGGCTCCAAAGATTGGTCTTTAGAGAAATGGCGAGTTCGCTTCTTAATTTTTATACCGGGTGTGCAGAAGGTGCGAGAACGGAGGCCGATAACAAAGTAGTTTGCTTGCAAAACGCCCGCCACAAAGCAAAATCTATAATTGGATTGTTATGAAATTGCGATCGATAAAAATCACACTCACACTTATACCGGGTGGCCGAGGAAATATCACGATCACACTCTGTAAAGTTATGATAGAAAAATTGTCAACTAAATTTAGTGACTAATTTATGGCAACAAAAATTGTGAAGGTGTTGTGCCGAATTTAGTGTGAACAGCTCTTGGAATAGTTTGTGTCGTAAAAGGAACGTGTTCTTGTGATATTTTGACAGTTTTGACGTATGTGACAGCTGACTAGAACCATTTTAAAGCATGTTACATCAAAATAATGACGCAACTGTCAAAATCTTAACCGTGAAGCTACAAAATGCAGTTTTTACAAAGATAGCAGCTCTAGCAATAGTTTGTGCCGTAAAAAGAATGTTTTTTTATTACATTTTGACGGTTTTGACATATGTGACAGTTGACTAGAGACACTTAAAATTATATTCTGTGAAAATAACGACACAACTGTCAAAATCCTAACTGCAAAGCTCTAAAGTGCAATTTCTACAACGTTAACAGCCCTTGCAATAGTTTATGTCATAAAAAGATGGTTTTCTAATGACATTTTGACAGTTTTGACGTATGTGACAGTTAACTAGAGATACTTGAAAGCATGCTACGTCAAAATAATGACGCAACTGTCAAAATACTGACCTTGGAGTAATAAAATGCGTTTTCACCACGTTAACAGCCATTGCAATAGTTTGTATCGTAAGTAAAAAGAAGGTTCACTACTGAACATTTTGACAGTTTTGACATATGTAACAATTGTCTAGAGAAACTTTAAAGCATGTTATGTCAAAATAACGACCCAAAACTGTCAAAATCCTGACCCTGGAGCTATAAAATGCAGTTTCTACAAAGTTAACAGCTCTTGCAATAGTATCTGTCGTAAAAAGAAAGTTTTCTAATGACATTTTGACAGTTTCGACGTATTTGACAGTTGACTAGAGATACTTTACAGTATTTTATGTCAAAATAACAACGCAATTGATAAAATCCTGACTCGGCAGCTATACAATGCAGTTTCTAAAACGTTAACAGCTCTTGCAATAGTTTGTGTCGTAAAAAGAAGGTTTTCTAATGACATTTTGACAGTTTTGACGTATGTGACAGTTGACTAGAGATACTTGAACCCATGCTACGTCAAAATAATGACGTAAATGTCAAAATCTTGACCTTGGAGCTATAAAATGCAGTTTTTACCACGTTAACATCCATTGCAATAGTTTGTGTTGTAAGTTAAAGAAGGTTTACTACTGAAAATTTTGACAGTTGTGGCGTATGTGACAGTTGACTAGAGACACTTTACAGCATGTTATGTCAAAATAACGACCCAAAATTGTCAAAGGAGCTCTAAAGTGCAACTTTTACGATAACAGCTCTTGCAATAGTATCTGTCATAAAAAGAAGGTTTTTGATGACATTTTGGCAGTTTTGACGTATGTGACAGTTGACTAGAGACACTTTACAGCATGTTATGTCAAAATAACGACCCAAAACTGTCAAAATCCTGACTGCGGAGCTCTAAAGTGCAGCTTTTACGATAACAGCTCTTGCAATAGTGTCTGTCGTAAAAAGAAGGTTTTCTAATGACATTTTGACAGTTTTAACGTTTGTGACAGTTGACTAGAGATACTTTACAGTATTTTATGTCAAAATAACAATGCAACTATCAAAATCCTGTCCCTGCGGCTATAAAATGCAATTTCTACAACATTAACAGCTCTTGCAATAGTTTGTGTCGTAAAAAGAAGGTTTTCTAATGACATTTTGACAGTTTTGACGTATGTGACAGTTGACTGGAGACACTTTAAAGCAGAGTTCTTTTCCGAATATCTCTTTTAATTAAACTTTTAGGGCTAAAATAGTCTTTTAGCATTTTTTGTAGGAAATTTTCTACAAATTTTTATTCTTACACTTGTGCCCAAATATTGACAAAGAACAGGAATAAGACACGTTTTGCTGTCACCCTGTATATAACGATAATGCACCTTAAGTTACGGTTCACTAGGCGTTTTAACTAACAAATTTTATCACCACATCCCATAATGGGAGTAACCACGCTGCTTGGTACATTTTTGGTTTATTTTCGTATTTTCCAATCAGCCTTAACAACAGTTAAAGTAATTTTTAGCGAAAACCAACAAAACCACTTTAATCCGACAATTAAGGATATTAAATTTGAAATTCGGACCTTATTCAAATTGGAAGCTGTCATTGAAAGTATACCCTACGTTTTGATTGATGTTTCTGACCCACTACCTGTATCACAATTGGTTCTTTACGCTGATTATACGTGGGTAATTTAAAAAGTAGCCAACCACGTTTAAATCCACTGATCATAAAAGAAAATTCGTTTACAAAACTAACTTTTGGAATGTCTATTCCGGAAATTTTACAAACTTTACACAAGTGGCAGAATTGAGGGTCAAAATTGAGTTAATGCTAGACTTAGAATTCTAGGATTAAATCCCTGGTAGGCAAATCGACGTTGTGGTTAACGTACCCAAATTTTTAGGATCACAAAATTTGGAAATAATTATTGGTCTGCATTTGACTACTTTTAGGCTAATCTAACCTTAGAGAGCTCACCCTAAAATTAGGATGTGACGTTTCGGTGATAAATGAACCAGCTCGATTATACACGGTTTACGAAATTATATAAAATCTTCTTCTATCGGGGCAGTTTTAATTGTTTGTAGCACTATTAGGTTGTTGGGCAGTTAAAAATCGATTACACACTGTAAATAAGTACTTGCTGAACAAGTACCTGGTGACCCAATAAGACAGTTCCTCGACCATATCTCATAATCTCATTTTCTCAATATTTCAGGTTAGGAACGAGAATTTGAAAAACGGTTTTCACTGGCCTATTTGGATGTTATTTGGCTACTTTTTCATAAAGAAAAAGTTATATCACTCCATTTGTTTTTTTATTTTTTTTTGGAATTTGAGTCATGGTGTCAAAAGTAGTCCCCTGGCGCAGAAAGATTCAACTAAATTAACTATATTTTGGTTGATTCTTATTGCCCAAGAAATGCTCTTTTCAACAATACCGAATTTGTTAAAATTTTGACAGTTCAGTCATCCAGAACTTTTGCAGGACGCACAATGTTGCCAGGTATGATAAAATTGCATCGAATTCGGTAAATTTTCCGGTAATTTAGTGGAAATTCTTCACAAACGACGCTGTTGCCTATTATTTACTGTTTTCGGAAATTAGATGAATTTTTATCTGAAAAATCGTTTTTTGGTGGTCAAATAACAAAGAAGTGTAACTTAAATTTTAATTCAATTTTGAATTGAAAACTGTAAAATTTGACATAAAAAGTTAATTTTCAAAACTGCTTTAAATCAACCACGGAACAAAAAAAGACTCGTTAAATTATAATAATAACTAAATTAATATTTTGATAATAAAATTAGGTTAAGTAAATTTGAAAGTTGGAGATTTGATCTAAAAACTCAATTTTTCAATCGTTATAAGCAATTTTAAAAACTAAAAACAAATTTTAAATTTTTTGAAATCAATTTTCAAAAAAGGGTTGACAACCACTTAATTTGGAGTTTTCTCGCCTAATGGAGAAATAAAATTAATGTTTTGGCCCTCTAACAGCAATTTACAATTTTTTTTATACCATTACCACAACAATGCAATCCGTCTAATTAGTAAAATATAAGAATCGGTTATAGTCGAGTTAATAATTAATCCCGGCTTAATGAATAAGACAAACATGAGTTCCGTTTGTGGGCTCATTCATGAAAATTCAATTATTATGATGGGGTTTTTTATTCAGTTTTAAATAGCCCAGTTTCATGCATATTTACTAATTAAGTAGACTTTTTTGATAATTTGCATTTTTGAATAATTTTTAACCGACTAATTATCTGGTTAAAAGCAGGAGCATTAAACTGAAATAAAACTCTTTTTTCTCCAAGTTTAAGGTTAATTTATGGAAATATTGTACAGTTTGAATGTTTTGAGAGCATTGATTTTGACGCCCTCTGGCGGCCAAATGTGACGACTTAGCTCAGTCCGCTCAACGTCACGTGATAGCCCTATTTATTGTCTATGTACAGTCCTATAAATGTCGAAATGAGTTATTTACAATTGAATCAGAAGATGCAAAAAATAATTAGGGGTTAATTGGTGTTTACACAATAAAACTGTCTTTTTATACTAATTTTAAAGACTTTTTAGTGGTCACTGTCACTTTTTGCCTTGCAGCTCCTTAAGGAATTTTAAGGCAAAATTACTTTAATACAATGTAGAGGATGAAATTCCCTACAACTTTTCTTAATTACACCTTTTTTGTAACTCTTTAAATAACGGAGCTACGCTCAGTCAAAATGAAGTTAGTTCAAAACATACAGTTTAGTATACCCTGTCCATTTTTGTCTTGTAACTCCTTAAGGAGATCCTTAAGGGCAAAAACACTTTAATACGATCTTGTAGGGGATAAAATTTCCTACAACTTTTCTTATTGACACTTTTTTTGTAACTCCTGAAATAACGGAGCTACGCTCAGTCAAACCTATACTTCCACAAGCAATTGTGGCATCCTGTACGTTAATAAAATTGAGCAAAGAAAAAACGATTTCAAGGATTGCGTAACGAATTTAGTTGAATCTAAATTAGAAACAAACAAGTTAAACAGCTATTAACTTACTTATTGGCTTCGAGGAAAATGTAGTAATGTCGAAACCCATAAACTGTCTGCGTACGATCATCTATTCTATGTAAATCCGGCTAACTCTTGTGGGAAACGAACTGTTATTGTGCAATTTAATACGAAATCGATAATTTTCCAGTAAATATATGCTAAATTACGCATTTACCTATGGATTGAGGAACGTTAACACCATACTCTTAATATGGCCTGGACATAACTTATAGTAAAGAGATACACATTCGTGAAGGTTGTATAATACCACTATAAAGACTGTAATGCTTGTGTAGTAGTTGATATGATTATATTATCCGAATTGTAGAGGAATTACTCAAATTTTAGATGTAAGTAGTGTTGTTTAGTTCAATATCTCGGGATGTTTTTGTGCGTTTACCAGTTAACGTCCCTAGTTTTAAGAAATATGGATTTGTCCAGAAAAAATCGACAAATCCAATATTTTCTGTTAGATAACTACGACCAATCCAATAAGCAATCTGAACAGTCAAAAAAATTAAAGTTACACTCATTTTACCATCAGAGAATATTTTTTTAACTTTTCTAACTGGTTACCTGTTGTTCATTTATTAGCAAAAATGGATTTGTTGTAAGTTTGCAATAACCATCAAATTTAGAGATTAGTTCATATCTCTGTCATTTAAAATGTATATTTCTCCAAAGAGAGGACGTTAATTAGAAAACGCTCAAACAGGTCCCGAGATATTGACCTAAACAATATAAGTAGTATCCATGTTAGAAAAAAACAAAAAAACTTGCTTTGAAAAGTGGGTATATTATTAAATTATATTTGTAAAAGTTTGAAAAATTTTGACAGTGTCTCTTAAATCCTCAAATTTAGCAGCGGTTTGAGTGGATGTAAATCTAGTTCACTGGATGCAGAATGTCATTCTGAACATTTATGGTCTCTTACAAGATATCCGTAACTCTTACCATTTCCGAGATATTTGAGTTTTTAACTTTTTTTGGAAATTGCATCAACCTTTTTAAAATTTGGTATCTTATCGCTATTTTTGGGATTGCTAGTTGTAACCACCTGGTTCTAAGTGTAAACCTAGTCTATTGGGTGCAGAAAGTCATTCTGAACATTTTTAGTCTTTTGCAAAATTTCCGTAATTCTAACCGTTTCCGAGATATTAACATTTTTTACTTTTTTTTTTGAAAATTGTCGTCACGTCACATGATCGTGACAATTTAAGTTTGCGGCTGGCAACTCTGTAAAGTTAAATTTAAACCTGTCATATGATCAGGAAAATGTCATTTTTAACCTTAAAAAGTCTGTAAATTACATTTTAAGAGTTGGGAAAGCTGATATTGTAAAAGAACGTCATGTGATCGTAAAAAAGTAAATTCGCAGCTGGCAACACTGTAAAGTTAAATTGACACCTGTCAACAACAATCACGTGACTCAAAAAATAACATCTTTTACCTTGAAATGTCTGTAAATTATATTTAAACAGTTGAAAAAGCTAAAATTGGGTAAAATTCATTTAAATAGTTGGGAAAGTTGGGATTATAAAAGCACGTCACGTGAGTGTGACAATTTAAATTCGCAGCTGACAACACTGTAAAGTTTTGTCATTAGCAGTCACGTGACCCGAACATTGTCATATTTTACGTAGAAAAATTTGTACACTGCTGTGTTGATATTTCAACAAATAATGGAAAAACTTAAATTGTAAAAGCACGCCATGTGTGATTGTGACAATTTAAATTCGCAGCTGGCAACACTGTAAAGTTAAATTGACACCTGTCAACAACAATCCCGTGACTCAAAAAATGACATCGTTTACCTCGAAATGTCTGTAAATCAGATTTAAACAGTTGAACAAGCTAAAATTGCGTAAAATTTATTTAAGCAGTGGGGAAAGTTGGGATTATAAAAGCACGTCACGTGAGCGTGACAATTTAAATTCGCAGCTGGCAACACTGTAAAGTTTTATTATTAACAGTCACGTGACCGGAACATTGTCATATTTTACTTAGAAAAATGTGTAAATTACATTTTAGTAGATGGAAAAGCTTAAACTGTAAAAACACGTCACCCGATTGCGACAATTTAAATTCGCAGCTGGCAACACTGAAAAGTTAAATTGACACCTGTCAACAACAATCACGTGACTCAAAAAATAACATTTTTTACCTTGAAATGTCTGTAAATTAGATTTAAACAGTTGAACAAGCTTAAATTGCGTAAAATGTATTTAAACAGTTGGGATTATAAAATCACGTCACGTGAGCGTGACAATTTAAATTCGCAGCTGGCAGCACTGTAAAGTTTTGTCATTAGCAGTCACGTGACACGAACATTGTCATATTTCACCTAGAAAAATGTGTAAAATACATTTTAGCAGATGGAAAAACTTGAATTGTAAAAGCACGTCATGTGTGATAGTGACAATTTATATTCGCAGCTGGCAACACTGTATAGTTAAATTAAAACGAACTCGAAACAATTAGGGACTTTATGTAACTGTTGATAGGACAAAATTAGGTTAGAACTACCATTTTTTGTTCATTTTAACAGTTTTTTTGTGGTTTTTTAATAAAAAAAAATAGTTATTACGTGTAGTTTAGGTGAGACCTTCATTGACAAAGCTTTCTTCCCGTTACACGGCGCAGAATGCGCTTTTTGATTGTCCTACGTAACTATCAAATAAATTGTTTCCTTGAAGTGTCTAATAAGTCATTTTAGGTTAGGTCAAGCTGGGTTTAGATTAAAGCAATTGTTCCTTCTCTTTCTAACAAACACTAAAATATTTTCATTGTTTTTTATACACACACTCAGATTAGGCTTTGATTGGAATTAATTAGTGAATACAGAAAGTGAGATGGACTTGGAATCCTAATTTTAGTGAAATAGTAAGAGTGAGTGTAAATTATGGTTTTGTGGGGCATCTGGGAATGGTGGGAATCAGAAATAAACACTTTTTTTAATTAATTGGCTTTTTAGAAGATGGTTTACTAAACATTATTGCAGTTTCCTTAACAGTCATAAATCAACACCTTCTAACGTGCTAACCTAACCTAATCATTTTTTTCCTCTCTCTCGTTAAACTTAGTCATTTCTGTCAAATGTCACTTACAGTTTAATTGTTTGGTCTTTTTCTTTCTGGCTGTAGATACCAGAGATATGGAACTAATTTAATACGGTGCATCAAGTGAAAATATCAAGTCTTCAGTGAGTTGCAGGTTGCTGCAAACCGATACTAACTAGACAGGTCCATCTAATGATAAGAAAACGTTGAAAGGTCGGTTGAACGTTGGCATTCAAATGGATCCGATAATTGGCCGCGTCGGAAGGGCCAAAAAAATTTGATAAATCGCCATCAAGTACTAATAAGTATCTAACGATCTGTGACCAGAAGCATCACGACAATCACGAGCAGGCACAGGTGGAATCGTGCCTCGCCCACATATATTAAAATCCTAGGTGTGTGCCCGATCTAGATTGGAGATGTTGTCACCAGATACCGGTCTTTAGCCGGAGCAGAGTGCAGATTGAACCGATAAGACCATTTCGTGCGGGTGGTCGTCGGACAAACCAACACACGACCTCTCATTTGAATACGCTTGTATTTTACCTCAGTTCAGCTTTCCTTCCGTGGGGATATGGGAATCTGCATGGATCCGTGGAAGATGCGAACGCAACGTTGCCACGATTACAAACCAATTTACTGACAACAAGAATGGAGAACCCCTTCAAATAACCAGTGATGGTCCCTAATAGTATTAAAGGAATTACTCATATACTTATCCAATTCAGAGGTAAAGCTATTTTGCAAATGTCACATCACAAGAGAGTTGAGCTACTATTAAATATCATTTGGAAGAAGCTTTAAAAAAAGTGAATTGGACAAATTTAGAAAAGAAGCGAATGAAGTGATGTCAACTTTGAGCTAGTAGGATGGGAAATGTATATATCATTGAAGACAAAGGAAGAGATGTTGGTGCCAACTGGCATTCTGGTAGAGATACTTTAAGATTGTCCTGCTTACAGAATATTAATCAGAATGATCATGAAGTGGAAACTAAAAGGTTCATTCTCTCCACGTCCCAAAGAGTTTTTGATCCAATTACTGGATATACCTGACCAGCAACACTTTGGCATAAATTGTTGTTGCAACGACTTTGGGATTTTGGGAAGATAAATGGTGATTTACCAGTTTCTGATAAGGTGAGCAGGGAGTTTGTTCATTGGACAGAACACTTGAGTAAACTAACCTAACTGGACCTGGTTGTTCTACTCAACACCAAAGCTTTATTGAAATTTCCTACAATTATTGTCTCTTATTTTTGCCCTGAATTTTGCTATGTGGCTGAAAAATATGTTACTTCTGAGACAATCTCCATTCTGAGTCTCTTAAGGACAAAGTTTTGGTAGAAAACTAAATTTCCTACAATTTTTAGTCCGGAACATTTCTTTGAGTTTTTGCTATGTGGCCGAGTTACGTGGGATACTAAATGTCTGTGAGTAGACCTTTAGACACTTTGTGCTCACTAAACATTCCTAAGCAAATATCTCCCTTCTGAGACAATTAAGGACAAAATGACTCTCTAAGATTTTCCTAGAAAATTGAATTCCCTACAATTTTCCTTCCTTAACATTTCCCTGAATTTTGTTATGTAATCGAATTACGGGGTATTAAATTTCTGTAAGTAGACATTCAGACACTTTGTGTTCATTAAGCATTTCTATGCAAATATCTCCCTTCTGAGCCCTTTAAAGATAAAATGCCCTCCTAAGGTTTTGTTAGAGAATTAAACTAGCTACAATTTGGTGAATTCTGTCAAGAAAAGATGCTATATTGTGCTTAGCAAGAGCTACACGGTGATCCAACATTACAATACAAAATGTTTACCGTTTCTCAGATATTTAAAGTTTAAAGTGCTCTTACCATTCCAGGAAATTGCTGTGCCAACGTTGTCGTTACGCTTAAAAGACTAAAATATCAGAATTTTAAATGGGACACCATGTATATGTTTGAGTTAGACGATTTTGTTTGACACAGTGACCCAAACACTGCACTACAAAATGTCTGACGTTTTTGAGATATTTTAGGTTAAAGGAGCTATTATATTTACCAGTAAATTTCAGTTCAACTGTTAAAGCAGACACTTGTGATTTTTATATGGTATATAAATAATTATTTACATGTAGGAGACTAAATAATCTTGTTGTTTGACTTCGGGGGTGACAAACAAACTACAAAACACAAGTCAACTTTGACGCCCTCTAGCGGCTAAACGTGGCAAGTTAGCCGTATCTACTCAACGTCACGTGAGAGCCTTCTTCATTAGCTTTCTTTTGTTATAGGGTGTGTTTATACAGATTGTTTCAAATAGGCGAGATATTAACAATTTTCTTCAAAAGTGCATTAAAATTTAGCCCAAATTAAGAATTTTTGGGCCTACTATACTAACCGCGGCCATATTGGATTTTGCTGGATCAAAAAGGCTTTTTTAACTAAATTCAATCTGGGAAAAACGAATCTGATCTCAATTTTAGTCTAACTGGCACCGTTTCCGAGATGACCTAGAAATTGTGTCAATTTTGACAGTTTTTAGTTTTTAGGCGTGACCACCTTAAAAAAAGATATTTTTCCAAATGACACACCACGTCATTTTTGTATTATTAACCTAAAAAGTATTTAGTCAGTGAATGTTATTTCTGAAAATTCACAATTTTTTACAAAAAAGTCTATGATTGAAGTTCCGTAAGTAGACATTCGGACACTCTGCTCACTAAACCTTCTTAATCCAATATCTCAATACTGAGACTCTTATGGGCAAAATGCCTTTTAAAGGTTTAGATAGAAAATTAAATTCCCTACAATTTTTGTTCTTTAACATTTCCTTGAATTTTGCATTGTGACCGAGTTACGAGGGATTGAAGTTTTGTAAGTAGACATTCAGGCAGTGTGCCCCCATTAAACATTCCTAAGCAAATATTTGCCTATTGAAGCCCTTAAAGACAAAATGTCTTTCTATAGTTTTGGTGGAGAGTTAAATTTTCTACAATTTTTGTTCTTTAACATTTTCTTGAATTTTGTAATGTGACCGAGTTACGAGGGATTGAAGTTTCGTAAGTAGACATTAAGCAAATATCTCACTTCTGAGACTTTTGAGGACAAAATATCCCTCTGAGGTTTTGTTGGTACATTAAATTTTCTTGAATTTTTTCATTTAAAAGTTATTCAAGTTCCAAAAGTAGACATTCAGACACATGTGCTCACTAAACATTCTTAAGCAAATATCTCTCTCAGGAGACCCTAAAGGGCAAAACGTCTCTCTCGAGTTCTTGTAGAAAATTAAATACAAAACCCCTCTTGGCCACCAAACAATTCCCTACCACTAGGTCGAGAAGCACAATAAGGCAACACTGTCGGTTCAGTACTCCTTTAACGATGTGTCCCCTCTAATGAGATAAGCAAGATGTCAGATAATATAAATTTAATACTCTCGATATTGCGGTTTTTTTTTAAAACGCCATATTTTATGGCGGCGTCGCTTGCGAGCATGCGATATTATTTCGAAATTTATCGATATTTTATGTTTGGTTCTTGATCATTATAAAGTCGCAAACAGGTGAGATAAATCTGGTGGTGTCGCCAACTTTTAGGTTAAGTAGATTCCAGCCGCAGGACAAACGAGGATATATTGGATGGTTGGGGTTGATTCGATTAGTTCCAAAGGGGTTTATTGATATTGCGCGGTTGAGTGTGGTTTAGAAGCCATATTTCTCTGTTCTATTTTGTAAATTTCACCTCATATTAACTTTTAACTCATAGATGCCCCCTTCCGTCTTTCTACACGTCTCTGTATCTCTCAGTCACTTAGTGCGCCTGCTACCTGTCTGTTGCTTAATCCTATGTGAGGTTCGGCAGTTATAGGACTCTCAGACCAGAGCTCGTTTCCCGAGAACCCCATATGTGCCGGAATCCACACTAGGTTTACCTGCTTCTGCTCTGCTACTTTGTTAAGGACATCCCAGCATTCCTGAATCAGTCTGTTGCCCATCCTGCCACTACAAAGTGCCTTTAGGACAGCCAGACTGTCGGAGTAGATCTTGATCACTCCTTCTCGTCCTTGTGGCGACCTCTAGGATTGCAAACAATTCCCTCTGGTTGGTGTCTAGTCGGTACACTCCCGTATTGGGGGACTTTGAGGCGTTGGTATACCAGCTTTCCAGCAAAAGCAACTGACCTACTATCCCAACTTTCCCTGGTTGGGATTTCTACCTTAACTTCCTTTCGAACCTAAGTCCTACGTCTTTGCCCCCAGGATTGGAATATCCCGATGCATGGCGGCCGCTATACTTGTACTCTGTCTTCTGCAGCGGCCTCCCTGAGTATCCACAGAGATAACTCAGGAAGGCCCAGAAGAACGTTTAATGCGAAACTCAGTGTCGTCCTCATTGCGCCGGTTATTGCCAGACAGGCTAGCGTTTGCAAACCCGTTTCCGGGATACGAAGCCTTCTTCGGCCACCAGACCAAGAAACCATTAAGGTTACGCCCAAGTACTTAACCTCTCCCACGAGGGTAAGAGGTTTTCCGTACAAGACTGGCGGCTTATAATCCTTAATTTGCCTTCTCTTTGTAAAGAGCATGATCTCCGTTTTGCTAGGATTAAATGATAGGTAATGTGTTGGCGTACTGTACGGCGCTGGTTTTTTGATTCAATTTAGTATATTCAGTGAAAATTTCAGGTCCGCAACTGCCCAATTACCCAAGTTATGACCCAAATTGTGTTTCAAGTTAGTTGAGTGGGTTTTCTGTCATTTTCAGTTTGATTTTCCAAGTTTAAAAAAAAACAGGATTTTTTCTGAAAATGTTCCAGTACGGCGCTGGTTTTTTGGTTCAATTTAGTATATTCAGTGAGAATTTCAGGTCCGTAACTGCCCAAATACCCAAATTATGGTCCAAATTCTGTTTCAAGTTAGTTGAGTAGGTTTTCTGTCATTTTCAGTTTGATTTTCCAAGTTTAAAAAAAAACAGGATTTTTTCTGAAAATGTTCCAGTACGGCGCTGGTTTTTTGGTTCAATTTAGTATATTCAGTGAGAATTTCAGGTCTGCAACTGCCCAATTACCCAAATTATGGCCCAAATTGTGTTTCAAGTTAGTTGAGTGAGTTTTCTGTCATTTTCAGTTTGGTTTTCCAAGTTTAAAAAAAAACAGGATTTTTTCTGAAAATGTTCCAGTACGGCGCTGGTTTTTGGGTTCAATTTTGTATATTCAGTGAAAATTTCAGGTCCGTAACTGCCCAAATACCCAAATTATGGTTCAGATTGGGTTTCAAGTTAGTTGAGTAGGTTTTCTGTCATTTTCAGTTTGGTTTTCGAAGTTTAACAAAAAACAGGATTTTTTCTGAAAATGTTCTAGTACGGCGCTGGTTTTTAGGTACAATTTAGTTAATTTAGTGAAAATTTCAGGTCAGCAACTGCCCAATTACCCAAGTTATGATCCAAATTGTGTTTCAAGTTAGTTGAGTGAGTTTTCTGTCATTTTCAGTTTGGTTTTCCAAGTTTAACAAAAAACAGGATTTTTGCTGAAATTTTTCCAGTACGGCGCTGGTTTTTTGATTCAATTAAGTATATTCAGTGAAAATTTCAGGTCCGCAACTGCCCAATTACCCAAGTTATGACCCAAATTGTGTTTCAAGTTAGTTGAGTAGGTTTTCTGTCTAAAATCTCTCTATTATGTTACAAGCCATCTGCATTCTCTCGCAAATAACGCCCAGGAATTTTCTTTTGACGAGAACTAAGCCGTCAGGCAGGGAGAAAGGCAACTGCCCTGTGGACAGCCTCCCCGTACCTCGATCTCCAGCCGTTCTCTGAGAGCGTTGCAGATATTGCTTGTTCTGGCTTTATCAAATGCCTCCTCCACATCAAAGAAGAGGACCAATGTGCCCTCCTTGTCTTGTAATCCCTGTTCAGCTTTTTGCAAGCCGGATCTGTCGACCTTCCTTTCCTGTATGCATGCTGGTTACTATTCAGCGGAGTCCTGATGAGGACTTCCTTTGTTAGATATCTGTCTATCATCCTTTCCAGCGTTTTCATGAGGGAGGACGTTAAACTGGTAGGTCTGAATGTTTTGGTCTCGGTGTAGTCTCTTTTACCGAATTTTGATATAAAGACCAAAGGCCACGCTGACCCTGAAGATCCTCCTCAAAAACGGGAGTAAGATCTCTAGGCCCGATTGCAGCATCATTGGAATTATCCCGTCTGGACCTGCGGCTTTATATTTACGTGGGACCACTTTGCTCTGCTCCTACACAAGTTACGAATTTGCGGAACGACAAGACTTTCAAAGCGTCACTGAAAATTCGTTTTAGAGGCTACGGCTTTGATTTTTTGGCTCAAAATAGCTTTGGCACAGTAGATTAAGTGTAATTTTTTGAAAATTCTGCTCCTGCAACTTTAGTAGTGGTAAGCCAAAATGGCGGTTCTTCACAGGGGTTGGCAACTGCTAGGGCAGCAACTATCTTAAAAGTGATTTAATGTGCTTTTTGTGGCAGATTTTAAGGAAAGATCAGGAAGAGAATAATTCAGAAAAACAAGATCTAAAAACAATATCCAGTGGATTTTTGTAAGTACAATACCAAAGATTTTGCAGTTTTCAATCAGGTGTCAATCTTTTTTAGGTGAGGTTAGGTTAGGTTGGACCAGTTAGGTTTTCTAACATTAAAAACCTGTTTAATTATAAAATACATATTTTTTTTAAAAACTGTACAGGTGCCAGTAAAATATGTATCCTTATTTTATCAAAAAAAAAAATGAAATTCACACGAAGATTTTATAAGCTGACCAAACAAACGCCAACCTGCGTCTCAAGGTATAGAAATTGCGTAAATAGCGCAAAAACAGAATCCCTTACCTGCTTTTGTGTCAAAATTTCTTAAAAAACAGCGAAATGCCAATGAATAGGTTCATTTCAACAATTTCAATGGGGATTAATTTTGTTTGGGGACTCGGTTTGATTGACGTCTGATGTGCGTAGGTGATATGGGCAATGTTGCGGAAATATTCCTTTTTTTGCCCAACTTAGTCTTATTTTGAACCTGTGGGAATTTCTGGGAAATCCGCAAATGCTAAATCTGTCTAGAAATCATTAAACTTGATTAGACATGTTGCCAAAGTGTAGGAAATAGTGAAAAATGTTTACAAATGTCTAAATAATGTTGCCGAGTCTTAAAATATACAAATAACGTTGGAAAAGGTCTGAAAGTGTTGAAATTGAATTGATTTTTTGTTGAAATGGTGAAGTTTGCCTAAAAATTTTTAAAAAACGTTGAAAATTGTCCAGAAGTAATTAAAAACGTTTAAATAATGTTGGAAATTGACTAAAAATAATATAAAAACAGTGAAGGTTAAAACTCTTAAAATAAGCTTAAAGATAAATAAATAAATAATAAATATAAAATATAAAAAATATTAAATTAATTTGCAATAAATAATAAATAAATTGTTACGTTCTTCAAAAATTTGGTATTTATAATAATAGGAAAGTGGTTTATTTGGTAGTTCCACAAAAAATAAAAAGTGAACCAAAAAGGAATAAGGATGATGACCCAGCGACACGTGTCTCTGCTTCTTGGCTTCATCACACAAAGTAAGTCCAAAGCGCAGAAACACCTGTTATCATCCTTGTTCCTTTCTGCTTCACTCTTATTATTTTTTTTGCGGATTAATTATCATATCAAAAAACTAAAAATTAAAATATTGCTCATAAGACACTTCCAAGCATTAGTGGAATATTTCTGGACTTTTAGTTAATATTCAATATATTTTTAACTTTTTTAGATAATCTCCAGTAGTGTTTAATCTTTCTGGGAAATTTTCAACATATTTAAACATTTCTATAGAAAAAAAAAACAAAATTTAACCTTTTTTAACATTCTTAGACAATCTTCAGTGCTTTCTAATCATTTTTAGTTAATTCGCAACATGTTTGGATACTTTCAGACTCTTTAAAACACTATTTCGACTTTTATAAACATTTTTCACTTTACCTTACAATTTGGCAACATGTGTAATCAATTTTGGAAATATTTTTCAAAATGTTCAAACAGTTTCAATCTTATTCACATATTTCTGAACATTGTTAGACATCCTTTAATCTTTTTTAACATTCTCAGTCAGTTTCCAACATTATTTTAATATTTTTAGGCAATTTCAACATTTCTAAACAATTTCAAACATGTTTAAACTGTTTCAGACACTTCCCAACATTATTTGAACTTTTCTAGTTAGTTTCCAACATGTTTTACAAGTTTTTAACATCATTTAAATATTTCTAAATACTTGTGAAGAATTTTTAATTTTTTTTTTGACATTTTTAGATAATCTCTAACCTTTTTAGTCAATTTCCAACACATCCAAACATTTTTTAAAACCAGAAAATATTTTTAGGAAAATTTTAACATTTTTAGATAATTTTCAGTGTTCTTTAACATTGTTTAGACAAACTCCATCTCAAAACACAAATTTTTGAAAGATAGTCTTCAAATCAATTTTCATAAACATAGTGTGAATATCCTGTATTGAAAAGACTATTTATAGGACTAAAATATTGAAATGTGTTTTCAAATACAGATTGTAAGCTTCTGACGTCACTTTTCATTGGTTCAGAGTATATTTTTAGTGTCCAATTCAATTTTCAAGATTTAAATGCGTGAACTTGTAGTCAAAAATTCTAGAAACAGCAGTTTTTTAATAACTACTAGTCCATTTTCAAGGCTAAAGTCTTTCAAATTATCTGGAAACTATGAAAACTGACCACAAAGGCATTTTTTAAGCTTCTTAAGTACATTTTCACCGTTTTAAAGTTAATTTTCAACACTAAAGTCTTTCAAATTGTCTGAAAACTATGAAAACAGGTTACATAAACAATTTGTAAGTCTTTAAAGTCAATTTACTGGTTTCTAAGTAAATTTTCACTACTAAACTCTTTCAATTTGTTTGTAAACTATGAAAACTGGCTACAAAGACATTTTTTAAGCTTCTTAGGTCAATTTTCATCGTTTCCAAGTCAATTTTCAAGACTAAAGTCTTTCAAATTGTCTGAAAACTATGAAAACAAGTTACACAAACAATTTGTAAGTCTTTCAAGTCAATTTACACTGTTTTAAAGTCAATTTACTGGTTCCTAAGTCAATTTTCAATACTAAACTCTTTCAATTTGTCTGGGAACTTTGAAAACTGGCTACAAAGACATTTTTTAAGCTTCTTAGGTCAATTTTGACCGTTTGAAAGTAAATTTACTGGTTTCTAAGTCAATTTTCAATACTAAACTCTTTCAATTTGTCTGGGAACTTTGAAAACTGGCTTCAAAGACATTTTTTAGCTTCCTAAGTCAATTTTCACCGTTTTCAAGTTAATATTCAAGACTAAAGTCTTTCAATTTGGCTGAAAACTATGAAAACTGGTTACAGAAACAATTACAGCCTTTCAAGTCCTGAGATTTTTGGGTTAGGTTAGGTTAGGTTAGGTTGACCAGTTGACTATGGTCTTTAGAGTGTTGCATGCTTAAAAATTAAATTATCAAAGTCACGTGACGTGTATTTTGCAATTTAAATTTTTACAATAATGGACGTGTGATCAGCATAAAGATAATTCCAATTTGACTTCAAAGGGCACTTTGAAGTGCGTCAAGCTGAAATGACCAATTTATAGGTTAGAACGACGTTTTTTAGTTAACTACAATTTGAATTTTCCAAGGATTTTTGTCTTTTAAACATAATAAATAATCACACTTCAAATGCTGATGTATTTACATGTATCTAACCTAAAACTCCTAAAAGTATACAGATTTACCATGCCATTGTAAATGGTACATATGGAAGTGATTGGAAATGTAGCTTTAATGTAATTTTATATTTTCTCTGTTCAGTTTCCACTCTAGAATGTTATATTGATAGGTTAGTCTTGCTTGAAGTAGTTGCCAGGGCAGCAAATGAGTCATTATCGATCCAGTTAATGCTCGCAAGTTATCGGAGAAGGGTTGTAATGAAATAAACAGGGTTGAGTGATGTGACTTGGCATATCTATCATAGTTTTATAAACAGGGAAGGCATCTCGATCCATCTTCTCAATAAACGGAGGTGACAAGTGTGTAATGCTGTGAATAATGACATAAAACAAAGAATCACCAGACAACAATATTTTCTTTCCTTTCCCATATTATAGAGAATATTTTATAGTTCTGCTCAATCAGCAAAATTTCACGTGAATTGAATTAATCAGTAATCAGAAATTTTGCAAATGTCATGTGAACAATGATATCACTTTTAAAAAAAATTATTAAATCACTTTAGGGCTTTAAACATTACACAATTTTGCTGCATTTCTTGTAGTCATGGTCAGGAATTTTGCTGTAAATTACATATTTTTCTGTAACTTTTTTTGAAATTAGGCTCATAAAGTAAACTAAAATTGATTAAAAACAAATCAAAAATTCTTTAGGAGTTTATCTACTAAAAACTAAATATAATTAAACAAAAAGATCACTTTCATTCTTCATTTTTCTTTCTTCATTTTCATTGTAAAACTTTAACAAAAAACTAATTTCCCTCCAAACTTTGCACTGATATTTTGATTGACAGAAAGGTATTAAATGCATCACATATTCCATGTAAGAAGAATCAAAATGAGAATAAATTATGTTCAAAACAGTGTAAAAGTGAGTAAAAAATCATGATCAAAACTCATAATTTTTATGATTTTTTAAAAAAAAATCAGTGATTTTTTATTTTTTCAATTAAAATCACATTTCGTTTAACCCTGCTGTTAACAATTTTAACATCAACTAAACAAACTGACCGTAAAAACACCGTGTAAGAGACAGAGAAACATAGACAATTTCAAGCACCGGACAAAGACAGAAAACGAAAAAAATGTCAATATGTATGATGTTAAGTAGGCTAAAGTTTCAGCGCGCTGTTGTCAAACTGACTGAATTCATCGACTGGATTATAATTACTTATATATACAGTGTGTCCATTATTTTTACGCTGTAAACGCGAATTTTTTGAGAAAAAAATTGGATATACAGGTTGTCCCAAAACCTTCCAATTGACATATTCAAATGAGAACCCCAATTTACGTAAACTTAAATTAGATTAAATAAATTAATTAGTAAAATTAAATTGTTTAATTAGTATTTAATAAGATTTTTTTAAAGAATAGATTATCATAGTAAATGGAAATGCTGTTCCAGTTACAAAACATTGACAACATTGCAGCAAAATTTTTGACCTGCTTGAACTTTTGTTTGATGTTTTTCTGTCAGTTACATGGTTTTCCTGCAAGCACTACACCGGTATACAGGGTTCAATTCACTATCAATTGACATGCATTATGTCATTTTAACGGTGAGAATTGACTTAAGAAACTTAAAAAATGTCTTTGTAGCCAGTTTTCAAAGTCAGACAAATTGAAAGAGTTTAGTATTGAAAATTGACTTAGGAATCAGTAAATTTACTTTGAAACGGTGAAAATAGAATTGACAAGCATACAAACTGTTTCTATAACCTGTTTTCATAGTTTTCAGACAAATTTGAAAGACTTTAGTCATGAAAACTAACTTGGAAACGGTGAAAATTGACCTAAGAAGCTTAAAAAATGTCTTTGTAGTCAGTTTTCATAGTTTTCAGACAAATTGAAAGAGTTTAGCATTGAAAATTGACTTAGGAACCAGTAAATTTACTTAAAAACAGTGAAAATTTACTTGAAAAGCTTACAAACTGTTTCTATAACCTGTTTTCATAGTTTTCAGACAAATTGAAAGACTTTAGTCTTGAAAATTAACTTGTAAACTGTGAAAATTGACCTAAGAAGCTCTAAAAATATCTTTGTAGCCAGTTTTCATAGTTTCCAGACAAATTGAAAGACTTTGGTTTTGAAAACTGACTTAGAAACCAGTAAATTTACTTTAAAACGGTGAAAATTGACTTAAAAGCCATACAAATTGCTTTTGTAACCTGTTTTCATAGTTTTCAGACAAATTGAAAGACTTTAGTATTGAAAATTGACTTAGAAACGGTGAAAATTGACCTAAGAAGCTTAAAAAATTTGTTTGTTGCCAGTTTTCATAGTTTCCAGAAAAATTGAAAGACTCTAGTTTTGAAAATTGACTTGAAAATGGTGAAAATTGACCTAAGAAGCTTAAAAAATGCTTTTGAAGTCAGTCGTCATAGTTTTCAGATAAGTTGAAAAGCTTTAGTTTTGAAAATTAACTTGTAGACATAAAAAAGGGCTCTTTCTAGAATTTGTGACTACAAATTCACACATTTAAACCTTGAAAATTGATGTGTACACTAAAAATAGACTCTGAACCAATGAAAATTGACGTCAGAAGCTTACAATCTGTAGTTGAAGAAAGTTTCAATTTGAAAACACATTTCAATATTTTTGTCTTGAAAATAGTCTTTTCAATACAGAATATTGACACTATGTTTATGAAAATTGATTTGAAGACTAACTTTTTAAGTTTTTTTACTTTGCTTTTTATTTTCTTAGAACTCTGAACTATTTTTAATGCTTTAAAACTGCGTTTAACTTGGAAAATCAGGTTTCAGTCCAATTTCACCAAGTTTTTAGCAGACTTGACCATTTTTACATGTTCCATATGCTTAAAAATGCCATTCTAAGCTTTGTCACTATTAAAAAATTTGAAAATTTCTTAAAAATCTCGACTGTTTTTAGTGCTTTAAGGCTGTTTCCGCCTGAAAAATCGAGTTTTAATGCTCTTCACAGCCTTCACAAAGTTTTTGACTTATCAGGCCTGAAAGCCAGTTTGTACACTGTCCATAGTCTTGAAAATGTAATTTCTATATGTACATATATTAGGTAATTAGTAATGTAAGAAGCATTTTACGCACGATATGTAAAAAGTTAATTCCATGAGTGCGTAAAATGCCTTAGAGCACGTGTGACGTACTATACTTTACCTACGACCAAGTGTAAAGTCCTGGCTTTCGCAGAATTTTTTTTTTTTATCCACAACCAGTATATTATGAAGGTTTTGATACGTCTGTTTGGCGTAGATTAAAGACTTTCTAATACACTACGGTGTATTAAAGGCCTTCTAATACACTGTCGTGTATTAAACTCGTAACACTACGCTTATTAATAAAAAAAAAACAAATTTCAAACTTGACAACACTGAATATATCGATACGGCCTTTGGGTTCTTCCCAGAATCACTTTTTACGACCACATCTTGCGAGAAAGAATATAAAATTATAAACGTGAGCGACAAATAAAAGGTTTCGGTAAATTGCTTATAATTTGCATTACACATGTCCCCTCACATTACAATCAATCTTGTAATGACCGAAGTAATTTTACAATAAAGGTTATAATTTTTTTATTACTTCACTCTTGGCGCCTTTTGATTTTTTCCGATTCGTTGCTATTACAAGGAAATTGTGAGTTTTATGGTGCGAAACGGAAGCTGTAAGGTTATGGTTAGTCATCAATGGATTCGATGAATTACGATGAAATTAAGAAAAAAAACAAAATTCAATTTTGTACAGGGTGTTACTATTAATCCTTAGCAACAACTTGGCCATCCACACTTACAGCCTTAATTTATTGAACAACACTCTTTTCTCATGCCAAATTTGAGTAAAACGCAATAAAAAAAGTTTCGAAAAACTATAGGAGAATATTATTTTAACAGAAAAGAGAAGTAAAAGGAAGAAAATAATATATACTAAAATTGGATTTCATTCAGTAGTCTAAATGCACCAAAATTAAAAAAAAAAAAATAGTACGGCCCTGTTATTTAGGTTCAATTTGCTTGCCCCAGTGGAAATTTCAGGTCCGTAACTGCCCAATTACCCAAATTATGTGCGAAAATCTTGTTTCATGTCAGTTGACTGTGCTTTCTGCTATTTCTTTTTAGGTTAGTGTCGTGTAATTGCAATCAAGAATCTTTCTACAAAATTTTGAGTCTGGACCTGTTATTTAGGTTCAAATTAATTGTCCCAGTGAAAACTTCTGGTCCGTAACTGCCCAATTACCCAAATTATGTGCGAAAATCTTGTTTCATGTCATTTGACTGTGCTTTCTCTTATTTCCTTATAAGTTATTGTCGTGTAACTGCAACCATACATTTTTCTAAACATTTTTCAGTTGGGTCCTGTTATTTAGGTTCAAACTACTTGTCCCAGTGGAGATTTCAGGTCCGTAACTGCCCAATTACCCAAATTATGTGCGAAAATTTTCTTCCATGTCAGTTGACTGTGGTTTTTGCTATTTCCTTTTAGGTTATTGTCGTGTAATTGCAATCAAGAATCTTTCTACAAATTTTTCAGTTCGGACCTGTTATTTAGGTTCAAATTGCTTGTCACAGTGGAGATTTCAGGTCCGTAACTGCCCAATTACCCAAATTATGAGCAGAAACTCGTGTTTCATGTCAGTTGACTGTGCTTTCTGCTATTTCCTTTGAGGTTATTGTCATGTAACTGCAATCAAGAATCTTTCTACACATTTTTCAGTCCGGACCTGTTATTTAGGTTCAAATTACTTGTTCCATTGGAAATTTCAGGTCCGTAATGGCCCAATTTCCCAAATTATATGCGAAAATCTTGTTTCATGTCAGTTGACTGTGATTTCTCCTATTTCCTTTTAGGTTATGGTCATGTAACTGCAATCAAGAATCTTTCTACACATTTTTCAGTCCGGACCTGTTATTTTGGTTCAAATTACTTGTCCAAGTGGAGATTTCAGGTCCGTAACTGCCCAATTACCCAAATTATGTACGAAAACTCGTGTTTCATGTCAGTTGACTGTGCTTTCTCTTATTTCCTTTTAGGTTATTCTCGTGTAATTGCAATCAAGGATCTTTCTACAATTTTTTCAGTCCGGACCTGTTATTTAGGTTTAAATTACTTGTCCCAGTGGAGATTTCAGGTCCGTAACTGCCCAATTACTCAAATTATGAGCAGAAACTCGTGTTTCATGTCAGTTGACTGTGCTTTCTTTTATTTTCTTATAAGTTATTGTCGTGTAACTGCAACCAAGAATTTTTCTAAACATTTTTCAGTTGGGTCCTGTTATTTGGGTTAAAATTACTTGTCTTAGTGGAGATTTCAGGTCCGTAACTGCTCAATTACCCAAATTATGAGCAAAAAATCGTGTTTCATGTCAGTTGACTGTGATTTCTCCTATTTCCTTTTAGGTTATTGTCGTGTAATTGCAATCAAGAATCTTTCTACAAATTTTTCACTCCGGACCTGTTATTTAGGTTCACATTACTTGTCCCAGTGTAAATTCCAGGTCCATAACTGCCCAATTACCCAAATTATTACAATAAAGAGAAGAGGGTAAAAAGATATCTATGTTTCTAAGAAAAACAAAAACTTAAAAAAGTTACCAAACAACAAAAATACTGACATATCCTTAAAATGGCGGCAAGTCACGTGATCTTAAAATCTTTGGGAAAAACCCAAGAAATTTTCAAAATGGCGGAAACGTCATGTAACCTTGGAAATCATATTAAATTTGTCATAAAATATCTTCAATTCTGCAAGCTGGCGGAAAAGGTCACGTGACCTTAAAAAAACAGAAATCCGCAAAATATAGTGACCATTTAAGTGACTTTCATTTTTGGGAAAGAAATGACAAAATTGCGAATCGACAGAAAGTCACGTGACCATAAAGTTTTCTGAAAAAAAAAGTGCAAAATGGTGGCGTGACTTGTGACTATTTTGATTTGCATTGTCATTTCGCTAAGTTTTGTACAGTTACGGAGAAAATAATAAAATGCGCAGTAGTTGCTTACAGTTGTCAATTGTCGACTAAACTTGTTTAATTATGATTAAGGTCCATTCACGGTTTCGGCCAGATCTTGGAAGATTGCGATGCCAGTGTTGCCACGTATATTTCAATTATTTGCAAAGTTCAATTTCGAATCTTGTCAGTTCGCTAACAGTCCCTTTAAAGGGTAGACGTTTCCTAGTGAGGGCCGGGCGAGTATAACTTAAAATTATCTCTGGTGTAAAGCCAGCCGAAAGTTTAGGTTTTCAAGTGAACGATGTGGCAACAGCGTACAATCCTCGCCAATTTATTGAAGTGTAAATTTCCCAGAGTGAACTGGCGGCATATCAAACACCAAGGATGTGCTACTGGGGTTAATATGACATGCTAATTTTAAGTGCGCCTAATTTACATTCATTTAACTATCATTTGAGCGCTTTTAATGTTTCCGAAACTGAATCATGATGGTTAATAAGGCAAAGCACGCAAACCGACAGTTTTAACGATTTTTTACGCCGTTGAAATTAACGAAAACAGTATCTAAGAAAGTTTTCGAATTTCGCGCCATTGTCGAATGACAGCTGACAAGTGACGGAAAGAGAGAAAAGTTAGGTTAAGATGTATGATTTGAGTCAATAAATGATTATGAGAAATTGTACAGGGTTGATTCATTTAAAATGATAAACCCATATACAGGATGTGACAAAGTCCTATTATGTTGATTTTTCAGAAAAATGTTTACAGGAAAGTTAATCATTTATATTTAGTCTTATAACGTAAAAATGTTTTTTTAAAAACATAACACCTTGTAAATTTTGGCTTTCTTGTAAAATTCTGCATCTGAATGAGTTTTCAGTTTTGTCATAAAAAGGCGGCGTTGCCAAGTATTCAAATTTTTTAACAAAACATAAAACTTTTGTAGTAAAGTAACCTAACCTAACCTAAACTCTAAAGGGATATCTGTAAATAAAAGCTTCACTCTAGTCAAATCTTGCAAAATTGAACATTTGAGCTTGGACTACGGAGACGCTATGGAAATGGCAAACTGCAGATATATTATGGCATATACTGTCCTGTATTGATTTTAATGTCTTTGCCTGGGAAATTCTCCTTTAGCGCGCTTTTATTTTAGACGGAGCACTTTTTAATAATAAATTTTCTTTTACCGGACAAATTTCCTGGAATGTTTGTTATGCATTTTTGCCGAATTTCGATACATAACCAATAACTAGTTAGATATGTTCTGCTAGATTTATTATATCTATTTATTTATTAATTTAATCACTGCAGAACATTAGATGGTATTATAAAGGAGAGGTTAAAATAATACAATGTGGTGAAAAAAAACCACCCTGTAACTGTTAAAATAACTGAATTACATACGGTTTGTCAAAGAGAACAGAGCACATTTTGTTCAATTTTGATGTCATCATTGTACAACATTAGATGGTACTAGTTAATTCCAATTGGTATTATGGATGTTGTAGAGGGTGATTAAAATACAATATTTCGGCTACAAACTGGTGAAAAAAACCACCCTGTAACTGTTAAAATAACTGAACTATTGTTTATCAAAGTGAACAGAGCACAGTTTGGGCAATTTTGATGTAATCACTGTTGAACATTGGATGGTGCAAGTTAATTGCAATTGGTATTATGGATGTTATACAGGGTGATTAAAATACAATGTTTAGGCTACAAAATGATAGAAAAAAACACCCTGTAACTGATAAAATAACGGAACTATTGTTTATCAAAGCGAACAGAGCACTTGGGCAATTTTGATGTAATCACTGTTGAACATTAGATGGTGCAAGTTAATTCCAATTGGTATTATGGATGTTATACAGGGTGATTAAAATACAATGTTTAGGCTACAAAATGATAGAAAAAAACACCCTGTAACTGATAAAATAACTGAACTATTGTTTATCAAAGTGAACAGAGCACAGTTTGGGCAATTTTGATGTAATCACTGTTGAACATTAGATGGTGCAAGTTAATTCCAATTGGTATTATGGATGTTATACAGGGTGATTAAAATACAATGTTTAGGCTACAAAATGATAGAAAAATCCACCCTGTAACTTATAAAATAACTGAACTATTGTTTATCAAAGTGATCAGAGCATAGTTTGGGCAATTTTGATGTAATCACTGTTGAACATTAGATGGTGCAAGTTAATTCCAATTGGTATTATGGATGTTATACAGGGTGATTAAAATACAATGTTTAGGCTACAAAATGATAGAAAAAAACACCCTGTAACTGATAAAATAACGGAACTATTGTTTATCAAAGTGAACAGAGCACTTGGGCAATTTTGATGTAATCACTGTTGAACATTAGATGGTGCAAGTTAATTCCAATTGGTATTATGGATGTTGTACAGGGCGATTAAAATACAATGTTTAGGCTACAAAATGATAGAAAAAAACACCCTGTAACTGATAAAATAACTGAACTATTGTTTATCAAAGTGAACAGAGCACAGTTTGGGCAATTTTTATGTAATCACTGTTGAACATTAGATGGTGCAAGTTAATTCCAATTGGTATTATGGATGTTATACAGGGTGATTAAAATAAAATGTTTAGGCTACAAAATGATAGAAAAATCCACCCTGTAACTTATAAAATAACTGAACTATTGTTTATCAAAGTGATCAGAGCACAGTTTGGGCAATTTTGATGTAATCACTGTTGAACATTAGATGGTGCAAGTTAATTCCAATTGATATTATGGATGTTATACAGGGTCATTAAAATACAATGTTTAGGCTAGAAACTGCTGCAAAAAAACACTCTGTAACTATTAAAATAACTAAACTATGATTTGTTTAAGTGAACAGAGCACAGTGTGGGCAATTTTGATGTAATCACTGTTGAACATTAGATGGTGCAAGTTAATTCCAATTGGTATTATGGATGTTGTACAGGGTGATTAAAATACAATGTTTAGGCTACAAACTGCTGCAAAAAAACACTCTGTAACTGTTAAAATAACTGAACTATGGTTTGTCAAAGTGAACTGAGAACAGATTTGGACAATTTTGATGTAATCACTGTTGAACATTGGATGATACAAGTTAATTCCAATTGGTATTATGGATGTTTTAGAGGGTGATTAAAATACAATATTTGGGCTACAATCTGGTAAAAAAAAACCACCCTGTAACTTATAAAATAACTGAACTATGGTTTGTCAAAATAAACCGAGAACTATTTGAGCAATTTTGATGTAATCACTGAACAACATTAGAAGACGCGGGTTAATCCCAATCAGTATTATGAATGTTATACAGGATGACTAAAATACAATGTTTAGGCTACAAACTGCTTAAAAAAACGACCCTGTAACTGTTAAAATAACTTAACTATGGTTTGTCAAAGTGAGCAGAGCACATTTTAGTCAATTTTCATGTAATCATTATTGAACATTAGATGGTTCTGGTTAATTCCAATGGGTATTACGGGTGTTATACAGGGTGATTAAAATACAATGTTTAGGCTACAAAATGATAGATAAAAACGACCCTGTAACTGTTAAAATAACCGGACAATGGTTTGTCAAAGTAAACAGAGCAAATTTTAAGCAATTTTGAGGTAATCACTGTACAAAATTAGATGACGCCGGTTAATCCAAATAGGTAGTATGAATGTTGTACAGGGTGATTGAAACACAATGTTTAAGCAACACACTGGTGAAAAAAAACCACCCTGTAACTGCTAAAATGCCACCCTGTAACTATTGTTCGTCAAAGTGAACAGATCACATTTTAGTTAATTTTCATGTAATCACAATATAACATTAGATGGTGCTAGTTAATTCCAATTGGTATTATGGATGTTATACGGGGTGATTGAAATATAATATTTATGCTACAGAATGGTGAAAAAACCACCCTGTAACTGTTACAATAACTGAACTATGGTTTGTCCAAATAAACCGAGAACTATTTGAGCAATTTTGATGTAATCACTGAACAACATTAGAAGACGCTGGTTAATCCCAATCAGTATTATGAATGTTATACAGGATGATTAAAATACAATGTTTAAGCTACAAACTGGTGAAAAAAACCACCCTGTAAATGTTAAAATAACTAAACTATGGTTGAGAAACTGGTAAAGAAAGGGGGGGGAGAAAGGATGGGAAAGGGTACGAGAGACCAGATTATGAATCTAAATCATTGAAAAAACAAGAGAATATGGCAAAACTGCATATTTGTGTTTCCTGGCTTTTGATTGTGTCAACTGGAGATGACTTTAGGATGTCCTATCGCAGATGGGGACTCTGATTCACCTACTAAAAGAACTATACAACAATAACATAACACTAATGAAGGTGGATGGAAGAACCTCTGAACCTTTCAACATGGAACGTGGTGTACGGCAGGGTTATCTTCTGTCACCCTTATTGTTTAACGTATATATGAGAGAATATGTCATAAGGAAAGCCTTGTGCGGCTGGGAAGGAGGAGTTGTCATAGGTGGCAGAAGGGTGGATAATCTCCGCTACGAGTCGGAACGTGGAGGAAATAACTTATCTAGGTGCCCACATCAGCAGAAATGGCTGATCAAGTCAAGAAATCAGAGAAAGGATAGCTCTTGCCAAAACGGCCATGACCAAACTCAACAAAATTTGGAAAGATCGGCATATAACAACCACAACAAAATGCAAATTAGTAAACACCCTCGTTTTAGTTAGCAGAATCCTGGACCTTAAAAGCCACAGATATCACCAAGTTGGATGCGTTTGAGATGTGGGTCTGGAGAAGACTACTGAGGATTCCCTGGACAGACCGCAGAACTAACGTATCTATACGCGAAGAACTTAACATCCAAGTCAGATTGTCAACTAAAATCAAACAACTGATTCTCAGTTATTTTGGACATGTCAGCAGGAGGAAAGATAACAATCTCGAAAAAGTTATGGTCCAAGGGAAGGTAGCGGGAACACGACCTAGAGGACGTTCTCCAAAACGATGGCTGGACCAGGTGAAGCAGTTTACAGTAAAATATTTCCAGGACAGCATTCGGATAGAGAGTAATGGAGTAATGGACTGCTAAAAACACAACATGAGACTAACATAGGATCACGACGCTTCAAATATGAAACTAACGACTAGAGAGAGAGTAGAAAGTTCGATGAAACAAATTTACTTTCGATAAGAGACTAAATTTAAAATGTTTGCACAAAAATCATTTTCCATCAGTATTATTGGTCATTATTGTGGAAGTAATTGGATATTGTAGTTTTGTGCTAAACACTGTGTTGTTAACAATAAAAAAAATTACAAAGGCAAGGCAAAAAGTATAATGAAACTGTTAAAATGGAATCCTAAACTACGCATTTTAATAATAAAAAAAAAATTGTAATTCTATATATTTTCAGGTGTTATAAGCAGTATTTATTGACGTTAACAGTTACCAATAAAGGTTTGATTAAGCGATTCGTTGCAGACAAACCGTCTTCTGCTACAAACTCGTCTCCGGCCGATCGCATCGCAGTTTATTTTATGTTTTTTTTTTATAGAAAAAGCTAAAATAATAATCGGTTCTCATTGGTTATGGAATAATTACCGAGTCTTTTGTTGAAGGTTAAAACCATGTTTAACGGACTGCTGGTGTTATTGTTCTGACTTCTTTTGTTGTGTAGACGATTCACGGAAAAGTTCAACATAATACGGAATCAATCAATCAATCATTTTGAAAACTGGTTTATTTTATATAAAGCAAGGAAAATGTAAAATGGCGACCACAGAGCTCATATTTATATTTTTTGGTAGCTAATAACTAAAATTTGCTCAGTCGAAATAGAGTTTTAAAAAAAGAAGTTACACCCCGTCACTTTTTGCCTTGTAACTCCTTAAGGAGGCCCCTAACGGCAAAAATACTTTAATACAATCTTGTAGAGGATGAAATTTCATACAACTTTCATTTTTAACACTTTTTTGTAGCTCCTCAAATAACGTAGCCCAGTCGAGTAAACTGTAATGCAATATAATAAAAAATAGTGCGTTCAAAATCATATTTCTCTCTATATGAAAAGGTTGGTTGTGTCACCTTGTATATGTGTTAATTAATATTAGTTAGAAAAAAATAATACAAAAGTCACTAAAGTTGAAATTCGCTTGTCAAAAAGTAATACTGTAACGAGTTTTCTCATAATAGCGGCTTTGTGAATTATGCGAAAATAAACCTTATTAACGCAGTTTTTTCAATTTTTTAACTGCAAAAATGGTCTAAATGTTTTAACATTAGTTTAGGTTAATGGTAGAAATGTGGGCAAAAATGTCAATTGTCAAAATGTAAATTTATTTGGGTGAACTGTCAAAAAAACCCTATAATTTCAAGAAGTTTGGTACACTTTTCCCAAAATTAGTGAATAACCCGTTTATTTCCCACATTCTGTATAGACACATTCTATGATTGTAGATAGCTAATGAATGGAGCTATCCCGTGACTTTGAGCGGGCACGATTAAGTTGCCTCGTTTGGCCGCTAGAGGGCGTCAAAGTTGATTTTTTTTTCGGATATTATTGTGAATATCTTGCAAACTGTTTAAACTAGGGATGTGACATCCATGTATACACCTAAATGGGCCACAACTTTTGTTAAATTTAACTTTTTTCCGTAGGACGCACCGTTTGACCTTAAAAAATATAAAACAATTTTTTTTAAATTTCTCAAGTTACCATAAAAATGAAAAATTTTAGAATTTTGACAATAGTTTTCAACTGCCTTCATTAGTTTAGGTAAAAATGTGACGTAAAGTGTTATTTGTCAGAAAATCAATTCTTTTGTGTGCCACGCCTTGAAAACTGCCAAAAATGTACTAATTTGGTTTTACCCAAAAAATATGTCAATATCTCAAAAACGAGTAAATTTGTGAAAAAAGTGCACGTATAGAAAATTACACAAAAAACTTGAAACTATACAGGGTGTCCAAAAGTGAAACGGTTTCAAAATCGTGCACACCCTGTATATAGTATAAGCAAGCGACATTTTCGGCGGTTTAGGGTTGTCGTAGATCAAAAACTAAGCGAAATATGGTTGATTTAAAATTTTGACTTTTTGTCAAAAAAAATTGCACTTTTTTGACCCTGAACCACTCTTCCGTCAATATCTCAAAAACGACTAAGGTACCACAAAAAGTGCACGAATGGAAAAATACTGAAAAAACCTTGCACAACACAACACAATTTTGAAAGCGCTTCAATAACGTTTAAATTGTATAGGGTGTCTCAAAATGTAACGGTTTTGAAATCGTACACACCCTGTATCTAAGCAGGCTTTTTGTGTAATTTTCAAGGCCGTAGTAGTAAAAAGTAGACTGTAAGCCACATTTTGAGTGCTTTATGGTTGTCGTAGACCTAAAACTAAACGAAATATGGTGATTTAAAACTTTGACTTTTTGTCAAGGAAATTGGATCATCAATCACTCTTACGTCAATATCTCAAAAACGAGTAGAGTTACGAAAAAAGTGCACGACTGGAAAAATACTCAAAAAACCTTGTACAACTTAACCATACAAATTTGAAAGCGCTTAAATAACGCTGAAATTGTACAGGGTGTCTTAAAGTGAAACGGTTTCGAAATCGTACACACCCTGTATCTAAGCAGACATTTTATGTCATTTTCAAGGCCGTAGTAGGAAAAAGAAAACTGTAAGCCACATTTTGAGTGCTTTATGGTTGTCGTAGACCTAAAACTAAACGAAATATGGTGATTTAAAATTTTGACTTTTTTGTCAAGTTAATTGGATTTTTGTGACACTCATCAATCACTCTTACGTCAATATCTCAAAAACGAGTAGAGTTACGAAAAAAGTGCACGAATGGAAATATACTCAAGTAACCTTGTACAACTTAACCACACAAGTTTGAAAGCGCTTAAATAACGTTAAAACTGTATAGGATGTTTCAAAGTGTAACAGTTTCGAAACCGTACACACCCTGTATATAAGCGGGCTGTTCGTGTGGTTTTCAAGTGCAAAGTAGTTAAAAAGACTGTAAGTCACATTTTGGTAAAAGTAAGCAAAATTTGGTAATTCAAAAATTTCGATTTTTTTTGTCAAGAAAAATTGGACTTTTGTGACACTGAACCGCTCTTCCGTGAATATCTCTAAAACGAGTAGAGTTACTAAAAAAGTGCACGAACAAAAAAATGTTCTAAAAATCTTGCTCAAGATAGCCACACAAGCTTGAAAGCGCTTACATAACGCTTAAATGGTACAGGGTGTAGCAAAGTGTAACGGTTTCGAAATCGTACACACCCTGTATTTAAACCAGAATTTTGTGTAGTTTTTTAGGCCGCAGTAGTATAAAATGACTGTAAACGACATTTTGAGTGGTTTGGGGTTGTCGTAGACCAAAAACTAAGCGAAATTTAGTGATTCAAAAATTTCGCCTTTTTGTCAAGAAAAATTGGACTTTTGTGACACTCCCGTCAATATCTCAAGAACGAGTAGAGTTACGAAAAAAGTGAACGAATGGAAAATTAATCAAAAAACCTAGCTCAACTTAACCATATAATTTTGAAAACGCTTAAATACCGTTGAAACTATACAAGGTGTACCATAAAAAATTCATGGTTTTTAATTTTTTACTCGAAAAGGGAAAAATGTACAGAAAATTTACTAGATAGCTTTTTTGTTTTAAGTTGAATGGGGAATTCAGAAATGATTTGCGTTTTACGAAAAAACAGTTAAATTTTTTTTTGCAAAAATTTTCAATAAAATTTGATTTTTGTTGCAAAATCGTTGACAGTTAACACTTGACAAAGTTTTATGATAATTAAACTCTAAAATATGACGCACTTATCGTGAAATACCCCGTACAAAGCGCGAAAAATTATAAAATGTCGGCAAGAGAGCGCGTATATTTTCAAAGATCATCCCCGTGTTGAAATATCAAATATATATGTATAAAAGGGGGCCAATGGCGTTTCGTTTTAAAACTAAAACAGCGCTTTCCACCCTCGGAAAAGCCGCGGGGGGTGCCAGGGCCGCATTGGTGCATACATAATGTGATACGCGTCTGCGCGACCTGGATCATATCGAAAACTGATCTGAATACGCGAGGGGGGAAGGGGGTGGTGAAGAAAAACCCCCCTGCCACCCTCCCTCCACCCTACCTAAAACGCAAGGAAATTTGATATATGTGCTTTTCCTCGCGCCTTTCTTAGCAGTGTTGCCAGGTCTGCGGAAAATTCCCCACCTTCATTTGGTTATTTGGGGAAAAGTCACATGGGATCTCGAAAACGATAAGAGATGGATGTTGGTTAAATGGAGGCAAAGTTGCCCAATTTGGAATCCAACATTTGTTTTTTCGGATATTTCCGGAAGTGATCGGATGTTTTTAAATGTTAAAACTGCATAAGATTGAACCGTTTTTGAGATCCCCATACTTAGACACGAATTTGTGTGGCAAGAAGTCAATTTAACAACAATTCAAAAAATTCGTAAAAAATTAGAGGAATTGGCAATTGGAGTTTGGCAACAATACTAAATTTGGTACTATAAATTAGGAATATGGACAGTCGTGCAACATTGCAGAAATTTTTATTCTATTACTGATCATTTACATGCAGTTTTATGAAACAGGACAATTTGGCAACATTGCAAAAAGTTGATTATCGATTATTTCTAAGACATTCTCGGAAAAATTAAAATTTTGCTACATAGCAAATACTTGCTACTTATAAGTTATTTTAGAAAAAAAGCGTCAATTTGGCAACAATGCAAAAATTTGGTAAAGTTACGAAAATTTGATAATAAATCAAAATAACGGTCAGTTTGGCAATGTTGCAGAAATTTAATTATTGATAACTCTTTTACTAATTTAAAAAAAACTTAACAACATTGCAAAAATTTGATAATAAATCACCATCCATAAAGCTATAAAACTAAAAAGCCTGCTTAAAGACAGTACAAATCATATTTAATGCTTGTTTATAGGTCTATGGGCACAATTTTGACAGTTCTGTCATACAAAATATGTTTCGAGCAGATTTTAATCCGTTACAAACGTGTTAACTGCCAAAATCTGATCCATAAAGCTATTAAACTAAAACAATCACTGGAAAAGTGTTAAACCACATTAAATATGCTTGTTTATAGGTTCATAAATAAAAATTGGACAATTGTGACGTGTATTTGTTTATTTTAATCATATTTCAATCTGTCATAAACTTGAAAACTGTCAAATACTATAAAGCTATAAAACATTGCTGAAAGGCAGTACAATCAGTACAAATCATATTTATTGTTTGTTTATAGGTCTATGAATACAATTTTGACAGTTCACTGACATACAATTGTATGTTTCGGACAAAATTGAATGTGTTACAAACGTGTCAACGGTCAAATATTGTTCCATAAAGCTATGAATTGACAAAACTAGTAAAATCAGTTAAAATTCACATGAAATGATTTTTAGAGCTCCCTGAGCAGGATTTTTGACAGATGTGACGTGAAGAAAAAAAAATTGAGTGAAATTTGGTAACTTTTTTAAAAACACTTTTGGGGAAATTTAATCATTCAAGAGTTGGCAACACCGCTATTCCTTATATACTTCTTTCCTTTCGGATGCGTTTCCACGACGATCGATACCACTTCTTCATAGAAACTTTTTTATTTTTATGACTTTGCCAAAATAATTGTCATTTCCGTTAGGGCTAGTTTACAGTGTCTTATTCGCGTATAAATCACCAAAAAACAAGCGGTCAATCCGCTTTACCTGCATCTGCTAAAAAACCGTCAAACAGACGCCAACATAAAAATCGAAAAGATCTAATTCTACCTTTTTTTTGCCTTGAAACGGGTGTTTTTTGCCTATCTTGTCTACGTATCTTTTTAGGTGAAACTGCTGCCGTTAGGGCTCAATTTTAGTAAATATCTGTGCGAACAAAACGTCACCTTGAAACGTGGGGGTTGAAACTACCTGCATGCACCCCCTGACGATGATGTTAATGACGGTGAAATCAACTGACCTATTCCAGAACCGTACTTTGTATATAATTTTTAAAAAAATCCGTAGTTGAATGGAGGTATAAAAGTCAAATAAACGAGTTATCCATGGTGAAAGCAAAAAGTGTCAAAAATGTATAAGGTTGACTTTGACGCCCCCTATCTACAAAACCTCATCACCAACCGACCAACTTTTATACATCAATGGAAAGCCTGTTTCATTGGCTATCCATTGACATATAAAAGTCCTAGACAAGGGTAGGAAATAAGCAAGTTATTCAAGTTAAAGCAAAGAGTGTCAAAATGATTTGCCCTGGCATTTTGACGCCCTCTAGTGGCCAAACTCTAAAACCAACCAACCAACTTTTATACGTCGATGGAAAGCCCGTTACATTGGCTATCCATAGACGTATAAAAGTTATAACAAAGTGTATCAGTTAAGCGAGTTATTCAAGGTCAAAGCAACTGCTGTCAAAATTGTTGGTAAGGATCACATTTACAAAGAAATAATAATGTTGACAAATAATTCTTCTAATGTAGTACGAAATTATTGCAATGTTGCCACACCAACTAATTTTTTCTATTTTTAGTGTTAACTATACAAAACACAGACTAATAACTAAGTAAAGCCTATAATCGCGTAATATTAATTTTAATTGTGATGAGAAATCTCGTTAAAAAGCTCTGGAGTTTCATGGTATTTTCGACCTTACGTACTTTAAATTTTGTATATAGAAATGCTAATTTGAACAAAAAAATGCTTAATCGATGATCCAACTGTGTTATCAGTAGAAGCCTGTTTCATTGGCTGTCCATTGACATATAAAAGTCCTAGACAAGTGCAGGTAATAATCAAGATATTTAAAGCAAAGAGTGTCAAAATGGTTTGACGCCCTCTAGCGGCCAAACTCTAAAACAAATCAATCAAGTTTTATACGTCGATGGAAAGCCCGATTCATTGGCTATCCATAGACGTATAAAAATCATAACCAAGTTTATCAATTAAGCGAGTTATTTAACGTCAAAGTAACAAGTGTCAACATTTTCAAAGAAATTGAGTTTCTGGTCCCCAAAATGGTGTTTCTGAGGCCCAAAATGGATTTTGTGTAATATCTCCTAAACTAGTAGAGATACAAAAAAAGTGCAAAGCATAACAATTGCGTTAAAAAGGTCAAACTCTTACCTTAAATTTTTCAGTCACCCTGTACACCAAGAGCTGGCAAGGGGTAATTTCAGAGCACATCACTGAAAAAAAGAGAAAAAACGGAATTTTTTGAGTGGTTTACCGTTGTTGTACATCAAAAAGTTAATTAATTAATTAATTAAGTTTTGAGGCACTTTTTCAGAAAAATGGTGTTTTTGGTCTTCAAAATGGATTTTGTGGAATATCTCCTAAACTAGTAGAGATATGGAAAAAATTCAAAGGGTAAAACTTGCATAAAAATCCCTAGAGAAGGTCTTTTCTGGAATTTGAATTGCAAAATTCCCACTCAAAATTGTTACAGGGTGGCCCAAAAAAAAAAGTTTTTTTCGCAAAAGTCGAAAACAAAGAACAAATAAAATAATAGTGATAATAGCTAAATTTGAGCTCCAAACGTCAATGTCCACTTCTTCACTCTGTACATTCATGGTTTTTACAATAAAACATTTTTTTTTATTAGAATATCCAAAAACAAAATAATCAAAAATGCTGTGCAGCTGTAAAAAATTTTCAACAATAATTGTTTTAAATACGGTCCTGTCCTAATTCCAAAACAATCAATGGGCAACCCACCTTTAAGCCAATTTTACAGCTTTGGCATGCAGAGTCAATGTTATCATGACAAATGACTATAATATCCGGCTCAGTCTTCGTCTGAAGAAACCCTTAAAATTGTTGCAAAATTACCACAAAAATACTAAAAAAAATCATAAAAAGCCATTTTTAATGCGTAATTTGAGCCACGCGTTCACTCAACCAACCAGGAAGTACGGGCCCTTTTTCAACCCTTTTTTTCGGGGTGAATTTGACACGCAGATCCGACCAAAGATGGGGTTATTTCAACCCTTTATTTGAGCGCGTGTACGGCATGATGCTGACAGAAGGGAGGCTGGGCAGGTTGTCTTACTTTTAATACCTTAAAAGAAAATAATAAATTGTTAAGGGTTTTAAGGGTTTTAAAGGTTTTCCGGGTGGCTGTTTGATTACTTGACACCAAGGGCTGAAGGGTGAAAATACTGGTAATATTCATAAAACCAGGAGTTCAATGACTAATTACGCTTTTTTGATTGTTGAAGTAGCAGAATTGATTGTTTTGGTTAATTCAGAGCTGTCGAAATTATTCGTAAAAAAAGTAATGGAATTACAATTGCCAAAATGAAATTTTAGGGTCTCACAGGTCTTCTCTTCATTTTCGGAAAATAACTTCCTTCTGAGGCCATTAGGGATAAAATGTCTCTCTAAGGTTTTTGTAGAAAATTAAATTTTCTACAATTCTTGTCTCATAACATTTTCCTGAATTTTGCAATGTAACCGAGTTACGGGGGAGTGAGGTGTCCTAAGTAATCCAACGAGCAACACTAGAAAACCTTCTTGTAAACTGGAAAAGAGCATAAATGAAATGAATTGCATTTTATAGCTCTATGGAAGGATTTTGACAGTTGTAAGGTTGTAAATCTACCTTTGTTTGGTGGAAATGAGCCAAGACTGTCAAAATCAAATCCATCGAGCTATAAAACTATAAAAAAAACCTTCTCATAGCTTGAGAAGTGTATAAATAAACTGAATTACATTTTATAGCTTTATAGGAGAATTCTGAGAGTTATGACGTTCCAAATTTACTTTGCTCTGTTGCAAATGTGGCATTACTGAACCAATCCAACGAGCTATCAAACACCAGAAAACCTTCTTGTAAACTGGAAAAGAGCATAAATGAAATGAATTGCATTTTATAGCTTCATGGAAGGATTTTGACAGTTGTGAGGTTTCAAACCTACTTTTTGTCGGTTGTAAATGTGGCAACACTATCAAAATCTAATCCATCGAGTTATGAAACTATGAAAAACCCTTCAATAAAATAAATGATGAAATATTGGATTGAAGTTTTGTAATTAGACATTCAGTCACTTTGGGCTTACTAAACATTCCTAAGCAAATATCTCCCTTATGACGTCCTTGAGAGCAAAATGTTCCTCTACGATTTTTGTAAAAAACTAAATTTCCTACAATTTTGGTTTATTAACATTTTCCCGAATTTTACCATTTGACCGAGCTACGCGAGATTGAAGTTCCGTTAAACATTCCTAAGCAAAGAGAGGGAGCACCAGTTCCTACACATTTTTAACGGTTTTTTGTCAGTGACGAGACCATAATGAACTGTTACGAAACCATTTTAGGGATTACAAATAGTTCCGACTTAATAGCTTTATAGTACTTTTTATGAAGGCATTTAAAATGTACAGTTTTTTTGAACCGTTTTCAAAATATTCAAATCAAAACGGAGGAAAACAGTTTAGGCCTTTTATGACAAAACTTTAACACTGTTATTCCTAAAATATCACCTTTATTACATATGACATGTACGAAACCAGTGACAGTTAACGTCAAATTGACAGTTGTAATGAATTTGATATGCAATTTGGACTGTTTTTTGAATGCTATAAAAGATTAGAAATAAAATTATTAAATAAGAAATAAATAAAACTAAAAAAAAACAATATCACACACATTTTAATTAATATTTTTGTTTGTTTTAACCAGTCAGTGTAAATCAGGCTTTTTTACTGAAAAAAAGTGCACCAGCACGTGACTTACATAGCCCAAGCAACCTTACAGTCACGTGACGCTTTGAATGGTCACCATGGTTCGGTTAAGTTAGGTTATGTCAGATTCAGGAATGGGTAAATGTATAAAATGTGTCTAATATTTCGTAAAAATTAAATGACAAGTATGATGTACAATACGTCACTTTTTGGCTGACTGTAAGGTTGGAGTTAGGTTGTTCTAGTACATTATCAACTTTGACGCCCTCTACCGGCTAAACGTGGCAACTTAGCCGTGTTTTCTTAACGTCACGTGATAGTCTTATTCAATAGCTTTCTTTTGTTATATGGTAAGTTTATACAGAATGTTTCTAATAAGCGAGTTATTAACGATTTTTGGTAACAGTGCAAAGAAATTTAGCTCAAATTAGGACTTTTTGGGCCTACTATACTAATATTGGCCATATTGGACTTTTCTCGATCAAAGTGACTTTTTCGACTAATTTCAATCTAAGAAACACGAATCTGACATCCATTTTGCTCTAACTGTCACGTTTTCGGAGATGACCTAGAAATTATATCAATTTTGACAGTTTTAGGGCGTGGCACCCTTCAAAAATGACATTTTTACAAATTACACATTACGTCATTTTTGTATCATTAACTTGAATATATTTAGACCGTAAAAGTTAATTTTGAAAATTCAAAATTTTTCACAAAAAAATCTAAGTCCCAACTCTTCATTTTTTATTTTATTTTAATATTTAGTTTTTTAAGGTAAAACGGTGCGTTGTACAGAAAAAGTGTACAGGCGATGAAAGTTACATCCCACCGAGGTATTTTTGTGGTAAAAACTCAAATCTTCAACTTGGTATGTTTCTGAGATAATTATGGAAAAACTATAAAAAACAAGAGTCAAATTTGACGCCCTCTACCGGCTAAATGTGGCAACTTAGCCATGTTTGCTAAACGTCACGTGATAGTCTTATTCAATAGCTTTCTTTTGTTATATGGCAAGTTTATACAGAATGTTTCAAATAAGCGAGTTATTAATGATTTTTGGTAACAGTGCAAATTTAGCTCAAATTAAGACTTTTTGAGCCTACTATACTAATAGTGGCCATATTTGACTTTTCTCGATCAAAGTGACTTTTTCGACTAATTTCAATCTGAAGAACACGCATTTGACATCCATTTTGCTCTAACTGTCACGGTTTTAGGGCGTGGCACCATTAAAAAATTAAATTTTGACAAATGACACTTTACGTCACCTTTCTACTTTTAATATGCCTATTAACCTAAAGTTAATCCTAAAGACAGTTTTCAAAATTCAAAAATTTTTCGAAAAAAATTCATGGGGTAAATAGCATATAAAATAGGTTATGGTGTCAAACTGTCAGCATTCAAATTAAAACCGTCAAACGTCAAATGTCTGCAGAATGCAATCAGAAGATTAAAAATTTTAGAAAACCTCAGATACTAACATAATTACATTGAAATTTATTGAAATATCTCTATTTTATAAAAATATTCCTAAAAATTGGAAATCTGTATGCATTTTTTAGGGTTGTTACCCTTTCAAAACCTCTCAGTTTATCGAAACTTTGAAAAGGGTTTGAAAGTTCTACCTCAAAATTCCCAAACTAAAATGCAAAACTGTCCCACCAATTATTTCGAGCTTATCGCATTCAGTTTAATCCGACGAACCGTAGAAAAAAAACTGATTTACTTGGAAAAAATCGCAGATTGAAATTTACAGTACAAAAGGGTCAGGGTGAACGAGGGGTGCGTTTTTTCCCAGGATTCGGATTTCTCAAAAAAGGGTGTTTTTTACCTTATAATTCGCCTTTTTTCCCTACTTTTTTTTAAAGTGCCGAATAGCAAATAGGACACCTGAAGTGGATCTCAGGGAGATTTAGCATTTTCAGTAACGTTCACGTAAAACGGTAAAAAATTTCCTCAATTTCACTTAAAGTTAGTCAGTCAGTAGTATTCAATTGATTTTGGTTCCATTTTTGAAAGTTTACCCTAAAATTACCCTAAAAACTTGTCAATCATTCTAATGAGACAACTTCTAAATTTCATGATTAAAAGTACATTAAACCTTAATTTGGATTGATATTGGATGTTTGGTACAACCACTTCTGGAAAATTTCCGGAAATTTTCTGGAAAGTTTCAATAGATAAAATTTTCCGAAAATTTTGCATCCCTCATTATAGCAGTGTCTAAAACTCACTTTTAAAATTCACACTTCAAATTAGTCAATCAAGAGTGTTTAGTGTGTAAAGTCCGTCCCAGGGCTAGTGGCAGTGACACACGTCATCTGACAGTTTATAGAGGACACTGTGGGCTACAATCTGTCAAAAAAATCACCTCGATACCTGTCAAAATAACGGAGTTATGCGCTGTCAAAGTGACAGAAGTGGAAATCTCAACCTGCCGGTACAACGCGGAGATTCTCGTCCAATAACTCGGTCAGTTGACATTTTTAGTACAAACACGTCATTTGACAGTTTGTAGAGGATTTGACTGTGTGCTACAATCTGTCAAAAAAAATCAACTCCTTAACTGTCAAAATAACCGAATTACGAGCTGTTTATTTTGACAATGTGTCATCTGATCAACATATTTAAAAAACATTCAGGTGTCACGTGACAAACTGTCAAATGACTTTTCTTAACGCAACTTGCAGCACTACCCCATTGAAAATTATTAATTTTTATTTATTTTTTTGACGTTTCTTGGCAGTTTTTCCAGCTGTAATTTGAATTTATGGTTTTAATTTTTGCTTTGTTTAGTTTATTTTATTTTGGTTTTGTGTCGTTTTGACAGCAGAATCACATTCCCAAGGTCCAAATTTACCGTACCAAGTTTTAATTGAATAGTACCAAAATGGCCGCGGTTATCCAGTAATCCAGGCAGTTTCGAAAAAACTAATTTTCAAGTAAATATTTGCGCAATTTTCCAAAAAATTCTCTATAACTCGCTTATTTGAAACATTCTGTATAGACATACCGTATAACAAAAGAATGCTAATGAATGGGGCTATCACGTGACGCTGACCGGACCAGGCTAGGTTTCACCATTTAGCCGCTAGAAGGCGACAAAATTGATTATTGTTTTTCGGATATTTTCGTGAATATTTCGAAAACTGTTTGAGTTCAGTTTGTGAAATTTTTACCACGTATACACCCCGGTGGGATCAAACTTTTATTATATATGACATTTTGCTGTACAGCGCACCGTTTGACCTTGAAAAATAAAAAATTTAATTTCTGACTTTTTTCACTGGGTAACTCCATGGATTTTTTCGAAAAATTTTTGGATTTTGAAAATTGTTTTTGACCTGGCCTAGATAGGTTTAGGTTAATGGCAGAATAGTGACGTGGAGTGTCATTTGTCAAAATGTTATTTTTTAAGGGTGCCACGCAGTAAAAACTGTCAAAATTGCCATAATTTCAAGGTCATCCTGGAAACCGTGCCAGTTAGGGCAAAATGGACGTCAGATTCGTGTTTACCAGCCTCAAATTAGTAAAACAAGGTTACTTTGATTTAGCAAAATTGAATATGGCCGCTTTTAGTATAATAGGCCCAAAAATCCCAAAATTGAGTAAACATTTTGTGCACTTTCCAAGAAATTCATCTATAACTCGCTAATTAGAAACATTCTGTATAAATACAAATATAACAAAAGGAAGCTAATGAACGGGGCTATCACGTGACGTTGACAGGGCCAGGCTAAGTGGTACCGTTTGGCCGCTAGAGGTCGTCAAACTTAATTATTTTTTTTTTAGGATATTTTTGTAAATATCTCGAAAACGGATTTAGTTTAGGGTGTGAAATTTTTGTCACGTGTACACCCCGATGGGGTGCAACTTTTACTAAATATGTCATTTTTCTGTTAAGCACACTGTTTGACCTTGAAAAATTAAAAACTGAATTTGAGATTTTTCAAAAAAAATTTAAATTTTGAAAATTTTTTTTTACTGACTATATATCTTTAGGTTAATGGCGGAAAGGTGACTTGTAGTGTCATTTGTCAAAATGTTATTTTTTAAGGGTGCCACGCAGTAAAAACTGTCAAAATTGCCATAATTTCTTTTAGTTAGTGTAGTAGGCCCAAAAACCTCAAATTTGAGACAAAATTTCGTGCACTTTTTCAAAAAACTGTCAATAACTCGCTTATTTGAAACATTTTGTATCATGGCATCACATGACAAAAGAAAGGTAATGAATGGGGCTCTCACGTGACGTTGAGCGGGCAGGACTAAGTAGTACCGTTTGGCCGCTAGAGGTCGTCAAAGTTAAGTCTAGTTTTTCGTTGTGTTTCTTGAATATCTCAACAAAAACAAAGCCGGCAACCACAAAATGTCAAAGAAAATCTTAAGATATATGACGTCACAATCAATTTCTGCCATTCTTTTTAGGATAGAGAGTAATATTCAATTGATTTACGTTATGATGTTTAATTTTGGTGGTGCTAAATCTCCCCAGCGATAAAATGCAATTATCGCAGTGTCTCAAACTACTCGCTTTTATGAAAAAAAGGGCATTTTAGGTTGTTTGCCAACTAGGTCGACCGAAATCTGAAACTTGCTCCAGTCTAACGGTAAAATTATAGGGCACACCTTTAAAAAAAACGGAACATTTTATATTTTTATTATTGTACGATGTTTTGTCTCAAAAAACTGCACTTTTTTTAGAAAACCTACAAACTGTTTTGAAATTGACTGCTCGAATTTTTTGGTTTTAAATTTGATTTATTGCAAATAAATGGTCGCTAGGATCTGTAAAAATTAACGAATTTAAGAACTTTTTTCCTACCTAAACGATTTGTGACAGATTTGCAATCAAAACACCAGTTTTAGAGCATTTTGACGAGTTACAAAGTGTGTTAAAATATGCAATTTTAAGAACTGAAGAATTAAGTAATCGATAGAAAATTAACCGAAAGTGACACTAATCTCAACTTTATTAATTAAAAATGGTCTTAATGGCTACTGTTTTGCCTAGAAAGGCATCATCAGACCAGTAGTATTTTAAAATTGTACGCCCCCCCTCACCTGTACGTATTTATGCCCTGATGATGCTTCTTTAAGAGAAACGTGAATCCATTAAAACCTTTTTTATATAAAGTTGAGTTTTTCCCCAATTTCTGCTTAGAATACTACTTCTTACGGTTTTTCCATAATGAAACTAAATTATGACTATATTAGTTAATTTGCCAAAAAAATAAAATGCTAATTTGACGCACAAAAAGTTTATAATATAATCAAAAACGAGTAAATACACAATTTTTCTACTTCCTCCTCTGGTAATATGGTAATTATTCAAAAACTTTAAAAAACGATTTTTAACTTTTCTTGATACTAATCGATTTTTTGAAATGTTTTCAGTAATTTAAAACCAATTTTTGCATTGTTTTTAGTTTTAAATTTTTTTTTAATTATTTTAAAAAACCTGTTTCTTCACAGAAAATAACTTTTTTAGAGTCATTTAAAATCAATTTGTAATTTAAAAGTTGTAAATTTTGCCTTGTTTTTGAGTTTTAACATTTTTATAAAACGTTTTAAAATCCAGTTTTTCTGGTAGAAATTGATATTCTTGAATTTTTGGTATTGTAAGATTAAAACAACGATTTTTTTGATTGAAATTTATTTTTCTGGAATTCTTAAGTCATTTAGGCTAAGTATTTGTTTATTTTATGAAAATTAACAATTTTTTATTTGCAATTTTATATCGGTCTTGTATTGAAGTTTTTCTTAAACATTTGAAAATCAGGTTTTTCTGCTAGAAACGTAGTTTCTTAAAATTTTTTGTCATTTAAAATCAAATTGCAATTTTAAAGCTGTAACTTTTGAGTTTCCAAAAATTTTGTTTATGAATTAAAAAAAAAACATTTTTTTGTTGGAAATTTATTTTTTAGAATTTTTAGAGTTATTTAAAATCAAATTGCAATTTCAAAGCTGTAATTTTTACCTTGTTTTGAATTTTTTAAATTTTGCAAAAATGTTAAAAATCGTTTGTTTTTAGTTTTTTTTTACGTTTCTGATGAAAATAGAATTTTTTTAATTTTTGCAGTATATAATTTAAAAACACGTTTTCTTTAGAAATATTTAAATCTATTGAAATGTAACTGTCAAATACCACTCAATAAAGCTATAAAGCTATAAAACTTGCTAAAAGTACTATTAGAGTTAATACAGTTGCAAATCATATTAAATGATTGTTTATAGGTCCATAAGTAGAAATTGAAGAATCGTGACGTGTATTTATTTATTTTAATCATATTTCAATCTATCACAGACTTGAAAACTGTCAAATACCACTCCATGAAGCTATAAAACTACGAAACTCGTTTAAAACCATTACAATCAGTGTAAATCATATTATTATGCATTTTATAGTTTTATGAGTGTTTTTGAGTCATTCTGACGTTTAACTATGTATTATGAATATATTCAAATTTGTCCCAATAGTGGTAACTGTCAAATACAACTCCAGGAAGCTATCAAACTATAAAACATCGCTTAAAGGCAGTACAAATCACATTTAATGGTCTTTTATAAGTCTATGATCACAACTTTGACACTTATGCCATACAAATGTAAGTTTCTGATCCATAATCAGAATTTTTCTTTGGTGCAAACTGTCAAATGTTACTCTATGAAACTATAAAACATAAAAAAATATGCTCAAATGCAATACAGTTCTAAATTATTTTAAGTGGGTTTTGTAGGTTTATGACTTATTGTAAAAATGTTTTAAAAATTTAGTTTGTTTTTGAGATCCAGCAATTCACAAATTTTAAGTGGACAAGATCTGCAGGATTGGCAACATTGGTTGATTCAAAAATATTTCAAGCTTGTTGTTCTCTTCCCTAGTGCAGTTGTAAAAAAAGCAATCCCAATTTAGAGAAAACTCTTATAAAACCCTGAAATCCTTGACCTAATAATGCGAAATCTATTGGTTTTGGTCCCCTAAATCCGATTAAATCAATAAAACCATCAACCTATCAACGAATAATTAGTTATTCAAATTTCCTGACAGTTGATGTAACCAGCTGATCAACGTAATGATCTGAATTATTTGAGCCATAATACGATACGATAAAACTCATAAAAGGCCAGTATCGATTTAAAAATCCAAAACTGCAAAAAAAAAGTAATCCTTTGCTCCTATACATATATTCACATAAATACATACATAAGATGAAGAATAAATAAATAATCTATAGAATTTATGTACTATTGTATATCGGGGGGTTCCTCGCTCCCTGATTGGTCGAACAGGAGTCTCCCACCTTATTCAAGCCCCGGATTTTACCCCCTCCACCAAAACATGTCGTCGCCGAAGAACCGATGCAAAATGCTGGTTTGTTATATCGTATAGAATCGTGGCGCCGGCAACAGATCACACGGACGTTTTTGTTTTCATTCATGCTTCCTCAGACTGTTTAGTGCAATTTACATATCACAGCAAGTGCGCGGAATTGGTGAACTTGAATGGTTTAAGTGGGTTTTCCGAGACTTAGCTCATCCGCAGCGAATCTGGATTTGAATAGTGATTCCGTACGGAGGTGGGTGCAAGCAACCCCATCTCCATTAGACACGAAAAAACCGGTCCACACCAACAACAACACGATTGATTTCGGATACTGGAAAGGCCAGCGGGAGCAAGATATGCCAATGTTGCTGCAACAGCCGCCCAGTCACGTACTGTTGGGCGGACACGAGACCGACCAGCCGCTGGACTTTACCATGTCCAAGTTCAAAACGAAAACCGCCCATCTGAAAGAGTTTAACGAGAGCGTGCACCAGATGATGATACTGCAAAACAACGGACTGTATTTCAATCGCAGTAACAATAACAAAAGTTTCACCAGGGGTAGTTCGCCGGTTTCGAGTAGTTCGGAGGAGGAGGGGGTGGGACCGCCGATCGACAGCCCCAGGTCTAGTCCTGATGTTCCTAGGATTCATCATTTGAAGAATGATGGTGAGTGTTTGGTCTTCTCTAAATCAGAACAGTTCAACCAAATAAGGTTTCTCCAAGTTGTTATCAGCTGTTTCCAATTCTAGATCATTCTAAATTATTCACTAAAAGTACCTGTTCCTCTAGCTGAAAGTGTCTATCCCACAAATTTCATACTATTTCTTTTCTGACAAAATCCTGAAAACCAATATGACTCTCCTTCTGCATTTGCAGCAAAGACTATTCCAATTAGTATTAATTACGACAAGACAATAATTTGGATTCATCATTTTGGATGACCAAGTTGTGATCAAATGTTGCCAATTCTACATTATCTAAATTATTCACTAAAAGTACCTGTTCCTCTAGCTGAAAGTGTCTATCCCACAAATTTCATACTATTTCTTTTCTGACAAAATCCTGAAAACCATTATGACTCTCTTCTGCATTTGCAGCAAAGACTATTCTAATTAATATTAATTCCTGAGGACATTGCTACAATACAATAATTTGGATTCATCATTTTGTTGTTATCAAATGCTACCAATTCTGCATCATCCAAATTAATCACTAAATCTACTTGTTCCTCTACAGTTAGAGCTGCAGTGTTGTCTATTCTATAAGTTTGTCAATATTGCAATTCTCTTGAAACTAACAGTTCTGAAAACCAATTTGATTCTATATTCTTCTGCATATCCTTTAGTAGCAAAGACTGTTCCGATTGTATTCATAACAGTTGTCACTAGATTTGACCAAGAAAATAATTTGGAAATTGGAGCAAGTCGTTATAAACTGTTATCAATTCTAAAGTACTTTGTTCCTCTAGTGAAAAGTGCTTTAATTGTTGTCTAATCCATAAATTGCCATAAAAAGCAATTTGATCCTTTAGTAGCAAGGACTATTCCAATTAGTAATAATTACAGAGAACAATGCCACAAGACGATTGTATTTTGGTGAATATGATACTGAGTAAAGAAAATTTAATGATAATTAACATATAGGAAATGGAACAAATAACAAAACTAAACAATTTCGTCTTAAAACAAGAAGAAATGTAGCAAAATCTTATTCTCAGACGTTTGCCAAAATTCAGAAAATATTGCACATATTTGGTACATTTAGTATATTTTCTATTATATGGATAGGATCGTGATTATTAGTGGTTTAGGGTTTTTACCATTCTTGGACAGACATTTTTAATACTTCAAAAATGTTACCTGATTTACACTGATAAGGACAAATATCTCAAAGACTTATATTATTATTAATATGTAATGGGACACCCTGAATATTATTATACCGTTCGATTCTGCTTTTCCAACCCTACTTAATGATCATATAAGTTTTCTCTAGTTAAATTTGATTAATATGACTCTTAACTAAAGAATTTTTACATTGATTGTTTACAGAACTGGACAATTTCTTAAAATAGCAAAACCTCTTTGGCATATTTTAAAAATCGACCTTTTGGTATTTTTACTTTATTGCAAATATTCGCACCAATTTCGTATTTTATTTTCAACTATTTGCCACTGAATAGAACCATGATTATGAGGTTTTTGTACCATTATGGGAGACCGAAAAGTTTTACCTGATTTACCTACCTGATAGTAATATCTCAGAATTTACCTGTTTTGGTTTTCATTTAAGAATTAGTTGGAATAGGGTTAGGATTTAGTTTTTCATTAAAAATAAGGTTTTTGCCTAATTCTAAGACAGAAAATTTAACTTTAAACAAAAATGAAATAAATCACATACAAACATTATGTTTATGTAACAGGTACGAATTCAGAAATTTCAGTTTAATTTCATCTCAGAGAATATTACTTATTATACAGATTATCTTGGAAAAAATGCATAAGTTACAACAAAAAATATGTCAGCAGCGGCACTCAAAATGTTGTATACCCTAACCTAACCTATGAGTGGTCTGGAAAATGTCTTATTAACACTACTGATTTGAGAAGAATAAAATTTAGCCTATTTGCAGTGTCAGCGGTTCTCCAAATGTTTCTCTAATTTTGAAGTTTTACTGTTTTTAAGCCAGTGACACTTAAAATGTTTTAGGCCCTAACCTAACCTGTGAGTGGTTTCAAAAATTTCTTATTAACACTCTTGACTTGAAACGGACAAAATTTGGCTAATTTGTAGTGTCAGCGGTTAACAAAGTGTTATATGCCTAACCTCTCGGTACTAATTTTCAGATACCACACCATAAAGCTATAAAACTACAAAACCTATTTAAAAGCAAAAAAAGTCATATTGTTATGCATTTTATAGTTTCATGAGTTGTTGTTTGGCAGTTGTGTTATCTAACGGTTAATCGTTGGAACATTTTGAATGTCAAAATGCTGAAAACTGTCAAATACCACCCTACAAAGCTGTAAAAGTAAATTTCACATGAAAATAGGCAAAACAGAGGTAAACTAAATTAAAATATTGCAAATATTTGGTCCAATCCAATATATTCTCGACCTTTTGGGAATGAATAGAACCATAATGATTAGGGTTTTAGGGTTTTTACCATTTTTGACATTTTTATTACTTCAAAGGATTTACTTGATTTTCTGCTAGTAATGGTAAATAACCTCAAAATCTGCCTGCTTTTACTTAACTTGTTTTGGTTATTGTTTAAGAGTTAATCGGCTTTAAGGTTAGAAGTGTGACTTATCATTGTTAAGTGATGTTTATATTTATTAATATTATACAGGATGTCCGGTTTTTTTACCTATTTATGTCTTTTAAACATTCACAAATGCAGGAATTACTAAATAATTTAGTTATATAAATCTAAAACTTAGTCAGGTTGGCACAAAGGCAACTTGTGACGTCACACCAATTTCCTTTGGTTTTCAGTATAGGCTTGGTTTTAGTTGTAATTTTCTCTCCCTCTCTCTCTGTTGGAGTGTTTTGTCTCTTTTCATTTAACCATACCTTTGTTCAAATTGCTACCGTCATACATCAAACTAAAATGTACAGGTGTATCATTTTTCCTTTGCCAATGAATTATTTGGCAATTTCAAACTTTTTAAAGACAGGAAATGGGTTTGTGCACGTTGCCCCTGTTCCTAGAAGTCTCTAATATAATCGACATTTCTTCTCTGTCATTTAAAGCATTTGGTCAAATCCCAAATAATTTGGGTGGTGGTCTATATACCTGTGATTAATTACGCCACCCTGTATACAACCATTATGCAGCGTTGCCAAGCCGAAAGCGTTATAAAAGTGCTGCCAGATTTCACTAAAAAATTCCCCAGATCTTTTTTAGTTTTTTTAAACTTTTATTCTGCTAATTGAAAGTTTTCCCAAATATCCACAGGTGTTGGTTCGAATTCCTCGTAAGTAGGGAATTTCCTCCAGACCTGGCAACACTGTGTTTATCTTGTAGGATCTATTTAAGGCCGTTAATAATTCTTTTGAATCGTTTTAATATCAAGGCAACGCCTACTAGCAAATTAAAAAATTTTGCATAGTCCCTCCAGTTTTTGATTTATGAAATTGCTACCCAGAAATTTTCGGAAAAAGGCAATTATTTAATCCAGTCTGAAATTTCTTCAGTTCACCCTCGCATTTTCGGTCGTGTGGTTCACACCTGCATACACTCTGTATGGTTTTTATGCCTGGTAATAGCACACAATGTCTTGGGTCAGGTAGAATATTGCCTTGCCAAAATGCAGATGGATTCACGTTTTCGGGTCCCTTTAAACTATATTCAAATTCCTTTTCACATACCCAAAACGCACATATATCAATCTCTATTCAAATTTTTTTTCCAAGCCGATCGATTTGCTTAACAATGGACCTTTTTTCGGGTTTTTAAGAGTTTTAGGAATTTCAGAATGAATAAGGTTTTTGTTGTTATTGTCTGTCTCAATTTACTTAGTACGTTAATAAGCATGGTAAAATTTCGAGATATTCACGAAAATGTCCGAAATAAGTTAATCAACTTTGACGCCCTCTAGCGGCCAAACGGAGCAAACAAGTCGTGCCCGGTTTAAGTCACGTGACAGCTCCATTTATTACCTATCTACGATCATAGAACGTGTTTATACAGAATGTTTCAAATAAGTGAGTTATTCACGATTTTTTGGAAAAGTGCACCAAATTTGTTTCCCAAATGAAGGTTTTTCTTGTACTATTATACTGGCCGCCGCCATATTGGATCTGAAACTGTCAATTTGAACTAATTTTGGCTTGGAGAAGCCGAATCTGGTGTTCGTTTTGCTGTAACTGCTACCATTTTGTTGCTGACCTTGAAATTAAGACAATTTTGACAGTTTTCAAGGTGTGGCACCCAAAAAAATTGACATTTTGACAAATGACACTTTACGTCATATTTCTACCATTAACCTAAAGTAATTAACACATTTAAAAAAGATTTTTGAAATTACAGAAATTTTCACAAAAATCCATGGAAAAACCCCTGTGAAAAATGTAAAAAATTGAGTTTTTAATTTTTCAAGACCAAACAGTGCGTCCTACGGAAAATAGTTCCATATAACAAAAGTTGTGTCCCTTTGAGGTGCATACATGATAAAAATTCACATCCCTAATCCAAACCGTTTTCGAGATATTGACAAAAATGTCCAAAAAAAAATTATCAACTTTGACGCCCTCTAGCGGCCAAACGGGGAGACCTAGGTCTGCCCGCTCAAAGTCACGTGATAGCTCCATTTATTACCTATCTACGATCATAGAACGTGTCTATACAGAATGTTTCAAATAAGGAAGTTATTAACGATTTTTTGGAAAAGTGCACCAAAATTTTGCCCAAATAAAGGTTCTTCCTGACCTACTATACTGACCGCCGCCATATTGGATTTGAACCTGTCAAGGTGGCCATTTTAACTAATTTTGGGATGGAGAACCCGAATCTGCTGTTAGTTTTGCTGTAACTGCCACCATTTTGTTGCTGACCTTGAAATTAAGACAATTTTGCACGTTTTCGAGATATTCACAAAAATGTAAAAAAAAATTATCAACTTTGACGCCCTCTAGCGGCCAAACGGGGAGACCTAGGTCTGCCCGCTCAAAACCACGTGATAGCTCCATTCATTAGCTATCTACGATCATAGAACGTGTCTATACAGAATGTTTCAAATAAAGAAGTTATTAACGATTTTTTGAAAAAGCGTCCCAAAATTTTGCTAAAATACAGATGGTTTCACGTTTTCAGGTTTCTTTAATCTCTATTCAAATTTACAGTCAGAATGGACCTTTTTTGGGTTTTTAGGAGTTTCATACTGAATGAATAATGTTTCTGTTGTTATTTATGTATCTGTCTTAATTTACCTAGTCCGTTAATGATGCAATCAAAACTCTCATTACTATCATTAAGTATACAGCAACATATGCAGTGCGTATGATCTTAATACTGTTACATTTCTATTGAGCGTTAATTTTGCCTTACAGTCATTAGTAATAACAGTATTCAGGGAAAAAAATTATTGTTTTAATTGACAAACACACGAAACCATGCTAAATAGAACTGCAAGAAGCAACTAATCTAAAATGTTTGCATTAAATTAAATTCCCAAGAAAGAAGGTATTTTTGCAATATTTACAACCTTTCCAAAAAACTTTCAAATGTGCTAAAGCAGGACATAACCTAACCTAACTTAAAAAAAAAAAGAAAATTACTTTTAACCTTAAAACAAACTATTTAGAGCTACAATGTTAGTTTTATTAACATTTTTCCTACTTTTTATTTTAAAAGTTTACAGTGGCATTTTGGCTTTGTATAGTAGTTGTATAGTATTTTCCGTGCCATTCCAAGATGGTGTCATTTGATACAGTGTGTCCCACACAGCAAACATTTTGTATATACAGAGTGGCTCAGCGTTAACTGGTTGTACCACGAACGTTCGTACAAATATAAGTTTTTATCTTCTTATTACAGTTTTTGCAAATTTTCTTTACCACTTAAGTTCAACACCCTGTATATTAGAAACAAACCCTTGTAGGTAAAGGAATTAACATATTCTAGTCCTTTTTCGAGATTGCATCTACTGTTCCTTCAGATTTCTTAAAATATTTGAATGGTTTTAAGTTTAAGCCATTCAAACAAAAGAAAATGAATCACATTTTTCTGTTCCTCTTATAATTTTAGGCTGTTTTGTATTAAAGTTAAATCCTGGTTTAACTTTGAAATTTTTGGGAAATTCGATAAAATCTCTCTAGAAGCTCGAATTATTGTACATACAACCTGCAGAAATTCAACTTAACTTAGTTATGTGGAAAGATATCAAAAAAGTGTAAGAGATAGAGTTGTAGAGAATTTCATTCACTACAAGAGTGCTATAAGGCACTTTTGCCCTAAAGGGTCACCCAAGAAATTTATTTAAAAAAAACTATAAAGCACATAAAAGGGCTTTTAGAAAACCCAAGAAATTCAACTAAGCGTAACTCTGTTATTTGAAAAAGTATCAAAAAACTTTTAAGTAGAGAAATTTGTAGAGAATTTCATTCCCTACAAGAGTGCTATAAGGCACTTTTGCCCTAAAGGAAAATCCAAGAAAAGGATTTAAAAAAAACTGTACTAAAGCACAAAAAATTGCTTTTAACTCAAAAGAGACTCAACTTCAATTTTTTTTTCAAATTTTGGTCAGCACTCACAAATCACCCTGTATAGAAGAAAAAAAGAGAAAATTGTTTTCTAAAGTGTGTATAATACGTATATATACACGTCATTCTCAAAAGGTAAAATTTCAACTTTACATGGATGTACACCGCAAATACAGTGTGGCTCAAATAGTAAAATAAACACAAAAATCATAATAAAATAACTGTAAATTTGTTGTCACTACGAGTATGCAGAGTGTCTAAAAAAAATCTTAAATGCTGTGTTGCCAGCTCACTATCAAAATCTAAATAGAGAACTGGATTGTCACGTGAATTCAGTCTTTTTGAGAACAACATTGTCACGTGACATTGCTACGCAAAAACAATGATTTATTTGAAATTCATTGTTGCCAAGTGGCTACACCACACACTTTGCAATAAGATATATGTCTAAATGGGACACTCTGTATATTTTTAGTTAATTGTGCAATTGACAAGCGCAATACCAAAAGTGTCTAGTTTCCGAGATATTTAGGGTCAACTTTGACGCCCTCTAGCAATTAACCCTACTTTGTGAAATACCGTTGGAAAGCACTTTTTATTAGCTCTCCATAGACGTATAAAAGTTTATACAGAGTGTGGCAAATAAGCGAATTATTTAGGTTTAAATGAATGAGTGCACGATAATGGGCAACGAAAGATTTAGGTCAACTTTGAAGCCCTTTCCATTCAAAGTCCCATTTCATTGGCTATCCATAGACGTATACCAATACAGGGTGAGTCAAATAAGTGAGTTATTTGTCATTTTATTCAACCACTGAAGCAATCACCTGTTGACGGTAATTGTTTAACTCTTATTACTTAATTATCTCGGAAACCGTCCACCCTGTATATAGGTCATTAAGATAGGTTGACAAGCCGATTTGAATGACTGTTAAACATACAGGATGTCCCATTTAAATTTCGTAACGTGTGCCCATTGAATATAGTGACGTCACTTTGAAGGCAAATTTTTAACGTAGTTAAGGCCGAATTTTACCTCAAATATCTCAGAAACTGTACTACTTTTGTATGTGCCCTGAGTGTGCGCTAAAATATACAGGGTGTCCCATTTAAAATAGTGGCCTTTTAAGGCTCAAAAAGCCACAATGTTACTGTTCTGTGTCTATATGCTGCTCTTTGCTCTGACTGTCCTGTAAACTGACTACATTCTGTTGTTTTTACTATCGTTCTCCTCAACTGACGTGATTGTCAACTATACCAGTGGCAGTAAACACTTATAAAAACTACAAAAATAAAATAAAAACTGATAATTGAGGCAGAGAAAAAGTGAATTTACTCCACCTGAACAAACATGAGAATTGCGTGTTTCAGTTCGGTTTTTTTCGCATTTTGCCTCGAAAATCGTCCTGATTAGCGAAACAGCTGTTTTGCCATTCAAATGTATGCAAAAGGTAGTCGTATTAGAGGCTAATGCGTTGCCAGGTTTGACCACAAACCTTCATTAATTTTGTTGCGTGCTGGTAGAAGTGACCAGCAGTCGTTTATGCTAAACAAGGGGGAAGGTGTAGAGGATGCGGTTATTTCCGCTAATAAAGCAGTCCAATTTGACTTTTATATGTCGATGGATAGCCAATGAAATGGGCTTTCCACTGATATGCAACATTGGTTGATTGGTTAGATAGTTTGGCTGCTAGGAAGCTTCAAACTTGATCAAAACTTAAGTTATTTTAGACTGATGGCTGAAACAAGGAAAAAATAAATTTTTGCCAATTTTGTACTTTTTTAAATTAACTAAATTATGCATTTATTGATGTAATTATTTTATTTTATCTTTATTTTTATATAAGTAAAAAAAATTACTTCTGATCATAAATTTCAAGTTTTTAAAATTCAATTTTGACATGATTTCACTGGAATTAGTATTAAAAAGTCACTTTTTGCAGTAATACTTAATAAACGTGACTTTTCAAGGAAATTTTTATGTCAATTTTAGTTATTTGAAATTGAAATTTGAGCTACAAACTGAAGTTTCACGGAAGTTAAGTTAAAAAAGTTGCTTTAAAAAAACAAAAAATAATTTTCAAAATTTGGGAGTCAAATTTAAGTTCAAAAGTAGGAAAAGTCAATTTCAATTACTAAAAGAAAATTTTTGAAAGTTATAAAGTAAAATTCAAGCTATAAAGTCAAATTTTGTCAAATTCAAAAGATATTTAAGTCTCTTTTAAAGTGACAGGGGTCTTTGAAAGAAAATCTTGTTTTTATTGTTTGTATGTTGTTAAAGTTTAGGATTCAAATATACATTCAAAAGTAGGATAATAACTTCAAAAGTCAATTTTAATGCTTCCAAATGTCTTTTCGAAATGTAGAAATTGAAGTTCAAGCTAAAAAGTCGAATTTGTAACTATTACTTTAAGATTTTAACAAAAATCAAGTTTGGGTCATCAATTTTTACTGTTTGACAATGAAAAATGACTTGAAAACAAAAGTGTCTGAAAAAAACTATCAAAAGTGGACTTGGAAACCTAAAATTTGTTTTTTAAGTCAGCTTTACATGATTTTCAGACAAGTTACAAGACTTTAGTGTTGAAAATTGACTTAAAAACCCTGAAGAGTGACTTGAGACTTAAAATTGCGTTTTGAAGTCAGTTTTACATGATTCTCAGACAACTTACAAGCCTCACTATTCAAAATTGGCTTCAAAATCATGAAAAGTGACTTGAAGAATTAAAATTTGTTGTTTAAGTCAGCTTTACATATATTTCAGATAAGTTACCAGACTTCAGTGTTGAAAAATGACTTAAAAACCATGAAAAGTGACTTGGAGGCTTAAAATTCTCTTGTGAAGTTAGTTTTACATGATTTTCAGACAATTTACCAGACTCACTGTCAAAATTGGCTTCAAAACCATAAAAAGTGACTTAGAGACTTAAAATTTGTCTTTCAAGTCAGCTTTACATGATTTTCAGACAAGTTACAAGACTTTAGTGTTGAAAAATGACTTAAAAACCATGAAAAGTGACTTGGAGGCTTAAAATTGGTTTTTGAAGTCAGTTTTACATGGTTTTCAGACAACTTACAAGCCTCACTGTTCAAAATTGGCTTCAAAAGTATAAAAAGTGACTTGAAGACTTAAAATTTGTTGTTTAATTCAGCTTTACATGATTTTCAGACAAGTTACAAGATTTTAGAGTTGAAAATTGACTTAAAAACCCTGAAAAGTGACTTGGAGGCTTAAAATTGTGTTTTCAAGTCAGTTTTACATGATTTTCAGACAATTTACCAGACTCACTTTTCAAAATTGGCTTCAAAACCACAAAAAGTCACTTTGAGACTTAAAATTTGTCTTTTAAGTGAGCTTTACAGGATTTTCAGACAAGACTTGAAAAACCATGAAAAATCACTTGGAGGCTTAAAATTGGGTTTTAAAGTCAGTTTTACATTTTAAGACAACTTACAAGACTTTATTGTTGATTTTTGGTTTTGTTTCACTCAAATTTTCAGTTTTCTTGAAGATTTTGCAATTTTTGACCAATTTTACTGAAATTTCTGTACTTTTAGGATTTTGAAAGTCACTTTTTGCTGATTTCAACTGTGTTTACTCCAGTGAAGTTTTTGAATGTAATTAATAAGGTTAGGTTACGGTTATGATAATTATTTTAATATGATTTGACTACGTTTACATTAAAGACAGTAAAACTGGACATTTTTTGAAATCCAAAGTCAAATTTGTTACACCACACAGATTACGTTCAGTTGACAGTCGAACATAACCTTCACCAATATGGTAATTTTACAATTTTCCTGCAATTTTCAAGTTAGTTTAGACTGTTCTTAGCTAGATTTACACCAGTAATAGTTGACATTCGGTCTGTAAAATGTACACTTAAAGCATCTAAATTTTATAGTGGGGTTTTTAAAGTAACTGACCAGTTTTACACGGATTTATGGGAAAATCTACTGTCCCAAGTTTCTCAACTTTCGGTTCATCAGGAGCTTGTACAGGGTGCTGCATTTTCGATGGTTTTACGGGGTACAGAGAAAACGGTAATAGATAGAAAAAAAGTAGCATACGTGTTCTGATCTCTTTTTCTGAGCTGAGATGACTGGCGAAAAGTGGGCGGCGCAAACTTCTTTTGTTTCAAAGATACGGAGGGCTTTTGAAAATTGGTCATTTTGGAACCCCCTCTGTATTTCATTTGCTATTAAAGTTATCAAAAAAGGAAAAACGGTTTCCGGTAGAAGTTTTGACGTAGAATCCAATGGCGGAGTCAGTTTTTTTCTATTACATTTAATTTCTGACATATGACAGTAAGTTATATTTTTTTAAATGGAACCTACTAACTAAAAATATATAGGGTTATTTTTAGTTCATTTAATTCTGATGATTTTTACTTTTTCAACGGTGTAATAAAACATATAAGTTTGTAAACGTTAATCTTGGTGATTAGAAAAAAAGCGTTTCCTTAACAAAAAAGTGCTAAATAATATGTATAAAAATACCCACAGCCGAAACAAAATTTGGCTATGTTCATATTAACAAGTTACATGTCGTTTATAAACAGTTTTTTTTTAAATTCTACCTTAAAAATAGTAGAAAGTATAAATGGCCACTTTTCTTATTAAAGTGACGGTAGAACTGTTTGTAACTTAGATTTTTAATAAGATTTATTAAAAATATTTAATTTTCTGATGTGTTAGTTTATATGATTTCCAATTTTGTTTGGTATTTTAGATATTGGCCTTTTTTTAGCTTAGCAAAGGTCTTTTTTTAAAATAACAGGATTAACCTCTACAAACTTATATGTTGTAATACACCGTTGAAAAGGTAAAAATCAATAGAATTAAATGACGTAAAAATATATAGGATGTTCCATTTAAAAAAATGTAACTTACAGTCATATGTCAGAAACTAAACGGAATAGAAAAAAACTGACTACGCCATTGGATTCTACATGAAAACTACTACCGGGAACCGTTCTTCCTTTTTTGATAACTTTAAGAGCAACTGAAATACAGAAGAGGTTCAAAAATTAACAATTTTCGAAAACCCCCCGTATCTTTGAAACAAAAGAAGATTGCGCCGCCCACTTTTCGCCAGTCATCTCAGCTCAGAAAAAGAGATCAGAACACGTACGCTACTTTTTTTCTATCTATTACCGTTTTCTCTGTACCCCGTAAAACCATCGAAAATGCAGCACCCTGTACATACAATAAAACCCCAAAAAAATTCTGTTTAAACAGAATGAGACATGAAAATTGCAAAATTGCACAGAAGTGATAGAAAAAAGTATGTTGTACTAATTCACCAAGTTTCGGCGTGGATGGGTTCATCAGGAGCCTAGCCTGGCTATTTCTGTGCTTCCTGAATTCAACTTGAAATTTATAAAAATCACCCTGTATCAACACAATTAGAAATACAAAAATTAAAATTTCAGGATTTGTAGTTGATTGTATCGGAATAATTTTGTTTTGACCGCCACTGATTATTTTGGTACTTACATGGGCCAGTTGGTCGACCAGATCTAGTTTCGTTCGACTTTTCGGCCCGAGTACCTGCCGCACAATCATTAGCATGGGAAAGAGAACGCCAATTTGAACACAAAGGTCGTACCGCTTCGATTATATGCGAAATATGCCTCGTTTTGACGGATCTGTCGATCAGGTTCAGGGGCGTACTCAGTGAAATAAGCCGCGGATAATTGACTCGTAAATTTATCAACGAGGTTTAATTAAGGTTGTTTTTTTTAAACCAACATGGACCAGTTATTTGTGAAATTACCTACAATTCCGATGGCGCAAACCTACATGCAAATTATACGCGTTAATGGAAAGGGTAATAATAGCCATTATCGTCAGTCAGTGAAAACTATAATAACCTCCATTAATTCGACCAATTTATTTCATTTTTATTATTCATTCCTTCTTTTGGTTCTCATGACTCAGCCGAAACTCGAAGGTTGTTGCTTAAGGGCCTACTTAAGTAGTTACAAGGCAAACAGTGCACCAAACTATTTTTTTTTAACTAACTCCATTTCGGCTAAACGTAGCTCCGTTATTTGAGGAGCTATAAAACAGCTGTAAAAAAGGAAGTTGTAAAAAAATTTAACCTCTACAAGATTGTATTAATGTGCTTTTGCCCTTAAAGGCATTCTTAAGGAGTTACAAGAGAAAAAGTGACAGGATCACACGAGGGGTGTGACACTTCAATAATATTTGGGTCACTCACCAAATAATATTAATAATATGCAATAATCTTACTAATCTTGATAATACGACATAATCCAATAATATAGTACATAATGCAATAATACTAATAATAATCTGAATAATACGAATAATACCCCATAATATAAATAATACAGCATAATCTTGATAATACCACATAATCCAATAATATAGTAAATAATCTGAATAATACGGCATAATATGAAAAATCATAAAGCGGTGGGAATTGTTGGTTATTAAGAATAAATATAAACATTTTAAACCAACTAAACCAACTGAAGATTGAAAAGTGTAGAAATAATTATGCAGGTATGTTTTTTTTGCTTGGTTATTATAAGGAGCTTTTTGCTCGGCTTGTGACAATAATAAACTGACAATTTTTTTTATTTTATTTATTTATTTCCTAAGTATTTTGCCAAAATGTATTTATCATCTTTAAATTAATAATTTATGCAATTACATATTAAATTACTAGCGGGTGATTAAATAAGAAACAACATGGGCAGAATTGAGGAAATTGAAACTGATACATGTTCAAAACAAAAATGAAATAAAAAAATAAGACCATAAAAACCTCGATCAAAACACATTCAAAATATTGAAGTGATTGGTTCGCACATCTACGTGAAACCAGTAGTAAACTCGGATTTTGTTATGACAGCTTTATTTACTGATAGCATTTTTGTATTCTAAATTATAATCTAAACAATTTTTAACTTACTCGTTTGAGCTTAAACTTTTGCGCTGTTGTAATAATATTGCATCATTAATATAATATGTAATAATCCAAGTAGTAAAGAATAATCCTTAATAATACGCTAATCAAGCAATAATACGTATAATATCAGTATTATTTGGAATAATACAATAATACTGACATAATATCAATAATATTGAATAATCCATAATAATCCTTATATTACCATATAATATCAATATTATTTGGAATAATACAATAATACGGGTATAATACCAATATTATCAATAATATCGCATAATATTGAATAATCTATGATAATCCTCGTATTATATAATATGGGCCCAAATTTAAGAGAGTGTCACACCCCTCGGGATCACAGCATCAAACTGCTTTTTTAAAACTCACTCCATTTCCACTCAGCGTAGCTCCGTTATTTGATGAGCTACAAAAAACTGTAAATAAGAAAAGTTTTAGGGAATTTGATTTTCTACAAGATTGTATTAAGGTGTTTGTGCCCTTAAAGGCCTTCTTAAGGTGTTACAAGACAAAAAGTGACAGGATGCATCAAACAGGTTTTTTTATTCCATTTCTTTTGGTTCTCATGACTCAGCCGAAACTCGAAGGTTGTCTTCAATGACGTGCTGCATTCATTCCAAAATATTCAAATTACATGTAAAATATGTGAATAAAAACTCACTAAATAAAAGAAAAATGGTGACATACTCATGCCCGGTTGCCAAATTGGATTGTCTTTCACAGTTTTTGAGAAAAATAGGAATTTGCGCAACATTGCATTACGAAGATTGTCCTGTAGTTTGTAAACCTAATCAGCTAGCTAAACTGACCTAACCTAGCCTAATAAGAGGAAAAAAAATAAAAAATTGGGATAAAAGTGAGATAATGAAGTTAGCAGTCACACTGAATCAAATATCTCTAAAACGGTTTGAGTTACAAAAAAATTGTATGATACCAAAAAGTTTCTGAATGAACCACTTAACCAACCTACGAAACGGTAAAACGTCGATGAGATTGTCTGTATACAGGATGTGCACAAATATGATAGTGATTCCCTTGTTTTGGTCACCCTGTATGGAGTTTTCAAGTTATGATTTTTTAGGTTACACCACTGGAAAGAGCACTTTATGACAATTCTTTTGAGTGGTCTAATCACCTGAAACTCCCAAAAATAACCATAATACAGGGTGTTCAAGTTTTAGACTTGTTTTTTGGTTAAAAGTGCACCAAACCAGCTTCAGGCAAATATCTTCAAAACGGGTTGAGTTACAAAAAAATTGTATGATACCAAAAAGTTTCTGAATGAACCACTTAATCAACCTACAAAACGCTAAAACTTCGATGCGGTTCTCTGTATATAGGATGTGCACAAATATGATAATGATTCCCTTGTTTTGGCCACCCTGTATGGAGTTTTCAAGTTATGATTTTTTGGGTTATACCACACGAAAGAGCACTTCAAGACGATTCGTTTAAGTGGTCTAATCACCCCAAACTCCTAAAAATAACTATTATACAGGATGTTCAGAAGCAGTAAAATTTTTTTCTAGTCTCCAAGTCTTTTCATGGATTTTGAAGTCAATTTTGTACACTAAAGTCTTGTAAATTGTCTGAAAATCATGTAAACTGACTTCAAAAACAAATTTTAAGTCACTTTGTAGGGTTTTAGACACTTTTTTGTTTACAAATCAATTTTCACTCTTCAAACTATATTAAAAAGTAGTCTGAAATTTCAAATTTGACTTTTTGAAGTAAATTTTCAATTTTTCATTGTCAAAGAGTAAAAATTGACTGCTTAAACTTCATTTTTGACTTTTACACAATGAAAATTTGATTTTTTAGCTCGAATTTCACTTTTTAATTCTATAAAATATACTTGTAAGCATAAAAATTTACTTTTCAAGTTGTTTTCTTAATTTTAACTCCCAAACTTTGAAAATTCCCTTTTAAGTTTAAAATTTTGTGTTTTTCGGGCAGATTTTAACTAAAAACCTTTGTAACTTTGAAATTTGATTTTCTAACTTGCATTTCAGTATATAATTTTTTGAAAAATTATTTTCTTAATTTTGAACTTGAAATTAAATACCAAACATTGAAAATTCTTTTAGAGCAGATTTTAAACTTTTTTTTAACTTAGTTCCATTGTAATTTGATTTTGTAACTCAAATTTCAATTTCAAATAATTAAAATTGACTTGATATGTCCCATTTTTCAAATTTTACTGCAAAATATGACTTTTCATTAAATCAATAAATGAATTATTTAGTTAATTTCAGACAGTACAAAATTGGCTTAAAGTTATATTTTTAAGTCCCTTCAATGGTCAAAACGATATTTTTTACTTGAAGCTACATCAAAACTTGGCTGTGACGTCATTTTACTTTAATTTGATATTTTCTGTAGCTACCACTTTAGTAAAGGTAATATATCTATATATTTTTCAGATCCCATTGTGTCTTCAACCCCTAACACCCCCACAGAGAAGCAATACGGTAAGTACCGAACTTCTGGGAATTATAGAAAGTTTTTAAAAAAATATTTTTTACAACCCTTGTAAAGGGCTAAAAAAACCCTTTTTTTATGACTGGAAAAAAGTTTGCAAACGTTTACGACCAGCCTTAAAAAAAAAACACGTTTATGATACCCTTTACAGCAATTTACCGGATGGTTCAAATCAATTTTCCCTTATTTAGGTAGTAAAACGAACTTTTTAAACTAACTCCATTTTGACTGAGCGTAGCTTTGTTATTTCACAAGTTACAAAAAAGTGTAAATAAAGAAAGTTGTAGGAAATTTAATTCTATACAAAATTGTATTCAGGTGTTTTGGTCCTTAAGGGCGTCCATAAGGAGTAACAAGACAAAAAATGACAGGGTGTACCAAACATTGTAACTCCATTTTGACTGTGTAAAACGAAATTTTCACACGTCGAAAAAACCTCTTCCTGATGATACCGTAACGCTGAAACCGTTTTTGCTTGAATTTACATTATCTACCGATCAGTTGCTCGTATATACTGGGCGATAAGAATTTTTATGTCTCCGGTTTCCTTATGGAGAAAAATACTCTTAGAACGGTCTATTTCTCAAATAAATTCTCTTGTTTAGTAGGAAAAAAAAGCCGGTTTAATTGCCCGAGCGGGATTTTTTATTTATTTGTTTTTCTGGAATTGCATTTAAATTAGTTTTGCTCGCAAATCGTTGATTTGTCTAATGAGGAGCAATTGAAATGTTTCACTTTGAAACCAGTTTTATAGGAATTTTTAGTTGATATACAATAGAGCGTTTACATTATTTTAACTGGGACACTCTGTATATTTTAGTGCTAATCAAGTACATACAGTTTCTGAGATATTTACAATCAAACTTGTCTTGTTCGAAGCTATTTTTCAGCATTAAATCTCAGCTGGACACTTGATACGTCATTCTGCCCCCTCTAAATGGCCGACCTACCACAATGTGCAGAAATATTGGGTGTAATCGAATCCCCCAGAAAAAATGAAACCAATTTAGCTGTAAATGCGTGGGTCAAAGAGGTTATCTCATCCTCTTTATTCGCAAAAATAGATATTCATTCCCTCCATAAATGCAATCATTGATTTAGCCATTTTGGTCGTTGCTTTTTTAGGGGCGATTTTATCTGTGGGAGCTTTATCGAAACTAGATTTCCTCGTTTTCTGCAATAATTATGCTCGAAAGTGGAAAAAAATACAATTCCAGAAATCCACGGTGCGCAACGCATTTAGGTCAATGCTTAATTGCTCAAGTTTTAATGCAACATCACGCCTAGTTGACTATTGTCGCCACTGGTTTCAGTTTGATGAATATCGCGGGAATCCTCTTTTAAACGGTGGAAATAGTCCAAATTAAGTGTAATAATCTCCCCCAGGTTCAAAATTCTCAGATCTTATCATCAGCACGCTATAAAACTATACAAAAGCTTCCAAGAGAAGGAAAAAAAGAATTAACATTACTGCTTAATCAGAAATGCTAATGTCTGTATGCAAATCATACAGAGTTAGTTATTAAAAATGAAAATGAAAGATCATTAAATCATTTTAAAATTTAAATATGTGTGTTTAGATGGTACCAGTACCAGCACAATGAATATTTATAGTTTTTTTTTTTTTTGGAATACAATTTTCATATTTTAGTAAGGGTTTGATGTTTGGAAAGATTAGGTACAAAGAACTGCATTTTTACCACACAGGAGAAGTATTGTTAGAATGTGACAGTAGAAGCCTGACACTGGCTGGTTCCTGTCACATTCTACAGGCCATTCTCTTTATAACTCACTTCCCTCGTTTCAAAAAACGCATCCTCATGTCGGTATGGTTCAAATTAGCTTCAAACCAATCATTGTCCTAATGGATTTTGCCTTAAGAACTAAAATATTTTCAAGAAAAAATGGATCATAATGACATCTTTTTATTCTTAAAATTCTGTAACATTCTAATTTGGTCGCAAATTGTTCTGTCAAGAACGTGGCAATTATGTTAAAATGTTCTTCCTCGAGCTATAAAACTATAAAAGTTCTTAAACACAGAGCAAAATGACAATAAACAGGATTAAACCCATTTTATAGCTCTACGTGCCATATTTTGACAGTTGTGACATGTAGCAGTCTAATTTGGTCGCAGTTTGTTCTGCAACGAACGTGACAATTGTCAAAATTTTCTCCGTAGAACTATAAAACTACAAACGTGCTTAAAAACCCAGCAAAATCAATGTAAATAGTATCAAAGGCATTTTATAGCTCTACGTGCAACATTTTGTCAAAATATTCTTCATCGAGCTATAAAACACAAATTTAACTTATTTGGTTCAAAGTGTCTTTGCAATGTTGCTAAACTAAAAAATTTTGCTAATTTAGTTTGAAGAGTGTTTGAAATGTCAAACTGAAATTCTGATCATGATTAATGTACTAAAATTGGTCAATTTTTGTATTAAAAGTGTTGTTGTGAAGTTGGAAGCTTAAAAATTGACTTGTAAGTCAATTTTCAGGGTTCATCAATCTAATTTGGAGCTTGCAAGCGAACTAACCAGTTGAAAATCATGAAACTGATGCTAAAATATGAAACGTTAGTATAATTGATTATTTTTCATACTAAAAATGTTGAAATTGAAATTGAAAGCTTCAAAATTGACTTGTCAGTCAGTTTTCAAGGTTCATCAATCTAATTTGGAGCTTGTAAGCCAACTAACTAGTTAAAAATCATGAAATTGATGCAAAAATATGAAAATTTAGTATAATTGATCATTTTTCTTACTAAAAATGTTGAAATTGATGTTGAAAGCCTAAAAATTGACTTTTCAGTCAGTTTTCAAGATTCATCAATCTAATTTGGAGCTTGCAAGCCAACTAACTAGTTAAAAATAATGAAACTGATGCTAAAATATGAAAATTTAGTATAATTGATCATTTTTCATACTAAAAGTGTTGAAATTGAAGTGGAAAGCTTAAAAATTGACTTGTCAGTCAGTTTTCAATGTTCAACAATCTAATTTGGAGCTTGTAAGCCAACTAACCAGTTGAAAATCATAAAAATAAGGCAAAAATTTAAAAATTTAGTGAAATTTATGAATTGTTATTCTAAACGTGTTGAAATTGAAGTTGAAAGCCTAAAAATTGACTTGTCAGTCAGTTTTCAAGGTTCATCAATCTAATTTGGAGCTTGAAAGCCAACTAACTGGTTAAAAATCATGAAACTGATGCTAAAATATGAAAATTTAGTATAATTGATAATTTTTCATACTAAAAGTGTTAAAATTGATGTTGAAAGCCTAAAAATTGACTTGTTAGTTAGTTTTCAAGGTTCATCAATCGAATTTGGAGCATGTAAGCCAACTAACTAGTCAAAAATCATGAAACTGATGCTAAAATATGAAATTTTAGTATAATTGAGCATTTTTCATACTAAAAGTGTTGAAATTGAAGTGGAAAGCTTAAAAATTGACGTCAGTCAGTTTTCAAGGTTCACCAATCTAATTTGGAGCTTGTAAGCCAACTAACCAGTTGAAAATCATAAAAATAAGGCTAAAATTTAAAAATTTAGTGAAATTGATCAATTTTTATTCTAAAAGTGTTGAAATTGAAGTTGAAAGCCTAAAAATTGACTTGTCAGTCAGTTTTCAAGGTTCATCAATCTAATTTGGAGCTTGCAAGCCAACTAACTAGTTAAAAATCATGAAACTGATGCGAAAATATGAAAATTTAGTATAATTGATCATTTTTCATACTAAAAGTGTTGAAATTGAAGGTGAAAGCTTAAAAATTGACTTATAAGTCAGTTTTCAAAGTTCATCAATCTAATTTGGAGCTTGTAAGCCAACTAACCAGTTGAAAACCATGAAACTGATGTGAAAATATGAAAATTTAGTATAATTGATAATTTTTCATACTAAAAGTGTTGAAATTGAAGTTGAAAGCCCAAAAATTGACTTGTCAGTCAGTTTTCAAGGTTTATCAATCTAATTGATAGCTTGGAAGCCAACTAACTAGTTGAAAAACATAAAACTGATGCTAAAATATGAAAATTTAGTATAATTGATCATTTTTCATACTAAAAGTGTTAAAATTGAAGTTGAAAGCCTATAAATTGACTTGTCAGTCAGTTTTCAAGGTTCATCAATCTAATTTGGAGCTTGCAACCCAACTAACCAGTTGAAAATCATAAAAATAAGGCTAAAATTCAAAAATTTAGTGAAATTGATCAATTTTTATCCTAAAAGTGTTGAAATTGAAGCTGAAAACCTGAAAATTGACTTAAAAGTAGCATTTCACAAGTTAACAATCTCATTTGAAGCTGGTAAGTCAATTTAGTAGGTAAAAGCCATGAGACTAAAGCTAAAATATGAAAATTCACGTAAAATAGTCAATTACTGTACTGGAATTGTTGACATTGAATTTGAAAACTTGAAAAGTCGCATTTCAATGTTGAACTGTTACTTGACAGTTTGACACACTATTGATTTCTGACACTTATATTGACAGGTTTAACACATTATATACAAATATACATTCAGAGGGCAAAAAAATATCAAACAATACACACAGGATGTTTAAATTAAGGTAGTTTGTGTTACAGCAAAACAGATTGAGGTCGCCCTGTATATGCTCGTTTGTAATGCCCCCGCTAGAATTCGCATACGGTTCCTAGAAACCCTAAGAAATTTTTTACCTACCTGAATTTTTGACTAATGAAAAAAAACTTTAGGGTCTTCCTACCTGTTGGGCAAAAGCCCCCAAATTTGGCGCCAACAACGAAACCTACTAAAACGTTAATTGTTGCGGTAAAAATCAAATGGAAATCCTCAATTAAATGTCTTTCTAGTTTTTGCAATTATTAATCAATTATGCAATTCACCCATTTAAATAAATTGAATTAAAACAAACATAAAATATAATTAAGGCTCAACTAGGACAAAATGAGAAAAAGGTTACAGTTGTGTATTAATAAGTTTCTTCACATATTTTGATTAATTGGCTTCAACGTAGGAACGGTAATTTAAGGCCATTAAATATGATCGTAGGATTTCCAAGAATTTTTGAGTATAAAAAAAAATGAGGACGATTTCTAGGGTAAACAGGTTGTATAGGGATAATCTGCACCAAAAATGCTTTATATCGACCATATGGTTTAAAACACTTGCGATATGCTAATTACGGTTAATGATGGCAGAAAAAAGGTCATTTCAAATGCCAGTTATATATGAATATTGTAAAAGCAAAACTGGTTTTTGTGCTTTTACAAAATATTATACAATAATTACGCGTACCACCATTCATTATTTCATTCATTTTTCCCACGATCGTTAAGTATGTTTAGAATTTTTTCACTTTAATTTCGATATCAGGCTTTAATGCATGTGGATAATGACTTTTTTCCACTTTCCGAAAAGTCCTCTGTTGTTTCAATGTTAATAATTACCTACAATGTGCTGTAGTGTAAGCTGATACACCCTGTATTTCATTCAAATCAAGCAGACTGAAGAAACTTTGAAAATAGGTTATTTACCTAACCAGTGGGAAAAGCGAGGAGAAAAGTGTTTTTTTTTTCACACTTTTGTCAAATTTCGAGTTATTTAATTTTGTTCTTCCTCAAGATTATTTTATGGCTAGGACAAGTTGTTTTTGTCTAATATAGCTACTTAAAGTAATGCACCATGAGATTCTACACTTAATATTCGCTACAATTTTGCCCTCTTGCATTGTTTTCGTATCACTTACCGTTTAGGAGTTGTGCCACAAAACAAGTTCCTGACTATTTTGACTAGTTTTTGCAAAATGGTGCTCGGATTTTTCAAAATCAAATATCTCAGTTATTTTTTCTCGTACGGGATACCTAAACCACTCAAAATGTAGCTCTAAAAGATGTCTTCCTGATTATAGTAGTCACTGGATTCGTTTTGCCAAAATATATACAGGGTGTCCCAAAATGTTGTTGTATAATTTTAACCGACGTTTAAACACCCTTTCACGAGCTCAAAACTTCCATCAAGTTACATAACCATATTTAACACTTAATTTGCTACAATTTTGCCCTCTTGCTTTTTTTTCGTATCTCTAACCGTTTAGGAGTTATGCCACAAAACAAGTTCCTCACTATTTTGACTAGTTTTTGCAAAATGGTGCTCGGATTTTTCAGAATCAAATATCTCAGTTATTTTTTCACTTACGGGATACTTAAACCACTCAAAATGTAGCTCTGAACGTTGTCTTTCTGTTTATAGTAGTCGCTGAATTCGTTTTGCCAAAATATATACAGGGTGTCCCCAAATGTTGTGATATAATTTTAACCAACCTTTAAACACCCCTTCACGCGCTCAAAACTTCCATCAAGTTACAGAACCATATTTAACACTTAATTTACTACAATTTTGCCTTCTTGCTTTTTTTTCGTATCTCTAACCGTTTAGCAGTTGTGCCACAATACAAGTTCCGCACTATTTTGACTAGTTTTTCCAAAATTGTGTATGGATTATTCAAAATCAAATATCTCAGTTATTTTTTCACTTACGGGATACGTAAACCATTCAAAATGTAGCCCTAAAAGTTGTCTTTCTGACTATGCTATTCACCGGATTCGTTCCCACAAAATATATACAGGGTGTCCCAAAATGCACTGCAACTTGATGAATGCGTTAAGCTCGTTAAAGAGTGTTTAAAGGTCAGTTAAAAACATAACACTATATTTTGGGACACCCTGTATAAATTTTGATATGAACGTATCTGGTGACTAGTATAATCAGAAAGACGACATTCATAACTATATTTTGAGTGGTTTAAACACCCTGTAAGTTAAAAAATGACTGAGATATTTAAATTTGAAATATTTGTGCTCAATTTTGCAAAAACAAGTCAAAATGCTATGCAACTTATTTTGTGGCATAACTTGTAAACGGTCAGAGATACGAAAAAGGTGCAAGAGTAGCACTGTAAATAGGAGGTTGTAGCACTGTAAAAATTAGGTTAGGTTGACCTCTAAAACTGGAAAAGTGTGCAAACAAGATCAATTCATCTGAATTTAAAAAAATCGTTTCACTTATATGCAATACAGGGAAATTGAGATAGTTATTTTCCTAACAAGTGCGGAAAAGTGTACTTTACCGCACACGAATAGAAAAGTTTAACTTTTGTCCTCCAAGAGAATATTTCGAAACATAAATAATGCTAAGCAATGTTATCAAACGTATATTTTAATAATCAGTGTCAGGGACTAATCATTTTTGAGGTTGACGTCATTTAACAGTTAGTCACGTGTCTGTTCAATTTCCCGTCAATGTATTTTGATTAATTGTCATACTTGTCAATGTTAACCATAAATTATTCGTTAAAGATCAGTAGTGAAAACCTTGAGAGAAATACAAATCAAGCGGTCTAAAATCCGGTGATCGCGGTGGCCACTTGAAGCAAAAATACTGGGGTGTTTGATTTAGAATGGATCAGAAGGCAGATGACACTGCATTACACAATCCCACTTGATCCATCCTGTAGGAGGAGCATAACATTGAACAAAATGTGAAGCAACCAATCCTGGCGCAATACATCTTAATCAATTCCCACGCTTTTTAGCGAACGAACACGCGAAAACTCTTCAACATACAGTGAAAGCCAAAAGTTAAGTCATAGTCGGGTGTTCTTCTTCTTTTTTTTTTTCCGCGCCGGAACGCTTCGAGAGTTAATTTGCGTATCTGACGCAACCAAAACCAAGAAACGAAGAAGAAAAAAACAGTTGAACGCTAGCGCGGAAATTAACGCTAATTCGATTTTAATGCCGACTGGATGTGTGACAATCATGCCGTAACACCATTGTAATTTGATATAATTTTTATTTATGTTTGGGTCTGTCGCGGTTCGTGATCGTATGAAATCATTTCAACCGTTTCCACCGTAAGATTCACTGTACAATGACCAACATTTTATGTGCAAAATTATGCTTAATTTGACCCCAACTAAAGGTAAAAACAATAATCTTCATTTCCCTAGCAAAATTGTGGAGTTCAGCTGATCAACAGGCGTCAAGTCTGGACATCTTGGTGACCAATTGATTTTGAAGAGGTTTTAAATTAAGGAAACAACATCAAGTCCGGAAATCTCGGTGGCCAATCTACATGCACAACCTCACTTCAATGACACTTTTCCTAACTTAATAAAATACAAATTTTCAAAAAATGCTTCTTTTAGAAAAAGGAAGTAAAACTTGACTCAAATCGATTTTGTATGTAACTCTAAATAAAGAATTTCAGAAGACCGATTAAATGTGCTTGAAGAAAGTGTATCTTCTTAACTAAGCCTATAACTCCTTTAAGGAGGAAGAATAGCTCCTTAAATCTTCTTAAAGAAGAGAAAAGGCTTTGAATTTAAGCTTATAGCTCATTTTGGATGGTCCAAAAATAATACCGATTTGCAAAAAAAAATGGTCAAAATACCCAAGAATTTGTTTCGTGGAATCTTCAAAACTGTTAGAAATACGAAAAAATCACCTAACCACACCTAATACCTAACAACTTGTTTAGTGGAATATCTCCAAAACGGATAAAGATCCGAAAAAATGTCACTAGAGCAAATTAAACGTAGAATCTCATTCTGTAATTGGTTGACAACTTAGAGAATCATCCACATGACACTAGCTACATTTTGGGACACTGTGTATACATTTTGTGGGAATGAATCTGGTGACTGGGATAATCGAAAAACGGACTTAAAGTGTAACATTTTGAGTGGTTTAAGCACCCCGTAAGTTAAAAAAATAACTGAGATATTTAATTTTGCACATTCTGAACTCAATTTGTCAAAAACTGGTCAAAATACTCAAGGAATAGTTTTGTGGCATAACTCCTAAACGGTAAGAGATACGAAAAAAATACAAGAGGGCAAAATTAAAGCAAATTAAGTGTTCAATACGACACTGTCACTTGAGTTTTGAGGTCGTTAAAGGCTGTTTAAAGGTCGGTTAAGAACATGGTCCTAGTTTTTGGGACATCCTGTATATATTTTGGCAAAACGAATCCTCTGAATGGTATAAATAGGAAAACGACCTTTGGAGCTACATTTTAAGCGGCCTAAGCACTCTGTAAATTAAAAAAATACTGAGATATATCATTTTGAAAATTCTGAACTTAATTTGTCAAAAACTGGTCAAAATACTGAACAATTTGTTTTGAGGCATAACTCCTAAACGGTAAGAGATACGAAAAATATGTTAGAAGGTAATATTAAGGCAAATTATGTGTTGAATATGGCACTGTAACTTCAAGAGAGTTTTGAGCTCGCTAAAGGCTGTTTAAAGGACGGTTAAGAACATGGCCCTGGTTTTTGCGACATCCTGTATATATTTTGGCAAAACGAATCCTCTGAATGGTATAATCAGGAAAACGACCTTTGGAGCTACATTTTGAGTGGTCTAAGCACTTTGTAAATAAAAAAATAACTGAGATATCAAATTTTGAAAATTCCGAGCTTAATTTGTCAAAAACTGGTCCAAATACTGAGAAATTTGTTTTGTGGCATAACTCCTAAACGGTAAGAGATACGAAAAATGTGTAAGAGGGTAAAATTAATGCAAATTATGTGTTGAATATGGCACTGTAATTTTATGAGAGTTTTGAGGTCGTTAAAAGCTGTTTAAAGGTGGGTTAAGAACATGGCCCTGGTTTTTGGGACATCCTGTATATAATTTGACAAAACGAATTCTCTGAATGGTATAATCAGGAAAACGACCTTTGGAGCTACATTTTGAGTGGTCTAAGCACTCTGTAAATTAAAAAATTACTGAGATATTTTATTTTTAAAATTCTGAACTCAATTTGGCAAAAATTGGTGAAAATACTGAGAAATTTGTTTTGTGGCATACCTCCTAAACGGTAAGAGATACGAAAAAAATGCAAGAGGGCAAAATTAAAGCAATTTAAGAGCTAAATGTGGCACTGTAACTTCATGAGAGTTTTGAGCTCGTTAAAGGCTGTTTAAACGTCGGTTAAGAACCTGGCACTAGATTTTGGGACATCCTGTATGCATTTTGATGGATATGGTCCAGTTACTGTCATAATCAGAAAGGCGAGTTTCAGAGATAGCTTTTGAGTGGCTTAAGCACCCCGTAAGTTGAAAAATAACTGAGATATATAATTTTGAAAAGTTGGATAACAATTTGGCAAAAACTGGCCACTATCACGTAGAATCTTATGGTTGATTATATTAAATCGCTAACAAAAGGATTTACTTGATATTCGACTTGAAGTATGCAACAACAAACTATTTGTCTTAGCCATAAACAAATGGGTATTATTATCAACTATTCAATGAAAAATGCAATATTATTTAAACCATTAAAACTTGTCAAGAGATGTTAACCATTTTATAAGCAATTTAAGCGGATGACACGTACTTAATAGTCCTGACATAGATCAAACTTTGACAGGTTTCTAGTGTAAAGTAGTTTTTAGTAGATAAAGTGGCAAAAACTAGTTTTAAAAAAACTTTTAGAAGGTTTAACTGCACCAAATTTTAGTACTGTCTGGCGTAGTAATTAAGTGGAAAAAGCTAATTTTAACGTGAAATTTGTAACTTAAATTGAATCTAAAGAATGTAAATCAAACAACGAAGAATTTAAAAACAGTATGGCACTGAAAAAATCGATCAGATCAATCAGAAAGCGCCCCGATCGACGATCAATAAAAGTCATTAGTTTCATGCCGCAGAACCGCTCTTATGGGAAATTAGGATATACGTAAATTAATTTTAAGACAAATTTGATGATCGGCTTCAAACGATTTATTCTGCTCCCATAGCGCTTTAAATGGTCTTGCATCTATACACGAAATATTGCCTTTTGATTGGGAGTTTTTTCCATGTAAACGTTATCTGCTTCTTCAGTCTTTCGGTGTTCTTATTTGGTTTTTAGGGAAAATGTTTCACTTCAGCTGTCTTTACTAGTTTTTTTGACTAAATTAAGTCAAAATTGTGTAGATTGAGGTAAATGAGTTGGTGGAGAAGGAAAGTGTTGCGAAAATGCCCGTTTATTAAGCCAAGTTAGCTAAAACGTAAAGTAGATGCAAGGCGGTACCGATGGTGGTACTTAAGCGCGGTACCAACAAAGAGAACAGAACCAACTTGTATTAATCATATCGCATGCTTTCGAAACGTAACCGTATTCAAAATCGCTTGAAATATTGCACACTTTTTTCTATATAGAGGAGTACCATCGGATTTATTGACCGTATACAGGGTAATTCAAATTCGTTTTTTACCATCGAGATCTCGGAAACTATATAGGAGATACGAGAAAGTTTAAATTGGGGCAAAGTTGCGCAATTTAAAGCTCAACCAAATGCCGTTTAAAAATGTTTGGTTTTCCAACTATTTCCGAAGATATTGGAAAAAAACTGAAAATTAGATTTTAGAAACTTCAAATTTGCCGTCCGACGTTAATGGTAATGGTAATGGTAGGTGTGGATGGTGACAGATGTTACCCCATCTTCTTCTGCTATCTCAAGGTTTTCTTCTTCATAGCAGCCCCTCCAGATTTAGTTCTTTAGGAATTTCAGGATCTTGTGTGGGTCTGTTCCGAGGTATTTCTTCCACAGCCAGCTGGTGTAGTCCCAGTGTGTTCTTCTGTGGCCTACAGCATAACACTCCAGCAAGATGCGGTGGGGTGTTTCTGGTTCTTCTCCACAAAACCTGCAGGTACTGTCCTCTTCTAGGCCTAGCCTCCTCAGGTGTACTCCGACGTGCCCTGGAACCCAGAGGAGAGTTACTTTGTTGTTCCTTCCTAGATCATTGAGCTTTCCTATAGGCACTCCAGAACCATCATCAAGTTGATGTTAGATGAGCTTAACGCTTTGATGGCTGTTTGGCTATCGGAAACGATCGTATTTTCCTTGTTCCGGTATTTCCTGTCGAAGTTAAACTGAATACACCTTTCTTTGGTGTGAATTTCCTCTGGAAAAATGCTAGGGAACTAGCATACAGTCCCCTCGAGAGTTTTAGATCCGTCCGTATACCATATTATGGTATTTTTTCTCAATGTTTGAATGGATTCTCTGCTCCAATCTCTCTCGGTGCTCAGTTCCGTTCGAAATTGTTTTTCGAAACCAAACTTCCTGATGATTTCGTCGGTTCGGAGATTGGTGAGTCAGTGAGTCCCTTGCACTGTGTGCTCTCCTTTTAAATCCGGCCTTATCTAACCTAAGATGTACTTCCCAAGTGAGAAGTTCTTCTCACCATGATGTGGAACGGTGTGAAGTCGAGAATTACCTCTAGTGCTACCGTGGGGGTCGATCTCATTGCTCCCGTTATGCAAAGACATGCAAATCTCTGCACCTTCTCGGTTCGGTTTTTCTGTGCCACATTACTGCACCGTATGTGATCATAGGTCTCACTATCACGGTATACATCCACCGCAGTATTAATGGGTTACAACCCCACGTCTTTCCTGCAATGTTCCTGCACATCATCAGTGATGCCCTTGCTTTGGTGGCAATCTTTTCTACGTGGCGGTTCCGGATAAGTTTTGAGTTTAGGGTAAGTCCTAGAGTAAGAGTAGAGTAAGTCCGAGAGGTAAGTTTTCGTCGTTGAGGCGGATGTTTCTCAAGTGCTGACGTCTTGTTCTCCTGGTGAAAGGTACCACTCTGGTTCTTGATGAGTTGATTCTCAATCCCACTGATAAACACCATCTTCTGGTGGTCTCTAGCTCCCTTTCTACACAGAGGGTTCCTTCGAATTTGCCTTTGGCCATAATGACTATATCGTCAGCATAGCCAAGACAAGTTACTCCGTTCCCGGTAAGAATTCCGAAAATTTCGTCTACTACCAGACTGTGATAGGACCCCTCCTTGTAGACATCCTCGATTTGTGCTGATCTGGAAGTTGTTACGTTTGTTTCAGCGGTTCTTGTTAGTCAGAATTTGGCACATCCAACTGGATGTGGTTCTGTTTATTCCCTTGTTTGTCAGGGCTCTTTTGAATGCCTCTTGAGAGGTGTTATCGAATGCTCCCTCTATGTCTAAGAAGGCGCATATAGCCATTTCTTTGTGCTTGGTGATTCTTGGGTGTTTTCGGTCAACACGAAAAAAGCGGTTTCTGTTGATCTTCCCGCACCAGCACTCTCTCCAGTATCTCGGTTCTAATATCTATCATCTTCTTCAGTGTTTTCAGGAGGAAGGATGAGAGACCTTTTTTTGGACATTTTTCTAAATATCTCAAAAACGGTTTGAGTTAGGAATGTGAAACCATGTATGCGCCTTAAAAAGACGCAACTTTTATTAAATATAACAAAAAAAAACAAAATTTTTGATCTGGTTTGCAGTTTTACAGATTCCAATACTGAGGGTCGAATTTGAATTACTCAGTGTATAGGGGAATACCATCAGATTTATTGACCGTATTCTTATATACACTCCACAACCTTATTATATACCCCCTTATCGTTGAAAAAATCACAACATGTTACATGAAAAGAATCGACTTTAACACTTGTCGAACATTATATTAATAACCCAAGGGCGTTTCACCCCTTCTCAATCCCCGAAAAAATCTGTTACCAGTTAAAAAATATGTCTTGGGCCCTTCTGCTGTCGCAATATCCCCCAAGGAAGGGCATGCTTATGCAGTGTATGAAAAGGGCATTTAAAACCTGTTGCCAGAAGACGTAGGGAGCACTTTTATAACCTGATTCCTTTCAATAACAATGTCACTCCCTCGGGGGACTCTAAACCTCAATTTCTGTGAGTTTCTATACAGATTTAATGCTTAGTTTTGTCTCTACAACCGATCAAAATTTCAACGAGATTGGTTATACAAGCTTTGAGATATTGAGTAATGAAAGTACAAAACTTTAAGGCCCTCTAGCGGTCAAACGGTGCGTTTTAGAAAAAAGTGTACATCAACTAAAAGTTAACGCCTACAACTGTTAAAAATTTCAACAAGATTGGTTTAGTCGTTTTTGAGATATTGAACGTTTAAGGATGTCTACATGCCAGAGCTGTCCCTAACTGCCTTTTCATTTAAATGAAATAGATTAAGTACTTTATTATACCTTTTTTGACCACCCTGTAAATGATAGTATATAGCACACGTAGGTACCAAATTTTAGCTATATTTAGGATTAAATGCAGATTAAACTGAATTGCACAATTTTCACTTTGACAGCCCTTAACTGGGTTATTTTGACAGTTACAGGGTGGTTCAATATACCAAATTTAAGACCTTAAAGTCGTCTTTTGACCACCTTGTATAGTGGTAAAGCGCAAAATCAAATAACCGAGTTATTTAATGATAAATAGTAGTAGAACTCAAATAAAGCTTAAATTTGACAGTTTTCACTTTAACAGTCCATAACTCGGTTATTGAGACAGTTACAGGATGGATGGTTCAATATACCAAATTTAAGACTTTAAAGTCGTCTTTTGACCACCCTGTATAGTAGTAAAGCGCAAAATCAAATAACCGAGTTATTTAATGATAAATAGTAGTAGAACTCAAATAAAGCTTAAATTTGACAGTTTTCACTTTAACAGTCCATAACTCGGGTATTTTGACAGTTACACGGTGGTTCAATATATCAAATTGTGGCCCTAAGGATCCTTTTTTGATCACTATGTATATTTTTATAGCGCACACATTAAATAACAACTTTATTTAGCAGTGAATACAGACAAAACAATTTTAAAGAAAAAGACATTAACAACTAACTTTGACAGTTGCTAGCAGCTGTTGTACAGCTTTATGGAATAAAATTTTGACACTTGTCACAGTTATGGCAAATCAAACTGAGTCGAAAACAAAACATCAAACGTCACAACTGTCAAAATCTTACTCGTGAAACTACAAAATGCAATTCATTCCATTCCCACTCAATTACAATATTTTTAAGTAGGTTTTGGAGTTTTATAGTTTTATGGGACGCATTTTGACAGTTGATACCTTTATGACAGATCAAACTCCTAAAAACATGCAGTCAAATGTCATATAACTGTCAAAATTTTACTCATGAAGCTATAAAATACAATTCATGAAATTAACACTCAACTACAGTATTTTTGGTAATTTTACAGTTTTATGAAACTAATTTTGACAGTTGATCTAAATTTGAACTAAGTGTCAAATATCGTTTTTTTTATAAATTTTTTTAATTGGTTTATGTGGAGTAGCTTGAAAAATTATTATTTTTGATAATTTTTCTTTATTTTTATTATATTTTATGTTCTCTATGACTCTAGTAGTTACGAAGCTATTGCAATATTAACAAAAATGTTTAAATAGCGTTACACAAAATGGAATGGCCAACTAGATCAGCTGATTTAAGGCCGTGTGACTATTTTCTCATTTACTTAAAAATTTTAAAAAATTGTACAATTTCAGAATGTCTGACAAGTACAAAAAACTAAACATTAGAAGGAGTTACCCTTTTCAATTGATTTTCTAAGAAAAAAAGAACTTCGACAACGTCCTTCCATATGTATTCAGTAATTTGAGGATAAGTGCGTTCCCCAAGCCCCCTAAAGGATGATTATAGGTTTCTAATAACGCAAAACGCTAACAATACCGCAAATTATTTCGTAACATGGTAGCGAAATCCCTGTTACTTAGGGCCAATTTTAAGACAGGTTGCACCATTATATACCTGAGGATTTTTTCGGAAAACAGATGGTTCAGCTAATAAGGCAGGAGAAAACTGGTAAGTCACCAAGAAGTCCCAGAGCGGAAAAGTTGCTCTAAATCAGGTAGAAAATTGCTGGTTTCAACCAAGCAACCAATTTGCATACCATTATTTCAGTCAGTGGCGTCTCCTGAGTTTAATTGAAATTTTAGTAAAATTTGGAACTTTTTGGTGACTTAACCTACCATGATCATGATCAGTTGATCAGAATCTTCAGTAAAAAGCAATTTTTCAACTTTTGATGGACCGCCACTGGTGACCATCAACCAAACGGTTCCATAGCCGGATTGTGGGCAAAAACTTGTCGTTGTTTAAACAATCAACACTGGTGAAATCAATATTTATAATCAGAAGAGATGAATTCATTACGGGTTTGGTACCGTGGGTTCTCACTAGGGGGCGCCCTAATCATTAATACACCTCAAGATCGACTTTGCAGGTAGGAAATAAAAGGAGACCGCTATCTTAAAGGCTAATTGTACAAAGTGCCTTTTGTAGAAGCCGATACGGATCGTATAGATTAATTTATACAGTGCGTTTTGATCGATATGTACGGACTACCGATTTTTTTTTTTTTGACTCATCACACGTTTTACTCGGATCAATGATGGGAAAAAACAAGTTGATTCAATTCCTAAATGTTTACCTTGTGAACTCAATGCAGTTCCAGTAGGAATTTGTCGGTTTAAAGTCCAGAATCAGTTTCCTTGACCCTTTTTACGCAATTTTCATTCCTTGCACTTTTTCCGTATCTCTCTTAGGTTAGGAGATATTCCATAAAAGCTATTTTGGAGACTAAAATTTCGTTGAAAAAGAGCCTCTAAATTTTAACCTTTTATAACTCAACTATTTTTCGAGGTACAGCCACGGTAAACCACTTAAAAAACTCTGTTATTTCTCCTTTTTTCAGTGGTGTGCTCCAAAAGTGTCTCGGTGACTTTTGGTGTACAGGGTAAGTGAAAAAAGGTAGGTTGTTAGAGTTTGGTCACCCTGTATGCAGTTTCAACGGAAATTTGTCGCTTTAAATTCCAGATTTAGTTTTCTTGAACTTTTTTACGCAATTTGTATTCATTGCACTTTTATCGCACATCTACTAGATTAGGAGATATTTCTCAAAAATTATTGTGAGATCCAGGAACTCCATTTTTTTGAAAATTTTGAATGTCTGTAGCTTGACTGTTTTTCGCAACGGTAAACTACTTTGAAAATTACGTTTTTTCTCCTCTTTTTAGTACTGTGGTCCAAAATTACCTTGGTCGCCTTATTTAGTGTACAGGGTGAGTCAAAAAAGCGGAGTTAGTGTTTTCTTCACCCTGTAAGCAGTTTCAGTGGGAATTTGTCGGTTTAAAGTCCAGATTCAGTTTCTTTGACCTTTTTTATGCAATTTTCATTATTTGGATTTTTCTGTAATTCTACTAGGTTAGGAGATATTTCGCAAAATCTATTTTGGAGACCAGAAACTCTATTTTCCTGAAAAAGTGCCTCAAAACCAATCAAAGCTTTGACTCTTTATAGCTCGACTGTTTTCCGGTATTTCTCCTCTTTCCAGTGGTGTGCTCCAAAATTACTTTGGTGTACAGAGTGAGTCAAAAAAGCGAAGTTAGCGTTTGGTCACCCTGTAAGCAGTTTCAGTGTGAATTTGTCGGTTTAAAGTCCAGATTCAGTTTCTTTGACCTTTTTTACGCAATTTTCATTATTTCGACTTTTCCGTATCTCTACTAGGTTAGGAGATATTCCCCAAAATCTATTTTGGAGTCCAAAAACTCTATTTTCCTGAAAAAGTGCCTCAAAACCAAAACTTTGACTCTTTATAGCTCGACTGTTTTTCGAGATATTTCAACGATAAACCACTTAAAAATTGTATTTGTTTCTCCTCTTTCCAGTGCTGTGCTCCAAAATTACCTTGGTGGCCTTTGGTGTACAGGGTGAGTCAAAAAAACGAAGTTAGAGTTTTCTTCACCCTGTAAGCAGTTTCAGTGGGAATTTGAAGGTTTAAAGTCCAGATTCAGTTTCTTTTACCTTTTTTATGCAATTTTTATTATTTGGATTTTTCCGTATCTCTAATAGGTTAGGAGATATTTCACAAAATCTATTTTGGAGTCCAGAAACTCTATTTTCTTGAAAAGTGCCTCAAAACCAATCAACCCTTTGACTCTCTTTATAGCTCGACTGTTTTTCGAGGTATTGCAACGATAAACCACTTTAAAATTTTCGTTGTTTCTCCTCTTTCCAGTGGTGTGCTCCAAAATTACCTTGGTGTACAGAGTGAGTCAAAAAAGCGAAGTTAGCGTTTGGTCACCCTGTAAGCAGTTTTTAGTGGGAATTCGTCGGTTTTAAGTCCAGATTCAGTTTCTTGGACCTTTTCTACGTAATTTACAACCTTTGCACTTTTTCCGTATCTGTACTGGGTTCGGAAATATTCCACAAAACTACTTTGGAGAACAGAAACTCGATTTTCTTGAAAAAGTACTTCAAAAATTTGACTTTCTGTAGCTTAGGTGATTTTTGAGATACAGCAACGGTAGACCACTCAAAAAATTTGTTTTTTTCTCTTCTTTCCAGTGGTGTGCTCCAAAATTTCCTCAGTAGCCGAAGTGTACAGGGTGAGTCAAAAGAGTGAAGTCAGAGTTTGATCATCAGGTTTAAAGTTTAGATTCAGTTTCTTTGGCCTTTTTTACGCAATTTTCATTATTAGGCTTTTTCAGTATTTCTACTAAGTTAGGAGATATTCCACCAAATCTATTTTGGAGACCAGAAACTCCAATTCCATGAAAAAGTGCCTCAAAACTTTGACTGTTTATAGCTCGGCTGTTTGTTGAGGTATATTAGAGTTTGGTCACCCTGTATGCAGTTTCCGTAGGAAATTGATGGTTTAAAGTCTATATTCAATTTCTTTGACCTGTTTTACGCATTTTTTTTCTTTTGCATTTGTCCCCTATCTCTACCAGGTTAGGAGATATCCCACAAAAGCTATTTTGGAGAGCAGAAACTCCATTTCCCTAAAAAAATGCCTCAAAACTTTGACTCTTTACAGCTCGACTGTTTTTCGAGGTACAGCAACGGAAAACCACTCAAAAAACGCCGTTTTTTGTTTTCTTTACAGTCATCCAATATTACCTTGGTGCGTTTGGTGTAGGTACAGGGCGAGCCAAAAAAGTGAAAATAAAGTTTGGTCACTCTGTACGCAGCTTCAGTGGAAATTTCTCAGTTTAAAGTCCAGATTCAGTTTCCTTGACATTTTTAACGCAATTTTTATTCAGTACACTTTTTCCGTATCTCTGCTAGGTTTAGAGATATTCCACAAAAACTATTTTAGAGATTTTTCAAGTTAACATTCTATAATTCGGTTATTAGTACAGTTACAAGGTGATTCACTATATATTCTTGAATTAATTCAATTATTATTAAAAAAAAGTCCAATTACACTAAAATGTATACCGGGTGTCCAGTTCAGAAAAAAACTGTTTATAGACAATTGTAACCTAAAAAGCATTCAAGCAAGGGTTAGGTTAGGTTGGGTTTAATTCTAAAAGTAAATGTTATTCAAACTTTTTTGGTTTTTGTAATATTTTACGTACCTGAACTGATTTACCAGCAACATACTTGAATTTAGCATCTAAACCTAAATTCCATAAATATACTGGATGTTTTGTTACTAAAAAAAAAAAAACATTTTTCTCATACACTTTGTATACCATGAACAGCACAATTTAGAACAATTTTGGGATGTGAATTTAGGAATTTTTGGTTGGAAAATTGGTGGTATTTAGGACACTTGGCAACACTGATGGGAAATTAAACTTAAATGCTTAATTACATTATTCATAAGCGTCAGATAATGGTAAGCCAAGCGTAAGCGAGCAAAACGTAAAAGATATTCTTTTAATACCAGGATTTGCATGAGCACAACCGTGTCGAATACACATTAAAATTTCTCATTATTGCGCATATTCATAGAATTTACGAAAAAAAATTGCACACAGAGAGATTATATGAAAATTATCATGAAATGGTTGTTATAGTTGGTTTCGAACAAATTATATATTTTATTGTAAAACGCGATTGCAGCAATTAAAATTTTATTACTAATTAAGCGATTATTAGTTATTATACTCGGTGCATTTTTTACTGTTATACAGCTGTTTTATTAAAAAAACATAATAGATTTTAGAGTTATCTAGGTCAGGCCTAATCAGGGAGAAATCCCACTAATAAAAGCATCGAGAACAATTATTGAAATCCATTTGTCCATACCTCCATGGAATTCATATTTCCCTTCAACTTCAAGAGGTCTGGCCCATTTAGACGTCAATCATTTTTCGTCCGACATGCCAAAAATGTGAGGAAACTACCTGTTTTGGGTCTTGAAAGAGCCCCTTAATTCACTAATTGGATGTTTGAGGGATTATAGCGGTGCTTTTGTTCACAAAATAAAATTTCAACGAGACAAGTGCGAAAAGTAATAATTGTCGACCGCAAAATAGAGAAAAGTATAGTCTTCTCGATTGCACCTTGATTTACTCTTGCCATAAGTTTGGGGAAACTGTTGGGGAAGCCGCAATCCGCCTCTCCATCCGTAATTGAATTGTCTTGTTAAATAGTTGGCAACATCGGAAATGTGAAAAACTCACGCCCCGGCTTAAATGGACGCCCTCGAGTTACTTATGGACGGCCGTAATTGAATTTTTGTCCCGCATCGATCGGTTTACTCCATTAACCATCTCAAAAGGTGTTGCAATTTGCCAATTGCGACGCAATCGAGCATATCCGATTGTTTTAAGTGACAGAACCTTCAATTCTCTGTAACTTTGCTCTCTAGCAGTTTTTTCGTATCACTTACCGTTCAGAAGTTATGCCACAAAACAAGTTGTTCAGTATTTTGACTGGATTTTACTAAATTGAACTCGGAATTTTCAAAATTAAATATCTCAGTTATTTTTTAACTTACGGAGTGCTTAAACCACTCAAAATGTGGCTCTGAAAACCGTTTTTCTGGTTATTTCTTGTCACTGAAGTCATTCTATCAAAATGGATACAGGGTGTGTCAGAATCAAGTATATTATTTGACTGAACTTTACACACCCTGTAACAAACTTAAAGCTTTTATCAAGTTACAGTACCATATTTCACACTTAATTTGCTACAATTTTACTCTCTCACAATTTTTCCGTATCTTTAACCGTTTTGAAAATTTTAGACAAAACGTTAAACGAGGCTTTTTGCAAGTTTTTCGAAAAAACCGTGTGTGACTGGTTTTTGTCGCATATCTCGAAAACGGTTAAAGATACGAGAATTTTCTAAGAGAGCTAAATTGTTCAGAATTAACCACAGAATCTGGTTGTGTAACTTTAAAACGCACCAAATTTCCTAAGGGTTGTCAGGGGCCAAAAAGCAAGCACAATCCTGTAATTTGCCACACCCTGTACACATTTCACAAGAATCAATCCAGTGACTGGTATAACCGGAAAGAGGACTGTAAAAGCTTTATTTTGAGTGGTTTTTAGGCGCTGTAAGTCAAAAAATGGCTGAGTTATTCAATTTTGAAAATTCAAGTGTCCATTTAGAAAGTTTTGGTCAAAATACCGTGCAACTGGTTGTGGTCGAATATTTTGAAAACGGTTAAAGATGCAAGAATTTTTGAAGGGAGATAAATTGTTCAGAATTTATCACAGAATCTGGTTATGTAACTTAAAAAACTCACCAAATTCCCTAAGGGTTGCCAGTGGCCGACAAACAAGCACAATCCTGTAATTTGTCACACCCTGTACACATTTCACAAGAATTGATCAAGTGACTGGTATAACCGGAAAGAGGACTGTAAAAGCTTTATTTTGAGTGGTTTATGCACCCTGTAAGTCAAAAAATGGCGGAGTTATTCAATTTTGAAAATTCAAGTGTCCATTTAGAAAGTTTTGGTCAAAATACCGTGCAACTGGCTTTTGTCGAATATCTTGAAAACGGTAAAAGATACGAGAATTTTTTAAGAGAGCTAAATTGTTCAGAATTAACCACAGAATGTGGTTATGTAACTGTAAAAACGCACCAAAACCCCTAAGGATTAGCAGGGGCCGACAAACAAGCCCAACCCTGGAATTTGCCACACCCTGTAAACATTTCACAAGAATTGATCGAGTGACTGGTAGAACCGGAAAGAGGACTGCAAAAGCTATATTTTGAGTGGTTTATGCACCCTGTAAGTTCAAAAATGGCGGAGTTATTAAATTTTTATAATTTAAATGAGTATTTGGAAACTTTTAGTCAAAGTAGAGTGCAACTGGTTGTGGTCGAATATCTCGAAAACAGTTAAAGATACAAGGTTTTTCCAAGAGAGCTGAATTGTTCAGAATTAACCATAGAATCTGGTTATGTAACTCTAAAAACTCACCAAAACCCTTAAGGGATGTCAGGGATCGAGAAACAAGCACAACCCTGGAATTTGCCACACCCTGTACACATTTCACAAGAATCAATCGAGTGACTGGTATAACCGGAAAGATGACTGTAAAAGCTTTATTTTGAGTGGTTTTTGCACCCTGTAAGTCAAAAAATGGCGGAGTTATTCAATTTTGAAAATTCAAGTGTCCATTTAGAAAGTTTTGGTCAAAATACCGTGCAACTGGCTTTTGTTGAATATCTTGAATACGGTAAAAGATACGACATTTTTTTAAGGGAGCTAAATTGTTCAGAATTAACCGTAGAAGCTGGTTATGTAACTTTAAAAAAGCGCCAAATCCCTTAAGGGACGTCAGGAGTTAATTAATACCTAAAAATGTCGTTTTTTTCCGTTACAAAATCCATTTATTATTATATTTAATACCCAATTTTTTGTGGTTAGGTTAGGTTAGGTATTTGTCCCATTTAATTTGACGTGTTATTATATACTAACTGTAAAGGTACCATTGTCATTCTAACTACATAACCGTTAAATTTTTGATTAATCTTTGCAAATACATAAAAACGGTTACTTGAAGTCTTCTAGAACGAAGTATATAAGGGCATATACTTCAATCAAAACGCACCTTTTCATAACGGTTTTTTTCAGATAATCAAACAATAACACCCTTAAAAAACACGTGAGAATCCAAGATTTTTAGGTAAAAAACTCGAATTTCATGTGAAATTCCGTTATCCTGAAAAAATCGAGGTCAGAAGAAAAAAAAACGATTTTGCACCCTTCTTAAAAACCGTGTTAAGGTGCGTGGATTCACCCCTCGTTTTTTTACCATTTCTGGGTAAAAATACCGTTTTTCTTTGTGAATTTTTTGGAAGAAATGGGGTGAAGAATTTTGGGGTAAATTGTAAAGGAGGATGCATTTAAAATGTGCGTTTTTTTAGGTTTTTAGGGAATATGGGACGTGAGAATGTTTAGGGTTGCAAAATTTCACAAAAAACCGTTTTCCCATCTTATTTTAACTGATTTTACTGGTTTTAAGAAGATTTTGTCATTTTATTGTTTCATGGAAAGGTATTTGATTTGATGTTTACTATAGCTTTTAAGTAGGTTTTGCAGTTTTATAGCTTTATAGACGCGTTACCTGTCAAAATTTGACTTTTAAATCTGTAAAGTACTTAGCTTCCCTAAAATGATCCTTTTGGCAGAAAATAAAAAGAGTTGACTTTATGTTATAAAATGTTTCCTTAAATTTCCTGTCAAAGTCAAAGTGCGGCAATGTCGCGCTATATTGATCCAACCTAACCCAACATCTTTGAATGTCGACTTTGTCGAAATTTCCTTAATTGACAGACAAAATGACAGTTTAACAACGTTGCGCTACTTAGACTCAAACAATTTAACGCACGCTGAAATGTTGAGATTTTAATTGCGAATAGTGTGCTTAGTAAATATTACTGACGTTTGCTGACATTTGACATAAATGACGTGTAGCCCTCTAAATTTTGAAGAATTAATGCCTTCTAAACTGAATATTTTAATAAACTATTTTTATTATTTACATACAAAATAACAGTTTGGCAACGTTGCAGAAACCATAAAAAAAAAGTTTTTTTTATGTTATAAATTTGTTCTCAACATTTTTTGGCAAAATGCGGCAACGCCGCGCTTTGTTCCAACCTAACCTAACATCTTTAAATCTGCACTTTATCGTTTTTTTTTTTTACAGTTTTAGAACGTTGCGCTATTTAGGCGCAGTTGTCACGTGACATAAAGATACGTCAGAAAACCGCTCATGAAGCTGTAAAGTCAATTTTCTGATTTACACAATTACAGCAGAAATGACAATTATTTCAGTTTTATAGCTCCATGTTCTGACTGAGGCAAGTTTTGCCAGTTGTTACGTGACATAAAGTTACTTTTTGATTGAATTTTGACGTCACAACTGTCAAAAAACCGCTCATAAAGCTGTAAAGTCAATTATCTGATTTACAACAACTACAGCAGAAATGACAATTATTTCAGTTTTATAGCTCCACATTCTGACTGAGACAAGTTTTGTGAGTTGTCACGTGACATCAAAAAACTTTTCGATTGAATTTTGACGTCACAACTGTCAAAAAACCGCTCATAAAGCTGTAAAGTCAATTATCTGATTTACAACAACTACAGCAGAAATGACAATTATTTCGATTTTATAGCTCCACGTTGTGACTGAGGCAAGTATTGCCAGTTGTCACGTGACATAAAGATGCTTTTCAATTTAATTTTGACGTCACAACTGTAAAAAAAACGTTCATGGAGCTGTAAAGTCAATTTTCTGATTTACAACAACTACAGCAGAAATGACAATTATTGTGATTTTATAGCTTCACGTTCTGACTGAGGCAAGTTTTGTGAGTTGTCACGTGACATAAAGATAGTTTTCGATTGAATTTTGACGTCACAACTGTCAAAAAACCGCTCATAAAGCTGTAAAGTCAATTTTCTGATTTACAAGAATTACAGCAGAAATGACAATTATTTCACTTTTATAGCTCCACGTTCTGACTGAGGCAAGTTTTGTGAGTTGTCACGTGACATCGAAAAAGTTTTCGATTGAATTTTGACGTCACAACTGTCAAAAAACCGTTCATAATGCTGTAAAGTCATTTTTCTGATTTACAAGAATTACAGCAGAAATGACAATTATTTCGGTTTTATAGCTCCAGATTCTTTGACAGTTTTCAAGTCTATGACAGATTAAAATATAATTAAACGGAGATGAGGAATTTTTCCCAGACCTGGCAACACTGCAACAATTACACATACAGAGTTTCAGTTAATAACAACACTGCTGAGAACTCCACATATGGCAAACGGCCATTTTAAAATTTCAAGCACAAAAGCAGTTATTAACCCTTTTTTAAACTCGATATATAATTTATGCAAAACCGTCTGCCATTGGCTGGAAATAACCGTCCAATTGAAATCAACGAAAAAAAAAATCTCTAACAATAGAGGAGCGGTACGTTTTGTTTGAGCACGCGATTTCACAAAAAAGGGTATGTCGGATTCCCTTTTGAATCGGTTTGGCAACTGTGTTTACAATAGAATCTTTCATAAGTAGCAGCACGTTTGCTACATATATCATGTTCAAAACTAATATAAAAATATTATTTCAGTAGGGTCGGGGTTTTTTGTCGTACCCTGTAGGGTTGAATTTTAACGGATTTTTGCGTGCAGAATTTTAAATTTATAATAGTTTCTGACAATACTTTTACTAATTAAGTATACAGAAACTTTTTGGTTATGTAATAAGTTCAGAAAGTACATCTTTTCGGCCCACAATAAGGCACAAACATTTTGAACGTTTCTATACTCTTTTGAACTTTTATAGAAAAACTTTTTTTTATATAATTTAGAACATTTCTGTACAATTTTCAGAATGTTTGGACTATTTCAAACAATGTTGACCCCATTTTAACATTTCTAGATTGTTCTGAACAATTTTAGACAATTTTGAACAGTTTCCAACATTTTTAGAATGTTTAAAGCGTTTTGGGCCTCATTTGAAATCTCTTGAAATGTTTAGCCTGGTTTTAACATTCTTTATGCAATTTTGAATATTTCTAGTTTATTTTAAACTTTTTTGACCATTTTTAGACAATTTTGAACATTTTTTGATTATTTTTAACATTATTAGACTGTTTTGAACCTTTGTAGGCTATTGTAAACCTTATCAAACCCTCTTTAATGTTTTTCGACAGTTTCCAACTTTTTTGATACAATTTTTAACATTTCTAGATTGTTCTGAACATTTGTTAGGCAATTTTGAATGTTTTTTGACACTTTTCAGCATTCTTCTAGACATTTCAAGATTCGTTGGCCTCATTTGAACATTTTTAAACAATTTTGAACGTTTCTGGACGTTTTTGATCTTATCTATATACAATCTTGAACATTTCTGGTCAGTTTTTAGCATTCTTAGAATGTTTTGAACATTTTAAAACTTTTCTAATAATTTTAGATAAATTTTAACATTTTTGAGACAATTTTAGACATATCTGGAAACATTTTAGACTATTTTAAACATTGTTGCCTCATTTAAAAGTTTTTAGAAATTTTTTTTTTGACACACACACAACAAACGTGTTTTGTCATATTTAATCACTGCAAATTCAAGGATTTAACAAGAAGAAGAGATTACAACCTAACCTAACTTAACCCAATCAACTTTTATTTGTCGTTGAACAGTCCATTTTTATCCATAGAGGTATAAAAGTCCTAGAAAACTGGCTGTCTTAAAAAAAGGATTAAAAGCGTCATTTCATTGGCTATTCATTGACGTATAAAAGTCCTGGACAAGTTTAGGAAATAAGCGAGAAATTCAAAGTTAAAGCAAAGAGTGTCAAAATGGTTTGCACGGAGACTTTGACGCCCTCTAGCAGTCAAACTCTAAAAGCAACCAACCAACTTTTATACGTCGATGGAAAGCTCATTTTGTTGGCTATCCACAGACATATAAAAGTCATAACAAAGTGTATTAAATAACCGATTTATTCAAGATCAAAGCATGTTAGTAGGGATTTTTAAGAAAATAAATTTCTAATCTTCCAGATAGATTTAGTGGAATATCTCCTAAACTAGTAGAGATACGGAAAAAGTATAAAGATTAAAAGCTGCGTAAAAAGGGCCAATAAAACTGAATCTGGTTTTTGAACCGAGAAATTCTCACTGAAACTGCATACAGGGTGGCCAAACGTTAACAAGTTTTAATTTTTTTGAATCAACCTGTAAGGAAGTGGCCGTCAAAGTAATTTTGGAGCAAACCACTTAAAAAAGAAGAAAAAACGGAATTTTTTTAGAAGTTTACCGTTGCTGTACATCAAACAACTGCCGAGCTAGGCAAAGTTCAGAGGCACTGTTTCAAGAAAATGGTGTTTCTGGAACATAGTATTACTAAATTTTGGGACATCCTGTATGAATTTTCAAATCCAGTGACTGCTATAATCAAAAAGCTGGCTTTTAGAGCTACATTTTGAGTGATTTACGCACCCCGTAAGTTAAAAAATAACTGAGATATTTAGTTTTCAAAATTTGTATGTCAATTTTAGCAAGACTTGTTACTATACTGATTTAGCTGTTTTTTGGCATAACTCCTAAACGGTTAGTGATACGAAAAAATTACAAGAAAGAAAAATTGTAGCAAATTAAGTGTAGAATACGGCACTGTAACTTAAGGAAAGTTTTAAGCTTGCTAAAAGGTGTTTAAAGGTTAGTTAAACACATAGTACCAGATTTTGAGACACCCTGTATGCACTTCAACGGAACAAGCCCAGTGCCTGATATAATCAGAAAGACGGCTTACAGAGCTACATTTGGAATGGTTTACGCACTCTGTAAGTTAAAAAATAAGTGAGATATTTAGTTTTGAAAATTGGATGTCAATTTTAGCAAAACTGATTACTATACTAAGTTAACTGTTTTGTGGCATAACTCCTAAACGGTTAGTGATACGAAGAAATTACACGAAAGCAAAATTGTAGTAAATTAAGTGTAGAATACGGCACTGTAACTTAAAGTAAGTTTTGAGTTTGCTAAAGGGTGTTTAAAGGTTAGTTAAATAACATAAAACTGGATTTTGAGACACCCTACTACTAATTCTATTTCATCCACTATTTATTGCAAATTTCGTTAGATGGACTAGTTTTGGTTGCAGGATTTTATTAAAAATAAAATAATTTAGTCTGTGTGTGTGTGTGTTTCTCATATTGATATGGTATTAGTAATTAAATATGGTAAAAACCACGCCTTTCCTTCAATCGAGAATTGTTGACACAAAAAACTTTCCCGCTTGGCATGAGTAGTAAAATAACTTATTCGTACATTAACATTGAGTATGCAACTTGAATGTATTTAAATTATTTCATAGTTGCCCGTAAATGTCCGTAGTATGTTGTTTAATTTATGGGCTCAAAGAGATTTGTCACGTTCATTTTAACGAAACCAGATTTCTCGTTTTGTATCAGGAAGACACTTGTCGCGAATAAAACTTAAAGATTATCGTGCCCAACACACGTCCGACACACGTCAAAGGGATAAGGTACAGGAACGTGTATATTATATGTAGGAAACCTTTCGGAGACAACCACATGCCCTGAACAAAAGGGCCTATTTACGATTTTTTTACAGTTCAGAGGCATGTGGTCTATTGTTTGGGCACGCCAGCATTTCGTACCTGGGGGGGCGAAATCAACCCTTAATGGCGGACAGCCACCCTCTTCTGCCTGATGCATTCAACCCTATTTTGCACACTTCCATCAGCTGTGTATTTGCCAAGTAATGATTAGGTTGACGTGCGGATATATGGGTATTTGTTGGGTTTGTAACGATTAAATTCGGTTAGAAACTACTGTCTTTTGTCTATAAATTAATTACCTATTCAAAACCAATAATTATTAATTACATCTTAACAAAATCACAATCCCAAACAAGTATTTCGATTGGATCAGTGCTTCAATTTGCTCAACAGACAGAAAATGTGAAATCTGCCAAAAATCATCCACCAAAAGCAAATACATTTTTATTATTTTTTTTTTCAAAAAAAAAAAATGGTTTTCACTATTTGCTTTACTTTATTAATAACAAATAAAAGACCCTATCAATAACAAATTTAAATTAATAAACCAACAATCAGTGGCAAATCTAATTGCATCATACAAAATTAAGAATGATTGGTTATGTTTTCTTTAATTCAAAAGAAGAGTGACAATAGATGTATTTGGTCGATTTCAAAATAGCTTTATTTTTTTGGTTATTATGTCCGATTGAAAATGGTTTTAGATTGCAAAATGTACATATTGAAGTCATGTGATCACTGACCAACCTAACCTAATTTAAATTTTACGTTTTTGCGATTCTTGTACCTGTTCTAACCTATCTTTAATGTGTTTTTAACGTTTGTCTTTTTAAGCAACCTAACATTGTTTTATTAACATAATTTAATAATCTACCCTAATCAAAATTTCATAAATTGTAAGATTTTCTCGTCTACCCTAACCTAAGTTGTATCTTTTCGTGATTTCTCCATCTGTTCTAACCTAACTTTAATGTTTTTAGACGTTTTACTCTCTAACCTTCCTAAAATTATTTCAATAACATCACATTTTATGATTTTGTCGCATACCTTAACCTAAATGTCTAAATGTGTGCTTTCTAAACGTCATTCCTATCAAAATCTTGCCCAACGAGCGGTAAAATGGCATTTATTGATTAAACTCACATTTTTAAGAATGTTTTGCTGTTTTACAGCTTTATGAAACACATTTTGACACTTGTCACATTTATGGCAAATCAAACTGTGTTTGAAACAAACAGGAAAATGTCATAAATGTCAAAATCATGCTCATGAAGCTATAAAATGCATTTCATTTAATTTTTACTCAATTACGATATTTTGATTATGTTTTGTAGTTTTATAGTTTTATGTAACTAATTTTGACAGTTGATACGTTTATGACAGATCAAACTAAGGCTTAAAAATGCCGTCAAACGCCATAAATATCAAAATCCTGCTCATGGACCTATAAAATAGCATTCATTGCGTTCATCGCAAATTAAACTGCATTTGAAAACAAACAGTCAAACGTCACAAATGTCAAAATCATGCTCATGAAGCTACAAAATGAAATTCATTTAATTTTCCCTCAATTGCAAAACTTTTTGTATGTTTTGTTGTTTTAGAGCTTTATGGAACCGATTTTGACAGTTGATTGTTTTTGATTTATCGCAAATTTCAATTCTTCTATGTCATTGATTTGATTAAAAACCTTTTTAAGTTCAAAAAGGGTCACGTGACCTAAAAAAATAATGTTGAATTTAGGAAAATTGTCGAATAACTTTAAATATTCAAATTTCAATTAAAATTAAGTTGAGCGATTGAAGAACACGATTTAAAACTTAAAAACAGTCACGTGACTGTAAATTTGAAAGGAGTCACGTGATCCGAAAGAGAACAGTGACGTCACCTGAGTACCTCTGTCAAGTTGTGTAAACACTCATTTTTTAAATGCAGCTTTATAGCTCTACGAAGTGAATGTTGACGAGAAACGAACAGCAATCGATCGATACCAGTCACGTGACTTTAAAAATCTGATTACAAGTTTGAAAATGGTCACGTGACCTAAAAAAAATCATATAAATTAGAAAAGTGCTAAAGTACCTGTGGTAAGTATAGAGATAATCATTAGAAATGAATGAGTTAGGCAAAGATGGGAACAAATGTGACATGTGCCAAAATGAATGTGACGTCATGCCACAGTTGGTCACATGACCACTTCAACAAAACGACATCTGTCATTTACGACATTTGTCATCGTCTTTGTCTAGTTTATTGATTTTTAATGGCCTCTCTTATTCTTATTACTGGTTTGCTGGTTTCTTAAGTTTATTAATGAAATTTGTTTTTCTGAACCTTTTTTCTAAAAAAGTAATGACGTGTAAGTGAGCGATAAATAATGATTGACTCGCCCTGTAGAAAAATTCCTTAAAAAGACAAAACACGCTCGGAATTTTGACCCAGTTTCATCCAGCTCGAAGGACCTACGATATTATAAACTTCCGGGAGAAAACGGAAACTTGCCCATAAAAATATACATGTAAAACGTGTCAATTTTGTGCGCGCATGCACCGGGCGGCTCGCGCTTTTACATAATATCGATAAAAGATATAATGGGCGTGATAACGCAGGCGCAAACATGCAAAACACCCCGTTTTCAACCCCTTTTTAAATCTGCATACGACGCCCGACGGCGACGCCTCCTTTTTAAGGGCGTCGGTATAAAGTTGAGGATGTTAAATCGCGATTTGACGCCATTTTCTTTTGATGGAATCATCCCCCCCCCCCCCCCTTCCTCCCCACCATTACCCCTCTTTTTTTTTTCTTTTTACGTGGCCGTCTTCGTAATTTATCAAGGAGAAACGTCTTGGCAAGTGCCAGAGACATTCAAGGTATTTTAGGGAAAAAATTATGTTTTCTTAAAGATTTTTTAATTTTATATCACTTTGAGGCTTTTAATGATAAAATGCCCCTCTTAAGTTTTCGTAGAAAATTAAATTCCCTACAATTCTTGTTATTTAATATTTCCCTGATTTTTACACTGTGACCGAGTTACGAGGGATTGAAATTCTGTAATTCTGCCACTTGCACCCACTAAACCTTCCTAAACCAAAATCTCCCTTCTGAGACCCTTAAGAACAAAACGTCTCTTATAGGTTTTTGTATAAAATTGAATTCCCTACAATTTTTGTTCCATAACATTTTCTTGAATTTTGCCATGTTGCCGAGTTACGGGGGATTAAACTTCCGTAAGTAGACATTCAGACACTTTGCACTTACTAAACATACCTAAGCTTATATCTCCCTTCTGAGGCCCATAAGGACAAAACATGTCTTAAAGGTTTTTGTAGACAATTAAATTTTCTACAACTTTTGTGCCTCAACCTTTCACTGAATTTTGCCCTGTGGGCGAGTTACGGGGGATTGAATTTCCGTAAGTAAATATCTCCCTTCTGAGGCCTTCAAGGACAAAACGCGTCTCTAAGCTTTTGGTAGAGAATTAAATTCCCTACAATTTTTGCTTCTTAACATTTTCTTGAATTTTGCCATGTTGCCGAGTTACGGGGGATTAAACTTCCGTAAGTAGACATTCAGACACTTTGCGCTTACTAAACGTACCTAAGCATATATCTCCTTTCTGAGGCCCTTAAGGACAAAACCTGTCTTAAAGGTTTTGATAGAAAATTAAATTCCCTACAATTTTTGTTCCATAACATTTTCTTGAATTTTGCCATGTTGCCGAGTTACGAGGAATTGAAGTTTCGTAAGTAAACATTCAAATATTTTTGCGCCCATTAAACATTCGTACCGAAATATCTCCCTTCTGAGGCCCTTAAGGACGAAAAAGGTATCCTTAAGGTTTTTGTAAAAAAAATAAATTTCCTACAACTTTTGTTCCTTAACTTTTTCCTGAATTTTGCCATATGGTCGAGTTACGGGGGATTGAAGTTCCGTAAATAAACATTCAAACATTTTTGCGCCCATTAAACATTCGTAACCAAATATCTCCCTTCTGAGGCCCTTAAGGACAAAACGTGTCTTTAAGGTTTTAGTAGAGAATTAAATTTTCTACAACTTTTGTTCTTTAACATTTCCCTGAATTTTGTCATATCGCCGAGTTACGACAGATTGAAGTTCCGTAAATTTAGACAGACACTTTGCGCTCACTTAACTCCAAGCAGGTTTACAGTATAGAAAATAAAAAATTCGTAGAGCTGCAAAACCACAAACTATTAAAAACAGGTAAAAGGTGAGTGAAAATTTACTCAACTGTCTTTTATAGCTCCATGAGTGGAATTTTTTTTGCAAAAAATACTAAAATGAACATAATTTAACTGAATTGCACTTTATAGCTTCATTTGGAAAGTTGGAACATTTCGCTGTTTGGTGCATCATAATAATTGTAAAAATTCACTCCATAGAGCTATAAAGGTGATTTTTTAAAAGTCAGTATAAAAACAATATCAAGTAAATTTTATATCTTCACCAGGAAGCAAAAAACCATAATCTTTCTAATCACGTGACCAATCTTATTTTCTAAATCACGTGACAAGTATCGATAATTCATTATTATTAAGTTTACAACTATTTATTGTTGCATATCAGAAAAAATACTCAACGTATAACATTTAAAAAATAAATAAATTAATAATTAGTATATACAGGGTGAGTAAGAAAATCATAGTCTGAAAAAGCTTCGATTAGTTGTAATTCAATAAATTCAGGTTAGTTTAGCATTAGTAGAAATTGTAATTTTGAAAAATTACTCTAATGAACTCGCCCTGTATATACAATTTGAGAGCGATATTCTTTTCAAGAACGAATATCTCCAAAACGAAATACAAAAATATATACAGGGTGTCCTTTTAAAATAAGCAATTTACGTTGAAACGGACTCACACCAAGTTAATTCCTTTCCTAAAAAAATTAATGGGGCAGACAAAATCAATTTTATGACGATCAATCGAAACCCAGAAAAAATTAATTGAATAAGGTGCTTGGCAATGGGAACAATTAAAAATTTGTTTTATAAGCGATCATTCGGTATAATGAAGACGTTTCACAAAAAGCTTTTTCGGTAAAGTTCAAACGGCTTTTTCGCTCAAAACGTTCGTAAATATTAAACTAATTTAACTGGTTTTTGTCGTCAGAGTGACATTTTCAATTTTTATATTATTACCACGTTACATTATGTTTTAGCACTGTGTTCTTCATGTATAACAGTACAGTTAATATGCACCAAATCTGGTAAATTAGCAGGCCATTTTTACCACCATTTGTTTTAAGTTTACATAGGTTTTAAGAATGTTTTTAATCGAATTATGCCTTAGGGAGAGTTTTTGAAAAATATCTCCCTAGGTTAACCCTCTAAGGAAAAAATTTCAATGCAGCAATATTGTAGATGAAATTCCCTACAACTTTCCTTCCATACACTTTTTTGATCCCTTTTCAAATAACGGAGATATGATTGGTTAAATGAAGAACTGATAGCTTTAAAGCACTGTTGTGCCTTAGGGACAGTTTTTAACAAATATCTCCCTAGGTTGACCCTCTAAAGAAAAAATACATGTAGCAACGTTATAGAGGATAAAATTCCCTACATCTTTCCCTCCTTACACTTTTTTTATCCTTTTTCAGATAACGGAGATATGATTGGTTGAATGGAGAGCTAACTGCTCTAAAGCAGTTTTGTGCCTTAGGGACAATTTTTGGCAAATATCTTTCTAGGTTGACGCTCTAGGGAAAAAATACGGTGTAGTAATGTTGTAGAGGATGAAATTCCCTACAACTCTCCCTTTATACACTTGTTGGATATATTTGTCAAATAACGCGGTTGAATGGAGAAAACTAATTGCTTTCAAGCACTTTTGTGCCTTAAGGACAGTTTTTGGCAAATATCTCTCTAGGTTGACCCTCTAGGGAAAAAATACGATGTAGTGATGTTGTAGATGATGAAATTCCCTACAACTCTCCCTTTATACACTTGTTGGAAATATTTGTCAAATAACGGGGTTGAATGGAGAAAACTAATTGCTTTCAAGCACTTTTGTGCCTTAGGGACAGTTTTTAACAAATATCTCCCTAGGTTGACCCTCTAGGGAAAAAATACATATAGCAACGTTGCAGAGGATAAAATTCCCTACAACTACCCCTCCTTACACTTTTTTGATCCTTTTTCAAATAACGGAGATATGATTGGTTGAATGGAGAGCTAACTGCTCTAAATCACTTTTGTGTCTTAGGGACAGTTTTTGGCAAATATCTCTCTAGGTTGACCCTCTAAGGAAAAAATACATGTAGCAACGTTATAGAGGATAAAATTCCCTACATCTTTCCCTCCTTACACTTTTTTGCTCCCTTTTTGAAATAACGGAGATATGATTGGTTAAATGAAGAACTAATAGCTTTAAAGCACTGTTGTGCCTTAGGGACAGTTTTTAACAAATATCTCCCTAGGTTGACCCTCTAGGGAAAAAATACATATAGCAACGTTGCAGAGGATAAAATTCCCTACAACTACCCCTCCTTACACTTTTTTGATCCTTTTTCAGATAACGGAGATATGATTGGTTGAATGGAGAGCTAATTGCTTTAAAGCACTTTTGTGCCTTAGGGACAATTTTTGGCAAATATCTTTCTAGGTTGACGCTCTAGGGAAAAAATACGGTGTAGTAATGTTGTAGAGGATGAAATTTCCTACAACTCTCCCTTTATGCACTTTTTTGATATATTTGTCAAATAACGGGGTTGAATGGAGATCTAATGGCTTTAAAGCTCTTTTGTGCCTTAGGGACAATTTTTGGCAAATATCTCCCTAGGTTGACCCTCTAGGGAAAAAAATACATATAGCAACATTGTAGAGGATAAAATTCCCTACAACTACCCCTCCTTACACTTTTTTGATCCTTTTTCAGATAACGGAGATATGATTGGTTGAATGGAGAGCTAACTGCTCTAAAGCAGTTTTGTGCCTTAGGGACAATTTTTGGCAAATATCTTTCTAGGTTGACGCTCTAGGGAAAAAATACGGTGTAGTAATGTTATAGAGGATGAAATTCCCTACAACTCTCCCTTTATACACTTGTTGGATATATTTGTCAAATAACGGGGTTGAATGGAGAAAACTAATTGCTTTCAAGCACTTTTGTGCCTTAGGGACAGTTTTTGGCAAATATCTCTCTAGGTTGACCCTCTAGGGAAAAAATACATATAGCAACGTTGCAGAGGATAAAATTCCCTACAACTTTCATTCCTTACACTTTTTTTATCCTTTTTCAAATAACGGATATATGATGGGTTGAATGGAGAACAAATTACTTTAAACCACTTTTGTGTCTTAGGGACAGTTTTTGGCAAATAATTCCTTAGGTTGACCCTCTAAGGAAAAAATACACTAAAGTTATGTTGTAGAGAATGAAATTTCCTACAACTTTCCTTCATTTCAGTTTGTTAAGTTTTTCCAAATAACAGTGATATGATTGGTTGAATGGAGAACAAATTACTTTAAACCACTTTAGTGTCTTTGGGACAGTTTTTGGCAAATATCTCCCCAAGTTGACCTTCTAGACCAAAAATGCCCTTTAACAATGTTGTAGAGAATTAAATTCCCTACCACTTTCCACTGTGACGTTTTTCTTAAAAGTATCACGTGACTCGAAAAATTCCAATATTCCGTTCCTGTGAATTGTGCTCGAATGAAGTAATAAATTTCTATTTAAACTTCCCCTCAAACGTTAAGAGGGCAAAATTGAAATGCTTCGACCTTTTCCTCATCTCGAAAATTATGTCCCTTAACCTGCGAACACCAATTTTTAACCAAATAAAATCGCCATTGTAAACAGGGGGTGGAATACTCCCTCATCCGTCTGATTTTCGTCCGAGAGATGCATCCGCAATTTATTTAGGGCTCCCCCTTTACTGAGAATCGAATCAGCAGTCTTCAAAGGGAAACTCCACGAAAATAGCCCCCATTTTACTTTTATTTAACCAGGTTTTTATCTGGACCGAAATCGCCGCTAGCCGGACGAATGCTGGATTCTTGACTACTAACTTGCAGGAAATTGAAGATTAAAGACTGCTTTTTACTTTCCTTTTATACCAGGAAGAATGGAGGGCGAGATAAATCTGGCCCTTTTCCCTAATTGCATTTTAAATCTCTTATAAACAAGTGTGGTAACTGCAAAACCAAATGCAACAGACTGAGAAATAGTGATAAGTACATGCGCTAGACAAAGAAAGACTCTCTAATGCCTGTAATGGTTTTTTGTTAAAATTAAATAAATTTTAACCTCAAAAATCAAACTTTGTTCATTCAGTGCATTAATTACATCATTTTGTTATGTCACTGCATATTTAGCTGTTTAGCACTCAAATTACGGTTGTGTTGCGATAACTCCCTAATTGGTGTCAACTGTTAAAAGTAACTAAATTCTAACCTCAAAAATCAAACAAAACAAAAAAAATGGTAAACACCGACTTTAATAGCAATTTAATGGTTTTTGAGTAATTTGATAATTATTATAATACTTTTTCTCACTTTTTCAAATTTCTGACAGTTCTGACGTTTGACTTTGTAGTATGACAGTTGACGTATATGCATGCAAACGTCAAAAGTCATTTAATAGAGATGTAAAGTGAAGTTTGCGCGACCACTCAAACATAGGCTACAACTGAAATTATTTTATACGTCTATAGAGGACGATTTGACAGTTGAGACACCGTTTTTGATTTAAAATGTGACTTGACAGCTGTCACATGTACTGCATCTGTAAAAACCCGATTCAGAACTATAAAGTGTATTTTTAACTATCATTTGAACAAAATTGCACTTGAGCTACTTTATACGTCTATAATAGAATTTTTGACAGTTGTGACACGATCGTCTATGCAGAATGTAGTATGACAGTTGTCACATATACTGCATCTGTCAAAACCTGTCAAATAAAATGTAATTTGTATGTTTTGTTAACTTTTTGGCGCCATAGAAATATACACTTTACAAAGGTTTATGATTTAAGATTTGACAGTTGTGAAGTATGGTCCTATTCAAGACAGTGGTTTGACAGCTGTCACATAGAGAGCATCTGTCAAAATCCTGCTCATAGAGCTATAAAATGTCATTTGTATGAATAAAAAAAATTGCATACAATTATTTTGCTAAGTAGTTTAGTTTACGAAACTTTTTTTAGGTTTTCTGTCTGTCGTTGAAGACCAGTAAAATTTGCTGGTTTAGGTTTTATCGAAAAATAATATAATTAAAATTCGAAAACGGCGCACCACCTTTCTGAACGGGACTCACCTGTCTAAGACTTCCTGGCTTGAAGGAGAGCGCTCTCGTTAAGAAATGTGGATTCGTCGGCTTGGATGGACTGGAGTGAGTAACACTCGCGAGTCGCGGTAATACGAAAAAAAGTCAAAAAAAGACGTGATAAGTTGAGTACGCTTTTAGCTTGATGCTGCTAGGTCGACACTTTGAATGGTACTGTCGCTATTGCGCACGCAGTTCTAGGTGTACCTTATGATAGACAGTGTGCCGTATTGTCGCGGAAAAAAAGGTAAAAAAAAAATACGAAATTTATAGGTCCTTAAGCGCATAAAAAAAGAGACAAGTTTTAGAGTTTATGAAACACAAGGTCAAGTCAATAAATAAACTAAACAGTAATCAACACTGTCTTTGTCTCGCTCGTGCAATTATCAAAGTCTGTTGCACGCTTACATAAACAAACGTGTGTCATACATGAGACAATTATGAGTGTGAGTCATTGTTCGCTTAATAAACGCACCAAATTCCCTGAAATAAGAGAAACACACACGAAATAGGAAAGAAAGGGGGAGGGAGGGGTAAACAGACGTCGTGCTAACTAGGGTCGAGTTCTAATCAATATCCCTCCCCTCTCCCCTCTCCCTTTAGTCGCAGAAAATCACGCAGCATCCAGAATGTTAGTGCCACAACAAATAATTTCCTGCTGAATGGGGTTCTTAACCTTTGTGGGTTGGAAAAGTTTATGTTGTGTAGTAAAAGGCGACCTTCGCGACAAACTGCTTTTATTGCTTCTATGTGTAGAAAATGTCGCTTTTTTCACTCTTGCTCCAGTTGCAGAATCGATTTTAATCATTGTCTACTATTTAACTTACTTACTTGTTGAAGAAACACCGCAACAAATTAATTTCAACAGTTTTTGTTTTCTACATTTTTCCGAAATTTTGACAAATAACAGACTTATACTAGGCTAAAAATAGTTTTCAAGCATTCACAACTTTGGTACTCGTTTATGGCTCATAACTAACTTCCTAGGCCCTTAAGGGCTACATAGCCCTCTTTAACTGTTGTAGGAAATTTAATTGTCTACAACTTTTATTCTTTAGGTTTTTTACAAATTTTGACAGATAACTGAGATACAAAGGGTCGAAGTTTGCTTGGTGGTCAACTATGCAATTTGACTTCACTGAAAACATTTTAGTCAATAACTCTTTTTAGAACAGATTTAGGGTGAAAATTATAGAAAGCATTTTGGTAGACAAGTTTATTTGCAACAATTTTCCTTCTTTGCTTTTTTTGTAAATTTTGACATATAACAGACTTACACTAGGTTAGAAATAGTTTTCAAGCATTCACAACTTTGGTACTGCTTTATGGCTCTTAACTAACTTCCAAGGCCCTTAAGGGCTACATAGCCCTCTTTGACTGTTGTAGGAAATTTAATTGTCTACAACTTTTACTCTTTAGGTTTTTTACAAATTTTGACATATAACAAAGTTACAGAGGATTGAAGTTTGCTTGGTGGTCAACTATGCAATTTGACTTCACTGAAAACTTTTTAGTCAATAACTCTTTTTAGGACAGATTTAGGGTGGAAATTATAGAAAACATTTTGGTAGACTAGTTAATATTCAACAACTTTCCTTTTTTTGTATTTTTTGTGAATTTTGACAAATAACAGACTTACACTAGGTTAAAAATAGTTTTCAAGCATTCATAACTTTAGTACTGGTTTATGGATCATAACTAACTTCCCAGGCCCTTAAGGGCCAAATTGCCCTCTTTGACCGTTATAGGAAATTTAATTATCTACAACTTTTATTCTTTAGGTTTTTTACAAATTTTGACAGATAACAGAGTTACAGAGAATTGAAGTTTGCTTGGTGGTCAACTAGGCAATTTGACTTCACTGAAAGCATTTTAGTCAATAACTCTCTTTAAAACAGATTGAGGGTAAAAATTACAGGGAGCATTTTGATAGACTAGTTAATTTGCAACAATTTTCCTTCTTTGTTTTTTTTGCGAATTTTGACATATAACAGACTTACACTAGGTTAAAAATAGTTTTCAAGCATTCATAACTTTGGTACTGGTTTATGGCTCATAACTAACTTCTTAGGCCCTTAAGGGCCAAATAGCCTTCTTTAACTTTTATAGGAAATTTAATTATCTACAACTTTTATTCCTTAGGTTTTTTACAAATTTTGACAGATAACAGAGTTACAGAGGGTTGAAGTTTGCTTGGTGGTCAACTAGACAATTTGACTTCACTGAAAACTTTTTAGTCAATAACTCTTTTTAGGACAGATTTAGGGTGGAAATTATAGAAAACATTTTGGTAGACTAGTTAATATTCAACAACTTTCCTTTTTTTGTATTTTTTGTGAATTTTGACAAATAACAGACTTACACTAGGTTAAAAATAGTTTTCAAGCATTCATAACTTTAGTACTGGTTTATGGATCATAACTAACTTCCCAGGCCCTTAAGGGCCAAATTGCCCTCTTTGACTGTTATAGGAAATTTAATTATCTACAACTTTTATTCTTTAGGTTTTTTACAAATTTTGACAGATAACAGAGTTACAGAGAATTGAAGTTTGCTTGGTGGTCAACTAGGCAATTTGACTTCACTGAAAGCATTTTAGTCAATAACTCTCTTTAGAACAGATTTAGGGTGAAAATTATAGAAAGCTTTTTGATAGACCAGTTAATTTTCAACAACTTTCCTTCTTTGCATTTTTTGTGAATTTTGACATATAACAGACTTACACTAGGTTAAAAATAGTTTTCAAGCATTCACAACTTTGGTACCGGTTTATGGCTCATAACTAACTTCTTAAGCCCTTAAGGGCCACATAGCCCTATTTCACTGTTGTAGGAAATTTAATTGTCTACAACTTTTATTCTTTAGGTTTTTTACAAATTTTGACAGATAACCGAGTTACAGAGGATTGAAGTTTGCTTGGTGGTCAACTAGGCATTTTGACTTTACTGAAAATATTTTAGTCAATAACTCTTTTTAGAACAGATTTAGGGTGAAAATTATAGAAAGCTTTTTGGTAGACTAGTTAATTTTCAACAACTTTCCTTCTTTGCGGTTTTTGTGAATTTTGACAAATAACAGACTTACACTAGGTTAAAAATAGTTTTCAAACATTCACAACTTTGGTACTGGTTTATGGCTCTTAACTAACTTCCAAGGCCCTTAAGGGCTACATAGCCCTCTTTGACTGTTGTAGGAAATTTAATTGTCTACAACTTTTATTCTTTAGGTTTTTTACAAATTTTGATAGATAACAAAGTTACAGAGGATTAAAGTTTGCTTGGTGGTCAACTATGCATTTTGACTTCACTGAAAACATTTTAGTCAATAACTCTTTTAAGAACAGATTGAGGGTAAAAATTACAGAAAGCATTTTGGTAGACTAGTTAATTTGCAACAATTTTCCTTCTTTGCTTTTTTCGTAAATTTTGACATATAACAGACTTACACTAGGTTAAAAATAGTTTTCAAGCATTCACAACTTTGGTACTGGGTTATCGCTCTTAACTACCTTTCTAGGGCCTTAAGGGCTACACAGCCCTCTTTGACTGTTGTAGGAAATTTAATTATCTACAACTTTTATTATTTAGGTTTTTTACAAATTTTGACAGGTAACAGAGTTACAGAGGGTTGAAGTTTGCTTGGTGGTCAACTAGGCATTTTGGGGTTACTGAAAACTTTTTGGGTAATAACTCTTTTCAGTGAAAATTTAGAGCGAAAACTCTTGGAAGCTTTTTTGTAGACAAGTTAATTTCCTACAACTTTTGTTCCTTAAATTTTTCCCGAATTTTGACAAATAACCGACTTACAGTAGGTTAAAAGTCAAGCTTAACCAATCAAATCATTAAGAGCAAAATTCCAATAATCTTATGTAAATCACTCCAAAAACCGACCGAAAATTACAGTAATCAGCTTGTCTACAGCAGCAAATGGCGTGTAACTATTTTTCTTTGTCCTACCGAAAAAAAAAAACAAATGAAATTATCGTTAATGTCCCTCGGATGTGTCATGACGTTTAAATCTTTGTCTATGGGTCGCCCAAAGTGGAAAAAACTCTACCTTAGAAGGTTTGTAGGACTAAAAGCTGTTATTACCCCCCAAAAAAATTATAATGAGACGCTACTGATGTGAATTAGGCCTTCTGTGAAGCAATTACGTTGTTTTTAGAGTGCTTTTTGGTTAATTTTCTGTTTTGTTTTTGTTGCAGAAAAATTATGGATGAACAGTCAAGAGTCACCTTGGAGACCAACAGAAGACTCTAAGAGAGATTCTAGACTTAGAATTTCACCAAGTAAGTTTTTAGTTGAGTGTGGAAAAAACACTTTCCACCTGGTCAATAGAAATTAATTACAAAAGTTACAGTTAGGGTCAAAATATTGTCTTTAAATTGTATTTTTAGCTAAATTTACTGTCTTGAAAAATGTCAAAATTAATTTTAACTGACTTGAAGCTGTCAAATAATGTAACTGTCACTTGTCAAAATTGACGTCAGAATGTTACTTTTAATACCGAAGAATTGTTTTTTTAAAAGACCTTTAGTTACTATCTTGGAATTGTCAAATAACATTTTTTAGAGTGTTGAAATATGTCAAAATTGACGGGAAAACCTTTCATATGTCAAAACTGACATTAGTAATTGTGCTAATATGTTAGAACTGTCAAAATTGTCGTTTAAAAAACCGAATTTTGATTGTCAAAACTGTCATGTGTGATGTGTTTTTAAATTTTGCAAATTATATTTTCTGTGATTTTTTAAGCAAAATTGTCGCACTTTTTAAGTTATTCTTTCAGAACAACGTTACTTGCTTTGAAAAATTATCGATTTGACAATAATTTCGTACTAAAGTAGAACATTTTTGGTCTCGTTCAAAATTTCCGTAACTCTAACCGTTTTCCAGAAATTCGACTTTTTTTCACTTTTTTCGGAAATTGCATCAATATTTGGAAAGTTCCGTATCCCCGTCATTTTTAGAGTTTCAGCGACTGTCAAAAGCTCAAAATGTTCGGTTTGAATTGCTCTTTCACCTCGTACTAACCGCAACACGATTGAATATTTACAGGGTGTTCAAAAAATCACTTTTCACGCTTTTCACAACGCTTTTCAAGTTGTGACTGCGTTTACCCGATTCTAAATGGATGTAAACGTGGTTCCTTGAGTGCAGAAAGTGATTTTGAACATTATTGACCTTTTGGAAAATTTCCGTAACTTTAACTGTTTTTGAGATATTCCAGTTTTTTTAATTTTTCTTCATCAAAATTTTGAAAGTGTTGTATCTTCGACGTTTGTGAAGTTTCAGCGACTGTAAAATACTCAAAATGTTCGTTTTGATGCGTTCTTTCATCTCGTACTAACCGCAGCACGATTTAACATATACAGGGTGTTCAAAAATAGTATAATTTAAAACTAACGTTCTGCCAGTTGTTACCGCGTTTACGCAGTTTTAAGTAAGTGTAAACCTAGCCCACTTGGTGCAGAAAGTAATTTTGAACATTTTTGGTCTCTAGCAAATTTTCCGTAACTCTAACCGTTTCCGAGATATTTGACTTTTTTCACTTTTTTTTGAAAATTGCATCAAAATTTTGAAAATATCGCATCTCCGCCATGTTTGGGATTTCAGCGACCATAAAAAACGCAAATTGTTCGTCTTAAACTGCTCTTTCACCTAATGCTAACCGCAACACGATTAAACATATACAAGGTGTTCAAAAAACAGTAGAATTTGAAACTGATGCTTTGTTAGCTGTGACCGCGTTTACCCATTTCTAAGTAGCTGTAAACCTAGTCCACTGGGTGCAGAAATTAATTTTGAACATTTTTGATCCCTAGCAAAATTTCCGTTACTCTAACCGTTTTCGGGATATTTGACTTTTTTTGGAAATTGTATCAATTTTTTTTAAAATTTCGCATCTCCGCATTTTTGGGGTTTCAGCGACTGTAAAATGCTGAAAATTTTTGTGTCAAACTACTTTTTCACTTAATAACATATACAGGGTGTTCAAGATACATAAAGAATAAAAACTGTTTTTTGGAGAAAAAATCTCGAAAACTGCAAGAGATTGCGACTTAAATCTACATTTTTGCCAATATCCAGGAAATAGGTGTCAGATTGTTTCTAATGGAGAAAACAACAGGATACAAGGTGTCTCAACTCTATTTAGACGCTAAATATCTTCGTATACATTTCAGGAAAAAAAGTTTTAGCTAAAAAATTCATTAAATAATACAGTTTGGTGAATGCGCTGGTTTACTACAATTAGCTACAGGGTGAACACATTTAAACTGTATCCGAAATATGCCAAAGTTTCAGCTGAAATGTTCATGGTTTGGAAAGGTGCTTTCAATGACAATTTACTTGCATGTACAGGGTGGAGCAAACACGTATTGTTTGTCGTAAACTAATGCACCAAAACTCTGGTTTACTGCGTCAATTAGCTATAGGGTGACCACATTTTGAATTGTATCTGAAATAAGCCAGACAAAAAAATGCTTTTTTTTCCTTTAAGGGTGAAGGGGAAACCTTTTAACTGAAGTATAATTCAATTTAAATAAGAGAAAGTGTCGCAAAGGGCGGACGCTCGCGAAAGAAGGGCAATCGGCCCTAAATCGAGGGACAAATGGACGCAGGAACGTGGCAACACGATAAAGATTGACTGTTTTACTACCCCACTTGAGAAGGTTTAAAATGGGGAGCCCTTCGCATTAAGAAAAAGCCCTTTAAACGGGGTGCCGAATGAGTTTAGCGGGTTGCCTATCAATATGGGGGATTTACGCGTTCCTTTGCTTTTTTATGCACACCCTGTCGACACCTGTAAAGGTGAAAAAGTGACGACACGCGACCCTTTTGACAGGGTATTTAAATTTACCCTTTCGACCCTCCCGTTGAATATTCATGCCCTTACGATAATCGCTTTCGACCCACCTGTTACAGGTTATACGAAATTAAAAAGTTAAACTGGGTTTATATTCAAAAGAAGGGTTGTAAAACACTTTACACAGGTAAAACGAATCGTTTTAAGGGTGCATAAAATTTGTTTATGAATTAGGGTGGTTTTTAAGTGATTACCTGTACAACACCAGTTGCTTTTGATTTATGACTATATTTTGTTAGTTTTTTGAACACCCTGTATATGTTGTGAGGTGACAGATCAGTTCAAGACCAACATATTAGGGTTTTTATAATCACTGAAACCCCAAAAATGGCGGAGAAATACAGTTTTCAAAATTTTGAAACAATTTCCAGAAAATATCAAAAAAGTAGAATATCTCGGAAACGGTCAGAGTTACAGAAATTTTGTAAAGGACCAAAAATGTCCAGAAATACTTTTTACACCCAGTAGATGAGGTTTGCACCCACACAAAAACGGGTAAACGCGGTCACAACTGGGAGAGCGATAGTTTCAAATTGAATTGTTTTTTGAAGACCCTGTATATGCTCAATCGTGTTGCAGTTAGCACGAGGTGACAGAGTAGTTGAAGACAAACTTTTTATGGTTTTTACAATCAATAAAACCTCAAAAATGGCGAAAAAATAAAGTTTTCAAAATTTTGAAACAATTTCTAAAAAAATATTAAAAAAGTAGAATATCTCGGAAACGGTTAGAGTTACGAGAATTTTGTAAGAGACCAAAAATGTTCAGAAACACTTTCTGCACCCAATGGACGAGATTTGCACCCACAGTGGCTGAAACCCCAATAATGGCGGAGATATGAAATCTAAAAAAAATCTGTAAAGTATCTCAAAAATGGTTATAGTTGCGAAAATTTTATGGAATAACCAGGTAATTTTGTGACACTCTGTATAATTAAAATTTGCCTAGAAAGATAGTAGACATTTGTATTTACTTTTTTTTAAATTTATAATAAACATATATCAAATGTCGTTAAGGTCGAAATTTGCTTGAACCAAAGCAGTCTACTTAAGCAGTTTATTTAACAATTCAAGTTAATAGCACGCGAAAATGGACCGTAATGACATCATTTTATGACTATTTTTTTCAATTTTTTTCAACAATGTGTCAGACCAATTTTTTAATAGACGACCCTGTATATGCTACTTAAGCGAGAATATAAAGTTAAAAATTCTATTGCTTTTTTCAAAATTTGTTATTTTCTTTTTTTCTTTTCCTTATTATTTATTTTTTCTATTACGTTGTTCCTATTTGTTTTATTTTTTTTCACACTATATTTCTTTGTTATCTTGTCTATTGCTTCTCTATATTGCTTATTAGGTACTCATTTTTCTTGTTTTTTGCTTTCTTTCTTATCTTACCTTTATCCCACAATTTTCTTGTTTTAACACCATTTTTTTTTTAAATTTCTAATACTTGTTTTTGTGTCATTCTAGTGTTTTTTAACTCTTATTTTAGTCGTCTGTTTCGACAGATACGTCAAAGTGTAAACTTTCTGAATTTTAAATTGAACTGTACATACTGTACATTGACCTGAAATTGACATAAAATTCAAATTTTTTTACAGATAATACTAAAGTTAAGTTTTAATATTTGCACAAGTGTATGTTGTGTTCTTTTTTTGATTTAATCAGAAATTAATAAAATATTTTTTTTACTATTAATTTTGTGTCGTAATGTTGCAATCAAAATTTAAAAATCTAGAATAAAATAATATAAAAGTTAGGTTAGGTTAGTAATAAATTATTATAACATACTTTTAATTAAATGCAATTCTCTGTATTGTTTTTACTATAAAATTTAGAAGATAAATTTAATTTTTGAGTTTAAATGTGACGTTCTATAAATATTTAAAAAATCCAAATTTTTAGCGAAATTAAAAAAAATTGCTTTTTTACAAATTAAGGTTATTAAGTTAGGTAGTTATTAAATTTTAGAAGAATTTAAAGTAATCTTTGTCATTGGAAATATCAAAATTTGCATTTTAGACTGAGATATTTTTTTTGTGGCGCCCAACGTAGGTTTCTTCATTTTTTTTTTGGCGCCCAACGTGAATGTTTCTGTTTGAAAACACATTGTTTGGGACATCCTGTATATGCCAAATAAGCCACTGATTCTTTCACTGTTTAGAGTAAATTTCCATAGCACGTGACTCTTTTAAGACGCCATTTCTTTACTTTACACAAAAGTGCTTACTGTATTATCTTACACCTTATACAGGGTGATTCCTTTTCCATTTGCTGGGTGAGAGAATCGTTTCTGGTGGATTATAAGCCACATTAAAAACGATTTGAAATAACACGTGACACTAACGAGAAGGGTGAGTCAGCAAAGGGGAAATATCCACTAATAGTCTGTCAATTGTACGATATTGTTATAGGTCCTGCACTGTCTTGATTGACATTACGTGCATGTGCGTCCACCCTATATTTCGTATTTATCTATAGAAACGAGTAAAAGCATTTCAATTTCAATAAGCCGTCCATATTTTCCGCCAAATGTACGACTCGACCTGGCCATTTATCAAATAAGGCCAGCCTGGACCATTCAATTCCCAAAGGATTGAATTGGAGGAGGATTGTGTTTTTCCCTGTTTTCCTTGTTTACTGCCTGTTTTATAAGGTCGTAAACCTATAAGTTTGCATTCTATCAATTTTTTTGATATAAATCTACTTTAAAAAAAATGAATTTAAGTTTGTATGTACGGTGCCTGAATCTCGAAAATGGTTTGAGTTAGAGACTTAACGCAAAAAATCATATTTTTTCAAATATCTCAGAAACAAGAATGTTTTTTGAGGAAATCGTATTGGTTGTACAAACACGCAATTTTTGCATCTCAGTAAAAAGGTTTTATTATTTTATTACCGTTTTTCAGTGAAATGCACTATTTTACCGTAAAAAAACACAAACTGAAAGTAAAATGTTGAATTTAACGCTCTGCCAGTTATGCCCGCGTTTATCTGGTTCTAAATGGGTGTCCACTGAGTAAAAAAGTCATTCTCAACATTTTTGGTCTCTTGCAAAATTTCTGTATCTCTTACAGTTTCCGAGATATTCGACTGTTTTTACTTTTTTGTTTGAAAACTGCTCCAAATTTTAAAAAAATTTATATCTCCACCATTTTTGGAGTTTCAGCGACTGAAAAAAGCTCAAAATGTTTGTCTGGAGCTGCTCTCTCACCTCGTGATAACCGCAACACGATTTAACATGAACAGGGTGTTCAAAAAACAGTAAAACTCAAAACTAATGCTCTGCCAGTTGTGACCACGTTCACTCAATTCTAGGAGAGTGTAAATTGAACCACAGGGTGCAGAAACTCATTCTGAACATTTTTGATCTCTTGCAAAATTTCTGTAACTCTTACAGTTTCGGAGATATTCGACTGTTTTTACTTTTTTGTTTGAAAACTGCTCCAAATTTTTAAAAATTTTATATTTGCACCATTTTTGGATTTCCGGCGAATGAAAAAATCTCAAAATGTTTGTCTGGTCCTGCTCTTTCACCTCGTGATAACCGCAACATAATTTCACATATACAGGGTGTTGAAAAAAAATAAAAAGAATAACAATGAAATTTGAAATTAGCACTCTGCCAATTCTGAAAGCTTTCATCAGATTCTAAGTGGGTGTAAACCTAGTCCATTGGGTGCAGAAAGTCATGCTTAACATTTTTGGTGTCTTGGAAAAATTCCTTAACTGTAATCGTTTCCCAGATATATGACTTTTTTTGAAAATTGGTGAGTATTTCCAAAAAAAGTAAAAAAGGTCAAATATCTAGAAAACAGTTAGCGTTACAAACATTTTGCATGAGACCAAAAATGTTCAGAAAAACTTTTTGCACCCGGTGGACTATGTTTGAACCCACTTATAATCGAGTAAACGTGGTCAAAACTAGCGGAGCGTTAGTTTCAGTTTTAACTGTTTTTTAAACACTCTGTATATATTCAATCATGTTGCGGTTAGCACGAGGTGAAAGAGCAGTTCAAGACAAACCTTTTGAGCTTCTTACAGTCCCTGAAACCTCAAAAATAGCAGAAATACGGAACTATCAAAATATTTAGGCAATTTCCAAAAAAAATCGAGTATCTCGGAAATGGTAAGCGTTACGAAAATTTCACGAGAGACCAAAAATGTTTTGACTGATTTTGTCCACTCTAAAAAGTCTAAAAACCTTGCAAATCTGGCCTGTAAAGCTGTTTTAGTAGGTTTGAAAGCTGTTTTCAGCCTGCAAATGTTGTATTTTGTCAAAAGCACTAAATTAGTTAACTTTTTCGTAATTCATTTATCATTGCATTTCCTACTATAAGAATAATTATAAAATTTTCAGTGTCTTTTAAATCATTATTTAAATCCAAAATGTGCACTTTTTCAACAAAATCTAAAAATTTTTATAAAAACAGATTTTTTAGTGCAGAATTTTTCTAAAACACACTGTATTCTGTGTCAAAAAAAATGATGTGACAATTTTCTAATTAACGTAGTTATTCTCTATTTTATCTGGCCAAAAATTTAATTAATATTCGTTTATTAGTGGAATAAAAGTAAAATTGAGGAAAACTCGGACAGAAGTTCATATCAATATTAATAACCGTCAATTTATCAAAAAGACATTAAAACTGTTCATAAAGGCGCAAAATATGAAACTTTCAAACATTAATTAATTTAATTATCAAACTTTCAGACGTTTTAATGTACGTTTCGCCATTATTTATCTGCTTAATATTAGATTAGCTGCCTTTCTTCCGTTCTATAGTTTTTATTAATTTTTAACAAGTTCCGGTGAAGTATATGAAGTTTATATACCCATCAATTTGTTATTGAAACCCCACAGAATTGCATTAGGAAACACCCTAATTGGTCCCCAACGATATAAGGGTTGAAATGTTTAATTAAATAAATTGAAGGGGTGGGGAACGGTAATTTATGGTATCGATAATTGGAAATTTATTTGATTGTCAAGAAAATAGGAATGGGCTAAATGTTCTGAAAATGTATGATATTTACAATAAAAAGTTAATACACTTTAACTCCCTCTAGCGCCCAAATGGTCAGACTTAAAGTTGCCATTGTAACGTCACGTGATAGCCCAATTTATTGGCTACCAATGGTATTCTAGCATGTTTATAGGAAATGTTTTAAATAAACAAGTTATGTACGATTGAGTGGAACGATGCAAATTATTGTGTTTTTAGTGAACTACCGTTCTATTGGAGTATTCGACCTTAACAAAATTGTTTTTTCAAACTAATTTTTATTTCAGGAATACAGTTTTGGTGTCAGAACAGCTTTAGATACTCCCGTTTTCCAGAAAATACTTAATATTTGCCATTTTTTGAAATTCCAATTTCCTGAATTTTGCAGGTACCTCTAAAAATTCAGATTTTTATTTTTGACGGTAAAACAGTGCCTCCTACGAGAAAATAGCGTACCTAGATCGTAAAAGTTGTATACTGTCGAGGTGCATTGGCTGTAAAAATTTCAGACTGCCAAATTGAACCGTTTTCGAGATATTTAGAAGAAAGTTGATAAACGCACAAAAAATTAGATTTTTCTCCTAACTCAAGCACACCCTGTATTGTTGACTATGAATCCTGAAAATTACAGTAATAATTGATACTTTTATTACAAAATTCTGTCAGTTTGGAGACATAAATTATTTTTATACTTATTAAAGATAATAAATTGAAACTGACACAGAAATGCATTTTGTGACATAAATACAAAACCAATCAGTTTGAAAAACTGTACAATATTATACAGGGTGTCCCATTAACAAAAAACCAGTAAAGTTTCTTCTGTCTTGGTTGTTATCAGACACACCCTAGTAATCTAAGTTTCACTCGTTATAGTTTGTCAAAATCAAAGCTATGTAGTCAAAGCAAAATCGAAAATTGTCAACAACTTGAGAGTAAAAAAAGTTGTCAAAATACATGGTTCAATTGAACTACAAAATGAATGAGTTGTCAGAGTAAAATAATTGTCAAATATTAGTAAACAGTAAAATGGTCGAGACTTTAAAGTTGAAAACTATAAAATCTAGATTAAGTCAAAATACAAATATGTCAAAATATTAAGTTGTCAGAGTAAGATCGGAAATTGTCACAACATTATAGTAGGTTATACAGGGTGATTTCTATGCAGCAACTGCGTGTACAATTTCACTAAAAATTAAAAAAAAAGACGCAAATATTATCGTTATCTAAATATGTATCAATAATCGACTTAATCGTAATTCAAGATGGTTACGCGAACGTAGTATCGTTGACTCGGATTCAACGAGCTTTAAAGTATGTCATTATTTATAATTGTCAATAAATATGTATATATCTCGGGCAAACAGAACACCTTTTTCCTAAGACGTTTATGTTTTTCAGCCTAGAGAGATAAGATTCCGATAATATGCACTCGGTTGTATGAATAGTATGAATATTTCAGAAAAAACATCGATAATTGCCTATTAAATTATTATTGTTGCTTGCAGACAGTGTTGCCAACACTAAAATGACCGAATTACCCCAAAAAAGTTTTCTTGAAGTTTAAGTATTTTTATACTTTGCAAATGTCCTTTTTTTGCTTCATAGAATGGTTTTTGACAGTTTGCAGGATTTTGACATATCTTCACGTCATATCTGTCAAAAATCTGACGCAGTCCAATTTCTTTTTCTAACCCTGTATACACACAAACCCCCCCTTAACCTTCGTGTGGTTCGAATTCCCCAAAGTTGGAGAATGATTACCATACCTGGCAACACTGCTTGCAGGTCAACTGTTAAGTGTTTAATCAGCTTTTCAAGTACCCCATTACGTTTGCTTTTGGAGTAATAATATTAGAAAATTTAATAATAAAATTATTTGAGGCTAAAAATAGGTTGAAAAGTGAAATTAAAAGGTACTCAAAAAATCACTTTAACGTATCCGTTTTAAGAGAATCTATGGATTTGCAAATATATTAATTTACATCATTTTTTCCCTGAAAAACCTAACAGTTTGGCAACGTCGCACTACATCAAAACTCAGTAGTTCTACAATGTTTTTTACCACAAAACGTAAAAAAGCGTAAATATTTAACACCTTTTTTTAAAAAATTTCTTCTTACACAAAAACGGCAGGAATACAGAATTTTCAAATTCAAAGACTAAAAAAGTGGAATATCTCGATAACGGTTAGAGTTACGGAAATTTTGCGAGAGAGCAAAAATGTTCACAGTCACTTTCTGCACCCAGTTTACACCACCACACAAATAGGAATATTAAAATTATCTTAGGAACAAAGCAAAACAATTAATTAATTTTTTTAGTTGTTCTTTGTATATTTTTGACTAACCTTTTTGATTTGGTTCTTGGAATAAAAACAGTCAAAACATGGACTAGAAAAGTAGCAATTTTCGTGTTTCTGGTTCACTCTGTACATAAAAATAGAATGAAATTATGTATTAAGCGGGGGTGGACCGTGTTTACACAGTATAAATAAGGGTCTGAAGTAAATGCAGCTGACCAGACCAAAAAGAACCCCTTGAACTTGCAAAATATATTCAGAGAAACGGTCTTTAATGTCGCTTTTTAGGGCACTTTTAAAGGGCAAATTTCTCGCTCTTAATGCATAGAAAATTCGAACCTTTTTCCCGGTCAAAGGTTCACTTTTAAACCACTCACTTATGTATAAGGAATACAATTTAAAGGAGTGTTTTATTCATTCATTCAACATCACTGAAAATTCCTCGTTTTTTCGGTGATGAAATACCTGTCGCAGAATAAATATTATTATCAATTCAGATCAAACTTATTTACTTATAATATTAATAACACCTGCTTTATATATAGTTATCTGTTTTGAAATGTATGTATTAAAGCTATGTAAATACCGGCCATATAAAGATATTTTAAGATTAGTTTTTATTTCGCCGGCTGGCTGACAGTTAAGGATATTTTAAATAATATATTATAAATTACGTTAATTTCAAAATAATATAAATGTATTAGCCGATAAGCGGCTAACTTAATTATGGCGCTTAATCCCTGATGAGACAGCTGAAACGTCACTCTTTAATTCTTCCCTAATCTTAATAATTTTAAACTCGTCATGCAAAATGTACCCAAATTAAAGTAGTTTAAGAAGGAAATAATAATGTTTCTCTTGTTATTAAAATAAACCTTGACGCATGAGGACAGGAGCTCCTGCAGACAAGAACAGGCTTAACCAGCTTAGAGCTGGACGACCATAGAGCAAACCAATGGCAGAAACCTAGAAAGCCTAAATTCCAAGGACAGAAGCATGCTGAAAACACTGCGACAAAAGAGGAAGCAAATTCGAGCCATTCACGGCAACAACAGGATTGTCTACGAGAAGAGGGACAAAGCAGACCTTTGCCGACACATTAGAGAGACAACTTCAGGAGAACAACATCGACGAGGATAACGCCGACGCCTGGAAAAACATCATGAACAGACCACCCAATCCGGCACGCGACGTCAGAGGAGCTACAGGAAATCCTGCGGAACCTCAACATCAGAAAGGCACCAGGATGGAACGAGATAGGAAACATTGCGCTCAAGAAACTTCCAAGGCGCGGGATAGCGAAAAAAATTCAATTTGAAATCAAGGTTATGTCTCTTTCAAAATTTCTGTAACTCTAACCTTTTTGAAGATATTTTACTTTTTTGATTTTTTTTTGGAAATTGCATTAAAATATTAAAAATTTCGTATTTTCACCATTTTGAGGGTTTCAGCGACTCTCAATAACCCAAATGTTTGTCTCAAACTGCTCTTTCATCTCGTACTAACCGCACACAATATTGGACATATACATAGTGTTCAAAACGAGAAAAAAAAACTTCAATTTGAAATTAAGGTTATGCCAGTTGTGACCATGTTCATCCGATTCTAAATAGATGTAAACCTAGTCCGCTGGGTGCAGAGAGTAATTCTGAACATTTTTGGTCTCTTTCAAATTTCTGTAACTCAAACCGTTTCTGAGATATTCGATTTTGTAAAAAAAATTAAAATTCCGTATCTCCCTCATTTTTAGGCTTTCAGCGACTGTGAAAGACTGATATGTATCAAATTGCAGAGCAAAAAAATTCATATTTTTGACATAATGACAATCTTCTGACAACTCTAAAAATTGGAAAATTTTTGAAAAATTCTAAATTTTCGATTTTAAAACCGATAACAACGTCAAAACACGAAAATTTAGGTTAAGTTAGGTTAGGTTTAGTATTTCCTTATTTTGGAAAATCGTTTTTTTCAACAAGACAAATATCTCGAAAACTGTTAAAAAAAACAATTTAGTGGTTGATCTCGTTGTTGAAACGTGACGTCATCCTCATTTTGTTTGATTCCTACTATACCACATTAAAAACAAGCATTTTTGATATGATATATGTATAAGTTAAAATTATAATTTTTAGGAGTAAATCAACCTTTATCCGATTGTTTTAGCAATCAGATTACCTATACTTTATGACGTTTCTAACCTATAATGAACCGATAACAGTTAATCAACGATAATTAATAATTGCTGATTAATGACAATTTAACGAAGAATTGTAATAACGCAGCACTGTAATAATTGACAAAAGTTGTTTTTCTGCGAAATATCTCAAAAACGTGAGTAGCATTAACTTGATGGGTTATTCTCGCAAATTTTGTTTTTTTTTTGCTAAATTCTACTGGACCTGTTTGAAGTGCAAGTTTCATTCATTCATTTTTCTAGTAAACTGAACTCAATTTGGAACAGTTTTAAATTGGAAAATATGAGAGAATGACCTTTTCCGCCCCCCTTTGGAGGGTGGTGAAATATACGGGGGTGCATGACATTAAAACTCAAATTCCCATGAACTTCCGTGGTCTGGCCAGTGGCTATTTGACGATCAGTTTCTTAAGGAACGCGATCCAGATCACTCGGATCATGTTATTGGCCGTGTTGGTGATCACGTGCGTTAGCGCGCTTTTTTACAAACTTATAATCGCTTTTCTCTTATACTTAATATGAGTGATGTCAACTAGAATTACAGGTGAGCAACGCTCTGAGTGATCTCTTATCAATATTCTAAGACACCCATATATAATCTATCGATAACGTTACTTATAGTAATATGTTATTTTAAATATTCAGTGTGCGGTTAATCATTGGTACTTCAACATGACATCGACACTTTTAAACGGGCCTTATAAGAATTATTTTCAACCAAATAGCTCATCAGTGCCTAATTTGAATAATTTTGCTTATCCAAGTAAGTACCACTTGTGTGACTCACTTTTTGTTTTTAGCTTATTTATTTGAGTGTTGTTTATGATCCACTTGATATTTCTAAAAATAGTTGGTTGAGTAAAATTTTATTTTTTTTTCTTTAGTAAATCGGACAGGTACGGTCCTGATATTTGGCGTAAATCTTCCATAACATTGTCAAATCAAAAAAATTATTAAGGTCGATATTCGCTTGCACTAAATGGCCAAACTAACGCAAACCCCATTAGGAGAGTTGCGGTGTTTCAGACAAATTTGACCCTTACGAAAATTGTAATTTGCACAAAACCAGTTTCAGGAAAATTGACGACACTGGTCGCTTTGAATAACTCGCTTATTTGACAGCTGACGTTAAAACGTCTCTGAAGGAAAAAGATAGCCCAAGGTGTGAGCTTTCAGAAAACATTTCAACATTGATTGATAGAGTGTTCCGTTTGGCCGCCAGAGGGCTCCAAAGTTGACTTAATATTTTTCTAGACTCTCATCACTCTAAATTATTTGACAGGTTTTTAAAAAAAATCGGGCAGTTACGGCCCTGAAACTTGGCAGAGTAATTATCAAATTCAGAGCCGTAACAAAATTATTAAGGTCGATTTTCGCTTGCACTAAATGGCCAAACTAACGCAAACCCCATTAGGAAGGTGGCGGTGTTTCAGGCAAATTTGGCCCTTACGAAAATTGTCATTTGCACAAAACCAGTTTCTGGAAAATTGACGACACTGGTCGCTCTGACCTTGAATAACTCGCTTATTTGACAGCTGACGTTAAAACGTCCCTGAAGCAAAAAGATAGCCCAAAGTGTCAGCTTTCAGGAAATGTGTCAACATTGCTCGATAAGTGACAACGTTTGGCCGCTAGAGAGCGTCAAAGTCACTAGATGAAAAAAACGGGGATTTTTTTTACTCTTGTCGTTTTGACCCGCTTACTTGACAGGTGACGTATGACACTGAAGCAAAAAAATATCGCAAGGTGCGAGCTTTCACAAAATATGTCAACATTGATTGATAGAGTCCTCCGTTTGGCCGCCAGAGGGCTCCAAATTTCACTGAATATTTTCCTTGACTCTTATCACTCTAAATTATTTGAAGGGTTTTTAAAAGATAATCGGCAGATACGGTACTGATATTTTGCGCAAATCAAGCACAGCTAGTGTCAAATCCAGGGCCGTAACAAAACTGTTAAAAAAAATTTATAAGGTCGATTTTCGCTTGCACTAAGTGGCCAAACTAACGCAAAACCCATTAGGATAGGCCGGTTTTTCAAGCAACTTTGACCCTTACGAAAATTGTCCTTTACACAAAAACAACTTTTCAGAAAATTTTCAAGTATTGTGGCAGACCTTGTAGGTCACGTGACCGTGTTTTCCAAAATTTCCAGAGGCAAATCAACCCTTAACTAGTCAGAACGTGTTTCTGGTGCACCCTGTCACTAAACAGTAAATAACACGATAATTTGCAACACTTTGTATAAACTTTTATATGCCACTGGATAGCCAATAAAATGAGCTTTCCATTGACGTATAAAAGTTGATTGGTTACTGGTACGGTTTGGCCGCCAGAGGGCTCTAAAGTTGACTGAATGTTTTTGTTTTTAGCTTATTATTTGAGTGTGGTTTATGATCCACTTGAAACGTCTAAAAATGGTCAACTAATTAATTTCTGGCAGAAATTAATGAATCGAAAAAAAAAAACGGAAAAGGCAATAATATCCGATAATTGGACCAATTTACTATTGGCCGATATCAAATGCATCGATGCAGTTAAACGATTCTTTTAATTGAAATGATATTTTCTGCTGTTTTGATAAATTCGAGTCCCCAGAAGTTGGAGACGTTCAATTTGTGGGGTTAATTGCTCAAATCGGTCACAAAAAGCCAACAATTATTGTTTTTGGGCCGATTAATTGCCCTGGAAATGGGGAAAATGTCTGAAGTCATTCTTAACTTTGATTACCTCCATATCTTTCAATTTTAGCAAAATACTGTTAATGTAGAATGTTTGGCAAAAACTTAAGTTATATTATTTACTAATAAAAAAATAACTGAAAATCTGGTTTAAAAAAAATTTTTTGGCAATATCTCAAAAATTCATTGAGCCAGAAAAATTTCCGTAACTCTAACAGTTTTCGAAATATTTGGCATTTTTTATTTATTTTTTTGTAAATTGCATCAAAATTTTGATAACACTATTTTTGGGGTTTTAGCGATTGCAAAATGCTAAAAACGTTGCGTGCTAACTGTAGAACGATTTAACGTATACAGAGTGTTCAAAAACGTTTAAGGGATTGGTAATAAAATTTTTAAGTATTAATTAGTAAAGAAACGTAAAAAATCAATTTGACAACACTGTAAATGTATTATGTTAAACTCAATTCAAGTCAATCTGTGTCTTGACAATTTCGTACCATACATGGTGTCCCAGAAAATACGGTTGTGATTTGAAACGTATTTTAGTGTCAGATTACATACTAATACAGAGTGTATCAAGATAAGCGAATTCTGAATGAATAAAAAAGTCTCTAATGGACTTAGATCAGGAGATTCAGCAGGCAAGTGATGCAACATTTCATAGTTTTGACTAGGAAAATTTGGCGCAATTTACTGGAAAATCCAGTTGAATATGTCAATATTCCATCACTTTAATATGATTTAAAATGGTTGATTCATCGTCAATTTTAGATAAGAAAACTTGGCTAATTAGGTAAACATTGTCGGAAGCTTTGACACATTTGAATGTCCTAATCCCACTAATATTTTACTTTGGAGGTTGGGTTTTTATCAATATTTCTGTTTTGCTCGTTTACGGTATTAGTTTTTATTACTTCACGTATACAGGGTGGTCCAAATTCGTCCAAGTTAAGCTGTAAATTGAGGGTATTTGGATGTGGCACATGTGATGACATACGAAATCTCGAAAACGGTCAGAGCCACACAACAAACAAACACGATCCTGTAATTTGCTACACCCTGTATAGATTTCACAAAAACCAATCGAGTGACTGATATGATAGGAAAGAGGACTAGAAGAGGTTTATTTTGAGTGATTTACGCACCCTGTAAGTCAAAAAATGGAAGGGTTATTCATTTTTCGAAATTCGAGTGTTCGTTTTGAAAGTTTTGTTCAAATTTCCGTGCAACTGGATTTTGTCAAATATCTCGAAAACGGTTAAATATACAAAAATTTTGTAGGGTAGCTAATTTGTTCAGAATTAATCGTACAATCTCGTTATGTAACTTTAAGAGTCCGCTAAACCCTTTAAAGGACGTCAGGGAGGACTAACAAACACGGCCCTGTTTTTGCGTCACCTTGTATATATTTTACAAGAACCCATCGAGTAACTGGTATGACAGAAAAGAGGACCAGAAGAGCTTCATTTTGAGTGGTTTACGCACGCTGTAAGTCAAAAAATGGCGGAGTTATTCAATTTTGAAAATTCAAGTGTCCGATTTGAAAGTTTTGATCAAAGTATCGTAGAACGGGTTTTTGTCGAATATCTCGAAAACGGTTAAATATGCAAAAATTTTGTAGGATAGCTAATTTGTTCAGAATTAATCGTACAATCTCGTTATGTAACTTTAAGAGTCCGCTAAACCCTTTAAAGGACGTCAGGGGAGGACTAACAAACACGGCCCTGTTTTTGCGTCACCTTGTATATATTTTACAAGAACCCATCGAGTAACTGGTATGACATAAAAGAGGACTAGCAGAGCTTCATTTTGAGTGGTTTACGCACGCTTTAAGTCAAAAAATGGCGGAGTTATTCAATTTTGAAAATTCAAGTGTCCGATTTGAAAGTTTTGGTCAAAGTATCGTAGAACGGGTTTTTGTCGAATATCTCGAAAACGGTTAAAAATACGTGCATTTTGCAAGAGAGCTAAATTGTCCAGAATTAACCGTAGAATTTAGCTATGAAACTTTTAAAACGCGTCAAAGTTCCTAAAGGACGTCAGGTGCCGACAAACAAAATGACACTATTTTGTAAGTACTTTCCACCCTCTAAGCATAATTTGGACCGCTGTGTATGCGAAAAAAGTGCGTTTTTTTCCTGACAGACGCCTAATTTAGTCCCTCGGACGTTGTCGAGAAAAGTCGTTAGGCATATGTACATCGGATCCTGTTTTATTTATGAATGCGGGGACATAAGAAGGTCCATTTGGAGACCGAAGTGTCCATCTAGAGGCGTCTCGGGTAGTTTAGTTCTTACGGCCCCCCTGGGAACACTGACCCTCCGCTATTATTTTTCGGCCCGCCAGGACTACCGGCTTTTGCATATATCCTACTTTATACGACTCCTTATTTTCCCACTTTTACCAGTAAATTTCCGTTTGAACGTGCCGAGCAATGGACTTGTTTCTTTCCCTCCCTTTTATCTTGATGAAGTAGATTTTCAGACAAAATTCCTTTAAACTATAGATGTATAAAGTGAATCATTTCCTGATACAAATTACCTGGAAACCAGTGTTTTCCATTTCAAAAAAATTACTAGAAATTTTGTAATAATTACATGTTTTTCCATGAATATTTCAAAATGATTTTTTTTTTCATTCAAAAGCCAAAAACTACACAATTTTAGGTGGGACACCCTATATATTTAATTCTGCTTGCCGATGCCTACTTGATGGCCTACTATGTGGTGTACAAAAAGTGGACCCTTCCTGAGATATTCAGTGTCAAAACCGTCATTACTTACAATAGGGAATGGCACCAAATCTGTTGTCACTGCATTCAAACGCCCAAAACTGTACTATTTTAAATGGGACACCCTGTATATTTATACATCATTCAATACTGCTTACCGAGACCTTATGACGTAACCGCTAATTACAGTGGTTTCTTCTATATTTACTTCATGTACGAGCAAATGTAGAAATTACACCGAAATTCTGTTACATTACATTAAATCAAAATTTTCTACAACTATGCGGTAAATTATCACTTTCCGCACTTACTGTTTTTATGACAATTATTTCGGATTAAATGCTAATAATATACTAAACATTACCAAAACTGTAACATTTTTTTCAGTATTTCTATTATAATAAGATTTATGTAAAGAATTTTGAATAATTGTCCATATCGGAATACCTTAACTTTTTATCTTAAGAACGTCTCGGTTATATCGAAATTTAACGCGTTTTTAATGAGAAAGTGAATTAGTGTGGACGGTGCTCTCTAAAAAAGGAAGTATGTAGAGCTCGAATCAGCTAAGAAAAGGCCACAGGCGTCATCAAACGATGATGTCACGATCTCTGTACGTCTCGCTTTAAATATTGCTGCTCTCCTTACTTTCCAAGTTGTTGCAGCCAGTCAGTGGCGTGCTATTATTTTATCAGTAAAATGAAACATTTTCGTCGTTTTTAATAAAGAAAATAAAAGACAACAAGTTTTTCAAAGGAATGGAAACTCCTTCTGCTTCTTTCTTCATAAATTGTAAGACGTTACTGACGATTTCACGGCCTTGGCTGTATATGATAACACCTTTCTTTCCAACCTTTTTGAAAGACATTTTGACAAAATAACGTTTTTTATTCATAACACTATGTGAACTTCAACTGCGACCATCAACAATACAACCAAAACACCAGACTAAAACGGAACCTAACCTAACCCCCTAAGTCTCCCTGTCCGCCACTACATTTTTTTAAACTTGGCAACACCGTTTAGAGTGCCGGCTAGTAAAAGCATATAAAAAGGTCCAAATGTCCCTGGCCGCTGCCGCATCTGTTTTAATTGTGTCCAAGTAAAAACCGTACTACGTTGCCAAGTGGCTTTTTGACCGCTTAACAATATATTTTGGGAATATTTTAATAGGACGCCTCTGATTATATCTAATGCGACGGCAACTGTAGAAGGAGAAAGAAATAGTTTTAAAAACTGCGTCATTGATGATGCGGTGGCCTTTTCTCATCTGATTCGAGCTCTAATAAGTATCGGTTTTTTCAAGAACCACTCTAGTTTTAATTTTATAAGTAGCGCAAAGTTTATTCATTAAATGGTTTTCGTGAAATAAATCTGTTGGATGACCTTTTAGGGCAAAAATCTCTGGTACAAATGTTGTAGAGGATGAAATTCTCTACAACTTTCTCCATTTACAGTTTTTTGCTATTTTTGCAAATAACGGAATTAGGCTTGGTTGAATTTGTAAGGTTTTTTAAAAAGCACTTTTTTGTGCTTTAGCCAGTTTTTTTGAAATAAATCTCTTGGACGACTCTCTTTACGGCAAAAGTGCCTTATACCAATCTTGTAGACGATAAAATTATCTACAACTTTCTCCTTCTACAGTTTTTTCAGATTTTTCTACATAACGGAGTTACGCTAGGTTGATTTCCTGTGTTTTTTAAGAGCATTTTTTTGTGCTTGTTTTGTTTTATAAATAATTTTCTTAGGTGACCTTTTAGGAAAAAGTGCCTTAAAGCAATCTTGTTGAGGATGAAATTCTCTACAACTTTCTCTTAATACACTTTATTGATTTTTATCCAAATAACGGAGTTACACTTGGTTGAATTTTTTACGTTTTTTAAAAAAGCACATTTTTGTGCTTTAATTCAGTTTATTTAAAATAAATCATTTGAATGACTCTTCAGAACAAAAGTGCATAATAGCGATCTTGTAAAGGATAAAATTCTTCTTTTCTTTTCATTTTTTTTTGTTTTTTTTTTTTTTCTTCTCCGTCGTCTAGTTGTTTTTCTTTTTTGTCTTTGATTTATCTTCTTTTGCTTTTTCATCGTTGTTTTTTACTTATGTTTCTTTTTCTCTCTTCTTCTTCTACGTTTTTCTTTTTCTTTTTTTTATTTTTCTTCTTTGTCTTCTTTTCTTTGTTTTCTATTTTTCTTTCGTCTTCTTCTCTTTCTTATTTTCTATATTTTTATGTCATATCATTTGTCTTTCCCTTTTTTTCTTTTTTGTCTTCTTTTTTCGTTCTTATTCTTCTCCTTTTCAATATTTTTTTGTCTTTGTTTTTATGTGTATTCCTCGTTTCCATTTTCTTTTTTGTCTACTTTGTATGTTTTTTACCTTAGTATTTTTTGTTTTTTTTTATGTCTTTTTGTATGTTCTTATTCTTTTTTGCCTTTTTACTCCCGTTCTCATTTTACTACTTTCAACTCCAAATAACAAAGTTACGCTTGGTTGAGTTTTATGGGATTTTTAAATAGCACATTTTTGCTTAAGTAAAGATTTTTTTAGATAAATCCCTTACATGACCCTTTAAGGTAAAAGTGCCTTATATCAGTCTTATAGAGCATAAAATTCTCCAAAACTTTCTCCTTCTGAAGTTTTTTGATATTTTTCCAAATAACGGAGTTACGCTTGGTTCAATTTCTTGGGATTGTTAAATAGCACCTTTTTGAGCTTTATCACAGTTTTTTTTAAATAAGTCTCTTAAGCGATCCTTTAGGAAAAAAGTGCATGATAGCAATCTTGTAGAGAATTAACTTCTCTACAACTTTCTAATTAAACAGTTTTTTGAATTTTTTTCCAATAACGGAGTCACACTAGATTAAATTTCTTGAGTTTTTTAAAAAGCATTTTTTTGTGCTTCAGTACAGTTTTTTTTAAATTAATTTTCTTCTATTACTTTTTATAGCAAAAATGCATAGTGGTAATCTTGTAGAGAATTGAATTCTGTACAACTTTCTCCTTTAACAGTTTTTTGAGATATTTCCAAATAACGGAGTCACACTTGATTGAATTTTTGGGGTTTTTTTAAAAAGCATTTTTTGTGCTTCAGTGCAGTTTTCTTGAAATAAATTTCTAGGACGACCCTTTAGGGCAAAAGTGCCTTGTAGCAATCTTGTAGAGGATGAAATTCTCTACAACTTTCTCTTCTTACACTTTTTTGCTACTTTTCCAAATAACGGAGTTATGCTAGGTTGAATTTCTTGGGTTTTTTAAAAAGCACATTTAATATAATTGTAATAAATGTTAATCCAGGCTTAACAGAATAAAGTTAATTAAAAAAACCACAAAATCTAAAGTCACGTAACTAATTACGGCTTAATTAATTTCGCCGATTTCCCATACACCTTTTGATATTTGCATGTTTGGGTAAAAAAAGGCCAGACCAGTAGATCGCGTGTAAACAAATATTAAATATACGCGGATTTCATGCATTATTTACAGGTTTCTGTTCTATTGCATTCAGAATGACTCAAATATACAAAAAAACCACAACACAAACTCATTGAGCCGTATCTAATTATTGTACGTTGCATATTTATTGTCTGTTTAATAGTAAAATAGTTTTGGATTTTATTTTTTATTTTATTTTTTCAGTTGACCCCAAACCTTTACACAAAGTGGACAAACCGGCTACGCCACTGTCGCATCACGAAGGTAAGTCTGATGGTTGATCACCCTGTATATTTTTTTAATTTTCAAAATACTCTATTGTTGTAACAAAGTTCAGTTAAATTTATTAAAAGTGACCAATTTGGTGAATGTTACTATACTTATGTTTATAGAGAATGAAATTCTCTACAACTTTCTTCTCTTACTCTTTTTCCATATTTCTCCAAATAACGGAGTTACGCTTGGTTGAATTTGAAAAAGCACTTCCTTGTGCTTTGATACAGTTTTTTCAAAATATTTCCTTTAAAAGACACTTTAGGGCGAAATTTCCTTTTACCAATCTGGTAGAGAATAAAATTCTCTACATTTTTTCCCTTTTAAACTTTTTTGATATCTGTCCAATTAAGGAGTAGTTATTCTCGATTGAACTATCTTGGTTAGTATACTTTTGGATTGGGGAGAAAACAATGTTTTGAGTGGCCTCTCGTTTTCCTGACTTAAATCCACCAATTTTTTTTTTAATATTAATTTACGATAGTTTCGTATACATTATTCCAGTTCCGTTCACTGTAAATGGCATTTAAAATAGGCTTTATCATGGAAAATTCCACGGGATATTCAAAAGACATGCAAATAAAAAAGTTCCGATTTTTAAGCTTAAACGCGTGACTTGTTTGCGGGATTTCCCAAGGATTTCGTCCAAAAACTTTCCAATTTAAATACACACGGCCAAATGAAGAATATATTCAGATGTCCGACGTTTTGAATGTCAATTGATTCGGGGTTCTTTGTCAGTTTTGGCGTGTATAATAAATCGATTCGTGCATTTCGGTTAGGAAAAGTGAAGAAAATTCTCCCCTTTTTAAATATGTCGAGAGTCAGTGGTGTGAAATTTCCACATTAGGGCCAGCAAGGAAGCTTATCAGAATGTTATTTACTTTATCAATACCCATGCAGGACTTAACATGCTTTAAATGGATAACAGAGTGGAAAATTGCTGTACAGGGTTGGTTTTTATATTTTAGGGTAAATTGGAGAGCATAGAATCGCATAAAACACCAGAACTAAGGTTTTCAAAGTTGCATAAACAGATTCTACGATTATTTCTGAACAATTTGGCTCTCTTAAAAAATTCTCGTATCTTTAACCGTTTTTGAGATATTCGACAAAAACCAGTTGCACGCTACTTTGACCAAAATTTTCGAAACAAACTTTTAAATTTTCAAAATTGAATAACTCCGCCATTTTTTGACTTACAGGGTGCGTAAACTACTCAAAATAAAGTTTTGTCCTCTTTCCTGTCATACCAGTCACTCGTTCGGTACTTGTAGACTTTATACAGGGTGTGGCAAATTACAGAGTTGTGTTCGTTGTTGGCCCCTGACAACCCTTAGGGGCTTTCGAGCGTTTTTAGAGTTACGCAGCCAGATTCTACGGTTAATTCTGAGTAAGTTTGTTCTCAAAAAAAATTCTCGTATCTTTAACCGTTTTCCAGATATCCGACAAAAACCAGTTTACGGTACCTAATAATTATTCGTACAAATTACACTTTATAGCTTCATGAGCGGGGTTTAAACAGATGCAGTATATACGCGACAGCTGTCAAACTTCATTCCAAACAGACGACCGTGTCACACAACTGTCAAAAATTCCATTATAAACGTATAAAGTAGCTTAGATTGAATTTTGTCCAAGTAGTAGTAAAATATGACTCCTAACAGCACTTTATAGCTCTATGGGCCGGGTTTTGACAGACAGTAACAGCTGTCCAACACTGAAAACCTGTAAAATGCACTGTAAACCATTTCTGTAAATGCATTTCTGAATTCAAAAATTCCGTTATAGACGTATAAAGTAACGTAACGGTAGTAAAATATGACTCCAAACAGCACTTTGTAGCTAGTTTTGACAGATGTTTTATGTGACAGCTGTCAACAGCGTCTCAACTGTCAAAACATCACGGTTTTGACATTTGCATGCGTATACTCAACTGTCATGTTTACAAAGACAAACGTCATAACTGTCAAAGACATTTCAATTTTATTCTGTAAATTAGCAGAGAAATTGGGGCTGTTTTTTTCTCATAAAGTTGTAATTTTCCTCGAAAACGGTGACAGATACAAAAAAAATTTAAGGAGACAAAAAGTTTCTAAATTGAACAAAGAATTCGAATTTTCCATTACAAAAAAATCAGTGGCGCACCAAAAAAAGTTGTTTACAGACCTCTAATGACTAACAAAATATAAATATAAAGTGCGGGGCAATATAAAATTTAATTTTCCGCCACGGCCATTTTAAAAATGGTCCATTTCGAACTGAAACATCTCGTCCCCTTGATGTTTTATATTTAAAAACGTCGGCACGGTGCCGGGGGCTAACCCTTGGCACGGTGACCGTTTCTTTTATTAAAAAGGGTTAAACGGGGGGCGTGTTTTATCTTTGCCATAGTTTGCTTAATCAAGGCTTAGTAATGTTAACTATTCGTTTAAACAGAAAGAGAATAAAAACATTTTTAAAACATCAGCAAAAATGTCTGTCATTAAGGTTCAAACTCGTTTCAAAACAATTTACTAGTTTAACGTGTTTTGCCGTAAAGATCCAATAAAACTACAAGCAAAATACGACCTTAATCACAAATTTAAATTGTTTTAAGCAAAATTGACAACATATTTTTTATGAAGGTTTTAAAAAGGCAAAACAAGTCTTTTTCAAAAAAAAAAAAGCAAAATAAATTGCAAAAATCAAGCAAAATTAGGATGACGTCACAGTTTAAAACAATTTACAAGGTTGCCAAAGTGCAGATTGTCAGGCATCGAAATTCTACTGAAACACTCCCTTCTACTGAAAAATAAAGTTTTTTTTTTACGTTTTATAGAAACGTAATGTCATTAAGGTTCAAACTCGTTTCACAAACAATTTACTAGTTTAACGTATTTTGCCGTAAAGATCCAAGAAAACTACAAGCAAAATACCACCTTAATGACAAATTCAAATCAATTTTTTTTAATTTTTGCTTTATAATAGTTTGTTTTTAAGTTGATTTTATGGTATTGAAGCAAATTTGTAGTTTACAACTCAGGTTTTTAGATCATTTCATGGTTTTGGTCAATTATAACATTTTCAAGTAAATTTTTCAGGTTTTTTAAGCTTGATTTTCATGTTTTATACGTCAAAATGAATTTTGAAGCCAACTTTTAAATTTGTATGTCAATATTAATGGTTTTTAATGCAAATTTTGAGTTTTGAAGCTTATTTTTAAATTTGTAAGTCAGATTTTAACATTTTCAGTTTTTTAGGACGATTTCTGATGGTATCTAAGTGAAATTTTTAGTTCTAAGAGCCATTTCTTAAGGTTTAAAAACCACATCTTTAACGTTTATAGGTATTTTTTCAAAGTTTTTAGACTATTTGTACCGGTTTTAAATCAATATTTAAGTTTTGAAGTCAATTCTAATATCTTAAAGTAATTTTCAAGTTTTTTCTTGTTTTCAATGTTTTTTAACCCAATGAAATTTTTTAAGCCACTTTTGTTTCTAAGTTAACTTTAATGTTTTCAAGTGTATTTGGACGATTTTCATGTTTTTAAGTCAATTGTAACGTTTTGAAGTCAATTTTCAAGTGTTTTATATAAATTTTCACGATTTTTGAGACAAATTTTGAATCTTTGAAGCCAATTTTACAGTTTTTCACTCAATTTTAACAGTTTCAAGTTTTGAGGTTGAATTTCATGGTTTTTAAGTTACAGTTTTACGAGTAAGTCTGTTTGCTTCTGTCAGAATTTGGTAATTGTCAATACCCCTCCATAAAGGTAGAAAAACTACAAAACTGTTCTTAAAACTAGTACAATAAGTTAAAATTCACATTAAAAACATTTTTAGAGCTCTAAGCAAATATTAGGTTAGGTTTGGTTTGGTTAGGTTAGGTTAGGTTAGGTTAGGAATTTGCTATGTTTTAAAAGTCCAAAAACAAAATATTGTTTAGAACTTTTTTTAAAATGCTTTTGGGGAAATTGCGTATAATTTAAGGGTTGGCAACACTGAAACCAAAAAAAAAAAAAAAAAGAGTACAACAAAAGCAAATTTCGGGTGGTAAAATTTGGCATGTGCGGCAACACCGAATCGAATCGATTAAAACCAAATTTCACGGATTAGCACTATCGCAGTTTTTTTGTTTGTTCTTCGTTTGTTGCAGTTTGCACCCGTTTCCACTTAAAATTCACCCTTATCACCCCCTCCGCCCCTGCTTTTGAAAAACGATCAACCGTTGATACATCGGCCGTTTTTAGATTGATCGTTTTTGTGTTTAAAATCGCAAAAATGTCACCCTTCTCTGTTCGTTCACTTCACTTGAAACTCGTTTTTAAAATCTATTTAAATTGCATCTAAAATGGCGCGTGCCCAGAAGGGTAGAAAAGAGTCGTAAAACGGTTGAATTTTGATTTAAGAAAAATCGCCATTTGTGCACGTGTTACCTTCTATACAGATTAAGGGTTAAGCCGAGGGTTAGCAACACGTTAACAATGGCGTTTTGGGGGTTATGTCATCAATCTTGTAATGACGTAGCGGTTTCTCTCCATCATGACGGTTTACTCTTATTTAGTAGCCAATGCGTTGAAATATAAGCTGATTTTGTATGTTTTTTATCCTCTACAAAAATGCTTTAAGGCACTTTTGCCCTAAAGGGTCATCCAAAGGAATATTTCAAAAAACTATACGAAAGCACAAAAAATTGCTTTTAACATTCAACTAAGCGTAACTAAGTTGTTTGCAAAAAAGTGTTAGAGAAGACAGTTATAGGAATTTTAATCTGCTACAAGATTGCTATGAGGCACTTTTGCCCTAAAGGGTCATCCAAGAAATTTATTTCAAGAAAACTGTATTAAAGCACAAAAAAGTGCTTTTTAGAAACTTTAAGAAATTCAACCAAGCGTAACTCAGTTATTTAGAAGAATATCAAAAAACTGTTAGAAGAGAAAGTTGTAGAGAATTCTATCCTCTACAAAATTGCTATAAGGCACTTTTGCCCGCAAAAGTCGTCCTTAAGTTATATTTCAAAAAAAAACTGCATTAAAGCACAGATAAGTGCTTTTTTAAAAACCACAAGAAATTCAATCAGGAGTAATTCGGTTATTTGCCAAAATATCAAAAAAGTGTAAGAGGAAAAAGTTGTAGGAAATTTCATCCTGTACAAGATTGCTATAAGTTTTAAGTTTTTAAGTTTCACTTTACCTTAAAAGGCCATTCAAGTAATTTATTAAAAAAAAACTGTACTAAAGCACAGGTTTTTAGCATTTATCCGTCAGTTTAATAACTTTTACCAAATTTGGTCACTTTTGCCTTTTTTTTACGCAAGTGAACTTGTAAAATTCTCTTTAGAGATTTACAGTCTTTAAATTGTTGTATTTTTTTGTCAAAAGTTGTCAAATAAGCGAGGTATTAGGAATTGAAATGTCAAGAGTAAAATTTAAGCCAATCTCATCTTTGCAAGCCTGTAACTCGGATATTTTGATAGTTATTGAGTTGAATTTTTAAACAAATGGTAGATCGAGAGATTCCTTATAAATCACTTTGTATAGTGTCTGTAGTAAAGTTGTCAAATGAGCGAGTTATTAGGAATTGAAATGTCAAGAGTAAAATTTTAGTCAACCTCATCTTTGAGAGCCTGTAACTCAGTTATTTTGACAGTTATCGAGTTGATCTTTTTAACAAATTGTAGTTCGTAAAATTCCCTGTAAACCACTGTGTATATAGGTAGTAAAGCTGTCAAATATATAGCAAACTATAGTTATTGTTAGACGTAGAATACGCCGTTTAAATTTGCTGAAACACCCTCTATAGTGGGTAAACAAATAAACTGTAATTTTCCAGACTTTTCCGGCTTCTTATCTAGATAAAAGAGATAGATAAATATTTACTAGATATTTAAAAATTGTTTTGTTGCAGATGGAGACAATCAACAAGACTGCAGTGATGATCAAAGTGTGAACAGTGATACTCCAGCGGAAAATCACGATGATAATTCACTTGATTCTGAACGTGATGGGTGCTCTTAATTTGGTGAGTTTTTTTCAGTTTAATTAGGAAATTTTTCCATTGAATCAAGCTTAATTTCTATGGAACCAAACTTATATTTAGTTAGTATTTAAAAAATTCCACCCAGTTGGTCACTCAGTACAGTTTTTTTGAAATAAATTATTTGGATGGCTCTTTAGGGTAAAAGTGGCTTATACCAATCTTGTAGAGTATGATATTCTCTACAACTTTCTATTTTACAGTTTTTTGATATTTCTCCAAATAACGGAGTTACGCTTGATTGAATTACTCGAGCTTTTTAAAGCATTTTTATGTGCTTTATAATAGTTTGTTTTGAAGTTGATTTTATGGTTATTGAAGCAAATTTGTAGTTTACAACTCAGCTTTTAAGTCAATTTTCAGGTTTTTAGAACAATTTTCATGGTTTTGGTCAATTATAACATTTTCAAGTAAATTTCAAGTTTTTAGTTTGATTTTCATGTTTTATAAGTCAAATATGAATTTTTAAAGCCAACTTTTAAATTTGTATGTCAATATTAATGGTTTTTAATGCATATTTTGAGTTTTGAAGCTTATTTTTAAATTTGTAAGTCAATTTAACATTTTCAAGTTTTTAGGACGATTTCTATGGTATCTAAGTGAAATTTTTAGTTCTAAAGCCATTTTTTAAGGTTTTAAAACATCTTTAACGTTTATAAGTAATTTTTCAAGTCTTTAGAACTATTTTTACGGTTTTTAAATCAAATTTGAAGTTTTGAAGTCAATTTTATCAGTCTCAAGTAAATTTTCAAGTTTTTAGTTCGATTTTCATGTTTTTTAAGTCAAACTTGAAATTTTGTAGCCAACTTTTTTTTACAGTCACATTTAATGTTTTGAAATCAGTTTTTGTGTCTTTAGGTTAATTTTCATGGATTTTAAGTAAAATTTTAAGTTTTGAAGTCAATTCTAATATCTTAAAGTAAATTTTCAAGCTTTTTTTTTGTTTTTCATGTTTTTTAACCCAAATTTAAATTTTTAAGCCAACTTTTGTTTCTAAGTTAATTTTAACGTTTTGAAGTCATTTGTAACGTTTTGAAGTCAATTTCAAGTTTTTATATAAATTTTCATGATTTTTGAGACAAATTTGAATCTTTGAAGCCAATTTTACAGTTTTTCACTCAATTTTAACAATTTCAAGTCAGTTGTCAAGTTTCGAGGTCGATTTTTATGGTTTGTAAGTGAAATTTTAAGTTTTAAAGCCAATTTTAACGTTTTCATGTCGCTTTTCAAGTTTTCACTCTATTTTTTATGGTTTTAAGTCAAATTTTGAGTTTTAATGTCATTTCTTTTTTGTTTTCAAGTTTGTAATAAATTTGAAGTATTGAAGCCAGTTTTTAAGAAAATTTTAACATTTTCAAGTCAATATATAAGCAGTCCTATAGAGGATGGAATTATATACTACGGGCCTTCTTACACTTTTTCGAGATTTTTCCAAATAACTGAGTTACACTGTTGAATTTCTTGGATTTTTTAAAAGCACTTTTTTATGCTTTAGGACATTTTTTTTGTAATAAATCCTTTGGATGACCTTTTATGGCAAAAGTGCCTTATAGCAATTTTGTAGAGAATGAAATTTTCTACAACTTTCTCCTTTTGCACTTTTTTTATTGTTTTGCAAATAACGGAGTTACGCTTGGTTGAATTTCTTGGGTTGTGTAAAAGCACTTTTTTATGCTTTAGTGCAGTTTTGTCCAAATCTATCCCTTGGACGACCTTTCAGGGCAAAAGTGCTTTATAGCAACCTTGTAGAGACTAAAAATTCCCTACAACTTCTTCCCCTTACATTTTTTTGATGTTGTTTCAAATAACCGAGTTAATCTTGGTTGAATTTCTTGTTATATTATTTTAATCAACTGAACCAACATCAGCCGTCAGGCTTACTGATTAACCATATTCCCTGTGGAATTTAAACTTTTCCGAATACGTCCAGAAAATGTTCCTTGAGATTTATGTACGATGTTTAATAAGAACAAATGTTTAGAAACTGGGCTTTAATAACTCTGGGGACTGTCACGTCAATTACCAGAGAGACCAATCCGACATGGCAAATATCTTACGTGCCTTTTCCATTACAGATCATCAATTCACTGAATATTACAGAAAAATGGGCCACGCCCACAATCCGGCTACTTAACGTCAATTAATTGCCCCGACATGAAAAACAGAAAATATTGAGCATGTAGATCGGTTAACGAAGCATCACGAAACTCATTAACGTTTTGATTATGAGCCTTTTATAGTTTCATGGGCAAATTTCTGCCGCGTCACGACCAGTATTGCATCTCCGTTATTTAAGGAGTTACAAAAATATGTAAATAAGAAAATTTGTAGAAAATTTCATCTTCTACAAGATTGTATTCGGGTGTTTTTGTCCTTAAAGGCCTCCTCAAAGAGTTACAAGACCTAAAGTCAAAGGCTGCACTAAAAAGTGATTTCAACTTTTTTTGAGCTAACTTGATGTCTACTGAGCGTAGCTCCGTTATTTGGGCAGTACAGAAAACTGTAAATAAGGAAAGCTGTAGGAAATTTCAGCCTCTACAAGGTTGTATTAAGGTATTTTTGCCCTTACGGGCCTCCTTCAGGAGTTACAGGGTAAAAAAAGACAGAATGCATTAAACTTCTTTTTAACTAACTTCTAGGTATAAAATTACGATTTAATTTCAGGTCACGGGTCAACCAGAACCACGGATACCAACCCCAAACAATACAAATTCGGGCGTTGGTTCCACCCTGGCCGCCCTGGGGAGTTTGGGCGGATTATTCGGAAATCCTCTGCAATTGCTCAGTGGTTTACAGGCTTTCCCAAATCCCCAAAGTTTGCAACAATTGCAACAATTGGCAATGCTGCAACAGGCTAGCGGTCAACCGATGAACCAGTTTTTCCTTCAAAATCAGGTGGGTACCGTTTTTTTTACTACTTAATGAGTGAGTTGGCAACGTTGCTTATGGGTGGTGTTTCTGTTTCAAGGGTTTTCTTCAGGGATTCCCCAGGTCAGGGTTGAATCCCAGAAACTCCCATACAATGCAGGTCTGTTTTTACTACCTTTTTCTAAACATTATTTATTTATTTATTTTTCTGATTATTTAAACACACATTAATTCATTAAAACTACAAAATGCAAAGGTCTTAACATAAAAAACCTAGAATTTTTCAAAAGTCTAACAGAATCAGATCAGGCCATCTAAGAGGCTTATACAGGGTGTCTCTAAAATATGCGGAAAAAACGCTATTACAATATTCCTGAGGCTTAAATATGATGATTTAACCCAACTTACCTTAGTCCAAAAGTGGATAATATTTGAGATACAGGGTGTCAAAAGTTAGTGAAATTTATCTTCAAAATTTGGCTCTTGCAGTGGCGTTTACACCCTTGAAAGTTGATTATTTTAAATGGGACACCCTGTATATTTTAGGTTCGTTGGATTGCGCACACTCAGGGCTACACGGTGACCTAATATTACCGCTACAAAATGTTTAGGCTTTCTGAGATATTTACGGTTAAATTCGGCATTAACTACGAGAAAAAAAAGTGACATTACTTCAAATGGGACACCCTGTATGTTTTACTGTGACCCGATTCGGCTTGCCATGGCCTTAACATGTCTCATATACAGAGTGGACAGTTTGCTGGATATTTAGGGTCAATTACCGTCAACAGGTGATTGCTTCAGTGTTGGAATAAAATGACCAATAACTCACTTATTTGACCCACCCTGTATGGATTTTTATTCGTCTGTAGATGGCCAATAAAAACGCCTTTCCAAACATATGACAACTTTGACAGGTTGGTGTAACGGTTTGGCCGATAGAGGGCTTCAAAGTTGACCTAAATCTTTCTTTGTCCATTATTGCAGTCAGTCATTTAAACCTAAATAACTTGCTCATTTGTCACACCCTGTATAACTTTTATACATCTATGGATTGGTAATAAAAAGGGCTTTCCGATGATATGTAAAAAAGTAGGGTTAGGTTGCTGCGTTTGGCCACTAGAGGGCGTCAAAGTTGGACCTAATTGTCTCGGACACTAGACACTTTTGTATTGCTCACTGAACTAAAATATACACAGTGTCCTATTTATATATGTTATTACTTAAATCATCATCTTTGTGTAACAATATCACGTGATATTGTTGTTCTCAAAAGGACTGAAGTCACGTGACAGTGCAGACCTTTATTTAATAGTTGAAAGTGATCTGGCAACACAGCATTTAAGGTTTTTTTAAGACTTTGTGCATGCTAGTAATGACACGACAAATTTAATTATGATTTTACTTGTTTGACGCACTCTGTATTTGTAGAAGTGCATGTAAATATACTACACACACACTAAAATCAATTTTCACTTTTTCTTCTATACAGGGTGATTTATAAGTGGTGAACCAAAGTTTAACATTCTTTAAAAGCACTTTTTTGTGCTTTAGTACAGTTGTTTTGAAATAAATCCCTTGGATGACCTTTAAGGACAAAAGTACCTTATAGCAATCTTGTAGAGGATGAAATTCCCTACATTTTTTTCCTTTTATAGTTATTCGATATTTTCCAAATAACTGAGTTGCGCCTGGTTTAACTTCCTGGGTTGGTTAAAAGCATTATTGTGCTTTAGTACGGTTTTTTCAAAATATCTCCTTTGCATGACCCTTTAGGGCAAAAGTGTCTTCTAGCAATCTTGTAGAGCATAAAATTCCCTACAAATTTGTCTTTATTAAATTTTTTTCAAATAACAGCTTAGTTGCGCTTGGTTAATTTCTTGGGTTTGCTAAAAGCACTGTTTTGTGCTTTGGTAGGGTTTTTCTGAAATATCTCCCTTGGATGACTCTTTAAGGCAAACGTGCCTTCTAGGAATCTTATAGATGATGAAATTCTCTACCACTCTCTTCCTATACACATTTTGAAATTTTTTGAAATAACGAAGTTACACTTGCTTGAACATCTTGAGTTTCTATAAGCATTTTTTCGTGCTTCAACCCAGTTTTTTTTAACTATCTCCCTTAGGTGACCTTTTAGGTCAAAAGTGCCTTAGAGCAATCTTGTAGAGGATGAAATTCTGATAATGAATCACCCTATATACGATCTGATTTTTATATTAATCTCCGTATTTCTAAGCAAATACATATTGGTGTTTCCACATAGAATATTATTACCATACAATGATTGCACAAGTCTCTTAATATAGGTAAATACCTTTATCGCGATAGTTGGAAAAATCGTATTTGGGTTGATTTAATGGCAAATATTTACATTCACATAACTCTACTACGATTACTGTATATTATTGGTTTTAAACTTATTTACAGTGTTTTTTAATTGACTCACACCAATACACTTTTGCATGTAATTATGTTATAATAAACAGTTTTTTGAGATTTTTTTTACAATTTTTTAGGTTCAGCAAATTGCGCAAGCGGCTCAGCAATTACAACAATTGCAAAAAGCGCAACAGCAACAGCAACAACAGAACCTCCATCAATCGCCTCACCAGCAATCCTCGCCTCACTTGAACACCTCAATTCCTCAAAGCACTCAACTGAGCCAAAACCTCAACCAAAGCCAAACCACTCCACCGAATAACACGCACAACATTCCGGCCAGTTTGCTCACTCCGAGCACCCCAAGTTCGGGAGGATTGACGCCTCAACACTTGAAAACCCCTTCCAGAATGATGGAGCCCATTCCGGACGAAACGACCGATTTGGAGGAGTTGGAACAGTTTGCCAAAACGTTCAAACAGCGGAGAATCAAATTAGGTAAGATTTGAGATTTTTTCTTTAAAAAAACTTTAAAAAAAGACTAAAGTGGCTTATACCAATCTTGTAGAGGATGAAATTCTCTACAACTTTCTTCTCTTACAGTTTTTTTGATATTTTTCCAAATAACGGAGTTGCGCTTGATTTAATTTCTTATTATTTTTTTTAAAGCACTTTTCTGTGCTTATGAGTATATTTTTTTAATATCTCCCTTGGATGACCCTTTAGAGCAAAAGTGCTTTATAGCAACCTTGTAGAGGATGAAATTCTCTACAACTTTCTCCTCTTAAACTGTTTTGATTTTTTTTCTCAAATAATGAATTTACGTTTGGTTGGATTTATTGGGGTTTTTAAAAGCACTTTTTGTGCTTTGGTACATTATTTTTGAAATATCTTCCTTGGATGACCCTCTAGGGCAATAGAGCATTATAGCAATTTTAAAGAAGATACATTTCTCTGCAACTTTTTCCTCATACACTTTTTTGAGATTTTTGCAAATAACAGCGTTACTTTAGATTGAATATTTAGAAATGCCAGAGACTTTCAACAAGGTTTTGAAACCTTTTTAACCTAAAAATGTTATCTAGTTTTGCTTAATAATGTTTTATCAAAACCTACACGATTTGCGTATAGAAACCATTATAAAATGCCATAAATGCTTCTAGAGTATTCTCAATCTTACTAACCCCAATGATTTTAAGGTAACCGCGTGCTATGGGTATTACGTCAAACCAGTGTTTCAGGGCCGTATTCTCCAGATTTCAGAAATATTGACTGAAATTGTGTTTGTTTGAAATTAACTGACCACCTTCCATTTTCAATGGTAGGTAGTAAAGTAAAGGGTTGTTTCTGAAAAAATGCAATACGGCCCTGGATTTTAAGTTAAATTTACCCTCTGAAGTGCAAATTTCAGGTTCGTTTTATCTGGTTTTCAGAATACTTATTAAAATTGAGTTTTGTTGCATTTCAATCGACTTCTATAAAATGTTTAGTATAAAAATTATGCTAGGTTAGAATTGTATCGGAGAGAATTTTATTGTCTACAAGGTTGCTTAAAAGCAATTTTGCCCTAAAGGACCATCCAAGGGATTTATTTCAAGAAAACACTAATAAAGCACAAAAATGTGCTTTTAAAAAACTTAAAAAATGCATGTGTAGCTCCCTTATTTGGAAAAATACCAAAAAACTGTAGAAGGGAAAAATGTTGGGAAATTTTATCCTCTATAAGATTGCTATAAGGCACTTTTGCCCTAAAGGGTCATCCAAAGAACATATTTCAAAAAAACCGGGGTAAAGCACAAAAAAAATGCTTAAAAAAAAACAAAAAAAATCAACCAAGCGTAACTCTGTTAATTGGAAATTGTCGAAAAAGTGTAAAAACGCGAAGGTTGAGACAGTTTTACCTCTCTACAAGATAGCTTAAAGTCACTTTTGCCCTGAAGTGTCATTTAAAAGATTTATTTTTAAAAACAGTACTAAAGCACAAAAAAGTGCTTTTAGAAACTCAAAAAATTCATCTATGTGTAGCTCCGTTATTAGAAAAATACCAGAAAACTGTAAAAGGAAAAAATTGTGGAAAATTTTATCCTCTACAAGATTGCTTGCCCTAAAGGGTCATCCAAGGAAGAAATTTCAAAAAACCGAGGTAAAGCACAAAAAAAATGCTTAAAAAAAACATAAACATCAACCAAGCGTAACTCTGTTATTTGGAAAAAATACCAAAAACGTGTAAAAAGGGAAAATTGTGGGAAATAATTTGTGTTTTAGTACTTATCCGTTGGTTTGTCATTACTGTCAATAGTGTCAATATACTGTGTCATAATATTGTCAATTGACTTGACTTCAGGTGTAACAAATGAAAGTTTGTTAAAAATAGAAGACAAAATCTCTCAGTTTGATTTTGAGTTGTCTTTAAGTAATGAGTTGTCAATATGGCGGCATCTTAAATGACGTCACCCCCATTTACCGTGGCTTGCTCTATACCAGCTGCATCATTTCTATGTGCAGCACTTGTTCCTGTTCGTCACATCAATCACAAGCCTTAATCTGTCATTTATGTGTACTAATCTAAACGTTTCTTGTTCCAGGCTTTACCCAAGGTGACGTAGGACTGGCAATGGGCAAACTTTACGGAAACGACTTTTCCCGACGACGATCTCCAGGTTCGAAGCACTGAATCTCAGCTTCAAAAACATGTGCAAACTGAAGCCGTTGCTGCAAAAATGGCTTGAGGACGCTGACAGCACCTTAACGAATCCAGGCGCTCTGAGTAACCCCTTAACTACTCCAGAAACGATCGGAAGACGAAGAAAGAAGCGAACATCGATCGAAACGAGCGTGAGAGTAGCACTGGAAAAGGCGTTTATTGCAAAATCCCAAACCGACTTCGGAAGAAATTTCCTCGCTTGCCGATGGACTTTGTATGGAAAAAGAGGTGGTTCGAGTGTGGTTCTGTAACAGGAGACAAAAAGAGAAGAGGATAAATCCTCCTCCGGCTGCCATGGGATCACCGTGTTCGGTTGGGAACGGAACTACTCCAATCTACTCCTTGGCCAATAATTTAGCGTCTGGTCCGTTTGTCTTTGGTCACCTCCAGTCACCAGAACTTTATGATTAAGCAGGAATGACCCCACGTTAACTTTTTCGCGGACCATTTCATGGAGTAGTCACTAGGCGAGGAAAGAGTGCAATGTGGACGTAAATTATCCCTGAAAAGTGTTAAATTTTAGGTTAAGTTTGACTGTGGTTGTTATTATGTTTTTTGACTGGGCACTTTTGATTGGACTTTCCTTTAAATTTCTTGTAGAAAGGCTGTTTTTTTCCCTTTAATTTTTTTGTACCATAAAGATGTAAATAACCTTAATAGCACTATTTATATACCACTTCCAGATCACTTCATTCATATACTACAGTGAAATGATCTAGAAATTCTAATAAACATGGGAGTTTTAGCTTAGGAAATTAACCTTCTTATGGGTATTACCTAACCTAAAATTCTCTTTAAGCTTACCTAACCTAAAACTCCCTTACGGGAGTTTTAGGTTAGAAATTCCCTATAATAATCAGTCGTGTGGAAATCAACGAGCGGCATTTATCTATCTACAGGGTCACTCTATTATATGTTCTAAGTTACTGCCGCTTGTCGATTATACTAACTTTGTAGTTGTATTTGTGTAGAAATTGTACATGTTGTCGTTGTTACTATCTCTAGAATAACAAACATTTTAATCCCCACTGTCAGTATATACAGGGTGTCCATGACACTGTGTAGTGTAGTATTAAGATTCCAGTCCATAAGTTTTAATAAATTGTGAAACCGTTTGTACACGAACAGTGTTACATGTTTTTTTAATTTTTAAGAATTATAGTTGACGAGACAAAAATGTCTTTCTGAGGTTTTGATAGAGAATTAAATTTTCTACAATTTTGTTCCTTAACATTTTCCTGAATTTTGCCAATGTGGCCGAGTTACGAAGGATTGAATTTGTGTAAGTGGACATTCAGACACTTTGCGCTCACTAAACTTTCCTAAGCAAAATATCTTCCTTCTGAGGCCCTTAAGGACAAAATGTCTTTCTGAGGTTTGATAGAGAATTAAATTTTCGACAATTTTTGTTCCTTAACATTTTTCTGAATTTTGCCATGTAGCCGAGTTACGGACTTCTGTAATATGACATTCAGTGATTGTAGAAAAAATTGACTCTTTAGTTCAGTTCTCTGCCTGAACAACTCAAAAATTTACTTGAAACGGCCCATTTCACATGTTTTGGAGCTTCAAACTAGAAAAATTGACAGTCAATTTCGATTATCATTTTGATACACCCTGTAAGTAAAAAAAATAAATTGTGGTTCAAATCATCCTGTATAGTTAGAATTTTATTTATTCAGTTTAAACTAACATTTACTATACAGGGTGGTTCAAATTGTGTTTGAGTCACACTGTAAAGATAAAACTGAATATGTCAGCATAAAAAAATTGTTTGACTACACAGAGTGGTTCAAATAAGTTGCGTCAAAAAACGTTAAAATGAACACCCTGATATAATAAAAATCATTTTTTATTACCTACTCAAGTTATAATCATGTTTTTAATGTACAGGGAGGTTGGAAAAATAATCTGAGTCACACGATCCTTTGAACCACTCTGTAGCAATAAAAAACATTTTTTGAATTCTGTAAAAAAATAAGGTGAAATTGTTTTTTAGGATCTCACAGATCTTGGTTCAGGTTTTGGAAAATAACTCTCTTCTGAGGACTTTAAGGGCAAATGTCTCTCTTAGGTTTTGGGTAGAGAATTAAATTCCCTACAATTTTTGTCCTTTAAGATTTTTTTGAATTTGGCCATGTGGCGCGGTTAGGGAGGAATGAAGTTCCGTAAGTAGACTTTCCCTCACTAAAATTCCTAAGCAAAATATCCCCCTTCTGAGACCTTTAGGGACAAAATGACTCTCTAAGTTTTAGTGGAACGTTTTAATTTCCTAGCAAGTTCTGTCCCTTTATATTTCCCTGTATTGTGTCACGTGGCCGAGTTACGTGTGATTGAAATTCCGTAAATAGGACATATTCAACACTTTACCCTAACTAAACATTCCTAAACTAATATCTCCCTTCTGAGGCCTTTAAGGGACAAAATGTCTTTCTTAGGTTGTTTGTAGAGAATTAAATTCCCTACAATTTTTGTTATTAACATTTCCCCTAAATTTGTCATGTGGCCGAGTTATGGAGGAAGTTCTTTAAGTAGATATTCAGACACTTTTGCACTAAACCTTCATAAGCAAATGTCGCCCTTCTGAGGCCAAATGACTCTTATTCTTCCTATTTCTCTGGTTTAAAATTTTTTCCCTTGCTGAATTCTGTCAAAGAAAAAAAACTACACAGTTTTAAGGTAAAATCATGGAACACACTGTATATAAAACATATTGCAACAATTGAATGAACTACTAATACCAACAGAAATCTGAACAATATTCCGATTGTAAATATTTAATCTACTGGGTCTTTAGTAAAGGCGGGACCAATCTAGACGTATTGTTAAAGTTCCTATGTAATATTAAACTGTTGATATTATAACTAAAAAAAGATCATTAATAGCTCGATGGAGTAGGTTTTTAGAAGTGTAAAATATATTCATTTTTTAGAGACTGATAACCCACAGGAACGATTTTTCATGTTAGTCCAAAATTGTAGCAGTTATTTTAGATGTGTTACGTCATAAGTTGTACAAAAAAAAACTGTTCACAGAATATTCGTATAATAATGTAAAAAGAGTACATATCCGGATATACTTACAGTAATATAGTCGTGGACAATTAGCCATATCAAAGTAATTTTAGATTTAATAATAATAAATAGTAATAATAATATAATAAACATCTCAGTGTTGTTCCTTGGGTTTGTTGTTACAATAACATTTTACACCTCGATGGTATTGACTGGATTGTTTTACAAAGCCAAAAACCATTAAAAAAAACTCCAGTGAATGTCCAAAAAATTGTAAATTAGCTGATGTTTAGTAGGTATATGTGTGTAGCATATATTCGTATTAAACTGCATTTTAAATGGTCAAAAAATGTATCTTATACGTAACAATGTTACTTTTCGTTTTACACTAATTCTAAGTACTTTTTTAAAATTGTTTTTTGTTAATAAACGACGATTCGATGAAAAAAAGACCTTATTCAGACTTTTTGTATTATATTATATTATACAGCAGTGGTCTAGGCAATAACATGTACATTATTTTCATTAAAGAAATGAATTCTTTGTTTTTGTTTTTTTGAACACCTTGTGTAAGTTCAATTATTTTAGGGTTGGCACGAGGTAAAAGAGCATTTCAAGAGGAGCATTTTTGAGCTTTTTACGGTTGTTGACACTTCAAAAATGGCGGAGATTTTATAAATTGTGTTGCAATTCTTCCAGAAATTCAATCAGGAGTAACTCCGTTAATTGCAAAAATTTGTAAAAAACTGTATTAAGAGAATCTTGTGGGAAATTTTGTTCTCTACAAGACTGATATAAGGCACTTTAGCCCTAGAGAGTCATTTAAAAACGATTTATTTTAAAAAACTGTACTAAAACACAAAAAAGTGTTTTTAAAAAACTCTAGAAATTCAACCAAACTTAACTCCATTATGTTGACAAATTTCGAAAAAACGTATAAAGAGAAAGTTGTAGATAATTTCATCCACAAGACTGCTAGAAGATACTTTTGTCCTAAATGGTCACCTAAGAGAGTTATTTCAAAAAAACTGTACTTAATGCACAAAAAAGTGTGTTGCGTTGTGTTTTAACAGAACGCAATGAGGTAAAATTCAATTACTCCTGATACTTGGGGCGCGTCCCCCAATTGTCAAGAAAACCTCTTACTTTTTGCTCTTGATAGTAAAAAAATTAGAGTATTTAGCAAGTTAAAAATAATAAAAAAAAAATTGTTATTGTGTAACCGAGTTTCAAGCCTTGTCAGACATCAGAAAATATTTTTTCCGATGCAAATATTCCCACTACAAAAATCTTGACACATGGTGAATATAGGGTTCAGACACAGAAAACTTTACTTTAGAACCTCATCAGAATATTCAATAATGAGAGAGTGCTCCTATGCAGCCAGAAATACGTCTACGTATACACATAATGGTTGTCTGCTCCTGCTCTCCCATTTTGTAATTAAACAGAAAATTGTAATTTTGCTCCATGTAGTAATGCTTAACGTTAATAGATTGGGGCGGTTACTTTTTACAGAAAACTGTATATTAGTTTTGGTTGCTTGAACATAGCAATGTCATTGTCTTCCATAGTGCACCTTTCCATTCAATCGCAAATAACTCGGTTCGTTGAAACATTTACTGGCGTTGAAAGCGCACCGCTAAGTATTACCGTTGGCCAGTGGAGGGCGTCAAGTGGAGATCCAAAAGTGGCGCAGTCGGTTGGACTTTTTTGGTGATTTTGCTGTTTTATTTCATGGAGGACACACAGCTAGTGTTTACCGCAAACTAATCAAATCAGCTGATGACACATGACAGACCCCGCGATAAAATTCGGGTGGCAAACTTAGTTGTTTGACCAGTCGTCCATCTTTGTCTCGTGCATTAATTAGCAATGTTTCTCTGTCTGTTACATGGATTTCCTATGGGCAGTTTTAGATTTTTCTACCTGTATATAAATATAGATTGATATTCAATCAATCTACCATCCTTCATTTCTGTTTACTTACTTTCAGGTTTTTTTTCTTTCAACAAGATTCTACCTTCTTCTAGAACGAACAAAATAAATTACACTTCCAAATTTGAAGACAAACCGTGGGCGAATAACGAATAGGAACAGGAAATTAAGCAAAAATACAAATAATGCTCAGGTAGATGGGACAAGCAAGACTACTGCTTTTTACTCTCCCATCGCTGTAGACCAAAGGATAGGTCTGGAAGAGGAAGTCGCTACAAGTCTAGGAATTTTCCCTTTCGGGAAGTTCCCAGAGTTACATCGGCGTCCCTCTGTCCTGGGAGAAGGATGCCCCCCGTTGACGGAGGGGCCCTTCTGGTCCCTCCATTTCTTCTTTCTTTGTCCAACTCGTCCATTTCTGTGGTCCTGGCATACTATAGGATGTTTAAAAAGTCGGCTTAAGTTTTGGGGAGTTAGGGTCTGGTGAGTGGGGGATGGTTTAAAGTGCCAGGAGTGCAGTCAGAGCCCCAGTTAGCACCCGGGATAACTGCAGGAAAGGTTCTACACAGATTTTGAGACTAAAATTCCGCCCAAACCGAGGAAAATTGTTGTCCTCTTCTTGACTGGTTGGTCCTGAAATTGTTCCTAGAAGGTGTTTATCAGAGAGTTTTATTTGTCACACTTCACAGTCAAATCAAATTATGAGATAAGTTAGATAGCAACACTGAGTCACTTTAAGTTTTAGTTACAAGACCGATGAAGACCCTCGCTGATGATAACTTATGAAGTTAAGCACATTAAACTAAATCACATCACTTTTGAAGGAAATTTGCCTGTTTGTGGTTGTCCCTGTACAGTAAGGAAACTTATCTTCAAAGATCTGGCAGGCCTTTATTGTCCACTGTTTTCATTATTTTAAATCGTTTAAACTGTTATTCCGTCGTCCTTATTAAATTTTCCATGTTTCCCATATTAATCTGCTATGTCCAGAGTTCTCCTGGACACCTGGTATATTTATAAGGAGGTTTACTAGCAGATGAAGATACAGACTCTTGATGTGACAAAAAAACCTTCAAACAAGACTAGACTAGACTTGCTAAGTCAATTTGTTTGAATATACACCAATATTACTGAACAGACTATAATATAAAATACGTAATAAACAATACATTGGCTTGGTGGGGATCAAATAAACTGATTTTCTAGTGTTCTGAAGGTTTCTTTAAGATCGGGCAACCTTGAGCAGAAACATCTGGAACCCTCCACAATCCAAATCGATCCAGTTGGTGGCATACTTGAAAACCTCCACCACCGCTTGCCTACAACATCAGCCTTTTGCCCAGCAAGTTTCCTGCAGAACACTTGTTCAAATCGTTCCCATTTGGACGCAGCAAACCTGCTTTCCCGCTTCTTGAACAAAATCTGAATGGGTGATACCACAGCACAAGGCTACTGTCCTCACACCGGTGATAGCAGCCACTCTTTCGTGTCCTTTAGCCTGAGTATAGGCCCACAACACCCAGATAACTGGCTGCTAACACTGGGCATGGGCTGAACACTTCAATCACCTTGTATACCAATGATGTTGACGCACGCAAACACCTTGAACCAGCACATCCCTAGCGATTTCGTTGACGTTTACAGTACCAACTAGGTTTACATTGATTTCTTCTTCCCATTTTGATTCGTCCCAAACACCAAAAGCGTTGACGATTAAATCGACTCGTTTCAGTTCTCCCCGTGCCTTCCTCATTGCGTCTTGTATCTCCATTTTCTTGGTTACATCAGCTTTGAAGAACATTGCACGTTCTTTGCCAAAGGAACAGTTTAAGGAGGTTACCGTTTCCTTGCCTTTGCATATATCAGTGTCGATCAGGGCTATTTTGCTAGCTTTGGAACAGAAGAGCTGATTGGCTGTGGCTAGTCCTACAGTGCCAGTTCCACCAATGATAATGATTTTGGCGCAGTCAGGTTAGTGTATTGGTGCTTTTCCCCAGATTCTATGTGGGGACATAGTGGAGGATGGCTGAATCTTCGTGGTAATCGTTCTAAAGTGTTGATTTAAGAAAATTGCGGACAAAAAACATTTTTAAAGTGTCAGCTTTGGCGTTGATGGGAATGCCAAAATTGAGTTTGGTTGAAGTTTGTACAGGGTGTATCAGGAAAAAGTGTTTATTTCAAATAACTTTAGACGTATTTGGCGTCAGTGTTTACTAGAGTGTTTACAATGTTTATCCATCCAATTTTCGGTCTTCAATGTCAAATTTTGTTTTAATTGCACTTACATTTTATGACAGTTTTAAAGAGAATTTTGTGTTTGATAACAAAAAAAACGTATGTGAGGGACTGAAAATTTAGTACACTGACTGCAAATGTCATTCTAAACATTTTTGGTCTCTAGGAAAATTTCCGTAACTCCAACCATTTCCGAGATACTTGACTGTTTTTTGGAAACTGCACCAAAATGTTGATAAGTTCGTATCCCTTTAAATTTTGCAATTTTGCCACTGAAAAAATCTGAAAATGTTTGTCATCAACTGCCTTTTTACCTTCTACTAACCGCAACACGATTGAAAATATACAAGGTGTTCAAAAAACTAAAGAAAAACAGTTTTTAAATTTTAAAATAACGCTCTGCCTTGCGTGGTCACAAAACGTAACCACGTTTACCCGTCTCTAAGTCCGTGTAAACCTAGTCCACTAGGTGCAGGAAGTCATCCTGATCATTTTGGTCTCCCGCTGAATTTCCGTAACTCTAACCGTTTTCTGAGATATTCAACTTTTTTTAGAAATTGCATCAGTATTTTGGAAATTTCGTATCTCCGTCATTTTTGCGATTTCAGCAACTGTAAACAGCTCGAAAAGTTCGTCTAAAACTGCTCTCCCTCATACTAACCGCAACGTAATTGCACATATACAGGTGTTCCAAAAGCAAAATAAAAACAGTTAAATTTGAAACCGGCGCTCTGCAAGTTGTGAATACGTTTACACTATTTTAAATGGGTGTAAACGCAGTCCACTGGTAGAAAAGTCATTCTGAACATTTGTGGTGTAGTGAACATCTTTAAAAATGTCTGTAACTAACCTTTTTCGAGATACTTGACATTTTAAGAAAATCGTGTCATAATTTTTGAAAATTGATGGTGATTTGTGTCATAATTTTTTTGATCTCAAAATATTTGTCTGAAACTGCTCTTTCACATCTTGCTAACCGAAACATGATTGAACATATACAGGGTGTTCAAAAAACAAAATGAAAAACAGTTTAATTTTGACTGACATCATTATTTTGGAAATTTTGTATCTCCGCCATTTTTTGCTGTTTCAGCAACTGTAAAAAGTTCAAAATGTTCGTTTGGAATTGCTCTTTATCTTCGTGCTAATCGCGACGTAATTGAATATATACAGGGTGTTCAAAAAAACAAAAAGAAAAGAAAAAACGTTTAATTTGAAACCAACGCTCTGCCAGTTGTGACCGGTTCTGAGGGGGTGTAAACCTAGTCCACTGGGTGCAGAAAGTCATTTTGAATATTTTTGGTCTCCTGCAAAATTTTCGTTACTCTTACCGTTCCTGAGATATTCGACCTTTTTGGAATTTGCATTAGTATATTGAAAATTTCGTAATCTCCGTCAATTTTTGCGATTTCACCAACTGTAAAAAGCTAAAATGTTTGTCTGGAACTGTTCTTTCTCTTCGTGCTAATTGCAACATGATTGAACATATACAGGGTGTTCAAAAAACAACAAGAAAAACAGTTAAATTTTAAAGTAACGCTCTGCCAGTTGTGGCCACGTTTATCTGGTTGTAAACCTAATTCACTGGGTGCAGAATTCATTCTGGACATTTTTCGTATTCTGCAAAATTTCTGTGACTCTAACCGTTTCAGAGATATTCGACTTTTTCTACATTTTTTATTGAAACTTGAATCGAAATTTTGAAAATTTTGTATCTTCGCCATTTTTCGGATTTCAGCAACTGTAAAAAGCACAAAAAGTTGTCTTGGAGCGCTCTTTCACATCGTTTTGACCGCAACACGGTTCAGCATATACAGGGTGTTCAAAAAACAAAAAAGGAAAACCACTAACATTTAAGAAACGCTTTGGCAGTTGTGTGGCGTTTACCCGGTTCTAAGTGGGTGTAAATCTAGTCATTGGGTGCAGAAGTTGTTCTGAACAATTTTGATCTCTTGCAAATTTGCGTGACTCTAACCCGTTTCCGATATATTTGACTTGTTATATTTTGTCCTAAAAAATTGCATCAAAATTTTAATTTATTTCTGACGTCACAGCCACTTTTAAAAAGGATTATTTTCTCAGTTAATTATACTTTGTATGAAAATCTTGTAATAACATAACCCACAAAAAGAAAATAATATAAAATTATAATATTTTGTTTAACAAATAACAGAATCATCAAATCGAAAAATTTATTTTATCTTATTTAACAAAACTAGTTTTGAATATTCGTTATTTTCATATAATTGAATAGAATGCTACAACTAAATAATCTACAAAAATAGCTTATTGACATATACGTATAAATATGGTTTTAAAGCACTTTGTTTTCATATAATAAAAAATGCAATTATTAATTGACTAACTTACACATAAAGGTGTGGTAAAGGAAGCCGACAATAAGAAAACCGTGTAACGAACAGAGACACAAAATTGATAATTGCATGCGCGATTGCAAAGACAGAAAACCTAAAAAAAAGTCCAAGTAAACGACGATCTTGCTATCTACGATGTTGTAACGTTTCTCTGAATTTGTTTCCTGTCTTTGTCTCGCGCATGTAATTATCTATGTTTCTCTGTCAGTCACGCGGTTTTTCTTTTACCACAACCGTATAATACATTTAACAACAGTAATTCTATTAATGAAGTTTCTGATCAAACATGTACACTCCCAGTCCTTCTCCCACCCTTTTCAAATTAGTCACGTGATCGGCAATTTCTTTAATACTATCCACTTGCTCTTGAAGATAGTGAGTTTCAAGGAAATCGCACAAATGCACGTCCATGTGTCCTGATGCCACGCTGTGCAAGTTCAGTAAGCTCTGAAATAATACAGAAAAGGTATTATAAGAGGTAAAATATTGTATGAACTCAGAAGGTTGAAAGTGAGAGATTACACACGGTGCCAAAGCTGACCCTTGACACAAATAAGATTATTTTATCTAGTCAGACCTTCTTTCGGCCCATGACTCGTAAAATAACGTTTTACGCACAACTGGCTCTGTATAGAAAAGTAGCTTTTGTGAGCTTAGTAATAGATATTTGGTGTTACAAGAAGCTTAAGAGAACAAAATTACGCACGGGGCCAAAGTTAACCCTGACACGAAACAGAATGTTTTATTTGGTCAAGTGTACTAGACCTTCTTTTGGCTCACGTTACGTAAAATAACGTTTTACGCACAACTGGCTCTGTATAGAAAAGCAGCTTTTGTGAGCTTAGTAATAGATATTTGTGTTACAAGAACTAAGAGAACAAAATTACGCACGGAGCCAAAGTTAACACTGACACGAAGCAGAATGTTTTTATTTGGTCAAGTGTACTAGACCATCGTATAATACAGTTTTACGCACAACTGGATATGTAAAAGAAAATAGCTTTTGTAGGCTTAGTAATAGTTATTTACATATCAAGGGCTAAAAGAACAAGATAACGTATCATGCCTCGAATGAAGATTTAAAGACATAAAACCTCTTATTTGTGTCAAAGATCAGCTATGGCCTCGTGGGTAAGTCTTCTTTTTCAGTCCTCTATAAGAGAACAGGAGTTTCGCTCATGAAGCAGTTTACAAAGAGTTTAGTCTCCCAGTAAACTTTATGTAGCGTGAAAAGTACATTACAGAAACTACTTGTGCGTAAAATACTAGAACAAACCTCATTTACAGATTTCTCTAGCTCTAACGCTGCACTCATGGCTTCGAGGGCGGATCCCCATTCCTGTTTTCGGGTGGCTTCAATGTTGTGCAGCACAACTCGTCCACCACGTTGGTTCAATATTCCATAAGAAGTTCGGCGTGTCCTTGTTCTTCGGCTGCGGCATCTTTAAAAATACTTAAAATGCCTGGAAGGGCCACGTCGTCTCGTTGAAAAAATGGTACGCCTGCGCAAATGCAATCGATTATTATACAATAAAAATAAAAGTAATTTAGGATGGCGTCACAAAATGTCAAACGATGGTACTTTAAGTTTCCCTTCGAATATCAGGACTAACACAATTTTACCTTCTTGCGTTTCTGCTCTCTTAATACAAAATACTAGATTTAGTGTATCAGCAGTAACGAAAATGTAACTAACTAACTTCTTACGTTTCTGCTCTTCTAATACAAATACTTATTACCAGGATCACAGAAGTAAGTATAAATTATTCTCCTAACAACTGCTTACATTTTTCCAAAATTTCGTTTCATCACTCGAATAAGGAAGAAAAAAGAAGTTCAGTTGCAACACCCTGGTATAGCAATAATAGCACAATTGTAGGTACCATCCTGTATACATACGTAATCCTGCACTTTACATTAATTTACGGCTATTTCTGTCTCATTCCTATTAAGTACAATAACAGCTATTAAATTAGACTATATTGTCTGCTGTGCTCTGCAAAAAGTAAATTAACTGCAATATTACAATGCCAAATCTATTGACTGAATTACGTGCATATTGCAATCAATCCGGGGTTGAGAAACAATTTATAGGAAAAATTTGTAGCTAGTTTAATTCTCTACCAAAATCTTAAAGAGACATTTTGTCCTTAAGAGCCTCGGAAGGGAGATATTTGCTTAGGAATGTTTAGTAAGTGCTAAGTGTCTGAATGTCTACTTCGATCCTCGTAACCTCGGTTACATGACAAAATTCAGCGAAATGTTAAGGGACAAACATTATAGGAAATTTAAATTTCTACGAAAGCCTAAGAGGGGTATTTTTCCCTCAAGGGCGCCAGAAGGGAGTTATTTGCTTAGAAATGTTTAGTAAGTGCTAAGTGTCTGAATGTCTACTTAGAGAACTTCAATCCATCGTAACTCGGTCACATGGCAAAATTCAGGGGAATGTTAAAGGACAAAAGCTGCCTAAATACCTCCAGGTTAATATTAGAAAAAATATGTAATGGTGTCATTTGCCAAAAATGGCATTTTTAAGACTGCCACGTCCTAAAAACTGTCAAAATTGACATAATTTCAAGGTCATCTCCGAAACGGTGCAGGTTAGAGCAAAATGGACGTCAGATTCGTGTTTCCCAAGTTAAAGTTAGTTAAAAAAGGTCACTTTGGTAAAGCAAAATCCAATATGGCCGCGGTTAGTTAGTAGGCCCAAAAATTCCTAATTTGAGCTAAATTGTAGTGCACTTTTCCAGATAATCGTGAATAACTCGCTTATTGAAACATTCCTTATAAACTCACCATATAACAAAAGAATGCTAATAAATGAGGCTATCACGTGACGTGGAGCGGACAAGGCTAAGTTGCCACGTTTGGCCGCTAGAGGGCGTCAAATTTAATTTTTGTTTTTATAGTTTTTGATCAATATCTCAGGAACGTTTAAAGTTAGAGATTTGAAATTTTACCACAAACGTACTTCGATGGGATGTAACTTTTATAATCTCTATACTTTTTCTGTACAAGGCACCGTTTGACCTTGGAAAATTAAATACCAAAATTTTAAAAAAAACTTGAAGGGTTGGGCATTCGACTTTGTGGAAAAATTTTGATTTTTTTAAAATTAACTTTACTGCCTAAATGTTTTCAGATGATTAATACAAAAATGACGTGATGTGTCATTTGTCAAAATGTCTTTTTTTAAGGTTGCCACGCCTTAAAAAGTGTCACACTTGTCATAACTTTGAATTTTCAAAATTAACTCGGTCGCATGGTAAAATTCAGGGAAATTTTAAGGAACAAAAATTGTAGGGAATTTAATTCTCTATCAAAAACCTTTGAGAGACATTTGTTCTTAAGGGCCTCAGAAGAGAGATATTTGGTTAAGAATGTTTAGTTAGTGCAAAGTGCTTGAATGTCTACTTACGGAAATTCCATCGTAACTCGATCACAGGGCAAAACTCAGGAAAATGTTAAAAACAAAAATTGTAAGAATTTAATTTTCTACAAAAACTTAGAGGGACATTTTGCCCTCAAAGGGCCCCAGAAGAGAGTTTTAGTAATTGCGACTGCACTGACTGCAATATATTGCCTTGTTTACTTGCATCGTTCAATCAATATTCTTTTACGGCGCATTTCAATTTGGCTGGCTTATAACACATTACTCATTTGTCTGCGGGTTATTAACTTTATGGCACGCTATCAATGAACAAATTCAATTACTTTTATTAAAGTTAAGCAATTGTTTACTAGCACAAGGAAATTGTCACTTTTTCACTGTGTGATTCATTTAAGTACTGTATTAATAACCTTAAAATTACCGGCTAATTTAATTAGGTTAATTAAATATATCGGTTATTTATTTTGAAAAACTTCCAGTTAGTCGTATATAATTAGAGAGACTTACCATAGCTAAATATGTGTAGCTGGCTGACAATTCCACGTTAATTTGTTTGTTAATGGCATCCTCGCAGTCTTATGGAAATTTTGTCGCACCTGGGAATGTCCCGTCATAATGAAATGCTACTGAAAGTCAATAATTTAAAAATCGAGTTTTCACGTAGCTGAAACGACTGAAACTGAAAACAGCACTGAAAGCTCTCTCGAACCTCTTTGGTGAGTGGAATTGCGCAACGTCGACCAAATTTGCAACCCAGCGCCGGATCTGGTTTATACAGGGTGTCGCTAAAATATGCTATCATCTAATCTGTGTAATTTTGAAGCAATACGCTAATTATTAAAAAAATATTTACAAAAAAATAAATTATACTTTTGAGACGTTATATTTTAAGTTGTGTTAGACAACAGTCATATTTAAACATCAAAAACATTGTGGTAAGAATTATTCAGCACATTTTAGGTACACCCTGTATAGTGCTCTTGGAACTACCGTGCGTTGTAAACAAATATGTATGGTACAGGGTGTCCCGATAAATTGTTGCATTCTGCTTTTGTGTTATGTTATTCTGGCCACTGTATTTTTTTATTAGTCCAAGCAAATTAACTTTTTTTTAAGCAAAAAAATGGTGAACAGGATAAGGAGATGGTCAAGGAGGTTATAATAAACGAAAAAAAAATTAAAAAATGATTGAGCTGGGGTTGGAAAGAGTAAATAGGGGTTGACATCTTATTATGGCAATTTTCAGCACACCTTGACGTCCTACAGAAAAGTAAATAATAGGAAAGTTGTAGATATTGAAAAAATGTGTACAACTTTTATTCTGGTCACTTTTTGCATAACCTCAAAATTTCTGAGAAAAATGCCAAAAAGCATTCAACTTCCATAATCACAGTTTTAAGGACAGTCCTCACCTATAAAACCGATTTGTAGTGACCGGATCACATTTTTAAGCATATTTTGGAATCTTTATTAAATTATCTATCCCATAACCTAAAATAAGAGTAAAATAGTCGGTACAGTCAGGAAAAACAACGCTGTCAAACTTTCAACTGCCAAAAACACAGTTTTAAGGACAGTCTACGACAAAATCATCTATAAACCAATTTGTAGTGACCGATCACCTTTTTAAGCACATTTTTAAAATTATCATTAAATTTTCTATTAAAAAAAAACAAACAAAAAATTGGTTCACTTCAAGAAGAAGAGTCTAAGTTTAAAACTGTAAAAATAACGGATTAAATACCAGTCTGCGCCAAAATCGCCTGTAAAACTCACATGTAGTGCCCGGATCGCATTTTAAGCACATTTTTGGAATTCTCATTAAATTTCCTATCCGATAATCTAAAAAAAACACTAAAAAAATTGGGTACAGGTCCGGCAGAAAAGCGCTGTCAAAATTTGAACTGTCAGACACAGAGTTTTAAGGACAGTTTGCGACCAAAATTGCCCGTAAAACCCACTTATAGTATCAGGATCAAATTTTTCATCACATTTTGGAATCCTCATTAAATTTTCTATCCAATAACTTAAAAAACCGTAAAATAGTCAGTACAGTCAGGAAAAAAAGCGCTGTCAAACTTTCAACTGCCAGAAACACAGTTTTAAAGACAGTCTGCGATAAAATCGTCTATAAAACCCACTTGTAGTATCCGGATCACATTTTTAAGTATATTTTTGGAATCTTCATTAAATTTCCTATGCATAACCTAAAAAAAAAATATTAAAAAATTTTGTACAGTCTGGGAGCAAGTCAAAATTTAAACAGTAAAAATGTCGGTTTAAAGAACAGTCTGCGACGAAATCGCCTGTAAAACCGATTTGTAGTCACCGTATCACATTTTTAGGCATATTTTTGAAATCCTCAAGTAAATTTCCTATCCAATAACCTAGAAAAATAGTAAAATAGTTGGTACAGTCAGGAAGAGTTTTCTTTAGAAATTATGTTAGAAAATTGATTTCCATAAAAGTTATATAGGTATTTTGCATGATCTACAATGTTAGTTTAACATATTTTTGTAAAACATCACTTGTCCCAAAAATTCAAAAAAAAAAATAATTGGCTCAAATGTTATACCAAAAACAAAAAAAAAATAGAAAAAAAATTAATATCTCAATAAAGGAAATACAGTTTATTTTGTATTTTTTTTGCGTAGAATGGGATTAATTAATGCAATCAGCTTTTAAAACAATGTTTGAATTTACACTGATTTATGAAAAATTTATTTAAAAAATCCAATTTTGCAAAAGTAAGTTCTTAATTTTTTCAAATTTTGTCAAGGCGCAATTCGCCTGAACTATGTATCAATATAAAATTTAAATAACATAATATTATGGATTTTTCTATTGTAACCACAACTGATACTAATAACAATAATTCTTGCATTTGCAACAACAAAACCGAAGCCATAATATTTACTCAGCTTTTATGATCTTGTCCAAAAAACAACGACGTTCTTAATTGGAATAATCGTTACTGGACGTAATTTTGTGTGATAAAACTGTTATAAATTGCATTGTTGAGCCTTTCAGGGTTTGGAAATGTGTACATAGCATTATAATTAGCTTGATAGTCAAATTTATGGACATTCACGTCAATTTTCAAAGATTCCAAGTGAATCAGTGAGTTTTCTAAGTCAATTTTGGGTCTTTAATGGTTTGGAAATGTGTACAGAGCATTGAAATTGGTTTGATAGTCAAATTTATGGACTTTCAAGACAATTTTCACACTTCCCAAGTGAATCAGTGAGTTTCAAAGTCAATTTTAAGTCTTTCAAGGTTTAGAAACGTTTACACAGCAGGTAAATTGGCTGGATAATCAAATTAATATCAATAATAAAGTAGTAATCAAACAAAGCGAGGGTCTGCCAGAGGGACTGAAGCAAATACTGTATGCTAAACTCGGCGCCATAGAGATTTGCTCCAGGGACAGACAGTGAGGCCGCTATTCGGGCTCTCTTCAGGTAGCTTTGTGTCAAAGGCGCTCCTGGGTTGTCATGAAGTTCTTAACACTCTTGGAGATTGGATTTCGGGTCATTCCGACTTCATAGAAATTGCCAAAGCCGACGAATTTACTAAGCTGTTTTTGGAGGCGGCTTTCATCGTCCCAGAACCGCCACGCAGCCTGCACATGGTGAAGCAAAGAGAAGAGTTGGTCACGTCCGACTTATGGCTGAGAACTGCAGGGTTGGCTTACTCCAAGAAGTTCATGCGAGAGTTCTCCAAAAAAAAAACAACAATCTCCTGCAACGTAGGAACCATACCTGAGGGCAGTGACGGAGCTGTACTAATCGGTCACTGTCACCTAAGGGCTCACTTGTACTAGATAGGCCTGGCGAAGAAGCTGGTGTATGGAAGACGACGAATCGATGCATCTACTTTGCCGCTGTCTTGTTCTGGCCAACTCTAGATTCTCCATATTGGACGGGATGATGTACGAGCGAAAGACTAGATATCTTCTCATCCAGAGCAGTTATTCGTTTCCTCCTCAGGAGTCGAGAATTCTGAATGAGCTACAACTTATGTGTGAGCCACTATAAACCTACAGTTGCGGTAAAAGGCAAAATATGCTCACTCACCAAGTGTTTGCACGCATTTCTAAAAAGAGCTAGTTGACTGAACCAAAGTTTTTTACTGTTATCTTGATTTTACTAATTTCTTTACGTTCTTTTTTAAATATAATCAACATGCTCTAATCAAATTTTACGTGTAGCAAAGAAGGAATCCAATATACGAATTTTCAGTTTTTATTTATACACTTTATCAGTCGTCTCCTCTGGCAAGTTACTAACGAACATTAGATTATCTTTTTTGCTTTTTACGAAAGACTGGAACAGGTGCTGATCGAACAGAAACTCTCCTACCGCATTATTAACCATTTGGATCTGGCCAGTAACCTGCTCAACGTCTGAATAGATTTGTTCTAGAAACAGTATGTAATTTGTTTAATTTCTATGTTTTAAAACCAAGTTATTAATATTACCTGTTCTTCTAGGAAATCACCAGATATAAAGTCTGCCAACTGGTGATCGCAGTGTTTTCTCCGACAAATCAACCAGCTCCTCCAATTTCTAGAAATGTTGATTAAGCTCCATTAGAGCGAGCAGAGCGTTTCTGACGTCACAATGACGTAATTTGGCAAAACCATAATTTGACCAACTGTCAAATTACGTCATTGTGACGTCAAAAAGGCTCTGCTCGCTCTATGAGATGTACAGAGTCACATTGACATTTGACACTATGATGAAAGGTCACTTATACAGGGTGATTGTTTATATTTTACTATGGTACAGTACGGACAGTTTAAATTAGCAAACTTGCTTGCTGTATTTGTCAATTTTGACACATGTCTTATTTTAAATGTTTTTTTTTGTTGAGGTTATGTTGGGCGTTTTACAAAAAATATTTACCAAACGTTGATTTTTATTGCTTTTTTCCGTCAATTTGATTGAACTTTTACGTTACATTTTTAATTGATACTAAAAATGACAGTTTCAATGTCAATAAAATCGCCAGTTTAGAAATTTAACTGTTTTTTAACATTCTGACTTTGAAAATTGCTTAGAATGACTGCAAGTGGTCCAGTAAGTCAATTTTCATGACATTATTGACATTCAACTGTTGCAACTGCAACGTTTTGACTTTGAAATATGACTGGAATGACTGCAAATGGTTCAGTAAGTCAATTTTCATAAAATTTTACTGTTTTTCAACATTTTGACGGTGAAAATTGACTAGAATAACTGCAAATGATCCAGTAAGTCAATTTCCATGAAATTTTACTGTTCTTCAACGTTTTGTCCTTGAAAATTGACTTGAATGACTGCAAATGATCCAGTAAGTTAATTTTCATAAAATTTGACTGTTTTTAAACGTTTTGACTTTGAAAATTAACTAGAATGACTGCAAATAGTTCAATAAGTTAATTTCCATGAAATTTGACTGATCTTCAACGTTTTGTCTTTGAAAATTTATTAGAATGACTGCAAATGATTGTAATAGTGAATTGTATTTTCCAATACAAAAAAATCTATATTTTTCGAAAAGTAACCAACTAACCTCACTAAAATATTTGCTAATAATCAGAATAAAGAGATCTTCAGATTGAGCAAAACAAATTACAGGGTGTACCATTTAAAATAACCAAATTTGTCAAACGTTTGACAATGATTGACATACGTCAAAATTGTATCTGGCGTTGTATCAGGAAAGATACAGCAACTTTGCTGATTTAAACTGTGAGAAAAATTATCCTGTATTTTGCAAAGTACCGAATGAGTCAAACTGTTTATTTTGTAATACACCCTGTAGCCGAAAAAATCGATACAAACCTCCTTAACTTCCGACTCTAGTTGTATCGCAGTTGCAAATGTGTTAGTCACGTTTTTCCATTCGCGGTTATCTGGTGGTTTAACCATTGGGACTCGAACATGACCTCCGCGCATCAAAATGTAATTTAAGAAAATTATAGCGTGCTCGTGTTCTTCCCTAAGAACAATTAGAACAATCTAGTAAAATCCCATTAAATCATGTGGTTGGTCCAATTAATTTTTTTGGTCCAAAAGTATGTCATGATTAAATCCCGAGGAGCAAAGCGACATAAATCTCTCTCACAAACAGCTGAACTACGACGTTCTAGAACCTAAACAATGTAATATAAGGGGTAAGACGAAATGAATTAAGTTTATACGGAGTAACACAAAAAGTCAATTTCGTAACACTGCCTCCTTCTAAAATTGATCGTCCCGATGAACACATAGACCAGCTTTGGGTAGTCGGAAAGGTGGAAGACTATTCAAGTAAACGACTTTCATTTTTACTCGAAGTCCTTGCTGTATTCTGTGGCCGCCATTTCTTATTCGCTTCTCGACGTTGTATGGTCCCTTCTTCTGTAACTTGGCCAATTTTCCTTCCTAACGAACAGGAGTAACCAGTTTGGATTCCGCTGCTACCGGTTCCAAAGCATCTGCTTTGTCAACGATTTCTTCCAAACTTGTTCTTTCGTCGAACTTGTTCAGTGGTCCTTTTCACAGGTACTCCTATGTCGTTGTCTCGACGATGATGAGTATGCAATATTTTCTGTGTCCTCTTCTGCATGGCGCTTTATTTTCAGCCATGTTAAGCCGCTTGCAGCCTTCTCGACAAGGTCTTGCCTCCATGGCTCTAGAGCTGGACACGTTAGTTCCTTGCAATGTAACCTTTATTGTTGTCTATTCGACCATCTTCACACTAAACTCGTCTCGATTAGTCTTGATGACGCTATTCTCCAAATCCACATGAAATTTATGTTCCTTCCTAAGATCCAGACCCATTAGTACGTCATCGGTTATATAGAAAGATTGCAAGAACTTTTGTTCTTACAAAAAGAGCAAAACAAAAACTAATGATGACACACAAATCGCGAGATTTCAGAGATCAGTTAGGCTCTCCCCCAGCTGGTGGCATACTTCACCACGTACCAGCCGATGTTATGACGTAGAGTACGAGACAAAACCACAAACACATATTGTCACAGATAGGAAGATCACCCACTATAATCGTACCTTCTTCTTCTTCTTTCTTTCTAATATGGGTTTCCATATAGGTAGGCTAATGCCTGTTTTGTCCTATTATGGACGTTGATGTCCAGCACTCTTTTCAGCGTTTGGAGGTTTGTTTTTGCGATTTTTACAAGTCTGTTGTCTTCCATTCTATTTACGTGTTTATTCCACTATTTTCTTTTCTTACCCACCTTCCTATGTCTTGTATCTTGCTCCGTTGTCTAAGGTCTTCGCTTCTGCTCTCTTCGCTTCTGATTCATTTGAACTGATTTACTTGTTCTACAATTTTCCGGTCCATCTCCAGTTTGCATCTTGTTGACTCTTTTGATGATACGAGACATTCGGTTTTGTCTGTGTTAATGACCAGATTTAATTCCTCTGCTGACTCATTAAAGGAGTGAAGTAATCTCTGAAGGTCGTTTCTAGAATCCGCAATGAGCACCGCATCATCTGCGTAGCAGACAACATTGAAGTAAGTGTTCCCCCTTTGTATCCTGCTCTTTTAGGTAGATCTCCGACAATTTTGTCCATAATCATGTTGAATATAAATGGGCTAAGAGAGTCATCTTGTCTTATTCCTGTGTACTGGTTCACTTCCTTTTCTCGCATTATTTCAATGATGTCCGCCAATCGCACCCTATCGAAAACTTTAGTCATGTCGACAAAGCCCATATAAGCTGGTTTATTGAACTCTACAGATTTTTCTGTTATTTGCTTCACAATGAAGATGGTAGACATGTTTTTTTTCGAAAACCTTGCTGTTCTTCGCGATTTGTAACTAACCAAGTCCTAGTGAAGGCTTGGAGGATGCTGTGGAGAAGCGTTATTCCACGATAACTGTCCAGGATTGTTTTCAGGCCCTTTTAAATATAGGTATCGTTATGCTGCTTTTCCATTCATTTGATACTTTTTGTTCAATTATGATGTTTCTGAAGAGAGTTCTTACGAGAAAAACGATTGTTTCCCTTCTTTACTGTACTCCACATTTCTTTTAGCTCCTTTCGGAACATCTGTTGCCTGTACTCCGATGCACAGATTCTTACTTCTTACCGTTTGATAAAATTATTTTAATTCTCTACCAAAATCTTATAGAAACATTTTGCCCTTAAGTGCCTCAGAAGGGAGATACTTAAGAATGTTGTAGTGAGCGCAAATAAGCGTCTGAATGTCTACTTACGGAAATTAAATCCCCCGTAACTCGGCCGGATGGCCAAATTCAGGAAATGTTAAAGAACACAAATTGTAGGGAATTTAATTCTCTACCAAAACCTTAGAAAGACATTTTGTCCTTAAGGGCATCAGAAGGGAGATATTTCTTTAGGAATGTTTAATGAGCGTAATGTATCTGATGGTTCACTTACTGAACTTCAATCCCTTGTAACTCGGCCACGTAGCAAAATTCAGGGAAATGTTAAGTAAGAGAAATTGTAGGGAATTTTCTACCAAAATAAATAATGAACTTACTGATGCATCATCATGAAAAATCCTTGACATCCCGGTAAGGCCACTTCGCTTCTACCATAATAACTGGCCATAGATAGATAGGCAAAAGAAGCGTTGAATTCCATCTCAATTTGGTCGTTTAAGGCTGCTTCCACCTCTTTATGAAACTTATGACGACCTGCTCGTGTTTACTTATTAAATTCTAATATCGTTTAGGTAACTTTCCTACCTGGAAAATCCTTGTTGTCACTGGATTTCTTGCTATCTTTCTCGCATTCTTCGCTCGATTTTTGTTTCACCAAAGTCTCGTAAGTGCTTGCGTTGTAAAACGGTTTGCATCCGTTGTAGAATTGAGCCAAATTAATCTTGTAGACCACACTTGCCGAACTTTTTCTACAGTGTCGATTTTCGCTAAAGTGTCTCTTCAACACGCTATTTCCCAGTAGTTTGGTGTGTTTGAGACGAGGAACGAAAACGTCGAATAAGTAACGGAAAAACAAGGAAACGGACATAATTTTGAATTTTCTTTGATTACGATCATTTGAAAATTATTGATTGTTTGACACTTACAACCTAAAAACTGTTTGACTGACATGCAAATTGCCTACTTTATATACAGGGTGTCCCTGAGAATTTAGTTGTTATACAGGTGTGGTAAAGGAAGAAACGACGAAAGCCGTGCAACAAACAGAGAGAGACAATGATAATTGCATGCGCCAGACAAAGTCAGAAAACTTTAAAAAAGGTCACCTTTGCTGCGAATGTCAAACGCTTCTCGCTCCGTTATTTAAGGAGTTACAAACAAGTGTAAATAAGGGAAGTTGTAGGAAATTTCATTCTCTACAAGATTGTGTTAAGGTATGTTGACCCTTAAGGGCCTCTAAAAGGAGTTACAAGGCAAAAAGTGACAGGGAGCACCAAACTGAACTCCTCGACCGTATGAATGATGAAATGAACAAACACATTTATAATTAAGTATTGTGTACCCCTCTATTTTGATGTTTTGGCAACACTGCACTAATATAAGTGACAAGTTTGACATTCCAAGTGATTGATTCGGCAACGTTGCCTTGGTCACACTTGGACGTAAACAAATGTTGACCAAAGTGGTTACGATCGAAAATTACAATAATAACAAACATTATAGGTTCTCTAGTATCAAACCTAACTTAACTAATGTTTTGACAGGTGTAATTGACGTTTGGCAGGTTCAAACCGTTAGTTTGACAGGTCTATTTTCAGAATTATCTTTTTTGCGCCCTTGCGTTTGCTCGAGTGTCACAATAACATTTTAATGACAGATTAAAGCCTTTTATTAATGTGACAAGTTTGACAAGTAAATGTCAAGATTAGGTCACCCTTCCAAACGTCAAAACTACAATTATAAACGTATAAAGTATAAGAATTAAATGCTGTTTGGCTGGTAGCAAAATATTCATACAAATGACATTTTATACTTCTATAAGCTGGATTTTTATTGATGCGCTGTATGTTACAACAGTCTAACCACTGTCTTGATTAGGACAATACTTGACAGACAAATCGAGTGCTCGTTCAGTAAGTATCGAGAAACCGTAACAATACCTTTTCTTACTCCTGCGATTCTGGTAATAAATCCAATTTATACCGAAAATAGAGTATTTTGTATTAGGAGAGCAGAAACAAGGTAAGAAGGTAAATTTTCATTACTCCTGATATTCAAACACATATTTAAAATACCTTTTTCTACTCATGTCATCCTGGTAATACAGTGTTTTGTATTAGAACAGCAGAAACGCAAGAAGTTAAAATTTGGTTACTCCTGATACTCGAGCGCCACCAATTGTAAAGAAAACCTTTCCTTTTTTAGGTTATTGGATAGGAAATTTAATGAGACATCCAAATAATAAACAGAATTTATTCACATGATACTTATTCCCCATAAATTCGGTATAAAAACTTAAAACTTTACAGAATCAATATCCAAAAATTCAACTCCCTCTGAGGAGACGAGCACGCCATGTTTCACTTTTTTGTGCACATTCAACGTGTGCTCAGACTTAAGTTTTTGCTTGCAATAGTTGCATTCGTGAGGCTTTTCTATTCGATGAACCGCTTGGTGTTTGTAAAGTGACGAATACTCTGTAAACTTTTTGTCACACCCCTGTAAAAAAATCAAAATTTGATGGTCAAATAAAATTGTCCGTAAACATAAAAAGAAAATAATTTTTGGCGTTCGGGCTTAAATGAAAAATCAAGCCTTAATTCCTGACTGTACCGATACACTGATTTCAAAATGGCCAATTTGGCAACATTGCCAAAAATACGAATGGTAAATTTGACAATACTGTAATTATTACTAATTTTGAAACATTGCTAAAATTGTGATTTTTTCCAGAAATGTGAAGATAGTTCGGTTTGAGTCCGACTGAATGCGAAAATGTTTCCTTTATTTTTTACCAAAAATGACTTTCTTTTTATCTTTAAAAACACTAAATGTAACAAACCTCAGCAGTGCAAACGTACGGTTTCTCGCCAGAATGTATTCGAGCGTGATTTTTGTAATTCGTCGAAGACGCAAACGCTTTATTGCAATTAGGATAATCGCAAATGTACGGTCGCTCCCCTGTATGCGATCTAATGTGGACTTTTCGAATATTCGATGTGGTAAACGATTTCCCACAACCTTCCACAGGACAAGCGAACGGTTTTTCTCCTAATTGAAACAATTCTATAGTTAATACTCCCAAATTAATTTTTAAAAGAGAAAAACCGTTGTATATTTGAAGGTGTTTCATTGAATGAATGTCTTATAGTGTCAGGTCACTGGGTGAGTGAGTTTGGACAGTTATGACAGCTGTCACGTGACGCAAGCAAAGCATTAAAGTGTTTTTTTTAGTTCGAAAGTTCTAGTTGAACTCGAGCTGGTGTGTTCCTTATTAATTGACCGGTGAGTCCACGTTTTTAGTTTTACTTTTAAATCTGGTGATGTGAGATATCTTAGCTTGGATACCGAGTCATACAAATATTTTTGGCAACGAGACGGCTGATCAACTTGCTAATAAGGGTAGATCATCTACCAGAGTCATGAAGGTTTTAAGCTGAGTTACAGGGATTTTTTTCTTGTAATCAGAGACATGACGATATGGAAGACACAATAGACTGAAATTTCAAGAGATAAGAGAAGATTGTATGTATCAGAATCCGAACCGGACATTGCTCATCACCACAACACCTACACAGGATAGAAGTGAAATCAGATGATATCTGCAACTGTGAAGAGGCAGGGATTCCTCATTCATATATTCTTTGAATGCCCACAGTTTGCCCAAAATTCACATGTCCTGTATCGGGACATCCAAAAGCATCTTAACCATAACTCTCCTCTTTGCATGCGTCACAGTATCTCACCGTTCGCTTACATAAATTTTATAAACTGATTTTTATCTCATGTATCTACAGAAGCTCGTTTGGAAGTATGGGTTATCCCAGACTCACCGCCAGGTGAACTTCTGAGCAAATCGAGTTAACAGCCACCACTGCGACCGTATAGCCCTGGCAGCTAAAGGTCGTTAAACGGAAGCGTAATAGTAATAACAATAAACAAAATAACAACCATAACTGTTTACCGTCCTAGCCCTACCAGCTAGTTCACCTATAAACTGAAAACTAAGCAAAAAACAATCTGAAATGACTGTCTTTTGATGAAACAATCACAAAGTCCTGTCATTTATGAACACAGCTTTTGAGTTGTGTAGTTCGACTTTAGTTGTTGAATAAAATGCGATTTTTTAAAATTTCCCAACAAACCTTTTTATAAAAATCACAACCAACAAAAAAAATATATTAAAAGATACAAACCTGTGTGTATTCGAACGTGTTTCATTAAATCCCCTGATGTCTTAAAGCTTTTCGGGCACCACTTGCAAAAAAAACGGTTTTTCACCGGTGTGCGTTCTAAAATGCGCGGTAAGCGAGTAATTTGTAGCAAACTTTTTATCACAGCCTTCGAAAGTGCAAGGAAAAGGTTTGCTATTTACGTGATTTCTCATGTGAACCTGTAAAAAGTCATAATCATCAGAAGATTTTGATTTCAGTAAATTTAAGTTCTTACTGTCAAATGTTGGGAGGTTGAATAGAATTTTTCGCAACCTTTGTAGAGGCACTTGAATTTTTTGTTGGCTTGTAAATCGAGGGAAATTGACTCTTGTCCGTCGTCTATCATTACTACATTCATTACAGTATCTTCGGATTCTGGGAAGAATTATCATAATTGTCTACTGTGCACATTTAAAGTATATTGATCAAATGCTCAATTAAAAAATGCATCTATTTCTGAAAGTTGGTGTTTAAGAGTGAGTGTTGCGATTATATTAATAAACATGGCTTTAAGTAAACAAAGCCAGCAGCTTGTCCCTGCTTTAATATTGTTTTTTGAACGTGAACGAGATCACGGAGGTCCTTTTATCCCTTTAGCTGATGTGAGAGAAGTAAAACTACAATTATTGCAATAGAGTTTTTCGTTTACCAACAGTATTTTTAGCCTGTAGCTGAAGCACTTGGGCTTGGTGTTTCTACAGTAAGTGCTATATCACATACTGCAAGCCATAACTGTTTTTAACAAATTTTCTATCGGACCACAGAGCCGTCAGAGCAAAACTAGTCATAATACAATAAAGGAGAGGTCAAAACTAAGAAGAAAAACAGCTTCTAGAAAATCATTAACACAAAGCGCAGACCAATACGCACAACTCCATAATTCTCGTCTATCACCAATGCTGACAAAAGAAGAGGATATAGACATTGAGGAGACAAACGAACAAATAATAACAGCACTGAAAGAAGCGGAAAACAAGTGCAAGCAATCGCTTGGAGTTGGAAAGGAGGAGAAGTTGAGTGTGAAAAAAGAAGAAACGTAACAGATAATCATCAAAACAATGCCACTCAGTTAAGAGAAATGAACAAAGAAATACCAAAGGCTATCCGAATAGATGTAAGGCTACACCAAGCAGAGGAAATAACTACGGTGATAGAGGAAAACAGGGGAATAAAAGTGCTTAGGAAAAAATTGTCTGAGGGTAAGAAACAACTAAGTAAGATAATTGATAATAAGAATGGACAAACCACCACAAATAAGCGAGACATCCTGCTAATCGTGAGCAGCTTCTATGCGGAGCTCTATAAGAAAACTACAACATAAATTGGCGTGGACATTCCCGTGATACAAAACCAGGGATCAGAAGGCATCCCAGTAATCACTCAAGACGAAATAAACAACTGCTTAAAAGACATGAAAAACAATAAATCACCAGGAGATGATGAAATTAGCACCGAAAATGTGAAACTAGGAGGATCAGCACTTCTGAAAATACTGTGTAAGCTATGTAACACTTGTTTAAGAGAAACGCCATAACACCTGAACAATTGAATAAGTCCATCATAATACTTTTACACAAGAAAGGAGATATAGCCCAAATAGAAAACTACAGACCAATTAGCTATCGCAGATATATAAGCTGTTTATGAGAATATCACCAAAAGGCTGACAGCTAAACTCGATCTTTACCAACCTATTGAGCAAGCAGGATTTCGTCACAAATAATGATCTTCATACAATTAAAATCCTCATTGAAAAATGCATTAGATTATAAACCGTTAGATCTCATTTTTGTAGACTATGGAAAAGCTTTTGACACAATAGACCACCATAATCGCTACATCGACATCATTAAGCAATTATACAAGAACGCAAATGCTGTCATTAGACTTCGTGAAAATACTCTTAGCTTCCAAATAGATAGAGGTGTGCGGCAAGGGGATGTCAACTCCCCCAAATTATTTACCAACCGTTTAGAGTACATGTTCAAACGTACAAACATCGAGAACCTCGGCATCAACATTAATGGTGAAAAACTTAGTCACCTTCGCTTCGCCGATGATCTGATATTATATACAAATGATCTCAAAGAAGCGCAAGAAATGATGAGCGAGCTAAGCCTAGCATCCAGAGAAGCTGGGCTGGAAATCAATATAGACAAAACAAAGTTCATGACAAATCTAGTTTCCAGTGAAAAACTTAAACATTGAGCAAGTATACTCCTACAAATACTTAGGCCACGAGATTCGATTGGGCAGGGATAATCAAACCTGCGAAATTGGCAGAAGAATAGGTCTTAAATGGGCAGCCTTTGGAAGATTGAGCTACATCTTAAGATATGATATTCCCATGTGTCTTGAGAAGAAAGTCTTTGACCAATGTATTTTACCAGTACTAACTTACGGAGCCGAAACACTGACTCTAACAAAGAACACCGAGAAATAAGAGTAGCGCAAAGAAGCATGGAAAGAATAATGTTAGGCTTATCCCTGAGAGATAGAGTTCCAAACACAGAGGTGAGAAGGAGAAGTGGAGTAACAGATGCCATCACAAGAATGTCGACTCTAAACTGGAACTGGGCGGGTCACCTAGCCAGAATAAACGACGGTAGATGGACTAGAAAAATATCTGAATGGAGACCGCGAGCACGCCTTCCGCAGCAGAGGCAGACCGTTCACTCGTTGGTCAGATGATCTGACGCACCGCCTACTATACTAGAAAGCCTAGAAGGTGTCTGTCAAAAATTCCAATATGGCGGAAATAGTGGTGACAGTTTGCGTTTGATTGTATTGTGGAAATTGAGTTTTTTGAGGATTAGATGAATTTTTACGGTTTAAAATCAAAACTTGAGGTTATTTGCGTAAGTTATTTTTGTTTGCTGCCGTTCGTAAGTTGTGCAAGTCACATTGTAACCGCAATTCAGGAAAAAGCCCAATCGTGTCAGTTTTTTACTTTACAAAAAACTAGATCTAACTTAACAGTGTTGAACACTTTGAAGTGGAATGATTTTATTCTAACACTATACTCAATGGTAAGTACCAGTGCTTTCTAGTACAGTAGACTTATTAGGTACTTGTTACATGCGCAGATATGTGAGTTTTATTTGCTTCAAAGAGCTAGTCTGGGGATTATCATGGTGAGATGAACCAGGAAAATTTTCTAAAATGGTTTCAAGAACAATTGATGCCAAGTTTAACCCAGCCTTCCGCTATTGTTTTAGATAATGCACCCTACCACAATCAATTAATCATAAAAAATCCATATTCAGGAATGGTTAAGAAGTGAGAAGGTCAACTTTAACCCAGATGCCTTTAAAAAATTAATTATTAGGACTGGTAAAGCAGTGAGATGTTGATAACCATTAATTCACCTGTTCAGTTGCTTAAATTAAGTATTTATTGAAACAAACCTCTGAAGCTATACCTTATTAACCAGATAGCAGAGCAACATGGCCATACAATTCTTTGTTTACCCTCATATCACAGGGGAGTGTTCAAAAACTACTATAATATGCATATTGGCAGAGAGGGCAGGTAAAATTTTGTCTAAAGTCTCTATCACTAGTTTTACCAGCTCTAATGTTTCAGATCTATGGATAACTCTCTTGATATGTGGAAGGAAGCTTAACAACTGTGACACCAGCCGTATGAAAAAATAGTATTTGTCAATTTTGTCATACAGATGAAGAATTAAAACAGTTAGCTTGCAGTCATGTGATAATATTCAAGATCAAAATGTGGTTCTAAAAGTCACATGACCATTTTCAATTCAATTCAAACAAATACCTATTTAACTGTGGCCTCATTTGTTTTGAGGCTCCATTGAGCATGCAGAGCAAATCTGACGTCACGACGATGTAATTGAACAAAATTGACTAACTGTCAAATTGCCTCATCCTGTCATCAAATTCGTTCTGCAGACTCCATGGAGCCTCAAAACAAAGCATGCCTTTGTTTTCTACCAAAAATCATTAACAAAATAATGAAAATATTAATTGAGCACTCTATTAAGTAAGCATTTGATTAGAAAATACCTGTAGATTCCATATCTGCTTCTAGTTTAAGTTGAGTCTCAGTGGTAACTATTTCTTCTATTTGTGACTGATTAACCAATCGAGTCCCTTCATTCTCAAGCACTTTTGACTTGCCTGTACTAATCACATCAACTAAAGCAATCAATTTTCACAAATTAACTAGTAAACTTGACACAATCCCTCACCTTGATCATTAGGAATGTAAAAATACTGTTCACCCTCATTCTCGACCCTGACAATTTTCAAACCAGAATCCAGAACCATCGAGGTACCAAACAAACCGTCATCCTGCACCACAAGTGGAATGGTTTCGTCATTTTCAGACTCTTCATCTTCTTGTATCCTTAAGTAAATGACACTTTCCTTTTCTTCAGATGCATCATTGAAGATTGTTTCCAAATGTTTGTCTTGGTTTACCTGGGAGATTAGTGTAAACACGGGCAGTTGTTTGTCTTCTGCAACAAGAATTTCTAGAAACAGGGCACATTTTGCTCCAAAACAGGAAAACTTCACACTTTGTTTATGTTGTGGTGTGTGTGTGTAAATAAAAATAGAAAAAAGATGGGTAATTACCCATAATGAATTGAAACCCAAGCTGACAGTTCCTCCTTAAATTGCTAGGATCGATATCGACATCGACCAAATTCCAATCCTCCTTTTGAATTTTAGTTAATTTTGTTTTTTTGCAGACAAACTTTGCAGCATCAACTAATTTATTAGGTTTTAGGTTTATAAACTGAGCCCATACCACGCATGCGTCCCATTTCTGTCATGAAATGTAAAAGAAAGATCCTAACACAGTTTGGTTGGTCGATAGTACAGCACACCATTGGAGGACAAACAAAAGCAAACAGTGTTGCCAACCCCTATATTCTTAAGCAAGGTTTAACATTTTTTTGCCAAATTTCACTTTAGTCTTGAAATGCTATTATTATTACCAGAGTATTTTAAACTTTTTTTTAATATAAGTCACAATTTACGCAAAATTTACCTCATGCACCTATAAAATTAATTTCAAATGATTTAGAACTTTATATTGCTTTTAGGCATGTTCTTTTACTTTTGTAGCTTCATAGAGTGGTATTTAACAGTTTGCAGTATTTTAAACATGAAAGTAGCTCCAAAAAGAACATCTTTACGTCACACCTGTCAAAAATAAATCCTGATCATGGAGCTCTAAAAAACATTGAATGTAAATTGGCCATGGAGCTTTAAGAAAGTTTTGTCATTTTATAGCTTCATTGACAAAACTTTGTTAGTGTTTATGAGAGATTGAAATAGAATTCACTTGACGTAAATATGATTACAATTTTTGACTGTTTAAATCGGATTTTCCATATTTTTGCGATTTAATTTATATTTGTCACGTGACTGGTTTATGCCTTATCATATTTATTAGCGATTTTTCACAGTTGAAACTATACCTTTTTATGGTCACGTTTTACCTATACTGTCTACGGTCTGTACAGTGTTGCCAGATCAAAAATTACAATTTTTTGGTCATACAAGTTGTATTTTACAATTTTTGCCTTCAAAACTGTTTAAATCAGATTTTGCAATTTTTTTTATAATCCAGACTTTCTTTACAATGTTGCCAGCCCAAAAATTGCTAAAAATCTAACATAACAGTGCTTTTAAGCTGGTTTTGTAGATTAATAGCTTTTTCGAGTGGTATATGTGACAGTTCGTTCCGAAACAATATTTGCTTGTCAGAACTGTCAAAACTATATTCATAACCCAATAACCAAGTATTAATTATGATTTTTACGGATTGTACCGCCTTTAAACAATATTTTATAATATGAATGTTTTATTGTTATTTGTATGTTTATCTTTAGTTCAAATATCCTTCCAAGCCTGTATACGGACAAAATTTTTGGTTGAATTGTGAAAAAGAGCGTTTTAAAAAAAATCTTCAAACATTCCCCAAACCTGGCAACAGTGCAATCAAACAACGTAGCTCAAGAAAACCACCACGTGACAAACTCTATCAATGTAAAGCATTCTCACGTGACCCCACTCCGGTTGCGGTCTGTCAACAGGACAAATTACTGACATTTGACATTTTTTAATCCCCTTTGATATGTGTAAATAATCGGCTGATTACACGTCAAGTTTTTGAGAAAATACAAATAATTTTTGTGTGTTTATTGCTTATTTATTTGAAGATGCATAGTTAATGTACGGGTTTGGTTGTAGATTATCCTGTATTATCGGTCTCAAACATCCATAAAAATGGGTTGAGTAGAGCACACAAACTGAGTAGGAAAAAATTAAATTTTGTTCTTTGCAGGCGTTTTATTTAGCTATTTTAAATCTCTCATTGGGGCCAGGGAAATGCGAATCCTAATACTGGGCCTGGACGGTGCAGGAAAGACCACAATTCTCTACAGACTGCAAGTTGGCGAAGTAGTTACAACTATTCCAACTATCGGCTTTAATGTGGAACAGGTTACATATAAAAACTTAAAATTTCAAGTGTGGGATCTGGGAGGACAAACCAGCATTAGGTGAAGAATTTATGGCTTAATTTTGACTTATTATTTTGTATTTTTGTGGTGTTTTTGTAGACCGTATTGGAGGTGCTACTACAGTAACACTGATGCCATAATTTACGTAGTAGACTCGGCCGACAAAGAACGAATGGGCATATCAAAAGACGAACTGTTTCACATGCTCAGGGAGGAAGAATTACAAGACGCAATTTTAGTGGTTTTAGCAAATAAACAAGACATTCCAGGGTGTATGTCCTTGAAGGAGGTGCACCAGGCTTTAGGTTTAGAAGCGCTGAAAAATCGAACTTTTCAAATATTTAAAACATCGGCCACCAAAGGCGAAGGTCTGGATATGGCAATGGAATGGCTGGCTAACGCTTTAAAAAGTCGGAAATAACAGTTTTTAATGAGTTTTATTTATTTTTTTCTAGTCTTGCAAAGACTCGCGCCACTTTGCCTAAAATGTACAGAGGTTTGTACATTAAACCACAAAAATACCGCAGTATTGCATTCAGGTGTTTGTCTTGACTTTTTTAATTTTTCTTGGAATAATACATTCCATTTTTTCTTGGATTAGCTACACCAAAACATTGTCTTATAATTTGCCGGTTAAAACTAAATTTAATTTTCAATAATTTCTATCAATTTTGATTAATCAATTGTTAATGATTTTTAGCATGAAATGAAACAACTTATTTGGGAAGCAAATAAGTTTATATAAAAGTAAATAGGTGTCTTGTAATCCCCATCATGATTGTCATCTATGTATACATCATATTTTGAATAATGTATATAAATAAAATCCATTTCAGTTATTATTGTTTTATTTTTTGTTCTTTCCTCTATTAATTTTTGTACTTGAAGATACCTAATAACTATTTTTTTCAAAACAAACTAGCAATTCTAATTTGTCCTACGTTCCCTATAAAACAGCTGATAATGATTGATGACAGTTTACTAAAGTCTATAAGTGTTGGCAACACTGGTCGCATTCGTTTTCAAGCTTCATGGAGCGTTTTTGACGTAATTTGACAGTTGGTTAAATTATACTTTTGTTAAATTACGTCATCGTGACGTCAAAAACGCACTGCTCGCTCCATGGAGATTGAAAACGAACTTTCTATACTAGAAATCCTAAAATGTTACTTTTAATGGCGGCGTTAGCAGTTCTCGTTTTATACACAAACGTATGCAGATGCAATAAAAAATAGGTTTTTTTTAAATTATTTCGTGTAGTTGATTGCAAGTTGTGAGTGGAAAATCAAAAAAAGGTTCATTCCTGATCCAGATATGTATGGATAGAGCTTTTTTATACACAATCAAGTCCAGCCTAAACAAATTGGTTAGAACATTTGTCCTGGAAAGTACAAACTAGTTTAAACACTGCTCAATGTAAGAAAATGTGTAAATCCTTGAAACTAGGTAAGCACACCTGATAAATAGTTCTTATGTTATTACCAAGAACATTCATTAAAAATTATTTTTGTTGCTCTCACATTGAAGGATGCTTTAAAATGTAACTCACATACCTGTGCATGTAACAAGTACCGAATAAGTTTACTGTACTAGAAAGCACTTGTACCTACCATTGAGTATAGTGTTGGAGTAAAATCATCCCACTTCAAAGTGTTAAACCACTGTTGAGTTAGATCCGGTTTTTTGTAAAGTAAAACACTGACACGGTTGGGCTTTTTCCTGAATTGCTGTTACAATGTGGCTTGAAAAACTTATGAACTGCAGCAAACAAAAAAAACTTACGCAAATAACCTCAAGTTTTCATTTTAAACCGTAAAAATTCATCTAATCCTCAAAAAACTCAATTTCCACAATACAAACACACGCAAACTGTCACCACTATTTCCGCCATATTGGAATTTTTGACAAGCACACTCTAGGCTTTCTAGTATAGTAGGCGGTGGGCCATTGCGTCAACCTAGAACATCATAACCTAAAAAAAACAACCAAAACCAACCAAAACAAAATTTTTGGCGGTATTCCTTATTTATTTCTTCCAAAACATTCTCAATAATCTCAATCAGCAGATAAATTAATAGGATTAAAAGTTAAAGCAATTTTACCTCAAAGTCATAATTATGAGTAAACGAAAATCAGGCGAACACGATGGCGGATACAAAAAATTCAAGTAAGACCTTATACTGTACATTTTTGTCTTTTATTTAATTTAGCATTATACAACTTTCAGGCCAAATCCAACCATCCAAAGGCCTCCGCTAGCCAAATTAGATCCCACAAAAGACACTCTCATTTTTCAGGAAATTGAATTGGACAATTATGTGGGAAATATTTACCCTGGAATGCCAGGACCCCAAACTGGCCAAGTAAGTCTTTACCAGTCAATAAGACTTAAAATAAGCTTTAAATTTTTTGTTCAGGCACCGATTATACGTATGTTTGGGGTGACAAAGGCTGGAAACAGTGTTTGCTGTCATGTGCACGGCTTTTCACCATACTTTTACATAAATTTGCCTGATACTTTCACTGAAAATGATTTGGCTCCTTTCAAAGTAGGTTTTTGGGTGAGGGGTAAACGGCTGAGTAAAATTGTGTACACTAATTCCTAATAATGCCTACTAATTCCTTGTAATGCCCAGTATTTCCTAATAGTAGTTTCCAATAACTAACCTAACCTAACAATACCCCAAGGGGTAAACGGTTGGGTAAAATTTTGTACACTAATTCCTAATATGCCAGTAATGCCCACTAATTTCTTGTAATGCCCAGTAATTCCTAATAATTTAACCTTTTTTAATTAAAAAGGTAAAAATTAGTCCAACAATTTAACTGGAAGTAGATATCAACTGCTGCTTATTTTAAATAAGACACCCTGTATATTTTTTCATTTTTACGTCAAATTCTAGACATATTTTGTGTATTAATGTCATATACCTATCTGTATCCATTTCTGAGATACAAACATTCTGGTCTCCAAAACATTTTTAATTTATACATATCAGGAAAGGTTTTTTTCTTGGTTTTTGTGTTTTGTCATGTTAGACAAGGTTTGTTCTAGGAATGGATGCAGAAAAATATATATAATACAGTGTGGTCAAAAAATCAGTTCCAAAAAGGACAGAAAGTCTAGTTTTTCAAACGGAACACATTCTTATAATTCTGTCCAATTCTCTGTTCAAAATTAAAACAGTTTGTATTACTCCACTTATTTAAAAAAAATCACTTTTTAAATTGATACATTGAACCACCCTGTAACTGTCAAAATAACCGAATTAATGAAGGTTAAAGTAGTAGTTGTCAAATTTAGTCAAAACTGTCTTTATTGTCACACAACACTTTGTATAGACTTTTATATGTCAATGGATAGAAAATGAAATGGGCTTTCAAAAAAATATGGTCATCTGTGTTGATAGGTTGCTTCGTTTGGCCGCCAGAGGGCTCCAAAGCTAACTAAACGTTTTCCTGGACTGTTACCAATTACCACTCTAATTTCTGCCAGGGATTTTTTTTTTTAAATCTGGCAGGTACGCCCCTTATTTTTGGTACAAATCTATCACAGTGATTGTCAAATCCAGAGCCGTAGCAAAACGGTAGAAATAAAATCATTAAGGTCGATTTTCGCTTGCAATAACTGACCAACATAACCTATAACCCATTAGGATAGTGGCGGTGTTTCAGGCAAATTTGACCCTTATGAAAAATTGTTATTTGCAAAAACAGTTTTTCACAAAATTTACAAGCATTACATCATAGTATTGGTCAACGTTGACCAATTTAACCCGCTTAAAAGTATTCCACCTTGGGTTGATAGGTTGGACTGCTTGGCCGCTAGAGGATATCAAAGTTGACTTATTTTTTTTATCACTGTTTTGGTGCATCCTTTTGTTTAGTCTTAAATAACTCGATTATTTGCACCATTTTTAGTGAAGTTTTATACCTCAATGGATAGCCAATGAAATGAGCTTTCTAAAAGTATCCCAACTTGGGTTGATAGGTTGGACGGTCTGGCCGCTTGAGGGAGTTAAAGTTGACTATTTTTTTATGACTTTTTTCTTGCATTTTTTTGGTCAATCTCCAATAACTTGTTTATTTGCACCATTTTTAACAAAGTTTTATACGTCAATGGATAGCCAATAAAATGAGCTTTCTAAAAGTATCCGAACTTGGGTTGATGGATTGGACTGCTTGGCCGCTAGAGGACATTAAAGTGTCTATTTTTTTCATCACTTTTTTGGAGTATCCTCTCGTTTAATCTTCAATAACCTTCTTAATTGCACCATTTTTAGTAAAAATTTTTACCTCAATGGATAGCCAATGAAATGCGCTTTCTAAAAATATCCCAACTTGGGTTGATGGGTTAGACGGTTTGGCTGCTAAAGGGCGCCAAAGTTGACTTATTTTTTTAGGTCTTTTTTGGTGCATCATTTGTTCAATCTTAAATAACTCGATTATTTGCACCATTTTTAGTAAAGTTTTATACCTCAATGGATAGCCAATGAAATGAGCTTTCTAAAAGTATCCCAACTTGGGTTGATAGGTTGGACGGACTGGCCGCTAGAGGGCGCCCAAGTTGACTTATTTTTTTAGGTCTTTTTTGGTGCATTTTTTTGGTCAATCCCCAATAACTCGTTTATTTGCACCATTTTTAACAGTTTTTTTTATACATCAATGGATAGCCAATAAAATGCGCTTTCTAAAAATATCCCTCCTTGGGTTGATGGGTTGACGGTTTGGCTACTAAAGGGCGCCAAAGTTGACTTATTTTTTCATCACTGTTTTGGTACATCCTTTTGTTCAATCAGAAATAACTCGATTATTTTTACCATTTTTAGTAGAGTTTTATACGTCAATGGATAGCCAATGAAATGAGCTTTCTAAAAGTAACCAATTTGAGTTGCTGAGTTACCCCGTTTGGCCGCTAGAGAGCGTTAAAGTTGACTAATTTTTAATAACTTTTGTGGTGCATTTTTTTATTCAATCGTTAATAACTCGCTTATTTGCAACCTTTTATATAAACTTTTAAAAGTTTCTATTTAAGTATAAAAGTTTCTATTTAAGTAGAAAAGTTGAGTTGATGATTGTATGAAAAGTTGATTGATTGAAGATTGACAAAAAATTCATAATTCTTCGTTGTTTCCCAACGGATTTCATTGAAATTATCAAGCTTTAATTATGCTTAATTGTCCCCCAGTAATGCCTACTAATTCCCCATAATGCCCTCAATTCTCTACTAATTCTTAGAAGTAGTACACCATAATGCCCCAGCCGTTTACCGCTCGGTTTTGGATTATTTTCAGTAAAAGGAGAGTGCACTAATGAATGATTTTTAGACCAAATTGAATGATGCTTTAATAGCAGATATTCGAGGTGGTAACAAAGAAGGCATAGTAGATGCCGTTTTGATGATTGAAATTGTTAAGGGCAAAAGTTTGGTTAATTACAACGGAGACCAGGACGACAAGTTTGCCAAAATTACTGTGTCACTGTATAAATTCGTGCCTGCATCCAGGAGATTACTGCTAAACTCGATTATTTACGATCCTTTGAAATCTCACGTTTTTGAGTTTTTTGAGAGTAATGTAGATATTGAAACAAGGTTTTTCTGGCTTAAATTTGCTGGTTTTGCTTAGCTAATAGTGAATTATTCAGGTTTATGGTCGATACCAGTATATTAGGGTGTGTTTGGATTGAATTGCCGCCCAATAAATGGTACCTCAGAACCAGTACTTCCTCACGTACCAAAGTGTCGAGGTGTCAAATTGAGTGTGACGTTTCGTGGGAAGATTTTATCTCTCATGCCCCGGAAGGAGAATGGGGTGATGTGGCCCAGTTTCGGATTCATAGTTTTGACATTGAATGTGCTGGTCGAAAAGGTGAGCAGTATTTTAATTTTTAATTGAAAAAAAAGACAAATTATATATTTTTTTACTTAAAATTGTTTGAATGTTGTAGAATTTATTATGTAGAGTTTGACAAGATAAGCTATCCACATCTCACTCACATGTGTCAAATATTTGGTGTGTATCAACGAATAATACTAAAGGATAAAAATAAATAAGAAATAATAATAAAAAAAAGGATAAATAAAAGATATAATACTTATCTATACCATTCTTAATACTTATTAGTATTATATCCTTGTTGGTGTGTTGAGTCTTATTTTTATTTTTTTTATTTTACAAGTTTATTTATTTTGAGTGTATATTTTTTTTTAATGAAACATATGAACATTTTTGAATATTTTGTAGCATATTTTAAACTTTGGCAACACGTTTTTAAACTTTAAGTAGAGTCACGTGATCTTTGTAAATTAAGTTCATACATAGTTGAAAACCACGTGACCTTTAAGATTTTTTTCAGTTGTCAAAATGGTTGCGTAACCGTCGTCAGAGCAACATTATGACCTCCTATTATTTGTACATTTCTGAACATTTCTAGTTAATTTTTAACAGTTTCATTCATTCATTATTTATTTAAACGTTTTTAAATACTTGTGGTCAATTTCCAATGTTTTTGATTATGTTCTAGGATATTTAAAACTTTGACAACATGTTTTGAATCTTAAGTAGAGTCACGTGACCTTCAGTCGTAAAAATGGTCATGGGAACAACATTTGCAGCTTAAATATGGTTACGTAATCATTGTAGGTGAATTTGATGATTGAAAACAATCACGAGACCTTCAGAAATTTCTTCCAATCGCAGAAATGGTCACGTGTCTGCAAAAAATGCTATTTTAACCGTAAGAAATGTATCTTAATAATTGAAAACAGTCACGTGACAAATATCAATTTTTTTTTGTATTTTTGCTTTCCTTCTTGTTCACGCTGAAGTCTAGTGACGTAAATTCGGGAATTGCAATGTTGCCACATCATAAAAAAATGGTAACGAATGAAAAACCGCGTGTTTATTTTATGTCAAAAAAATTATTATCTAAAATATGTAAAATTCCTTGTTTTCTGTTGTTCTGGAATTCTGATTACGAGAAATAAGATACATTTGATTTCAAGATGTAGAAACATCAAATCGAGAAAAACGAAAATAGATGGCAACAACGCCATTATTCGTGTGAGAGAGTTTTCTTGTTCGTTTCGGTTTTTTTCAAGATTTTTCTAGAATTTTTCAGATTTCTCTAAATCTTCTCAAATTCCCAGATCACCTCTCCTTTAGAAATCAAACTAGCTTTATTTTTGCATGATATCCATTTCATTTTGGCGCCACATTTTGTACACATTCGGCAAATTGATAACTTTTAGGTATTTTCCCGGAACCTAATGTTGATCAAGTCATTCAAATAGCAAATGTAATACAACTCCATGGTGTAAAGGAAGTTATGGCCAGGAACATATTCTGTCTGAGGTCTTGTGCTCCCATTGGTCATGCAGAGGTACACTTTTTATTTTACTAAAGTCAATCATTTTACATTTTTAGTCATTTTGGTCTTTCAATTTCAACTCTACTTGGTGTTTATACATTATCGGAGTTATAGTCAATGGGCTCATCTCACATAACGTAAAAAGGTCGGATTTGTAGTTTAATAACAAAAAAAATTGGTAATTTACAGGGCTTTGAAAATGAGTTAATAAAATCAAATCGACGGTTTTGACGCGTGTATGACGTAGACGACTTTTAGCAGTTTTATTGGCTACGCAGTCACGAGTGAAGTCCGCAGAGGCACAGTGTTGTCAAATAACACGTTTTATAGCACGACACGACAGCTTTTTAATTTTTCTGCACAAGAAACAATTCGATGTCAATTTGACATAATGTTTTTCGTTTTGTCGGCTGAGGTGCTTGGTTCTGAAGTGCAAAACAACCTTGGACAAGCTGGCCCAAAAAAACGACATACGTCTTGTGTGGATTCCGGGACATGCTGATATTCCGGGAAAATGAAGAGGCGGATTGACTGACCAAACTTCCAGTCGCTAATATTTTTAGTCCAGCAGCTGTTTTAAGAACGCCGGGACTCCGCCATAGGTATGAGGCAGGCCAAAGAACTCATCAATGGCCCCTCAGCCAAAAATACGAAATAACTGCTGGAACTAAGCAGAGAGAACTTAAGGACGGTGACCGGCCTACTGACTGGCCCCTGCCAACTGTGACGGCATCAGTACTTGATGGTTATAACCGAGGATCCTACTTGTCGAAGATGCTTGGAAGAGGAAGAGTCGATAGGACTAATAATGTGGTGTCCAGCCTTCACTCGTTCGCGGACAACATTCCTGGGACAGTCAATAATGACGCATAGGGTAATCAAGGAGCTAAGACCTAGCAGACTGGTTGGCTTCATAAAATCGACTGGACTGCTGCAGCTACCAACAACCGGGACGTGACGTGCTCATACAGGAGGCCTATTCGTTTCTGGGGCTTTGCCCCCCCGGTTGGCCAAACAACAACAACAACAAGGCAAACCCAGAGACCCCTATGGTCACGAAATACGTCCCTTCTGCTTATTCAAACAGATTGCCTTTAAAGGACTTAATTAACAGCCACGAATTCCAAAGGAATGACAAATCAAACTCAATCAAAATGACAAAACATCTTCTCTTTGAACTTCAATCCATCAAATAACAAATTGACAAATAAATTTACAATGAAACAGGGATGCAACTTATTCGACAATTAATCTTTGGAATACACTTTAAATAGTTATTAGCTACTTTATAAGGCGATGGAAATACCGACCCTTTTAGTATTTTTAAAAATAAGAATTACATATTTCATAATTGTTTGCGTTCTATTCAAATATGAAATAAAAGAAATATGTGGATGAGCCCATTCAAATTAATAATCTAGTCTAATTTGTCTCCTCTAAGTAAAATACATTTTGTCTTTGTCTTACTTAGGTGTATTGCTATGAAACCGAACATGAGATGTTAGCCGCTTGGGCAAATTTTATCAGAGAACTAGATCCGGACATTTTCACCGGATACAACATTGACAATTTCGATTTTCCATATTTATTAGAAAGGGCGAAACATCTGAAAGTGCCTGAATTCGATTATTTGGGACGTCTTCTCAACGTCAGGTAGATTTGTAGAAGTTTTGGCGTTGCAGGCTTAAATAAAAATTAAATCAAAACCTTTTCCTTCTTAAGCCGGATTTGAACCAGCGATCTGCGCGTTTCCATCGGGAAAATTCGGGTTTATTGGTTTCGGTTGTCAATGATTTCTTTTTTTCCTATGTAACATCTTTCATCCAACATCAGCTCAGTTGGTACACCGGAAAAGTACAAATTTAACGGTCAAACCCAATGAGTAAAAAGAACAAGTATCAGGAGGTAACAATAATACAAATTATAACCCGTTTGTGCATTAAGCGAGGGGGACGGAAGTTGATTGCGCATTCGCCTACTTCGCAGTTGAATTGACGCAAAGTCATTGAAAGTTTGGAGTTTCAAACCCGCAAAAATTTGTTGTTTGTATTTGTTGTAGTATAGTGTTAGTTTGTTTTGTTTGTTTGTGGTTCTGTAACAGTTGAGTTTTGCAAATTTAAATTAAGTTGTACAGTGGACAATAATAATAGTGTTTTATAGTGCCAACCGGAGGTTGACGGCCGCCATATTACTCCCCCCGCCTCCCCCTTGTTTCTGTCCCCCTCTTTGATTGCTATTGCTCCTTCCTGCTATGTTTACATTTTTTTTATTCATTGGTCAAACCAAATGGGCATAAATTGTGCAAGTGACTCTTGAATTTGTGGTTCAGAGAGCAAAAAGTCAAGAGAATAGACTTTTAAAACTTAATAAACAAACTGTCATTTGTTACTAAGTTATGGCAAAAAAGTGCGAATTTAACAGAGCAAAATGTCAATTTATTGAACTGCCCTCTGTAACTTTCTCACTGTCAAGCTGTCATTTGTTACCGAGTTAGGTTGAAAAGTACCATCTTAACCGTCAAACCAAGTGGGTTAAGCTGTGCAACTGATTTTCTAGAAATTATCGCTCGCAGACCAAAAAGTCAGGATAGGAGACAGTTACTAAACTTATCAAACTACCCCCTGTAACTTTTTCACAGTCAAACTGTCATTTGTTACCGGGTTATGACAAAAAGTACGAATTTAATGATCAAACCAAGTGGGTTAAGTTGTGCAAGTGGCTTCCTATAAAATTTTATTGCTAAAAAGTTAAGATACAGGGTGACCAAAAAAGGTTTTCAAGGGCTATAAAATAATATATTGAACCACCGTGTTAACCGTTAAAATAACGAAGTGACAGGGTGTTAAAGAAGAAAGTGTTAAATGTAGACTACTCTCACTATGTAACATTTTATTATACACACTGTATAGGGGATTTCAAGAGCTACAAATTGAAATATTGAATCACCCTGTAACCGTTAAAATAACAAAGTTTGTGGTTCTGGTTCAAATCCAAAGTCGGAAAAATTTTTTATTTAATTTTTATTTATGTCCGCAAAACCAAAAATTTCCCTCCCTATATACTTAGATTAATTTACGGACGAAATTCTCATATAAATTTTAGATCACAAATTAAGGAAACAGTGACGCAGACCAAAATAGGTAAACGAGTGTACAAATCTATAAATTTTGAGGGCAGAGTGGCTTACGACATGCTTTTGGTTATTAAGAGGGATTTCAAACTGAGATCGTACACTTTGAATAGTGTTTGTCAAGAAATATTGGGCGAACAAAAGGAGGATGTTCATTATAGTATCATTACCGATTTGCAGAATGGAGATGAGCAAACGCGAAGAAGGTATTTATATTTTGCCTCAATTTTATCTTAAATGTTTATTAATTATTTATCCTGAAATTTGAAAATTGTTTATAAACCAAAATTGAAGTTGTCATTGAAATTAGAAGGAAATTTGTTCCATTTTAGAGCAATTTTTCTCTACTGGTCCACTTTTTTGACGCGTCCAGAGGAATGCTTGACATATTTACAATTCCTTTGAAGTACTGACCATCAAGTGGTGACAAAAAAATAATTACTTACTTGTTGCTACTTATTAAATTTATAATTACTGGACATTCCAAAAAAGGCACGTTTCTGCGTTCAAAGTGCTAAAAGTCAGGAAATCCAAATAGGACACGCTGTATATATTTCGGTCAGTGGATTGCGCACACTCAAGCCTTCAGAGTGACCCAAAAAGTGCTATAGAAAAAGTCTCCTGTTTCTGAGATATTTGAAGTCAAAATTAGCTTCTGAAGGAATTTCGGTCAGTGGATTGCGCTCACTCAAGCTTACACCAGTGACCCAAAAAGTGTCCCGTTTTCAAGATATTTGAGGTTAAATTTGACATTATAACTTCCTGAAGGAGATTCCAAATGCTCTTCAACTAGTCTAGAAACTTTCAAGAGATTTCAAAACAGTTTATAAGCCTCTCTATGATTCTAGAACAGTTTAAAAGCTTCCACTACTGTACAAAACCTTCCAAATGCTCCTGAGGTAGTCTAAAAAGGTTTCAAAAGCTTCTAACGGCTTTTAGAACAGTCTAAAACTTATAATTCATATTACTGACCAATTTCAAAGCCCGAACGGAAATTCCAACATTATGTCAATAATAATAATAATTATGTCTTTACAACTACAGTCTGGTCAAAAGAGGATTTCCAGAGCTACAATTTGGCATATTGGACCACCCTGTAAGTGTCAAAATAACCGAGTTACCATCTGTTAAATTGAAAACTGTCAAATTTAAACTTTAATTCAGTTCTACTACTATTTACTATTTAATAAGTTGGTTATTTGATTTTGCGCTTTACAACTATACAGTGTGATCGAAAGAGGATTTTCAGGGCTACAATTTGGTGTATTGGACCACCCTGTAAGTGTCAAATTAACCGAGGTACCCATCTGTTAAAGTGAAAACTGACATTCCAACATTATGTCCAGTTAGATTGTCACAATAGCCCACTGTGCACTGGCGTTGTTACTGTTATTTTCAATCTGATTTATGTAACTCACTTAACAAAATTTATTGTTAAAATTTTGCCCAGAAATGATTTGAGCTTGCTAGTTATGAAATATCTTTCAGACTCGCCGTCTATTGTCTGAAAGACGCCGAACTACCAATGAGACTAATCAACACAGTATTAAGTTTCACAAACGATATAGAAATGACCAGAGTAACTGGCGTGCCTATCACCAGTTTACTAACAAAAGGAGAGCAGGTTAAAGTGGTCGCTCAACTTTTAAGACACGTAGGTCAATTCCACACGTGATTTTATTTTACCGAAATTTGGACGATCTAATTCCAGGCGAGACAAGCGGGTTATTTTATGCCAGTGCATCACGGTCAAGCCAGTTCCGAACAATACGAAGGAGCCACGGTTATAGAGCCTATAAGAGGATATTATACCGATCCGATAGCCACTTTGGATTTCAGTTCTTTGTACCCGAGTATTATGATTGCGCACAATTTGTGTTATACGACACTGTTGAAGAATAATCTGATGAAGGATAAGCACGGGTAAGTGATGATATTGATGGCAATTTTTTTATTACTTTTCCAGTTTTCACGAGACATTTAATCTGGTTTGAAACTGATAATATTACTAGTAGGTTTCTAAAACTAAACATTATTTAGGCAAAAGAGGATCGTATAAACAGCTGGCCAATTGAAAGGGACCAGGAGAACTTTCCGTTTAAATTTCAGTTAAAATATTTTAAAAACGAAACAAGATGAAAGAAATGAAAGTATTTCTGACAAACTTAGTCTGTATAGAGGGCTCTAGCAGGCTTTCTAAGACTAGAATTACGTGGCGTAACTGTCACTAATGTTAAAACTGTCAAACTTTGTCCAAAATCACGGTTCAGAACGGTTTTCTCACAATATGCGAAAAAACGACATTGTTCGTTTGACACATAACCGGTTTAATATTGAGTATCTTAAAATCACGTGACAACTGCCAAAAATTTTGGTTTAGAACAGTTTTCTTGCTGTAGTTAAAACCAGACTGGTTTTCAGCTTCATGACAGTTGTCACGTGACCATCTAAGTAAGTGTCAACCGACGTTAACGTCACAACTGTTAAAGTTTGTCTAGAATCTGCGAAAATCTCGTAGTTTAGAAGAGTTTTCTCGCAGTATTTCAAGCAATACTGGCTATTAGCCGTATGACCGTTATTTTGACAGTTGTCACGTGACTGTTGTAATGAATAGTATTTAAATGGCATGTGACCACTGGCACTAACGTCAAAACTGTCAATTTTTGTCCGGAATTGGTCAAAATCACAGTTTGGAACTGTTTTTTGCAATATTTGAGTCAAGATAGGTTTTTAACACCATGAAAGTTATTCGGACATTTGTCACGTGACTATTTTAATAAAGAGTATTTTAAGATCACCTGGCAACTGTCAGTGACGTTAAAACTGTCAAACCTTGTATAGAGGATGCCAAAATTTCGGTTTAGAACAGTCTTCTGGTATTCAAAACCAGACAGGTTTTTCAGCTCCATGAGAGTTGCCACGTGACCATTTAAGTAAATACTATGTAAGTGTCACGTGGCAACCGACGTTAACGTCACAACTGTTACATTTTGTCTAGAATCTGTGAAAATATCGTAGTTTAGAGCAGTTTTCTTGCAGTCTTTGAAGCAATACTGGCTATTAGTCGTATGACCGTTATTTTAATAGTTGTCAGTGTTGTCACGTGGCTGTTGTAAAAAATAGTAACTTAAGGTCATGTGACCACTGGCACTAACGCAAAAATTGCCCAGAATTTGTCAAAGTCATAGTTTGGAACCGTTTTTTGCAATATTTGAGTCAAGACAGGTTTTTAACATAATGAAAATTATTTTGACCGCCGTCACGTGACTATCTAAGTAAATACTAAAGTAGAAGTAAAAAATTTCTGATATGGAGGTTTCTGATACGGTTTGAGACTTATGATCATTATAAACGATTGTTCTCAGGTTTAGGAAATAGTAAGAGTCCTCTGACAATTTTTAGGAGGTTTCTGATAATATTTAGAGTTTTAAAGACTTTTGGCTATTATAAACGTTTTTTCTAAGGTTTAGGACACTTTTTAGAAAAGCCCAAGTAGGCCAAAATTTTGCTGCGATGTTCTATAAAATGGAAAACTCTAATATAACCTCAAAAATTAAAATGAAATAAACCATAAACAAATAGGGACAAACACATTAATTAATTTATTCCCTTGATTTTTAAGTGATTAATTTGGCATCGTTGCCTTGATTGTTTCGTTTGTACACCTTGTTTGGCCACAAATTTACAGGAAAAACGCTCCCAGCTTAATCTGTTATTAACTACTACCAAGTTGTATAAACACTGCCTGACCTTTTTTTACCTTTACAGCCTGGAGTTATTAAAAAGCAGTCATTAAAGTTTTGTACCATATCTCTCTAAAAATTGTTGGTTCTCTTGTGTCAGTACCTAACCGAACAGAATTACTGTTTAGACAGATGTAATTGATGTTTGACAGGTTTATTTTCGGAACACTCTTTTTTTGCGGCCTTTCGTATTGATCGAGTGTCCCAGTCACATTTTAAAATAGTTTGAGTTGTAACATGTTTGAGCGATAGCGCAAACTGCACATTACAGCTGAATGAAATGACTTGACACTTGCTTGCATATACGTCAACTGTCATACTACAAAGACAATAAACGTCATAACTGTGAGGAATTTTGGTGGTAGATTTAAAAAGTGGTAGCAAAAGTAATGTCTGTATTAAATATATTTTTATTGCTGTGAATTTTCACATTGAGAGCAAAATCGATCATAGAAGTATGAAGTAAATTTTGTCAATCTGCAGGTTAGCTGTAAATTGAAATGATTCCACAGACAGTTTCCATTTTAACTTGTTTATTTCGACATTTTTATTTTTTGGTTGATGATCTTTATTGTTGTGTAAATAACGCTCATTTTGGCTGTCTTGCCAAAATGTTACGACCTCCAGAAAACTTGAATGTCTAGTCGGTGTTTACCATTTTTTTGTTTTGTTTGATTTTAAGGTTAGAATTTAGTTACTTTTGACAGATGAAAATTAAAGTATTAGAGAGTTTTCGTAACGCAACAACAATTCAAATTGCCAATTTATTTAAAAATAAAAGCAGAAATAATAACAAAATTATGTAACTGATCCAGTTGATGAATTCAGATCTGACAACATTGCCCCGAAGTTTCGCCTACTAGACTTTTTATTCAGTTGTCTGTCTTTGTCTCACGCATGCACTTATCAATGTTTGTGTGTGACAATTTGGTTACTGTTATTGTTTTAGCTTATCCAACGACCAAGTAACATCAACTCCAGCTAATTGTCTGTTCGTCAAATCGTCCGTCCGACCCGGTTTGTTACCGCACATACTACAGCACCTTTTGGCGGCCAGGAAAAAAACAAAAGCCCTATTAAAAGACGCCAAAGATCCGGTTTTAAAAGCCGTACTGAACGGCAGACAAATGGCTTACAAACTGTCAGCCAACTCTGTCTACGGCTTCACCGGAGCGCAAGTAGGCAAACTGCCATGCTTGGAAATATCCTCTGTAAGTAGTTTGGTTTTTATTCAGAGCTGTCGAAATTACTGACACAAAGTTGAATTATCAATTATCAACTGATCTAAAATGAGTGATAGTAATTCAGTTATCAATTATTGCAAGTAATTTTAAAAAGTAGTAACAAGGGTGATTGAAATTATTAAAAATCAAGTAGAGCCTGTATGTAGTCGTTACAGCTCCGTGGAGCCAAATTTGACACTTTTATTATGTCACGTGACAGCTGTCATAACTGTCACCCACTCACCAGTGATCTGAGATTATAAAATGTCAAATCGATGTGTTTCTTTGAGGAACAATACACTATAATAAGTTGTCTATTCAATTCCGTGGACCCTGTTTTGACAGTTCTGACGTAAAGGAACTCTTTTATTACCTCACGTGACAGCTGTCATAACTATGAAAACTCACTCACCGGTGACTTGAAAGTAAAAATAAGAATTACACCGTAAGTTGTATTTACAGCTCCATGGAGCCAAATTAGACAGTTGTGACGTTAAGGAACACTTTAATACATTGATTGCGTCATGTGACAGGTGTCATAAATGTAAAAACTCACTTCCCAGTGACTTAAAATGTCAGATAGTTGCTTATTTGAGGAATTACACTTGGACTTATGTCTAAAGCTGTATGGAGCCAAATTTGACAGTTAAGACCTTAAGCAACGCTTTGATACTTTGCTTGCGTCACGTGACAGCTGTCAAAACTCGCTCACCAATACCCTGAAAGTATAAAAACTGCCAAATAATGGTGTTTTTTGAAGAATGTCATTGTAAGTAGTATTTTTAGTTCCATGAAACCAAATTTGACAGTTGAGACGTTAAGGAACACTTTTATATTTTTCTTGCGTTAGATAGCTGTCATAACTGTCAAAACTCACTTACCAGTAACCGGAATGAATAAGTAAAATGCCAAATACAAATGTTTCTTTAAGGAATTGCACTGTAAGTTGTGTTTAAAGCTCCATGCAGCCAAATTTGAGAGTTCTGACATTTAGGAACACTTTAATACTTTTATTATGTCACGTGACAGCTGTCATAACTGTCACTCACTCACCAGTGATCTGAGAGTAAAAAATGCCAAATCGATGTGTTTCTTTGAGGAATTGCGTTGTAAGTTGTGTTTACAGCTTCATGGAACCAAGTCTGTCAATTCTGACGTAACGCAACACTCATTGATGCTTACGTCACTTTTCGCTCCATAGAGCAATAAATACAGTGAGCAGTGTGATGATTGATTCAAGCGCTAGAACTATTATGGATTGGTAATTTTGCGTCACAGCTGCGTGATTTTTGACAGTTGACAGCTGTCAGGTGGTGTAAGAAACATATCAAAGGGTTACTTAGCCTCACAAATGTCAAATTTGTCTCTCTATTGAAGTGTAAATACAAGGTACAACTATTTTGCATTCGACCGCTGCCATCACTTCTGAATGAGTTTTAATAGTTACAACAAGTGTCACCTGACTATAAGCCACGCTGTGAAACGTCATAACTGTCAATTGTCTGCTTCATCAAAGGGACATTTTACAGTTTCACGGCATTGTTTAATGGGTTTTGACAGCTGTCGGGTGACTAAGTCTGTCATTAAACGTCATAGCTAGTTCAGTTTGTCAAAGTGGCCTACGTTTTTCTAACCACACGAATTAAACGCTTCTTAAGCTTTAAGATGATTGAATCAAGAGTTTTAGCTTTGGTAACGTTGATTTGAATTAAATTTTCAAGTTCTTCCACGTAAATTTAGATGATTAATTTGTGTTAGAGCTCATTTTACGGTTTTTTCGGTTTACTATCGACAGCTCCGATTGGTCACAACGTTTTCGTGAATTTTTGTTTTTATGCAGAGTGTGACAGCTTACGGACGTACCATGATCGAGCAAACTAAGCAGGAGGTGGAACAGCACTATACGGTGAAAAATGGGTACGAATCGGACGCTAAAGTTATTTACGGTGACACCGATTCCGTTATGGTGAATTTCAAAGTGAAATCGTTGGAACGGAGCATGGAATTGGGGAGAGAAGCTGCGGAACTGATCAGCAGGAAATTTATTAATCCCATAAAGCTGGAATTTGAAAAGGTTTGTTTATTTTATTTTTGTTGTCGATTTGTTTAGATTTTGAAATATTTCCTAACTTAATTATGCTGGAATTTGAAAAAGTTTGCTTAAAATTTACTAAAAAAACTGCAGTCGCGCTACTTATCTAAAGATATTTTTTTTTTGGTTGAAGACCTTTAAAATAGTGGAATATGGCAATGTCAGGTAATTTCAAGAATAACTTAGTTATTTGATTTTGCGCTTTACAACTATATAGGGTGGTCGAAAAAGGATTTCCAGGGCTACAATTTGGTATATTACATCACCCTGTAAGTGTCAAAATAACTGAGTTATCTTCTGTTTAATTGAAAATTGACAAATTTAAACTTTAATTTAGTTCTACAACTATTTACTATTGACTAACTCGGTAATTTGATTTTGCGCTTTGTAACTATACAGGGCGATCAAAAAAGGATTTCCTGGTGTACAATTCGGTGTATTGGATCACCCTGTAAGTTTCAAAATCACCCAGTTATCATCTGTTGAAAGTGAAAACTGTCAAATTTAAGCTTTAATTGTGGTTTGTACCTCCATGGCGTGTCGACTGCCTATTGACAGTTCTAACGTGTTTAACCAGCGTCATGTGACACAAATTGTCATCCTAAATAGACAGCTACGTCAGGTCTGTCAAAATTGTCGGAACTGTTTGGCTGAAAATGTCAGTTTTAAAAAGGGCAGAAGTCAAGTTCTATCAACAGCTATAAAGGTCGATTGCACGTCACCGACATATTTAAGAGCACCCTAGTCTAGGTTTTAATTTGACTATGACATTTTGCTCATGATCTGCCACAGTCAAATCAGTCACAGTCAGATGTAACTAACGTCACTTGTCACAAAACTAGCATACTCTGGATTGACAGTCAAGTCAGTCAAAACTGTCTAAAAAATATTTTGAAAATATTGATGGCGTTTCAAGGTAAGAATTACTCCCTCTGGTGATCAGTTTTGAAAACAGTTTCGGGCATTCCAGCTGTCATTTCTCCTTTTGTTTACATTGATTTTGGTTTGAGCACTTTTTTTAGGAATTGAGCACTGGTTTCATAAATATTATTTATAATGTTAGGTTAGGAACGGGTTGCCCGATTTTAGTTCAAATGGCGCTGCGATCTTAAAATTTCTATATTTATTTTTTAAACGGTTTGGCTGGCTCACCCTATGTGTGGTGAAGTTTGGAAGTATACAGGGTGTTTTTCAAAGGTACTCAAAAGTACAACTTTTCAATGGAAAGTAACTTTGCCATAAAGACAGTTTTCTTGTACAAAAAACGTTTTTTTTTTACTTTTTTTTACAGATAAACTCAGTTTGTGTAACTAAATCTTTTTGTCTTAGCAACTTGAACAAATTTAATTATTATTATTTGAAAAATGCTTATTACAGTTAAAAAATAATAATTAAGGTTGTGACCACATTTAATTCGGTATTGTCCACTGTTTCAGGTTTATTACCCTTATCTACTCATTAACAAGAAACGGTACGCAGGACTGTACTTTACTAAACCGGATAAATACGATAAAATGGACTGTAAAGGGATCGAAACAGTGAGAAGGGACAATTGCACTTTAGTTGTTGACGTCATCAACACGTGTCTCCAAAAACTACTGATTGACAGGTTTAATTTGTGTGAAATACGTGTTTGGGTTACTTTTTAAAGTGTAAATTGATACTTTTTTGCTATAAGTGCCAAAGCAAAAAAAAAGCAGTTTTTACTGGTAATCAAATATCTCCGAAACTGGACACATTTTCTAGAGCACTTTTTGGGTCAGTCAGAGTGTGCGCAATTCACTGACTTAATTCTACAGAGTGTCCTATTTGAAATTCCTGACTTTTGGCATTTTGAATGTAGTTACGTTCAAAAGGCCAACTTTGATCTCAAATATTTTGGAAACAACTTTTCTATAACACTTTTTGAATCACTGCGTGCACAATCCACTGACCGATAGGTACATACAGGGTGTCTCATTGGAATTTCCTGACTTTTAGCACTAAAAAGTACCATTTTACGCTTTAGTTACCCAAAATGTCACTCACACCACACAGTCAATTCGGTTATAGGGATCCAGATGGCGCTATAAGCTACGTGAAACTGGTAATTTCCGATCTACTGCAAAACAACATTGATATCTCGCAGCTGGTAATAACGAAGGAACTGACCAAGGAAGATTACCAGGCGAAACAAGCGCACGTGGAATTGGCCAAAAAAATGAAGAAACGCGATCCGGGGAATGCTCCCAAATTGGGCGATCGCATTCCTTACGTCATTACTGCGGCTACTAAAACGTCAAAAGCGTTCGAAAAAGCTGAAGTACGTCCCTGTCATTTGTTTTGGTATTTTTCTTCTTTTTGTTTTTACTCGTGCATTTTTGAAAACAATGTTTTTTTTTTATATACCGAGTGACCCAAAAAAAAAGTTACAAAATCAATACCAACTTTTTACAAATTTTATTCAATTATCTACCAAAATCTAATAATTTTTTATGTAACATACAAAAAATGCGAAAAAGTTGGTTTGGTTATCATAACTTTTTTTGGGTCACCCTATATAAATGTATACCCTTTTTTTTTATTAGGATCCCATTTACGTGCTCGAAAACAACGTGCCCATAGATGCCAAGTATTACCTGGAAAATCAGCTGTCAAAACCGTTAATTAGGATTTTTCAGCCGATTTTAGGAGACAACGCAGAATCGATTTTATTGCGTGAGTATCTTTTAAAACTTTTTTTTTATAAATGCGCAATTTGAATCTGAACCGAATGCCGTTTTAAAAACTCTAATTATCCGAATAGTTCCGAAGATATTCGAAAAAAACTGAAAATTTCATTTTTTTTGTTCTCAAATATATCTCAAAATTGAAAAAACATTTCTATTGCCACTTTTTCTCAGCTTTATGTTGTGGAGTGTTTTAAAAAGTCCAAGAAACTTCTTAAATGTTTTAAAGTGTTTTAGCCGGTTTTAGACGATTTCAGAATCACACTCAAGAAAGTTCCACAAGCTTCTAAAAGGCCCTGGGATGTTCTAAAAAGTTCGAGAACGTTATAGGTGATTTTAGAATGCTCTAGCGGGTTCTAGGACTTACTGCAACGTTCTAGAAGGCTCTAGAAAGTTTTGGAAATCTCTGGATACTTCCTGAAGCCTCTGAAACGTTCTATAAAGTTTTCGATACATTTAATATGCTTTGGAGGGTTCCAGAAGATGTTTAGAATGTTAGAGAAGGTTTTAAAAACTCTAAAGTGTTTTAGAAGGTTATACAACGTTGTAGAAAGTCTTGGAAGGTTTTAGAATTCTCTAGAAGGTTTCAGAAGCTTCTAAAACGACGACTGGCTCTGGAGGGTTCTAGAATGTTGTGGAGTGTTTTAGAAGGTCCAAAAAACTTCTAAAGTGTTCTAGATATAGATTGTTCTAAAGTGTCTTAGAACGTTATAGACAGTTTTAGAATTCTCTAGAAGATTCTGAAACAAACTGGAACGTTCTATAAACATCTAGATGAGAAAATAACTAGTTTTGTTTTAATTTCAATAATTCTAGAGGCTTTTGGCAGTTTTGGCAAATTCTTAGAAGGTTCAGGACTTAGGGGCTTCTGGTAATTTTTGATAGGTCTTCAGAAGTGTTTAGAGGGTTTTGGCAGTTCCAAAATGATTCTAGAGGCCTTTGAAAATTTGGGAAAATTCTTAAAAGATTTAGGACCTTTTTAGAGGCTTCTGGTAATTTTTGATAGGGCTTCAGTAGTGTTTAGAGGGTTCTGGCAGTTCCAAAATGATTCTAGAGGCCTTTGGAAATTTGAAAATATTCTTAGAAGGTTCAGGACTTTCTTAGACTCTTCTGGTAATTTTTGATAGGGTTTCAGTAGTGTTTAGAGGGTTCTGGCAGTTCCAAAATGATTCTAGAGGCCTTTCGAAACTTGGAAAAATTCTTAAAAGATTCAGGCTCTTTTTAGAGGCTTCTGGTAATTTTTGATAAGTTTTCCGTAGTGTTTAGAGGACTCTGGCAGTTCCAAAATGATTCTAGAGGCTTTTGTAAATTTGGAAAAATCTTAGAAGGTTCAGGACTTTTTTAGAGGCTTCTGGTAATTTTTGATAGGTTTTCAGTAGTATTTTAACATCCTGAGGATGTCTAAATTAAATGGCAAAACGTCGAAAAGAAGCAGCAATAATTAGTTACTTCTCTTTAATAAAGTGCACAGCATCTGAAATATTGAGGTATTACCCTGTATAGCACTTTTCTTGAACATTTAAGTCAAAGTTTTTCACACCAGCAATATGCCAATTAAGCCTTAACTTTCTTAATCAGATTTCACGAACTTTAAAATAGTTTTCTAGCGATTCTCCAGGAATATTTTTTCCACATTTTCCTAATAATTACAAAATAACTAATAACTTATTAGGAGGCGAACACACCCGAACACGGACGATGGTCACATCAAAAGTAGGAGCATTGTCCGCTTTTACGCAAAAGAAAGAAACTTGTCTCGGCTGTAAGTCGGTTCTGCCGAAAGGGTACGAAAACGAAGCGGTTTGTTCGTACTGCAAACCGAAAGAGACGGCGATATATCAGCAGGAACTTAGCCATCATCGCATGTTGGAAGGAAGATTTGCGGAACTGTTTACAGGTAATTTATACCCAATTTGTGTCCCAATATGTCGTGCACAGGGTTGTTTCTCGGAAATTCCGCAAAAATTGAAAAAGGGCGACCACTTTATACCATCCAAAATTGACTCTATAAAACAATTATTTAAATATCAAACTGTATGGCTATTTGCGCAACAGTAAATTTAGCAAAAATTGAAAAACGGCGACCACTTATACCATCAAAAATTGAGTCAATAAGACAATCGCGTGTGCGGCTTATTTTGACATCCTGTACATGTAAAGTTAAGCGTAAAATTCACACAAACTGTCTATTAACTAGAATGTCAACGGTGCCAGGGATCGTTGCACGAAGAAATTCTCTGTACCAGCAGGGATTGTCCTATTTTTTATATTAGGAAAAAGGTGCAAATGGAACTGGAAACTACCAAAGCTAAAGTGGCCAGATTCGGTGAACCCGTGCCGGAAGAAGAGAGTGAATAAAACGTATGTTTTATAATTTATTTATTTTTTTTTAATTGCTTATGTTTGTTCACTTTTATTTGCAAATTTTCTTATACATTTCTGATGTTTTTTTTCTGTTTCACGGGTGATTTTCAGAAATTATTTTCAATCGTAAAAATGGTCACGTGACCTTTAGAGCTACATTTTAATCATAAAAAGGTGCCAAAAAATAAGTTTGTGCAATCAGGCATTATTATATTATAAAAAAGTCGTATTACTTACTCACCACAACATAATACGCACCCTATTACTTTTTGCCCTGTAACTTCTTAAGAAGACCCTACAGTGCAATAACACCTTAATACAAACACTTATTTTTAAACATCTTATCTTTTACAATATTTTTAGTCATTTTGCTAAGTTTATAGGCTTTTTGCAATACATATTTCGCTAAACGTCTTGAATATCTGACTGAATGTTTTTAGTATTTTTGCAACATTTCTAAATCTTTTTTGAAGATTTTTAGACCTTCTGCAACATTCCCAGTATTTATTGAAGGTTTTTAGACGATTTGCAATATTTTTGGACATTTTGCAAAGTTTTTTCAACATTTCTAGGGGTCTTTGGAAGTTTGGAAACCTTTTGCAGTATTTTTAGACATGATTCAACATTCCAGGCTTTTTTCAAGGTTTTTAGACCTTTTGCAACAATTTTTAGATTTTCTTAATTTCTAGGCCTTTTTAACATTTTTAGACATTCTGCAGTTCCTAGATTTTTTGCAACATTTCTAGGCTTTTTTAAACATTGTTAGACCTTTTGCAACATTTCTGGATTTTTCAAGGTTTTTAGATGTATTGGAATATCCTTAGACATGCCACCAATCTGTCTGTTTCAATTTCATAATACCTATATTGGATATACATATACAGGGTGATTCCAAAGTTGGGGCTTTCTTTTCACCTGCAAATAGGGCTTTAAAAAATAAGTTTTTTTTGTTTGGCGCTTTTTCAAAATATGTACAATAACGAAGATACAGGGTGTCAAAGTTTTCCTGAAAAAACATTAAAATTAAGGTAGTTATAGGGGTGGTCAAAATTCAACCAATCACCCTGTACATAGAACCTATTATACAGTGTTGCCAAGTCTAAATATTTAATGGCAGTAGAATAATCAGTCAAAAAACGCTAGATCAAAACAAATTCATTCATTTAATAGTCTTTTAATAGTTGGCAAAAATTTTAATCATTGATTCTCGCTATAAAAAACCGTACTTACCGATTAATAATTGTTTTTCAAGTTTTGTCATTAGTGACTGATATCACGTGGTTTATTTACGTGGATAATTTAGCTAGGCAGTCACGTGATCATATATCAAAAATCGATCTCATTATATCGAATACTGCAATAAAACGTTTCTAGACCCTGATTTTTGCAACTTTAGAGCATGGTTTGACAGTTTTGACGTTAGTGACAGTTGTCACGTGATTGTAGGACACTATTTATCTAGACGTCACGTGATAAGTTTCAAAATAAATGTCATAAATCTCAGAAACACACGTTTTAATCAAATACTGTCATAATTCTCAGAAACACGTTTTATACCAAATACTGCAAGAAAACGTTTGTAAATCCTAATTTTTGCAACTTTAGAGCATGGTTTGACAATTTTGACGTTAGTGACAGTTGTCACGTGATTGTAGGACACTATTTAGCTAGACGTCACGTGATAACTTTCAAAATAACTGTCATAATTCTATTTATTAATTTTTTATTTAGACCTTTTAGAGGCACCCTGTATAGCGAAAATCAAAGTAAAATGAAGTGACGTAACAGTTAATAATGACTAAAAAACTAAAAATGGTTTCAAGGTAACGTCTGCTTCAATTATTCAATCCCATAGAGGTATAAAACAATTAATTCAATGCATTTTGTACCTTCATCTGTACATTTTTTGCATTTATAACGTTTGGATGTGTTTTTCCAACTTAATTTTAGTCTATTTTTAAATGTGACAACCGTCAAAATCTTCTCCATAAAACTATAAAACCACAAAACACTCTTAAAACCCAGTAAAATCAGTATAACCAGTGCCAAAGGTATTTTATAGCTTTATGAATGGAATTTTGACAGTTATATGACATTTGGCAGTCAGTTACAGGTTACAGCTCTGTCTTTTGTTGTGTTCTAAACTTGGAAACTGTCAAATTCAATCCCATAGAGGTACAAAACAACGAAACATACTTGAAAAGTAACGAAATCAGTTTGACTTTAATTGAATGCATTTTGTACCTTCATCAGTACATTTTTTGCATTTATAACGTTTGGTTGTGTGTTTCCGACTTAAATTTAGTCTATTTTTTACGCTGCAATATACACCGGGTGTCCAAAAATGCAAATAAAAACCACTTTTAACCTGAAACAAGTAGTGATCGCGTTTACTCGGTTATAACTGTGTGGAAGTGGTGTAAATACAGTCATCTGGGTGCAAAGAGTCATTGTGAACATTTTTGGTATCCTGTAAAACAGTTTTCGAGATATTTTTTTTGAAAATTGCAACAAAATTTCCACAATTCTGTATCTCGGTTATTTTTGGGATTACAACGACCGTAAAAAGCTCAAAATGTTCGTCTTGACCCCCTTTCTTACCTGGCGACATATACAGGGTTCTCAGTGTGTGAAACTAGTGTAAATTCTACTCCTGGTTTTAGTTAGTTGGGATATTTTCCATGTTTTAGGTAAAGTGAAATGGTAATGCATAAATCATAAAATGGATTTTTTTCTTAGCTTGTTTCTTTTTTAGTTTTGGAGCAACGTCTTTTCTCACCAAAATTCCGATAATAGACAGAAAAAACCTATTTTGAAAACACTAGAGACACATAAATCGCATTTTGTTTAAAAAATTATGTACAAAATAAAATTAATTACCGCATACATACAAACAGCCTGCATGGTCATTTATTCTCCATCCCCAGCATGGCCTGAATATGGTCTTCGAGCAGTTTGGCCAACTGTTGCCTTTTAAACCTCAAACTTTCCTTGACAATCAGTTTTAGTACGTCCACTTGAGTGTCGACGTCACCTTTTAACGTTTTTATGCTGTCGAACAGTTCTTGGAAATTTTTGCCCGGTTTCCGAACCAAACGGTTCAAATTCCTCCGGACCTCAAAGTTTTGCGTCTCGATTTCTTGTTTGTTCACTTCTTCTTTCACTTCCACCTGCAACATTAATTGGGTTCGGACGAATTGCATTATTTTCCTATTAAACCCACCTTAATGGGGGGTTGTTCCTTTTCTTTTTCCTGGAAATTGTCGCTGTTGTTAAACGTCTCGTTGTTATGGTTGTAGTTGGTTTCCTTCAAAATTTGCGATATCTCCTTGTTGGTGGTTTCAATCGATGACAAATTGTAGTACTCGTTTAGGGAATTGGTTACTGTTTCTGGTTGCGAGTTTCCTGAAATATTTATTACAATTGAAGCACTAGCAGGATTAAGAAAAGACCAAACTGAATTGTACAATCCTATTCTGGAAACTTTAAACAATAAGAGAAAATTAATTATTTTATTATTCTTTTTTTGTAGAAGTATTATATTACATCAATTATTGTGCATCCTGCTAAATTTTACAATTTTTCAAAAATAGTGTAAATAAATTTTTCATTAGGTACATATTTGCATTAATAACCCTATTAATGTTGACGCCCTCTGGCGGCAAAACGACTAGAAACATGAAAAAAGTTGTAAGAACAAGTGACTTAAAATACCTCAAAGAAAACGAATCTGAGATTTGAACCGAAAAATTGCATACAGGGGGACCCAACTAAATTTCCACTTTTGTTGGCAACCCTATACAACTAAATTAATTTTAGTGCACACCACTGAAATGAGGAGAAAAAACTGTATTTTTAAGTGTTTTTACGCTGTAGTAACTCTTAAAAATGGCGGAGATATTTACAGTCAAATTATTAAGGAGTAAATATGCAGTTTCTGGTTCTCAAAATAAGTTTTGCCCCGTATTTCCCAAATTAGCAAAAATACGTTGAAATGTGTAGGAATAAAAGTGATTCAAAACATCTCAGAGAAAGGGAATCTGCACTTTGAACTGTTAAATTCACGCTAAAATTTCATATAGGGTGTCCCAACTAAATGTCTACTTTTTTTGGTCACCCTGTACAACGAAAATAGTTTCAGAGAAAACCATTGGAAAGAGAAGAAAAAAAGGCATTTTTTGAAGGGTCTTTTCCGGTAGTGACTCAAAAAATGCTGAGATATTCACAGTCAAAATTTTGAGAAATAATTGCAGTTTCTGGTCTTCAAAATGTATTTTCTTCCATATCTACCAAACTAGTAGAGATTCGGTAAAAAGGGTAAGAGTAAAAGTTACTCAAAACATCTCAAAAAAGGTGAATCTGCACTTTAAACGGTTGATTTCTCGCTAAAATTGCATACAGGGTGACCGAACTAAATTTCTACTTTTCTTGGCCACCCTATACAACTAAATTAATTTTGGTGCACACCACTGAAATGAGAAGGAAAAACTGTGTTTTTTAAGTAGTTTAACTCAGTAGTAATTCTTAAAAATGGCTGAGATATTTACAGTCAAATTTTTAAGGAGTAAATGCAGTTTTTGGTTCTCAAAATGTGATTTTCTCCATATCTCCCAAACTAGCAAAAATATGTTGAAATGTGTAAGAATAGAAGTGATTCAAAACACCTCAAAGAAAGGGAATCTGCACTTTAAACTGTTAAATTCACGCTAAAATTTCATACAGGGTGTCCCAAGTAAATGTCTACTTTTTTTGGTCACCCTGTACAACGAAAATAGTTTCAGAGAGAACCATTGGAAAAAAAAGAAAAAAAGGCATTTTTTGAAGGGTCTTTCCCGGTAGTGACCCAAAAAAAATGTTGAGATATTCACAGTCAAAGTTTTGAGGGGTAATTGCAGTTTCTGGTCTTCAAAATGTATTTTCTTCCATATCTACCAAACTAGTAGAGATTCGGTAAAAAGGATAAGAGTAAAAGTTACTCAAAACATCTCAAAAATGGTGAATCTGCACTTTAAACGGTTAATTTCTCGCTAAAATTGCATACAGGGTGACCAAACTAAATTTCTACTTTTCTTGGCCATCCTATACAACTAAATTAATTTTGGTGCACACCACTGAAATGAGAAGGAAAAACTGTGTTTTTTAAGTAGTTTAACTCAGTAGTAATTCTTAAAAATGGCTGAGATATTCACAGTCAAATTTTTAACGAGTAAATGGTCCTCAAAATGTGTTTTTCTTCATATTTCCCAAACTAACAAAGATTTATCAAAAAGTGTGTGAATAAAAGTGACTCAAAAACGATTAATCTGCACTTTGAACAGTCAATTTCCCTTTAAAAATGCATATACAGGATAAGCAAACTTTACTTCCCCCCCCCTGACAGTCCCACTTTTCAGCTGTTTTTTGCTTTTTTCCTTAACAAATCAAGGTATTTGCTTCCTGGGACACCCTGCACTACTTACCAGACTAGACAGGGTGGAACAATCAACACTAACCGTTTACGAGATATTCGACCTTTCTTACTTTTTGGCGAGATGAATTTGACATTAAAAAAGATAAAATTCACTTAATTATTGAACGAATTTAATTTTTGTTTGCTTTAGAGTGTCAAATGATGAAACCTACTTATTTTTTCATAAAATTATTTAAAATTAATTGGTTTAGGACCTATAATGATAAAATTAACTGTTGAAAATAATTGACCTGTCTTGATAATTGATAAAATTCAAATTTCTAATCACAAGCTTTAAAAAATAGACTTTTATCATTATTCCCCGTGCTTTTTCAATTATTACCACAAAAAAATAGATGAAAAACAAACCTGCGGTGGAGTAACTAAAATTGTTCCTCACTGTTGAAGTCCCTGTGGGCATTAGGGAAGTATTCGAAAAACTGACATCAAAAGAGGGAAGCTCCAAAGTGGGGGAAGGTGAACGAGACCGTTCACTTGGTGCCGGACTATCCAGGCCGTTCATAACCACATTGGGAGGTTCCTCAAATCGTGGAAGCTCTTTTTCTATCGTACTTAACCTAGAATTTCCATTATTAATTTGTGAAAGAACATTCTCATTTGATTAGTTATGAAATAAGCCAGGAAATTTACCAAGGAATTGGAGAAGGCTGGGGAGATACTGGCGGACTCGGTAAAGGCGATTCACTTCCGCTCGGTCTACGGATGTTGAAGTTTTTGGGTAAAGGTCCCGGTTTTCGTTTCAAAGGCAGTCTACCCACATCGTTGTTGGAAATGGGTCGTTTATTGTTTCTGTTAGTGCCAGATGGTGATCCGACCAGATCAATATCAGCCTCATCAACCTAAAAGACGTGTACGAGTATATTGTTTGTCAATTTGTTTTTTCTTCAGTTGTTCTTCGAAAATATCAGTGTGCGATATAAAACTTAGGGTCGATATTGCCATCTGCTAATAAACTTGTAAATATATTAGATAAATAAAACTTTGTTGTGTATATCAAAAGTGGAACAAGATTTACTAGAAGAATAAAGCAGCTTATTTGAAACATTTTTATTTGATACATCAAGTAGCTAATATACGGATTAGGCGCGCGATTTTTAAATCAAAAATGAATTATTAAAGTAGAAATTTTAACAACCCCTCTGTTATATGCATTTGGATGCATATTACTTTTTGAAGAAATCAATTAGGTACTGGGAAAGCAAGTAAAAGTAAAATTACAAAACCAATTATAGTTCCCTTTACAAGAAGCAGGTACACCTGCAATAAATGGTGACGTCAGATTTAAATTCACTCATGTCTTAGATTAGTTCGAAAGCTTTTCATTGATATTTCGCGGTTGTCAGCTTCACTTCTAATTAAACATTCACAGATAAACATTCTCTATATGATATCAGTTTTGAATCCAAGTACCCTATTTTAAATACTTTTGTTTGTCAACCAATCAAACTTTTTGATCATGTGACCCTTAAAAATTTGCAATTTAACAACTGCTAAGGCTTTCACACCTGTCAAAATGGTCAATCAAATTAAAAAAGTGTGCAATTTGCAATTATTTGTTGCTACAACTTAGACCGGATATAAATCAAGCCACTTAATTTGTCCTATAAGTAAAAGTTTGACAGTTGTGACACGGCTGTTAAGTCAGGACGTAATTTGACAGCTGTCACATGAAGCGCCACTGTCAAAACCATAACTCTAACAAACTAAACATATATCGATCAATGGTAGATCTTAACACTAAAACTTACCATCATTCTCTTATCAATTTTGAACGGATTACCGAACATATGTTGTCTAACGGGGGCCGATTCAATTTCCCTGAGTTGTGGCGTTTGTTTTTTGAGATACTCTTGGTAATTGCCCATCTGCGATATGGGGAAAGAATGGGCGCTGTCCAAATCTTGCGAGATCCAGTCCGGTTGTAGGAAATTGTTCCTCATTCTCACTACCTAAATTCACAATTTAAATACTTGAAATTACAGTATGCGTATTAAAAAATGATAAATATGTTGACCAATTAAACACAAGTTGCCAATTTCAAACTTACAAGGTTTCGATTGGTTCTAAAGTTTTGACAAATTGTCACTTTACTAAATATACCAAGCAATAAATTTGCAAAAATCAAGGATCAACACGAATTTTAGATAGGAAGATAGAAAACCTAATAAAATATCTAGTAGACGAAAACTTCGGGGAAATGTTGCCAGAAGTTCATGATTAAAAATGTTCTAGTCACAAAATGAATTTCGCAAGTAATCTAGTCGACAAATTCAGAGAGATGTGATTGCTTGAATCCAGTGAATAACTCAAGTGAGCTCAGTGAATTTTAAGTATTTTATTTTGCATTAAATTCTCAATAATCACGTCGGTAGCTCTACTAGTTACAGAGATATTCGTTTGGCTCTGTGAAACCGATGAAGAAATCACGTGAATTCAGTGAATTTTGGATATTAATTAATTTATGTTCCGCATTAAATTCTCATCAAGTCACACCAGAAATGGCGTCGATAAGTCTACTTATTCTAATTTAAATAAAAATGTGATTTTTGTGGATAAAGTGGGGTCATAACTTTGATGGTGGATTTTTTTACCAGATTGTAGTCAGAACCATTGTTTATTTAACCACCCTGTATAGTTTTACCATACAAATTTGTAGTGATAGCGCCAGGAGGAGACCCGTCAAAGTGACACCAAGGTAAATTTCAATACTTTGACAGCCTCTAACTTTGGTTCCATGACAGCTACAGGGTAGATTTTTTTTTTTAAATGTAGCTAAAACAATTGTTTATTTAACCACCCTGTATAGTTTTACCAGAAAAATTCGGGATGGCAACGCCAGGCGGAGAAACGTTAAAGTGACACCAAGTGAAAGCTCAAAAAGTCACTATCTGCTTTGACAGGTCATAACTTTGCTTCCATAACAGGTGCAATGAGGATTTTTTACCAAAATGTAGCAAAATTTCCGCCTACTTGGACTTTTTTTAGGTTTTCTGATTTCTCGCGCATGCAATCGTCAATGTTTCTCTGCCAGTTACACGGTTTTCCTATGGCTACACCTGTATATGTAGGTACACAGACTAACACAATAATTAGCTATTATTTGTCCATTAATGCCCTAAAGAAAGAAAAATAGGCTTACCTGTTGTATTAATCGATTCCTGGGTATATCAAAAGGATTCTTAAAGCTAACAGTCTGTCTCTCCTTATCCAAAGTGCTGACAAATAAGTAACCTTGATCCAGCAATTGGTCCCGTTGACTCTGGAACTTGTCTTGTAGTAGCGGATGACTGATCAGTTCCTTTTTAAGCGTAACAGTAGGCAACATTCGAATTTGCTCCGGTTGATTAAAGTGCGATTTTGAACTAAGAACCTGCATCGAATGAATTTACAAAAAAATTCTATAATAAAGTTGCTCAATTTACGTTTGATTGACGCTGTATAATTTCACTACAAAGCTTATCATGCTCGATTTTTGCTTGATTTTTAACTCGTTTCAGGTAGTTTTGTACAGAATAACTGAGGCAGTTCTCGGCATTTTCTGGGATAAGAGTTTGGGCCAAAGCCACCGGAGTACCTAAAATATTAACAACCAAATAAGGATTTTCCTTATAGTCCAAATAAATTAACATAGTTTTAACCCAAAAAAAAACGGATAGGGAGTGAGCACGGGTTTGATTGATAAATGGGGGTTAAAATCGTATTATTGCATTTTCCAGAGCAAAACTTGACGTCCTACAGAAACGTGTTCGATACGAAAGTTGTAGATATTGAAAAAATTTACTAGTCACTTATAACCTCAAAATTTCCGAAAAAATGCGACAAACCTATTTCTACATGTTTGTTCGGTTTTTATTTATCATTTCCGCAAAAATAATCGTACATTAACGATAACATAAACTTGGTAAAAGTATATTCTTGACTATCTCAAATAACTCAAAATTTTTGCGTAAAAAAAAATCAACGCGTTTTTGAGACATTTATGTTTTTAAGTCCAAAACACATTTTTTTCAAATCAATTTCCTCCTTCAGAAAATTGTCATACAGAGTTCTGTGACCCATCATATTTTTGTCCTCGGTACCGCGAGAGAAAAGCGTAGTCAAACTTTCAACTGCCAGAAAAAAAGGACAGTCTGCGACAAAATTGCCTGTAAAACCCACTTGGAGTTACTGGATCATGTTTTTAAGTACATTTTTAGAATCACCATTAAATTTCATATCCAATAACCTGAAAAAACAGTAAAATAGTCGGTACAGTCAGGAAGAAAAGCGTTGTCAAACTTTCAACTTCCAGAGAAAAGGAAAACTCCCTCGGAGTGTTAATTAAAAATTGATTTGTGCCATAATGAAAAATTAAACACGAAGAAAATTCATTTTTCGCATTTTCTGCAGAAACTTTAAGGTTATACAGGGCGTTCCACTGGAAACTACCGCGGTCGATATTTCGAAAACTGTAAAAGACAACTTTTTGAAAATTTCGGGGTTTAGTATTTGCTTTGAGGGTCTCCACATCTAAAATTTTTTCACGTACAACGTATTTACCTAAAGTTGGTACCAACTTCAATATTTTAAATGAAACACCCTGTATATTATTATATTTTTAGATTCTGCTAATGATTTCAAGTAAGTTTCATGTAATTATACCTATCTGCAACGGTTTTCCAGATATTGACGTATAAAAAATTACATTTTCACAATTTGGAATGTCATCGCTCCTAAGCAGAAGCAGTTAGAGCTACTTTTTCTGGTGTATGCCAAGGTCATACTGCAAAGTTTGACAGGTGTCAATTTTTTTGCTCTTATAAATGTTTGACATATGTCAAAATTTAAAAATGTTACCGGGTAATAGATCTCAAACAGTTAAGATAGGAACTTGTAAACCATTTTGTTCTATCTTTATCTGATTAAGAGCTTCGACGGTTCAAAGTGTGAAAACGTCATTTTTGAAACGTCAATATCTTGAAAACAGTTAAATATAGATATAGGTTATGATACATAAAACATATTTTCCTAATTCCTGGTGGGACACTCTGTATAAGGAAATTCCATAAAAGTTATAAAAGAAAATATTGTTTGTAAGGTCTACAATTCTTGTTTAAACAAAATGTTTAAATTGACACTAATTATTAAATTTGCAAAAGACTAAAAATGAGTTTTTACATAATTTGAGTATGTTTTTAAACCGAAACTATCGCTTGTACTGTACTGTACGACAATTTTCTAAAGAAGGAAATTTATTTGAAAAAAAGTGTTTTTAAGATATTTTTCTTGTTTTTGCGGAAATGGGAAAAAAACTAACGTACAAGAAAATATCGTTTTTTTCCCCATTTTTCCATTTTTCTCAGACACTTTTTTGTACAACGTTTCGCTGGAATTAGCAGTAATACTATTTCAATCAACCAATCTCTAATTATTGTCCTTATCCTGTTTAAAATTTACAAAGTTCAATTCGTCTGAACTATTAGTAGAAAAATCAATTAACTCACCCATCCTAGTTAAAGCTCTTCGTAAAGGTCCAGCGTAATACGCTGGGAGTGTTCTAGTGTAATTTTGAAATGCCGTTCGCCATTCTTGAGTCGGTTTCCACCTATGTACCTGTCAATTACACAAACAGTTAAAACCAGCTTTTTTTGAAGGCAAACACTTACTTTAAACAACTCGTCCAGTAGCGGTAATAAAACTGGATAATTGTAAGGCATCACAAATAAATTGACACAACTTAAAGTGGTGCTAGCCTTTAAATATCCAAACGGGTGACCCACTTCAGTATTTTTGTAACTATTCGCTACAAACACCTAAGAATCACTCCATAAAACTGGTTTTCCAAACGAACTAATACAAAAGTTTACCTGCCAACATGTTTTTGGTTGTTTACGCGATAAAATATACTGAGTTAAAGGAGAAGGTTCCAGCTCGTACTTGTCGAATGGTAGATTCTCAATCACTAAAGGTTCCGAATTTGTGCAGGTGAATTTTACGTTCGGATGAGCAGATCTGGGTGGAAGGACGCTGGCGGTTACTTCCGGCCAAAATGACTCTGGTATTGGCCAGAAACCTTTGTACAGTACAATTTCAGAACATTATAGTTGAAAGTTGTTATAACTGTCGAACGTTTTCCCATACAAAAATTATGTTTTTTTTTTGACAAATGCACTCATTCATTACTGACAAAAGTGTTATTGACATCGATAATAGCAAAGAAATTTCCTTGGTATCTTGTAAATCGCTTGTAAAATCAACTTAGAGTGAGAAAATGACTGTTTTAATTATATTTTTGGAATCCTCATTAAATTTCCTAACTAATAACTTGAAAAACACTACAAAATTTGGAACAGTCAGGGACAAAAACGGTGTCAAAGCTTGAACTGCCAGAAACACAGTTTGAATAGACAGTCAGTGACAAAATCCCCTGTAAAAACCCACTTGGAGTAAGAAAATTACTATTTTAAGCACATTTTTGGAATCCCCATTAAATTTCCTATCCAATAACATGAAAAAACATTACGAAATGTGGTATAGTGAGGGAGAAAAGCGGTGTCTAAGTTTGAACTGCTAGAAATACAATTTGAAAAGACAGTCAGGGACAAAATTGCTTGTAAAATCTACTTGGAGTGAGAAAATGCCTGTTTTAAGCAAATTTTTGGAATCCTCATTAAATTTCCCAACTAATAACTTGAAAAACACTACAAAATTTGGAACAGTCAGGGACAAAAACGGTGTCAAAGCTTGAACTGCCAAAAACACAGTTTTAATAGACAGTCAGTGACAAAATCCCCTGTAAAAACCCACTTTGAATGAGAAAATTACTTTTTTAAGCACATTTTTGGAATCCTCATTAAATTTCTTATCCAATAACATAAAAAAACATTACAAAATTTGGTATAGTGAGGGAGAAAAGCGGTGTCTAAGTTTGAACTGCTAGAAATACAATTTGAAAGGACAGTCAGGGACAAAATTGCTTGTAAAATCTACTTGGAGTGAGAAAATGCCTGTTTTAAGCAAATTTTTGGAATCCTCATTAAATTTCCCAACTAATAACTTGAAAAACACTACAAAATTTGGAACAGTCAGGGACAAAAATGGTGTCAAAGCTTGAACTGCCAGAAACACAGTTTGAATAGACAGTCAGTGACAAAATCCCCTGTAAAAACCCACTTGGAATGAGAAAATTACTTTTTTAAGCACATTTTTGGAATCCTCATTAAATTTCCTATCCAATAAGATGAAAAAACACTACAAAATTTGGATCAGTCAGGGAGAAAAGCGTTGTCAAAGTTTGAACTGCCAGAAACCCAGTATTTCAATTTTACTGGAAATTTACCGGTCAAATTTTTACTTTACCGGTAATTTACACATCACTAAAAAAGTGCTTATCTCCAAACTTTCAAATACAATGGGACTTTGAAAATATTTGCAAGGAAAAGCTACGTTCACTTCTTACAACTTTGACGAAAACCTTTTTTCTCTTTGGAGCCCTTTCTCGTGCAGCATTCAATTTGACACCATTAAAAAAAACAGATTTTTTTCTATAAGTTGCACTATAACTAATTGTTTGCAGTTTTCCCATACAAAAATTATGTTTTTTTTTTGACAAATTGATAGAAACGAGTAATTTTCATCCAATCAGGACAGTTTATTACTGACAAAAGTGTTATTGACATCGATAATAGCAAGGAAATTTCTTTGTTGTCATAGAAAACTCATCTATATCGTAATAAACTCCTCGTCAAAAAGAATGGAGATTTTTGAGCGGCTGTTTCTTTAAATTGATTCACTCGATTTTAATAATTTTTTTGAGGATTAAAAGGTATGTTCTTCCTCTTTCTGATGACCTAAATAATCTTGTTTACAGTTTTTGCGGGTGTGACTGAGGTGTAGTTAAAAAATGAAAAATTCGATCTAACGCCATTTCTCGCAAAAAATTTGTTTATGTTTCGAAATAACCTTAAAATTAAGGGCCGTTTACAAATTTTAATGCAAAATTTCAAAAATGAGGTTATTTTAAATTTTCTTGTTTTTAATTTAACCATTTCTTTAAATCTTTTGTGCAAAAAGAAAAGGATAAGCTAAAAAGCTTAATCTGCGTTATACAAGGTGACCCAAATAAAACTTTGAAAACAAAGTCATATTTTTATTCAGTGATTTTAATGGAAAGTAATTGGATAAAGAAGCACACTATTTGTTTAATGATCCAATATAGACGTTTTAACCAGTTTGGCGACAGATGGCACTGAAATAGTTTTTGTCTTTCACACCTTGTGTGTTTTGTGAAAAATTAATCAAAATCAGTTTAGATAATTGTTTAGATCGATTTGGTACAAAATCACAGGAAGAAATACGAGATTTAATTATTTCAGAGCGACCAACCAATTCAGTTAACACTAGAAAGTCTTTAAGGCGTCAATTTAGCATTTTGTGCAATGCCCGAAACTACGACGTTAAAAATTGCAGAATGCATGGAAAATTGGGCCGTAAATATGAAGAAAACCAACGGGGAAGATTACAAGGAGTATTCAGTGAAGACAATTTGGAACAGCACTGCTTAAACGTTGCAAGAAAAATACTTCACTGATTACTAAAGGAGGATTAATCGATTTTCCGACATTGAGTTTGAAAGGCAAAAAATGCTAAACGGAAGCAACTTCAACGACTTCCTTCCTGTTTTTAATTAAACGTAGTCATTGAAATATCTTAATTGAACAGTTAAAAAGTCAGCTAACTTCTCAAAATTTTTTCTACTTTAGACTTTTACAAGTCTGGTACTGAACTCAACTTAAGCTGACCTTAAATACGTTAGATTACTGTACACTTACATCAACAGAAATCCTACAAAAACATACTCACCAACACAAAAAGATTTGCTGGTTTTCGGCACGTAAATCATTTTGCGACAACTGTGCCATAAAGTAGTTTGCGGCATATTTCTGTCACTATCCAGCATATCAACGTCGTCTTTCCCTTCTTCTTTGTCGTACTGCAGAGGTGGAGGATCGGGCCCTATTTTTTCAAAATTAATAACCACGCCGTTTTGCACCTTCTGCACTAAACTGTCGATACACTGATTGAGCATTCGGTGCGACGTGATGCAATAGGAGCGGCCACCTGTCACTTCGCACATAGCGTCTATAGGACTCACGTCACTAGGCACTAAACCTGTATCCCTTTCTACAGCTGGTGTGCCTGTTTTTTTTTGTTTTTATTTAAAAGTGTACATAAATCAAAACGTATTTACCAACCTGCCAGTCTAAGTACCAGCGCGAAAAGTCTTTGGTCCCATCTGAATGGTTCGCGCGTCATTTCGGAACCTGGGATCGGTGAATTCATGGGCAGATTGAACTCTTCTTGAACACCATTCACTACGCACATTAATATACAGTCAGTATTGTCGAGAACAAGGTGTCTCACAAAATAGTGAAGTGTAGAACAGAAAAGCATACTAAATATTTTGCATTTAACTTGTCTAGCCTAGTTTTTCCTCTTACGTAATGGGGTCGTCTACTATAGTGAAATTAAAGGTTCAAAATATAAACTTAATACAGTTTATTCCATACAATGTGCTATTAAATCGTGCTTTTTCAATACAGGCTTAAATGAAACGTTAAAATGAGCCTGGCACGATCAGTTGTGACGTAATTAAAGACTCTTTTCAATTCCGTGACATAGCATTTTCAGCTTTTTATCCATTTTTTTTTTACCTCATATTTAAATTATGACAAATAATAGGTTTTAGAGATAAGAAAAACGCGAATCTGAAGATATTATTATTATTTAAACCATTTGTAATTTACTGATAATTGTCTGAATAACTGTCATAAGTATTAAAAAAACAAAACACTACAAAATTTGGTATAGTCAGGGAGAAAAGCGGTGTCAAAGTTTGAACAGCCAAAAACACAATTTGAAAGGACAGTCAGAGACAAAATCGCCTGTCAAACACATTTTAAGTGAGAAAATGACTGTTTTATGCACATTTTTGGAATCCTCTTTTAATTTCCTAACTAACAACTTGAAAAACACCACAAAATTTGGAACAGTCAGGGAGAAAAACGGTCAAAGCTTGAACTGCCAGAAACACAGTTTGAATAGACAGTCAGTGACAAAATCCCCTGTAAAAACCCACTTGGGAGTGAGAAAATTACTTTTTTAAGCACATTTTTGGAATCCTCATTAAATTTCCTATCCAATAATATGAAAAAACATTACAAAATTTGGTATAGTGAGGGAGAAAAATGGTGTCTAAGTTTGAACTGCCAGAAATACAATTTGAAAGAAAACCTTTTTTCTCCACCTCTTGAAATAAAGTAGTGAATGTCAAGTAAAAAGTTCCTAAAAGAAACTGCGATAACTAACTAAAAATTATAATTTTTTTAGTGCAAATTTAAGCATAATTTAATATAAATACATAGTTTCACCAACTTACCTGTTGTCAATTTGCCCCCATCAGTGATTAAAACAATAACAGCAGTCTCAAGGTAGAAAGGACACCTTCCTTGCCCATAAGTGTCTATTCCTGAAGTCATTCGGTTTATATTTAAAACATCGAAAGCTTGTTTGACTGCAACTCCCATTGTGGTCATACTGTAACATTGCAGGTTTTTCAGTTCGTTCATAAATGTGGCCAAGTTTTCCTTCCATCCTAAAAAAACTCACTTTACTGAAATTGCTTGTTTAAAACTAGAGTTTTCTTGCAACTTACCTGCTTTGATATTATTGGGGCTTTCTTCGAAAGTCAGCAGCATATACCTATCAATTCTGCTGTCAATACTTCTCTGACGAATTTTTACGAAAGTTTCCACGGCAGATTTTGCTACATCTAACAAAGTGGTTCGTCCCCCAATAAAAGTTCTATAAATTTAAAAAAAAAGTACATAATAACAATTGGTAAAGTCACGGAGGTTAGATGTTAGCCACTGCCAAACAAGTATACCAACATAACCTCACTAACAGAATTAAAAAATCAAATCGAGTACCTTTGGAACATCGAAGCGGACGTGTCGATCAAAAATACGATTATCGTCATGTTGTAAGTATCAGAGCCAGATGTTTATAGAGATTTTTGAGAAAAACTGGCACATCCTTGCTCGCATTTGTGTTTCAAACTGACAACAAAAAACTGGTTTGAGCAAATGTCAAGCGGATTTTACGACGTTGCCTAGTTTTCGAATCCAGCCACGTCCATAAATAAAAGTATGCTCTACTTCAAAATTTTACCCATCCACAATGCAATCAATCTGTCTTTGTTGGCCGGAAGAAAAAAAATTTACACCAATTTGCAATGGCCTATAGGTTAAGCATGATATCAAGAATGATAATGTTTGGTTTGTATTTTAATTAGATCGTTACTGTAAATTTTGTGTTAACCACTGTCAATTAACCGCATTTTTTTACATATAGGGCAAATAAAATACACTGTAGGATTAGGATCACATTACAAAAGCTGGAACGTTTGAGAATGAGAAATAATGCAATGCTGCTACTGGCAACATTGCACTTTCCTAGTGTAAACGGTGACATCTGTGATGTATTTCGTGAATTGATTTCAATTAAGGCAAAACAGTTTTACAGAATGCTTTGTTCTTGTTCATATTTTTTAGTAAAGTGCTGTAAACAGGGTGTACCAAATAGGCAAATGCAGGACAGATTGACAGTTAAGGTATTTTCATATTTATTAATTATTTCTGCATCTCCTTTTAACATTCTCCGCTTGCATTTTGCAAAACTTTAAACTATGCGTCTTAATATTCTCTAAAACTTTTCTATTTATTTTTTTTTGTTGTATTTTTCTAAACAAATGAGAGTAAATTTTACTCTACGGTAGACTCACCCTGTATATAAGAAATTGCATGCAGCATGCTTCTCGGCAACCTATCAGTTCAATCGCGTATGCGTGGTTGCATAACTAATAAAAACTGAAAGTTGTTTCAGGGACTCTCACCTATAGTATTAACATTAACCGTATTTTTGACGTCACTGAAACCTAATAATGGGTAAATTACCGGTAAAGTACAGATAAAGTTACCTTACCAAGAAAATTTAACCGGTAAATTCCAGTAAATTACTGGTAAATTACAAATACTGTGTTTCTGGCAGTTCAAATAAAAGTTCAAATTTTGACACCGCTTTTCTCCCTGACTGTACCAATTTTTGTACTATTTTTTCAGGTTATCGGATAGGAAATTTAATGAGGATTACAGAAATGTGCTTAAAACAGTAATTTTCTTACTCCAAGTGGGTATTACGGACGATTTTGTCCCTGACTGTAATTACAAACTGTGTTTCTGGCAGTTCAAATTTTGGCACCGCTTTTCTCCCTGACTATACCAATTTTTGTAATGTGTTTTTAGGTTATTGGATAGGTAATTTAATGGAGATTCCAAAAATGTGCTTAAAACAGTCATTTTCTCACTACAAGTGGGTTTTGCAGGCGATTTTGTCCCTGACTATCCTTTCAAATTGTGTTTCTGGCAGTTCAAACTTTGACACAGCTTTTCTCACTGTACTAAATTTTGTAGTGTTTTTTTATGTTATTTTTGGATAGGGAATTTAATGAGGATTCCAAAAATGTGCTTAAAACTGTAATTTTTCCACTCCAAGTGGGTTTTACGAGCAATTTTGTCCCTGGCTGTCTTTTCAAACTGTGTTTCTGGCAGTTCAAATTTTGACACCACTTTTCTCCCTGACTATACCAATTTTTGTAATGTGTTTTTAGGTTATTGGATAGGTAATTTAATGGAGATTCCAAAAATGTGCTTAAAATTGTCATTTTTCCACGCCAAGTGGGTTTTACGAGCGATTTTGTCCCTGACTGTCTTTTCAAACTGTGTTTCTGGCAGTTCAAACTTTGAAACCACTTTTCTCTCTGTTTATATCAATTTATGTAATGTTTTTACAGGTTATTGGATTGGTAATTTAATTAAGATTCCAAAAATGTGCTTAAAACTGTCATTTTCTTACTCCAAGTGGGCTTGACAAGCAATTTCGTTCTTGACTGACAAACTGTTCTCAAAAGATACAAAGTTTTCTTGCAGCATTCGATACAAAACGTGTTGGTAAGATTTATGACAGTTATTTTGACAGTGATGACCTTACGGCGCCTAGCTAAATTATCTTCTAAAAATCACGTGATATCTGTCCGTAATGTCAAAACTGTCAAAATTCGCCATAAAAAAGTTATAAGATTGTTACTCATTTGGTGGTAAAAAGAACGACTTTGTGAGGAAAGTTTTACTTCATTTGCTTTATTATTGATAAACCAAAATCTCTAAAACAATAAAAAACAAATCCAAACAGCCTGACAGACAGAATTTCAGTTAAACTCCTAAATTTACTGGTAAAATTGGTAAACTTTGCTGTCACACGGATGGCATGGATTTTACTTTTCTAATTTTACTTTAGGTACCTCTTACCTCATGGGTAAATAACCGCTCACGGTAAATTTACACTACCGAAACCTTATATTTGACAGACTTATTTACAATTTGTGACAAAGTTAAGGTCCCGTTGTATTATCGCAGTTTAAGTGTCGGTTTAGTTTAACCGCAATTGGTGGTTACATTTTTATAAAAAGCGTTGTTGTCAAAGTAGGTAATCTGTGACTAAGTTTAAAAAAAAACTAACCAACAAAAATTTAGGTTAAGCTATAAAGAACAAATGTGCCTTACAACTATAATCAAATTGATAGTTTTCTCAATAAAAATAAGTAAATTTTATAGAAAATTTGAAAATAAATGCTTGTTTGTTGTTTTGTATAGTATATTATCAAAAGATAGTTATGAAATACAAAGCAATATTGTTAGTTAAAATATGTAAATATTGACCAAATTGTTACTTTATAAGTAGGAAAATACCAGATTAATTCATTAAAATACGATCATTTCTTAAAATAAAATTGTTGTTGTAATTTATAACTGTGCAGTTGTCAATGCACTATAATTAGCACCATTAATTATTTTTTGATTAATAGAGAGTATGTAAATTTATTAATTTTTATTATGTCTTCTTAGTAAATAGTTTTATATTTTTAACGACTTTTGTTCTTGCTTCAGCCTCAGCAAAATAGTCAAAAAGAGCAAAATCAAATAGACTAGACGTCTAATAGATAAGCAAAAATAAAAAAATCATAAAAATAGGACATAAATATCAAAAAAGGGACAGGTTCAAACTTTTTTCGTATGAAATGTGTTATATTTTGCAAATACAGTGCGTTTTTTTTAACGCGCAACATAGGATTTTACGTGTTAAATTTTTAAGCACATGTCAGACCATGTTATTTTAGAACTACAAGTATAAAACTTGACGGGTGGCTGTTTCGTACCCTGAAGCTTAAGCAAGTTTACCAATTGGGCCTAAAAAGTGATTATAAACTTGCAAAAAATCATCTTTTTTCGAAAAGATTTTATCTTTCCATACTCCCTGTATGTATGATAGGTGCTTGTTGTTTTTGATACTGGCACGGCAGGTAGCAGGTAAAATTTGGCGTAGAAAGTAAAACAGGGTGATCATTAACTTTATATCAAGAAAGTTAAGAACAAAAGAGGTATTTTTATAAGTGAATTGTTTAAAGTGACCTCAGTTTGAAAGCAAACAGTATTCCAAACAATCATAAAATGCACTTTTGACGTTCAAAAGATGTCGGGCCATAATGCAGTCAAAATATGTCACTCTACCTGCTACTTGCCCTGCCAGTATAAAAACAACAAAGAACAACAATGCATACAGGGAGTATGGAACGATAAAATCTTTTCGAAAAAAAATGATTTTTTTCCAGTTTTTAATCACTTTTTAGACCAAATTGGTAGACTTACTTAAGCTTCAGGGTACTAAAGACACACCCGTCAAGTTATAGACTTGCAGTTCCAAAATAAAATGGTCTAACATGGGCTTAAAAATTTAACACGTAAAATCCTATGTTGCGCGTTAAAAAAAACGCACTGTATACACACTGTCCCAAGAATGTTTATTCACAAACTTTTGTTTTTTTTTTGGACCCTTTGTATATACTGTAGAAAAGTTTGACACACACTGATATTGACATTTTGTGTTGACATAAATGTTCCAGTTAAAGTACATCGCTTTTCTGCATTATTATTGCTAATTTGGAGCAATCTCCAATCTTACGACAGTTACTTAGCCTTTCTGAAAAATGTGTGGTCCAAATTGGTCATGTATTGGGATCTGGAAAATGGTAAGAGCTACAGAGTCGGTTAAATGGGGAAAGTTTTAGAGAATTTTATGTGAAACTTATCTCCGGTTTCCAAATTAAATTATCTTTCTCCGTTTTCCGGAAAATTGGGAAAACGTCAGAGGCTGCATTTTAAACACTTTTTAACAAAGTCAAAGAGAGTTTTGAAAGTAAGACATTATTAAGGCACTTTTTTCCGTAGAACACGATAATATGGATGATAACTTTGTAAGCCATCTTGAAGGCGGCCATAAGAATTTACAAAATTATCATCCATATCTCCGAAATCAATGACGATAGATTTTTTCTAATTACGTCATCGTGTTCTACGGAAAAAAGTGCCTTAATAATGTCTTAGTTTCAAAACTCTGTTTAAAATGCAGCCTCTGACGTTTTCCCAATTTTCCGGAAAACGGAGAAAGATAATTTAATTTGGAAACCGGAGATAAGTTTCACATAAAATTCTCTCAAACTTTCCCCATTTAACCGACTCTGTAGCTCTTACGGTTACAGAGATCCCAATACATGTAGAACCAATTTGGGACACACTGTATACTACAGAAAATTACATCCACCTAATCGTCAAAAAACTTAACTGTTGAATATTCTTTTATAGTTTAATACCTCTATGGATCCGATTTTGCTCACTTTGTCAGAACTGTCAAAATTGTCTTCATAGACCTATAACAATGCTTTGTACTGATTGTACTAACATAAGAAATGTTTTATACTTTGATAGCTTCATGAATTTGACACTTACCGTCATTGTGACAGATAGAAATATATTCACACACAGTTACACTTCCTACCTGCCAAAAAACAACCCATGAAGCTATCAAATGAATAATAATAATATGATTTACATTGATTGTATTGTTTTTTAAGCAAGTTTTGTCGTTGTACACCTTTATGGAGTGGTATTTGACAGTTATCACCATTTAATTATGTCCGAAATTAACGTATTTTAATCAATTCAATTACTTTTTCTGTGTTTATGTAAAATAGACAAATCTCTGGGGAATTTTCCTCAGACTTGGCAACACCGGGCCAACTTGTTATAGGTTATGCAACCACTGCGTGTGACAAAGACGGATAATCGTTATGTGGGCGAACATGAATGCATAGTAAACACTGGCCAATCACAGACAGCCAGGAACCGGGGCCTACCTTGTCATCAATGGAAGTCGGACGAATCCATTCTAGCTGAAAAGGGGATGACGCTCGGATATTTGATGCTTTTAGTTGGTTTTTTAGTGTAAGTTTGAAGTGTTTTCAGTGATTGTCGGGTGCAGATTTGATTCTCGTTGTTTTCCTGCGGTTTTGGGATGGTGTTTGAGTTGGAGGAAAGTGTTTGAGTGGGGAATTAGTAGGGGGGACCGTCCCTTGTAGTAATAATGGACCGGTCCGCTGTGATAGTGGAGATCAGCTGAACTAGCTTTTCGTGTACAAATCAGTAGTAGTAAGAACCGGGTAAAGAACAGTTCGTGGCCTAAGACAATCCATAATGGCAGCATCCACCTTGTAGAAAAAAAAACAGTTGACAGTGCACCGATTCAGTTTTGTTCCATTTTCCGTCCGTAGTTTTGGCAAATCCATCAAAGTGGCGAATCCGTCGGGAAATAGGAAAAAAGACATGCTAAAATTTCTCACGCACAAATTGAAAACTCAGTCAATAAACGAGGAGAACCACAATCAAAAGGTGCGTATTTCCTTTTTGGTTTATTTTGGTGTTTGTGTGTAAAATCATAGTAACCTCGCTGAAGGTCACACGTAGAAAAAATGGCTGCTACGGGTCGAAACAGTTGAGCATCGAAACAAAGGAATGCACGGGTTCAGGCCTGCTGTAATTTTTCTGCTTTCTAATTCCTGCTAAGCCGACAAACCTGTCTGAAGCGATCTAAATGATGATTAGATGCTTGCCAATGCTAAATTGCTAATATGTACACTTTTCATTAAATACGCTAATTTTAACTTTAAGTAGTTATTTAACCACTCAATAAACATAAACAATCCAGAAAAATGAAGAAATCAATACCTACTAATCTATTCCCGAACAGGCTAGGGAACAAAAGAAGCCTCTGACGATTTGGAATTGTGGGAATTTCAACCTCAATTCATCAAAAAGTTCTTATCAAATTCTAGATTAAATAACTAGCAAATCTACTATCAACATGGTGTGAATGATCTCCTTTGTGTATTACTTCTCAAATATCAGGTAAACCAAGCACTAGTAGGGGTAAAATAAAATAATTTATATATTCTTATTTTAGACATAACTCCCTGTATATTATTACATATTTGGATTCTACACAAAATTCTGACCAACTTTTGTGTACAATGGATGGGACAGTTCCCCACATATTTTTGTATACTCGCGCCAATATTCTTGGCTGGAATACAGCCTCAGATAAGGAGGTCAAGCAAGATTACTGCTTTTTACCTCTCCATCACTGTGTACACCATTTAGTCCAATTCCCATGTCACAAATTTCTGGTTGGGAGTACCATCGCCCATAGGGGGCTCTTCTTGGGATGGGAGTAGGTCGGTTGGTAAGGAAGTGTCCCCCAATTCCTTGGATGCTGCCAGAGCTCAGTCAGTCAGTTAGCTGCGTAAGGGTTATATCCATCTCTTGAGAAGAAATTCATGCCATCCGGGGGAAAAGTAGTCTGTAGTTAGGGTTGAGTCATGTTGCTTGGGTGGTTGGTCCTGGCTGGCAATTACCTGAAAAAGAAAAATATTATTTAGTCTTTTGACGTGGTCATTTATGAGCACATTGTTTGCATTTGTTGGGCTTTTCAGGCTTTTTCTGATTTGTGGCTGTCAGCTGCTAGATCCTTGGTTCCTATTTTCGGGAGTTCTTGGTTAGTTTTGGGTGCTGTCAGAGCCTTCTTGCAGCCTTTGTAACTTGCGGGGTGTGGGCCTTCGCAATTTACATATTTGGCCGGCTCCTCTGTGGCTTTTTTACATTCAGCTTATCACGTGTCAGTGATACTGAACACATAATTTTCATTAAAAATTATGAGAATTTCGTACTTTCAGTAAAAGTGAAAACTAGTTCTACTATTGGTTCAGATTGGCTGATCATTACCTGAGAACACCATCGTGATTCGGTTTCAGTTTGATTTGTACGATGTCCGGACCAACTGAAACGTGTGAACCAAACCCCATTCATAAATAATGAATCAGTCAAACTTTGTCAGCAAAACTGATACGTGAACTTTGTGTGTTCCACCATTTTGTAATTTGGAATAGTTTTCCTTCGTCTTCCTTCTTAACTTTAACCAGCATCAGCAACATTGGTCTCTTGTCGACTCGGCTTGTCATCCTGTGCACTTTGGCTTTCAGTCGTTGGTTTTCTATAGGTCCTTGGCTACGTCATCTTTCTTAGGCTCCTCTATAATTCTGGACGGTAAACGGTATTGCTGCCCTTCCTTCTCTTGTCATATTCTTGCCGTTTCTGAGAACTACCGGCGGACTTTCCTAGTTTTGTCTTTATTTTCCTTGTCCTGGGGTGACATAAGTGCTTGGACTTTCCTCGCTGAGTTGGTTCCACTTTAGGAACTACGGTCGTCTTTTCATTCTTCTTATTCCTCTTTTTGTTTCTTCGTGCGTCCTCATCTTGTACTGAATCGGCTGCTTGATAGCAGTTGCCATTTCAGCATCTCGTTTTTTTGTTCTATAGTTTCCTGTTGCGATCTTTTAGATGAGTGTAGTCATTATATATTGTCGCATCTGTTTTTCATATTCTCTTCGGAGACATTCATCGGCTCTTCAGAACGCCTCTTGCGTTCTTAGAGGACAGTGCATTGTTTTCACTTTGAAGATCCGCGTGCGCTGTAGACTACTCAGTTCGACTAATTAAGGCAGTTAAGGACAATTTTTTCCACAAAAATTCATTGGGTCAAAAATCTATTTTTTTATTTTTTAAGGTCAACCGGTGCGTTGTACGGACCCAAACTGTTTTCGAAATATTTAGAAAAGTTTGATCAAATTTGACGACCTCTAGCGGCTAAACGGGACAACTTAGCAGTGTCCGCTCAACGTCACGTGAAAGCTCCATTCATTAGCTACCTACAAACATCTGATGTGTTTATACGGAAGGTTTCAAATAATCAAGTTATTCGCGATTTTTTGGAAAAATACACCAAATGAAAGTTTCTCTTGACCTACTATACTAACTTCTGGCATATTGGATTTAGACCAGTCAAGGTGGCCATTTTAACTAAGTTTGGCATGAAGAACACGAATCTGGTGTTCGTTTTGCTGTATCTCTCTTATAGTTTCCATATTTGAATTACCCTGTATGGAGCAAGCCAGAACTGTTGGAGGTTACGTCATTGTGTACGCAGCCATAATGAAATATACGCATGCCAGTAAAGAAGATTGACGTTACCGCCATTTGTAGTGGTCGCAACTTTATCCTGATCAGAGATATTCTTACAAGTTTCAGTCACGGTGTAAAGAAGCTATACTGGGTGACCAAGTTTAGGCATAACTGTTATGTTATCAAAATTATGAAAACTTATGTCATGTTCCAATCTACGAGGAACATGTCATTAGTAGTAGAGATGGGGTTTTTCTAGCAATTAGCTATTTCATTTAAGTTTGGTACATTATCACTATTTGTTCCACGCACATGCAAAGATGGTCAAGTGTATAAGATTTTTCTGGAACAAACTGTATCAGAATTGCTTGAAAATGTTTCACTTTAACGTTCGAAGAAATATATTGTTTTCCTGCATTAAATTGCTGAAATTATTTAACTAATCAGAAGAGGGAGATCAATTTCTTGGCCACACCGTTCACCAGATATGACTCCACTTGATTTTTGTATTTGGGGCCATATTAAATTACTGGTTAATATAGAAGAAAAGCTAGTATTGAAAAGTATATAGTTTTATCTTGATTGAGTCACTAAAAGACCAGTCAATAACATATTATCTTCCTTTAATGTAGTGTTTAATTTAGGGAGATGAAGACCACGATTCAGGCACGGAAAGTGATGAAGACCTGGACCCCATGAAACTACCATCTCCTGGTAAGTAAACGAACAATTTCGAAGAGTAATTCACCACAATGGTGATACAATATTCAAATCGTTTATTCTTGTATATCGACGAACTAATTGCGAAAGCTCAACATGGCTAAGTCACAGATGACAGTGTATAGATAACGTTTCCAAGTTAAAAAGTACTCGATCATGTGTAAACACACAACACAATAACATTACATATCGGCTATAAGTCACGTAGGCTCATTGTCCATTCGAGAAATACCAAACATTTGAAAATTAGCAATTCATATTATTTTGCCTGAACAAAAGAATTTGGCATCACTCATCAGACCGGAGTTTTGGCATGGAAAACAGGTTAGCTGTTTTGCTATTTTACTACAGCGCGTTGACTAATTAACAGCGATATGAAACCCAGATAGTGTAAGGGAATATTTGAAAAAAACGTCGGGGTTAATGGATTCGTAATCAATAATACATTTACATAAGAACATACGTGCGTAACTATTATCGTGGATATTTCTCTCGGTGAATCGTCCGATTTTTTTCAGTGACTTTGTCGATAACTTTTGCATATTTATGCGGATGACCCTGTTAACCTGAGAGTGATTCACTTGTTTACTGTTTTAAAATTGAGTGGGAATTTAATAGTTCTGGCCAAACACTTTATTATACTCATCAGGCTTCAATTTTGGTCAAGGAAACCTGTTTTTAGGTGCACCAGATACTTTCTTGGACAAGGCTGACTAATTTTTGGCTTCGCGTGATTTTTGCCTAAAAACTGTGTCAAAGCACAAACAAGTGCTTTAAAAGACCTTAAACAAGTTCACCCACTACAAGATTGTTTTAGGACACTTTTACCCTAAAGTGGCTTCTCAGGGAGATATTTCCTAAAAACAGTTTCAAAGCACAAAAAAGTGTGTAAACAAGTATTAACCAACCTAACTCGGTTATTTTGAAAAATATCAAAAAAGTGGAAAAGAGGAAAGTTGTAGGAAATTTCATCCTCTACAATAGCGATAGTAGTTTACGGCATTATCGCTCTAAAGGGCTTCCTCAGGGAAATACTTGCTAAAAACGGTGTCAAAGCACAAAAAAAGTGCTTTAAAAGACCCTAAACAAGTCGATTATGTGGACAAATATCTAAAAAGTGTAACAGAGGAAAGTTGTAGGAAATTTTACCTTCTTCAAGTTTACATTTGGATGCTTTTGCTCTAAAAGGTCTCCTTAGGAAATATTTCCTGAAAACTGTGTCAAAGCACAAACAAGTGCTTTAAAAGACCCTAAACAAGTCGATTATGTGGACAAATATCTAAAAAGTGTAACAGAGGAAAGTTGTAGGAAATTTTACCTTCTTCAAGTTTACATTTGGATGCTTTTGCTCTAAAAGGTCTCCTTAGGAAATATTTCCTGAAAACTGTGTCAAAGCACAAACAAGTGCTTTAAAAGACCTTAAACAAGTTCAACCAAGCGTAAGTCGGTTATGTGGACAAATATCTAAAAAGTGTAAAAGAGGAAAGATGTGGGAAATTTCATCTTCTATAAGATTGCATTAAAACATTTTTGCTCTAAAAGGACTTTCTCAAGAAAATATTTGCTACTACTTACTAAAAGTGCTTTAAAAAACCCTATACAAGTTCAACCAAGAGTAACTAGGTTATTTGGACAAATATCAAAAAAGTGTAAAAAGTGAAAGTTGTGGGGAACGTCACCCACTACAAGATTGTTTTAGGACACTTTTACCCTAAAGTGGCTTCTCAGGGAGATATTTCCTAAAAACAGTTTCAAAGCACAAAAAAGTGTTTTAAAAGACTGTAAACAAGTATTAATACTTTTCTTACGTCACGTGACAGTTGTCATAACTGTCAAAACCCACTCACCAGTGACCTGAAAGTATTAAATGCCAAATAAATGTGTTTCTTTGAGAAATTGCACTGTAAGTTGTGTTTACAGCGAAATGGAGCCAAATTTGACAATTGAGTCATTAAAGGAACACTTTAATACTTTTTTTACGTCACGTGACAGGTGTCATAACTGTCAAAACCCACTCACCAGTGACCTGAAAGTATGAAATGCCAAATAGATGTGTTTCTTTGAGAAATTGCACTGTAAGTTATGTTTAAAGCTCCATGAAGCCAAATTTGACAATTGAGTAGTTAAGGAACACTTTAATACTTTTCTTATGTCACGTGACAGCTGTCATAACTGTCAAAACTCACTCACCAGTGACCTGAAAGTATAAAATGCCAAATAGATGTGTTTCTTTGAGGAATTGCACTGTAAGTTGTGTTTACAGCTCCATGGAGCCAAATTTGACAATTGAGTCGTTAAAGGAACACTTTAATACTTTCCTTATGTCACGTGACAGCTGTCATAACTGTCAAAACCCACTCACTAGTGACCTGAAAGTATAAAATGCCAAATAGATGTGTTTCTTTGAGGAATTGCACTATAAGTTGTGTTTACAGCTCCATAGAGCCAAATTTGACAATTGAGTCATTAAAGGAACACTTTAATACTTTTTTTACGTCACGTGACAGGTGTCATAACTGTCAAAACTCACTCACCAGTGACCTGAAAGTATGAAATGCCAAATAGATGTGTTTCTTTGAGAAATTGCACTGTAAGTTGTGTTTACAGCAAAATGGAGCCAAATTTGACAATTGAGTCATTAAAGGAACACTTTAATACTTTCCTTATGTCACGTGACAGTTGTCATAACTGTCAAAACCCACTCACCAGTGACCTGAAAGTATGAAATGCCAAATAGATGTGTTTCTTTGAGAAATTGCACTGTAAGTTATGTTTAAAGCTCCATGAAGCCAAATTTGACAATTGAGTAGTTAAGGAACACTTTAATACTTTTCTTATGTCACGTGACAGCTGTCATAACTGTCAAAACTCACTCACCAGTGACCTGAAAGTATAAAATGCCAAATAGATGTGTTTCTTTGAGGAATTGCACTGTAAGTTGTGTTTACAGCTCCATGGAGCCAAATTTGACAATTGAGTCGTTAAAGGAACACTTTAATACTTTCCTTATGTCACGTGACAGTTGTCATAACTGTCAAAACCCACTCACCAGTGACCTGAAAGTATGAAATGCCAAATAGATGTGTTTCTTTGAGAAATTGCACTGTAAGTTGTGTTTACAGCAAAATGGAGCCAAATTTGACAATTGAGTCATTAAAGGAACACTTTAATACTTTTGTTATGTCACGTGACAGTTGTCATAACTGTCAAAACCCACTCACTAGTGACCTGAAAGTATAAAATGCCAAATAGATGTGTTTCTTTGAGGAATTGCACTGTAAGTTGTGTTTACAGCTTCACGGAGCCAAATTTGACAGTTGGGACGTTAAGAAACGCTTTAATATTTTTCTTGTGAGACTAGAGTGTAAAAACTGACATTTTTTCAATTTATGATTCTTCGTAAAGAAAAGTACCTTCAACCATCTCTAATTTGAACAATTTCCCACTTTTCAGGATGCAATATGGGGTTTGTTCGAGTGGTTCAAGGAGAAATGTTATCATATTTATGTGTACAGTTTAAATGTTTCTTATTTTTTAATTTAATCCTTATTTCTTTATCAGTGTTTTCATTTACTAAACTAAATTCACGCAAAGCAAAGTCCAGCAAATATGGAATGTTCAGGAATTTTAGACAATCGTGTCATTGAGGTTTTTGTATTTTTTAGTGAAGAAAACGTGCTAAAAATGTAGTAATTCTCTTGATCACAGTGTAATTAAACAATCATATCCAACAGATATTTACATGAAATCATTTGCACACTCTTATTTTTGTATGGTCAAGTCGCTGCGTTCACTTTCCACCATTTTGCTTTAAGCATTTTCATTATGAAATTAGCGGCTGGTTAATAATTTACGTTTATTAAAAAAAAAGTGGAATACTTAAGCCTGACGACCTCCATTTATGTTACATACCATTCATATATTTTTAAAGCGATAAAGCACCTTCAAATACCTTTGCTTGAGCTGGAATCGGATTCGTTTATTCAATAGTCTCCTTCTGAGAATTTTATTTACGGTTTCGAGTGGCTCACGGGAACATCCCATATATTGTTAGACAAAAAAAAACGGCTCTATTGTACCTTAGAGTGACTTTGTCTCGCTTTGTCCTAGCAGTAAATAGAGGATGAAATAAGTGACATAAAAGATAGCGCTCCTGGGGTAACTCGCCTGAAAATTCTTACCAGCTTTGTCATTCACATGTATAATAATTTATTTATTTAGCACATAGTATCTATTTTAATAAATTTGGTTTGTCTGAACAATCTTGACTTGTAGTAACTTTTAATATTAAAAACATTTTCCCATATACTCCACAGCCTAACTCATACAGTTGGTGAGATATTCAATTGAAACTTGTATTAACAAAAAATGAGTTTTGTTTACCATTCTCAAGCAGTCACATTTTCTGGATGCATAATTGCCAAGTTTACGACCTTGAATAGCTTTACATAACGCGATATGTCTGATATATTGTTTGTTTTGCCGAATTACATTGCCAAATCTCAAACTAGATAATACGAGCCAATCTATTTAAAAAGAAAACATTTCAAACAAATTTCGGTAATCGTTAAAAGATACGATACTTTACGAAAGCATATGGTGTAATCGACTCCGTGCAAATTGAATATTGCGAATAATCGGATTACTTGTAAATCCTGGCCTCCGGAGCAGTGGAACCTAACCTAGTTTAAAACCGTTTCAATCTCTCCTCAAGATATTGCAAATCTAAGCCAAGCTCCGAATGCTCAGCTTTTTGTTGTGTTACTTCTACAGGGGGAATAAGTAATTTTTCTAATTAGTTTCGCAAAAACTGATTTCTTGAGTGATTTTTAAAAAATTACTATTCCGGACCTGCTAACTAGGTGACTTAAAAATAGTGGTATGTGGTCGTTAAGGTTTCAACTGTGTATTTGGCAGTTCAAATTTTGACACCACTTGGCTCTCTCACTTTACCTGATTTTGTTGTGTTTTTCCGTCATTAGATAGGAAATTTAATGAGGATTTCAAAAATGTACTTAAAACTGTAATTTCCTCACTACAAGTGGGTTTTACCAGCGATTTTGTCCTTGACTGTCCTTTCAAACTGTGTTTTTGGCAGATCAAATTTTGACACCGCTTTTCTCCCTGACTTTACCTGAATTTGTAGTGTTTTTTCAGTTTATTGAACAGGAAATTTAATGAGGAATCTAAAAATGTGCTTTGAACAGTAATTTTCTCACTCAAAATGAGTTTTTCAGGCCATTTTGTCCCTGACTATCTTTTCAAACTGTGTTTCTGGCAGATCAAACTTTAACACCGCTTTTCTCCCTGACTGTACAAATTTTGTAATGTTTTTACAGGTTATTGGATAGGAAATTTAATGAGGATTCCAAAAATGTGCTTAAAATGATAATTTACTCACTCCAAGTGGGTTTTACAGGCGATATTGTCCCTGACTGTCCTTTCAAACTGTGTTTCTGGCAGATCAAATTTTGACAGCGCTTTCCTCCCTGAGTGTACCAATATTTGAAGTGTTCTTTCAGGTTAATGGATAAGAAAATTTAGTGAGAATTCCGAAAATCTATTTAAAACTGTCATTTTCTCACACCAAGTGGGTTTTACCAGCGATTTTATCCCTGACTGTCCTTTCAAACTGTGTTTCTGGTAAATCAAACTTTGATACCGCTTTTCTCGCTGACTGTACCAAATTTTGTAGTGTTTTTTTCAGTTTATTGGACAGGAAATTTAATGAGGATTCCAAAAATGTACTTAAAACAGCAATTTTCTCACTCAAAGTGGGTTCTACAGGCATTTTTGTCCCTGACTGTCCTTTCAAACTGTGTTTCTGGTAAATCAAATTTTGACGCCACTTTTCTCCCTGACTATACCAAATTTTGTAGTGTTTTTTCAGTTTATTGGACAGGAAATTTAATGAGGATTCCAAAAATGTGCTTAAAACAGCCATTTGCTCACTCAAAGTGGGTTCTACAGGCATTTTTGTCCCTGACTGTCCTTTCAAACTGTGTTTCTGGCAGATCAAACTTTGACACCGCTTTTCTCCCTGACTGTACAAATTTTGTAATGTTTTTACAGGTTATTGGATAGGAAATTTAATGAGGATTCGAAAAATGTGCTTAAAACAGCCATTTTCTCACTCAAAGTGGGTTCTACAGGCATTTTTGTCCCTGACTGTTCTTTCAAACTGTGTTTCTGGTAGATCAAACTTTGACACCGCTTTCCTCCCTGACTGTACCAAATTTTGTAGTGTTGTTTCAGTTTATTGGACAGGAAATTTAATGATGATTCCAAAAATGTGCTTAAAACAGCCATTTTCTCACTCAAAGTGGGTTCTACAGGTATTTTTGTCCCTGACTGTCCTTTCAAACTGTGTTTCTGGTAGATCAAACTTTGACACCGCTTTTCTCCCTGACTATACCAAATTTTGTAGTGTTGTTTCAGTTTATTGGACAGGAAATTTAATGAGGATTCCAAAAATGTGCTTAAAACACCCATTTTCTCACTCAAAGTGGATTCTACAGGCATTTTTCTCCCTGACTGTCCTTTCAAACTGTGTTTCTGGTAGATCAAACTTTGACACCGCTTTTCTCCCTGACTGTACCAAATTTTGTAGTGTTTTTTTCAGTTTATTGGATAGGAAATTTAATGAGGATTTCAAAAATGTGCTTAAAACAGCCATTTTCTGACTCAAAGTGGGTTCTACAGGCATTTTTGTCCCTGACTGTCCTTTCAAACTGTGTTTCTGGTAGATCAAACTGACACCGCTTTTCTCTCTGACTGTACCAAATTTTGTAGTGTTTTTTCAGTTTATTGGATAGGAAATTTAATGAGGATTTCAAAAATGTGCTTAAAACAGCCATTTTCTCACTCAAAGTGGGTTCTACAGGTATTTTTGTCCCTGACTGTCCTTTCAAACTGTGTTTCTGGTAGATCAAACTTTGACACCGCTTTTCTCCCTGACTATACCAAATTTTGTAGTGTTTTTTTCAGTTTATTGGACAGGAAATTTAATGAGGATTCCAAAAATGTGCTTAAAACAGCCATTTTCTCACTCAAAGTGGATTCTACAGGCATTTTTGTCCCTGACTGTCCTTTCAAACTGTGTTTCTGGTAGATCAAACTTTGACACCGCTTTTCTCCCTGACTGTACCAAATTTTGTAGTGTTTTTTCAGTTTATTTGATAGGAAATTTAATGAGGATTTCAAAAATGTGCTTAAAACAGTCATTTTCTCACTCCAAGTGTGTTTTACAGGTGTATTTTGTCGCGTGTGGTGGGTTTCACACGCTTCAAGATTGCATTAGGGCACTTTTGTCTTAAATGGCCTCCTTAGGGAGATATTCCCTAAAAACTGTATCAAAGCACAGAAAAGTGCTTAGGAAGACTCAGAAGCAAGTTCAACTCGGTTATTTGGACAAACATCAAAAAAGTGTAAAAGAGGAAAGTTGTAGGGAATTTCATACTCTACAATATTGTATAGGGCCTTTTAAAGGAGATATTCTCTACAAACGGTGTCAAAGCACAAAAATGTGCTTCAAAACACTGTGAACAAGTTCAACCAAGCGTAACTAGGTTATTTTGAGAAATATCAAAAAAGTGTAAAAAGAGAAAGTTGTAGGAAATTTTACACTCTACAAGATTGCATTAGGGCACTAACTCGAAAAGGTCTCCCTAGAGAGATATTTCCTAAAAACTGTGTCAAAGCACATAAAAACTCTAAAAGATCCTAACCAAGATAACTCATTTGAAAAATATCCAAAAATATGTGCATCTAAATCTTATTTTTGAACTATAACGATGAATAATTCCAAATTTTAAGTAAATCCGGAGATAAGTAATACTAAAACACACGATCATCTCAGTAATGTTAATTCTATAAAATTTAACTTAATGGCAAATTTAGTTCAATTTGTATGAGTTATTGTTTGACATTATTATATAGGGTGATCAAACAAGGATTTTAAAATCTACAAATTAATATTAAATGCTTTATACTAAACTGTCAAAATAACTAAAATTTGAGTAGTAGTCACTTGAGACAGTTGTTTAGTTCAATTTGTGTTTATTATTAAAATGTTAGTAAATAACTCAGGTATTTAACATTGTTACTAGATAACCGAGTATATAACTGTACAGGGTGGTTTCAGACTAATCTGTACTCAATGTGTAAGGGAAATTTTCCTAAATTACCCTTCTTTTCCTAGCAAGAAGAGTTTACACCAGTTGCTCCTAGAACTAGATAGGTTACTAAGATTTTTTCCTTACCAACATAAATTTGAATATAATTTTGTTTATACCGCGAGATAAAAAAAAAACTACATCAGATCTAGATTTTTCGGATGATAAACGGTTTGCGTGAAACACCCAGTATTTGCATAGAAACGACAGGCAAATACAAAAAAAAAAAAATTACGAAAACCATCAACAAAACGATCTTCAGCTGATAAATCTCGTTTCAGCATTCATGTTATTTAAGGTAGCGGCAAATTAATTTCAATAAATTAACTTTAATCGTCGTACCAATTTTAGGACACGCTTTATTAAGTCGGGTTTACACTTGACTGGTGTTTTTGGATGAAAAAAAATCGAACTGAATTAATTAAAATTAATTACCGTCGACTCTGTGCAATAACAGATTTTCAGACATTTTGTCGAGACGACTAAAATACATCTTTTTCCACTCCTACAAAGATATTTTGTTTTTATTAACGGTTTAGTATTTTCACACTAATGCCACGTGATAAAAATATACAGGGTGATTGTTGATATTTTACTCAATGGCTGGACACCAGGTCAAAATTTGCCTTATAGTCATGTGCAACGAAACCAATTCACGGCCAAATCTCTCTAACTGTATATAGGGAAATGTAAATAGGGAAAACTCTGAAAAAATTCAGGAACAACTTACTAGGGAGGATGTAAAATCCCTAAAAAATTCAACCCTCTCAGTCTCAAAGTCACGTGACACGGTCAGGTCAAAATTTGGCCTACTAGTCATGTAAACTTCAAGTGCAGTGAAACCAATTTAGAGCAAAATTTCCCTAAATCGAGTAGAAAAATTCTGAAAAAATTCAGGGACAACTTAGTAGGGAGGATGTAAAATCCCTAAAAAATTCTCAAAGTCACGTGACAAGGCAGGTCCAAATTTTCCCTACTAGTGAAATAATTACAAAGTGCAGTAAAACCAATTTAGGGTAAAATCCCTACCTAGACTAAGGAAAATTCTGAAAAATTGAGGGATAACTTACTAAGATGGATGTAAAATCCCTAAAAAATTCAGCCATGTCAGTCTCAAGATCACGTGACAGGGCCAGGGCAAAATTTGCCTTACTAGTAATGTGCCATGAAACCAATTTACGACCAAATCTCCCTTACTACTTTAGGAAAAATTCTGAAAAAAATTAGAGATAACCTACCTACTAGCATGGAAGTAGTAAAATCCCTAAAAAATTCAGACCTGTAAGACTTAAAGTCACGGGACACGGCCAGGATTGCCCTACTTGTGATGTAAACTTCAAGTGAAGTTCAATTTAGAGCAAAATCTCCCTAAATCGAGGAAAAGCACTAATGCAATATTGTAGAGGATAAAATTCCCTACAACTTTCCTCTTTTACACTTTTTTGATATTCCTCCAAATAACCGAATTACGCATGGTTGAACTTGTTTTGGGTCTTTTAAAACAATTTTTTGTGCTTTGACACCGTTTTTAGGAAATATCTTCCTAAGGAGACCTTTTAGGGCAAAAGCATCCAAATGTAAACTCGAAGAAGGTAAAATTTCCTACAACTTTCCTCTGTTACACTTTTTAGATATTTGTCCACATAATCGACTTGTTTAGGGTCTTTTAAAGCACTTTTTTGTGCTTTGACACCGTTTTTAGCAAGTATTTCCCTGAGGAAGCCCTTTAGAGCGATAATGCCGTAAGCGACTATCGCTATTGTAGAGGATGAAATTTCCTACAACTTTCCTCTTTTCCACTTTTTTGATATTTTTCAAAATAACCGAATTAGGCTTGGTTAATACTTGTTTACACACTTTTTTGTGCTTTGAAACTGTTTTTAGGAAATATCTCCCTGAGAAGCCACTTTAGGGTAAAAGTGTCCTAATGCAATCTTGTAGTGGGTGAATTTCCCCACAACTTTTACTTTTTACACTTGTTTGATATTTGTCCAAATAACCTAGTTACTCTTAGTTGAACTTGTATAGGGTTTTTTAAAGCACTTTTAGTAAGTAGTAGCAAATATTTTCTTGAGAAAGCCCTTTTAGAGCAAAAATGTTGTAATGCAATCTTGTAGAGGATGAAATTCCCAACATCTTTCCTCTTTTACACTTTTTAGTATTTGTCCACATAATCGACTTGTTTAGGGTCTTTTAAAGCACTTTTTTTGTGCTTTGACATCGTTTTTAGCAAGTATTTCCCTGAGGAAGCCCTTTAGAGCGATATAGCCCTAATGTACTATCGCTATTGTAGAGGATGAAATTTCCTACAACTTTCCCCTTTTCCACATTTTTGATATTTTTCAAAATAACCGAGTTAGGCTTGGTTAAAGTGTTCCTTAATGACTAAATTGTCAAATTTGGCTCCATTTTGCTGTAAACACAACTTACAGTGCAATTCCTCAAAGAAACACATCTATTTGTCATTTTATACTTTCAGGTCACTGACAGCTGGCTACAATTTACTGTAAAAAAGTTCCTCAATACCTGTCAAGATAATCGAGTTACAGGTTGTCAAAATTACGAAATTACAGATTTGACACAATTTAGTGCAATTGAGATTTTGTGAAAAATTAGCTGCGTTGTTTGACAGCTATTCCAGAAACACTGTAAATTATTTTAAAGATAAAATTCTGGGCTACAAATTGATATAAAAAACTATTTCGATAACTGTCAAAATAACCAAGTTACAAACTGTCAAAATTGCACAGTACAGGTTTGACTAAATTTAGTACAATTGGGGTTATGTCATAAAATAACCACGTTGTTTGACGACTATTCCAGAAACACTGTAGGTTATTTTAAAGAGGAAACTCAGGCCTACAATTTGGTATAAAAAATTACTCAATAGCTGTCAAAATAATTGAGTTACAAGCTGTCAAAATTGCCTAACTACAGATTTGACACAATTTAGTGCAATTGAAATTTTGTGAACAATTAGCTGCGTTGTTTGACAGCTATTCCAGAAACACTGTAAATTATTTTAAAGAGGAAACTCTGGGCTATAAATTGATATAAAAACTACCTCGATAACTGTCAAAATAACCGAGTTACAAGCTGTCAAAATTGTACAGTACAGGTTTGACTAAATTTAGTACAATTGGGGTTATGTAATAAAATAACCACGTTGTTTGACAACTATTCCAGAAACACTGTAGGTTATTTTAAAGAGGAAACTCAGGGTTACAATTTGGTATGGAAAAATTACTCAATAGCTCTCAAAATAATTGAGTTTTGTGAAAAATTAGCTGTGTTGTTTGACAAGTATTCCAAAAAAAAAATAAAGATGATTTTAAAGAGGAAACTTAAGGCTACAATTTACTGTAAAAAAGTTCTTCAATACCTGTCAAGATAATCGAGTTACAAGCTGTCAAAATTGCAATAATACAGGTTTCATTGAATTTAGTGCAATTAGGAATTTGCAATAAAATAACTGTGTTGTTTGACAACTATTCCAAAAAAGGCTTCTATACTATAACTTTGCAGACGATACCGATTACTAAGTAGTAAAACTACCAGACAGATAAAATTCAAATCACTAATTGAACTTTTAAGTGTCTTTTGAAAGAGTTTTGGTTACGCTTCTAACGGTTTTTATGGTCAAACTGATTAACAGAGTAATTAAAGGTGATAAATTTTAACAAAGCTGCATTAAAAGAAAACAGAAACGGCGATAAATTCAGCTAAGACTAATCAAGTCGACCAAGATTAATCTGATAGTTAATTTATACGATTAGGTAACTTGGTCGCAAACAATGCCCGTAGAAATAAGCATGCAAACTGCATATGAATTTTATTGTTACTTGTGTTCTTTAATTATTCGTTTTGGCTGTAAGTTATGTAGATTAAATGATAACGGCTTGACTATTTTTAATATTGTGTAGATACTTGCCGGGGGGATTAATTCCACTTTTTCTGCACTGTTGCATGCAAAACATTATTAACGACTCGTATAAATGCTTAACCCTTTTTACTACAAAAAATTGTTTTGTTGCATACATTGCGACACTTTTTGTTTTTGAATCTGTTTTCTTTTTTAGGTTTAAATTTATATGAAGCTTTCACAAGTTCTGTACTTTGGAATCTGGAATTTTCGTGTATATCCAAGACATCCGCGCTCTCCAGACTTAATACCTATAGATTTTGTATCAAGTTACATAAAAACTCACTCACTGTTCTCACAAAATTGATATTTCAGTAAAACCTGGAAACTTTTCTGGAGAGGGGGCAAATGTCATAAATAGACACGATAACAAAGTTGAGAGAGTCAGTCCAAAGAGTCTGAAACAGGATTCATTTTCCATAAACCCAAAAATGACAATTTTTAACGAATTGTTTCTTCATTCAAGCTGACACAAAAAAACAATATGAAAAAAGCTTGAAATAAAAGCGAATCAGCAAGATACAGCATATGAAAAACTTGATGAAGAAAAATTGATTAAGTTAAGTTAAAAATTAAGAAAAATCACATTGGGAGATATAAGAATAATACTCAAAAAGTGAAAATCTAAATGTTAAGAATAAATTTAGTAACAACCCAAAAAAATTTGAAAATTGTCATTTAAAATTTGGCAAAAATCAAAGTAAAATGGGATTAGGGTCCCGAACGATTTCAAATATGGAATTTTCTAAATTTTCTGTAGGAAATAACTGGTAAGAAGAAAACACCTTTTAGAGAAAAAAATAAATCTTGTTTTGATTTGTTATAAGTAATTTTGAAACTTTATATTTTTTTGAAATTATTTTTGGAACAAAAAAAAATATACGGAGATAACTAAACCTAATTTCTTAACTTAAAAGTTTTTGAGATATTTGAGACGCCAAGTACCGTCGATAATCTACAGAGTGATCTAATAACCTTAAAAAATTGAATCAAAGTTTGAACTGCAAAAAATACAGTACTAAGGACAGTGGGTGACAAAATTGTCCATAAACTCACTTGTAATCATCTAATCGCAGTTTTAAGTACATTTTTGGAATCCTTATTAAATTTCCTATCCGATAACCTAAAAAAATACTGAACAAATTGGTACAGTTAGGGATAAAAACGCAGTCAAATTTCGAACTACAAAAAACACGGTTTAAAGGACAGTGGGTGGCAAAATTGTCCATAAAACTCACTTCCAGTCATCAAATCGCACTTTTAAGCACATTTTTGGAATTCTTATTAAATTTCCTATCCGACAACCTAAAACATACTGAACAATTGCGTACAGTAAGGGATAAAAACGCTGTCAAATTTCGCACCACAAAAAACACGGTTTAAAGGACAGTGGGTGACAAAATTGTCCATAAAACTCACTTCCAGTCATCAAATCGTAGTTTTAAGCACATTTTTGGAATCCTTATTAAATTTCCTATCCGATAACCTAAAATAATTCTGAACAATTGGGTACAGTAAGGGATAAAAACGCTGTCAAATTTCGAACTACAAAAAACACGGTTTAAAGGACCGTGGGTGACAAAATTGTCCATAAAACTCACTTGGAGTCATCAAATCGCAGTTTTAAGCTCATTTTTGGAATCCGTATTAAATTTCCTATCCGATAACCTAAAAAAATACTGAACAAATTGGTACAGTTAGGGATAAAAACGCTGTCAAATTTCGCACTACAAAAAACACGGTTAAAAGGACAGTGGGTTACAAAATTGTCCATAAAACTCACTTAGAGTCATCAAATCGCAGTTTAAAGCACATTTTTGAAATCCTTATAAAATTTCCTATCCTATAACCTAAAAAAATACTGAAAAATTAGGCACAGTAAGGGATAAAAACGCTGTCAAATTTCGCACTACAAAAAACACGGTTTAAAGGACAGTGGGTGACAAAATTGTCCATAAAACTCACTTAGAGTCATCGTATCGCAATTTTAGGCACATTTTTGGAATTCTTATTAAATTTCCTATCCTATAACCTAAAAAAATACTGAAAAATTGGGTACAGTAAAGAATAAAAGCGCTGTCAAATTTCGAAATACAAAAAACACAGTTTAAAGGACAGTGGGTGACAAAATTGTCCATAAAACTCACTTCCAGTCATCAAATCGCAGTTTTAAGCACATTTATGAAATTCCTATTAAATTTCCTGTCCGATAACCTAAAAAAATACTGAACCATTGGGTACAGTAAGGGATAAAAACGCAGTCAAATTTCGAACTACAAAAAACACGGTTAAAAGGACAGTGGGTGACAAAATTGTCCATAAAACTCACTTAGAGTCATCGTATCGCAATTTTAAGCACATTTTTGAAATTGCTATTAAATTTCCTATCCGATAACCTAAAAAGATACTGAACCATTGGGTATAGTAAGGGATAAAAACGATGTTAAAAGTTTAAAGGACAGTGGGTGACAAAATTGTCCATAAAACTCACTTCCAGTCATCAAATCGCAGTTTTAAGAAAATTTTTTTAAAATCCTTATGAAATTTTCCATCCTATAACCTAAAAAAATGCTGAAAAATTGGGTAGAGTAAAGAATAGAAACGCTGTCAAAATTCAAAATACAAAAAACACGGTTTAAAGGACAGTGGGTGACAAAATTGTCCAGAAAACTCACTTCCAGTCATCAAATCGTAGTTTTAAGCACATTTTTGGAATACTCATTAAATTTCCTATCCGATAACCTAAAAAAATATTGAACAAATGGGTACAGTAAGGGATAAAAACGCTGTCAAATTTCGAACTACAAAAACACAGTTTAAAGGACAGTGGGTTACAAAATTGTCCATAAAACTCACTTAGAGTCATCGTATCGCAATTTTAAGCACATTTTTGGATTTCTTATTAAATTTTCTATCCGAAAACTTAAAAAAATACTGAACCATTGGGTACAGTAAGGGATAAAAACGATGTTAAAAGTTTAAAGGACAGTAGGTGACAAAATTGTCCATAAATCTCACTTCCGGTCATCAAATCGCAGTTTTAAGCACATTTTTAAAATCCTTATGAAATTTCCTATTCTATAACCTAAAAAAATACTGAAAAATTGGGTACAGTCAGGGATAAAAACGTTGTCAAATTTCGAAATACAAAAAACACGGTTTAAAGGACAGTGGGTTACAAAATTGTTCATAAAACTCACTTTTAGTCATCAAATCGCAGTTTTAAGCACATTTTTAAAATCCTTATGAAATTTCCTATCCTATAACCTAAAAAAATACTGAAAAATTGGGTACAGTAAAGAATAAAAACGCTGTCAAAATTCGAAATACAAAAAACACGGTTTAAAGGACAGTGGGTGACAAAATTGTTCATAAAACTCACTTCCAGGCATCAAATCGCAGTTTTAAGTACATTTTTAAAATCCTTATGAAATTTCTTATCGGAAAACGTAAAAAAATACTGAACAAATGGGTACAGTAAGGCATAAAAACGCTGTCAAAATGATTTGTGCAAATACTGCACATTTTGACTTCATCATAGTATTTGATAGTAGCTTACAGAGTTAATTTGAGACTTTGTCAACTGTATATATTTGTCGATTATTTTTAAAAGCGGAAAGTTACACAGGAAATTAATTACCATTTAAATTGGAACGTATGATTGTCAAAAATATTAATAATAATCTGCCGAGAGATATTCAACAATGACATAATACCCCCTGTTGTAGTTGACGGGTCAACAACTGCTCTTATCAGTCATAACATTGTTTGTTCTAGCTGGGGTTTTTAATAACACACAATACATTCGCTACGATTATAGTAATTTACTATTATTTAAAATGTCCCAGATATGAGAATTTATTGTGTAGGAATTGTATGTGAACCCCTCTCTATATATTTATCAGATGGGTGATAATTGTTGCGGTTGTATTTTCCATTCTCTCTTCGCCTCTGGCAGATTTACCACCAGATGAACAAGTTATGGGAAAAACCCCTAATAAAAATTGTTTTAATATATGGCGTTATCATTCGAGTGGTGTACCAAAATTATGTTTTATCGCTTAAACACATAAGCTTTAACAAACAACTACATGTTAGTTTAGCGTACAAATTGTTAAACAAGAATCAATTTGGTGGATGATTATTGCTTGCTTTTTCCTGCTACATTTCTTTGGTTATAATAATATGTTAAGTAGTGTCAAAGTAGGAGAGTACTATTGCTGATTATGGTGCAGTATAATAGAATAAAATGGATCAACTTAACGTTTTGTGATTGGTCAAAAAGCTGCTTTTTTTCATTTATGACTCACTTTTTTTTTTTCACCCACTGTCCTTTAAACCGTGTTTTTTGTATTTTGAATTTTGACAGCGTTTTTATTCTTTACTGTACCCAATTTTTCAGTATTTTTTTAGGTTATAGGATAGGAAATTTCATAAGGATTTTAAAAATGTGCTTAAAACTGCGATTTGATGACTGGAAGTGAGTTTTATGGACAATTTTGTAACCCACTGTCCTTTAAACCGTGTTTTTTGTATTTTGAATTTTGACAGCGCTTTTATTCTTTACTGTACCCAATTTTTCAGTATTTTTTTAGGTTATAAGATAGGAATTTTTATAAGGATTTTAAAAATGTGCTTAAAACTGCGATTTGATGACTGGAAGTGAGTTTTATGGACAATTTTGTAACCCACTGTCCTTTAAACCGTGTTTTTTGTATTTTGAATTTTGACAGCGCTTTTATTCTTTACTGTACCCAATTTTTCAGTATTTTTTTAGGTTATAGGATTGGACACTTCATAAGGATTTTAAAAATGTGCTTAAAACTGCGATTTGATGACTGGAAGTGAGTTTTATGGACAATTTTGTAACCCACTGTCCTTTAAACCGTGTTTTTTGTATTTTGAATTTTGACAGCGCTTTTATTCTTTACTGTACCCAATTTTTCAGTATTTTTTTAGGTTATAAGATAGGAAATTTCATAAGGATTTTAAAAATGTGCTTAAAACTGCGATTTGATGACTGGAAGTGAGTTTTATGGACAATTTTGTAACCCACTGTCCTTTAAACCGTGTTTTTTGTATTTTGAATTTTGACAGCGCTTTTATTCTTTACTGTACCCAATTTTTCAGTATTTTTTTAGGTTATAAGATAGGAAATTTCATAAGGATTTTAAAAATGTGCTTAAAACTGCGATTTGATGACTGGAAGTGAGATTTATGGACAATTTTGTAACCCACTGTCCTTTAAACCGTGTTTTTTGTATTTTGAAATTTTTGGTCACATGACAATATTGCATATTAAAACCCTTTTAAGGTTTAAATTTTATTCTTAAACTTGTTAAATTGTTTTAATGACAACTATGCATGCATTATAAATTTTTTTAAAAAAATTACAGTTTTTGGTCACGTGACTAAAATTTAGTTAATTGTAGGATCACGTGACCTTATTTAAAATTGAAAAATTTCTCGAAAGTTCATTATTGTGTCCTTAAATTAAAATTTTCCAAATTATTTCAATAATTCAAATTTCCGGTCACGTGACTAAAAATTCGCTTTAACCGTTACCGAAATGAAATTCAGTTGATCAAATGATCACGTGACCTTATTATTTCGATGACCCGATTCGCGAGCAAGTGTAATATAATCACGTGACCATGCAAAAACTGATACTAAAGCTGAAAAATCAATGAAATGAACTAATTAACTTTCTAGTCACGTGGCATTGAAATTATGATGAATGATGAAAATATTGAATTTTGAAACAGTCACGTGACTTTATGAAACTGAAATTTTCATTCATGATAAAAAAAATATTAATTTTTAAAGTTTGTCAAGTTTTTGAAGTATCAGTTCAGCAAGATTTATATGATAATAAAAAAAATTAAAAAATAAAATTAAATATTTTTGATTCTATATTACTACCTTACAGGGTTGCCAGATTAGGGAATTTTCCCTAAAAAGTTAGGGATTTTTTTCCTAGAGAGGAATAACTGGGGATTTTAAGTTTGACACTTACTACTCGAAATTCCCCGCTCTTTTGGGTACAGTTTGAGTTTATGAGAAGCGCACTCTACCTCTTCAAATTCTGTGAAATATTAATGTTTTTTTCATAAAACCTCTATCTTGACAAACGAAAACACAAGTTTTATGCTACATTTTGACGTTTAAACGAACTTCCTAACTGTCACAGGAACCAAGTTAAGCATTGTCAAATTGTGACATCTTTAATAAGATTGTTCATTTGCACTGCTCTATTTCCTGGCAAATATCTCGATAATTTATGATTTTTAAAGAAAAATTGTATTCAGGTAAAATAAAGTAAAAAACGTGAGGGGATTTGTCAGTTACCTCCATCGGGCGCGTCCCTATTGGAATTAGGGGAAGCTCACTGGGTCTGCAAGCCAGCAGATTCAGAGGGTAGTGGGGAAATAAAATACCCACCGTGAAACAAAAACTGACCTGGTCCTCCAAGTTGGGGGTTAAGGCATTAGACTGGTTCTCTAATACTTGGAAAAACATAAACAAAGCCTCGGAGCATCGGATGGATCACTTGGACGACGAACTAAGCAAAGAAAATGGACGATGAATTTTGCCACATGGAATGTACAGGGTGTTAGACAAAAAATTGACATTATTGCCGCAGAAACTAAGGAAAGGAAAATCGACTTAGTAGCCTTGACTGAAACCAAGAAAAAAGGAAAAGGCACCGGATTTGTCGGAGACTTTGTCCATATATTTACCGGAGTGTCAAAAGAAAAGAGAGCAGCGAGAGGAGTATCAATACTAATAAGGAAAGACTGGAGGAATAAAATAAGTAACTGGGAAGCTGTTGATGAAAACATTCTAATACTTAACCTAAAACTACAGGGTCATAACATAACCATCATCGCAGCCTATTCACCATCAGATGATGAAAGAGCCGATATTAAGCAGGAATTCTACGAAAAATTAGATGAAATACTTACAGACATCGGGCAAAATAGAGAAATTGTGATGCTGGGTGACTTCAATGGAAGAACGGGAAAACAACTTAACAATCAAACTGTGGGGCCTTATGGAGAGGAAACAATCAACGATAACGGCCAAAGACTCATTCACCTTTGCGAGACTCACAATCTAAAAATCAATAATGGTTTCTTTAAGCATAAAAATATCCATCGCTATACATGGATACAGAGTACTCGAAACCTTAAGTCAATTATTGACTACATCATCAGCCAACAAAAAACAAATTTGCAAATTAACGATGTGAGAGTCCTAAGAGGAAGCACCTGCGGATCAGATCACTATTTAGTAAAAGCCAAGATAAGGCTACATTTTCGAAAAACTAGAAACCATCAAGAAGATCAAAGTAATAGTACGGCAACCATGGAGACAATTAACACACCAAAATACAACTTTGACAGTCTTAAGGATGAGAGCACAGTATTTCTTTATCAGAGACGACTCGACAGTAAACTCCTCAGTCCTGAAGAACACACGTTTGGCGAAGTCTATGAGAACATTATAGGGTCTCTGACAGAAGGCACACAAGAGTCAATAGGAGTAAAGAAGAACAGCACCAACAAGAAACATTGGTGGAATGGGGAGATAGAGACAATGGTTCAAGAAAAAAAACAAAAATATCTGAAATGGCTAACTACAAAAAATGAAGAAGACCTTGAAGGGTACAAATATATCAAAAGGCAACTAAGAGTGCAAATTAACAGAGCAAAAAACGAGTCTTGGGATAGGAAGTGTGAAGAAATTAACAGCTATATAGGAGGAAGAAAATGTTCAGAAGTATGGAAATTTATATCAACTGTCAAGAACCCAGGAAAAGACGGGGCGAACATTCAAGTGATTAAACCCGAAGAATGGTTAAAACACTACAAAGACCTACTTCAGGAATCTAGACAAGAATATTTAACTGAGTCTCCAAGACACTTCAATGTGCAAGGAGAGGAAGTTGAGGTATCGGAGGAAACAGTGAGAAAAGCTGTTATGAACCTTAAACCAGGTAAATCTAGCGGTCCAGAAGGAATATATTCCGAAATGTTAAAATATGGAACTCGAAAGCTCTTTAGAAATTTAACAGTTATTATTAATAAATGCTTGAACGGACATTCCGTCCCTAAGGAATGGAAAATGGCTCTCATCTCCTCCATTCACAAAAAAGGAAATAAACTGGACTGCAATAACTATCGGGGCATCTCGGTTACAAGCACATTGAGCAGACTGTATGGTAGAATTTTACGTGATCTCATTGAAGAGGATTATAAAGGAAAAGAAGAGGAAGAACAATGCGGTTTCAGAGCAGGAAGATCATGTACAGACAACGTGTTTACTCTAAAACAAGTTATAGAGAAGAGAACTGCTAGAAACTTGGAAACGCACCTAGCATTTGTTGACCTACAAAAAGCCTACGATACAGTCCCAGTATCAAAACTATGGAGGGTCTTAGAGCAATCCAACATTAATCACACCTACGTAACAGCCCTTAAAGAACTATATAGGGAATCAAAATCAAGAATTAGGGTAGGCAAATGTGTCACTGAAGAGCTTATGGTGAATAAAGGATTGCGTCAAGGATGCTGTGTCTCTCCCACTCTTTTTAAAATATACATAGCGATGGCACTAAAAAACTGGAAAAGAAAGGTCCAGGGAATGGGAATAGAAATTGATGATAGTTGCTTGTTTACCCTACAGTTCGCAGACGACCAAGTCATAGTAGCCAATGATAAAGAGGATGTGCAGTACATGATGCGAAAGCTAATAGAGGAATACAGAGAATGGGGCTTAACAGTCAACATAGCCAAGACAAAGTATCTATGTGTGGGAACTCAGGACGGAAATTTGGAACTGGACAATGGCCAAGAAATCCTTCAGTGTCAGGAATATGAATATCTGGGCATTACATTCGACAACACAGGAACAGATGTAAAAGAAATCGGAAAGCGAATAGTCAAAGCCAAAAAAGTAATCGGAGCTCTGAATGGAATCCTATGGAGCAAAGAAATAACCAAGAAGCGGAAATTTAATATCTATGAGGCAATGGTAAAAAGCACCCTCCTATATGGATCAGAAACCTGGAGAATTTCAGATAGACACAAGAAAAGAGTTGAGGCAGTTGAAATGGATGCAATTAGGAGATCGATGCGCATTTCACGAAGAGAAAGAATAAGAAACGACATCATAAAACAACGGATGGGAATAGAAGACGCAATAACACAGGATATCGAAAACAAGCAACTTACGTGGTACGGACACGTGGAAAGAATGTCAAATACCCGATGGCCTAAAAGAGTACTTCATTGGCAACCAACAGGCAGAAGAAAACGAGGAAGGCCAAAACAGGAGTGGCAGAAAACCATGCATAAATGCATGAGTGAGAGAAATCTAACACCTGAAGATTGTGAAGACCGAAGAGGCTGGAAATTAGGTGTCGGACAACGTCGAAAGACGTTCTAAACCGGCCTATATATATATATAAAATAAAGTAAAAACTGGAAGCTACACTTTGACGTCTAACCAAACCTCCTAGCTGTCATATAAACCAAGTTAGGAGCTGTCAAATTGTGACACCTTCAATATATCTAGTACAGTTACACTGTTGTGCTTCTAGTACAGTTACACTGTTAGGTTTTGACGTTTGAACGACATTTCTAGCTGTCATAATAGCCAAGTTAGCACGAGTCAAATAAAAACAGCGGTCATCTTTAAAAAAAAAAAACAGAAGTTACTGTCACCTTTCTTTTTAAAGGAAATGGAGAGAAAAACAAAAAGACTTTTAAATAAGACACAACAGTGTTGTAGCCCGGATTTCTCAGTTATTAGTGTTTTTTTCATAAAAACTCTGTCTTGACAATAAAGAACAGAAGTTTTAAGCTACATTCTGACGTTTAAACGAATCTCTTAGCTGTCATAGGAACCAAGTTGAGCACTGTCAAATTGTGACATATCTAAAAAAAAATGTTCACTTGCTTTGTTCTCTTTCCGATCAAATATCTCAGTTATTTGAAATTTTTGAAAGAAAATTGTATTCAGGTAAACGAGAGACAAAATTACGAGCTACATTTTGACGGTAAAACGAATCTTTTAGCTGTCATAGTAACCAAGTTACAGCACGTGTCAAATGGGGACACCTGTCATCTTTAGAGAAAAAGAAAAATAGTGGTAGATTGAAGGAAACGGAGAAATATAGGTCAAATACTACTAAAATTTAGGAATAAGAAGTTATAATCTTTAAAAATAATATTTTTTGGTTGGGAAAAGTGAGTGGACAAATCTGACAACCCTGATTATTGATGAGTTTTGAGAACTTTTTAAATTTGTTAGCTTAAGAAATTCTAGAGATTAAAAAAAAAAAATTAGTTCAATGGTAACTTTATTAAAATTTATGGTTCTGACATTACCTACATCAATAATATCAGAATCAAAATTCAAACCTCTTTTCAGATCTTTTTGCTTTAATATTATTAAAAATTAATAGCAGGAATTGTTAATTCATTTAAGATTTATCATTTGTAGGTATATTTCTATCAATTTGGCAAAAATGGAAAGACCAAAGATGTGTAGTTGCTATTAAATTACCCACATGGTTTACATTAACTGGTACGTCTGGTATCGGATTTAAACAGATGTGGTAGTCTTTAATGCCATTATTTTACAAGTAATCGAAATGGAAAACAAGACAGGTTTAGAAGTTCTAAAGCAAGCTCGAAATACTCATTACGTCCACTTTAATCGACTAGTAAAGGTAGGTTTTGCTATTAGTAATCGTCATCGTCATCGCACAGGTGTGCTGAGCCCGAAAACGATCGTTTTAAAAATAGTTTTTTGGCATTAAACTTACGTACATACTACTTGAGTAATGTCAAACAACAATTAATAAGAAAAGTAGACCAGAACGTGGAGGTGAACGAACTTGAGGCAAACATTTCTCTGCCACTTAAAAACGTTATTTCTTTGCCAAATTGAAAAACACACAGCAATTTCGCGTGTGGGCGATTAAAAGTTGGCTAAACCTTTTTTAAATCTTAAAATAATATGTATTTAGTGAAGCTATATACAGGATCGTCCAGTTTTAAATGTCAATAATTTGCCATTTGTTAAGTTGAAATGCATTTATGTCATTTTTTTTTTAAATTTCAGTTTAAAAAATCTTTTCTTTTTGTCAAACTGTTAGACCGTTTTTCGGAGCAATTTTGATCAAATTTGGAACTTATGAAATTAATACTCATTATGTGATGTTAATGACTTTTTTCAAAATTGTCCAGTGGCGTACAGAAAGATGGTTTTCCTTTTTCCGCCGCCTTATTTTCTACGTCACTGGATATTTTTCAAAAATTACAGTTAAAAAAAAAAGACCTAAAACCCAACCCAACTTAAATATTGTCTTGGAAACGGTGAAAATTGACTTAACGAGCTTAAAAATTGTTTTTGTAACCAGTTTTCATAGTTTCCAAACAGATTGAAAGCTTTTAATCTTGAAAATTGACTTTGAAACGATAAAAATTGACTTGAGAGGCTTAAAAACTGTCTTTGTAGTCAGTTGTCATAGTTTTCAGATAAATTGAAAGACTTTAGTATTGAAAATTGACTTAGAAACCAGTAAATTGACTTTGAAACGATGAAAATTCACTTGAGAGGCTTAAAAATTGTCTTTGTAATCAGTTTTCATAGTTTTCAAACAAATTGAAATAGTTTAGTCTTGAAAATTGACTTAGAAACCAATAAATTGCCTCTGAAACGATGAGAATTTACTTGAAAGGCTTAAAAATTGTCTTTGTAACCAAATTTCATAGTTTCCAAATAAATTGAAAGCTTTTAGTCTTGAAAATTGACTTTGAAACGATAAAAATTGACTTGAGAGGCTTAAAAACTGTCTTTGTAGTAAGTCGTCATAGTTTTCAGATAAATTGAAATACTTTAGTATTGAAAATTGACTTAGAAACCAGTAAATTGACTTTGAAACGATGAAAATTCACTTGAGAGGCTTAAAAATTGTCTTTGTAATCAGTTTTCATAGTTTTCAAACAAATTGAAATAGTTTAGTCTTGAAAATTGACTTAGAAACCAATAAATTGACTCTGAAGCGATGAAAATTTACTTGAGAGGCTTAAAAATTGTCTTTGTAACCAGTTTTCATAGTTTTCAAACAAATTGAAAGCTTTTAGTATTGAAAATTGACTTTGAAACGATAAAAATTGACTTGTAGACATAAAAAATACTTTTTCTAGGATTTTCGACTACAAATTCACACATTTAAACTTTGAAAATTGACAATCGTTTTCAATGTTCAAATGTTTTTGGAAACTCACGTTTTTTTTTTTGTTCACGTGACTAAAAATTCGCATTAAACTCTAAATTGAAATTCTTCATCGCTTTCAGAGTTGGTCGAATAATCACGTGACCTTATTATAAATTAAAAAATCCTTGAAATATCAATTTTATCCTTGAAATTCAAAATTGAAACGTGACTTTTTAAATAGAGTATTAATTTTTTTAAAAAACTTACATTTCCGGTCACGTGATGAAAAGTTCGCTTTAAATGTTTCTAAATTGAAATTATTCATCACTTTTAGAGCTTTTTTCTAATAATCACGTGACCTTATTATAAATTAAAAAATCCTTGAAATTTCAATTTTTTCCTTGAAATTCAAAATTGACACGTGACTTTTTAAATACAGTATTTTTTTTTTTTAAATTTACATTTCCGGTCACGTGACTGAAAGTTCGCTTTAAATGTTTCTAAATTAAAATTCTTCATCACTTTGAAAGTTTTTCGAATAATCACGTGACCTTATTAAAAATTAAAAAATCCTTGAAATTTCAATATTTTTCCTTGAAATTCAAAATTGAAACGTGACTTTTTAAATAGAGTATTAATTTTTTTAAAAAACTTACATTTCCGGTCACGTGATGAAAGTTCGCTTTAAATGTTTCTAAATTGAAATTTTTCATCACTTTTAGAGTTTTTCGATTGATCACGTGACCTTATTAAAAATTCAAAAATCCTTGAAATTTCAATTTTTTACTTGAAATTCAAAATTGAAACGTGACTTTTTAAATACAGTATTAATTTTTTTAAAAAACTCAAGTTTCCGGTCACATGACTAAAAATTCGCCTAAGTTGGTCGAATAATCAATAGTGCTCTTATTATTTCGATGACTCTATTGTAGAGCCAGTATAATAATCACGTGACCTTAAAATTACCAGTTTTCTAATTTACTAGCTACAGTTAAATTCTCCGTGGTGCTAATAGTAACAAAAATACAACGAGTGTTAAAAAATATGTGATTTTATGGTGAAGGAACTTTGACGCCCTCTAGCGGCCAAACGGAATGATCAATCAACTCATGGGGGGATATTTTTGGAAAGCTTGAAATCTGCTCTATCTTTTGTTTTCTATGACATTTTGCCGTAACTTGTCAAATAAGGGAGTTATTTAGGGTCAAAGCAGCGTCACAATACAAAAAGGGGACCAAATTGACACATTTCTAATATCACCCTGTAGCTCTCTCTTTGCTAGTTCACCCTTTTTTACCCTTTTATCGAATTAAAAAGTATAAAAAGTTATGTCCATATTTAAAAAAGAAGGTTAATGATGGCTTAGAAAATCCGAAAAGTGAAATCTCCTGTATGTCTTAAGATTTAGTATAATTTCAATAGTGTGCAGCAAATTTGAACAACCCTGTATAGGGTGGCCCAGAGATGGTGTTACCACAATATTTTTTTTCCTGAAAATGAAAATATCATAGAAACATAATATACAGGGTGTCAAATTTAATTTTTTTTAGAATTGATAACAGATTTTGAATTTCAACTCTCTTTGATGGGTTCAATTGGAAGTTTTGGTAGTCTGTAGGACACAGTGACAATGTTAGGTGCGCCACTGACTCCTAATTTGTGAAAATTCAGTTTTAGCCCCACGTTTGTTAGTAAAAATAAAATCTGTTTAAATACAAAAAGTAGGTACATACAACAGATGTACCATAACTGTTTTAGTTTGTTTTGGAGAGATGGTGCTGTTTTGTTGTTTGTTTATCAAATCAAATCGGTGTTTTCCAAATGATGCGGCATTAATGGGGCTGTTCCTAGATTTGGAAACTCCATTTGTACATTCTAACTCATTGAGTTGAGTACAGATGTCACCAGATGTTGCACAACAACTATTTAGTTTATTGTCGTTCTGAGTCAAAATGGAATTTTATTTCATTTCAAATATGTGAATTTTCGGTGTATTATATCAATATAAAACATGTCACGTTTGGGGGTATTGTTTGGTATATTTCAATTTAGCGAAAACTGTTCCTATTTGAAGCGCTACAAAATAAAACGCGACTCTAAAAGGATTCTCATTTCCGCAAAGCCGATTAGACGACCGCAGCCCAACTCCCTGGAAAACTGTAAGGATTTCCATCAACGATAATTTGAATGTAATCGCATTCCTTCTAATGAACTAAAAGGGAGGAAAGTTTTCTGCGCCGACGACTATTAGAAGGTCTTCAGCAATCATCGTTATCTATTTTACACGATTTCATCTCTGGTTGTTTTCAAACAATCCTCCCTTAGACTGGATGGTCTCGGTTCGTTTAAATTAGCCGAAAACTGTCAAATTTGATGACAAGTTAAGCGGCACTGGTGCCAGAGTTGGGTTTGAGAAATGTTGAAAAGAAGTTTTACCGGAAAACGGTTTTATTATTGAAACCGACCAGGATGGTCTCAGTTTGGTTAAATTAGTCGAAAGTTGTCAAATTTGATGACAAGTTAAAAGGCACTGTTGCCAAAAAAAACAACTGGCAATCCAAACTTTAACACCGCTTTTCTCCCTGACTATACCAAATTTTGTAGTGTTCTTTCAGGTTTTTGGATAGGAAATTTAATGTGGATTCCAAAAATGTGCTTAAAACTGTCATTTTCTCACTCTAAATGTGTTTGACAAGCGATTTTGTCTCTGACTGTCCTTTCAAATTGTGTTTCTGGCTGTTCAAACTTTGACACCGCTTTTCTCCCTGACTATACCAAATTTTGTAGTGTTCTTTCAGGTTATTGGATAGGAAATTTAGTGAGGATTCTAAAAATGTGCTTTAAACAGTCATTTTCTCACTCCAAGTTTGTTTTAAAGGGGATAGTGCCCCTGACTGTTCTTTCAAACTGTGTTTTTGGCAGTTCAAACTTTAACACCGCTTTTCTCCCTGACTGTACTAAATTTTGTAGTGATTTTTCAAGTCATTGAAAGGGAAATTTAATGAGGTTTCCAAAAATATGCTTAAAACTGTCATTTTCTCACTCCAAATGTGTTCGACAAGAGATTTTGTCTCTGACTGTCCTTTCAAATTGTGTTTCTGGCTGTTCAAATTTTGACACCGCTTTTCTCCCTGACTATACCAAATTGTGTAGTGTTCTTTCAGGTTATTGAATAGGAAATTTAATGGGAATTCCAAAAATGTGCTTAAAACTGTCATTTTCTCACTCCAAATGTGTTTGACAAGCGATTTTGTCTCTGACTGTCCTTTCAAATTGTGTTTCTGGCTGTTCAAATTTTGACACCGCTTTTCTCCCTGACTATACCAAATTTTTTAGTGTTCTTTCAGGTTATTGGATAGGAAATTTAATAGGGATTCCAAAAATGGTCTTAAAACTGTCATTTTCTCACTCCAAGTGGGTTTTACCAGCGATTTTATCCCTGACTGTCCTTTCATACTGTGTTTCTGGCATTTTAAACTTTAACACCTCTTTTCTCCCTGACTGTACTAAATTTTGTAGTGTTTTTTCAGGTTATTGGATAGGAAATTTAGTGAGGATTCCAAAAATGTGCTTAAAACTATCATTTTCTCACTCCAAGTGGATTTTACAGGCCATTTTGTTTGTAAAACGCACAGTTAAAGCCAACATGTCACTTTGACACGGTACATCGAATTTCGGAAGCAAAGCTGTACAAAACATTTTTCAGGGCCTATTTAAAGGCCTACTATATGCCACACTAAAAATGTACTATTTGTGAGATATTTACGGTCAAAATGGATTCTTGTCCTTCACAGGATAATGCACAGTAGGTAAGTGTTTTTGACTCTTTCAAACCCTCAAAACTTGGTTATTTCAAATGGAACACCCTGTATATTTTAGGGTCGTTGAATTCAGCTTTTCAAGGACTATTTAAAAACCTACCTACGAAATAATCGATTATTTTTATCATAAAAAAAGAATTTTCTTCAAAAACGGTGGATTTTTTGAAAAATTACCAAAAATGATTTTTGATGTAAAAAACTCTATTTTTTCTTTGGCGTAAAAGTAAGAGGCAAAACAAGACCGGTAATTTATGTAAAATCGGTTATTTGTATCATAAAATGCCATTTTTTTTTTCAAAAATGGTCGTTAATCCCCATACTTAGACACGAATTTGTGGTATACATTTCATAGACCGGTCGTTCGTATTTGCTATGTTTACCACGTTGATTTAGGTTCATGGACAAACCGAAACGGTTCTCTACTCGGTTTCAAGTTCACCTTTAATAATAAAGTAAGTCGTATACGTTTGGATTTTAAAAATAAACATTACACGACACAGCTGGTTTTATAACGTGATTCAATTAGCCATTCGTTGGATTTGTTAATACTTTGTGAAATACTCAATTTTATTTGTAGGAGCGTGTTATTATAGTAGTAAAGAACGTAATTGTGTAACAGCAATACCACCTTGACCTATGGTGGCAAAAAGAGAAAAAACCCGTTTTTCCAACTTGCTGGGTAAATAATTATACCGGGTGGTTCAAATACTAGCTTTTTAGCTTTATTTTTAAATAAAATATCACTTTCAGTTTCGTAGATATTGCAGAAAAACTGTTCAAATTGGAAAATCCAGAGTGTAAACTTTTCAAACAACCTAGTTGAGTCCACTTTCATTAAGGCACATAGGAGGGTTTTAAATAGTCCCTGAAAAGCTGAATTGAACGACCCTAAAATATACAGGGTGTTCCATTTAAAATAACCAAGTTTTGAGGGTTTGAAAGAGTCACAAAAAAACACTTACTGTGCATTATCCTGTGAAGGACAAGGATCCATTTTGACCGTAAATATCTTAGAAATAGTACATTTTTAGTGTGGCATATAATAGACCTAATAGGCCCTGAAAAAATTTTTGGTTCAATAAATACTGTTTTTTTGTACATCCTTGCCCCTCTTGCAGTTTTTTCGGGTAATATTTCGTATAAATTCGATGTAAGTGACATGTTGGCTTTAACTGTGTGTGTTACAAACAAAATGACCTGTAAAATCCACTTGGAGTGAGAAAATGACAGTTTTAAGCACATTTTTGGAATCCTCATTAAATTTTCTATCCAGTAACCTAAAAAACACCACAAAATTAGGTACAGTCATGGAGAAAAGCGGTGTCAAAGTTTGAACAGCCAGAAACACAATTTTAAAGGACAGTCAGAGACAAAATTGCTTGTCAAACCCATTTGGAGTGAGAAAAAGGCTATTTTAAGCACATTTTTGGAATCCCCATTAAATTTCCTATCCAATAACCTGAAAGAACACTACAAAATTTGGTATAGTCAGGGAAAAAAGCAGTGTCAAAGTTTGAACAGCCAGAAACACAATTTGAAAGGACCCAAAACAAAAAACCCATTTGGTGTGAGAAAATGACAGTTTTAAGCTCATTTGGTTGCCTTGATGAGGAGGTGTAAGTGTCAGCTGATACTAATTCAAAACATACAAAAAAGCCACAAAGTTGATTTTCTACAGCTAGCTTTTAATCATCCATTTATCTAATAAGTTATGCCAGTAGACTTACACACTTTTCTTTTCATTAGTCGCAATATTGTGTTCTCCAAACTGTATATTGTTCTGCTTCTGGTGGTATTTTATTATTCTAGACCTCAGATAACCAGTAACAATTTTTGACAAAAGGTCAGTTGGATAATATATCATATTTAGTATTATGGTGCTCCATCACGTACAAAAACCACACCTTGCTATTGTTGAGAAAATACGAATTTTGTTTTTTAAATGGGCGAATCCAATTTTTTCAGTCGTGACGGACAGGATGTGCAGCGTCTCCCCCGCTGACACCGGCTGTTCCATGGAAAGTCCAGCTCCGGATCCTCACGATCCTCATTCTTCCGAAGAGGAACTGGAGGTGATCAACAGCAACCCCAAGTGCGAACGAGTTCCACGACCATTGAGGGCAGCGTCCGTGTGTTTGCCCGAAAAACGGAAATGGTCTCAGATCGGTGATCATCACAAGTATGTCACTTTTTTTTAAGGTGAATCTGTGATAATGTTTGTGCTGATGTAGGTATAGGCCAGAAAACGAGGAGAACATGTCGCACTTTAGTAATCTGAGCCCGCCATCTTCCTGCTCGCCATATTTGAAAATTTACGGAGATGATGGGCATGTGATAGAACATTCCGGATCTTCTGATGATGAAGTAAGTATTTAGAATTTTTCGTCTAAATTCAGAATTGTTTAAACTTAATTATTTTTTACCTTTAGAATCTTCAGCTACAATGTTTTTTAATGTAACGATTCCTACACTGTGAGCAATAATTACCGTTGCTTCTTTAGAAGATTTTTTTTTGTGTGTGTTTACAATGATTGTACTTCTGTCTGTATTTCCTTTTGCTTCAGGCACTTGCTCAAGCTCTAAAAATTCTTACAGACGTAACTGCAAGCTTGTCAAGTATGCATAATAAATTTTATGCCAGAAGCCTTTGAAACCTTCCAAGAGTGATTTAAATCTGACAAAAGCTTCTAAGATTGATTTAGAAGCGCCATCAGAAGCACCCAAAACGTCTAAGACTCTTTGAAAATGTCAGAAGCCTCTAAGAGTTATTCTAAACGGCTAGATACCATTAATAGTCCTTTCAGAATGTCAGAAGCTTTTAAAGAGTAATTTAAGAATCCTTTGACACTGTCGGTAGACACAACATCAGAAGCTTTTTTAAGAATGTTTTTTGAAGTGCCAGAAGTCTCTGAAACCTTCAACGAGTCATTTAAAATTGGCAGAAGCCTTTAAGAGTCATTTGACACTGTCAGGAGACCCAGCAAAAGCGTCTAAGAATGATTTAGAAACGCCAGAGGCCTCTGAAACTTTCCAAGAGTCATTTAAACTTGCCAGAAGCCTTTAAGAGTCCTTTGACACAGTCCGGAGACGCAGCAGAAGTCTCTAAGAATGATTTAGAAGTGGCAGAGGCCTCTGAAAGCTTCCAAGAATGATTTTAAATTAGCAGAACCCTTTAAGAGTCTTTTGACACCGACAGGATACACAACAGAAGACTTTAAGAATGATTTAGAAGTGCCAGAGGCATCTGAAACCTTCCAAGAGTCATTTAAACTTGGCAGAAGCCTTTAAGAGTCATTTGACACTGTCCGGAGACGCAGCAGAAGTCTCTAAGAATGATTTAGAAGTGGCAGAGGCCTCTGAAAGCTTCCAAGAATGATTTTAAATTAGCAGAACCCTTTAAGAGTCTTTTGACACTGACAGGAGACACAGCAGAAGACTTTAAGAATGATTTAGAGGTGGCAGAGGCATCTGAAACCTTCCAAGAGTCATTTAAACTTGGCAGAAGCCTTTAAGAGTCATTTGACACTGTCCGGAGACGCAGCAGAAGTCTCTAAGAATGATTTAGAAGTGGCAGAGGCATCTGAAACCTTCCAAGAGTCATTTAAACTTGGCAGAAGCCTTTAAGAGTCATTTGACACTGTCCGGAGACGCAGCAGAAGTCTCTAAGAATGATTTAGAAGTGGCAGAGGCATCTGAAACCTTCCAAGAGTCATTTAAACTTGGCAGAAGCCTTTAAGAGTCATTTGACACTGTCAGGAGACCCAGCAAAAGCGTCTAAGAATGATTTAGAAACGCCAGAGGCCTCTGAAACTTTCCAAGAGTCATTTAAACTTGCCAGAAGCCTTTAAGAGTCCTTTGACACAGTCCGGAGACGCAGCAGAAGTCTCTAAGAATGATTTAGAAGTGGCAGAGGCATCTGAAACCTTCCAAGAGTCATTTAAACTTGGCAGAAGCCTTTAAGAGTCATTTGACACTGTCCGGAGACGCAGCAGAAGTCTCTAAGAATGATTTAGAAGTGGCAGAGGCCTCTGAAAGCTTCCAAGAATGATTTTAAATTAGCAGAACCCTTTAAGAGTCTTTTGACACTGACAGGAGACACAGCAGAAGACTTTAAGAATGATTTAGAGGTGGCAGAGGCATCTGAAACCTTCCAAGAGTCATTTAAACTTGCCAGAAGCCTTTAAGAATCCTTTGACACTGACAGGAAACACAGCAGAAGACTTTAAGAATGATTTAGAAGTGCCAGAGGCATCTGAAACCTTCCAAGAGTCATTTAAACTTGCCAGAAGCCTTTAAGAATCCTTTGACACTGATAGGAAACACATCAGAAGACTTTAAGAATGATTTAGAAGCGCCAGAGGCATCTGAAACCTTCCAAGAGTCATTTACAATTGGTACAAGCCTTTAAGAGTCCTTTGACACAGTCCGGAGACGCAGCAGAAGTCTCTAAGAATGATTTAGAAGCACCAGAGGCATCTGAAACTTTCCAATAGTCATTTAAACTTTACAGAACCCTTTAAAAGTCATTTGACACTGTCAGGAGATACAGCAGAAGTCTCTAAGAATTATTTAGAAGTGGCAGAGGCCCCTGAAAGCTTCAAAGAGTCATTTAAAATTGGCAGAACCATTTAAGAGTCATTTGACACTGTCAGGAGATACAGCAGAAGTCTCTACGAATGATTTAGAAGTGGCAGAGGCATCTGAAACCTTCCAAGAGTCATTTGTCGCACTGGCTTTTTCCTGTTTTTGTATAAAAACAAAACTCAATATAAAACTGTACGAAAAATTCACAAAACTATTAAGATTATTCCGTATTTGTTTTTTTCAGGTCCACAATCTGTTAGGTAGTAGAGCAACCCCAGTGAGATTCAGAACATCACCACCTTTAGAGGCTGTGAAACCGGGCAAAAGGACTGTGGCGATGAAGGGCAGTCCACCGGCAAAGTTAGTACATTACGAAGTTTCACCCCGAAAACGGTCCAGACATGTGAGACATTCGCATTTGCAACGGCCGTATCTGGATTTCGAAAAAATGCAGCAGGTAAACGAAAAAGCTGTAATACCGAGAAAAAAATCCGGGGCGGCAAACAATGCGGCCTCCCCAAAAAAAAAAAGATAAAAAAGAAAGTTCCCCGGATCTGAAAAACCCGGGTCATTTCAGCGCGAAGTCATATCGCGATTTCGAGTGCTCGAAAAATATTTGAAGTAGGCAGAACGCGTTTTTCAGCACTTTTCACCGGATAATGACAAAAAAGATACAAAACAACCGCGCGCAACGGATTAAAACTGCACTGGCGGGACTATCTTGGCGCTTTTATTTATTTTTTTTCAGAGACCGCCGACTGAAATTCTCAAAGCGGGAAATTTAATTTAACTCGTCATCTTAATTATAACACGTTTTGCGTAGAAAAAAAATTAATTTTTAATTCGCTGTTTTGTGTAAAAATCCTAATTTGAATACCAGAAGAAGTGTAACTGTAAATTTCTATGGTTCTTCATGATAAACTAAGTACCTCAAAACTTTGATTATCTGTAGTTCGGCTGTTTGTTGAAGTACAGCAATGGTGCACCACTCAAAGAATAGCTTTTTTTCTCCTCTTTCCAGTGGTGTGCTCCAAAGTTATCTTGCTGAATGAAAAATGAAAATGAAAGTTGTTAGAGTTTGATCACCCTGTATGCAGTTTCAGTGGGAATTTGTCGATCTAAAGCACAGATTCAGTTTTGTTGACCTTTTTTACGCAATTTTCATCTTTTGCATTTTTTCCGTATCTCTACTAGTTTAGGAGATATTCTCAAACTCTACTACTTTGGGAACCAGTTTTCTTTTTAAAAGTATCTCAAAATTTTGACTGTCTGTAGCTCGGCTGTTTGTTACTAAGTACAGTAATGGTGAACCACTAAAAAAATCTCTTTTTTTCTCCTCTTTCCAGTGGTGTACTCCCAAATTACGATTTTGTGTACAGGGTGAGTTAAGTTAAGTGAATGTTGTTAGAGTTTAATCACCCTGTATGCAGTTTTGAGGGAAAATTGTCGGTTTAAAGTGCAGATTTAGCTTTCTTGACGTTTTTTACGCAATTTTTGTCCTTTGTACTTTTTCCGGATCTCTGCTAGGTTAGGAGATATTCTACAAAAATTTGAATTTTTTTTTTAAATTTTTAATTTGAAAAGCAAAAGCTCCATTTTCTTTAAAAAGTTTCAAAAATTTGACTGTCTGTAGATCGTTTGTTCGTTAGTCCAAAAGATGAACATTTTTAGACATTCTGCAAAATTTCTAGACTACTTTCAACATTGTTAGATCTTTTGCAACATTTGTAAGCATTTTTCAACAATTTCAGGCCTTTTTGAAGGTTTTTAAACCTTTGGCAACATTTTTATACTTTTAGCAATTTTTTTAGACCTTTTGCAACATTTCCTAGAGTTTTTAAAGGTTCTTAAACCTTTTGCAACATTTTTAGACATTCATCAACATTTATAGGCCTTTTGCAACATTTCTAAGCGTTTGTGAATATTCTTAGATCCTTCGCAATATTTCTAAGGTTTTCCAACATTCTTAGAAATTCTAAAACATTTCCAGATTTCAGAAAATTGATTTGTAAAGCAAACATTTTATTTTCTTGGAAAAGTGCCTCAAAACTTTGACTGTCTGTAGCTCGGCTGTTTGTTGAGGAGAGCAACATTAAACCACTCAAAAAATTACTTTTTTGTTTATATTTCTAGAGGTGTGCTTGTTTTGATCACCCTGTATGCAGTTTCAGTAGGAAATTGTCGGTTTAAGATCCAGATTCAGCGTCCTTGACATTTTTTATGCAAATTTCCTCATTTGCACTTTTTTCGTATCTGTGCTAGGTCAGGAGATACTTCACCAAATCAATTTTGGAGACCAAGAATAACCTCCATTTTCTTGAAAAAGTGCCTCAAAACTTTGACTTTGTGTAGCTCGGGTGTTTTTTGAGGTTCAGCAACGCTAAATCGCTCAAAAAATGCCCTTATTTCTCCTCTTTCCAATGGTGTGTTCCAAAATTTTCTTGGTAGCTTTTGTTGTACATGATAGGTCAAAAAAGTGAAGGTTGTTAGAGTTTGATCATCCTGTAGGCAGTTTCAGTGGGAAATTGTCCGTTTAAAGTCTAGATTCCGTTTCCTTGACTTTTTTTACGCAGTTTTTATCCCTTGCACTTTTCCGTATCTTTGCTAGGTTAGGAATTATTCCACAAAATCTATTTTGCAAACCAAAAACTCCATTTCTTTGAAGAGTGCCTCAAAACTTTGATGGTCTGTAGCTCGGCTGTTTTTTGAGGTTCAGCAACGGCAAACCACTGAAAAAATTCCATTTTCCTTCCTCTTTCCAGTGGTGTGCTCTAAAATTGGCTTCTGGTGTTTAGCCTGGCACTTATATTTGCTAATTTCTGAGTCTTTTAACTGTTGTTTTAAAGTTTCAGCTGACAGGGCTGCTAACAAACTTTCATCTATATCCGAGTCTATATCAGAACTCATGTGATAGTCTTCGAGTCGTTTAGGTAGTTTTCTTGTTTTTCTACTGTGTCTTAATGTTTCTTGTTCTTCACTGTAATTTGAATTTTTGTTTTCTTCTTTACACACACTTTCACTTTCAGCATATTTATCTTTGTCTTTTTCTTTGATGTTGTTTTCACATTTACTTTCACTTTCCAACATGTTTAAAGGTGTCCCTAAGTTTCTTGTCGCATTTTTATCAAACATAATATGTTTTGCTGTCACAATTTTCTTCTTTTCTGGATCCCAGACACGATTTCCATTGTCTGTATAGCCCAAGAAAATCATTTTACGGCTTCGAGCATCTAGTTTACTTTGTCTCTTCTCTGGGTTTTAGGACATATGCCTTACAACCAAACACTTTAATTTTATTCAAATTTGGTTTTTCCTTGTACCAAATTTCAGCTGGAGTTTTTCCATTTTCTAAAACTGATGTTTCTGTTCGGTTTATAAGGTAAATAGCTGTTTTCATAGCCTCTGTCCAAAAGGATTTGTCAAGATCTGACTCATACATCAAGCATATAGATTTTTCTAACAAGGTGCGATTGAATCTTTCAGCTATACCGTTTTGCTGTGGGTTATGTGGTATTGTGTATTGAATATGAATTCCTTTGTTTCTACAAAATTGCTGAAACTCTTTTGAGGTATATTCTCCCCCATTATCACATCTTAGCCTTTTAATGTGACTGTCACAATTTTTTTCAGCCATTGAAACATACTGTTTAAATTTTTCCAACACTTCATGCTTGTGTTCAATAAAATAACAAACAGTAAAATGTGAATAGCTATCAATAAAGGATACCACATACCTTTTTCCATCATATGATGCAGGACTTATTGGCCCACATACGTCTGACGATACAATCTCCAAAATTGACTTTGCTTTTCTCTCTTCTGGCAATGATTTGTAAGATAAAGCTGTTTGCTTGCCCTTTTGACATATTTCACATACTTTATCAGTGGGGTATCTAGACGAATGTCCTATCCGGCGATGCCACAAGTCCTGATCTGCACATGTAACATTAGTTTGTAGAGTATTTGTACCTACTTGAAACTTTAGTATGTACAAATTTCCCAATAACTTTCCCTTAGCAACCACTGTTTGTCCCTTTTTAATAGTCACTATTTGATTCCCAAATGTAACACTTAGTCCACGGCCTTCAAGTTTCCTTACTGACAATAGGTTGTGGGTTAAATTCTCACATTCAATCACATCTTCAATTTTAATATTTTGTCCACTTTCTAAGTGTAACTGAAGATTACCCCTTTTCCCTAAAATGGCTTCTCCAGTCTTTTTATGTCCTCTTACTCCACAATTGTAGCACTTATACCAAAACTTATTAGGTTGGTTTCTTTTTAAATAATTAATTCTAAGCTCACTGCTTTAACGTCTTGGGAAAATATCACATCCAATGCTGTAACAACTCCTTGGTAACAATCAGGCATTGCTGCCAGAAGTTGAGATATCACTTCAGTTTCTTGTATGGTCCCACCACAATTTCGTAGTTCACTGACTGTCTTTTCATAGTCCAACAAAAACTCACTCAATGCTGATTTCCCAGAGTATTTCAAATTCCTTAACCGTCTCTGCAGTTGTACTTGACTTGCCACACCTGACTGTACATATATTCCCCTAAGAGTGTCAATAATCTCTTTGGCAGTTGTTTTTTCTTTGATTACTTCTAGCACATTGTCTGCTAGACAATTTACAATCAAGTTCCTTGCCTTTACATCACTCTTTTTGAAAGTTGCATGTTCTGAAGGTTCAACTGGAGGAATTGTGCTCAACATCTCCAAAACCCCATGATGCTAGTTACTACTACTCTTGACATCTTTGACATGACACACATGACAGTTGACTTATAAACTAATATAGTGTTCATATACATATAGAATTGTTATCAACATTAACTTGACGAATTTTACGTTTTCTACTTCAAAACTAGAAAACTAATAAATTTTTTTTTCTAGTTGAAAGCACGATCAGTAACAGCCTGGCGTCCATCCGACGAGCATACAGGCGAACTGTCAGTTTTCTGCTGGTGAAACGGGCTTAGGGTTCTCGAGCCAGCACGAGCCCTGGACCCTAAACCAGCTCCCCGACCCCTCAGCCTACCATCGCAATGGCCCTGCGAAGCCGAAAATCGCTCAATTCCGCTCAGGAGCGAACCAATCGCGTGCAGTAGCCAAAGCTGCACCATCACCTGCGCGGACCAGGCTGCGATGGCGCAATCGCAGAGCGATAGCGACTCGTAGGGGTCGCTGCAAGCGTAAACTGACTTATATATAAGTGTCTTTCAAACAGTTTTTAATACGGTTGTGTTTGCGGCGTGAGCTGGCAACGCCGTAAGTTTTAGAAAAAAACAAAATCTGGCTCGGATTGTACAGCTAGGAGTAGTGTGAACCGTTTTAATTTCGTTTTGTGATATAGATATCTTTAAATCTTTAAAAAAAAAACAAAAAACAGTGTGCGTAGTATTTTTCTAGATGCTTTTTAACTAATCTCGTATTTGATTGAGTGGTGGCGTGTAATTTGAGAGTGGTTTTATTGGTACCAAACATGTACAACAGCACTTTACTAATTAAGTTTAATTTGTCAGTTTTAACAAGTCTCAAATGCGCAAATCTGGACAGCGCGAAGGCCATTTGTCATATATTGTCCACGAAAAGATGCCAAATTTTTTGAAAACTCAGTAAATTTATACAGGGTGTCCCTCAAAAACTTCAAAACTTGCAATTACTCTCAGATAGTATTTTCTGTTTTACTTCTGTAGCTTCTCCTATTATTTTGGTGTTAGTTTCAGTGTACCTCTCCTATTTTCTAATAAAAGAACTAGAACTAGATAGATTATCTACCAGTTAAATTTAAAAGTGATTATGTGAACTGCAAACTGTGTAGTTGAAATTTGAAAACAGTCACGTGATTCTAAAAAAATCTAAATTTCAGTTAAAAAAACGGTCACGTGACTAAAAATGTGTAGTTTAAATTTGAAAACCACTCACGAGTCCATCCTAAATTAAATTTAACTAAAACTAAATTTGAAAGTGATCATGTGTTTTAAATTTCAATATAAAAACGGTCACGTGACGTAAAATGTGTGGTTTAAATTGAAAACAGTCACGTGACCAGAAAAATCACTTAAAAAAATCAACGATACATTGGAAAGTGATTTTGTGATTTATAAATTTATTTTATTTATATTATTAAATTTGAGGACACTTGTGTCACTTTTTAGAAGGTTCTCAATAGCATTTAGAGATCTATGGAACTTTCCAAATGGTCCCAGAGGCCTCTGTCAATTTCAAACAGTCCTGGGAACGTTTAAGACAGTTCTAGATGCTTCTGGCACTTCGTAAAAGGTTCTCAATAGCATTTAGAGGTTTGTGGAACTTTTAAAATGGTCCTAGAAGGTTTCTGGTAGTTTCAAACAGTTCTGGGAAAGTTTAAACCACTTGTAGAGGCTTTGGGAACTTTTTAGAAGGTTCTCAATAGCATTTAGAGGCCTATGGAACTTCTAAAATAGTCCTAGAGGCTTCTAGCAATTTGAAACAGTTCTGGAAAAGATTAAGACGTTTGTAGATGCTTTTGGCACTTTGTAAAAGGTTCTCAATAGCATTTAGAGGTCTATGGAACTTTTAAAATGGTCCTAGAAGGTTTCTGGCAGTTTCAAACAGTTCTGGGAAAGTTTAAACCACTTTTAGAGGCTTTGGGAACTTTTTAGGAGGTTCTCAATAGCATTTAGAGGCCTATGGAACTTCTAAAATGGTCCTAGAGACTTTTGGCAATTTGAAACAGTTCTGGGAAAGTTTAAGACGTTTGTAGATGCTTCTGGCACTTCGTAAAAGGTTCTCAATAGCATTTAGAGGTCTATGGAACTTTTAAAATGGTCCTAGAAGGTTTCTGGCAGTTTCAAACAGTTCTGGGAAAGTTTAAACCACTTGTAGAGGCTTTGGGAACTTTTTAGAATGTTCTCAATAGCATTTAGAGGCCTATGGAACTTCTAAAATAGTCCTAGAGGCTTCTGGCAATTTGAAACATTTCTGGAAAAGTTTAAGACGTTTGTAGATGCTTCTGGCACTTCGTAAAAGGTTCTCAATAGCATTTAGAGGTCTATGGAACTTTTAAAATGGTCCTAGAAGGTTTCTGGTAGTTTCAAACAGTTCTGGGAAAGTCTATACCACTTGTAGAAGCTTTGGAAACTTTTTAGAAGGTTCTCAATAGCATTTAGAGGCCTATGGAACTTCTAAAATGGTCCTAGAGGCTTCTGGCAATTTGAAACAGTTCTGGGAAAGTTTAAGACGTTTGTAGATGCTTCTGGCACTTCGTAAAAGGTACTCAATAGCATTTAGAGGTCTATGGAACTTTTAAAATGGTCCTAGAAGGTTTCTGGCAGTTTCAAACAGTTCTGGGAAAGTTTAAACCACTTGTAGAGGCTTTGGAAACTTATTAGAATGTTCTCAATAGCATTTAGAGGTCTATGGAACTTTTAAAATGGTCCTAGAAGGTTTCTGGCACTTTCAAACTGTTCTGGGAAAGTCTATACCACTTGTAGAAAGCTTTGGAAACTTTTTAAAAGGTTCTCAATAGCATTTATAGGTCTATAGAACTTTCAAAATGATTCTAGATTCCTCCGGCAATTTGAAACAGTTCTGGAAAAGGACAGTTATAGAGGCTTCTGGCACTTTTTAAAAGGTTAGCCGAAGGAAGCCGAAAACGGCTAAACAAAATGTCAACAAACCAATCCTGTACAGGGTGAACAGCAAATAACGTCGAAAAAATATATTCGAAACGGGGTGTACTAAAATTATAACACACGGTATAGTGTTGTACAGGGAGTGTCCGATTTAAATATTGCATCAAGTTTTCTGTTTTTTGATACCTATTTTATATTTCTAAAGTTAAATTATTAAATGACAAGTATTTGTACGTAAAAAAGGTCCTTTTGTTTTCCAGAAAACAATAGTTTAAACCATTTTCAGGAATTTTCCTTGCATTTTTGATGCCTAGCCTAATAAACAACTTTTTTTTTGAATTATAAATTTTAGAATCATCTCTCGAATTTTTTTGATGTTATTTGCGAACACTCTGTATACCAAGCTTTTTTCTGGGCTTTTGTAACATTGTGTGTTTTGAAAACTGCTTTTGTTTAAGAAAATTTGCAGAACTTAAAGCTGACAAAACAAATTACACGCCACTGTTCTTTATATTAAAGTACAAACGAAAAAATATTTAAAAAAAAACAACAACTTAAATAATTAATATTTGGTGTAAGAATTTGGGGTTTGAAATAATGGCGGATCTCAATAAAATTTTAATCGTCTGAGAAAGAGAATTGTCAAATTAACCTGTCACAAGTTTTGTAGGACTGATATGTGTAGCTGTTCTAGATTAAGCGACCAGGAATGTTAACATTTTTACCACATTTTGCAATATACCGAGTTCAGTTGTTATGAGAGAAAATTTTCCAAAAAACATATCAGGAATTCGATTTTACTCTTCAGGAATGCTCAAAAAAAATTGAATTGGAACAAAACCTTATATTTACTCCTTTCGGCTTCAAAATGTTGTACTTTTGTACAAAAGCTTGTAAATAATGAACATATTGTTAAGCGTCGCCTCTAAATTGTGATTGTTTCGACTCCTTTGGTGAAATGTGACTTTAAGACTGGATTTTTTATCGGTTTGCTGGAATTTTATCAGAGGGTCGTTTTCGATGAAAGTTACGTTTACCTGATCCTTTGAAGGAATAAGGTTCAAATAAACGAAACTCAATGTTTGATGTAAGATTTTTTTGTATAATCTTGTTTAGTAACTCAAGGGATGATGAAATGATCTCGAAGTTTAATTTGTAATTTTTCCTCAATTTTTGTTTGAGGGAATTAAACAGTTGGTTCATTTTGGGTAATAAAAAGCGGGTGTTGGAAAAAGGTACGTCAATTTGTTAATCACAGATTCTTTGAGCAAAATCATATTGCTTGATATACAGGGTGTCAATGTTTAAATATTGTATGAACTAGTTTCAGTTCAAATTTATTGTAAAATGCTAGAGAGAACACCTTGTATATTTTTGCATTTTTTGATTCTAGGTCAAATTCTATTTATATTTCGTGTGTTAATGTCTTGAGATATTTACCATTTTATGTGAAATTTGATATTTTCAGTCTCCGAAACAATTTTAATTTACACATATCAGATCGTCACAAAGTTGACCAATTTTTTCATCTTTTTCGGTGCATCCTTTCGTGCAATCCTGAGTAACTCGATTATTTGCACAACATTTACCATAGTTTTATACGTCAATGAATAGCCAATGAAATGAGCTTTCTAAAAGTGTTTTAACTTGGGTTGATAGATTGGACGGTTTGGCCGCTAGAGGGAGTCAAAGTTGGCCAATTTTTTCATCACTTTTTTTAGTGCATTTGTTTGTTCAGTCTTGAATAACTCGATTATTTACAGCATTTTTAGTAGAGTTTTATACGTCAATGAATAGCCAATGAAATGAGCTTTCTAAAAGTGTTTTAACTTGGGTTGATAGATTGGACGGTTTGGCCGCTAGAGGGAGTCAAAGTTGGCCAATTTTTTCATCACTTTTTTTAGTGCATTCGTTTGTTCAGTCTTGAATAACTCGATTATTTGCACCATTTTTAGTAGAGTTTTATACGTCAATGAATAGCCAATGAAATGAGCTTTCTAAAAGTGTTTTAACTTGGGTTGATAGATTGGACGGTTTGGCCGCTAGAGGGAGTCAAAGGTGGCCAATTTTTTCATCACTTTTTTTAGTGCAATCCTTTGTTCAGTCTTGAATAACTCGATTATTTGCACTATTTTTAGTAGAGTTTTATACGTCAATGGATAGCCAATGAAATGAGCTTGTTAAAAATATCCAAACTTGGGTTAATAGGTTGAACGGTTTGGCCGCTAGAGGCCGTCAAACTTTTCAATGCATTTTTGTGACTTTTTAGTGCATTTTTTCGTTCAATCGTCAATAACTCGCTTATTTGCAACACTTTGTATAAACTTTTATATGTCACTGGATAGCCAAAGAAATTAGTTTTCTATTGACGTATAAAATTTGACTGGTTAGTTGTACGATTTCGCCGCTAGGCGGCGTCAAAAATTAAGTAAAAGTAAAATTACAAAATTTATAATTCTTTCTTGTTTTCCAACCGATTCCATCGAAATTACCGAACTTTATTTTACTTTTATAATATAATTTAGACGTTCCCACTCGTCTGTAATATTTTTATCAAAATCATCAACATAACTTTGACATTAACGTCAATTTTGACAACACTTTGACAGGATGAAACTTTTAATGTGCATATGACATTTCTAGGGGGTTTTACAATTATCTAAGGCCAGTAAGCAAATGTCAATTTTTTGACAAATTTGACAGTTAAAAAAAAGGACATTGTGACAACTTTAGTTCATTTTGTAGCTCGATGGTCATTTTAAAGATTAGCTATTACATTTTGAGTGCCGCTGGTCCGTTAAAACGTCAAAACGTAATTTTGACTTTATTTTAGCTAAAAAAATGTTCTTTCAAAAATTAAAAAATACAAATAACCGAGATCGGAAAGGAAGCAGTGCAAGTGAACAAGCCTTTTAAAAATGTCATAATTTGACAGCTCCTAACTTGGTTCCTGTGACAGTTAAGAGGTTCGTTCCAACGTCAAAATGTAGCCCAAAACTTCAACTTTCTTTTGTCAAGATAGAGTTTTTATGAAAAAAACAGTAATAACTGAGAAAACTGGCCTAGAACACTGTTGTGCACGCCAAATTGAAATACAAAAGTTTAGTATACTCTCTTCCACAGACTTTGAAGGTATAGTCCGTTTCTCATAAACACAAACTCTCTCAAAAGGCGTCAATAAGTATCAGGCCTAAAATCCCCATTTGGTCAATATTTTTCTTTCAGGAGAAATCCCTATACAAAACAATTAACTATTTTTTGGGAAAAATACCCTAATCTGGCAACCCTGTCATCTGCTGTCAACGTCACAATGGTTCGGTTTGGTACCAGACAATTTGTCGGCTACAGAAAAAATCAAAGTTAATTGAGATGAGGTAACAATGTAATAAATTGGTCAAATAAAGGAGCAAACGTTCACAAACGTGACATTCATGTTTTTAGTCCACTCTTACGTCACTCCATTTTACTTTGATTTTTGCTATATATCGGGTGGTTGTTGAACACAGTGGCCCAAATTGACATGAATTTGCTCAACTAATCTGTGGTTAACGCACTTTTTTGCCTGTTTAAGGAAAAACATCACTGCTAAATAGATGCACAGCTATTTAAATTAAAAAAAATCAAAACCCTTTAACTGTAAAGCTGTGCTCTTAATTTAAATAAAAACTAGATGGACCCTAAGTACAAAACACCTGCAAATAAACCTCTTTTTGATTCTGTAGCCTTTATCATTGTTATCTTTGTTTTAATACCTTTAGTTCAAAAAAAATATAGTTTAACCCCATTTTACGCTTATTTTATTATTAATAACAATTTTAATTTAAAAAAAATCGCTTGAAACCACTTGTGAAATACAGAGTGATTGTTGTTATAAATCACCCTGTATTTTGTTAAAATGGGGTGTTAAACGTTCTTCTCATAATAATTATTATTAAATATAGAGTATAGGATTCAGTGATATATTTGTTAAGTATTTTTTTGGCACGCGACGCGCGCTTTGTAAAATTTCTTTGTGATATAAATATAATAGTCATATACAGGGTGTTCCACGACGAAATTTCTAATTTTATCGACCTTGTTGGAGTGGGCTAAATTTTTGATCTGTGTTTTTCATCGTGAAACACCCTGTATAATAGTCATATAGAAATCAGTTGATGTAATTTTTCTGCGTGATAAAATATCGATTTTAAACCACTGAACAAGCTGGCCATATTATTAATGCTTAACCGAAACGTTATTTTAACATTTTATTTTTTAAATCAAGTAACAATTACTATATTCAAGAAAACTTACTTAAAAAAATATTTAGAAAGGATATTTCTATATGTCTAAAAGGATCGCACATTTACCGTATGTTGCAGAATATATTAATTTTAATAAATTTAGTTTTTACAATCACTATGTGACTCAATAAAACATATTTTATAATCTTTTAATATGTTTTAATCACACTTTTGTAAAAATACACAATTACAATATTTAGTTTAGTTTTGTAGTTTTATGGAAAGAATTTTGATACTTGTCACATTCATAGCAAATCAAATTGCGTTTGAAACACACAGTCAAACGTCCTAATTGTCAAAATTTTGCTCAAAATGTCTTCTTACGGCACTTTCCCGTAACTCGGCTACATGGCCAAACTCGGGGAAATGTTACAGGACAAAAAATGTAGAAAATTTAATTTTCTACGTAAACCTAAGAGGGACATTTTGTTCTTAAGGGCTTCAGAAGGGAGATTTTTGCCTAATAATGTTTAGTAAGCGTAAAGTGTCTGAATGTCTACTTACGGGAACTTCAATCTCCCGTAACTCAGTCACATGACAAAATTTAGGGAAATGTTAAGGGACAAAAATTGTAGGAAATTTAATTTTCTACCAAAACCTTACAGATACATTTTGTCCTTAAGGACCTCGGAAAGGAGATATTTGCTTAGGAATGTTTAATCGGGGCAAAGTGTCTGAATGTCTACTTACAGAACTTCAATGTAACTCGATCATATGGCAAAATTCAGGGAAATGTTACAGGACAAAAAATGTAGAAAATGTAATTTTCTACGTAAACCTAAGAGGAACATTTTGTCCTTAAGGGCTTCAGAAGGGAGATTTTTGCCTAATAATGTTTAGTAAGCGTAAAGTGTCTGAATGTCTACTTACGGGAACTTCAATCTCCCGTAACTCAGTCACATGACAAAATTCAGGGAAATGTTAAGAGACAAAAATTGTAGAAAATTTAATTTTCTATCAAAACCTTACAGAGACATTTTGTCCTTAAGGACCTCAGAAAGGAAATATTTGCTTAGGGATGTTTAATGGGGGCAAGTGTTTGAATGTCTACTTACGGGAACTTCAATCTCCCGTAACTCAGTCACATGACAAAATTCAGGGAAATGTTAAGGGACAAAAATTGTAGGAAATTTAATTTTCTACCAAAACCTTACAAATACATTTTGTCCTTAAGGACCTCGGAAAGGAGATATTTGCTTAGGAATGTTTAATGGGGGCAAGTGTCTGAATGTCTACTTACGGAACTTCAATGTAACTCGATTATATGGCAAAATTCAGGGAAATGTTACAGGACAAAAAATGTAGAAAATGTAATTTTCTACGTAAACCTAAGAGGGACATTTTGCCCTCAAGGGCGTTAGAAGGGAGATAATTCAAGATTTTATACAATTGAGTAGTAGTTGTAATCGGTAACTGTAATCACTTTTTTTGGAGTATTTGCGTCAGCTTTAACATGTAAATTTTTGTTAGTTGAGGTGAGTTTTGTTACCAAAAACCACCAACTGTCCAATTATCCGTCACTTTTTGAGTGACAGTTCCAAAAAAAAAATGTTTTCCAAATTTCTAGTGAACGGTTCGTTAAAACTGCTCGTAAACGTTTCAATCACGTGCAGAACTTATTCCCAGTCCTGCACTCCAATTCAAAACAGCATAAAACAAAATTTTACGGTCACTGTTCTTGGTAAATACTTTGAGAATTAGACATTTGAGATGCTTATTCAGTGATTTCAGATGCGGCTCATAAAATTGGTCGTCACGTCGGTTTGCTACTGAAACAATGTCCACTGATTTCCGAATTAAGGCTCTACGACAAAGACGACTCAATATGCGTTGTAGCTGAAGATTTGAGCCACATTGACACGAAAACCAAAGTCAAATCGTACTGCGGAATTTCAGTTTTAAAACACGCAGTTCTGGTAATTTTTTGCAATTTTTTACTTTAAAAATTTTAACGGTTTTTTTTGCAGGATTCTGATTTAATCTTGTCGGTGGGCGGATGCAGGAAAAAAATTAGCGAATGTCCCAAAACGCTCTTTGAAAGAAACTTGGACGATGTGCTAAGCGCCACCATGCACTGTATAGAGTTCAATCCCAAAGTTGTATTTTGTGTGGCCAAACCACCTATCGAAGCGTTTGTTCCTTTAATATCAGAGGTAAGTCATTATCTATCAATCATTATAATAACAGGAAAAATTCAGGGTTATTACACAAAAAAAGTTCAACAAAAAACTTGATGAAGCTATAAAGATGTCACAATTTGACAGCTCCTAACTTGGTTCCTGTGACAGTTGGGAGGTTTGCTCCAACGTCAAAATATAGCCCAAAACTTCGACTTTCTTTTGTCAAGATAGAGTTTTTATGAAAAAAACACTAATAACTGAGAAAACCGGCCTAGAACACTGTTGTGCACGCCAAATTGAAATACAAAACTAGTATACTCCCTTCCACAGATATTGAAAGTATAATGTGTTCCTCATAAACTCAAACTGTCTCTTTCTGTCATTTTTCTTTCCCTATCTGCTTTAAAAGTCTCTCTCTCCGTTTTCTTCAAACTACCACCTTTCTTTGTTTCTTTAAAGATGACAGGTGTCCTTATTTGACACGTGGTAACTTTGTCACTATGACAGCTAAAAATTTCGCTAGAACGTCAAAATGTTGCCCGTAATTTCGGCTTCCTTTTTTCTCAATCTAATTTTCTTTAAAAAATTACAAATAACCGATATATTTGACATCATACAATAGTGTAAAACGGTACTAGAATTATTGAAGGTGTCACAAATTGACAGCTGATGCTAATTTAACGTTAATCATGCGATAACTCCTTAATTATAAAAATTTGTTACAACTCTTTAGTAAGGAATTTAAAAAGGATTTTACGGACTACACAGTGGTCAAAACTAGACTTGCGTATCTGTCAAAATGACGGTATCACGAGCTGTCAAAGTTAAGATAGCAAAGTTAGGATTTCTCATGCGAAAACTTCCTAATTTTTAGCAGTTGCTATGACTCCCTCATAGGAGAATTAAAAAAGATTTCACGAGCTGCATAGTGGTCAAACTTAGACTTGGGAATTAGGATCTGTCAAAGTTGTGATAGCAATTTAAAATTTTTTACTAAACTATTCAAATTTTGCTACAATTGTCTACTCACGGACTACACAGTCGTCAAAATTCGGTTTGCGTAACTGTCAAAATGGCGGAATTACGAGCTGACAAAGTTAAGATAGTAAACTTAAAGTTTTTCATGCGATAACTCACTAACTATTGACATTTCCTGTAACTCTCTAACAAGATGTTTAAAAAGGAGTTTACGGGTTACACAGTGGTCAAAACTAGACCTCTGTAACTGTCAAAATAGTGAAACTATAAGCTGTCAAAGCTAAAATAAGAGACTTTTTTTAACTAAGGAAGTTATTCGTTCAAACGTCAAAAAGTAGCTCGGATTTTAGAGTTTTATGATCCTTAATTTGACAGTAGACACCTAAATGTCTAAGAAAATGGTAGTTTAGTATCACGTGACAACTGCCATAAACCTCAAAACTCACAAACTTTGCTCAGTCTGTCCATGAAGCTCTAAGTTTTGTTTTGTTGCGTTAGACCCAAAATGTACTTTAGAGTTTCATGATCCTTAATTTAACCGTTGACAGGTAAATGTCTAAGAAAATGGTATTTTAGTATCACGTGACAACTGCCATAAACGTCAAAACTGACAAATCTTTGCCCAGTCTGGGCATGAAGCTCTAAAAAACACATTTGGAACAGTTTGTTGCTGCGTCAGACCCAAAGTGTATTTGAGAGTTTCATGATCCTTATTTTGACAGTTGACACGTAAATGTCTAAAAAAATGGTATTTTAGTATCACGTGACAACTGCCATAAACGTCAAAACTGACAAACTTTTCCCAGCCTGGGCATAAGCTCTAAAAAACACATTTGGGACAGTTTGTTTGCTGCGTTAGACCCAAAATGTATTTGAGAGTTTCATGATCCTTAATTTGACAGTTGACACGTAAATGTCTAAAAAATTGGTATTTTAGTATCACGTGACAACTGCCTTAAACGTCAAAACTGACAAACTTTTCCCAGCCTGGGCATGAAGCTCTAAAAAGCACATTTGGAACAGTTTGTTCCTGCGTTTGACCCAAAATGTATTTTAGAGTTTCATGATCTTTAATTTGACAGTTGACAGGTAAATGTCTAAGAAAATGGTGTTTTTGCATCACGTGACAACTGCCTTAAACGTCAAAACTGACAAATCTTTGCCCAGTCTGGGCATGAAGCTCTAAAAAACACATTTGGGACAGTTTATTTGCTGCGTTAGACCCAAAGTGTATTTTAGAGTTTTATGATCCATAATTTGACAGTTGACACGTAAACGTCTAAAAAAATGGTGTTTTTGCATCACATGACAACTGCCATAAACGTCAAAACTGACAAACTTTTCCCACTCTGGACATGAAGCTCTAAAAAACACATTTGGGACAGTTTATTTGCTGCGTTAGACCCAAAGTGTATTTTAGAGTTTCATGATCCTTATTTTGACAGTTGACACGTAAATGTCTAAGAAAATGGTATTTTAGTATCACGTGACAACTTCCATAAACGTCAAAACTGACAAATCTTTGCCCAATCTGGGCATGAAGCTCTAAAAAACACATTTGGGACTGTTTATTTGCTGCGTTAGACCCAAAGTGTATTTTAGAGTTTCTTGATCCTTATTTTGACAGTTGACACATAAATGTCTAAAAAAATGGTATTTTAGTATCACGTGACAACTGCCATAAACGTCAAAACTGACAAACTTTTCCCAGCCTGGGCATGAAGCTCTAAAAAGCACATTTGGGACAGTTTGTTGCTGCGTTAGACCCAAAATGTACTTTAGAGTTTCATGATGCTTAATTTGACAGTTGACACGTAAATGTCTAAGGAAATAGTGTTTTAGTATCACGTGACAACTGCCATAAACTTGATTTTCGTTTACCTTAATAATTTTTTTCAAGAAATTACATATAACAGAGATATTTGACATGAAACTGTACTAGAAATATTGAAGGTGTCAAAATTTGACAGCTCTTAACTTAGCCCCTTTGCCAGTTAGGAGGTTCGTTTAAATGTCAAAATATAGCTCGTAATTCTGACTTTCTTTTAACTAAACACAATTTTCTTTGAAAACTTACAAATAACCGAAATATTTGATTGGTCAAAGAGCAGTGCAAGTAGATAAGTTTTATTGAAAATGTCAATCAATTTGACAGCTTCAAACTTGGTTACTGTGACAGCTAGGAGGATCATTCAAACGTCAAAATGTAGCCCGTAACTTTTACTTTCTTTTGCCAAGATATATTTTTGATGTAGAATACTGCAAGACTTTAGAACATGTTTGTAGAGTACTCAGTTTTTCAGTGACGTAGCAGTTTAAGGCAATAATAACAACACCAAAATTTCCGCCACTGGTTTATGTAAAATCATTTGGTTTACACTAAAAACAACTCAGTTTCCTTTGTCTGTTCTCAGTGTCATTTGACATCCGGTATGTTGGAGAAGAAAGAAGCTTTTGAAAGGTGGGAAGTGGAAGAGGAGACGTTTATAGAATCTTTTTCTCATATTTTTGAATGTATTATCTCTTCTTACGTGACACCAATTCAAGGACACCCTGTATAGTAAAGATTTTGAAAAAGATGCATTTTGAAAAGGCTAAAAAGAAAACAATCCAGCTGACAGCAATTTCTTCACAGAAAACTAATGACAATTGCTAAAATGTCATTTGTTTGTTGCATTAGCCTTTGCATCGTCTATTCTTCTTCTTTCACCTTTCTTTTGCGAAATAATCCATAAATAACTTTTTCCAACAACTAAAATTTGATTTTTTTAAGGAATACAAAAAAGCTGGAGTGTACGATCCACGCAAAATCATTGGAATATCTTCGTTAGGCTGCATGAGAGCTAACTATTACATTGGTCTGATAAGTGGTCAGGATGTTAGTACTGTGAGATGTCCAGTTATAGGCGGGTTGTCCAAAGGATGTTTGGTGGCTTGTGTGTCACAAAGCAGACCGGAAAAAGTCCATCCGGTATACCTAAAACATGTGTGTTCATAATGTATGGAATTCATTCGATAACCAGGGGCACCCTAGTGGCACTTTCATTGGGGAGAAAAATGTTATTTTCTATATGGGTCGTAGAAAAATATATTTTAAAACTAAATAGTTTAGTCACAATCTTCCGTGTCGAATAACGTGAATAACTCTGTATAATCCATACTTTATGGACACACTGTATTATTCCATAGCAGGCTTAAATTTTGTTGTTTTGGTAGTAAAATCAGATTTTTTGAATTTTGGTTAAATTTCTTTAAAACTGTAATTATCATGATCTTCCTTGTAGCAACACCATAAAATCATTCAAGATTCGATTGCAATAGCTGAAGATGAAGTAATCAAGTTGTACGGAGATAATGGAACTGTATGCTTGTCACCAGCATTAGCCATTTGTAGATTTGTCAATGCTCAACTGAAGGCGTTTAGCGGTGAAACAAATTGCGTGGACTGTGCCTTTGTCAGCCAGACTTCTCACATTGGCCAGTTTTTGCCGTATATGACTTCCATAGTCAGATTAGGTGAGTCGTTTTGTTTGTTTGTTTTTTGAACGCCCTGTATATGTTCAATCGTGTTGTGGTTACCTCGAGGTGCGAGAGCAGTTCAAGACGAACATTTTGAGCTATTTACGGTCGCTGAAATCCCAAAAATAGCGAAGATATAGAGTTATCAAAATGTTCATATATTTTTCAAAACTAAATGTAAAAGAACCGAATATCTCTAACACGGTTAGAGAAGACCAAATATGCTCAACATTTTGAGCTTTTTGCAGTTGCTGAAAAAAGACAAAAGTCAAATATCTCGGAAACGGTTAGAGTTACGAAAATATTGTAAAAGTCCAAAAATGCTCAAAATTAGTTTCTGCTACTAGTGGTCTGCTTACATCCACTTAGAACCGAATAAACGTGGTTACGATTGGCAGAGCTTTAGTTTCAAATGTGACAGGTTTTTTTTGTTTTTTGGACACTCTGTATATATTCAATTGTGTTGCGGTTAGCGCAAGATGAAAGAGCAGTTCAAGACAAACATTTTGAGCTTTTTATAGTCGCTGAAACCCTACAAATGGCGGAGATACGGAATTTTCAAAATATTGATAAAATTTTCCAAAAAAAAAGGAAAAAAATATCTCCAAGAAGGTTAGAGTTACGGAAATTTTGCAAGTTACCAAAAATGTACATGTAATGACTTTCTGCACCCAACGGACTAGGTTTATACCGAGTTAAAACCGTGTAAACGTGGTCACGACCTGCAGAGCGTTAGCTTCAAGTTTAACTATTTTTCTTTTATTTTTGTCAACACCCTGTATATGTTCAATCCTATTGAGATTACCACGAAGTGAAAGAGCATTTCAAGATGGACGTTTTGAGCTTTTTACGGTCGCTGAAACCTCAAAAATGTTGTAGATACAGAGTTTTCAAAATTTTGATAAAATTTCCAAAAAAAAGTAAAAAAAATTGAAATCTCGCACATGGTTATAGTTACGGAAATTTTGCAAGGGACGAAAAATGTTCAGAATGTTTTTCTTCATCCAGTGGAGTAGGTTTACACACTCTGCATATAAAAAACATAGCTGAGGGTCACGTGACAACTGTCAAACCAGTAGAAACTGTCAAAACTTGTCTGGAACGACACAACAGTAAAACAAAAAATTTCGAATGCCAGAAAACTAATCGGCTAGTATTGTATAGCTTCATGAACTGGATTGTGACAGTTGTGGCATTTACGTTTATACTACGTGTCACGTGATAACTGTCACTCACGTGACAACTGTCAAAATATATACCTGAAATTACATGTTATACACCTACCAACCAAACCGTGATAAAGCCCAGAGAAACTATGATTTTCTTTGCTTGACAGACAAAATTTTAATATTTTTGACGTTTCTGTCTATGAAAAACGTAGCTGAGTGTGAAATGACAACTGTCAAACCAGTATAAACTGTCAAAACTTGTCTGGAACGACACAACAGTATAACAAAAAATTTCGAATGCCAGAAAACTAATCGGCTAGTATTGTATAGCTTTATGGACTGGATTGTGACAGTTGTGGCATTTACGTTTATAATACGAGTAGTCTAGTGTCACGTGATAACTGTCACTCACGTGACAACTGTCAAAATATATGCCTAAAAGTACATGATAACTTTCACTCACGTGACAAATGTCAAAATGTACCTTAAAGTGAATGTCGGTTAGCTATCTAACCAACCTTGATAAAGCCCAACTTTTTGACTTTCCTGTCTATAAAAAAACATAGCTGAGTGTCACGTGTCAACTGTCAAACCAGTATAAACTGTCAAAACTAGATTGGAACCACACGACAGTATTAAAGATGTGTTTTTTTCCAATGGTAAGAAACTAATCAGTAATCAGTAGTTTTTCATAGCTTCATAAGCTGGATTTTGGGAGTTGTGGGATATATGGGTACTAATCAAGTAGTCTAGTGCCGTCGTGATAACTGTCACTCGCGTGACCACTGTCAAAATGTGCTCAAAATTATATGTCAGCTATCAAACAGACTTTGATAAAGCCCAGAAAAAAGTATGATTTTCTTTGCTTGACAGACCAAAATTTTGACGTGATTGTCTATGAATAACGTCGCTAAGTATCACGTGACAACTGTCAAACCAGTATAAACTGTCAAAACTTGACTGGAACGACACAACACACATCCAATGGCAGAAAACTAATCAGCTAGTATTTTATAGCTTCATGGGCTGGGTTTAGACACTTGTGGAATGGACGTGTACTATACGAGCAGTCTAGTGTCACGTGATAACTGTCACTTACGGGACAACTGTCAAAATGTACCTGGAAGTACATGTCAATAATTAGTTATCAAACAAACCGTAAATAAAGCGTAGATACAATATGATTTTCTTGGCTTGAGAAACAAAATTTTGACATTTTTGACGTGCTTAATTATAAATAACTTAACTAACTAATTCTTTGACAGTTGTCACGTGATAATTATCGCTAAGTATCACGTGACAACTGTCAAAGAATTATAAACTGTCAAAACTTGACTGGACTGACACAACAGTATAAAATATGTTAATATGTTGTAAGAGACTAATCAATAATCAGTAGTATTTTATAGCTTTATGAGCTGGATTTTGATAGTTTCAGCACAGACGTGTACTAATCAAGTAGGTTAGTGTGTCTTTTCTTTGGTATATATTTTAGCCTTGCAGGAATTGATTATTAATTCTTTTTTAATAAGATTTTGCATAAAACTTAATTTTAGTGCAAATAATTTGAATTTTTTGTCACAAATATGATTCGTTTCAGGTCGACATGGAGTGCTTTCATCTCACATGCCCAAAATCAACGGTTTTGAGGCTCACTGCTTAAAACGAGCCAGCATGTTCATAAGAGAATACGTTTCTTTGGGTGAAAGTTTTGTCACCGGACAAAAACCCGTCAAAGAAGTGAAAATTGCTAACAAAAACTAATTTTGTTAAAGAAATACATTTATTATCGAGTTTCTGTACATTGAAATTGTATTTATTTTCTTTTCCTGTTTGAAAACGAGCTGCTAGTGATAAACAAAGGACTGCCAGGTGGACCAAGCCTGAAAGGTCCTTGGTCTTTTCTGAGGCAGGATTTTAATGGATATGTACCACCTTTCATATATCCAGTGGTTGTTCCAGTTTTCCGGTACAAACGAATGCATTTCGGTTGTTTGTAGTGCTCCTTCTGTCCTTCCTTCTCCTGCTTTTTCTTGGTTATCTCTATGGAGTCTTTGTGCTGTACAAAAGCGTTTTCAGGCGATTCTGCTGGTTTGTCAGTCACATCAGCTGTCAATTTGGTTTTCGGGCTTCCACTCTCACTTTTATTCTTTTTGCTTTTTGTTTTCTGCAGTTTCACTTGCTGGATTTCCTCCTTAACTGGTTCTTGCTCGGGTTCAGTCAAACTGAGCTGTTTATTGGAATCGTCTTTTAGAATTACCGGACAGTGAACTTCCGTCTGAATTTCCTGTGAAACTGACAATTCTTGTTTTACAAGTTGTTTTGCGATTTCTCTTCGTTTTGGTGCTTCTAGCAAAGCTGAAGTTTTGCAAGCGGCTGTGTCACTACAACTCGAGTCGAATCGTTTTGCTTTGAAATAATTGATAACATCGTTGGTGTCTCCGTGAGATTCTCCTTTAAACGCTGAAACAAGGATGTCAGTCAATTTTTGGAAGAGAATTAAACCAGCTTCAATTTTTGTCCCTTGACATTTTCTTGAATTTTGCCTTGCAAGCGAATTATGAGGGATTGAAGTTTTGTAAGTAGACATTCAGACACTTTGCCTCCATTAAACATTCCTAAGCAAATATCTTCCTTCTGAGGCCCTTAACGACAAAATGTCCCTCTTAGGGTTTTATAGAAGATTAAATTCCCTACATTTTTTGTTCCTTAACATTTCCCTGAATTTTGCCTTGCAACCGAATTATGAGGGATTGGAGTTTCGTAAGTAGACATTCAGACACTTTGCCTCTATTAAACATTCCTAAGCAAATATCTTAACGACAAAATGTCCCTCTTAGGGTTTTATAGAAGATTAAATTCCCTACATTTTTTGTTCCTTAACATTTCCCTGAATTTTGCCTTGCAACCGAATTATGAGGGATTGGAGTTTCGTAAGTAGACATTCAGACACTTTGCCTCCATTAAACATTCCTAAGCAAATATCTCCTTTCTGAGGCTCTTAAAAACAAAATATCCCTCTTAGGCTTTTATAGAAAATTAAATTCCCTACATTTTTTGTTCTTTAATATTTCCCTAAATTTTGCCATATGGCCGAGTTACGGGGGATGGAAGTTTCGTAAGCAAATGGCTCTTAAGGACAAAATGTTTTGTGAGAAAATTGAGTGTATTAGGAAAGTAAAAGCGCAAAAGAGAAAAAATTGTTACTCCTGACACACAAGCGCATCCACCAATTGTCTAGAAAATCCAAAATACCTTTTCTTACTCCTGTGCTCCTAATAGAAAATCCAATTTGTACAGAAAATCGTGTATTGTTTGAAAAGCAGAAATGCAATGGGGTAAAATTAGGTAAAAAACGAATTTTCTGCTTGTGTATCAGGAGTACCTAATACATGAGCGCATCCACCAATTAACAAGTAAGCTTAAAATACCTTTTATTCGTACTTCTGTGCTCCTGATAGAAAATACAAATGTTCAGAAAAATTGTGTAATTATATGAGGAGAGCAGAAACACAAAGACGTAAAAATTCAGTTATCCCTGGAAGTGGAGATGAAATTCGGTTACTCCTGACACAAAAGCGCATCCACCAATTGCCAAGAAACCTTTTGTTACTCCTGTGTTCCTGATAGAAAATACAAATTTTACAGAAAATTCAGAATTTGTACTTGTATTAGCAGGACAGAAATGTAAGGAAGTTACTTTTGACACACAAGAACATTCACCAATTGTGCTTACAGCTAGAGTAGTTCACAATACGTACGTACCTTTATGTTCATAAAACTTTGGTTTAACCCTGGACAGTCCCATACTAGTAACTTTTAAAGGCTTTTTGTATTTATAGCTGTCCATGGAGTCCTTCTTTGGCTTCCATGTAGCCCAATACGTTTCCTCCAACTTATCCAGAACCATTTTATTCACATTGTTTTGATTATTAGCCGCTGTTTTCCTAGGAGTCGTCAATTTTTCATCGTAATTACTACAAACACTCGAGTCCTTATTGATTTGATGTACATAAATCGGGCACTTTCGTTCGTTAAAGTAGCGAATTGTGGGTGGGTCGGTAAGACCTTTTTGGACCTTGCAAACTGAAGTTCGGATATTTTGTAGTTCATTTTGGTAGTAGAAATTACAGTTCTAAAAAGCGCCTTTGTATAATTGTTTGAAAAAACTTCATTTTAAGCCTCTTACATAGTTTTCGGGGTAATATTGGGTGGGGGATTCGATGTTACCGTATGGCATTGTTGAAGACTAATTTGAATTTTACTGTAAAAGTGAGCACGTCAAAAAAATTTACTTTTGACAGCTAAATATGTCCTTAAAAAGAACAATAAAGGTAAAAACAGGGAAGTGTGTTCTGATTTCACACTCTTTAAAAATTACCTTTATCCTGAAGTGAAAGTAACGACTCTAAAAGCTATTAATTTAACATTGCACAAGTTTAAATTAGCTTATTAAGCCTCCGAGCATCCACTATGACGTCACGGGTAGCATTTCTGTGTTAAAACCAATTGTGATTTATCCTTTTTGACACACAAACGCATTTGCCAATTGTCAAGAAAACTTAGAACACCGTCCTTTGCTCCTGTGCTCCTGATAGAAAACCTGATTTTTAAAGATAACCGCGAATTGTATTAGGAAAGCAGAAACGCCCGGAGGTAAAATTTTCGTTATTTCTGACCCACAAGCGCATTCACCAATTGTCAAGAAAACTTAGAACACCGTCCTTTGCTCCTGTGCTCCTGATAGAAAATCTAATTTTTAAAGACAACCGCGAATTGTATTAGGAAAGCAGAAATGCCCGGAGATAAAATTTTCGTTATTTCTGACTCACAAGCGCATTCACCAATTGTCAAGAAAACTTAGAACACCGTCTTTTGCTCCTGTGCTCCTGATAGAAAATCTAATTTTTAAAGACAACCGCGAATTGTATTAGGAAAGCAGAAATGCCCGGAGATAAAATTTTCGTTATTTCTGACCCACAAGCGCATTCACCAATTGTCAAGAAAACTTAGAACACCGTCTCTTTCTCCTGTACTCCTGATAGAAAATCTAATTTTTAAAGACAACCGCGAATTGTATTAGGAAAGCAGAAATGCCCGGAGATAAAATTTTCGTTATTTCTGACCCACAAGCGCATTCACCAATTGTCAAGAAAACTTAGAACACCGTCTCTTTGCTCCTGTGCTCCTGATAGAAAATCTAATTTTTAAAGACAACCGCGAATTGTATTAGGAAAGCAGAAACGTCCGGGGGTAAAATTTTCGTTATTTCTGACTCACAAGCGCATTCACCAATTGTCAAGAAAACTTAGAACACCGTCCTTTGCTCCTGTGCTCCTGATAGAAAATCTAATTTTTAAAGACAACCGCGAATTGTATTAGGAAAGCAGAAATGCCCGGAGATAAAATTTTCGTTATTTCTGACTCACAAGCGCATTCACCAATTGTCAAGAAAACTTAGAACACCGTCTCTTTCTCCTGTACTCCTGATAGAAAATCTAATTTTTAAAGACAACCGCGAATTGTATTAGGAAAGCAGAAACGCCCGGAGGTAAAATTTTCGTTATTTCTGACCCACAAGCGCATTCACCAATTGTCAAGAAAACTTAGAACACCGTCCTTTGCTCCTGTGCTCCTGATAGAAAATCTAATTTTTAAAGACAACCGCGAATTGTATTAGGAAAGCAGAAACGTCCAGGGGTAAAATTTTCGTTATTTCTGACTCACAAGCGCATTCACCAATTGTCAAGAAAACTTAGAACACCGTCTCTTTCTCCTGTACTCCTGATAGAAAATCTAATTTTTAAAGACAACCGCGAATTGTATTAGGAAAGCAGCAACGCCCAGAGGTAAAATTTTCGTTATTTCTGACCCACAAGCGCATTCACCAATTGTCAAGAAAACTTAGAACACCGTCCTTTGCTCCTGTGCTCCTGATAGAAAATCTAATTTTTAAAGACAACCGCGAATTGTATTAGGAAAGCAGAAACGTCCGGGGGTAAAATTTTCGTTATTTCTGACTCACAAGCGCATTCACCAATTGTCAAGAAAACTTAGAACACCGTCCTTTGCTCCTGTGCTCCTGATAGAAAATCTAATTTTTAAAGACAACCGCGAATTGTATTAGGAAAGCAGAAACGTCCGGGGGTAAAATTTTCGTTATTTCTGACTCACAAGCGCATTCACCAATTGTCAAGAAAACTTAGAACACCGTCTCTTTCTCCTGTACTCCTGATAGAAAATCTAATTTTTAAAGACAACCGCGAATTGTATTAGGAAAGCAGCAACGCCCAGAGGTAAAATTTTCGTTATTTCTGACCCACAAGCGCATTCACCAATTGTCAAGAAAACTTAGAACACCGTCCTTTGCTCCTGTGCTCCTGATAGAAAATCTAATTTTTAAAGACAACCGCGAATTGTATTAGGAAAGCAGAAACGTCCGGGGGTAAAATTTTCGTTATTTCTGACTCACAAGCGCATTCACCAATTGTCAAGAAAACTTAGAACACCGTCCTTTGCTCCTGTGCTCCTGATAGAAAATCTAATTTTTAAAGACAACCGCGAATTGTATTAGGAAAGCAGAAACGTCCGGGGGTAAAATTTTCGTTATTTCTGACTCACAAGCGCATTCACCAATTGTCAAGAAAACTTAGAACACCGTCTCTTTCTCCTGTACTCCTGATAGAAAATCTAATTTTTAAAGACAACCGCGAATTGTATTAGGAAAGCAGCAACGCCCAGAGGTAAAATTTTCGTTATTTCTGACCCACAAGCGCATTCACCAATTGTCAAGAAAACTTAGAACACCGTCCTTTGCTCCTGTGCTCCTGATAGAAAATCTAATTTTTAAAGACAACCGCGAATTGTATTAGGAAAGCAGAAACGTCCGGGGGTAAAATTTTCGTTATTTCTGACTCACAAGCGCATTCACCAATTGTCAAGAAAACTTAGAACACCGTCCTTTGCTCCTGTGCTCCTGATAGAAAATCTAATTTTTAAAGACAACCGCGAATTGTATTAGGAAAGCAGAAACGTCCGGGGGTAAAATTTTCGTTATTTCTGACTCACAAGCGCATTCACCAATTGTCAAGAAAACTTAGAACACCGTCTCTTTCTCCTGTACTCCTGATAGAAAATCTAATTTTTAAAGACAACCGCGAATTGTATTAGGAAAGCAGCAACGCCCAGAGGTAAAATTTTCGTTATTTCTGACCCACAAGCGCATTCACCAATTGTCAAGAAAACTTAGAACACCGTCCTTTGCTCCTGTGCTCCTGATAGAAAATCTAATTTTTAAAGACAACCGCGAATTGTATTAGGAAAGCAGAAACGTCCGGGGGTAAAATTTTCGTTATTTCTGACTCACAAGCGCATTCACCAATTGTCAAGAAAACTTAGAACACCGTCCTTTGCTCCTGTGCTCCTGATAGAAAATCTAATTTTTAAAGACAACCGCGAATTGTATTAGGAAAGCAGCAACGCCCAGAGGTAAAATTTTCGTTATTTCTGACCCACAAGCGCATTCACCAATTGTCAAGAAAACTTAGAACACCGTCTCTTTCTCCTGTACTCCTGATAGAAAATCTAATTTTTAAAGACAACCGCGAATTGTATTAGGAAAGCAGCAACGCCCAGAGGTAAAATTTTCGTTATTTCTGACCCACAAGCGCATTCACCAATTGTCAAGAAAACTTAGAACACCGTCCTTTGCTCCTGTGCTCCTGATAGAAAATCTAATTTTTAAAGACAACCGCGAATTGTATTAGGAAAGCAGAAACGTCCGGGGGTAAAATTTTCGTTATTTCTGACTCACAAGCGCATTCACCAATTGTCAAGAAAACTTAGAACACCGTCCTTTGCTCCTGTGCTCCTGATAGAAAATCTAATTTTTAAAGACAACCGCGAATTGTATTAGGAAAGCAGCAACGCCCAGAGGTAAAATTTTCGTTATTTCTGACCCACAAGCGCATTCACCAATTGTCAAGAAAACTTAGAACACCGTCTCTTTCTCCTGTACTCCTGATAGAAAATCTAATTTTTAAAGACAACCGCGAATTGTATTAGGAAAGCAGCAACGCCCAGAGGTAAAATTTTCGTTATTTCTGACCCACAAGCGCATTCACCAATTGTCAAGAAAACTTAGAACACCGTCTCTTTCTCCTGTACTCCTGATAGAAAATCTAATTTTTAAAGACAACCGCGAATTGTATTAGGAAAGCAGAAATGCCCGGAGGTAAAATTTTCCTTATTTCTGACCCACAAGCGCATTCACCAATTGTCAAGAAAACTTAGAACACCGTCTCTTTCTCCTGTACTCCTGATAGAAAATCTAATTTTTAAAGACAACCGCGAATTGTATTAGGAAAGCAGCAACGCCCAGAGGTAAAATTTTCGTTATTTCTGACCCACAAGCGCATTCACCAATTGTCAAGAAAACTTAGAACACCGTCTTTTGCTCCTGTGCTCCTGATAGAAAATCTAATTTTTAAAGACAACCGCGAATTGTATTAGGAAAGCAGAAATGCCCGGAGATAAAATTTTCGTTATTTCTGACCCACAAGCGCATTCACCAATTGTCAAGAAAACTTAGAACACCGTCTCTTTCTCCTGTACTCCTGATAGAAAATCTAATTTTTAAAGACAACCGCGAATTGTATTAGGAAAGCAGAAATGCCCGGAGGTAAAATTTTCCTTATTTCTGACCCACAAGCGCATTCACCAATTGTCAAGAAAACTTAGAACACCGTCCTTTGCTCCTGTGCTCCTGATAGAAAATCTAATTTTTAAAGACAACCGCGAATTGTATTAGGAAAGCAGAAACGTCCGGGGGTAAAATTTTCGTTATTTCTGACTCACAAGCGCATTCACCAATTGTCAAGAAAACTTAGAACACCGTCCTTTGCTCCTGTGCTCCTGATAGAAAATCTAATTTTTAAAGACAACCGCGAATTGTATTAGGAAAGCAGCAACGCCCAGAGGTAAAATTTTCGTTATTTCTGACTCACAAGCGCATTCACCAATTGTCAAGAAAACTTAGAACACCGTCCTTTGCTCCTGTGCTCCTGATAGAAAATCTAATTTTTAAAGACAACCGCGAATTGTATTAGGAAAGCAGAAACGTCCGGGGGTAAAATTTTCGTTATTTCTGACTCACAAGCGCATTCACCAATTGTCAAGAAAACTTAGAACACCGTCTCTTTCTCCTGTACTCCTGATAGAAAATCTGATTTTTAAAGATAACCGCGAATTGTATTAGGAAAGCAGAAATGCCCGGAGGTAAAATTTTCCTTATTTCTGACCCACAAGCGCATTCACCAATTGTCAAGAAAACTTAGAACACCGTCCTTTGCTCCTGTGCTCCTGATAGAAAATCTAATTTTTAAAGACAACCGCGAATTGTATTAGGAAAGCAGAAACGTCCGGGGGTAAAATTTTCGTTATTTCTGACTCACAAGCGCATTCACCAATTGTCAAGAAAACTTAGAACACCGTCTCTTTCTCCTGTACTCCTGATAGAAAATCTAATTTTTAAAGACAACCGCGAATTGTATTAGGAAAGCAGCAACGCCCAGAGGTAAAATTTTCGTTATTTCTGACCCACAAGCGCATTCACCAATTGTCAAGAAAACTTAGAACACCGTCCTTTGCTCCTGTGCTCCTGATAGAAAATCTAATTTTTAAAGACAACCGCGAATTGTATTAGGAAAGCAGAAACGTCCGGGGGTAAAATTTTCGTTATTTCTGACTCACAAGCGCATTCACCAATTGTCAAGAAAACTTAGAACACCGTCCTTTGCTCCTGTGCTCCTGATAGAAAATCTAATTTTTAAAGACAACCGCGAATTGTATTAGGAAAGCAGAAACGTCCGGGGGTAAAATTTTCGTTATTTCTGACTCACAAGCGCATTCACCAATTGTCAAGAAAACTTAGAACACCGTCTCTTTCTCCTGTACTCCTGATAGAAAATCTGATTTTTAAAGATAACCGCGAATTGTATTAGGAAAGCAGAAATGCCCGGAGGTAAAATTTTCCTTATTTCTGACCCACAAGCGCATTCACCAATTGTCAAGAAAACTTAGAACACCGTCCTTTGCTCCTGTGCTCCTGATAGAAAATCTAATTTTTAAAGACAACCGCGAATTGTATTAGGAAAGCAGAAACGTCCGGGGGTAAAATTTTCGTTATTTCTGACTCACAAGCGCATTCACCAATTGTCAAGAAAACTTAGAACACCGTCTCTTTCTCCTGTACTCCTGATAGAAAATCTAATTTTTAAAGACAACCGCGAATTGTATTAGGAAAGCAGCAACGCCCAGAGGTAAAATTTTCGTTATTTCTGACCCACAAGCGCATTCACCAATTGTCAAGAAAACTTAGAACACCGTCCTTTGCTCCTGTGCTCCTGATAGAAAATCTAATTTTTAAAGACAACCGCGAATTGTATTAGGAAAGCAGAAACGTCCGGGGGTAAAATTTTCGTTATTTCTGACTCACAAGCGCATTCACCAATTGTCAAGAAAACTTAGAACACCGTCCTTTGCTCCTGTGCTCCTGATAGAAAATCTAATTTTTAAAGACAACCGCGAATTGTATTAGGAAAGCAGAAACGTCCGGGGGTAAAATTTTCGTTATTTCTGACTCACAAGCGCATTCACCAATTGTCAAGAAAACTTAGAACACCGTCTCTTTCTCCTGTACTCCTGATAGAAAATCTGATTTTTAAAGATAACCGCGAATTGTATTAGGAAAGCAGAAATGCCCGGAGGTAAAATTTTCCTTATTTCTGACCCACAAGCGCATTCACCAATTGTCAAGAAAACTTAGAACACCGTCCTTTGCTCCTGTGCTCCTGATAGAAAATCTAATTTTTAAAGACAACCGCGAATTGTATTAGGAAAGCAGAAACGTCCGGGGGTAAAATTTTCGTTATTTCTGACTCACAAGCGCATTCACCAATTGTCAAGAAAACTTAGAACACCGTCTCTTTCTCCTGTACTCCTGATAGAAAATCTAATTTTTAAAGACAACCGCGAATTGTATTAGGAAAGCAGCAACGCCCAGAGGTAAAATTTTCGTTATTTCTGACCCACAAGCGCATTCACCAATTGTCAAGAAAACTTAGAACACCGTCTTTTGCTCCTGTGCTCCTGATAGAAAATCTAATTTTTAAAGACAACCGCGAATTGTATTAGGAAAGCAGAAACGTCCGGGGGTAACATTTTCGTTATTTCTGACCCACAAGCGCATTCACCAATTGTCAAGAAAACTTAGAACACCGTCCTTTGCTCCTGTGTTCCTGATAGAAAATCTAATTTTTAAAGACAACCGCGAATTGTATTAGGAAAGCAGAAACGTCCGGGGGTAACATTTTCGTTATTTCTGACCCACAAGCGCATTCACCAATTGTCAAGAAAACTTAGAACACCGTCCTTTGCTCCTGTGTTCCTGATAGAAAATCTAATTTTTAAAGACAACCGCGAATTGTATTAGGAAAGCAGAAACGTCCGGGGGTAAAATTTTCGTTATTTCTGACCCACAAGCGCATTCACCAATTGTCAAGAAAACTTATAACACCTTCTCTTACTCCTGTTTTCCTGATCAAATTCTGAAAATCGTTTGTTTTAAATGGATGAAGGCTTATATGCCTTAAAGTTAACGTTAGTTTGTGTGTTAACATTTTAGTTGATAAAACTAGCTAACTAACTTGATTGGCTTAAAGTTGTTTAGGTTGACCTCAAAGCTCAAGTAAACAAAGCTGTCCAAAAATGATTTATTTAAATAAATTAACCTAATTACGACAGAAACTTACATAAAAGAATAATACTAAATGGCGATTAAAATCGAACTTTAAACTTAAATTAGTCGTCATCCGCTGGGCGTTTTTACATCAGCACACTTACTGTTTACACATTCTAAACCAGACTTGCAAACGGCGTAATTGTCAATGTCTTTAGAACACTCCTCCCCCAATTCTGCAATAAAAAATTCCTTTATTAATTAAGTACCCAGACGTAACAAATTAAAGTTGATCGAACCCGACCAAAACCGGCTTAGGACGCTTTACCTGAGTGGTACTTTTAACCAATGCTGCCAGATCCACCGTTAAAACGGTATATCTACCATTTTTGTGGTTCTTACTACCATTTTTTTTACCGTATTTTGACTTGGCAACACTGCTTTTAACTTGTCGCTAAGGTTCTAAATTAAAATGTAAGCTTTCGGCACTTACCTAAAATATTTTTGCACACCAAACAACATCCGCAATAATCCAAGGCAATGATCTGGTGCGTCGAACAAATGGGATAACGATCTTTGCAGATGACATCAACGCCGCAAATCCCACAGGACAAACCTTCCGTCCGGGATGGGATTAACGAGAGACAAAACAGGAAAAGCACAAAAAGACTTTTTGTCGTTCGACTGGACATTTTCACGGTTTCTACACTGGACTGGAAAAAATTTCGACTTTGATACTAAACGGACTAAACGCTATTAACGTCATGTGTAATATTCATTCTTCTCTAGCGTTGAAGATAAAATGCCGTGCCGGTTTGCATGCCATGAATATGTATGCCCGTTTTAATTCAAGAAGGGAGTTCTTGTCGCGTTATTTTTTAACGTTCGGTACGCGAAAAGGTACCAACAAATGATAAGTTTTACGCATTTTGTTGATACAGCAACAAATTACGTATTAAATGGTCAGCATTTCTATATTTACACATCCTGTTGAGTTAAAAATTCATGTATTAATAGCAGGAAGGCTGATTGTCTTTTCCTGCAAACAAGTGGGTTTCCTTGTGTGAGATTGGAAAAATGAGAATGCAGTATAAGTGAGATTCCTCTATAGTTGGAGCATTTTGATTTGTCCCCTTTTTTGTAGATTGGTATGATGATGCTTTCTTTCCATCTGGTGGATTTGGCCTCTCCCCCACATTTTAAAAGTTCTGTCGTTATCCCATCCGAGCCAGGTACCTTGGAGTTCTTTAGTTTACTTAGTGCCTCTTGGGTTTCCTCTTAGGAGGGTTCATTAACTGGTATTTCCACTGTACTATATGTTTCTTCTTGTTTCTCGTTTAGAAGGTCTCTAAAATATCATTTCTGTTCCTCAAATAGTTCTTCGTCATTGAGTATCATCATTGGTTGTTCTTCAGTGTTGGTATGGATCTGGGCTTAAATCCTCTCTTCTCCCAAGAGATTGCTCTGTAGAATTCTCTGGAGCCTGGTTTGGGGCGATCTCTTTCCATTGCTTCAGACTTTTCTCGTTCATATTTTCTTTTCTTCGCTCTTACTAGTCTTCTTTTTGACAAATTGCGTACCTCGTTTGTTTGTAGTTGTATCATTCTCTTCCTGCACAAAGCTGTTTTTGGCATTCTCTTGACAAATGATGATCCATTTAAATGACCATTATTTAGATAAATCAGGGTAATCAAAATTGCTGTTACTCTTTATAATGAATAATCATACAAAAACTCTAGTTTTATTTAACATCTTATATTTATATAAATTGTTAAATATTAACAATACTTTAGTTACATAAAAACAATAAAATTTGTTTTGTACTGAAGTGTGGTTGACGTACAGTAATACAATTTTTGTATTATGGTTGCGGATAACTGAAATAAAGTATGAAGAGATATGCAAGTAGCAAGATTATTCGAATGTAACTGTAAAACTCTTAATTCTAGCTGATAAATATTCTGGTGATAATATGTAGTAAAAATTGGTTGATGAAAGACGTTGCTATAATAGTAAATACTGAGTTATACACTTGATGTGCGAAAATTGATAACTTATTCTATGTACTTCCTTTTAAGGTTTTATAACGCAATTATTCCTACGCATTGTAACTTTTTTATACATTTTTATTAATAATAATATAGGTAACAAAGATACAAACTTTCTTGGCAAATGAAACAATTGTTGGGGTTTCAGTTTAAAGCTTGAAAATAAATTAGTATTTTATATAACATTTAGGCTTTGATTACAATAATTTTTATATTAAAAAATATACATTATTTTGCTATTATGAAAATCTTGTTGTTTTACAATAAAGACGATAGTATGTTTGGATATTATTACTTATATTAGAAAAGTAAAGTGATAATTAAACACATTTATTTGTTTCTAGTGTTTAGTCTACAGGACACTCAACCAAAAATAATTTGTTTATACTTAATTAAAGCTCTTTTATAATAATTATATTGTTAATAAACACACGACTAGTTAATGGTTTGGTTTCTAAAAAATGGCTTCAAACCCAATAAATCGTATAGCTACTACATTTTGATATTTTATTATAATATGTAATATTTATTTACAAAGGCTTTTTTATATAGAGGGATCTAAAATTGTTAGAGCTCGTAAAATTAATTTTTTTCCCCATTTCACTCTCTATTTTATTATACAGAGTGGTTCAGTTTTAAATGCCAATAATTCACCATTAGCCCATCAAAAAATAAGTTGACATGCATTATGTCATTTTCCTAAAAAATGCTTCCTAAGAAAAGTGGCAGTAGATACAAGAAGATGGTTTTCATCTTATTTTCTACATCACTGGATATTTTTTTAAAATGAATTTGAAAAAGACATTATCTCTTATACAATTCTGATTTGAAACTTCGTTTAGGAAATAACTGAGTTATTATGTTCAAAGAACCAAAACCAACCTAACCCAACTTAAAAATGGTCTTGAAAACGATGGAAATTGCCTTAAGACGCTTAAAACATGTCTGTGTAGCCAGTTTTCATAGTTTTCAGACAAACTGAAACACTTTAGTCTTAAAAATTGTCTTTGTTACTAGTTTTTATAGTTTTCAGACAAATTGAAAAACTTTAGTATTGAAAATTGACTTGTAGACATAAAAAACTACTTTTTCTAGAATTTTTGACTAAAAATTCACACATTTAAACCTTGAAAATTGACTTGGACACTTAAAAGTGACTCTGAACCAATGAAAAGTGACATCAGAAGCTTAAAATTTGCATTTGAAGTAAGATTTCATAATTTGAAGACAAATTTTAATAGTTTAGTCTGGAAAATAGTTTTAAATGCAAAATATTGACATTAAGTTCATGAAAATTGATTTCAAGATTAACTTTTCAAGTTTTTTACTTTGCTTTTCATTTTCTCAGAACTATGGACTATTTTTAGTGCTTTAAAACTGCTTTCAGCATGGAAAATCGAGGTTCAAGACTATCTTCACCAAGTTTTTGCCATAGCAGATTTAAAAACAATTTTTATATTCTCCATAGACTTAAACATGTCATTTCAAGCTTTGTCACTATTAAATTGATTTAAAATTAGCATTTGAAGTAAGTTTTCATAATTTGAAGACAAATTTCAATATTTTAGTCTTGAAAATAGTCTTAAAACAGGACATTTAAATTAGGTTCATCAAAATTGACTTGAAGACTAACTTTTCAAGTTTTTTTACTTTGCTTTTCATTTTCTTAGAACTACTCTGGACTATTTTTAGTGCTTTAAAACTGCTTTCAGCATGGAAAATCGAGTTTCAAGACTATCTTCACCAAGTTTTTGACATAGCAGATTTAAAAACAATTTTTACATTCTCCATAGACTTTAACATGCCATTTCAAGCTTTGTCACTATTAAATTGATTTAAAATTAGCATTTGAAGTAAGTTTTCAAAATTTGAAGACAAATTTCAATAATTTAGTCTTGAAAATAGTCTTAAAACAGGACATTTAAATTAGGTTCATCAAAATTGACTTGAAGACGAACTTTTCAAGTTTTCTTACTTTGCTTTTCATTTTCTTAGAACTCTGGACTGTTTTTAGTGCTTTAAAACTGCTTTCAGCATGGAAAATCGAGTTTCAAGACTATCTTCACCAAGTTTTTGACATAGCAGACTTAAAAACAATTTTTACATTCTCCATAGACTTAAAGCTGTCATTTCAAGCTTTGTCACTATTAAATTGACTTCTAGTCACCTCAGTGTTAAAAATTCGAGCATTTCTTCAATCATCCAGACTGTTTTTAGTGCTTTAAGACTCTTTTCAGCCTGAAAAATAGAGTTTCAAGACTCTCTTCACAAAATTTTTAACTTATCAGGTCTGAAAGCTGTCACTAGTATTGAAAATGTCATTTCAAGCTTGTTCACTATTAAATTCTGCACTTATCGGTGCAATTCGGATTGTTTTTAGTGCTTCAAGACTAAAAAATCAAGTTTCAGACTTTTCAGTAATGAACGTAAACAATTTTGGCACATTAGTATTGAAAATTAATTTTAAAAAATGAAATAGTCCGAAAATATAATTTGGACTGTTTTAGTGTTTAATTGAATTCTAGACTTGTTTAGTCCAGAAAATTGAGTTGTAGTTAGTGTGTTAGTTTTAGTAAAGTGATTTCTAGACTTAAAAGTCAATTTTTAGACTATTTTTAGTAGTAAAAAATGAGTTTTGTGCGCAACAATATTTGTCTTATTTTCGGACCGTTTTTAGTCCTTGAAATCCAGTTTCAGACACTCGACAATGAATTGCAGTCTGAAAAAAACGAATTTTATGACTATTCCTAGTAGTAAATAACAAGTTTTTAGACTATTCAGTATAAATTTGGATCCTCACAATCCTGAATGTTCCGTTTTACACTACTCATAGTCTAAAAAATTGAAAGCTAGTAAAAATCTGTTTTTTTACTATTTTCAGTGTCAAAAATTAACTTGTAAACCGCCCAGATAACTAGATTTGAATCCATTTGAACCATTTTAAAGGTAATAAACTCATTAAGTAGATATACAGGGTGGATTTTTTGACATCATTACAGGACACATTGTTGTAGTTCATTCTTTGTGCCTAGGAGTGAAATACAGGGTGTTCAAAAGTTTAGCCGTAAAAAAAAAAAAAACTTTTACAGGGTGTTCAATTACAAAAATTGGTTTTTAAAAGTAGTGTAAAAGTACCAGTGGACAAAGCTTCGTACTTGCTTGGGACACTCGATATAATTATGCTTATAAAGTGGATACACAGTCTGACAGTTTTTCAGGAAAATGGCATAATGTATGTCAACTTATTTTTTTGATGGTGAATTATTGAAACTGTACCACCCTGTATACTAGCTTTGACGTTCCACATCAAATAATCTCATTTTAGCTTCTCTTAAAAATTGTTTTCAACCCTAAAAACCATTCCTATTCGCTTAGTCAAGACTTCCACTCTTTCAGTTTCCTTATCGAAGCTTTTTTCAGTCTGGACAGCAATTCTCCATCTTTGGTCTGGTCTTCATCGGATAAAGTTTCACCTTCTGAATGTACTTCTCTGGATTTCTTAGGAGTGGCAGCTAACGAAGCAAGATCTTTATCCGAGTGCAGTTTACCTCTCGGAGGAGGATGAGACCTGATCGAGTGTTTGGAGGTGGTTGGGTCGCTTAGCGCCACCTAAAGAAGGCCCGCAAACCAAAATTGTTTTTGAGAATATACAGAGTTTGCTACATTCTAAAAAAAACTACACTTTTTTTTAGATCGCTTACCTGTACGGGCATTTTGATGCTATTGCTTGCAACGCTTCTAGCCACGTTCAAACCTCGGCTAATCCGATCTAGAGTAGCCAACCTCAAAGTGGAGGTGATTCGGTTTTTTCGTAGAGAAGTGGGCGTGGCGCTGGCTCTTTCTTGTAAAATGAACCGACCAATAGTCTGCCAGGAAGATTGGGCGCTGTAGACGTTCTCGTAGTCGGCCAGCGCCCTCTGCTGGATGTTGTGCGAAGTGCCTCCCCACTCTAGTTCTTCTACCAGGACAAAGTTCATTGGGTCTTCGAGTCTGCGCGCTTTGAGGAGCGCTTGAGCCAATACGTCTTGAGCGCAAGCGTTCAATGGCACCTATGTACATCAAATATTATTGTTATTTGCAGACGTTTTGTCCAAAACTGTTTAGGCATCATCAGATACGTTAGTTTAAATTGTTTCACTATATATTTTTAGTTCAGAGTCACGTGAGTGTTTTAGGTTAGGTCAAACTGTCCAACCATAACTGGGACACCCTTTATAATAACCAGGATGAAATAGTCTTGCTTTGGAAATGTTGTACTGGGTAGGCCTTTCCGAGATATTCGATATATTTTTTTTTTTTTTGAAAATTGCGTAAAAACTCTGTATCTTCGCCATTTTTCGGGTTTCCTTGACCGGAAAGAGCTTAAAATATCTGTTTTAAACTGATCTTTTAACTCCTTAAAACCGTAACACAACTAAATATATACAGAGTGTACAAAAGACAAAAAAAAAACCGTTAAACTCAAAAGTAACGTTCAGTTAGTATTGACCTTGTCTATCTTGCTCTCACTGTCTGAAACTTGTGTGAACCTAATCATTTCGACAAAAAACAACATTCTCAACATTTATGATCTCTTGCAAATTTTCAGAAACTATAACCGTTTCCGAGATATTCAAAGTAAATTCCTTCGTTTTCTTTTTGAAAATTTATCTCTGTATCTCAGTTATTTTCTGAGTGTTTGAGACCGTAAAAACTTCAAAATGTCCTTCTTCAACTCCTCTTTCACCTGGTGCTAACCACAACAAGATTGAACATATACAAGGTGTTCAAAAAACTTAACTAAAAACCTACCTTTAAAATGGCGTAAGGAATCTCTGGTGAGACATTGTAAATGCACACCAAAAAGGTATCGTTTTCTTCCCAGGCATTACTAAGGGCTCCATCAGACTTTCTGGCTTCTCGAGCCCTATTGGCCACACTCCGAATGGATGTGAGCCACGCCCTACTGCTTGGATCATTCCCCATTCGCTTCAGAATGAATTTCCCTTCACCCTTCCACTGGCTCTGGGCTTGCAAAGGTCTTTCGTGCAAATCGAGGATTCTTTGAGTGGCTGGTAAGTTGTGATCCTTCTTCTCCCACCCTGTAGATTATGCAACTTTAACAAAGTGAATGGTGTTTTTTTTTGGGATGTTCTCAAACCTCTGGCAACTTCTTCAACTAAAATGTAGTCGTTCACTTTTTCTACTGATATGTTGGCTTTTTGCAAGCAAAGGAGCAGCACTTCCTGGGTGGTAGACTCCTGGGTGATTTTCAGTATGGTGGAGGGTTCTTCCGGGATTACTCCATATACCATAAGGAAGAACATTTTGCGTTTAACGCAAATTGGTGTTCCAGTTGAGGCTAAGTGAACCACTATATTAACTAGTTTCCAGTCCTTGTTCAAGAACTTACCAACAAAACTGTCAGACTCTTTGGAATCAGTCTCCACTTGCGGTTCTTCTCTGCTTTCGGTGTTTTCCAAACTTTCCTCCTCAATCCTCGAGTATATGAACAGTGTGGACATGTTCAGGTATTTATTTTGCGCATTTTTCAGTCTGTAATTAATCGCCTTAATAAAGGTTTGTTTCCAGCAATTAGTCTAATTACCGTAAATGCCTGTAACCAGATTTTAAGCACCGTAAAGGTATGATTCGTTGGGACAACAGGTGATTGTTGGCAGAGTCCATTACGGTGAACCTTAAAAAAGCTAAATCCTGGAACATCACTCTAAAGTGGAACGTTTCGTTCCAAATTGGGTTTAAAGCGTTCTTTGACACCTGTGTGAATTTCAGTGAATTTCACTAATTGAACATTTTTAATATAAAATTCAAATTCTTACAACTTTGGTTCTTTGCTTGGCACAGTCAACTTGAATTCCGATAATTTCAACTTCAACGTACACAGTGGCAGAAACGTTGTTCTGACTTACGTATTGACCAGATAATATACTGATGACAAATTGGGATGAGTGGATACCATCAAACTGTTTGTCCCAAGGGTTAAATCTGCAAATTTACAAATTTAAGTTTAATTTATTTCGAGTTAAATAATAGATTTGCAAGTATTATTATGCTGTTTTACACCCTGTGTCTTATTAGTATTTTTCTGATCTATGACCACTTTAACAAATGGCCCATAATTCACTTATTTGAAACATTCTGTATAAACACACCCTATAAGAAAAGAAAGCTAATAAATGGAGCTATCACGTGACGTTAAGCGGGCACGGCTAAGTTGCCTCGTTTGTCCGCTAGAGGGCGTCAAACTTTACTCTTGCTTTTTGTAGTTTTTACTAAATATCTTAGGAACGTTCCAGGTTAGAGATTTGCAATTGTTACCACTTTAATAAAACGCATCTTTTACTGAATATGCACTTTTCGGTTCTATGTAACATTTAATCATATGACGTTAAAACATGAATGATTAGTTCAACCAAGTTAATGTAAATAACCGCATTCGTTTTCACGTTTCATGGAGTAGATCGTTTTTGACATCACAATGACGTAATTTGACAGTTGGTCAAATTATGGTTTGGCCAAATTACGTCATCGTTACGGCCTGTTTAGTACTAGCAATTGTCCTGAAATAGGAACTAACTGTTAACTTACCTTCGATACATCACGTGACTTTTATCCCACATAACCCTAGGTTTACTGACATAACCACACTTTCCGTTTGTTTCGAATAAAGAGGTGTGCAACTGCATTGCAGTATCCTCAGTTTGAAAATTCAAGGCAGTCATTTGAATTCCTGTTAAATTACTCAATTAATCAAAATTGGTGAAAATTGGAGAAAACATACCAAACGACCAGAATATCACAGGATTAAAGTTACTCGAATCAATCCTCATTGGAGCAGGATAAGTCCTCATTAATTGCGTTTGAGTGTGAGCTACCAAGGCTAAGGGTTGTTTTCTGCATAGTTTTTTGGCGGTATTTTCATTGATTGATGAGCACTGGTAGCAGGGGTAGTTTGTGTTGGCTCTTTGGGGTTTTTTCTCCTGATTTTTTTTTAAATTATAATTAGGGTAACTTTTTGGGTTGTGGGCACTTGCCTCATTTTCATACAAAATACTGTCAGATTCAGTACCAATCCCTGAAGTGGATATGTTTGAAGCGGAACTACTTCCTGTGGTCACTATGGAACTACCGGAAATGGATACGCAAGCCTTCTGGCGTTGTTTTACTGAACTGCTCGGTGATATGGTGTTTAAGCCTCGAAACTTAATTGCCTGAAATAATACATCTAAAAATCATCTTTTCAAAAATAGAGATTTTTAGAACGCACCTGTACATAAACAACTAAATCCGACAACTCTTTGGATATTTGGCTTCCCTTTTTTCGTAACTTATCATCAGTAGGCAGAGATCGTTTGGTAGAGCTGGTTTTGCCATGAGGGCCATAAGGGCGTGGTGATTCGTTTGGTGCTAGTATTGAATGCAGTGCTTTTTCTAAAAAAAAAATAGTTTACTAATTTTAGTAAGTAAGTGTGTATAAAAGTAAGAAGAATCAGTCCACCAAGGAATCCAGAGAGATACATAATAAAAGTATTTTGTAATTGTCAATAAGATATAAGTTTCTGAAGTGCTTTTATTAGTTTTTTCTTAGTCGAATAATAACAAAATAACACACAACCAACTTCTTCTTCAAGTGGCTATTTGTTTCAAATATTGGCGATTATCCTGGATAAAATGACTTTGTTCACGACTGCTTTAAATAATTTGGTAAAATAATATTCTTAATAAGTTTTAAGCCATGATATTCTCCTTCTTCTGGCATAAGCTTTACTTTAGAGAACGGGCTTTAAAAACTGATATTTGCTTTCGTTTCTCATAATATGTCCGAAATACTCAAGCTTTCTTCTCGTGATGGAAGTAATGAATACCATCAAGAGAAGAAAGCTTGAGTATTTCACAGGGCAGTAATCCATAGAATGAAGAAGGACTTGGAAGTAATGAATACCAACTTCTTCTTCAAGTGCCTATTTGTTCCAAATATTGGCGATCATCCTGAATAAAATGACTTTGTTCACGACTGCTTTAAATAATTTGGTAAAATCATGTTCTTAATAAAGTTTTAAGCCATGATATTCTTCTTCTTCTGCCATAAGCTTTACTTTAGAGAACGGACTTTAAAAACTGATATTTGCTTTTGTGTCTCATAATATGTACGAAATACTCAAGCTTTCTTCTCTTGTTGGAAGCAAATGAATACCATCAAGAGAAGAAAGCTTGAGTATTTCACAGGGCAGTGATCCATAGAATGAAGAAGGATTTGGAAGTAATGAATACCAACTCCTTCTTCAAGTGGCTATTTGTTTCAAATATTGGCGATCATCCTGGATAAAACAACTTTGTTCGCGACTGCTTTAAATAATTTGGTAAAATCATATTCTTAATAAGTTTTACGCCATGATATTCTCCTTCTTCTGCCATAAGCTTTACTTTAGAGAACGGACTTTAAAAACTGATATTTGCTTTTGTGTCTCATAATATGTTCGAAATACTCAAGCTTTCTTCTCTTGATGGAAGCAAATGAATACCATCAAGAGAAGAAAGCTTGAGTATTTCACAGGGCAGTGATCCATAGAATGAAGAAGGACTTGGAAGTAATGAATACCAACTTCTTCTGCAAGTGCCTATTTGTTCCAAATATTGACGATCATCCTGAATAAAATGACTTTGTTCACGACTGCTTTAAATAATTTGGTAAAATAATATTCTTAATAAGTTTTACGCCATGATATTCTCCTTCTTCTGCCATAAGCTTTACTTTAGAGAACGGACTTTAAAAACTGATATTTGCTTTTGTGTCTCATAATATGTCCGAAATACTCAAGCTTTCTTCTCTTGATGGAAGTAATGAATACAATCAAGAGAAGAAAGCTTGAGTATTTCACAAGACAGTGATCCATAGAATGAAGAAGGACTTGGAAGTAATGAATACCAACTTCTTCTTCAAGTGCCTATTTGTTCCAAATATTGGCGATCATCCTGAATAAAATGACTTTGTTCGCGACTGCTTTAAATAATTTGGTAAAATCATATTCTTAATAAGTTTTAAGCCATGATATTCTCCTTCTTCTGCCATAAGCTTTACTTTAGAGAACGGACTTTAAAAACTGATATTTGCTTTTGTGTCTCATAATATGTCCGAAATACTCAAGCTTTCTTCTCTTGATGGAAGTAATGAATACCATCAAGAGAAGAAAGCTTGAGTATTTCACAGGGCAGTGATCCATAGAATGAAGAAGGATTTGGAAGTAATGAATACCAACTCCTTCTTCAAGTGGCTATTTGTTCCAAATATTGGCGATCATCCTGAATAAAATGACTTTGTTCACGACTGCTTTAAATAATTTGGTAAAATCATGTTCTTAATAAAGTTTTAAGCCATGATATTCTTCTTCTTCTGCCATAAGCTTTACTTTAGAGAACGGACTTTAAAAACTGATATTTGCTTTTGTGTCTCATAATATGTACGAAATACTCAAGCTTTCTTCTCTTGTTGGAAGCAAATGAATACCATCAAGAGAAGAAAGCTTGAGTATTTCACAGGGCAGTGATCCATAGAATGAAGAAGGATTTGGAAGTAATGAATACCAACTCCTTCTTCAAGTGGCTATTTGTTTCAAATATTGGCGATCATCCTGGATAAAACAACTTTGTTCGCGACTGCTTTAAATAATTTGGTAAAATCATATTCTTAATAAGTTTTACGCCATGATATTCTCCTTCTTCTGCCATAAGCTTTACTTTAGAGAACGGACTTTAAAAACTGATATTTGCTTTTGTGTCTCATAATATGTTCGAAATACTCAAGCTTTCTTCTCTTGATGGAAGCAAATGAATACCATCAAGAGAAGAAAGCTTGAGTATTTCACAGGGCAGTGATCCATAGAATGAAGAAGGACTTGGAAGTAATGAATACCAACTTCTTCTGCAAGTGCCTATTTGTTCCAAATATTGACGATCATCCTGAATAAAATGACTTTGTTCACGACTGCTTTAAATAATTTGGTAAAATAATATTCTTAATAAGTTTTACGCCATGATATTCTCCTTCTTCTGCCATAAGCTTTACTTTAGAGAACGGACTTTAAAAACTGATATTTGCTTTTGTGTCTCATAATATGTCCGAAATACTCAAGCTTTCTTCTCTTGATGGAAGTAATGAATACAATCAAGAGAAGAAAGCTTGAGTATTTCACAAGACAGTGATCCATAGAATGAAGAAGGACTTGGAAGTAATGAATACCAACTTCTTCTTCAAGTGCCTATTTGTTCCAAATATTGGCGATCATCCTGGATAAAACAACTTTGTTCGCGACTGCTTTAAATAATTTGGTAAAATCATATTCTTAATAAGTTTTAAGCCATGATATTCTCCTTCTTCTGGCATAAGCTTTACTTTAGAGAACGGGCTTTAAAAACTGATATTTGCTTTTGTTTCTCATAATATGTCCGAAATACTCAAGCTTTCTTCTCGTGATGGAAGTAATGAATACCATCAAGAGAAGAAAGCTTGAGTATTTCACAGGGCAGTGATCCATAGAATGAAGAAAGACTTGGAAGTAATGAATACCAACTTCTTCTTCAAGTGCCTATTTGTTCCAAATATTGGCGATCATCCTAGATAAAATGACTTTGTTCACGACTGCTTTAAATAATTTGGAAAAATCATATTCTTAATAAGTTTTAAGCCATGATATTCTCCTTCTTTTGCCATAAGCTTACTTTAGAGAATCGACTTTAAAAACTGATATTTGCTTTCGTTTCTCATAATATGTCCGAAATACTCAAGCTTTCTTCTCTTGATGGAAGCAAATGAATACAATCAAGAGAAGAAAGCTTGAGTATTTCACAGGGCAGTGATCCATAGAATGAAGAAGGACTTGGAAGTAATGAATACCAACTTCTTCTTCAAGTGCCTATTTGTTCCAAATGTTGGCGATCATCTTGAATAAAATTACTTTGTTCACGACTGCTTTAAATAATTTGGTAAAATCATGTTCTTAATAAAGTTTTGAGCCATGATATTCTTCTTCTTCTGCCATAAGCTTTACTTTAGAGAACGGACTTTAAAAACTGATATTTGCTTTCGTTTCTCATAATATGTTCGAAATACTCAAGCTTTCTTCTCTTGATGGAAGTAATGAATACCATCAAGAGAAGAAAGCTTGAGTATTTCACATAGAATGAAGAAGGACTTGGAAGTAATGAATACCAAGTTTTTCTTCATTCTATCGATCACTGTCCTGTTGGTCACTCTGTCCATCCATGATATTTTCAGCATCTTCCTACACATTTCGAAGGCTTTGACTTTTCTTTGTGTTGTCTCGGTTAATATCCATTATTCCATCCCGTAGAAAAGAATATTGGGAGAGCAGATTGATGTCGATGTTGAGGTTGTGTTTACACTCTATTCTTTATATTGCTTTCTTTATTCTACACCTGTGAGTAATCCCAAATATCATTGCTACTCTCTCTATTGGTGTATTGTTGATTGTTAAGCCGTAACCATCAGCTTCTCTACTGATTACCATGAATTTGGTTTAATAATTAGTTCTTGTAAGTCGTTCCAAAACCACTGTATCATCTGCATCACCAGCAAAATTCCTATATGTCAATACTCTCCAGGGCTACAGGATACAATCTTGTCTGACTTCTCGAAGGATGTTTACTGTGTTGGTTTGTTCTGCCATAGTAGCTGATTCCAGTAAAGGTTTTGGATGATTCTTAGATCTTTATCATCCATCCCCGTATTCATCAAGACGTCTCTCATCTTTTCGTGTTTTTTTTTAACGAACGCCTTCTGGTAGTCTATGTAAAACAGGCAAAAATGTCACAGTTCATATCCCTACAGCGCTGGACAGAAAATTTGGCTCTCTGTTTCTCTGGTAACGTTATCAATTCAGAGATAAGCCATTCTTTCGGAATGTTCCCAGTATTATAGATTTTATTAAAAATACCAGTAAGGAATGTGATGGACTCATCGTCAAGAAGCCTGAGGTATTCCGAATGTACTCCATAGGTCCTGGAGCCTTCGAACTGGAACTTCCTCTCTCATGATGTCAGATATGGACTCAGCCTGAATGGAGGTTGAAAAACAACAGCTCTCCTACATCATTTACAAGCTTTCCCACATTCTTGTTTTTCTTCTCTCACTTTTGTACATTGAACTGAAAACCTCTGATTTCCTGACATTTCTCATCTAAATCTTTTTGATTGGCTTCATATATTTTTCTCTGTATAATCTTTGTTAAATTTCTTCTGTCATTCATGATTTATGTTTCGTTCCATCATTCTTCATCTTTGACATTAATTGTGGTTTCAGCAAGTGTCATTATTAGTTCTTCTGTGTTTTCAGTTTCCTCCGCAATCAGTCTGCATTTGCCGTTGATGTCCTTCTTTACTTGGTTCCTTACTTTGTCGTCAAATATGTTTCTATATCTTCAATTTATTAAAATATAATCTCTATGGTTTCATCTGCTCTTGGAGATGTCCAAGTGTATAGTCGTCTGTCTATGTGTTTCACCGGGTGTTTTCCTGCCTATTTTGGTATTCAATTCACCCATAAAGATAACGATTTCTTGTTTAGGGAGTTTATAAGATCTTTCCTTTTCACAACAAACGGTTACAATTAAATGGAAACAATAATATGAATTTAAAACTTTTTCTAAGAAAACAGTTAATCTAAATCTCTTACCATCAATATTATCATCATCATCCTCATCATCATAGTCGTCATCGCTGAAATCATCGTTAAACGAACTCGAACTAGCGTTACTAACAATAGAACTAGTTCGTCCAGGAGCTGAATGCCTGACACCTCCTGGTCTAATTGGAGTGGACACCACCGCAAAAGGTGGAGGAATCTCCATGGAGAGTTTTTTATTTTTAATTAAAATCCGATTCCTTAATTGTTCTGGAGAGGGTAGTGAAGGTTCTTCGCTGTAGTCGGTTTCAAAGAGGAAATTGGTGACTAGTCGATCACCAAAAATTCTCTGGAAATTTTTTATTTTTTGGGTCATGTTAAGACTCAGCTGTACAGGTTAGTTACTTGGAAAATGTGGGCCATCCTGGACTGTTGTGGTAATGAACAGTGATTTTCTATTGACAGTATTACTGGATATGGTGAAGTGACAAAAGCGTTTTTGTTGATAGTCTCCACAACTGCGGTAAATGGGATTTTAGTGGTGAAGGTGTGTCCATGGTAAATCATTGGATAACCATCCTCCCCATCCCAGCAATCCAGTTCTACACAACGGCAACCTGACAGTAAAACCTGGAAAACTAGAATAGCAACCAACCTTAAAATTAATTTACAATAAGTTTTACCTGGCTGTAAAGTTCTATAGATGATTCCCCTTTCAGTTGATGACCAGTCAAATAAGTGTTATGAGAGGATGCAATGTAGTAAGTCGATAAAGGTCTTCGCATTTCTTCTTCTAAAGGAACTTCACATTCAGGAGTAAAAGCGTAATTGTCTTTGTCCATCAAATATCGAGCAAATCCCTCAAAGGACAAACAGTGTTGGGCTCGAAGGGTTGCATCAGGTTCATGCCGCTAAATTTCAAAGTTAAGTCTAGTTTAATTTGACGATAACTCCGATCTTACATTAATCAAATCCTTAATTTCGTCCACTGTTTTATTCTCCATTTGTCTGGTTTCCAGGAATTTAGTAAACGTGGACAAAGTGATGACTTGGGAGTTGTTAGTGTCTATTCCGGCACAATTAGTGAAAATACTTGCAGCAGCGATGGCGTCAAATAGCTTTTTTTGTGAGTTGACCATTTGGCCCTCTATGTCTTGTCTAGTGTTTCTGGTCAATAATCCTTAAAAATTGGAAGAAAGATATATAAAACTAATATTTTTTAACATACAGATTGTTCCAAAAAATACAAGACAAACTGGTTTCAAAAGAAGGTTTTAGATTAAATTATTAATATTACTCATTTAAATTCTGGTTTCAAACCTCCACCTGTATCATAGCTAAGACAACATACAGGATAGAAGAAATTATTGAAAAAAATGAACTAAAACAAGTTTTTTTTTTTGGAAGTCTTGCAGATCGTGACAGTGAAGTTTTGGTATTTCTGAGGCAACCATAGAATGTAAGGGACTTTTCTGAGAATAGTCAGAAAACGTTTCGATAAAATTAAACTTTCTACAAACTTCAATATACCAAGCAACTTTTACCAAAAATGAACTAAAACAAAAGGTCTTGCAGACTGTGACAGTGAAGTTCTGGTATTTCTGAGACAACCATAGAATATAAGGAACTTTTTTGTGAATAGTCAAGACATTCTCCATTAAAACTAAATTTTCTACAACCTTTAATATACCAAGCAAATTTTACCAAAAATGAACTAAAACAAATTTGGTTTTTTTGGAGATGTTGCAGACTGTGATAGTAAAGTTCTGGTATTTCTGAGACAACCATAGAATATAAGGAACTTATCTGAGAATAGTTAGGACACTCTCCATTAAAACTAAACTTTCTACAACCTTCAATATACCAAGCAAATTTTACCAAAAATGAAGTAAAACAAATTTGGTTTTTTTGGAGATGTTGCAGACTGTGATAGTAAAGTTCTGGTATTTCTGAGACAACCATAGAATATAAGGAACTCATCTGAGAATAGTCAGGACACTCTCCATTAAAACTAAACTTTCTACAACCTTCAATATACCAAGCAAATTTTACCAAAAATGAACAAAAACAAATTTGGTTTTTTTGGAGATGTTGCAGACTGTGATAGTAAATTTTTGGTATTTCTGAGACAACCATAGAATATAAGGAACTTTTTTGTGATTAGTCAGGACACTCTCCATTAAAACTAAACTTTCTACAACCTTCAATATACCAAGCAAATTTTACCAAAAATTAACTAAAACAAATTTGTTTTTTGTGGAGATGTTGCAGACTGTGATAGTAAAGTTCTGGTATTTCTGATATAAGGAACTCATCTGAGAATAGTCAGGATACTCTCCTGAGAAATTTGGAAAAATAGAGTTTTTTGGAGGTATTTGCAGATCGTGACAGTGTTACTAAAACAAGAATTATTTTCAAAGCTCTGGGTTGTATACTAGCCCACCTTTTCGTTAAAATATTACACAATAATTCCAAATAGGTCTTAAAAAAAATAGCAAAGCCTTGATTTGAACCTGAACCTTTAGAAAAACGCTTTTTCTTGGTTTATCCACATTTTTGTGGCTCATTTGCACAACCTAAAAAAAACTAATCATAATTGCTAAGCAAAGTAAATTTAAACTGGTGGGTAATTTAGAGATTTATGAAAATGCGAGACGAACAAAGAATTTGATCCCGGTACAGGTTTAAACGACAAATTAAAATTGCAAAACCAGGAAAGTCGTTGTTAAACCCTGAAATATGGTACTTACCAAATTTTGTGGGTTTCCTCGAATGCTGGTCCGAAGACTTCGATTTGACTCCGTTTATCTTAGTAGTATTCACAGCCATACTTCTATAAGATATTGCTAACTGTTCGAATAAATCTCTGAGATCTTTTCGAATTAATAAACTGGAAATTAGAACAAAGGGTCATTAAAACGCTAGACATAAAAGGGGTCAGAGGGCTAATTAACTGCTTAAGAGTTATAAATGTTTAGCCGGTTATTTCGGGATATGCGGTTCTTGGGGTCAAAAGATAGATAGAGGCTTATAGAGCCCTTAAAGCTTATCGACTTTGAATAATTAATTAAGGGTAAGGGTTTTTGCTGCCTTTTTCGCTTACCTAAACGAGCGAAATAACGTAACAAAGTCTACAAAATCTAGCTGAGTATCGTACAAAATTGAGCCAACCCTTGGATGTCTGCCATGCCACAGGTGCTCAGTAGATCCATGTCGATCCCTTAAAAACACACCCATCAGTTATGAGTACAGAAAAACCACAAAACAACACTAACCTATCATATTTAGTTTGACTAACTGACGTATAAGCTAACTGGCCTAAACTATGATGTCTGGCAACATCGGGCTGATGATCACCACCAAAAGTTGTGGGTGTGGATTGCCTATGTTGCGCTTGGTTCCTCCAGTAACTACTTTCCATGCACATTGTTGCCGGCTCAACAAAAGAGGATTTCAAACTTTTATCCTTAATGTTAAGTCATAGTGATTAATAAATAGTCAAAGCAGAAACACCAAACTTACCTTGCTGACTTTAAAAGCTTGATTGCTCAAAATTTGCTTTTTCTTGATTTTCATCGAGACTTCTCTTCTTAGACCGGAAGTTTCGCCTGATTGGTTGCTACCCGATTTGGTGCCTGCTAGTGACCAATCACGACCACCGAATGACTGAAATAAATTAGTTTCAATTATCTACGAGTGTTTTAACGTCAAAAACTTAAAAGATTTCCAATTTTAACTAAATTGGTGTCTGGCCACAGACTGGCAAAGCACTTAATCAATCAATTTTTTTTTTACTTTTTTAGTGTTGCTTTTAACCGTTCCAGTGGTGAGAATCTGAACAATTTACCTTTATCATCGTTATGTCACTCGTACAAATTAATTCAGTTCAAATTAATCAGAGGAATATGTCCAGCTATTGGCCATTACCCTTAAAATGTCAATATCACGTGAGCATTCAACCAATAAAAGCCAACAATTTCCGATTTTCAGTTTCGAAACCAGTTTGAAATTGCCTATACGAACAGTCGACGTTTTGTGATAATTTATTGCATCCTCAGGATGCTTAGTAGAAACTACATGAAATGTTCAAAAAATAACGATTTTAATTGATGAAAGAAGAGAGAGTGTATGATTGAAAATACCTATAAAGCTTTTAAAGTGAAAATAGTATATTATTCAACGAGCAGATAGCTATTACTCACGCAGATAAAGTTGTGGTAAATCATTGAGTGAGTAATAGTTATTACATGCGTGTAGAATATTATACTTTTCCTACTACTGTGGTAAGTTAATTTGTCAAAAATCAATGTAAATTGAGTCACACTGATTTTGTTACTTTTCATGTTTTATTGTTTTGTACCTCCATGGGATAGAATTTGACATTTTCCAGGTTTAGGACAGAACTGTATAATTGACCGCCAAATGTCTTAACTGTCAAAATTTATGAGTGGGATAAAGCTATGAACTTTACTGGATTTTAAGAGTGTTTTTTTTGAAAAATTAAGTCAGAAACACACAACCAAGTGTTATAAATGCTAAAAATGTACTGATGAATGTATAAAGTGCATTCAAGCAAAGTCAAACTTATTTCCTTACTTTTTAAGTATGTTTCATTGTTTTGTAGCTCCATGGGATTGAACTTGACAGTTTTTAGGTTTATAACAGAACAAACTAACCTGCAATTGATGGTAAAATGTCATAACTGTCAAAAAGTCATTCATAAAGCTATAAAATACGTTTGATACAGTTTATACTGATTTTACTGGATTTTAAGAGTGTGTTGTGGTTTTACAGCTTTATGGGAAGGACGGTTGTCATATTTATAGTTGTCATAAAAATATACTAAATTCAAGTCAGAAACAGTCAAATATTACAAATGCACTGATGAAGCTATAAAATGCATTCAATCAAAGTAACACAAATTGTCTTACTTTTCAAGTATATTTCGTTGTTTTATACCTCTATAAGATTGGTTTTGACAATTTTCAGGTTTAGAACAGAATAACAGACATAGCAATATTGATAGTCAAATATCATCTATCAAAATATGACGTAATAATGTAATAGAGAGGAAAATCAAGGTTTAGGAGATTATTTGCACTTTAATCTTGATTGTTTATACGTAATTTAAAAGTGAATAAAAAATACTAAAAAATCGCGTTAAAACAAATTTTCTAGCTTTTCGCGTTTTTGAGATATTTCGATTCAAAAATTGTGTCACATTTTTAGACTTTTCAGCATTGTTGCTTTGAGGTTTGAAGTTTTGTGACGCTGTTATTTACACTTCAATCTCCATTTTTTTATATGTCATTAGAAAGTGGATGAAAAGTGCTACAAAATGGCATTTGATCGAATTTTCTAACTTTTTTCGTTTTTGAGGTATTTTAATTCAAAAATTGTGTCACTTTTTGAGATTTTTCAGCATTGTTGCCAGGTTTGAACTCTTGTGACGCTATTATTTAACGCTTCATCTTGACATTTTTATGTAGTTGTAAAGAGAATGAAAAATGCTACAAAATGACGTTTGAACGAATTTTCTAGCTTTTGGCGTTTTTCAGATATTTTAATTCAAAAATTGTGTCACTTTTTGGGAATTTGCAATTCGATTTAAACAGGGATGAAGGTAAAAAATGTAAAGTCTAGCTCACGTGACTAAGAAATAGTAATTTTTGAACTGGCAACACTGTAAAGGCACGGTGACACTTGCCAAAAACAGTCACGTGACCATAAAAAAGTGTAATTTGAGTAGTAAAAATTCGTTAAATTTAAGTTTAGTTAGTAATGAAAGCTCAAATTATAAAAGACAAATCACGTAAGATTAAAAATGCAATTTTTGAGCTGGCAACCTTGTACAAGCTAAGTGACATTAGTCACAAACAGTCACGTGACTATAAAAATGTAAATTAAACTGCACAAATGTGCGAAATCCGATTTAAACTGTCAAATGATAATTTTTGAAGTGGCAACACTGTAAAAGCCCGGTGGCACCTGTCAAAAACCGTCACGTGACCAGAAAAATGCAGTATGTACTGTAAAAATTCGCAAAATTTTTGTTTAGACAGTAATGAAAGCTAAAATGATAAAAGACACGTCACGTGCCGATTTAAACAGTGATGCAGGCAAAAATTGTTAATTCACGTCACCAAAAAAATGGTAATTTTTGAACTGGCAACATTGTAAATGCACGTGACTTTAACAATTCAATAAGAAGTAATTTTGATTTTAAGTGACCTGAACGATTTGCTTCTAACAATGTTGCGGCCAAGCCCAAAACATTGATATTTCCAAAACTATAGGAAGTTTTACCGATTTTTCGGTTATTAGTCATCTTCAATTTATTTAATCACAGACATTTCATAAATTTTCAGCTTGAAAATTGTATTAAAAAAGCCAAATTTTTGGTTAACTTACCCTTATTGCATCAGCTGCCAAAGGTCCACAACAGTACCCATCCTCATGGTACAATTGCAAGTATTGTTCCCTTAACCATAGCAATCGTTTATCACAGAGATTATTAAGCCTAGATATGCCACGAATCAACCAGCATAATCCACTGTACCAAACCCTAAAAAAGTTTGTTAATTTAACTTATTACAATGGAAAAGTTGCTCATAACTGGTTGGAGTATGACGCTCACTTTATTATAACAATTTCCGGAAGCTGAAAAGTTTTGCTGAACATTCTTTTTGAAAACAATAATTATTTTAAAGGAATACTAAACAAGCCAGATTACAGGAAGATTTATTCTGGAGTTGCACTAATAACTTTTGTAGGCGAAATTGCAAACTTTAGAAAAACTTTTAGAGCAAGTTAATTTCGCCCGCGAAAGTTCCAACACCGAATCTGCGAGTTTTAATTGGTTGAAGGGAGGGAAAAGTTTGAATTTTAATGCCAAAGATTGCTTAATACTTGCCTACATTCAGCTGGTGGACAGACCACGTAGAGCAGTCTGTTATCGCTAAGGCCATTACCATGCAAAATGGTAAAAGCGCACTCGTTTCCCGGTTCGTGGTTTAAACCGTAACGTCGTGCCACCGTAGCCAATTCACTGTCTTTGTCCGCGTCTCTTCCGCCTAGGTGCACTTCTTTGATGGACATCAAGTCCAGAAACCTTTAAACGACCCTTGCATTTATGTTACAGCTACATTTTCGATTCCATTTTATAATAAGAGATCTTTGAACCTTTGCAGTCAAATGCAGGAAATGTTCAGCAAACGCAAAACTACTTCTATTACAGTAAAATGAATTTTCAACAATAACATAATAAAAACTAAGAAAGCATTTCTGTTTATCCCAAAACCAAATGAGAGATGGTCGACTTGACTACCAAAATTTGGGTCACTCTGTATAACAAAGTTTACTTTGTTTTATCAGAGTTTTTGGTCCTATTTTTTTATTTTTAGTAATTTACTTCAAGCTTTTTTTCTTCGCTTTTAGTGTTTTCTTAACTTTGAATTAGTTTTTCAAATCACTTTTTTTTTGACTAAAATTTTTACCATGAATAACTCTGTTATTTAATATGTGCGCTTTGTAACCATACAGGGTGGTCAAATAAGGATTTCAAGAGCTACAAATTGACATATTGCAACACTCTGTAACTGTGCAAATAATCGAGTTATGTACTGTTAAAGTGCAAACCATTAAATTGAAACTTCAATTCAGACCAAACTGCCTTTACCATGAATAACTCTGTTATTTGACATGTGCGCTTTGTAATCATACAGGGTGGTCAAATAAGGATTCCAAGAGCTACAAATTAACATATTGCATCACCCTGTAACTGTGCAAATAATCGAGTTATGGACTGTTAAAGTGCACACCATTAAATTGAAACTTCAATTCAGACCAAACTGCCTTTACCATGAATAACTCTGTTATTTGATATGTGCGCTTTGTAACCATACAGGGTGGTCAAATAAGGATTTAAAGAGCTACAAATTGATATATTGCATCACCCTGTAACTGTACAAATAATCGAGTTATGCACTGTTAAAGTGCAAACCATTAAATTGAAACTTCAATTCTGAACAAACTGTCTTTACCATGAATAACGCTGTTATTTGATATGTGCGCTTTTGTAACCATACAGGGTGGTCAAATAAGGATTTAACGAGCTACAAATTGACATACTGCATCACCCTGTAACTGTGCAAATAATCGAGTTATGAACTGTTAAAGTGCAAAGCATTAAATTGACACTTCAATTCAGACCAAACTGTCTTTACCATGAATAACTCTGTTATTTGATATGTGCGCTTTGTAACCATACAGGGTGGTCAAATAAGGATTCCAAGAGCTACATACTGTTATATTGCATCACTCTGTAACTGCTCAAATAATTGAGTTATGGATTGTTAAAGTGCAAACCATTAAATTGAAACTTCAATTCTGAACAAACTGTCTTTACCATGAATAACTCTGTTATTTGATATTTGCGCTTGTGTAACCATACAGGATGGTCAAATAAGGACTTCAAGAACTACAAATTGACATATTGCATCACCCTGTAACTGTGCAAATAATCGAGTTATGGACTGTTAAATTGCAAACCATTAAATTGAAACTTCAATTCAGACCAAACTTCTGGTGACATTTTACAGGATCAGAATCCACTAATGCCATTCTGGCGTTTTTGACCTACAAAAGCGGTTTGAGAGCTTCTTGTAATACTTTCTAAACTCAGAAGACAGTTTGGTGACATTTTGGTGTTTCTGAGATGCAAAAAACTGCTTGAAAGCTTCTAGTGACTTTTTTAAGGATCAGAAGACAGTTTTGTATCAACTAATACCAATTTAGAGTTTCTGAGTTGCAAAAAAACTTCAAAACAAATTTTACGGAGGGATAAACCATGCTCAAAATCATCCTGTAGCTCAAAACAAGGGCAGCAGGGGAAATTACGATTACTCTATCGTTCTTTTTACAAAAATCAAGCACAGGTTTGTTCTCGAAAACCACATTATTCTAGCATCTGCTAGTTTTGGTGATACCTCGTAAAACCATCGCATTTGAGACACCCTGTACATGTTTACTAGATATATTTTTGTCGATGGATAACCAATGCAATGGCTTTTCTAATGTTATGGCTACCTTGCTATATTCTGCCTAATTCATTCAAATTTAGGGTTTTGCTAGCATTCATTTCAACACAAAAATCAATATCTTACTTGATAATACAGGATAATATAAACTTACTTACCCATCGTCCAAAGTTGTCATAGTACTTTGTTCGCCGGTACTCTGTAATGCCAGTTTGGTCAACAGTCCGGGTGCTAAAGTATCTTCCGGGTTGAAACTCAAATTAAAGTCCTGGGAAAATGGATCGCTGTCGCTGGTATTTCCTGCTTTCAAAGCCGACCAACTGGGTCGTACCCATGTGAGTACCGTAGACGACCGGTCTAAACGCAGATACAGGAACGTACCCTTTATGGTGGAGGGAGTTTGGTTTTCCTGGCCCTCCCATAGTACCACAGTACTACCATGATGCAGAATCTGAGAATTGGATTTTTAATCTGATTATTTATGTAACCTAATAAAAATTACTTAGTAAAACACATTTTAAGTATATCAAACAAAAACTATGTAGATTAAGGCATTTTATCACATTTCACAGCTTTTAATCCAGTACGAACGATGTAAACTGGCAAAAAAAAGTCTCATAAACATCCCTGATTTATTATACTAAAACAGAGGAAGTGATAAAGAATTAATCACTTACAGCATCCAGGTTAAATTTAGAATAATAGTGGGGAAAACGTTTGCTAAATCTGCACCCCGCAACGCTTTCCTGGGGTTTATTTGTAAACATTTTGAAAATCCAAACAGTGTCGTTTTTGTCCGTTTATGTTGGGAGAAGTTGTGAAACAAACATTGATTTGCATTCAGTTTAGTATTTGGTTATTAAATTCGATTTTCTTTATTAGGATTTCAGCTATTTTTATAAGTTTGTGAATTTCCAATGTAGTTTCTCATCATTGTTTGTTGCAATGGTAAATCCGGTTAAAACTAAATTTGACTTTTATTGATATGATTTTTCTACAATACGATTTATAACAAAGCGCTGTCAAAGTTTGAACTGTAAAAATGACAGTTTGAATAACAAAATTACCCATACAACCCACTTGTACAGACGAATTACATTTTTAAGCACATTTTTGAAATATTCATTAAATTTCTCATTCGACAACCTAGAAAAATAGTACAAAATTTGGAACAGTCAGAGAGGAAGGCGCTGTCAAAATTTGAACTGTAAAAATGACGGATTAAAGGACAATCTACGACAAAAATCCACTTGTAATCACCGGATCACATTTTCAAGTACAGTTATGAAATCCCCATTAAATTTTCTTTCTAATAACCTAAAAAACCACGAATAATTCGGTACAGTCAAAGAGAAAAGCGCTGTCAAAGTTTCAACTGTAATAATGACGGCATAAAAGACACACTGCGACAGAATCGGTTGTAAAACCCACTTGTAGTAGCCGGATGAACTTTTTAAGCAAATTTTTGGTATCTTCATTAAATTTTATATCCAATAACCTCAACAAAATACAAAACAAATCAGTACAGTCAGGTAGGAAAGAGCTGTCGTTTAAAATAACGGTTTGAAGGACAGTCTGCGACAAAATCTTCTGTAAAACCCGCTTGTAGTATCCGGATTACATTTTTAAGCACATTTTTGAAATCCTCATTAAATTTACTATGGAGTCACCAAAAAAAAACACAAAAAAAAAGGTACAGTCAGAGAGAAAAGCGCTGTCAAAATTTGAACTGTAAAAATGACGGTTTAAAGAACAGACTGTTACAAAATTGCTTGTAAAACCCACTTGTAGTAACCGGATCAACTTTTTAAGCACATTTTTGGAAACCTCATTGAATTTCCTATTCAATTACCTAAAAAAACACGGACAAACTTGCTAGAGAAAGGGAGAGAAGCACTGTCTAAATTTGAAATGTAAAAGTGACGGTTTAAAAGACAGTCTGCGACATCGTCTTTAAAACTCATTTAAAGTGACTGAATCATATTTTCAAACACATTTTTGGAATCCTTATTAAATTTCCTATCTGGAAACCTAAAACACTAAACAAACCGGTACAGTCAGGTAGGAAACGACTGTCAAAGTTTGAACTGCAAAAATGACGGTGTATTTAACAGTCAAAGTGATAAATGTACACCAAAAACGCTATTTTCACATGCAACATTCTATTTTCACTCGTGATGGGACTAATCCGGGACACCCACACAAAACGTCGACCCTTATCAACAAAAGGGCTCGCTAAAAACATAAATCATAAATAAAGGCGAGGGCGCAGACGGTTTTAAAATTTAAAAACCCTCTATATTTAGGTTAGGCTGGTGGATTGTTGAAACCGGAGAATCGTAGTAGATCAATAAATGTATAACAAAACACTCATCAGAAAAAAGTGGGTCAAGGTCACTCGCTTTCATGCAGAAAAACCCTCCAGGTTTACGCCCCGCTGAAACCGATATCGGTAATGCATTTTAATCCCCCAGCTCCGGAGGAGGAAATCGTTCTCAGAGTGTGTCCAGATGTGGTTAAATGGGAGAAAAGTTGGCTCATCATTGCCTTTTAATAATTTCAGTTTTAGAAAAATATCATTTTCTTTTCCGGTTGTTGAGATATTTTGAAAAAACACACGGCGGGCAAGTCTATTTTTGGACATAGTTTCTGCATCGTATCAGTTAATCGGAAATTACTCGCTTATTTGAAACACACAGTATAAACACCTCATAGAACCGTAGATAGCCAATGAAGAGGGCTATCACGTGACGTTGAGCAGGCGCGGATACGTTGTCCGGTTTGACCGCTAGGTGGCGTCAAAATTCGTTATTTAGTTTAGTACTTTTTTGAAAATATCTCCAAAACTATTCAACTTACAAACTTGAAATTTTTATTATACACGTGTCTCGATAAGACACAACTTTTATTATATACACAATTTTCTTATAAAATGCTCGGTTTGACTGTAAAAAAATAAAAACCTTTTTTTTCCAATCATTTCAAGGGGGTACCCAAGCAAATTTTCGAAAAAATTTTAAAATTTTTAAATCAACTTTGACCGGACCAATACTTTTGGGTTGATAGTTGAAAAGTGGCGTAGGATGCTAAAAAGCAATTACGGCCCTTATAAGGAAGCCACGCCCTGAAAGGTACCTGGAAATGACAAAAATCAAAATCATCTCAAAAATGGTACCAGATAGCGTCATTTTGACACTAGAATTGAATTTCTGAAGTCCAAATTAGTCTATAACAGTAATTTCATTGAGATAGTACCAATATGGTGCTTCACAAGGTACCCTAATGTAAAACTGCAAAAAAAACAGTAATTTTGATACAATTTCGGTGCACTTTACCAGAAAATTTGTAATAACTCCTTTATTTGAAACATTCAGAAAAAACACGTCATAGAGATGAAGATAGCTAATGAATAGAGCTATCACGTGACGTTGAGCAGGCGCGACTACGTTGTCCGGTTTGACCGCTAGATGGCGTCAAAATTCGTTATTTAATTTGGCACTTTTTTGTAAATATCTCGAAAACGGTTCAACTGACAAACTTGAAATTTTTATTCTACACGTGTCCTGATAAGACGCAACTTTTATTATACAGGGTAATTCAAATTCGACCCTCACCATTGGGATCTCGGAAACTATAAGAGATACGAGAAAGTTTAAATTGGGGCAAAGTTGCGCAATTTAAAGCTCAACCAAATGCTGTTTTAAAAATTTTGATTTTCCGAGTACTTCCGAAGATATCCGAAAAAAACTGAAAATTTGATTTTTTGTTTTTATTTATTTCTAATCTTATTTGAAGAGATATTCCAAAACTAAAAGCACCTTTTCATTGCCACTTTTTCCTAGCTATTCGATGATGGATTCAAATTTGCCACACGACGTTTCGTTTTTTGGCAGCCATCATCAACTTTCTTTTTTCTTATGGGCGCCATATTGGATTTTTAGCCCACCAAATAGTACGTTTTATTCTGATTTTAGTGATGTATAATAACTTATGATTTGCTTCATAAATAACAAAATGATTCAATAAAAACTATTTTTACTTTAGTTATTGGCTTTGAGTTAATGGGCCGTTTTAAAAAATGTCATTATTTGACAGTACTTGTCAAACACGATAATTCGGACGATCATTAGAGCTTTTAGAGATTTTATCTTTGTTACCTTTGAGTTAATGAGACGTTTTATGAAGATTACTTGGTAGTACTTGTCACACGCAATTGGCCTGAACATACTTAGTCACAAAGGTGTACACGTGACTTAAACCGGTTTATTCACTCGAAGAGCTTAGGCCACTCGCTACGCTTGTGGACCTAGTTGTTCTTTTCGTGAATAAAAAATGGTTTAAGTCACTTGCTGTATAAATAACTATTAAATCACTCTGAATGACATTCGCTTATTTACAGATGTAAACAAACAAACATCAATGTTACATCTACGGGGCGCGGTGCAAATAATAGAACTGTAATTTTAGTTTTTTTTTTTAATATAAAAAGTCGAAATTTAATAAAATACTGTATAAGACACGTGACTTAAACCGGTTTATTCACTCGAATAAATATGAATGAATAAAAAATGGTTTGTCACTTACTGTATAAATAACTACAAACTTGCACTTAACATTATAAAAAAATTAAATTTGGCAAAAAATGAAGTTCCTAAAATGATGATCTTTCTCTTGGAAACATAAATAAACCTTTTAAGTTAGAGATAATGCTAACAAATCTCTTTTTCTGATTAACCTAAATAGTTCAGCAATGCTTGTATAATAATAACATTTTCTGCGGGGGTTTCTTTTCTAGATACATTTTTAACTATGATTGACGCTCTAATGATCGTCCGAATTATCGTGTTTGACAAGTAGGTACTGTCAAATAATGACATTTTTTAAAACGGCCCATTAACTCAAAGCCAATAACTAAAGTAAAAATAGTTTTTATTGAATTATTTTGTTATTTATGAAGCAAATCATAAGTTATGATACATCACTAAAATCAGAATAAAACGTACTATTTGGTGGGCTAAAAATCCAATATGGCGCCCATAAGAAAAAAGAAAGTTGATGATGACTGACAGAAAACGAAATGTCGTGTGGCAAATTTGAATCCATCATCGAATAGCTAGGAAAAAGTGGCAATGAAAAGATGCTTTTAGTTTTGGGATATCTCTTCAAATAAGGTTAGAAATAAATAAAAACAAAAAATCAAATTTTCAGTTTTTTTCGGATATCTTCGGAAGTACTCGGAAAATCAAAATTTTTAAAACAGCATTTGGTTGAGCTTTAAATTGCGCAACTTTGCCCCAATTTAAACTTTCTCGTATCTCTTATGGTTTCTGAGATCCCAATGGTGAGGGTCGAATTTGAATTACCCTGTATATACAATTTTCTTACAAAATGCTCGGTTTGACTGTAAAAAAATAAAAACCTTTTTTTTCCAATTTTTTCAAGGGGGTTCCCTAACAAATTTTTGAAAAAAATTCAAAATTTTTAAATCAACTTTGACCGGGCCAATACTTTTGGGTTGATAGTTTAAAAGTGGTGTAGGGTGCCAAAAGGCGATTACGGCCCTTATAAGGAAGCCACGCCCTGAAAGATACCTAGAAATGACAAAAATCAAAATAATCTCAAAAATGGTACCAATTAGCGTCATTTTGACATGGGATTTGAGTGTCTGAGGTCCAAATTAGTTTATAACAGGAATTTCATTGAGATAGTACCAATATGGTGCTTTACAAGGTACCCTAATCTAAAACTGCAAAAAACAGTAATTTTCACACAATTTTGGTACACTTTACCATAAAATTGCTAATAACTCGCTTATTTGAAACACTCAGTAGAAACACATCATAAGACCGTAGATAGTCATTGAAGGGGGCTATCACGTGACGTTGAGCACGTACCGCTAAGCTATCCCGTTTGAACGCTAGATGGCGTCAAAGGTGGTCATTTAATTTCGTACTTTTTTGGAAATATCTCGAAAACGGTCTAAATGGCAAACTCTAATTTTCTTATAAAATGCTCGGTTTAGCTGTAAAAAAGGAAAAACTAAAATTTTCAATTTTTTCCTAGGGCATTTATGGCACATTATCAAAAAAAAGTCAAAAAGTTTTATTTAACTTTGACTAGGCATTTTGGAACAGACGGAAAAAGAGTAAAACGCATTTAAAAACCATAAAGTGTTATACATCATTGAATTCGGAATAAAAAGGCACAAATAAATAAAACGTAAAATCAAAAAAAAATCACTTTTTTCCTCATTTAACAAATCTCAAACCGATTTCAAAATCTGTTATCCTGTACACACTGTATTGATCCTCTTTCAGGTATTTTAACCTCATACTCACTAAAATATTACATTTTTTCTGTAGAATATTAAGTTTTTCTGTAGATTTTTTTTTGCATCAATTTTCTTTAATAATGTTTCAGAAAGACAAGAATTCTAGCGTTCATTCTCGTCTTCTTACATATTTTCCATGTTTGCATAACTGTTATGGCAGTTTCTTGTGCAAATATGAACTTACCTGCATAACGTGTTGGTCAATTTTCGTATGAGGAGATGAAAGACAAACAAAACTAACACCATGATCGTGGACTAAAGGTTGTACCGGATGGTAATCGTCCACGTCCACGTCGTATTCACCGTCCAATTCTGCAGTTTGCGGTGGTGACGCTGCCAAAACTCTGGATTCGTTCGGTGTACAAGTCCTGGATTTTCCATTTAAATAGAAATCAAACAAACCAACGAAAACTCACTTCAAATAGTTTATAAGGCTGACAGTGGGACCGAGTCGATTTCTAGTGTGATAGTGTTGATGGCACAATGAAATGTGGTCCATAACCGCTTGGGTGCGATAGATCTTCTCCAGGTTGATTAGTCCCCCGGGTCCAATCTTGGTGAAGTGGTGGTCCTCTCCGTTGTAATCCGATATGAACTAGGTTCAAAAAGTTGGATCAAAACATGGGATTTCCATGGCATTTAAATTATCAAAAATTTCATTTAGTGCGCCCTGTCCGACAGGGCAATCACAGTAAACTTCCCCATTAAAAAAATCATACATTATTTGTATTTGTAAAACCAATTTAAATAATACGAACACAAAAAGTGAAATATTGAATTGAAGTGATAAACAAAAATGGTACATTTGCTATAATATAGGAAAAGTTACTTTAAATCAATCAAAAATACATATTTCCAGGCGTAAACATTATTTACCCAGTCACAGATTGCAAATATCCAGACTGATTTGGATAGCTGTCAAACCCTTTTCTGCTCATATTTTATTACCGTTCTTTGTTCCAGAAATGGTGACAAAAAGAGGTCATATAATTTACAAGAGGGTCTGGAAATGGAACAGTGACGACATGTATAAATGAATGCAAGTTATACAGTGTGGGACGCTTGAATAATTAAACCCTTTTTTTGTCATTTAATTTAAACCAAATTAATATACAGAATGGTCCAGTTTCCATGGCGGAAACTTAAGATGAGTTTGCATTAGAAACTATATTCGAGAAAAGCTTTGTTAAAGAAATACAGGGGGTTAAAGTTTTATTAAATTTTTTAGTTTTTGCTTTATAGTTCTTACAGTTTTAGAGATATTTAGCTCAAATTTGGACTAGATGTATCTTGTCATGCCCTACATAACTGGAATAAAAAAAATACAATTTAAAATTTTTATATAGTTTATAATGCAAACTCCTATTATTTTTCGATTCTCTATCGCTCTCTGAAGTTTCCGGCATGGAAACTGAACCACCCTGTACATATTAAATTTTATGGTGGTTAACATTGCAGAAATTGAGATTCCCATACTTATAGTTATGTATAACTGGAAAGTCAGTTTACTTTAGTCCTACATACATATGGCCCACCATAGATTTTTCTTCATTTTCAATGGTCAAACTTTTCTATTTCACTTATCACAGTTAAAGTGAAATAACGGTTGTTTTTGAAAAAAATTCAGTATATTTCTGGATTTTAACATCAATTTATTGCCTACATACTAAATTTCAGGGCCGTAAACTTAAATTTTAACTAAAATTTGGAAATGTTCAAATCATGTGTGTTTCATTGCATTTCTACTGACATTCCTCCATTTTCATTGGTATTTATTACAGTTTCAGTGAAGTAAGGATTGCTTAAGAAAAAGATTCAGTACATTACTGGATTTTAAGGTCAGTTTATTACCTACAGAAAAAAAAAATCAGGGCCGTAACTTCCAAATTTTGGAAATACTGACTGAATTGTGTTTCATTGCATTTTAACTGACTTTCCTTCCTTTTCAAAGATATTTATCGCAGTTTGAGTGAAGTAGGGTTTTATTATAAAAAAGTACAGTACGACACTGGATTTTCAAGTGTGAATATATTAGATCTTGAAATTAATGTCTTCACAGCAAATTTCAAGATCGTAACCCTCAGATTTCAGAAATACTTACTAAAATTGTGTCTCGTTGCATTTCAAGACTCTTTCCTAAATTTTCAATGTTATTTATAGCAATTTGAGTGAAGCAACGAATGTGAATGAAAAAAATTCAGTACGTCCCTGGATTTTATGATCATTTTACTGAATACACCGCAAATTTCAGGGCCGTAACTTTCATATTTCAAAAGCACTGACTGAAATCCTTTTTGTTGCTTTTCAACTGGCTTCCCTTAATTTTTAATAGTATTTATCACAGTTTGAGCGAAGTAAGGGTTGTTTATAGAAAAAGTGCAATACATCTCTGAATTCTAAAGTCCATTTACTATCTACACAGCAAATTTCAGGGCCGTAACTTCCAGATTCTGAAAATACTAACTAAAAAACGTGTTTCATTGCGTTTCAACTAATTTTCCTTCATTTTTTATGGTATTTTTCACAGTTTAACTGAAGCAAAAGTTGTTTATGAAAACATGCAATACGTCTCTGGATTTTAAGATTATTTTACTGTCTACACAGGAAATTTCAGGGACGTAACTTCCAGATTTTGAAAACATTTTCTGAAACTGTGTTTCATTGCAATTTACCTGATTTTTCTGTAGTTTCAATTCAAAACTTGTAGAACAATCTGACTGAAGCATGTTTGTTCATCCGTGGACTTTAAGGTTAGTTTACCGCCTACACAGCAATTTGAAGGGCCGTATTTCCCAAATTTTAAAAATACTGGCCAAAACTTTATTTTGTTTCATTTTAACTGTATTATAGGTATTTTAAATAACTTTTTGGTACAGTCTGCATACCAGTTTTTTTTTCAAATTTTTCACTCTACAAAGATATTTCTGAAATTCTAACTAACACTTATGAAAAGAGCTATTACGTGCTAAAAACATTGAAGATCCAGAAGATTTCAAGTAAATTAGCTCATCGAAGATGACAGAAACTTGAAATTATCTTTTTCATGAAATATGTCCAAAAACAAGATTTGAAGCTTTTTTGATGAACCAAGATTATTCTTTTGTAACATCTTCAAAAAGAAACTAACTAAGAAAGAATTTAAATTATTAGAAGAAAAATCATAATGTTATAATATGATGAGTGTATAATGATGGGTATTCTGTTACAAACTGAACTAACTGTCTTTCCTGCATATTGTTAAACTGATATCCCATCTCAAAAACAATTAATTCCGCAATTAGTGCCCGCATTAAAACCCTTTCGAAAAGCGCCCTAATTGATTATCAAAAGCGGACTGATAATGAGTTTATTACTTCCAACCGTATTTGACAGGCTGCGTAATACTTTCGGAAAGTCCCGGACAGAATTACGAATTACCCAACAAAAGGGACAAATTTCAATTTTTCAGCTTTGTGATTTCTTATTATATTTCCGAATTACCGGACAGAAAGACGACAGCGTGCCCTTAGGGTGCTTCTTTTCTTTGCAAAAAAAAAACAGTTTGTACAGTTTTTCCTAAAAAACTTTCTCACCTACCACTTGTCTTTGTTGTGCCTGTTCAGCTCTGCTGCTTTTCGGTGGTTTTCCGCACGGATTTCCCGTTTCCGGGATGCTGCTGGCCAATATCTCCCTAAGTTCCCTGAGGAAAGCTCCAAAAAATGGTACCACCGGACATTCGGCCATGGCCAGGGCACGACTGAGGGCTCTGTCGTACTCTGCGGACAGCAAAGCCGCCGACAAGAAGTTGAGGACGGGTAGAGTGTCTTTTTCGGTGATCGACAGCCAAAACGGTTTGAGTTTGTTCGATCTGAAAGAGTTTTGAATTTTTAAGCACAATTTTAGAATCCTTATTAAATTTCCTATCTAATGATTTCAAAAAACGCTACAAAATTTGGTACAGTCAGGGAGAAAAGTGGTGACAAAGTTTGAACTGCCAGAAACACAGTTTGAAAGGACAGTCAGGGATAAAATCGCCTTTAAAACCCACTTGAAGTGAGAAAATTACTGTTTTAAGTTCATTTTTGGAATCCTCATTAGATTTCTTATTTAATAACCTAAAAAAACACTATTAAATTTGGTACAATCAGGGAGAAAAGCGGATCAAAATTTGAAAGGACAGTCAGTGACAAAACCGACTGTAAAGTCCACTTGGAGTGAGAAAATGACTGTTTTAAATATATATTTGAAATCCTCATTAAATTTATTATTCAACAACCTGAAAAAAATTACAAAATTTGGTACAGTCAAGGAGCAAAGCGGTATCAAAGTTTGAACTACAAAAACACAGTTTAAAAGAACAGTCAGGGACAAAATCGCCTGTAAAACTCACTTGAAGTGGGGAAATTACTGTTTTAAGTCCATTTTTGGAATCCTCATTAGATTTCTTATTTAATAACCTAAAAAACGCTATTAAATTTGGTACAATCAGGGAGAAAAGCGGATCAAAATTTGAAAGGACAGTCAGTGACAAAACCGACTGTAAAGACCACTGCTTGGAGTGAGAAAATGACTGTTTTAAATGCATTTTTGAAATCTTTATTAAATTCCCTATCCACTAACCTAAAAAACACTACAAAATTTGGTACAGTCAGGGGGAAAAGTAGTGTCAAAATATGAACTGCCAGAAACACAGTTTGAAACGACAGTCAGGAATAAAATTGCCTCTAAAACCTGCTTGTAGTAAGATAATGACAGTTCTAAGCACATTTTTGGAATCCTCATTAAATTTCCTATTCTAAAACCTGAAGAAACACTACAATATTTGGTACAGTCAGTGAGAAAAGCGGTGTCAAAGTTTGAACTATTAGAAACACAATATGAAAAGATAGTCAGAGACAAAATCGCCTATAAAACCCACTTGCAGTAAGAAAATTATTATTTTAAGCACATTTTTGGAATCCTCATTAAATTTCCTATCCAATAACTGAAAAATACACTATAAAATTTAATACCGTCAGGGAGAAAAGCGGTGTCAAAGTTTGAACTGCCAGAAACACAGTTTGAAACGACAGTCAAGGACAAAATTGCCTCTAAAACCCGCTTGTAGTGAGATAATGACTGTTCTAAGCACATTTTTGTAATCTTCATTAAATTTCCTATCAAACAACATGAAAAAAACATTACAATATCAGGTACAGTCAGGAACAAAAGCGGTATCAAAGTTTGAACTGTCAGCCACACAGTTTGAAAAAACAGTCAGGGACAAAATTGCTTTTGAAACCCACTTAAAATAAGAAAATTAGATTTCTAAGCACATTTTTGGAATCCTCATTAAATTTCCTATCCTAAAACCTGAAAAAACACTACAATATTTGGTACAGTCAGTGAGAAAAGCGGTGTCAAACTTTGAACTGTTAGAAACACAATATGAAAAGATAGTCAGAGACAAAATCGCCTATAAAACCCACTTGGAGTAAGAAAATTATTATTTTAAGCACATTTTTGGAATCCTTATTAAATTTCCTATCCAATAACTGAAAAATACACTATAAAATTTAGTACAGTCAGGGAGAAAAGCGGTGTCAAAGTTTGAACTACCAGAAACACAGTTTGAAAAGACAGTCAGGGACAAAATTGACTGTAAAACCCGCTTGTAGTAAGATAATGACTGTTCTAAGCACATTTTTGTAATCTTCATTAAATTTCCTATGAAACAACATGAAAAAAATATTACAATATCAGGGACAGTCAGGAACAAAAGCGGTATCAAAGTTTGAACTGTCAGCCACACAGTTTGAAAAGACAGTCAGGGACAAAATTGCTTTTGAAACCCACTTAAAATAAGAAAATTAGATTTCTAAGCACATTTTTCGAATCCTCATTAAATTTCCTATCCTAAAACCTGAAAAAACACTACAATATTTGGTACAGTCAGTGAGAAAAGCGGTGTCAAAGTTTGAACTGTCAGAAACACAATATGAAAAGATAGTCAGAGACAAAATCGCCTATAAAACCCACTTGGAGTAAGAAAATTATTGTTTTAAGCACATTTTTGGAATCCTCATTCAATTTCCTATCCAATGAAAAACACACTACAAAAATTTAGTACAGTCAGGGAGAAAAGCGGTGTCAAAGTTGAACTGCCAGAAAGACAGTCAGACAAAACCCACTTGGAGTGAGAAAAAGACCGTTTTAATCACCCTTTGAAAACAATGGTTACTAAATTCAATCATCGACGAAACCCTGTTAAAGGGCAAGTAGTTTCCGCCGGCCTACAACCTTAAATCTGCTGGAGGCCGAAAGAAACCCCTGCCCTTAGAACAGCTTTAGGAGCTCTAGGTAAAGTTCACAAATCCCCAGGTCACAAGTTCCAAAAATTGACACAGTTTTCTGGCTTTGGGATATGGATTTATGCTGCTATTGACAATGGCTAACAATGTTATTATAATGTCGAACTTTAAAGGAAAACATATTTGAAGTTTTCAAATAAGTCAAAAAGGTATTTTCCTGAGTAAAACTGGGTTTTAACGATTTGTGTTAGTTAAAAAATTTAACCAAAAACAGCTAAATTTAAACTAATCCTTGACATTTCCTATTTGAAACTAAAACACGATTTCCAGAGGAAGATTGCCTTTTATGTAAATGCACCTAACGCTTACATGGAAACAATCTTAAAACCGTTTTGCGTCAAACAAAACGTTGACTAGTGTATTTTACACAAAAGCAATTTTCACGACAGGTGAAATTCGACTTTGGCTCGAAAGTCCCTTTTTTTCTAATGGTAAATCTATGGAAACGCGAAACTGTTCCGCTTTTATCAGTTCGCACGAGAGGGGAAACCTATGGAAACTTTAATCGGCAGTTTTCCCATTAAAACGCTGATTTAACTGTTACAGCTTTGGGATGATCTGTGGGAGAAGTTGTTTCCGTTTTATGGGAAAGATTAAAAACGACGTTTACGTGAGAGAGGTCATTAAAGATAATTTGAAGTTTTTCCAAACAACATTAAAAGCTAGGTGTACAAACAAAAACTGAAAAGTTTTCCCATTAAAACTAACGCTAAAATGATAAGGACAAACGTTTGATGGTTTGTTGAATTTTGTTTTTTTCTGTTTGTGATTAAAATCGTTTGTCGCGGTTGAAAATGGAAATTTCATTACAAAAAAAATTACTTACTTGAGTCCTGCAATAATTTCCATGGCTCCATTGAAATTTCCAATGTTCCACGAGGAAAGAGCCACCCGCAGGACGCAGGAAACCACTGCTCGTCTGGCATCGTGGGTGGGCTGCGATATGATCAGTTGTGTTACCCAAGCACTAACCTAAAATAAAAAGAAAATCTGTTTAAAACAAGAAAAAATTTGCATACAAACCACACCACAAATGGGGTAGTACAATAGCACCGAAGAATGAAGAAAAAAGCGTGAGAAAAAACAGGAATTAGAGAAATAATAAATGTTCATTACAAAGTAAAGAACAACGTAAAAAAACAGAAAAAGGGGAACAGAAGAGAGAAAAATCATTTGCTTCGTGTACAGAATCATATAAGTAATACAGCATTAAAAAACACTCTAGAATTAAAAACCATTTAAAAACAGTAGTAAAACGGCAAAGAAGATTTAAGATATCGTAGGACAGGAATTAAAAAAAGAAAATATTTAATGTCTAATTTTTAACTCTAGAAGCGAAGAAACTTAGGAAAGAAACTTAAAAAGGTTATATTTAAAAAAATTCTAGTCATAAACCTAAAAATTGACTTGATAGTTGAATTGCAAGTATCTGAGTCAATATTTAAATTTTAAAACTCAATATCAAAGCTTTTAGGTTAATTTTCAAGCTCAAAATATGAGTTTCCAAGCCAAGACACTTAAAATATGACTTAAAGTGTAATTGTTAAGACTAGAAGCAAAGAATTGATAGTCACAAAGCTAAACATTTACTTAATAGTCTAATTGTAAGTCTCTGAACTAATCATCAATGTTTAAAACTCAATATCAAAGTTATTAGGTCAATTTTCAAGCTCAAACTGTGATAACCAAAGGCAAAGCACGTAAAATATGACTTAAAGTGTAATTTTTAAGACTAGCAACAAAGAATTGATAGTCACAAACCTAAAAATTGACTTAATAGTTCAATTGCAAGTATCTGAGTCAATATTTAAATTTTAAAACTCAATATCAAAGCTTTTAGGTTAATTTTCAAGCTCAAAATATGAGTTTCCAAGCCAAGACACTTAAATTATGACTTAAAGTGGAATTGTTAAGACTAGAAGCAAAGAATTGATAGTCACAAAGCTAAACATTTACTTGATAGTCTAATTGTAAGTCTCTGAGCTAATCATCAAGTTTTTAGATCAATTTTCAAGCTCAAACTGTGATAACCAGAGGCAAAGACACAAAATATGACTTAAAGTGTAATTTTTAAGACTAGCAACAAAGAATTGATAGTCACAAACCTAAAAATTGACTTAATAGTTCAATTGCAAGTATCTGAGTCAATATTTAAATTTTAAAACTCAATATCAAAGCTTTTAGGTTAATTTTCAAGCTCAAAATATGAGTTTCCAAGCCAAGACACTTAAATTATGACTTAAAGTGGAATTGTTAAGACTAGAAGCAAAGAATTGATAGTCACAAAGCTAAACATTTACTTGAAAGTCTAATTGTAAGTCTCTGAGTTAATCATCAATGTTTAAAACTCAATTTTAAAGTTTTTAGATCAATTTTCAAGCTCAAACTATGATAACCAAAGGCAAAGCACATAAAATATGACTTAAAGTGTAATTTTTAATACTAGCAACAAAGAATTGATAGCCACAAACCTAAAAATTGACTTGATAGTTCAATTGCAAGTATCTGAGTCAATATTTAAATTTTAAAACTCAATATCAAAGCTTTTAGGTTAATTTTCATGCTCAAAATATGAGTTTCCAAGCCAAGACACTTAAAATATGACTTAAAGTGCAATTGTTAAGACTAGAAGCAAAGAATTGATAGTCACAAAGTTAAACATTTACTTGATAGTCTAATTGTAAGTCTCTGAGCTAATCATCAAGTTTTTAGATCAATTTTCAAGCTCAAACTGTGATAACCAGAGGCAAAGACACAAAATATGACTTAAAGTGTAATTTTTAAGACTAGCAACAAAGAATTGATAGTCACCAACCTAAAAACTGACTTGGTAGTTCAATTGCAAGTATCTGAGATAATCATCAACGTTTAAAAGTCAATTTTAAAGCTTTTAGGTCAATTTTTAAACTAAAAATGTAAAAATCCATTCAAATTTTCTTGAAATATGACGACTAAGTCTAATTTTTAGAGATAGAAGCAAATAATTGATAGCGACAATATCAAAGCTTTTAAGTAAATTTTCAAGCTCGAAATATGAATTTCCAAGCTAAGACACTTAAAATATGACTTAAAGTGTAATTTTTAATAGTAACAACAACGAATTGATAGTCACAAACCTGAAAATTGACTTGATAGTTCAATTGCACGTATCTGAGGCAATCATCAACGTTTAAAAGTCAATTTTTAAACTGAAAATGTGAAAATCCAAGCGAATACCCTTGAAATATGACTTTAAGTCTAATTTTTAAGGATAGAAGCAAAGAATTGATAGTCACAAACCTGAAAATTAACTTGATAGTACAATTGCAAGTATCTGAGTCAAATATTCAACGTTTAAAAGTCATTTTCTAAGCTTTCAGGTTAATTTTCAAGCTGAAAATCTGGAAATCCATGCCAAAACACATAACATTATAATTAAAGTGTAATTTTTCAGACTAGCAACAAAGAATTGATAGTCACAAAGCTAAAAATTTACTTGATAGTTCAATTGCAAGTATCTGAGACAATCAACTTTTAAAAGTAAATTTCAAAGCATTCAGGTCAATTTTTAAACTGAAAATGTGAAAATCCAAGCGAATACCGTTGAAATATGATTTTAAGTCTAATTTTTAAAGATAGAAGCAAATAATTGATAGTAACAAACCTGAAAATTGACTTAATAGTTCAATTACAAGTATTTGAGTCAAATATTCAACGTTTAAAAGTAATTTTCAAAGCTTTCAGGTCAATTTTCAAGCTGAAAATTTGAAAATCCATACCACATAAAATATGACTTAAAGTGTAATTTTTAAAACTAGAAGCAAAGAAATCTTCAAAACAACATAAAGAACACTTTATGTATAATAACAACCTGAAACACAAAAATTTTAAGAAAAACACAAAAACAAAAAAATATGGAATAAAGGGAAAAAGGACAGTAAAATTAAAAGTATAAGAAAAATCTAAATTTAGGTTTAAATCATTTACCGGTCTATTATTTAATTGTATTTTTTTCTTATTAAGTTTTTGATTATTAGTGTTCTTTGATGTTTATGATAACAATTTTCGTCTTTTCTCTCCTTTTAGGTTTTCTTATTTTATAGTTTGATAGGTTTATGGTATGGTAAGTTTGACAGTTTTGACCGTACACGAGTCATTTTCGGTACTAACAGCTGCATTACAACTGTCAACTCTAAAGTGACTTGAATGTGGTTTCTATAAAATTTATCAATTTCCAAGTTTTTTAGAGTTTCATAGTTTTTTGGGCTACAATTGGACAGTTGTAGTTCTTGAAATACTCATTTCACCACCATCATTAGGGAGTTAGTGCATTGAGAGTTAGTACCATTAGGGAGTTAGTGCATTGAGAACATCAAACTTGCTACACAAGGAAAAGGCGTCAAAAAATGACAAAACTGTCAGTTTTACAAACTGCATTAAGATAAAATGACACTCCAAACCGTTCCAAAGCCACAATAGTCAAGTTTGTCTATTTTACTCTTTTCAACAGAGCAACAGTGCTCTAAAGTGACCAACTTAACAATTTTGAGGTGTCAAATAACGGAAAAATAGGTCAAAATATTAAAATTGATAACACTGCAGCATAAAACAAGAGAAAATGACTACAAAATAACTGAATTTCTAACAATTCAGTTGTTCTCACCTTTTTTTAAGTTTTAGGCAAAAAAGGACGTTTCAGCAAACTGAATGTTTAGCATGCAAACAAAATGGCAAAATTATCCATTTTGTGGGTAATAATAATGATTTCTCACGAAAATCTACTCAATATTACATTAATTAATAATAGGTTTAGAGTATCTTTCTTGTGGAAGGAATAATAATTGAAATTCGTGAAAACAAACAAGCTGGTTGCATCTCTTTGTTGTTCAATATACAGATTCATATAATACAATTACGAAAGAAAATTGTATACATCAGTAATAGAAACGTGACCATCGAATTGCTTACCAGACAAGAAGAAAATATAGAATTATGCATAAATGACGTATTACCAGTCTGACCTATTTAGTTAGTTTTATAATAATAATAATTTAGTAATGACTGAACAGTTTAGACAAAAGTTAATTTCGTCAAGTAATGGGTATCAATTTTATAAGTACTTGTACCAAATTTGATCAAAATTGCTTCAACAATCTCAGAATTATGACAAAAAACGTTGCAGCAAAAGCTTTTTACATAGAAAAACCCACTTTTTGCGATTGAACACCCTGTACAAATTTGGATAGTTTTTCAAATTTGAAATTTTGACAGTTTTAACTAAACTTTTGAAAACTCTGTATTTCAATCCTAGTACAAAGAATGAACTGCAGCAATTTCAAATGAATTTTTATACAGAGTGTCCTCTGAAATTAAGGCAACAAATAAAACAGCAAATTTCAGCTTGCATGATAATAAATCCACCCTGTAGATCTACTTAATGAGTTTTTTACCAGTCTGGGGCAATTACCACTGTCTACCTGGTTTATATTGTATCTTTCACTTTAAAATAGTTCAAAAGGATTAAAATCTGGTCATCTGAGAGGTTAACAAGTTGATTTTTGATACTGAAAATAGAAAAAAAAAACAGATTATTAGACTAATTTTTACTGGCGTTCAATTTTTTACTACTAAAAATAGTCTAAAAATTAATTTTTAAGGCTAGAAACAATTTAACTAAGACTAAAAAGAGTCCAAAAGTCTATTTTCAGGAGTTTAATTGGTGTACAACTGAAACAAGTCTAGAATTCAATTAAACACTGAAAACAGTCCAAATTAAGTTTTCAGACTAATTCAGTTCTAAAAATTATTTTTCAAGACAAATATCGTAGCATTTAGGGTCAAAATTTTTTACTTTCATTACTGAAGAGCCTGAAACTTGACTTTTACATATAAAATCGTCTAAAACTGCATTTTTCTGTCTTCAAGCGTTAAAACCAGTCCGAATTTCTTAGGAAAGACTATGGACAGTGTACAAACTGGCTTTCAGGCCTGATAAGTCAAAAACTTGTAAAGGTAGTCTTGAAAGTTGATTTTTCAGACTGAAAACAGTCTTAAAGCACTAAAAACAGTCTAGATTTCATTTTAGACTATTTTCAAGACTGTAATATTGAAATTTGTTTTCAAACTATGAAAACTTACTTCAAATGGAAATTTTAAGCTTTGTATGCCATTTTTCAGTGGTTCAGAGTCACTTTTTAGTGTCCAAGTCAATTTTTAAGGTTTAAATGTGTGAATTTGTAGTCAATATTCTAGAAAAAGTAGTTTTTCATGTCTACAAGCCAATTTTCAATGCTGAAGTCTTTCAATTTATCTGAAAACTACGACCACTGACTACAAAGACAGTTTTTAAGCCTTTTAAGTCAATTTTCACAGCTTCTAAGTCAATTACCAAGACTAAAGTCTTTTAATTTGTCTTAAAACTATGGAAACTAGTTTAATAATTTTGAAGCCCCTAAAGTCAATTTTTACCGTTTTCAAGTCAATTCAATGGTTTCAAAGTCAATTGTCAAGACTAAAGTACTTCAGTTTGTCTGAAATCTATGAAAACTGGCAAGAAAGACCATTTTTGAAGCCTCTCAATTCAATTTTCACAGCTTCCAAGTCAATTTCCAAGACTAAAGTCTTTCAATTTGTCTGAAAACAATGGAAACTAGTTACAAAGACAATTTTGAAGCCTCTAAAGTCAATTTTTACCGTTTTCAAGTCAATTCAATTGTTTCTAAGTCAATTGTCAAGACTAAAGTAATTCAATTTGTCTGAAAACTATGAAAACTGGCAAAAAAGCTCATTTTTAAGCTTCTTAAGTCAATTTTCATCATTTTTTAATACAGGTTTTATGACTAAAGGATTTTCTTTAGGAAGCCTTTTTCAAGAAAATGACATAATGCTTATCAACTTATGTTTTGATGACACCCTGTACAAGAAATTCGGGAAAATTTGCAACTTTATCCATTCTCTTCGGTTTGGTTGCGGCAAATAAATCACTGCTTAAATTTGGCAGCAGGCAATTAATTTAAATTCCGCTTTTTACCAGAGTATTCCATTCGTTCGGGGATAAGCCGTTTAGCCGACCTATTTTTTTCCCCGATTCCCATTCTCGTGTTATTTAACAAGAATTCGAAATAAATCAATGACTCCAATTAATGATACCAAGAGGACTAATTTTCAGTTTTCCACCGCACTCATTATAATCGTGAAAAACTTCTTCGATGACGAAAGTTGGATATGGAATTTTCCCTGCAGTGATTAATGGTCTTTTTGATATTCTTGGCTAGGATCATAGTCCGAGAACCTTGATCGCAACATAAAGCGTTCTCGGAATCATTCGTCTGAATACAACCGTGTGACCTTCCTATAAAGGCAATATTCCGGTTGAACTATTATTAATGCACCTGGTCTAAGGTGAAAATCCAATTTTACGTGGAAATCAAGCATCTGGGCTGACGAGTCAAAAGTCGAAAAACATGTGTGAAATTCAATTACCGGCAACGTGAAGCAAACAGAAAGTGTCTGGAGAAATGTGCCACTTTTTCTGCAGTTTTTCTTTTGATGTTTACAAACCAGGGGCAAACATAAACAAGCCGGGGTTAAACCGATTTTTTTAAATCAAAGTCAAGGGTAACAAAATCAAAAAGGTTGTTGTTGGTTGATTATTCTTGTATGTAGGTTTATCAAGTGAAAAATGTGTGCTAACCAATTTTTATTATGCCTTTGGATATCAAAGCGATTTAGGAGATGAGTTTTATAACTTCCCACGTTAGATTAATTTTTGTGTTATATTGCAATTACAGTTAAGTAACTTTGCTTATATTTTGCAGTATGTAGAAACTACTCAAATTTCTTAAATACAACGAGAAAAATTGTGGAAGTGTGGCTTAGAATTACCTGGATTTGACTTTGTAAAGAAAAAACGTTATAAAATCCTGTTACAAATTTTCAGTAAATTAATTTTCTGTCTATTCTGGGTTCAGATTTGATCATTGTCTACTCTTAATTATTAGAAAATTGCTTCAAAGTTGACTCTAGTGAGACCCTGTAGTATAAGTTGCAGTTTTTGAGTATCAGTACAGAAAACTGTAAAAAATGCCCTAATTTCAAAGTCAGACTCTTACAGTTTCTAAGGTCCAAATGATGAGGATCAAATTTGAATTGCCCAGTGTATTTTAGATAAAGAAAATATAAAAATGCATCAGGAAAAATTATCAAATTTTGAGAAGTCAAAACTGCCTTGGTATTACTGGTTGTCACTTTCAGAAATTATACAGAGTGATTAAAAAATTATACACAAACTATTAACTAATAAAAAGGTTGGTTAAAAAATAATTGTTTTGCTGTGTACTATTGAAAAATTCACCCAGTAACAGTCAAAGTAAGAGTAATTATCAAAGTGTACCTAAATGAAAATTACAACTACTCCTATACTCCCTCCTGACTGAGCTTATTTTATCAGATTATTATCAGATTTTTCAAGACAACCATCATATTTTTTACTGTTGAAGAAAGCTAAAAAGAACATCTTCGTAAATATACAGAAAGGCTAAGTGGCCACTTCTGGTGTTTTAATTTATTGAACAGCAATTTAAAGGGAATTGCCGCAAAATTACTGTGATGGGAGCAAAAAAGCTTTTAACGTACCCTTGGGGCAAAAGTAGTAAATTCTATGACTGCTAACAATTGTTCTATGTTTAGTAGAGAGATTTTAATTTGAAAAGCTTTTCCTCATTCCCTAGCAATTAACAGGAAAACTAGGAACAGATAATATCAAATTGGACAAGAAAAACCCCCATTAAGGAGGTAATGATGTATTAAAAAAAAACAGGAAGAAAACTGGATTTATAGTAATCAAACTTATATTAAGTTTGTTTTGGCATGGAATGATCCAGGAGCATTTTTGTTGAAATTTTTATACTTCACGTTGTTTCAAACACAGTTTCCATTAACAAACTTTCATCCAGATGCTTAAACCGTATAAATTCGATACTTGCAACTAAAACCAACGAGCAAGCACTTTAGACTTAAAAATCCTTTTAATGCTCGGAGAGTCTAGGTAAAAAACAACACCGCAGCAATATGACAACACTGCCTTTACAAGGATTTAAGGTACATTTTAGCGGTTATAACAGTGAAATTTCAAGTAAAAAAAGGGTTTTGTAGCGTTGCCAGTTTAAACCACTCAAAAAGTCGGTTATTTTGTAATATTTTCACTCAAATGCAACAACACTGCCTTTACAAAAGCAGGATTTTTAAGCCAAAACCAAATTGAATGAGCTTTGCTATGTAAAACAAATTTTGAAGTTTGCATTTCAATGTCCTTAGATGATTTTGGTTTTCTAGACTTCATTTCAGGTTAAAAAAGTCAAAAAGTCGGTTATTTTGAATATGGTAACACTGCTTTTACAAGACTTTAGGGCAATTTTTAACAGTCAAAACATTTTATATCAAAAAGTGGCTTTTGCAGCGTTGCCAGTTTAAACCACTAAAAAAGTCGGTTATTCTGTAATATTTACACTCAAATGCGGCAACACTGCCTTTACAAAAGCAGGATTTTTAAGCCAAAACCAAATTAAATGAGCTTTGCTATGTAAAACAAATTTCGAAGTTTGCATTTCAATGTCCTTAGTTGATTCTGGTTTTCTAGGCTTCATTTCAGGTTAAAAATGTCAAAAAGTCGGTTATTTTGAATATGGTAACACTGCTTTTACAAGACTTTAGGGCAATTCTTAACAGTCAAAACATTTTAGATCAAAAGTGGCTTTTGCAACGTTGCCAGTTGGAAAGCACAATCATGGGCTTTCACCAGGTTAAACCAGTAAAAAATCGGTTATTTTGAATTATTTTCAGTTCAGCAGCAGCCTACAAGTAATAATATAATAATAATAAAAATAAACCAAATTATTTGTTTTTTTCGGTAGTAAAAGTGCCAGATTCTTACCTCGTTAAATCGCTTTATTAAGGTGCTAACAGAGGACTTGGAGGTGGATGATGTGCCCCCTGAAAGACTACTCCCTTCGGATGTTCCGGTCGCCCCTCCTAAGTCCGCTGTCACCTGACGGAGGTAGTCGATTGGTGGGACCTAGAAATAAACACGACATTTAAGTAAATTCACCATAAAACGTATTCATATATCAAAGCAAGAAAATTAATTCAAACTTGCTGAAAGAATTAAAGTAATAGAAAAATTGCCAGGTGACACAAAAACTAAAAACTTTTGGATTGCATTATGCAGTGTTTTAAAGTTTGATAGCTTCATGGAATTGTATTTGACAGTGACCATCATTGTGACAGATCAGAATATATCCACAATAGACAGTAACACCTTACCACTGTACAGAAAAAATAACTTATCAAACTATAAAATGCATAATAACAGGATTTGAATTAATTGTGTTGCTTGTAAAGTAAAGTTTTCTAATTCTATAGCTTTATGGTATTTGAGAGTTTTCAAGTTTATGACAGATCGAAATATGATTAACATACACAGATGCACGTCAAAACACTCCAATTTTTACTTTAACAAAAATTTAAAAATGTATTATCAGTAACAGTGCTTTTAAACAAGTTTTGCACTAAAAATGCCAATCGAAAACGCCATTACTTTACATATTTGGTATTGTTAACCAACTCACACATAAAGGTTTTTGACAATTATGCTAATTTGTCCAAATTAACGACATCCTATTTGATTTTTAGTCAATTTTTTTAAAATCTGCATTACAAATTTGAATAATTTACTAAAAAATATCAAACGGATAAGGGACGCGAGTTTTAAAACACGAGCCTTTTTAGGTTATAATAATAGTGGCCTGTTAAACCTCTTTATAGCCCTTGTAATAGCCATTTGAGTACAAATGTATGCAAATAACCATACAATAAAGACCACAAACTGCAAAGTGCACTTAGAATACAGATTGGAGTGGAAAGAAAATATTGTTAGTATAATATCCAATCCAATACTGTTAAAATGGGTTTTGAATATTTTAGATATTGATTCAGTACAGAAACAAGAAATTAAATTACATTTTTACACATTACCTGGCTGTTTTGTTTGTTTTAGTTGGACAAACACCATCAAATCTTTGACCCATATATCCAAATCCGGCAAAAGTTAGGCAATACGTTACACTCTGACACGAGCACGAAATACATAAAAGTTAGTGTTTGTGTAAAAAAGTTGCTGGGTCACATAAGTTAATTCTAACTGGATGTTATAGGTTCTCGATAGTAGGGTTTTCTTTTCGCCAACAGCACTAACTTTACGTTTTCATATTGATTTATCGGGACATTGGATAACAGGTAAAACGGACGCTATTATAGAAATAATTTTGCCGCCTGTAACAAAATTGCAAAAATGACAGGATCGGCACGGGAAAGGAATAATAACGAAGTTCAATGCGAAAATTTAACAAAGAACCGGGCAAGTTGAAATGGATAACTGGCGATTTCTATAAAGCTATACGTAATGGACGAAAAATGAATAAAAATCTTTTTTCCCGTATTAAGTAACCTAAAAACATTCAATTTCTCGCCCTCTTATTCAATCCATACATTCAATACGCTCGTTTCATTTTATATCAAGTGCCACTTCCGGGGAAATCTATTTCGACTTTATGGACATTATAATATCGATTGATTTGCTAGCTTTGTTAAACTGGCTATCATCATTCAATATAAATTACATTCGAAACCGCTTTGTACTGAAACTCTCTTTGGCCATTACTGAATTTGTAATGATACCCAATCGCTGTATTACCTATGATTAATTACTTTGACAGAATCTGATAATTTATTTGCCAAATTAATAGTAATCAAAGTTGAAACAAACGGATTTGACGTTTTTCCTATATTTTTTTAATTGAGTTAGTTAAGTTAATACTTACAAAAACCTAATCATTTAAACTTCATAAAGTAGTTTAGGAATCTTGAAAAATCTCTTAATTCCAGTATATTTTTAATTTTTTTTTAATGACCATCTTGTTTAATTTAAAATACCATGAATCACAAACAAAAATGAATGTTTTCTCTGTTTTTATTTTGACAAACTTAAGATAGCACAGAGCCTTCTCTGTCTCCAGTAAAAGGCTTCTAAGCGTTATTTTGACAATCTGTAGGTCCTTAAAGTGCTGATTTGACAACTTTAGGTCTTGAGGAAGGCCTTTTGACAATTCTAAGAAAGGAACAAGGCTTCAGAATTTGACAACTTAAAGACACACAGTACGCAGCTTCCTGCTTTCAATGAAAGGTTTTCTAGCTTTAATTTGAAGCCTCCAATTTTTAAAATGCTTACAGTATTAATATGACAACTTAAGTCTTCAGGAAGAACCTTTGACTGTTTGGAGACAGAAAGAAGCCTCCTGGTTATAATTTGACTGCTGGAAAATTATAAGAAGCTTTCCGCCTTCAATCAAAAATTTTCTAGCTTAAATTTGACAATTTCTACCTTTGAAAATGCTTACAGTATTAAAATGACAAGTCAGGGTCTTGAGGAAGGCTTCCAGGAAGCACTTTTGACTATTCAAGCACAGAAAAAAGCCTTCTGGCAATAATTCGACTTCTGAAAAAGAGTAAGAAGCTTCCTGTCTTTAATTAAAGTTTTTGTAGCAACAATTTGACGATTTCTATTTAGTAAAATGCTTACAGTTTTAATATGACAGCTTAGAGTCTTGACGAAAGCTTCCAGGCAGCATTTTTGACTATTTAAAGACAGAAAGAAGCCTTCTGTCTTTAATCAAATGTTTTCCAGCTTTAATTTAACAATTTTGCCTTTGAAAATTCTTATAGTGTTAATATGACAACTTAAAATCTTGAGGAAACCTTCCAGGTAGTACTTTTGACTATTCATTACAGTAAGACAAGTCAGAGTCTTGAAGAAGGCTTCTTGGCAGCAGTTTTGACTATTCGAAGGCAGAACGAACCTTTCTGTTTGTAATTTGACTACTGGAAGACAGCAAGAAGCTTCCTGTTTTCAATGAAATGTTTTTTAGCTACAATTAGGCAATTTTACCTTTGAAAATGCTTACAGTAATAATATGAAAACTCAGAGCCTTGAGGAATGCTACCAGTCATCACTTTTAACTATTCAAAGACAGTAAGAAGCTTCCTGTCTGCAATCAAAGGATTTCAGCTTCAATTTAACAATTTCCCCTTTGCAAATGCTTACATTATTAATATGACAACTCAAAGTGTAGACTTTTGACTGTTCAAAGACAGAAAGAAGCCTTCTAACTTGACTACTGGAAAAGAGTAAGAAGCTTCCTGTCTTTAATCAAAGTTTTTTTAGAAACAATTAGACAATTTCTGATTAGTAAATTGCTTCGAGTTTTAATAAGGTGACTTAGAGTCTTGACGAAAGCTTCCAAGCAGCATTTTTGACTGTTCAAAGACAGAAAGAAGCCTTCTGGTTACAATTTGACTACAGGAAAACAGTAAGAAGCTTTCTGTCTTTAATCAAAGGTTTTCCAGCTTCAATTTAACAATTTTGCCTTAAAAAACTTAAAATCTTGAGAAAACGATCCAGGTAGTGCTTTTGACTATTCAAATACAGAAAGAAGCCTTCTAGTTATAATTTGAATACTGGAATACAGTAAAAAGCTTCTTGCTTTCAATAAAAGATTTTCTAGCTTCAATTTGACACTTTTACATTTCAAAATTTCTTCAGTATTAATATGACAACTCAGAGTCTAAAGAAAGCCTTCCAGAAAGCCCTTTTGACAATTCAACGACAAAAAGAAGGCTTCTCTGGCTAGAATTTGACTACTGGAAAACAGTAAGAAGCTTCCTGTCTTCAATCGCAAGCTCCAATTTGACAATTCCACCTTTGAAAAGGTTTACAGTATTAATATGACAACTTAGAGTTTTGAGGAAGGCTTCCAGGCAGCACTTTTGATTATTTTATGACACAAAGGTTATAATTTATCTGTCAAAATTTAAGGATGCCTGTCAGTTAACTGTTTTTTAACCAATCACAAATCAAATACTGTCCTAAAATTTAGCTTAGGCTTAAGTGTTCCTAAATTTTGGTTTAACTACATGTTCGTTTAATCTTTTTTAACTTAAGTGCCGGAAATTCAACAGTTAATCTCTTCATCTCATATTTTATGACCTGAATCTTAACTTGATGGAAACTCTTATTTTTGGACTTTCCTAATTTACTTACATTCTGGATCTACCAGTAAACCCCAACAATATCTACTTGAAATGCAAAAATTGCAATTTGAATTCAAAGTGTTATCGAAAATGCTACAGTTCAAATAGGTGCTTATCCTAGGGAAATCGAAAACTTAGTAAAATTTCCGATAAACAAATTTCAAAAAAGAGAAATACAAACATATGAATAATTTATTTTTGTTGTTTTAAAAAGCTTTGCTAGGGTGAATCATTGAAAGTAAAACGGTTACCTGATAGAACAGTTGATATTCAGTATCAGCCAATCGTAGAGCAACTTCTTCAGGGAAGTGGAGCAATTCCTGCAGCTCCTCCAGTTCTGCGCAGTAGGACGTCTGCGCTGTGAGAGGAATCCTCTTCTCCAGCTCTGCAAAAACACAAAATTAACACTTCTGATATAATCCTGTCTTAAGTTACACTAAGAGCCTCTTTAAACGATTCTCAAAGCATTTAGCAAGACAACAATTTATGAATGGAGGTCGTAATTGAAAATTAAACTTAACAGAAATAGAGGTAAAAGCATTTCGATTCGGGCTGCAATCAAGTGTAACTCCTTCCCTTGAAACTCTATTACATGATAATGCCCTTTCGAGAATAAGGACGAGCGAAAAACTTTTGGGAAGCAATGAAAGTTGTCTGAGTTCGTCTTTTCCCATTTCGTCAGGTGCTGCAAACGACACTACCGGATAATTGAGTTTTCCAATATTTTCAATTAATTTTCTTCTTTGAAATGCAATAATGCATAATTTTTCTAGAAAGCCTTAAAAACATTCAGACAATTTTAAAGGCAACTTAAAACTATGCAAAGAATACAAACGAGGCTTTAAACGCAGTTAGGTTTATGCAATTTAGGGAATGCTGCCTGAGCTAGGAGTAAAATAAGTTTACCTTTTGTTTCTTGCCAACCCACGCAATAAATATAAAATTGTTGTTTTACTGCTAGAAAATTCCAGCAGAGATAGGGAAGTATGCAAGGGTGGATGTTGTCTTGGCATACATTAATGTAAATGGGGAATTTAGCTTGTGATATAGTATGTATATAGGCGCTATTTTATATTAGGGTTTATATAGAAATAAGGGTGATTTATTACTTCTTTCTGGTGCTAGTTGAATGGAGGCAACCATATATTTGTAATTTTCCTAAAGTGTTACTGTTTTACAGTACATTTTAAACATAACTTTAATTTTTTAAGAAAAATGTGTAAAGAGGAAATTTTCTTCAAAATCAATGTGTGGCTGAAATTTATGTCAATAAGGTTTATTTTGCTGATTATGCTACTAGAATGTTTAGTACAATTTTTGGGAAAAGACAAATTAATGAAATTTGTACGCATGTATGCTTGGCCCTATAAATTATTACAAATTAATATAAAATTCCAACGAGGTATTCAGTAATCATCATCAACTTTATGTTTTCTCTTATGGGCGACATATTAGATTTTTAGACGTCAAAATAGTGGGTTTAATTCTGATTTTAGTGATGTATGACAACTTATGATTTGCTTCATAAATGACGAAATAATTCAATAAAAACTAATTTTACCTTAGTTGGCTTGGAATGAACATGACTGTACCAAATTTTGTAGTGTTTTTTCAGGTTACTAAATAGTAAATTTAATAAGGATTCCAAAAATGCGCTAAAAACAGTCATTTTCCCACCCCAAGTGTATTTTACAGACGATTTTGTCTCTGAATGTTCTTTCAAACTGTGTTTCTGGCAGTTCAAACTTTAACACCGCTTTTCTCCCTGACCGTACCAAATTTTGAAGTATTTTTTCATGTTATTGGATAGGAAATTTAATGAGAATTCTAAAAATGTGCTTAAAAGAGTCATTTACTTACTCCAAATTGATTTTACAGGCGATTTTGTCCCTGACAGTCCTTTCAAACTGTGTTTCTGACAGTTCAAATTTTGACACCGTTTTTTTCCCTGACTGTACAAAGTTTTGTAGTGTTTTTTCAGGTTACTGAATAGTAAATTTAATAAGGATTCCAAAAATGCGCTAAAAACAGTCACTTTCTTACTCCAAGTGGATTTTACAGACGATTTTGTATCTGAATGTTCTTTCAAACTGTGTTTCTGGCAGTTCAAACTTTAACACCGCTTTTCTCCCTGACTGTACCAAATTTTGAAGTATTTTTTCATGTTATTGGATAGGAAATTTAATGGGAATTCTAAAAATGTGCTTAAAACAGTCATTTTCTTACTCCAAATGGATTTTAGAGGCGATTTTGTCCCTGACAGTCCTTTCAAACTGTTTTTCTGGCAGTTCAAATTTTGACACCGTTTTTTTCCCTGACTGTACCAAATTTTGTAGTGTTTTCAGGTTACTGAATAGTAAATTTAATAAGGATTCCAAAAATACGCTAAAAACAGTCACTTTTTTACTCCAAGTGGGTTTTACAGGTGATTTTGTCTCTGAATGTTCTTTCAAACTGTGTTTCTGGCAGTTCAAACTTTGACACCACTTTTCTCCCTGACTGTACCAAATTTTTAAGTATTTTTTTATGTTATTGGATAGGAAATTTAATGAGAATTCTAAAAATGTGCTTTAAACAGTCATTTTCTACTCCAAATGGATTTTAAAGGCAATTTTGTCCCTGACAGTCCTTACAAACTGTATTTCTGGCAGTTCAAATTTTGACACCGTTTTTTTCCCTGACTGTACAAAATTTTGTAGTGTTTTTTCAGGTTACTGAATAGTAAATTTAATAAGGATTCCAAAAATGCGCTAAAAACAGTCACTTTCTTACTCCAAGTGGATTTTACAGACGATTTTGTATCTGAATGTTCTTTCAAACTGTGTTTCTGGCAGTTCAAACTTTAACACCGCTTTTCTCCCTGACTGTACCAAATTTTGAAGTATTTTTTCATGTTATTGGATAGGAAATTTAATGGGAATTCTAAAAATGTGCTTAAAACAGTCATTTTCTTACTCCAAATGGATTTTACAGGCGATTTCGTCCCTGACAGTCCTTTCAAACTGTGTTTTTGAGAGTTCACATTTTGACACCGTTTTTTTCCCTGACTGTACCAAATTTTGTAGTTTTTTTTCAGGTTACTAAATAGTAAATTTAATAAGGATTCCAAAAATGCGCTAAAAACAGTCACTTTCTTACTCCAAGTGAGTTTTACAGGTGATTTTGTCCCTGACTCTTCTTTCAAACTGAGTTTCTGGCAGTTCAAACTTTGACACCGCTTTTCTCACTAACTGTACCGAATTTTGTAGTGTTTTTTTCAGGTTATTGGATAGAAAATTCAATGAAGATTCCAAAAATCTACTTAAAACTTTCATTTTCTCACTTCAAGTGGGTTTGACAAACAATTTTGTTCCTGACTGAGTCTGAGGGTTTAGAAAAGTTTTCTTGTAGTATTCGATACAAAACGATTTTCTGATATTTATGACAGTTATTTTGACAGTAGTCACGTGACTTTTTAGTGAAAAAATTTACTTAAAATTGATTTTAGCAACTTCACGTTTTGATTAAGCAAACTTTGACGTGTGTGACAGCAATCACGTGACAACACAGTCACGTGACAACTGTCAAAATAATGGCCAAGAGCCTAAAAACCATGACGTCTCGAATACTTACGAAAAACTGATCCCTACTGTGATTTTTAAAGCTTCATGCCCAAACTGAGTAACGTTTGTCTGTTTTGACGTATATGGCAGTTGCCACGTGATACTAGAACACTATTTAATTAGACAATCACGTGATAACTGTCAGAATAGTGACCGAGGAGCTAAAAACCACGACTTGTCTCGAATAGTTTAAGTAAACTGTTCCATACTGTCATTTTTAGAGCTCTATGCCCAAACTGGGCACACTTTGTCGGTTTCTATGTTTATGACAGTTGTCACGTGACAGCCGTAAAACTAATTGTCAGGAACCTATAAAAAAAACGTCTTGTTTCAAATACTGCAAATTAACTATTTTTCTGCACTGTGATTTATCCGGCTTCACGCCCTGATTGGCTAAGTTTGACAGTTTTGACGTTTGTGACAACTGTCATAAAATACTGGAAACACCTTTCACATAGACAATCACGTGACAACTGTTAAAATAATCTGCATGGAGTCAAAAAACTTGTATTCCCTGGAATACTGCCAGAAAACTGTGATTCTTGCAGCTTTTTGCCCACACTGGTCAATGTTTGACAGTTGTGATGTTTATAACAGGTGTCACTTGACAGGAATCATCCTTTACTTAAACAATCACGTGACACCTGTCAAAATAATATCTAAATACACTATCGGGTTTTTCTAAAAAAATATTAATTCATTTTTAGAAAATTTATAATTGTCCAACTTACTTATTTGACATGTCAAAGTTTGGCAATACGGCCTTTCGTAGTAAAAACTAATATTTTTATTTAAAAAACTTATATTTTAGCCACGCCTTTATGAAGCACCCTGTATATCCAAAAGTAATTTTAAACTATCCATAACAACATTCTGTAAAACTTTTGTTATTAATTTGTTTGTATGTTCAAGACAAATGCTATAATGAACTTTATCGTTGACTCACCCTGTATAGTTGTTTTGACCTTCCTAGCAATAAAATTTATTCCGAGTGTATTCTGACCTTAATATTTATGACACTTTCAGGGGAGTTCAACTTCCTGACAGAATTTTAGATAATACCCCGATAGGAGCCCTACAAAAGATAAATGCAAAGTAATTTTTGAAAGTATTCGATTACCAAAACTATGCAAATAAAATTCGAGGATGTATGAAAGATATGTATCTCATAAAGTGCTTTTTACCCAGTTTGGTTGGCAAAAAGATTCATTTCCATGAAAAGACGATGACATTTTTGATATGTAGCAAAGTAAACAACATCAATCTTATGATAATCTTTGCCACAATTTTTGAAAAGTATAAAGTGTTATGTACCACTGAATTTATTATGAATATAACAATTAATTCCCTGAATATGATGGTAACAACCAATGGAATACTAATAATAATTAACCTAAACTTAACAGAGCTTTAAACATGTCAGATTTGAAACAAAGAATAAGTAGAAATGGCGTGTAAAAACCTCGCCCTACATACAAATTTTTCTCTTATTAGAATGGTTTTAATTATATTAATTAACTCATTAACTTAATCCCAGTTAAGCCGATAAACGTTGCCAGTTAATTAAGTTGTAATTAGAAGGATACAACGTTCTCATTTCATGTGTCGTTGTAGTGGAGTTGACATTCTACTAATAACGCTTTAAATTAAATTAGACTCTAATAGGATAGTGTGTTTAAGGTATTCAGTGCATTGTGCTGTAATTTAACCAGTTTACAATAAAAGCTTTGTTGGTTGTTGATTAATTGTTTTGTTTAGTTTGCTTTTGCTTTCAACCAAAACTGAAAAACCTACTGTAGAGCATTAGCTTAATCTACCCTAGTAATGTGGGTGAACAGGACAATATTGTCCATTGGCTGTCCAGATTTTATCCAAAACAACTTATCTTGTTCATGTACTTAATTTGGATTTCCAATCTATTAAGTTTTTTTAATATCCTGCTAAAGTTTGTCTATTAGATCTCATAAATATGATTTATTTTGTGCGTTGACCTATTTTTTGATAATTTCTTAACGTATATTATCGATTAATCATATAATTTATTAATTTTGTGCTTTTTAAGCATTTCATATACGTGACACCACCGTTTTTATTTAAACCTCTTGACAATACCGAATTTGACAGCTGTCATAGATTATTTCTTATGTCGTGTTGTTGACCGTTATTATCTTCATTTCTCCCGCCAGAATTTCCTTTTCCAGTCTACAATTGCCTATTGGCTACTAGGTAGGTTAAATGTATTTTTTTTTTCAAAATAGTTGTTAAATACCTAAAAACTAATTTCATAGTTCCAATGTACCTGTAACAAACCTAAATCTATTGTATGATTGTTTATGGTTATTCGTGGGACATCTAATTTTAAATGTTCTTTGTATGTCCAAGTAGTTGAATTTGTATTGTCCAATGGAACGGACCAACTTTAGACTGCGAATGGCTAATATTTCATTGTCCATTGGACACCAGTAAATACAATGCGAAGAACTAAAATTTCCTATCCAATAACCTGAAAAAAACACTACAAAATTTGGTACAGTTAAGGAGAAAAGCGGTGTCAAAGTTTTAACTGACAGAAACACAGTTTGAAATGACAGTCAGAGATCAAATCGCCTGTAAAACCCATTTGGAGTAGGAGAATGACTGTTTTAAGCACGTTTTTGGAATTCTCATTAAATTTCCTATCAAATGACTTAAAAAGACACTATAAAGTTTGATACAGTCAGTGAGAAAAGCGATGTCAAAGTTTGAACTGCCAGAAACACAGTTTGAAAGGACAGTCAGAGACAAAATCACCTGTAAAACCTATTTGGAGTAAGATAATGAATGGATTCGTCACTGTCTAGTAATTAGTGTTTCATTATCACGTAGGAACTGCCAAAACTGACAAACTTTTCCCAGTTTGGGCATGAAGCTCAAAAAATCACAGTCATAACAGTTTTTTCAAGTATTTAAGACGTGGTTTTTAGGTTATTGATCATTATTTTGACAGTTATCACGTGACTGTCTCATTAATAGTGTTTCAGTATTTCGTGGCAAGTGCCAGAAACGACAAAACTGACAAACTTTGCCCAGTTTGGCATAAAGCTCAAAAAATCACACTGTCAGAACAGTTTTCTTGAAGTATTTAAGACAAGTCGTGGTTTTTAGTTTATTGATCATTATTTTGACAGTTGTCACGTGACTGTCTCATTAATAGTGTTTCAGTATTACGTGGCAAGTGCCATAAACGTCAAAACTGACAAACTTTGCCCAGTTTGGGCATGAAGCTCAAAAAATCACACGGTCAGAACAGTTTTCTTGAAGTATTTAAGACAAGTCGTGGTTTTTAGTTTATTGATCATTATTTTGACAGTTGTCACGTGACTGTCTCATTAATAGTGTTTCAGTATTACGTGGCAAGTGCCAGAAACGTCAAAACTGACAAACTTTGCCCAATTTGGCATATCACAGTAGGTATGGTCTTCTTTATCGAGACAAAGCGTGGTTTTTAGCTTTTCGGCCATTATTTTGACAGTTGTCACGTGAATGTTTAATTAAATATATATAGTGTACCAGTATCACGTGTGTGCTTTCACAGACGTCATAGTTTGCACAACCTTAAAAACATAATTTGGAACAGTTTTCACAGAAATTTGTCACCAATATGTTTTAGAGCTTTATGATCGCAAATTTAACAACTCACTTTTTTAATTACTTTGTGCATTATTCCGTTTTTTGATAGCTTTTACGGGATATGTACTTCAATAATAGTTGATAAGCTGGTTTTAGTGGGGCTGCCCAACACCGGCTCTGACTATCAAATTTCCTACAGGAAACGACAATTTCCTTTTACCATAAACAAGGAATTTGTATTAAAATTAGGAGGCGCTTGTTGTCCTTAATTTGGGCCGAATTGAACGAGAAATTACAAGCCCTAGAGAATATTGTGTCTCGACAAGCTGTAGTTCACGTAATGACGCTGAATTATTCATAATGACGCCCCAATTTTCTCACACTTTAGGCAAATGCAAGAAGCTTAGAAAGTTGCCTTGGCAGATCACAAAGATGCCGATTTTCCCTGTATAACTCTAATTATGGTTGGCACTCAATGATGGTAAGCGGTCTTGGTGTAATGAAATAATTAGATAGAACGACAGTTTAATTAAATTATGTCTTTCAGATATTACAATGTTAATTTTATACAAGTAATATCTAGACTCGTGTATTAATGTTGAATTTTGTTAAAATAAATAATGAGACAATCATAGTTGGTTTTCAAATTTCTTACACTGAGTGTCTGCTAAGTTCTATAATCCAGTTATAACGCCAAGATACGAAAAATTCACTTTCAAGAATTTTCATGCCATAAATCACTTTAAAACTTAAGAAAGTTTTAAAGAAAGAACCGATAAAAATGGTTAATTGCAAGGTAAATAGTTAGATTCATTTTAAAATCCAGATAATCAGTTTTTAGGTTAGATTTCCTCTTCTTCAAGAAGTTTTGAAAAGCATACAAAATGCGTTATAATGTAACTGAATGTTAGAAAAAATTTCGAATGCTTAAGCTTAGTTTTACCTTTTTAATTCAAAGGTATAAAATAATCCGTAAATAAATAAATAAATGAGAAGTAGAAAATAGGTAAATGGTTTTCGTTCTCTTTCCCCCTTCAATTTATCAAAGTTTTCATTATTTTTATTTCAATTGAACTTAGTTCAGTAAAGGAATTGCTTGAAAAGTCACCCTGTATATTTTTAGATTTCGCTTACTCAGTGCTACACAGTGACCCAAAAAGTGTCCCGTTAGTCCAGTGAAGAATCACTGCGTTGAAAGTGTCAAAAAGCACGAATTGTCAAATGAGACGCCCTGTATATTTTTAGATTAGTGGCCCAAAAACTGCTATGGAAAAAGTATCTCGTTTCCGTGATGATTTAGGTCAAATTTGACGTTAATTTCCTGAAAAAATTGCTTGCAAAGTAATGTTATTGCGGTGAAAGTGCCAAAAGTCAGGATATTCAAACGAGACACCCTGTAGGTTTTATTGTCAGTGCATTGCGCGTACTCAGGGCTACACAGTGACCCAAAATGTTTTATAGAAAAAGTGTTTCCTTTCCGAAATATTTGAGGTCAAAATTATCCTTAACTTCTTGACAGAAGAACAAATAGGCATATTTGTTCCTAAGCCTCAGGAACATATAAGGAATCTGCATTTTGAAACGTCCACCAAGAACATTTGGCAACATTAGAAAGAGGGTGAAAATAGAACATTTTGAGATTTTAAAATACACTAAAAGTCCAAAAATATACGAGTTAAGGCTGTTTGTCCTGTTATGCTCTTGGGACTTATATGGACACTGCGTTTCGGGACGTCCTCTGAGAATATTTGGCAACTGTGGTTTTTTCGCTTAAGACGATTGGAAAGAAGGTAAAAAATAGAACATTTTGAGTTTTTAAACACTCTGATAGTCCAAAAATAACCGAGTTATGGCTATTTGTTGTGCAAGGTCCCAGGAACATATAGAGAATCTGCATTTAGAAACGTCCACTGAAAACATTTGACAACTGTGCTTTTACTGCTTAGCATGAGTGGAAAGAAGGCGAGAAGAGGATTAGTTTGAGCTTTTTAAACTCTATGAAAGTCCAAAAATAATCGAGTTATAATCTATTTCTCTTGCTGTGTCAAAAGCTTCCCTAGAACTGATTTTGTGTGAAGCTCTGTTTATGCATTTGGCAACAACGCCCATTTTTCTTTCGATTATTTGAAAAATGGTTGATAAAGGAATATTATGGAGTTAACAGATAAGAAAATAATAGATAAAAATTGATTGCTATAACAAATAATGAAAAAGATATCATATATGTCTTTGATATTTGTTATACCAATATAATAAATATAAATAACAATATTTAGGTTAGGTTAGGTTACATTAAGTCCATGAATGAAGAAACCTCAGACTCCAATGATCATTTTCACTAAACACGTCATCAGATTCTATGTAAAAAAAAATCACAATCAAAATAGTGATTCATTCGTGACGTCATGCTACTTTAATTTGATTTTTTCTATAGAAGTAAACTAAACTTACCGTCAAAATGAGACAGAGAGTGAACATGAATGTAGGCACCGTCTCTCTGGAAAAAGTTCCTTAGTTGGCAGTCTAGCTCACGCATTTCCCCAACAGAGGGCGGGCTGAACTGCTCCGGGGCTCGAGCTCATGTGCCCCTGAGCCCCTGTTTCTTAGGGCTCCGTCTTCGTTTATATTAAACCAATAGTCTGAAATCAAGAAAAAGATCATCACCAACTACTTCATCAAAAATTTGGTCAAGTTTGAAAGCTTTCTAGCAGCCAAACTGTCTAACCAATAAAACAAAGTTTATGCATTGTTGGAAAGCCCATTTCATTGGCTATCTATCAACATATAAAAGTCTATACTTTGTTTGGTCAAACAAGGCAGTTTCTCAGGTTTAAACAAAACAGTAAATGAAAACAGTGGATTGGTCATTTTGGTCAAATTTAAAAGCCTTCTAGCAGCCTAACTGTCTAACCAATCAAACAATGTTTATGTATTGTTGGAATGCCCATTTCATTGGCTAACCATCGACATATAAAAGTCCATATTTTGTTTGTCAGATAAGGCAGTTTCTCAGGTTTAAACGAAACAGTGCATGAAAACAGTGGATTGGTCATTTTGGTCAAATTTAAAAGCCTTCTAGCAGCCTAACTGTCTAACCAATCAAACAATGTAATATATTGTTGGAAAGCCCATTTCCTTGGCTAACCATCGACATATAAAAGTCCATATTTTGTTTGTCAGATAAGGCAGTTTCTCAGGTTTAAACGAAATAGTGCATGAAACACAGTGGACAACTTTGGTCAAGTTTGAAGCCGTTTAGCAACCAAATTATTTAACCAATCAAACAATGTTATATATTGTTGGAAAGCCCATTTCCTTGGCTAACCATCGACGTATAAAAGTTAAAATAAGGCAGTTTTTCAGAATGAAAAACAGTGGACTTTTCCCCAACAGAGGGCGGAGTGAGTTACTCTGGGCTCATCAGCCCCTGAGCCTCCGTCTTCGTTTATATTAAACCAGTGGTCTGAAATCAAATAGAACACACTGTCAAGAAAAAAGTGTAAAAAGAGAAAAAGGAACATGATGAAGTAGGTTAAAACCCCTAAATCCTCTTCCAGTTGCATTAGGGTAGTCAAGAAAATCCACCTAAATTGGCGTATACGATGAGTTTTCTAGTAGGGTGCTTAACGTTCTGTCTGAAATGAGACCAATTAAATGGTCCACTTGCCAACCGGTCATTTCTCTTAATCGTCTCGACTCTTTAAAACGTCGGTCCACGTTCACGTAAAACGATTAAATCCTCCCTTAAATTCCTGCTATCAGGTAAAAAAAATTCCTGGCTGCGGTGCACCGAAATGTTCGCAAATTGCAAACTTGAAGAACTCGTAAAGGAGTTCTTAACCTGTCGGGTTTTTGTTCTAATTCAAAAAGACCCTTAAACTCGACGCTAATCGTCTGGATCCGCCAGACACTGGGAAAACACGCCAGTTATATGGGGAAAAGACATGCGAGATTTCCAGATAACCAAGCGAATGAGTGGATTATTGTTATAGTCAAACTGGAGTTTTAAGCACCTGCACAATAGAAAAATGTGGAAAACTTTTCGAAACTATTACGTTAAAATTCATGGAAGCATTACTCATAATTAGAATTTCCTTTCAGTTCTCACTATTAGAGCTGGATCGAAGTTAATGAGTGTAGAACACGTAACCCTGGATAAATGAAGTTAATTTCATTTAAAGGCAAATGATTTATGTATTCGACATTAAATTAGGTACGTTCTAACTTACTGGTGTAACTGAATTAGCTTGGGATGTAGGTCATGTAGTAGTCTAGAAAAATGTTCCGACATAATTACAGTAGGAGGAAAAATCCCATTTGTGGTTATTTCTTCTCTGTGGAAAGTTTACAATAGCAAGAATTTTTACCGATTATTTCCTTCCTATCAATTTTGACCAATCGCTATCAAGAATTAGTATAACAAATGTAAATTTTAAGTGGAAAAATCACTTAACAACTGCCAACTTAGCTGTCAGCAGTTTTTACGGAAAAAAATTCGAAAAAATTGCACACTCCTCACAGCAACATAAAGAATAGTGTTACCCTTTCTAGCTTGAAAGTTATTGTTCTTATTAATTATTGTTCTTATTGTTTTAATTAAAATAAAATGTTTATTTAACTCAGGAAATAATCTTACCAAATATCCCTCGTGCATCTAATTTGTGCACCTGTGGAAAAAAATCTAATTTGCACTCTAATTTGTGCACCTGTGGAAAAATTGGAATACTCGTTTCTATTAATATTTTTAAAACCACTCTCGCTCATGCTATTTGTTAAAACAAATTACTTAGAAACTCGTTTTTCCGAATTTTTCCGGAAAAATTAAATGCACTAGGGATATTACCCCCGAAAAAATAGTCTAGAGGGCTTCTCTACTCAATTCTGTCACAGTTTGATCATGTTTCTTACATTGATTTTTCTGTCTGAAACGTTCCAAAGTATTTTGCATCTTTTTTTTGTATGTTTTGAACGTAATCCACCTAAAAACCTTTATGTACCACACTAGTTCACTGTTAAAACAAATAACCAAAACAACCACTAATTTATGTGTTTACTTTTTTTATTCGTTGTAATGTCTAGTTAAATTATTGTTTATTTTATTTTTACAAAATTTCAAACCTCCATTTTTTTTGCTTTGTGAAGCAATTTTTCAATTTAACTTTATTTTTTTTAGCTATCCTTAATTTATTTTTTCTTTTCCTGTTCTTTACGTTTTTCTGTCCACTTTTCACTGTTCTTTAGTAAATTGTATTCAAATTTTTCAGTACATTTTTTATTATTTGTGTTTTAATTCATTTACTTTGTTCTTTTAGTTGGTTTTATATTAATACTTCTCTTTTAAATATTATCTTTTATATATTAGAATTTTTTGTTTTCTTCCTCTTTTCCTACTTTCTATTTCCTTTTTCATTGGCCGTTCTAAATCAGTAACTTTTGTTTCAACTACATTATAAAAGACACGTGACTGTTTTTGACAGATGTTAACTACCTTCTACAGTGTTGCAAGCTCAAAATTGCATTATCAATGTCACGTGACGTGTATTTTACAATTTCAGCTTTTATAACTGTGTTAATTTAATTTACCAAATTTTCAACGTTTAAAGTACATTTTAAAAGTCACGTGACTGGTTTTGACAAATGTGAACAAGATTTTACAGTGTTGCCAGTTCAAAAATGCATTATCAACGTCCCGTAAAATGTATTTCTCAATTTCAGCTGTTACAACTGTCTAAATTTAATTTACCAAATGTTCAACATTTAAATTACATTTTAAAAGTTACGTGACTAATCTTGACAGGTGTTGACAAGCTTTTACAGTGTTGCCAGTTTAAAATTACATAATCAACGTCCCAAGACGTGTATTTTACCATTTCAGTTTTCACAACTAACTAAATTTAATTTTTCAACGTTTAAACTGCATTTTAAAAGTCACGTGACTAATTTTGACAGATTTCAACAAGGTTTTACAGTATTGCAAGTTCAAAATTGCTCTATCAACGTTACGTGATGTGTAATTTACAATTTCAGCTTTTACAATTGTCTTAATTTAATTTAGCAAATTTTCAAAGTTTAAACTACATTTTAAAAGTCACGTGACTGGTTTTGACAAATTTGAACAAGCTTTTACAGTGTTGCCAGTTAAAAAATGCCTTATCAATGTCCCGTGACGTGTATTTTACAGTTGTAGCTTTCGCAACTATCTAAATTTAATTTCAACGTTTGAGCAACATTTTCAAAGTCACGTGACTGATTTTAACCAGTGTCAAGTGGCCTTTACAGTGTTGCAAGTTCAAAATTACGTAATCACAGTCTAAATTTAATTTTTCACTGCATTTTAAAAGTCACGTGACTAATTTTGACAGATGCCAACAAGGTTTTTCAGTATTGCAAGTTCAAAATTGCTTTATCAACATGACGCGTATTTTAAAATTCAGCCTTTACAACTGTCTTATTTTAGTTTACCAAATTTTCAACTTTTAAGCAACATTTTCAAAGTCATGATGACTTTGACAAGTGTCAACAAGCTTTTACAGTGTTGTCAGTTAATTTACCAAATTTTCAAAATGTTTAAACTACTTTTTAATAGTCACGTGACTGATTTTTACCTTTGTCAAGTGGCCTTTACAGTGTTGCAAGTTCAAAATTAAATAATCACGTGACTCGTCTCACTTGACTAATTTTGACAAGTGTCATAAGGCTTCTACAGTGTTGCAAGCTCAAAGTTACATACTCAAAGTCAGGTAACGTGTATTTTACAAAATCAGCTTTTAGAACTGTCTAAATGTACTTTATCAAATTTTCAACATTTAAACTGAATTTTAAAAGACACGTGACTCATCTTGACAGGTGTCAACAAGCTTTTACAGTGTTGCAAGTTCAAAATAATAATTAATATCAACGTCTCGTGACTTGTATTTTAGAATTCATCAATATAGCCAACAAACAATGTTTGATTGGTTATTACTTGTTAGATAGTTTAGCTGCTAGAGCGATTCAAACTTTTGACCAAAGTTGTCTATCTAATTTGTATGTAGTGTTTTGTTTAAACCTAAAAACCGGCCTTATTTGACCAACAAAGTATGGACTTTTATATGTCGATGGATAGCCAATGAAATGGGCTTTCCAACAATATATAAACTTTGTTTGATTGGTTAGATAGTTTGGCCGCTAGAGGGCTTCAAGCTTGACCAAAGTTTTCTGTCCACTATTTTATTTAAACCTGAAAAACATTTTAATTTGACTAACAAGGTATGAACTTTCACATGTTGATGGATATTTACTTATATTTTTACTGATGATTGAAACGTTTTTAAGATCTTTGTTATCTAAGACAAATTTTCTTTTAAAAAAACATTGATTAATCTTAATCCATCTTTTCGTATTTCCTGCAGAATTTCCACTTTTTTTTAAAAAAGGTGCACTCAATATTGCGGTAATCTAATTCCCTGCTATAAAGCGGGAAGATTTATGTTCAGAGGGAGAACGTCGCTAGAATATATTGCATTATCTTATTGTTCTGTCCCGTGTATGGATAGCTTGAACTTATTGAAAGCCTGTCAACCCTTAAAACCGTGTGTCGTATATTGTTCTAAATGCGACCAACCCGTGGATTTATCTGATTTATGCGGTTTTTTTGTGATTTAAATTGCGATGATTGTACCGAAAAAACACTGGATGACTGGTCCGAAATTTAAGCACGCAAACTACCACTTTTTCCACGAATTATCGTTCTGACGCCCATTCGTGAGTTAACTGCTTTTTAATTCACACTGCAAAATAAAAGTTTAACGTCCCACCGCATTCAGTTTACTGCTAATTTTATTTCGCCATACGCCACCCTTAAACAAGCCTTATTTTTGCAGGCAAACCGCAGAAATAATGGAGTTCTCTCCCGGGAGATGTGGCCGTAAAATAATGACACTCAATTTTAATAATTTCTCAAAGGAAATGCTGCATTTTAATTTAGCCAAACCGAGCGTTTTTTAAACAAAACTCCGTAGGGAGTGGTCGCGTAATCAAATTTGTTTGGTAACAAAACGACCAGTTCAAACAATACCGGCCATTCAACTTTCTTTTTGTTTTCAGACTCTATTTGATTATTTTATAACGTTCTAAAAAGGATAGACGTTACAGGACTGGTTTATTCTATTAAAGTCTTTGTTCAAGTCCAGTCTGATTAATGTTCACCTCTGTTTTCCTCTATTTTTTGAATTTAGAATGAATCTGGATTATATTATATTTATACAGTGTGCCAATAAAGTATGGAATAAATTTGATTAAAATTCAGGGAATTACAAAATTTTTCGTATTTTTAGTAGTGCAGCAGAAGTAGTAGTTTTTAGTAGTGCAGCATGGTTAAGGAACCTAAAAAAGCACACCCACAATTTTGGTTGGGTTACCTAACCCATAATCTACTTAAATGTGGTCCCTATTTGAAAGATTTTTCCAATTTTTTTTTGAAATCTTGGCACATTTTTGGAATTTTCATTGAATTTCCTATCCAGTAACCTCAAAAAACATTAAAAAATTTGGTACAGTCAGTGAAAAAAGCAGTGTAAAAATTTGAACTGCTAGAAACACAATTTGAAATAACAGTCAGGGACAAAATCGCCTGTAAAACCCCCTTGGAGTGAGAAAATGATTGTTTTAAGCACATTTTTGGAATCCTCATTGAATTTCCTATCCAATAACCTGAAAAAACATTACAAAATTTGGTACAGTCAGTGAGAAAAGCAGCGTCAAAATTTAAACTACCAGAAACACAGTTTGGAAGGACAGTCAGGGACAAAATCGCCTGTAAAACCCACTTGTAGTGAGAAAATGATTGTTTTAAGCACATTTTTGGGATCCCCATTAAATTTCCTATCCAATAACCTGAAAAAACATTAAAAAACTTAGTACAGTCAGTGAAAAAAGCAGTGTAAAAATTTGAACTGCCAGAAACACAGTTTCAAATAACAGTCAGAGACAAAATCGCCTGTAAAACCCACGGAGTGAGAAAATGATCATTTTAAGCACATTTTTGGAATCCTCATTGAATTTCCTATCCAATAACCTGAAAAAACATTTAAAAACTTGGTACAGTCAGTGATAAAAGCAGTGTCAAAATTTGAACTGCCAGAAACACAGTTTGAAAAGACAGCCAGGGAGAAAATCGCCTGTAAAACCTACTTGGAGTGAGAAAGTGACTGTTTTAAGCACATTTTTGGAATCCTCATTAAATTTCCTATGCAATAACCTAAAAAAACCCTAAAAATTTGGTACAGTCAAGGAGAAAAGAGGTGTCAAAATTTGAATTTTCAGAAACACAGTTTGAAAAGACAGTCAGAGACAAAATCGACTGTAAAACCCACTTGGAGTGAGAAAATGAATGTTTTAAATCCATTTTTAGAATTCTCATTAAATTTCCTATCCAATAACCTAAAAAGCACTAAGAAATTGGGTACAGTCAGGGAGAAAAGCGGTGTCAAAATTTGTACTGCCAGAAACACAGTTTGAAAAGACAGTCAGGAACATAATCGCCTGTAAATGTTTTAAATAAATTTTTGGAATCCTCATTAAATTTCCCATCCAATAACCTAAAAAAAACAAAAAAAATTGGTACAGTCAAGGAGAAAAGCGGTGTCAAAATTTGAACTTTCAGAAACACAGTTTCAAAAGACAGTCAGAGACAAAATCGCTTGTAAAACCCACTTGGAGTGAAAAAATGACTGTTTTAAGCACATTTTTGGAATCCTCATAAAATTTCCTATCCAATAACCTAAAAAGCACTATGAAACTTGGTACAGTCAAGGAGAAAAGCGGTGTCAAATTTTAAACTTCCAGAAACACAATTGCAAATGCAATGCAATTTCCGAAGGCAGTAAGGAACAAAATCGCTCAGAAAAAAGCTTTGTTTTTTGATTCTTTGATGAAAAAATTTTATTGAAAATAGTGTTCAATAATAATAAAAAACAGTAATTAAAAAATTAAATTAAATAAAAAAAAAATTTTTTTCTTTTATTATTAAATTAAATTCCTAATTTGAGCGAAATTTTCGTGCACTTTTTCCAAAAATGTTCCATAACTTGCTTATTTGACAGTTGACGACCAAAAGTGATTGAAGTGAAAAGATAGCTCAGGTCGTAAGCTATCCAAAACTATGCTCATTTAAGTTAATCGGTTGCACCGTTTGGCCGATAGAGGGCGTCATATTCAAACTTCACAAACCTTCAAATCCACTTTTGCTTTGACGTAAAATAATTCAGTTGTTTGAACAGTTACGACAAAAGGCCTGACTCAAAAAAGGTCACTGGTGTGCTAATTTGACCGCTAGAGGGCGTCAAAGTCAAGCTTTTTGACAATTTTCAGATATTTCCCGGAAACTAAAAATGTATTTCACTTTTTTGGGACATCCTGTACTCAGCCGCTTATCTGAGACACCCTGACATTAATTTTGCCCCAACTGTGACGGTTTTGGGATGACCTGGCAATTATATCAATTTTGACGGTTTTTATTGCGTGGCTTAAAAAATTACATTTCTACAAATGACACTTTACGTCATTTTTCTATCATTAACCTGAAGGAATTTAGGCAGTGAAAGTTTATTATAAAAATTCAAAATTTTTCTCTAAACTCAAAGGTACCACCTTTTAAATTTTTTGACAATTTTTGTTTTTAATTTTTTAAGGATAAACGGTGCCTGGTACGAAAAAAGAATTTTGAAGTTAAGAATGTCAGACCTCTAACTGGAAACGTTCCTGAGATATGTAACAAAAGCTACGAAAAAGCAAGTTTCATTTTGACGCCCTCTAGCGGCCGAACCGGGAAACTTAGCCGAGTTTGCTCAACGCCACGTGAGAGCACCATTCATTAGCTTTCTTTTGTTATATGACTCGTATATACAGGATGGATCAAATAAGCGAGTTACTCACAATTTTCTGGATAAGTGCACAAAAATTTTGCTCAAATTAGAAATTTCTGCTCGATTTGAGGGGCGGCCAATCCAGACTGTTAGAGCAAAATCACTTGAGGAATACAGGCCTAGAATTTGACGTAGATTCCAAAAATCGAATAAAAAGTTTGGTTTCTTGCTCAAATCTCGGACACCCTGTATACTAAAGTATTATCTGAGAAAAAAACAAACTTTACGACAATAAACCAATCACCAGCTCGATTTATACGGTTTTTTTCAACATCAATATAGGATGTTACATGAAAAATATCCAGAAATTTATGTAGAATCAATAAATGCAACAAAATCTCGAATTTGGGACACTCTGTATATCTATTTTTTTCTCAAAAAATGCGCAGTTAATAGTATATTACGTAACTAGTGCTGTAAGAAGCATTTTACGCACGATATGGAAAAAGTAATTCCATAAGTGCGTAAAATGCCTTAGAGCACGTGTGACGTACTATACTTTACCTACGACCAAATGGAAAGTCCTGTTTTGGCAATTCATATAATTCAGAGTAAGTTTTCATTAAAAAAGTATATTTTCAACGTATTGACATCATATTTGTACTAATCATAGGTATTATGCCACTAAAGAAGAAGAAAATAATGTTACTTAAATAGTTATTAGTGTTGTTCTTAAAATAATTATTTATATTGACACTTGATGTGTTTGCTATTGCAGATAATATTCTAGTTACTTAAAACTGTATGAACAATGTATGAAGAAATGTAAACAAAATCAATTTTTTCCAGCATTAGAACGATAGTTTTTGGCCGATCTTAAAACTGTGCGCTTTTTTTACAACTGTGCGTAAAGAGGTTTATTACGTAACGGAAAACTATGCGTAAATCGCTATTTACACTGAGGTCGTAGGTAAAAATGATAACATACGTCTTCGAACATTTTTCACACTCTGTATATACGATATACGACTTGCTTGAAGGCCAACAAATTGATTCACTTTTAGTGTACGTCTTACAAACGTCCATAACGTATCGACAGCAGCTAATTTTAGTGAAACAGCTTTTAATCCGTTCTAAAATTTGTTATGAAAATTTGTACATCAGAAATAGGTTTCATAAAATAGCGGAAACTCGTTTGCCAACGAAAATACGCAATATTTCGAAACCTGGCCAAGATAATGTAGCGTAGATTTCATTCATGAAAACGCTGCTAAATGAAAATTAACGTTTGCTAAAAATAAGTTCAGTTTGGCATGATGATGTTTTTAGGCAAAACATAATCAGAAATAAATTATTCACCGGTCATCGGTTAATTACCGTAATCTGACTCATTCGATCAGCATGTAAATGTTATTTTGGTTTTTTCTACTGTTAACAGCAATATTTATGGGATTTCCGAACTTTCCGAATTAGAGAAATTGTGTTGCAGAAATCTCACAAATCACACGCGTGTGCTTGCTAATTAATCAGTCCCAAAACCAGCAGCAAGTAGTGTTAAATTAGTGATAAATCAGTTTTGGTTAAAATGCATTTCGATTGCGGCTCAACGCGCTCTAATTTAATATAATTATTTGCTCCCACGTTTAGAGCTTATCTTCAATTGTTTCGATTGCATATTCATGCTGATTAATTCCCATTGCGGATGAATTTGCATTGAATCCATGTTTTTTCCTTTCGCAACTGGAAGATAAATTTAACATTTGGGTCGCCAAACAAACTCAACCTTTTGGAATTTTACCTTTCGAGTTATCCATCATTCTGACTGGGGCACTTTGTTTTGGAAACCTATTGTTGCCGCCCTTTTAATTATCCTCAAATTTCTTGTATTCAGAAACGTATTTGCTTGTTGTAAAAAGGTTCTGTTTGCCTTAAAGGGTGTGAAATTGTTGTTGAAACGGACAAATAACGTGATAAAACAGTTTGTATAGTACCTGTTAGAAATATTGCAAACAACACTTTTTACAATTATTTATAACTAGAATTTTTAGAAATGTAGCTTTTTGTAAATAGTAAAAGCAACCAATTGACTTTCACTGATAAAATTGTCTAAAAGAACCCCACTCTACTAAGGAAAATTTGACAGTTTAAATGAAGATATTGACTAATTTACTAATGAAATCGAACAGTAAAAATGAACACAAAATTGACAATTTAAGTGGTGAAAGAGTAATTAACTATTTTAATAATAAAGTTTGACAGTTTAAACGAGGAAATTCACATTTGGAGATGATTTCAGATATTAAAATAGGAAAAAACCCTAAAATTCGTTCCAGAACCCAGAACCCATAGTAGATGGATTTTACACAACACTTTCAAATAATAAAAAATTCTTAAAATTGCATATTCTATTCACCTAGTTCTGCCTCATCGAAAGTAGTCCAGTGGATTTAAATCTGGAAAGAATGGTGGCCATCCAAACGTAACAGTTACGTTGTTAAATAATAATTTTGTGTTTTTTAAAAGCTTTACTAGTGTTACTTTTATTGTCGTCTATAATTGTCCTGGCAAGTTTAATAACAGTTTTGAAGCTGTTTTATTGCTTTAAAAATGTTGTTGTCCAAAAATGTTTTACTTTCGTTGATTTATCAAAATTTAATAATTTCAGTCTTTTACTGTTTTGCAAATTACTGTTGGAGGCCTTAGTATTGTCTCAAAGGGCTTTTACTGTCTCTACATTATCAAAATTGCCTTGGAAACCTTTAATTCGCCCTTATTATTGTCTTATTGTCTTTAGATTGTCAAAATTAACTTAGTAAGCTACATTACGCTCTTAAAATGATGTTTTTGTCGTTAATTTGTCAAAAATTGACGTTGACAGCTTTATTACTACTCAGAAGATTTCTTCAGATTGTCAAAATTAATATTGTAAGCTGCATTACTGTCTTAAAATGGTCTTAATGTCGTTAAATTGTCAAAAATTTACTTTGTAAGCTTCATTAGTGTCCTGAAGTTGACTTATTGTTTTTAGATTGTCAAAAATTGACTCTGTGAGCTCCATTACTGTCCAGAATTCATCTAATGGTTTTCAGATTGTTAAAATTAGTGCAACAAACGTTACACTATCTCTGGATTGTCAAAATTTGTTATTGGAAGCCTTCTTACTGTCTTGAAGCTTTCTTAGTCGGCGGATTATCAAAATTCCATTCATAAGCTTCATTATTGTCTTTTTGTTTTCAGATAATAAAAAATTGACTCTGTGAGCTTCATTCCTGACCAAAAGCTTTGTTATTGTCTTTACATAGTCAAAATGCTTAGTGAGATTCATTATTATCTTGAAGTTGTCTTTTTGTAGTCTGACTGGCAAGACTTACTTTATAAGCTTCATTACTGTCTTGAAATTGTTTTATTGTCTTCAGATTGTCAAAATTAATTTGGTAAGCTACACTACTGTCTTAAAATACTCTTTTTGTCGTTAATTTGTTAAAAATTGATGTTGACAGCTTTATTACTACTCAGAAGCTTTCTTGTTTTCTTCAGATTGTTAAAATTAATATTGTAAGCTACATTACTGTCTTAAAATGGTCTTAATGTCGTTAAATTGTCAAAAATTTACTTTGTAAGCTTCATTACTGTCCTAAAGTTGTCTTATTGTTTTTAGATTATCAAAAATTGACTCTGTGAGCTTCATTACTGTCCAGAATTTATCTGATGGTCTTCCGATTGTTAAAATTAGTGCAACAAACGTTACACTATCTCTGGATTGTCAAAATTTGTTATTGGAAGCCTTCTTATTGTCTTGAAGCTTTCATATTGTCGGCGGATTGTCAAAATTCCATTCATAAGCTTCATTATTGTCTTTTTGTTTTCAGATAATACAAAATTGACTCTGTGAGCTTCATTACTGCCCAAAAGCTTTGTTATTGTCTTTACATAGTCAAAATGCTTAGTGAGATTCATTATTATCTTGAAGTTGTCTTTTTGTAGTCTGATTGGCAAGACTTACTTTACAAGCTTTATTATTGTCTTGAAATTGTTTTATTGTCTTCAGGTTGTCAAAATTAATTTGGTAAGCTACACTACTGTCTTAAAATTCTCTTTTTGTCGTTAATTTGTCAAAAATTGATGTTGACAGCTTTATTACTAGTCAGAAGCTTTCTTGTTTTCTTCAGATTGTCAAAATTAATATTGTAAGCTGCATTACGGTCTTAATGTCGTTAAATTGTCAAAAATTTACTTTGTAAGCTTCATTATTGTCATTACTGTTTTCTGTCGCACTCCATTTCGACAGGGTGATTTTTAAAATTGATTTTTGCAACTTTCGTTTACAATTTGACAGTTTTAACATTAGTGACACATGTCACGTGGTTCTAGAATACTATTTATCTAGACTGTCACGAGACAACTGTCAAATATCTGTCATATCCTATTATCCTAACATAAAAATTACTGTCATAATTCTCAGAAACACGTCTGGTTTCGAAAATTGTATTAAACAGTAATTCTTGCAAATTCTAGGCAAATTTTGACTTTAGTGACAGTTATCACGTGGTTTTGGACAACAATTTACGTTGTCAGTCACGTGACCACTGTCAAAATAACTGTCACAACTCTCACCAACATGCTTGTGTTTCTAAACACTGACTTTTGCAACTTTTGTGCACAGTTTGATAGATTTGACGTTAGTAACAGTTGTAACGTGATTTTAGAACACTATTTAGCTAGACGGTCACGTGACAATTGTCAAAATAACTGTCATAAATCTCAGCAACACGTCTCGTAGATTTTTGTTTCACACTTTCTGAACTTTTTAATTAACTTAACTAAGTTGAATTTAAACAACATGGAAACTATCACATCAGTAAGTTTTGGTCTTGTCAAGCCTGAAAGTACACTTTCCACAGTACCTTGAAAATGTCATTTCAGGTTTTTTCGCTATTAAATTGACTTATTATGAACTCATCAATTTGTAAATTCCAGTTTTGGACTATTTTGGACACTTTTGGTAGTAATTTTTAATGTCAGAGACTACTCCACTGTACGTAAAACCCGAAAAAAGACTAGAAAATCCAATCGTAAATGTAAAAAAATCCATCGCCAATACAATTTTCTTGTAAAATTAATGGAAAAGTACACTAATTTGTAAAAGCTTTTATTTTCAACCAGGTATGTAATGACGTTATTTCTTATGTGTAAACCAGGTGGAAAGATGAAAATTACCTGCTTTTACTTTCCACCCGGGTGGAAAGTAATCATGTGTCCCCACTACTTAATCTCTCGACAGAAATCAAACACTTTCCACCTGAGATGTAATATACTATTTAGATCTAGTTTCCTCTGAACCTTCTTGGTTTCTTCTGTTATCTGTCTTAAATGTTTCAAATGTTAAGATAACTAAAATGACTGAATGATTCAATTTTTGTCTTTTTTTTTGGTTGTACATTATATTTTTAGATACAGAATGGTTTCCTCTTCATAAGAAAATGATATAAAGCCTACGATATATCAGAAAAAACAAAGTCTTTTATACGTAATGGTGGTGCGTATTAAATACCAGAAAGCAGCTAAAAGGATTTATATATCATTTTTATTTAAGTCCCGTCTGTCATGTCAGATTTTTTGGCCTGGGCGCCGAAAGTTTTTATTAATGTGGCAAAATATAAAGCTCGGTTTTTTTTTTGGTATGTTCCAGACGGAAAGTTTTGCGAGCCCACTAAAGTTAAAATCCCACCGGTGTCGTTAAACGTCTAGTTATCACAAAAACGGTTAAAGTGCAGGTTATTTTGATTTATACTGGCTTGAATTGGGTTGAATTTTATTAGGGGGTTGGTTTTTTATAGTCGCAGATTGAGGGGAAACTTTTAAAGTGGGCTTTAAGTCATTCGAACAAAAAGCCCTGACTGGAATAAAAGCAAACCTCTTTCCTGGAACAAAATAGCCGAATTTTAGACGGGAGATCTCCAGGACTATATATCAGAATTTAAAGGAATTTACGCCTCCACGAAACCTCCGAATGTTTTACGTTTCAGAGCCATTCCAGTAGTTAGTCAGAGCGAGTTAGCTCCTGCATATTTGATGTCAGCTGTTTTGCATTGTCTATAGTTTATGCTATGCAAGCGGTGATTTTGAATTAGTCATGACTGTTTTGATCACTTTTTAGTTAAAAATGCTCACAATTTAGATGCGCACTAAACTATATCAAACCCTAAGCTCTTATCCAAAGCTCATTTCAAGTATTAGCTCTATAATTTACCGGATAATGCTGCACCTACTTTTTACCCCCGAGCCATTTCACCGCAGGGGATGTAATAATGGCGACATTTCCCTAGCCAATTTTCTTGCTGGTGCAGGTAAAGGAAATTTTAAAAACATCAACGGAAAACATATGCTTTTTCAGCACCTATAACAATCAGTATAATTTAACTACTGAACTTTCTGGAATTCTTGATCCAGTCTTACAAATTCACTTCAAATTAATTTCAAAGATCTAGTCTCGTCATGAAAATTGACTTGAAAGCTTAAAATTTGCCTTTCAAGTCAGTTTCCATAATTTTTAGACTAATTCCAAGTCTCTAGTGTTGAATATCGACCTCAAACTCGTAAACCTTTACTTCAAAACTTAAAAGTTGTCTTTAAAGTCAGTTTTTATGGGTTTAAGGCTAATTTCAATGGTTTTGTCTTAAAAATCTACTTCAAACCCTTAAAAATTGACTTGGATGCTTACAATGTGCCTTTGAAGTCAGTTTTTATGGTTTTCAGAATAATTTCAATAGTCTACTTTTGAAAATTGACTTGAAAACTTAAAATGTGCTTTTCAAGTCAGTTTTTAAACTAATTCCAAGTTTCCAGTCATAAAAATGTACCTCAAACTCGTAAAAATTTACTTCAAAACTTAAAAGTTGTCTTTAAAGTCAGTTTTCATGGGTTTAAGGCTAATTTCAATGGTCTCGCCTTGAAAATTAACTTCAAACCCATGGTAATTGACTTGAAAGCTTAAAATGTGCTTTTCAAGTCAGTTTCCATGGTTTTTAAACTAATTTCAAGTCTCCAGTCTTGAAAATTGAGCTTCAACTAGTAAACATTTACTTCAAAGCTTAAAATTTGTTTTTAAAGTCCGTTTTCACGGTTTCAGAGTTAATTTCAGTAGTATCGTGCTGAAAATTCACTTCAAACTCATGAAAATTGATGTGAAGGCTTACAATGTGCCTTTCAAGTCAGTTTTCATCGTTTTCACACTAATTTCAATTGTCTTACTTATGAAAATTGACTTCAAACCCATGTAAATTGACTTGAAGTCTTACAGTGTGCCTTTGAAGTCAGTTTTCATGATTTTAAGGTTAATTTCAATAGTCTTGACTTCAAAATTGACTTTAAACCCATGTAAATTGACTTGAAGGCTTACAGTGTGCCTTTGAAGTCAGTTTTCATAGTTTTAAGGCTAATTTCAATAGTCTCGTCTTGAAAATTGACTTCAAAACCATAAAAATTGACTTAAAGGCTTACAATGTGCTTTTAACGTCAGTTTTTATGGTTTTCCGACTAATTTCAATAGTTTACTATTGAGAATTTACTTCAAACCCATGGAAATTGACTTGAAAGCTTAAAATGTGCTTTTCAAGTCAGTTACCATGGTTTTTAAACTAATTTCAAGTCTGCAGTCTTGAAAATTGACCTCAAACTCGTAAACATTTACTTCGAAGCTTAAAATTTATTTGTTGTCCGTTTTCACGGTTTTAGAGTTAATTTCAGTGGTAAAGTCTTGAAAATTCAATTACAATGTTCCCTGAAAGTCAGTTTCCATACTTTTAAGGCTAATTTCAATAGTCACGTCTTCAAACCCATGTAAATTGACTTGAAGGCTTACAGTGTGCCTTTCAAGTCAGTTTCCATCGTTTCGAGAATAATTTCTATGGTGTACTTTTGAAAATTGACTTCAAACCCATAGAGATTGATTTGAAGGCTTAAAATGTGCCTTTCAAGTCAACTTTGAGTGTTAAAACATTTGGACTTCAAAAAGATTTGGCAGAGAGAGAGAGTCAACTCTGTCAAATAATGTGAATTTGGAAGTTTTAAGAAGTAAAATTTTTAGTTTTCTAGAGTTTAGGCGCTTTCTGGATATTATAACATTTTCTTCAAGTTTCAAACTTTAACTAACTATTTTCTTGATTTGTAAAATGGCAAATCATGAATCAAAATTATAAGTTTTAGTGTTCGTCCACTACTGCAGCAATTTTGCCCTAATCTATTATTGACTATAACTGGACTAATCACGACTTTGAATAATGATTAATGCCAGAAATGCGATTTGTCCTCGAACAAAATGACCGCTTTTAATGGCCTTCATTAAGGTCGACTCATTTAGAATAAAATTTCTCCATATTTTTGTTTATTACATAATAATTTTGCTTACGTGACTGTATTAAATGTAAAAGCCTTTTGTAATTTTACTTCAAAAAAAGAGTATTTTACAAGCATTACTACTGAATAGGAAACATTTTTGATAGTATATCATGTGAATTACAATAATTATTATAAATTGTAGTAACTAAGAGAACTGTGGTTCTCATACAAAAATCACTAAATGCAATATAATTTTCCAAAACGTCGGATTTCATAACTTTCCGCCTTCCAGGAAATGTAATCCATCAATCGTTTTTTGCCTTTCCAAAAAAAAACCTAATGAAAAATATTCCATATTCAGAACCGCAAAATAGGGGGATCTACCGAAAATCTCCCTGGAATTCATAATTTAGTTTTGACTGAAAATTGGTGGCAAAAATTATCTGGCAAAAGTATGATTAGCAAACTTTTCCTATTTCTGGTGGTTTTTTTTCTATTTTTACTGTATTATTCCAACTAATCGATACTTTACACGTATGTACGTGATAATTAAACTTGAACTTATCATCCACTTTAGCACAGCAACAATTATGCAACAATAGAGTGTGGTATAGAACAAACCTTTAGTAATTGACTACTTGTACATACACCGCAGGCTCTACGGACCTTAACAAACTCGGACTGACAAAGAGCACTTAGCAAGAAAGTTAAACAAAACTTCTCTAATTGGGTGTAATGGAGTCAAACTCTGCAATGTATTTGAGTGGAAGTGAAACTAATGGCGAATGACACAGCAATTTTACTTTTAATTGCTGAAATCCCAACTATTTTGATATGGATACAAGAGTCATTATTTTGCTTTAATAAGGGGAAAAATAAGGGTAAAATTTCAAAGTTCTTGTCATGTGATCATTGTGTAGAAACCTTAATTAAAAGTAATCCAGCAACACTGTCATCAGAAGAAAAATTAAATAGTATATTAGTTTTGGTTTCACTTGAATTGACTAGAAATTTCTCTCTATGCATCATTAAAGTACAATGGACAGGTTTTGTTGACTGCTTGAAGCTAAAAACAGAACTGAAAACACTTTTACAGAAATATGGTAACAGTGCTATTTTAACTAAAATAATCTGTAGATTTTGCATTTCTAGAGCCTCCATAAGATTTTTCTTTGTCTGTTTTCAATAAACTTTCTTAGGTTTCGACAGTTAATGCCAGCTGTCAGATGACGTAAGGAAAGTATAAAAGTGTACATTATCGTCAAAACTGTCAAATTTCTCTTCATGGAGAATGTAATTCTTCAAATAAACACATCTATTTGACATTTTATACTTTCAGGTCTCTGGTTACTGAGTTTTGACAGTTATGACAGCTTTTACAGCTAAAAGCTTTTATAGCTAAATTCTACGGTTAATTCTGGACAATTTAGCTCTATTGCAAGATTCACGTATTTTTAACTGTTTTCGAGATATTCGAAAAAAACCCGTTCCACGGTACTTTGACCAAAACTTTCAAATCGGACACTTGAATTTTCAAAATTGAATAACTCCGCTATTTTTTGACTTACAGGATCCGCAAACCACTTAAAATAAAGCTCTTTTAGTCCTCTTTCCTATCATACCAGTCACTCGATTGGTTCTTGTGAAATATATACAGGGTGTAGCAAATTAAAGGATCGTGTTTGTTTGTCGTCTCCTAACATCCCTTAGGGCCTGTGGCGCGTTTTTAAAGTTACATAACCAGATTCTACTAATAACTTTAAACAATTTAACTCTCTTAAAATATTTTCGTAACTTTAACCGTTTTCGAGATATTTGACAAAATCCAGTTGCACGGAAATTTGAACAAAACTTTCAAAACGGACTCTTAAATTTTCAAAATTGAATAACTCCGCTATTTTTTGACTTACAGAGTGCGTAAACCACTCAAAATAAAGCTCTTTTAGTCCTCTTTCCTGTCATACCAGTAATTTGATTTGTTCTTGTGAAATATATACAAGGTGACGCAAAAAACAGGGTCGTGTTTGTTTGTCTTCACATGACGTCCTTTAAAGGGTTTAGCGGACTTTTAAAGTTACATAACTAGATTGTACGACTAATTCTGAACAAATTAGCTTTCCTACAAAATTTTCGTATCTTTAACCATTTTCGAGATATTCGACAAAAACCAGTTGGACGGTACTTTGACCAAAACTTTCAAAACGGACTCTTAAATTTTCAAAATTGAATAACTCTCTCATTTTTTGACTTACAGGGTGCGCAAACCACTTAAAATGAAGCTCTTTTAGTTCTCTTTCCTATCATACCAGTCACTCGATTGGTTCTTGTGAAATATATACAGGGTGTAGCAAATTACAGGATTATGTTGGTTTGTCGACTCCTAACATCGTTTTACCCTTAACAACAAACTTTAACCACGCAGACTTTCAGCCCTTGATACCTAAATAACTTTTGTTAACAGCAAATTGCACTGCATTTTAATTGCACAACACAGTAATCAAAAACATGGCAATAATCTGTAAATGCCACGTGGCAAGTGTATGGTTTACGTTTTCCAGAACGGGCCGCAATTTGTACGGTTCAAGAAGATTTATTCACCTATAAAACAATTCATTGCCAGTCCGTGTGTGTGTGTTTATGTGCAAATGTATATTTACCATGTACAACGATAAATCAAATTAGAAATATCGGCAACCAATATCAAGATAATTTAAATAGAGTCGTCCGTGTTACATTAACATAATAGAGACCTCTGTGTGTACCTCTTTGTGTAGAGCATGGCCAATAGATGCATTTATAACTAAATTAGAGCGTGTAACTGGGACACGACATGTCAAATATCAGCTCATCCTGGTGGTATTAGACGAAAAGAAAACAAGTTTAATTTTGTATTTGTGTTTGTTCCCCGACGTTGCCCTAGTTTTGCCTCCCCGTGTACAAAATCAGGATTGCTCCCAGAGGGTAGCAAATCCGATTGCAGAAACAATTTTTGTGTTTCTCCCCCTGTCTCAATTTACAATTTTCGTCTTCAGCCCAGATTTTTACGCTTTACCTACGTAGTAGTACACTATAATTGCGCCCCTAATCGAGAAAACCACCCTCGAAGGCTTCAGCATTGCTTAGGGGTAGTTCGGTCATTGTGTCTCGCAGCCATTAACCGAGAAACATGTTCCAAAGCGTGGATTGATGCTCGAACACGAGCTGCCCTAATATATTTTGTGCCTAAGGGCGTCTTGTACACCTTAAAAGGGATATTGAACCTCTTGGATGGATTGTTCGGCGTCTAATTGAGGATCGACGTCAAGACGCTGCCAGAAGCGACACTTGACTGTTTAATAAGTTCAAAGCGAGTGTCACTTAAAGGAAAGTGGCAACATAAAAAAGGTTAAGAAAGCAATTCAATACTTGACTTTAAGCTTCAACAGAGACATTTAAAAGCATATTTTCTAGTAAAATAGGTCAGCTGTCACATCTGCATGAAACTCATAATCGACAAAACATCGACCTCAATATCTCAAAGATTGATGAACGGAAACTCTGTGTGTAACGGTCGAGATTTCAACAGTTTTAATCGAAGTTTCCGTTTTAAAACAGTTTGAACTCAATTTTCCATCGATTTTAATAAGGCGGCCCGGTTCAATATCCGTTACATTATGATCCTATAATGTACAGGGTGTCTCAAATACGATGGTTTTATGGTAGGTATCTCCAAACATACAAAATGCAGTTTTTATGAAAGATATGACGGAGCAATCGTATTTTCCACAGCTGTTTCTGAACTACAGGATAATTTTGAAAATATGACAATTTGGAACTTTCTTCGTATTTTATTTTATCATTAGCAACGCAGAAAATTGCTTCTCATTTAACCTAGAATCCAAAAATTGTTTTCTTCTGAAACACATCGTTTTCAATTTTTTCGATTTTTTTTCGAAAGTGTCACGTGACTTTTGAAGTCTATTTTGACTTTTTTAATTTAAAATAAAAAAAATTACATGACTTTTTTTTATAATTGTGCCTGTTTTTCATTATAAGTGTTTTCTACATTACGTAACACGTTTTGCCAAATTTACGTTTTTTAAAACTTTTTATATTCTCTCATTCAATCGTAAATCAATGTTGCCAGGTCTACCATTAAAACAGTATATCTATCGTTTTTCAGGTTCTTCTACAGTTCTCCGGTTTTTTTTTTGTGTATAATCTACCGTTGCTAATAACATTGCCATTATGTGGGCTGTGAAACATTTTATATACTGCAAATTGCCAAATCCACATGTTTCTGAATTACAGGATTTATTTTGAAATGTTTTTTTTTAGGTTATTGGATAGGAAATTTAATGAGGATTCCAAAAATATGCTTAAAACAGTCGTTTTCTTACTCCAAGTGGGTTTTACAAGCGATTTTGTCCCTGACTGTCCTTTCAAATTGTTTTCCTGGCAGTTCAAATTATGATACTGCTTTTTTCCTAATTGCACTAAACTTGGTATTATTTTTCCAGGTTTTTGAATAGTAAATTTAATGAGGATTCCAAAAATGTGCTTAAAACTGCCATTTTCTCATTTCAAGTGGGTTTTACCAACAGTTTTGTCGTTGACTGTCTTTTCAAACTGTGTTTCTGGCAGTTCAATCTTTGACACCGCTTTTTTTCCTGATTGCACTAAATTTTGTATTATTTTTCCAGATTATTGGATGGAAAATTTAATGAGAATTCCAAAAATGTGCTTAAAACAGTCATTTTCTTACTCCAAGTGGGTTTAACAGGCGATTTTGTCCCTGACTGTCCTTTCAAATTGTGTTTCTGGCAGTTCAAATCTTGACACTGCTTTTTTTCCTGATTGCACTAAATTTTGTATTATTTTTCCAGGTTATTGGATGGGAAATTTAATGAGGATTTCAAAAATGTGCATAAAACTGCCATTTTCTCATTTCAAGTGGGTTTTACCAACAATTTTGTCGTTGACTGTCTTTTCAAACTGTGTTTCTGGCAGTTCAATCTTTAACACCGCTTTTTTTCCTGATTACACTAAATTTTGTATTATTTTTCCAGGTTATTGGATGGAAAATTTAATGAGAATTCCAAAAATGTGCTTAAAACAGTCATTTTCTTACTCCAAGTGGGTTTAACAGGCGATTTTGTCCCTAACTGTCCTTTCAAATTGTGTTTCTGGCAGTTCAAATCTTGACACCGCTTTTTTTTCCTGATTGCACTAAATTTTGTATTATTTTTCCAGATTATTGGATGGAAAATTTAATGAGAATTCCAAAAATGTGCTTAAAACAGTCATTTTCTTACTCCAAGTGGGTTTAACAGGCGATTTTGTCCCTGACTGTCCTTTCAAATTGTGTTTCTGGCAGTTCAAATCTTGACACTGCTTTTTTTCCTGATTGCACTAAATTTTGTATTATTTTTCCAGGTTATTGGATGGGAAATTTAATGAGGATTTCAAAAATGTGCATAAAACTGCCATTGTCTCCCTTCAAGTGGGTTTTACCGATAATTTGGTCCTTGACTCTTCTTGCAAACTATGTCTGGCAGTTACAATTTTGATACCGCTTTTCTTTCTGCCGGTATCAAATTTTGTAGTATTTTTTTAGGTTATAGGATAGGAAATTTAATGAGGATTCCAAAAATGTGTTTAAAACTGTCATTTTCTTACTCTAAGTGGGTTTTACATTGATTTTGTCCCTGACTGTCTTTTCAAACTGTGTTTCTGGCAGTTCAATAATTGGCACCGTTTTTTTCCTGATTGTACTAAATTTTGTATTATTTTTTTAGGTTATTGGATAGGAAATTTAATGAGGATTCCAAAATTGTGCTTAAAATAGTCATTTTCTTACTTCAAGTGGGTTTTACAGGCAATTTTGTCCCTGCCTGTCCTTTTAAACTATTTCTGGAAGTTCACACTTTGACACTGCATTTTTGTACTGTTTTTTCAGGTTATTGAATACGAAATTTAATGAGGATTCTAAAAATGGGGTCATTTTTTCCACTCCAAGTGGGTCACGTGACTGACTAGCTTAACTGTCAAACAGTGCACAAAAGCTGCAAAAATCTGGGTTTAGAAAAGTTTTCTTGCAGAATTCGATACAAAACGTGTTTCTGAGATTTATGACGGTAGTCACGTGACTGCCTAGCTAAACTAACTTCTAACACCACATGATAACTGTCATTGATATCAAAACTGATGAAAAAACGAAAATCTGTATTTTTGTGGTATGGTTTATGACGGTTTGGCCTCTAGAGTCAAAGTTGCCATGTTTTTTTTTCCTTTTTTAATACAGTGTTTCACTCAATCGTAAATTACTCGCAAATTTGGTACAGTCTGTGTAGACTTTTATACATTAATGGATAGATAATGAAATGGGCTTTGTAAAGATATGACAACACTGGTTGGTAGGCTAAACCGTTTGGCCGCCAGAGGGCTTCAAACTGAACCAATTTTTCTCTCAACCTGGAGAATCTAAGCAACTGAAAACAGTTGACATTTTAAAGGATCAGAATCCACTAATGCCATTTTGGTATTTCTGAGCTGCAAAAAAACTTGAAATCAGTGGAAAGCACGACTTTCACCCCGTAAAACCATCAAATTTGAGACACCCTGTACGTAGTCGACTCTAGGGCAAATTAGATCGTGTAACACCGATCCAGCCACCTACTCCCAGTTTAATTATACGGATACATGTTTCATCTTAATCATTCAATGTCACTAATACCGGATGTTGATTTATGACGCTGTCCTATAATAATATGGATTTAGATCTACTTTATTCCTCTATAAGAGGAGAATTTGCAAAACCAGATTAAACTACACCAACTACAAACTTTCTTGTTTAGTATTCCCTGAAGGGTGTTTTATTTATGATACAAGTTTATGTACTAAAACTTTTATTGGATCAAATGATTGATGCATTAACTCGATTTGCTTGGGAGTTAATTAGTTTTTAAACAAATCAGTTTTCTGATAATCAAATATAATAGCAGAATTGGATGGATTATGTAGCAAACCAAAATATGGGTTTGTACAAAGGCCTTAACATGTTTTCTAAACTAATTTCAACTTAAACTTGATAGTTTCTGGGGTTGATGCAGAATTCTGATTAAAATCTCTTTCTATGTCTATCTCTTCTATGTTTTTAGTGATTAATAAATAATAATATGGTTAAAATCGTTTGTGGAATAAAGTTTAGTTCCATTTACAAGCTTTCGCAAGGAAATGTTTAAAAAGTATCGCGTGACTTTCTCATTTAGTACAAAACGCCATTTGTTAAATTAAATTATATACAGAGTGAACCAGAATTGTCTATGGCAAAATTGCACAATTAGTTAAAAAAGTCAGAATTTCTATCTACATTTTGACGTTTGAACGAACCTTCTAGTTAGGAGATGTCAAATTGTGACATCTTCAACATTTTTAGTACAGTTACACTGTCATATCAAATATCTCGATTATTAGTAATTTTTGAATGCAAATTGTATTCAAGTAAAATAATGCCAAAATTACTAGTTACATTACTAATTATTTCTTGTCAATTATCTCAATTATTCGTAATGTTTGAAGGAAAATTGTATTCAGATAAACGAAAGTAAAAATTACGAGCTACATTTTGACGTGTGATCGAACCTCCTAACTGTCATAGGGATTCAGTTAAAAGCTGTCAAATTGTGACACCTTCCAAGTTTCTAGTACAGTTAAATTGTTGTATTTCATGTGAAATATCTCGGTTATTTGTGATTTTTGAATGAAAACTGTATTCAGGTAAAAAATTACGAACCACAATTTGACGTGTAAACGAACATTCTAGCTGTCAAAGTACCCAGGTTTCAGAGATTATGTTTATTAAATTGAAAACTATAACATTTTAATGGAACACGAACCTTTCTGATGAATCGATTACGTCGAAACTAGGACACAAAAATTCCAGTTTTCTGATAATTTTCTGTGTTGATTGACATTTTTTCAGAAAATACACAATTTTGAAAAATGCCTTGTTACTGAAACACTGCCAAACACAGATAAATGCCAACAATGTAAGTAGAACAAAAAAAAATAATGCAAAAAACAGCAAATTAATAATTGTAACAACATCTCTGACTAAAATGTGCTTTCCAAAATTTAACCAGCATAACAACATGGATAATTTATGAACTTAAAGTGTTCATTTTTCTAGTTAACTGGGTCGCCTGTCATGCTTGCATTAACCGGTAATTTATAAAGCTTTGATCCCAATATCTCCTAGATTGATGAATGTAAACTAGAATCTTGGAGAGTTCAACTTTAAAACAATTTATAAATTGCACTTGTGACAATTTCAATAATGAATGAGGGACAGAGCAAATTAGAACGTGTTTCAGCCAACTCCCAGTTTAATTATGGATATGCATCAAACTTATCTCATTTCATGTCATTTTTGCCAAGAAAATGTTCAGACACGAAAAGCAAACTAACCTAAAAATGTACAAAAAACTAATTGATGCCATATTTTTTGTGGTTGTAATTAGTCAGCAAAGTAAACGATTTGATCCAATATTGTGATAAGGACAGCGACATTTTAATGGATTTCTAGGAAGCTCGGGAAATTTAATCGACACAACGATTTGCTGAGCGAAATCAGTCAGACTTTTTGAGGAAATTCCGAAATTAACAATTTTCCAGAGTCTTTTAAGCCGGTTTTCGAAATTGTCCAGAAACTGAAAGAGTTTTTGTAATATTGGAAGACTTATTTAAATTTTCTTTTTTTAAAATTTAAGTCAAATATAGAAATTCGTATTTCATTAACTGAAATTTGTCCCATTTACAGATACATAATTATTATGACTAATTCCTACAACTAAATAATGTAAATTCAATTCCATAAAGGTATAAAATAACCGAAAGATACTTGAAAAACAATAAGATCAGTTTGAATTGATTTAAATACATTTTATAGCTCTATGAGTAAACTTTTTACAGTTGTGACGTTTTCCTGTATATGACTTACTTTAGTTTGGCAAGATTGTGACAACTGTCAAAATCCACTCCATAAAGCTATAAAACTATAAAGCACTCTTAAAACCTAATCGAATCAGTATAAGCAGCACTAAATCCATTTTATAGGTTTATGAGTGAAGTTTTGACAGTTGTAACATTTGACAGTCAGTTCCGAGTGCCTTTTGATTTGGTCTAAACCTGAAAACTGTCAAAATCCACTCCATAAAGCTATAAAACTATAAAGCACTCTTAAAACCTAATCGAATAAATATAAGCAGCACTAAATCCATTTTATAGGTTTATGAGTGAAGTTTTGACAGTTGTAACATTTGGCAGTCAGTTCCGAGTGCCTTTTGATTTGGTCTAAACCTGAAAACTGTCAAAATCCACTCCATAAAGCTATAAAATAAACGAAAGATAGTTGAGAAGCAATAAGTTCAGTGCAATAATGGTTCCATGAGTAAACTTTTGACAGTTGTGACTTTTGGCTGCTTGATTCTGACTTACTTTGGTTTCGTATAGATGTGACAAGTGTCAAAATCCTCTCCAATTTCCATAAAGCTATGAAAGTAGAACACAACACACGAAAAAACAGTAAATTAAGTTTGACCTAGGTTAAATGCATTTAATACCTCCATCAGTGCATTTTTGACGTTTGTGGCAATTGGATGATCATATTTGACTTAATTCTACTTTATTCTGAATATGACAACTTTCAGAGTCCTCTCCATGAAACTATTAAACACTCTTAAAATGTAATCAAATCGGTATAGGCAATACTAAATCCATTTTATAGGTTTATGAGTGAATTTTGGACAGTTGGGACATACTAGCCAGTCAGTTTCGGATGCTTTGTGGTCTGGTCTATACCTGAAAGCTGTCAAATTCTACTCCATAAAGGTATAAAATAAACGAAACATATTTGAAAAGCAATAAGGTCAGTTTGAAATGATTTAAAATGGATTTCATAGCTACATGAGTGAATTTTTGACAGTTGTGACGTTTGGCTGCCTGTTTTTGACTCAGTTTGGTGTCGCATGAATATCACAACTGTCAAAGTTGTCTCCACTTTCCATAAAGCTACAAAAGTAGAGCACATACAGGAAAAAACAGTAAATTTAGTTTTACTGAACATATTACTGAACTATTGAAATTTCACTTGTTAAATTAAGCCAGTTACTAAATTAACTCTTCCTTAACAGGCTTGATGGAAGTTTGAACATTAATTCCCTAAAGCTGCCAATCACGAAAGCTTTGTAAATTAAGTTGTACTGAAGTTATTCACTTTTCAGCATAATACAAGAGGCAAAAGTGACATTTTCTAGCTCAATTATTAAAATCACAAATTTGAACTAGGCATAATAGAGCAAGAGTGTTTCTATGAGGATGGATGAATAATTTACAAAACCATTGTTGTATTGCATTGTTTGTCTGGAAAATTCAATTTTTTTCAATTAATGGAATTCCTCTGCTCGAAAACATCAGCCAAATGACAAATTGGATTTCCATCAGCATTGTTTGGTCGATTTATCTTCGTTCTATCAGCTTTTAACGTATTCGAATGCCAACAAAAATCCATACCATTTACTTAATTAGACCCTGACACGTTGAACGTAAACTAACCCTCAAATGAACAGTACATGTTCCCTTTGCTCATATTGTTTAATGCGTGCGTGCCTACTATCTGAAGCTATATTTACACTAAACGTAGTTCATGTTCCCTTCCCCTTTTAAACTGGATTATTTCATTAGATAATCAAATTGCTAGTTGGAATTGTTCTGTAGTCCCAAAGACTTTTTTCCCACTAGCATTTACATGTATCCTTCCCAAGGGACTAGACCAAACTGATCTTACAGCCCACCAGGGATATATTTCTAAAACTGCCATTGTTCTTTGCGGCTGTAAAAACACACTCTTGGTAGGATTTCAGGGATTTAGGTCATCAGTGTTTCTCTTTTAAAGTTAATTGGCCCTTATAAGGGCGTAGCCAGAAGCATCCACTCATTAATTGGTCTTTTGGAAATTGTTGTTTCAGTTAAAACAGAAAATCACAACAAAACAAACAATCCTAACACAAAGGAATTAACAGGCAGCAATAAATATTGGTGATAGTCAAAACAATCCAAAATTATCTCACATTTCTAGACGAATCTCGAAATTGATTATCCGTTTAGGGGCTTCGAACAGTGCGCTTTCATGCCCGTAGAATGGAGCCAATATTCGGGAATTTGCCTTTCAATTAAATTTATAATCAGTAATTAATTCACGGAGTTATGCAATGGAGAAGGGCTTGCTCGATGACTACAGCCCGAGTAAATTTATCGTAAAGAGGCTCCGGTGTTTGTGTTTGGTGTGTAATTTGGAAACGTCCTGAATTTAATTGAACTAATTCACTCAGTTTTCGTCTCTGACGTTTTGCTTTGCCGCAATTATGGTTCGATCCGCGAACAATTTACCTAACCTCAAAACTCGTAGAACATGTTACTATAATAACTCTAAATCTCCAATAAGAACTCACCTCAAAATACCAACACTTTCGAAGTTGCAGAGTACCTGTGTTTTGTTTTGTATCAAGTTAATGCCCAGCAAGAGCAAACAAAATAAAGAAATGTTTATATACAGGGTGGTGTGTAAGGCCACTGAATATAGTGTACAGGGTGAAAGCTTGGTTTACTGGTACTTTTAGTTGCAACAAAAGCTTTTCACACAGAAAAACACCACTTTTTGTAATCGAACACCCTGTACAAATTTAAATAGTTTTTTTAGGGTTTTAAATATTTTGACAAACTAAACTAAACACCCTGTATTTCAATCCTAGACACGGTTAGCACAAATAATGAATTGCAACAGTTTTTAGTTAAATTTGTATACAGGTTGTCCTGAAATAAAATTGCAATAAGTGAATGATAATAAATGCACTCTGTATATCTACTTGAGCAATTTATTACTACTATAAAATGGTTCAAAAAGATTAAAATCTGGTCATTTGAGAGGTTTACAAGTTATTTTTGACACTGAAAATAGTCAAAAAAACAGGACTAATTTAGTGTCAAAACAGGACTATAAGTAGTGTCAAACTGAACATTCAAAACTTGTGAGAGTTCAAATTTGCACTGAATCGTCTAAAAACTTGTTATTTAATACTAGGAATAGTCTTAAAATTCGTTTTTTTCAGACTGCAACCCATTTAAAAGTGTCTGAAACTGGATTTAAAGCACTAAAAACAGTCAGAAAATCAAACCAAAACTAAAGAGTGTCCAAAAGTCTATTTTCAGGATTTTAATTGGTCAATTTTTTAGACTGAAACAAGTCTAGAATTCAATTAAACACTGGAAACAGTCCAAATCAAATTTTTGGACTAATTTATGTCTGAAAATTACATTTAAGACAAATATCGTAGCATTTAGTGACATTTAGTGACATTTTTTCACTTTCTCTGTCTGAAAGTTGACAATTTAATAGTGAAGGTGCTTTTAAAAAGACATTTTCAAAACTAGGGACAGTGTAGAAATTGGCTTTCAGGCCTGATAAGTCAAAAACTTTGTGAAGATATTCTTTAAACTCGATTTGTCAGGTTGAAAACAGCTTTAAAGCACTAAAAACACTCTAGATTTTTAAGAAATGGTCGAATTTTCAGCACTGAGGTATCTAGAAGTCAATATAATAGTGACAAAGCATACAATAGCATTTTTAAGAATGTGGAAAATGTAAAAATTAAGTCTGCTATGTCAAAAACTTGATAAAGATAATCTTGAAAATCGATTTTCCAAGCTGAAAGCAGTTTTAAAGCACTAAAAATAGTCCAGAGTTCTAAGGATGTTTTAGTGAATTTTCCTCTAATTTTGGAGGTTCAAAATGTTTTTACAATGTTGCCTAACTAATCAATTCTATCAATCTGCTTCGAAATGTGTTTCGAACAGAATTAATACAAAATATTACATTATAGCAAAAATCAAGACATGTTTAATACACCATATAATAGAAGCCAACCATACTAGACCAGGTTTTGAAACGAGGAAATTACGAACTATAATGCACTCAATTTGTGAGAGCCTACTCCATTTTCCCAGTTTTCCGATATGTTTATAGGTTTTCTGTAATGTATGTCTATTAATCATTCAAGAGCAAATATTGATGATTAATTTATGTATCTAACCGACATAATGGTCTCGTAAATGTGAAATCTGCAGCAATGCGGAAGGAATCAGGGTATTGGTAGTCATAAACAGTACATTCATCAGGGGAATATTATGCATTTGCATTATATTAAAACTTGTTTAACCTAACATACCAGATTTTGGTATTTTGTATTTACTTTTTGGAAGTATGTTACAAGAGAACAAGTAAGACATTTTTTTTTTTAAATTATTATAGTTTCCAGTCGTTTTTGGCAGCAATTTGACTAATTTGGTCTCAATATGAAATGATATTTGAATCCAGAAGGATGCAATGCAATGCAATCCTTGGTGTAAATTCTGTCAGCATATAGATTCCATATTTTAGCTTCGTGTATTTATTTGTTTCACTGTCATCTAAGTAATTAAAATTACTATCAAGAAGAATCAAAATTCTTTAGTTTTTCCTGCCCAATATCTTCTGATTTTGGCAAATAAATATTTCACTGCCATTTTGTTACACCCTGTATCTCGGTTATTTTTGAAAGTTCAGGAAGGTTGAACCACTCAAATCAACCGTCTTGAGCTCTTCTTTCCAGTGATGCAAAGCAAAAAGTTCTACCTATAAAATTGCGTACAGGGTGACTAAAAACAATCACCATTTCATGCACAACCTGTATATTGGAAGCAAAAACGGTTCTGCAAGCTTACGGTGCCTAGGAGCATTTTTGGTCTCTGCAATTTTTTCAAATCAGTTGAAATTGTGGTTTGAAATTTGAACATCCTGTAACTCCGTTATTTTAGAGATCTCAGAGTGTTTCAACCACTTAAAAGAATCGTTTCGAGTTCCTCTTTCCAGTAGTGTAGAGTAAAAAATTCTATCTTAAAAATTACGTACAGGGTGGCAAAAATAGGGAACCACCATATTTTTCTTGCACACCCTGTATACTGGAAGGAAAAATGGCTCTGCATTAAATTTCCAACCTTCCATTAAATTTCCAATCCAATAACCTAAAAAACACTACAAAATTTGGTACAGTCAGGGAGAAAAGCGGTATCAAAATTTGAACTGCCAGAAACACAGTTTGAAAGGACAATCAGGTACAAAATTGCCTCTAAAACCCACATGGAGTGAGAAAATACCGGTTTTAAGCACATTTTTGGATCCCTCATTAAATTTCCAATAAAATAACCTGAAAAACACTACAAAATTTTGTACAGTCAGGAAGAAAAGCGGTTTCAAAATTTGAACTGCCAGAAACACAGTTTGAAAGGACAGTCAGGGACAAAATCGCCTGTAAAACCCACTTGAAGTGAGAAAATGACTGTTTCAAGCACTATTTTGAAATTCTCATTAAATTTCCTATCCAATAACCGAAAAAATCACCACAAAATTTGGTACAGTCAGGGAGAAAAGCGTTTTCAAAATTTGAACTGCCAGAAACACAGTTTGAAAGGACAGTCAGGGACAAAATCGACTGTAAAACCCACTTGGAGTGAGAAAATGACTGTTTCAAGCACTATTTTGAAATTCTCATTAAATTTCCTATCCAATAACCGGAAAAATCGCCACAAAATTTGATACAGTCAGGAAGAAAAGCGATATCAAAATTTGAACTGCCAGAAACACAGTTTGAAAGGACACTCAGGGACAAAATCGCCTGTAAAACCCACTTGGAGTGAGAAAATAACGGTTTTAAGCACATTTTTTAATTCCTCATTAAATTTCCAATAAAATAACCTGAAAAACACTACAAAATTTGGTATAGTCGGGAAGAAAAGCGGTTTCAAAATTTGAACTGCCAGAAACACAGTTTGAAAGGACAGTCAGAGACAAAATCGACTGTAAAACCCACTTGGAGTGAGAAAATGACTGTTTCAAGCACTATTTTGAAATTCTCATTACATTTCCTATCCAATAACCGGAAAAATCACCACAAAATTTGGTACAGTCAGGAAGAAAAGCGGTATCAAAATTTCAACTGCCAGAAACACAGTTTGAAAGGACAATCAGGGACAAAATTGCCTCTAAAACCCACATGGAGTGAGAAAATAACGGTTTTAAGCACATTTTTGAATTCCTCATTAAATTTCCAATAAAATAACCTGATAAACACTATAAAATTTGGTACAGTCAGGAAGAAAAGCGGTATCAAAATTTCAACTGCCAGAAACACAGTTTGAAAGGACAATCAGGGACAAAATTGCCTCTAAAACCCACATGGAGTGAGAAAATAACGGTTTTAAGCACATTTTTGAATTCCTCATTAAATTTCCAATAAAATAACCTGAAAAACACTACAAAATTTGGTACAGTCAGGAAAAAAAGCGGTTTCAAAATTTGAACTGCCAGAAACACAGTTTGAAAGGACAGGGACAAAATCGACTGTAAAACCCACTTGGAGTGAGAAAATGGCTGTTTCAAGCACTATTTTGAAATTCTCATTACATTTTCTATCCAATAACCGGAAAAATCACCATAAAATTTGGTACAGTCAGGAAGAAAAGCGGTGTCAAAATTTGAACTGCCAGAAACACAGTTTGAAAGGACAATCAGGGACAAAATCGACTGTAATACCCACTTGGAGTGAGAAAATGACTGTTTCAAGTACTATTTTGGAATCCTCATTAAATTTCCTATCCAAAAACCGGAAAAATCACCACAATTTTGGTACAGTCAGGGAGAAAAGCAAACAAAGTGACAATGTTTTCAAGCAGCTCTGGTTTACCATTATTCAATCTTTTAGAATTGCCTTCTCTTAAGGCCATGTGATCTGCAACTAACCTGATCTTCTTCTTCAGTCTTCTTCTTATAGAGTAGTTTAGTTAAATCTTCAAAAAAACATTCTTCAAACAACAGAATAAAGAAAGCTAAGTTTTTTTCCGACTCTTCACTATCTTCAACTTGTCGTGTTTCTTCTTTTTTTATTCCATGTTACTTGAAAGTTGTTCAGTTGTCTTCTTATGTTCATTATTTTACTCAGTCAGTTATTCTTATTCTGACAGAATAATCTCTTCCGTTTTCCTCTTCTCTGCACTTAAGACCGTTCTTCCCCAATCCCTCCAACCTTTACACTGATTAGTTAACCATCAAAACACATTATTTTTTGCTTTCCAGAGTTTCAAATGTAAACTACAATTTGTGGGAATACCAAATAAATTCCACCCAAGAATATTAAAACCAGCACACAATCCGTGAATAGCTAGAGGATTTGCTTTATTACATTTACCGGTTATATACTGAAAGTTTCGTAGGGTTGAAAATGTATATAGATATATTTCACTGTTTAGAGGTACCCCTCCAGACATATTTGCTCATATATTTGGAGCTGCTCTCAAAATGAGATGTATCTCGTTCTCGTTGCGCGAAAATTGCCTCCAGTTTACTCACAAGGCCCGAAATATTCTTCGCAATTTTTCTTCAGCTATTTATCTTTAACCTGTTCTAGTTTATCACTCCACTTCCAAGCTTGTTTAACTGGCGGTTTAAAAAATCGCTTCTTTTGCGTATATTTTAACAAAACATTGGGTCGATGCATTAGCAATCAGCTTAATTGCCTCACAAATAAGGAAGGGTTGACGAAATCCAGATTTTCGACTTGAATAATTAATCTTTCACCCTTTCGATAAAATAACGACTTTATGGCGAGGCGAATAAACTTATTTTTAAGTGTGTCAACTTGCAAATTATGTTGTTCCGGGAAAACGTTAATTGCTTGCACCCTTTAACTTTGAAATTTATGGATTTTATGATGGGAAATTCGGTTAAAAAAGTTCAACAAAGTTCTTAAAAAAATAAATAAATAAATTTCAATGAAACCTAGTCAAAAATCAACAGCAAAATTAAAATAAACAACAGTTGCCATATTGTATACTTGTGTGTGTTTACAAATAAATTAAATTCACAACATTCTCCGACATGAAATTTTTTGTTATATTTTTATTACTTTCCCACAAAAAACGTACACAAGCTTATTTAAACTACACTGTAACAATAATACTCATTTATTTAACTGGGAAAAAGCAGAAATTCTGGGTAAATCCAGTTAACGTTAAACCGCAGAAGAACAATCCCATTAGTTGGTACGATTGGAAAACGATTTGTATAGCTATCCAATCAATTCAACTGAAAAACTCTGAATATAAGCGAATATTGTCATTATACAGTGTGTCCATAATAAGGAAACAAAATAATCTTGAAAACTGTTAGAGATTTGATTAAATAAGAGAAAATTTGCGTAGTCATAACCTTAATACTCGTAAAATGTCATTTAGAAAACTTTTAGACAATTTATTATTATAATTTTTTTTGTGACGTTTTAATATTGGGCTTAGACTAAAAATATCAGTTTTGACGTTTTGTCTTTTGGGATTCATCAATTTTCTCCTTAAAAAATCCTTCTTCCAACTGTAAACGAAACGTAAAACGACTATTTACTCTAACGCTCATAATAAAAATCACTTTACACACGACTTAAATATAGCAGGTCTTCTCTGTTTTTCCTTTTTGAATGAACATTTGAATTGGCTGATGATTAATGAAAATCGACGCTTTGTAGGCACAAAACCTGATATTATCGGATTTTATGCTGAAAAGCAATTCAAATTGCCACAAATGCATTTATTCGCCGAACCAAAACCCAAATTGGGTTAGAGGGATGCTCGTGCACAGTATCCACTAAATTTAAACAACCCGGAATTTTTGAATTCCACATTATTGACCCATATTTGCTATAGAAAGTAATGGGAAATAACTACATTTAGTTCAAAAAGCCATTATTCCAAAGATATTATCCTCAAAACATTATTTTCCTCTAAATTTTCTACCTTCTTGATACCATGTTAGTTTTCCTTATTACTAGAGTCCGGATTTCTAGAAATTTTGCTTTTTTGTAAATATTAAAAGCAAACAACCTTTGACATCTAATTAATATGAACAATTTATCCAAAAACACGTCATTTGACAGATTTTTTTTCATGCCTTTTTCTTGTTTTTGTGCTTATTTACTGCTATTTTTGTATGGTTTAACTAGTTTTTGACAAAACAAGCTTTTCAGATTTTTAAAAATAAGTTTTGACGTAATCTTATTGGTTCTGCAACGTCGCACAGTGGGCCATTGGGCCCTAAGGGGTAATAATGACTTTTGCTATACTGAGTTTTCTGAATGGCAAAAACATGTTGCAAGATAAGAATATGCAAACCGTTTTGCTCTAGCTCATTCTGGTTAAGAATTATGACACTTGAAAACCTGAAAGTGTCATTTTTTAAACGTCAATATCTCGAAAACCGTTGCAGATAGATATAGGTTATGATACATGATTAAATTAAAATTTAAATAATATAAATAATAATTAATTATTAAAATATTTGAAATCGATAGGACTACTCAAAAATACAATCATAATACATACAAAATTAAAACAGGCTGTTCCAACTAAAATAAGCAAGTTGACATCCAAAATTTCAAATTTGTATTAATATTGGATCTTAACAATCTTTTAATCAGGTTTGGGTGGCTAACCCTGTAGAAGCTCTAAAATGCCTTGCAAAAGCTTACAAAACAGCCTAGAAGCTTCCAAAGCTTTTCAATTTACCTAGAAGCTTCCAAAAGTTTCTAAAACCGTCTACAAGGTTTCAAATTCCTTACAGGCAGTACAGAACCTTCAAGGCTGTTTAAACTGTCCAAACACCTTCCAAATGCTCCTAAAGTAGTCTAAAAATATTTTAGAACACTACAGAAACGCGAAAATCATTCGTAAGCAGTCTAACGCTTTTCAAAACAGTCTACACCATTTCCAAATGTAGTTCAGAAAAGGACAAGCGTAATTCAGAATAAGGAAATGCAATTCAGACACTATCAAGTGCAATTCTAGAAAAATCAATTTAAATTCAGAAATCGTTAAATGAAATTCAGGGAAAAATAACACAATTTAGGTTAAAAATTAAACTGAATAACACTTGATATACTTTATGAACTGCAATTAACAATTTCTGTATTACAGTTGCCTATTCTGAATTACTCTTGACATTCTCTGAATTACAATTAACTATTCTAAATTACACTTGATTCTTTCTGAATTTCAAATGACTATTCTGAATTACACTTGACTCTTTCTGAATTACAGTTAGAAATGGTGTAGAAGCTTCCAAAAACTTTCAGAACACTCCAAATAAGGCTTCCACATAATCTTCAACTACACCATTTCAAACTGTAATTCAGAATAGTCATTTGAAATTCAGAAAGAATCAAGAGTAATTTAGAATAGTTAATTGTAATTCAGAAATCGTAAAGTGTAAATCAGAAATTGTTAATTGCAATTTAGAAAGTACATCAAGTGTAATTCAGTTTAATTTTTAACCTAAATTGTGTTATTTTTTTATAACATTCATAGTATTATAAAGTAGTTTAGCTTTGGAGTTTCAGCTTTGATAATTTTATTAACAGATATTGTATTTTATGGAATTGCCTTTAAAGGTTCTGAATTTAAATTGATTTTTTCTGAATCTCACTTGGACTACATTTAGAAATGGTGTAGTCTGGAAGCTCTCAAAACATTTCAAGGCAGTCTAAAAGCTTCCGTACGCTTCTAGAGCAGTTTAAAAGCAGTCCAGAACCTTTGATGCTCCTAAAGTAGTCTAAATAGTTTTCAGAACACTACAGAAGTCTTTCAAAACAGTCTAGAAGCTCCCAAAAGCATTTAGAACAGTCTAAAAGTTCCAAATGCTTTTTAACTACCCCATTTCCAAATGTAGTTCAGAAAGCCAAGTGAGATTCAGAAAAAGGTCAAGTGTAATTCGAAATTAGAAGCTGCAATTCAGAAACCATCAAGTTGAAACTCCAAGGCACTTAATAAATTAATACATACTTTATAATAAATACAATTAATGATATGAAAAAAATAACAGAATTTAGGTTAAAAATTAAACTGAATTGAAACTCTCTGAATTACTCTTGACTCTTTCTTCTGAATTTCAAATGACTATTCTGAATTACAGTTAGATATGGTATAGTCTAGAAGCTTCCAGAAGATACCAAAACAGTCTAGGAGCTTCCAAAAAAATCTAGAACAGTGTAAGAGTTTCCAACTGCCTCTAAAGCATTCTAGAACCTTCAATATGCTCTTTAAACAGTCCAAAACCTTCCAAATGCCCCTCAAGTAGTTCAAAAAGTTTTCAGTCTAACAGTCTAAAATTATCAGTATGCTTCTCAAGCAGTTTGAAAACATCAAAAAATTTCTAGAAGTTGAACTGAAAAAAGTAAAATAATTTGCATCTCTGAAAAAGTTTTGTGCTTTTTTGAGGAAAACGATTTTGCTTTTTAAACGCTTTTTTTCACGATTTTAGTGCTTTTTAATCCGAACTCTACTTGTTACTTTACATTCAAATTGTAATTAGACAACCAACTAGTAAAAAAGCCTGGTAAACGAGCATTTCAGGTAACAAAATATCGTGAACAAAACGAAGAGAAGTGAATAAACGGTTTTCACACTGCGTTAGATGTGTCGCTCGTGGCACTTTAAATTACCTTAATAAAAGACTTGAAGATGATTAGATTAAGGTCCTTTTGCCGTGGCGAAATAATAGCGACTTTTATTAAAAAAAAAGACGAAAAACTTCTCTGTTCGCTTTTACTCCCCCCTTTCTATAGTTGTCCGGATCGAAACTCATAATAAAAACATAAGCAATTTCTGAGTTTCGGCTCGCACCTTTTATTACCGTACCGTAAAAATGACGGTTATTTTTTCTGACAGGTGCTTTTTTTACGATTCAGTCAGAAAATTACGATTTTTTAGCCTCAACTCACTAGGACGATTCAATATGTAAGAAGCTTTGCGCCACGTTGTGGATTTATTATGAAGTTGCACGAACTAAACAGCGCCCCCGAGTAAAATTTGTAAACTTCTCCTTTTGTGTTTTAATGAACCAGAGCGTGGTTCGGAATTTATTTATTTAAATAGAGGGAAAGCTCTTCATGTAATCAGCACAAGAAATTTTATGCGATTTTGCCTTAAACTACGGTTAGAGATACAGATTTGGTTAAATGTTGCATGCATTCAGAAACTATCAAATTTTATTTCGGTTTATGAGATATTTTGTTAGTTTTTTGATTTTGTGTGACGTTAATATTGGACCTAGATCCAAACAAATGACTTCTCTAAAGCCGCTTTTAAGACACTTTAATGTAGTATTATCAGTTTTTCATTTCGACGTTTCGTCTTTGCGTAACCATCATCAACTAATTTTTTATTAAAAAATTACACAAATCAAGGATTTCAAAAAATATCATCATTTAGCGTCATTTTGACATCGGATTTGAGTTTCTGAGATACAAATGCTTTACACGGTATCTTAATCTAAAATAGTAATTTTGCCACCATTTTGGTGCACTTTAACATAAACTCGCTTATTTGAAACACTCAGTTAAAACACATCATAAGGTCGTAGATAGCCAATGAATGGGGCTATCACGTGACGTTGACCTGGCGCGGCTAAATTGTCTCGTTTAGCCGCTAGATGGCGTGAAAGTTGGTTAGGTTAGGTTAGGTTTTTTATTTCGACGTTTCGCCTTTGCATAACCATCATCAACTAATTTTTTATTAAAAAATTACACAAATCAAGGATTTCAAAAAATATCATCATTTAGCGTCATTTTGACATCGGATTTGAGTTTCTGAGATACAAATGCTTTACACGGTATCCTAATCTAAAACAGTAATTTTGCCACCATCTTGGTGCACTTTAACATAAAATCGCTAATAACTCGCTTATTTGAAACACTCAGTTAAAACACATCATAAGGTCGTAGATAGCCAATGAATGAGAATGGGGCTATCACGTGACGTTGACCTGGCGCGGCTAAGTTGTCTCGTTTAGCCGCTAGATGGCGTGAAAGTTGGTTATTTAATGTTCTACTTTTTTGTAAATATCTCGAAAACTGTTCAATTTACACAATATTTTTTTTTACCATAAACGTGCCTCGCCAGGACGCAACTTTTGTCATATATACAACTTTGTTAAAAAGGGCACCGTTTGGCTATAAAAAAAATGAAAACCGATATTTTCTCAATTTCTTCTAGCATAACCTAACGAATTTTCAAAAAAAAGCGATTACTACCCTGAGAAGGCCACACCCTGAAAAGTACGTAATAAGAAAATTTATATAAAAAAAAAACAGAAGAAAGTGTATTACATTTGACATTTTGAATTCAGAATTAAAGGGGCTTTTGGAATCTGATATTACTAAGTATGTATGGGATTTAAACTAAATATCAGTTTGTCTAAAATAGGTATCACTTGCCTCAACAACCAGGAAAACAATTATTGTGATGTCACCATTAATAACAACACTAATAATTAGATAACATGATTTAAGGAAATGTTAATAGTATATTATTTAACGAGCATGTAATGATAGCTATTACTCACGAAGATAAAGTTGTGATTATCGTGCGAGTAATAGCAATTATATTCACAACGAAAGAAGGATGTTTCGTTGCTGTGTACCTCCATGGTGGAGGCCAAAACATTAATTGACGGCCAAATGTCATAACTCTGTCAAAATTCTACTCATGAAGCTATAAAATACCTTTGGTACCTACTGTTTATATTTATTTTACTGGATTTCAAGAGTGGTTTGTGATTTCACAGCTTTAGGGAAGATTTTGACGATTTTGAAAGTTTTGAAAGTGAGAAACACACAATAAAATGTTGTAAATGCCAAAAATGCACTGATAAAGGTATACCAAAGTCAAACTGATTTACTTACTTTTCAAGGATGTTTCGTGTTTTGTACCTTCATGGGATTGAATTTGACAGTTTCCTGGTTTAGGACAGAGCCAAATATCGTCTGTCAAAATATGACGTGATAATGTAATAGAAAGTAAAATCAAAGTTTAGGAATAACACTATGGACAATGGTTTGGATTTTTTGCACATAATTATTGTTACTAATTATAATTGCATAAAAACAATTCAATTTCTTATTAAAAACTATCTTTAAGTTTCTTACGTCCCTAAGGTGAAATTAACTGGCATTGTCAAATAATGTATTTTGTCCTGTTTTTTTTCCATAATTAAAAATGTTTCAAAAGTACTAAATTTCATTTTTCTCATGCAATGCTTTTTTCTTCAACTTATTTAGTATAGAATTCCAAATTTTGATATTGGTGCAAGTTTTACTAATTTATTTTACTGATACACACTATTTGTATTATTACTTTCTCTGAGTGCAACCAAAATTATCGATACTTTTTGTATCGAGTGAATTCAATTTTGTTTTCTATAATTATTGTTTCCAAAAATCAGTGATTCCAATCAAAACTTACCGTGTGAAAACTGTGGTAACTCACAAAGCACGCAGACGAACACACCAATGTACACCAATTGAACAGTTAATTACTTTATTAATATAACTTTACATATATCGGATTTCACTAACAGAATAATACAACGAACTCTAATAATAACGAATACTGACTGTCACCGCACCAGTTGGTTCCGTCGGTATCGATCGTCAGTAGAAAAACTGAGTATTTGAGTTCGTTTTTACAGGTCTCCACAAAAACTGAATACAAAACCTCAGTACCTTTGTAAATAACATCATAAAAACACGTGATATACAAAGTGTTTACTGTTTACCTGGACAAGTGGGTAATAACCCTTATATAAACAGTAGCACAGCATGGATTCCAGTTTTAATTTGGTTTTTTTTCCAAAAATATATCCAGTGCGATAAATAATGGACGGGAAGCTGTTGTTTGAATGTACTTTTAAATATTTACCTTTTAACCGATTCAAGGTAATGATTCGTTTTTACGTTCAATGTACTATAGGGAATTCGGCTAAAAAACAGCTGATTCGGATGTGAATTCCTAAAATTAATTACAGTCTACAACAAATTAGTTAAACTAACATATTAATAATTACAGGCCTGTCTGCAATAATTAAATTTTAATGTAAAATTCACAAACAGGCCGTCACAAAGCTCGCTCCGACATCAATTATTAACGGCTTTTAACGGAAAATTAAATAGTACCATTTCGCTAATACAATTTTTATATTTGGGATTAACAGAATTTTTGTATTTTTTGACGTTGAGTGACTTCCAATTATGTTACGCCGGATTGGTTTTATATTTTATACTACAACAATGTAGGTTGTCAGTTAATATGAACGAAATATGCATTTAAATGGTTTATTTTAATACTTTCTTTGTTGTAATTTTGAGTGATTACAACAACTGTTTTGAAGGCAAAAATTGCAGAAGTCTGTTCAATCACAATAATTTTATATAAAAATAATGTCTGTTTAAAAAATAAAGTTACAAAACACACAGTCGTACAAAAAATAGTGTAAACATTGTTTCCTGATTTCAGCTAACTACAAATTTTCCCATAAAAACTGTTATTTTGGGTAGACTACATGCTATAATATAGTACAAGAAAAAAAATTGTAAAAAATTCATAATTTTGTGTATAAGAACTGATTTGTCCGATGTTGCCAACTTTCTGATACAAACTGACAACTATGTCAGATTGAAGCTTGTTTCTCGACATGCGGTTTTCGTTTCTTATTGCAAAACCTTTGAAGAAAATTAAAGACTAGCATAATATGAGTATTTTTTGTGGCAAAAATTAAAATGAGGTTAGAATAGGTTAGACCGGTTTTAACTCTCTCCTTTTTCCCTTAAAACCTACTTAATTTTACACAGAAATCGGTTTTAAAGGGAAATACCTCTAACTTTGGCAAAAACGTCATTTCAGTGACCGGAACCAAAATTGGGTTAGCTTTTATTGAAACAATATACTACAATTTTTAAGTATGCTATTTGGCAACAGCGTAGACCTGGGTTGCCAGATTAGGGGATTGTTCCCAAAAAAATAGGGGATTTTATTTGGAATATTTTTTCCGGGGGATTTCTCCTGGGGGAAAAATGGAAATGGAAAAATCACCCCTTTTGGGATAGATTGAGTTAATGCCTTCAAAATCTGTGGAAGAGAGTACACTACATTTTTTAATTAACTTTGGCTTGCACAACAATGTTCCAGGTCAGTTTTCATAGTTATTAATAATTTTTCCATAAAAACAACCAAGTTAGGAACTGTCAAATTATGACATTGTCAACAATACTGGTTTACTTGCACTGCTTTATTTTCTGGTCAATATATTTGTGATTTTTAAAAGAAAATTGAATGCAGTTAAAAGAAAGCCAAATTTACGAGTTACATTTTGGCGTTTGAACCAACCTTTTAACTGTCATAGGCACTAAGTTAGGAGCTGTCAAATTGTTACACCTTCACTATTTCAAGTACAGTAACACTGTTGTATTTGAGGTCAAACATTGAGATTTTATAAAGAAAATTGTATCCAAGTAACAGAAATCCATAATTAATAGCTACATTTTGACTTTTGAAGGAACCTTCTAACTGCCACAGGGAGTTATGAGCTATCAAATTATGACATATCTAAAAACACTTGTTTACTTGCACTGCGCTATTTCCCGGGGTCAATATCTCGGTTATTTGTAATTTTTGAAAGAAAATTGTGTTTAGTTGAAAAAAAGCCAAAGTTACAAGCTACATTTTGACGTCCGAACAAACCTCCTAGCTGTCATAAGAACCAAGTTGGGAGCTGTCAACCTGTGACACCTTCACTATTTCTAGTATAGTTATACTGTTGTATATTTCAAGTAAAAATGTCGGTTATTTGGGATATCAAAGTGTGAGTGTCTGTCAAAAGTGATGTCTGAGGGAATCTCCTAGCTGTCATAGGAACCCAGTTAGTACCTGTCAAATTGTGACACTTTCATTATTCCTAGTTCAGTTACACTGATGAGTTTAATGTCAAATAGCTCGTTATTTGTAATTTTTGATTTTTGAAAATGGTATTTAGGTAGAAGAAAGCCAATATTACGAGCTACATTTTGACGTTTTAACGAACCTCCTAACTGTCACAGGGACCAAGCTATAAGCTGCCAAATTATGATATTTTCAAAAAAACTCGTTTACTTGCACCGTTCTATTTCCCGGACAATATCTCGGTTATTTCTGATTTTTGAAAAAAAATTGTTTTCAGGTAAAAGAAAGTCAGACGACAGAGAGTTTGGACAGACGTCCAAAAACGAATTTCCTAACTGTCATAGTGACTCAATTAGAAGCTGTCAAATAGTGACACCTTTACTATTTCAAGTACGGTTACACTTGTTGTATTTCATGTCAAATATCTCAGTTATTTGTGATTTTTGAAAGAAACTTGTATGCAGTTACAAGAAAGCCAAATTTACGAGCTACATTTTGGCGTTTGAACGAACCTTCTAGCTGTCATAGAAACCCAGTTAGGATCTGTCAAATTGTGACAAATTCAATATTTCTAGGACAGTTACTATGTTGTATATCATGTCAAATATTTCGGTTATTTGTAATTATTGAGCGAAAATTGTATTTAGTTGAAAATTACGAGCTACATTATCACGTTTGAAGGAACATCCTAACTGTCACAGGGACCAAGTTACTGCTCTATTTCTGGGTCAATATTTCGGTTATTTGTAATTTTTGAAAGAAAAATGTAATCAAGTAAAAGCCAAAATGACAAACTAGATTTCGATGTTTGAACGAACCTTCTAGCTGTCATAGTAACCAAGTTAGCACGTGTCAAATAAGGACATCTGTCATCTTAAAGGAAACAGAAAAAAGTGACAGTTGGGAAACTTTTTTAGTTCCACTATATGTGGCAACCCTGTCCCAAATCAGGTGATCAGGTTTGACAAAATGCCATGTAAAATTGACGGTTCAAAAGCTACAACTTATATTATTTATAACATTCTGCTAAAGCTGATTTCACCAAAACTTTGAAAACTTTGAGTTCTTTGGTTTTGGCTTTTTGCTTTGTTTTTTTTTAGGTTATATCTATACAAAAATCTGAAACTAATCTTCTGTGACGACATTCTAGTTTACTTGAGATTTTCCATAATTTACCATGTTTTTCGATCAAAGATCAACTAAATATTCTTCTTCTTTCATTCTGAAATAATCTTCCTTACCAAGTCGAGCCCTCCAGGCCAGAAACTGCAATAAATTCAGTTTTGCCTCGCCGACCGTAAAGTCTCACAACAACTTGCACGACATGCATAAAATATTTTGCGGAATAAACGACTTATGTGCTCAAATATTTGCTCTAAAATATAACTCGGGCAAAAGCCGTAAACGCCAGTTGGGATGGGGCTAAATGTAAACATAACACACTCGGGGCATAGCTACCATAAATCTTCGGCCAAATATGTTGCCGGAGTTTATTAAACTGTGGTCAGCTCATGTTTTGGAGGTACAATTGCAAACAATTTTGATTTATACGCACCGAATTTCCAATCTTCTAGTTAATTATTCAGAAAGCACTCATGAATCCCATACCAATGTAAATACCTCGTTTCCGTATATCACACATAATTATTCATACCTGTGTGACTGTCATTCGATTAATTACTATACAGGGTGTCTTTAGTTTAGTCACCAAAGTTTTATAAAATATTGAGTTAGTTAAGTTGAATTAGTCAAAGTATGTTTTAAAAAATTGAACGCCCTGTAGCATCCAACGTAAGTTAAGTTTTAAATGCGTAAATAGTGTGAAAGTTGTGTATTATGTGTATTATACTTTTAAAAACAGAAAAATTAACAACCACGTGTAGGTCAAAGTGGAAGAAGGAAGATTTGAAGCATTGGTGGGACCTTATGGACTAGGATTACACAATGATCGTGGCGAACGTCTTTATATACTAATTCTGTCAAGAGGAAAACATGAAAATAACAAACACATGCTACAAGGTATCACCTAGACTCTTATATACGTGGAAGACTCCAGGAGATCAGATCAATCCCTCAGATCATGTTCTCTTGATGGCGGTAATCAAAATCAAAATTATGACAATCAAAACACATGAACCACAGCGAAAGATGGATTACGAAAGACTTAAAGATGAAGAAACAAAGTTACCAAAAATCTTAATGAGAAAATACTGACAACCATAGATCCACAGACGGTAAAAGAAGCTAACATGGGTGACGTATGGGAAGAAATGGAGGCTGCCTTAACCAATGTTGCGGAGGCAGAATTGGGACATAAACGAAAAGCACAAAACACGATTGTATGACAGATGAGATACTGGCGCTGTTTGAAAAACGAAAAGGGTACAAAGAGAATGGTGATAACTACAAAAAAAGTCATTAGAACGAAGATAAGAACCGCAAAGAATGAGAGGCTGAAACAACAGTGTGAAGAACTAGAACAACTACAAAGAATAACTTCAACCTACACAGAAAGATAAAAGAGACTAATGTAGAAAACGATCAGGGAGAATTAGCGCAGGATGATCAACAGCGTAAAATCATATGGGGAAAACTATATTAGCAACCTTTTTGCAGATGAAAGTCTTGCTGTTGAAAATGTAGACGACAAAGATCTCTCGGGACCTCCCATCACAAAAGAGAAAGTTATAAGAGCGATCAATACATCCAAAGATAGAAAGGCGATTGGCCCAGACCGCATACCTGTAGAGTTGCTCAAATTATTGGACGACAAAAGCGATGATGAGGACCACAGACTAATCAGCCTCATGAGACACACACTGAAGATATTCGTTAAGATTATCAACTAGAGAATATCAATAAAGTGTGAAAGAAACATCGGATCCACACAATTTGGGTTCAGACAAGGTTTAGGCACGAGAGAAGCATTAGTTAGTAGATCAGAGAAAGGACATAATGCTGTGTTTCATCGATTATGAAAAGGCGTTCGACAGAGTCCAACATCATAAACTGATCCAAATCCTAAATAGATTGGACAAAAAGACATCCGCTGCCTTCAAAAAGTATACTGGAACCAAGTCAGAGTTCGTAACGATCTCACAGAAGCAAGACCAATTTGTAGAGAGGTGAGACAAGGGTGTGTTCTCTCCCCACTTCTTTTCAATTTATATTCTGAAGCCATCTTTCAGGAAACCCTAGAAGAACGCAACGTGGGCGTTAAGGTGAATGGTATATGGGTAAACAATATTCGTTATGCGGACGACACAGTTCTAATTGCAGATAACATGGAGGATTTGCGGGATATGCTGGGACTGTCAGGGAATGCAGTAAGAACATGGGCCTCAATATCAACACCAAGAAGACTAAATTCATGATAATTACTCGAAAGCCAGAAGAATTTCGAAACTCAAGCCTAATGATTTCGATCTTGGCTTGAGAATTATATTTATCAAATGCTATGTCTGGACGGTGTTGCTTTATGGCATGGAGGGATGGACACTGAAGGTGAGCACTATGAACAAGCTGGAAGCATTCGGGATGTGGGTCTTTAGGCGTGTACTGAGGATTCCATGGACTGCAAGAAGAACCAACGATGAGGTCTTGAGAATAATCAATAAATAGCAGAATACTTGGGCCACGTAATATGCAAGGAGAGGTACCAATTCCTGCAATTGATGGTTGAGGGGAAGATTGGGGGAAAGAGAGGAATCGGCAGGAAAAAGATGTCATGGCTCCGCAACGTCAGGCAGTGGACAGGACTGAAGACACTGAAACCATACGTAATAAGGAAGAGTGGACAAATGTGATCGCAAACATCCATTAATGGACACGCAGCAGAAGAACAAGAAAACAATGCATCTCTTGTATTCTTCGAACCTAATGAAATAATGAACGTTACTCTATCGTTCTCACCTTGTACAAACTTTTCTAAATTATCATAAGGTCCATATTAATCAAGTTTAATACTAGTTAATATGTACTGCAGATATATGTTTAGTAAATAGGAACGGAAATTCGGTAATCCACCGCAGAATATTTGAAATAGCCCTTGATTCCATTGTTCCCGATTGGCGTTCATTGTCATTCCCTTTATCCACGCGAATCACGGTTTTGTATGCAACAACCTACACTAGTCCCAGATTGGTTTGTATCAAAGCTATTGTTTCCATTAAGCAAAATTACCTTCGCCTTTTCCTAAACTTAATTTTATGTTTATCCAACCAATTCGGAATTACTACCGCGTAAACTATTCCCGTTTTAGTCCGATTGTCAGTGAACGTTCCCTGGCAATTTGCAACATCAAAAGCTCATTATAGTCAAACTTTCCAAATTGCGTTCAACAATTCGAGCGCAACATCCAGAATGATACATTGAAATGATTATTTATTTGCCCCCTCTGGATTTTGGCGTGTTAGGTTACATTTTCAAAGTACTGTTTTTTTTTCGCTAATGGGATTTTTTAAATTAGGATTTTTTTGTTTTTTTTTTCGGTCCCTTATTGTGCGTTGTTCTTTTTTTAACCAACCGAGAATATAAATGAGTGGGTTGGGTAAATAAAAAAGCTTTAATCATTAAAGTGATTATTTAATCCAGTTCAAAGGAAGTCTCCGATGATGGAATAACTACCTGGATTTCTTTGCTTTTCAGCTTCCTAGACAACTGGTCTTTTATGTGTTAAAAGCTGAGTAATAGTAGTTTCAGTTGAAAAGAGATCCTTTTATATGTGTTTTTGTTACTGTACAGGGTGGCCTAATTTGCTTGTTTTTATTTGGAAATGGTCTTTTGTTTTCTTGTGATGTGTGACATTTTTGACAAGTCCCTGAAACTTCGTTATTATGACAATAGGTTTTACATTATTAAGGCACTTTTTTACGTAGAATTTTAATACTACTTTTTTAAATTCTTTATTTTTTGTTTCTTTGAAAATTTTGAAAATACCATCATAAGATAGATCTCAAAAAAGTAATATTGCAACTGAAAACTGCCTAAAATGCAAAAACCATTAGTGATGACCGTTTGCAGAGAGTTCCTTAAGAAAATCAAAGTGACACTCGGTTTTCTTCACTTTAAAATTTTCGTTAAGTTATGCATAATTGATGTATTAGATCTGTATTTTTTTATATATTTATTATAATTTATAAATGTTTATAATAGTTTTCCAAAAAAATTACCCAAATTCTCTACATCACTTTTAAAAATGTTATTTTCAGGATTGTATGCCATACTTGATTGCTTTTCTCAAAAATTACACAGAATGGCCATCATTTCGATTTTTTTGTACTTTTTATTTTCACATGCATTTATATCCTCTCTGACATTTTCATTTCATATTTTTGTTTTTGTAGTCTTTCATTATTTTTAACAGAAAATCAGTTTTTAGGTTCTTGGTTGCTGTAATAATCGAAGCCAAATCAAAAGTTATTAGACAGCTGCCTTGATGGCAATAGTACACTTCAACTTAGCTAAGAACAGCCTTACATACAATTTTCATGAATTTGAGATGACTTGACTGGCAAAATTCTAATTATCAAATCAGTTTTTCATGAATTTGACGACAATTTGCAGTTTTTAAGCCAATTAACCAAAATTTGATGCAAATTTCAAGTTTAAAAGTAAATTTTCATCATTTTGATGTCAGTGTCCAGTTTTCAAGTCAATTACCAGGTTTCAAGCACTAAAATTTGTTTAAAAATTTTTGAAATTTACTTGGCTGGCAAAATTTTAATTATAAAGTTATCCTTCATGTTCACAAGAAAATTTTCATAAATTTAATGTCATTTTCCAATTTTAAAGTTGATTAACAAGTTCAAAAATTGAATTTTGCTTAAAAAAATTTGAAAATCAAGTCAGATTGGCAAAATTGTAATTATCAAATCAGTTATTCAAGAATTTGACAACAATTGGCAGTGTTTAAGTCAATTAACCAGAATTTGATGCATATTTCCAGTTTACAAGTAAATTTTTATCAATTTGATGTCAGTGTCCAGTTTTCCAGTTAATTATCAAGTTTTAAGCACTAAAATCAGTGTAAAAAATTTTTGAAATTTACTTGACTGGCAAAATTTTAATTATCAACTTAAGTTAATTAATTTTCAGTTGACAAGTCAATTTTCATGAATTTGATAACAATTCCAGTTTTCAGGTCAATTAACAAATCTGAAACACTGAAATTTGCACATAAAATTTGAAAATTGACTTGACTGATAGAAAAACTCCAATTATCGAATCAGTTTTTCATAAATTTGTCGTCAATTTGCAGTGTTTAAGTCAATTAACAAGAACTTGATGCAAATTTGCAGTTTAAAAGTAAATTTTCATCAATTTGATGTCAGTGTCCAGTTTTCAAGTCAATTATCAAGTTTTAAGCACTAAAATGTGTTAAAATTTTATTTTCAATTTACTTGGTTGGCAAAATTTTAATTATCAAGTTAGCTTTCATGACATCTATCTGATGCAAATTTCCAGTTGACAAATCAATTTTCATGAATTTGACAACAATTCCAGTTTTCAGGGTTAGTCAACAAGTCTCAAACACTGAAATTTGCAGTGTTTGAGACTTCTTGACTGAGACTTGAAGTTTTAAAATTAACTGGATTGAGAGCAAAACCCCAATTATCGAATTACTTTTTCATAAGTTTGTCGTCAATAGTCAATTAACAAAAATTTGATGCAAATTTTCAGTCAGTTTTCAGTTTTCAAGTCAATTATCATGTTTTAAGCACTGAAATCTATTTAAAAATTTGGAAAATTGACTCGACTGGCAAAATTTAAATTAACAAGTTAGCTTTCATGAATCTGAAGTCAATTTACATGAATTTGATATCAATATCTAATTTTTTTGGACAATTTTTATGAATTTGTTATAGATTTTCAGATCACAGTGGACACACTGAAATGTGTTTAACAAATTTAGAAAATTAACTTGACTGGCAAAATTTCAATTATCAAATCAGTTTTTCATGAATTTTGCAGTTTTATGTGTAGTTAAGTCACACTTACAGTAAGTACTTAAAATTGCTTTTAAAAATAACAATATTAAAAATCAGGTATTGCTTTTTTACTTATGAAGTTCTTTTTTGATCTTATTTATCAAAATATTTATTAAAATTTTTGGAAATTAAATCAAATGAATGGGTTAGAAGCAAACAGGTTTAAGGGATGTTTTTGGAAAAAATCAAATAAATTCGTGTTTACCTATTTATATCTAATACTTTTCTTTCGTTACAGGTTATTGTTATTTCACGTGAATTAGATTATACATTTGTCTTCCCATTATTTATATAAATGCTGAAGGTTAAATACAGGTCTTCCTATTTTTAAATCAAATCAAATCTTCAAATATATACAGGGTGTTCCACGACAAAAGTGAAAATACACGTAGTAAAGTTTTGACAATTTGGCTATGTAGTATTATTATACATTTCTGAATACTCGCTGAATGTTTTAGGTATCATAACTTTTAAAATCTATATTCAATACTTTTCGGGTTATTGACGTTTAAAAAATGACACTTTAACAGTTTTTTTAGTTTGTCACTATTAAACTGTTTTGTAAACAAGACAATCACCAAAATTGTTTATCACTAATTACCAGCCACTATTAGCCTTTATTGATACCTTTTGTATGTTAGTGTTTAGGAAATTTTATCAGGTACACAGTGAGTATTTACATTTTCAAGTTTCTAAAACCCTCATTCATTAACTACTATTTTTAAAAAGACACGTTGTGAACGATTAATGAATACAAGCTCGTTTGGAGAAAAAAACTTTAGGATAATTAGGTAGATTGTCAGAGAGCCAAAAATCAAAAATAACTTTGGGTCACCTGTGTCCGAACAGTACATGCCAAAACATCGCGAATTATTAGTGAGTGAGTAAGAAAATTACAAAAAAAATATTAATATTTGCAAAGCCTCTTTGTGATCAACGAGAAAACGTTTAAAAGGAGCTTTTAAGTAAACCTACATTGGAAGCCATATTTGCATTGCAGACTTTGTGGCTGTCGCTCAAGTTTCATATTGTCGTCAAAAGCTTAATCCATTGTCTTTTGGCTTTCTTTTTAGCGGAACTATCGTTAGAGACTTTTAAAAGAGAAGCGCTGAGAGAAATAATAATAGAGGAATTTCCATAGAAATATTAATCTTAGGTTTATTCTTTCCTGAAGAGAATTAATCTTAATTAGACCTGCGCCTGAATAATGAAATTAATTTAACTAATAAACGGCTCCCCCATGTTTTTTTTCAAGGAAAACAGAACCAGGACATCCGTCTATCTTTTAATTTAATAAGACAACTTTGGGTTGTACGCATTCAATGTCGTCGTGTAGGTTTAGTGGCGGCTTTGAGAAGTTTCTTCGGCAAAGTTGCCGTGCAATTTCATTAAGGATCGTTTAATGGATGATTAGTTTCTGATACTCGAAGCCAATTCGAGTGAATTACTGTGCAGGAAAAAAGTTTACTCAGTGCTTTTATCTTTGTTTTGTACAACAACTGATGTGGGTGGCCAACTAAGAAACAACTTTTCCAGTTACTTGCTGGGAAAACAAGAACGCCTTATTTATGTTTTATAAGAACAACATTTAAGATGTGATCATTAGTGACTAGCAGTTTAGGACATTAAGTGGAAACTTGGTAGATTGTTCCATTTTAAAGTTTGTCTTGTTTCAACAACACCCTGCATAACAACTTTTCTGCTTTTGATAAAAACCTGGATTTCAAGTGTAGTTTAAACAAAAATTACGAACAAACAGTCTTGATTTGAATAGAATAAAAAACTTTGTTCACCTTTCACCCGTTTCAAATGCCTTTTGCATCGATTCTGGCTGTTTGTGCGAGATCAGGTTTACTTAAAGTGAGGACTTTCAACTTTTCAGCTTCAATAGTCGTAAATCTTATCTTTATAAGATGCCTTGTCTGTGAATGTCAAAGTGTCAAATAATATTCAAAATTCAACGTCTATTAAATTGATTAATCACTCCATTGCATCAATGATTTCGTTTCTGGTAGCTGATTTATATCAATTTTTATAAGATTATATTATTATGAAATAGTATTTTTCGGTCAATGATAAGAATGATAAAATTTTGATAAAGTGACATTTAGAAAGTTATCATCTTCTCTAAGATTGTATTAAGGTTTTTTAAGAAGTGTGTGAATGTGCACTAAACAGCTTTTTTAAACTCACTCCAGTTCCACTGAGGGTAGCTTCGTTATTTGAAGAGCTATAGAAAAGTGTAAATAATGAAAGTTGTAGGAAATTTCATCCTGTACTAAATGGTCACTGACTGTATGCGACCAAATGTCAATGACGTCACATCTGGGTCAACATGTCACCTTTAAGTTTTGTCCATCTTTGTCGACAGTATTGACTTCCAATAGCAATAATTTTAAGCTTTACAAAGTCATAAAGTTCAAAATTGTGCATTTTGAAACAGTCAAAAATTACGAATATTTTTTTATTCCCCAAATTATAAGTGCAAATTGTAGTACAGTCACGTGACACAAAAAATATTTCTTTAAAATTTAGAAAGTCAGAAAATTCAAAACGTTGAAATTTTGAAACAGTCACGTGATATTAAAAAATGGAATTCTTACAATTGAAATTTGATGGTCTGGAGATCAAAAATATTAAAAATTTTTGGTAAATATTGTAAAAAGATCACGTGACCATAAAAATTTAATTTTCACTTTAGGAAGTCAGAAAACTTAAAATTTTGACATTTCAAAATGCCAAATGGTTTTAATCCACAAATTACTCTTTAAGTGCAAATTGTAGTAGGTACAGTCACGTGACATTAAAAAATAATTTTTAAAATTTAGGAAGTTAGAAAATTCAAAATTTTGATTTTTTAAAATGTCACGTGGTATTAAAATATACGAGTATAATTCAAACTTGGGAATTCTCCTACAATTTAAAATTTTATATCTTAAAATCGTAGCTGGACATTATAATACGATCAAAACGACCTTAAAAAAGAAAATTTTAACTCTCAGAAAAACTCAAAAAAACACTGTTCTAACAGAGTCACGTGATATTAAAAATATAATTTTTACACTTGAATTTGAATGATCTGGAGATTCAAAAATACTAAAAAATTTTGTTAAGTATTGTATAAAGGTCACGTGACCATACAAATTTAATTTAAATCTGTAGAAAGTCAGAAAATTCAAAATTTTGATATTTTTAAAGTCACGTGACATTAAAAACTATATTTAAAGCTTGGGAATTGTCTACACTTGAAAATTTTATTTTTCCAGGTCTGGAGCTTTAAATCTTAGTTAGAAATTGTAATACGGTCACGTGACTATAAAAATTCAAAATTACAAAAGTTACTACAATTTGCACTTATAATTTGGGGAATAAAACCCTCAATATTCAATCGAAAACCTTTGTAATTTCGAATTTTTATAGTTACGTGACTATTTCAAAATATCAAAATTTTGATTTTTCTGACTTTCTACAGATTGAAATTGAATTTTTATAGCCATGTGACCGTATTACAATTTCTAACTACGATTTAGAGCTACAGACCTGAAAAAATACAATTTTTAATTGTAGGCAACTCCCAAGCTTGAATTATATACAGTGTGTCCCAAATTGGTTCTACATGTATTGGGATCTCTGTAACCGTAAGAGCTACAGAGTCGGTTAAATGGGGAAAGTTTTAGAGAATTTTATGTGAAACTTATTTCCGGTTTCCAAATTAAATTATCTTTCTCCGTTTTCCGGAAAATTGGGAAAACGTCAGAGGCTGCATTTTAAACACTCGTTAACAAAGCCAAAGAGAGTTTTTGAAACTAAAACATTATTAAGGCACTAGAAGCAATTTGGGACAAACTGTACTTTAATATCACGTGACATTTTGAAATGTCAAAATTTTGAATTTTCTGACTTCTTAAAGATAAAAATTAGATGGTCTCGTAAGCTTTTTACAATATTTAACAAAATTTGTTTCATATTTTTGAATCTCGAGACCATGAAAATTCAATTGTGAAAATTACATTTGTTAATATCACGTGACTGGTTCAAAATGTCAACATTTTGAATTTTCTGACTTTCCAAAGGTTAGAGAAACATTTTTTTTATGTCACGTGACTGAAATTTGTGACTGTTTCAAAAGCCAAAATTTTGACTTTAGAAACAGTCACGTAACCTAAAAAAGGTTTTCAATGGTATATTGAGGATTTAAATCCCCCGTTTTTTATTTATTTTTTTAAATTAAACCGTCCATTTAAAGATATTTGCATTAGTCAAAGTGAAAATAAAAAAATTATTTAGAAAAAGTGCATTTTCCTTAAAGTTGGTAAAAGTTTCAGAGATTCACAGAACGTAGTCACAAACGTAGAGAAAAAGTTAGAGAACCACTTTTATATGAAAATCCTTGTAGTTTAAAGATTTACTTGCAGTTTTCAACTTATTGCCAGTATATTAATTCTTTTTCAAGTTTCACTAGTTATTTGAAATCAGACAATCACATTTGTTATAGTACTTAATACTCAAGTGAAAATATAAATAAACATTACGCTAATAACTCTGTGATTTTAGTCTAAAAATAGAGCAAACCATGTAGACACAAACAGTAATTAAGAACTGATTTACTAATCAATAAGGGTTGTTTTACCGACTAAAAATATCCATTATTTACTGTTAGATTGACACATTGTTTTGTATAAAAGTTTGAATAGAAGTGTAATAATAAATAACTAAACAACATTAGTATGAAGTGAGTGTTACTCTACAAGCTGTATTTTTCTCAAACTAGTTTCATAAATAATATTGTATTAACAGAACAAAAAATTACTCGACATTTTCTACCATTTTTTTCCAGCAGGAAAATTGCCCCAGACAAATGAATCCGTTTTGAGCAGAATAACAAATGCGGCCTGCCAAAAGATTACTTGTCTTAATATTTAACAAGGGCAATTTCGTCGGTTTCTTTGTTTAACGGCGGCCAGATTAAGTGGTCGATCTATAATTCCCTTCCTACAGCTCAAGATTAATGCCCTAGTGCATTTTAAGTTCCTTTTACGCATCGGCTGACAATTCCTGCAAGTTTCCAGATTAAACTTTTATACAATCAATAAATGCGGCTACTGCAGATAAGCATTGACAAAATGAAACTGTGTAAATGACGCGGAAATTTATATCCGTCTTGAATATAACTCTGAAAGTAAATTGAGTTCGAGACGCAACTGTCTCGAGTAAAACTAAATAAAACGGTCTTTTGTGTTAAGTTGTAAAGAGTTTTTGTAAATATTTTACTTTCCTCGTTGTCAGCTATTTGCATTTACTGAACGAGTTAAGAGAGAATTTTGTCCTTTTCGGGCTTTTAAAGAGAAATTAAAATACAACAAGACAGTGAATAAAGTTGCTTAAAACAATCTAATTTTAACTGACATTGTCTAGGATGGGTCTTAATAATGCAGAATAACAGTGATTAATTTGCTTCAAAAGATCACTTTGGTTCAAGGTTGGTCAGTAATAATAAATAAAAACAAATAATCAAGAATTTTAGTGAAAAAGAGAAAAAGTGATTTTATCAAAAGTAAAGTTTCGAATCAGTAGCAATTCTAGGTAATGAATAACACTTTTGGGTTATTGATTCTGAACTTTTTGAATATGGGTTTGGACCGTTTGCACGACTATTTTTATATTGTCCTGTAAATCAGTACACAGCAATACTTATCTCATCCATTCAGATGATCTAAATCAGTTTGAGAACAGTTCCTGAACGGTCGAGAATTGTGATCAAAGTTATGTTGGAATAAGTTAAATAAGTACTTTGGAGTTTTATTTGACTCGAAAATAAAGTGAAATCAAAAGTTGGTGACCAGAAAAAGAAGCATTCCAATATTTCCTCCAGAATAATAAGTAGAGTCCGGATTTCTAGGCTTTTTGCTTTTTGTAAATAATAAAAACAACCTACCTACTTTTGACAACTAATGTGATCGATTTATGCAAAAACACGTCATTTGACAGATTTTTTTTCATGCTTTTTGTCCTTATTTGCTGCTTTAGTTCTGTAATTTCTCACCAACAATATAATGAAACCAATCTACTCAGCTGAGTGTACAAAAATATATACAGAAAATATAGAAAGAAACTATAGTTGATAGAGCTTTAATTAAATGGAGGCAGTGGCGCATTTTATTGCTAAATTTTGGTAAAAAAAATTGAAATTTTTTTTATTACTTCCAGAGATATCCGACCAAAATCGAAAAAGTCAAATTTCTATTTTATTTTAGAATTTTCTGACTTTCTAAAGTTTAAAAATTATTTTTTAATGTCACGTGTCTGTACTACAATTTGCACTTAAATAGTAATTTATGGAATAAAACCCTCAAAATTCAATCGGAAATCTTTGTAATTTTCAATTTTTATAGTCACGTAAAAATTTTGAATTTTTTTACTTTCTACAGATTGAAATTGAATTTTTATAGCCACGTGAACAAATTACAATTTCTAACTACGATTTAGAGCTACAGACCTGGAAAAATAAAATTTTCAAGTGTAAGCAATTCCCAAGCTTTCAATATAATTTTGATTGTCACGTGACTTTAAAAATATCAAAATTTTTTATTTTCTGACTTTCACAAAGGTTAAAGAAATATTTCTTATGTCACGTGACTGTACTACAATTTGCACTTATAAATTGGGGAAAAAATCTTCAATATTCTATTGAAAACCTTCGTAATTTTGAATTTTTATAAAAAAAATAATAATTTTCTGACTTCCTAAAGTTAAAAATTAAATTTTTATGGTCACGTGACCATTTTACAATATTTAACAAAAATTTTGAATACTTTTGAATCTCTAGACCATAAAAATTCAATTGTGAGAATAATATTTTTAATATCACGTGACTTTGTTAGAACAGAATTTTTTGATTTTCTGAGAGTTAAAATTTTGTTATTTAAGGTCATGTGACCATATTATAATGTCCAGTTACGATTTCGATCTGCAACACTGCAAAGGTAAAATTTTCAATTGTAGGACAATTCCCAAGCTTGAATTATATGTATATTTTAATATCACGTGGCATTTTGAAATGTCAAAATTTAGAATTTTCTGACTTTCTAAAGTTTAAAAGTAATTTGTGTCACGTGACTGTACTACAATTTGCACTTAAATAGTAACTTATGGATTAAAACCCTTAATATTCAATCAGAAACCTTTGTAATTTTCAATTTTTATAGTCACGTGACAAAATTTTGAATTTTCTTACTTTCTACAGATTGAAATTGAATTTTTATAGCCACGTGACCGTATTACAATTTTTAACTACGATTTAGAGCTCCAGACCTAGAAAAATAAAATTTTTAAGTGTAGGCAATTCCCAAGCTTTAAATATAATTTTTATTGTCACGTGACTTTAAAAATATCAAAATTTTGAATTTTCTGACGTTAAAAATAAAATTTTTACGGTCACGTGACCATTTTACAATATTTAAGAAACATTTTGAATACTTTTGAATCTCCAGACCGTCAAAATTCAATTGTGAGAATTATATTTTTAAATATCACGTGACTACGTCCAGCTACGAATTCGGGCTGCTATTGATTTTCTAAAATAATCAATAATAAAGTGGTAAAAAAATAAAATTGAAATTTGACTTTTTCGGTATTTATCGGATATCTCCGGAAGTAATTTTTGATTTATTTTTTACTAAATTATTTAGCAATAAAATGCGCAACTTTGCCTCTATTTAACTAAAGCCTTATCAACTATAGTTTCTGAGATAGCAATACTAATGCATAGAATTTGTAACACCCTGTATATAAATATCAACCGAGGGGTTTGCAGGGAAATTTTAGGGTACAATCTTTAGGAATTAGCCAGAAATTAATGAATTATTCGGGAAATTTGGGAAATTATTCCGGATATTTAGAAAATAAATAAATTAGTAATTACTACTCTGTACCAATTAAATGGCAATTCTTAACTTAGACTGAACGCACCTGACCACAAAATCCTATAATTCACAACGATTGATCATTTCCACTCTGATGATTGCCAGATGTTCATTTCGCATTCGAAATAATGAAACTCCCCACAAAAACGTTTATAACAATAAAAGTAAAGTTTTCATAACCCAATCATTATGATATCAATCGATTTGATAAAAGTGGGATGACCAATTAAATTCTGACCGATATTCAGTTTCCTGGAAATCCAATATTCTATTTTACGATTCCTATTATCGTTAAAAACGTTTGTCGGCAGTATGGCAACCAATAACAACCAAAAATATATTAACTGTTCATAAATATTTGAATCTCGCGGCTTTAGTGTGAAGTGTTTTGTTGATGTTAGGCTAAATTTATGAACTAGTCTCACAGACAAATAACCTTTCCACTAACGCTTTTTTCTTTTAATTACTCCAAAATGGAAAAATGGCTTTAAATGAATTGTTTCCTTTTTTAATCAAGTTCTGTCTGTGATTGGAAGTTAATTAGCCATTTTTCCGGAGACAAAAGTGAGTTGTTTCTGTCGTGACTAATAAAAACGACTAAAAGAAAGTTAAATCGATTCAGTTTTAAATAATTAAAATGTTTACATTTTCGGTAAATGAATGACCTAAATTACTAAAGACCTATTAATAATTCATTAAATTTTACCCAAAATGGATTTTTTCAATTCAGAACTGTCACACCAATTTAATGATAGTCGCGTCGTAAAATTTCAGTCAATTTGAATATTGTGATATTAATTTAAAATTAGCACGTTAATATATTGTATACTAGTAATTAACAGTTGAGTTTGCTAACATCAATTAATTTATAATAGTTTGATAAGCCGTAATTGCTTTTAACCTTTTGATTGTGGTTTTACAATTTACAACAATGTCACTTAATTTATGTGAACATAAATAATTCAAAAGGTAATTTAAGCTAAACGGGTAACCTAGCAAGTTGCTTTCAATTCACTAAATTTGATTTAGCTTAAAAATTGGTCTGATTAAATATATGCCTGTCTATTACATTACTACGTCATTTCTTATTACTTTGAATTTTGCGATAAGTAAACTTTAAAATACATTTTTCAAGCCATACTTGATTACTATTATTTGAACTTTACTATACATATTACTTGTCATATACCTGTAAACATTAGTTTATTATCTTTTCCTTTAGGAAATACAAAGTTACACATTACAATAATCACGTGATACTGGTAGACTATTTAATTAGACAGTCACGTGACAACTGTCAAAATAATGACCGAGAAGCTTAAAACCCCGACTTATCTCGAATACTTCAATAAAACTGTTCCATACTGTGATTTTTAGAGCTTCATGTCCAGACTGGCAAAGTTTGTAAGTTTTGATGATTATGGCAGTTGTCACGTGATACTACAACACTTTTTCCTTAGATAGTCACGTGACTGCAGTCAAATTAGGGATCACAAAACTCTAAAATACGTTTTGTGTCTAAAGTTGCAGGAAAACTGCAATTTACTAAACTTTGATTTTTACAGCTTCACGTTTTGGGCGATCAAACTTTGACGTTTGTGACAGCAATCATGTGATACTGGTACACTTTTGTTTTAGACAGTCACGTGACAACTGTTAAAATAATGGCCGAGAAGCTGAAAACCACGACTTGTCTTGAATCTTCAAGAAAACTGTTCATATTCTGATTTTTAGAGCTTTCATGCTCAAACTGAGCAACGTTTGTCAATTTTGACGTTTCTGACAGTTGTCACGTGATACTAAAACACTATTTACCTAAACAGTGACCTATTAACTGTCAAATTATGAATCAAGAAGTTGTGAAACACGTCTTGTGTCAAACAGTATAAAAAAATTTACTAAACTTTGATTTTTACAGCTTCACGTTTTGGTCGAGCAAACTTTGACGTCTGTGACAGCAATCATGTGATTATGGTACACTATTTAATTAGACAGTCACGTGACAACTGTTGAAATAATGTCCGAAAACTTAAAAACCACGACTGGCCTCGAATACTTGGAAGAAAACTGTTTCAAACTGTGATTTTTACAGCTTGCTGTCCAAACTGGGCAATGTTTGACAGTTTTGATGTTTATGACAGTTGTCACGTAATCTTGGAACACTATTTCCTTAGATAGTCACGTGACACCTGTCAAAATAATACCTAAATATTATACTATATGTAATTTTAATATTCTGAGATTTCTTTGTATTGTTTAACTTTTACCTTAGTTTTGTGTTATCTTAACTATACTGAAAAAAAAATCTTAACATTGCCTGTGACAGAATTGTACGTCACTTACAACAAAACTTAAATTTACATGTTTCACAACCCTGCATATTTGGTTTGTCTAAGCTACTTAGTTATAATAAATAAAATTAAATATTGGGAATAGAGTAATTATTATTAACAAAAAAGTTTTTGAAGTTTATGAAGAATCTAAAAATGTTTAAAAAAATAGGAGGTTCAATATAAAAAAAAATAAATTTTAAATGTCACGTCTTTATGAAAAACCCTTTATATCCAATAGTAATTTTAAATTAGTTTTAAATTATTTTTAGTAAATTCTCTAAAACTTTTGTATTTAACATTTTTTTTGTATTTTTTGAAACAAATGAGGCAACATAACTCTACTGTTTACTCACCCTGTACAGAGTGATCCATGTTATTTTGAACCTATTTTACTTGGCTTTACTATAAATCCTAAATATTTCAGTGGTAGGGAATTACCTAAAGAATTCAAATAATCGATTTGGGTGGCTACAGGGTGTCACATTAAACTGTGACAGCTAAATATGTATAATATTAATGAAGCAGGACTAAAATAAAAAATATATTCTTTTAAATTAATTGCAATTTAAATTTAACAAATCTAGTTTACTGTTTTGCCTTTAAAGCATACAAATCTTTTAAATGATTGTTTTAGTAACTTAATTAATAGGAGTTCGTGAAAAAAAATCATATTTACGTATTTGGTAATTAATGGGGTTTTGCTAAAATAAATAATTTTTCGTTTGCCAGCTAAAATTATTCTTTGTCAAATTTTTCTTAAAAATACTTCAAACAAAAAGTTTAAGGAAATGATAAAACTTTTATTTAAATTGTAAACTTCGACCGTCGCTTTTTCCACCAAATCGAGCTAAAAACCAAGTTTAAAAACTTTTTACCGCAAAAGATATTTTCAATTAATAATTCATCAGAACGAACCGCTCAACTTTCAAACAATTCAACGGATCGTTAAATGTCAAAATCTTAATTTAGCTTAGTTTCTTGGGTAATTAAATTCTAAACATAAACACGCCACACCTGTAACTTACGATTATTTGCGTGCGTCAGAAAAGTCTCTCCCGTCAATCAAACAGTAAAGTTTCAGGCAAATGTCTGAGTTAGTAAAAACATGTTTGAAAAACTTTTAAAAATCGGACACTGAGAAAAGTTTTTAAAAGTTTAGACGCTCACCCTGTATAACACGCACGCCACTGTTGTCGGGAAAACCGTGATCTATTCGCGACGGGTTTTCCGAAACTAACGCGAACTTTTCTCTGCGCGTTTCCTATCATACGTTATCCCCACCGTCGGATTTTCCGGCGCCCCCCACCACGAAAATGGGGGTCGTCATGGAAACGACGCCGACGTCCTTTGTTTCTTTAAAAGTTTGCGGAGGCGTCGGGGCGGAAGGAATTCCGGATTATGAATCGACACACGAAATCGACAAGAACTTTCCGGTGCACAATTTGACCTACATGACAGATAAAAAAGTGAAAGCTATATTTTATTATATTTTTGTCATTCTATAAAGTTTTTAAATGTTTTTTTGATAAAACTTTGTTAAAAGCTTTTTCAAACATTAACCACTTTCTAGTTTGAAAACCTATTAATTTTATGTAAAATTTTTTGTTGATTAAATTTGCCTAGTTTTTCCTTTTTTTTATTGTTTCTGTTTGTGTTTTGCATTTTGCTACTTTTGCAACAAATTGTTTAACCAGTTTTTTCGTTTCATTTTCATTTCATTCCGTACAGGGTAAGTCAACGATAGAGTAAAGTTTATTATCTCATTTGTTTCAAAAAATTTTAAAAAAGTGTTTAAATACTAAAGAGAACATTGATATGCATTGTTTAAAATTATTTTCGAATTCAAAATATTAGTTTTTTTTCTAATAGAATTCCATATTTAAACAAAAAAATCTTTATGGAATTCAAACCTAACCCTAATAGTTTCTTCTATTTTACTAAATTTTTCAAAACAATATTAACTTTTACTATGATGAAAAATTGATTGTATCGCCCTTGTTTCTAAAAGTAGTACAAAAACGACTTATGCAAATAAACTTGCTTTAAATGCTACAGGGCGTTAAATTTTTTAAAATATAGTTTGACTAATTTTTTTTTTTTTTGTTTTCTTAACTAAACTTACTAGCTTTCAACAAATCAAATATGGAGGAGTTGTCAAATAAGTAAATAACAGTTGTCACGTGACTGTCTATGTGAATTGAGTTTCTAGTGTTTTATGACAGTTGACACAAACGTCAAACTTTACCCAGTCTGGGTATGAAGCTGTAAAAATCACAGTGTAGAATATTGCAGTACTCGAAACTAGACATGGTTTTTCTATAGGTTCCTGACAACTAGTTTGACAGCTGTCACGTGACTATCTGAGAAAATAGTGTTTCAGGATTACGTAACAACTGTCATAAACATCAAAACTGTTCTGTTCCAGTTTGGACAGGAAGCTCTAAAATTGACAGTATGGAACAGCTTTCTTCTATTCGAAACAAGTCGTGGTTTTCAGTTTTTTGGACATTATTTTGACAGTTGTCACGTGACTGTCTAATTAAAGAGTGTACCAGTATCACGTGGTTGCTGTCACAAATGTCAAAGTTTGCTCAACCAAAACATGAAGCACATCAAAATATTTTTTTTTACACTATTTGAAACAGGTCGTGTTTTATAGCTCCTTGATCAATAATTTGACTACTAATAGGACACTGTCTAGGTAAATAGTGTTCTGATATCACATGACAACTGTCGTAAACGTCAAAACTGACAAATTTTGCCCACTTTGGGCATGAAACTGTAAAAATGACAGTATAGAACAGTTTTCTTAAAGTATTCGAAACTAGTCGTGGTTTTTAGGTTCTCGGTCATTATTTTGAGAGTTGTCACGTGACTGCCAAATTAAAAAGTGTACCGGTATCACTTGGTTGCTATCACAAATGTCAAAGTTTGCTCAACCAAAACATGAAGCTATAAAAATCAAAGTAAACTAATTTTTTTACACTGTTTGAAACAAGTCGTGCTTTATAGCTCCTTGATCCATAATTTGACTATTAATAGGTCACTGTCTAGGTAAATAGTGTTCTAATATCACGTGACAACTACCGTAAACGTCAAAACTGACAATTTTTGGGCCTACTATACTAACCGCGTCCATTTTGGATTTTGCTCAATCAAAGTGATTTTTTTAACTAATTTCAACTTGGGGAACACAAATCTGACGTCCATTTTGCTCTAACTGTACCGGAGATGACCTTGAAATTATGTCAATTTTGACACTTTTCAGGGCGTGGCACCCTTGCAAAATGACATTTTGATAAATGACACTTTATATCATTTTTGTACTATTACCCTGAAGATATTTAAGAAGTCAAAGTTAATTTTGAAAAAATTAAAAACATTTTCTGAAAAATATTATACAAAAGCCTTCCTTGAAATTTTTTTAAATTATAGTTTTTTAAGGTCACACGGTGCATGGTACAGAAAAAGTGTTAAAAGGATAAAATCCCATCGAGATGCGCTTATGGTAAAAATTTCAGACTTTTAACTTGAAACGTTCCTGAGATATTCAGCAAAAACTCCAAATAGCTAGAGTCAACTTTGACGCCCTCTGGTGGCCCAACAAAGCAATTTAGCGGTGCCCGCTCAACGTCATGTGATAGCTTTATCTATTAGCTTTCTTTCGTTATAGAATGTGTATGTACAGAATGTTTCAAATAAGCGAGTTATGGACGATTTTCTGGAAAGATGCACAGAAATTTAGTCCAATTTAGAGATTTTAACCGCGACAATATCAATAATATTGAACCTGTCAAAGTGACTTCTCTAATGGCAAGAGTTTTGGCATTGACTTTGAATTTGTAACATTTTTGACAGCTTTTAGGGGGTGGCAAAAATTGACATATTGACAAATGACACTTAAAGACACAAGCAGTAAAAAATGTTTTTTTTTATCCCATACAAATATGTCATAGGTAAGAATTATCGTGCTTTGCAACTTAGAATAAAATTTTTGGTGTAAACAAAACAAATTTGGGTCAGTTTGGGGTACAAAATCAACTGGAATAACGTGCAAAACCCTTACTACAAGATCGTAAAATCCAGGAAATACGGAATGTTTCTAGAAAGGAAAATTGAAAATAAACACAGCTGCTGCAATCTAAATATCGCAATTTTAAAACGATTAAAACACCAGGCGAATGTGCTCGATATATCTAAAAGTTATTTATTAATTCAAGAGTATTAAAAGAGATTTTTTTTTATATTTTTCAACTGAAAAATAATACCTGAACTGCTAAGAAATAACTGAAAAGCAAAGTTACATGTTAAATACTAATGTTTTGCTAATAAAGTTCACATTATGTTTGAATTTTTTAAAGTTATAAAGCTTAATTATTAATTAATATAATACACTGACAGTTAAACTTTAATTAAAACAACATAAATAATTGCTAAAGTTGTTACACTAAAATGTAGGTTACTTTCAGCATAATTACTTTTACAATATGTGTTTAGTATTCCCTAAAGCCCCACTTCAACAGCAGGGTTGCCACCTAAATTTTAATTTACAATTTAAATAAATAACTTGTCGCTGGAAACTGTCCATGATTAATTACGTGTTAACGTGTCTATTGCTCTTAAACAACTGAAGTGTTTTCGCTGTCTCTCAAAAGCTTGATTTATCCCCAAATCCAAAAAGTACAAAACAATTTTGAAAGCTTTTTCCTCGCAGTTTCAAACACTATCCCCAAACTTTCAACCCATTACAAGCCCGTTTCCAAAGAGCTGTTTCGGATTATCGGAAGTTGGGAATTATTAGATTTGGAATTTGGTTTATGTAAAAGCCTTAAAGCGGAAAAGCAGTAGGAATTTTTGCTCCAAGAAAAAAAAAGTCTGTGGTATAATTTACTTCTAATTAAACTTGATTGTATCACAACAATTTTACTCAATTAGGTCTTGCTGTGACTGTTTTTTGCAGTACATGTGGATTAATAACACTTAATACGTTTTATTTTCCTATTTACTAAATTTGAATTTATGTGCACATGTTAGGCAGTTTCAGCAGAAGTGGCTTCTCAATTTCAACAGATCCAATTTAAAAGGAACTCCGAAAGTTTTATTATGTAGCAAGTTGCAAGAAATATGGATGCATTCGTAGAATGTTACTTGCTGTAGAAAATATTCTTATTACAGTAATGTGTTTTTTTGTAAACTAGATCAGGTTTGTTTATAATACTCAACATACGGGAATGTTGCTTAATTGATGCAGTTAATTAACAAAATTGTAAACGGAAAGTGAATTTTAATTATTTTTTGAAATTTTTATGTTTAAAATTTCCAATTATAGTAACCTATACTAGTACAGTATTACATTATATTACATACGAATATGTTATTTGTTATAGAAAATAGTATAATTCTCTAACAGCAGTAATTTCCAATTTAGATTTGACTAAAGTGTGGAATTTTATATTATTTAATTGTCGTAGAGAATAGTACATTACTGCAGGCTTCCTGTGATTGGTTAAAAAAACAACAAGATGTAAGCTGCTTTTTTTGACCAATCACAAACTACAAACAGAACTGGGATTTATTTTAACCTAACCTAACATAGCCTTAGACTTTAAAATAATAAAATGGTTTTTGAGAATATTTTTGAGATTCTTTGAAAATTCCTGAAAAATTTGTTTATTTGCAGTGCATATTACACCATTTTCTAGGGTATGATTTACTTTTAATGTAAACTTGAGTATCAAGGAAGTCAAAGTTGCATTCTCTCACTTATCAGTCACAATTTTCTTTATTACTAGAACTTTATATTTAAAGTTTGCTTTAAGTTTTTAAACTGCTTTAGAAGCATTTAGACTGTTTTGAAAGCTTCCAGACTAGTTGAAGAACATTTGAAAGCTTTAAGACAGTTTCAAAAGCCTTTGGAAGCTTCTATGATTTTTCAGAAGCATTTGAAAGCTTCTAGACACTGTTTTGGAAGCTTTTGGAGTTTCTGTAGCATTTTGGACTACTTCGGGGGCATTTTGAAGCATTAAGTTCTGGACTACTTTAGAAAACTGGAAATCTTAAACGGTTTTAGAAATTATTGGAAGCTCTTATAAAAATATGCTTCATAATCGCTTTTAGGCTGTTTTGCAATCTGTTGAAGGCTTCCAGACTAGTTGAAGAGCATTTGAAAGCTTTTAGACTGTTACAAAGGCTTTTGGAAGCTTCTATGCTCTTTCAAGAACATTTGGAGAGAGCATAGAGGAATTTGGAAACTAAAACGGATCTAGAAATTATTGGAAGTGATTAAACTGCATTAGAATTGCTTTTGGGGACTATTTTGAGATCTGTTGAAAGCTTCCAGATTAGCTGAAGAACATTTGGAAAATTTTAGACTGTTCCAAAGACTTTTGGAAGCTTTTATGCACTGTTTGGGAAGGTTTTGGAGTTTCTATGAAGATTTGAAAGCTTATAAAATGTTTTTAGACAACTTCAGGAGCATTTGGAAGGTTTTTGGACAGTTTGACGGTTCTGGAAGTTATAAGAAGCTCTGAAACTACTCTAAAAACATACGAAAGCTTAAAATATTTTGAAAGCTTCAAGCCAAGTTGAGGAGCATTTGGAAGCTATTAGACTGTTTCAAATGCTTTGGAAGCTTCTATGCTGCTTCAGGAGAATTTGGATGGTTTAAAGAGCATTCTAAAGGTTCTGGACTGCTTTGGAGGCATTTGGAAATTTACACGTTTCTGGAAGTTGTTACAATCTTTTAAACAGCTCTAGAAGCATACGGAAGCTTTTAGACTGTTTTGAAAGTTTCCAGATTAGTTGAGGAGCATTTGAAAGCTTTAGGCCAGTTTCAAAAGCCTTTGGAAGCTTCTATGCTTTTTTAAAAGCATTTGAAAGCTTCTAGATACAGGTTTGGAAGCTTTTGCAATTTCTGTAGCATTTTGGACATTTTTTTAGACAACTTTAGGAGAATTTGGAAGGTTTTTGGACAGTTTGACGATTCTGGAAGTTGTTAGAAGCTCTGAAACTGCTCTAAAAGCAAAAGATTTTAGACTTTTTCAAATGCTTTGGAAGCTTCTATGCTGCTTCAGGAAGGAGCATTTGGAAGGATTTTCAGCAATCTAAGGAGTATATTGAAGGTTCTGGACTGCTTTAGAGGAATATGGAAACTAAGGCATTTAAACTGCTCTAGAATTGCTTTTAGACTGTTTTGAAATCTGTTGAAAGCTTCCAGATTAGTTGAAGAGCATTTGAAAGCTTTTAGACTGTTCCAAAGGCTTTTATAAGCTTCTATGCTATTTCAGGAGCATTTAGAAGGTTTTAAAACAGTTTAAAGAGCATAATAAATGTTCTGGACTGCTTTAAGGACAACTGGAAATCTTAGACGGTTCTAGAAATTATTGGAAGCTTTTACACTGTTTTGAAAGCTTCTAGGCTTCCTTAAGACTTCTTTTAGACTGTTCCAAAAAGGATTTGGAATCTTTTATGCTATTTTCGCAGCATTTGGGAGCTTTTAGACACTGTTTTAGAAACTTTTGAAGTTTCTTAAGTGTTTCGGCTACAAAGGTCCTTTTCAGTAATGGTAGTGCAATATTTGGGTAAATCACACTGTTTTTTCTTTAAATTAAAATGAGAATTAACAATGCCTTAAAAGGCTAACAACCAAATTTAAATACTTTCACGATTCATTAGTAACTTTTCAAACTTAATAAACTCAGCTAATTGAATGGTAATAAAACGCCACTTTTAATGAATAAACTCGAAGTAGGTGGTTCAAAAGGAAAAGCCAAAGTTCAACTCTTATTGAAATCGCTATTTTATTCCTGTTGAATTCCTCAATTAAACCGAGATAAAAATATTGCAAAATAATGGGATTTCACACCCACACTGCATGTTATGTAAAAGTTGTAGGGTCAATAGCTCCCTAGGATACAATTTAAATGAGAATTACTTTTTCAGCAAGCCCTTCATTTGGTTTAAAACCTACAAAAGTTATTATAATACATATATTTTTTTTTTAAGCCGGAAAACCGGAGTGTGTTTTAGGTACTCTGCCTTGAATAAAACGCGTTTAATAGAGCTATTTTCCGAAACAATAAGCTAACATTGCCTATAAAATACTTTCCTCTTTACCCGGCAGTAAAAGGTAATGTATGAGGGGCTTTTTCCTATCTTCGTCAATACAGCGTTTGTCTTCTTGGGAGGATTAGAGGTTACGATTTATTTATGTGGCATCTGGAAAATGGACGAAACCGGAAAAACCGGCCACACATGTACCATTTAGAGGGGTTTCATAATCAGTTTATGTATGATACACGTTTATTTATAGCACTCTGACTGTCACAGGGACAGAAAGTGGGACCAATTTTTGTTTTAGGGAATTAATGTTGTTTTTCTTTTTTCTTAACTGTAAACCTTTACAAGTTATCGTAGTTTTGCTTAGTTTGTACTAACTAGAAATTCTCCCTGAACGTACTAAATTTTGTAGTGATTTTTTAGGTTATTGAATAGGAAATTTAATGAGGATTTCAAAAATGTGCTTAAAACAGTCATTTTCTTACTGCAAGTTGGTTCTCAATTTGAAGATACAGCCACTCAAAAAAGATCAAAAATTTTGCTGTCCCATTTTTTATGACGAGCAGTTTAGTATAATAAATAGCCTTGGCACAAGTGTGTTATTCTCTCAATACAAAATAAAATACATTTACTCAGAAAAAACCGAAAACAAATCCTGTTGCAATTTAAAAATTTATCCCCGTTCGAATTCCGGCAAATGCTGATCCAGGTCATCGATTCCCTTCACTTCGCCAGGTGTTTGAATATCTGCATGCATATGTAATCCCTTATTGCGGTTCAGAATGAAAATCCACAGGGCAGGGAATTATTTTACCTTCATTCAAACTCAACCGACCAGAAAGTCTTTATCGCGGAATTGACGAGATAATTGGACTCTATTTTTGAGATCCATTACGTGATGATTACACTTTGGCTATGTTTGTTTAAGAGTCGGAGAAAAATTATTAATTCATTTTGTTTTTTTTTTTTTTTTTTTTTTTGAGGGAAAAAGTGGGACAACACAATGTAAAACACGTTTTATATTTGAATTCGGATTGTAAACAAATTAAACAAAAAAAATTAAATACAGCAGAATAAGGTTACAGCCCCTAAATTAACTGGTTCCTGAAGAGAGAAATTGGCCAAAAACGCTTTTAATTATTATTTTTTAAATAGATTTTTTAGATAGATTTTCTTGACAGTAAATGGTTTGCGTTAATAGAAAATAACCCATTTCAGCAATAACTATCAAAAATGTTTCTTTTTTTTTAGTAACTAACTAACCCCCATAACTCGGTTATTAGTGAAAATTTGAAAAAATCACAAGAAAGAAAAATTATAGAAAAGTTCATTCTCTACTAGAAAGCTAAGAGGTGGTTTTGCCCTAACTAGTCCCTGAAGGGAGTTATTTGTTGAAAACTATTCTAAGCCAAAATGTTACTCAGTTGAAGACAGTTTGGCTAGAAATTGGTTGTCATTTACTAACCCCTATAACTCGGTATTTAGTGAAAATTTGGAAAAATCACAAGAGAGAAAAATTATAGAAAAGTTCATTCTCTACTAGAAAGCTAAGAGGTGGTTTTGCCCTAACTGGTCCCTGAAGGGAGTTATTTGTTAAAAACTATTCTAAGCCAAAATGTTACCCAGTTGAAGACAGTTTGGCTAGAAATTGGTTGTAATTTACTAACCCCCGTAACTCGGTAATTTGTGAAAATTTTTAAAAATCATAAAGCAAAATTTTTGGGAACTTATTTTCTACTGGAAAGCTTAGGGATGGTTTGGCCTATAATTGGTGATATCTCCCTGAAGGGAGATATTTGCCAAAAACCCTTCTAAGGGTGATATTTGTTTAAACAAATCTACACACTAAATTGAATTTCCTTAACAGGGAAAATATCACTTAAGCTATCAAAATCTCTAATTATTTTAAATTGTGTACAGTGGCTGCTGAAATCGTAAAAACTTGTTATAATATGTAAATGGTTGAAAAGCATTTTGTTGGTTTTACCCTTTATCAATGGAAGAGTTTTAAAATAAGTATAAACATCATTAATTTGGATTACGTTTACTAGATTTTTAGTCAAATATTAAGTATTTAAAACTTAGTAGCTTTTCAAATAAGTAGTATAAACTACTTGAATAATAAATCACATAAAATTATAAAAATAAACCTACAAAAATTTCTTTTTTACGGTTTTCCCATAACGAAACGCAGCAAATTATCACAGACCACCCTGTATTTGATATAAACGTTGGCTGAGCAAAACAGGTGTCAGATATAATTAACTTGGTTCTATAACACTTTGCAACTAATCTTAAGCATGTTTTCAGCAATACAGTGAATGGAACCTGAAGTGTGCGGTAAGTTATAGTAGTTTTTCTTTAGTAGTTGTTGGAAACGTAATTAACTCCTATGAATATAGTTAGGCTTAAGTCCCTATAGTTAATTAAAGGATTTACGATACCTCAAGGAAGCAAGGGAGTCCCTGGAAAGCTTTATCTTTACGTTTACTGAGTCTAATTCAGAGAATAATTCAGCTTTTCAAATTCCAGAAAAATGCTCAGCTGATATTTGCTAAAAAAGAGAATGATATATTAGAGACTTTCAAACCACTCTTTCAGACCTTTAAACTTGCTCTTCAATTACAAGATTTCAGGACTGAAATCAATTTTCAAATCTAAAATTCTACTTTGTAGGTCAATTTTCAAGTTTTTGACTCAATAGACGCTTTAAGTATGGCTTTAAAGTATTTTGACACACATTTCGTCCTTCTGTTTTTACTTTGACCTAATCAAAGAAAATTGACTTTTCAGCTTGTTTTCAACAATTTTCAATTAATTTGACTGAAATTTCAACAGGTACTGGTTGAAAATTGATTTGGACCCTTTAAGTTTGTCTATAAAGTCAATTTTCTAGTTTATTTGGCTCAAACTTCATCATTTTCTGTCTTTAAATTGGCATCATCAGGGAAATTATCCTTTAAGCTTGCTGTTCAACAAATTACAGGATTTTAGGGCTAAAAATCCACTTTCAGACCAAAAATTCTTTTTTCTGGTTTGTTTTCAAGTTTTTTGGCTCAAACTTCATCATTTTCTGTCTTCAAATTGGCATCATCAGAGAAAATTGTCCTTTAAGCTTGCTGTTCAACAAATTACAGGATTTTAGTGGTGAAAATTCACTTTCAGACCTAAAATTCTCTTTTTCTGGTCAATTTTCAAGTTTTTTGACTCAAACTTCATTGTTTTCTGCCTTTAAATTGGCATCATCAAAGAAAATTGTCCTTTAAGCTTGCTGTTCAACAAATTACAAGATTTTAGGGCTGAAAATCCACTTTCAGACCTAAAATTCTCCTTCCAAGGTCAATTTTCAAGTTTTTTTGGCTCAAACTTCATTGTTTTCCGTCTTTAAATTGGCATCATCAAAGAAAATTGTCCTTTAAGCTTGCTGTTCAACAAATTACAAGATTTTAGGGCTGAAAATCCACTTTCAGACCTAAAATTCTCCTTCCAAGGTCAATTTTCAAGTTTTTTTTGCTCAAACTTCATTGTTTTCTGTCTTTAAATTGTCATCATCAGAGAAAATTGTCCTTTTCTACAAATTACAAGCTTTCAGGGCTGAAAATTAACTTTCAGACCTAAAATTCTTCTTTGCAGGTCTTTTCAACTATTTTGACACTTACTGATTGATACCTGATTTGGACGCTTTAAGTTTGTATTTTTTAAAAAAATAATGATCTATGAGAGTTTTTCATTCATACTTTTCCCACATATACGAACTAGGGCATAAACCAATCCCAGATTATTAAGGGATGGCACAAAATACACGAGGATTTCCGCGCCGGCACTATTTAACGATCTAGGCGAGTTTAAAAGGCGAAAAACGCACGCTTGATTGGCTAATCTCTGGATGAGAAGATTTAATTACTCCGGTAATAACATACGAAGGCCTTATATGGCAACTAATGAACTACCCGGCGCTATTTTCGCTTAATTGAAATTCCGTTAGAAAAAGTGGATGTCATACACCAATCTATTGTGAAATACTTCAATTATCAGCTTCATTCAAAGATGTTCGTTTGTTTGTCTATAATAGTATTTAGATTAATATTAATTTAACAGAAGAAGTAGAATTACACAATTTACAAGAAACTGAAATCAAGTGTGTATCATACTTAAGCAAATTATGAACAATCGCCTGCTCAACCAATTCTTTGATATTAATTTTCACTGTTTTCTTTTTTTAATTTATATTTGAAGTTTCTCAAGTTATAAGTTGGGAAAACATTAAACGATGAGAGTAAAATAGGACTGAACAAATGGATAAATCTGATATGTTTACTAATTTCCTGTCTATAATCTAATTTAGTAGGAATAACGTGATCACTTCAAATGCTGTAAGTTTACTGAGTTATTTAAGCCATCAATTAATGCCAATCACACTTTTTTGGGTGATAGAAGTTTTTAAAATCACTTTGTACGTGCCAGAAACCTCCAAATGCCACTGAAATTCTCACAAAAATTGTCAGAGGCCTTTCACACATTTTTTAAAATTTTCCAGAGACGTTTAAAAAGTACTAAAAAGCTCCTAAAAATATCCAGGGGCTTGTACAAGTGTCAGAATTTTTTTAAGCACTGTCTGGTTTGACAAACCATTACCTTAGTTGGGTGAGAGGTACAGAGTGGATCTTTTTAACAAAATGTAGCTAAAATAATGATATACTTGACCACCCTGTAGAATTTGCTCAGAAAAATGTTTAGTGACAGCGCCAAAAGAACAAACGTCAAAGTGACATCAAGCTAAAGCCAACAAAGCACTGTCTGGTTTGACAGGCGATAATTTTGTTTGTGTGACAGCTGTAGTGTTGATTTTTTTACCGAAATGTAGCTAAAATAATGCTTTATATGACCACTCTGTAGAACTTGCTCAAAAAAATGTTTAGTGATAGCGCCAGAAGGACAAACGTCAAAATGACATCAAGACCAAGCCAACAAAGCACTGTCTGGTTTGACAGGACATAACTTTAATTGTGTAAGAGTTGTAGTGTTGATTTTTTTACCGAAATGTAGCCAAAATAATGCTTAATATGCCCACTCTGTAGAACTTGCTCAAAAAAATGTTTAGTGACAGCGCCAGAAGGACAAACGTCAAAGTAACGCCAAGTTAAAGTCAACAAACCCCTATCGATTTGACATGTCATAACTTTGCTCACTATTTTAAAATTTCATTTTCATCATTTTTAGGCCCTAAATCAATTATTTTACAATAGTTTCATCAAAAAATAAGAAAATTTCATCATTTGGCACTGTCAAGTTTGTGAACAGAAATTTGAATTGCTTCAATAAGTAAGACAGTTTCATTATTTTCAACTGTCAATTTCATAATTTTTAGGTCCTAAAACAATTATTTTTCAATAATTTTATGAAAAACTAAGTCGAATTTATCATTTGGCACTGTCAAGTTTGTGAACAAACATTTGAATTTCATCAATAAATAAGACAATTTCATTATTTTCAGCTGTTAATTTTATCATTTTTGGGTACTAAATCAATTAGTTTTCAATAATTTCGTCAAAAAGTAAGTCGATTTTATCATTTTATACTATCAAGCAAACTGAGATTCTGGAAACCCTGGAACATCGTTGAAAGTCATTCAAAATAGTGCTAGTTGTTTCCTCTAGTATCGTAAATAAAATAATAATTATTTTGGTTTTAAATGTTACTATAAAAACCAGAAAATGACAAGGTTTTACACTTATGTAACGACAATTTTGTGTTTTATGATCCTCACTACATCCTTTAATTTTGTGAAGCTCGTAATAATTGAGAAAACTATCAACTCAATAATTAAACTACCATTTTTTTTCCATAAAGCAAAAGAAACTCTAACCCTAAATTTCAAATATTTCCTGGACACAATTCCAAGCTTGTCTAGTACAAATTTTCCATTACTAACTATAAAACTACTGGTTGATGGGGCAATTGGCGGTAATATTCTTGCTCTATCAAGTGTTATTACCCAACGTTCAGTGGCACTGCGATAGGAAAAAGGGAAAACTAAAAATAACTCAGACTTTTCAAATAGAGAAAATGATATTACTCGTCGCGTCCTGAAAATCCGTTTCTATATTTAATAGCGGTATAGGGTCAACTTTCTGACCCTTCAGGAATCAACTTGTATTGTTTTTTCTTTACAGCTTAATATCCGGTTACACGTGTTGTTTTCCTATCAAGTTTCAAACAATTTTCTTGTTTAAATTCAAGGTGAAATATTACGATTTACGACAGTTTAAATAAAGGTAATATTACATGTACGAACGAGCACGGTTTGAAAGCTTTCTCTCCTTGAATAAACGAAATTATGAGATATATGAACGGAGCTTTTCCGACCAAGAAAGAGCCGATAATAAAATAACTCGTGAAGGATATTCCTTTATACGGCCGGAAAATTCGATATATCTTTCCATTTTTCTTCGGTATAAAAGTAAATTACTCGCCTTCGAGGAATATCAGCTCTAAGGTTTAATATTCTTTTATTGATTACCTACTGATGGTGTTCTATTAATTAAAAGGCTATACCATTTTTTTTTTTAAACCTAGAAATAGCCATATAAAATTATAAGATTAATCGACTTACCTGTAAGGATGATTAATATTAATTTTTCTTCGCTTGTCCTTGATATAATTACACATGTAGTTTCCGTGAGTCATGTTCTCGGCACGATGTTTAGAGTAAAAAAAATTGTTTACTTTCCCCTTATCGCTGGTCGTTGTCCCGATCCTGGTATTCATTTTGTTTTGTCGTGTTCAAGGTACGCGTCGAAAATAAAATCGCGTAGTGGAATATTGTTATCGAAATGCCGAAACGCAAAATTAGTAGTGTGGAAAAGAAAAGTGAAGTGAAAAAACTCAATAAGAAGCTTAAGAAGATTCAGAATAAGCTGAGCTCACTGGTTTCAAGTGATTCTTCTTCGTCTCATTCCTCATCCAGTGAAACTTCCAGTAAGTAACAATGTTGAAATAAGAATGAAAACATGCGATTTCTACAACACTCTAGGCAGCACGCGCTCGCGAAATAGAAAGGTCTACATACACTAAATTTTAAATGAGATGAGATCATGTGATCTCAATTAATCTCAGGCAACATGCGTTAGCCAAAACTAGTAACACTCGTTACTGCGTAACACTTGTTACTGCGACAAACCGTGTATTTTATAAGAAAATTTTATATTTTATAAAAGTTGCATCTTGTCGAGACACGTGTATAATAAAAATTTCAAGTTTGTCAGTTGAACAGTTTTCGAGATATTTTCAAAAAAGTACCAAATTAAATAACGAATTTTGACGCCATCTGGCGGTTAAACCGGACAACGTAGCCGCGCCAGCTCAACGTCACGTGATAGCCCTATTCATCAGCTATCTTCAGCTCTATGACGTTTTTTTTCTGAATGTTTCAAATAAAGGAGTTATTGCAAATTTTCTGGTAAAGTGCACCGAAATTGTATCAAAATGACTGTTTTTTTGCAGTTTTAGATTAGGGTACCTGGTAAAGCACCATATTGGTACTATCTCAATGAAATTCCTGTTTTAGACTAATTTGGACTTCAGAAATTCAATTCTGGTGTCAAAATGACGCTAACTAGTACCATTTTAAAGGTGACCTTGATTTTTGCATTTTAGGTACTTTTCAGGGCGTGGCTCCCTTAATATAAGAGTCAAAATCGCGATTTGACCCTCTACGCCACTTTTAAACTAAAAACCCAAAGGTATTGGAACTTGAAACGGTTCAAGTCGATTTTGAATAATAAAATAATAAATAAACAACAAAATTTTGATTTTTTCTTTTCGAAATTTTGCTTTTAGCATTTATATGCAATAATATGTAGAACGTCTTCTAACGTAAGTATGAAATACAAATGATTTACTGCAAATTATTAGATATTTCTGTGTAATAAACCTTAAAATTCAACACAGGTTCGCATTATAAAATCCCGTCCTCCGCAATTTTGCAAATGCTCTATAATAAAACGTGTGTCGTACATTCGCTAGTTATGATAAAAAGTACTTTAAACCCAGGTATGAAGCCAACCCACGCTTTGTCGTCTACGTCGTTAGCTTAATTTTTTTGCCACCAAAACCCAATTTAACGTCAAGTCACAAAACTAGGTGAAACTCTGCTACTGCAAGAATCGTGAATAATTTAGCAAAAAGTTTAAAATTGCTTCACTCGCACAAAACAAAAAACTAATAGAACTTTCGTACTTTACAAAACAAATTCTAGTGCAAACTTTAATTCAATCCACTCAAAAATGTCTTAAAGCCAATTGCTTTAAGGAAATATCTAAATTAATGTTATCTCGTTAGTGTAAGTAATGGGAAACAGTCACGTCAACCTGTTGAGCTTTTTCACTTATGGTTAATAAACTAGTCGATAATTTACTGGAATTTTATGACAATCCACAGTTTACTTTTCCTTGGAAAGTAACTTAAAATTATAATTTCATTCCTACAATAGTGCAGCTGTTTTTATAATAAATAACATGTATTTTCCTGTAATTTTATTCTGCACGAAGTCTTGTTTTCTTGTTGAATTTTAGCCTAAATTAAATTATACATTAGAATTGTTTATTTTGCTGTAGATTCAGTCTATACTTTACATATACCCTGTTTCTGAGAAAGGTATGCTAAATTTAGCTTAAAAAAATATTGCAAGTAATTTAAATTGTGTTGTCATATTTTAATAATTGATATAAAATACAAACTAGCACAAGAAACAGTTTTCAGAGAAATCAGTTTGCGTGCAAACACATTTTGAGATGAACGATAGATAATCTGATTGCTTATGGAATAGGAATAGGAAGCTATAGCATTTGATTTTTTCGAGATATCTAAGATGAAAGTGCAATTTTTGTAAAAACGCCCTCTATCGAAAAGACCGAAAACTAAATGGAACATTGTTTTGAGACACTCTACAGGACAGAAAATTTGGACCTTGGACTACTCCAACCACTTTTATTATTTTTATTACTTTTATGAGATTTTTACTATACCTTTCAATTTAAATTTTTTATGCTCAAATGATACGAAAATGAAATGATCAAATGATTGATACAAAACTTAATGACAAAAACCGTTGGCTAATATGCTTCACAAAATTCGCACTTTTCTTCAAAACTTCCAGGTGCATTATTTATTATTTCTAACAATTTCTACAGCAACTTTTTGCGTAGAATCCAGTAGTGTAAATAGTTTTTTTCTATTAGACACCGTTTTTGAGATACGCACAAAAAATCGTTAAAAAGGAAAAAAAATTGAAATATCAAGTGTTATATGTCATTAAAATGGTAGTTTTAAGATCTTTTCAAAAATTAAATAATATACAGGGTGTTCCATTTAAAAAAACAATTTTCATGTGCGTAACTTAAAAACCGTGTCCAATAGAAAAATACTAATTACACTACTGAATTCTACGAAAAAAGTTAGACAGTTTTGGTAAATTTTGTGATATTCTGGTTTGTTTATATTAATTTTAATTAATTACCCTTTCTAGGAAGCCGTTTATCAATAATTAAATAATAAACACTGTCCTGAATATGATATTAAAAAACAAACGTGTATCATATTCATCCGAATTGTGCACCCTATTTAATTTTATCCAATTACGTCAACGCGTTTCTGATTTGGAAGGAATTGAAACGCCTCCGTACCCTAAAATATTCCATAATTTTAGAAAACGTAATGAGCACGTCACTTTGAGTATTTATGTTCAACAGTTTTAAGTAAACCCACCTAAAATAGCCTTCACTTACATTCTGGAAGACCTTATGTGTTTTTTATCTAATTTTGCATTCTAGAGGTATTGCGAAATTCGACGATATTTCTTTCCGTCCTCAGTTTGCAAAAGAGGCGCTCCCTTTCCATTCGGAAACGGAATACAAATATCCCGATTTGCCAAAAAAAGTGGGTTTAGCGGTCAGGATTGATTATTGCTTTTCCCTCTCAACCTTTTATATATTTGTCCATTCACTCGGATTTCTCCCACACTCTACATGTTCAGCAAGTTCTAAACTACTTTAAACTGGAAACTTTGTAAGTAATCAGCTTGAGGCTTAGTGACACAAATCACATCTTAAAACATGCATCCTTGAATCCTTTAATGTATTCATTTCTCGTTCGGGGTCTTAGCAAGTCAAACGTTTATCTTAAATTGCAAACTAAAATCCTCAAAGGAAAACGTTCAAAAGCCGAAAATAGAGCTTTTCCCTGCTAGTCCGGTAATTTAGTACTGAAATTCAATTCTGCGTTGTCGATTTGTCACGATGCTCCACTTAAAATGTTATTTACTCCAGCAGAAAAATACGTACAAAACGAAATTTCTTGTAGAAGCTACATTACGCAGCATCACTCAGGTTGTTTTAATTCATCTAGGAAACTTATTTAAGAAAATGAAATTAATTACGAAAAGTTGCGAAACGGGAATGAAATTTATTGCTACTGTATCAAAGTGCTGTATTTCAGACTGGAAATGAATTATTCACTGACGTCGAGGGTAAGTCTGTAGGTAAAGTGGTGAAAATATTTTCAAATAAGATGAATGTGGAAGCTCAACGTCAATTAAACGCTCGTTTATTCTGGTTATCTTATTATTTGCTGCGAAAGCGAGCCTTAGATGCTACGAGAATTAAAACCAACCCCTGTAAACAGCTTAGCATTTTGGTAAATTCCCTTTTTTTAACGTTAAGTTACAAATTCAGACAATTTTTCTGGTAGCTTTATGAATACAAATTTCTTATTGATCAAAAATCATACTAATCTGGTACAATAACACCAACTTGTACTTTTTTTAACTGAGAGAAAAAAACATATTTTGTCTGGTTGTAACTTTGGCAACACTGCTTAAGTTACCCTAAATGATATAATCTGGCTATGTACTGGGTGTCCTGAATTTGCTGCTGCTACAAAATTCTGCTTAATTCAGAATGTAACATTGCAAAAATCCTCCTAAAGATACTTGGTTTTCAACGTTTATTCTGATTGGAGACAAAATAAGCACAAATTGAAGTACATTTTGGACTTTTCTAGACCAAAATAGTGGCCAAATTGGTCATGTCACGTGATATATAATTCAAGCTTGGGAATGGTTCGACAATTGAAAATTTTACCTTTGCAGTGTTGAACCACGAAATCGTAACTGGGCATTATAATAGGGTCACATGATCTCAAAAAACAAATATTTAACTCTCAGAAAAACAAAAACTAACAGAGTCACGTGACATTAAAAAAAATAATTTTTAAACTTTGGAAAGTTAGAAATTTCAAAATTTTGAGATTTTGAAACAGTCTTGTGATATTAAAAAATATAATTTTCAAAATTGAATTTTGATGGTTTAGGGATTCAAAGGATTCAAAATTTCTGTCAAATATTGTAAAATGGTCACGTAACCATAAAAAGTCCGAAAATTCAAAATTTTGATATTTTTAAGTCACGTGACAATAAAAATTATATTTAAAGCTTGGTAATTGTCTACACTTGAAAATTTTATTTTTTAGGTCTCTCTAAATCGTAGTTAAAAATTGTAATACGGTCACGTGGCTATAAAAATTAAATTTCAGTCTGTAGAAAGTAAGAAAATTCAAAAATTTTATATTTTGAAACAGTCACGTGACTATAAAAATTCAAATAAAATCTGAGCTATCTTTTCTCTTACATGAGAATTTGACGTCAGTTGTTAAATAACAAAGTTATTCTGGGTTAAAACAACGAGTGTCACAATAAACGACAGTTTTGTCAAGGATGATTTTGGCGGACTCTTGCGGCCAAACAGTGTAACCAATTACGATAACTCACGCGAGGATAGGAAAGCTTAGAATTCGAGCAATCTTTTCTCTTCCATGGCATTTTAACGTCAGTTGTTAAATAACAAAGTTATTCTGGGTCAAAACAACGAGTGTCACAATAAACGACAGTTTTGTCAAGGATGATTTTGGCGGACTCTTGCGGCCAAACAGTGTAACCAATCACGATAACTCACGCGAGGATAGGAAAGCTTAGAATTCGAGCAATCTTTTCTCTTCCATGGCATTTTAACGTCAGTTGTTAAATAACAAAGTTATTCTGGGTCAAAACAACGAGTGTCACAATAAACGACAGTTATGTCAAGGGTGATTTTGGCGGACTCTAGCGGCCAAACAGTGTAACCGATAACGATAGCAAAGCTAAGAATCTGAGCTATCTTTTCTCTTCTATGACATTTTCACGTCAGTTGTCAAATAAGGATGTTATTCAAAGTCATAGCAACGAGTGTCACAATAAAAGACTGGAATGGAATTGGTATTGGTATTGAATTTCAGCCGGTCAAATTTTGAACTTTTTAACGTCACATGCTCGAAAACTTTGTTTTAAACGTTAATGTAAGGAAAATTTCAAGCGTGGAATTGGTTGAATAAGATCACGTGACCATTTTGACAACTGTCAAAATATTGAGTTTTGCGCTGTCAAAGTTAAAAAATTGAACTTTTAAGGTGACGAGACCAAAACTACCGAATATTTAATTAAAAATATGAATCTACTTTTTTCGTATTTGGAATTAGTTGAGTAACCTCATGTGACAACTGTCAAAGTGGTAAATGTTACCTTGTCAAATTTTGATTGTCATTTTGATAAATGTTAAAGTATTGACTTTCAACTTTTGACAGACACAATAAAAGACGGTTTTGTTAAATATAACTTTAACGCCCTCTACCGGCCAAACGGAACAACCAATCAACTCTTGTATCTCTTCAAATAACCGAGAACCTCTCATATTTGACGTCATTTAATTGATGAAATTGAGAGCTCAATATAGTCTACTGCGTGGCTTACTTTCCTATTCATCATAAAACTAAAACTGACAGCCTTTAAATTTACTGAGTTGAGCTGAATAATAATCTAGTTACAACCCCATAACCGCTATGTAAATCTAGGCAATGTCGATCTAACCTTGGCCCAAATGGCCAAATTTCTCTCCAAGTCTTTGAAATGCCAATGTATCCAGTTGATTGCGAATTCTAATTAAGTGGTGCTCGTCAGGTTTTCGGGTGGGATAATTGAAACTTTCCCTATTATATTAGCATTTCAATTTTGGCTGAAAAACCGATTTCCAGGTGTTACCTTTACCAAACCATTCTTTGGGGGATAATCCGATAAGTGAAAATCTAGTTTTCACGTTAGCACTGACACAGTTTTCCAGTGCGCGAGGTCGTTTCTCCCCGAGAGAAATTATTATGGATCCCTTCCAGGCTATGAAACTTTATTACGTTTACGCCTCTATAAATTAGGGTTGATATAGTTTTTATAACTGTCCCATAAAGATTACAACAGAGTAAGCTTTAAAGATCAGAATCATAATTGCTCAAATTGCCTCATAGTGATAATACCTCAAAATTGCCTAAAATAGAATTCTTTCAAATGTTTTTTCATTTTTAAATTCAGTTATAATGCCACTGGTATTGAGATATAATTATAAATTTTGATGAAATACACCCTTGAAACTAATTTTTTATGGTCACTTGACAGTTTTTAGGTTAGATTAATTAAGTAGCATGTCTGCTTTATCAATTTGTACGTGATATTTTGACTCAAAATGTCATAAGGATACAATAAAAATGACTTTCTCAGGTTACAAGAATGTTTTTCCAAATTTTAAAGACCCAAAAGCTTAAAATTGATTTTGTCAAATTCACGTGACAGTTTTTAGGTTAGGTCAGGTGACAATGTAAAAGCTTTTCCAAATTTTTGACACTTGATTTGACCTGTACCGAAAGCTTAAAATTGAAAATTTCTAAGGTCAGGTGACGGTTTTTCCAAATTCTGACAAAACGAAAAATATTTTTTGCTTTTGCCTGAAATTACGGGTTATATTTTGACGTTTAAACGAATTTTCTAACTGTCATAGTAACGAAGTTAGCACTTGTCACATAAAGACACCTATCATTTAAAAGAAACACTAAAAAAATTGGTTTAGACAGCGGTAAAATAGGAAGAACCACGTCACATGATTTTGATAATTCAATTTTTGAGCTTGCAACACTGTAAATGTCAGTTGACATTGTCAAAAACGGTCACGTGACCTTCAAAACGCAGTTTAAACTTCGAAAAATTGGTAAAATAAATTTAGACAGTCGTAAAAAGTTAAACTGCAAAATACACGTCACGTGACGTTGATAATGTAATTCTGAGCTTGCAACAAAGTGCCTCGAATTACCTCGAGAGTGTACATCAAAACACCTCGACGATCTACCCCTCGAAACAAGTTTTTTACATGCATTTTAAACCCTTTTGTCCACGACCAACCAATAATGTACTAATATTCAGCGTGTTGACAGAAGCTAAATGAGGGTCATATAACGTCAGAGTAATTAAAGGAGCTTTTTATACACAATCAAGTCCAGCCTAAACAAATTGGTTACAACATTTGTCCTGGAAAGTACAACTACACTGTTCAATGTAAGAAAATCTGTAAATCCTTGAAACTAGGTAAGCAAAACTGGTAAATGGTTCTTATGTTTTTACCAAAAACGTTCATTCAAAATTATTTTTGTTGCTCTCACAATGAAGGATGCTTTAAAATGAAACTCACATACCTGTGCATGTAACAAGTACCTAATAAGTTTGCTGTACTAGAAAGTACTTACCATTGAGTATAGTGTTGAAGTAAAATCATCCCACTTCAAAGTGTTCAACCACTGTTGAGTTAGATCCGGTTTTTTTTTAAGTAAAAGACTTACACGGTTGGGCTTTTTCCTGAATTGCTGTTACAATGTTGCTTGAAACACTTACGAACAGGCAGCAAACAAAAATTACCTCAAGTTTTGGTTTTAAACCGTAAAAATTCATCTAATCCTTAAAAAACTCAATTTCCACAATACAAACTGTCACAACTATTCCCGCCATATTGGAATCTTCTGTGGTTTGCCAAGTTGACATTGACAACGTCAGTGCCCTCGCGATCGTAGGCGGCGACGCTGGGTTGCGTTCAGAAATCACATCATGTTGTTATGTAAATAAATTGTTCACGTGACCCATTTTTTCCCCAATTTCGCCAGGATGCGTACACCGACGGGAATTCTAAACGCGACCCTGATTGTATCAAGTTTGACATATCAGTTGTTTTGGCGCCATTTCGATTTTATTTCGGTACTTTTAAAACAAATATTTGCTTCTTGCGCTGTAATTTTTGTTATAGATGAATTCGGATAGTGAAGTGATTAAGAAATAGTACCGGCTGCCAAAACGACAAGTACAAACTTGCTACCAGAAAAAAAATCGAAATCATTGTACATGTCAATTTAGTAAGTACTAAGCAGATTAATTCATTTTCTGAGAGAGTTTTATTGGTTTATTTTAAATTGTGTATTTTACATTGTGGACCACCTATTCAATGCTAAGAAGTACGTTGGACATTTAACTTCACTTGGTATTAGTGGTCGTGGACAAAGTATAGTATTATCCTCGTTTTTTATGGCCATTAATCCCACGGGAGGAACAACCCCTTAGGGATTAATGGCTATCATAAAGAGCTCGTTGAATAAAACACTATTAAGCATCTAATCCTTTTGCGTTCAAATTTACACGCATTACGCTACGTTCAGTGAAACCATATTCGTTAAACCAATCAGATTTCACGGTGATTGACAACAAAATTGACCAAAGACTGTAGAGAAGTCTTTGATGTAGGATGGGAGCTCTCGCTGTCTTTGACTGTTCGCTCGTTTCTAATCCCCCATTTTTGTGTACGGTCAAAAAAGCAGCGTTAATGCCTCACAAACTCCATATTCCATCTATAATCCTATCGATTCCGCCTCAATCACCTCTTACATATATATTTCACACTCCGAGTGTCACGCCTTTAGGCCCTAAAATTAGACTTAGGACACTCACATGCGTCGGGATAAGTGTACAAAGGTGAAAATTTAATTTGCCCGTCTGGATATTAGACACATCAAAGGGACGTTTTCAGTTCATTGGGGGAATAAACGCGGTTCCAGAGGGTTTTAGTTGCGGTCTTGTGCAAACGGGACTGTTTGATTAACCAGTTTGGTGTACCTCGCATGTATATTTAGAAGCGTACGCATTTGGCTATTGTATTTGATGCCGCATAATGCAGCTGCTTCATTAGTGGACACACTCTCCATATTTAAAAATATGCAAATATTTTAGTTTCTTTTGATATAGAAAACGTACAGAGAACCCTGATGATGAAATAGGTCAGGCAAAAACTCTAGAGAACGTTTCTGTGTAGCTGCTACTCGCAAAATTGATGCTTTGAATAAAATTTTTAGTCTCAACTATAAAAGCATAGAAGAACCACTAAAAAATAGTATATTTCATTACCAGTACAGAAATGAGGGGAAGTCATACAAGAACGGAAAATCAATTTCTGGACGAGTAATGAACGATATTTTTTATTATACTTAGGTACCTGAAATCAACATAAACAAAAAATATCGCAAAAAATTATTAAGAAAATCGGGAATATTTATTTTTATTTTTAAAACAGTAAAAATGTAAGTACATACAACTCAAATTAACAAAAAAAATACAATTAGGTAATTCTAAGAAAATTAATTTTGGACAGAACCGTTATTATTAATAGTAATATTTATTGTACAATTCGTATTATTGTTGAAGCTCAATCCCTTTTGCATTTCTTTTTGTTGAACTAAAGACTCTGCTAAAGATGTTGAAGCGGAGTGTTCGTGTGTGCTTTGGTTCTCTTGATTGACTGTTACAGATGTTGTAGTTTCCAAGTTACAAGGGCTAAACAACTTCCGTGATACTTCAATTTTTCTTTGTATGGACTCTTCTATATATCCTTCTGCTACATTGGAAGAAAGCCATCCTCCGTGTCTTTTCAAAGTGAGCAAATCACCGCCGTTTTCCACCAACATGGTTGCCGAAGAGCGCCTTAGCCCATGTCCGGTATATTCTTCGGGATTTTTTAGTTTTAGGTATTTTGCAACAAGTTTTGGAATACCACTGATAGTATGGCACCCAACATGTTGAGCGTAACATCTTTGGTTTCGGTATGCAACAAATAATCTTCTACTCTCCATATGTTTAGGGCGGAGATCTGCGTATTTACGGTAAATTGTACAGGGATCGAATTTGCAATTTTCATTGGTAATGGTAAACCTTCTTGACCTGTGAGTTTTTCCATCTCGTAAGAACACGACAAGGAAACGCCCATTATCTTCCACATCATCTAAACTCAAACGTATTAAATCATCTCTGCGGCATGCACCGAAGATGCCAAACACTAAAATTACTTTTGCTAGTAGATATTCTCCATCTGAAGCTTCACATAAAAATTTGGTTACTTGTTCTGCTGTAAGAATCTTGGATTTCTTTGGTATATATCCTACAGCTAGTCGTTTCAAAAAAGCAATCGTTTTTGGATATTGATGGTGAGTATTTTCTTTTATTGCCAAACAACTCTTTAACATAGAGAATCGACTCCATAAAGTGGAGGATTTCATAGTGTTGGCTTTTTCAGAAAAATATACTAAAAGAATATCGTCACTCACAATTTGATTCGTTTCTGAGTCCGCCATTCGGTAAAACTGTTATATTCTTGTTCATATCTCAACCTGGATTTCACTGGTAATAAATCTGCACTCACTTCTGCCGCTCGTTGTAAGATATTTTCGGGAATATCCCGATTTTCTTCACAATCTGAATTCATTTTTGCAAAATGTAATAAATCACCGCCTTCTTTACAAGAAAGCCTAGAATGTCATTTTAATGGCGGCGTTATCGGATTTTTTTTTGTACACAAACCTATGGAGATGCAGTAGAAAATATGTTTTTTTTTATTTTTTCGTGTAGTTGATTAGAAGTTGTGAGTGAAAAATCAAAGAACGCTTCATTCCTGATCCAGATATGTATAGATATGGCTTTTTATATCCAATAAAGTCCAGCCAAAGCAAGTTTGGTTAGAACCCTTTGTCTTGGAAAGTACAACAAACTAATGTAAAAACTGCTCAATCAAAGAAAATTTGGAAATCCTTGAATCTAGGTAAGCAAAACTGGTAAATGGGTTTTATATTATTACCAAGACCTTTCTTTTAAAATGTAAATGTGCCAATAGAACTTCTAAAAATTGTCCTGTTTCTTCAGAGTAAACCTTTGTTGCTCTCAAAATGTAACTCACATACCTATGTATGTAAGAGGCAATAAGTTTACTGAATGAGAAAGCATATTGTACTTACCACTGAGTATTGTGTTGGAGTAAAATCATTCCACTTCAAAGCTTTCAACCACTGTTGGGTTCGAGCAGGGTCTTTTGGAAAGTAAAAGACTGACACTTTTGGGCCTTTCACCAAATTGCTTTTAGAAATTTGGCAAACAACCAGTGGACGGCATATTGTAGAGGCAATAGAATTTAAGTTAAAAAACCAACCACAAATTATAGAACAATGAAGGAACAATAACAATAGTGATAACACAATAAAATGAACACAAACTACACTTTCACTAGAACAATAAACATATAAACAACAATATATAATAGCAAACAAAAATTACTTTGGCAAGTAATCCCAAGTCTTGACTTTAAACCTTAAAAATTAATTTAATCATCCAAAAACTCAATTTCCACAATACAACAAATGCAAACTGTCAATCCCATATTTCGGCCATATTGGAATTTTTGGCATGCACCTTCTTGGCTTTCTTGTACAGAGGGCGGTGAATAAATACATAAATACTTAATTTTCACTGACAGAAAATAAAATTTGTCATTAATAAATAAATCGTTGCTATAGACACATTACTCGTTTCCTTTTTTTCTTCGGGTTGCCATAGGATATATCTAGTATCATGGATATCTATGTTTATTATTAAGCGCACGGAAAGAGGGATCGGGAAAAAATTCCGTGCGCTGTTCCGAAAATGTCATATTTACTGTATTTTATAAACAGTTGAAAATGTAGTATTTTCTGTTAAGTATAATAAAAGTTATTTATGGGACAAGTGTGTTATGAAGCAAAAAAAGTGCATTGTCATCAGCATCTGGCTTATATCTCCTCCATCCCTTTTATGGTATAAGTTTTAACAGCTGTGCAAGTTAAATGATTAAATTTTACTTTATAAAACTGACCCTTACACTGCTTGTTGATTCTTTAGCTGGAAAATCGAAATTTGTTTAATTAAAGTTCAGTTACAACCGTTTTACTATATCTCTAACTTCAGATGCAATATGGAAAGTTTTGAACTGAAACAGGAACTGGAAAGTTTGGTTTTGACATTGTACATCTTAGACAGATTTCCTGTTATAATTTTAATAAGGTTTATGTTGTTTAAACGGTTTTTTAGGTAAGTTTCAATAAGCTGATCAAGATTTCCCTATAATATCAACTTGTATATTATCTTTACATCAGAATGCAAGCCTCAACAGAATGTTTATCAACACATTAAACATTGCATTTTAATGTGGAAGGAATTGTATTTCATAGATAAACAATGATTAATCCAAAGTTATGTTCTAACTTGAGTATAAATTTTAGAGTTCATTCATTTCACGTGTTCCACTATTTCTTACTGACCCATTTACACACCAGCTCACATCGAAGATCATTATTCATTTTTATCGTTTGTTTCCGTTTTGCTTGTATAATCCTAGTCTTAAATATGGAAATGGTGGGGTTATTCTATAAAACCAATTGAAGTGTAAATGAGCCTTAAACGTATACACACCCCATAAGCTGCATAGCGTTCTTAATTCAAGCATGCGATAAGAATATAAAGTAGATTGCAGATTGTAGGCGAGTGAACCAAAAAAAGCAATTTTCCGCAAAGGAAAATCCACTCTCCAAGTTGCATTCAAACTGACCGAAACAACAAACGTAATGTCTGCCTTTTGTTCCCTATACACTGGGTATATATGAGATCTTTAACTCGGAAATAATGCAGACAGATCGTGTTGTCTTCTCCAACAAAGTCCAAGTGTTTGGTTCAGTTTAATCCTGCACAACTAAAATCCCAACAAATTACACTTTAAAGGAATTACAATATGTGGTAATAAATGTAATTATTTGAAAGTGGGGGGATAAAATTGGTGTTGACTCTTTGATGCACGTGGATAGGTGTTTTGCCAAAGAGGGAATTATAGGAGTCAAAGTTTAACTTTTCTATACTGTTGCATGGCTTGGTAAGTTGATATTCATATTTATTTGCCCAAGGCAACGTATTAAATTTATAAATGGAGAAAATTGATGTTCGTATAGTGTAATTATGACTTTAATTCAGGCGAACAAATCGTACTAAAATGTTTTACTTCATTTAAAACCAACGAGAAAGAGAAAGGCTGTTTTAGAGTTTGATCACCCTGTATGCAGTTTCAGTGGGAATTTGCCTGTTCAAAGTTCAAATTCAGGTTTTTTTAAGGCTTTTTACGCAATTTTTATTTCAGGAACTTTTTCTATATCTCTGATAGTTTAGGAGATATTCTACACAATCTATTGTGGGGACTGGATATTTAATTTCCTTGAAAAAGTGCTTCAAATCTTTGACTGTAAATATCTCAGCTGTTTTTTAAAGTACCGCAACGGTAAACCACTTACAAAATTTCGTTTTTTCTTTTCTCTGTAATGGTGTGCTCAAAAATTATATTAATATCTTCTGGTTTACAGGGTGAGTCAAATAAGCAGAAGTTGTTAGAGTTTTGTCACCACGTATAGAGTTTCAGTTGAAATTGGTAGGTTTAAAACCCGGATTCAGTTTCTTCAAGGTTTTTTACGTGATTTTCACTCTTTGAAGTTATTCCGTATCTCTAGTAGTTTAGGAGATTTTCACAATATTCATTTATGGTGACCAGAAACTCTATTTCCTTGAAAAAGTGCTTCAAAACTTTGACTGTTAATATTCTGGCTAATTTTAGAGGTAAAGCAACGGTAAACCACTCAAAAAATCCTTTTTTTATGCTCTTTGCTGTGGTGTGCTCTCAAAATCACCTTAGTAGATTCTGCTTCACAGAGTAAGTCAAAGAAGTGAAAGTTGTTAGAGTTTGGCCACCCTGTATGTAGTTTTAGTGGAATTAGTAGGTTCAAAGCCCGGATTCAGTTTCTTTAGGGTTTTTTACGCTCTTTTTACTCTTTGAACTTTTCCCGTATCTCTACTAGTTACGGAGATATTGCACAGAATTTATTTTGATACCCAGAACTCCATTTTCATTCTATTTTGGGAATCTCAATCTTCATTTTCTTGAAAAAGTACCTCAAAATTTGGACTGTCAATATCTCGGCTGTTTTCAGAGGTACAAAAATGGTAAACCACTTAAAAATTCCATTTTTCTTCTTCTTTGCCGTGGTGTGCTCAACCAATACATTAGCAGCTTCTGATTTACAGGGTGAGCCAAAGAACTGGAAGTTGTTAGTTTGGTCACCCAGTAGGCAGTTTCAGGGGGAATTAGCAGGTTCAAAACTCGGATTCAGTTTCTTTAGAGTTTTTTACGCAATTTTCACATTCACATTTTTTCCGTAAATTTCCTAGATCAAGAGATTTTTCACAAAATCCATTTTAGGTGAACAGAAGCTTTATTTTCTTGAAAAAGTGTCTCAAAACTTTGTCAATATCTCACTTTGTTTTTTGAGGTACAGTAACGATAAAACTACTCAACAAATTTATTTTCAGTAGTATTCTCCAAATTCTTCTTAGCGGCCTCTGGTGTACAGGGTGAAACAACAAATATAAGTTGTGAGGGTTTGATTACCCTGCATGCAGTTTCAGGGGAAATTTGTCAGTACCGGTTTACACAAAATATTACCCGAGGATTAGGACTAGAATAATAAAGCTGAACAATCTATTAAACACAAACAACATTACTTGATTATTCTAAAATGTTGGCTAAGTAATAATTTGCCGGAAAATTAGCTTAACTTTCCAAAGTAATAAAATATAAAGCCTCGTCCACAAAGGCTGATTACGAAGCTAATTAAACTGTACCTCTATCAAAATTTGAACGTCGCGGCTCAGTTCCTAAAATCATTAGAGCAATAAGCAGAGATTCCAGAGCCTCGTTTTCAGTTTTATGAATATTCTCGGCATTTGCGGCTACCGAAAATGCCATTTCGGAATAGCATTTACCGATAGGTGGAAATTAATCAGGAGGTCATGTGGAATTTGTCGTTTTAATATTATTTATTTCCTCTTCTCTTCCTATATAGTGTGCCAGGATTGCTATAATAATCCCATAACCACAGGAAACAGTAACGTTCCTATCTAATAATTAAAGTTTGCACTAAAGATCGATGTTCGGCTACAGGTTTTCAAATATTTATACCGCCTGAACAAACGGGAAGTGAAACTGATCTCTAATCCATTATAATTTGGGTAATTGCTCCAGGTATCAGTTACCAAATTTGCCAGACTTGCGTTTACCTACCTAAATGTACCAGAAAATAAACTTTAACGAAGCCTGTTGGAGTTTCCTTCTCTTCGACACCCTCTTGAAAAACTTGTGGATGTGTTTTCTCTGTGAAACTTACCCGTCCAAGGCCAAAAGGTCGTTCAAATATCCTTGACCCGAATTTAGAATTCCAGCGATGTAGCAACGACGCAAACTATCACCCTTTATATCTGAGCTGAATTTTAATTACATCGGACCGACAGGGAAACATGCAGAATCCGGACTTTTGCTATTACAAATTTCCTGCATAAATATTAAAATTTACGGTCAGAGTTAGTACAATTTTGTTTTGTTCACACAGTACTGGAAAGTTATGTCACGGTGAGTTGAATCATCAATGTGAGTACAACTTAGTTTGGTCACCCTGTATGTAGTTTAGTAGGGATTTGTCGGTTCTTTAGAGTTTTTTACGCCACTTCCACTCCTTTAACTTAGTCCGTATCTCTAGTAGTTTAGGAGATATTTCACACAAACGATTTTGTGAACCAGAAATTCGATTTTCTTCAAATAGAGCCTCAAAATGTTGACTGTCAATATCTCGGCTATTTTTTGAGCTGCAGCAATGCTAAGTCACTCAAAATATCTAGTTTTTGTGTACTCAAAAAATCACCTTAGTAGATTCTGGTTTACAGTTTTGTCACAGTTTTTGAGTCACTCTGTATGCGGTTGCAGAGAAAAACTGTCGGCTCAAAGTTCAAATTCAATTAAGTAAGGAATTTCAGGAAATTTTTCACTCTTTGAAATTTTTTTCTGCAGCAGCAAGCAGCAATCTGGTTATTTCAAATTGCTTATTTTTTTTGAAAAAAGTGACTTTTTTAATGTAAAAACGCTTATTACACCCCTGGAAATTGAATCTAACTCGTCACACTTTGACGTAGTGGCAGTCAAATTGTCAAAATTACTTTCATAATTTTCAGAAACACGTCTTGTTGTAAACTGTATTAAACTGTAATTTTTGCAAATTCTAGGCAAATTTTAAAAGTTTTGACATTAGTGGCATATATCACGTGGTTTTAGATAATTTAGCTAGTCAGTCATGTGACAACTGTCATAAATCTCGGAAAAACGTTTTATATCGAATACTGCAAAAAAACTTTTCCAAATCATGATTTTCGCAACTTTTGAGCACAGTTTAACAGTTTTGACGTTTGGGACAGTTGTCACGTGGTTCTAGAACACTATATAGCTCGACGATCACGTGACAATTGTCAAAATAACGGTCATAAGCCGCAGAAACACGTCTCGTTTGAAAAACTATAAGAAAACTGTTAACGTTGATAATAATGGACTGTATTTATTTCTTTGATTTACACTTTATTTCAACTGAAATATACGGAGCAAAGGGGAGGCTCGTGTCCACCTTATAAGACTTGTAGATGCTCTGTCGGTCCGCGGTGTTGCCACTTCTCTCGCACCTCAACATTCCGCCCGCCTTGGAAGTACTCCGGTACTTTCGAAACTATTTAACTAACAACTAATATATAAATTTACGCTTTAAGTCCAATGCTACAAGAAACTTGAACAACTTGCTTATAACTAACTTAATCTAATATTATGTACTACTGTTTCCTTAAAACTTACATTATTGTCATTTAAATAAACCTAACAGTAGCGAAAAAAACAAGCCAACAGGCCTTTTACATATCCTTAATATCTTAATTATGATCGGTCTTCTGAGTCCAATCATCATTTGGCAAAACACAAAGCTTGTTTACACCTCTCGTTACGTTGTTATTTCTTACGCGCACTTTCACAACACGTACCACACCGTCCGCTCCAGGCATTAGTTCGGTTACTCGTCCTAGCGGCCAGTTGCAGGGTGGTGCATGATCCTCTTTCAAAATCACTAGCGATCCAATTTGGAGCAAATCTGAAAACTTCGTTTCCACTTGACTCTGGTCTGTAGTTCACATAAATATTCTTTATGCCACCTAGACCAATAGTGTTGACCCATTACTTGGAGATTCTGCCAGTGTTTTAAAACGGTTTTCTGGCACTTGAGTTAAATCTCTTTCTGGAAGAGCTGTTAAGGATTTGCCAATCAGGAAATGCGCAGGAGTTAAAGCTGAACAATCTTCAGGGTCAGACGTCATCGGACATAATGGACGCGAATTTAATATACCCTCGATTTGTGTCAAAATGGTCGCAAGTTCCTCGAACGTTAAAGTCTTATTACCAATTACACGTTTAATATGCGATTTTGAACTTTTAATACCGGCTTCCCAAATGCCTCCGAAGCTAGGCGATTTTGCTGGGATGAAATGCCATTGAATTAGTTCGTTTGAGAGTTGATTGGCAATAATTTCAGACTTTTGTTTTAAAAATTCATAAACAGCTTTAATTTCATTATTCGCGCCTACATAGTTGGTCCCGTTATCGGAATAAATATTTACTGGTCTACCTCGGCGACTAATAAATCGTCTAAATGCAGCCATGAAAGCCTCAGTGGTTAGTTCAGTGACGAGCTCTATATGAACTGCCTTGACGGACATACAGACAAATAAGCACATATAAGCCTTGTAATCTTGCTCCCCGAGTTTTTCTATCCTTGATATAGAAAGGACCTCCGTAATCAGTACCAACATTTGCAAACGGTGGTGAACTGTTTACTCGACAGGCAGGTAAATCCCCCATCAAATACTCTAACGGTTTTGGGTTCGCCTTAAAGCACACCACGCAATTGCGAACAATATTTTTGCAAACACCTCGTCCCGATATCGGCCAAAAACGCTCTCTGATTGAGCAAAGAAGCGTCTGGACACCGCAATGTAATAGTCGTTCATGTTCTTGCGTTATTATTAATTTAGTTAACCGATGTTTACTAGGGAGAATTATCGGGTGTTTTTTGTCAAACGATTGACTCGCGTTCCTTAATCTTCCTCCTACCCGAATTAAGCCATCATCAATGAATGGATATAAGGTTAACAATTTACTTTTTTTATTAATGGGTTTATTTCGAGAAAGAAGGTCGTATTCGAGTGAAAAACATTGTTTTTGAACGGCAATAATTAAACATTTTAAAGCTTTGTCAATTTCTAAAGGTAAAAGTGCTCCTAATTGTCTCTGATTTTCTTTAATATTTTTAGTAAACCTTAAAACGTACGCAAGGATTCTTACAATTTTCGGTAGAGACGAAAATCTATTTGTTAACTCTGTTATACATCGTTTTCTTTTGTTAATAACGTGCAAGTCAGGGAATTGCACTGTTCTGGTATAATTTCTGGCAAAACTTCCGTTGGTAAATTCCATTCAGAAAAATTGAGCTTGAGCCATTTGGGTCCAAACCACCACAACTTACTCTGACTTAAATCTGTTGCTAAAGCACCTCTTGACAATAAGTCAGCGGGATTGTCGCCTGAATTCACATGTCCCCAGTCATTGGCGTTGGACAACGTTTGTATCTCAACTTACCCTGTTTGCTACGAAAGTTTTCCATCTGGTTGGGGTACCTCTGATCCACGCTAGTACAATTGTTGAATCCGTCCAAAGGTACTGCTTACTGGGCTTTATTTCCAACGACTCGGCTACCTTTTTTACTAAATTACTCAACAGAACAGCTCCGCATAACTCTAGCCGTGGTATATTTATTTGTTTCAACGGAGCTACCCTAGACTTTCCACATAATAAATTTGCAACCCACTCCATCGAGGGCAACTGGCAACGAAGATACACGCAAGCTCCATAAGCTTTGTTTGACGCGTCGCAAAATCCATGTATCTCAAAAGCAACATACCCATTTATCATGGCATGTCTTGGGATCCTAATGCTACCAATATTGTCCAGATCTCGATGAAACTCACTCCAGGACTCCAGTACTTGCTGTGGTATTTGCTCATCCCAACCTACCTTGTGTTTCCATAAATCTTGAATGACTATCTTTGCCCTGATTATCAGAGGACCTAAAAGCCCTAAAGGATCAAATATCTGACAAATTATTGATAATATTGCTCTTTTACTAAGACACTCAACATTTAACATATTAGGAACATTGATTTTATAACAGATTAAATCATTGTTGGAATCCCAGTATATTCCAAGAGTTTATTTTGTTCTCCTTGGCCAATGTGTATCATGCTGACATCTAAACTTTCATCCAGCTCAAACCTTTTCAAGATGTCATCATCATTACATAACCATTTCCGTAGCGAAAACCCGGCTGATCTGAGAACTGAAGTTACGCTTTTTTGGAGTTCTAATATTTCTTCTTGGACTGTTCGATCCTGTAAGCAGATCATCCATATAAAAATCCCTTTTATTATTTTACTAGTATATGGATGCTCGCTTTCTACTTCTTCAGCCAAGTAAAATAAACATTTTACTGCTAGATAAGGCGATGAAGCATTGCCGTAAGTCACGGTATTCAGAGCATAAATCTTAAGTTCATCGGTTTCTGAAAAACGCCAAAATATCCTTTGATATTTTCGCTCATCTGTATCCACCAGTATTTGCCGATACATTTTTGAAATGTCGGCTGTCATGACATATAAATGAGTTCGAAATCTAGTCAATATAGAAAAAATATCTTGTTGTAAGGTCGGCCCTACATACTGGACATCATTGAGGGATAATCCTGTGTCAGTTTTGCAAGAAGAATCGAAGACTACCCTGCACTTAGTAGTTAGACTAGTCGTTTTCAAGACCGCATGATGTGGTAGGAAAAAACCTTCACTACTTCTTCATCACATTCTGACATATGTTTAAGTTCGCAATATTCTCTCATAAAATCGTTATACTCTACTCTAAGTTCTGAGTTTTTAATTAATTTTCGTTCAAGCAGCTCAAATCTTCGCTTGGCAATTTCTTGGGAACTCCCTAACATTTTTAGATTGGGCTTAAACGGTATTTTAACAACAAACCTTCCTGACTCATCTCTTTTGACAGTCTTTGTAAATAATCTTCACAAATTTTCTCACTCTCAGATAATATTTTAGTCTTACTTAATTCTTCCAATTCCCAAAACTTAACAATAATATTATCTGTTAGTGCGTCTGAATTTATCACCAAATTGCAATAATTAACTTGTGAAATTTGTGAACTGCCAGACATTCCTACTTCTCCTGCAATCACCCAACCAAATAATGTATTTTTTAATACAGGCAATGTTTTCCTAATGTCTCGTAGCCAGGAATTAAAATTCTCCAAACAATATCAGAACCCAACAGTAAATCTATGTCACTTACCTCGTTAAATGTAGGATCTGCCAATTTCATCCAAGTTGGAATTTTAATTATCTGTTTATTAAAACTGACAGTTGGTAATTTGCATATTATATTAGGTAAAACAAGACATTTTATTTTTTGCTGAAAATCACCATTACACGATTGAATAGTTAAACTTGCTAATTTATTTACATTTGTAACTGTTTGACCAATGCCTTTTACTATATGCTCAATTGGAGTCGATATTAATCCTAAACTGTCGCATAACCTTTCAGATAAAAAATTTGATTGTGAACCCCCGTCCAGTAAAGCGCGTGCCTTTATTATTTTACCATTATCTCCCATTAGTAAAACCATCGCAGTCGATAACAAAACTTGGGACGGTCCGCCCAATCGCGCAACGTCGCATTGCGATTCGATTATATTTCGATCGGCCCCGGTCCCAACGCGTGCAATGGCGGCGGTCGAATTCTCGGGTGATTCTATAACGTTTTCTTGAGCGCCAGCGGTTGGCACATTTGGTTGATTGTTAGGAATTTCTCGGTCAAAATGTAAAACTGTGTTGTGTGCCTTATGACATTTGAAACATTTTCTCATTTTGCATTTCCAAAATGGATGTGTGTCTCTAAGGCAAATAGAGCACAATTTTAATCTCTTTACTTCGGAAATGCGCCCAGCTACCGACAAACCCAAAATTTACTGCAATTAAATACACTATGTTCTTCATGACAGAAGTAACATTTCATTTTTTCAATAGCCGAAAACCCGTAGCCTCGAGTTTTCTTGCTAACTTGACTTTCACCTGAGGGTTTATTAAGTTTGCAGCTTTCCAACTTTTCCAGAATATCGCATTTTTGTTTTAAAAATGTATTTATATCATTCATCGTTGGTAAGTCGCCTGTAATTTAAACTTTCCCAATCGCGTCTAGTAACTGCATCAAATTTATTACACATAATGTATATAATTAAACGATCCCAAGATTCAGTTTCTTCTCCTAATGCTTAAGAGCCCGCAAATGTTTTGTGTATGTGTCAAATAAATTTCTTAACTCAACGTGTGACTCTTTAACAATCTTAGGATGTTCAAAAATATCTCGAATGTGACTGTGAATAATCATATTTTTGTTTTCAAAACGATCTGACAAACTTTGCCAGGCAACAGCATAATTATCAGAGGATACTTGCAACGACTTAATACTTTGAGCAGCCTCCTTCACTAAAGAAGCTCTAAGGTAATAAAACTTCTGTATATTTGTGAGTGTTTCATTATCATGAACCAGTGCTGTAAAAATGTCCTTAAACTCTAACCAATGATTGTAATCACCATCAAAGGTTGGTATTGATATTGGAGGTAATTTTACCATAGAGCGAACCTGATCGTTAGACGTTGAAACCAACCACTGATTCAGCATGAACCGCACTCAACCGATCCACTGCAATTAAACTCTCAAAGCGAACCTTTAAAATAGCCTTAACCTCGCCAATCAACTCAAATATATATTTTCAAACAAAGTTCTTTCATTTTCGCCTGCGTCGGAATCATCTAGCAACTCTATATCTGACTGTAGTGTTTCAAACTCTTCGAAAAGAGGTTCTGTTTTTTCCAACCTAACTTGTAACTGATTGTATACACTATCAGGAACATTAATTTTTCCTATAACATTTTCCTGTAAATAAGTTCTCAAACGAGTTAGCTTGGATTTTACAGCACCCCTTTTGGCTTTCAATTCCGTAATGTTAGCCATTTATGACACAGTCGAAGGTATATTTTACAAAATAATAAATAAACTCTACTTGCCGTCTGACCCGTGGCGCAAATTTCTTGAAATTGCGTTTTCCTTCAAGTGGCGTCAAGTGCACGACTGCACCGCGTTAATAACTTCGTCGATGTGGCCTTTAGTTTCACTAATATGGGCACTGTTTTTGGTTTATTCTTCTCCAAACTTCACCAAAATCCGGTCGATGGACCAATGTTAACGTTGATAATAATGGACTGTATTTATTTCTTTGATTTACACTTATTTCAACTGAATATACGGAGCAAAGGGGAGGCTCGTGTCCACCTTATAAGACTTGTAGATGCTCTGTCGGTCCGCGGTGTTGCCACTTCTCTCGCACCTCAACAACAAACTATATATTAAACTGTAATTCTTGCAAATTCTAGGAAATGTTGCCCAGTTTGACATTAGTGACATATATCACGCGGTTTTAGATATTTAGCTACTTAAGTCACGTGACAACTGTAATAAATATCGAAACCCGTTTTATATCGAATACTGAAAGAAAACTTTTCCAACCATAATTTTTGCAACTTTTGTTTAACAGTTTTGGCGTTTTGGGGCTGTTGTCACGTGGTTTAGAACACTATACAGCTAGACGATCACGTGACATGTCAAAATACTGTCCATCACGTCTCAAGAAACACGTCTCGTTTCAAAAACTGTTGTCATGTCAGTGAAGATGACAATCAAAAGAATTGTTTTGGTTACGTGAAGGATTAGCTGTAATTGGTCTGATTGGTCTGTTTCATATCGCACACTGAAAATTGTCTGTGATTGGTCTATTTCATATCGCACTGTTGCGGAAAGTAAAGGATGGATCTATACAGGGTGCCCGTTTTACAAGCCTCACCATGGGGAACTCGGTTATTTAAAGAGACACAAGGAAGTTAAAAATTATGTTTTAATTTTAAAAAGGTATCTTGAAAATAACTTCTGAACAATTCTCTGTTAAGTCACTTCTTCACGTGACATCATTGACATTTTCAAACCAATGAGCATTTGTTTTGGGAACGCCATATTAGACAGAATTTTAATTATTATTAGACAGACTTATTAAAATATATTTTGTTTTTTGTTACAGTTTAACTAAAATCACAAATTGTATCTTCAGAAAGAATGCATTTTACATGATATCAGTCAACAATTTAATATGGCGCCCATAAGAAAAATTAAAGTTGATCATGGTGATGATAATGCCTCGTTGTAGAGGAGGAAAAGTGACAATGATGGTAAAGTGTTTTTTTGTTTTCAGTTATCAAGTCAATTAGTAAAAAAATAATTTTCGGATATCTAAGGGAAAGTACTAATAATTTTTATTTTTTAATAAACGGCATTTTACTCAAATTGCCTACTTATTCGTTCTCTAAACTGTTAGAGAATTAACCAATATCCATGTAGGAGTAGAAGTAAAAATATTTATTAGCATAGGTATACACTTAGTTTCTTTTGAGGCAACAAACAACCATTTAAAGCTTGTCCAATTTATTAATTAACCAACACTGGAAGCCTTGTAATTTTTAATGGGGGGGTCCCGAGTTGTGTATTAAAAACTGTAGCATCCCCATGGCATCTAGTCGGATCAACCTTGTCCCAAATACCGAAACTACCCCAGTTTTGGCACCCTGAGACGTCAAATGTTTCTACTTGATTGCGGATTTTAATTAAGACTATCGGTCCAAGGTTTTGGACAGTTCGGAGGGTTAATTGTGGGATTAAATTGGAATAATCTCAGTATAAATACTTGTACCGTCCATCGAAAATTACCAGAGTGATTATTTTGCAGTTTTGTCCTGCACCAAACTCAATTACATAAAAGTGAAGAAATTATATGAAGCTAGTTCTTTGGCATATTAACAAGCTGTCCCATAAGTAAGTAAGTAGAAGATGTAATAATAATAATTAATAATAAATAAGTAAATAAAAATATAATTATTAATATAATTTCTAGTAGTTTAATTTTAATTGGGTCAAAATAATACATTGCTTTAAAATTGCTGTACTTTTTTCTGGTAAAGCCAAACTGAAATCCGAATATCTGTGATCCAATATTTCTTAACAAAACAGGTATACTTAGTTGGCATCCCTAAAATCACCGGTTTTCGAGCTTGCATTTAAAGTTTGCACACATTATTGCAATTTGTAATCTTCTTAGAGACTGAATACATCAGCTCATTGCCTCTCAACCAAATATTACCTGTCAAGATGATCATTTTTACTATTTGGTATGAAGAAACTTTTTAAGGCCTGATGATGGCTTAGAGCCGAAACTGGTACCGGCAATAAAAATTTTGTGCACAACGACTTAATTTTTTCTCTTCCCTTTCCTGAGTAAAAAACATTGGACCACTTTGAGGATTGGAACAACTTTACTTTTCATCTGACATAAGTTGTGCTAAATTGAATCATTTGGGTCCCAGAAATTATTTACCATTATGGGAACCCTGCTGTATAATTAAAAGTTGTAAATTCAGTTTGCAGATTTATTAACATAACTAAAAACTGAATTGTTAATAACGTGACTATCAGTGGTTTTCAAAAATTCCTCAGCCAGACTCAAATTAACACAAATTCAGTTCATAAACTTGAACTTTTTCTCTTTCCAATAATAAAAAGGAAAACCTTATTTAAATCTGTAAAGTCTCCAGGGCATAATAAACAGAAAATTACACCAAACAGTTCGGGCCAAGCTGGAGGTAATTTGTTTAGAGGTGTCGCCTTTCAAGTGCTTGCCTTCTCTCAACAAACTTTTCAACTGAGAGTCACTTTTTAACGACAAGTGCAAGCCATCCTGACCCAATTTTCTTTCTTCTTTCATTCTTTCAATCCTTTTTCGAGATTTAAATTTATTTTTCTGGACAAAACTATGAAAATCACTAGAATGACACTCACCTGTGAAATTTTAACCTGTCAGCAAGTGATTTAAACTTAACACTTTCACGCACTTTTCGGTTATTTAGATATCAAATTGAATCTTCAAAGTCGCCCTGAAAGCAAACCGCGACGTGTTATGGCCAGTCAATACTAAAACGGGGTATAACGATTCGAACTAAAAGTGAATTTGTTTAAACTACTTTGCCTCTTTTGGTGGAGTGGATCATAGAAGGTCGATTTTTCATTGCCTTTATACACGTTTTATTGTTTTTGCGTCTTGTGCTATTTGCAACAAATCAACGGTTATGTCATTATTTTGTTCATAATCAAAGTTTAATAGAATATTTAAAATCCCACTAACAAAATATGGTATTATTATCATTTTATTTTTTATTACAAAATTTATTATTATTTTATTGTTTCATTTCTGTAGATGAGGGAAAAAAAGCATAAATGAGAGCCACATGAAGAATCATTATCACAAATCACCACTATAAGTATCTTACATATGAATCTTTTTTTAATTGACGTACAAGGGTGGGGAAAAATTGCCTTTTTAATAAATTTATATACAGTGGTGACCCATTTAGAATGGAAAATACCCCTATAAAATTTTAGGTTATTAACCGATTTCAATGATTTTTTTTTTGAAATAATTAGGAATGAAATGTCTATTACGGGAGGAAAATTTAATATTTATTTCAGTTTTTCAGGTCATATTACGATCCTTTTTCTTGATAGAAAATGGAGAATTTTCATTAGCGATTTTTTTATTGAAAAATTACTACGCCACTGGATCTATCGTGCTTTCAAATAGCTGTGACCAAATTTTATTTTTTTTTTTTTGTAGTTTTTTTTTTGTTTTTTTTTTTAGAAATTAAACAATTAATAATTAATAATAAACAAGTAAATAGTAACACCATTTCTATGGCAACAGTTGATGCAGGGGTGTCTTTTTGAATTTTTGTGAATTTTAATTGTCATAACTTTGTTATAATGAATGGATTTTCATTGAAATTTGGTCACAGCTTATTTGAAAGCACTATAGCATCCGTGGCGTAGTAATTTTTTCAATAAAGAAATCGCTAAATTTCTCCACCATAATAGGACATTTCATTACTAATATTTCAAAAAAAAATCATTGAAATCGGTTAATAACCTAAAATTTTATAGGGGTGTTTCCATTCTAAATGGGTCACACTGTATAAAATTTAAAATTTTAAGTCGGTGTCTGAAAGCTCAGATTGACCAAAAGCTTTATTGCGAAAACCATTTCTATTTGTACCATCATTTAAGCAGATGACAAATACGGTAATTTTCAAATTTTTATACTTTTCTTCAAAACTGCAAATAAAATAGGAATTTAAAAATCCGCAAATTGAAATATGCTAACCTTTGTTCGAAATTACCACCATGCTTTTTTTACGTGATTATGGTCAATTTTTGCTTGTTACTAGTTTTAGTTCTTTTGGTAAAACTTATTAGGACAGTGACTTATTCAAGCAAATTTGAACCACCATTGACCTGATGGTTTTTTGGTTTTAGTAAAGCTTTCTATTATTACCTGCATGAAATGAAATATTTAAACCATCTGAAGATGACTTTTGACAGCAATCTGCTGAGATATCAAATCATATTCCAAATTATTATTCATACAATATTTGTTATCAATATTAGTAACAAGTAGAGATTAGAGGCAATTCATCACATCAATAAGCTATTATAGTAATCAAGTTTAAATTTTTTTTTTAATAAGTTTAAAATGTGCTGTTATACAGTGTGGTCCAAATTGGTGATGGGATATCGTTATCGTAAGAAGATACAGGACGGTTAAATGGGAAAAGTTTTAGGGAATTCAATGGCCATATTCATACCCGTTTTTGAATATAGATTATCATTTGCCGTTTTTCCGGAAAATTGGGAAAACGTGAAACACTGCATTTTTAACTTTCCTATAGGTCCTTAACGAAGAATAAAAATGTTTTTGAAAATGTTACCTTATTAGAGCACTTTTTGACGTAGAATACGATGGTGTAATTAGATCATCGTATTCTAACACACCATCGTATTCTACGTTAAAAAGTGCCCTAATAAGGTAACATTTTCAAAAACATTTTTATCTTCGTTAAGGACCTATAAGGAAAAGTTAAAAATGCAGTGTTTTCACGTTTTCCAATTTCCGGAAAACGGCAAATGATAATCTAATTTTAAAACCGGGTATGAATTTGGCATAGAATTCCCTAAAACTTTTCCCATTTTAACCGATCCTGTATCTCTACGATAACGGATATCCCCATACATGCTATCACCAATTTGGACCACACTGTATATTTTAGTTACAATGATATGAAATGTATGTCACTATTATTAAAATTTGTATTTTCAGTTGTCATTTATTTTCAATTATTGAAAAAAAATGATGTTTGATATCACGTGCGGAAAGTGCCTACCCCGCACTCGACTGATGCCCAAAACAACGCTCGTTAATGATACTTCAGTCAGCGTGTGGGAAAGTATCACTTTCCCGCACTTGTTAGAAAAATAACTATTCCAGCCACTTTTTCTTCTGGATTTGTTGCTTTTTACTGTACTTGAAAGGTATTTTGGAACACAGAACTACTCTATTTAAGACGACTCTCTTTGTTTATTTATGAAAAGAAAAAAAAGTGGAAAAAGTAACTTTACCGCATTAGGTTGCAGAAAAGTAACTTTGTTACACTCTGTACATCTCTGCTTTGCTTCTGCTAATTCAAAAACGCATCAAAATGTCGGACTGGCCGTTAAAACTGCCATTATTAAAAAAAAGAGGGCATTCTGACAGTCTGTCATCAAATATAGACATAAAAGTAGACGCTTAAAATTACAGCCTATAACACTGTAGTGGCGTTGCCTGGTAGGTTAACAGGGCAGGCCTTAATTAATTATTTAGTCTGTAATAAATTCCAGAACTTTTACGAGCGTTTAGTGGGAGTGGTCAAAACTACACCATTTCTAACTGCAATTTAATCATTTGAAATTCAGAAATCGTAAAGTATAATACAGTTTAATTTTTAACCTAAATTGTGTTATTTTTTTTCATAACATTCATTGTATTATAAGTATATTACATATTAAAGTGCACAGATAATGTATTTTATAGATTGCCTTTGAATGTTCTGAATTTTATTTCATGGATTCTGAATTTAATGTTTTTTTTCTAAATTACACTTGACCTTTTCTGAACTACATTTCGAAATGTATAATTTTGTGCTTACAGGATGATTTAAGCGGCCTAGTCAATAATATGATGCGATAAAATTAATGCATCTAATTGATTTAATTTGAGGGAAACAAAATAAAATATACCAAATATGATATTAATAATCTGGTCATATATTTATTTATATATAAATATACAATAATATTAGTACAGATATATTCTTCTTAAGTGCACAAATATGGATTTATAAAATCAATTAACGACCTTTTGATACTAGTCTATACAACGTAAAAAAAATCAACTCGCCAAGGTACTTTTAGAATTCTGTCGTCAACAATAATGACGAAAATTTGTGGGTTGAAACTCCCCGCGCAATTATCCGAGTCACAAAGACAAGAAAAAAAAAACAAATTCCCTAAACATCTTCTAAGTATAACGTTAACAACCTAACTATGTACACTTTTGTGTTCGGCGTTTTGTTGGTTTTGTAGTGTTACGTTAAGGCGACCGACAGTTTTCATATTTTAAGACACAAAAACAAACAAGATAATAATGTTGAGGAAACTTTGATTGATACGCTTTCTCACTAGTGGTGAGGGAATTTTTGATTTGGTAACACTGCCCGAATTATTGCTAAACGTTAAAATTTTTCAATTTTTGTCAACAAATAAGTTATTGTTTTACTAATTACATCGTCAGGGTGTAAAACTAGATCAAAACTTACCTTGTCAGTTCTATCCATTATAAGTTTAGTTGCACGTCATAACTCAAGTGAACCACTACTAAACTGAACCATTCTTTTTTGTGGTTTTTTCTTAAAATTTAAAGCAATATGCTTTAAATTTACTATCATGTTATTCTGGGTATTAAATTTCATCAAAATTAAACGTAAATTAGGATGTAACAAATTTCGTTCCTACCAACATAAAAACTTAATGAAATCCAAGTTTTAGACGGTTTTACAGTTTTATACAGAATAAAATCTTTGACATATCTTTTTTCCGCTGTGAATCATCATACTTTAATTTGGTTTTTTTCGTATAGGTACACTAATACGAAACTAATTTTGACTCATTTCTTCAACGCTTCAGAACAAATCGAATTATTACTGTGCCTTTTGTAAAATTACGTTAACTCGAGTAGGATAATAGAAAAATCACATTTTTGCAAAAACATTCTCTGAATTACCCCTGAGTGAGAAATGAAGCAAACGTCTAAAATCCACTGAGAATGAAATGAATGACTGCAGTAACTAGAAATATTTTAATGTATCAAAATCGACTTCACTTCCAAAATTGATTGCAAACGTGTCGAATAATTTATTTTACTGTTTGTTTTGAACTTGTTTGAACTCAATTTAGTATCATTATTCATAACGTTTTTTCACAGTAATGACGTGGCAACCTACAGTCCGTCCCAGAGCTAGTGGCAATGACGTAGTAATTGTCGTTCCTTTTCTATGCAAACTGAGCGAGTTGGAAATTTAACGTCATTGACGTATGTTATTTAACAAACTTTTCCAACTCGTGCTGGTCCGAAAATTTGACAATGTGTCATCTGATCAACATATTTAAAAAAACGAACCGGTTGTCACGTGACAAACTGTCAAATGACTTCGCGCGGAGATACTTTCGAACACAACCCTTATGCGTAAACCTCTTGAAAATTATCAAATTTTTTGACGTTTGTTGACAGTTTTGTTTGGAATTTATTGAATTAGTTTTTATTTCCTGTCAGAACATTGCAAACTTGCAATGTTTCTGACACAGATGTCACGTGACTAGTGTGCATGTTTCTATATAGCGTCTTCATGGTTGTCAACTGAAATTTGGCTGAAAAAGCGTTCTCCCCGCTTATTAATGGCCTTCTAAGTTCACGGTGCATGGTACGTTTACATTACAGTACAATTGTTACCGTCAGAGACTTTTCAAGTTGTAATTGCCTTCTAAGGTCACGTGACTGTTTCGTTTTACATTTCTGGCTTAATCTTAACCTGTCGAGAGGCTCTTTTCAGGCTTACAATTGGTCTATAGAGGTCACGTGACTGTTGTGCATGCTCTGTATGTCATTTTCATTGGTTTTAAGTGAAATTAGGGTAAAAGCTCCCCAGCTTATAAAGGCCTTCTAAACTCACGTGACTGTTTCGTTTACACTTCTAGCTTAATCTTAACCTGTCAGAGGGTTTTCAAGCTTTACAATTGGTCTACAGAGGTCACATGACGGTCTGTGCATGCTCCTGTATGGAATTTTCATTGGTTTTTTTTAAGTGAAAATTAGGTTAAAAAAGCGGTCCTCCCAAGCTTGTAAATGGCCTTCTAAAGTCACGTGGACTGTTTTGGATGTTGGTCTACACCTCTAGCTTAATCTTTCTTGTCAGAAGCTTTTCAAGCTTACAATGGTCAAAAGAGGTCACGTGACTGTTGTGTATGTCCTGTATGGTTTTTTCATCGTTTTAGCTGTAATTTGGGTTTAAAAAGCGTTTCCCAAGCTTGTAATTGGTTCTACAGACTACACGCGCCAGTTGTGCATGTTTTGTATGAAATTTCAAGAGTTTTTAGCTCTAAATTTGGGTTTAAGCATGGTTTCCACGCTTGTAAGTGGCCTTCTAAGGTCACGTGACTGTTTTGCATGCTCTGTATGGCATTTTCATGGTTTTAAGTGAAATGTTTAGTTTAAAAGCGCCTCCCAGCTTGTAAATGGCCTTCTAAGATCACGTGACTGTTTCGTTAACATTCTAGCTTAATATTTACCTGTCAATGGCTTTTCAAGCTTACAATTCGTCTACACGAGGTCACATGACGGTTGTGCATGCTATCTATGGCATTTCATGGCTTCTAGCTGAAATGTAGATTAAAAAGCGTTTTCCCACGATTGCAATGGCCTAATAAAGTTACTGGACTGTTTGGTTTACATTTCTAGCTTAATCTTTCCCTGTCAGAAGCTTTTCAAGCTTACAACTGGTCTACAGAGGTCACCATGACTGTTGTGCATGCTCTGGTATGGCATTTTTCATTGGTTTTAAGTGAAATTTTGGTTAAAAAGCGTCTCCCAAGCTTGTTAAATGGCCCCTTCTAAGGTCACGTGACTGTTTCGTTAACATTTCTAGCTTAATATTTACCTGTCAATGGCTTTTTCAAGCTTACAATTCGTCTACAGAGGTCACATGACTATTGTGCATGCTCTGTATCGCATTTTCATGACTTCTAGCTGAAATGTAGATTAAAAAGCGTTTTCCACGATTGCAATTGGCCTACTAAAGTACGTGACTGTTTTTGTTTACATTTCTAGCTTAATCTTTACCTGTCAGAGGCTTTTCAGGCTTACAACTTGGTCTATAGAGGTCACGTGACTGTGGTTATGTCCTGTATGTTAATTTCATATTTTTATCTGTAATTTGGGTTAAAAAAGCCGCTTTTCAAGCTTACAATTGGTCTAGAAAGGCCACGTGACTGTTGTGAATGGTATTTTCCTGGTTTCAGATGAAATTTTGGTTGAAAAGCGTCTTCTAGGTTTGTTTCCTGGTTGGTATATGTAATTTTGATATTTTCGGTAACCAAAACTGCCTAAGTATTATAGTATGTGCGAACAGCAGTTTATATTTGAGTTAATGCAATATTTTTATGTGGAAAACGAAGTAAATAAACTTCTTTTTCACCCTTCAGATCCATTTTGAAGTAAGCAATTATTTAGTTTTTATTGTATTTTTTCATGTTTACACTGATACTCTCATAAAAAAGATAATGAAACTTCATACCTAGAGAATACCCACATTTTTGCCTCACGACACCAGGAACGTAACAGAAAAACAGTAGTTTTTTAAAAATGCTCTACAACGGCACTTTAATAAAAATTAGTTGGATCAACCAAAACAAAGCTTTCGAACCGGAAAAAAATGCTCAAGCCTGGCAACCCACAAATATCAAAGAATTTCAATATGACGTCATACTAATATCGTCACTGCCACTTCTCCCGGAACAGAGACTAGTTATACTGGATAGAGTTAACATGGCAACACCAATACACTAAAATTCGTAATTTCGGCTCAGTTTTCAAACGAAAATTAAATGCGTTCGGACCGAAAATAGGCCTGAAATATAAAAAACCCTATTTGATTACAACTTATACAGGGTGTCTAGGTTCTAAAAGTTACCACCAATGTAAACGTCAGGCAATTAGCCAGCCAAAATGCACAATTATCACTATATGGCAAAAATCAAACAAGAAATTGAACGTACAGTATGGTAAGTTTTTAACGAGGACACTGTATGTATAAAACCTGTAGAACTATAAAAAAAAGTCAAAACAAACCTTAAATCTAACCAATAAATATAAAGTAAAAACCTTATCATCTGATAAAATTTCTCTTCAAAAATTTGTACAAATATTTACAGACCCAAACAACATTATTTTACATAATAAGGGTAAACGGTGCATTGGGGGTTGTTGCGTGGCATTGAACATTACTTAACTTCTTCCTACACCATTTACACATGTATGTTTAGAAAATATCACTTGGATTTTAAACTATAAGTTGGATTTCAGAATCTATAACTTGTTTTTCATTATCGTAAATTGGTTTTAGAAAACGTAAGTTGTATTTCACATTCGTCACTTGTATTTCAGAAAAGGTTACTTGTATTTTAGAATGCTTTATTTCAAGTTCAGATTTTTGTGTTTTCTATGTGGTTATAGTTTATTGTTTTTTTATAATATCGCTTTAAGCAAAAAAACCCGCCCATCGGGTGTATTAATTTATATAAAATATACAAGGGTGTCCATAACTATATGACAATCTCTCGGGGGCATGCAGGGGAGGTCAAAATAATATGATTTGTTCATATAATTTTTTTTTTTTAAAGTCACTCTTAAGGGAAATATTGAGCCCCAAAGAACTGCCTTCCAATTAACGTTTTTGGCCGTAACTTTTGAAACACTTAGTATATTGTAATCATTATTGGGTTTAATGTTTTATCGAAAGAGACCTTCTATTGCCATGAAAACCAGGTATCTCGTCTTCGAAAGGCAGGAACTAACTGGACCTAAGACACAATTTGCTTAAACTTTGACAGCTGTCATTATTTTCAGCTGCAAACGCCATTAATGGATACTCTTGACATTTTTATCGAAAAATTGTACTCTTCCTTTATTTCGATAAAATAAACGGTTTTCGAGATAAATCGATTTTTCATTGAACTGCTTAGACCACAATGTCATTAAAAATATTCGTTAAACTATTTACTTTTTTTGCTCAACTTTATTTTCCAAATTACAAATGACCATGTCTAAAAATCCAACTGCTCTTTTCTATACTACAAATGACTAATCTGAAATACAAATTGCATTTCGAAAATCAAAGTTATTATTCTAAAATTGAAAGTACCTTTTCTGAATACAAGTGATATTTTTTAAATCCATGCTTATGGTTTCTAAAATTCCACTGACGCTTTCTAACTACATGTGTAAATGGTGTAGACGTTTGCCAGAATTTTCAGAAACACTTGCGAAGCTGTTTGACACGCTCAACCCCCGAAACCAAAACCACCTCAAAAGTTTCTTTTTAAGACCGATTGTATAAAGTCGAGTTATAATTTAACTCTTTAAAGTTAGATATTTATAGAAGAAGAGCTTTTTATGTAAACTCGATTGTATATAACCCTTAACTGAAAATGAAGCTAAAAGTTTTTACTAGAATACACGGGTGATAGAAAAATCGTGGTAAAAAAACGTTACCCAAAATTGAGATATTTAGCACTTAATCGCCTTTCGGTGACGTCACGGTGGATTTTGCCGTCCTCGCCATCGCTGCCGTCAGTCTTCTCTTGTCGCTCACACTTTTCCTCCAGCTCGTCCACGGCCAAGCCCGTGTAGAGCCGCTTGATGCCCCTGGGCAGAGCCCGGCACGATTGCAGATTAATCGAACACAAACAAGGGCATTTGGCCAGGATCGCTTTGATTGGTTCCAATGAAACGGATGAACCGCATAAGTTTAACACCCTGAAAATTGAATTGCAAACATATTTTATACAATCCAGTATTGCACGTTCTTTCATTTCGTTAAATTGATTAATTACATATGAAAAACCGTTCTGCAAAAGTTTTTTTATTTCTAACGAATTTATCGGCAACTGAAATTTAAACGCAAACCAAGCGAGCCAAAATGACGAATTTCTGTCTAAGTGCCGTGTGACAGTAAAAGTTTGATTATTAATTCTCCCTTTGCTAATTTCTCAATTATTATTGAAGGGAGAATGGTTTGGAACATGTTCCACTACGTTCACACCAAGAAACATTAATTATAGTGCCATTAAACACTGAAAAGTTTTTGAGATAGAATATGTATGTAGTGCAATTTTTCTAATATTTAGGACTTTTGTACAATTCTTTGGCATTTTTAAGAACATTTTCAATAGCATTTAGAAGTCTCTGGCCATTAAAAACTATTTTGGTAAGGTCCACTTGTAAGGTCCTCTGACAATTTTTAGGACGTTTTCAATAGTATTTAGAAGATTCTGGCCATTATATACAATTTCTCTAAGGTTTAGGACACTTGTAAAGTCCTCTGACAATTTTTAAAAGAATTTTGATAGTATTTAGAAACCGCTTGCCATTATTAACAATTTTACAAAGGTTTAGGACACTTTACGTCCTCTGACAATTTTTAAGACATTTTCAACAGTATGTAGAGACCTGTCCATTTTTAAACAATTTTTCTAAGGTTTATAGCTCTTGTGGACTTTTTAAGAGGTTTTTGATAGTATAACTGGCCATTATATACCATTTCTCTAAGGTTTAGAACACTTCTAAGGTCCTCTGACAATTTTTAGGACGTTTTTAATAGTATTTAGAGGCTTCTGTCTATTTTTAAACAATTTTTCTAATGCTTAGGATTATTGCAAAGGCTTCTAACCATTATTAGGTTTTTGATAGTATTTAGAAGCCTTATATTAAACGATTTTGCTAAGGTTTAAGACACTAACTCCTACAGCTCTCTCATATTTTTTGGGATTTTTGATATTCATTTAAAAGCTTCTGCCCATTTTACAAGAAGTACAACATGCCAGCAAAAAACTTTTAAAAGATTGGTAATAAATTAACAACATTTTCAATCCAGTAGAAAATGTTAGTAAATCACTAACCTGTATTGTCTTAAACGATTTGTCCTCGGATTTTTTGCAATTAAACGTAATAATCGGGACATCTCTATACCTATATTTGAAAATCAGTCGAGAGACTTAATTTATGATTGATTTACTTCAAAAATCATCAAAATTTTTAAATACGGAGATCTTTCTCGCGTTTTGAATCGGTAAAGATCAACATCAGCAATTTTAAACGATTTTACCCCTAAAAATTAAACCGAGCTTTTAACAAATGCTTCTTCACTCATTTTAAAGATCCTTCAAGCAGTTGTAAACTTTTTTTTTAATAAGATAATATATTCTTATATAACATTACAAAAATTATTCAAGTATAAAACATTCTAAACAATCTGTACTAAAGTTGTATTAGTATACACAGCATAACTTACCTCAATTTTGATTCTGGTCCCTTCTCAGCCAAAGCCAATACAGCGGCATCTAAAGAAGCTGTTGCTGATGACCAAGCCAAATCCACCTCCAGGAGACTGTGACTCCACTTTTGCACTATCAACTCCAAGCCGGAGTTTTGCAATCTTGTAATATAACAGGCTGAAACAGTGATTTATAACTATTGTCCTAAGTTTAATATTTAATTAAGAAAATTAGTTACCACTTAAAAATAAGTGTTCCAGATCCCAAGCGGGTACTCGAACTAAACCGGAATCGGTCAACTTGCTGCAGCCTCGAACGTCCAAAAGCCGCAATTTTGTACTGGTTTTCAATAGTCTCTCAATGCCCTCATCGTCCATGGACCTACAAACCACTATAAAAACAACAACTCAAACACAAAATCAATATTACCTTGAAGTGGTAGTTTGGTCCTCCTCAAGCCCAGCCAGGGACAATTCCTCCAAGTTAGGAAACCCAGGAGAGGCAACCTAAACAGAAAAACAAAGTTTCAACAACCTGAAATACTTGAAAAAACCCCTCTACAAACCTGTTCAGTTATAAGTAACTGGAGCTAACCAAACTTGACTATTAGTTATGCGCAAAACTCGCATTTTGGGACAACCGATTTGCAGTTTTTCTACGTGTAACAGCGCAGTATTGTGGGCGACGTTTTACATTCGAGATGTCCAGCAATTGAAGATTAGGACCAATGAGCCTGCAATCAGTGGTATTCACAGTTAATACGTTTCTAAATGTTAAAAGTTAGATTACGTACAGCTAACGCGGTCACAATCTGCATAAACCCCGCAATTTTATTGTGAGCTAATATCAAATGGGTTAAACGAGTATTCATGGTTTGGCTCAATGCCACCAGTGGTTGAGAATTTAAAGCTGACGTAGACTGGAAAATAATAAATAAAGTAAAAAAAGTATAAAAATATCAAAAAGAAGGAATAACTATTTCCTTTAAAAGTCAAACGCATGCTCAACCAGTTTTGGGTACAAAAATACCCATCTTTAGTAGCGCAGAGTGTGTATTCTTAAAACGAGGGAAAGAATTCCGGAATTTTCAAGAGAAGCGTTGATAGAATGTGACAGAAGAAGCTGAAAAAGGCGAATTCCTGTCACATTCTGCAGACCTTTCTCTCGATAACTCCCTTTCCTCTCTCTCTGTTTTCTATGAAAGGAGAGACTTGTGTTTTTATTAATTTGAGATTCACAATGGCATTGTTCTTAAAGTTAAAATAAGCTTATTCTGAAAAAAAACACTAATTTGAGAAATTATATAGTATGTGGTGGTAGTATTTCTTTCTCCAACTTTAAGAACTATCTTTTAGTCTCAATAATCCAGGCAACAAATGCGCAAAAAAAGTACCGGGAGGGAAATGCTTGGAACACAAGTTTTGACTTCGTTTCTTGGTTTGCGCTAGTTAGCCGGAAGGGAGGTCAAGTTTGAAAGTCTCATTTTTCCCGTAAATACCATCACAAAATAAGGATCGTCAGTTAAGGACGCAATGAAACACAATTTCAGTCAATATTTTCGAAATCTGGGGGTTACGGCTCTGAAATTTCCTGTGTAGGTAGTAAATTAACCTTAAACTTCAGGACCTGTTCTTCTTTTCCATAAACATCCTTTACCTCACTCAAACTGCGATAAATACCCTCAAAAAGGAAGGATTGTCAGTCAAACGCAATTAGACACAATTCAATCAGTATTTTCGAAATCTCGAAGTTACGGCCCTGAATTTGCGATGTAGCCAGTAAATTGATTTTGAAATCAAGAAATGAACTGTATTTTTTCCATAAAACAAACCTTACTTTACTGAAAACTGTGATAATTACCATCAAAAATGAATGAATGTCATTTTAAAACGCTATAAAACACAATTTCAGTCAGTATTTTCGAAATCTGGGAAGTTGAGACACTGAAAATTTGCTCTGAAGGCAGTAAAATTAACCTTAATTTCAGGAACTTGTTCCTCTTTTTCCCATAAACAACTGTTTACCTCACTCAAACTGCGATAAATACACTCAAAAAGGATAGGATGTCAGTCAAACGCAATTAGACACAATTTCAATCAGTATTTTTTAATCTCGAAGTTACGCCCTGAAATTTGCGATGTAGCCAGTAAATTGATTTTGAAATCCAGAAATGAACTGTATTTTTTCCATAAACAAACCTTACTTTACTGAAACTGTGATCATTACCATCAAAAATGAATGTCATTTAAAATGCAATGAAACACAATTCCAGTCAGTATTTTCGAAATCTGGGAGTTAAGGCACTGAAATTTGCTGTGTAGGCAGTAAATTATCCTTAAACTTCAGGAACCTGTTTCTCTTTTTCCATAACAACTTTTACCTCACTCAAACTGCGATAAATACCCTCAAAAAGGAAGGATTGTCAGTCAAACGCAATTAGACACAATTTCAATCAGTATTTTCGAAATCTCGGAAGTTTACGGCCCTGAAATTTGCGATGTAGCCAGTAAATGATTTTGAAATCAAGATAATGAACTGTATTTTTTCCATAAACAAACCTTACTTTACTGAAACTGTGATATACCATCAAAAATGAATGAATGTCATTTAAAACGCTATAAAACACAATTTCAGTCAGTATTTTCGAAATTCTGGAAGTTGAGACACTGAAATTGCTCTGAAGGCAGTGTAAATTAAACCTTAATTTCAGGAACTTGTTCTCCTTTTTCCATAAACAACTTTTACCTCACTCAAACTGCGATAAATACAACTCACAAAAGGAAGGATTGTCAGTCAACGCAATTAGACACAAATTTCAATCAGTATTTTTTAAATCTCGAAGTTATCGGCCCTAAATTTGCGATGTAGCCAGTAAATTGATTTTGAAATCCAGAAATGAACTGTATTTTTTCCATAAACAAACCTTACGTTTACTGAAACTGTGATCATTACCATCAAAATGAATGTCATTTAAAATGCAATGAAACACAATTCCAGTCAGTATTTTCGAATCTGGGAGTTAAGGCACTGAAATTTGCTGTGTAGGCAGTAAATTATCCTTTAAACTTCGGAACCTGTTTCTCTTTTTCCATAAACAACTTTTACCTCACTCAAACTGCGATAAATACCCTCAAAAGGAAGGATTGTCAGTCAAACGCAATTAGACACAATTTCAATCAGTATTTTTTTAAATCTGGAAGTTACGGCACTCAAAATTTGCGGTGTAGCTAGTAAATTTTACCATAGAAATCCAGGAAGGTGAAGCACTTTTTATACCAGGTTGAGCAGACCTTTGACTGTTGTGTGTTACTCCCTCTTTTTGATACATTAAAACAACTCTCACCAAATAAATAAAAATGAAAACCATACTAACATGTATCGAAGACAAATCCAGTCTCTCTAAACTCTTACATTCTGTAGTCAAATATTTCAAATTGTCCGCGTTCAGTCCTTTCCAGCCGTTCAAATTCAAACCTCGTAGTTGCGGACAATGTTCGCAAATCGCCTCAACAGCTGCCTGTATATCTCGGATTTTCCACTCACCTTTTAATGTTTTACATTTATTTGCCACCCTGTTTATACAAAAATGTTGCACGCTTACCCATAACCAAGTCTTCGCACTCGGTCAGCCTGTTCAGGATCAACCAGTGTAACCTCAGATCCGTTCTGTTTTTCTCCTTAACGTAATTCAAATCTGCTCTTTTCCATAATGACGGTCGCAGAGATATGTCTTTCCATAATCTACATACTTTGCCACAACTGCAATACCAATCATAAACTAAAAACGATAAAGACCAAGAATCATTTAAAATAGTGTTTTTTTTATGTAATTCAGTATGGCAGCTTTGTACCACACTTTCTTTGTAACATTTTATTTGTGTATTGACTGCACATGGATTTCCAAAAATAAAGTAAAACAGATCATGATTAAAGGTAAAATTGAAGAAAATGTGGATTATTCATATACCATTAGCCAAAGTAATGTAAATGATATTCCATTTGAAATATACGGGTAATTAATCCCTATTACTTGTTTTACTAGGAAGATATAGAATAACTTGATTTTGCTTTCTTTCTAAACACAATGGTATACTCAGATTTATGATTATTTTTGAAAGGGCTGTAAAACTAATTTTGAGTTTCCTGAATGCAATTTACTTAAGTAAACCCAAATTTTGGTTCACAAAACTAGTATGACCTTGATTGATCGAGGTTTTGCCGGCGTTTTATTTTCTTAAAAAAAATGCAAATGTGCGATTTGAACAATTGAGTTTAGTCAATATGTATTAAGAATAATTTGATTTGCAGAATTGAAGAAGGTATTATGGCCAATGGAGGTAATTTTCAACAATTCTTTAAAAAATGGTAACAGTCATTTTGAATAGTGGAACTAAATAAAATGAGTTTCTTAATACCCTGTATTTTAAAATAACGCCTCTTGAGCAAAACGGTTTAAAACTACATTGTACAAACATGTGTCAGGAGTTTGATGATTTATTGAGACCTTCACCAGTTTAACTATTCCCGGTAACATAATAATATATTTTTGAGTTCACATTATCAGAAATTGAATTGTATATGTACTACTACAATAAACCGAGCAAAGTTCATCTTTGACTGCATAAGTGAAGTGACTTTGTGTATTTTAACAAATTAGTTGCTTTTCAAATTGAAACCCTTTTGAGTTTACTTCAAGTTTTTCCTTCTTCTTTCACAATTCTTACAAGTTCTTCAATATATTTGAACAGATTCTTACCTGCTAAGGGTTGGCACAAGCTCCATCATGAGCACAAACCTCAGCAAAATCTTCTCCCAACACATTATCGGGCATTCTGGCAGCATCTCCCCACACGCTCTGCTCCGTAGGTTCCCCAGTTTGAGTGCTGCTCACGTCATTCTCCGTAACCGCATTGGACCGGCTACGTTTCGGTTTTTTCTCATAATCCGAATTGTCCGTGTCCGAATAAGTTTTTGGCTTTTTCCGTCTGCCCGGTTTCCTTTTCGTCAACGGCTGAATGGTGGTCAGTTCGCTTTTTTTGATTCGAATTTTGATGGCGTTCTTATCGCCACTTATTTGACTGTGATACACGGCCACCAGGTGTTTGGGGGTCCTGCCCCGACCTGGACCGCTGGATATTCGCTTTCTTTTGGGTTTTTCAAGGTGCCGTTGTTGTGCTCTTCGGGCCACGTATGTTACGCTAGTATGGGGTAGGTTGTCTGGTTCCTCTTCGGTTGAAATGGAAGAAGTGTCCACAGGGGTTTGAAATCGTTCCGATGTTTGTGGGGTTTGACTTGATATCGGTAGCGCTGCTAGCCTCATATAGACTGTTGGTGTCTTCTACAAATTTTTGTTTTTTTTTTGAAACTACTAACTTGGATCAAAAATTTCAACTTAACTAGCAGGGATGGAAGTAAAGAAACATTAATATAAAAGCATTAAACAAAGCAAAAACCTAGGGGTAAACAGCTGAGTAAATATTGTACACTAATTCCTGGTAATGCCCAGTAATTCCCAATAAACTCTTCTAAATTATCAGGATCTGGAGAGTCTAAAAAACATTTTTAATAAACGCAAGAAATATGCGTGCAACGATTAACTGGAAGTAGATATCCACTGCTGCTTATTTTAAATGGGACACCCTGTGTATTTTTGCATGTCAAATCCTAGACATTTTTTTGTATATTAATGTCATACACCATTTTATGTAAAATTTGTATTTTCAGTCTCCAAAACAATTTTAACTTACACTATCAGGAAACGTGTTTCTTGGTTTTGTGTTAAACAAGATTTGTTCTAAAATGGGTGCAGAAAAACGTCAAAATATATAATACAGGGTGGTCAAAAAATTAGTTTCTAAAAAACTAAAGAAAGTCAAATTTTTTTTAAAACTCTTCTTATCTTTGTCTGATTCTCTGTTCAAAATTAAGGTAACTTTGTTTTAGGTCACTTATTTAAAAAAATCATTCTTTAAATTGATATATTGGACCACCCTGTAACTGTCAAATCAATGGAGTTATTATTAAACCTAATATTTGGCACCAACCTAGTACAGTGATTGTCAAGTCTAAGCTGTAGCAAAACTGTAGAAATAAAATCATTAAGCTGGTTTTAGCTTGCACTAAGTGGCCAAAATAAGGCAAAACCCATTAGAATAGTGGCCAGTGTTTCAGGCAAATTTCACCCTTACGAAAATTGTAATTTGCAAAAAGTTTTCAAGAAATTTACAACCATTAAATACATCGTAGTCACGTAGTACGTCACATAATTAGCCCTTAACCAGTCAAAAATTGTATCTAGTGCACCCTGTCACTAAAATTGTGAATAACGTGAGTATTTCTAGCACTTTGTATATACTTTTATACAGTGCGTTTTTTTTAACGCGCAACATAGGATTTCACGTGGTTAAATTTTTAAGTCCATGTTAGACCATGTTATTTTGGAACTACAAGTATAAAACTTGACGGGTGGCTGTTTCGTACCCTGAAGCTTAAGTAAGTTACCAATTCGGCCTAAAAAGTGTAAAAAGCTTGCAAAAAATCATATTTTTCGAAAAGATTTGATCTTTCCATACTCCCTGTATGTATGATAGGTGCTTGTTGTTTTTGATACTGGCACGGCAGGTAGCAGGTAAAATTTGGCGTAGAAAGTAAAACAGGGTGATCATTAACTTTATATCAAGAAAGGTAAGAACAAAAGAAGTATTTTATAAATGAATTGTTCAAAGTGAACTCCGTTTGAAGCCAAACAGTATTCCAAACAATCATAAAATGCCCTTTTAACGTTCAAAAGATGTCGGGTCGTGATTGCAGTAAAAATATGTCACTTTACCTGCTACCTGCACTGCCAGTATAAAAACAACAAGGAACAACAATGCATACAGGGAGTATGGAACGATAAAATCTTTTCGAAAAAAAAATATTTTTTCCAGTTTTTAATCACTTTTTAGACCAAATGGTTAGACTTACTTAAGCTTCAGGGTACTAAAGACACACCCGTCAAGTTATAGACTTGCAGTTCCAAAATAAAATGGTCTAACATGGGCTTAAAAATTTAACACGTAAAATCCTATGTTGCGCGTTAAAAAAAACGCACTGTATGTCGATGGACAGCCAATGAAATAAGCTTTCCATTGACGTATAAAAGTCGATTAATTAGTGGTACCGTTTGGCCGCTAGAGGGCGTCAACGTTGACCAATTTTTTTGGGATATCCTTTTTTTTTAATCCTCAAAAAAAGGCTTAATTGCACTATTCTTGGTAGAGTTTTATACGTCAATGGATAGCCAATGAAATGAGCTTTCTAAAACTATTCCAACTTGGGTTGATAGGTGAGACGGTTTGACCGCTAGAGGGCGTCAAATTTGACTCATTTTTTAAGAATTTTTTGGTGCATTTTTTCGTTCAATCATTGATAACTAGCTCATTTGCAGCACTTTGTATGCACTTTTTATATGTCAATGGATAGCTAATGAAATAAGCTTTCTATTGACATATAAAGTTGATTTGTTAGTGATACGGTTTTACCCCTAGAAAATTTTTAAAAGCAAAAATTACAAAAATTTATAATTCTTTGTTTTCCAAAGGATTTCATTGAATGCCAATTGTCAAGTAATGCCCACTAATTACTACAGTTTGCATGACATAATGCCCCAGTGGTTTACCCCTCTGCAATAACAGAAAATAATGCAACAATAATTCAAACATAACCTTGTTTGGTAAAATTTTGTAATAAAAGGCTCCAAGTGACAAATGTATCTGCTTGGATCTTTAGAGAGACAGAGACAATAGTATAAACTGAAAACTGTAACTTACCAGACTGACCAACTGAGCTAGCATCCCCTTCCTGCCCTGTATAACCTTCTTGAGCCTGTTCACCATCGACACACTCAGCACTATCACAAGAATCATCCTTTGAAATGTCAGTATTCTCATCACAAATATTATTGTTCGGTAAATAACTGTTTACATCCCCATTTAACAGGCAGTCCTTCAAGTCCAACTCTTGGGATTTAAGGTCAGTTTTGATAATGTTATTGGAGCATGGTGAGCTGAGTGTGGAGCTGGCACTACTGGTCCCCCCAGTGTCTGGGATCGGATTGTAGAAACTCCATGGTCTCTGACATGGTTTGAGTCACTGAATTCGTCTAGGACTTACTTACATTTTGTCAGTTTTTTGGTTTAATCCACCATAGTGTAGGTAGTTTTTCGGTTTGGCTAAAAAAATAGGTTACACACTGTTTAAGGGCAAAAAATCATTTCAGGGTTTTAATTAAGTGAGTGTTGTTTGTATCCAAGTGAAACCATAATTAATTACACATAATATCATCTGATAGTGAAAATGACCTTTTGCCATTTGAATTCCGCGCTATTTTGGAGTTATCCCACAAGCGTAAACAATCAAGTTGACAGGTGAAATAAAAGAAATTTCTGGCAGACTTTTTGGGGGTTTTTGGAAAATGTTTAGCTCCAGGCCCGATTGTACTAAAGCGGCCAGTGATAAGGCGAGACATTCGCTGAGAAATATATAAATTTACTCATTCTTTTAGGCAGAAATCGTTATCAAACAAAAAGATTCGTGGATACCGCGACGACCAAACAAACGGTATTTCCGCACTTACCCCTTTATTTGCTTACGTTCAGCACACTTGCACGATCACAATCACATTATTTATCAGCTTATTTAGCGGATTTAACGCCGAAAATTTGGCTTTTTCGTAAATTAAAGTTGTTGACCTTGTTATACGGTAGGCAAACGCTTATTTTTTATTTTTAGTGAAACGTCGAAAAGCGCCATCTATATAGACATTTTATGGTGCTGGCCTCTGGCGTTGACAGCTCAAACGTGCGAAAATGACGTTAAATGTAAAATTCCTGTAGAATATTAATCCATACGAGTAGTTTTACTAACTGCCCGACAGAGGGCAGAAGCTTATTTGAAATTAAATTTTTTCAAGTAAAATTTTATAGGTTTATGATTTATTATTTATTTATAGTTCACACAGATCAATGATTGATTGAAAAAACAATATTTATTTTTTTTTTTTTAGTATTTTAATAGCTAATTAATTACAAAAACTTTTTTTATTGTTATGAGAGTTTATCACAGAAAAATGTTACAAAAAGTTGAATCATTTTTGGAGAAAAAAAAATATATAAAAAATTAATAATCAACTCTGAATGTGCATAAATCTTAGCACAATAGATAGTTTTTGATTGGTCAAAAAAGCAGTGCTTTTGCTGCCCAGTTTACAGGGTGTTAAAATGAAAAGTGTCAAATTCAGTCTACTCTGTATGTATGCTTAAATAATTCAGTTATTTGACATTTTCACTATACACTATATAGTGGTGAATGAGGGTTCAAGGGCTACAAATTGATATATGGAACCACCCTGTAACTGTTAATATAACCAAGTTACAAATAAACTATACAGTGTAAAGTACTATTTACACTGTATAAGGTGATCAATAGGAGATTTAAGGACCTACCAAACTGGTATATTGAACTACCCTGTAACTGTTAAAATAACCAACTTACAGGGTGTTTAAAGTGGAAACAGTCAAATTCAGTCCAATCTGAGTTTTTGTATTACTCAAGTATTTGCCATTAAACTTTTTAGATCAATAATGATCAATATTATACCGTAAATTTTTTAAGTTGACAGTGAATTAAGAAGTTTATCAAACTCTTTACACCTCCATGATTTTCAGACTTAATTGACATTCAGAGCCTGATCACCATATCATGGAAGCTCTGAAAATTCTTTTATAGCTCAATAAGAACTTACTTTGACAGCTCGTTGATTAAATGACATTTTTGTGACATTTGGGTATGTGGTATACATATAAAGGGTGTGTAAATGGTTTTTTATTATATAAAAAAACATCCTGTATTTAGCTGCCATTTAAATTTATTGCTTTTTTTCAAGTATATTGTTCTCAAATTTTTAGCATAAACTTATTTAGTCATATAATAAGTATATAATTTCAATATTAAATCTCATTAAATATAATAATATAGAAATTAAAAACAAATATGTATTTATTAATCATGTGTACAATATTTTTTTTGGCTATATATTATGGTATGTAGTAGTATTTAATAACATTTTTGATCTTATACGTTATTATGTTTTTTTTTTATGTATATACATTGATGCAGCCTTGCATAAAAACCTTGAATATAGTCTATATAACAATGTTATAAAGTTACGATAAAAACACTTAACAGCTGCAAAAAAATGGCCAATTTTACTTTGATGGATATACATATAATGAAAATTTCTATGCATACAGGGTGAATCCATATTAGTGTTTCACCCTGTTAACTGTAATTGAAATTATTCATAAGCAATGCCAGAGTCACATTAAAAATTAACATTTTTAGGCCTAATTTTTGAAACCTAAAATTTGATTAGATTTACCTAGCTAAAGTAACAATAACTTTGTACTTACATGTTAAATAGAGAGGATAGAACTGTTTTATTATATATAATCTATCAAATATCACTTCCGATGACTGAAGACACATATTTTAACGATTAACTCTAAATTTTGCCTTGAATTTTCCATATTCGTTTATTAGACTTTTACTATCTGTATATTCGTTCAGCTAAAATATCCCACCATAGACACTTAGTAATAAATATTATATAAATTGTTATTATAATAATAAATTATGCTAAAATCACAGAGGACAAGGTTTGGACATCACCGAGCTAAAAAAATGTGGATATGGGTTGGTTTAGTACTTCTAGATATTTTTGGCCATACTTTGAGTAATATATGTATTCAGAAGCTATTTCCTATATAATTGATTAGTCCTTATGCCCTTATATAACAACGAGAGAAAACACAAGTTACAATATGCAAAAAGTGGCAAAATCAATGGAATATCACAAAACTACGGTGTTGTCGTGGTTTCGCCGATAATAAGCAATCCACAGTTCGTACCCTAACTCCAGCCTTTTCCACGTGTTTCAACGTTTCCGGATCACTTTCCAGCATGATGATGCACATGAAACTCTTGTTCGTGATTACGTTACGCGGATAAATCGTTTGAGCTTCGAATTTAACACTGAGATCTTCGCAGAAAGCGTCCAATTGTTTGTAAATCTCCGGGTATTGTCGTTTGAGCGAGACGCCTCTGTCTCTCAATTGAGCCTGGACGTTATTGAAGGCAATCAATCTTGCCCGCATACTGGTTTCCTGGGTGGGTAAACGGATGGGTCGACAGGTCAAAATCAGCGTTTCCGGTGTTTCAATATCACGTTCTGATGATGGACCTACTGTTCAAAAAATCATATATAAAATAATCAAAATCAAATTTTGTCATGCTTACCAACAAATTAAGATCCTTGCTTAGACGCAGTTTGGCACATCTGGAAACGAGCTGTCTCTCCCATTTCACAGCGCCAGAGGCCGGAGTCTCAGACACCACGCACAACGAAATGTACAGCACGAATTTGGTTTCCGAGTTGTAGTTCTGGCACATCTCCACCAGCTCCTTGTAGAGCATGGGCCCCATTTCGGTAGGCAACAAATCCTGCCATCTGACAAAGGTTAGTTCTCCCAGACTGGACAGGCCTTCGGCGAGGAACTTTTTCTGCCGCCTCCGGATTGGGATAGAAGCACTTTACTGCTCCCAGACCATGGGAAATGTAACCTCTTCGAGCTATTTTCGATAGTTCTTTTAGGGTGTCCTTTTGGTCTCTTACGGCTTGGATAACCTGTACAATTAAGTTTATTATATAGTAAATAAGTTTAGAAGATCTTTGAATGGCGAAAATTAGAGTGAATTTCATTATGTGTGTAGTAGCACCTCACCAAAGCATAAATTATCAAAACTAACTAGATATTAAATTCTACTTTGCATTGCAGCACAATAAAAAAAGTCAGAAAATACTAGTTTCAAGAGACAATAATCAGTTTCAATCAGAGATTACGTAAACTGTACTGCACTGCAAAGGTGTATGTAATACCATTCTGGTTTCTGAAGACCACCAAACATTATTATGAAAAATAGATAGGAAAGATTGATAAAAAAATATCGATTTCACAAACAAGTTATTAATATAATAATCTCAACATTAATTAAGTTTCAAAGGCTAAGCTGTTTCAGGAGCATTTGGAAGCTTTTATAGAAGCTTTTGGAATTTGTATAGTATTTTGGAAGCTTTCAAAATCTTTTAAGACTTTGAGGAATATTTGGAAGGTTTTTGGACAGCTTAAAAAGCATATTGAAGGTTCTGAAGTTTATGGAAGTGTTATAGAAGCTGTTAAACTGATCTAGAAACATACGGAAGCTCTTAGAATGTTCCAAATGCTTTTTGAGGCTGTTTTGGAAGCTTTTGGAATTTGTATAGTATTTTGGAAGGTCCTAAAATCTTTTTAGACTGCTTGAGGAGTATTTGGAAGGTTTTTGGAGCTTAAAAAGCATATTGAAGATTCCAAAGGTTATGGAAGTGTTGGAAGGTGAAAAGCATTTGAAAGCTTTTAGACTGTTCCAAAGACTTTTGGAGTTTCTATGGTGATTTGAAAGCTTATAAAATGTTTTTAGACAACTTTAGGAGCATTTGGAAGGTTTTTGGACAGTTTGACGGTTCTGGAAGTTGTTAGAAGCTCTGAAAGTGCTCTAAAAACATACGAAAGCTTTTAGACTGTTTTAAAAACTTCTATGCTGCTTCAGGAGCATTTGGAAGAATTTTCAGGTTCTATCAAGGTTCTGGACTGCTTTAGAGGAATTGGGAAACTAAGACGGATCTAGAAATGATTGGAAGCATTTAAACTGCTCTAGAATTGCTTTTAGACTGTTTTGAAATCTGTTGAAAGCTTCCAGATTAGTTGAAAACCATTTGGCGGCTTTTAGACTGTTCTAAAGGCTTTTGGAAGCCTCTATGCTCTTTTAAGAGCTGTTGGAAGCTTCTATGTATACACTGTCTGGAAGCTTTTGGAGTTTCTATGGTGATTTGAAAGCTTATAAAATGTTTTTAGACAACTTTAGGAGCATTTGGAAGGTTTTTGGACAGTTGGACGGTTATGGAAGTTATAAGAAGCTCTAAAACTGCTCTAAAACATACGAAAGCTTTTAAAACGTTTTAAAATCTTTTGAATGCTTCAGGGCTAGTTGAAGAACATTTGGGAGTTAATAGACTGTTTCAAATGCTTTGAATTTCTGCTTCAGGAGCATTCGGATGGTTTAAAGAGCATACTAAAGGACTGCTTTGGAAATTTTGACGTTTCTGGAAGTTGTTAGAAGCTTTTAAACTGCTCTAGAAACATACGGAAGCTCTTAGAATGTTCCAAATGCTTTTTGAGGTTTCTATGATGTTTCAGGAGCATTTAGAAGAATCTTAAAAGACGTTAAAATGTTTACCTATTAAGTCTTTTATACTGTACTGTACTAAAGTACAAATGTATCTAAATATAATTATTTATTATAAATTAGAATTATAAATTCTGATGATAATAAGGATAAATGTGTATCATATTCATGAACATTAAAAGCTCACAACTTTTCTTGAATAAATAAATAAACAATCTTTGAATTGATTATCTTGAAATTGTCTGCACACTTTTCAAAAGTTTTCAAAATTTGTCTGAAGAGTGAGGCGGAGAATTTCTTCCAAAAAAGTATGAATATTTCTTCATATACATCTTCTGAGTATATTATTTATTATGCTTTTCAAAGTTAATTCTCTAGAATCCTTTCACATTTGATGTTAGGTTTCCATATCATTGTAACGTGCCCTAAGAGTGAGTTTTAGTGAGAAGATCTTTCAGTAGATTCAGAATTTTTCACTAACTAAAATGCTCCAAATCAGCCAGTTTCTAGAGAGTTTTGATTGAGAAGTTTCGATTGAGTTTCTTACCAAATGCAGAGTTGTACAAATTTGAGTTAGTAAACACAGAAAAATAGTACTAAACTGAAAATTAAGTAGTTTAGTTGGTATAAAAAATAGACAATAACCTGTCGACACAGAGTACCCATTCTGGAAAAGAGGCAAGTTTTCCGGTGTCGTTCCCAATGGCTGCGACGACACGCCCTTGAGCAATAAGTGTACGAGCAGTTGTGACAATTTTTGAACGATTTGGCTTCTTTGGAACTTGGCAACGCTGTTTTGCCGCAACGCGAATAGCGGCAACGCAGCACGGTGACGGGCATGGAAGGGTCGACGTTGTTGACCGACGCCGGTTCCGAGCCCTCCGAGCGGCGTCGGTATGCGCCGTTGATATCGGCGTCGCTGGAGCGCCGCTGTGGGCTAGTGCTAGCTGACAGTGTCTCTGAAAATTGGTCCCATAAGATGATGACATGAACTTTAGTCCGTTAAAATGTCAACAATTAGTGACTTTAACAATGAAAAAAGCAACATTTAGCTACTAGCCTAATTATAATAACAGCTCAGTGCATAGAATCAACAACTATACATTTTTTGGCACATATAAACAACTTGTAACTTATGATAAAGAAATAAAAAAACTACAGCATCAATAACGGTTTTAGTATAAACATCAATTGGGGGTGTGCTACTGAATCTATACATTGAGCATCGTTTTTAACTTATAATTTCCTTAATTGTGATACAAAACTGATTATAAAATTGAATTTAGAATTAGTTGGCTTGACACTAACATCTAACCATAGAACTAAACGAAAAAGAATGGAAATTAAATCGAAACACTACTTACACATGCCTCCTACCTTGAAGGCACGGACTAGCGGCCCTTCCAGATGGTGGAAGGCCCAAAAGGGAATCCAAGACGTCTTCGAGGGTGGTCGAACTGGGCGATGGTCGTACCCTGGTACCACCGGTCGAAAATGTGGTAATATCTGTTAGAAGGTTGGTTAGTTGTAATATCGGACAGTTTTAGTAAAGTTGTTAACAGTTAAGGGTTTCTTCACTTTTTTCCAGCAGACAGTCATAGCTCTAAATTAGTAGAGATGAATTAAACTAAAAAGCAGCAGTTTTGGATAAATTATTGTGTCAAAAGAAGGAAGAAGAAGAGATAATTACAAATTTGAATTCTTCATAAAGGAAGTCTTCTGGTAATATATAAACATAAATGAATTATTGTGATGCTTACCAAGAATGTAACTGTAACGTTTTTAATATACTTGTTGGTAATGTTTACTTCAGTTACTTTAAATACTAATTTCTATCTCCACAAACTTTAGAGCCATGACCAATATTACCAGTTAATAAAATTTTAGACAAAGGAAGAAAATTGGTTTAGATTAGTAGTTTTTAAAGAGTTAAAAAGCTACCATATTAGTAGGGTTAACAATTAATTAAACTTTAAAATATTATGGATCGTACAGTAATTCACTGATCTGCGTGTTAGTAACAACTTTAAACCCAAAACTAGATTTAGTCAAGTTTAATTATACTATTAAAACCATGCAAAAAAAGCAAAAGAAAGATTAGAACAAAATGAAAAATTTTGCTTACCAATTAAAAACATCCCAGACAAATAATGATTTCGTTAGTCTAGAAATACTGTACTATCAACAAAACGTTTGCACGAATTTTTGTAGTTACTCTCTGTATAACATATCCATAAATGGATTATGTGAACTAAACACACTTAAACTATCAAAGGGTTACTACAAAATTCTCGTGTATTATAAGAGTCCTCTAGGGCCTAGAATCTAGTTATTTAGACTCTCCTAAAATCTAGAATACCTGATAATTTGGAAAGTACTTAGATTAGCAGTTTTGCCCAACTAGAATAATTTTCACGTCAAATTTGCTTTTAATAGACATTTTAGACCTAAACAATTGTAGAATAGTAGAATAGTAGAATATGAGGCCGCATACAGAATCAAGTTATTCGGACTGTCTTCTAGGATCTAGAAAGATCTAAATTTTCTTAAAATTGACATTTTATACCTAAATAATTGTAGAATAGTGATCTGGCGCCTAGAATCTTGTTATTCAGACTGTCTTCTAGCATCTACATTACTTGGAGACGCCAAAGGTACTTAAAATGGCAATTTTGCCCAACTAGAATAATTTTCATTGCAAATTTTCTTAAAAATTGACATTTTAGACCTAAATAATAATATAATAGTCATCTAGGACCTAGCATCTTGTTATTCGGACTGTCTTCTAGGATTTAAAAGATTGAAATCTTGAAAAGTACTTAGATAAATAGTTTTGCCCAACTAGCATAATTTTCAAGGCAAATTTGCTTGAAATTGACATTTTAGACTTAAATAATTATATAATAGTCATCTGGCGCCTAGAATCTTGATATTCAAACTGTCTTCTAAGATCTACAATACTTGGAGACGACAAAAGTACTTAAAATAGCAATTTTGCCCAACTAGAATAATTTTCATTGCAAATTTGCTGAAAATTGACATTTTAGACCTAAATAATAGTATAATAGTCATCTAGGACCTAGCATCTTGTTATTCGGACTGTCTTCTAGGACTTAAAAGATGGAAATCTTGAAAAGTACTTAGATAAACAGTTTTGCCCAACTAGCATAATTTTCAAGGCAAATTTGCTGGAAATTGACATTTTAGACCTAAATAATTATATAATAGTCATCTGACGCCTAAAATCTTGTTATTCAGACTGTCTTCTATGATCTAGAATACTTGGAAACGCCAAAAGTACTTAGACTAGCAATTTGGCCAACTAGAATAATTTCATGGCAAATTTGCTTTTAATAAACATTTTAGGCCTAAACAATTGCAGAATAATGATCTAAGGACTAGAATATTATAGTTCAAATTGTCTTCTAGGATCTAGACGACCTGAAAACTTGAAAAGTACTTAGATAAACAGTTTTGAGAGAAATTGACATTTTAGACCTAAATAATTATATAATAGTCATCTGGCGCCTAGAAACTTGATATTCAGACTGTCTTCTAGGATCCACAATACTTGGAGACGACAAAACTACTTAAAATAGCAAATTTTGCCCAACTAGAATAATTTTCATTGCAAATTTGCTTAAAATTGACATTTTAGACCTAAATAATAGTATAATAGTCATCTAAGACCTAGCATCTTGTAATTGGGACTGTCTTCTAGGATTTAAAAGATTGAAATCTTGAAAAGTATTTAGATTAGCAGTTTTGCCCAACTAGCATAATTTTCAAGGCAAATTTGCTTGTAATTGGAATTTTGGACATAATTAATTCTAGAATAGTCATCTAGAGCCTAAGAATCTAGTTATTCAGACTGTCTTCTTGCATCTAGAATCTTCTACGGTTTTCGAAACTCCTGTTTTCACTTTTTAAAGTTGCAACACCCTGTAGGTGTATATACACATAATTTCAACTTTTTGGAACTATACAGGGTGACTCAAACTTAAATGACAACAATGCTTTCATATAAAAATTTTGTATAGTTCAAATGGATTTTGTGTTTTACACTAATTCTACATGTGAATTTCTGGACACTGGGTAGTCTGTGATTGCATGCAGCTTTCTGCTTTTTCTTTTACAAACCACAAACATGTGATTTACGCAAATTGCAGGTGTGAAAGTTAGAACCACCCTGTACAAGTCTTTAAATTTTTATTTGTGCAGACCGTACGACTACTAAATTAAACTATAAATTAAACAAGCTTCAAAAAGCAAAAGGAAAACATAAAGGAAGGAACTAAAAGCTGATGCAAAAAAAAAAACGTAAACAAAGCATAAAAATAAAACAATTTTATTAATAAATGACATATTTTGTACACTCTTTTTTATATAGTTGTGTAGTACTGAGAATACACAAGAAAATTATTATAGAAACCTTAAAACGACTTTAAGAAATGTGTAAATTTTGTTATATAAATATATTCATAACAAAAACTCTATTAGTAATAACTGTACGCGGATATACAAAATGTGTGTGAGCCTAAAAACTACTTAATAGTGATTATAATAATAAATTTAATATGTCTGTACAAATGGGTGTAATCTTATATTATAATGCCTTAAACAAAACAACTACAAAAGATCTTTTATTGCACCAAAAAGTAGTGATAATAAATACATAGAATAGATGGAAAAAATTAATGGTTGGTAGTGGAACAGTCACTCAATAAAGCACCTTAAACATACATTTACGAACATCCAGTTTAATAAAACAAATTAAAGGAAGAAAAAGTGAAGCAAAGCAATTATATCAAAACCTTCACAATTTACGTTTCGTAAACTATGCGGTGACACATTCAAAATGGTAGTCGAATACAAGGAAAAATACAAAAAAATTTGAAAACCCTAAGGTAGGTTTACACCAAACTAACATTTAGTGCAAATCTAGCTTTTGGTCAATTTTTAAGCTTTTTCCGACTACTAGACGTAAAAAATGAAGCCATTCACACTCGGATTGAAAAGCACCCTTAAAAACGCATACAATAATAAACTAGAACATCATCAGTCCCAAATAACAACCATACAATTTTTGTTTAAATGGTTTAGATACAGTTTCAATTCTAGAAAAATTAAATATAGTCGAAAAAAACTCTTTTTGGCACTAAAAACTATTTACAAAACACAAGAAGCAGATTTAAACCCTCAAAGACTTACCATTACTACTGTGGTTCTGAAGATCTAACCTCAAACTTTGCGGTGGTACCGGACTTTCCGAACACGTCACCGGAGTTTCTGGACTATCCAGAGGTTTGGTACCTACGAAGGAGCTCTCCAACCAACAAAGCTTCTGACTGCCCCTAGGAGAAACTGAACTCGATCTTCTGCTACTACCATCCACATCTTCTACAGAGGGTTTAAGTCCGCTGACGTAGTGCACTATAGCCGACGTGACCTCCTTGATGGAGGTCTGAATTTCCGGATTGTCCTGCTGTTGAACTTGTTTTGATAACAAAGTGCTCGCGAGTCTTTCAGCTGGAGTTCTAGGTCTGTTCAATCTCTCCTGAGACCGCCATCCCATGTAAGGTTGTCTGTAGTTGAAGCTCGACCTCGCAGAGCTGGGGGATATCGACCCGTTAGGTTGTCGACCCTGGTTGAAACTACTCCTAGTGCTCTGGCAAGGTGACGATGCGGTACTGTTCAATTTGGAGGTGCTCCATCGTACAAATGGTTGCGTGGTGGGGGTTGGACTGAGCACCACAGGACTTTGTACTCCCGAGCCTAAAGAACTCAAGCTGGTAGTTTTGGATCCGGTGCCGGTCCATCGAGTTTCGCGGGCTTTTTTGAGCAGGAACCCTTGTGTTGGTACCTGGGAATTCTTGTACCAGTCGGGGACTGTTAGTTTCTGTAAGCTGCGCTGGACTCTCAGTTCGTGTTCGGACATAACTCGTTCGGTTTTTTGGAGTTCATTTTCTGGGGGCTGAAACAACAAAACAAACCGTTAGCTTGGTTTTAGATGAAATCTGTAAAAGTAAGCAAATGTTTGCATGTCTTTTCTAACAAATTTCAAAAATTACAAGCTGAAATTGTTCAAATCTTTCAACATCCTGTATCTCAAAAACAAAACGTCTTACAACCTAGATTTAAAATACACCAAAGCCTCCATTAGCTTTTTGCAAATAATTAATTAATTGTGATGCTAACTAACATAAATAAACCATGAAAACATAGATGGGGTTCCGCCAATACACAGAGTTGGTACGTATAATACAAAAGTTGATAGATCTTTTTCTTCTAACACTAAAATTATATAAAAAGGTGACATTTGGTTTAGCCGTTTTCGAGATATTGGAATTTGAAGATTGTGATTTTATTGTGTTTTAAACTCACAGTTGCCATGGATTTTGATGATTTCAAGGTTAAAAACGGCATTTTCTAAGTCACATGACTGCTCCTGACAGGTGTCAATTTAACTTTACAGTGCGGCCAGCTGCGAATTTATATTGTCACAAAACAGATCATCAGAAGACGTGCTTTCACCATTTCAGTTTCCCCAACTGTTTAAATGTAATTTACAGACTTTTCAAGGTTTAAGATGACATTTTCCTGGTCACGTGACTGTTGTTGACAAGCTTCAGCTTAACTTTACAGTGTTGCTAGCTGCGAATTTAAATTGTCACAATCACGTAACGTGTTTTTACAATTTTAGTTGTCTCAGTTGTTTAAATGTAATTTACAGACTTTTCAAGATTAAAGATGACATTTTCCTAGTCACGTGACTGTTGTTAACAAGCTTCAATTTAACTTTACAGTGTTGCCAGCTGCAAATTTAAATTGTCACGATCACGTGACGTGCTTTTACAATGTCAACTTTCCCAACTGTTGCTAATGTGTTTTGCAGACTTTTGTAGGTTAAAGTTGATATTTTTCGTCATTAAGAGACCGAACGTCACGGTGACGTAATTTGACAGTTGGTCGCTATATTGCTTTGTTAAACGCTACGTCATCGTGACGTCAAACTTGCTCTTGCTTTTTGTGCGATTTTAAAAAACAATAATATGACCGATTTTCAAATGCCAATAATTCGAAAACGATTAAACCAACTAGCTGCCAACTTATTATATATTTTTGGTATCAAAAGAAAAAGAACTTGTCAGAAAATATACAGGGTGTTCCATTAAAAATTTATCAACGTTGAATTTTTTTTTATTAAAATTTTTTGGTAATTTTTGGAGAAGCCCAATAACTTTTGTATTAACAGTTTTTTTCTATCTAAAAAAGTCGCTACAAGCTGTCTAAATATACACGTACGAACCCTGTACATATTAAAAATGGTTCCACTTATCAATAAGATCAAGAAACTCTGTTCACTATATAAGATTATATTTTTAAAGGGATAGTCATTGCCACGTAATCTTTAAAGATACTCGACACCTTTTTAATACAATTTTGCTTGATCCCCTTAACAATGACTGTCAAAGATTAACTACTCACAGACATTCAGCCAGGAAAATCACAGTGGACAAAACTGACTTATTTACATTTGAAACACTTATTAAATCCAAGCTCACTACACTCAAACTGATTTACTGAAATTTAACAATAATTGAAACATAAAAAATTTACCATTGTTAACTGCTTGAATTCTGGTAGTACTGATAGTTTTAAGCGGAATGGAAGTGCAAAATTTCAGATAGTACGAACGACAGACATAATCAAAAAAATCGAAATCTGTTTTGATAAGGCTTATTATAGCAAATATTTAATGTTACTATATTGTTTTTGGCACTTATATCTGATAGGAGGGATCAAGCCACGGTGAAGTTACGTCACCGATTTAATTAGAACATACATTCAAATATCAAAATTTGATAAGGCAAAAGTTTATGGTCAGTAACGACTTAATTATATTACACGGATTATTATAAGTGTAAATTATTAGTATCTTTTCTTGCTAATTCAATATGTTTATATTTACGAGGCTCCAGAGAAATATAACAAACCACTATGATTCAATAATCACAGTGTCCAACATGTTTTATTAATAATGTTTGTCTTATTAAACCATCATTATCCATTTTATGTAGTTTCGTATCAAGTATTTGTTGCAACAGATTAAGAATCTTCCTATTTATGCTGATTTGAGGTTCTTCCCAAGCTTTGAATGGCCCAAATAAGCAAAACTAACAGTTTTCAAAAAGTTGAAGTTTTCAAACAATTAACATCAAAACCAACCAGATTAGGCGCACCAGAACACCTAAAATATGTGGAAACGTCTTTAACAAGTCGACAAAAAAATCAAAAATTGTTTTATTCAATAGTACTACAAATTAGTGAAACTGGCCTTTTTAAGCAGATTAGCTACGTTTTAAAATTAATTAAAAATATACAAGGTACTCCATAAAGTTAGTAAACATCATAGTTGATATGTATATTTAATAACCTCTCGAAAGCTTCTAGAAAAATCTAGAAACTTCAAAATGATCCTAAAGCAGTCGAAAAGCCAAACCAAAAGCAAAGGACATAAATTAAGATGGAAAGTGTAATTTTTAATGCTAAAATTAAAGAAATGATAGTCACAAACTTGAAAATTGATTTGATAGTCCAATTGCAAATATCTGAGTCAATATTCTACGTTTAAAAATTAATTTCAAAGCTTTCAGGTCAATTTTCAAGCTAAAACTGTGATAATCAAAGGCAAAGGACGTAAAATGTGACTTCAAGTGTAAATTTTAAGATTATAATTAATGAAATGATAGTCATAAACCTGAAAATTGACTTGAGTGTCCAATTGCAAGCATCTGAGTCAATTCTCAACGTTTAAAAGTCAATTTCAAAGCGTTCAGGCAAATTTTCAAGTTGGAAATGTGAAAATCCAAGCAAACCCTTCAAAATATGACTTAAAGTCTAATTTTAAAGATCAGAAGCAAAGAAATGATAGTCTCAAACCTAAAAATTAACTAGTAGCCCAATTGCAAGTATTTGAATTAATATTTAGCGTTTAAAAAGTCAATTTCAAAGCTTTCAGGTCAGTTTTCAAGCTGTAAATGTGAAAATCCAAGCCAAAGCACATTAAATATGACTTCAAGTCTAATTTTTAAGACCAGAAGCAAAGAAATGATAGTCAGAAACCTTAAAATTGATTTGGTAGCCCAATTGCAAGTATCTGAGTCAATATTCAACGTTTAAAAGTCAGTTTCAAAGCGTTTAGGTCAGTTTTCAATCTGTAAATGTGAAAATTCAAACCAAAGCACATTAAATATGACTTAAAGTCTATTTTTTAACACCAGAAGCAAAGAAATGATAGTCATAAACCTAAAAATTGACTTGGTAGCCCAATTGCAAGTATCTGAGTCAATATTCAACGTTTAAAAGTCAGTTTCAAAGCATTCAGGCAAATTTTCAAGTTGGAAATGTGAAAATCCAAGCAAACCCTTTGAAATATGACTTAAAGTCTAATTTTAAAGATCAGAAGCAAAGAAATGATAGTCAGAAACCTAAAAATTGACTTGGTAGCCCCATTGCAAGTATCTGAATTAATATTTAGCGTTTAAAAAGTCAATTTCAAAGCTTTCAGGTCAGTTTTTCAAGCTGAAAATGTGAAAATCCAAGCCAAAGCACATTAAATATGACTTACAGTCTAATTTTTTATAATTTTCTATCTTAAATTGTCAAATTTACAGCAATTTAACAGTTTAAGATAGAAAATTAATTTCATACATTAAAACAAATATTTCAGAAACTTTTTTATTGGAAGCGTGGTTTCTGAAATATTAGGATGGTCCAGGACTTTTTGCCCACAGTGTATCATTATCTTAAATTACTGCACAGTCTTGCTCAGAACAGCATAATTTGAGACAAATTCTGACAAAAATAAAAAGACAATATTTTAAAAATTTACTGGTAAACTTACTTGTTCCCACAACATACTCAAGCGAACCCATTGATGGGAGTAAGAATCCTCAAACAGAAACCCAGGCATCTCATACAAAATTTCCATATTTTGATCACTTAAAACTGCTCTTTTTTAGTTTCAACTGCCTGCTTGCACGTTTTATCTGCAGTACTCTACACCGCTGAAGAGCTTTTGGAGCACTCCACTTTGAAAAGCGTAAAAACGATGCTTAAATGGCACCAATTGAGGTAACACGCCTCTATTTATGAGCTCGTGGCGTTTTACACCTTCAGGATAACAGTGTCGTTCAAAAAAAAAATGTTGGCTATTAATAGGAGCTTTTAAGCTCCAAGCGGTTTCCTGCCCTAATTAGGGTGAGATTAGCAATTTATTAAGGTTGGCTACAGCTTCCGTTTTAAGAGCCGCTATTAATATTCGATTAGACTGTGCGATCAATAAAACCCTTCCGGCACGTCACTGACACGTGTTTACGGTCTAATGTGTAACTAAAACTTTAATTGAATAAAAAATATCGCTTTCACGGTAATTTTTTCTAGATTAATCCTTCAGCACTAATTAAATACGGAGGCGTTCCCCCTATAATCGCCCTATATGAATAGATGGTTAATAGAGTAAGTTATAGAGCTGAAATTTAATTAAACTTTACTTGCAGGCTATTGAGTTTTCATTAAATCTTGCTTTACAAGCAAGTGTGTTAAAGAAAAAACTGTGACATACTTATTCTTAGATAATCACCGATTATAAATTCTAATAACGTTAGGTACGTTTGTTTAATAGAAAATTAGAATACGCACAAAGCTTGCATGTTAAGCATATTAAAATGGCTTGATTTTTCATATGGAAAAATTTTACCAATAGAAAAAAAGGAGTTGTTATTTAGAAATCAAATAGTGAAGCGCATTCATGGAAATACCAGAATTTTCTACATATTTGCACTTTAGAAAGAGAATGTCATATTTTTTTCAGTTTAAACTCCAAAGAAAACAATATTTATAAATATTTTTTTATACCCATAAGCAATAATGTTATAAAACCCTGGAATATTGTATAGGAATACTAAAATTCTGCTTTATCTACTCTACTTACTAGTTTGAGTAAATTTTGACTCACTAAAAAACAAGAACGTTCTTGTCACATTGCTTGAACGTACCTTACGAACATTTCGTTAAGAAATAGGAATATAATATGGACAGATTGCAATTAGGATTACTAAGTTTAAACACACCATAGACAGGCTAGAATAAATATAACAAACGCTGAAAAACAGTCAAACTCAATAAAAATTGACTCACTGGATCATGTGCAGCCAATTTTCAATGTCAAAACGTTAAAAACAGTCAAACTCAATGAATATTGACTCACTGGATCATGTGCAGTCATTCTAGTCAATTTTCAATGTCAAAACTGTGAAAATCAGTGAAATTTTATGAAAATTAACTTACTGGACCATTTGTAGTCCTTCTAATCAATTTTTAAGGTCAAAACGTAGAAAAGCAGCCAAACTCAATGAGAATTGGCTCACTGGATCATGTGCAGCCAATTTTTAATGTCAAAACGTTGAAAAACAGTCAAATTTATTGGTAAATTAACTTACTGGACTATGTGCAATTACTCCAGTCAATTTTGAAGGTCAAAACGTTGAAAAACAGTAAACTTTTATGAAAATTGACTTATTGGTCTATGTGCAGTTATTCAAGTCAATTTTCAATGTCAAAACTTTAAAAATTCGTGAAATTTTATGAAAATTAACTTACTGGACCATTTGCAGTGATTCTAATAAATTTTTAAGGTCAAAACGTTAAAAAACAGTCAAACCCAATGAATATTGACCCACTGGATCATGTGCAGTCATTCTAGTCAATTTTCAATGTAAAATTTTATGAAAACTGACTTATTGGATCATTTGAAGTCATTCTAATCAATTTTTAAGGTCACAACGTTGAAAAACAGTCAAATGTAATGAAAATTGACTCACTGGATCATGTGCAGCCCATTTTCAGTCATTTGCAGTCATTCTAATTAATTTTTAAGGTCACAACGTTGAAAAACAGTCAAATTTAATGAAAATTGACTCACTGGATCATGTGCAGCCCATTTTCAATGTCAAAACGTTAAAAACGGTCAAATTTTATGAAAATTAACTTATTCAGTCAAATTAAATCATTCATTCATCTCATTCTCATCAAATTAAATGAAAATTGACTTACTGGTAAGATCAACTTAATAGACTTTTTTTTCACTATAACTAACCTAGTATACAGAGTGAGTCAGTTAATACTACTGGCTACTAATATGGCTGTTACAATTTGAAAAACGGGCACGTGACTTGAAAATTACTAGAATACCAGATAAAAATTTTAACAATTGTCACGTGATAAAAAAATGCAAAAAATGGCAAGTTGCACTTTGAAAATTTGTCACCAACTTAAAATAGCCAAAATAGCAGTCAAAATTTGAACAATTCCCACGTGACCTAAATCTAAAAATACCAGTTGGAATTTGTAATGACTACAAACTTTAATGTGACTAAAAATTGTCGAAAATGGGTTTTACAACTCGAAAAACTGTCACGTGACTTAAAAATGTCTTAAAGCTAATCTAATCAAAAGGACAGTTGAAATTTGAACAATTGTCACTTGACCTAAGTCTAAAAATGGCAGTTGGAATTTCAAGAACTGTCACGTAACTCGAAAAAGTCCGAAATGACAGTTGCAGTTTAAAAGAGTGTCACGTGATCTAAAAGATCTAAAATGGCAGTATTGTCATGTGACTTAAAAATGCTTGTTACCACACATTACTGCATAAGGCCATACTCGCTTTTTTTCCAAAGTGTTGAATTTTTCTTTGAAAGAACATAAGGATTATCACATTCAAACCTATATTTTAAGACAAGTTTGTCATACAAAAATATGTCGTCAAACGCTGTCATTTTGTGATACAGGGTGTCAAAGTAATAGAAATGAAAAAACACTCTGTATCACAAGGGATATTGGCAGAAACTCAAATCTCTAAGTAACCAAAGTAACTCAAATAATTATGTAGGTAAGTAAAAAATAATAAATACTCAATTATGTATTTTATAGAAAATTGATATTGGAAGGTTAGTGAATGATATACATAGATAAAATATTATCATATCAGGAAGTTGTCTTACATAAAAATTATTGTAAGCCAGTAGATAACCGATTACAGTTACGTGTAAAGATCAAGGCTGTACTTGACAATTATTTTTGGATTAAACAATGTACGTTTTACTATCACAATCAGACAAATAAGACGTTTCTCTACTCTCTTAAAACCAACATGGTTTTAACCTCCTCCTCACTTGATCAGCAATTTAGATCTGGCAGTTCTGTTTCATTTCATTTACCGCAATATCTGTCTGCTTTCAAAGAAATTGGCATTTCCAGATGCAAATTCCCCATACTCGAAGATATTTCAATAAACTACAGAACCGTCGTGGGTATTGAATTCAGATCGCTTTCAGGTTTATGTATATTTTCTTGACCGTGCATCTGGTCCTTATTTATAACCGACATGCTTATATGCACCTTTATCTTCTATTCAGTTTAATTGATTCGAATTTACGTAATTTGGAACAGAATTTGTGGGTGGACATGAATGCAGTTTTGCCAAGCATTGAAATTTGCAAATTACTCTGGACAGTACGCCACTGTCCACCTTAATGTATTTTCTGGTAAGAAAATGTGAGTAATCTGTTCATTGTTTATGCTTAGATGTATTTATTATTGTTAGTGAAAGCCTGGGAATGATCGATAGGTCAGTTTATCTTTAACAAATCTACATGAAAGGACAACACAAGGTAATCGTTTTAGTCAGTAGCTATGCTATTATTGAGATTGAATGATACAGGCTAAGTATAAACCAGGATCCATTACATTGAATAATTTACTAATGTTGGATCTTTGAAAAGCTTTTCCACTTTATGTTACCATTCGATGTAAAAGGAATTTTTAATTTTTGGAATCTTAATGCACCAACTAACTAGAAAGTCCTTTCAGCTGATTACTGAAATAAGTGGCCATAATCCCTTGTAAATCTGAAGAAATTTGTTAGTCCAGGGAACAAATGCTCAAAAAAACATTTTCAGTCAGTATTTACGAAATCTGGAGGTTACAGCCCTGAAATTTGCTGTGTAAGCAGTAAATTAACCTTAAAATCCAGAGACGCACTGTATTTCTTCCATAAACAAACCTTACTTCACTGAAACTGTGATCATTATCATTAAAATTGAAAGAATGTGAGTTAAAATGCAATGAAACAAAGTTTCAGTCTGTTTTTTCGAAATTGTTGTAAGACAATGAAATTTGCTGTGTAACCAGTAAATTGATCTTAAAATCCAGAGACGTAGGTATAGCATTTTTTTCATAAACAAACCTTGCTTTACTGAAATTTAAAATCAAAAATGAAAGAATGCCAGTTAAAATGCAATAAAACACAATTTTAGTCAGTATTTTCGAAATTTGGGGGTAACGACCCTGAAATTTGTTGTGCAGGCAGTAAATTAACCTTAAAATCCAGGAACGAACAGCATTTTTTTCATAAACAGCTCTTACTTAACTCAAACTGTGATAAGTCCTTTTGAAACTGAAAGAAAGTCAGAAATGCAATAAAACGCCATTTGAGTCAGTATTTTTGAAATCTGGGAGTTACGGCTCTGAAATTTACTGTGTAGTCAGTAAGTTGACCATAAAATCCAGGCACGTATAGAATTTTTTTCATAAATAGCTCTTACTTAACTCAAACTGTCATAAATTCTATTGAAAATTAAGGAAAATCCGAAATGCAATAAAAGACATTTTCAGTCAGTATTTCCGTAATTTTGAGGTTACGGCACTGAAATTTGTTGTAAAAGCAGTAAATTAACTTTAAAATCCAGGGACGTACTGTATTTTTTCCATAAACAAACCTTCCTTTACTGGAACTGTGATCATTACCATCAAAATTAAAAGAATATGAGTTAAGATGCAGTGAAACACAATTTCAGTCAGTATTTTCGAAATTTTGAGGTTACGGCACTGAAATTTGTTGTAAAGACCGTAAATTAACTTTAAAATCCAGGGACGTACTGTATTTTTTCCATAAACAAACCTTACTTTACAGAAACTGTGACCATTACTATCAAAAATGAAAAAATATCAGTTAAAATGCAATGAAACACAATTTCAGTCAGTATTTTCAAAATTTGGAGGTTACGGTACTGAAATTTGTTGTAAAGACCGTAAATTAACTTTAAAATCGACACACGTACTGTATTTTTTCCATAAACAAACCTAACTTTACTGAAACTGTGATCATTACCATCAAACATGAAAGAATGTCAGTGAAAATGCAATAAAACACAATTTTAGTCAGTATTTTCGAAATTCTGGGGATTACGGCACTGAAATTTGTTGTAAAGACCGTAAATTAACTTTAAAATCGAGGAACGTACTGTATTTTTTCCATAAACAAACCTTACTTTACTGAAACTGTGATCATTAGCATCAAAATTGAAAGAATATGAGTTAAGATGCAGTGAAACACAATTTCAGTCAGTATTTTCGAAATTTTGAGGTTACGGCACTGAAATTTGTTGTAAAGACCGTAAATTAACTTTAAAATCCAGGGACGTACTGTATTTTTTCCATAAACAAACCTTACTTTACAGAAACTGTGACCATTACTATCAAAAATGAAAAAATATCAGTTAAAATGCAATGAAACACAATTTCAGTCAGTATTTTCAAAATTTGGAGGTTACGGTACTGAAATTTGTTGTAAAGGCAGTAAATTAACTTTAAAATCCAGGGACGTACTGTATTTTTTCCATAAACAAACCTTCCTTTACTGGAACTGTGATCATTACCATCAAAACTGAAAGAATATGAGTTAAAATGCAATGACAGACAATTTCAGTCAGTATTTTCGAAATTTCGGGGTTACGACACTGAAATTTGTAGTAAAGACAGTAAATTAACTTTAAAATCCAGAAACGTACAGTATTTTTTCCATAAACAAACCTTCCTTTACTGAAACTGTGATTGAAAATCAAGGAAAGTCAGAAATGCAATAAGAGGGTCATTTCAATCAGTATTTTTGAAATCTAGGGGTTGAAAATGAAATCTCAATAAGTTTTTCGGTGTCTTGTCATCAAAATATCTGCTCTAGAAAGAAAGCGGTTAGTCTGTCAAGCTTTCAGACATTCAAGAGCGGATATCTCGAAAACCATAAAATATATCCAAAAACTTGAGACTTTCCGGTTTTTGGTTCGAAAGTTCGAAATCCAAAATTGCTTTCAAAGCATTATACCTTCTATCCCTTTTCGTTGACTGAACTATTTTCAGGTTTCAGACTGGTTTTCAATGTCTCCATATTAAATAAAATTCTCGCAAATTCATCATATTTAACACAAAATGATAAAGTTTGATGGAAATGGCAGAAACTGGCTTTGAATCTGACAGCAAGTTAATCATTACGTAGCTTCTTGAAATGTTTGCAGTCCTGCAAGTCCCTTATTTTAAACCGATAAATCATTCGTTTATCGTTTGTGTATAAAAATTGATTTTCTTGACCATTATATCTGGTGGTTATGTTGCTTAGTAATTGAAATCCTGACTGAAAATCAATGATTGTAAAGCTCCAGACCTAAAAACACAGGACTAGACTAATGTTAAATTGTGAAGGGAAAACTGCAGCTGTTGTGTTAGTTGTTTTACGGTCAAAAGCTCACACTAAAAACTTTTCTGTTTAAGGCTTACCTATCTACTTTTTCATCGCCTTATATTAGTACCAACCACGCACCTCTCGACCTCCTCATTTAGCTTTAAATGTAGTACTACAAAAATAAATTCGTTTAATATACAAATTGTCGTTTCTCACATGAATTAATATTTAGGTTTGCCTTAAATGGTTAACTAAGACCAGTTGCTTGCATTACGTAAACCGAGTTATTACCAATGGTTAAACGTACTAGACGATGGTTAAAATTAACTTCGTGCAATACGAAAGCTAAAAATAATGCTTTTAATAAACATCTCGGACATGAGGTTTATTTGAAAACGTCCAGAACAAATTCCTGCTCCGCAACAAAGCCAAATAACCCCCTGTTTGCTTTCTGGGAAAACATTAATGTTGGTTATAGTCATAATTCAGGTCAGAAAAACAGTAAATCACAATTTATGATTGTTTTTATGGTCAAGATTTTAATGAAAAAATCAATAAGCCCTTAGGGTTTGTAGGGATTGCGGTTTCTGTGTAATTCCATTTTCAAGAGAGACAATAGGAATATTTTTCTTTGTTCCTACTTCCTCTTCAATACTGTACACAAATAAAGAACATCAGGCATTTGGTTGGTAGTCCCCAATTGTAAACGTGATGCCGGAAATAACGGTGTGACGTTCGTGCGGAACTAATCGCTAAAAAGGGAGTATGCTATTGTGTAATTGAGGTCATAATCGGACCTTAGGGAGTTTTTTTGTTAATTCACCTAGTTCTTGTAAATAATGCCAATGTTCAAAATTTGAGGGTAGATTTAAATTGCAAATGGTTGTTAACCATAGTCCGTTCCATTTGGACAACTTCAATAAATGTATGAAACTTTATATAGTGTAGATGACACAACAGTAAACAAAACAAAATCTTTGGCCGCATTCGTTTTCAAACTCCATGACGTCACGATGACGAAATTTGGCAAAACCGTTAATTGCGTCATTGTGACGTCAAAAACGCTCTGCCCACTCGTTTCTAAAGCTGTCGAAAAAGAAACTGTAATACAGCTCAAATTACAATATCCAGAATTAAAAATTCGTGTGGTTTGGTCGGAATCTAGCTATGACATTTAATGACAGGCTGATAGTCACCTGACAGCTGTCAAAAGTAGTTAAACAGTGCCGCAAAACTGTAAAACATCAAATAGTAGCGTCTCTTTGATGAACCACGCCGCAATTATTAATTAATTCATTATACTGGTGAGTTAAATTGTGACGTTGAATGACAGTTTTAAGACGTTAAATTTGACACTTGACAGCGTCGCTTATAATCAGATGACACTTGTTATAACGAGTAAAACTCATTCAGCAGTGACATGAAACCATCAAATGCAAAACAGTGGTTCCTTGTGTTTACACCTCAATAAAAATTTGATTTGAAGACTAAGTGACACTTCGATGTTATTCTTACGTCACGTGACACCTGTCAACTGTCAAAACTCAGTCAGCCCTAACATACAACTGAAATAAGCAAATTGGTTGTATTTCTTTGATAAATCGAATGGCCATCCTGCAATTTGTATTTATAGCTTCGTAGAGTTAAATTTGTAACAGTTGTGACATTAACAGACACTTTGATATATTTTTTTACGTCACCTGACAGATGTCAAAAATCACGCAGTGGTGACGCATAATTACTAATTGAAAATAGTTCGACCGCTTGTTCCTTAACGTCAAAACTGTCAAATATGGCTCCATGGGTCAGTAAATACAACTTACAGTGCAATTCCTCAAAGAAACACATCTATTTGGCATTTTATACTTTCAGGGTACTGGTGAGTGAGTTTTGAGAGTTATGACAGCTGTCACGTGACGCAAGTAAATTAGTAAAGCGTTCCTTAACGTCCCAACTGTCTAATTTGGCTCCATGGTGCTTTAAATACAATTACCACTGTTATTCCTCAAATTAGCTCCTATTTCTAATTTTACACGTTCACGTCATTGGTGAGTGGGTTTTGAGAGTTATGACAGCTGTCACGTGACACAAGCAAAGTATTAATGCGATCCTTAACGCTCCATCTGTCAAATTTGGCTCGATGGTGCTTTAAATACAAGTACCACTGTTATTCTTTAAATTAGCACCTATTTCTAATTTTACACGTTCACGTCATTGATGAGGGTTTTGAGAGTTATGACAGCTGTCACGTGAAGCAAGCAAAGTATTCAAATCAGACAAATTTTACTCTATGGAGTTTTAAACACAATCTCCAGTGTAATTCTGCAAATTAGCACCTATTTCTAATTTTACACGTTCACGTCATTGGTGAGTGGGTTTTGAGAGTTATGACAGCCATCACGTGATGCAAGCAGACTATTGAAGTGCTCCATAACGTCAGAACTGTCAAATTTGGCTCCATGGAGCTGCAAACACAACTTACAGTGTTATTCCTCAAAGAAACACACATCTATTTGACATTTTATACTTTCAGGGCACTGGTGAGTGAGTTTTGACAGTTATGACAGCTGTCACGTTACGCAAGCAAATTATTAAATTGCTCCTTAACGTCCCAACTGTCAAATTTGGCTTCACGAATCTGTAAAGACAACTTACAGTGTGGTTCCTTCAATAAACACATTATATTACTCACGAGTAGATAATGGGACTTATTATCTATCCAAAACTAGTGAATAATAAGCATATTATCATTAAACAGTCGTAGAAAAATGTAATTATCTACGTGTAGATAATGGTATATTTAACATTATGTAGATTACTCGAGCGTCACTGTTTATTAGCTAGATTGCATCAGGAAATGAGGGACCAGACCATATGGTTCTTATTAGAAACGGTTCCAAATTACCAATAACATTTAAACCTACAGGGTTTCAAATTTCATTTTTCAAACCACATTGAATATTGCCGACAGTTAATTCAACGCAAATAATGGCAAACAGAACAAATTAATAAGCGTTTTTTAGGTGTTTACATTTTTGGACTAAATTAATCGTAAAAACAGCTAATAAATGTCTATTTTGTAAAAAAAAAATTAATTACGTCCAAATCTGAAGATCCAGAATAAGTAATGATAAGTAAAAAAATCTACGTTATATTACGATAGGTTAGGTTTAAGAAAATCTCAGTTATTTAAAAACAAAATTAAAAACTTAAGTTACTGTCGATATCTCAGAAACTAAACAAAATTTGGCAAATGTTTAGAAATCTTAATACGTCATTAAATATGACAAGGTTTAGAAGATACGACCTTGTGTATTAGGTTTATGCAAACTAATTGATTGATGCTCTCAAATCAGAAAAATCTGTAAAAAATTTGGCATTATTTTCAAGAGCTTTTAACAGTCTGAAAAAGCGTTTACTGTTTAAACTAGTGTTTTACTAAAAATACCACAATTTGTATTAAATATCTGAGAAACAGTTGATCCAAGTACATTACAAAATTGAAAATGAAAAAGAAAAATTCCAGATTGTTTAAACGAAATTTTCCAAGACAAAGTTAACTGAAATTTTTGCACACATTTCGTCAACTAATGAGGAAACAGCAACTTTGCGATCTGGGTTAATGGAAATCCTATTCAAATTTAAACTGTGTCTTTCACCAGAACAATAATTGTGTCTACGGGTAAAAAGTCACTGACCCAACACCAAAAACGAAAACTATCTCAACCAAACCACAAATATTATGACTTTAATATAATCCCAGACTGGCAGAGGTCAAGTGGGAGGATGTTTTCATTGTTACGAGAGCGGATCATTGGCAATTACCGCATTCAAACCAATCAACTATAAACTGGAGAGAAAATAGAAACAAAAACGTACATGGGAATCAGTTGCATCGCAAACTAGAGACAAAGAAATGTATCTTTGACCAGATGTACACTTACAGGATACGTTAGGGTTAAACAGGCACAGCAAGAGCGGTTAACACTGTAATGTGTTTGTTATGTAATGACCTCGTTTAAATACTCAATTGCGGAATTGTCTCAAGATGATTGAACTCTCAGTGTGTGTGTGAAAATCACATTTGAGCTTAAAAGCGCCAATCAACTCAAAAAAACACACACACACACATACCTTAATTTTGTGTTTAGACAACAGTATGCACTGTAAGTTGGCAAGGCTGAAATTAAAAAGAAGAAACAAAATCAAAAAGTATTTGATTGTTGTAATTATTGCCTTCAATTTAAACTTTAATGCAACTAAATGCTTTTAGTTTACTGCACGATTTAAGATGTTATTATAGATTAAAACTAAAGGGAGAACCAGAGCTGTTACTTGACACAGTTACGCTAAAAAAAAACCTAAAAGTACGCTATACAAGTTTGTCATGCTTGCATAGAATGTTTAATGCTAGTTGAGTAGGAAACTGAATACAAAGTGGAGTTTGATAGAGCGTTTTATCTTGAATACAGTTTTTTCCAGTGAAAAGTGTCCTTTTTACTTTTGTCGGAGCTTGTTAGTGTCAGAGCAGTTAAATGCAGTCGATAGAGGAGAAAATATAACAAAACAGAGGGGAAGTTTTCTTTGTGTATTGTTGATTTTCGACAAGTTTCTTATTTCGTTTTCCACCGTTTCTGGTGGATAAAATAAGGCTGACTACAGTTGTTCTACAGACATTTTCAGGCCTTTTAACTTTCTTATAGTTTTTTGCTTTTCATCTATTAATCCTCCCTTGGAAGATAAACTTCCAAGTGCTCCAAAAACTTAGTCCAAACTCTCTAAAATCTTCCAGAAAAGTAAACACATTTCCAAAAGTTTCTAGAATATCCTAGAAACTTCCATATTATCCCAAAACATTCGAAAAACTATTCAAATAATTTAGAAGCTTTCAAAACTGCCTAGAAGCTTCCAGAAACCTCTAAAGGGTCCCAAATAGATCTAGAGCAATCTAGAAAATTTCAAATTTATCTAAGAGCTTCCAGAAATCTCTGGACAGTCCCTGCTACTTCTAGAACTATCTAGAAAATTCTAAATACTATGTTCACTGTTTTACGCAAAACAATTTAATGTTTTTTTAATCTTATCATATACTGGATTCCTTACCACAACGGTTGATCTGCCTCTTTTATAAAATCACATTGCGGTCACGTGACTTTTGAATCATAATCCAAAAAATTGTCAAAAATTGGCAAATCTGCATGTGCAGCATTTGCGTGAAGCACAGTGGGTAGTATGTGATTGATGATGTGATGTGAATCTTTCAAGATATTTATTCAAAAATGGCCAAACTTGATTAATCAACTTTGACGCTCTCTAGTGGCCAAACGGGGCAACCTAGTCGTGCCCGCTCAAAGTCACGTGATAGCTCCATTAATAAGCTTTCAACAATCATAAAACTTGTCTATACAGAATGTTTCAAATAAGCGAGTTATTCACGGTTTTTTGTAAAAATGCACCGAAATTTTGTCCAAAAGAAGGTTTTTCCTGGCCTACTATACTGACCGCCGCCATATTGGATTTGAATTTGCCAAGGTGGCCATTTTAACTAAATTTTGGCATGGAGAATACGAATTTGGTGTTCGTTTTGTTGTAACTGCCACCATTTTGTCACTGACCTTGAAACTAAGACATTTTTGACAATTTTTAGGTTGTGGTACCCAAAACAACTGACATTTTCACAAATTGCACTTTACGTCATATTTCTACGATTAACCTAAACTAATTAAGGCAGTTGAAAACAATTTTCAAAATTCAAAAATTTTCCAAAAAAATCCATGGGGCACCCCATATGAAAAATGTTAAAAAACTAGGTTTTTATTTTTCAAGGTCAAACGATGCGTCCTCCGTAAAATATTTATAACTAACAAAAATTGCGACCAATTAATATGCATACATGGTAAAAATTTCACATCCCTAAATCAAACCGTTTTCGAGATATTCACGAAAATGTCCGAAAAAAATCAATCAACTTTGACGCTCTCTAGTGGCCAAACGGGGCAACTTAGTCGTGCCCGTTCAAAGTCACGTGATAGCTCCATTAATAAGCTTTCAACAATCATATTCAATCACATTTTAAACCTAACGCATCATCAACAATCACATTTTAAACCTAACGCCAACATGGCCATTTTGACAAATGACACTTTACGTCACATTTCCACGATTAACCTTTACTAAATAAGACAGTTGAAGACTCTTTTCAAAATTAAAAAAGTATCCAAAAAAATCCGGGTGAATGTTTTAAAAAAAAATTAAAAATTTTTGTTAATAATGTTTATTTTCACATAATTGCACTTAGCCGCTAGTATGAGAGGACTAGTTACAGTATTAATTTGTGACAAGCTAATTTCAACTATAATGACAATTGTATTATTTTTTTAAATTAATTTCAACCATAACATATAGCGACATTTTCATAGAAAGAACATTTAAATATGATTTTGAACGCAGTAATTTTTGTTCATTTATTTTAAACCCTAAAATATGAAACACCCTGCATTAGCACCCAACTGTTAACTGTAACAACACTTAACAAATTAATTAAAAATTAATTTAAAAAAAGTTTGTTAATATATGAAACAGTTACCAGTTTTAGTACCAACAATGAGTGACTGAATGAAGTACCTTCTCGATTCTCTTGTGAATTTTACCAAAATTCCTGGACTGTTTCTGGTACCACATTTTTTCCACAGTAAAGTTTGTAATTAGAACACTGTTCGCGAACTGTATAAGCAGTTAAATGGTGCAAAGCGCCAAATAGCGTGTACAGAACTAAATGCGACATTGGTTTTTGCATTTCAATGTAATTATTGCCAAAAGGTAAAAGTTCACTTTATTTTTAAAAGCAGTCGCATTACTATAGGAGCCACAACCTTGAAAACTGCTAGGTTTATTGTCTCAAAGAAATTATCCGTATATACAAGAATGTTAGTGGTCATCACTTGGTCTATTGAAATTCCCGTTAAAGGTATATGGAAGATAATAGCCAACATTATCTTAAACGCAAATTCCCTCTGGTTCAACACCGGCCAGTAATTTTAAGTGCATAATTTAAAAGATCTGGTAAAGAAAACTGTTGCGTCACTGCGGTATTTTCATCCCCTAACCTATAATCCGCACTTACGTTGATCAGAAGGGTGTAGAACATTATGGCGTCCTTCCTACAGGACGATAAGGGCACATTTCTGTCACAACATAACAATTTGCACGAATTTCGACAGGGTGAACACCCTGCAGCGCCCGAACATTTCCACTATCCTAACGTAATGGACATGGACAATTTCTACTCCCGTCTTTCCATTAGCAGTGTTGCCAATTTGTATCAAGTTCTTTGCTTTCATTTAAATTAAAATTTGCAAATATTTCGGTGTTTTTTGATTTCTGTCACCTTGTATATTCTTAACGAAGCCAAGTCACCCAATTAAATATTTATTAGTATCCACTACTTAAAGAAACTTGTAAAATTAACATCAGTTCAAATATTTTGATGTTTCTGTAATTTCTGGTTTAACCGAAAGTAGGTGTCAACTTGCTTATCTTGAATGGGACACCTTGTATATTTGTGTTATCTAAAATTTAGAACCAAAAATTCGTATTTTTGCCAAAATCAATTTCATGTAATAAAAGACCCTATATCTTTAAGCATTTTCAATTAGACAAAGAACAATTCAATTTTCTAAACATGAGAAATACCTTGTAGTTCAAGTTTTCAAGTCATTTATCCAGTTTGAAACAGTAAAATATAAATATTCTCTGCTTGTTTAAATTATCAAGTCAATTTTCACGTCTGAACGTAAATTTGATCGAATTTTGCTATAATTAATAAAAAAAATATAATTTATGCGTAGTTGGGATAGAAAATCAGTTCATTCTTAAATACATATTTCAAAAAGTACTTATCAGGTTTTCAAATAAGTAACCTAATACAAACTTACCCTAATTTTGAACAGAAAATACCATAAAATCATAAAAATAGGGATGTTCCATTAGAGAAACTTGCCTTTTTAGAACTGACTTTTTGAGTTCAATTTTTGACCACCCCGTATAATTAGTTTTGACGTTTTTCTGCTGTTACTATTAGAACAAACCTTGTTTAACACAACAAAACTCAGAAACTTGGAAAAAACTGTTTTAGGATATGTGTGTAAATTAAAATTGTTTTGGGGACTGCAAATATCAAATTTTACTGTAAAAATGGTAAATATCTCAGAAACGGTGACAGATTAAAAACATAAAATATGTCTAGAATTCGGCGTAGAATCTAAAAATAAAAAAATATATAGTGTGCCCCATTTAAAATCCTATCCAATAACATAAAAAAACTTTACAAATTTTGTACAGTCAGAAAGAAAAGCAGTGTCAAAGTTTGAACAGCACAATTTGAAAGAACAGTCAGCGACAAAATCGCCTGCAAAAACCTACTTGGAGTGAGAAAATGACTGTTTTAAGCACATTTTTGAAATCCTCATTAAATATCCTATCCAATAACATAAAAAATACTACAAGATTTGATACAGTCAGAAAGAAAAGCAGTGGCAAAATTTGAACTGTCAGAAGCACAATTTGAAAAGTCAGTCAGGGGCAAAGTCGCCTGTAAAACCCACTTAGAGTAAGAAAATTACTGTTTTAAGCACATTTTTGAAATCCTCATTAAATATCCTATCCAATAACAAAAAATACTACAAGATTTGGTACAGTCAGAAAGAAAAGCGGTGTCAAAGTGTGAACTGTCAGAAGCACAATTTCAAAGAACAGTCAGGGACAAAATCGCCTCTAAAACCTACTCGGAGTGAGAAAATAACTGTTTTAAGCACATTTTTGAAATCCTCATTAAATTTTCTATCCAATAACATAAAAAAAACTACAAGATTTGGTACAGTCAGAAAGAAAAACAGTGTCAAAATTTAAACTGTCATAGGCACATTTTCTCATATTTCAAGTTTCAAATGTCAAAACATGAAAAATGCTTTGTTGTTCAAGTTTTCATATCTCAAAAGTAAATTTGGTCAAAATTATGAACTTTTTAAGATATATTTGAAGTCTCAAATGTTAAGACATGATAAGTAAATGTTATCAAATTATCTACTTTTGACGTCATTCTTCAAGATCCAAAAGATGAAAAATCATTTGTTGATCAACTTTTCAAGTCAATTATCCAGATTAAAACAGAAAAAAATATAAAAATGCTCTGTTTGGTTAAATTATTAAGTCAATTTTCAGGTCTGAAACGTATATTTGATCAAATTTTGCTATAATTAATAAAAAAATATAATTTATGCGCAGTTGGGATAGAAAAACAGTCATAAAAATATACAGTCTGCCCCATAAGTTGACAATTGCCATGGTTTTCTTCTTGTCATTCTTTTTTCGTAAGAAATATATTATGCACGGTGTTTTTTTTGCCATTTCTTTACTTTTTACATAAATATTGATTTACTCGTCACTCACATAAGATCAGCAAGCATATCAATGTTATTAAGTTTTATTCATGCGTTCTTTTGTAATTTGTTCTGTCTACTTGATTATTTAGTTTTTTTTCTGGTTATGCTTTCATTTATTCAATATTTTGATTTTTGATTACAAGAGTTTTAGTAAACAAAACAATGACGTAAATGACATATTTGATAGAAAAAAGTAACTAAGTACTTGAACTACATGCATTAGTTTGGTTTTCTAAAAAGTGGTGGTTTTCAACATTTTATAAGTTTTTCATGTAACCATTCTGAAGTAAACACTTTTGTTTTCCCTTAGGTCGTTGAATATTTAAATTTGCCAATTACATTCCATTCATTCAATTTTATTTTGTCTGTTTACGTCAGAACCTAAAATCAATTTTATTGGGCATAATCATTGTGTGCAATCCCGGTTTCCAAGTTGCATTGTTCTGTCGATTTGCAATTTTCCATTTGTATGGGACTAGTCAATGTTTAATTTGATGGATTTTTTTTTAATTAATCAATTTGAGGTAATGATTTATCATATTGGCAACAGCGCAGCCACCTTAGCAGCATCGGCACTGTCCTACAAAAGCTGCAGATCAATGGAGTCAAGGGCGGGTGAAGTTCAAGGTTTACATTTTTGTACAATTATCGCATACTTGCAATAATTGCGTTGTTTGCAAATTTGGGTCATTATTATAATAAGCCCCTTTCGGTTCTAAAAAAAGGTTTAAAATCCAACTTTCTACTGCGTTAAAACACTATGTGAACGGTGCTTTTAGGTTGGAGAGTTAAAAGCCTCAAAATAAGGCTTTCACCACTATTAACATTAGTAAACTAGCCATTTGACTATTTAAATTCCAACTACACTACGGGATTGGCAAATGATGACACTGAGTCATCTTCAGTTATTTAAATCATTATTGTGGGTGGCTTAGTAAATTAAATATACGAGGGAGGATATCACTTTCTCTAGCTAAAACATATTGTGAACTTACCTCAACTACTTTAAGGTTCTGCTTGTCTAGAAGGAACTCCATAGATTTGTGGGGACGTCCGGAACCGTTTTGGGGCCCATTCGCGTTTTGGGGCACCTGTAACCGCGGCTCGTGACCCAAATCTAACAGGCTACGAGCTTTCGCATTTGCACCGTTCGTGATTACCTGAAAAACGACAATTGATTAGTTTTCTTTTCCTCGGGTAAATCAAAATCGTAAACACGGCTAATTTGTAATGGAAATATCCCGTGCGAGTGGTTATATATAGCCTGGTAAATAATCCAGAAATTTATAGAAGTATCCTATTAAACAAATATGCGTAGAAAAGAGCAATAATGCTATTTATGCTGTTATTTAGACAGAACAAATTTGCTTTTCTAGATTCCCTAATTTGTAAATTAACACGGAAGCGTGTTTAGCCTTGATGTGTTGGTTCCACATGTATTTAAAACTTTTAGAGAATTTTCACTTTTCTCCCTGACTGTACCAAATCTTGTAGTGTTTTTTCAGGTTATTGGATAGGAAATTTAATGAGGATTTTAAAAATATGCTTAAAACAGTCATTTTCTTACTCCAAGTGGGTTTTACAGGTGATTTTGTTCCTGACTGTTATTTCAAACTGTGTTTCTAGCAGTTCAAATTTTGACACCGCTTTTCTCCCTGACTGTACCAGATTTTGTAGAGTTTTTTCAGGTTATTGGATAGGAAATTTAATGAGGATTTTAAAAATGTGCTTAAAACAGTCATTTTCCCACTATAAGTGGGTTTTACAGGCAATTTTGTCCCTGACTGACCTTTCAAATTGTGCTTCTGACAGTTCAAATTTTGCCACTGCATTTCTTTCTGACTGTACCAAATATTGTAATGTTTTTTCAGGTTATTTGATAGGAAATTTAATGAGGATTTCAAAAGTTTGCTTAAAACAGTCATTTTCTCACTCCAAGTAGGTTTTTGCAGGCGATTTTGTCCTTACTGTTCTTAGAAATTGTGCCTTTGACAGTTCAAAGTTTGACACTGCTTTTATTTCTGCCTGTACCAAATCTTGTAGTTTTTTTATGTTATTGGATAGGAAATTTAATGAGGCTTTCAAAAATGTGCTTAAAACAGTCATTTTCTCACTCTAAGTGGGTTTTTGCAGCCAATTTTGTCCCTGACTGACCTTTCAAATTGTGCTTCTGACAGTTCAAATTTTGCCACTGCTTTTCTTTCTGACTGTACCAAATATTGTAATGTTTTTTCAGATTATTGGATAGAAAATTTAATGAGGATTTCAAAAGTGTGCTTAAAACAGTCATTTTCTCACTCCAAGTAGGTTTTGCAGGCGATTTTGTCCCTGACTGTTCTTAGAAATTGTGCCTTTGACAGTTCAAAATTTGACACTGCTTTTCTTTCTGACTGTACCAAATATTGTAGTATTTTTTCAGGTTATTGGATAGAAAATTTAATGAGGATTCTAAAAATGTGCTTAAAACAGTCATTTTCTCACTATAAGTGGGTTTTACAGGCAATTTTGTCCCTGACTGACCTTTCAAATTGTGCTTCTGGCAGTTTAAATTTTGCCACTGCTTTTCTTTCTGACTGTACCAAATATTGTAATGTTTTTCAGGTTATTGGATAGGAAATTTAATGAGGATTTCAAAAGTGTGCTTAAAACAGTCATTTTCTCACTCTAAGTGGGTTTTCCAGGCGATTTTGTCCCTGGCTGACCTTTCAAATTGTGTTTCTGGCAGTTCAAATTTTGACACCGCTTTTTCTCCTGACTGTACCAAATATTGTAGTGTTTTTTCAGGTTATTGGATAGGAAATTTAATGAAGATTTCAAAAATGTGCCTAAAACAGTCATTTTCTCAATCCAAGTAGGATTTTGCAGGCAATTTTGTCGCTGACTGTTCTTTGAAATTGTGCTTCTGACAGTTCACACTTTGACACCGCTTTTCTTTCTGACTGTACCAAATCTTGTAGTGTTTTTTGTTATTGGATATGATATTTAATGAGGATTTCAAAAATGTGCTTAAAACAGTCATTTTCATACTCCAAGCTGGTTTTTGCAGTCGATTTTGTCCCTGACTGTTCTTTGAAATTGTGCCTCTGACAGTTCAAACTTTGACACCGCTTTTTCTCCTGACTGTAGCAAATATTGTAGTGTTTTTTCAGGTTATTGGATAGGAAATTTAATGAGGATTTCAAAAGTGTGCTTAAAACAGTCATTTTCTCACTCCAAGCAGGTTTTTGCAGGCAATTTTGTCGCTGACTGTTCTTTGAAATTGTGCTTCTGACAGTTCACACTTTGACACCGCTTTTCTTTCTGACTGTACCAAATCTTGTAGTGTTTTTTGTTATTGGATATGATATTTAATGAGGATTTCAAAAATGTGCTTAAAACAGTCATTTTCATACTCCAAGCTGGTTTTTGCAGTCGATTTTGTCCCTGACTGTTCTTTGAAATTGTGCCTCTGACAGTTCAAACTTTGACACCGCTTTTTCTCCTGACTGTAGCAAATATTGTAGTGTTTTTTCAGGTTATTGGATAGGAAATTTAATGAGGATTTCAAAAGTGTGCTTAAAACAGTAATGTTCATACTCCAAGTAGGTTTTTGCAGGCAATTTGGTCCCTGACTGACCTTTCAAATTGTGCTTCTGACAGTTCAAATTTTGCCACTGCTTTTCTTTCTGACTGTACCAAATATTGTAGTGTTTTTTCAGGTTATTGGATAGGAAATTTAATGAGGATTTCAAAAATGTGCTTAAAACAGTTATTTTCTCACTGCAAATAGGTTTTTCCACGCGATTTTGTCCCTGACTGTTCTTTAAAATTGTGTTTCTGGCAGTTCAAATTTTGACACCGCTTTTTCTACTGACTGTACCAAATATTGTAGAGTTTTTTCAGGTTATTGGATAGGAAATTTAATGAGGATTTCAAAAGTGTGCTTAAAACAGTCATTTTCTCCCTCCAAGTAGGTTTTTGCAGGCGATTTTGTCCCTGACTGTTCTTAGAAATTGTGCCTTTGACAGTTCAAAATTTGACACTGCTTTTCTTTCTGACTGTACCAAATATTGTATGGTTTTTTCAGGTTATTGGATAGGAAATTTAATGAAGATTTCAAAAGTGTGCTTAAAACACTCATTTTGTCACACCAAGTAGGTTTTTGCAGGCGATTTTGTCCCTGACTGTCAAACTTTGACACCGCTTTTCTCCCTGGCTATACCAAACATTTAACCGACTCTGTAACTGTTACGATTACCGAGATCCCAATACATGTGGAACCAATTTTGGGACACACTGTATAATAAGTTGAATATTTGAAATAAGCGAAAACAGGACAACCCAACCAATTTTTGGTACAAAACTTAATTAAGTAACATCTTTAAAAATCCCATAAATGACCACAAAACCTATTTTTGACCACCGCAACTTAATGCTAGACATTAAAGCAGTAAAACAACATTTTTGTTATTAATATTTCATTCACCAGTTTAGAGTTTACACTATGCATTAGCATTGATTCTATTAACTGAAAACATGTTTACTGACTCATCTATTATGTTACTAATATTTTATATTGCGTAATTCAAATAAAATTAATCGATTATTTTACAGTATAATGCTCAATTTGAGTAATACCAGTCTAAATTTAGGTTAGGAACTATTTTTAATCCTTGAATACAGTAATCGACTTGTTTTTAAGGGTAATTTTACAGTTTTGAAGATAATTATAATTATGTTTTTATTAACAACGTAAACTGATTAAAATGTATGTTCATATGTCTGATTAAAATTTTGTTTTAAAACGTAATAACTCGGTTATCTCGTAAAATTAAATTTAAATAAAAGTTTTATAGTATTAATGTGTAATCAAAATCAAAAACTGTAATTTTTGGGAAATATCCAGTCAGCATAGAAAATAGAGTGGGAAAATGAACATCATCCCCCCTTGTATCTACTCCACTTAACAAGACTGGACCACCCTGTAGTAATTAGGGTTTTCATTTCAAGACAGATCAACTCATTTTTTTTGTGAAAAAAAAGTGAAAATTTGTCTCCTTTAGCCCTTCTGCTGCTAACCTCACTTTTGGTATCAAATTAATTCTGTAGCTGATTCAATAGCAAATTTGAGCTAAATGTGTTAATTTAGCTTCTTGAATAGGTCAAATTTGATTCCAACTGGTCTCATTTCCAAATTTTTGAAATTATTTAACTACTACTATACTTTTATTAAAACACGTGGCAAATTTGGTGACAATAATTTCAAAGTGAATTTTCCTCAACAAATGCTTTAAAAATATGAGAAAAAAACTTACCGTAACTTCCGTATCGAGATCGGTCTCGATCAACCCCATGGGTCCGTCCATGGAGGCATTCCCGTAGCCGTGGCGCCCCACGTCCCGTATTTCGGCGCCGCTCGTCGAATCGATAGTACGCCGTCGGCGGCGCTCTTCTTGGACGCCGCCATTGGACGCGTGCGCTTTCTTAACACTCGCGTGCACCACCCTGGGGGGCGGCTGTTTGGGCAGGGGCGGCTTGGCCGCCGACACCCCGTTCGTGTTGTTGTTGTCCAGGGCCGAAGCGGGCCCTTTGAGCGGTATATAAATGTAGTTGGGCGTCTGGTTCGTGTTGTTGGTAAAGTTCGGGTTCTTTTGCGTTGCCGATTGGACTGCAACAAAACGGAGAGAACTGAATCAAATGTTTACACAACAATTTTAAAAAAACAAATCGTGATAATTTACTGTACAACAGGCCCGTCGTTGTGCAAAAGTGGGGCGTAAACATTTCAATGAATGCTAGTTGTTGCAAAACTGTGATTATCACCGAGTGGTTTTTAATGTTGTTTTCACACCAAAGTGGCGAAGATAATTGAAACATTTTTCAAGGGTCGTTAAAAACGCTATGAAACGTGGCGGCAGACATCGTTTTCTGCTTATAAACCAGTAAAACAACAAATGTTTGATAGTTAACCAATTCGTTGATTGATTACAGTCAGTACCGGATTTAGTAAAGGATTTCCACCCCAGAACTGTCACAATGCTACTGCATAACGATGGCTCAGTTACTGCCTCCAAAGTAGAAGTACACCTGCTTAACAGACGGGTGCAGGAAGAACCGAAGTCGAATTCCAAACAGCAGAGGTTAATATCCCGCCCGTATCCATGGAGGAGACAACTAGAGCCACAAAGAAACTTAAAAATAACAAAGCGGCAGGCTGTGATAATATCCTAGCAGAAAGTCTGAAACATGGAGGGGACGATCTAGCCATACAAATACATAGCCTCGTGCAACAGAGCTGGAATTAAGAAATCATTCCCGACAAATCGAAGGAAGATGCTATCATCCCACTCCACAAAAAAGGGGACCAAATGCAGTGTAAAACTACCCTGCTGAGTCACGTCTACAAAGTATTCTCAAACATTCTGCTTCAACGTCTCTCTCCATATCTCTTTTCTTCAGGTGCCGTCTCCGTTTCGAAGGTTGGCAATCATCAGGGCGATTCTTATTTTTGAGACCGCAGCTCTAAATAGTTCGTTGTTATTGCAACCAAACCATTCTCTAAGGTTCTTCAGCCATGAATTACGTCTTCTCCCCACAGATCTCTTTCCTTCGATTTTTCCTTGCAATATTCGATACTTTTCCCCCCTCATGACATGTCCCATATGTTGCAATTTTCTGGCCTTAATTGTCGTCATAACTTCTCTCTCCTTATTCATACGTCTCATCACTTCCACGTTGGTTATTCTGTCCATCCATGAAATCCTCAGTATTCTTCAGTATACCCACATCTCAAACGCTTCCAGTCTCCTCATTTCGGTTACCTTCAGCGTCCAGGCTTCCATCCCATAATACAGTGCGGACAGCACATAGCATCTCATTAGTCGTATTTTCAGTTCCAGGTTTAGATCCCGACAGCAGAAAAGCCTTTTCATTTTTATAAATGTGCTTCTGGCCTGTTCGATTCTGATTCGTATTTCTTGTGAGCTGTCGTTGTTTTCATTAATGGTCGTATTCTCTTACTCTCTCAATAGGTCTCTCCATATACCGAGGGGTAAACCCCTGAGTACAATTTTGTACACTAATTCCTAATATGCCAATAATGTCCACTAATTCCTTGTAATGCCCAGTAATTCCCAATAACTAACCTAACCTACCCACTAATTTTCTAAATTACGACCACTGGGGAGTCTAAAAAACCGTTTTTAATAAGAAAATATGTGTGCAACGATTTAACCCGAAGTAGATATCAACTGTTGCTTAGTTTAAATGGAACACCTTGTATACTTATTGCATTTTTGGATTCTACCTCAAATTCTAGACATATTTCATGTATTAATGTCATACACTTTTCTGTATCCGTTCCTGAGATATTTACCGTTTTTTGTGAAATTTAATATTTTCAGTCTCCAAAACAATAATTTTAATTTATGCATATCAGGAAACGTGTTTTTCTTGGTTTTTGTGTTTTGTCGTGTTATACAAGGTTTGTTCTAAAAGTGGGTGAAGAGAAACGATAAAATACATTATACAGGATGGTCAAAAAAAGAGCTCAAGACAACACTCTGATTCTCTGTTCAAAAATAAGGTAACTTTGTTGAAAAATGTGTCCTTTAAATTGATCCATTGAACCACCCTGTAACTGTCAAAATAATCGAGTTATGGAAGGTTTAAGTAGTAGCCGTCAAATTCAGACAAAACTGTCTTTATTATCAAACAACTCGTTTATTTGCAACACTTTGTATAGACTTTTTTATGTCGATGGATAGAAAATATAACGGGCTTTCCAAAAATGTGACCGTTTGTATTAATAGGGTGCTTTGTTTGGCCGCCAGAGGGCTCCAAAGCTAACTAAACGTTTTTCTTGACTGTAACCACTCTAACTTCTTTGAGGGTTTTTTTTTTAAATCAAACCTAAAGTAAAACAAAACCTAGCACAGTGAGTGTCAAATTTAGATCCGCAGCAAAACTGTAGAAATAAAATTATTAAAGTCGATTTTCGCTTGCACTAAGTGGCCAACATAACGCAAAACCCATTGGAATAGTGGTGGCTTTTCAGGCAAATTTGACCCTTACGAAAATTGTCATTTGCAAAATCGGTTTTTCAAGAAATTTCTATGCATTACATCGTAGTAGACCTAGTAGCTCATGTAACCGTGTTCTCTTAATTTTCTAGGGTCAAATTAGACCTAACCAGTAAAAAAGTGTTTCTGGGGGCACTCTGTCTGTAAACCGTAAATAACACGCGTATTTGAAACACCTTGTATTTACTTTTAAATGTCGATGGATATCCAATGAAATGAGCTTTCCATTGACGTACAAAAGTCGGTTGGTTAGTGGTACCGTTTGGCCACTAGAGGGCGTCAACTTTGACCAATATTTTTGATGTATCCTTTTGTTTAATATTCAAAAACCCGCTTAATTGCACTATTTTTGCTAGACGTCAATGGAGAGCCAATAGAATGACCTTTCTAAAAAGTTCTTAACATAGATTGAGAGGTTAGACGGTTTTGCCGCTAGAGAACGCCAAAGTTAACTATTTTTTTTATGTCTTTTTTCTTGCATCCTTTTGTTCAATCTTCAAAACTCGTTTATTTGCACCATTTTTAGTAGTGTTTTATAAGTCAATGGATAGCCAATGAAATGAGCTTTCTAACCGTCTCCCAATTTGAATAGATAGGTTAGACAGTTCGGCCGCTAGAGGGTGTCAACATTGACCAATTTTTTCGTGCATTCTTTCGTTCAATCGTCAATAACTAGCTTATTTGCCACACTTTGTATAAACTTTTATATGTCAATGAAATAAGCTTTCTATTGACGTATAAAAGTTGATGAGTTAGGGGTACGGTTTTGACGCTAGAGAACGTGAAACTTTTTAAAAGTAAAATTACAAAATTCATAATTTTTCGTTGTATTCCAACGGAATTTATTGAAATTACCAAACTTTATTTATGTTTAAATTTGAATTTAGATGTTTTCAAAATACCAATGTTCCTCCAGTAATGCCCATTAATTCCTAAAATTTGTACACCATAATGCCCCAGCGGTCACGTGGCCTTTTTTAACGTCAAAACAGAATCCTGAAGGTCACGTGATTTTTTTAGAAAATTAAAAATGGTGTTCATAATGTAGTTATGATACCATACCATATGATTACAGTCATAAACAGATGGAAAGGTGAAGTTTTCGCCGATTATTTAATCAGCTAATTACACGTCAAATGCCTGTAACAAATCCATGAATAACACACAATTACAATTTTCATTAAATTGCTTTGAGATGATTGGTTGAAATTATAATTCAAACGTCATTGACTCTTGCGGTTTACATGACTGCGTTTCCTGCTGTAAAACAACCTATTACTTGCCAGCTTTAGGCAAATTTTACGATAATCGAGCCTAATTATGGAAAAGCTGCGTCTGTTATTAGTAAATTGTTACTAGTTACTACCGTAAAAACTGAATTAATCCGTTTTAAAACCAGATTCGTACTGCGTAAATTGTTGGTTGGTTTTATTACTTTAAATTAGTTGAAAAGTAGCTGCAAATTAAAAAATACTAAAATAAGAAAAGTATTTGTGAAAACAAAATGTGCTGTTTGATTACTGAACTCTTATTGGGTATATTGAATTCTGATTTACTAACCTAAAGACTAGTTCTTCAATTCATTAGGTGAATGTGTAGTTTCCAAAATGCTAATACAGGGTGGAAAATTATAAATTTTTCATTTACTATCAATGATACAGAGAAACATTGTATCAATAATTTTCATGGTATATTTCTGTTGTTTAATACTTTTGTCGTTCATACTCTTTTCATTCTTGATCTTGTTTTGAAAAACTTACTTTTACAGGCAAGTGACCTAAACAATATGTTTTGATTCTATGTGTGGTATCAGAAAATATTATTTTTGAGTTCAGCTTTAACGCATCACATTTTAAAATATACAAACCACGTGTACACGAATAAATTTAGCAGACAAAGGAAGTTGAAATTTCCTCCAGGTTAATTTAATGCTTTACGTAACACACTTCCCGGGACGTATAATTCTAATAAAACGTCATCAGGAGACGCTCAATAAAGCTCCTGCTGTGTTGAAAATTCTCTAATCAGGTGGCTTTAACGTTGGCTATAAACAAATAATGCATTTTGTGGCGTGTACAGTGCAACGCATTGCTCTCTTGCAATCGTATAACTTCCGCAATAAAATCTATTTACGAGATTTGGTTCAGGATAGTTTTATGAAAATTCTAAAGGGGTTTGACACATTTCAATGATTTTTGTGAAAACTGTCATATTAGAATAAAAAAACTGGATTATTTTATTTTGTCTTAAACTTCATTCAATTTAAGAAACCATACAAAATGCACAAAAGGTACTTTTACACCTGGAAGATCATAGAATTGTAATGGAATAACCTCGGGAATAACCTTAATAATGGTCTAAATTGTCTTCATTTAACTTGGACCCACCCTGTATATAAACTTAAACCTGAGCTTCAGTAAAATTTAGGGTAATCTTTAAAGTGTTTTTACAGCTATTTCCATAATTTTCATGGTAAAATGGTGTTTTTGCATGTGGATTGTGACTTTTGTAAAAATTTTACCTCAAACTAAGAATCTTTTAAAATTAATTACAAACTAGGTTAGGTTAGGCCCTAAACCACTGAAAAACTGCTGAAACATGCTTTTTCTTGAAAATTCATTTCCACCAGGTAACAAAACTTTTTGTAGATCACGTTTTCAGCAACATGGAAAACTTATTTTAACAAACGGTGCTTTGCTAATCAATTTAAACTTGAAACAGTTGGTTTTTCTTTTTTAGGCCAAGGGTGGTAAACCATCCCATCTTAAGCTGCTTCAAATTTGCTCTTAAATTGTCTCGTTGTGCCAATATTGCTTCGCCATTGCTTTTAATAACCTAATAACGCTTTGTCCTGCCATTTACTACCTCGTTTCCCCATGGAACACTTCGTTTAAAGATATGTAAATTGAATAAAAAAATTGATTCCAAATTACTTCAAAAAAGTAAAGTAAATTGTAAACCTTTTTGGAATTTTTTGAGAATTGTTTCTTTTAAGTAACCAAGAAAAGTTTTATAACCCAAAAGTTCAGACAACAAATGCTCAAAAAAAAGTATGCTTGAAACACAATGTTTGACTTCGTAACCTTGTTTGGACTAGTATTTTTCGGTATTTTGTGTATATTTCGAAAACTGTATATTCTACCGACATGGCTACTCTATATAAAATTAAAGCTGAATAAATTTGCTACAAGGTTCAGTCAGTCAAGTTTTTCGATATCTTTTATAGTTTTTGTGAAATTCGCTCCTAAACGTATGCAATTTTGAAAAACAAATTTGTCACATGTGTGCTCTTTTTGACCGGATAATTTGACCTCATTTTCGGTTTTTTGCTTAAATCTCGGAAACTATGCATCCTAATCTAAAATCCTTTTGAAAATGAAAGAAAGTCAGAAATTAAACACAATTTCAGACAGTATTTTCGAAATTTGGGGGTTACAGCCCTAAAATTAGCTATGTAGGTAGTAAATTAACCTTAAAATCTAGGAAAGTGTTGCACTTTTTCTATAAACAACCTTTACTTCACTCAAACTGTGATAAATACCATCAAAAATTAAAGAATGTCTAAGAAAGAATTAAAATGCAATGAAATACAATTGTAGTCAGTATTTTCCAAATTTGAGGATTATGGTCCTGAAGTTTGTTGTGTTACCAGTAAACTGACTTTAAAATTCAGAAACGCACTGTATTTTTTCTATAAATAAACCTTACTTTACTGAAACTGTGATAATTTTCATGAAAAATGAAAGAAAGTTAGTTGAAATGCAATGAAACACAATTTCAGTCAGTAGTTTCGAAATCTGGGGGTTACGACCCTGAAATTTGCTGTGTACCCAGTAAATTGACCCTAAAATCCAGAGACGTATTGATTTTTTTCCATAAACAAACCTTACTTTACTGAAACAGTGATCATTACCATGAAAAATTAAAGAAAGTTAGTTGAAATGCAATGAAACACAATTTCAGTCAGTAGTTTAGAAATCTGGGGGTTACGGCCCTGAAATTTGCTGTATAACCAGTAAATTGAACCCAAAATCCAGAGACGTATTGAATTTTTTCCATAAACAAACTTTACTTTACTGAAACAGTGATCATTACCATGAAAAATTAAAGAAAGTTAGTTGAAATGCAATGAAACACAATTTCAGTCAGTAGTTTCGAAATCTGGGGGTTACGGCACTGAAATTTGCTGTATAACCAGTAAATTGAACTTAAAATCCAGAGACGTATTGAATTTTTTCCATAAACAAACCGTACTTTACTGAAACAGTGATAATTACCATGAAAAATGAAAGATAGTTAGTTGAAATGCAATGAAACACAATTTCAGTCAGTAGTTTCGAAATATGGGGGTTACGGCCCTGAAATTTGCTGTATAACCAGTAAATTGACCCTAAAATCCATAGACGTATTGATTTTTTTCCATAAACAAACCTTACTTTACTGGAACTGTGATCATTAGCATCAAAATTGAAAGAATATGAGTTAAAATGTAATGAAAGACAATTTCAGTCAGTAGTTTCGAAATCTGGGGGTTACGACCCTGAAATTTGCTGTATAACCAGTAAATTAAACCCAAAATCCAGAGACGTATTGAATTTTTTCCATAAACAAACCTTACTTTACTGAAACAGTGATCATTACCATAAAAAATTAAAAAAGTTAGTTAAAATGCAATGAAACACAATTTCAGTCAGTATTTTCGAAATCTGGGGGTTACGGCCCTGAAATTTGCTGTGTAGCGAGTAAACTGACCATAAAATCCAGGGACGTAAAGAACTTTTTTCATGTTTCAATTTAAAAACATCAAATTGCTGATCCATCTTTTTCTCCAGTTTTTTTTTTAAATGTAAAAATAGTGCGTTTTTTACCTACTAAAGTTTTACCACAAAACAATAAATTTACCTTCAGACATATTTTTCGAAAATTACGCATATAAACGTAAAATAACTCAAGCATATTTAAGCTTAACTAAACTTAATTGTAGTGAAATACACTTAGCTTCATGTCATATTTATCCGTTCTTTAATAAAACTGCCACATTCATGCAACATCTAAACACGACGCAACTTATCTTAATGTATTCCAGTCCAGTGAAATTTGTTATTAATTAGTATACATTTTTACTTTCAAATAGAAAAGTTTCGCTTGTAAAAAAAATTACAATCCGGGTAATATACTGGCCGATAATAATAATGATAATGAAAGTGACATGTAAATAATGCAAATGTATTCCGTGAAGCCTGACACGAAACGACTGGTTTGCAATAAAAAATATTGTTACGCAGAAGCATTTGTTGTGTTATATTATTCTGGATTTGGATCAAGGTTTGCACCCACACAGGATTTTAGTTGTTTACATTATTTTACATCCAGTTCCCAAAAATTATGTTCTATTTCTTGCATTTTGTTAAATAAAACTGAAAACAATACGCACTTCTGTCAAACATCTTCGAAACTGTTTACCACTGCAACGCACATAAACAAATGAGTCTTTGTTGTATCAAGTAACACGGCCACTTTATTTAACTGAACTGAGCTCATTCTTCAGAAAAAATCTCGTTACGTCCCATTATCTCCATCAGCTGAAAGATAGCAATGCTAAGGTTCAGCCTGCACCACTGGGTAAGTTTAACGGTAGGGTCAAACGTCTGGGTAATATAACGTCAGTCCACCAAAACAGGTAAAGCACAACTGAATTTTCAACCCTCTTTTTAGGGCGATAATAACAATGGGTTATATACCACCTGGTTGACTATTTTACGTCCAATTATGTAACGGTTTCTTTGTGACTTAATTACAGCCTGGAATAGTCATTGATAGTCTGGATTTCTAGGCATTTTGCTTTTTGTAAATAATAAAAGCAACCAACCTTTACACAGTTATTATTTTTGCTCACCCTGTACACAATTTTTTGCTCTACACCACTGAAAGAGCAGTTCAAGACGATTCTTTTGAGTGGTTGAACCACCCTGAACTCCCAAAAATAACTAAGAAACAAGGTGTTCAAGTTTTGAACATTTTCGGTAAAAAGTGCATTAAATTAGTTTTTGCAAAATATCTCGAAAACGGTTAGATTTACAAAAAAACTGCAAGAGTGCAAAATTGTTCCTAATGAACCACTAAATCAAACTAGGTAAAGTTTGAACTTCAATACAGTTGCCTGTATACAGGGTGTGCACGAAATTGTTAGTGTGTCCTTATTTTTGCTCACCCTGTACACAATTTTTTAGATACAATTTTTTGCCCTACACCACTGAAAAGAGCAGTTCAAGACGATTTGTTTGAGTGGTTGAACCATCTTGAACTCTCAAAAATAACCAAGATACAGAGTGTTCAAGTTTTGAACTATGTATATTTTGTTAAAAAGTGCATCAAAGTAGTTTTCGGAAAATATCTCGAAAACTGTTAGATTTTCAAAAAAAACCCAGGAGTGCATAATTGTTCTTAATGAACCACTGAATCAAACTAGGTAAAGTTTGAACTTCAATACAGTTGCCTGTATACAGGGTGTGCACGAAATTGTTAGTGTGTCCTTATTTTTGCTCACCCTGTACACAATTTTTTAGATACAATTTTTTGCCCTACACCACTGAAAAGAGCAGTTCAAGACGATTTGTTTGAGTGGTTGAACCATCTTGAACTCTCAAAAATAACCAAGATACAGAGTGTTCAAGTTTTGAACTATGTATATTTTGTTAAAAAGTGCATCAAAGTAGTTTTCGGAAAATATCTCGAAAACGGTTAGATTTTCAAAAAAACCGCAAGAGTGCAAAATTGTTCCTAATGAACCACTAAATCAAACTAGGTAACGTTTGAACTTCAATACAGTTGCCTGTATACAGAGTGTGCACGAAATTGTTAGTGTGTCATTATTTTTGCTCACCCTGTAAACAATTTTATAGATACAACGTTTTGCTCTACACCACTGAAAAGAGCAGTTTAAGACGATTTGTTTGAGTGGTTGAACCATCTTGAACTCTCAAAAATAACCAAGATACAGAGTGTTCAAGTTTTGAACTATGTATATTTCGTTAAAAAGTGCATCAAAGTAGTTTTCGGAAAATATCTCGAAAACGGTTAGATTTTCAAAAAAACCGCAAGAGTGCAAAATTGTTCCTAATAAACCACTAAATGAAACTAGGTAACGTTTGAACTTCAATACAGTTGCCTGTATACAGGGTGTGCACGAAATTGTTAGTGTGTCCTTATTTTTGCTCACCCTGTAAACAATTTTTTAGATACAATTTTTTGCCCTACACCACTGAAAAGAGCAGTTCAAGACGATTTGTTTGAGTGGTTGAACCATTTTGAACTTTCAAAAATAACCAAGATACAGAGTGTTCAAGTTTGGAACTGTGTATATTTCGTTAAAAAGTGCATCAAAGTAGTTTTCAGAAAATATCTCGAAAACGGTTAGATTTTCAAAAAAACCGCAAGAGTGCAAAATTGTTCCTAATCAACCACTAAATCAAACTAGGTAACGTTTGAACTTCAATACAGTTGCCTGTATACAGAGTGTGCACGAAATTGTTAGTGTGTCATTATTTTTGCTCACCCTGTAAACAATTTTATAGATACAACGTTTTGCTCTACACCACTGAAAAGAGCAGTTCAAGACGATTTGTTTGAGTGGTTGAACCATTCTGAACTCTCAAAAATAACCAAGATACAGAGTGTTCAAGTTTTGAACTGTGTATATTTTGTTAAAAAGTGCATCAAAGTAGTTTTCGGAAAATATGTCGAAAACGGTTAGATTTTCAAAAAAACCGCAAGAGTGCAAAATTGTTCTTAATGAACCACTAAATCAAACTAGGTAAAGTTTGAACTTCAATACAGTTGCCTGTATACAGGGTGTGCACGAAATTGTTAGTGGGTTATTATTTTTGCTCACCCTGTAAACAATTTTTTAGATACAACTTTTTGCCCTACATCACTGAAAAGAGCAGTTCAAGACGATTTGTTTGAGTGGTTCAACCATTCTGAACTCTCAAAAATAACCAAGATACAGAGTGTTCAAGTTTTGAACTGTGTGAATTTCGTTAAAAAGTGCATCAAAGTAGTTTTCGGAAAATATCTCGAAAACGGTTAGATTTTCAAAAAAACCGCAAGAGTGCAAAATTGTTCTTTCTGGACTAGACATTGATGATTCACAAACATCCAGCCAAAAAGATAAAATTCTTGGCAACAATCAGTCAGGCGCCTTTCTGATTAACGTCGTTTATGAAGTACTGGATTATGGCCCTTTGTGCCCTAATTGCCGCCAATAAAATTACCCTTTATCACAACAACGACACAATATGGGTCATTAAGTGAGTGTATCTGAAATTCTAACGTGGGTGGTCAATATTATAACAGGTTGGTACTAACCGGTGCTAGGTATGTGTGCAATTAGGATTGTACAATCGAGTTTTGCATATGTAGGCAACCAGTACGCAAAAAAAATGTTGGTTATTTAAATTGCAAAAATATGGCAACGCTGGGTTATGGTGTGAACTTGAATGGACCCAGTCTGGTTCTTTAGGGGTGCAATAAACGAATTTTTAAAGTGCCCTTCAGGGTTTAATAGGTACATTTTCACCCTCGGTTATTCTTAGAGGCTTTCAACACAACGAAAGTTTTGAATGAAACTAATTTTTGTCAGACAAAGATGTCTGGTAGTAACAGTAAATAGGTGTTTTCTATTACTGTTTAATAATATGCTTATTACTCACTAGTTTTGGTGTCAACATTTAATTGTCTGTTTCTGACTTACTTTCAGTTTAATTGTAATTATGACAACCGTCAAAATGTCCTAAACCTGGAAACTGTTAAATTCAATATCATAGGGACAAAACAAAACATACTTGAAAAGTACCCAAATCAGTATGACTGAACTGTATAAATATTTTTGAAAATTGTCCAAAATTCAATAAACTTTCAAAGAATTTAGAATGGTTATTTTAAGCTAAAAATGGTCAAACTTTAGGTACCCTTTTGAGATCTTGAGGGTTCTATTACAGGAAAACCTTCATAACAAGCTTTAAAAGGTTGTTCTTAGCTTAAACGGGATAAAAGAGGATGTTGACCATTTTCTAAGAAGAGTTCCATTGTAATCATCATCTGAAATAATACATGCCAAATTTCGAGCCAAACAAAATTAGTTTTAAAACTTATACACAAAACATAGTAGGTCATGACAAGCTGAATCAAATGACGTAATCATATACAGGGTGTCCCATTTGAAATAGTGTACTTTTAGGACATTGAATGCACTTTTAACCGGTTTAGTGCATATTCTTGTTGAAATTTTCACCCTGTATATCTTTTTAACTGCACGCTTTTTGTATACCACATAGTAGACTGTAAAGTAGGCATTGAATGATTAATCGAATGAATGTAATAATATACAGGATGTTCCGTTTAAAATAGTTCACTTTTTGACCTTTGAACGCACAGACAACGTATATAAACTTGTCATTGACCTGCATATTAACAGATCCGTACGGAGTGTTGTAATAACAATCCAGGGACTGCCAATCCAACAGGACCATAATTACAAAAATAACACTTTTAAAACACTAATTATCACCTTAAAATGCGAGATTATCAAAATAAACGGAGACATCAACAGTCAATTAGGTTAGAAACCTTTTTACTAATTAAAAATTTTAAAAATTGTTTCTACTATAAAAACTATTTTTAAACTTTTTTCTTTTTTAAAATCTTTATGAATATTTTTTTATTTAGTATTTTAAGGGCTATAAATTGATATATTAGGCCATACTGTAACTGTCAAAATAACTTTGGTGCATTAAATTGGTTGAATTTAAATTTCAATTTAGTGCAAAAACAAACAAAAATTGATAATTAACCTAACCTACTTCTTTCTCTCTTAAGCAATTAAATGTTTTATTAAAAAACTAATTTAATGTGCACATTTGTCTTCTCCATAACAATTTCAAAATTGAGTTTTTTTATTGTTTTACATGTTTCTGCAAATTAAATAGAACAAACAGATTTGCGTAAAAAAAGCAAATATTTTGCTTTTTCTTGACCAATCACAACATTTTTGCACGTGGAAAAGTAAAACATCACCAACGGTTTGTTAAGTAAAAGAAGTGTTTAAGGTAATAGAAATACCAAAAAAATTGACAAACTGTGTGGTGATAGTAAAATATTTATTAAAAATGAGCTGAAAATTAAAGAGAATAATGTGGAAATATTAAAATAGCAGAGTTTTAAAAATTGAGAAAGTCATCCTTTTCATAAAATTTCGTCGATATTAAAGTTTTCCTTAAAAAATCTTCTTAAAGTGTATTTAATATTTATTACAAATTTAAGAATAAAATAATTACTTTATAGTAATGTGTTTGTTTAGGATTTTCAAAAATAAACCCATTTTCAAAGTATTTTCTGCAAAATTCTAAAGCAAAACAAATTTAAAAAAAATTTAAAAAACTAACAAAAATTAAAATGACTTACCATTGGTGGTCGTGTTAGTTCCATTTCCTTGCGCTTTCCTTTTCAATTTATCCTTCTGTTCCTGTCCCTTTTTGACACCTAACCGAAAACTAGCCAACCGCTGGAGGAAACCGCCCAATCCCGACTTGGTCTTCTTTGCGCGACCGTCCAACGCTTTGGTAGCCTGTTCGGCCATTGCGCCGGTATTCAACTGTTGGCCGATGCTCGACTGTTTCGCGTAGTCTTCATCGTGGCCGGCTTGATTTGGACCGTAGGAGGGGAATTTGGACGTGGTACTATTTTTGACTGTCCGACTGTTTGGGACGCCACCCGTGGTCGTCCTGGTATCTGGAACAAGGATAATTGGGGTTAGGGGTGACAATTTCTCTCTATTTTTGATTGAAAGAATGACACCGCTTTTCTCCCTGACTGTACCAAATTTTGAAGTGTTTTTTTAGATTATTGAATAGGAAATTTAATGAGTATTCTTAAAACTTGCTTAAAACAGTCATTTTCTTACTCCAACTGGGTTTTAAAGACAATTTTCTCTCTGACTGTCCTTTCAAACTCTGTTTCTGGCAGTTCAAACTTTGGCATCACTTTTCTCCCTAACTGTACAAAATTTTGTACTGTTTTTTAGGTTATTGAATAGAAAATTTAGTGAGGATTCTTAAAACTTGCTTAAAACAGTAATTTTCTTACTCCAACTGGGTTTTAAAGGCAATTTTCTCTCTGACTGTCCTTTCAAACTGTGTTTCTAGCAGTTCAAGTTTTGACTCTGCTTTTCCTCCTGACTGTATCAAATTTTGTACTATTGTTTCAGGTTACTGAATAGAAAATTTAATGATGATAATTAAAACTTGCTTAAAACAGTAATTTTCTTACTCAAAGTAAGTTTTAAAGGCAATTTTCTCTCTGACTGTCCTTTCAAACTGTGTTTCTGGCAGTTCAAACTTTGGCATCGCTTTTCTCCCTGATTCTACCAAATTTTGTACTGTTTTTTCAGGTTATTGAATAGGATATTTAATAAAGATCGCACGTCAATTTCGCACTGCAAGTGAGTTTTACAGGCGATTTTGTCTCTGAATGCCCTTTTCAAACTATGTTTCTGGTAGTTCGACTTTGCCTCCGCTTTTCTTACTAACTGTATCAAATTTTGCACTGTTTTTTCAGGTTATGGAATAGGAAATTTAATGAGGATTCTTAAAACTTGCTTAAAACAGTCATTTCCTTTCTTCATGTGGGTTTTACAAGCGATTTTGTCTCTGACTGTCCTTTCAAGCTGTGTTTTTGGCACTTCAAATTGACTCCGCTTTTCTCACTGTATACCAAATGTTGTAGTATTTTATCAAGGCTGATTGGATAGGAAATTTAATAAGAATTACAAAAATGTGCTTAAAACTATCATTTTCTCACTCCAAGTGGGTTTGACAAGCAATTTTGCAAATATCAAATTTTTTTAAAGTTTTCTTGCAGTATTCGATACAAAACATGTTTCTGAGATTTATACAGTGGTCACGTGACTGCCTAGCTAAACTATCCTCCAAAAACTACGTAATAATCTCAAAACTGTCAAAATTTACTTAGAATTTGCAAGAATTACAGTTTAACACAGTTTTTTTTAGTTTTCAAATCAAGATGTGTTCCTGAGATTTAGGACAGTTACTTTAAAAATGGCCAGCTTGTAAATGTATTTTGTTATTTAATTTTCTTCTTCTTTTAAATTACTGAAAACAAAATAGCGCCAAAAATAGTTCAGGTGTTTTAAAAATACTACTATAACTAGTAATATAAGTTTGTTCAATCAACCAACTGTCAAAAATCAACTTTCAAGAGCTTTGAATACGATTTTTGTATGCTTATTTGCTTTGTTAACGGCCATTTGCACCGTCGTACTTTAAGCCTAGCTTAAACTGAGTTTGGTTCAGACTGTGACAATACAGATGGAAAAAGTCACAGTCTGGACTACACTTAAGGTACTTAGGCTTAAAGTACGATGGTGCAAATGGGGGTAAAAAGGTGTTTTAGTCACGTGACCTTATGCTACATTTCATCAAAATTTTTGTTTTTAGCCTCAAACACTGCATTTAGTGTTTGCTAGAGTTGCCATATCGTGTTTCTCTTGCTTTGTTCCACAGACCTATAAAGTGAAGTTTAATGATTGAAAAAAGGGTTTACAAACCAAAACAAAACCACGTTCAGGTCAAAAGTAGGTTTTGTTGAGTATAAAATACAAATTTGAAGGTATCTTATACCTCTATACTCTGAAACTGTAGACTTGATATGAAGTTTAGTTTAGAACCATTGAATTGCTTCACTTAACTTTAAAACTAAGCAGTTTATAAGGTAAAACACAAATATAGTAACTGTAATAGAAAAAACTTACTTATGGCAACATTTGATCCAATTAAAGAACTCTGACTGAGACTTTTCAAGTCCAAATGCGTATGCTGGTACTGAACCCCATCAAGAGTGTATGCTTTTATTGTACAACCATCTATGTCCTTCTTTACTAATTGGGAACCTGAAACAAGAAAGTTTTCATGTTAAAAAACAGTGGGAATGTTATTGTGTATCTGTAATTCTAATAAGAACAACCCTATATTTCAATCCTACACCTTAGAACGAAATACGATGTTGTTTTAACGCCCACAGGATTAAGGTCAAGTTTTCTCGTTGAATTTCGCACCGATTGGCATGAGGCGTTACCTGAACTTAGTGGAAAAATTATTTTTTAGCACAGGAAACGCAAAACCTACTCATAAGTCTAGTCATATGGTAGACGGCCTTTGCTCTTATTTTTATCCTGGGTAACTTTACGTGTTTTTCGAATCTTAATTTCGTCATCAAACTGAACGTTTGCCAGCTTATTTTAACCGCGAAACCAGCTTGATTTATTGGATTATACAACTGATTCTGTTGTCTATGGCGAAGTATCAACACCCACTATACACTACACTAGCAAAATATTGTCAGTGTACTTACATGAAACTGTAATCTTTATTTGATCCATGAAAGCTAGAGGAACAAAACATCAATAAGTCAAACCAATCGAACATGTAATGCATGACATCATTAAGCTTTTAAAATGCAAAAATGCTTATCCTTGATCGAATAACGCATTCAATATTAAAACTAATACTGTTTTGGTATACTATAAGGTTGTTTCCTTTTTAGGTGGTTGTTGGGTTTGTTCAAACTGTCAAGCCTGGTCATTCAGCAAACTGTAAAATTTACTATTTAATTCAAATTTCAACAATTTGGAGAAGGCGCCTACCAAAAACACTGCAACTTTTCAAAATTTACTCCTACTAAGTGACAAAATAAAAAGTGGGTGCTATATTACTTTTCACAAAAGCTTAGATTAATCAAAATACATATTTTTGAAGAAGTTCGAAGAAATTAATACACATTTTATTATTAACTAGAGCTGTGATTTGATTCTAGTGTGTGTTCTTGTGTCTTTGCTGTCTGTCTACGTTTTCTGATGGTTTTTATTATCTCCATGGAACAGTAATTACAAGATTACTTCACACACACTACGGTAAGAATATTTGTTAAAAAACATTCAAACAAATTATTCATATCAGTGAATTAAACTTTAAAAATTGAACTGACTTTTGCTCTTTCGTTTCTTCGGTTAAGAATCTGTATTTTTGAAAGTATCTCACAAGCTTAAATATAATTCGTTCGACTGAAGCAGATTTGGAATAAGCTAAAAAATACCTTTACAAAAATATAAAACACTATGTAGTTACATTGAAAAACAACGTAGAAATTCTCTTTTTACACATATTTTTTCCAAATAACCGAGTTACTATGCTTGGTTGACCTTTTTTGTGCTTTGACACAGTTTTTAGGGAATATCTTCCTGAGGAGACCCTATAGCGCTATAGTGTCCTAATGCAATCTTGTTGAGGATGAAATTTCCTACAACTTTCCTGTCGTACATATTTTTGATATTTTTTCAAATAACCGTGTAACGCTTAATTAAAGTTGGTTAGAGTCTTTTAAAGCACTTCTTGTGCGTTAACACAGTTTTCCGGAAATATCACCCTTAAAAGGCCCTGTAGGGCAAAAGTGCCCTAATTCAATCTGGTAAAAAGTGAAATTTCCTACAATTTTTCTCTTTTACACTTTTTTTCATATTTGCCCAAATAACCGAGTTAGTTATACCAGAGTTTTTTTTTCATATTTTTTTATAATAAATTTCATTAAAAAAATAATTAATAAAAAAAAATAAGATTTTATGTTCAACCTGGTTTTGATCATGGTTATGACTTTTAACCCGTTTTTTTTAAGATCACGTGACATTTCCGCAATTTTGAAATTTTTTAATTTTTTAGTACAACCAGTTTTTGGTTTTTTAAGTTTTTTTTATAACTTTTCATACACTCTTTCATTCAATCGTGAATAACTTTCTTATTTGACCAACAAAGTATAGACTTTTATATGTCGATGGATAGCCAATAAAATGGACTTTAGAAAAATATGACAACTTTGGTTAATTAGTTTGCCGGTTTGGCCACTAGAGGGCGTCAAAGTTGACCAATTTTTTGATGCAGCTTTTACTGAATCGTGAATCTCACCAATTTAGTACACTCTGTGTAGACTTTTATACATCAATGGATAGCTAATGATATGGGCTTCCCTGCGATATGGCAACACTGACTAGTTGATTTATTGCTTGGGCCGCTAGAGGGCCTCAAAGTTGATACATTTATTTTCTACTTTTTTTAGTGCAGTATTTCATTCAATCGTAAATAACTCGCTTATTTGGTCCACAGTATATAAACTTTTGTACGTTGATAGATAGCTAATGAAATGGGATTTCTAAAGATATGACAACATTGGTTGGTAAGCTGAACCGTTTGGACGCTAGAGGGCTTCAAATTTAACCAATTTTTCTCTCAACCTTGAGAATCTAAGCAACTGAAAACAATTTTTAAACTTCTGGTGACAATTTAAAGATCAAAAATCATCAATGCTATTTTAATGTTTCTGACCTGCAAAAACCGTTTAAGAACCTCTTGTAATGCTTTCAAGATTCAGAAGACAGTTTGAAAGACACTGGGGACATTTCTGAGCTGCAAATAGAAAGGAAAGTTTTCAATAACATTTAGAGGTTAATACAGCTTTTATATCAACCAAATAATACAAAAACCTTGACATTTACTGTTACTTTTGGAGATAACATCAAATTTGAGACACCTTGTACAGTTTGTAAACTTCCACCATCAAATCAAAATTACATAATCTGTTCTTATTAACATCAGAATAGAAATCACAGCTCTGATTTACCTAATAGATGTAAATACTAAAATTTACCTCTTCGCCTTAACTTGCTAACATCCGGTTGACTTTTGGCTACCTCTCTCCTCCTCAAATTATTGAGGGAGTCCAGATATTCCCGTTTGTGAATTATGGAGTCGCTATCACTCAATTCGGGCTGCGACACACTTCTTCTGGGATCGAGATATTGAGGTTTCGGCCTGACCAGTTGAGGTTGAGGTGATATTGGAGGTTCAGGCGATGAACTGTTCAACGAGTAGAGGGACTCCCTGTCTGGTGTTACTGTGGAGGTGCTGGCGTCGTCGCGCCAGTTTACTTCAGCCACTACCGGTGAAAAATGAACACCTAAAATAGCAACATTTATGTTAAAAGTTGTTTTTTATGGAAGGAAACTAATTATACGTGAGCTTTTTTGATTTGTTTAGTTCATTAACTCTGACTATTAAATTTAGTGAATGCAAACTTGCAGATTTCTATGTAGAGATCAGGCAGACACTCATCATCAATTAATTAATAAAATCAAAATCAAATTTTCGATTTTATAACCAGGAAAGTAGAGTTGTTCATAATATTTAATTCATCCTTGGAAAGTTACGTTTTTGTTATTATTTGACAACATTCACAATTCTATGTATAGGATAGGATGTTCCACACAGTCGTACGCCAAACTCACAATTATAAAACAAAATGTGCACATTTTGCTGTTTTTGGCATTATATCCTAAATTTTCCTGATTTTTTTATAACTTACCTTTACTTCCGTTACTTCCAGTAAAACTCTTGACCGATTGTCTTAAAGTTTTGTCCTCAATATCGCTCATCCCCGAAGTGCTGGTGCTACTCTTAATGATCGATCCTTTCCTAGGAACATCCAGGTCACTTTCGTCCAACAAAATATTCTTGTTTCTCTCCTCCTCAATGGTGTTAGTGTCGTATCTGCTAGCGGAAATTTCCTGGACGCTTTTTCTCCTATCGTCGTCCATATAGATATCCTTTTCGCGTCTTACGACTGGTTCAATCCGGTTCAAATCGGGTGTACTGACGGCAACCGATCTATTCTGGTATCTTTTGGTTGGTGTCGATGAGGCAAAACTGGATCGATGTTTCAGTACTTGGTGGTTGTCGTGCAAACTGTTGGTACTGCTCACCAAGCTTTGTAGTGACTGTTCTGAGATGGCTTTAAGGACTCGTCGGTCAAATTCCACTATGGGTGACTTGGGAAGTTTCTTTTTGTATCGCAGCGAACCTTCATCGTCGCTTAAGTCCACTCGATTGGACATGGCCTCACTGTAAGAGCCTTCACGCTTGTAGTTGGCCATATCTGTTGCTTCCTCACTGTTGCCAATCAATGAGACAAGTTCATGTTCTTCTAAACTTGGTTCAGTATGGTGGGGTTCACTTGTACAAACTAAAGTTTCACTTTTAGCACTATTCTTGTCAAAGTCCAGGTCGGCAAGATTTAAATTCTTCTCGGCCACCGACACTAGTGCAACTGGCAAATTGAATTCCCCGATGAAATTCAAGTCTTTTGGCACACTGGAAACGTTAACAACCGAATCTTGAATGTCAACTGGCAATCTGTCGCTGGTCTGGAGCAAATTGGGCACACTTGCCGCATGCGAGACATTACCGTCTCTAAATATACTCGACTTAAAATAACCACTTTCCAGATCTAAATTTACACTTGGGTTGGTGGAATGCGGCTGTATGGTGGAATTCGAATTCGACAGTTGGCCGCCATGCTTTTTGCGAAGAAAAGCGTCGGTGAGGGGGGAGGATTTGCTCAGGGGTTCGTTGAACGGGTCGTACCGATTGAATATTGATAAGTCCTGGTAAGACACTCCAAAATTGGTAGTAAAATTCTAGAAAAAAATATTGTATTTAAATTTAGCTTCAAGGAAAATGTAGTAAATTTAGTCTTTAAACAAAACTTAAAAACATAAAAAACATGCATAAACCACATTTAAATGACTTATTTAAAACTTAGTTTGTCAAAATCAGTTCAGTTTTTTTAAACTTTGTACATAGGTACAAACAAACAAACAAAAATACAAAAACTTGCTAATGTTTTTCCTATTTTCTACTAAAAGTTTCATTCAGTCAAGTTTTTTGCTATCTTTTACAGTTTTCGAGATATCCGCTTTTGAATGTCTGTGTGTGTGGCAGACGCCACGTGACCGCTTTCTATAGCGGAAATTTGGGAAACTAAACAAAATATCGAAAACTTTATTTAGTTTTTATTTTGTATAGAGTGGCCATGTCGGTAGTAAGCCCTAGACTTCAAAATTACTGACTGAAATAGCGTTTCTTTGCATTTCTGACTTTCCTTCATTTTCAAAAGGATTTATCACAGTTTGAGTTAACTAAGAGTTGTTTATGAAAAAAATGCTTTACGTCCCTGGATTTTATGGTCAATTTACTGGTTACACAGCAGATTTCAGTGCCGTAACCCCCAAATTTCGAAAATACTGACTGAAATTGTGTTTCATTGCATTTTAACTGACTTTCTTTCATTTTTGATAGTGTTTATCACAGTTTGAATGAAGTAAAGGTTGTTTATGGAAAAAGTTAATTACGTTCTTGGATTTTAAGGTTAATTTATTGTCTTAATAAGAAATTTGAGTAAAGTAGCCTCCAAATATCGAAAATACTGACTAAAATTGCGTTTCATTGCATTTTAGCTGACTTCTTTAATTTTTGATGGTTTTATCACAGTTTGGGTGAAGTAAAGGTTGTTTATGGAAAAAGTGCAATACGTCCCTAGTTTTTGAGGTTAATTTGCTGCCTACACAACAAATTTCAGCACTGTAACCAACAAATTTTGAAAAAACTGACTGAAATTGTGTTTCATTGCATTTTAACTAAATTTCTTTCATTTTTGATGGTAGTTATCACAGTTTCAGTGAAGTAAGGTTTGTTTATGGAAAAAATACAGTACGACCCTAGATTTTAAGGTCAATTTACTGGCTACACAGCAAATTTCAGTGCCGTAACCCTCAGATTTCAAAAATACTGACAAAAAATGTGTTTCATTGCATTTTAACTGACATTCTTTCATTTTTGATGGTATTTGTCACAGTTTAAGTGAAGTAAAGGTTGTTTATGGAAGAAGTGCAATACGTCCCTAGTTTTTGAGGTTAATTTGCTGCCTACACAACAAATTTCAGCACTGTAACCAACAAATTTTGAAAAAACTGACTGAAATTGTGTTTCATTGCATTTTAACTAAATTTCTTTCATTTTTGATGGTAGTTATCACAGTTTCAGTGAAGTAAGGTTTGTTTATGGAAAAAATACAGTACGACCCTAGATTTTAAGGTCAATTTACTGGCTACACAGCAAATTTCAGTGCCGTAACCCTCAGATTTCAAAAATACTGACAAAAAATGTGTTTCATTGCATTTTAACTGACATTCTTTCATTTTTGATGGTATTTGTCACAGTTTAAGTGAAGTAAAGGTTGTTTATGGAAGAAGTGCAATACGTCCCTAGTTTTTGAGGTTAATTTGCTGCCTACACAACAAATTTCAGCACTGTAACCAACAAATTTTGAAAAAACTGACTGAAATTGTGTTTCATTGCATTTTAACTAACTTTCTTTCAGTTTTGATGGTAGTTATCACAGTTTCAGTAAAGTAAGGTTTGTTTATGGAAAAAGTACAGTACGTCCATGAATTTTAAGGTCAATTTAATGGCTACATAGCAAATTTGAGTGCCATAACCCTCAGATTTCAAAAATACTGACAAAAAATGTGTTTCATTGCATTTTAACTGACATTCTTTCATTTTTGATGGTATTTGTCACAATTTAAGTGAAGTAAAGGTTGTTTATGGAAAAAGTGCAATACGTCCCTAGTTTTTGAGGTTAATTTGCTGCCTACACAACAAATTTCAGCACTGTAACCAACAAATTTTGAAAAAACTGACTGAAATTGTATTTCATTGCATTTTAACTAACTTTCTTTCATTTTTGATGGTAGTTATCACAGTTTCAGTGAAGTAAGGTTTGTTTATGGAAAAAATACAGTACGTCCCTGGTTTTAAGGTCAATTTACTAGCTACACAGCACATTTCAGTGCCGTAACCTTCAGATTTCAAAAATACTGACAACAAATTTGTTTCATTGCATTTTAACTGACATTCTTCATTTTTAATGGTATTTGTCACAGTTTAAGTGAAGTAAAGGTTGTTTATGGAAAAAGTGCAATACGTCCTTAGTTTTTGAGGTTAATTTACTGCCTACACAAAAAAATTTCAGCGCTGTAACCAACAAATTTTCAAAATACTGACTAAAATTGTGTTTCATTGCATTTTAACTGACTTCTTTCATTTTTGATGGTTTTATCACAGTTTGAGTGAAGTAAAGGTTGTTTATGGAAAAAATGCAATATGTCCCTAGTTTTTGAGGTTAATTTACTGCCTACACTCCTACACAACAAATTTCAGGGCTGTAACCAACAAATTTCGAAAATTCAGACTACAATTGTGTTTCATTGCATTTTAACTAACTTTCTTTGATTTTTGATGGTAATTATCACAGTTTCAGTGAAGTAAGATTTGTATGGAAAAAATACAGTACGTCCCTGGATTTTAAGGTCAATTTACTGGCTACACAGCAAATTTCAGTGCCGTAACCCTCAGATTTCAAAAATACTGACAAAAAATGTGTTTCATTGCATTTTAACTGACATTCTTTCATTTTTGATGGTATTTGTCACAGTTTAAGTGAAGTAAACGTTGTTTATAGAAAAAGTGCAATACGTCCCTAGTTTTTGAGGTTAATTTGCTGCCTGCACAACAAATTTCAGCACTGTAACCAACAAATTTTGAAAAAACTGACTGAAATTGTGTTTCATTGCATTTTAACTAACTTTCTTTCATTTTTGATGGTAGTTATCACAGTTTCAGTGAAGTAAGGTTTGTTTATGGAGAAAATACAGTACGTCCCTGGATTTTAAGGTCAATTTACTGTCTACACAGCAAATTTCAGTGCCGTAATCCCCAGATTTCGAAAATACTGACTGAAATAGCGTTTCATTGATATGTTAATTTTCTAACTAGTCCAAAGTTACAAAGTCAAAAATTGTGTTTTAAGCATTTCCCTCACTTTTTTTGAGAATTTGTTGCCTGGACTATTTTTGCACTTTTCTTTTTACAATCTCACAAAACACACGTTAAAAATATCCTTTATATCCTTATTGCCAAGAAAGAACATTTTAAAGCACACTAACCTAGAGAAAAACCAGTGCTAAGAATATAACAATAATCCTGTTATCATACTGTTTATTCTCTGTTGTAAAGCAAATTTCAATGGTAAAAATGCTGTTGTAAAAACATAGATATTTTTGTGTGTTTTTTTAATACGTTTTAATATTTAATATGACTTTTTTGAATGTTTATATGCTATATAAATGCAATGCAATTAAATGCTGTGCAATATTTCAAGAACACTAAAAAATTTGCGTGTTTCTCTTCTTTCTACATTTCTTTAAAAAAATGTGAAAAGCAGTTATTGCAATTAACACACTGTTCATTATAATTACTCAAAAATGTTACAAAGACTCTTTTGCGAGTGCTTTTGTGAAAAACTGATATTAAACAATACATTTGTTCTCAACAACTTTGGTTTTTGGTTTGGCTGAAATCTAAAGAGTCAAATATATTAAGAAAATGCGTAAAAACGTCCCAAATATCGAGTAAATTAGCATGTTTGTATATTATGTTGTGATTAAAAATACCTTAGCAATGGTTAGAATGGATAGAAGCGTACTTATCCTATCTTAAAATTCAATAAAGTAGAACAAAATTGGTTTCTTTTTGTATTCATTATCAACAAATACCAAAGTCAAGTAAGTAAATAAAAAATAAAGTAGGTAAGTTGTTGTCCTTGATATTTTCCGTTATTTACACAATTTTCTGGTAGGTTTAATAAAGCTATTTAAAATCACATTTTAATGTAGAATGTTATTAAATATGCGATGCAAAAACCCATTAGAACTAAGATCTCTAGCTTTTCCGTCTTTAGTGATACTACCTACCTGAAAAACATCACAATCATAGGCACCAAACCCAACACTGTTCCTGTCCTTCTGATATCCTCTGCGATTCACAGTCATGGGATGTTCGGTCATTTCATGCAAATTATCACTCAAACTGTTCCTTGTCTTTTCTTGTTCACTGACCCTACTCATCGAGCTTAGAAGCTGATCCCCGTATCCACTATCCTCACTCAAATTTTCACTCGAAAACTTTTTCGTCCCATTGCCACTGCCCAGCGGTAAATTATCGAAGCTTCGCCAAGTTTTTAGGTTGTCGCAAGACCTGCAAAAGAAGTGGATAATTAATTTGCTTGACTGAAATCAAAGGTTACCTTGAATTTTCTACAGTGGTGTCCGAGTCGCCTGAATCCGAGCTGCTGTACCTGGTCGAAACGTTGTACAAAAGAGAGTCACGACTACCACTTAGTTGTTTAGACCTGTTGATGATGAAAAACAAAACCAAGTTTACCTTCTCACTTCACAGCTTTGATTGCATTAAAAAACACTTACTTATTGTTTACGTCTTCATCTCCGAAAGTGAATACATCTCCGTGGAATAGCTCCTGAGTGATAAACTCCCTTCTGGCTCTAGCAATGTCAAGTGACTCAAACGAAAAGTGAGAAAATACACTCGGTGATTGGCTTTCAGCCTGACATTGTTTCTCCAAAGTTTCAAATTGTAACAAACTGCTGGACCTGCTTAAAGAAGTCTCATCATCTTCTGATCCTGGAATGCTTAAGAAACTTTCTTGTTTTCGACGTTTTGGCGGACAGGCAATTTCTCGGTCTGATTCGCATTCTGCTTCTTCTGCAAGAAGGAAACGTTGTTATTATTATGATTGTGTTTTGGTGGCGTTCAACTTTTGGTTTATTCGTTCGGAAATGATCCGGCAACTGCCATGCAAACTAAGCTGCCAGCTGGACTGGCTTGTTGATCAGTGCGCCAGCATTGTATATTGTAAAGGTGGTAAAAATAGTCAAGGCGGTGTTTATGCATGGTGGATTCACTTTCAAAAGTTTCTATTGAAATGACATAAATTATCATTAGTTTAAGTGGTCGTAAATCACTGGATTGAGTTGAGGTCATGGTGTATCCTTTAAAGCTTTTGGGCTACGCCTGTGGTTAGTTTTGTGGAACGAAGAAGCTTTAAAGCATCCACCTTAGAATCGGGATAACTTTTTTAATTTTCTTCTGTTTCAAACAATGAAATCCGGAAATGCCAATAATTTACCATTCGATAGCCCATCAAAAAATAAGTTGACATGCATTATGTCATTTTCCTGAAAAATGCTTCCTAAGGAAAATTTTAAACTCGTCGTTTAAAATTCAGTTAAAAAAGTTAGTTTTTTGTCATAACTGTCAGTTGGAGCAATTTTGATCAAATTTGGAACAAGTACTTATGAAATTAATACTCCTAATGATCAAAACTGTCTAGTGGCATAGATACAGAAAGATTGTTTTCATTTTCGGCCTTATTTCCTCCATCACCAGATATTTTTCAAAAATTTCACTTCTTTTACTTTTCTTGTTCAGTTTGAAAAAATAAGTAGGTTAGTCAGGTTATCTACTTCTTATAAAATTCTGATTTGAAACTTCGTTTACGAGATAATTGAGTTATTACATTCAAAGACCCAAAATCAACCCAACCCAACTTAAAAATTGTCTTGGAAACAGTGAAAATTGACTTGAGAGGCTTAAAAATTGTCTTTGTAACCAGTTTTCAGACAAATTGAAAGACTTTAGTCTTGAAAATTGACTTGAAAACTGTGAAAATCGACTTGAGAGGCTTAAAAACTGTCTTTGTAGCCAGTGGTCATAGTTTTCAGGTAAGTTGAAGAACTTTAGTATTCAAAATTGACTTGTAGACATGAAAAATTAATTTCTCTAGAATTTTTGACAACAAACTCACACATTTAAACTTTGAAAATTGACTTATTAGACACAAAAAACTTGTGACTCTGAACCAACGAAAAGTGACATCAAAAAATTTGCATTTGAAGTAAGTTTTCATAATTTGAAAACACATTTCAATACGTTAGTATTGAAAATAGTTTTAAATACAGGATATTGACATTAGATTCATGAAAATTAACTTGAAGACTAACTTAAGCTTCTTTACTTAGAGAACATTGGACTATTTTCCAGCCATTTCCAGCTTTGTCACTATTAAATAGACTTTTAGACACTTCAGTGTTAAAAATTCGACCATTTCTTTCAAATCTAGATTTTTTTCGTGCTTTAAGGTTGATTTTAGCCTGAAAAATAGAGTTTTAAGGCTCTTCTCGATCTTCACAAGGTTTTGACTTATCAGCCCAGTTTGTACACTGTCCATTAGTATTGAAAACGTCATTTCAAACCTCTTCACTATTAAATTGACTTCTACACTCATCGGTGCAACAAATTGAGGCATTTTCTAAGTAATTCGGACTGTTTTTAGTGTTGTAACACTGAAAAATCGAGTTTCAAACTATTTATATTAGTGAATATAGTTAAATTTAAGTTTCAGACACTTCAGTACGCTAAATGCTACGTTATTAGTCTTGAATACTATTTTTTAGAATTGAAAATTTAATTTGAACTGTTACCAGTTTTTAATTGAATCCTAGACTTATTTTAATCCAGAAAATTGAGTTGTACACCAAATAAAGTCCTGAAAATAGACTTTTGGACTATCTTTAATCATAGTGAAGTCAAATCTACCTTTAAATTTAACTTTTAGACTACTTTTAGTAGTAAAAAATGACTTGAATGTTGTTCGTGTTTGAAATCCAGTTTCAGACACTCGACAATCAGTTTTACACTACTTATAGTCTAAAAAATTTCAATTCTGACAGTTATAGCAAAAAAAAGACTATTTTTTAAAACTGGAGTCCTCCTTAGGAAACGGTTTTCAGGAAAATGACATAATGCATGTCAACTTATTTTTTTCTGGACTATCGAATGGTGAATTATCGACACTTAAAACTGGACCACCCTGTATAAAAAATCTATAATATAGCATTCTGCCCATAAGGATATCATTCCACTTTTCTATGCGTAGTTGCAGAAGCATTTTTGTATGTTTAATTGTATTCTGCAAACAAAGGTTAACACTACACAGTGATGCACACAACAAAGCGTGTTTCAAAATTAAAAACTTCTACTTACATTTTTAGACATCCCTAAGAAAGCTGTACAAATACAGGAACACAGATACATATTTAGAAAATTTTAAACATTTTGGTAATTTGGGTGTTGAATATTCGCCTTGTAAGATTCTCTTATACCACTCCAAAACAAAACTTACCAAATCGTTCATTACAAATGACACTCCCATCTTCAGAATCGGTGCGAAGCCAACAAACTGGTGAATACCTGGACTCTCCATCACTATCCGACCTCAAATCATCTGAAGTTTCTTCCTGGATCGTTTCCAAATACATATATTGAGGTGTGGTACCTGGCAGAAAGTACTCAGCATCTGAAAGTAGAAAAAACCTCATTAAAAGTGAAATTTTCTCGGAGATCATCTTCGTAACTAGCCCAGATTACACACAAACTCTCTCTAACAACACCAAAGTGCTTGTTTACAACTATTCAAATAATAAACGGTTCTAAATGATTTTAAAGGTTTTAAACGTGCGAATTTTCTCAAGCCTTACGAATAATGAATAGTTGAATGTGTAATTAACCGGTCGAAATGCATGTTCCAAAAAACTTTTTCTTAACGCAACTGGTTTGCATTTAAAGCATTGTTGTTGCAGATTTGCCTGTACGATAAACCGTTCCAAATACGACTGTATTGCATAACAAAAACAACAATATATAAAGCAAAAGAACTTATGTAAAAAAATTTGTGGCACAAATTGCGAGGTGTAAAATACACTAATTGGTGAATAAACAACGATGAAAGTGACAGTGTGTATTCTTTCTATTTTTCTGTAATTTACTGCTAGCAAAGCGAAATTCAATAATGCGGCTGTTTGAACTAAAAACTTGAACATGCCAGTTGGTCACGAGTTGTTTTCACGAAAATCAAGTCTTTTTAATTAGAGCACGTCTAGTTATTATGGAAAAAACTTGCAGAATTATATCTGCAGAAGTTAAATTAGTTTGTTAGGATAGTACAGACATAAAACATTTGATAACATCATTGTAAAACATCTAGAAATTGTTACAATACTTACATTAAGTTATAAATAAATACTAACGAAAACAAATGTTATTTAGTTTACAGTTAAGTACTTAATTTGCTAATTATTATCGTTTATCTCAATAATTCTGTCCACACTTTGGTTTAGTGCAAGCGATTTAAAAACAAAATTAAAGCAATTTTTTTGCTTTCATAAAATAACAATCATGATTCTCTAATTAAACTCTAATCTACGTAAATTGAAATGTATAGCAATAATAACAATTGAAACTATCAATTTAATAAAAAAACACACAATTGAACAATCGATAAAAGTTTATTTAATACCTCTTTTAATTTAATGCATAAGTTACGAGAAAAACTATAATAAACAGCTTGTATATTATTTTGTAAACTACTCCATAACTAAAAATCAAGAGATGATAGATTAAGTAATATTGCAGGCCATTTAACTCTTCTGTGCCAACTTTTATGTTAATAAAGCTTTTTAATTTTTTATTTGGTTAGGATATGCCCAAATTTCATTGGTTCTTAGTTCATTCCAATTTGTAATAGACAAAAAAAAAACAATCGTACTTTTGACGTCATTGCAACCTTATCTTTGACAGAATATCAGAAAGATTAAGTATTTATTTATCAACATATCAGGCTTTGGAAAATAAAATAATTTATGTATTAGCAAAAATAATAAGGATGCAGCCATTATTTGAAACTTACATTTTTAGGCATTTTCTCCAAATTACTTTTTAAAGAAACTAAGTTTCAATTAAGGATTGACTTGACTTGAATTGGTAAATTTTGCAGTTATTTTGTTTCTTCGCAAACCTAAATAATGAGGCCCTAAAACTCAAAACTTGTGATAAATTAGGGGGTGCACCCTAAAACGTGTATGAGCACAGTGGTTGGACAAGGCAAAAAGCAAATTTAGCTCAGACTGCTCAGACATTTACTAAATGCCATGGCAAAAAGCAGAGCAGGAAAAAACTATTTATAATTTGTTTTAAAGCAGATTGTTTCGTTTTTGCATTGTTATTTACTGAGGCACTCGACAAACAATGAAAAGTAAAATTGTTTGATTTATTAGAACGTACTTAAAAAACATTGTATAAGATATACAGTATGTTGCAACAATACAGAGCAGTCCAAAAATAAGTTAGAAGGATCCATTTCTTATCGTTTCCAACTGCAACATATTAACTGACATTTTTTGGCTTGTAATTTGGGTATTTTAGCGGCTACGGACCTGAAATTTTCACTACCAGTAAATTAAATGTAAAAACCAGGACTGTATTGGAAATTTGCTGATTTCAGTTAAACTGGGATAAATAAACAGAAAGTGACTGAAAACACATTCAACTCACTTGAAATACAATTTGGCTTGTAATTTGGGCATTTGGGCAATTACAGACCTGAAATTTTCACTGGGACTAGTAAACTGAATGTAAAAAACCAGGCCCGTACTGAAAATTTGCTAGAATATGTCCTGATTTCAGTAAAATTGGGATAAACAAACAGAAAGTGACTGAAAACACATTCAACTGACTTGAAATACAATTTGGCTTGAAATTTGAGTATTTGAGCAATTACAGACCTGAAAATTTCACTGGGACTTGTAAACTGAAAGTAAAAAACCAGGCCCGTACTGGACATTTGCTAGAATATGTCCTGATTTCAGTAAAATTGGGATAAACAAACAGAAAGTGACTGAAAACACATTCAATTGACTTGAAATACAATTTGGCTTGTAATTTGAGTATTTGGGCAATTACAGACCTGAAATTTTCACTGGGACTAGTAAATTGAATGTAAAAACCAGGCCCGTACTGGAAATTTGCTAGAATATGTCCTGATTTCAGTTAAAATGGGATAAACAAACTGAAAGTGACTGAAAACACATTCAATTGACTTGAAATACAATTTGGCTTGTAATTTGAGTATTTGGGCAATTACAGACCTGAAATTTTCACTGGGACTAGTAAATTGAATGTAAAAACCAGGCCCGTACTGGAAATTTGCTAGAATATGTCCTGATTTCAGTTAAAATGGGATAAACAAACTGAAAGTGACTGAAAACACATTCAATTGACTTGAAACACAATTTGGCTTGTAATTTGAGTATTTGGGCAATTACAGACCTGAAATTTTCACTGAGACTAGTAAAAAACCAGGCCCGTACTGGAAATTTGCTAGAATATGTCCTGATTTCAGTTAAGCTGGGATAAACAAACTGAAAGTGACTGAAAACACATTCAATTGACTTGAAATACAATTTGGACAATTATAGACCTGAAATTCCTGAAATTTTCAGTGAAGCTAGTAAATTGAATGTAAAACTACTGGAAATTTGCTAGAATATGTCCTGATTTCAGTTGAACTGGGATAAACAAACTGAAAGTGACTGAAAACACATTCAACTGACTTGAAATACAATTTGGACAATTACAGACCTGAAATTCCTGAAATTTTCAGTGAAGCTAGTAAATTGAATGTAAAACTACTGGAAATTTGCTAGAATAAGTCCTGGTTTCAATTAAACTGAAATAACCAAACAGAACTGGGACTGAGAACTTACTTCTGTTTTACAATTTTTTTGTAATTTTACAATGAGTTCTAAGTATATTTCATAAGATTTTTTATACCTCAGTTCGGTATTAATTTACTTAAATAGGTTTCAGGTAAATGGATTGGGAGAACAAGATCATCTAATTTAAGTTGGATTTTATATAGTTTTGCTATTTGCCATGGCAGTAAATATACCATGATACAACACTCTACAGAAAGTGTTCATGTACAGTAGAAACATCATGAGAAAACCAAATTAGTACAAAAAGTGTAACTGTAACTGTTTATTTTTGAAAAATTTTAATTAACTTGGTCGTAGTAGAAAAAGTCGTAAATTATTCTTTAATAAACATTTTTCAATTAGCTGCCACACTTTCAGATGACAAAAATTATCAAAAATTTTGATAATAACTAAAAATACTTCTTCATTTAAAACCAGGAGCCTGGGCATTTTGATTGAAAATAAACAAGGAGAATTTGTAGTTTAGATCATGATCATTTGGATGAAAAAAAGTTGAAAAATTTGGAATGTTCCACTGTAATAATCACAAATTGCCTGACAATAACCAGCAAGGACATCGAAAATTCTAATCTCGTTTTAAACAAACTCCAAACCTCACTCGATACAGGTAATTGCACACCTCTTTGTGTATCGGTTAATGACAAAGCAAGGCTGCTTGCATTATAGAAAACCAGTACAAAAAACCATACAAGTTACACCTATTAAAATCTGATTCAAGTCTTGCATGACCTGACTATGAAAAAATCCTGCTGGTATACGTTTTTTATGTCCTGACCGGTCACCTAACTGACTAAAGTTCAAATATACTTAACTGAAAAACTTATGAGTTTGTCCGAACTGGGTTAATTGATTAGGTAATGAGCTGAAATGGTTTCGGTCCGACCCTGAACGTAAAGTTCATCCTGGTAAAGTGAAAAGAACCCATACACAACCGTTAAAGGTGTGCCATCGAGATTTTATGCTGTCTGATGGATACCTTTTGCATAACTGGGCGAGAATACCATGCTCAGGGCGCGTTTTGCATACCAAAACAAGGCGCCAATTTGTATTCATAATTCTAGTTGGTTAGAGAATATACTTCCTGATGGGATTTTTCTACTTTTGTTGTGTACAGGTGAAAGCAATTGTTAATGGAAACACTTGAACCAGAACACAGGAAAACCACGTCAGAATGGAAACTTAAAAACCCTTTATTAATGTTAACAAATAATTAATATCAAAGCATTTGAAAAAAGCCGCAATCTCCTCTTATTCCAGTTATTACAGCAGTTATTAATTCGCATCTAATTACAACTGAAAAATCGAGCATCCTCGCTTCTAGGATTATCATTCTTTGCAATGCAAAGTTAATTTATACATCCGCCCTGCATATAAACTTGAATTTATTGACGGAGACTGGAAGATTCATTTTCAGGTTAATATGTCGCTTTATAGTAGAAAATCTGCTTGTAAAGAGAAAGGCAAATATATTTTATCACTTGGTGTTTTCCTTTAACTGATGTGGGAAGTATCAAAAAAATACGATTAGACTTCTCAGTACTTTTCGTGATTATTAACTCGTTTCTCTAACTTATTTTTAGCAAGCAAACATCATAAAATTATTTGTTGTGATGGTAATTTACACCTACATACCACACCTTTACATGATGGATTAATTGATTACTCCAGCTACTTTAGAAGGAATTTAATTAGCACCTGTTAGGCAATTTCGAAGCTCAGAATTATGATTTACATTGTTTTATTGTGCTTTATTTAGATTAACATAAATTATTAAGGAATGTTATTCTCTACTAAGTTCTGAATAACTTTAAAGTGTTTCTTTTGAGTATTCATAAATATTCACATTAACTCCTGTCATCAATTTTTTTACTTACCAAACATAACCAATTTTTGGTGGGACACCATATAAATTTATACACATTTCGAATAAGCTAAAAATTACCTTTTTCAAAATACAGGGTGATTCCAAAGTTGGGGCTTTCCTTTCACCTGCGAATAGGGCTTCAAAAAAGAGGTTTTTTTTTCGTTTGAATTTTTTATCATCTTTCTAATGATATATAAAAAATCTAGATTGGAGTGCAAATTACAGCTTCACAGGGCTTCAAACTTAGCAACAACGCTGCAAACTCACAAAAAGTGACACAATTTTCGAATTGAAATTTCTCAAAAACTGAAAAAGTTAGAAAATTCGCTCAACCGACATTTTGTAGCATTTTTCATCCTCTTTCTATTGATATATAAAAAATCTAGATTGGAGTGCAAATTACAGCTTCACAAGGCTTCAAACTTAGCAACAACGCTGCAAACTCACAAAAAGTGACAAAATTTTCGAATTGAAATTTCCTCAAAAACTGAAAAAGTTAGAAAATTCGCTCAACCGACATTTTGTAGCATTTTTCATCCTCTTTCTATTGATATATAAAAAATCTAGATTGGAGTGCAAATTACAGCTTCACAAGGCTTCAAACTTAGCAACAACGCTGCAAACTCACAAAAAGTGACAAAATTTTCGAATTGAAATTTCCTCAAAAACTGAAAAAGTTAGAAAATTCGCTCAACCGACATTTTGTAACATTTTTATCCTCTTTCTAATGATATTTAAAAAATCTAGATTGGAGTGCAAATTACAGCTTCACAGGGCTTCAAACTTAGCAACAACGCTGCAAACTCACAAAAAGTGACACAATTTTCGAATTGAAATTTCTCAAAAACTGAAAAAGTTAGAAAATTCGCTCAACCGACATTTTGTAGCATTTTTCATCCTCTTTCTATTGATATATAAAAAATCTAGATTGGAGTGCAAATTACAGCTTCACAAGGCTTCAAACTTAGCAACAACGCTGCAAACTCACAAAAAGTGACAAAATTTTCGAATTGAAATTTCCTCAAAAACTGAAAAAGTTAGAAAATTCGCTCAACCGACATTTTGTAACATTTTTTATCCTCTTTCTATTGATATATAAAAAATCTAGATTGGAGTGCAAATTACAGCTTCACAAGGCTTCAAACTTAGCAACAACGCTGCAAACTCACAAAAAGTGACACAATTTTCGAATTGAAATTTCTCAAAAACTGAAAAAGTTAGAAAATTCGCTTAACCGACATTTTGTAACATTTTTCATCCTCTTTCTATTGATATATAAAAAATCTAGATTGGAGTGAAAAATACAACTTCGCAAGGCTTCAAACCTGGCAACAACACTGCAAACTCACAAAAAGTGACACAATTTTCGAATTGAAATTTCTCAAAAACTGAAAAAGTTAGAAAATTCGCTTAACCGACATTTTGTAACATTTTTCATCCTCTTTCTAATGATATATAAAAAATCTAGATTGGAGTGCAAATTACAGCTTCACAAGGCTTCAAACTTAGCAACAACGCTGCAAACTCACAGAAAGTGACACAATTTTCGAGTTGAAATATCTCAAAAATTAAAAAAGTTAGAAAATTAAAAAAAAAATTGGTAGTCCATATGCACACAGTGGAGTAGTGAGTGTAAGTGAAATCAAAACTCAGAGTCGATCTCCACAAATATTTATTAAAAAGGTTGTTAATTGCCTAACATGTTTCGGGTGTATTCAGACACCCATCTTCAGAGGCTGTAAGTTATACAGTGTGTTAATTAAAAACTTTTAAAACTAAGGATATGGAAGCGATCTAGTTAAGGTAGGCTTCCATATCCTTAGTTTTAAAAGTTTTTAATTAACACACTGTATAACTTACAGCCTCTGAAGATGGGTGTCTGAATACACCCGAAACATGTTAGGCAATTAACAACCTTTTTAATAAATATTTGTGGAGATCGACTCTGAGTTTTGATTTCACTTAAAAAAAAAATTGTTAATGTGTGTTGATATGAAATAACCTGTCAGTTAGTTAAAATTAAGTTAAAGTTATTTTTTATTTTCGTTTTTTCAGTAAAACTTTGACACCCTAGCCAAAGAAATGAGCTTTCCAACGATATGGCAACATTGGCTGGTTGATTTATTGCTAGGGCCGCTAGAGGGCGTCAAAATTGATTAACTTATTTTTTACTGCATTCAATCGTAAATAAGTCAGTTCTGGTGACATTTCAAAGGATCAGAATCCACTAATGCCGTTTTGGCTTTTTATCGTTTCCGACCTCTAAAAACCGTTTGAGCACCTCTTGTAATACTTTCAAGATTCAGAAGACAGTTTGAAAGACACTGGTGACATTTTGGTGTTTCTGAGCTGCAAAAAAATGTTTGAAAGCTTCTAGTGATTTTTTTTAAGGATCAGAAGACTGTTTTATAACTATTTTGGTGTTTCTGAGCTGCAAATGATAACCGTGAGACCCACGGACAGGAAAACATGCTCCATAAAACGTAATTCATTTGTTCAGTCAAAAATTAGGAATTTTTATATATTTTTGAAAAGGTAATTGGGACACCCTATTAGGTCCCATTTAAAAAAGTATATTTGGTTCATATCTTAATAACGATGCGTTTAAAAAAAAACGGAATTCATATTTTGGATTCTACATTAAATTTTCTTCTGTGTCGCTAATAATAAAGCAAATATGAGGAGGGTTCCAAATTGTCATCTAGTTTTGGAAATACCCCAAAAAACTATCAAATTTGAGACACCCTGTACAAATACTTATTTAAAAAAAAAAACTAAATACTAGCAATTTCCTGACTAGAAAATTGTCCATTAACTCTTCCATGAAATTGTTCGTATGGAACTAAAAACGTCAATAAAACGGATGCACATTTGGTATTTTAAAGAAATGTTAAGTTCCGGCATTAACTTTAATTACGTACGTTTTAATAAAAATGTGCAATTATGTTACTTAATTACTTCATTTTCATTACGAGCTTGGAACCTTCAAACGTTAATAATTGGCTTGTATATGAGAAACAGAAAACAAACGGTGTTGATGTGATTTTAAGTAACGGTTAAGTGACACCTAACCCAATTTTTAATAGCTTTTTAAGTTTTATATGTATTGCACTCGATTGGGCAACCCAAGTAGATTGCATATTGTAGTATCCATAAATAAGTGCTTGAAAGTATGTAATTTAGAAATTTCAGGTCAAATTATATTTATGAAACTTGCACCTGCAGGACAGACTTTCTGGCTAGATAATTAAATATTAGAGAACGTTGCTCTATTTGTCGTTTGCAGAAAAATTTCAAATTTTGTTTAGAACAAGAAAAAATCTTTTAAAATGGTTGCAGTAATAATGCTAATTCTACTGATTTGTTCCTAGTTCGTATAGTAACAGTTGTCACAATTTTCAGTTTTTCCAAAAATATCATTTTTGTTTCCATATTTTTTAAGTTAATTTTTAATTATCCAAGTAGGATTTAAATAAATCTCAGTTACAGTTACAGTTTCGATTATTACTAGTATCGTTTGCTATGCCAAGAGATGTTACATCTTTTACTTTTTTGGGACACCGGGTAAACGGTTGGGCAGTATGGGGGTGGCATTTAAAAGGGTTAGAAAGATTTTAAATGCTACATTACGGTCCCTGAACAGCCCAAAATTAACCGAGTTATGACACTGCAAACACCAAGTTCCATTGATGCTGCAAACATTGAGCTGCAGCATAAGAACATATACAATCATTCACTTTTTGGGAAACCCTGTAAATATTTGGAAAACCCGATTTTCTGGTTCAGTACAGGGATTAATAGAGGACCTAAAAAAGAATATTTTTGTTTTCTCCGGTCACTAAGCTCTTAAAAATAGCTGAGTTACAGCCTTGCCACTAAGTTCCAACAAAAGACCTAAACAATTCACGTTTTATGAAAATGCTCAGTATATTGGTTATATCTATTTCAGACTGCTTAGCAGTAATAGATAGAGGACTTCAAGACTGACATTTTGGTGTTTTTCCGGTCATTGTAACTCAAAAAACAACCAAGTTACAAGGTTTTGAAAGTTGATTTTGTCTTGCTATGCGAAGAGGAGCTATATATTTTACTTTTTTGGGACACCCTGTATATATTTAATAATCAAGTTTTCAGTGACACAGTTAGATAGAGGACTTCAAAAGAAACATTTTACTTTTTTTCCGACCACTGAACTCCCAAAATTAACCGAGTTATGACGCTGTCAACATTAAACTCCAACAAAAGACCTAGACAAATGACGTTTTTTAAAAACGTTCAGTATATTAGTTGGCCAATTTTTGACTGTTTAGCAGGAATATATAGAAGACTTCAAGACGAGCATTTTGGCATTTTTTCGGTCGTCGTAACACGAAAAGCAACCAAGTTACAAAACTTTGAAAATTACCTTTGTCTTGCCATGACAAGAGAGGTTACATATTTTATTTTTTGCGACACCCGGTAAATGATTGGCCAGTATGGGGGTGGCGTTTAGGGGTGTTGGAAGGAAGGATTTAAATGCTATATTTTGTTTTTTTTTTTGGTCACTGAAATCCCAAAATTAACCGAGACCACAGCAGGAATATTTAGAAGACTTAAAAGTGGACATTTTGGCGATTTTTCCGGTCATTGTAAACCAAAAAACCACCAAGTTTTGATTATTACTATTGTCTTGCTATACCAGGAGAGGTAACAAATTTTATTTTTTGGGACACCCGGTAAACGGTGGGCTAGTATGGGGGTGGCATTCAGGGGGGTTGGAAATAAATGCTAAATACTACTTTTTTTTAACTTTTACTCTTGAAATAAAATTAGTTGCTATCAAAATTCTCAAATCGTTGAGTGATATTCTATAAGTTGTAACTAGGCAAAGAGGTCAGACATTATTGATTATAAACCCAATAAAATTATTATTTATTACTTCTACCGCACTTGTTCCTTTTGCTGAACTTATAAAGCACTAGATGGCATCTGCCTCGTCAAGGATGCTATCTACTTAGTAATGAGTACACAGAAACTAAAAGGTGCAATTTCAAAGATTATCTGCATTGATACGAAGACGTTTTTTCGCATTAAAACGAAAGGACAGACCAAAGAATCGATTGAAAGTGCAGCCTGACCAACTTGGACAGATGTTAAGTGAATACAAAACGAGACAAGTTGTTAAATAATGCATATTTGCTGGATTGTTCTGTAAATGGCTTAAGTGATGTACATACTATACTTTCAAAAGATCTTTCAATTAAGTATTTAGGATTTGCATACGTAACCACCACTCTCTCTTTTTCATACGTAGGCTGGTGATTGATAATGTATATGAGACATCCTGTTAAGTTTTGTTCAAAATACTCACAATTCAGTCTCGGAACATGTTCGCAAATGTTGAAATGAAGCCTATCCCAGGTAAGCATGAATAACACACGCTTTAGGCAAAAATTGCATTGGATTCAAACAGGAAATTATTATTGCAAAACACACTTTTACCAACGTCATCCAAGTTGAAACCTTGATTTGCGCAGGGAAAAACACATTCTCATTAGTTGCTTCGTATTAAAAAAAAAGAAAATTTTGTTTTGCTGTTAAGCATTCCCAGAAGAGCATCGAAAAAGTTGTAGTTGTGTTACGCTACCATCACGCTCATCATCAACTGAAAAAGTTCATTACCACCGATTCTCTGAAACGTTATAACTTGCTACTTTGTTAAATAAACACTTTTACTTTCATTTCTTTTTCCGGAAGTTTTTTCCTCCAAATAATGAGGTAATTAGTTGTTGAAGTCCATTCCGCTTCTTCAGTTTTGTTCTACATTATATTGCATTCACCTTTATCTCCAGTGCTCCTAAACTGGTTTATTATGTGGTATTTGTTTTGTAATAGCAGTTTAATTGTATAGTCTGGTTTAAGTATACCAGGTGACAATGAAACTTGCTTGCTTGCAACTATCTTTCTCATTCTCGATAACAATTTTAGAGTTTAAACTCTTGTATGTTATACTCTTGAAATGATTAAATTACATCAATTTGTAAGTCAATTTGATCCTGGATTTTTATTTGATGTTTTCTGAAAATTAAGGTTACTCGGTAACTTAATAAAGTAGTGTTGTTATCCTGACAAGAAATTTTTACACCATATAATTGCAATCATTTATCATCATTATCACTTTGCTCTCCCATTCAGCAAGTCAATTACTTGTCTGAAGAGTAATTATCTTCTAACCTTCTAGATTTACTTATTTCTTTTCACTTCCTTTAAGTGACTCTGAAACTTGTTTTAACATCCCAAAGTTCACTAAACTATTTGGATTCACTAAGACTAAACAAACGAGTATTATAATAATTAATTCAGTGCTAAATACTGCTTTAACTAAATACACTATTTCCTGCTTGAAGCATTAACCAAATGACGGTCAAAGTCAAGGAACCGGTCTTCAGACAGACCAAAAATGGCAACATATAGAAAGTAAGAGATTTATTATCACATTTGGCTACGTCGAAACAGTATTAAAGATGATGGTTTAAAGTTATTTTTTATCTATACTTCCTTGGATTTTTTAGTGGGAAAGTGTCAATGTTTGCAGTTCAATACAAAGCTTAAAAGAAAGCTCTTCCTGTCTTCAATAAATATTGAAATTACCGGGTAATTTTGCGGCTATCTCTCTATAGCAAGATGAAATTGATTTGCCCAATGGCTATCTGGGTCGTTCACTTATACTTGCAATAACTTTACGAAACTTAGCAATTTGGTTTTTAATTTGCAGTTGCCTTATTAGGTAACCTGTTGACTGTGCTGTTTTTTAACTACACCAACTACTTGAACTAAATACACTAAAATTTATGTTTTTAGAAGTTAGTTAAAGATACTAAATATAAAAAAGTGAAATATTGAGAAAAGTAACATTTGTACAATCAAAATTACTTTTTGCATCCAGCACTGTTTTACATCAGTTTCACAGTTTTATAACCGAGTAAACGCGCTTTCTACTTGTTTCCAATTAAAAGTGATTTTTATTTGCATTTTTGGACACCCTGTATATGTCGCAGCGTGGCAATATTGGCGGCAGGTGAAAAAGGGGTTTAAGACGAACATTTTGAGCTTTTAACGGTCGTTTCAATCCCAAAATTAACCGAGATACAGAATTTTGAAAGTTTTCTTGCATTTAAAAAAAAAACTGAAAATAACGGCAGTTACGTACAGTTTTTTTGAAATTTTTTGCATTTTTGGACTCTCTGTATACGGCACAGCGTTGCCAGATTTATGGGAGGTAAAAGAAGGATTCAAGACGGGACATTTTGAGCTTTTTAAGGTTGCTGAAAATTCAAACGTATCTGAGATAGAGAATTTTGAAAATTTGAATGTAATTTGTAAAAAAATTTCAAAAACCTGCATATACCTCTAAAACTAGTAATACAAAAATTTAGCAAAAGACAAAAAATGTACAAAATGGCTACTTGCACTCTAGGCACTGGGTTTACACCAGTTTCACACACTTTCATAACCGGGTGAACGAGGTCACTACTTTTGGATTAAAAGTGGTTTTTATTTGCATTTTTGGACACCCTGTATATGCCGCAACATTTGCCAGATTGGCAACAGATGAAAAAGGGGTTCAATGCGAAGATTTTGAGCTATTAACAGTCACTGTTAAAATTACCCGCGACACAGAATTTTAAAAGTTTTATTGCAATTTTGAAAAAAATCTGTTAAAAACGGCAAATATCTCGAAAATGGTTAGAAATACGGAGATTTAGCTATAGAGACCAAAAATATTCAGATTTACCATTTGCATCCATCTGACTAGCTTTTAACAGTCACTGTAATCTCAAAATTAACCGAGATACAGAATTTTGAAAGTTTTGTTGCATTATTGAAAAAATCTTTCAAAAACGGCAAATATCTTGTAAACGGTTAGAAATACGGAAATTTAGCAAGACACCAAACCTACTGAAAATGATCTTTTGCATCCAGCTGACTAGCTTTACACCAATTTCACGCACTTGACACGAGGTAAACGCAGTCAATACTTATTTCCGATTGAAAGTGTTTTTGATTTGCATTTTAGGACACTCTGTACCCGTCGCAGTGTTGCCAGGGTAGCGGAAGGTGCAATATTGGCTCAAGACGAACATTTTGAGCTTTTAACGGTCGCTGTAATACCAAAATTAACCGAGATACAGAATTTTGAAAGTTTTGTTGCACTATTAAAAAAATTTGTCAAAAACGGCAAATATCTCGGAAACTGTTAGAAATACGGAAATTTACCAAGATACCAAACATATTGAAAATTATCTTTTGCATCCAGATGACTAGTTTTACACCAATTTTACGCACTTGACACGAGGTAAACGCAGTCAATACATATTTCCAATTGAAAGTGTTTTTGATTTGCATTTTAGAACACTCTGTACACGTCGCAGTGTTGCCAGGGTAGCGGAAGGTAAAATATTGGCTCAAAACGAACATTTTGAGCTTTTAACGGTCACTGTAATCCCAAAATTAACCGAGATACAGAATTTTAAAAGTGTTGTGGCATTATTGAAAAAATCTCTCAAAAACGGCAAATATCTCGTAAACGGTTAGAAATACGTAAATTTAGCAAGACACCAAACCTATTGAAAATGATCTTTTGCATCCAGCTGACTAGTTTTACACCAATTTCACGCACTTGACACGAGGTAAACGCAGTCAATACTTATTTCCGATTGAAAGTGTTTTTGATTTGCATTTTAGGACACTCTGTATAAGTCGCAGTGTTGCCAGGGTAGCGGAAGGTGAAATATTGGCTCAAGACAAACATTTTGAGCTTTGAATGGTCGCTGTAATCCCAAAATTAACCGAGAAACAGAATTTTGAAAGTTTTGTTGCATTATTTAAAAAATTTGTCAAAAATGGCAAATATCTCGTAAACGGTTAGAAATACAGAAATTTAGCAAGAGACCAAAAATATTCAAAATTATCTTTTGCATCCAGCTCACTAGTTTTAGACCAATTTCACACTCTTGAAACGAGGTAAACGCAGTTTGTATATCTGTGAGTGTGTTAATCGACTGTTTTGACCTATTTTTTTACAGGGACAATGAAAACTGTGACTTTAAAGATGTTTTCAAAGTTTCCTGAAAGGAAAACTGTGGTTTATTTTCCACACTAATGCCCTGTTCACCATAGTGACATCATTTTCTAGTTCCAAGTGTTGTTTTAAAAGCATTTGGGCTAGTTTTTGGATGTTTTTATCTACCAGAGGATTAAAAAAATTGTCTAGCTTCAAGCAGGCAATTCGTTGATTTAAGTAAGATTCCTTATTTATACTCTCTTTTACAGTTTTCTTGGCATTGCACTACAAAAGTACCTTTTTAGATACACTATTAAGACATATAGCAAATTTCAAATTATCCAAAGCAATAAAAAACCACATCTTCCTTAACATAACTAGAAAAACAAAACATGATTTAAAAATATGTGGTCGATTACTAAAAAAAGTGGAACCCCCTGCAGGTAAGGTTCCGCAAGTGGTGGGTATGGTAAAAGTTAATCTACCTGATGCTTTCTATGGGCCTGTGTCAATATCTAAAACCGATCTCTTTTTCACTTTGATAAGTTGAATCGTAAATGCCGGTCATTCCTTCACAATAACATGTTATGAGGAAATCGGTTAAAATACAGTGTAACCACCAGATAAGCCGTAAAATAAATCATAATGAACTGAGAAGTTTGGTATCTTATTGTAATCCATAATAAAATCCACTTAAGGTGCGTTCTCTAGGACTTGTGAGAAAAATTATAGATAACACCCTCTAATCTCTAATTGTGTGTATAGATACGATAATCGTTTTAGGCTGACGTAAACACTTATAAACAATATTGACAATGAATTTTTATAAATACCTGGATTTCCTATAAAGTCATCCTTCTCCAACAATGCACTAGGTGTCTGGAAACCGTAGGCTGGCATCCAGGAGTTATTTCCACTAATATCCACCGGAGGTCCAGGCCAATCTTGGAGAGCCACTTCCTCCATTTCAGAACTATTTTTCCCTACAGCAATCATACTTTATTTATTTCACTTTTACGTTCACATTCCTATAGAATTACAAATTATTGTCTTTGTTGTTGAAAATCCTTTTAAATGAGTGTATCTCGCTGATAATTTGTTCACAGGCTGAATATTGCAACAATTTGCGCGTTGCGACTTTACCAGCAATAAATAAAATCAAGTCAGCTTATATGGAATTAAAATACTTCTTTACAGATATAATACTACTAAAAGATGCCCACAATAAACATGTACGGTACGTTCAGGTTCACATTTTAACACGGTCATCGAACGGTACCAAAGTTGAAGAATACATGCCTCTCTTGTGAAATGGTACTACTATACCATCTTTTTAGAAGAATTTTTATTAGGGTATCAGTGCCGTCTATCTCAGGCTAATTACGTATTGTTTCAGCAATATAGAAAGGCGGTACGTGGGCTTGAAAGAATGTATTCGTCAGAAAGGTCAAAGAATGATTGAAAACTTTTACAAATTTAAGAATTTCATTGATTTTATTTATTGTACTAACAAATTACCAGTTTCAAAACTCGCACTATAATTCACTCTCACTGTTAATCCTCTGAAATTAGACGCGAAATCCCTGAAGATGCCCGAACACTCCGAAACGAGTCCGCGTCCGGCACCAGAGTATACCGACTTTTTTTCGTTTAATAATAATTATTATTTCCTTTCACGATTGCAAATTATTTGTATACAACCAGAGTACGTGTTTCGTGCCATGGCAACGGTATATATGGTGCTACAACCAAGTTATACCAGTGTATAGAGTATAGAATCGGATTTTACTTGAAATGAACGGAAACCTGCTTGGTGTGCGAGACGACGCCATGTTGTCGCTTTTACCATTTAATCCGGTTTAATACCGACGATTAATAGTATAAAAACTGTAGCTAAATGTCGGCTTATCAAGATATATCGATGTACTAGTAATCTGAATAACATTAAGTTTTATTTCTGCTTTATTATTGTTTATTTTTATTTTTCAACTTTAAAAGTATAAACAGTGACAGTTAATTATACATATTTATTCCAAATAGAAAGAGAAAGGTAAAAATGTTGAAAAAACAAAAAACAATAGATCCAAAACATTTTTTGGTTTACATTATTTAACCAGACATTCAGTATTTGAAAAAGATCTAATGTTATTTTACACAAAGATTAAAATGTAATAGACTGCTTTATATAACTCTTTGCTTTGAACAAATTTATTATGTAACATTTTTTAAACATAATTAAGGTAAAAAACTTTGTAGCTTTACCTACTTATACCAAAGCTGTAATCATGCATAGTTACTTAAATTAGTTTATTTTCTTCAAATTATGTCCAACAGTTAATTATAATCAAAAACTGGGCGTTTTAAATTTATTATTTTGTTTCCTTCTCAAGATGCGATAATTTAAATCCCCCGCCACAAGCTTACTTTAAAATGACACGTTTGATCTACTTGTTCTGTCAACTGTCAGACCGGACTTCAATCAGTACGTTTTCCTTTTCTATTTAATCGTAGTAAACAGAGACAAAACACCACCAATTTGACAGTTTCAATTGAACGCTCTAACCTTAAATTTTCGGGTGGGGAATTTTTGTTGATTTTTTGAAAAATACAAATTATCAAGTACTTTTTTTGCAATTTTCCGCATATTTCTGCAGGAAACTTACCGTTTGCGTTGTTCCTACTTACGTGGTAAGCAAAATTACATTTACTAGCACCCAGGTTTAAAGAAACGGGTCAATGGGCTCGCCATTGAAACAACTTTCATTGATTTTTATAGTTTCATTTCATAACAGCAGTTAAATAATTAAGTTATTTTTTCTAAATTCAGATATTTCAGGTAATGACAATGAAACCAGCATGGTAAAGAGCGTGTTTTGGTTGTTGTTGAATCAGTTTTCCAGACCTGAGAGAAGGAAATTGCTGTTTTAGTTAAATGAGAATCAACAAATTGTGAGAAAAGGGAAAGGAAAGGAAAAATCACTAGAAAGGTGAGTAAGTGTTAAAATTTTGTATATACTTTCAGTAATATTTGAATAAAATATCAGTTAGGACTCTGTCAATAAAATTCCTAAAGCACTGGTAAACAAAATAAAGATTCAGTGAAACTAACTCTTTATATGGAGCTTTCAAAAGGTTTAGCTTATCTTTCTATTTTCATCAAATCTAATAAAGTTATTTATTTTGATTTGATGGTTCTTATTCACACCTTCACCTAAAGATCAATGGAATTATACTTATGACCATTGAATTTTCACTCCTTTGTATTAAAACACAGGTGTGGCACATATTTGCCTTGTAGATGTGGTATAATAAGAAATAGATCATTTTAGGGTTAGAAACGAGTTCCTGCATAATTAACTCATTCTTTTAAAGAATAAATTCTTCTTTCAACTTATATGAGGTCATCTTCAGGACAATTTCTTATGTTTGCTTTAATTGCATTCAAACTTGATGGTTTCATTTTTTAGGACTTCATTTATGTCCTGACTATAAATAGTAGTAAAATCTGTGTTCTTTTAAGGCAACTGATTAAAATGGATCAAGAAAAATCAACCTTTGATACTTACATTCATAGAGTAGTAGTGTGGAGAAGAAAGAAAAGAATGTCTATAATAATGTTGGTTGTGGTTTTACTGGTGTTAGTGCTGGGAATGCAATTCTACATTATTGACCAGAAAGGACTGACCAATTCTCAGTTAAGTGAAAAGGTAAGAATTGGTAACCACAATTAGCATGTTGTTCCTTTAGGTAAATGTTTATTCTAAAATATTTCTTTTGGATAAAATCATTCAAAATATTTGTGTATTATTCACTTAAATGTGTCTAAAAGGTTGTTTTATGTCTACTTTATGTTTGGAATAAGAAAGGCTAATCAACCAGTTCATGTCTGTAAGTTGTAAAATAAACAGTTTTCAAAAACAAAGAGATTTTCAGTAGAAAACGAGGTAAAAAATATACTACATGTCATCTCAACTGTCTGCCTTTGAGCTTACTTTCCAATTATTAGCTAAAATTTGGTGGTATAGTTTTAAAAAAAGGAAGTGTTGTTTAGATCAATATTTTGAGACATTTTTCACCCAGTTTATATTAAATCAAGAATTTCATTTAGATCTTTTTCATTTACTCAAGGACTTCAAGACAATTTTAAACTTTTCCAGACCATTTTCTATATTTTTAGGCACTTAAATATATCTGGACAATCATGAATATTCTTTGAAAGTTTTGGAATGTGTTTAGACAATTTGGAATATTTTTGTACACTTTTAGACAAATCTAAACTAATTGAAGATTTCTAGAGATTTATGGACATTTTTTGAAAATTTTAAACAGTTTAGAACAATGTTTTGATACTTTTGAATGGTTTTAGACTTTTTTGAACATTGTTAGGCACTTTTGAACATATTTAGCCTATGTTGAACATTTTCAGACACTTTTCAATTTTGTTAGACTCTTTGAAGCATTTTTTGAAAGTTTTAGACAATTTTTTGAAATTTTGGAATGTGTTTAAACATACCTAGACTATTTGAAGATTTCTAGACACTTATGAATATTTTTTGAAAATTTTAAACTTTATTTTCATTTTGGAATGGGTTTAGACACTTTGGAACATTTTTGCACACTTTTAGACATATCTAAACTCATTGAAGATTTCTGGACAGTCATGAATATTTTTTGAAAATTTTAAACAGTTTAGAACAATGTTTTGATACTTTTGAATGGTTTTAGACTTTTTTGAACATTGTTAGGCACTTTTGAACATATTTAGCCTATGTTGAACATTTTCAGACACTTTTCAATTTTGCTAGACACTTTTGAGCATATTTTTGAGAGGTTTGAACAATTTTTGGAAATTTTGGAATGTGTTTAGACACTTTTGAACATTTTTGCACACTTAACTTTTGGACATATCTAAACTATTTGAAGATTTCTAGACACTTATGGACCTTTTTTGAAAATTTTAAACAGTTTAGAACAATAGTTTGACACTTTTGAAAATATTTAGACTAAGTTGGACATTTTTAGACACTTTGAGACAGCTTTGAACATTGTTAGAGACTTTCAATCATATTTATACCATTTAGAACATTTCTAGATACATTAACATTCTTTGGCAATTTTGAAAGGTTTTTAGACACTTTTGAATGTTTTGGAACATATTTGAACATTCAATAGTTTCCATTTTGACAGTTGTTGCCAGATTTTCAATTTTGATAGGTGTCATAAGTGTAATAGTCATTTTACTCTCGTTTTTTGACAGGTCTTGGTGCTGCTATAATTATACTTTGTATTTGACCGCTGTCATTTCTATAATCTTAAAATAACATTGAATTGAAATATTTTCGAAACTGCCTCACCGATCAAATTCAGATTTTTTGACAGTCACATTCAGTTTGATAGTTGTCTTGTAGGTCCTCCTGTATGCGACACATTTGTCTGGCAATTTAATTCACACTTTTTGCGGAATTTTTTCAACCTAAATTTGCAAATTGCAGTCACTTAACTTTCAGGAAGACGATCCATTCATGCAAAGTATTAAAGTAAAATTTATAGAAGCTGCAAAATTAAACAGCAAAGAACAACACGGTAGGGGATCAGCTATAAGTTTTAATGACCCAAAACACCCTCAACATTCAGGAATGATTGTCCAGACGGTTAAGAGACAAACTGAGAAAGCACTTGAAGGTCTGTGTTTGATTTTTGTAGTGAGTTTCACTCTGTTGAAATGGGTTGTTCTTTTAGAAACTGACGAATTGTTAGGAATACCGTATGTTTTAACTGACCAACAACACCCGTACATTCCTAAACACCGTATAGTCCATTTTGATTTAAAAGGAGCACCTCCTACAGTGGCGTACATGAAAAAAGTGATATCTTTATCGAAAACTGTAGGGGCCACAGGTCTCCTGTTAGGTAAACTAACCAGAAAATGTTTGGGCAGCTGTTGGAGTTTAGTTTTTTAGAATACGAGGACATGTTTCCTTACGCAAAATCTCTTAAAAAACTCTCAGCCAAAAATGCATACACATTAGAACAGGTTAAGGAAATTTTGCAGTATGCTGAAGACTTAAAGCTGGAGGTAATCCCGTTAATCCAGACTTTCGGTCATATGGAGTTTGCGTTAAAACACAAAGAATTCGCTGAAATGAGGTTTGGTTAAAAAAAAACACATAAATTGAGTGTAACCAAGTTTTATAGGGAAGTGTCTGGGAGTCCTCAAGCATTATGCCCTAGTAAAAATTCCTCTTTGGACTTAGTGCGTGAACTTGTCAGTCAAATTCTCGAGGTACATCCTAACATTAATTACCTTCACGTTGGGTGTGATGAAGTGTTTGAAATGGGAGAATGCGAGCTCTGTCGGCTTGAACCTAGAGAAAATTTGTTCTTGAAACACGTTCAAAATGTAGTAGGAATTGTACGTGATCTAAACCCAAAAATTCGAGTAAGTGTTGCCTCAAGTTATTGGAAGAAGTTTAAGCAAAATGTACTCAAGGTAATCATCTGGGACGATATGCTCAGGCACATGTCAGTGCAAAACCTCCAGTTATCCAAAATAGGAGAGCATGTAGAGCCGATGGTTTGGGTTTACGCCGAGGATATTTATCGCTTTGTTCAACCGCAAATCTGGGATAAATACTCTGTTGTGTTTAAAACTGCCTGGGCCGCTTCAGCCTTTAAAGGTGCTTTTTTGCTTTCTTATTTATTACTTTTTAATAGTTTTGTGTAAATTTAGGTGCCTTTGGGGAAACTTTATACATTCCAAATGCTCGTCGACATTTAGAGAATAATTTAAGATGGTTAGATGTGATGTCCACTCAATCGTCACTGTTCAAGCAAGGTCTAAAAGGCATTGTCATTACTGGTGAGTGAACATTCGAAATAAATATTAACTATTGTAGAGAAGACTGTATTTTTTTACTTGGTTATATATTTGATAGAATCAAAGACATGTACAGTAGGGCTTCCAATCCTGGGATTCTGGGTGATTTTGGAATCTCTCTATACAGGTTTCTTCCAGTACGGGCCTGGTTTTTTACATTCAGTTTACTAGTCCCAATGAAAATTTCAGGTCCGTAATTGTCAAAATACTCAAATTACAAACCAAATTGTATTTCAAGTCAATTGAATGTGTTTTCAGTCACTTTCTGTTTGTTTATCCCAGTTTAACTGAAATCAGGACATATTTTAGCAAATTTCCAGTACGGGCCTGGTTTTTTACATTCAGTTTACTAGTCCCAGTGAAAATTTCAGGTCCGTAATTGTCAAAATACTCAAATTACAAACCAAATTGTATTTCAAGTCAATTGAATGTGTTTTCAGTCACTTTCTGTTTGTTTATCCCAGTTTAACTGAAATCAGCAAATTTCCAATACAGTCCTGGTTTTTACATTTAATTTACTGGTAGTGAAAATTTCAGGTCCGTAACTGCTAAAATACCCAAATTACGGGCCAAAAAATGTCAGTTAATATGTTTCAGTTGAAAACGATAAGAAATGGATCCTTCTAACTTATTTTTGGACTGCTCCGTATTATTGCAACATACTGTATATCTTATACAATGTTTTTTAAGTACGTTCTAATAAATCAAACAATTTTACTTTTCATTGTTTGCCGAGTGCCTCAGTAAATAACAATGCAAAAACGAAACAATGAAAATTTGATTTTTTATTTTTATTTATTTCTAACCTTATTTGAAGAAACATTCTAAAACTAAAAGCAGCTTTTCCTTACCATTTTTTCTATCTATACGATGTTGGTTTCAAATTTTCCTTCCGACGTTTCGTCATGTTCAACGGCAGTCATCTTCAACTTTCTTTTTTTTTATGGACGTCAATAGTGCATTTTATTCTGATTTCAGTGATGTATAACTTGTGATTTGCTTTATCATAAATGACGAAATAATTGAATAAAAACTAATTTTACTCTCTGTTGGTTTTGAATTAATGAGCAGTTTTATTAACATTATTGAACAGTTGGCCTGCACATACTTTCAATAAAAATGAAGAAAAACTAGGTAATATTATTTTAAAGCTTTATAAAAAATTTGATTATTTTCTTAAAACCTCACCAAAATTTGACTGTCAAAAATCCGCTAATTTTAAAGTCAGTGACAAAAGGTAAAATTAGACTTCAGAGTCATTTATGAAGCAAATCATAAGTTGTCATACATTACTGAGATCAGAATTAAACGCACTATTTTGACGTTTTAAAATCTAACATGTCGCCTATAAGAAAACGACGACGTTGACGAAACGTCGGAGAATGTGCTTTCGGTTTTGGGATATCTCTTCAAATAAGGTTAGGAATAAATAATAACAAAAAATCAGTTTTTTTTCGGACATCTTTGCCCCAATTTAAACTTTCTCGTATTTCTTATAGTTTCCAAATGGTTATAGTCGAGTTTGAATTACCCTGTATTTACATGGTGTCTCAAATTTGACTGGTACCATAATAGGGAATCTAAGAAGTTAGTTAGTTTCCGAGTTACTCATTCTTCCAGTCGAACTTACACACCTTGTAAAGTCAGTTTTCTGTTATAATAATTTTTTTTAGGTTGGCAGCGTTACGATCACTTTGCGGTGCTATGCGAACTTCTGCCAGCCGCCATACCATCTTTAGTGCTAAACTTGTTAGCCGTCAGTAACGGGTTTTTCAACGTAACGCAAAAGGTTCATAGTTTTCCTCTTGTTCAAATAAAAATGTTGACTTTTTCTGCTATGATCTGTTGTGTGTGTTTCTTAGGACGCATTTTTGGGTGCTCTCACTTGTCCCCGACCAAACGAACGTCGACCAAGTCCATTCCTTAGCCTAGAAAATGACCCCAATATGTGGGAGAAATTATCGAGGTGCATGTTTCCTGGAAATGGATTTTTCAAGTAGGCTGGTCGCTTTTTCCATAATACTTAATTTTGACTTTACAAATGTGACAGATTGATGTATAGACTGCACAGTATGGAGCAGGAGGCCCAAGAATATTTAGATACAACTACGCGCCAGCGTGGCTGGATGACTGCCTACAACGCCAAGCACAACTACAGTTTACCATTAAGGGTTGAAGAACTAACCCAAGATTTGCCAAGAGTCTATCATGGTATGATAACTTTAGCTCGGTAAGTGTTTTAATTTGAAATTAGGCATTTACTAGCCGGTACTTAAATATTGCAGTAGCGCCGCTGATACTCTTAAAGATGTCGTAGACAATTACACGATATCCGAATGGATAGAGCAGCGCATTTATCCTTACATGGTTGCGCTTGAAAAAATACAAAATCAAAGTTTGGCCCTTAAAAATGTGAAATATTGGTCCGCTAGGCCTTTGCCAATACTCAAAGACTTGCAACGGCATGGGGTAATCATTAATTGAGTCGTATTTAATGGTTTGTGTTCAGTGTCGTAACGTGTAGTTGAGCGACAAACTTGAACTTCTAGAGTAGTTCAAATGAACATGCTACTTTTGTAGCTGAAATTGCTCAAAAAATTACTTTTAGACCTCGAATTTTTCGATCTTTACTAGCACCTTAATATGGCAGGGAGGTATTTCGAGGTGATTGAGCTTAGTACACAGGGTGTTACAAAAAAAAATCCGTTTGAGACTTGGTAGTGTAATGACGAAGTTTAGTCAAGTGACAAAACCTCCATTATGTTTTTCAACGTTGTCTATAGTTTCTCAAAAATACTCTTTATTCTATAATAACTGAATATATTTACTGTTGAGGTGCGAGAGAAGTGGCAACACCGCGGACCGACAGAGCATCTACAAGTCTTATAAGGTGGACACGAGCCTCCCCTTTGCTCCGTATATTTCAGTTGAAATAAAGTGTAAATCAAAGAAATAAATACAGTCCATTATTATCAACGTTAACATTGGTCCATCGACCGGATTTTGGTGAAGTTTGGAGAAGAATAAACCAAAAACAGTGCCCATATTAGTGAAACTAAAGGCCACATCGACGAAGTTATTAACGCGGTGCAGTCGTGCACTTGACGCCACTTGAAGGAAAACGCAATTTCAAGAAATTTGCGCCACGGGTCAGACGGCAAGTAGAGTTTATTTATTATTTTGTAAAATATACCTTCGACTGTGTCATAAATGGCTAACATTACGGAATTGAAAGCCAAAAGGGGTGCTGTAAAATCCAAGCTAACTCGTTTGAGAACTTATTTACAGGAAAATGTTATAGGAAAAATTAATGTTCCTGATAGTGTATACAATCAGTTACAAGTTAGGTTGGAAAAAACAGAACCTCTTTTCGAAGAGTTTGAAACACTACAGTCAGATATAGAGTTGCTAGATGATTCCGACGCAGGCGAAAATGAAAGAACTTTGTTTGAAAATATATATTTTGAGTTGATTGGCGAGGTTAAGGCTATTTTAAAGGTTCGCTTTGAGAGTTTAATTGCAGTGGATCGGTTGAGTGCGGTTCATGCTGAATCAGTGGTTGGTTCAACGTCTAACGATCAGGTTCGCTCTATGGTAAAATTACCTCCAATATCAATACCAACCTTTGATGGTGATTACAATCATTGGTTAGAGTTTAAGGACATTTTTACAGCACTGGTTCATGATAATGAAACACTCACAAATATACAGAAGTTTTATTACCTTAGAGCTTCTTTAGTGAAGGAGGCTGCTCAAAGTATTAAGTCGTTGCAAGTATCCTCTGATAATTATGCTGTTGCCTGGCAAAGTTTGTCAGATCGTTTTGAAAACAAAAATATGATTATTCACAGTCACATTCGAGATATTTTTGAACATCCTAAGATTGTTAAAGAGTCACACGTTGAGTTAAGAAATTTATTTGACACATACACAAAACATTTGCGGGCTCTTAAAGCATTAGGAGAAGAAACTGAATCTTGGGATCGTTTAATTATATACATTATGTGTAATAAATTTGATGCAGTTACTAGACGCGATTGGGAAAGTTTTAAAATTACAGGCGACTTACCAACGATGAATGATATAAATACATTTTTAAAACAAAAATGCGATATTCTGGAAAAGTTGGAAAGCTGCAAACTTAATAAACCCTCAGGTGAAAGTCAAGTTAGCAAGAAAACTCGAGGCTACGGGTTTTCGGCTATTGAAAAAATGAAATGTTACTTCTGTCATGAAGAACATAGTGTATTTAATTGCAGTAAATTTTTGGGTTTGTCGGTAGCTGGGCGCATTTCCGAAGTAAAGAGATTAAAATTGTGCTCTATTTGCCTTAGAGACACACATCCATTTTGGAAATGCAAAATGAGAAAATGTTTCAAATGTCATAAGGCACACAACACAGTTTTACATTTTGACCGAGAAATTCCTAACAATCAACCAAATGTGCCAACCGCTGGCGCTCAAGAAAACGTTATAGAATCACCCGAGAATTCGACCGCCGCCATTGCACGCGTTGGGACCGGGGCCGATCGAAATATAATCGAATCGCAATGCGACGTTGCGCGATTGGGCGGACCGTCCCAAGTTTTGTTATCGACTGCGATGGTTTTACTAATGGGAGATAATGGTAAAATAATAAAGGCACGCGCTTTACTGGACGGGGGTTCACAATCAAATTTTTTATCTGAAAGGTTATGCGACAGTTTAGGATTAATATCGACTCCAATTGAGCATATAGTAAAAGGCATTGGTCAAACAGTTACAAATGTAAATAAATTAGCAAGTTTAACTATTCAATCGTGTAATGGTGATTTTCAGCAAAAAATAAAATGTCTTGTTTTACCTAATATAATATGCAAATTACCAACTGTCAGTTTTAATAAACAGATAATTAAAATTCCAACTTGGATGAAATTGGCAGATCCTACATTTAACGAGGTAAGTGACATAGATTTACTGTTGGGTTCTGATATTGTTTGGAGAATTTTAATTCCTGGCTACGAGACATTAGGAAAACATTTGCCTGTATTAAAAAATACATTATTTGGTTGGGTGATTGCAGGAGAAGTAGGAATGTCTGGCAGTTCACAAATTTCACAAGTTAATTATTGCAATTTGGTGATAAATTCAGACGCACTAACAGATAATATTATTGTTAAGTTTTGGGAATTGGAAGAATTAAGTAAGACTAAAATATTATCTGAGAGTGAGAAAATTTGTGAAGATTATTTTACAAAGACTGTCAAAAGAGATGAGTCAGGAAGGTTTGTTGTTAAAATACCGTTTAAGCCCAATCTAAAAATGTTAGGGAGTTCCCAAGAAATTGCCAAGCGAAGATTTGAGCTGCTTGAACGAAAATTAATTAAAAACTCAGAACTTAGAGTAGAGTATAACGATTTTATGAGAGAATATTGCGAACTTAAACATATGTCAGAATGTGATGAAGAAAGTAGTGAAGGTTTTTTCCTACCACATCATGCGGTCTTGAAAACGACTAGTCTAACTACTAAGTGCAGGGTAGTCTTCGATTCTTCTTGCAAAACTGACACAGGATTATCCCTCAATGATGTCCAGTATGTAGGGCCGACCTTACAACAAGATATTTTTTCTATATTGACTAGATTTCGAACTCATTTATATGTCATGACAGCCGACATTTCAAAAATGTATCGGCAAATACTGGTGGATACAGATGAGCGAAAATATCAAAGGATATTTTGGCGTTTTTCAGAAACCGATGAACTTAAGATTTATGCTCTGAATACCGTGACTTACGGCAATGCTTCATCGCCTTATCTAGCAGTAAAATGTTTATTTTACTTGGCTGAAGAAGTAGAAAGCGAGCATCCATATACTAGTAAAATAATAAAAAGGGATTTTTATATGGATGATCTGCTTACAGGATCGAACAGTCAAGAAGAAATATTAGAACTCCAAAAAAGCGTAACTTCAGTTCTCAGATCAGCCGGGTTTTCGCTACGGAAATGGTTATGTAATGATGATGACATCTTGAAAAGGTTTGAGCTGGATGAAAGTTTAGATGTCAGCATGATACACATTGGCCAAGGAGAACAAAATAAAACTCTTGGAATATACTGGGATTCCAACAATGATTTAATCTGTTATAAAATCAATGTTCCTAATATGTTAAATGTTGAGTGTCTTAGTAAAAGAGCAATATTATCAATAATTTGTCAGATATTTGATCCTTTAGGGCTTTTAGGTCCTCTGATAATCAGGGCAAAGATAGTCATTCAAGATTTATGGAAACACAAGGTAGGTTGGGATGAGCAAATACCACAGCAAGTACTGGAGTCCTGGAGTGAGTTTCATCGAGATCTGGACAATATTGGTAGCATTAGGATCCCAAGACATGCCATGATAAATGGGTATGTTGCTTTTGAGATACATGGATTTTGCGACGCGTCAAACAAAGCTTATGGAGCTTGCGTGTATCTTCGTTGCCAGTTGCCCTCGATGGAGTGGGTTGCAAATTTATTATGTGGAAAGTCTAGGGTAGCTCCGTTGAAACAAATAAATATACCACGGCTAGAGTTATGCGGAGCTGTTCTGTTGAGTAATTTAGTAAAAAAGGTAGCCGAGTCGTTGGAAATAAAGCCCAGTAAGCAGTACCTTTGGACGGATTCAACAATTGTACTAGCGTGGATCAGAGGTACCCCAACCAGATGGAAAACTTTCGTAGCAAACAGGGTAAGTGAGATACAAACGTTGTCCAACGCCAATGACTGGGGACATGTGAATTCAGGCGACAATCCCGCTGACTTATTGTCAAGAGGTGCTTTAGCAACAGATTTAAGTCAGAGTAAGTTGTGGTGGTTTGGACCCAAATGGCTCAAGCTCAATTTTTCTGAATGGAATTTACCAACGGAAGTTTTGCCAGAAATTATACCAGAACAGTGCAATTCCCTGACTTGCACGTTATTAACAAAAGAAAACGATGTTATAACAGAGTTAACAAATAGATTTTCGTCTCTACCGAAAATTGTAAGAATCCTTGCGTACGTTTTAAGGTTTACTAAAAATATTAAAGAAAATCAGAGACAATTAGGAGCACTTTTACCTTTAGAAATTGACAAAGCTTTAAAATGTTTAATTATTGCCGTTCAAAAACAATGTTTTTCACTCGAATACGACCTTCTTTCTCGAAATAAACCCATTAATAAAAAAAGTAAATTGTTAACCTTATATCCATTCATTGATGATGGCTTAATTCGGGTAGGAGGAAGATTAAGGAACGCGAGTCAATCGTTTGACAAAAAACACCCGATAATTCTCCCTAGTAAACATCGGTTAACTAAATTAATAATAACGCAAGAACATGAACGACTATTACATTGCGGTGTCCAGACGCTTCTTTGCTCAATCAGAGAGCGTTTTTGGCCGATATCGGGACGAGGTGTTTGCAAAAATATTGTTCGCAATTGCGTGGTGTGCTTTAAGGCGAACCCAAAACCGTTAGAGTATTTGATGGGGGATTTACCTGCCTGTCGAGTAAACAGTTCACCACCGTTTGCAAATGTTGGTACTGATTACGGAGGTCCTTTCTATATCAAGGATAGAAAAACTCGGGGAGCAAAGATTACAAAGGCTTATATGTGCTTATTTGTCTGTATGTCCGTCAAGGCAGTTCATATAGAGCTCGTCACTGAACTAACCACTGAGGCTTTCATGGCTGCATTTAGACGATTTATTAGTCGCCGAGGTAGACCAGTAAATATTTATTCCGATAACGGGACCAACTATGTAGGCGCGAATAATGAAATTAAAGCTGTTTATGAATTTTTAAAACAAAAGTCTGAAATTATTGCCAATCAACTCTCAAACGAACTAATTCAATGGCATTTCATCCCAGCAAAATCGCCTAGCTTCGGAGGCATTTGGGAAGCCGGTATTAAAAGTTCAAAATCGCATATTAAACGTGTAATTGGTAATAAGACTTTAACGTTCGAGGAACTTGCGACCATTTTGACACAAATCGAGGGTATATTAAATTCGCGTCCATTATGTCCGATGACGTCTGACCCTGAAGATTGTTCAGCTTTAACTCCTGCGCATTTCCTGATTGGCAAATCCTTAACAGCTCTTCCAGAAAGAGATTTAACTCAAGTGCCAGAAAACCGTTTAAAACACTGGCAGAATCTCCAAGTAATGGGTCAACACTATTGGTCTAGGTGGCATAAAGAATATTTATGTGAACTACAGACCAGAGTCAAGTGGAAACAGAAGTTTTCAGATTTGCTCCAAATTGGATCGCTAGTGATTTTGAAAGAGGATCATGCACCACCCTGCAACTGGCCGCTAGGACGAGTAACCGAACTAATGCCTGGAGCGGACGGTGTGGTACGTGTTGTGAAAGTGCGCGTAAGAAATAACAACGTAACGAGAGGTGTAAACAAGCTTTGTGTTTTGCCAAATGATGATTGGACTCAGAAGACCGATCATAATTAAGATATTAAGGATATGTAAAAGGCCTGTTGGCTTGTTTTTTCGCTACTGTTAGGTTTATTTAAATGACAATAATGTAAGTTTTAAGGAAACAGTAGTACATAATATTAGATTAAGTTAGTTATAAGCAAGTTGTTCAAGTTTCTTGTAGCATTGGACTTAAAGCGTAAATTTATATATTAGTTGTTAGTTAAATAGTTTCGAAAGTACCGGAGTACTTCCAAGGCGGGCGGAATGTTGAGGTGCGAGAGAAGTGGCAACACCGCGGACCGACAGAGCATCTACAAGTCTTATAAGGTGGACACGAGCCTCCCCTTTGCTCCGTATATTTCAGTTGAAATAAAGTGTAAATCAAAGAAATAAATACAGTCCATTATTATCAACGTTAACATTTACATTAAGTTACTTAACTAACTATTGAAGGTAAAACTCCTGAAAATGGTTATTTTCATTTCTGTAACACCTTGTATGTTTACTACTACTAAAAAACCAGACATTGTCTATGTGGGTGTGCAGTTAAGTGTTCATTATACCAAATTGTACACGCATTACACACAACCAACCTGAGACTGATCTAAACATTTCACTTGTCATTTTCTTACCTTGTTGACCGCCATTCCTTCACTTTTCCGTATCTGTATTATATACATAAAACGAGCACTCGATACTCATTTATAGGTTTCAAACCAATATTTAGAAGTAACACAAGTACTGGTAGTATTTAAAAAAAATAGTTGTGACGTAAGGAGCAAACCGTGTGTAAGTAGGTACTCACAAAACAAGGAATAATTTCCAATGCAGCATTTGATTCTAGTCAAAATTTATCATTCTGTATTATTTACTCGTGGCTGTGGTGTGGTTTTTTTTTATTTTAACTGATCTCTAAAAGTATTTAAAATTTTACGTATGACGAAAGTCAAAGTAAAATGTGATGACGACTTTCTATTCCATTGTTACGTGATTTTACTTTGATTTTTGCCATGTTATCAAGTTTATATTGGTGTTTACCATATTTATACAACTCTTTAAGATGTTACTAAATTCATTTAATTATGTTACAAATTTTTCCTACAAATCTGATTAATTATAAGTTTAATTAAAAGTTATACGAGAATATAGTTTGTCGTCTATAAATCTCTGTTATCGTAGTAAATCCTTAAATGAATTTGTACACGAAGTCTTTCTTTAATAAAACACTTATTAATTGGAGTTTTTGTGTACTCCTAGTAGTAATTACGTACATTAAATAATTAGATCCTCTTCTATAAAATTTACGGCTTTTAGTGTTATTTTAACATAGAAAGTGTTGTTTAGGGCCATATCTCGAGACGTTTTTGGCCGTTTCTCCATTAACGTTCTGTGTTTCATGAAATATCACTACAAATGCGCAATAGCAGTGCTCAATCTCAAATTAAGGCAGTAGCTTTGATCTGTCATTATGAAGTCAGGTTTAGGTCCCATATTATGTGTTACATAATTTTAAGTAAACTCCCTTGACTGATAATACCATACAGGCTGTCTAGAGACAGAAACAACAAGAAGACTTGTGCAAACAATTTCAAATTGTACCGGGTGACCCAATAAGACTGTTCCTCGGCCATATCTAAAATGTCTGGATAAATTAGCCATATATTTTCAAGTTCTTAAAATGACCACCACAGGTGCCAACTGCCATCTTAAATTAAAAATTGCATTTTCTATAAATTTTGCATATCAAACTACGAAGTTTTTGTTCTAATTTTTAAAGAGAACCAGTTTATCTAGCATTTTCGTAAAACAAAAATTTCAGTTATTTCAAAAAGAAAGATGGTGGGGGGTGCTCAATTGTTTTTGTATAATAATATCCTGCTGTAACTAAACTGCTCGTCAAAAAGAATGGGACAGCAAAATTTTTGCTCTTTTTTGAGCGGCTGCTTCTTCAAATTGATTTACTTGATTCCAATAATTTTTTTTGAGGATTAAAAGGTATTTTCTTCCTCTTTCTTTTGACATAAATGATCTTTTTGAAAGGTGCCACGGATTCGAGTATACAGGGTGTGACTGAGGTGTAGTCGGTCGGTCTAACGCCATTTCTCGCAAAAAAAAATTTTACGTTTTACAATAGCCTTAATCGAGTCTTACGGTCAATATCTCTAAACGTTTTCGCCAGTTTGGCGATTAAAAGCCGTTTACAAAATTTATTGCAAAATTTTTAAAATGTGGTTACTTTTGATTCTCTTGTTTAAAATTAAACAATTTCTTTAGATCTTTTGTGGAAGAAGAGCCGGATTAGCAAGTTTACACTTAAAACTACCCAATTTAAGTAAAAAACATACACTGCGAGATACAGGGTGACCCAAAAAAAAATTTGAAAAGAAAATCATATGTTTTATCATAAATCTTAGCATGTTCAGTCATTTTTATGGAAAATAATGATATTGGATAGAGAAGCACACTATTTGTTTAGTAATCCAATTCATATCTCTAGACGTTTTCGCCAGTTTGGCGATTAAGGGCCGTTTACAATATTTATTGATTTTTTTTTAAATGTGCTTATTTTTAATTCCCTTGTTTTAAATTTAACAATTTATTTCTTTAGATCTTTTTCGGATGAAATACGAGATTAGAAAAATTACACTTAAAAGTACCCAATTTAAGTAAAAACTTATAAACTGCATTCATACAGAGTTCAATTTGTATGAATCTGACGGGCGATTATTGGTATGGAGAGAAAACTCTGTCTATAAAGGTTCGCGGTTTATAAATGTTCACCTAAAATGAGTGAATTGAAATGTAATTTTGCTAATCTTGTTTTAAATTCAATAATTTCGAATTTAAAACAAGAGAATTAAAAAGAACCATTTTTTTAATATCGTAAACGCCCCTTAATCGCCAAACTGGCGAAAACGTCTAAAGATATGAATTGGATTACTAAACAAATAGTGTGCTTCTCTATCCAATATCATTATTTTCCATTAAAATGACTAAACATGCTAAATTTATGATAAAACATTTTTTTCAATTTTCTTTTCAATTTTTTTTTTGTCACCCTGTATCTTGCAGTGTATGTTTTTTACTTAAATTGGGTAGTTTTAAGTGTAAACTTGCTAATCCCGCTCTTATTCGACAAAAGATCTAAAGAAATTGTTTAATTTTAAACAAGAGAATCAAAAGTAACCACATTTTAAAAATTTTGCAATAAATTTTGTAAACGGCCTTTAATCGCCAAACTGGCGAAAACGTTTAGAGATATTGACCGCGAGACTCGATTAAGGCTATTGTAAAACGTAAAAAAAATTTTTGCGAGAAATGGCGTTATACCGAATTTTTCATTTTTTGACTACACCTCAGTCACATCCTGTATACTCGGATCCGTGGCACCTTTCAAAAAGATCATTTAGGTCAAACGAAAGAGAAAGAAAATACCTTTTAATCCTCAAAAAAATTATTAGAATCAAGTAAATCAATTTGAAGAAGCAGCCGCTCAAAAAAGAGCAAAAATTTTGCTGTCCCATTCTTTTTGACGAGCAGTTTAGAAAGACAGAGAAAAGGAAATAACTGAGTAATTAACAAACCATTTCCAGTTAGTCAATTTATTAAAAAACCTACAAACATAAACTTTGATATGGACTATAAAGAACGAAAACATGATTAATACGAATATACAAATTAAGACCTCTTCCTATTATTGAAATATTTATTGAAATAAATTGACGGCTACTTAATATAAACTATTTACGAGAAAAAGTTGGAACCGAAGTGAAACTTGGCTTAATATGTGTCGTAAAACGATTAATTCACTGAAGGTTCGATCGTCTCCCCTCCCCTGATCTGTCCCCATCCGATGAGACGCCAATGTTTCTCCACTCTCCTGCTAAGCGCAATTTTCTCGCCGACCTCCGTGCAAACCGGATTGGTCAAGGCGATTTTGCACAAATCGGCTTTGGTGGCAACCACGCGACCTCCAGTACTCAAAGATCCGATGTTAACCAGGAGAACCTCAGCTTTAGTCAAACGTTGCACTTTCGCTCCCTTTTTGTCTCCTTCAGTTCTAACACCCAAGAGACGTTTCAGCAAATAGTAGCTCACCTAAAAAGTATAGTTTAAAACTTTCAAACATTAACAATTAGTTGCGAGTACCTCAAGTTCAATGAAAATATTGGGTAAAGCACCAACAGCACCCAATACTTGCCCAACCAGACGATCCGCTCTACAAAGAGTAGGCTCAATTTTTGTTCCTACACCAATCAAACCTCCAGGAACTGCAAATTGCAGTTCATTTTGCTCTGTATAGAGCGAAACGATCCTATAAATTTGTTAACTTATAATATTATACAAACGGGATAATTGAAGACTGTTACCTAGAGAATATAGGTCTGCAAGTCAACTTTCCTTCAGAGTCTTTACTGACCAATCCAGGCCTGACCTCAATTTCCTGTCCCACTTTCAATACCCCTCTGAGGATACTTCCACCAGCCACACCTCCTTTCAAATCGTTGACTTCACAACCTGGTTTATTAACGTCAAAAGACCTAATAACAATCAAGCGAGGTAGAGAGGTAAAGTCACGTTGTGGCACTGGAATCTTCTTCGTAATGTACTCGCATAAAACCTACGAAAACAACCATAAACCCGCATTTTTCACTTAGTACGGAAATTTACTTCAATATTGTATTTCAACTGGGCTGAAATAGGTATAATAGGCGCTCCTTCGGCTACAGTCCCTTGCACAAACCTTACGATTTGTTCGTGCTGCTCTTTCGCCTGCCCTTCCTTGACTAGATCGATTTTGTTTTGCAAAATTATGATATGCTTGAGCTTCATGATTTCAATAGCAGCCAAATGCTCGCTAGTTTGAGGTTGCGGGCATGATTCGTTACCTAACTTATTCGTATTAAAGTCATCTAATCACAATAAAAACTAAAAATCCCACCAGCAATTAAAAGTAAAGCGGCATCCATCACAGCGGCACCGTTCAACATTGTAGCCATAAGAATGTCGTGACCGGGGCAGTCTACAAAGCTGACATGTCGTACAAGTTGAAAACGGCCAGTACAAGCCGGTCTTAAGCACGGAAAACTGTCATCTTTCGATGAAGATCCGGAGATGTAGCATGTGGGTCGTGGGCATTTTGGGTTGTCGCATTTGTAAATTTTTGCGTTAGCATAACCTGAAAAGTAATGTTAGGATTTTGTCAAGTGTGTCAAAAAGTGTGATTTCAGAAATTTGAAAGACCTTCTTTAAATATCGATTTCTCACAATATTTTCAACGGATTGTAACTATACGTAATTTGCCTTCACTTTCAGAGTCCGTTAACGGTCCTATAAGCTCTTTAAAAAAACAATATGATGTTACAAAATGTGATCTTGCATTTGCGTTCTAAGCGTTGCTAATATTAGAAGAGTCAATCAAAGTTTGTAAATCTGTTTTGTGTACAAAAGTTTTTAAGAAGCCTTTGTAAAAATATACTAAAATGCAATCTCATAAATTATGCTTTAAAACTCCTTTTTCAACATATCATGGAGTAACATTTATATCCTTTCAGGTGGAAATAAATTTAATCATATCCATATTTAATCCAGATTTAATCATTTTACTTACAATTACATTAGACCACACAATATCAAAAAGAAATGCTTTAAATATACCTAAGTAATCATCATAAACATTGCATTACTAAATAACTAGTTGAATATTATTACAGAGATGCGTATAGTCTGTTCAGTGACTTCTGCATCTGCACTCACCAGCAAATAACGTATGTCGGTGATTAAAAATGTGATATAGATTCGATTGTCAAAATGATAGCATTTAGAGGTTTATGGAACTTTCAAAATGGTCCTAGAGGCCTATAGAAATTTAAAACAGTTATGGGAAGGTTTAAGACACTTGTAGTAGATTTTAGCACTTTTTAGGTTCTCAGTAACATTTAGAGGTCTCTGACGATTTAAAACAGTCCTGGGAAAGTTTAAGACAGTTGTAGGCCCCTATGGTACTTTTAAGAAGGTTCTCAGTAGCATTTAGACGTTTCCAAAATTCTCAAAATAGTCTTAGAGACCTCTGGCAATTTCAAACAGTTAAGGTTTAAGACACTGCTAGAGGGGTCACTTTTTAGCAGGTCCTCAGTAGCACTTAAGAGGTCTCTGACACTTTCAGAATTGTTTTAGAAGCTTTTGGCAATTTAAAAAATCTTGTAGAGGCCTCTGGTACTTTTTAAAAGGTTTTCAATAGCATTTAGATTTAGAGGAACTTTCAAAATAGTCCTAGAGGCCTCTGGAAGTTTAAAACAGTTATGAGAATGTTTAAGGCACCTGTGAAGGATTTTGGCACTTTTTAGCCGTTTCTCAGTAGCAATTAGAGGTCTCTGACACTTTCTAGGACGGTTTAAAACACTTGTAGAGGCCTGTGGCACGTTTTAAAATGTTTTCAGTAGCATTTAGAGGTTTATGGAACTTTCAAAGTGGTTCTAGAGGCCTCTGGAAATTTAAAACAATCCTGGAAAGGTTTAAGCCACTTGTAGAACCCTCTGACACTTTTAAGAAGGTTCTCAGTCGCATTTAGATGGATATGCCCCTAGTGGATTCTGCTTTGATATAAGGATTTGTTCTTTTTCACTAAACCTGAACGGCATTTTGGACACAAAACTGCTCTATTTAAGATTACTTGGCTGTTTATTTACTAAACTAATAAAAACGTCAAAGTAATCTAAGAATAACTGGTACTATCATGTTATAAAACACATATTCTTATTCGATCTTGTCTAGTGAAATGAGATAAGGGATGTGACGCAATAGTCAGAAGTCACTGAACAGAACTTATCACATACATAGTCGTCTACACAATAAATTTTAGTTAATTAATTGTCATTAATTCACCTAGTATTTTTTAAGTTTTCAAAATGTAAAATTGGTGCTTTTTCCATTATAAAATTAAAACACTTTTAACCCAATTAAAAAAAGCTTTTTTGAAGCTTTAAAAGATCAAATTAACTATAATTTATTGTGTAGGCGACTGTATGTTACTTATCACCTTGTTACTACTACTCCACTGTGTGAACATTGACTACTAACTTACTACTCTGATGTTATTAGCAAATTTAGGAAATTCTGTCAATTTCTTTAATAAACCAAACTACCACTAAAGTAAAAACCCTAAATTACATAATAAATTTATATGTAAAACTATTTTTCAAGTAATCAACTAATGGCAGTAAAAAATTTCAAAAATATCCACAACAATAAAGAAAAAGAAACATTGAAAATCAATCAACGTTTAAGCCCTCTTTGTCAACAGCATTTTTCACTGTTTCTCGTTCCTTATCGCCAATTTCCCTTAAATACAAGTAATAATTTAACATTAACTAGAGCAAACACTGAATATAGTAGAACGAACTGTCACTTAAAGGAGTGGAACTTTGCTGGGCAAAGTTTAATAACGATTTGACACTTATAACAATTCACAAACATTTGAAACTTTTTTCTTTGATATTCTCATGAATCAGCTAACTAATGAGGCCTTAAAAATTACACTTAAAGTCACAAAACTAAAAAAGATATCGCCTGCAATTATCTGCTGAACATTTGCAAGAAGGCCGGTCAGTTGTAACCGTCCCTTTTTCAGGAGTGTCCAATTTAGGACGTCCCTTTTCCGGTGTTTTAGACACCGGATGATCAATGTTCATCATATAATCAAAAGACAACTCCTCGCCTTTGCGTATTTCGCGCAAAGCAAACAGCGCCAATTTAGGCAGATTCGGGTTTAGGCAATTAATCCAAGTGGCGTACACACCCAAATTCGGGTCACAGGAATGATTTATAAAATGTGAAACGTTTCCGTAAGTAGCCGCATCGATTGTATACAAATTGTCACTTGAATTGTAGTCCAAATCGAAAAGATACGTTCTGCCTTCAGCGTTGTAATGTTTGCCACGACGTTCAGCTTCTTCGTGGTCAATCACCTCGCCAACGTACTCGCAAATGAATTCTCCACAACCGACTTTTCTTAAAACTTTAACGCCCCATCCGCAACCGTTACTGGTTCTAAATATGCACAGAGGCACTTTTCTGCCTTGCTGAACGACCCGATTCGGGCAGTTTTTATCGCACTTACACAACTTATTGCACTCGTAAATTGCAGTACCAGGATTGACGTTTACTTTCCTATTTTTGGTATATGTGAATCCTCCACGGTCCTGTTTGCCACAACAGGACTTTATGCGAGGACCACATTCCTTACATTCGCAGTGCACTTCCGGATTGTCGCTTATTTCAATGTTGCTTGTTGCCACATAGTCATTAATGTAACAAAAATTGTCTGGAGGAAATTCCAGGTCAACATTATTTTCTACCGTAATAACAGCATCGGACCGATCCATTCTGTTTACAATTTCCTTCCAGCGTCGAATCGAGGTCAGTTGAAGTTCCCGCTTTAATATCAACAGATAAGTCAGTAAAGCTTTCCTTCCATGTTGTAATTTTCTGTTATAATGCGGATGAACATGAGTATTAAGGAATTTCAAAAGTTGTCGTTGAGCAATAACTTTCTTAGGAATAGTAGTCAAATCTCCATTGGGAATGACATCCAAAAGCATTTTATCTGTCACTGCTGATATGTCCACACCAAACTTTTGTCCAGTAGCATGTAACACATCCTGACTCAATTTCTCAGTCAAAAATTTTTCCAATATCTCATCAGCGCCCTCCAAGTGCTCTATCGGTTCCCAAGTGTTACACTCAAAGTGATAACCCTCCCATTTAATTAAAAATAAGTATTCTTTATCTTGTACATCATATTCCATTGCTTCAATAGCCTCTACTACATACTTTTGACTCAAGATCTTTTCAGAAACACTACTACAACCCCTTTTCCTTTTTTGTCCCCTCTGTTCCCAGTCCTTCAGGCTTAACATGGCTTGATCCATGTCAACGTGCTGATTCACCAAATAGGACGGCCACGTCACTGAACCTTTATCATTGTACTGTAGCTTGTCTACAAAAAAACAAAAACTTTAATCACTATTTTGTGACCAGAAATGTGTTGCTAAAAATCAACATTAAGATACTTTTAAATTTTGTGTCAGACAAGTTACTGCAATGATAAAGATTTTGTTTTCGGCACTTTCACAGTTATCTTAGGTAAAAGGTATTTTAAGGTTGTCTAAATGCTACTTTAAGTAAAAAAAAACTTAAAAGTATCTTAAAATACCTCAGATGTAATCTGGCAACCCCGCATGCATTTTTTATTTATTAGATTAGATATTAGATCGTGACAATATATTGCCATAACAGAGGGGTAAACTGCTGATGCATTATGGTGTACAAAATGTAGGAATTAGTAGGCATTACTGGGCATTAAATTAATATTTTGAAACCCTAACCAATCAACTGTTGTATGTCAACGGAAAGTTCATTTTATTGGCTATCCATTGATATATAAAAGCTTATACACAGTGTTGCAAATAAATATGTTATTTATGGTTTATTAACAGGATACACCACAAATTGACTAATTTGACCAGGAAAAATTAATTGTGGTTGGTAATTCCTTGAATAACGGTTTTTGTAAATGACACTTGTACATTTTTGCTATGGCCCTGGATTTGACAATCACTGTGCTAGGTTTATGCCAAATATCAGGACTGTACTTGCCCGCTTTTTTTTTAAAAACCCTCAAAGAAATTAGAGCCCTCTGGCGGCCAAACGAAGCCTTGACACAAGCAGCCATATAGAAGATTATACAGAGTGTTGCAAGTAAGTAAGGTATTTGACAATGAAGGCAGTTTTCACTGAGTTTGACAGCTACTTTAACCTTCAATAACTTGAACTTGTTATTTTGACAGTTACAGGCTGGTTCAATGTATCAATTTAAAAAGTATGAATTTTTCAAATAAGTGACCTAATACAACCTTATCTTAATTTTAAAGGGGGAATCAGATCAAATTACAAAAATAAGAGGGGGTGTCCTTTTTGAAAAACTAGACTTTCTGTCCTTTATTATAACTGACTTTTTGAGGCCAATTTTTTTACTACCTATATCATTATTTTTAACGTTTCTCTGCACCCACTCTTAGAACAAATCTTATTTAACAGGATGAAAATTAAAAACCAATTTTCTGACATGTGTAAATATCTAAGAAATGGATACAGATAAGTATATAACATTATACATGAAGTATGTCTAGAATTTGACTTAAAATCCGAAAACGAAAAAACATACAGAGTGTTCCATTTAAAAGTAAGCAAGTTGACTTCCAGTTAAACTGACAGTGACAGAAAGATATTTTTAAAATATAACAAGCATTGAATTTATCTTAATTCCAAAATTTCTCTCATCCTGTATAGGACTATTTTTGACTAATTTTGAAATGTATATATTTGTAAGGTTATTGCCTTACAAAATTTTATTTCACTCAAATAACAAATAAATCTGTAAAAACCTGTATAATAATTATGTTTAACATTTTTTTTAAATTGTTTTTCTTATTAAAATTATGACTTGTGAAGTGTTATGAAATTATGACTCAAAAGTAGTTTTTTAGACTTTCCAGTTGGGGTAATTCAGAAAATTTGTTATTTTTATTAAGGCATTAGTGGACATTACCAGGAATTATTGGAAATTTGGGATTTAGGGGGCATTATTAACATATTAGGAATCAGTGTACAAAATTTTACAATGGTTTACCTCTCGGCAAAATTGTACAAGGAAGGTAACAAACTAAACAAAAAATCACGGGCAGCACAGGAAAACACAACTTATATATTATATTTATGATTTTGACGTTTTGTATACCATCAGCTTTATTATCTAAATAAGGGGTTAACCAGCTGAAGTTTAAAATAGAGTAGGAGCACTTGGAAATCAGTAAAATAGAAAAAACTAAAGTAATATCTGGAAAATGGATAGGTGATAACTCATAGTATCCTGCTAAGAAGGCTTGTAACATCCTTAGTGATTATTTGAGAAGAAAACAGTGTATTAAAACCTCTACTTAGATACTGAATGTTCTTGTTAACTCAATTATTGTTTGGTTGTATGTAATAATGGTGTTTGGTACTTAGTACATAATAGTAAATACTAAATAGCTATAAAATCAATAAAAAAAAACCACTGGATGGAGATAAAAGTTTTTTCACAAACATTAATTCTACCATAGGTTAGGAAGGATTTTGTATACGTTAAAATTAAAATTTGAATGATCTCCCTTCTATGATAGTGTTAATCTATTGAAAATAATGTTTTTACATGGTAAAAGTGTGTCTTTTTCTCAGACCTGAGACACAAAGCCAATTTGAAAGTTCACCACTTCACCAGACTTAAAAAAAGTTGCACAAATCATATTATAGATACTAAGAAATGATGAAATACCTACTAAACTGTCATAGGAATCAGATTTTATAGTAAAGATAACTTATTGCATCAGTTTTTAAAATGTTTGGCCCTACTTTTTTGTATATTTATTATTGATTAAACTTAAAACTTACCTAATTTAATTGTAATATTCCTTTCAAGTTCATTCTTGAATCGTACAGTTTGTACTCCTGATATAGCTTTAACCACAGTGGATTTACCATGGGCTACATGACCTATGGTACCAATATTAATAGTAGCTTGTCTACTAATTACTTCAGGAGAGAGAGCAGTCAGTTTGGTGACATCCTAAAACAAAAATGATTGTTCAGTTCTTATCAATATGTCTCACCATATTGTGAGTGTTTGGTTTATTAGAACCCCTTTAATATGCTTGCTATTTAGGGAAATATCAAGTAAGTCTACAAGACTACTATAATAACTAGGGTATGAAAAACAAAGAGTTAATAGAAAACAGGAACTACAAGCTACTGAAGGGAATAAATTTACAGATTTGGAAAGGTTTTTTGAGCATACAGATGTTACTGGTTGCCAAATTGGAGGCCTCCCCCCTTTTTGAGGTTAGGTTTGCACGTTTCCAAGGGGGCCCAAGCTAAACGCTAATGATCACTGAACCTACCAATTTCGATAAGTCCTGCTTATGTAAATTGGGCTGCCCCGTAGTTACGCCTGTACTTTCACTGGACGCCATAGTTTCTACCAAACCAAAATTGTTGGATGTTGGAAGGAAATATGCAAAAGAAGCGGTAAACCTCAGGCTTGTCCGGTTCCTCCTTGACGTTGACGATGACGATCCCTCAACTAAACTAAAATCTGACTGACAGATGACACACGACACTGACAGGAATGAGTGTACTCTTCACCTGGCATTGTTGCCAACTCAGAAATTTAAAACTGGTAGAATAGCTAAAATAAGTCTATTCGCGATCTTTTCGGATCTACTTTGTACTATAACTAACATAACGTTTTTATAATATGTTCACGTTCAGAGACAAGCACTTTCAAGTTTTGAATTTGAGTTTCTATAAGTTTGATTGAATTGAACAATTGACAGAGTTGGAATGTCGGCAACGTCGTAAGGGAACTAGCATTCGTAGTTTGTTATTGGTCAAAAATAGCTGCTTTCAACTTGACTGTACAGTTCGATCTTCAACTTGAAACGTATCGCACGTCTGTTTCGTGGGCGCCATTTTTTGTCGCTAAGAAACCACGTTTCTTGAAACGGTGTTCAGAGAAATTTGAAGTTGACGACCGAATTCCGCAGCCGATCGAGTGGAAATGTGGGGCCTCTAAGTGGAAAAGTCGATTCCTAAAGGTCTACGGGGAATTGTCTTGTGCGGTGCACTTCCAAGAGGCGGAAAGGGTGAAAACCTAGGTCAGGACCACGTGGATGTGACAGTGACGGTTATAGTTTCCACGAGGAATGACTATATCTTTCACTCGGATCGTGCCCTTAAGCAGTTTTTTAGACCTTTTTGTGTTTGTGAAGTAAACTTTTGTGAAAATTCTAGAGGTTCAGGGGCACAGGCCCGACTTTCTGAGCCTCTTACGTAATCGTGCTGGCAAATTGCTGAGAGCAGAGCCATTTAACAGACAAGTCAAGTCAAGTCAACTTGACTGTATTTTCTTCTTTTTCTACAAGGTCGAAGAAGTGAACTGTTTATAGTTTCTCCATTTTTCACTCCCTCGAACTGTACTATTTATAATCTAAACTCCTGTAACCAAACTTTTACCGTTTTTTGTGTTGTGGGAAACGCACACGAACTAATTTTTTACCTAACTGTCAAAACGCGTTTCCGTTTCCTGTCAATGACATTTCACTTTGCGCATGTTTCCATCGGCCATGTTGGCTTTGTGTCAGTAGTCCTCGTCAGTCGTCATGCCGCCGCCATTTTATTTGCGTTTAGTATTTGTGCAGTGAAGTTGTGGGGCGCAGAGTTATTTTAACATTTATTGAAAAGTCCAGATCGACTAACTGAAATGGTATCGAGACATAGAGACCGCTCTAGAGATAGAGATCGTGATCGGGACCGGGATAGAGACCGTGATCGCGATAGAGACCGAGACAGGGATCGTGATCGTGATAGGGACAGAGACCGAGATCGAGACCGCAGGCACCGTTCCAGAGATCGGGATCGTGATAGAGACAGGCACCGAGACCGCGACAGAGACAGGGATCGAGATCGAGACAGGTTTGACTAATTCCTTCTTTTATATTAAAGTATCAAGTTCAAGCACATTTTTTTTGGGTTGTACTAAGTCTAATTTTGGAAATAGGTCTAGAGACAGATACCGTGAACGTGACCGTAGTCGCAGCCGCAGTCGTTCCAGAAAACGTGAAAAAACCCCCGAAGAAATTGATGGGGAGAAACTCATTCAAGACACCTTGGCCACTTTGGCTGCTTCCAGAAATTTTGCTAATTTTTTGCAGCAAACGCAATGTGAAAATTCTAATCACTCTGTTGGTAGGTTTCATTTAGTTATAGGTTTCTTAGTGTGAATGTATGTTGGTTGTTTGATGTAGGCAGTCAGGATTCAGATGGAACTGCAGAAAGAAAGCGCAAAAGGAGGTCAAGATGGGGTGGTGGTGAGCACGAGAAGATTTTCATTCCTGGCATGCCTACAATTTTACCAGCTAACCTGAACAAGGACCAGGAACAAGCTTATTTATGTAAGTACCTTACTCTTTTCTGTTCTATTGTTTTTTTGGTAAGTTTTAACTTGAATCTAGTGCATAATTATGTTCAAAAAGTAAATATGTAAAGCAAGTAGTCAGAAAAGGAAATTTCTTTTGTTATATCACTGACTTGTCCTGTCTCAGGTAATGTATAATGAATGCAACAAGCCAAAATTTAAATAAACAGGTTTTAGTTACTTTTAACATTAATTTCTTAGGGATGAAAGTTTAGGAAGCAACTTGCAGCTTTCCCCCTTCCATTTGGTATATGATTTACAAAAACCACCTGTGGTTAATTTTTTTATTGTTGTGGGTCAAAAAAAAAGCAAATTTTTCTAACACAGGGGCGCTTGCCCTTCCTAACCCGTTTCATTTCAGTGCAACTCCAGATTGAGGAAGTGAGTAGGAAGCTGCGATCCGGCGACTTAGGAATTCCCGCCAATCCGGAGGAAAGGTTCGTCAATACAAATCTCTTTAGTCTGCTCTGAATGGGGTCACTCACTGGAGGGCTGCATCTTATGGTGACTGTGTCTTTGCTGACCAGCCTCCAATGTGGTTTGACAGTACAACTTTAGTTTCATTTATTTCCTAAACTACTTTTATTGTTCTTTAATTTGGTAGGTTAGGGTTTAATTCGGGGGAAGAATTGTTTGTGATTCACTATTATTTTACATCTAAAATAAGGTGTGAGTATTTAAATTTTGCCATTGAAGTTTTTACAACTGAATTCTTGATTGATTTGGAAAACAAGTTTTTTGCATAATTTGATGACCCTGTATTTTTTGGATGAAGCGTTTTGGGTAAGGAAATTGATTATCAAAGTGAGCATACAATTCTAAACTGTCTTAGAATTAAGTGTTTTTCTTTACTCAGTATCTCTAAAGAGATGCTTCACAATTTTGCCTTGGATTTAATCTTTTTTATGTGTGTGTAAAATTTAAATCGCGAAAATCCTCTAGAGCCATTGAAAAGTTCCAGAACCCTCTTAAACCTTCTCATAACCGTTTTAAATTGCCAGAGGCCTCTAAAACCATTTTGAAACTGTCAGAGACCTCTAAATGCTATTAAAAACCTTTTAAAAAGTGCCAAAGGCCCCTACAAGTGTTTTAAACCTTCCTGGAATTGTTTTAAATTGCCAGTGGCCTCCAAGACCATTTTGAATGTGCCAGAGACATCTAAATGCTACTGAGAAACTTTTAAAAAGTGACACAACCTTCCACAAGTGTCTTAAACTTTTCATAACTGTTTTAAACTGCTCTGAGTCCTCTAAGATTGTTTTGAAAGATTTTAAGTGTTTGAAACGTTTCTAGAATTGTTTTAAATTGCCAGAGGTCTCTAAGACAATTTTGAAAGAAGTTAGGCTCCTAAATGCTCTTGAAAATCTTTTAAAAAGTGCCAGAGGGTTCTACAAGTGTTTTAAACCTTCATAGATTTGTTTTAACATGTCAGAGACCTCTAAGACCATTTTAAATGTGCCAGAGATCTCTAAATGCTACTGAGAACCTTCTTAAAAGTGACAGAGGTTTCTCCAAGCGTCTAAAACCTTTCCATAACTGTTTTAAATTGCTGGAGGCCTCTAAGACCATTTTTGGAATTTCCTAGAGCTCCATAATTGTCAGAGGCCTCTAGGACCATTTTTAATGTGCCAGAGACCTCTAAATGCTACTGAGAACCTTCTTAAAAGTGACAGAGGTTTCTCCAAGCATCTAAAACCTTTCCATAACTGTTTTAAATTGCTGGAGGCCTCTAAGACCATTTTTGAAAGTTCCTAGAGCTCCATAATTGTCAGAGGCCTCTAGGACCATTTTTAATGTGCCAGAGACCCCTAAATACTACTGAGAACTTCAAAAAAAGCGTCAGAAGTGTCTTAAATCATCCCGTAAATTGCCAGAGGCCTCTAGGACCTATAACATTAATGTCTAGTGGCCAATAATATATAAAACACATACTTAACCAATTTGCTATTTGTTAAAACAAATTTTCAATACGGTTTCAGATCAAAAGTCAGATTTCAAATATGGCAAACTTTGTACTATTCACCACTCACTTCAAACAAGTACACCAATAAATTTAATTCTAATAACAGTGCAAACTGCATTGAAATTTGTTTTCAATACATGTTAAAGGTGTTGTTAACCTCAAGAAATATTCACAAACAATTCTTTTACTGAGCAGCTGCTGTTAAACCATTGATCAAATTTAGAAGTGGATTATTAACAGTTACTATTGGTTTTATACAGCTTTTATGAAGGTTGAGTCAATTACGAATTTACAATAAACTAGTTTTGTGTTAATCAAAATCAATAGTTTTAGCTGCTCTCCCACACTTTGATGATTCTTCCAGCACTTTCAGATTAATCTACAAGATGATTTAAATATATAATTTCAAGCTGAAATAAGAATCATTGAAGGCTAGTTTTTATAACTGTTACAACACTTAATTAAACACATCTGTTTCAGATCAATAACACTTTTTTTGTAGATGAAAAACAAGCAGAAAGTTAATCAAAAAATTCATTTTCAGGCAATAATAATAAATCAACATTTATTTTCAGCCAGCAATAATAATAATATTTTATTCTTGCAGCTATTAATCACTAATATTTTTTCTTCAGGAAACAGATTTACCTCATTTTTTTGTCTCCCAAGAGTGGTTGATTAGGTTTTTAGTTTCGTAGTGAAAAAAACCTAGTCAACTCTCAGTATATTTAGTTGTAAGGCTACACACAACCCAGCTTTTTGTCGTTTGAGCACATAACTCATTAACGGCATAAAGCAGTGTTGTTCCTGAAGTACAAGGGTGGTTTTTTCTTGCAACAGATCTCCCTCGCCCGAACCAATTTACAGCAGTGATGGTAAACGGTTGAATACTCGAGATTTTCGTACTAGGAAGCGTTTAGAAGAGGAGCGGCACAGTTTGGTGATGAAAATGCAGTCCATTAACCCTGATTTTAAACCTCCAGCTGATTACAAGTATTTGATATGTTTATAATGGGGTTTCAGTGTTTTATGGCATTTTTTTCAGGCCTCCAATTATCCGAGTGAGTGACAAAGTTATGATTCCTCAGGAAGAACACCCAGAAATTAATTTTGTAGGTCTTCTGATTGGGCCTAGAGGAAATACTCTGAAAAGTGAGTTTCAATTTGAATTCAAGTGCGATTTAGTAAATTTGCGGTGTTTCAGCTATGGAAAAGGAGACTGGAGCTAAAATTATAATCAGAGGAAAGGGTAGCGTGAAGGAAGGTAAAGTTGGTAGAAAAGATGGTCAGCCTTTGCCTGGTGAAGATGAGCCGTTGCACGCTTACATTACGGCCACCAGTCTTGAATGTGTTAAAAAAGCGGTGGAACGAGTAAGTTATCTGAAGCTTAAAAGTCATTTTAGTAGCAAAAATGTTGTGCTTAGATTAAGGAAGTGATCAGGCAAGGAGTGGAAGTACCAGAGAACCAAAACGATTTAAGGAGAATGCAACTCAGAGAGTTAGCGCAGCTGAATGGGACTTTAAGAGAAAATGACGGAATGCGGTGCACTAATTGCGGAGCTAGTGATCATAAGTCTTGGTTGGTAAGTTAAGTCATTAGGGCAGTGAAATTTGAACAACATTTGTTTGGTTCTTTGGTTTTATAGTGTCCAGACAAGCCATGAAAAAAAAACCACTTAAAATTTTGAAATCTTGAAAACCCTTAAAGATGACAAACTAAAAATTACTTAATTAATCTCAGGTGTCTCTAAAAATGCTAGGAAATCAATTTTAAAAATGGAAAAACAGGGTGAAATGACAATTTGAAAAAGTCACTAATTTTGATCAACATGATGCTCTTTGTACCATCTTTCGGGACTGAAATTAAGCTGAAAGACGACATACTCATAACTGATTAACTTAACATGATTTAATTGGTTTTTTAAGTGTTGTCTAGGGTTTTTTTTTTTGGTTTTATAGTGTCCGGACAAGCGATGAAAAAAAACCACTTAAAATTTTGAAATCTTGAAAACCCTTAAAGATGACAAACTAAAAATTGCTTAATTAATCTCAGGTGTCTCTAAAAATGCTAGAAAATCGATTTTAAAAATGGAAAAACAGGGTGAAAAGACAATTTGAAAAAGTCACTAATTTTAATCAACATGATGCTCTTTATACCATCTTTCGGGACTGAAATTAAGCTGAAAGACGACATACCCATAACTGATTAACTTAACATGATTTAATTGTTTTTTGAAAGTTACTTTTAAGTGTTGACTAAGGTTTTTTTTTGGTTTTATAGTGTCCGGACAAGCCAAACGTGACCAATAACATTGTGTGCTCGAGTTGCGGAGCCGCAGGTCACATAGCAAAGGATTGCAGATCGAAACGACCTGGTTTAGGTGGTCCCCCAATGGAAGGGGGTGATATTACTAAAATTGATGAGGGTAAGTGTGCCATCACCATTATTTACCCTTATTAATTTGTTGCTATGATAAGTACAGACAACCAGTGCAATGTAATTAAAGTGAAGCCGTTTACGCTTCAAGGGCTTCCTAATGTATTTCGGCGTCATTTCAGACATATTTGCCAACTTTTGCAGTATTTCCCATAATCCGCTTTATTTTGCTGTCCCATCCAGACTCGATTTTTTCAAATAAATTTGAGTTATAGTAATTACTTGTATTTTGAAAACAAAACAAGATAAGAATTTCTGGTATGAGGTATAGATAATAAAGATTCTATTTATTTAAAAGTCACGTGACTCTTTTTTCAACGTCAAAACAGAATTCTGAAGGTTACTTGACCGTTTTTTTTTTGTTTCAAACTGATACTTTTTTACGTCAAGTGACAGTTTTTAGGTTTAGACTAATATTTTCAAAATCGCGTGGATCTTAAAGGTTACATGACTCTTTTAAGATTAAAAATGGAATTTATAATGTCACATGACAGTTTTAAATGTCATTTGAAGGATCGCGTAATCGTTTTTCAGTTTGAACTGATATTTTTAGAGACACGTGACCCGCTTTACAGTGCAAATGTCCACGTGACGATTTTCCATTATTTTAACGTCAAAACGAAATCCCAAAGGTGACGGTTTTTGATGTTAAACTATTATTTGAAGAGTCACGTGACTCCTTATACAGGGTGGTCCAGTTTTAAGTGTCAATAATTTACCACTCGATAGCCAATCAAAAAATAAGTTGACTTGCATTATTGATAGTCATTTTTCTGAAAAACGTTTCCTAAGGAACTTACAGTCCTTCAAATTTCAATTTAAAAAATTGTTTTATAGTGTAAAACTGAACATTCAAGACTTGTGAGAGTCCAAATTTGTACCGAAAAAAACTTGCTATTTACTACTAGGAATAGTCTTATAATTTGTTTTCTCAAACTGCCATCCTGGTCGAGTGTCTGAAACTGGATTTCAAGAACTAAAAACGGTCCAGAAATCAAGACAAATATTGCATTGTGCATGAAACTCATTTTTTACTTCTAAAGATAATCTAAAAGTTGACTTTTAAAGCTATAACTGACTTTACTAGGACTAAAGAGAGTCCAAAAGTCTATTTTCAGGACTTCAATTCGTGTACAACTCAATTTTCTGGACTGGAACAAGTCTAGAAGTAAATTAAATTTTTGAACTATTTTATTTCTAAAAATTAGTTCTCAAGACTAATATCGTAGCATTTGATACCAAATTTTTTTACTTTTATTACTGAAGAAACTTGACTTTTGGAAATATTCTTAAACTCGATTTTTCAGTCTTAAAAAGCACTAAAAACAGTCTGAATTTCTTAGAGATACTACAATTTATTGCACCATGATGAGTGTAGAACTCAATTTAATACTGAAGAAGCTTGAAATAACATTTTCAAGACTGTGGACAGTGTACAAATTGGCTTTTAGACCTGATAAGTCAAAAACTTTGTAAAGATAGTCTTAAAACTCGATTTGAGGTACTGAAAACAGCCTTAAAGCACTAAAAATAATCTAGATTTTTAAGAAATACTCGAATTTTTAGCACTGAGGTGTCTAGAAGTCGATTGAATAGTGACAAAGCTTGGAATGCCATTTTAAGTCTATGAAGAATGTGAAAATTGTTTTTAAGTTTGCTGTGTCAATAACTTGGTAAAGATAGTCTTGAAACTCGATTTTCCAAGCTGAAAGCAGTTTTGAAACACTAAAAATAGTCCAGAATTCTGAGAAAATTAAAAGCAAAGTTATAAGCAAGAAAAGTTAGTTTTCAAGACAATTTTCATGAATCTAATGTCAATGTCCTCTATCTAAGACTATTTTCAAAACTAAAATATTGAAATTTGTCTTAAAATTATGAAAACTTACTTCAAATGCAAATTTTAAGCTTCTGATGTTACTTTTCATTAGTTCATAGTCACTTTTTGGTGTTCAAGTCAAAAGTTTCTTGTGAATTTTCCGTTTTTAAGCTGGGTTGGGTTAGTTTTGGGTCTTTGAACGTAATAACTGAATTATCTCGTAAAGGAAGTTTCAAATCAGAATTTTATAAAAGATAATTTCTTTTTCATTGTAAACAATGAAACGTAATTTTTGAAAAATATCTAGAGACGTAGAAGATAAGATGAAAACACTAAAACCATCTTCCTGTATCTAGGCTACTGGAGAATTTCATAATGAGTATTAATTTCATAATGCGTGTTCCAAATTTGATCAAAATTGCTCCAACGGTTTGACAGTTATGACAAAAAACTGATTTTTTAAACAGAAATTTGAAAGATTGTATTTTCCTTAGGAAGCACTTTTCAGGAGAATGACATAATAAATGTCAACTTATTTTTTAATTTTCTATGGATTGGTGAATTATTGACATTTAAAACTGGACCACCATGTAGTATGCAAATGGTCATGTGACGATTTTCAATAATCAAATACATTTTTAAAGGTCACGTATGTCTTTTTTAATGTCAAACCGAAATCCTGAAAATCACGTGACTGTAAATAGCAAGATATTATTTAAAGGATCACGTGATCGTTTTTCAGTTTAAACTGATGTTTTTAAAGACGCACGTTACTCTCTTTATAGTGCAGATTGACCATTTTCAATTCAAATGGTTTTCACGACAAACCGGAATCTTAATGGTCACTGTTTTAGATGTCAAAATTATTATTTGAGAGTCATGTGACTCTTTTTATAGTTCATAAAGTCGTATGACGATTCTCAATAGATCACGTGACTGTAAATGACAAAATATTATTTAAACGGTCACATGACGATTTTCCATAATTAAGTTTAATTTTAATGTTGCCGTTTTTTAGTTTTAAACTCTCAATCATGTGACTCATTTTAAGGTACAAATGATCACGTGATTAAACATGAAATTCATAATGTATTAAGTATAGAATAACCCTTGATGAATATTAAAAATGACTAAACAAAAATACAAGGAAGTGAAACACAATAATTAAACAAAACACTCACAAAATCCGTTATTTTTTGCCTAGAAACAAAAAAAAAAATTCCAACAATCAAAAGATCCAAATTGTTGCGTCTGTGCCATCTCTCGCTGCTTACTTAAATTAATTTTCAGTTCCATTGTCACGGTTTGTCTACACTTACCTATCATTTAGTTTATGCATATACACATGATGCTTTTTTACCATCTTTCGGGACTGAAGTTCAAGTGACTGATAACGTAACTCTTACTGATTTATCCATCAAAACTTTAACTTAATGGGTGATTTTTTTAGTTCTCTATTTACCGTTGTGTTTTTTTGTTATTTTTTTAGAGTACATGTCGTTGATGGCGGAACTGGGAGAAGGACCTCCACCCCCCACTACAGGTAAGCAGCTGGTTTAATTAATTGTGATTTTTATGAAACTAAGTGGCTTTACATGATGTTTTACACCATCTTTCGGGTCTGAGATCTGTATGATTGACAGCATACTCTTACTGATAAAGCCTTTGTATTTTATGCTATAATTGACCTTTTTTATAAAGGGGGTCTTCTACTATTTTTTTTTTATTTTAAAAAATACTTTAAATCTGATAAAAAAAAATAGTATTGAAGAAGAACATTTTTTAACCGTTTTCATACTAGTGTATGTGTATTTTTTTCTCTCACACGTCATTGAGACAGTTCCGCAATGTATTAGCATTAAACTTAACACTTCATTCAATAAGTCCCGGGACCAACTAAGAAAAACAATTATTTTTCATGAAATTCGTCTTTATTCATCAATATAGTTCCCTTCTAGAGTGATACAATCATTCCAACTTTTCTATACCATGTTTATAGAACGATTTTTCCTTGGTCCAAAATACGCTTCAGTTTCAGCGATGACTTCCTCATTTGATTGATATTTCTTTCCCTGGAGCATTTTTTTGAGATCTGAAAACAGCCAGTAGTCGCTGGGGGCCAGGTCTGGACTATACGGTGGGTGGGGAAGCAATTCGAAACCCAATTCGTTGAATTTGACCTTCGTTTTTATGGACTTGTGACACGGTGCATTGTCTTGATGAAAGAGACTTTTTTTCTTCTTCACATGGGGCCGTTTTAGTGCGATTTCATCCTTCAATCGGTCCAATAATGCACAATAATAGTCGCTGTTGATTGTTTTTCCCTTTTCCAAATAGTCAATGGACAATATACCGTGTGTATCCCAGAATACAGAGGCCATAACCTTGCCAGCCGATTGTTGCGTTTTTCGGTCGCTTTGGACGGCTTTTGCCGGGTCCAGTCCACTCAGATGACTGCCGTTTTGATTCAGGTGTGTAGTGGTGGATCCAGGTTTCGTCCATGGTCACATATCGACGCAAAAAATCCTTTTTATTACGGTTAAACAGCTCCAAACAGCGCTCTGAATCATCAATTCGTTGTTGTTTTTCGTCAATAGTGAGCACTCGCGGCACCCATTTCGAAAGCAGCTTTCGCATACCCAAATGTTCATGCAAAATTGTTAACACACTACCCTCTGATATCTTTGAGGCCTCAGCTATCTCACTCACTTTCAGTTTACGATCAGACAATATCATTTTGTGGATTTTTTTGATGTTTTCTGGAACAACAGCCGAATTTGGGCGTCCAGACCGTTCAGCGTCATTTGTGTCTGTACGACCGCGTTTAAAATCAGCAAACCACCTACAAATCGTTGTTTTCGATGGAGAAGAGTCCCCGTAACATTTTTCAAGCCATTGTTCTGTTTGGACGGTGTTTTTTCCCATCAGGAAACAGTGTTTAATCAGCACACGAAAATCACTTTTTTCCATGTTTTAAAAAAACTCAAAAGATGTTCACTTTAAAAAATTCTCACAAACAAAATATTGGAGGGAATGAGCCCAGGATTTGACAGCTGTCGTTTGAAAGATGGTACTTCAAGGGAAAAATATAAAAATGCGATTTGTAGTGCCACCTGTGGGTTAGTCCCGGGACTTATTGAATGATGTGTTAACCCTACAAATTAATCAGTTATTTTTTAATATCAATTGTTTTATCCTGGTAACATTTCAACTTTGACATTTGCAAATTCGATTTTTTTAAGGGTTACCGGATTCTTTTATCAACATTTTCAAGTTCAAAACTGCATTACTTGATGTCACGTGACTGCTTTAATAAATTTAACACTCAATTTGAACTTTGACAGCTTCAACTTGTCCCAGAGAATTTTTTTTAAATTTATTGACATTTGAACTTTTGAATTTTTTTAAGATCACCTGCTGGTTAACTGAATTTAAACTTTAAATTTCACGTTTAAAATTGCATTTGTTAGGGTCATGTGACTGTTTTAATCATTTTGAAGCTCAATTTGAACTTTGACCAATCTAATTTCATATCACAGAAAATTTTCAATTTTAAAACTGTATTTATTAGGGTCAGGTGGTTGTTTGACTATTTTTTAAAACAATTTTTTTTTTATTCAAACTGACAGATAAAATTTCTATTCAAAATTATATAAACATATTTTTTCTTGTGGAATGGTTTAATGAAGGTTTTTTTGTTATTTTCTTGTTTGTATACATTTAATTTTTTTTTTTAGGGAATGAGGGCATGCAAAAAAGGGTTCAGAGCTCTTTCAACATTTTTGCGCCACAGGCAGCTCCGCGGCCTTTAATGGCTGCCCCCGCAATGGCTCCGCCACCCTGGGGAGCTCCATGGGGTGCTGTGCCCACAATGGCTCCTGGTATTCCACCACCACCCCCTCCACCAGGTAAATTGTTATTGTTATGAAGAGTCACTCCTTCACCATTTGTCCAGATCTTACAAAGTTTTATCGGAAAATATTTGGGCAAATGGTGAAGGAGTATTTGAGGGAAAAATACGATTTTTTGTGATAATAGTTTTTGAAAGCTTAAATTCCATTATAAATTTTGACGTATTTGTCAAAATAACCAATGCAGAGGTGCTTTTTCAAAATTGTGTCAGCTGTCAAATTTAACAGATTTTACTAAAATTTTGTATAATTGGTGATTACTTGGACAAATGTTGTCTTAACTTTTAGGCCCTCTTGCGGTCGAACAATGAAAGCTACGACTTAATATGCGCATGTTTTCTGAAAGCTCAAATTCCAGGCTACAAATTTGTTTATGTGACATTTTGACGTATGTGTCAAAATAACCGAGTTATGGGTGCTTTTTTAAAAATTATGGTAAAAGTGAAAATTTGTAGAAAATTCTTTGCTATACTACCAAGTAGTCCTTTAAGGCTATAAAAGTGACAACTGTCAAAATTAATACATTTTAGACAATTTGTGTAGTTAGTTGGGACAAATGTCATCTTGTCCTTTAAAGCCCTCTAGCGGTCAAACGGTGAAAGCCACGACTTTTGGAATGATGACTTTCTGAAAGCTTAAAATCCAGGCTACAAATTTATTTCTGTGTCATTTTGACGTATGTGTCAAAATAACCGAGTTATGGGTGCTTCTTTAAAAATCATGGTAAAAGTGAAAATTTTTAGAAAATTCCTTGATATTCTACCAAGTTTGTCTTTTAAGGCATAAAAGTGACAAATGTCAAATTTAATGCTACATTTTAGACAATTTGTATAGTTAGTTGGGTCAAATGTCATCTTGTCTTTAAAGCCCTCTAGCGGTCAAACGGTGGAAGCCACGACTTTTGGAATGATGACTTTCTGAAGGCTTAAAATCCAGGCTACAAATTTGTTTATGTGCCGTTTTGACGTATCTGTCAAAATAACCAGCACAGAGGTGCTTTTTCAAAATGATGTCAAAACTTGAGTTCAACGCTCTTTGGCGGTTAACCTGTAAAAGTGTAAATTCTTGAAAACATCTTGATACTCTACTAAGTTGGTGCTTTAAAATTTCAAAAGTGTCAGCTGTAAAATTTAACTGATTTTACAAAAATTTTGTATAATTGGTGATTACTTGGACAAATGTTGTCTTAACTTTTAGGCCCTCTTGCGGTCGAACAATGAAAGCTACGATTTAATATGGGCATATTTTCTGAAAGCTCAAAATCGAGGCTACAAATTTGTTTCTGTGACATTTTGACATATGTGTCAAAATAACCGAGTTATGGGTGCTTGTTTAAAAATTATGTTATAAAATGAGTAAAAGTGAAAATTTTGAGAAAATTCCTTGATATGCTACCAAGTTTGTCCTTTAAGGCTAGAAAAGTGACAACTGTCAAAATTAATACATTTTAGACAATTTGTGTAGTTAGTTGGGACAAATGTCATCTTGTCCTTTAAAGCCCTCTAGCGGTCAAACGGTGAAAGCCACGACTTTTGGAATGATGATTTTCTGAAAGCTTAAAATCCAGGCTACAAATTAGTTTGTGACGTATCTGTCAAAATAACCGAGTTAGAGGTGCTTTTTCAAAATGATGTCAAAACTTGAGTTCAACGCTCTCTGGCGGTTAAATTGTAAAAGTGTAAATTCTGGAAAAAATATCTTTGATACTCTACTAAGTTGGTGTTTATATGTCGTTAGACCACTTGAACAAATGACGTTTTACGTTTATCTGTCACTCACCAACAGTTTTACAAATTCATATCTCCTTTATGTGTAGTAATGCTAGTTTACAGAGAATTTTACACCAATGAGAGAGACACCAAATGGCACTGCACTAACAGCTTCAACAGCATTTAATTCGCTATAAAAAAGCTAATTTGACATTTTGTTGTGTCTGGTTGCGTAAAGAAGATACCGTTTTACAAGTTCATATCTCCTTTCCTTGTGGAGCTAAAATTTGGTAAAAAATGCTAGTTTACGGCTAATTCTTATCAAAAAAGCTAATTTGAATTTTGGTCGTGTAAAGGCCAAAAACTGCGTTGAGACACCAAAATCTACAGCACTAACGGCCTTAACATCTCATATTATCTCATTTATTTGTGGAACTAAAATTTTCGTTAAAGTCAAATTGTAAAAAAATTTAAAAAACCTAAAATGCATTTTTGTTGTATCTGGTAGCTTAAGGGAGATATCAGTCATAAACTGCGTTAAAGCACTAAAACTTTCATGATTAAAACAAAGCTGTAACTTATTGCAGCTGTGAAACTTTAATTGTAAAAATAGCCAAACGGGCTTGAATATTATCCAACTTTCTAGGAAACGCTACGCCAATGATGTCTTCCTGGTCTGATCAGCCGCCCCCACCTGGGGCAACTTGGGGTCCAACAGGTAATTTAAATTCACTTTCCACAATTTTAGCATAAATCAAATCACATGATGTATTTTTACCATCTTTCGGGGCTGAGATTCTATATGATTGACAGCATACTCTTACTGACTGATTAGTAACTATTTTTATTAGTTTAACGGTTTAGAATGTGTGTAGTGAAACAAATAAATTTACATGCAGCTACCCCACATCAAACTTATTGGCCACCACCGCCCGCCCCAGTGTCTGTGCCGCCTCCTCCACCTGGTTTAGATGTGACCAGCTTATTGAGTGCTCCACCTCCTCCTCCTCCTTCAAGCTAAGAATGTGGTTCAACTTTACTGTATTTTATGAGGTTAATTTGTTGCAGAGTAAATAATGGAGGTTAACATAAGAATCACATAAACTTAATTTTTTTTGCAATTCCTGAGGAATAGCGGCATTTTATCATAAACAAATATGAACGGTTCACATAGAAATGCCGCTTTGTCTTGCATAAATATAGTTTGAAATAAAGTCCATTGTGAGAAAGGCAGTAATCTTCATAATAATTCACTGTGTAGTGTGTATAGATTGATGTTCGTGGAATAATATATCAATTGGGAATATTTTCAAGTGTTTTACTTAATAAAATTAATCCATTGCAGTATAAGTTTTATTGTAATTTAGGTCAGTTGTTTTGTGGTCTTAAAAGAAATTGTATAATAACCATCAAGTAGGACGTGACGCTGGAAATCATCAATCCCAGTACTTTGAAGTTAACGTCGAAAAATCCCCCGGCAGACAGGCAAGGGATGTGCGTATAGCTCTGGAAGGCGAAACTGTTCAGTTCGTCTTTCACCAGCTTCTCGTCGTCGTTTTTCAGTTGAAAAGAAACTTTGTTTAGCAGGTAAAAGCAGATTCTGGTGGTTTTCTCTCCCTCTTTGGTGATTTGTTCGCCGTAAAATGCGATGAGAAACGATTGGCTCTACAAAATTAGGTAATAAAAAAACACACTTAAATACACTAATAGGTTTGTTGGCAGAATCTTCAACTAATAGGTCTGTTTGTAGAGGCAATTTCAAACTGCTTTCCAACTGAAAATCGGAAATTGTTGGCTTTTATTGGTTGAATGCTCACGTGACATTGACATTTTAAAAGTAATGGCCAATAGCTGAACATATTCCTCTGATTATTAGTTGGAGATTCGTTCTGCGAACAGACCTATTAATCCCACAAATATGTGCAGTCATTGGTTAGATTAGAAGTCAGAAAATGTCACTGACAAGTTGACATTTTCTGATGATTTGGCAAATTTGGCTGCTTATTCAACTAATTAGTAATTACAGCCGCCATCTCATTAATTTTTTATTGGAAACCGGTTAGAGATTGCCTGTGCGAACAGATCTTATATTAACTAAGTTTGGTTATTCCTCTTTTCTCTAAACAGACGATAATCTGACAGTTATCATGTGACTGTCCTAATCGTACAGAATTGGAGTGTCACGTGATAATTGTCAAGTTTTTAGTCTGCTTGGTATAGTCAAAAACTACATTCGTTCTGTATTGGCGTTTCAAGTTAAGAATGTAAATTTCTGATACTGCAATCATCCACCAAATTGCCAAGAAAACTTAAAACACCGTCTGTGACTTCTGTGCTCCTGGTAGAAAATTAAATTTTGACAGAAAATCGAGAATTGTATTAGGAGAGCAGAAACGCAAAGAGGTAAATTTCTGATACAGCAATCATCCACCAAATTGTCAAGAAAACTTAAAACACCGTCTGTGACTTCTGTGCTCCTGGTAGAAAATTAAATTTTGACAGAAAATCGAGAATTGTATTAGGAGAGCAGAAACGCAAAGAGGTAAATTTCTGATACTGCAATCATCCACCAAATTGTCAAGAAAACTTAAAACACCGTCTGTGACTTCTGTGCTCCTGGTAGAAAATTAAATTTTGACAGCAAATCGAGAATTGTATTAGGAGAGCAGAAACGCAAAGAGGTAAATTTCTGATACTGCAATCATCCACCAAATTGTCAAGAAAACTTAAAACACCGTCTGTGACTTCTGTGCTCCTGGTAGAAAATTAAATTTTGACAGAAAATCGAGAATTGTATTAGGAGAGCAGAAACGCAAAGAGGTAAATTTCTGATACTGCAATCATCCACCAAATTGTCAAGAAAACTTAAAACACCGTCTGTGACTTCTGTGCTCCTGGTAGAAAATTAAATTTTGACAGCAAATCGAGAATTGTATTAGGAGAGCAGAAACGCAAAGAGGTAAATTTCTGATACTACAATCATCCACCAAATTGTCAAGAAAACTTAAAACACCGTCTGTGATCTCTGTGCTCCTGGTAGAAAATTAAATTTTGACAGAAAATCGAGAATTGTATTAGGAGAGCAGAAACGCAAAGAGGTAAATTTCTGATACTGCAATCATCCACCAAATTGTCAAGAAAACTTAAAACACCGTCTGTGACTTCTGTGCTCCTGGTAGAAAATTAAATTTTGACAGCAATTCGAGAATTGTATTAGGAGAGCAGAAACGCAAAGAGGTAAATTTCTGATACTGCAATCATCCACCAAATTGTCAAGAAAACTTAAAACACCGTCTGTGACTTCTGTGCTCCTGGTAGAAAATTAAATTTTGACAGCAATTCGAGAATTGTATTAGGAGAGCAGAAACGCAAAGAGGTAAATTTCTGATACTACAATCATCCACCAAATTGTCAAGAAAACTTAAAACACCGTCTGTGATCTCTGTGCTCCTGGTAGAAAATTGAATTTTGACAGAAAATCGAGAATTGTATTAGGAGAGCAGAAACGCAAAGAGGTAAATTTCTGACACAGCAATCATCCACCAAATTGTCAAGAAAACTTAAAACACCGTCTGTGACTTCTGTGCTCCTGGTAGAAAATTAAATTTTGACAGAAAATCGAGAATTGTATTAGGAGAGCAGAAACGCAAAGAGGTAAATTTCTGATACAGCAATCATCCACCAAATTGTCAAGAAAACTTAAAACACCGTCTGTGACTTCTGTGCTCCTGGTAGAAAATTAAATTTTGACAGAAAATCGAGAATTGTATTAGGAGAGCAGAAACGCAAAGAGGTAAATTTCTGATACTGCAATCATCCACCAAATTGTCAAGAAAACTTAAAACACCGTCTGTGACTTCTGTGCTCCTGGTAGAAAATTAAATTTTGACAGCAATTCGAGAATTGTATTAGGAGAGCAGAAACGCAAAGAGGTAAATTTCTGATACTACAATCATCCACCAAATTGTCAAGAAAACTTAAAACACCGTCTGTGATCTCTGTGCTCCTGGTAGAAAATTGAATTTTGACAGAAAATCGAGAATTGTATTAGGAGAGCAGAAACGCAAAGAGGTAAATTTCTGACACAGCAATCATCCACCAAATTGTCAAGAAAACTTAAAACACCGTCTGTGACTTCTGTGCTCCTGGTAGAAAATTACATTTTGACAGAAAATTGAGAATTGTATTAGGAGAGCAGAAACGGAAAAAGGTAAATTTCTGATACTGCAATCATCCACCAAATTGTCAAGAAAACTTAAAACACCGTCTGTGACTTCTGTGCTCCTGGTAGAAAATTAAATTTTGACAGCAATTCGAGAATTGTATTAGGAGAGCAGAAACGCAAAGAGGTAAATTTCTGATACTACAATCATCCACCAAATTGTCAAGAAAACTTAAAACACCGTCTGTGATCTCTGTGCTCCTGGTAGAAAATTGAATTTTGACAGAAAATCGAGAATTGTATTAGGAGAGCAGAAACGCAAAGAGGTAAATTTCTGACACAGCAATCATCCACCAAATTGTCAAGAAAACTTAAAACACCGTCTGTGACTTCTGTGCTCCTGGTAGAAAATTACATTTTGACAGAAAATTGAGAATTGTATTAGGAGAGCAGAAACGGAAAAAGGTAAATTTCTGATACTGCAATCATCCACCAAATTGTCAAGAAAACTTAAAACACCGTCTGTGACTTCTGTGCTCCTGGTAGAAAATTAAATTTTGACAGAAAATCGAGAATTGTATTAGGAGAGCAGAAACGCAAAGAGGTAAATTTCTGATACTGCAATCATCCACCAAATTGTCAAGAAAACTTAAAACACCGTCTGTGACTTCTGTGCTCCTGGTAGAAAATTAAATTTTGACAGAAAATTGAGAATTGTATTAGGAGAGCAGAAACGCAAAGAGGTAAATTTCTGATACTGCAATCATCCACCAAATTGTCAAGAAAACTTAAAACACCGTCTGTGATCTCTGTGCTCCTGGTAGAAAATTAAATTTTGACAGAAAATCGAGAATTGTATTAGGAGAGCAGAAAAGCAAAGAGGTAAATTTCTGACACAGCAATCATCCACCAAATTGTCAAGAAAACTTAAAACACTCTTCAAAGTTACAGATGATATTTGCTTGGTCACGTGACTGTTGTCGACAAACTTCATCTTAACTTTACAGTGTTGCCAGCTGCATATTTAATTTATTTCGATCACGTGATGTGCTTTTACAATTTTAGCTTTCCCAGCTGTTTAAATGTGATTTATAGACTTTTCAAAGTTAAAAATTTCATTTTTCTGGTTACATAATTATTGTTGATAAGCGTCAACTTAACTTTACAGCGTTGCCAGTGTTAAGTGATCTTAAAAAATACAAATTTTGACAAATGCTTAAAATGGCGGCAAGACACGTGGCTTTTAAAGTTTTAAAAAATCAGAAAATGGCGGAGTCACGTAATCTTAAGAGTATGGGAATTGAACAAAATAGCAAAATGGCGTCAAGTCACGTGACCATGAAATTTCTGGAAACTTCCAAAATCCATGGCGGAAAAGGTCAGGCGACCTTAAAAAAATAGAAACATTAATAAATTCTTAAAAATGACCGCAATAAGTCGCCTGGCTAACATTTTTGAGAAAAGTGTTTGTAAAAATTGCGAAATGGCAACAATTCAAGTTACCATGAAATTTTGGTAAAATTTAAAAAATCCTCCAAATGGCGGCAAAAGATCACAAAGTGGTGAAAAAATCACCACTTTGTGATCTTTTGCCGCCGCTTTGATGACTCTGACTTTTCAAAACGTCAGAGTCACATGACTTTGAAACATTGAAGAAAATGACGACAAGTCAGTCAAGATACAAACCATATTAGCACAAATCCAAAAACATACAATCCCCATAAACACTGCCCATTTGTTCTTCTCCTCATCCACGCTCGGTGCAACATAAAAGTCAATGATAAAAGTAACTTTGGCTAAAATATTGGCAATACTGAACACTACAGTAGACAAAATAATCCTGCCAAACATTTCATTAAATCGCTTCACCAGTTTGCACAAATCATAATGCATAATCCTAAACGTTCTCACGCTGTAAAAGTGTTCCGAGTTTAGGATAAAACTCAAATGAGTCTCGATTTCGTTTTCGGGCTTTTTATTGGTCGCGTTACTTTTCAGAAAATGTTCAGTTTTGTATTCGAGCAGCTCGTTCAGTTCGGCGAATCTCAGTTCCAATTTTCGCGCCAACGCTAACAAAAGCAACAAAGCCAAGTTGTACACGTAGAATTGTAAATCGCCAAAAATGAGGTATTTGTAGGTGTCCCAGCCGAAATGTATTAAGAAAAAGGACGCGTCGAACGTTATTAAGGCTCCTATGCAAACGTTGCAAATCAATAAATTTCTCCAGAAGTGGTGTTTTTTCATGGCCAACAAAGGGCCGAACAGTTGATTGCCCTCCGGGTACAAACTGGTGAAGAACTGAAAAAAGTTTTTACCATTTTTTGGCAGGTATAGAATTATGATTACTATGCTGGCTGTTAGACAGAAATCGGCTACGTGCTCGCACGTTTTTACTGCTACGTGTTGGTTCAAAAATGGTCTGGGTTTGCCTAGCAGAGAGTAAATGTGACCGAATAAAACCAAAACTGCAAAAACAAACATGAAAATCATATAATTAACACTCAAAACACTTACCAAGTAAAAACACTGTAAGAGGATACACCACACGCTTCTTTTCTAGTAATCTAAACACTTTTTTTACATGATGGTACTGAGTGTTTATATTTTGCCGTTCTTTAAACATTGTCTGCGCTTTACTTTCTGTAGGTTGCACTTTACTATTCCTGCTCATTTCAGGTGAAAACACTTTTTTTTTTAAATTCGCGTCAATAGAATCGTTCCACGTCCAATTAAATACTAAACTGGTAAGACGCTTTCCACTTTCCTTTAATACTTTTCTTGCATGTCGGTGGAAACCTATATCTTTTATCTCTTAATTAAGGAGTGACCAGTTTTCGGCCGCTTATTTACATAAAACGTGGGATCTATACAAAAAGCTGGAAAGTAGGCTAAAAGAAGTTGATTATCGGTTTGGTCAAATGTTAATAAATGGCCCCGTGGCGAAATTTTATTACCATTATAAGTGTTTTATTTCTACTCTTGTTCTAGTTATGCAGTAAATCTTTGAAATACCAAATTGTCGAGAAAATTAATTAAGAAGATAAATAAAACGCCAGTATACCAGAAAAATAATACGTATTGGAAATATACTAAAAATTTTTGCAGAAAAGACTTATTTTACAAATTGTAATATCTCAACATTTTTATGAAACACGTACGTTGACCAATTTAACGTAACGTAACTATAGTTGCCTATCCATTGCATTGCCTTTCTAGATACTTTATACAGCTCAGTGGTTTCTTATAAGTTCGAGCAACTACGTACTACGTATATGGCGTAACATAGAAAATCACTGAAATGTAGAGAGAAAATAGAAGGGTCATAAGACATTTCTTAACACCGCATTGCCTTTCTTATCTAGGTACTCTATACACCTCGTTGGTTTCTTATAAGTTCGAGCAACTACGTATAGATGGCGTATCATAGAAAATCACTGAAATGTAGAAAGAAAATAGAAGGGTCATAAGACATTTCTTAACACCGCATTCCCTTTCTTTTCTAGGTACTCTATACAGCTCAGTGGTTTCTTAACACCGCATTACCTTTCTTTTCTAGGTACTCTCTACAGCTCAGTGGTTTCTTATAAATTCGAGCAACTATGGTCCAGGGCACTAATGGGAGCTATGCACGTCATCAGCGAGTTTGACGTTTTGAAAATGCATTCGTATTTCTTAGCGATTAGTTGCAACCTGTAGCGCTCTCTTTCTAACACGCGCTTATTAACTGACCGCAATTCTAACTTTCTCGATCTCGACGTTTAACAAGTTGTGTGCGTTGTTGCCAGATTGCTAGTTGACCGTTTCCTGTTTTTGTTGTTGATGACTTGACTAAAAACTGCTTACAGAGAGAGACAAAAAAAACTCAATATTGACAAATATTGTTATTCAAAATTCTCTGTTAAAAAACTGCGTCAACTTCTATATAAGAAGTAAATAAAAACAAAATTTATGTAAAGTTCGTGTTTTAATGAAAAAACTAAACATCTGGCAACAAGGCGCGTTAAAAGTCAATGACGTGCATCGGCCGATATATTCCCTTCTACTATACGTATAGATGGCGTAACATAGAAAATCACTGAAAGTTAGAGAGAAAATAGAGGGGTTATAAGACATTTCTTCACACAGCATTGCCTTTCTAGGTACTCTATACAGCTCGTTGGTTTCTTATAAGTTCGAGCAACTACGTATAGATGGCGTATCATAGAAAATCACTGAAATGTAGAGAGAAAATAGAAGGGTTATAAGACATTTCTTTATGGCAAGCCGTTTAACTTTTTATTACATTTTCAACCTCAAATGTCATAAAAACTGTTTTAACGAGTGTATTAAAATGATACTTTGTTTTCATTATCAGATAATGAAAACGTTTCTATTATGTGATAATAAAAACACATATCAAAAAAATGAATGTATTTTTTTTTACACTTATTTTCATTATCAGATAATGTAAACGTTTTCATTATGTGATAATAGAAATAAAAGTCATAAAAACTACCAGCGTTTTTAAGACATTTTAAACTCAGATGCATTTAAATTATCAGATAATGGAAATTAGTTTTTATTATGTGATAATAAAAACAAGTATCAAAAAAACGCATTTTGTTTTTATGATACTTATTTTTTAGACACTATTAAAATTGTGATAATTTAAAGGAAAAAAACTAAAATTGACAACCAGTGACAAGCACCTTAATGACGTTTTTGACATTGCTGAACTTAGACTGTGACGATTTCCTTAATATACAGAATACTATACATCACAGTCCACATGTCACTCAACTTCAATTATTTCCAAGCATGGCGCCCTCTATTTCCATTATCACATAATAGAAATGAATGTCATAAAAATAGAAGTCTTAAAAAATCCTTTAGTTTTTTTGATATCTGTTTTTATTATCACATAATAAACACGTTTCCATTATCTGATAATGAAAACAAGGTATCAATTTAAAAAAAAAGTAGTTAAAACAATTTTTATGACATTTGAGGTCCAAAAAGTAAAACGGCTTGTCATATTTCTTAATACCGCATTGCCTTTCTAAATACTCTATACAACTCGGTGGTTTCTTTCTCTACAGAAAATCACTGAAGTGTAGAGAAAAATGGAAGAGCCAAAGACATGGTTTTTTTCCCTTCTAACCTACAAATAATGTAAACAAAAATAATACGAAAATAAGAAATAATGTAATAATTTGTATGTAATATACTTTCACTGAGTTTTCTGACCTTTGGTATAATATTTTTAGTACAGAAATACTGACTATAAAATACTTGTTAAGTGTATAAATACTTAAATGGTTTTGCTCATGGTACCTATTTGGTATATTTCAAACTCAAAAACCAATGAGAGTAGGGATAGTCTTTTAAGTAGCTTCTCGGTACAATTAATAAAAAAATTAAAAATAAATCAGTCAAGTTAAAAGCTGCCACTACTTAACAGTAGCTCAACTTCCTTATAGTTTATACAGGATGGTCCATCAATAACGTAACATACAGGGTTTTTCAATGAAAAGTAGCCACCCTGAATATCTTCCACAATAATTTCTCTGTTAAAAAATGCTAAGACACGTCAACAAAGATTGCAAGGGGGACATCTTTTTACGTAGGATTTGAATTTCTGCCATCAGGCCCTTTGCCGCCATAGCCACCCCCACTAAGTTTTCAAATGGCACCCATACCCTGTGTGGCACATCGTTGGAAAGGTTATTTCATAAGGAATTAATTGCACTATTTTATTTGTACATTTGCTTTGAATTGAGATTAAAAAAAATATATTCATATAAATATTTCATAAGGAAATAGTGCAATATTCCTTATGAAATACCCTTTCTAACGATGTGCCACACAGGGTATGGTGCCATTTGAAAACTTAGTGGGGGTGGCTATGGCGGCAAAGGGACTGATGGCAGAAATTCAAATCCTACGTAAAAAGATGTCCCCCTTGCAATCTTTGTTGACATGTCTTAGCATTTTTTAACAGAGAAATTATTTTGGAAGATATTTAGGGTAGCTACTTTTCATTGAAAAACCCTGTATAAGGTATTACAGGGTGAAAAAGAAGTTTTCAGCAAATTCCAAAAACACAAACAAAAATCGATTAAATTGTTTAGTCGCTCGAACTCCTCCTCTAACGTGCAAGTGTGTTTTTGGAATTTACTGAAGTCCTGTAATGTCATACGAGACGTTTTCAATAGACAACCTTGTCAATCAATTAAATAAATTACTAAAAAAAAAACATTAAAATGACGTTTCAAACACTATAGGTTTCCCATTTTCGTCAAATTGTCTAGGTTTAAGCACGAATTTTTTCTCACCTTCACTATCACTCATCGACTCATCGTCACCATTCTTAGGTACATTACCGTCCAGCACAAACATCATCGAATCACTGAAATTCCCTTCTTGCGCCTCGGACTTTTCCAACTCGAGTCCTGTTCGACTACAGGACTGAAAGTCGTCTGACCGACTCGAAAACGTCGAATCCGTCATACTATCTGACGTCAGTATGTCTCTGCTGCTCAGGTACTGCTTGAAAGTATCGCTCAGCGTTTTTGGGCTGTCGGTTTTGTTGATTTTGTTTGATCCGCTCTGAGCGGACCGCAATTCTCCCTCACTTTTGGATTTCATCAAAAATTGTTGTTTTGGTGTGCGCACTGAAGTGTTTGATGGTTCGATTATGCAACTTTCACTGTCTTCTTCTTGTAAATGAGTCAAAGCTGGAGTTAGTTTGGCCAAGTTGTTGATATTCGTGCCGGATACTAAGAGAACAGGTTTTCTGCTACGTGGGGTCATCATAGTTTCCTGTTGGGAGATTATATTGTAGAAATAATACGTTGTTGTTACGATTTCAACATTTCCTGACTTAGAAGTACAGGGTAAGCAAGTTTAAAATGGGGCAAAGTTTTTAAAATTTCGATTATCCTAAGATGTCCAAAGAAAATTAGATTTTTTGTTTTTATTTATTTCTAATCATATTTGAAAAGATATCCCAAAACCGAAAGGTAAAAATGCCACTTCTTATTACCCTACTAGCATATGTTGCTAAAACGTTTTTACAATATTTGAACAATATTGAAACATTGTAACAATATTAATACTTTATGACTAGGGTCCGGATTAAAAAGCTCTAAAATCGGGGAAAAAAAACGCAAAAAACTCTTTCAATGATGCAATTTTTTTTTCTTTTTTTCAGTTCAAGTTCTAGAAATTTTTTGAAGCTTTTAAACTGCTTTAGAAACGTACGGAACATTTTGGACTGTTTTGAAAAATTTCATAATTTTTTTGAACTACTTGAGGAGTATTTGGAAGGTTTTTACAGTTTGAGAGCATATTGAAGGTTCTGGAATACTTTAGAGGCATTTGGGAATTCTTAGACGGTTACAGAACGGTTATTTTTGGAAGCTTCTAGACTGTTTTGGTTTCTAGACTAGTTGAAGAGCATTTGGAAACTTTTCGACAGTTTTGGAAGGCTTTCAACTGCTTGGGAAGCATTTTGGAGTTTCCATAGTGTTTTAAAACCTTTTTAAACTGCTTGAGGAGTATTTGGAAAGTTTTTACAGTTTAAGAGCATATTGAAGGTTCTGGAATACTTTAGAGGCATTTGGGAATTCTTAGACGGTTACAGAACGGTTATTTTTGGAAGCTTCTAGACTGTTTTGGTTTCTAGACTAGTTGAAGAGCATTTGGAAACTTTTCGACAGTTTTGGAAGGCTTTCAACTGCTTGGGAAGCATTTTGGAGTTTCCATAGTGTTTTAAAACCTTTTTAAACTGCTTGAGGAGTATTTGGAAAGTTTTTACAGTTTAAGAGCATATTGAAGGTTCTGGAATACTTTAGAGGCATTTGGGAATTCTTAGACGGTTATAGAACGGTTATTTTTGGAAGCTTCTAGACTGTTTTGGTTTCTAGACTAGTTGAAGAGGATTTGAAAACTTTTCGACAGTTTTGGAAGGCTTTCAACTGCTTGGGAAGCATTTTGGAGTTTCCATAGTGTTTTAAAACCTTTTTAAACTGCTTGATGAGTATTTGGAAGGTTTTTACAGTTTAAGAGCATATTGAAGGTTCTGGAATACTTTAGAAGCATTTGGAAACTCTTACATGGTTCTAGAGTTTTTTTGGAAGCTTATAGACTGCTATGATGTCTTTTGGGAGCTTCTAGACTAGTTGAAGAGCATTGGAATCTTGTAGATTGTTCTAAAAGCTTTTGGAAGCTTCTAGATTGTTTTACCCGGCTAAGTAAAAATTTCAAATTTTAGCCGAAATAAACCTTTTTAAATGTTAAATCTTTTGTTGTTGCTGTTTAATCTGTCAAGGTAGCCATTTTTACTAATTTTGACATAAAGAACACGAATCCTGCAGTCATTTTGTTACTGACCTTGAAATTAGGGCATTTTAACAAATGACACTTCACGTCACATTTTAACCATTAACCTAAACTAATTAAGGCAGTTGGAGACGATTTTCGAAATTAATAAATGCTCATCATCAAAAATGTCAAAAATTAATAAAAATTGCGTCTTTTTGAGACCCATACATGGTAAACACCGCTAACTCAAATCCCTTCCCTCCCGTTTAACGCCCTCTAGCGGCCAAACGGGGCAACTTAGCAAGCAGCGCCTGCTCAACGTCACGTGATAGCTCCATTCATTAACTTTCTACAATCATAGGACGTGCCTATACGGATTGTTTCAAATAATCAACTTATACGCAATTTTTTGAAAAAATGCACCGAAATTTTGTCCAAATAAAGGTTTTTCTTGGCCTACTATACTGACGTGTCAAAGTGGCTATTTTAACTAATTCTGGCATGGAGAACACGAAACTGGTGTCCCTTTTGCTGTAATTGCCACCATTTTGTCACTGACCTTGAAATTATGGCATTTTTGACAGTTTTCAAGACATATGGTACAAGTCAAGTTTTAAGTAATTAATTAAATTTGTGATAAAGCTTTAAAATAAAATTACTTCGTTTTTCTTCATTTTTGACAAATTGACAAGTCTACCAACTGTCAAGTAAAGTTCTTACAACTTCTGATTAATTCAAATCATTTATGAAGCAAATCATAAATTGTCTTACATCACCAAAATCAGAATAGAATGCACTATTTTGTCGTCTAACAATCCAATATGACGTCGAATGGAAAATTTGAAAATTGAATAGTTAGAAAAAACTGGTAATTAAAGATGCTTTAGTTTTGGGATATCACTTCAAATAGTCACACAAAAATTCAAAATTTTTACTCAAAAACTTTTTGAAACGGCATTTGGTTCAGCATTAAATTGCCCCAATTTGATGGTCGCATTTCATTTCTCCTGTATAGAGCTCGAATCAGCTAAGAAAAGGCCACGGCCGTCATCAAACGATGATGTCACGATCTCTGTACGTCTCGCTTTAAATATTGCTGCCTTCGTTACTTTACAAGTTGATGCAGCGAGTCAATGGCGTGCTATTCTCTGCTCAGTGAAATGAAATTTAATTAACGTAAATAGGTGTAGTTTTTGCTTTTTGCCTGTTTTAATACAATTTCATAAATTGTATTAAAACAGGATAGGTAAGTAGGTTTTATAAAACAAACCAAATACATATACATACATAATATTGACGCTTTGAGAACAAAATTGGCCTAGGTCTCTGGTCCCATTTCTTTAAATATTAATTTAAAAAATAAACAAGAAAACAAGCAAAGGGTAAATTAAAAAAACATACAGTGTGTTTCGGTTAAAAAGATCTGTGCAAATTATTTTTCTGCTGTAGCTGCAGGGTGATGATTGATGAAGAATATTAAATACCAATTAGTTTAAATCCAAATTATATAACTTAACTTAGGGCAATGTTAACCACAAAAAAACATTGTCTTGGGGCAATTAATCAATTATTGGAAGATAAAAATAGGCAGCTGGTTTCTTTTTTCAATTATTCTTAATTTGAAGGTCCTACAGTGCAGCTAGACCTTGAAAATGAAGTCTCAAAGTAACTTTCAGCTTGCCTTTGCATCGTTTTTGATATACAGGGTTTCATGAAGAAGAGGTAATATTTAAAATTTGTTATCTTTGTTAAATTTAATAATCATATATTTTTATAAATTTGATAATTTTGTTTATTTATAAATTATACATATACAAATTACGAATTCATAACATAAAACAAAAATCCAAAACTTGGTCTCGGAGTGAGCATCCTAATTCTTCTTCGGATAAACTGGCATCACATTCATCATCATCACCAGAATCTTCATCGCTATCATCAGATGAACCAGTGTTAACAGAAAAATAAGCTGGTCCACTGTATCATCAAAAATATGCTCTTTTTTTATGAGCTCCTCTTCATACTTTTTTACATGCTGGCAAATGTCAAACCACTCTTTTTCAGACACCTCTTGAAATTTTTGTTTTGTTAAAGCTTCGGTATCAGACAATTTAAAAGTGGTATTATGAGCTGCTACCCAATTTTTAACCAAAGCCCAAATTTTTTCTATTGGGTTTAATTCTGGATGGTAGGGTGGTAAACGCAACACAAGATGCCCATGTTGTTCTAACAGCCTATCTAAGTTATATTGTGGAGGAAATCTAAATTTATTTTCTTGTATGATTTGATACAGCTCTGGCTTTGTTAAATGAGGATCTGCTGGGATTCCTTTTTCCACTAGCCAACTTAACATATCTCCTTTTTTAGTAGCCGTTGTAATATTTTGTTAACAGTAACATTGTGGTAGGCTGCATTGTCTATAATAAGGACTGAGCGGTCAGGTAAATTAGGAAGCAATTGCTTTTTTACCCAAGTCATGAAATTCTCATGGTTCATATCATCATGATAATCTCCTGTTTTTAAACCTAAAAAAAAAAAAAAAAAAAATCATAGTACAAACATTATGTGTCTTATATGATGTGTAAAATGTGGTTAAACTTATTAATTACTTGTTATATAAACTTATTTTATTTAAGCAGGAGGAAGTACTTAAGTAGGTTTGAGGTGTACATAAATATTACCTGACTTAAATATAAGCAATCCATTTTCAATAAATCCTTTTTCTCCACCTGCGTGCACTATTATAAGGCGTTGTCCTTTAGAAATTGGTTTTTGTAAGCCTTTAAAACTTTCATCATACCATCCTTTGTCATGAATATGACTACTGTGAATGTATGTCTCATCTGTATATACAATATTGCGACCTTCTGAGCGGTATTGCACCAATTTTTTTAAAAAATTTATTCGTTTTAAGCGAATGTCATATGATTCACACAAGAATTTTCTTTTGTCTGGTGTCTTCTGCCACCTACAAAAGATAAAGTTATTTTGATGTACATGATTGCCAAGATGTAAAACATACTTAAATCCAATGTTCTTAAGCAATCGCCCTAAGCTGCTTACACTAATGGATTCAGTCAAGATTTGCTGGTCAATAATTTTTTGCAAAATACCTGTAAAGATAAAAAATAATCCCATTTTAGTCTAAATTTTGTTGTTTTAAATTTTCAATTAACACATTATCAAGGTTTATACATATAGCAAACTAGGCTTACATTTAATTGTAAAAAACATGGTAAGTTCTGCTAGAAAAACTCTGAAGACTCTGTAGGTATACCTAATGTATTATAAACTTACCTTTTAATGTTGGAAGTTTTTTCTCAAGAATATAGAAATCATAAATAATTTCTCTGATTCTTTTGATTTCATCAGGTTTGATGTTATCCAATTTTAATTTTTTAATCTGTCCCTTCTTTGTAGGAGTGTGAAATGATGAGCTTGGCCCTCCCCATTCAACATGTAGTGCTTCTCTAGATATCTTCTGCACAGTAGATCTAGACACCCCTGTAGCTGCTATAGTTCTCTCTCTAAAATGATATTTATTATATTATTCAACGTTTTCGTCGTTTTTAATCAAAGACAATACCTGTAGTTATTCAAAGGAATGGAAACTCCTTCTGCCTCCTTCTTCATAAATTCTAAGACGTTACTTACAATTTCACGCCCTTGGCTGTGTATCACAACACCTTTCTTCCCAATCTTTTTTGGAGACATTATGACAAATTAACGATTTTTACTTATAACACGTGAACTCAAACTGCGACCATCAACAATACAACCAAAACACCAGACTAAAACGGAAACTAACCTAACCTAATTTTTAAACTCAACCTGTCCGCCACTACATTTTTTTAAACTTGGCAACATCGTTTAGAGTGCCGGCTAGTAAAAGCATGTAAAAGGGTCCATCTGTCCCTGGCCGCACCCGCATTTGTTTTAATTGTGCCCAAGTAAAAAACCGTACTACGTTGCCAAGTGGCTTTTTGACCGCTTAAGAATTTATTTTCGGGAATATTTTAATAGGACGCCTCTGATTATATCTAATGCGACGGCAACTGTAGAAGGAGAAAGAAATAGTTTTAAAAACTGCGTCATTGATGATGCGGTGGCCTTTTCTCATCTGAATCGAGCTCTACACTGTACAAACCAACGTTTTAGTTAACAATCACATAAACAATTAGGCAAAGCAACAAAAACATCAGCAAATGATAAGGAAATTACCTGCATGGCCCTGGACATCCTCTGAGCAGATCTGGTAATAGGTGACATGCTTTTCCTACCTTGCCCCTCCGGGGTAAACACCTCCTCAGTTCGATTAATAATACAGGCCGGAGTGCTGGTTAAATATTGGCTTGGAATGGCCTCTCCTAATTAATTATTAATCACTTATACCAAACTATCCAATTTTTCAGTTGTCAAGTTTGTTGCGGAGTTATTTCAACAAGTTTCCTACCTAAACTAGACTCTGAGTCACTTTTACGCCTTGTTCGTGGTAGAGGAGTTCCTTCGGAACTTTTCAGTTTTTTCGGGACCGTTTCCTCGTCCTCCGAACTGGTGTCAAAGTTATGACAAAAAAGTCGACCTCGTGAGGGCGTTTTTTGTTGCAAACTAGGGCTCTAGAATGATGAAAGAATGGCATGCACAGAGAGAAAAAGCACGAAATGAAAAATGGTTTACAGACAAGCATAAGCGACACAATAGCAAAAAGCAAGACAAACATTAATTAATATTAAATTTGATTAATTTAACTGCTCACGAAAATAACCAAGATCAAGATTGATAGTATATTTGGTCATTGTTAACACCCTGTATTTTTAAAACAAGATTTGGAAGGGTTTTTCGTTATAGCCAGCAACAAACGTATGTCGGTTATTAAATGGTGCCTTAATGGAGCTTTTACCAATTTGAAACAATTATTGGAAGCTTTAAGAAAGTTCTCAATAGCATTTAAAGGTTTATAGAACTTGTCCTAGAAATCTCTAGCAATTTAAGACAATTCTGGGAAAGCTTAAGACAGTTGGAGAGGGCTCTGGAACTTTTCAGAAAGTTCTCAGTAGTATTTAGAGGTCTATAGAACATTCAAAATGGCCCAAGAGGCCTTAACGGTTTCTGGCAGATTCAAAATAGTCCTAGAGGCCTCTTCAGGGGACCATGGGACCTTCTTAGGACCATTTCAGAAAGTTCTCAATAGCATTTAAAGGTCTCTGACACTTTTGAAAATGGCCCTAAAGCTTTCTGGCAATTTAAAACACTTCTGTGAAGGTTTAAGACAGTGTTGCAGAGGGCTTTGGAACTATTCAGAAAGTTCTCTAGTAGCACTTAGATGTCTTTGACATATTCAAAATGGTTCTAGACATCTCTGACAATTTAAAACAGTTCTGAGAAATCTTAAATTACTTGTAGAGAGCTCTGGTACTTTTTAGAAGGTTTTCAATAGCTCTTAGAGGTCTATAGAACCTCCTAGAGGCCTCTGGACCTATTCAGAACGTTCCCAATAGCCTTTAGAGATCTGCAGGACTTCCAATATGGTCTTAGACGCCTCTGACTATTTAAAACAATTTTGGAAACGTTTAAGACATTTGAAGGGTGCACGGGAAAAACAAGCTAAGTCAATTTTTGGCCAAATTGAGAAAACAGCTTCACCTGATAGACAATAGCGATGCTATACAGGGTCCAAACTTAGTCAGAAGAAAATCGAGCTACGTCGTCTAATAGAACATATTTTAGGATAGGCGTACACGGGAATGACCTACTTACCTTTCAATCTTTTTAGTAACTAATTAGTTTAATAATTTTTTATCAATAAAAAACAAACAAGTTTTCAACTAATTATTTTTTGACATACATTTTAATTTATGAATTACCTTGTTTGCTACTTAAGCTTGATGAATTTAATATTTATAATATAAATCTGGTGAAAAACAGGCTAAGTCAAGACCTATTTTTGTATCTTCTTCAACAAAAACCTTGTAATTATTATATTAAATAAAAAAGCATGCTGCTTTATATATAAAAAAATATTTATGTTTCTAATGCCTATAGGTGACCAGTTAACAACGATTTTAGAGATAAAACTGCTGTACTCAAAAACTTCAAAATTTGACTTAGCTTGTTTTTCCCGTGCACCCTTCATTTGTAAAAGCCTCTGACACTTTTCAGAAGTTTTTCAATAGCCTTTAGAAGTCTGCGGAACTTTTAACATGGTCCTTCAAATCTCTGGCATTTTAAAACAGTTCTGGGAAAGTTTAAGACAATTATAGAGACCTCTGGCACTTTTTAGAGGGTCCTCAATAGCATTTAGAGGTCTATGGAACTTTCAAAATGACCCTAGAGACCTCTGACAATTAAAAACAACTCTGGGAAGGTTTAAAACACTTGTAGAAGCTTCTAGCAGTTTTTAGAATGGCGTTAGACGTTTCTGGCAATTTAAAACAGTTCTGGGAAAGTTTAAGACAATTATAGAGGCCTCTGGCACATTTTAGAGAGTCCTCAATAGCATTTAGAGGTGTACAGAACTTTCAAAATGACCCTAGAGAGCTCTGACAATTAAAAACAACTCTGGGAAGGTTTAAGACACTTGTAGAAGCTTCTGGCAGTTTTTAGAATGGCGTTAGAAGTTTCTGGCAATTTAAAACAGATCTGGGAAAGTTTAAGACAGTTGTAGTGGGCTCTGGAACTTTTCAGAAAGTTTTCAGTAGCATTTTATAAAAGTCTTTGGCACATTCAAGATGGTTCTAAAAACACTTGTAGAAGCTTTTAGCACTTTTTAGAAGGTTCTCAATAGCCTTAGGTCTATAGAACTTTCAAAATGGTCCTAGAGGTCTCTGACAATTTAAAACAACTCTGGGAAGGTTTAAGACACTTGTAGAAGTTTCTAGCAGTTTTTAAAAGGTTTTTAGAGGTCTCTGTCACTTTCCCCTTACCACTTTTTAAATGGTGCTAGAGATTTCTGGTAATTTAAATCACTCCTGGAACGTTTAAGTTTCAACTCTGCAAAAGCCATAGTAGAGTAGACTACTCAGTAATTGACCAGCACCCAATAATTGACCAAACACAATTGGAAAAACAGGCAATAAGGTAACTAGTTAACTTAAGAATGGCTTTTTACTAAAAGAGGGGGTAAGTTGACAACCGTTTTTTGCGCAATAACCAGTTTAGTGCCAAACGCAACGCAGCGGTCAATTACTGGAATAAAATATACCTCAGTTCTTAGTAACTGTTTATCCTGGTCAATTAATAGTGTTTTAATAAAGCACGTTGTTTTCTCACCTTTTCACGAGCAATACTTTAGTCGTTATAAAAGAATAGAGCGCAGTTTGAAAAAAATGTGATAAATTCAACAGTTTCCAGTATTTAACCACATAAAAAGTGGCAGTCAAACATTGAACTTTCTTTTGTCTGACTTCATTATTATGAAGGAAAAGAAAGACTGAAAATACAAAGAGATAAGGCAAAAACAGAAAATGTTGTTAAAAAAAAAGAAAGAAGAAAAATTCAGTAACCTTGCAAATAAAAGAAAAAAATATTAAAAAAGACTAACAAGAATAAGAAAAAAGCTAGTTAACCAAGTTAATTTAAATGCTTTTTTAAATGTGGTCAATTACCAGTGAAAGCTGTGATCAAATGGGTCAATTACTAGACTTTTAGTACTTTTTCCTTTTTATTAATTTATTTCTACCATAAAATTAAAAAATACTTGTTCTGATTATACAGGGTATTGTAAATTGGTTGTATTTCCACCAAGAGCATTTGACAGCTGGAAATTGTTTACAAATTACATGGTGTTTTCGAATAAGTCGCTTTCTTAATAACTTATTACTCTCTGTATCTCAAAAAAATACCATAATTGATTTTGATGAGAAAACTAGGACTTTTGGTTTTTCTTTCTGAGTGAAGGATTTGAAGACATTTGAAAAATACAGGGTGTTAAAATGTACCAAAACTTTTGCTGAAAAGTTATTGACTTTAGTAATAAAACGGTTTTGTCATTAATACCATTCACAAATATAACGATAAATAAGAAACGACTTACGTCAAGTAAATCATCCCCGCTGGAGTTTTTGGCATGCATTTTAGCGTTCTTCAGGATTTTTTTATGGAACATGTGCTTTTTGATAGAGTCGCCGAAACTTTTATTGGTTTTGGGCGCGGTGCTTCGGATCACTTGAAGCGGCGTTCCCTAAAATTTGCAAAACATTTTAATGCAACACTGTCCTTACTCAAAGAATAGGAAAAAGCAAAAAAGGACCAAAATTCGATTTTCTATTCAATGATCTGAAGGAAAGCAGCAAAGGTTAAATGGGGAATGTTTTACAGAATTTAAGGGGCAATCCAACACCGTTTTAACAACATTACATTTTTGCTTTGTTCTTGAGTTATTTTCGAAAAATCAAAAAAAAGAGATATTTCCAAAAAGTACGGTATTTATCTCTAATTCAAAAAATGTTTGAATTAGTTAAAAAGAGCACGTTTTCTTTGCTTAAAAAGGGCATATTACACGTTACAAAGAAATTTGGTTTTTATGTTCAAAAAGCTAAAAAATAGCTTACTTCTATGTCGGCTTTGACTTTGGCGGTCATTTGCAGTAAAAAGCAAAATATTGCTCAGACAAAACATCTAATAAATATTTGTTTTATCTTCTAAAACATGAAGTTTTTGTTCATTTGAAAAATAGGAATGATACATTATAATTAAAGGTCTGAAAACTAACCAAATTGAAAATATTAGTTTTAGCATTATTTTTTTGTTTTTTTTTCTTTTCACTTTTTTAATTATAATGCATCGACTGTTTTTCATATAAAAAAAAATTAATATTTTTCTTATTTTGCTTTTTACTGCAAATTTAGGTTTTTCAATAAAAATATTTTTTTTGAGAGGGAGAGATCCATGGAAGGGTAAAAAGCAGTTTGTTTTATAGGAAAATAGATTAAAAATGTAGAAAACTAAAAAAGAGAACTTAAATGAGCTTTGGTGCAAAAACTACAAGAAAACTAACTAACAAATTACATTGTTTTATTAATAAGATGTAAAAGTAGTTTATTAGAAGAAATTATTTAAAAAATCAGTTGAACTAGGGAAATATCAATATTCTATCAAAAATAGACAAATGTGCATTGTCTTCATCAAGCTTCAACACATTAGAAACAAAACTAAATAAAGAAATAATAATTTGTGTAGGGTCATAAGTATTTAAGTAATAAAAAGAGATATTTAAACTATCACAACAAACAATCAAATCCATGAATAAGTATTTTTTTTTTGATTAACTGTAAATGGATTATACTTTAAGTAGAAATTTAAAGAAAAAATCTGACTAGACTAATCAATATAAGTAGTGACCCCCACCAAAAAAATAAATAAAACTTAAAAACAGCTTATTACATGTCCGTTTTGTTTGTTGAACTGCTTCACCAGTTTCCTTTTCTTAGAACTTTCAGGTAAACTTTGAATATGGGCATACAGTTCAGCTAATGCGGCATCAGTAACATTTTCCTCATTTTCTTTGGCTGTTAGCTTATTATCAACAAATGTGAATACAGTGTGAGCTGCACCTAAAACATCACAATCACTATAAGAACTGGAAAACTATTTAGGTTATAACACTTACCTTTAACAGATTCATTCAATACAGCTCCTTGCTCATAGTGACTCTTGAAGTCAAGCATCAAAGATGCAGGAATCTTACACAAGTCAGTGTATTTATTGATCATGAAAGCCACAACCCCAAACAGGCTTTGAGAATCTTTTAGAAGATTCTCAGGGCTCAACTTTCTAGGACAGAGCAAGTGGGGTGTGAACACTTTAGCTAAATTATCTGGTGACATTCTGTTGCTACTTTCATTCATAGCAACCAGGTGCAAAAGTTCAAAAATGGCTTTCAGTAAGCTCTTGTTTGGTTTTGGCAGTAATAAAAACAGTAACTGCATTGTTTGCAGTATTTTGCTTTGATGATTGGCATTATCCATGTTGAACATCTCTGCAATTTGACAGTACAAAGGAAACTGAATGTCGGTTGTTAAAGGTTCAGGCAAATCAGCCAGAAATCCTTTCAACACTGAAGCACAATCGTGCACAGTAAATCCATCAAATTTTACATTGCTGCCTTGCAATAAAGCATTTTTCAGCTCATGCTGTCTCTCTATAGATCCTGTACGTCTGAAAATACCATCTGATTGCACCCTATTATCTACCTTTAGAAAATCAATCAAGGGGTGTATTTTGGTCAAAACATCAGGACTTAAAGTAGCTCCCTCCTGTAGCGTCTTGTTCCTTGATTTCTTACCGAAAGGCACGAGATTCCACCTCTTTTGTTTCACTTTCTCATAAAAACATTCACTCCTACAAAACATTCTAGTTGAGGTAAACTACAAAGGAAAATATAAGAACACACTTACTCTTCAGTGGTCATATCGAGTAGAAAGGACAAATGCATCTTGACTAGTACGTAGAATTGTTCGTTATGTTCCTTTTTAAACTTTTCAACAAACTCCTCATCTTTGGTAAAATTAGCACAGAACATTTTGGACAATGTTAAAGAAAAATAATACTTAAATCTGGTACGGTGTTTACAGTAAACTTGTAATGAAGGCAATAGTTATTGCACTTCTAGAACACTTAATTAATGCATTTTTGGTAACTTTGGTTAAACAAATCTAGAAGAAAACCGATATTTTAAACGTTTCCGTTATTCCCACACCACAATAATTATGACTGTCGGTCAGTCAATGAGTCAATCACGTTTTTGCCCTGACCATTGTCCCAATAATTGACAGAACGTCACTCTTCTTTTACTGAAGATGAAAAACAAAACTACGGAATCACGTGACACTGTTTGAAACCACAATACAATGATCACGTGATAGAATCTTTCACAACAAATAGCAGACCACAGCAAGCACCTAACTTCATAGCCATTAACAGCGTTGCCAAATTTGCCTGTTTATTTAAATGTCCGGAATCTAAAAATCTAGGTCATGCTTAAAGTCTCAAAGTACACGAAATATGCGTACATAAGTCAAATTTTAATCAATTACCACATTGTGGAGGATCGTAATTAAGAATGACTTTACAAGATTGTCTTTGATCTGATTGATCTCTGATTTGTAATTGCCCGAGTTGGCAACGTCGCATTCGAGCCAAATGTCAAATTAATAAATAAACAAATAATCAAAATTTTTAAAACAACCTAATTAGCAAAATAATAAATAATTGTTGACGAAGGTACTTTGTAAATAATAATAACCAGTGTGCCAGTTAAGTGTCACTTACCCTATAAATTTTAAACTAAATCTTAAAATGGAAATTTCTGTAGAAGTAACACAATCAGAAGACCATCCAGATAGAACAAGATTACAGTGGCAAACAAAAGACCAAAATGATAATCTGGAGTGTTTGGAACGAGTGTGCCGGACGTGCTTTTCAATTATTAACACCAATTCCTTCTTACCACTCAACTGTGCTGAAACTCCTGTTTATGTGCAGAAGATAATGAACTTATGCCTTCCTAAAGTTGATTTGGACTTAATAAAAGATCCATTAATATGCCAGAAGTGCTTTGTGCATTTAGAGAACTTTTACAACCTTATAACATTCTGTATGAAGACAGAAAAGGAGTTGGAAGACTATTGCAGTACTGGAACAGTGTCTGTACCAATAGTAATGAGTGATTTTGTCACTTTCACACTGAAAAACTCAGTAAAACAGGAAGAAACTGTCCAAACTGATCAAATCACAAGTGATGTACATATAAAAGATGAAGATATTGGTCAACTTTGTAGTAGAAAAAGAACCAAAACTATAAAATCCTACACAAACAATTTAATAGAGGCTGAAGTGAAGTGTGAGGTGTGCAGCCAAAAATTTACAACCAAATGGGCTTTGGACAGACACTCCCTAATTCATGGAGATGAAAACTCAAATTATTCATGTGAGTCTTGTCACAGTAAGTTCAAATACAAGCACAGTTACATGAAACACATAAACTCTCATTTTAATAACAACTCAATCACTAAACCTTTTTCCTGTGAATGTGGAAAGAGTTTTAACAGGAAGGCAAAGTTAAAAAAGCACCAAGAAAGCCATATTAAAAAAGAGAGACCTTTTTGGTGTAAACATTGTGGCAAAAGGTTTACAGAAGAAAAGGTATGTAATGTTTACCTTGTAATTTAGGTTAAAGATCTGCAAAACTGATACAGTAGCATTAGATACAATGGGCCTTACTTGGGAATTAGTAGGCATTATTGGAGGACATTCATATTTTGAAAACTGTTAATACAATTGGGAGCCTAGAAATAATATCAAAAAATAATTTTTTCTATACATCTACAATTCAAATTTAAACTGAAATAAAATAAATACCTAATAGTTTCTATAAAATCCGTTGGAAAACAATGAAAAATTATGAATTTTGTAATTTTACTTTTAAAAATGTTTACCAATTAATTGAATAAAAAACAATTTAACAGAGAAGAGAAAAACAATTTTCAGCTTCTGGACAGTCACATAGAAAGAGTGCATGTGAATGAAAAAGCGTTTGCGTGTCATATTTGCGTTAATAAATATACCAGCAAAGCAGGCTTGGATGTCCATATAAAATCTCACCTTCCTAGCGATAAACCACGTCCCGAACCGGTTCTCATGTGTGATATTTGCGGCAAACTGTTTTATAGGAAATACAGCTTGGAAAAGCATCACATGAGCCATACCGGCGATAAACCGTACGAGTGTGAACAATGTGGAACACGTTTCAAAGAACGGTACATCATCAAACTACACTGGGATGACGTAACTAATTTTTACTACTCGGGTGTAAAGACCACTGAAAGGTGTCAGAAATATACATTAAAAAAAAACAATAACTGTATAATTAATTTCTCAATAAAGAATACACTTTTAATCAACTTTTATGATTTAGTAATTTTACTATACATTTTTGTTTAAATTTTGTACCTAACACATGCGGAATGCGTATCACTTTCCGCACTTGTTAGGTAAATAACTATTAAAAGTTTCTACCAACCGTTACATCATCCTAGTTTACTTTGATTCTCCCCATAAATTACTGTGTTTTTAGCAGGTGATATTTGCAGATATCAACTAACTATTCACATGAGACGTCACACTGGTGAGAAACCGTTCGGTTGCGAAGTGTGCGGCTTTAAGTTTTCTTGTAAAAATCGACTGAGCGTCCATATGAGAAAGCATACAGGAGTGAGGCCGTTTCCGTGCCACTTGTGTGATATGGCCTTCACTAGGAACGATCACTTGATCAAGCATATTCGCGCTATTCACACTGGCGAGCGTCCGTTTGAATGTGATCTTTGTAGCAAGTCATTTTATCGGAAAGACTATTTGCTCAAACATAAACATAATGTTCATGTTAAGAGTAAACAGGAAAATGAACAAATTTGGACGTAGTTTTCACTTGTATAGGGTGTTTCTTGGGTACACTCTGCACAGCTCACTATATTGTAAGTACATTGGAATGTTATTATATTGTTATTGTATTTGTAACAGATTTTATACTGTAATATGTAAGAACATTTTCATGTTAAAGGGGGTTATTGGGGAAAATGTATTCAAACTAAGTTATTATATTGTTTTGTTTTTAAAGCATGTATTTTTATTTGAAAGGTTGTCTGTCATTTTTGGTGGGTAAATTATTAATGTTAATGTTAATAACCATAAAGAAGTGGTATGTTGTCCTGTACAGGCTGTCAAAAATTATTAGAGTAGCTCTCGGGCTTTTTCAAGTCGAAATTTGCTTGAAAGACACTGAGATAACTTGGAAACCCTTTGTCGTAGAGCATTGAGTTTGGCATCATTGAAAATAGCAGGTTTTTTCTATCAGATGCACTATAAACGCTTGTTTAAAGTTGTTTCCTTTCGTCGACAGGTGGAGCTTTTTACAAAGACCCACTATTTTACCGTCTAACTCAAAAAATCAAATACAACCCGTAGCTTTAATTAATGTCAAAATGAAGAGGATTAAATACTAAATTAAACAACAAAAACGCTTCTAGCTTTCTTCTATTTCAAGTTATTGACAAAACAAAACTATTTTTGATGATTAATCCTAATCTTCCATTATTCAGTTTATTCATTTGTAAGCGGCATTTTGGTTAAGCAAATCTTTAAATTATTATTATTTCAACAATTTGTAGTTTACCAGTAATTTACTGACAATTGACATAAATCTCAGAAACACGTCTTGTTTCGAAAACTGTAAGAAAACTTCTTAAACTGTTATTCCTGCAAATTCTAGACAAATTATATCACGTGGTTTGGAGGATAATTTAGCTAGGCAGTCACGTGACCACTGTCATAAATCTCAGAAACCCTGAATTTGAGCACAGTTTGACAGCCAGGAACAAAATTGCTTGTTAAACCCACTTGGAGTGAAAAAATAACAGTTTTAAGCACATTTTTGGAATCCTCATTAAACTTCCTATCCAATAACATGAAAAAACACTACAAAATTTGGTACAGTCAGGGAAAAAAGCGGTGTCAAAACTTGAACTGCCAGAAACACAGCTTGAAAGGACAGTCAGGGACAAAATCGCCTGTAAAACTCACTTGGAGTGAAAAAATGACAGTTTTAAGCACATTTTTGGAATCCTCATTAAACTTCCTATAAAATAACATAGAAAAACACTACAAAATTTGGTACAGTCAGGGAAAAAAGCGATGTCAAAACTTGAACTGCCAGAAAACAGCTTGAAAGGACAATCAGGGACAAAATCGCCTGTAAAACTCACTTGGAGTGAAAAAATTACAGTTTTAAGCACATTTTTGGAATCCTCATTAAACTTCCTATCCAATAACATGGAAAAATACTACAAAATTTGGTACAGTCAGGGAAAAAAGCAGTGTCAAAACTTGAACTGCCAGAAACACAGCTTGAAAGGACAGTCAGGGACAAAATCGTCTGTAAAACTCACTTGGATTGAAAAAATAACATTTTTTAAGCACATTTTTGGAATCCTCATTAAATTTTCTATCCAATAACATAAAAAAACACTACAAAATTTGGTATAGTCAGGGAGAAAATTGGTGTCAAAATTTGAACTGCCAGAAACACAGCTTGAAAGGACAGTCAGAAACAAAATCGCCTGTAAAACTCACTTGGTGTGAAAAAATTACAATTTTAAACACATTTTTGGAATCCTCATTAAATTTCCTATCCAATAACATGAAAAAACACTACAAAATTTGGTACAGTCACGGAGAAAATTGGTGTCAAAATTTGAACTGACAGAAACACAGTTTGAAAGGACAGTCAGATAAAAAATCGCCTGTAAAACTCACTTGGTCAAATTTTCGTGGTAAAGTAAAATATTTACCGGTAATTTACCCATCACTAATCAAAAACAATAAATGTTCCAATTCAACCAGCCACTCATGCATCTCTATATTCTCTGATGTGCAAAAGTTGATTATACAAATCGGTCGATAACAATCTGCACTAAGTGTGACATAAAACACGTTTTTTCAATCGCTTCTGAAATAATGGGAAGTATGCTTCAAAGTAATCGCGGCAGATCGAATCAAAAAAGTAGAAAGTCTCGTCGACGAGCGCTCGTGAAAGTGGAACGTAATTTAATGGTTAAAGAATATCCTGCGATTCCGAGACGTCGATATTCAGTAGTGAATCCAGTTTGATTGATAATTGTAAATTAACATGAATTCCTCATCAGATAAGGGTAGTTATTTGAGTATTATTAAAGATTGGCTGGTCAAACAGCAGCATTTACCTCAAAACATTGGTAAGTTGATTTTACAACATTCTTTTTTGCTGTATATTGTTGGCTAGACTTTGAATCGTTTTTATGATTAAAATAAACCATAACCTTCTTTCAATGTGTCTTCACACAGTGGAGTTTGTTAAGTAATTAAAACTTAGCGAGCTCTACAAAAAGAATTAATTTACAGACGACAAACTGATCTACCGATTTCTACATACGTGCAATTACAGTCCTGAACAAACCAAAAGCTTAATTGACTTATTCTACTCTTTGAGGTCACAAGCCCCAGAAATTTTTGCAGACCGCGATCCAGCCTCTCCAGAATTGCAGGAGATTTTTGAAAATTTGTAAGTCTAGCCTGTTTTTAAAGTGAACAAACTGTAAAACACATATTTTTAGGGATTTCCTACCGTTGCAAAAGTTAACTGCAGATAACCGTAAGATTTTCATTTACCGCATTCGCAATCCAGACCCGGCTAAATACGTTTTCAACGTAGCACTGAAAGCTTTTTTTATTTTTGCTGATGTTCGAATGATGGTGGAAGACGTGATACCAGACGGTGAAGTACCAATCTACGACATGACTAATTACACTTTAAAACATACAACCAAAGTGAATTTGCCTGTTTTGAAAAAGTTTATGATTTACTCTCAGGTAGGACGATTTAAGTGTATGGTTAGTCTGAGTAATACAATTATTGTGGTTTGCAGGAAGCGCATCCAATCAAACTGAAGGAAATCCACTTATTGAATGTCCCGCCATTTCTTGATAAAGTTATGCAATTAGTGCGTCCGTTTATGAAAAGTGAAATAAGGAAAATGGTAAGTTTCAGCATTATTTACTATTTGTGAAGAAAGTTTGATTCTAAAAGTTGTATTCTGGTTCAGATTCATACTCATGTTCCAAACTCCTCCACTCTCTTTGACTTTGTGCCCAAAGACATTTTGCCAGTAGATTATGGAGGAGAAGCTGGAAATGTTGCGGACATTAAGAAATGGTGGATGGACAAAATTATGGAGCATCGCGAGTATCTTATGGACGAAAGCAGATGGACTGTGGATGATACCAAAAGGTCTGGAGACAATAACAACTCGGAGAAAAAAATGTTTGGAATGGAAGGGAGTTTTAGGAGTTTGGCAATAGATTAGACCTAGAATAGAAGAATGACCTAGTGTCACCAATATTAACTTATATAAAGACTTTAATATATTGTTACCAAAGCAATTAAAGTTCATAATTATTTAATAGAGAAATTGTTGCTTTTTGTAAGTTCATTTCAATCACTACTTCGTATAGGAGATGTAAGTGATGTGAAATAAACATTACGGAAAAATAAACATGAAACTTTAATCATTATTTTACAAAATATAGGAAACATAACAAAACTAGTTATTTGATTAATATATAATAGCTCAGCCTTGGTTCAGAGAATATAAAGCGATTAAGTCCTTTGGTTGTCTGCGATAATCTCAAAAAACGTTATTAACAAAAATTGCAACTAGAAACACGCTTACCTTTAAGTAGTTTAACTGCCATAGGACCAGTCTTCGTCCGACATGTTTCCTTGTTCGGTATTCCTTGCGAGCATATAATTATCCATATCGATTGAACGGCAATTGTTAATCGAATATCTCAGTTTTTCCGCCATCATTTCCTGGCTGGAGTAGGGAGGAAGCCGTAACTGGAAGAAACACGTTTGCGCGGTCGGTAGGCCGTTGACAGCCTTATCAACTTTCATCACCTGTTAAATATGATCAACAAAAATTATTAGTTATTAACGAATTCCGGCTAATATTACTTGGAATCTTTGTGATAAGTCCGCCAAATTCGCTGGTAATCTAGATCTACCAGACACAAATCTCATAAATAACACCCTCTCATTGTCCGTGAAGCTTTCTAATATACCCCAAAGCCATTTAACTAGTTGACTATTCTCATCTAGTTCTCGGTACCTGAAAGCCAACTTGCTCAATGCTAAACATAATAATACACTGAAAATACACTGAAGCACTCATAAACTCGATTCATGCAAGTTTAAGGGGACGTTGCCAAGTCTCCTCGTAAACAACAAAAATTAAACATTTTCACACTTACAGGTTGGTATAATATATCATTTTAAAGCCCCTAAAATTTTCATTCGATCACCCTGCATACTGTTCTCGCGGTCTGAGTTTACCCGTGCTGTTCACTTTCAGAAAGGGTAAATATCTAAGTGAATGTCTTCCAAAAAAAAACATTTACTGATTAGCGCTTCTATTTCAGTCATTGTCAGTTTGACAACCATCAAAATTTATTTGATTTCTTTACTATTAATTCTTTTCCGTTTCTTTGTGTTGTTAATCATTTATAAAGTTTTCTATTTACCACACCACCACAGTTCTTTTAAGAGCTATTGTTTCTACGCTTTTAACATTCTGTAAGTACTTTCATAATATTATTATTTTTTTTATGTCGGCTGTCACGATCTAACCAAAATTGGCACAATTACTAACCTGTTTTGAAAAAAAAGTGGGAGTGTCTATTATGATTTTTATTTAGCCATTTGGTTTTTCCTAAATTCGGAATTACTTACTATTACAGTATTTTTTTAGAAAATGCCTGGAAAAATTCTCTACAGACAAGCCCAGCAGTTAATTCTTAACCTTTGTGAATATTTTGAATTGGGAAAAACCAATGGAAGACCTTTAGAAGCTTTATCATCTGTTCAGGAAGAAAATAAGAAATTTTAAGACCTTACATATTCTTACTGATGTATTTTTTTTGATACTAGAAGGTTGTAGCTGCTTTGAAAATTTCCCGCAAAACGGTTTATTCGATTCGGGAAAAGCAAGCAAGTAATCTTATGATTTCCTCACCTAGAAAACCTAAATCGAGACGTTATCGACGGGTCAAGACCACTGTTTTATCTGAAAGCATTAAAATGGATGTTCGAAATACATTATATGATATGTACAACGATAGTATGTTAATAATAGTAAAATATATCTACTTTTGTAAGAAACATCTATTAACATTTCATTGTTTCCAAAGACTGAGATTTTTGGGTTGCAATATAGATTTATCATACAAATTTCTTGAAACATATCAATAATAAAGTCACAGAAAAATAAAATAAGCGTCTAAAATGTTTTCCAGCGAGTTTAAAATAAAATAAGTGGATTGCAACCTGAAAATAAGATATGAGATACTACAGCATCACTCAGAATGTCTTATTGAATTTTTAATTTGTTGTATTTATTTTAGAGAAACATGTAACCATCCAGAACCTAAATCAAGAGCTTAAAGTTAAAAAAATACTACATATTGGTGATACATCTCTGCGAATTTTGGTAAATAAATTAGGTTTCAAATTTAGACGGAATTCTATGATCCAAACGGAGACTTCTCATAAATAAAAAATGTTATTTCGGTCAAGATATTTTTGATTTGCTTTGGTATAAGGTTGTTTTAGTGCAAATTTGCAGCCAAAAGATCTCTACTTTCTGACTGACAATTCACGCAAAATTTTAAACGTGACGATGCTTTAGACACGTCCTTTTCTATAATATGAACACAACAGGTTTGTTGACGAAAACTTGATTTGATTCATATGGTTATAAATGACGTAGCCTTCGTGACGCACGGGTAAACTCACTCCGCGAGAACAGTATGTGTTTTACGAAAAATTGACGGTTTCCGAGATATTCGAGGTTACAGGTTTGACCAAGGGACATTGTTTTGTTCAAAGTGCAATAAGTCAATTATTTTAAATAGGACCCCCTGTATATTTTTATGTCATTCGATTCAGCTTGTCAAGGCCGACTTAATGACCTAACATGTTCTATATACAGGGTAGACAGTTTCTGAGAAATTTGAGGTTAAAGTGGGCGAAATGTTGGAGGTTGCACTAACCTTACGATTTTCTTTAAAACACTGATAGAAATCTGTGACATTCCGCACACCAGTTGTTCTAAATGGTCGGCGGTCATAAGAGACAGGTGCGGAACTGGGATAAGTCCTGACATTCCTTCTCTAATTGCCGCAACCTGTCACAGAAAAACAGTAGAAACCACACTGGTCGGTTAACACGACAAATACCTGCAAATCAAACTCTTGCAATCTGTACTTTATGGCTTGTTCGTAATACTGAGCGCGATTTTCGAATGTCAGCGCTATATTTCGGCCTCCGTGAGTAATGGGAACAATCTGGAATAACCACAAACAAATAAAAAATGTCGAAGATTTATATTTTGAAGGAAAAACCTTTCCAGTGCAGCTTTGCCCCTCAAACGTTTGTAATGGAATCACTTCATGGAAATAATCAGAAGTGACCCCTGATTGATCGATGTCTCTAATGCTTCGCAGAGTTTGCACGTACATACAGTCAGTATCTTCTAAATCCTCCACGGAAACCGGTTCACCCACCAGCAACTTCCATATTAACGGAGCCAAAGGTATGGCAAGAGGTTTTTTAGTCCGCACAGCAACCCCAAATAAAATTCCTTAAAAATTGATCATTCACTTTTGTTTTTTTCTCTCTACGCAATGAAACAACCCACCGACAAACTTAAACCACGACAAATGCTGCGAAGAAGTCAAATTAGGATTCAACAGGTACTTATCCCTGTTAAAACCTTCATCGTTTAAAGCGTTAGGTGTGGGTACCAATAAAGGAACCACGTTAGTAGTTATCTCTTGACACATTTCTGTGATTGTGTCGTCGAATACTCCTCCTGCATCGTCTGCCCCTTCCCCAACCTTATTTAAACACCCAGTTTTAGTTACAATAATTTCGCAGGGCTGTTGTTAACATACCAGTTTAACTTTCCACGCCCTTGTTGGTAAGCGTAAATCTTGGGGATCAATATTCACCACTTGTTTAGCTATTTGAATGAATATGGGTTTTACTTTTCGACCTAAAAAAACGAATAGAAAACTCTCTACAATAAACAAAAATATGAAGAGAAGTTAATTCATAATATCAATAAATTGAAAATTAAAAATTCTTATCTCACTGTTAATAATTTTAAAACGTTTCTGGGAAATTCTTTATTGTTATGCCAGTGAATGAACTTTTTGCAACAAATGTAGATTTTCCTATCCTGTGTTACCTGTTATAGTATAATTTCGTGATTTTTAGAGTCACTATTATTGTTATTATGTTGTATTTTGTTTTTTGCTACAGTATCTGTTTCTACAAATCTCTGCAATAACATGAACTTTTGCTTTCCCAAATTTTCTAATGTAACATAATAATCATAATTTTGTGTTATCATTTTTATGGAAAGTAATAAATTTATATTATTATTATTATTTAAGTAGGAGTGCAGAAAGATCCAAAATACCCAGAATACTTGAAATACCTATTATTATTAACATAAAACTTACCTTCTTGAGAAATTCGTCTTACAACAATAGGCGGGCCGTAATTTTTGCCTTGTACCATAGTTTTACCTATACAGCGAACAAACGGCAAAGTATAAACTCGAGGGGCAAGAAGTGGCCTTAATTTATGAGAAATTAGTCCTTCCAAGGGCGGGACGTTGAACTCGGCTTGCTGGGAACTTAAGGGCATCAAGGTCCAACAGGAGTACAGTTTATCGGAGAAGTTATACAGGAATTTCAGTCTGAAAAGAATTAAATTCGTGTTCCCAAACTTAAGTAGATATACTCAAAAATGTCATTTGTGTAAGTTAGAACGAGTCGAACTTTTTTGAGATTTAAGAAAACAAGTAGGCAGAGATTCTCCTCAAGTCAGCGTTCAATGTAGTTCCAAAAGACATAATCAGAGTGAAAATATACAAATGACACTTTTCTCAAATCAAACTTAAGCATTTTAGTAACAATAAATTTTGTATCTTTCTTAGTTTAGTTTCTAGAACAATTTAAAATTTCCAGTGTGTTTCTTGCTTGCAAATATGCTGCAAAATGTCGATTTTAAATGGAAATATACCAACAAAAAATACTGATTATTTCCCTCATTGTACTAGCAGCCAATAAAATTCAATAAACCTTTCTAGTTCGACCAATGAGAGCCGTTATATACTGAATAAATCCCTAGTTGCTAAAATTTTACACTGAATAAACACCTCCTACCTTTTTCGAATACGTTTTTTTGAAGAACATTTGATATTAAACGAAACGGGATTTAGACACATATAAAATTTAAGCTATTTTCTTCAATATTAACAATTAATAAATCACTATAACGTAGTTTCCATTAAAAAATTACATGAATTAAAATATTATGACGTCTGATTGTCAATCTGAAATGTAAACAAAAATATACATGGCTGAACGAAAATCTGTCGTCTGCTGGGGTGAGTTCAATATTATCATTAATTTCATCACGTTTAGTTTAGTATTTGTGTTCTAACTAAGGTGTTTTCTTGTTAATAAACTAAAATGTGAGTTTTCAGGAAATAATCTTGACATATACCCCTCGGCGTTCACGTTTTATCACGTAAAATGTGCATTGGTAGGTTTTTTGCAAAATTTTTCTTTTAGGCAAATGGTTTCGACTAAATAATTCTTTGGAAAAAATCCTTCGACCTGCGGTCTCAGGATTTTATCGTCGAATTATTTAGTCTCAATCATTTTCCAAGCAAAATGAACGTTTCGGGATATAACCTATGAAAATCAGTCAGTAATTTTTGTCAAATGTTGTTAATTAACAAGCTGCTTTAGTGTGAATGATGAGTGAACATGCTTCCTGATCAAATATTGAAAAATAGTCATTTCAAAATGCGCAATTTTGCAAAGCATTTGCAGGTTTTTACGTGTTTAACTGAGATTTAAAATGGGTAAAATTTTGACTATATACTCAAAGTGTTACTCGAAAGGTAAAACAATTTTAAAATACATCTTTAGATCACTGCAAAACGGTCTTTTACTTAAACTAACTAAATCAGTACAGAGTGGTACTAAACTTAAAAATTATAACATTACTTACCTCGCCTGAATTGATTTAATCGATAATCCTTGTAAAAGATCATATTGGGGTGGAATTTCTTTAGGCAAACCAAAAGTTAACGTTTGGCTAACGCCAGGGGCTCGTTTTGGTAAAGAAGGGGCGGTCCAAGCTGCACTATGCGTTCTTCCTAAAAATAAATCACTTTATATCAACCAACTACAGTTGAGCATTAGTCTAACCTGTAGATATTTGTTTGATTCCCTTATTAGATAGTTCAGCAATAATTTCAGGGTCTCGGATTATAGACATTTGCGTAGGGCCGCATTGACCTTCGGAGTTTACTCCCCAGCCAAAAACCTGTAAACTCATCATGTAAGATTAAGTTTATAGTCGGTAATTGCACCGTACTTTTCCACATCGGCTTAAAATTAGAACATGCTCGGTACCGATAGCAAAGTCCTCCACAAAGTAATCTTCTAAATTGCTTAACTGATGAGGGAGGTAAAACGGTTTATCTCTTGCATATGTGTTCCAAGGAGGCTGAGAGTTAAAATCGCTTTGAATTACTATACTAATCAATTAAAAATAGCAAATTTACTCTGTCAACTCCGCAAACGTATAATTTGCCACTTTTCGTCAGGAACACAGTTAGATTAGTTCCGCAGCCAACTTTTTTGAGTCCAGTCCCGCATAACGACTCCACTTTTTGTGGTATGGACTTGGTGGTTGTGTGTCCCAAACCTAAAGTTACGAAAGCTTTTAGAACCAAACCAACGCATTCACATGCGTTTTGGTACCAAGTTTGCCGTAATCTCCTTCACCGAAAGTCCAAACGTCCATCCCGTCTTGTGATGCGCAAGCGGTGTGGTTGAGACCGCAAGCCACTTGACCGATTTTATAACCTGCACAGACCGTTCAGACACAATGTATGTGGTGAATATTGAAAACTTGGTTACCTTCCAAAGCAGTCACTCTTTCTGGGAGTTTTTTATTCGAAGTGCTACCAAGTCCCAGACGACCGTAGTCGCCATTACCAAAAGTAAATAGTTTTCCGTCGCTTGTTACTACAGCACTGTGTTTAAATCCACAAGCCACCTGAGAAAAAAATGTTTTTTTTATATACCGGGTGGTCCAGTTTTAAATGTCAATAATTCACCAATCCATAGCCAATTAAAAAATAAGTTGACATTCATTATGTCATTTTCCTGAAAAGTGCTTCCTAAGAAAAATACAGTCCTTCAAATTTCTGTTTAAAAAATGTTTTTTTTCTCATAACTGTCAGACCGTTGGAGCAATATTGATCAAATTTGGAACAAGCACTTTATTACACGTTATTACGGTCAAAGACCCAAAACTAACCTAACCCAACTTAAAAATTGTCTTGGAAACGGAAAATTCACTTAAGAAGTTTAAAAAATATTATTGTAGCCAGTTTTCATAGTTTCAAGACAAACTAAAAGACTTTAGTTTTGAAAATTGAATTAGAAAAGATAAACATTTCAGAAGCTTAAAAATTGTGTTTGTAACCAGTTTTCATGCAAATCGAGAGACTTTAATACTACTACTAAAAATTGACTTGTAGGCATAAAAACTACTTTTTCAAGAATTTGTTACAACAAATTCATACATTTAAACCTTAAAAATTGACTTGAACCCCAAAATGTGACTGAACTAATGAAAAGTGACATCAGAAGCTTCAAATTTGCATTTGAAGTAAGTTTTCATAATTTGAACAAATTTCAATATTTTAGTTTTGAAAATAGTCTTAGATGCAGGACATATTAGATTCATGAAAATTGTCTTGAAAACGAACTTTTCGTGCTTTTTACTTTGCTTTTCATTTTCTTCGACTTCTGGACTATTTTTAGTGCTTCAAAACAGCTTTCAGCTTGGAAAATCGAGTTTCAAAACTATCTTCCCCAAGTTATTGACATTAGCAAACTTAAAAAACATTTTTTACATTCTTCATAGACTTAAAATGGCATTCCAAGCTTTGTCACTATTAAATCGACTTCTAGACACCTCAGTGCTAAAAATTCGGGTATTTCTTGATAAACTAGAATCGTTTTTAGTGTTTTAAGGCTGTTTTCAGTGCCTCAAATCGAGTTTCAAGCTATCTTTACAAATTTTTTGACTTATCAAGCCTAAAAGCCAGTTTGTCCACTGACCATAGTCTTGAAAATGTTATTTCAAGCTTCTTCACTATTAAATTGACTTCTACACTCATAGGTGCAATAAATTGTAGCATCTCTAAGAAATTCAGACTGTTTTTAGTGCCTTTTAAGACTGAAAAATCGAGTTTAAGACTATTTCCAAAAGTCAAGTTTCTTCAGTAATAAAAATAAAAAAAATTTGGTACCAAATGCTACAATAATAGTCTTGAGAACTAATTCTTAGAAATAAAATAGTCCGAAAATTTAATTTACTTCTAGACTTGTTGTCCAGTCCAGAAAATTGAGTTGTACACCAATTAAAGTCTTGAAAATATACTTTTGGACTCTCTTTAATCCTAGTAAAGTCAGTTCTAGCATTAAAAGTCAACTTTTATATTATTTTTAGTAGTAAAAAATGAGTTTCATGCACAATACAATGTTTGTCTTGATTTCCGGACTTTTTTAGTTCTTGAATGCCAGTTTCAGACACTCAACCAGGATGGCAGTCTGAGAAAGCGAATCATAAGACCATTCCTAGTAGTAAAAAGCAAGTTTTTAGACTATTCAATACAAATTTGGACTTTCACAAGTCTTGAATGTTCAGTTTTAAACAATAAAACGATTTTTTAAATGGAAATTTGGAGGACTGTATCTTCCTTAGGAAACGTTTTTCAGAAAAATGACATAATGCAAGTCAACTTATTTTTTGATTAGCTATCAAATGGTGAATTATTGACACTTAAAACTGGACCACCCTGTATAACAGGTGTTTCATGCTAAAATCACAACTGTTCGTTAAGACAAATTTTTACGAAGAAAGCCGTTAAAAACAAATATGAAAATATACCGATCGTTCAGAAAAACAGAACTTACCTGAACAACTTCGACATTTTGCAGAGCCTCAATTTGTCTAGGTCGACGCTGTCTGTCGCTATTTCCATGTCCCAACTTGCCATAATCGCCGTCGCCCCAAGAAAACACTTCGCCGCTCTCGGCCAAAGCCAAACTGTGACCGTCAGATCCCACCGACGTTGCCAAATCAGTGATAACGAAACCCTGCAGACTCGAAATCACGCTCAAAGCATGAAGATCGTCCGAATTTCCCTGACCCAGTCTGCCGTAACTGCCTTCGCCGCAAGCCATCACTGTGCCATTTGCTGTAATGACAAAGGTGCAGTTTTGGCCGCAAACGATTTTGCTAGCAATGGAAAACGATTCGACCGGCATCGGCGCCGAAGCGCTGAATCCTAATTCGGCTAGTTGGCCGTGTCTGTCTGAGCCCCACATGAAAGCCTTGAAACACCCAATGTTAGTAACAACGTAACTTGTAAATTGTAAAGGTAGTTGTAGTGGGTTTTTTGGTCGTTAGGTAATAACAGAAACAACTGTTTTCTTAGGCTCTTCTTTCTGTTAATTAATACCCAAAAAAACTCACTACAACCACTTTTACAATTCAATTATTGCGGTCTTTTACCATTACCTTGCACTTGCCACCGATTTCCCAGTCTTGCGGTCTTTGTGAAGACCACTGCATAATTTGTTCGTCCTGCTTTATAGTCCAAAGTCCGTTGAATAAAGCGAATGGATGGAATTCTTCGTCTAAAACTTGCGCTAAGTTCACGACGTTGTCCGGCAAGTCATTCCTGTAGATATTTTGTTATAAGTTTCAACACTGGTTTTCACACTGGTAGCCAAACCTTTTAACTAAACTATCCGCCATTTGTGCTGCTATACTAAACGTATGCAGCCAGTGATAGTCCTGCACTATTTCTACGTCATTCTTGTCGTTAAATGGCGACAGTTTGTAGCAAATAACTTTTTCTAAATCTAAAATAATGGCTAATGAGGCCAGGCTTTTTAGGTAAACGCTGTGCATCAGACGGGTCCCAGTCGATACGTGCAACTTTTCCGAATTATATTGATTCAGCAGAATTTTAGGTAATTGAGTCACCAAATGTTTGAAGAATGGCAAATTTTTCATACCTGCTTACAACCAGAACAATTTGAAATCACTAACGTACTAATCAATAACTGTCTTTACCTCGGACACCTTTCTTCATCAAAGCACACCGCACTACAGCTAAGGGTAAGTTTTTATTCAAATCTGCAAGGCTGTAACTCAGTAGATTGACACTTTTTGACCGGGAAAACGCTATTGCTAGGCTGTTAATAGGGTCGATCCATTTTAGACCGTTCGTGTTTACACCGCCAGTGCCAGTTGTAGTGTAAACGAGACTACCGTCGTGCAGAGACCAAATGTTCACTACGCCAGTGGGACCTGCTCCAAACATTTTGAAATAAATGTAATTATTGTTTTAAACAATGTTTTTTTTTAAGTGTGTAGGCACTATCTACACCAACGGCGATATAATAGTAAAGGAGAGTGTTCGAAGATTATGAACGGGTTGTCTAAAAGTATCTAGATCGCCCAGAGAAACTGTCTTCAAGCTGGGTTGGTTTGCTAACCTGCACTCTGCAGCCTGTGAAAATCTTGTCGTTTTGTGGCATTCATATCACATTTGAAAGGTTCCTGAAGTTTTTTTTCCAATTTCCAGTATTATTTGTTACTGCCTACTGCTTTCAGTCGGTCAATGAATATTATTACCCAAACAAGTAAAAGTATATAGAGCATCAAATTTGTACGTTGACAATCACTAAAATTTAATAAAACGCGGAATTCAAATATACTGGTACCAAGAAACGGAATTAATATACACAGAAGTAATGTTTTTATGAAATAAAAGGTTCATATTGTTAGAACAAGTCGTCATTTCCTGTTTCTAGGGTAGAAAGATTTTTTTCTGTCCAAGTGTCTAATTATGTCTGAGAGATGGAAGTCATTGGTAAATTAAATTAATCCTTTAGTATTATATCCTCGTTGATCTACACTTTATGCTTAGATACAGGGTGTTTCACGTGACCCCAAGTAATACATGTTTTAAACTTGTAAATATTGCGGAACGGCAAATTGAAACTGTCAAAATTCAAATTAAATAAAACAGTCATGTAGCCCGAAAAATGATGATGATTAATGATTTAAAGTTGTTGGTTTTACAGGCGATTTTGTCACTGACTGTCCTTTTAAACTGTGTTTCTGTCAGTTAAAACTTTGACATCGATTTTCTTCCTGACTGTTCTAATTTTGTTACTGTTTTTTTTAGGTTATTGGATAGAAAATTTAATGAGGATTCCAAAAATGTGCTTAAAACAGTAATTTTCTCACTCCAAGTGGGTTTTACAGACGATTTTTTCCCTGACTGTTCTTTCAAACTGTGTTTCTGTCAGTTCAAACTTTGACACCAATTTTCTTTCTCACTGAATCAAATTCTGTAGTGTTTTTTTAGGTTATTCGATAGGAAATTTAATGGGGATTCCAAAAATGTGCTTAAAGCAGTAATTTTCTTACTCCAAGTTGGTTATATAGGCGATTTTGTCACTGACTCTCCTTTCAAACTGTGTTTCTGTCAGTTAAAACTTTGACATCGATTTTCTTCCTGACTGTTCCAATTTTGTTACTGTTTTTTTTTAGATTATTGGATAGGAAACTTAATGAGGATTCCAAAAATGTACTTAAAACAGTAATTTTCTCACTCCAAGTAGGTTTGGCGATTTAGTCCCTGACTGTGAAATTTAATGAGAACTCCAAACATGTATTTAAAACAGTAATTTTTTCACTTCTAGTGGGTTTGACAAGCAATTTTGTCTCTTTCAAACTGTCATAATGTGCTCAAAAGTTGCAAAAATCAGGGTTTAATAACTGTTGCTTCTTCCTAGTAGGTTTTCAAATCATGTTATACTGAACTTTTGTAAATCAGGAATTACTTTCTGTTAAAACCTTTGTATCATGTGAATGACATTAATGATATTTAAAAACCTCCACATTTGACAATTGACAAATGAATGCACCAGGTGCAAGAAAATCCACCATAAACACCCAACCCGGTGCAATAATATGCACCAGGCCCTAATTCTTGAAAACAGGGAACGAAATTCTCAAGAGAAGTGTTGATAGAATGTGACAGAAGAAACTGACAATGGCGGGTTTCTGTCACATTCTTCAGACCTTTCTATTGATAACTCACTTCCGTCGTTTCAAGAATACGCACCCAGATTGGAACACTTAATCTACTAGTCCAGGAATTAGATTAGATATAGCTTATTTATGTCCGTTTTCCCAACATTGGCTAAGTTGAGTTTAAAAACAGCTTAGATAAGTTTAATTTAGTTTAGACCTAATCTGTCACATTTAATCCTCGGCTTACCTTAAGTTGTACTTAAAATCGACTTGGAAGTGTCCGGTAAACAGGCACTAAAGGGTATTCTATCAAATCAAGGTTTTGACTTACCTTTCAAACAACCACTAGCTAACAATAAGCCGCTAGAATGTATTGACAGGGTGGTTACAGCATTGTAAGAATGTCCCTGAGAGGAAAACATCAAAGAAGGTGTCTCGTTTTTCAAGTTTTTATATCCAGGAATCTAAAAGTGGGAAATATAAGGATGTTTCTACACCAATAAAGTAACTTTACCTTCCATAAATTGACTGTGCCATAACTAGTCCCCACAGCAAGAAGTAAAGTACCATCTTTAGCTATTAAAGGTGACCAAGTAAGACTCACAGGCTCGTGAGTGGGCATTATAGTGTGCTGAAGCACTAGTTTATCATCAAACAGACACCAAAGTTTACAAGACATATCCGCTGATATGGTAGCCAAAAACACACCTACGCAAATAACACACTGATTTTAAAGCAAAACTGTGAAAAAAAACAAACCTTTAGGGTCCCATTCCAAGTAAGCTACAGAACTATCATGGGCTTGTACTGAGATTATGTTAGAATCAAAGTTTAAGCTACCAAGCTTCAAAGTTCCGTCTAAATAACCAACAGCATAATACGACCCTTCGTAGTGCCAGTCAACGTGAACCACCGAATGAGGAAAAGATAAGTTCATTAATACTTCAATTTTACCCGACTCCTTCAGAACACTTAGAATAGTTAGGGTGCCTGCAAGTTTAACCTTACTAAACCAGTCTAAACACCGCAAATTTTGATCAAACCATCAATTTTCCCGATCAGGAGATTTTCCCTGTCGATCACTTCTTCGTTTTTCGTTTTAGGCCAACACATTATAGTGATAAACTCTTTCTGTTCCTCAATCAACCAATCGTAACCTTCAGACTGGTCAGACTTTTTCACCGGCCAAATATTGACCACGCTATCCAGAGCGGCGGCTAAATAATCTCCTTTTGGTGACCAGCACAAATGTCCAATCAGTTTCCCTTGTAAGTCGTTCCCGAAAGTGTCCTCGCTAGTACGGAAAACAAACGTGAAATCCAACATTGGTTGTTTATCCGGTTTGACAGTCCAAAGTCTGACGGTTCCATCGTAGCCGGCCGATGCTAAAAGTGAGCTTTCCTCGTGCCAGGCCAAACTGCTCACTCTATTATCGTGACCTAGAAGATTTTCGTTTTGCCAAAAACTCGTTTACCCACAAATGTAAATTTTACCATCTAAAGAAGTCACGTCCTGCTTAGGCATTGTGCCGGAGAGGTCGGCAAAATTAACTTGTTCCAAACTAGATCCTGACATTATTTGTACTTTAGTCGCTATGCATTTGAATAGTTGTTGGGCCGCCCATTCAGTGTCGCGTTTAGTAACCCTGAAGATTATTATTAAGTCTTAATTACAAGAAACTTAAGACTGTAAAAATCCGTTTAGAGCTTATTTAGCTTATTAATTATAAGTACATTTTAAGCTTTTGGTAAAAAAAAATTCGAAAACAGTTTTCCACAACAAAGAATTCAAGTAAATCAAGCTAAATCCGAACCATTCAAAATGATCACTTTTTACACTGATTTTCTCTAGTTAAACATATTTTTTTTGTGAATTATCACAGCAAGAACTTGTCTAAGGATTTTTTTCAAGAAAATTAATTTTTTTAATTTATAGAAAAGGTACATTTTTGTAGGGATGTCAAGTGTTTACCATTACAGTTAGTTTTAGTAAGATTGTATGTAGTTATTAAGAAAATTAACAGTATTACTTGATGAACTTCAAAGGAGGTGAAAAAGGTGGTACGTGGAGGTAGAAGGTGGGAAAAAAGGTTTTTTTGGTTTTTGGTTGTTGATTGTCAAGAGAGACTTTTAATTAGTGCTGGAAAGTGAGTTTTCTAAAAAAATCGATCAAAAATCAGACTATTGAAGATCAGGGGATCTTAGAAAGCTGTTTCCTTCCGGAACGGAAGTTACTGTAGTCTAGTCCACGTTATGACATGGAGCAGATTGTGATAGAGGACATATTCCAGAAGTGGTTAAATCGATAACCGAGGAGGCCTCCCGGCTGTTACCGAGATACAGCCTTTGCAGTTAAAAATCCACCCCAACGAAAAAGAAAAAGATTGGTCAACTGACGGTTTATTTTGGACAATTTCGACTCTTTGACGAAGAGTATTAGTTGTAAGTAGTTTGTAATTTTTTGTATTAAAGATATTTGTAGTTTCAATGATATATTTAGAAGCAGGATTTTTAGGTAGAAAGTAAGTTAGATAGGTTTAGTTATTTACCTTAAAAATAACTTGGCATCCCTATAATAGAATTTTTATTCAAGCTTATTTATTTAAATTTTCTTTATTTACTGGAATATTAGAATGAATGATCAGGGTGAATCTGATGCCAGTTATGACGATATTATCATAGGGGAGGTGTGGGAGATTTGAGTAAATCTCATCTTCAGGATGATAATAATCATGACAGTTTGTTCCAACCGATCTAGTAAAGTACAAAGTACTGATTTAGAACCAACGATTATCGACAGTCGTCCCAACCAGAGTTATGTACTACTATTGAATACAATAATTATTAAAAATAAAAAATCAAACTCACCTGTTTGAGAGAATATAAGCAGAAAGAGCGTTAGCCAACGTCAAAGGCCCGACGCGGAATCTGTCATTAGGAGGACTCAAACATACTTCCTCTTTTGGCAAATCCATCAAAGAACAACCTCCATGGGTAGCAAGTATGTTTACTAAAGCTTGAGTGACGGCAAAGCCTATCAAACCATATGTGTAAAATATTTTTTAAAGAGATTAATTAAAATTTGTACCTGATTTTGGCGCACGAAGAGCGCCCATTAACAACTCTTTGGTACAAATATGTACAACTAAATTCGAGGATTTTAAGTCGTTCTGAGCCAAAGCAGCGATGCTCACGCTGAGATACTTTAAGCATGCGTTTGCAGCGCTGGGTAAATTAGTAGTTAATTGATTAAAGTCTTTGGGTAGTCGGAAATTCAAAAATTCGGGCGAATCCTGAATTTTGGTGATTTCAACGCGGTTCATGGCGGTCAACGTCATTAGTTGAATGACTTTACCTACATCTCCTAGTCCGATCAGTTCCAAACAAGAAATCAAGCTGACATAGTTAGTCGATACGGAGAGTAACGACAAAACGTTTAAAATAATTTGCCTGTATAAAGTAATTCGCAGTAGTACAAGTAAGTTTTAAATATTTTGAGTAATAACCTGCAAAGTAGAATTTTTATAGACATAGTCAAGTCCCTGAAACCCACTATTCTTTGCAATGGTGTGCTTAGCGCCATAGCCTGGGCGCCGATACTCTTCGTCTTAGTCTCCTCAGTTTTTTCAAACTCCTGTGGAACTTTAGGTACCGCGCTTGCTCCTAAAGGATCCGGGCCAGGGAAAATAATAGTTTTTAACGAGAAATCTTGATCCGACATCCCCAGAGCCCTACCATATTTACAAAGTCAGATTTTCAATGGTTGACTATTGTGAGAAGAAAACAGACCTTTTCATTTGTTCCATATCATCGCACTCCGGAAAGGCAAACAAATAATTTTGCATGCCGGCTTCGGTGTCGTCCTTATCGAGAATAATGTCAGGACACAAGCTGGCCAAGTCGTTTTCACTCTTGTTTTTCGACAAATAGTTGGTCTTACATTTGTAGCACAAAGCGTAAAATCTACACAACAACTTGTATTTGAAAAACAAAAAATAAAAACATTGAAAATTGTTTTTTTTTTAATGGAATCACCTGTATATAATTTTCATTAAAATTACATTAAAATGATATATCGTCTTAATTTTCATAGTTAAAATGCTTCTTTTCGCTTGGCGTAAAATCATTTACAACAAAATATCCCATTAAAACACTTGTTTGTGAAGCAAAAATCGACCTTATTTAAATCAACTGCGTTACCCTATAACCATTTTTAAAGAAAAATCACAAATCTCAATCAGTTTCTGTCTTGGTTTACTGCTACTATAAAAAGAGATAGAACAAGTCTTCAAACAGAAACAATTTCCAGTACAATTAACTGGTTAATTTTCAAAGTAGATAAGGCTCGTTTTTGCTTGACGTAAAAACCATTTACAACAAAAAAACCCATTAAAACAACTCGTTTGTTTCAAGCAAAAATTGGCTTTATTTACATCAACCGCGACGCCCCTTATAAAACAATTTTAATTAACAGGGTGTTTATATATTTATTTATTAAGTACTGGTACAAATTTTAAGAAGCAAATTTTTGACCAATTTTAAGCAAAAAAAGTTCGTATAAAAGATACAGGGTGTTAAAGTATCATTTTTTTACACAAAAAGAATCGCAACAGATATGAAAAAAATGCGAGAGGCAAAAAAGTTTTTACATTAAACAAGAAATTAGGATTTTGTGGAGGCAGTGGCGTACCACAAAAAAGTTCGGAGGGGTAAAAAAAAGAGGACCACTGAAAAAAACCCCCTGTAAATAAAAATAACATGCCTATCGATTCCTCTAAAGAGTCCAAACTTGAGCTCAATAACTGTAGGAGCTATATAGAAAAAAACTTTGACACCCTGTATCTGTGAAATGATAATGAATGATGAAGTTTGCGGTTCTATTTGGGCTTATCTGCTTAAAATTGGTCAAATAATCACCCCTTAAAGTTTGTACTTAATAAACACCTTGTATATTGTCCCAATTTTGAATTTTTGTCGTAAAAGCGTTAATTTTTGACAAATTTGTGTTTATTTTAAAATCCATTCAAAAATTTAGGTAAGTAGGAAATTTTCAGAAACAAACAGGGGGTTCCATTTAAAAAACACAACATTCAATGTTTTATGACTGCCGAAAAAAATATTAATTTTCAGCCATCCTGTATAATTTAGAATCAATTTTTTCCCGTAATAATAGTCTGTCAACCCTTATTAAACTGCGACCAAATAAGAACAATTTTATTGATGCAGTGTTTTCAATAAATGTAGCAAAATCTTGGAAACGGTAAAAGATTGTAAAGTGGTAAAAATGATTAAAAACAGTTTACAATTCTGAATTTATAAGAATCTACAAGGTGTTCTATTTAAAATACCAAAGTTGCATGATAGAGCCGTTACTTATTACCTAAACTTGCAAATTTTCAAAATGATCTTCGTACACGTCTAAGGTACTGTTTGACAACCTGTATTGTTATTATTAAAGTTAAACAACTTTCCAGTCATCAACCACTTAACACAGAAAACGAAACTTTAAAATAATAAAACTGTAAGTTTTTGAGAACCGAATCTTGTTCCCTGAATCAAAAAATGCCTGTCCAAACTTAATTACAAATAACTTACTTGTCGGTAATATATCCACATACTCCCGGGCCCCATAAAGCCCCACAACCTGGATGATAAGACAACATGTGAGCGTCCAAATAAGGTGACAAGTGTTCGCAATATGGACATATTCCGCACTGATTCGAAATATCAACGAAATTAGGCTGAACAATTTCTTCGTTTGTGGAAGACGTCGTAGACGATCCTTGAAATAAGGGAACTAGAATTGCGTTTGGTCAAAAATTTGGTATGTTACGGTTTAATAAAGTGTTACCGGGAACTTCTGGAGTTTGTGGCGTTTCTTCACCATTGTTAGGGGGAACGCAAAAATTTCGTAGTAACGGGTGCGCTTCACCTCTCACATGCTGACGTTCACGTATCTGTTGTCTTCTATCTTGCATTGCCCTAAAAAAATGTAAAAGAATGTTTGTCACACCAGTTTGCTGTAATTTTCAACAAAATTTTGTCGAAAAATATTATAATGACCTGTCCATTCTTTCCACTAAGTTCCTGATTTCGGCACAGCCTCGTCTTCTCGGCCACATGCCTCTGCGATGCATATACTCAACATCTTGACATCTAAAACCAATTTTATTGTATTCCTCATTTAAAGAAAAAACTCTTCCATTCCCGCGCGTTACCCAATACTTACAGACTTAAGTTAGAATCAATAAAACGATTACATCGTTCGAGAAAATCATTGGAAGTAGTTAAAATCTCCCGGACATTGCTAGGATTGACCGTAGATGGGGAATCCACCCTCGTTTCCAAGTAGGGATGTTCGCACATCCACGTTGCCAGCATATTCACCGTTCTAGCGTTCACTTCTCCAGTACTACGCGTTTCGCAGATTGCTTTCAAAATGTGTTTTATGGTGAAACCCATCTCTAGTAATGGGACTGCGATGGGTGGAGGTGGTGGTGAACTTGATCGTCTTTGTCTTACACGCCACACGTTGTCTTCTGATTCGCTCGATGTAAACACGTTATATCTGGACAATCTGTTTATAGATAATTAGAGTTGTGCCTTTGGACCACTCAAGGAAAACAGTAATTTTATCTAATATCTAAACTTCACCAATAATAGCTATTAATGAAACTGAACTGCTTGTCAAAAAAATGGGACAGATACATTTTTGCTCTTTTTTCTTTAAATTGATTGACTCAATTGTAATAATTCTTTTGCCGATTAAAAAGTATTTTCTTTCTCTTTCCGATAACCTAAATAATCTTTTTGAAAGTTGCCAGGGATCCAAGTATACAGGGTGTGAATGAAGTGTATTAAAAAAATGAAAAATTCGGTCCAACGCCATTTTTTTTATAAAATATCCTTAATCGTGTCTTGTGGCCAATATCTCTAGACGTTTTCGCCAGTTTGGTGATTAAGGACCGTTTACAAAATGTATTGCAAAATTCCAAAAATGAGGATATTTTTTACTTCTCTTGTTTTCCTTAGATCTTTTGTGGAAGAAGAGCCGGATTAGCAAGGTTACACTTAAAACTACCCAATTTAAGTAAGAAACTTAAACTGCCGGTAATTAAATTTAGTTTTTCAGATCAGAGTAATTTTGTTCCAAATATAATTTCTACAACTGTATAGAAGCTATGCTTTAACCATGTTTAATGTTAATTTGTTTAGTTAGTTAGTTGTTAATTTGATTTTTCAAGTGAGTGTAGCTCCTTTATTTAAGGAACTATAATTTTTAGTAAAATTTCACGTTTCCAAGTCAATTATCAAGTTTTTCAATCAATTTTTATGTTTCCAAGTCCGTTTTCAAGTTTCTTAGTTAAATGTCACGTTTACAAGTCAATTTTTAAGTTTTCCAGTAAATTTTTATGTTTCCAAGTTTCTCAGTAAAATTTCACATTTCCAAATCAATTTTCAAGTTCCATAGTCAATTTTTAAAATTTTTAATTAATTGTTTTCGTTAAGTTTCTTAGTGAAAACCTAAAAATCAGTGTAGGATATTTAAAAATCGGTTCGACGTATACGTGTGTGTGTACAGGGTGATTGATTGTATTATGACCATTCCATTAACTTTTAAAAAGTTTTCAAGTTTCAAAGTCAGTTTTCATTTTCAAGTTTCTCAGTTAATTTGCAAGTTTCTAAGTCAATTTTCAAACTTTATATTCAATTTTCATATTTTTTTAGTCACTTCTAACATTGGAAATGTCATATTACATATTTTATGCGTTCCAGTCAATTTTTAAGCTTTCCAGTAAATTTTTATGTTTCCAAGTCAATTTACAAGTTTCATAGTCAATTTAGAGTAGTCGGGAATAACTAAAACTTACCTGCTTTGACTGGCAGATGTAGAGTTAGAACCCAAAGACAGGGTTCGAGAACAGGGAAACCGGCTAGAACGTTGCACTGTCAGAGTAACAGGCGACCTTAGTGGTAGTCTTTGCCGTTCCGTAACCCTACAGCACAAAACCACGCTACAAACCAAAACCAGACACACAACAAACCCCAAACCTGATCGTAGACAGTCCTTGTTGACTCCAGCTGCAACCAGGCTCATCATTAATAGTACTACTGCTCGAGCAGCTTTGCGGAGTACTTTGCGCATCTTCGCGAGTACTTTTAATTGATTCGTCCGCTTCGCATTTGTTTTTCGCGTGGTTCATGTGGAGGATACTCATAACTCTTTCAGCGTCGGCCACTGTTATTATATTTTCGAGCTTGCATTGGTCAATACCTTTGTCAACCAGACTGTACATGATTTCTCTAAGGCAGTCGGTTTCTTGTGGTGTTTTTTGATCGTTGACTAGAAACAGTTCGGTGAATTGGGATGTCATCACGAAACATCCTAAAGTTTTTAAAGCGGAAAATTGCAGAAAAGCTAACTTCATAAACTTTTCTTCGACTGCAGCGTATTTTCTTTGTAATTCTAGAGTTTCGGTGTTGCTGTCCAAGTTTTTTACTACGTCCGAGTTTTGTTCTCTTAAAATTGTTTCGCTTTGCGAACTTGCGATTTTGGTTACCTCATCCAGAATGTTTGTTACAATTTCATTGGTTAAGGTTTCTACTGTCCGTGACACGCGTTTATCTTGGGGTGGTTTAACGTTTACTTGCGAATCTGAGTTGGAATGTACCATTTCTTCATTTCCTGATGCCCTTCTTTTACTCTCCGCGTTCAGGATAGTTTCTTCCTCATCACTGAACTCATATAAGGGAAACGAAATTTCATCTGTAATCCCTGACAATCTGGCCAGTTGCAGTAATAAATCGGTATTCAGTCCTGAAAACTTTGCGACATTAAACGCTTCAGGTTCTATAAACTCCAAATTGGAGATTGCCACGTCTGACACTGCTTGGTCGTGTTCCCATTGGACGTTTACTGTGGTCACTCCTGAAATCATTATTTTTTAAAATATTAATTGGGAATATTAATTGTAGTAAACCTTTTTTTAGTACTCCCAACACTACAGCTTTCTTTCCGGTTGTTTTGTGCCGGCAAAAACCTCCCATTTTTAAACCACGATCCAAACCACCGATTACACTTAAAGCAGGCCAAACCACGGTGCACAGCTCTTGTAAATTAATCTCAATGTCGGTTTTCATGACTTCGAGCTCATCAGAGGACGCCTCGTCCAGGTTATGCGTATCTATTTTAGGGAAAAGTTCCTCAATTTTGTCCAGGCGCTGTTTTAAAGCTAAGTTCACATCATTAGTCCAAGTATCGGAGTTATGAAGCTTCCTGATTAAACCTAAAATTCACCCAAATTAAAAAATACAAATAATTCGAATTAGATAATAATTACCTATATAAGCTTCAGCTAAAACTGCATGAAGTGGCGCCAAATTAGGTTCTCCCGGTAATACATCACGTTGGGTTCCATGTACTTTCATATCAGTTATTTTAACCTTTTCGCCAGGATTAGTACTGTAAAACATTACGCATGGATATAACTCGGTGGCGTCAATGTTTTCGAAGGCCACTTTAGGTTCTTCCCCGTTTTTGCCTGAAATTATCGACTCTCATTTTTGAAATCTTAACAGTTTGCATTAAAACTACCGAAACTCAAGGTTTTAGCGTCCATATCAAGAACTACAGTAATGTAGTCTCCTTGAGTGTAGCTTTGGAAGCAAATGTCACGTTCCCCATTGTGATAAAGGCTTCCGCTGTAAGCTCTGTATAGCCACATATCAGACGTGGAGCGGTGGCTAAAGTCGCGGACTGGATATTTTGATACTCCAATACAAGTGCCTAGAATGTAAAAGGATTACAAACAAAATTCTTTATTTTCAAATGGCTAATGTTGAGTCTACATGTACAGAATTTGCGTAAATCTCAGTACAGCGAGTAGTTTGTGATTGGTCAAGCTGGAAACTGCTTTTTTTTGACCAATCACAAACTGTTATTGTGCAATATCTGGTGACATTTGTACTCAACTCTATGGCGTTTTTAACCGATCACAAACTACCACAGCAAAGCAAATGCTGCACATGTAAACTTGTCACACATTTAAAAAAAGGGTTTCAGATGATTTAAGTATTTTGAAATCCAACGTACAAAGTCTAAGCCTAAACGGTGTACATTAAGAAACAGTTTAAAAAAAACGAATTAGCGGCTTTAAACTTAAACGTTTCAATAATTGGTGGAAATTACCAAAAACCTCTAGGGCAATTTTGAAATTTCCACAAACCTCTAAATGCTATTGTAAACTTTTTAAAAAGTGCCAGGGGTTCTACATGTGTTTAAAACTTTCAAAGAACTGTTTTTTATTGCTAGAGGCCTCTAGGACCATTTTGAAAGTTCCATAAACCTTAAAATGCTATTGAGAATCTTTCAAAAAGTTCCAGGGTATTTATAAGTGTTTAAAACTTTCCCAGAACTGTTTTAAATTGCCAGAGGCCTCTAGGACCATTTTGAAAGTTCCATAAACCTGTAAAGGCGATTGAGAACCTTCTATAAAGTGTCAGGGGCCTCTACAAGTGTCGTAAACCTTCCCAGACATGTTTTAAGTTGTCAGATATCTCTAGGACCATTTTGAAAGTTCCACAACACTCTAAATGCTATTGAGAACCTTCCAAGAAGATCCAGAGTTCCCTACAACTGTCTTAAACTTTCCCAGAACTGTTTTAAATTCTCATAGGCCTCTAGGACCATTTTGAAAGTTCTATAAACCTCAAAATGCTATTGAAAACCTTCTAAAAAGTTTCAAAGGCCCCTACAAGTGTCTAAAACTTTCCCAGAACTGTTTCAAATTCCCACAGGCCTCTAGGACCATTTTGAAAGTTCCATAATCCTCTATTGAAAACCTTCTAAAAAGAGTCAGAGACCTGTACAAGTGTCTTAAACCTTCCCAGACTTGTTTTAAATTCTAAGATACCTCTAGAACCATTTTGAGTTCCATAAAACTCTAAATGCTATTGAGAACCTTCCAAAAAGATGCAAAGTTCTCTACAACTGTCTTAAACTTTCCCAGAACTGTTTTAAATCGCCTGAGCCCTCTAGGATCATTTTGAAAGGCCCATGAACCTCTAAATGCTATTTATTATGTTACAAATTAAAACTGGACCACTTCTTACCTTCATTGCCCCGATTCTCCTTAACAATAAGGATTTTCCATTGGTAACACCCAGATTTAATTGACTGAAGTCCTAATCCGTATCCTCTGCCCCCTGATCCGTGAACAAGAGTGAGATTTCCTGTAAACCACAGAAACATTCGTGTCTACAACTATTAGCTAAACTCCATCAAAACCTACCTTCAATAAAACATTTAAAACACTTATCTGCATCAAAACCCATGTCGTGCACGGGTACATTACCCTCAGACTCTTTAAAATCTTTAACTGTCAAAACATCGTCGCTGCATTCCACTTTGCTCGTTGCAGGACTGTCGATCCCTTGCAATTTCGACCACATTTCCTTTCCTAGTTGTGCAAATAACTTGCTCACTATGTGGTTTCGCAAAGCGTCGTCAATATGAACGGATTTCAGGTTGGGTAGGATTATTTGTAGTAGTTGGATTATCAGCAGTTTGGGTTTTAAGACTTTAATTTGCGAGTTGTAGCTCAACCCTAAACTGGCCGTGTCTAAAATAGCCAATAAGGCGTACATCCACTTTTTGGTGGCCAGTAGTCGTTGTATGTTGCTACTGGATGAAACCACTCGTAGAAACAGCAAAAAATCGCTCATCTGCCTGTCGTTTCCCCATTGAAACAAACCACTATCCAAACTTTGGCAACACTCATCAAATATTTCCAACGTTTTAAGAAATTGCTCGTACAACACGTTTACGATCATTTCCAGGGAAACGCTGTCCAAATGCTTAGAGTTTATACAGCAAGACATTGCCAGAATGTGAATAAGCTTTAAAGAAGCTATGCTGAGCATTTCAGTTTTCGTGTATGGTGGCGCCCCCACAAAGCCAACATTAACCATTTCAAATAAGTTTTGCACTAAGTCATTGTTGATCACCAGACTTAAATCATTGGGTTGATAACGTGTGCTTAGTGAAAATACTATGACAAGTAACAGTTGCCTATTATCACTATTTTGCGACACTTGCTTTTTCAAGGAAGTGGTTAAGAATTCGTAGATTCCTTGAACCACTGTGCGAATTTTCTCTTGAATTTCTAAAGGAGAACTTTCAATTCCTTCGAGGTAATGATGATAAGGTGTAAAGGCGTCTTGACCTTCAATGTTAAACAACCCAAAACATCCTTCCAGCATTTGATGTTGAATACAGTTTAGCACTGTTAAAGTAGGTTCTTTCGAAACCAAGTGAAAAAGTAGTTGGTCCAGTCCTTCATAACGGCTTAATGCTCGGGATTTTTGTTTCAACAAAGACTTGTAAACCACTACCGGATCGTTGTTCCAACCGTTATCAGCCAGATTGTAGCAACCCTTGTCCTCATTATCGTTAACAACAAAATTAAGGCACAAACTGCAGGTTCTCCGCAATTCTGCCAAAGCAGGATCATTACGCATTTTGTAAAACTCCACGTAAGGTTTGTCCGAAATATCCTCGTCCGAATCTACTAGTTGAACGGACGAAACGTCAATCTTGCGCCCTTTAACAAAAATCAACAAAAACAGGCATCTTTGAAGGACTTTGTGACAGAGAATCTCAAAATCCACTTCACAGAAAGCGTACGAATTCTTCTCTTGAGAGATTATCTTGGAGTCGTCGCCGTCCTTTTCGTCTTCGAGTGTCTCATCTTCCCGGAACTTCATGCTGCACATTATGCTGAAGAGTTTTTGTCGTAAAGAGGCCGATGCTTTGAACACTTCTTTGTAGGCAACAGGATTGGCGCTACGGTCCAAAAATCCGGAAATTTTTAATACGGCGTAGAAAAACGTTCGCGTGATCCTGTCGAACATTTTTTTCTCTTCGGAGTCGAACTCAAAAGTTTCAGCGTCGTGGTTTTGAGACATTTTTGAAAACAAATCGTCGGGGGATTCTACTGGAACGGCGCAAGCCTCATCGTACTGTTGAGGCACACCAAAAGCGATTTTGCACAGTTCTTGAACTTCTTCAGGTAAATTTTCAAAAGTGACTAGCATAGTGTTAATGCAGTGAGTCACATAGGACAGTTCAGATAAACACTCTACGGGTAGATCTTCATTTTCGATTCCCGAAGAAAATAGTTCGCTAACTAGCCAATGGCGACATTGAGTTTCCTCTTTCTCTGGTTGATTGCCCCTTAGCATCCCTCCAAAACACCGGCCAATAAGAATGGAACAGGATTTTTGCAAATCTACTATCCAAATCCATGATTGTTCAGCTAGCTGGGCTAAAGTGGGGGTTTCAGACCTGGAGTTGTCTTTGTCATTTTCAATTAAAAGTTCTACAGGTAAAAGCTGATTGAACTTGTCCAAACCGTTTAGCACTTCAAGCAACGGTTTGTGCAGAGACTTAACGTAACGGATCGGCATCAAAAGTAGCGAGTTAATGACTCTGAATAGCATCGCACCTGCCACGGACTCTTGCAGAACATTGTAAAGCAGTTCAAGGGAATTCGGGTACCGAACTAAAATATCCGCAGCTTTGTTCAAAATATGAATAGCCAATTCAAACAGACTCATCAAATGATTCACTAAGAAATCCTCATATTCAGAACATTCGTTTTGACAGTCTAAAGTGTAGTGAGCCAGCATATGATTCTGCAGACAAGACAGGAGTCGTTGGAAGTGACAAACTTTACTGTTCCAAGGATTTTGCCATTTACTTTTGCTTTTCAAAGCCAAAAAGTTGGACACTGATTCTAAAGCTTCTTCAGTGTTATTAGTAAACGACTGAAGAAGGGTGTGCATTAGGTTGACAGTCATTTTAACGTCCAAGTCTTTATTTTTGTTTTGCTCTGGCCCATAACCCAGTAAAGCGGCTATGTGAAGCGGATCTTCCAGGCTACTCAGTATAATGCTTAAAAGCATTTGTTGGCCTTGGGATAATTTGTCACCGCTCGATAAATGCGAGTAGAGAAAGTCAACTCTTTCAGATAGAAGAGGGAGTAGTAAAGGTGCGCCAATATTTAACACTTCACGGGCAAGTTCGTGGATTTCTTCGGGTGAATCTATATCTACAAGTCTGAAAAAATAGAAAAAATTTCCTATAAAATTGAATAGTAATAATTTTAGATACAGACAGATTTAATATTGGTCATTGAAATGCCAAAAATTTAGATTTGCAGTGCTGTCTACAATTTAAACATTTCAGACAATTTCAAACATGTTTTAAACTTTTCACATTAAGCTTAGCCAATTTTAGACGACAGCTGTGGCAACATTTTTAGTCAAATTACAAATCTTTGCCAAGTGCTTAAAATTTTCTAACATTTTAGACAATTTTGACAATAACATTAGTTTTAGTCAGAATTTTGATAATTGTTAGACACTTTTTCACATGATTTAGATGTTTGACAAAAATCCACCATGTTTAGACAATTTTGTCATTATATTTAGTTTAATTTAAAACAGTTTAACTTCTGAACGTTTGTAGACACATTCCAATATGATTTAGATGTTTCACAGACTGTTTTTAAAGCATTTTTGGTCAGTAATATACAATTCAAAATTTCTAATTTAAGCTTTTATGAAAGCAACCATATAAACAACTGGCCCTGAGATATACAGCTAATACAGTCTTCCAAACCCTGATACTTTCAATCATAAATATCTTCTTAACTATTGAGGTTAGGTCTACAAAAAAGTAATTACAAGTAAAAGCTTTTCAATATTATTTATGATATCCATAAAAGTATCAAAAACTGCCTTAAAGAAGCAGTCAAAGCAGTAATTGCTATTTTTTATTATAATTATTATAAAAAAAAAACTTCTTTAATGAAAGAATACGATTTTAGGTTCTTCTAATATCCTTAAGTCTGAAGAAGTGGCAGAAAAACTTGAATAGCAGAGTTATATAAGTTTCACGTAGTACTTTCATATACTATTTATAAACTGAAGGAATTTATCGCCGACATTTGTGACTATTATTAATAAAATCTTCTTTCAATTAAAACACTTTTAAGAAATTAACGAAGGAAATGAGAGTAGACGAAATTGCATATTAAGATACTTTCAAATCTCTGACACGTTTCAATAATTTGGAAAAAGTTTCAAAGTAATATTGCAATAATTGAAAAATAAAAAACGCTGTAAAAAAAGGTGTTAAGTGACGAAACTATTTATTAATAATTATATTATAACTGGAAAGTGTTATCAACCAGCTTCTCATTAATATAAAATTATTATTATTGTCACTGCAACTTACCTAAATAGAACTGTCCTAAGATCCTTGGCATGTCGTTCCAATACTGTGGTGTTCAAGTTGGCACTAATACACAAATGGAAATGAGTACAAAGCAGCTTTAACGTCAACAAAACAAAGTCCTGGTGCTCTTGACGCGTTTTAAACGGTTGAGGGACGTGTTCGTCGTCGTAGGCAAAAGATTTGGCGTACTTTTCCAGGAACTCCTAGAAACGCTTGAATTAAACGCTTTCAATCGCGTATTGGAAACGTACTTTGAAGTAGCAAAAAGTTTTCTCGTGCAAATCCAAGCAAAATGGTTTGTGTCTAGTGATTTGCTGGCTTTCGGACGGAACGCTAGTCCACGCGATCGAATGTGACGTTCCGGAGCTAATTTGACGGATCGTGACTCCTTCTAGACCCATTACTTTTAAGGGACTGGTTATAGGGCTGGAAGTGTGGCCTTGGCCGCATTGTCCCATTGTGTTGGTACCCCAAGCAAAAACCTTATTTCATTCCAAAAGTTTTGTAATGCAATAATTATGCAAAGTGTTTCACTCACTTGATGATCGTCAGATAAAGCTAAACAGTGATTGTCTCCTACTGATATATCAATGATTCTATAAGGTGTTAAATCTTCAATGAGCATTGGCTGAAGCCATATGGCATCAGCAGTGCCTATGCCTAAAGTAGGACCACTACCCCAAGTGTAAACCTGTAGAATTTCAAATCAACTTAGTAGTAATAGTATACTCTGTTCAGTGACTTCTGAACAAATAAACAGCGTGAGTCGTTCTACATTCTATATAACGTTCTATCTAACTTGCGCACGAAATTAAGAATAAACACAGCAGTGGGTTTGACGAAATACCAACCAGCTTAATAAAACTTTCCATATGCGAATTAAAAGATGTACTGTGTTTTATAATTAACAATTCTTTTAAGTCTGGTGTGTTTCCAGATCAACTAAAAACTGCTCTTGTTAAACCATTGTATAAAAAGGGTGATCCAGAAATAATGAATAGCTATAGACCTATAAGCCTTCTGCCAGGATTTTCCAAAATTTTTGAACTGGCAATGTGTAAAAGAATAATAGAATTTATGAACCACTGTAATCTAATTAACAAAAACCAGCACGGATTTATAAAGGGAAAATCAACACAAACGGCATTATATAAGTTTATACAATCAATCATTAAGCACTTTGAACATAGAGAGCCGGCACTTGAAATATTCCTAGATCTTTCGAAGGCCTATGACTGTCTACATCGAGAAATCTTATTAAATAAAATGGAAAAATATGGGATAAGGGGGCAACCATTGGAGTGGGTAAGGTCATACTTGCAAAACAGGCAGCAAATAGTGGCTGTCACTAAAGATGGTCAATCTGGTAGGTCAGGGACTCTTTCGAATGATTATGGAATAGCACAAGGTAGCATTATAGGGTCAATCCTCTTTGTAATCTTCATAAACGACTTGTATTCGGTAGCAGATGAACCATGGCAAACTATTATTAACTATGCCGATGACACCAACTTGTTGATTGGAGACAAAAATAGTTTGAACTGATAACGGCTTAATTTTGAACGCAGAGAAAACTGATTCAGTCCTGTTCAGGACAAAACAATCAAACTTTGGTAAACTGGAAGGACTCCCGATTGTCGGAAAAGACATAACAGTATCTGAAAACACGAGGTTCCTAGGGGTTTATCTGGATGAGAACCTTGACTGGTCTTTTCATTTGGATAAACTCTTGAAAACTTTGGGAACTATCTGCTACGGAATACGATTCACTGGTAAATATCTAAGTGAGCAATGTCTAAAAATTCTGTATAGCGCCAATTTTGAATCCAGACTGAAGTACGGTATTATGTTCTGGGGCCGAGATGGTAGGGTTCAGAACATTTTTATTGCTCAAAAACGAGTTATGAGAATAATAAAAAAAATGGATTATCGGCAATCATGTAGAAACACTTTCAGGTCAATGGGACTAATGACAGTATACGCTCTGTATATATATGAATGCTTAATGTTCTTTTTCAACAACAGAAGTTTATTTTTTCAGAATCCACAGGTAAACAAATATAATACAAGATTAACCCATCAAATTATGTATCCAACACACCGGCTGCAAATAACAGAAAAAACTCCCCACTATATGTGTATAAAGCTCTTCAATAAGTTACCTATGGATATTAAAACAATTGTGAGTAACCAAAAATTTAAAAGGGAGCTAAAAAAGTAAACAAATCCTCATATCAAGACTTTTCCAGAAGTAAAAATTGGCTTGAAAAACATTAGTACCGCTAAACGCTCACATTTAAAGAGAGTTTCAGATGCTTTAAGCATTTTGAAATCTAACGTACATAGTTTAGGCTTAAACGGTGTAAATAAGAGTAAAAGTTTTAAAAAAACAAATTAGAAATGACTAAGGCTTCTGCAGAGTTTCAATTTAAACGTTCCAAGAATAGATTTAAATCACCAGAAACCTTTAGGACAATTATGAAAGTTACATAAACCTCGAAATGCTATTGAAAACCTTCTAAAAAGTGTCAGAAGGTTCTAAAACTGTCTGAAACTTTTCCCAGACTTGTTTTAAAGTGTCAAAGGCCTCTACGACTGATTTGAATGTGTTAAAGACCTCTAAATGCTACTGAGAACTGTCTGAAAAATTCCAGAACCTTTTCCAACCGTTTTAAACTTTCCCAGAACTGTTTTAAATTGCTAGTGGCCTCTAAGACCATTTTGAAAGTTCCATAGACTTTTAAATGCTAGTAAGAACCTTCAAAAATGTGCCAGATGCCTCTACAACTGTTTTAAACCTTTCCAGAACTGTTTTAAATTGCCAGTGGCCTCTAAGACCATTTTGAAAGCTCCATAGACCTCTAAATGCTATTGAGAACCTTCTATAAAGTGTCAGGGGCCTCTACAAGTGTCGTAAACCTTCCCAGACATGTTTTAAGTTGTCAGATATCTCTAGGACCATTTCGAAAGTTCCACAACCTTCTAGATTCTATTGAGAACCTTCCAAAAAATTCCAAAGCCCTCTACAACTGTTTTAAACTTTCCCAGAACTGTTTTAAATTACCAGAGGCCGCTAGGACCATTTCAAAGATCAGACCTCTAAATGCTATTGAGAACCTTTTAAAAAGAAGCCTCTACAAAACCTGTCATTCTACAAGTGTCTTCACTCACTTTATAAGTGTTTTAAGCCTTCCCAGACTTGTTACAAATTGTCAGATACCTTTAGAACCATTTTGGAAGTGCCAGAGTTCTTTAAATAATACTGCAAAACTTATAGAAATTGCCAGAGACTTCTACAAGTGTTTTAAACCATCCAAGATTGTTTAAAATTACCCGAAAACCATATAAAAATCTCTTTCCCCGTCAATGTAAATATTGTAAACTAAAAATTCTTACCTGCCCAGTTGTTGTTAATGCTAAAGAAGATGACGTAGCTGCGCATACTTTCTGTATAGTTAAACCCTGAAGGGCGTCAATAACTTTGGGTCTGCACACCTTAAAACAGCTTCATCAAAACAAAACTAATGAACAGAGAAAAACAACAAATACTTTGGCGATTTCTCCATGTCCCAACTTTCCATTCTCTCCACTCCCAAAGGACCAGACAGTCCTACCATCGCGAGAAACTACCAGAGTGTGTGAGCTACCGCACGCCACTTGGCCTACATCTTTCAAATCGGCCACTATGGTAGGCACGTGACGTGCAGCATAATCTCCATGTCCCAACCTTCCATGATCACCTTCTCCTAAATCACTCCAGTTAAATTGTAGAATAAAAGATGAGTGTTACAAACAAACCCCAAGTCCACAAACAACCGTCTTCGGTGATGGCAGCGCTATGCCGGTAACCTGCGTTGATGTACTTAACTATTTTGCCTTGAAAAGGACCGCCGATTCGTTCAGGTTGTTTGTGGGTGGCGCAATTGCCGTGGCCTAACTTGCCGTAATCCCCATCGCCCCAACTGTACACTTGACCTTCTTCAGTTAAAGCCAAAGTGTGACCGTCTGATCCTAAATTTAATCACTCAAAAAAATAAATAACAAATAGTGAAGCTCACCTTTAGAACTAGACAATTTCTTCACTACACTATCCAAAAGAATTTTCTTTGGTAACGTTTGATTTGACGATTCTCCTAAACCTAAACGGCCGTAACTACCTTTTCCACAGGCAGTTACATGACCGTCCCAGTGAATGGCAAAAGTACAGTACTGCCCTGCTTCTATCTGCATTTATTCTTGCTTTCAAATCAATTAAAACCAAACCTAAAATAATTCTGACCTGTTGGACTTTATTGAATATCTTGGACTTTACTGGGAGCAGTATTTTTTCGTTTTGTCCTTCAGCCAACTGATGAGAAGAGTTGCTACCCCAAACGTAAACATCAGACTTTTCATAAACGCCAAATTCAGTTTCATTTGCAGTAGTTGTCTCAATTGCTGCACATGCACCTCCTACACACCCCCCACAAATAGCCCTTCAGCACTAACAAATAGTAACAACCCTACCATAGTCTGTAGCCATTGAAGACAAAGTCTCCAGTAAACGCAATGCAGTGTCATACATGGAAATCGGTCCGGAACCTGCCTGGTCTTTCAGTCTGTGTTTGCCTCCATCCATTTGCACCAGCGCGTTTAAAAAGAACTCACTACCACAATAACAATCCCCATAAACAACAAACTAACTTTCAATCTCAAAACAAGCAAACCTTTCTATAGTTTCTTTACACGAGGCCTCCAATCCCATATCAATCCACTCTAAAAGGTGCCGCAAAGAACCTCTTTGCAGCGCCAAACCCAGCAGTATTTCCGAAGCTAACAGTTTCCCCTTGCTGTCCGCGGACGCTTCATGCAATACAGAATTTCTCAAAAAATCACAAACCTAAATAACCATTCTAAGTATCTGGCAGTAGTTAAGGTATTAGAACAACTGAACCTGTTCCAAGCTGGAAATTCCCAAACTGGTCAACTGAGCGTCATTTGATAGGCACAGAGGTGGCAGTTTTTTAATTAGGTCGACCGTAGTCTCCAAAACGGAGTTGCACAAAGAAGGTATGCCTAAAATGCCGCTAACTTGCCAGTTTTGTTGCAGGAGTGAGAAGAGAAAGCTGAGGCCTGTTTTTACGCCGATTTCTAATAGCGCTTGCGAACCTAAACAGGATTTTGACTAATTTAGGTCTATATTATAATAAATGTGAAGTTTCTAGAACTGTTTCCTTCAATTTTAAATAAATTAGCAGCAATTTGCACTGATATAAAGCTTGATTCATTGATTTTTTACTGATGATTTACTTTCACTTTAATGGTCTTGAACTGTACTAGACATGGTTAAAAAGAAACACTGAAAAAAGGAAAATTTTCAAGTTGTTGACATATTTTAGGAGGGAAGTGCTCAATCTTGAATTAAGCCATGGTAGCAACTTGGTGATAGAATATTAGTTTCTAGAAAATGGCTTATTACTTAATTTTAAATAAGTGACCTAAAAAAATTAACTTAACTTTCTTCTTCTTTCTATTTGAAATACTAGACTTTCTGTCCTTTTTAAGAACTGATGTTTTCAGCTGATTTTTTGACCAACCCTGTCACTCATATATTTTAAAAATTTACTGCACCCACTCTTAGTACAAACCTAATTTAACATAACAAAACACAAAAACCAAGAAAAAATCGTTTGCTGATATGTGTAAACTAAAATTGTTTTGAAGACTGAAAATATCAAATTTTACATAAAATGGTAATTATTTCAGAAGCAGATACAGACAGGTACATGAAAATATACAAATATATGTATAGAATTTGATGTAGAATCCAAAAATGCAAAAATATACAGGGTGGCCCATTTAAAATAAGCAGCAGTTGATAACTACTTCTGGTTAAATTGTTGCATGCATATTTCCATATTTTTAAAAATGAATAAAATAAATACTAGAATAAAGTCAAATACAAAACAGAAACAATTTCTATATTTAACAAAAAGAAACTGTTTCAAGATCTACAAATTAGAACTGTTAAATTTTTAATAAAACAGTTACTGATTTTTTTTTAATTTTATTCGATATTCAAACATTTTAAATCCCTCCACTAATAATGTTTTAGGTTATCTTGAGAGAATTATATTTGTCCAGTCATGTTACTCAAATTTAATAAATTAGAAAATTACTAAACCACTCAAAATGTAAGTAGATCATACCTGACATGTTGTCTCTGGCAGTTGCCCCAACAATTAAAGAATTTTTCCCATTACTATTCTGTCCATCTGTTGTTTTTTCTCTATGGTACCTCATAACTATAGCATAATAAATCCTACTGAGTATTATCATTCTCTGTTTCATAATAACTGAGAATGATGATGAAGAACAAATGTCTTTGGCCAGTTTTAACTGCAAACAAACAATTTACACTAACTGGGATAAACTGGGAGTTATACAAAACTTACTTGAGAAGTCAGTAATGTATTTAAAAAAGCCTCAAGTTCCCAAGCAGTGGGAACATCATACTGAAAGGCAGGTAGGGCCTGCACGTCATTAAAGTTTCCTGTGCAGGATGGAATGGCCCTGATCTCCTTGTTTTGCAGTAAAACATCATACATGGACTGCACCAAGTCCCTATTAGCAATACAATCTGTATCTTTTTGCGCCCATGATATGTTCGTGCTATCGGACCATTCCAGTTCCACATTGTTGGTGGAACTCTCCATTATGGGGTTGTAATTACTAGCAGGATGTTGGGGTAACAGCAGGAAAACAATGCATTCTTGAAGTGGTTTTGTATTCTAAACGGATAAAGTTTTTGCACAGTGATTAAAATGTTCGAGATGACGACACTATACAGAAATTGCGGTCAATTCTAAATTAACACTCAAAATTTTGGTTTCATTTGTCCTTTTATCACCTTTTGCAAAGATAAAAACAAACGTTTTAGGTTTTTTGTCGTCAAAACAACTGATAAGCTGTCAAATACAGATGTCCTTTCATTCGCTCACAAGCTTAAATGCAACGTTGCCATATCTAGTTTTTAATCCTGATATAAATTCATAAATATACCCATTACCCATCGACCATATTCTTAAAAACTGTTTTCTTTTATACATACTATATTAGCTTTGTTCGGGTTATTGATTCTGATCTGTTTCGAAGTTGGTTAGGACCATTTGCACGATAACAATGAAATTAAATCCAAGAAAAGTGAACAACAAATCAACAATGTGATTTAATTGAACTGTAATTGTACATAAACACAATGGTACAAATAAACTTAAATTAATATAGTAATTTTTTATATTTATTTTCTATAAAATGAAAGGATGTTGCATCATGTTGCGCCGTTTGACAGAACGCCACCAAATAGACACTTGACAGCAATATAAGATAATTTACAATTTTCTTAATTGACCTGCAGATGTCGCATTTATTTCTTTCTTTTGCTTGTCGATGAACTTACCGTAAGCGTGGCTAATCAAGGCACTAAAAGGTAAGTGAACGTAAATTACTTAATTTTGCAGCCCCCCAGGTCATTTAAAATCATTGACGATACCTTTCGTCCGTGTCCCGGGCGGTTAAAACCCATATTTTTGTAGTTAAATTCCGTAAACTCCCTTGAAACCTACTCGGATGTGTCGCTCTAGTAAGGTCAGTTGGTTCAACTAGAGTATAGCCGTTTCTGTTTACTGTCTTTGTCTTACTATAGCGTTTAAATGGCCTAGGGGGGTATGGAGCATTGAGTGACGTTCCGAACCGAACATACTGAGAAACCCAAACCTTTAAAAAGTGACATTCCTAAAATTTGTTGTTCAAAGATAATTTTTCTGTATTTTTATAGAAAGATGAGCAGCTCTGAGGAAGTTTCCTGGATTTCCTGGTTTTGTGGCCTGAGAGGAAATGAGTTCTTTTGTGAGGTAAGCACCCCCGACCTCCTCGTGTAAAATTCAGCTATGTTTACATACCATTTCAGGTGGATGAGGACTACATACAAGACAAATTCAACCTCACAGGGCTTAATGAACAAGTGCCGCACTATAGACAGGCTTTAGACATGATATTAGACTTAGAACCGGGTAAGTTTACTCTAAAATTTCATTTTATTAACCATAAGCATTGTCACCTTAGCATTCCGCCTCATCTTTATGCAACAAGGTGATTCACAAATCAACCACAAAACCACGTTTAACTTGGTTTTCTTTTACAGATGACGAATTAGATGATAATCCAAACCAGTCAGATCTGATTGAACAAGCAGCTGAAATGTTATACGGTTTGATACATGCTAGGTACATTTTAACTAATCGAGGCATAGCTCAAATGATTGAAAAATACCAAGTTGGCGATTTTGGATTCTGCCCCAGAGTTTATTGTGAGGGTCAGCATTTGTTACCAGTTGGTCTTTCTGATGTTCCAGGTTAGTTATTTGAGTATATTTATATTTTGGCTGTTGCTGGAGTTTCCTAGAGATTTATCTTGAGTTTATTGGCAGAGAAAATCAGTCTCAGTAATCATTTTGCAAGTTTACAATAAAACACAAAAAAGTATATCTAAACTGCCAAAGATATAATTATAAGCTAACCAAAAATTAAGGAAGTGAATTTTTGTGATATAAGTAATACATTTTTTTGTTTTCTTTATTAATATGCACTCACAGACAAAAATATTAGTGATGAATAATATAATTGAAATATTTTGATTCTGAGCTATCAAATAATCAAAATTTTTCTATTAGGAAATGGTTGTAAAGTTTTATCCGTTCACTGAATCAAATATAATGATTTGGTTATTATTAGTTATTTAAAGTTTAGCCAAAAATGTGGATTTTCTTGTCTTTTTGTATACTAATTTAAGTTCCTAGTTATAATATTCATGTAAATATGTTTCTAAGAGTTGTTTTAGCATCTGTAAATATCCACTCCAATAATTTGCATCAAAATTTTTGCCAAACTTAAAGTTTAAATTTATTTTCAGTTTCTAGATTGTTCTAAAAGCTTTTGGACTGTTCTAAAAGTTGCTGAAAGCTTCTAGACTGTTTTAAAAGCTTTTAAGACGTAGACGTTTTTGGCGTGACATTAAAACACTATTTACCTAGCCAGTCACGTGACAACTGTAAAAATTTACGATAAAGAGATAAAACATCATGTCTTTAAGTCAACAGAGTGTACTTACACTCTAGAGATTTTTAGAGCAAACTTTGACGGTTTTGACGTGGAAGACAGTTGCCGCATGACACCAGAACACTATTTACCTAGACAGTTATGTGACAACTGCAAAATAATTACCATAAAGTGATAAAGCATATGACGTCTTTACTTGACTGTACAAATCATATTTAATACTTGTTTATAGGTCTATGAATACAATTTTGACAGTTCTAATATACAAATATATGTTTTGCTTCTAATTGAATCTGTTAGGAATGTGTCAACTGGCAAGACCATAGAACTATTAAATTAGAACAATCACTTAACCGCGTCCATTTTCAATCAAATACCACATAAAACAATAAAACTACAAAACCTGCTTAAAAGCACTGTTACACTGTAATACAGTGTTGTAAATCATATTAAATGCTTGTTTATACATCCATGAGTAGAAATTGAACAGCCCTGAAGTGTATTTGTTTATTTTAATCTGTCAAATATAAATAAAATAAACTTGGATACTGTCAAATACCACTTTGTGGAGCAAGAAATATACGAAACTTGTTTAAAGGCAATACAATCAGTGTAAATTAAATTATTATGGATTTTATAGTTTCATGATTTGTTTTTTTTTTTGGCAGTTGTGATATGTAACTGACTATTCTGGATATATAACTGTCATAATAATGGTAACTGTCAAATACAACTCCATAAAGCTATTGTCCGGACAAATTGCCAAACAGCTTATTTCAGTGTATAGTAAATACAAAATCATTGTACTTTTTTGGGATTTTCTGAAGAAAATTGTGGATTTACCGCAAATTTCATTTTTCTCTTTCCTATAGTAACATAGGTGCGCAATAAAAGTTTGGTGACAAAATTCGTAGATACCTAATGTGCACAAGTCCCAAAATATGTGGCAAAAAAGGATTTAGAATATAAGCTAAACAAAAATTAAGTGAATATTACTATAAGTAATACATTGGATCACTTGTCAATTTTGTGCTATTAAATATGTTATCACAGACAAAAATGTTGCATATAACATGGCTGTAGTGAGTTTTGCATAAGATTAGTCAAATAAATTACAAACTAAAGCTTGACAGTTGGTTCATACAGAAAAGAACAAAACCTCCTGAATTAGGGAATTAAAATGTGAAATATTTTTGTCTGTGAAAGTCATTTGGAAAATCATTTTTATTTGATTATCGTTTAAAGGCGAAGCAATGGTAAAATGTCACTGTCCCAAATGTATGGACGTTTACACGCCAAAATCTTCAAGACACCACCACACTGACGGCGCTTATTTTGGCACCGGATTTCCACACATGTTATTTATGGTTCACCCCGAATATCGACCAAATCGTCCCGCTAATCGATTCGTGCCTAGGTAAGTAATTTTTTTATTGCTTTTTAAACTGAATTTGAAAAATTAACGCGCTTTCAGATTATTCGGTTTCAAAATTGCTCCCTTGGCCTATCAGCTGCAACAGCAGGCCGCGTCAACGTTTAAAAAACCTCTAAAGGCGCTACCGCTGGATAACGGCAAGCGTTAATAATTTGAAAAAAAAACTGTAATTTTAAATCATAAAAAAATTAAAATTGCTAGTTTTCATGGTGTTTCTACAGGCATTTCTACTTGTTTTTCATGGTTGCAATTGTAATAATAGCCATTCTCATTCCACACCATAATTTTTTTTTTCGCATTTTATTGCAGTTCTGAAATTAAAAATCTGGAAGTGATTGCTCATTAATACCTTTTGTCTTTATTTATTTAATTTTGTAAGAATAGTAAAACCTTTTTTTTTTGTATTATTGAAACCTTAAATTTGTTTGTTGAATATAAGAATTTGAAGTTTAGTTACTATTGAAGCATATTGTCTGTCAGTGTGTATAATAGGATAATAAATTAGGTATTTAAGATGAAAGTGTTTTAATTGCTTTAATCCTCCGAGTTTATTCTATTTGTGTCTTCAGGTTAAGAAGTCAAAGGATATGATATGAGATTAATGTAAATTCAAAATCAGAAAAATATGCATTGATTCAATTAACCCACAAGACAAAGATTCTACATAAGTTGTTATCTCTAAAACAGTTTTATGCTTTTATTTTACACATTACTCTTATATTAGCAGTGTAATGGATAGGCAAAAATGAATAATTCATTTAAAAAAAATCTGTAAATAATTAGTAGGCAACACTTCATTGCTCTTTGTGTAACTATGGTTGCCTAACATTCTGCCCCAGGCATAATACCTGTATTCCTGTATATGTATAGGGAAAACTAAACCAGGATTGGATGACCTAACAATGTGCAACCACATCAATTATTATAATTTATTGCCTATTTAGTTTAAACAATAAATTCTTCTTTTTCTGTAAAATAAAGTTACAATCTTGAACATTTCTCTGTGCTCTCTGTAGTCTCTGCACTGAAAACCATTGAATTGAAAAGTTTCCACTTTTCCAACAAAAGCACTATTTTTTTCAAGTTCAAATGTTGAAAATAACATTCTCCTATAATCAGTTCACTGATCTCAAATGTTATTTTCAATTTAGTTGAAAATAGTGCCTAATTCCACTTTTCCAACAAACCTTTTTAGTGCGGTGAAGAAGAAATAAAAATTAAGTTAAAACTTACGTGTAACTTTTACATGGATAGTTCAAGTGCGGAAAAAAAGCGAAAGGTGTTGCCCATCATTTATACATCACCAATATGCACTTTTCTAATCTATATTACTTGGAAAACCATAAAAATTGCTGGAAAATAGTTAAAAATTTACGATACCAGTCAAAAATTACCGAACACAAACGGACACCATTTTTGACTTATGACAGTATTCTGACAATACCTGGTTCATATGTTTCGGTCCTTTTCTTGCACATTGCAAAATTTTAGAGGTTAGAGGAATTTTAATATTATTGTTTTTTATTTTTGATCGTCCATGGAGTTGTAAGCGTGGCTAATCAAGGTACTAAAAGATTGATTATACGTGAATTATTTAATTTTCAGAGCGGTTTCTTCACATTTTACCACAGTCGGTATGGCGCTTAAACTTTGAAAACATTTGTCAGTCTACCAGAGACTAGAGTCAGTTAATTCAGTTAGAGTGTATCCGTTTCATGTTTCTATCTTTGTCTTACTGCAGTTTTCAATGGGCTAGGGGGCAGTAGGCTTTTAGTGACGTTTGAACCGAACTAACCCAACGTTGATAGTGACATTTATTAAAATTTCTAGTCCAAAAGTATTTTTTGTTTTTTTTTTAATAGAAAAATGAGCAGTTTGGAGGAAGTTTCTTGGATTTCCTGGTTTTGTGGTTTAAGAGCAAATGAGTTTTTTTGTGAGGTAAGTCCCACGATCTCCTCCAGTAAAATCCAGCTATGTTTACACACTATTTTAAGGTGGATGAGGACTACATACAAGACAAATTTAACCTAACAGGGCTCAGTGAACAAGTGCCCCATTATAGAAAAGCTTTAGACATGATATTAGACTTAGAACCAGGTAAGTTTCTACTGAAATTCCAGTTTAATTCACTGAAAGTTTGCTGAAGTATTGTCACATTTTCGGCCTCACACAACAAGGTGATTTACCAGTCAACCACTCAAGATTTCTCAGTATTTAACATGTTATTCTTGTTTACTTGCAGATGATGAATTAGATGATAATCCGCATCAGAGTGATTTGATAGAGCAAGCAGCTGAAATGTTATATGGTTTGATACATGCCAGGTACATTTTAACTAATCAAGGCATAGCTCAAATGATTGACAAATACTTAGTTGGCGATTTTGGGTTGTGCCCCAGAGTTAATTGTGATTCTCAGTGTTTATTACCAGTTGGCCTTTCTGATGTTCCCGGTAAGCAGTAGAATTGTGTCTATTAGACTTATTGAGTCAACTTAATTAAATGTTATATTCTGAATAGCATGTACTGAGTTTGGTAATTCAATTAGGTAAAATTCATCAAAAGTAGTATGCAAAATGCTAAAATGCAAGTTATAGTTTTTGCATTTATTAAATTTCTTCACACCACATTTTTTAATTTTACTGTCTTTAGATCATATTTTCTTTGGTTATATACAATTTTTATTGTGTTTTGATTTGTAGTCTGAAGAATTAACTAATATGATAAAGACACTTAGACTAAATTTATTTTTCCCACATTTTTTAAGAGTCAATCTCTTTTTTTTATGTCTTGTAAAGGCGAAGCAATGGTAAAATGTTACTGCCCCAAATGTTTGGACGTTTACACACCAAAATCTTCAGCACACCATCACACTGACGGCGCTTATTTTGGCACTGGTTTTCCTCACATGTTGTTTATGGTTCACCCTGATTATAGACCATTACGCCCCACCAATCGATACGTGCCCAAGTAATTAGCAGAAATTTGCATTTTAAAAGTTGATTTCAACAATTTTTCTGGGTTTCAGACTATTTGGCTTCCAAATCCATCCCATGGCTTATCAGCTGCAATACCAGGCGGCGTCGAGATTTAAACATCCGCTGAAAGCGGTTGTTAATACCAGAAAACGTTAGTAATTTTGATATTTTGATTTTAAAACAGAAAAATAAAAATTGTTAGTTTTTATGGTTTCTACTTGATTTCATTGCAACTGGGTATAATTATTTAACTAATTTTATATGGCAGAACTTTTGTAGAAATAACTAAATATTTTTGTATATTATTGAAAAAAACTTTGTTGAATAGAAAAATTTTAAGTTGTTACTACTAAAGTGGGTTTAGTAGAGAGGTGAATAAATTAGGTATTTAAGAGTGTTTTAATTTTTTTACACAATTTAGAACTTCTCAAAATTTTACTCTGAAAGCCATGAATCAATATAAAAATTACTGTTTATGTAGGTTGTAGGTAGTCTGAGAATCCTCAATACAGTTCATCATAACACAAAATCAGTTCATTGACATATAAAACTCTATAACATGTCAGTGGTTCTCAGGTTCAAACAAAACAGTGGACAAAAAACTTTGACCAAGTTTGTATCCCTCTAGCGACCAAACTATTCAACCAACTAACCACTGTTGTATATCGGTGAAAAGCTTATTTAACTGGCTAACCATCGACATATAAAAGTCCATACTTTGTGAGACAATTAAGGCAGTTTTTCAGGTTCAAACAAAACAGTGAACAAAAAATGTTTGTCAAGTTTGAAGCTATCTAGCGACCAAATTATTCAACCAACCAACAACTGTTGCATATCGGTGAAAAGCCCATTTTATTGGCTCTCCATCGACATTTAAAAGTCCATACCTTGTCAGTCAAATAAGGTAGTTTCTTAGATTCAAACAAAAGAGTATACAGAAAACTTTGGTTTGGCAAGTTTGAAGCCCTCTAGCGGCCAAACTATTCATCCAACCAACCACTGTTGCATATCGGTGTAAGGCCCATTTTACTGGCTTTCCATCGACATATAAAAGTCCATACCTTGTCAGTCAAAAAGGCTGGTTTTTAGGTTCAGACAAAACACTGGACAAAAAACTTTGGCCAAGTTTGTAGCCATTTAGCGATCAAACTATTCATCCAACCAACCCCTGTTACATATCGGTGAAAAGCCCATTTTACTGGCAATCCATCGAAATATAAAAGTCCATACTTTGTAAGTCAATAAGGCTGGTTTTCAGGTTCAGACAAAACACTGGACCAAAAACTTTGGCCAAGTTGGTAGCCATCTACCGGCCAAACTATTCAACCAACCAACAACTGTTGGGATAACGGTAAAAAGCCCACATTTTACTAGCTCTCCATCGACATATCAAAATCACAGTTTTGCATAATAAACGGTTTTTGGGTAAAACAAGTCCGCTATATAATGTTCTTACTAGTCTCAATTGATGGTGAATAAAACTAAATACTTTCTTGCTATCTATACTTGTTCATCAACATAATTAATTCCTTATATACTAAATCTTTGGCATCGGATCCTACCATAAAATCCATGTGGTTGAAATGCCTGAAAGGCACCCTAAACTTCCCCACTACATTAGGAAGTTTGCTTTCAGTAAAAGCTAAATCCTGAAATGTTTATTAATGTCACAGTTAAAGTAATAAATTACTATTCTAAGTTACCTCTTCTGTAACTAAAGTATCCCCATCACCATAGTGTAACGTAACAGGATGAGCCACTAAACTCAAATTGTAACTGGGTAAGCTGAGACTACGGTATTTTTGAAGGTTTAGGAATGGATTTTGGTAGTCCAGTGGTCTAAAATCACCTAAAATATTTGTGAGGTTGATAAAATTGTATTGCATTTTATGGTAGTTGGTATATACCTTCAGCGTAAATTTGGGTAGCGTGTAATGTGAGGTACACTGAACTCCCTGCTGGGAAGTATGATAAGAATTCCGGTATGTAGCTCTGGAATTTTTGTCATTAATACAAGCAAAACTCATAAAAGTTAGAGAAACTTACACTATTAAATTGTTGGCCATCTATTCCAACTAGTGAATAGATGAAGATGTGGCACAAAAATTGAGTGGGAACCCCATTGGCGCACAAGGTTCCTAAAAACTTGGAAAAGTACTCCCTTCTGGGGAAAACATTGAAAATTTTCTTGGACATTACAGCTTTCTGAAAATTACGTTAATTATTCACTTTCCAACAGTAAACTGGATGACCTTACAGTAAGTGACATGGATGAGCCCAAAAATATTTTATGCGGAAAAGACATTTCGTGCAACACATACACCAAAGGGGCCAACGCCAAGTGCATACGAATTTTCGAGTTATACTGGGGTCTCATTGAGCCCATAATAAAGGCGGCAGTGGATCCTACAGAGTGTCCCAAAAAGTATAAGGAATGCTCTCTGGTGATGTTCAGGACGTAGTCTATTACAGCTGGCAGATCGTAGAGTCCCACTTCGTGCAACCTAAAGACTTTAGCTTATTCAGTTTTGTATTATTTATAAAGAGGGTGAACTTACGAGAATTTCCAGTACTCCGGGTCTTTTTCAGAGTCGAAAGTTTGGTGTTTGTTTGAGTAGATGTTGCCTCTCATGTTGGACAACCATACGTCATAACCAGCGTCTGCCATTATATACGCTGCAAGTTGTTTTTTGAACAAAACTCTTTGAATATGACTGGAGTTTGAACTTACGTAGGTCATGTTCAGGTCCACGAAACAGAAACACGTCTGAAGAGGCCAGCAATCCATGCTGAAACAAAGCTACAGGTTTTTTGCTTTTGAACGGCTTCACTTCGTGTCTTCCCCTTGGTATTCTATGCAAAGTCAGGATATATCCATCCTCTGACACTACCTCATGATCCTCAAAAGGGTAACCGTTTGAGTTAACTAAGTTTTGCTGTTGATGGGGAAAACAAATAATTACGCAATATTGACGTGTTAATCAGGAATAAGTCGGTGAAATTAAAGTAAAAATAAACTTTTTCTTTTATAATAGTATCAGTATATGCGGATGATTACTTAGTAAATTAGAGGAATCATCTGATTTCTACCAATTTCACTAATGGGGGGTATATTTGAACTTATAATTGGGTTTTACGGCTTCATTAAATCGAGTATAGTGGCGAAAAGGATATGAGTTTGAAATTTGTTTACATATTTGAGTAGAAACTATAAAAATAATTCAATAAGTTCAGTGTTAAGAAGCTACAGTAAGTATTAAAGAAACTAGCAAGTAGCAAAACATATAGAGAAATTCAGATACTACAGATTTCTACATTAGATCATTTTGCCATTTTTGTATATTTTTTTAAATAGCTATTTAGTTGCATAAATCTTAAGCAGCATGCTGTTTTGTAATATTTTAAATAAGTTCTTTCCGGAAATGGCATACAACATGCAAATAATTCGCACTGCACTTAACAATTATATTAGCAAAACTGTTATTGTAAAATTGTGTATAATTAGCATACAGTAATTACTCTCTGTATACGTGCACTTATTTTTAGGCCAGCAGTTTTAAAAATGTGCGTGTTATAAATATGGTTATATTTACATAGAATATTCGCGAATTGAGTATCAAAGAAAATTCCAAATTAATATACACTCTCCTGTATATGAGAAAAGTAAAAGTGTACATTTTGTAGAGGTGCGAAAAAAACGGTGAATAACAATGATAATTACTTTCAATACCGTCCATCTCATCAAAAGAGAAAAAGCGTAATCCTCTCCGACACTTTCTTTCGCCTGACATACAAGAAGTAAATATGAATCATGAGTGGATAATAACAAAGCTAATTAAAATTCCACGACCACATCCGTAGGTCAAGGTGACTGTTGTTTTGTTACCTAATTTGGCTTAGAATGTGAATGAATTTCTCGTCGTTGGAAGGTCATTGCTAATAATGAGATGATTGCGAAGGTTTTGGTACTTTTTAGTATCATGATGCACGTAGGTATCATTTAAGAACCCAGTAAGCTGGCACGTGACCGCGATGCTGCAGATTACAGTAATCAAGCTTAAATGGTGCTTTGTATAAGATACGCGATTGAGGTTACTCACAAAAGCCAAACAACCGATCGAATGAAAAATTCACCTGAATATTTTATCCAACCTAGGTCGCATGCAAATCCGCAAATCAAACGGTTCACGATCGCACAGCCAGCAATCAAATCATCATTTGACTGAGTTGGGTGTGGATAATACTGGGAAAAGGTGTAATTAAGCTTGACTAATCACAGTTTTCTTGCCTTTAACAGTGTTTGATATGTGGGGTGATGAAAGTGATTCAGATTTAGCAAAAAATCGGTGTACAAGTGATTTCAGTTACCAGACTAACCTCACCATCAAAAAATTAATTTTTTAGACGCAATAGAGTTATTGATGAACTATTTAAGTAACGTGTTTTCTAATATTTCTTCTAATTACCTAACTCAGCGTCTTTGGATTTTTTCTGTCTGTCTGTTTTAACATAACTATCCATTTTTTGAGCCTCTCTGCGTTATGAATCACTCGGTATATCATACTCATATATAGGTGGCTGTAGAAAGTAGGTTTACTATGTAGTTCGTGTTTTACTGGTCTTTACCATCAGTATCATATATTATGGCCCGATCGTTTACATATTTGAAATATGCGCTATTAGTTCTCTAAATACATGGTAGATAAATGTGTAATGTTCAAACTTGTAAACTTCTTCTTAATTAAACTTACAGAATACCACCTGTACAGTATAGGAGATTCTAACACTACCTAAAACATCAACAATCAAACAAAAAGCAGCTGTATCAATTAACGGTGTATTATTTAATTACATATATTCCTAGTCAGTTCATACTGATACGAGTACTTAATAAGAATATATTATTTTTAATTAACCTGCTGTTTATTTGCAATATTTAATGTTTTGTTTTCTCAATTTTCAAACGTATTTGGCAAGTTCTTTTGTAATTGTTGGGGACATTCTATTTCATATTTCATATTCAAGTAAATATTTTACTTTAGCAGGAAAATTTGTCCGGTAAATTACTGGCAAATTACAAATACTGTGTTTCTGTCAGCTCAAACTTTAACACCGCTTTTCTCCCTGACAGTACCAAATTTTGTAGTGTTTTTTTAGGTTCTTGGATAGGAAATTTAATGAGGATTCAAAAAATGTGCTTAAAACAGTAATTATCTCACTCCAAGAAGATTTTACAGGCAATTTGGTCCCTGATTCTTCTTTCAATCTGTGTTTCTGGCAGTTCAAACTTTGACACCGCTTTTCTCCCTGACTGTACCAAATTTTGTAGTGTTCTTCCATGCTATTGGATAGGAAATTTAATGAGGATTCCAAAAATGTGCTTAAAACTGTAATTTTCTAGCTTCAAGTGGGTTTGACAAGTAATTATTTTCCTCCCTGTCAAACTGTGCTAAAAAGTTGTAAAAATCAAGGTTTAGAAATGTTTTCTTACAGTATTCGATACAAAACGTGTTCCTGAGATTAATGACAGTTATTTTGACAATGATCACGTGACTGCCTAGCTAAATTATCCCCCAAAAATCACGAGATATCTGTGACTAATGTCAAAACTGTCAAAATTTGCCTAGATTTTGCAAGAATCAAAGTTTAACATATTTTGAACAAATCGGCTCTCTTGCACAATTTTCGTATCTTTAACCGTTTTTGAGATATTTAACGAAAACCCGTTGCATGGTATTTTGAGAAAAACTTTCGAAACGGACAATTGAACTTTCAAAGTTGAATAACGCCGCCATTTTTTAACTTACAGGGTGGGCAAACCGCTCAAAATAAGGTATTTCAGTCCTCTTTCCTGTCATACCGGTCACGCGATCCGTTTTTGTTAAATGTATACAGGGTGTGGCAAACTACAGAGTTGTGTTTGTTTGTCGGCCCCTGACGATTCCTAAAAGCTTTGGACCGATTTCCGTGTTACATAACCAGATTCTACGTTCGATTCTTAACAATTTTGCTCTCTTGGAAAATTATTGTAAGTTTAACCGTTTTCAGTAATTCAGTAGTTTCATGGCAAAAAGGAAAGAAACGATCAACTAAGACAATTCAAAAAGAAGTGTTAACCCAGGATTTTTTTCGAAAAAGTTTTAAAACCATTTAAAAGTTGTGCAAACGTGGTAAAACTACCCAAGAAACTGAACAGTATAAAATTGCTTTTAGAACTAAAAAAAAATTGAATTAGGACATAAAATCACAATATGTTGGCATATTCTTAATTTTACTGTAACTTTATACAGCATGACACAAACTTAAGAGATGCAGACATTTCTGTGTTTTTTAAATAAGCACTTTGTGAAAATCTGTAATAATCACTTTTTCAAGTCAACTAAAACTGTTATTCATAATTAAAAAAATTGTGGGACATGCACAATTAATGATTTTAATTTACATTCTTGCTTTCTTCACACATTTGAACACACACACACACTTGAAAGCAAACTGTGAATTCTAGGAAGTTTTTAATAATATTTGCAGCCATTTTAATACGACTTCCTTGCCGGGCAATTACTACAAAGTTAATAACATTAAACTTTAAAAGTTACAGTGGTAATGTAGAAAAATTTATGGTGTTTAACCGTTATAGTAACAATATGATGTGCGTGTGATGGTTAACATGATGAGGTATGTGACATGCGGGTCCTACTAATCCACTAAATATTTTTGTATGGGCGAGGAGAATTAAAAAAAAAATGGGTACTTACAGCAATTGAAGCACGAAAATCACTTTTAGGGGTAACGGTAATACTCCTGCCGACTCTAGGGCCCACAATAAATTCGGTGATGCTAAATGCATGACCACAAATCGGTACCACAACGAAGAACCACGCTAATCTCGACGACACACCGTTGAAATGCTGAACCATGTCGCGATCACAGAAAAATCCCATCAGATAGCGGCTGGGTTCCTTATATTCGGGTCATTATTTTTGAAATAAGTATGTAAATGTATGTGCGTGTTTCAGCACGAACCTTACTGCTACATCTCCAAGAAAGATGGCCAGTTTTGGTACTGCTAAATGGTTTCGGCGTTGCGGTGGTAGTGGCTCGGACATGGTCTTGATTAGCTCATAAGAGAGGTTTTTTTTCGAAGTTTCAACCGGAGGTTCATCATCGGAACCAACTTTCCCCTCATTGATTCATTATGGCGCCTCATTGCCGAATTAACTGTCATTATAATTTATAAATTAAAATGCACGACAGTTTTAATTAGTTGTAGAAAATTAAAAGAAAAACAATTAATTTGTTCATGTTTTATATTACTTATATTATTTTAAAATATAGTGGGGAAAACCTTTTTTTAAAAATTAATTATTTCAGTAATGGAAAATATTTGATCACCAACAACAAGTGAACAATTTTGAACAAAAGCAACTTTTTTCCCAATTTTCAGAGACTGACATTTTCAAAGTTTCTTAATTTTTTCCATAAATCTGGAGTAAATAAACAATATTCACTGATTATGATCAAATTTTGCTACACAAAGTTTGTCATCTATGCGACTGTTGATGTCTTTTTGATATCAATTACTGCTTAGCGTGTTTACTTGCGTTGTTTATCTTTGTTGACGCATTGACTGATCTTTTCTATTTGTAATGTTTACAGAATAATTTATTTTATAAGCAGTAAAGACTAGCAAAAACAAGAATGGGACATATTGGTAGCCACCAGTTTACTAGACCAGATTTTTTGGCTTATGTTTCAAACTGCGCAATTTTGTAACGAAACAGCAAATTTTGATGCGGTTTTAACTATTATGAAACTTGGTTAGGGACTTTTTGCTTACAGGAAAAACTTGAACTTTGATACTTTATAACGGTACTATACAGGGTGAGAAAAAAGCGCGTGCAAAAAAGTTATATTTTCAAGTAGTCTCCAATTAACCAATAATTTTTTTGGTGGTTTAGGTAAATATCACTGAACGTTTTTGGGCATTTCCTAATTAACGTCCTGTCTAAAGCAACAATTTTCACAACAAATGCTATTATATGTAAACTTTACAGAGTGGCCAGAAAAAGGGAGTTAAACTTGAAATTTTCAGTTTTTCTCCTCTGTCCAACTGACTCTAGACACCCTGTATCTGTCAGTTAAGTGGGTTGATTTAAAATGATGTTCAAAATAGTGGTGCAAGCATGAAAATGTATCGGAACACAAGGAAAACATTCTATAAAATTCTATTAATATACTAGAAAACTAATCTACATAATATACAGTACGTCCCAAACTTAGTGGCAGTGACGTAGTAATTTTCGTTCGTTTTCCATTATAAGTGAACTGAGCGAGATGGAAATGTGACGTCATTATATTGTTTACTTTTTTTTTTAAACAAATTTGACTGACACACTTTATCCAGTTTGGGGACGGAGCTCTAAAATCACAGAATAGAACGGATTTCTTGAAATATTCGAAACAAGTTGTGGTTTTTAGCTTTTCTGCCATTATTTTGACAGTTGTCACGTGACTGTCTAATTAAATAGTATATCAGTATCACGTGATTGCTGGCTCAGAGGTCAAAGTTTGCTCAACCAAAACAGCAAAAATCAAATTTGAGTACATTTTTTTACTGTTCGATACAAGACGTGTTTTACAGCTTTTTGATCTATAATTTGACAGTTTAGGTTAGGTTAGGTTAGGTTAGGTCATTGTCTAGGTAAATAGAGTTCTAGTATCACGTGACAACTGCGAGAAACGTCAAAACTGACACACTTTGCCGAGTTTGAGCATGAAGCTCTAAAAATCGCAGTATGGAACAGTTTTTTAGAAGTGTTTAAGACAAATTGTGGCTTTTAGTAGTTACACGTGACTTAAACCTGTTTATTCACTCAAAAGTCACTTGTTGTATAAATAACTATTAAATTCATGTTGTTTTGGAGATGGCACAGGGTTCCTAATTTGACAATGCGTCATCTGATCAACCTATTTAAAAAACAAATAGATGTCACGTGACAAACTGTCAAATGACTTTACGGAAGGTGCACTTCCTTGCTGAATCCCCTATCTAACTAGGGGAATATGGCTTCTGCTCCTATGGCTCCTCCTTTATGTTGTGAAATTCAGTTCTGTGACTAGGTTTTCTGAAAAAGCCTTATTTGTAAAACCAAAGAGAGTGGCGTTTTTCTTCAGTAAATGCCATGTAATTGTAATTGCAATGGAATTTTTAAACCGTTTCATATAGTGGCAATGATCTCTGATGCCAGTAAGATCACTGTTATTAACAGTCTGTTTTACATGGAGCTTCATTTTTCAAGTTTTAGTGTTTGCTTAAGTCAACCTTGTTCTAAATATAAGTATTTTTATTTAAGTTTCCTTGTCTAACATTCGACCTTAGAGAAGTGGAAATTTTACAAAAAATAGTAATAAACATAGTAGGTTTATTAAACGTGGTCTATATAACACATTAAAATTTATACTCTAGGTCAAATATGGTAATTAACCTTTGCGGTTTTGATTAGATTTAATGTAAATCAAACTATTATACTACCTTGTTTAGGTTTTTTCAATGTTATTTGCATATACAAATTCTAGGATAAGTCTTCTTTTCTTTCATTCCCTTTCAAAATTTGCTGTATCTCTTCCAGGCTTTTGCCTTTAGTTTCCGGTAGTACCAACCCCATGAATACCGCCCCCACTAAAGTGACACTACCAAAAATATAAAACGGTACTGCCATTCCAATATTATCAGCCGTAAACTGGTATAATTTAGTACTGCTTATTATAGAAGTAGCAAAAATCACGCTGCACACTGACAAAGCTTTAGACTTGACACTAGCCGAGAAGATTTCCCCTATGAAAACGTTTACTCCTGGACCTATTCCTCCACAATAAGCTACGTTATAGAGGAATATTATTAATAATGGTAGCCAGGAAATTTGAGAAACGTTTACAAAAGTGTAGTCCCTTATTGTGGTGAAGATTGCTTGAGAGTATAAAAAGATAAATGTCATGGTAGTGGAGATGATGAACATTGGTCTGCGTCCCAGTTTATCAATGTAGGTCGAAGAGATTAAGATCATGGTTAAATTGCCAACAAGAAGTAGTGAAGATCCTAGCACTGGAGGAATACTGGTTGTTTCCGAGACCATAATCTGGTTGTAGGACATAAAAGCTCCCATTCCGGTGAAAATTTGGAAGAATCTCAGCGAAACTGCAATTATTAGTGCTTTTCTGTTTGAAGGAATCTTCACCAAGTCTGCAAAGCTTCCTCTTTCAGACATTTGGCGTTTGACATCTATTGCAAGTTGCTCCACTTCTTTATCTACGTTAATTTTTCTTCTCAGTACCTGCATCAAGTTATTAAAGTCATTCTTGGAAGGATTTGTGTGTATAAACCTACTTGCAGGGCAGCTTTAGCGCCTTCATAATCTTCTTTCATCAAACAGTAGTAAGGACTTTCAGGCATCAGAATAAAAGTGAACCAGAACATTACAGGAAATATCAAACAAACTAAAGCAGTTTGGTGGATTGTTAAGTAGGAACCTAAAATCATTCTAATTAGTAATTGGTTCAGAATTCTTGTGGTTTCTTAGTGGAACTAACCAATTACGTTAATAAATAACACTCCAGTGTTAATGGTAACTGTGGTGAAAGCTCCCAGAGTGCCTCTAACGTTAGGTTCTGCAATTTCAGCCACATAACACGGTACCAAAGCTAAGCTGGCACCTTCTCCCATTCCTCCAAGGACTCTAGCAACGTACAATAGAATTTTGCTGTGATTTGACATGAAGATTAGGGCAAAGGACAGAATCTGAAACAATGTGTTTAAATTAATGATTTTTCAACTACTTTTTAACATACCTACCTGGGGTATGGCAATTCCTATAATGGTACTTTTCCTACCAATACGATCTGACAGTTGTGAGGCCAAAAACCCTGCAGTCACATGACCCAAGGCTCCTATAATGGTAATATACGAAGCTTCGTCCTCAGTGACCTCAATTGGATACTCGTCTGACAAAATTTTAACCAGGGATGGACTGCCCCATCCTTGGTATATCCCGGTGGTAAATAAGGTGATAGTGGCTGAAATTACAACTTTGAGTTTACAAACTTTTTGAAAACTGGTAAACTTACCACTTATAACTGCTACATATTGAGTCAACTGTTTTCCGTCATTTTTGTTGGAAAAAATCGCAAGCGGATTAAACTGCATTTCGATTTTATTTTGAAAAACAGATTTACTACAATAAAAGTGCTAAAGCAGCAAATGCATGTCAGACTTGTAGAGCGAATTGACTTGTAGTAGAAAGTTTTAAATAGTTTACTCTATTTATTCAAAATTTATTTGCTTAAACGTATTTGTTAGCAAATAGAGATTCCCTTCGTATAATTTGTGACGTACAGCTAATAAGCTCAGAAAGTTTGCTTTACATTTTGCTGCCAATTGTTCTTAGAAGAGATATAAATAAAAATTACTATTAGTTTAGTCTACCTGAGTGAAGACGCGAGACAATCACCTTCTAGTGACTTAACTAAGCTTTTTTCTATATTAAGTTCTGTCTGGATGACTACTACGTATAACTGGTAAATATATGAGATGAGTTACTAAAATTATTGTTATTAAAGCCTTCAAATATTTACAATTATAACATGAAAAAATTCCACAATTGTGTATTCTGAAAATATAGTCAAATACGAGGTTTTATTTGGCTACAATCGTAAAATCGAGGATGTTGTGTAATGTTCTCAAATTACACAATATTAACGTATTTCCTAACTTAACTTTGTCAAGTTTCAGGGTAACAAGTAAGAATTAACACATTTGTTTGGTAAAAATAAAACTTTAAATTTCAAGTAACACAACATACAACTAAAAACATTAACACAACAGTTAAGGAGAGCATTGAAGACCATCAGGTACCACCCTTCCAAACATTTGAGCTTGCAGGAAGGTAATTTTGTTATTGTGAATCAGCCCTAAAACCTTGCGAGGTTGTGAATATTTTCCAACCGGTAAATCTGTCAGGAACATGGATGTCGCTGGGATTTTAATGGAAGATCGATGCTTGAAACCCATAATTCCTAAACAATCATACATTAATAGACTTATTGTTTGTGTAACTGTAATAACCAACCTTTGTACTCGTAAATTTGGAGTATTTTTGAGTTTTCCATGAAAGCTAAGAGGGTTTCACCATTTCCAAATTCTATGGATATTGGAGAAGCAGGTTGGTAGGCTGGAATGCGTTGGAATAGTTCTCCTTTCAAAGGATCCGAGTAAATCTGCAAAAGTATGTTTATAACTCAGAAAACTGGGTTGAAGACAATTACCTCAATAAAGTCTTGGTTAATTCCAACTTCACTCTTGGTTTGTTGTGCCACAGCTAGAAAGGTTCTTAAACCTCCTTTGATTCCAGCCTTAACAACAGCCACATCACTACCTAAATCAACTTTGCTCATTTCCTTGCTAAAGTTTCCTATTAATACACTGGTGGTATGTAAGTTGTATCCTTCTACATTTCTAACATTTTCCTGATGAAGCAAAAAAAGTTCTTTATCAGTTAGGACAGCTAAGCCAGTTTGTAGTCCTCTGGGGAAGAAAGTAGCATTGCCTACAATCAAGGTATTATTAACCAAAACCCTATAGAATCAATGTTTAAGTACGTTCTGAGATATTCCATTTTCGGTACTCGTTCAAAACAGTTGCTTGAGTGCTGTTGACTTTAAATTCAGTTACAACTCCCTGTCTGAATCCGTAGAATGTTAGAGGCTGCAAGGAGCTTTGCAACAATTCTTGACAATCCAAAGTGTCCACAACCTGATTTTTGCATTAATGGGTGTACAGTGATAAAAACAGTAAGTACTTACATAGAGATCTTCATCAACAAACTTCCAAACTACATCAAAATTTAAGTCTTCTTCACAGTTACTTATCATTCTTGCAACTAAAAACAACTCCCCGTGCCCAGAAATCACTTCAATTTGGCTGATCACTCCAGTGTACCGGTTTTCTAGGTCTCGTTCTACAAATCCAGAATTGGTTTTCAACTTCATCAAATGAGTGAGGCAGCTTTTTTTTTCATTGATTAACAAGTAGTCACTATCTTGATGTTTAAAATGCTTTACGTAGTTGATGTCTTCAACAAGCTGTATGGTTTGGAATTCCTCAAAGTAGTCAAACTTTAAAAATTGACTACCAAATTGTACATAAATGTTGGTTAGTTGATTGCAAAGACTATTGAAATCCTCCTGCAATTTTTCAAGGTTTTAAATTTAGATTTGTTGAGTTAATAACTTAAAAACCATATTTTGTTTCTGAATGTCAGTCATGTTCGCGGTTTTCTCTTCAACCTCTGCGACTAGTTGGGTGGAATTAAAACCATTAAAAAAAATTTTGCCTTCTACAGGACCAAGCAAGTCCAAAGTCTCCACAGTCAGATCACCAGTGACTATTTGAGTTTCATTTGAGTTAGTTTGCAGTGAATCTTCTTTCCATTCAGTTAGGTTGACTTTATTGATTAAACCAGAGACTAAAAGGATAATAAAACTTTGAATTCACTCTACTGAACTATTGTGTGTTTGTAATACCGGTAATATTCCCGTTCACAAAAACTTTAGTATCAAAGTTGTACACTGCAGTTAAGTTCTGATCAGTGTTAATGGTTACAATTTTTTCAACAGGTTTTCCGTTGATACTTTTTGTGTTAATTTGGTCGTAGACCAAAACATGCTCAGTGAAAACTACTTCTCCAGGTATAGTTTGCTCTACGTTACTCTACAATACTGAAAAGCTACCACAGTTTTGTAACCAACCAATCAAACTTACCAAAACTGTCTTTTCCTTCTCTTCTTTCAACTTGACGCCATTGACCAGATTACCAACTTCAACATCATTAGTTAGGGACATTTTAGTGATATTCAACTTTTCTAGGTGTTGGGGTGTTTTTAAGGGTATCACCTCATCCATAACCAAGTCATTAACAAATTTGGTGCTTAAACCAACTATAGACATGTTTTGGAACTTATAGAGACCTGGCAGAAATCCTTTATTGAGAAACACCCCCCGATTGATTTGTTCTTCAAACTTTTTTGTGAACAGTAAGTTGGTTTCACAAACTTCCGTATTCACAGAGTCTAAAACGTCTGCATCTGCAGTAAAACTGATTTTTCCTGTAAACTCCACACTTTCAGTTATGAGGGCCACTTTGGAGAAGAATTCTGTGAAGTTTACGTCATTGATTCCATTTTCTGTGATTAGGTTTTCTTGTACATGGACCTAGCAGTAGAATTAAGTTAGTTTGTGGTTCATTAGAGTAATGGTTAGACAACCTGGTTGGTGAAGAGTGTGTTTTGATCTAGTTGAATGTTCTTGTTTTGCAAGTATACAAGGTTTGAGAATACTTGATCCAAATCTTGATCGTTTACTAAACCTTTTATTGTTAAGTTTCGAATGTATGGTAGGCGATGCAGTAGCATCTCATCTAGAATTCAATAACTAGTACAAATTTCTGTAATTAACGAGCATACCTTTAACTATCAGCAGTTCTTCCCCAACATCAAAGTTATTAAGAAGATAAGCCACTTCTACGTTGTTGATCATTCCTTGAACGGTAACATCATCTTCAATAGTCACATCTCCAAGAACATGCAAAAATCCTTTTAGTGTTTGCTCTGCACTTTTCCTCAAAATATTTTCCAGTTCAATTTTGTTAATTGCTTTAGTTTCTACTAGGTTTTTAACCGTAATTCCTTTCAAAAAAGTTATGCTGTTTAATATGTTCACCTCAGAATCGTTGGTGAAAATCAAATTGTTGACGAAGTCATTGAAATCTACATTTGCTAGATGTTTTATTTGTAGACTTTTAAAGTGCACATCTCCCTGCGAGTGTAAAGATGCTTTTGCTGATCATGACAGGTAATGGGGAATATAAAAAAACTTACATTAATTGTTACAGTGCTTGAGTTACGGTTAATTTTAGTCCAAATGTGGTTCTCAATGATTTGAGGAAAGTCTTTCGAGTTCACACTTTTCAGGTTCAAGTTTCCATTCACAATTAGTGCTAGAAATAAACTACTGCAAATACGTTAAACCAAAGCAACACAAACTTACTGTCTACAGTGGCATTCCTGTACAGTATCAGATCAGTAACAATTTCCTGTATTTTGGTGTAGTTAAACTGATTAGCGCTGACATTATTAATTAATTCTGCAAACAAATTTATACAAGTTAGTTCGTGAACCACAATATCTTCAACTACAGTCTGGCTGTCTTTATGTTGTAGCCATTCATCCAAATCAACCCCATCAACTTGACCTTCAATGCTTCCCTGTACTTCAACAGAGTCTGCAACTAATTCATCAAAACCAACATCTCCTTCAATGAATTCATAATATTCATCAAACACTTCTAAGGTGTCCACTGACACTGCATCTTCAAACACTAATTTACTAGTTATGAGTTCAGTGTCAGTGAGTTTAATCAGATTCTGGTCGAGTTCTGTGATGTTATGTCCATCAAACAAGCCTTCCACAGTCAGCGAATCAAAATCCACATTTCCTGTAATAGAGTCCAGGTAAAGGTCTTGGTTTGTTGTTTTAGTGATTAGGGATTCTAGGGAGATGTTGTTGATAGCTGCAGATTGGATTTCAAGGTTTTTGTGAACCATCAATCCCTGGGGAAACGTTTTTCTTCCTGTTATTGTGATGCTAGAGTTATCGTCCTGGAAGTTATTGTAGTTGATTGTAAATGTTTTTTAATGATTAAGTAAGTACTTTGCTGATAAAGTCACTGAGATAATCATCAAAATTGATTTCATTGAAGTTGTCTGTGATTATAATGTCGCCTAGAACCTCCAGTTCTTCGTACACTTCTTCGGTAATTAAGTCTTCATCAAGAACCTGAATATTCGTAATTATGAAAAAATTACTTTGCACTCTAGTAACTTACCCTAATATTGGATAAAACCTCTAAATCATTAAATGTAAGGTTTCCTTTCACATCTCTTTCCTCAGATAGACTGATAACTTTAGACAAGTCCAAGTTGTTGATACTTTCAGATGTAACTGTGTCAGCTTGAAGAGTGTTTAGGAAATGTTTTTCTCCTAAAAATTCGGTTTTTATTACTAATCAAAATTGTCTAAAATAATGAAGGAATACCGGTTATCAGTAATGTTTCATTGGAGTTCAAATCGACATAGTCTTCAGGAAATTTCAATTTGTTTAGGTAGTTTAGACCTTCAATGTTCTCCAGTATGTTTACATTCTGAAAATTAAATAAAGGACCTAAACCTTTTGCTAAAATCAAAAAAAGCAGCTTTCAGCTTGCTGCTTTTTCTTGACCAATCACAAACTACCAACAGTTCTGCGATTCAAGCATATGCATTACCCCCGAAACATGTAGTCTCTCAATTTGACACTTGGCATTTTTGTAGCAGAGCTTTTTAAGGAAATTCTCAAAGTTTTCTCCATTTATTGTTGTAACAGTCACGTTTCCAGGTATTGCCAAATTTTTGCCCTCATCCACAATATCAATTCCAGTTTTGGATGCATTGTCAATGCTGCGGTTGTTTAGAAGATTTGTAGTTAAAATTTCAGTAACAACCTCCTCAAATTTAAGTGAGCCTAAAATTTAACATTATCTACAGTCCGTTCCAAAGCTAGTGGAAGTGACGTAATAATTGTCGTTCCTTTTCTACTACATGTGAAATGGAAGTTGTTAATACATTTTTAAATTCGTAAATGTTTGTGCTGGTTTGGGGCTGGCTAAGGCCACATTTAGAAATAAGTCCACGTGAGTAATTTGAGAATATGTCATCTAATCAACATATTTATAAAACAAACTGGAGTCACGTGACAAACTGTCAAAATGACTTCACGAAAGGTACACCGGCAATATTTAGTAACACCTTACACTTGATTTACCTTTAACATTGTTGTTAGTAGGTGTTATCCACTCATTTACGTTTACATCATTGATCAAATTTTCAGTTAAAACCAAGTTATCCACAGTGACCAAATAATCAAATATGACATCATCCAATTCAATTATACCATTATTTTGTACTAAGTGATCGTCCTTAGGTACTCCATTCAAGGTTTCAAAATACAACTCTTCCACTGATACAGGTTGTTTGAAGGTTATTTCCCCTTTTAATTGCTTCAATTCGTTTTTTCTTTAAAAAAAAGTCAAAATTTACGTAAACTACGCAAAATAATCCCAAACTTACCGTGCAATGTTGTCAAAAATTGTATTAAACTCCTCATCAGTGCTACTAAAAGATTCACTCTCTAGAACGCCTTGAACCTCAACATTTCCATTGAAAATTACAGTATCAAACACTCCCTCCTTGATGTGATTCTGAATTTGATTGAGTTTCTCATTTAAAGCTTCAATTTCCGCCGCCATTTCCTCAATTTGGAGTTCAAAAGGATCCTCATCAGTAAAGTTGCTGTTTCTGGTTGCGCTAGCTGTTCTGAGAATTGGTGCATCTTGAGTGAAACTAATTTGTTCCGGTTTTCCAGTAAAGCTTTCGAGTTCCCTTAATGAATCCTACAAAGACAAAGAAAATCAAAATGGGTTTCTCCATACAGTTTTGAGGGAAAACTGTTTAAGTACCGTTATAAGTAGTTGGCGTTCTAAGAACTCATCCAGTTTTTCTTTGGCAGGGTGTTCTAGTTTCCTTAAACCCATTTCCAGGTTGAATATTGTGGTACCTTTTTCTGCACTAGATACCACTAAAGCTAAATGCTTCTCTATTGCTATATAAGAGCTTCCTAGAAAATATTACAACTTTTTTGTCTACATCTTCAGTTTGGTTGGACACCAACCTTGTATACCAGATAGAGGACTGAAATCAGTGATACACTCCAAACCTTTATGACTTTCTCCAAAAAGCTGGCAAGGGATATCCATGTGTTCCTCAAACCTGTAACAACCACTTAAAGAACCTCAAATGAAACTCAACATCCAATACCTCCGTCCATTATAAGTGACCAATTCAACATCAAAGGTTGTATGAGTGTTGTGATCTAACAATCTTTGAAACATTAGAATGGTTTCATCCCGAAACCTATTCACTTTGAGTGGTAACCAAAATTGGAGACCATTTAAGTTTGAATTCGCTATTTTTCTTTCCACGGTACCGAAATCTTCGGTTATTTCCATTATGGTAGCGTTCAGACCGTTGAAGGCTATGAAAGACTTGAAAATGTCTTCAAAACAGATTACTTGGTTGATTTCAGCACTGGGGATTTCAGTTGATTTGGAAAAACTGTGACCGTTGGAGAGTTGATATAGTACTAAGGTATTTGAGGTTGGTTGAGTAAATGAGAGATACGGTTTAGCAAGAGGGGAGAAACAAACTGAAGGAGAATGATGGGGTAAAGGTATAAATTGAAACAATCTACAAACAAACTGTAGAAGTGTTTTAAAGACTCAACTTAGGAAAACTACCTGCGTTGGGACTTAGCTACACAAAAACTGTAAATAAGAGCCCCAATTTCCTTCATTTCATTCTCAACCACGATAAGGAGGAAGTCTTCATTATTCATGTGAAATGAGTGTAAACTAGACACTTGACGAACATCTTCTAAATTCCACTCCCACACTTTTAACTACAACCAAACTTTAAAACCAACAAACAATGAATCAAAAGACAAACTTACAAAAGATTCTTCAGAAACAGCATACCAGTGGACACCTTTACTTGGTATGAAAGCAATCACATACACTTGTGGTAGACCATCTTTCCATTGTTCTACAAGTTCTACATCAGCCACTTGGTCTTCACCTAAATCTAAAATAGTGTGTTTTTAAAGGTTGAGTTGCGTGGACGTCCTTTTTCCCAAACCATAAACTTTTGGTGTGATTTTCAGATCTTTATTGGAAAGCGTGGAAACTATTACGGCTAACTTTGTATCGTTCACCAAACCAGCAGTGTAGGAAGCAAAGCCGGAGTTTAGAGTTTTCCATTTTCCAACCGTGATGTTTGGTAGGAATTCAGAGTTTGTGACGTTTGATATGTAAATTTCTAGAACTCTCCTAATTTAATGAGTTAATTAGAAGAGAGACTTAAATTTACCTTCTCGGTTGTGTTTAATAAATTGGCTTTCATATAAACTCCAATCATCTTCACTACACTTACAAGTGAGAATACAGCACATTAATAAAATTAACAAATAATTTGAATAGGAGCACATTTTGATTTTAAACTACACTGCAAGGAATTTGTAAATGGGACTGATAAAGGTTAAGAAGGTATTCCAGAAATTGTTTACCATTTTTTGTCATTGCATTTTATGATATTTATTTGAGTTTGGTCAGTTTAAGCACAAGTCTGTTTTTAAAGATTGTTTTCATACTTTTTTTTAATTATTATATTATTTCATTTAAATTTGTAGACTGAGTACCTATTCTATGTTCTAGGAAAAGTGGCTGTGATGTCATATTGAAATTCACTTATGTCTTAGATTAGTTCTCAAGATTTTTTTTGATATTTTGATATTGTGATTTAAAAGGCTTTGTTTTTGTTGAATCAGACATCCAATGAGGTGCTTTTGTAGTACAAATTTTAGACCTCTAACTTGAAGCGTTCTTGAGATTTTCTATATAGAATATACAGAATGTTTTAAATAAGGGAGTTATGGACGGTTTTTTAGAAAAATTAATAAAAAAAAACGATTAAAGTAATAAAACAATTTATTTCCTTTTCACGGAAATACGCTGGTAATAATCCAGATCATAGTCGTCGTTATACAATATTTGATATAAAAACTGCAAACATTGTAGTCTAAAAGCCTATTCGATAATGAGACTCATTTAACTTCTCAACTACGTTTATGTAAGTATAAAACACCAACTACTTTTGACCAAATAGTTAAATTGCAGACACATTGGCGAGGGTTTGCTATTATTATAAGTTATCTATGCTGTATAAGTTACTATTCATATAAACAGAAAAATATATCGATACAAATTATGTATTTAACGGCTAAATGTACACTAAAATAAAAAACTATAAAAATAAATCACACAAAAAATATTACAACAAACACATGCCAGCTGGACTTCTTCTCGTTGATGGCAAACATTAAATAAGTAGATAAATTACTAAATCAAATATCTTTTTTAAAAAAATTATTATCGGTTTCTTGCTCCCAAATCACTTATGTGCATCTAGTTTCACTGAATTCTTCCAGTGCTAACGTTAATCACAACTCTTTCTCTGCTGTCCTCCCTGTTGACGCTATTTCTTCTTGGAGGAGAGTTTCCTGGATGTACCCTGCTTTTCCTGCTTCTTTTGAACTTAGCTACGTCTTCACCAAACACGTCACCTGTCCTTAACGCTGAGATTAAATCGTCAAATTCGCCAGCTTTGGCAGATTCTCCGTTTTTGAGGGTAATGTTTTTGTTTATGGCCGAAAGAATTCCTTCTGAAACAATTATAATATGAATGCAATTTGAGTAGTTTTATTTATATTGAAAACATTACCTCTGCTGTGCTTTCTTTCCAAAGTAAGCTTCTTGAGTTGTTCCTCCTGCTTTGCCCTCTTCTCTTCTTCCTCTTGTCGTTTCTTCATATTCTCATTGTCTTGTTTTGCTTCCATAAAAGCCGTCAAAAAAGTGTCAAACACTCCGAAAAATTCGTCGGGTTGAGCGTTGGTCGCTTCTTCTCCAAACAGTCTTACAGCTCTTTCAAATCTCGTCTGAAAATTCCAGTCTGTTTGATAATAACAATGACTTGAAAACTAACAAAATTACATAGTATCCCAATGACACGCCGGTTGAAATTAAGTTGAATCTAAGAAGATCTTCAGATACTAATTAACAGAATAGTAGAATGCAGTGAAGAATACTGATTATCATTTGTGGTAGTATCTAAATCACCACAGAATTTCCCTGACCTAACTGTACATGATCAAAAACCTAGAAACTGTTATCAAATAAAAGCTCCGAAGAAGATGTTCTGCAGACGAGAACTAAGCCTTAAGCTTAATATTCGCATTGTGAGGTATTACGTGCTGCTTTGGACACTGAAAAAGATCGATACCAAGAGGATAGAAGCATTTGAAACGTGGATGTACCGTAGAATACTAAGATTATCGTGGACAGAAGGAGTGACAAATGTGAATGTTTTGTGGTGATGCAGCAAGAGAAAGAATTGACACTTTCTATAAACTGCAATACTTGGGACATCATGTCATGAGATAAACACTAGTTGCTGCATCTTATTATCCAAGGAAAAATAATGGGCAAAACATCCATATACAGAAGGAATTCATGGTTGAAGAATTTGGTACAATTGCAACAACTGCCAACTATTTAGATATGCAGTATCAAAAATACACTTAAAGAAACTAAAGAAGAAGAAAACTAACCTTCATATCTTGGTACTGGTCTTCAACTTCGGCTAATCTGCACGTGGCTGTAGCTTGAAACTCCCTCATTACAGGCACAAACTTGTCGTTCGCTAACGGACTTTGGCTACGATGGAACTCGATTTCCCTAGCCACATCCTTGAGCCCAGCCCTTAATTGTGCCATATCTTTGCTGAGTTCCCCTAAAGAAACTTTGGCAGCAATACGAACGTGGGGTAAGTCCTCATCGAGACGCAGGATATCTTTAAACTACCAAAAAACTGTTAAGCTTAGAGGCAGAGATGGAAGACAATACAACAAACCTTCCTCTCCAAAATTTGCACCAGGTAGTGCAACAAGGTGGTACCCTTAGCTGAGCTGCTTTTAGTATCCGCGAGTCGATTTAAAGAAGCCAGTCTGAACCCGGAGGCATTGCCTCTGGCGCCGCGATTCATGTAGTTGCCTAAAGCCAGAACGATTTCCAGTAACCTCCTCAACCTCCTGGATCGGGACACCTCTCTCGAGGCCTCCATGACACTGGTTATCCTTGGTAAAATTTCGTTCAGGGTGACTTGAAAACGCTTTTTGTAGTGCAGACTACGTAGCCGTTGCTCGTAGTGAGGAACCCTTCAAGTGTTATATGTTAGACCTAGTTTGGTGTAAGTGACGGTTTCGCATACTTAGAGATTTCGTATAAAAATCTATCAGCTCTGGCTAAAGAGTCGATTTCATCGCTGTGCTCCTCCAGCAGACCGCATTCTTCTGGAGTAGGAGTGAACTTCAGCAGCTGTTCCACCATGTCGATAGGCAGGTTTTCCTTACTGTCCATACTGAGGATGGCTTTGATGATATCTTCGTCGGACATTTTCAGCTTGGACAGTAGGATAGTGCAGTTTTGAGCCCGTCGACTGTCTATCACTGACAAAACTTTCGTTTTGTTTTTGCCTAGCTGTCTCAAGTCTTCAATTGAGCCATCATTCTAAAATATACATTCAAACTTACTAATAGTAGAGTTTTAAAGAAGTAATTAAGAAAGACAATAATTAAAAACAAGTGTTTTTAAATATCTATAACATGAGATCGGTATCGGCAAGGATAACCAACATCTTAACATGCTCGTAGAATAGGGTGGACATGGGCTGCCTTTGGTAAGCTTAAAGACCTTTTCAAATCAACACTTCTGCAGACGAATTGGACTGTGTTATGTGTCATACTATAGCCAGGACGGATGATAGATGGACAAAAAGCATTACGGAATGGCGACCAAGAGCGGATGCCCCAAGAAGTAGAGAACGACCCCCCACCAACCAGATGGTTAGATCTTTGTGGGTAAATTTACGGGATTGTCCAGCAGTAGACTAGGATAAACTGATGAATTAGTAAATCTTACCGCAACTCCATTTTTCTGGTAGGCACAAAACAGTTTGTCGATGTAATCTAGTTCCATGGTGTTGTAAAGTTTGCTGTCGTCCAGCTCACTCCAGATTGTTCCTGTCAGTTTTGTGTCAGGTATCTTTGACCAGTTAAAGGATTTCAGTGGGTTTGACGGCTGGGGTATATTTTTCTTTACAATTTCCACCTAAAGAAGAATATAATGAAATATTACTCAGTTTGGTTAACATAAACATTATACTGACCTTGGTGGCTTCAACTGGTGGTGCAAGCAATCCAGGAGGAGGTGGAGGAGCTAATTGCCCGGGAGGTGGAGGAGGTGGAGCAACAGGCGGTGGTGGAGGCGGTACCACGTTGGATGCCTCTTTCTTTGATTCCCCTATATCTATTATGGTTTTATTTAGGCCTATTGCTTTGGTATCGTCTGGTATGCTTCCGGAGTTCACTAGACGTTCTGAATTTACATTTGTATTGGCAGTTTGGTTAGGTTAATTAACTATTATATTTACCTAGTCTAAATCGTTCCCCTCGCTCACAGTTTACTTGTCGATCTAACTCTGCAGCTTTATATTCAATTTCGCTCAGTTTCTGTCTGGTTTCTATATGTAGAGCTGTCTCCTTTTCGAGCCTCTCTTTTATCCTAAATATTACCAGTTAAATTGGGTAATGCATGTTACAACTAGGTTACTACCTAGATAAACTTGATTCAATATCTTCCTTCTCCTGAGTTCTTTGGTCCAGTTCCTGCTCCTTTTTGGCTAACCGAATTGACATGTCAGAGTTTTCCTTTTCTAATTCTTCAGCTTTCTTCCTGGCGGCCACCAGTTCTTCTTCTTTTGCCAACAAGTGAACCAGTTCCTTCACGTTAATCTTCAACGCTGATACGTCAGGGTCTTTAGCTTGTCCTGCAGCAAACCGGGGTGTTACCTTACGTTATTACCTTTTACAATACAAACTTACCTGATTCGTCTGATTGCTGTAGGATAATTTGCTGTACGATTCGGTCAAACAGAAGCCAGTGCTGGGGATGTGTGCCATAATCGATATGCAAGAGTAAACAATGTTCAAGCAATGACAGAAGGTGGGGATAAGCAGCAGTGTGGCTGAGTTTCCTTCTAATTAAATCGAACATTGCTGTAGCACTTTTGGTGTCGACGTGCTCCTGCTCGAACTTCCTGGACAGCTCCTTTTCGTCCTCGTTCCGTACCATTTCGAAAAAGTCCAGGTGCCGATCCAACGTTTCGTTTTCGTGCAGTCTCAGCTTGTCGATGATGGGTTGAATACCCAAAAGCAGAAACTCATACCTAAGATGCAGTCGAAACTCTAAGTTCTCCTGACCCTGACCGTAGTTCAGAACGGCATTAACGAAGGACATAATGGCCGTTTTTAAATTGACTTCGTCTCTGTAGATGCCAGTAGAACGGTCCAGATCGTTGATTATTCCTTGGAACCTGGTTCGTTCAAAGGCAAATTTTTGGTAGTGATGCATGGCGTCCAGGACTTTTTTGTGCCCTCCTGAAACCAGACAGACGGCGCCCAAAATTTCAAGCACCGCAATTTTGGTTTTCACATTTTCAGTGCTCAGCGACTGGGCTATTGTGTTAATGCTTGTTGGGTGAGCCAGCACGTGTGCTCTACCAGTCTGCAAACCACACAATTTTCAACTGAACTACTTGGTTATAGGTTAACACTTACAGAATTATTCATCAAAGCTTTGACACACCCAATAATACTAGTGTGAATAGAGCTTTGGGCTGTGAAGTAATCCATGGCAGTGAGAAAGTCCAACAACACTTGAAGACCTTCCAGTTCGATGAATTTGATCACAAAACTGTGCGTCGATGTCCGGAGGGCGGTTTTTAGTGCGTCGATTTGTTTCGTTCTGGTTCGGACTTCTTCATCTGTGTTCAGTTCCGGGTAGTCTTGCTACAACAATTTCATCAATCAGAATCAAAACTGTAAAAACCATTACACTTACAGTAGCTAAATTTTTCAGTCTTTCGATATAGTCTTCAGGGGATGTCGCTTGATCTGTGGTGTCTTCGTCTCCTTTCCGTGAACAGTAGATTTGCCATTTCTTTTGAGGTGGAAGACTCAACATTGCTGCTTTGTTTGGAGCTGTCAGGTCTAGTTCGTCCTATTAGATAAAAAATATATTAGTTATAATTAGGTTACTACAGTAGGTCACAGAACTAGCGGCAGTGATGTAAAATTGTCGTTCCTATTCTATTACATGTGAACTGAGCGGGATGGAAATTTAACGTTATTAAATTTGTACCGTTTGAACGCTAGAGGACGTCAAATTTTTTTTTGTCAAAATTGCCATAATTCCTAGGTCATCTCCAAAACCGTACTAGCTAGAGCAGAATATACGTCAGATTCGTGTTCCCCAGTTTGAAAGTAGTAAAAAAGATCACATTGATTGAGCAAAATCCAATATGGCCGCTCTTAGTTAGTAGGCCCAAAATATCAAATTTGAGTCAAAATTTCTCTCGTCTATAACGCGCTCATTTTAAAGATTCTGTATTGACAAGACATATGACAAAAGAAAGCTAATAAATGAGTCTATCACGTGACGTTGAGCGGGCAGATTTAAGTTAATATTTAAATTATACAGGGTGGTCCAGTTTTAAATGTTAATAATTCACCAATCCATAGCCAATTAAAAAATAAGTTGACATTCATTATGTCATTTTCCTGAAAAGTGCTTCCTAAGGAAAATACAATCTTTCAAATTTCTGTTTAAAAAATCGGTTTTTGTCATAACTGTCAGACCGTTGGAGCAATATTGATCAAATTTGGAACAAGCACTTTATTACACGTTATTACGGTCAAAGACCCAAAACTAACCGAACCCAACTTAAAAACTGTCTTGGAAACGGAAAATTCACTTAAGAAGTTTAAAAAATATTATTGTAGCCAGTTTTCATAGTTTCCAGACAAACTAAAAGACTTGAAAATTGAATTAGAAAAGATAAAAATTTCAGAAGCTTAAAAATTGTGTTTGTAACCAGTTTTCATGCAAATAGAGAGACTTTAATACTAAAAATTGACTTGTAGACATAAAAACTACTGTTTCAAGAATTTGTTACTACAAATTCAAACATTTAAACCTTAAAAATTGACTTGAATCCCAAAATGTAACTGAACTAATGAAAAGTGACATCAGAAGCTTAAAATTTGCATTTGAAGTAAGTTTTCATAATTTGAAGACAAATTTCAATATTTTAGTCTTAAAAATAGTCTTAGATGCAGGACATTAACATTAGATTCATGAAAATTGTCTTGAAAACGAACTTTTCGTGCTTTTTACTTTGCTTTTCATTTTCTTCGAATTCTGGACTATTTTTAGTGCTTCAAAACTGCTTTCAGCTTGGAAAATCGAGTTTCAAAACTATCTTCACCAAGTTATTGACATAGCAAACTTAAAAAACAATTTTTACATTCTTCATATACTTAAAATGGCATTCCAAGCTTTGTCTCTATTAAATCGACTTCTAGACACCTCAGTGCTAAAAATTCGGATATTTCTTAATAAACTAGACTGTTTTTAGTGTTTTAAGGCTGTTTTCAGTGCCTCAAATCGAGTTTCAAGACTATATTTACAAAGTTTTTGACTTATCAGGCCTAAAAGACAGTTTGTCCACTGACCATAATCTTGAAAATGTTATTTCAAGCTTCTTCACTATTAAATTGACTTCTACACTCATAGGTGCAATAAATTGAAGCACCTCTAAGAAATTCAGACTGTTTTTAGTGCTTTTTAAGACTGAAAAATCGAGTTTAAGACTATTTCCAAAAGTCAAGTTTCTTCAGTAATAAAAGTAAAAAATGTTGGTACCAAATGCTACAATAATAGTCTTGAGAACTAATTTTTAGGAATAAAATAGTCCGAAAATTTAATTTACTTCTAGACTTGTTGTCCAGTCCAGAAAATTGAGTTGTACACTAATTAAAGTCTTGAAAATATACTTTTGGACTCTCTTTTGTCCTAGTAAGGTCCGTTCTAGCATTAAAAGTCAACTTTTATACTATTTTTAGTAGTAAAAAATGAGTTTCATGCACAATACAATCTTTGTCTTGATTTCCGGACTTTTTTTAGTTCTTGAATGCCAGTTTCATAAGACCATTCCTAGTAGCAAAAAAGTTTTTAGACTATTCAGTACAAATTTGGACTTTCACAAGTCTTGGATGTTCAGTTTTAAACTATAGAACGATTTTTTAAATTGAAATTTGGAGGACTGTATCTTCCTTAGGAAACGTTTTTCAGAAAAATGACAATGCAAGTCAACTTATTTTTTGATTGGCTATCAAATGGTGAATTATTGACACTTAAAACTGGACCACCCTGTATAATAATTTTATTTAAATTCAATATTTATAGCCACAATAAGAAAACACTCACACAAACCAAATCTTGTTATCTTGATTTTCTCACAAAAACACGTTAATTAAACAGGTACGTTTATTTAACTGAAAAAGCTGTTTGCGCTCATAATATGCTGGGCAAATATTGTCAAATTAACTGAGAAAACACAGTTTTGCATTAACGGATAAAACAATGGATGGTTTATTCGATTTTACAGTAAGTTTGTATGTGTATGTATTGGAATTACTTAGATGAAAGAATAGCTCTCCAATACTATTAACTACACATTTTGTTCGAATAAGACAAAAACTGGATTTTCTTGTGACAACAAAATGTGAGATTATGAAGATAACTAATTGGACGGTGTTTTTTCTAAAAAATTCTAGTGAAGCTTGAGAAATCACCGCAGTTACACCTCCAGCATCCACACCAATTACCCCGATGGCAAATAGTATCCGAGCCAATTATCTGCCTTATTTCCTGCAGCAATTGCTGAACTTCAATTTTCATTCCCATGAATCAAACAAAAGCTAATCGCGCCTTAAAAGCATGCGATCAATAAACGAAAGGCGCTATTAACCGAAAACTATTTCAAAGCCGCCTTGTAAATCAATATAAACGACGATCGAGATAGTCGAAGAATCTCTTTGTTCTTCAACAGGAAGAAATAAGAGAGATTATCTAATGTTTTTCCTGGCCAATGAACGACGAGCACCTGCTACCACCACGATAATAATAATTATTACAATTAAATTGCATAATGCACCTTGGTGCACGGTTTTGCTAACGGTTCCGATGATGGTTTGCTACACTAGATCGCTTTTGTTGTTCGGTTTGGATGATGAAAATCGTTTAATTACTTATCTTTTATCATTTTGATGTTGTGGTTCCAGTGGATAAGTTACGCAAACCCAACTGAATGCCAACATTACAAAACGTACTGTCAAACGATTTTTTACAGGTACTAAAAGCACGAAGAAAGCGCCCATTTTATACGGCCGGGCCCAAATATTTCCGTTTATTACCAGCGACCAAGCACCAGAAAGAAATTTTCTTTTAAATGTTTTGTAATCAGATCGGCAAAACAAATCAACAACGGTTTTGGACAGCCACTTTCACGCCGCATCGCCAGCTTTTCGATGATCCTCGAGAATGCCATGCATCACATTGTCTGACACTCGTTGAATTCATTACATATCAACAGATTTGGAAGCAGTACCAAATGTTTTCTTTTGGGTGGTTAAAACGGGAACTCTTTTCATATAAAGTTTCACCACTTTGATCTTTCAAAGGAAATTTTTAAAATCTACTTTGAGTAACATGATAACTTGATAGTCAAATGTATAAGATTTCCAAGTTTCCAAAGACAATTTTAAGCCTTTCAGGGTTTGGAAACGTGTAGATAGCATTGAAATTGACAGGAGAGTCAAATTTATGGGCTTTTAAGATAATTTTCAAAGTTTTCAAGTAAATCAGTGAGTTACTAAGAAAATTTTAAGTCTTTCAGGGTTCGGAAACGTGCAGATAGCATTGAAGTTAGCTTGATAGTCAAATTTATGGGCTTTCAAGACAATTTTCAAATTTGTGAAGTAAATCAGTGAGTTTTTAATACAATGTTGAGTCTTTTAGGGTTTGGAAACGTGTAGATAGCATTAAAATTGGCTTGATAGTCAAATTTATTAGCTTTCAAGACAATTTTCAAAGTTTCCAAGTAAATCAGTGAGTTTGTAAGACAATTTTAAGTTTTTCAGGGTTTGGAAACGTGTACTTAGCATTGAAGTTGGCTTGATAGTCAAATTTATGGGCTTTTAAGACAATTTTCAAAGTTTTAAAGTAAATCAGTGAGTTTATAAGTCAATTTTGAGTCTTTCAGGGTTTGGAAACGTGTAGATGGCATTGAAATTGGCTTGATAGTCAAATTTATGAGCTTTCGAAAATTTTCAAAGTTTTTAAATCAATCAGTGAGTTTCTAAGTCAATTTTGAGACTTTCAGGGTTTGAAATCATGTAGATAGCATTGAAATTAGCTTGATAGTTAAATTTATTGAATTTCAAAGTTTCCACGTTAATCAGTGAGTTTCTAGGACAATGTTGAGTCTTTTAGGGTTTGGAAACGTGTAGAAAGCATTAAAATTGACAGGAGAGTCAAATTTATGGACTTTTAAGACAATTTTCAAAGTTTGAAAGTAAATCAGTGAGTTTATAAGTCAATTTTGAGTCTTTCAGGGTTTGGAAACGTGTAGATAGCATTAAAATTGACTTGATAGTCAAATTTATCAGCTTTCAAGACAATTTTCAAAATTTCCAAGTGAATCAGTGAGTTTGTAAGACAATTTTAAGTTTTTCAGGGTTTGGAAACGTGTACTTAGCATTGAAGTTGGCCTGATAGTAAAATTTATGGGCTTTCAAGACAATTTTCAAAGTTTCCAAGTAAATCACTGAGTTTCTAAGTCAATTTTGAGTCTTTCAGGGTTTGAAAGCGTGTAGATGACATTGAAGTTGGCTTGATAGTCAAATTTATGGGCTTTTAAGACAATTTTCAAAGTTTTCAAGTAAATCAGTGAGTTTTTAAGACAATGTTGAGTCTTTTAGGGTTTGGAAACGTGTAGATAGCATTAAAATTGGCTTGTTAGTCAAATTTATGAGCTTTCAAGACAATTTTCAAAGTTTCCAAGTAAATCAGTGAGTTTGTAAGACAATTTTAAGTTTTTCAGGGTTTGGAAACGTGTACTTAGCATTGAAGTTGGCTTGATAGTAAAATTTATGGGCTTTCAAGACAATTTTTCAAAGTTTCCAAGTAAATCACTGAGTTTCTAAGTAAATTTTGAGTCTTTCAGCGTTTGAAAGCGTGTAGATGGCATTGAAGTTGGCTTGATAGTCAAATTTATGGGCTTTTAAGACAATTTTCAAAGTTTTAAAGTAAATCAGTGAGTTTCTAAGTCAATTTTGAGTCTTTCAGGGTTTGAAAGCGTGTAGATGGCATTGAAGTTGGTTGATAGTCAAATTTATGGGCTTTTAAGACAATTTTCAAAGTTTTCAAGTAAATCAGTGAGTTTTTAAGACAATGTTGAGTCTTTTGGGGTTTGGAAACGTGTAGATAGCATTGAAATTGGCTTGATAGTCAAATTTATGAGTTTTCGAAAATTTTCAAAGTTTTAAAATAAATCAGTGAGTTTCTAAGTCAATTTTGAGACTTTCAGGGTTTGAAATCATATAGATAGCATTGAAATTAGCTTGATAGTTAAATTTATTGAATTTCAAAGTTTCCAAGTAAATCAGTGAGTTTCCAGGACAATGTTGAGTCTTTTAGGGTTTGGAAACGTGTAGAAAGCATTAAAATTGACAGGAGAGTCAAATTTATGGACTTTTAAGACAATTTTCAAAGTTTTAAAGTAAATCAGTGAGTTTCTAAGTCAATTTCTAAGTCTTTTAGGGTTTGGAAACGTGTAGATAGCATTAAAATTGGCTTGATAGTCAAATTTATGAGCTTTTGACAATTTTCAAAGTTTTTAAATAAATCAGTGGGTTTCTAAGTCAATTTTGAGTCTTTCAGGGTTTGAAATCATGTAGATAGCATTGAAATTGGCTTGATAGTCAAATTTAGTGAATTTCAAAGTTTCCAAATAATTCAGTGGGTTTCTAAGACAATTTTAAGTCAGTGTTTGAAAACGTGTAGATAGCATTGAAGTTGGCTTAATAGTCAAATTTATGGGCTTTCAAGACAATTTTCAAAGTTTTAAAGTAAACCAGTGAGTTTCTAAGTCAATTTTGAGTCTTTCAAGGCTTGAAAACGTGTAAATAGCATTGAAATTGGCTTGTTAGTCAAATTTATGAGATTTCAAAGTTTCCAAGTAAATCAGTGAGTTTCCGAGACAATTTTGAGCCTTTCAGGGTTTGGAAACGTGCAGATGGCATTGAAGTTGCCTTAATAGTCAAATTTATGGGCTTTCAAGACAATTTTCAAAGTGTGCAGGTAAATCAGCGAGTCTTTAAGTCGATTTTAAGTCTTTCAGAGTTTGGAAACGTTTGCATAACATTGACATTGGCTTGATAGTTAAATTTATAAACTTTTAAGACAGTTTTCAGGTAAATCAGTGATTTTCTAAGACAATTTTGAGTGTTTCAAGGCTGGAAAACGTGTAAATAGCATTGAAATTGGTTTGATAGTCAGATAGAAGCTCATTTTATTGTCTATCCACAGATGTATATATAAATTTGTAATTAACCTGAGTGAATCCATTAAATTTAATACTAAAACTTTCTCAACTTTGTGGGAAAGTTTATGGATTAAACAGTAATTAATTTAGTAGGAATCTGTCACAATTCTCAAAAAGAGCCCCATTTTTACCATTCACATTATTCAGATCTTTACTTCCTAAAGCGTTTCTCTGTCTTTTTCTTATAGGTTAACTAACATTTGTGGATGTAAATTATAGCATTTTATTGGTAAAAATACCACTTTTATTACTGTTAGCGTTATAATTTCAGCGTCAACCACTAACAATATAATGGTAGGTTAGAAAAAGCAATCGTTTCAAACATCTGTCGCGCCCATACTTATGCCATTACCTCTGGTTACTGTAATACGCGGAAATTATTTTGTATATGTATGGATCTTTCTAATTTGCCAACAGATGGCTGATGGACGTTGCACAAGTGATTTACGGTCAGTTAGAGGACATTTAGCTGGTAATACGACCAAACTTACCACTAACTCAGCAAACTTCATGTCCAACTCCTCTTGGCAAGGCATCGGTTGTGTGGGGGTGATTGCCTGGAGTTTTCCTTGATTTTCCACCACGTAGGTTATTTCGGGTGGTTCGTCATCCTGCAATTCAGTCCAGGATTATTTTTTGTTTTTTAAATTATAAATCGAGAGAGTTGTGAATGCGGAATTATAAAAACAGCCCTAAGGCTGCTATTGTAGTATATTCTCATCGAGAAAAAATTTCACCTATGATTCATTCAAATGGAATGCCATTTAGAATATCGATTGTCTTTCCGGTTAATAATATCGATAAACACTCTGTAAGGTTAGGGGTGGCATAAATTGCACTTTTCTTTTTTTTACAGCACGTGTTTTGTTATTACTTTCTACATTCAGGTGGTACTGACTTGTAATGAGAGACAGGACAAGTACGTCCTTGGTGATTTTTCTCTCGTTGTATTGTCTCGGCTAATAAACGTTCATAGTAATAATAGGCGTGATAATTTGATTTTGATTGCTCTATGGTTTGGCATTTTAGTGCACGCGAATGAAGTTCAACTTTGTTTAAACAGGTTTTTAATAGGTTGCATTTACAGGGTGAGTCAACGTTAAAATAAAGGTCATTATCTAATTTGTCTCAAAAATACAAGAAAAATGTTCAGATTTTAGTATAGTTAAGATAATACAAACCGCAGACTATTAAAAGTAGGTATGCATAGTATAGTGTTTAAGTATTGTTTTGACAGGTGTCACGTGAGTGCCTAAGTGAAAAAATGTTTTCTAACATGTGACAACTGTCATAACTGTCAAAACTGTAAAACATTGTCCAGTGTGGGCAAAAAACCTGTAGGAATCACAGTTTATAATTTAATTTAATAATTTGATAGTTCATAGGTCACTGTCTAGGTAAATAGTGTTCTAGTATCACGTGACAACTGCCAGAAACGTCAAAACCTACAAACTTCTTGGTCATTATTTTGACAGTTGTCACGTGACTGTCTAATTAAATAGTGTATCAATATCACGTGATTGCTTACTAAGAGGTCAAAGTTTACTCAAACAAAACATGAAGCTGGAAAAATCAAAGTTTTGGCACATTCTTTTACTGTTCAAAACAAGACGAGTTTTATAGCTTTTTGATCTACAATTTGACAGTTTATAGGCCACTGTCTAGATTAATAGTGTTCTAGTATCACGTGGCAACTGCCAGAAACGTCAAAACTGACACACTTTGCCCAGTTTGGGGATGGAACTCTAAAAACCACATTATGGAACAGTTTCCTTAAAGTATTCAAGACAGACAAGTATTCAAGGTTGTGGTTTTTAGATTCTTGGCCATTATTTTGACAGTTGCCTCGTGACTGTCTAATTAAAAAGTGTACTAGTATCACGTGATTGCTCTCACAGACTTTAAAGGTTGCTCAACCAAAACATGAAGCTGTAAATGTCAAAGTTCAATACATTGTTTTATACTGTTTTAAACAAGACGTATTTTATAGCTTTTTGATCTATAATTTGACAGTTTATAGGCCACTGTCTAGGATAATAGTGTTCTAGTATCACGTGACAACTGCCCGAAACGTCAGAACCTACAAACTTTGCCCAGTTTGGGCATGGAGCTCTAAAAATCGCAGTACAGTTTTCTTGAAGTATTCGACACAAATTGTGGTTCTCAGCTTTTTGGTTATTATTTTGACAGTTGTCACGTGACTGTCTAATTAAATAGTATACCATTATCACCTGATTGCTGTCACAGACCTCAAAGTTTGCTCAACTAAAACAGGAAGCTGCAAAAATCAAAGTTCAGTACACTATTTTTATACTGTTCGAAACAAGATGTGTTTTGTAGCTTTTTGATTCATAATTTGAAGGTTTATAGGTCATTGTCTAGGTAAATAGTATTTCAGTATCACGTGACAATTGTCATAAACATCAAAACTGACACACTTTGCCCAGTTTGGGCATGAAGCTTTAAAAATCGGTATGGAAAGTTTTCTTGAAGTATTCAAGACAAATTGTGATTTTTAGCTTCTGGGTCATTATTTTGACAGTTGTCACGTGACTGTCTAATTAAAAAGTGTACTAGTATCACGTGATCGCTCTCACAGACTTCAAAGATTGCTCAACCAAAACATGAAGCTGTAAAAATCAAAGTTAAATAACTTTTTTAATACTGTTCGAAACAAGACGTGTTTTATAACTTTTTGATCTATAATTTGGCAGTTTATAGGTCACTGTCTAGGTAAATAGTTGTTCTAGTATCACGTGACAACTGTCAGAAACGTCAAAACTGACAAACTTTGGCCAGTTTGGGCATGGAGCTCTAAAAATCACAGTATGGAACAGTTTCCTTGATAAAGTATCTGTGCCATTATTTTCATAGTTGTCACACGTGACCGTCTTATCAAATAATATACCAGTATCACGTGATTGCTGTCACAAACGTCAAAGTTTGACAGTGGACTCGTTGACATGAGGAAATGCTGTTTTAATATCACGTGACATCTGCCATAAACATAAAGCTCTATAAATATCACAGTGTGAAACAGATTTCTTTTTTTAGAGCTTTATGATCCCAAATTTAACATTTGAATTTTTTAAATAAAAGAACACCCTGTGCATTATTCTGTTTTATGATAACTTTTACGAGAACTTCAACTTATATTAACTATGTTATATACGTAATTTTAATAATCTGAAGTGGTAATGCTTACTCTGTCTTCAAATGTATATTGAGCAATTTATTGAGCTTCTGAGCATGATTGATATTAGAGTGGTTAATTAAACATTGAAGAAGTTTTTGTTGTCTTATTGTGATATTCTCAAAATGTTTACCAAAACAAAATAATTTTATGTGTAAGTCCCCAACATGTTTATAAAACGTCAGTCAAAGTTCAAATGTTGTATCCAATAATTATTTAAAAATGAGTTTTTACTTTTGGTTTTTGTAACTGTGAAATTAAAGCAGAATTAAATAAAAACAAAAGTGGAATATTTGCTGTGATCATTGATCATAATATAAACGCGTATTTAATTATGAAAGAATGTGGTTCCGAATTATGTTTAGTCCTCAATATGCACGCAAAGTTAATACAAAAATAATGCGAGACATTAAAAATGAAAGTGCCCGGCAAGTAGCCATATCCGGATGCCTATTATTATTAAAGAATTTGTTAAAGAAATTATTTTGGTATTATGACGCGACCGTTATTACAACAATATTAATAGCTTTTTGATACAGAATATGATATGTTTTTCGCGTCGGGTTTGTGCGTATGATTAATGAACATTTTTCGTTTTCTTTCGTTTACAATCACGTCTGATTGCTCGGTCATTGGAAAGTTGTTTATGTAAGGAGGGTCGCCTTAAATTATATTGTAAAATTATTATTTTTTCCTGATACATGTCGCAAACGCCTTATTTTCTGGCAGGAGGTTTAACCATCCTTGAAATTATTCGTTAGATGGAGATTAGGGGATCGACAACAAAAGGCAAGGAAGACAATATACATTCGTGAACCAAATATCTCACGAACCGAACAAGGTTGCGCCTCTTTCGGCTGTTTGCCAATTACTTCCTGTGTAGTACTAGCCACTATATTCGCTAACTCAATTACTTAATCGCACTGGGTCAATTTATTCAAGTAATGAATTCATTATAAAGGTGCGTTGCTAATTTAGGTGAAATTCGTTTATGTTAATTTGAAAGTTGCATTTAAGTGTACAGGAATCAATTATTTGCTACTAATTTTTCACCGTTTTTTTCTAAATCAATTTCTTGCTACATTGGTTAAGGTGATAAAAGATATGTCAATTTTTCACTTCAGTATTAACTTAACAACCCATACCCACAATAAGAAATCGTATGGTTTGTTGTCGCCTTACACAGAGAAAGTGATTTAAAAACCTTCTAAAAATGAGTTTTAATTTTCCATTAAAAATACAAAATCAAACTTCACTTGAAACAAATTAGTATCTTTAAGACATTTTGCCAATCAATTCTCAAATTATGTATGATTATCAATTATCTAAATCTAAAGCAAAAAAACCATTTTGTGTAAAATTCTTAGATACTAGAGATATTGACTATATTCTCATATTTTTTAGTGTATTGTCTCTCTTTGCAGTTTGTGATAAGTGTGAAGTGATCCTATTTTTCAGTCGAAATGGAGTTTAAAACAGTTTGGTGCATCTTGTAACTTGTTAAGGAGGACCTTAAAAATGCAAAAACGCCTTAATACAATCTTCTAGACAGGATAAAATTTCCTGTAACTTTCCTTATTTACATTTTTCCTGTAACTTCTCAAATTCTGTGACAATCATAAAAAAACTTTTGATACGCACAAACTCAAAATGATGAGTTCTTGATATTTTTGTGAGGTAAAATTTTGAAAAGTGTTCAGTGGATAGCACAACACAATTATCAGTTTAAATTTAGAATATTAATTTAATTTTGGGACACTTGGACTGTGAGGCATTAAACTACAATTACTGGACACTCCTCTATAATGTCCAGTATCCGTTCAGAGACAAACGCAGATGAATTAAGTGTCCAGTGGACATTTAATAGGAACACAACACGAAAATCAATATAAATTAAGAATATTAATTTAATTTTGGAACATTTGGGCAGTGAGGCATTGAGCTTCGACCATTGGAGAGTATTACTAGGATACCCCTCTATAATGTACAGGGTGGGCCAAATTGGACGCATTTAAATGGGAAGCGCTCTTTTTAATAGAAATAGGCGAACACTGACGCTCACATTTGATAATGGAAACCAATCTTTTTGAGAAGTGAGGTCTTGAGGAATTTCGTCGTAAAATGAATCCATTTTCAGAATAAGAGAACTTCTTCTTCTTCTGCTGTTTGCGATCACATTTGTCCACTGTTCATTATTACGTATTGTATGCATTAGTTCTTGCATTGTCCTCAGTCCTGTCCACTGCCTAACGTTGCGGAGCCATAACATCTTTTTCCTGCCGATTCCTCTCCTTCCCTCAATCTTCGTCTCAATTATCAATTGCAGGATTTGGTAACTCTTATCTATTTTCAATCTGATTCCCAGTTTTCACACAGCCACGTTCCTAGATATTTAAATTTATTTACTCGCTCTATTCGTTGATTTTCATATATTAGGCTTGAGTTTTGAAATTCTTGTGGCTTTCCAGTAATTATCATGAATTTAGTCTTCTTGGTGTTGATATTGAGGCCCATGTTCTAACTGCATTCCCCGACAGTCCCAAGCATATCCCGCAAATCCTCCATGCTATCTGCAAATAGAACTGTGTCGTCCGCATAACGAATATTGTTGACCCATGCACCATTCACCTTAACGCCCACGTCACGTTCTTCTAGGGCTTCAGAATATAAATTGAAGAGAAGTGGGGAGAGAACACACCCCTGTCTGACCCCTCTACAAATTGGTCTTGGTTCTGTGAGATCGTTACCAAATCTGAGTTCAGCTATTTGGTTCCAGTATATGTTGGACTCTGTCGAACGCCTTTTCATCATGAAACACAGCATTATGTTCCTTTCCGCACTCAAATGAGTGTGGAAAAGTGCACTTTACCGCACCCGAGTAGGAACATTTTTTATTTTTATTTGAAAAATTCAAGGTATCTTGAATAATAGAATTTACATTCATATGAGCAAAATGACGTTTAAGTAATGCTTTTTTTATTACTAATCGATTTATTTCAGTGCATTCAGAAGAAACTTGTTTAGCGATTGCTTATCGATGTGTTCTTATAAATGTGGCCAATAAAATGAAAAACAAAAATGACCCTAAATTTGTTCCAATGAAATAAAGTAATACTAAATAATACTAAGTTTACATTCAGTCAAAATCAAATCGTTTGGTGTTGTAGTGACTTTCTATATGAACTTCAAATAACAGTTAACATTCATAAACAATATGGTTTCAAGTTGCAACAACTTAATTAACCTTACCACAATTTTTGCGCGATTGACAGTTTGGTGTTTAGCAACTATCGTTAAATACACGAGAAGTAGGTAAACGTTCAATTTGACGAACATAAAAGCAAATTGCGAGCGACTGCAAAAAAATGATTAGAAATTCTCGTTGAAGTTCTGTGAGTAAATAACTTTTAAGGTTTATATGCCATGCAAATCACCTGTTTGAAGTGACTACGTATATGTAGCAAAAGGTAAAAGTACACTGACAACCTGGAGAGAAAGTAATAGTAAATATAGTGGCTAACTATGCTGGAGATAATCATCGAGAGAAAGAAAAAGGCTATTTTCCACCCACACGCTCTGAACTTAACATATATTTTCTTGTTGTAATGGGTCGTTTCTCTTCATCAGATACTTTTTGAGTCAGCGTGAACCGCTATTGCATTAGAGACTAAAACTGAATTCAGATTAATGATACGGCAGCAACTTTCTTCATGCAAATGACTCAATTTTTTCTCAATTGTAAAGACAACCGATAATTTAAACGCCACAATAATTCCAGTCTGCCGACAGGTACAAAATCGCCAAATCAATTAATCACCAATTAGCAAGTTTTTTTTTGCGACCATCTAAACTCGTGATGGCTTCATCGAGATTGAAGATATCGACGGCGATCGTTTATGTGCCAAGCCTACAAATTTGCATAAAATCACATACTCCAAGTCCATAAGGCTATCAGCAAAGCACCAGGAAGCCACCGAGATAAAATGCTCGTAATTACTGCGCTAAGAAGCTTCAAAAACTGGATTTAATACGAACAAAATGTGATTTAAAACCACATAAAATACTTAATATACTTGCCAAATAACGGTGTTTAAGAAGGCGTATTTTATTAACCGTGTCCGGATGGGTGGTGATATAGGCCGCGTAATGACGATTTAAATATTAAATTAAGCGTTTCTTAATAATCGTTTAATGTAAAGCCAAGTTTTTATGCTTATGTGGATTATAAAATTTCGACAAATTGGTGGAATGTATCTTTATCGGGTCTGGTTTAATGAGATAAAAGTGAAAACACCGCAGACGGTTGTTTTCTTCTCTCGTTGGCTGGGACGTTTTTAGAGGTGTGATTGAAGAGGTGTTTTCAAATCTATTTAAACAAAGCCATGAGTAATGAGTCGTTACTCACTATTACAGTTACGTCATATTTGGCAGATGACTTTTGGTTGTCAGGAGAGGAACCGAGTTTCCGTCTTGGAAACTTTCTCAAATCGGAACCTGCTGTTCCACTTTCCAGTTCAATCAATACTCGCGTTTTCCACTAGCAAGTCTTGCTCAATACACCAGTTTTGCAATATGTTAAGGTAATAGTGACAACATTAACATTTTGACACGACACAAAATGTCAATATTGTCACATATGTCATACAACCGCAAACAAAAATTGCTAATTTGAAAGTTTCAGGTATTTTTTTTATAAAATTCCCAGATTTGCCTAACTCTAGTTGTCAGTTAGTTCTGTTTTTTGTTCTATTCTAAACCTGGAAACTGTCAAATTCAATTCCACAGAAGTAGAAAACAACGAAACATCCTTGAAAAGTAACGAAATCAGTTTGACTTTGGTTGCACGCATCTTATACCTTTATCAGTGCATTTTTGGCATTTGCAACATTTGTTTGTGTATTTCTGACATAATTTTAGTCTATTTTTAAATATGACAGCCGTCCATAAAACTGTAAAATCACAAAACCCTCGAAAAGTCCAATAAAATCTGTCTAAACAGTACCCATAGAGCTACAAAACAACGAAACATATTTGAAAAGCAACGAAATCAGTTTGACTTTGGTTGAATGCATTTTATACCTTTATCAGCATTCACAACAATTGGTTGTGTGTTTCTGACTTAATTTTAGTCTATTTTTAATTATGACAACCGTCAAAATCTTCTCCCTAAAGCTATAAAACCACAAAAGTCTTAAAATCCAGTAAAATCAGTATAAACAATACCAAATGTATTTTATAGCTTTATGAGTGGAATTTTGCCAATTATGTCATTTAGTTAGTTAGTTAGTTACAGTTCTGCCCTAAACGTGAAAACTGTCAAATTTAATCCCATGGAGGTACAAAACAACGAAACAGAGACTTGAAAAGTATCAAAATCAGTGTGACTCAATTTACTTGATTTTTACAATAACTGTCAAATTGTCGGGTTGACAGCATATGACATTTTAATTTGTGTGTCATGACGCGTTGTGTTATTTTCTTTCGTTGTGAATACTTACCACAGTTGTAGAAAAAGTATAGTATTCTACACGCATGTAAAGGCTATTATTATTCACTCGATAAATTAACTTCTTATTTAAACCATCTTCGTGAGTAATATCTGTCATTACATGCTTCTTGAATAATATATATGATGTACGAAGGCGTAGAAGGGCCACAGACATTATTTTTCTTAAATTTTTACTTCAAACTCAGAAATTAACTAAATTCCGACTTCGAACTCGGAAATTAGTCGCAATGTTGTCAAACTGACAAATTCTACTGTTTTGGTTTGAAGAGTGTTTTTGCAATGTTGACCAATTAACAAATTCTACTAATTAAGATCAAAGAGTGTTTGCAATGTTGCCAAACTGACTAATTTTACTAATTTGGGTTGAAGAGTATATGCAATGTTATCAAACTGACAAATTTTACAATTTTGGTTTGAAGAGTGTTTCCAATCTGTCCAAACTGACAAGTTCAACTAATTTCTTTGAAGTGTGTTTGCTTGCAATGTTGCCAAATTAACAAACTCTCCTAATTTAGATCGAAGACTGTTTGCAATGTTGCCTAACTGACAAAATTTGGCAATTTGGTTCAAAAGTATCCTTGCAATGTTATCAAACTAACAAATTCTACAATTTTGGTTCGAAGAGTGTTTGTAATGTAACCGAACTGACAAAGTCCGACTAATTTCTTTGAAGTGTGTTTGCAATGTAGCCAAAGTTAACAAATTTTACTAATTTGCTTCGAAGAATGTTTGCAATGTTGCCAAACTGAAAAATTTTGTCTAATTTGGTTTGAAGAGCTTTTGCAATGTGACAATGTAAATTCTGAGTAGGAAGTCGGAATTTAAAGTCGGAATTTGACTAAATTCCGAGTTTTAAGTCGGAATTTAACTAAATTCTGAGTTCAAAGTTGAAATTTAACTAAATTCCGAGTTCAAAGTCAGAATTTAACTAAATTCAGAGTTCGAAGTCGGAATTTACCTAAATTACGAGGAATTTAAGAAAAAAAATGTTTGTGGCCTTCTACGCCTTCGTAATGATGAAAACGTGATTTTACTTTAGTGTAGTTATTGGTCTATTATTTTTAGAGAGCAACCTAAATAGAGTTTTAACTCATAAATTAAAGACAAAATTTTATAAAATCAAGATGAGTATCTACAAAAAAAAAATGATTTGAATCGATGATTTGTATGGTTTTCCAGGTAAAACAACCCTAATTAAGCCTGAAAATGAAGTAAATTTGCAACAGTTTGTGTTTGAATTTAATGGCGACGGTTTAATGAAAGTTCTTAATTTTTCCTCAGTTTTACGAGTTTTCGTTTTCTTCGATTTGCATTGCAGACCTGTGCAATAAAATCCTGAAATACCGTTCATAATGCAAGATTATGTCGGCATGAGATATCCGCGTAATTAAGACTGGTGTTTGAAAGTTCACTCTGCTAGTTAACAGGCTACAAGGTGCAATGTGGTCAACATGAACTTATCACCCATCAATTCACACTTGATTGGAAAGTTTTAACTAGTTTGGCATTTCTTCCTGTCAACTTCACGAAACGAAGAAATAGGGAGATTAACACACAGAAGAAACAGCAATAATTATAAGTGTTAAGTAAAGATTAATGAAGCAGTTTGATCAGACTGAAGACAATTATTCAATTTACCTTGATTGATTTCAAATAAAAATATACATTTTTTATAGTATTTTATAAAACATAATTCCGCACTAGTTTATGATTAATTTTTGTTAGTAGAAACGTAAAACTTACTTGTAGGCAGCCGCACCAGCCGCGCTTGGATCGCACGGCCGGCATGGCTGGAATGTGCAGCCGAGGCAGGGCGCCGGTTATATTTTCCCAGGCCGGAAGCTTTATGGAACACTTGGGCAGACCCTGAAACCAAAATTGACACTTAACAAACATGTCTGACAGCACCAATTAACGTCAATATCAAGCACGATTTGCGGGAATCTCTGCAACTGGGTAAGCAAGTACAAATTTGATATTAACCCAACCCAATTGCACATAACTGACCTGGATAATAGTCACAGTCACAACTCAATAATTTACCATAAATTTCACTACCATTGAATTCGTACACGCACATTCTATTCTAATCTAACATCGACTGTAGCCCATTATCGACTTTTCCATCATTTCGTACATTCCCTAACAAACACCTCTGATTGCGTTGATTGAAATAGTACGTTGGCACATTCATCACCATAATCTGAGAAAGTAAACATCAATAAACGCAACTCCATTTATCAATACTAAAAGCGATGTCGTGTAAACGGCGTACAATGAAAATTTCACAAACACTTTGTCGAAACTGTCAGCATTGTCATCCTAGAGGTAAAACAGAGGGTTTCCCAATTAGGAAAAATGTCTGATAACAAGAAAATCCACTTTTAGGGAAAGTGGCAGATTAATGAGTTTTATATGTTTGATGATTTGCAAAGATTGCAACCACATTTCCACTAATTGCAACAATGTAATATAAATACAACTATCTTTATTACATTTTCGTTGTGATATGTGTTTGTATGTATTACAAGCAAGAATCAATGTATATTTCAGATTATTTTTATCACTAGAGTCCCGATTAAAAAGCACTAAAATAAAAATAAAATATTTTTTTCAAAAAGGTTTTTGGACAGTTTATAGAGCATATTGAAGATTCTGGAATGCTTTAGAGGCATTTGGAAACTCGTAAACGGTTCTAGAATTTGTTGGAAACTTTAGACTGTTTTGAAATCTTTTGGGAGCTTCTAGACTAGTTGAAGAGCATTTGGAATCTTTTAGACTGTTTTGAAAGACTTTCGACTGCTTAGGAGTGCTTGCTACTTTAAGAGCATTTGGAAGAGTTTAAAAAGCATTGAAGGTTTTGAACTGTATTTAAATCATTTGAAAACTTATGGACGTTTCTAAAAACTTTTTTAACTGCTTTAGAAGCATATGACAAGCTTTTAGACCGCCTTGAAATTTTTTGAGAGCTTCTAGATTGTTTTGGAAGGCTTTCGACTGCTTGAGAAGCATTTTGGAGTTTCTGAAGTATTTTAAAACTTTTTTAGTCCACTTTAGCAACATTTGGAAGATGTTTAGATAGTTTAAAAGCATTCAAGATACTGGACTGCTTTTAAAGCATTTGAAACCTTGTAGACGGTTCTAAAAACTTTTGGTTTTGAGGGAGGGAAGGAGGGCTATTTCTAGATAAGTTGAAAAGCATTTTTAATGCTTTTTAAAGCTTCTATAGTGTTTAGGAATATTTTTACATTTTTTTAGACTAATTCAGGGGCATTTGGAAGTTTTTGCTCAGTTTAAATTTGTAAATTGATACTTACCCATTTTGCAGCAGATAATTGGTATGTTCTTGTTTCTCAATGCCTGTTACAGAACCAATAAGATTGCGTAAAACTCCTGCGTTTTTTTGTTAAAAACTAGTTAAACTATACAAAAAATAGCAGTAAAAGAAAAAAAAATCATAATTTTGCATAAATCGTTCACATTAGATGTTAAAAATTGGTTGCTTTTGATATTTACAAAAAGCAAAATTTATGGAAATTTGAGTTCTATCATCATGTCACAACAAATGCAACACTTTCTTGAATCATATGCTTATTGATATACGGTTATCGTTTGTTAAGCATAAAGTGTGCCCATAGAAGTTATGAAAAAAAGATTATTCCAGTTTCAAGTTTAGTAGGTTAGTAGTAGTTCAGTTTTAAGTACATTTTTACTACAATGTTATAGTGTTTGTTGGGTTGATGATCTCGTAGAAGTAGTGTTAACCACAATGATGTGATAGTTATTAACTTGTTAAAAGACTATGTGCCTTGCGGTTCTCCTGATGATACCTTTCTCGCCTTGGTTATGAAACCCACATCTAGGCAAAGTACCGGGATTAACTTGCAATTACTTCCATGCTCTGAAAAATTTCTTCTCGATGTTTTGGGCGGTGGTCAATGATTCTTTTCCGGCCAAACACACCCAATGTCATGTTCCACATTTCGCGGCAGACAAATTTATATTTCCTTTTGCTATCAATTGGCTAGGCAAGTATAAGTAAGTAGGTTTTCCAGTAGGTTTGTATACTAATCGGTCCCCTCGGGCTAGTAAACTTCGCATTGCAAGTGGCATTTGGTCTATGGACGTTTGTAACCTTAAGAATGCCCTCACGATTTATTAGGAAAGTTTCTCATTTCAGTCGGATTTTAACTGTTTAAAGAAGGTTAATGTGAAGAATTCTATGTTCATGTTCATTCTATGTTGTTCATACTTTGATACACATACAGTATTTGCGTAAATCCCAGCATTGTTTCTATAGTATGTGATTGGCCAAAAAAAGCAGCTTTTAGCTTGCTGCTTTTTCTTGACCAATCACAAACTCGGAACAGTGCTGTGGTTTACGCAAATAGTGCATTTAAGAAACAAATAAACTTGTTATTGTCTTTCTCAGTGTCCTTAATGTTCGAAAAGACCTAGTAGTCACTAGAAATCAGTCATATTATACAGGGTGGTCCAGTTTTAAATGTCAATAATTCACCAATCCATACCCAATTAAAAAATAAGTTGACATTCATTATGTCATTTTCCTGAAAAGTGCTTCCTAAGGAAAATACAGTCGTTCAAATTTCTGTTTAAAAAATCGTTTTTTTTGTCATAACTGTCAGACCGTTGGAGCAATATTGATCAAATTTGGAACAAGCACTTTATTACACGTTATTACGGTCAAAGACCCAAAACTAACCTAACCCAACTTAAAAATTGTCTTGGAAACGGAAAATTCACTAAGAAGTTTAAAAAATATTATTGTAGCCAGTTTTCATAGTTTCCAGACAAACTAAAAGACTTTAGTTTTGAAAATTGAATTAGAAAAGATAAAAATTTCATAAGTTTAAAAATTGTGTTTGTAACCAGTTTTCATGCAAATCGAGAGACTTTAATACTAAAAATTGACTTGTAGACATAAAAACTACTTTTTCAAGATCTTGTTACTACAAATTCATTTAAACCTTAAAAATTGACTTGAACCCCAAAATGTGACTAAACTAATGAAAAGTGACATCAGAAGCTTAAAATTTGCATTTGAAGTAAGTTTTCATAATTTGAAGACAAATTTCAATATTTTAGTCTTGAAAATAGTCTTAGATGCAGGACATTGACATTAGATTCATGAAAATTGTCTTGAAAACTAACTTTTCGTGCTTTTTACTTTGCTTTTAATTTTCTTCGAATTCTGGACTATTTTTAGTGCTTCAAAACGGCTTTCAGCTTGGAAAATCGAGTTTCAAGACTATCTTCACCAAGTTATTGACATAGCAAACTTAAAAAACAATTTTTACATTCTTCATAGACTTAAAATAGCATTCCAAGCTTTGTCACTATTAAATCGACTTCTAGACACTTCAGTGCTCAAAATTCGAGTATTTCTTAATAAACTAGACTGTTTTTAGTGTTTTAAGGCTGTTTTCAGTGCCTCAAATCGAGACTATATTTACAAAGTTTTTGACTTATCAGGCCTAAAAGCCAGTTTGTACACTGACCATAATCTTGAAAATGTGATTTCAAGCTTCTTCACTATTAAATTGACTGATATGAGTGTAGAACTCATAGGTGCAATAAATTGTAGCATCTCTAAGAAATTCAGACTGTTTTTAGTGCTTTTTAAGACTGAAAAATCGAGTTTAAGACTATTTCCAAAAGTCAAGTTTCTTCAGTAATAAAAATAAAAAATTTTGGTACCAAATGCTACAATAATAGTCTTGAGAACTAAGTTTTAGAAAAAAGATAGTCCGAAAATTTAATTTTTTTCTAGACTTGTTGTTCAGTCCAGAAAAGTCAGTTGTACACCAATTAAAGTCTTGAAAATATACTTTTGGACTCTCTTTAGTCCTAGTAAAGTCAGATCTAGCATTAAAAGTCAACTTTTATATTATTTCTAGTAGTAAAAAATGAGTTTTATGCACAATACAATCTTTGTCTTGATTTCCGGACTTTTTTTAGTTCTTAAATGCCAGTTTCAAACACTCAACCAGGATGGCAGTCTGAGAAAGCGAATCATAAGACCATTCCTGGTAGTAAAAAAGTTTTTAGACTATTCAGTACAAATTTGGACTTTCACAAGTCTTGAATGTTCAGTTTTAAACTATAAAACGATTTTTTAAATTGAAATTTGGAAGACTGTAATTTTCTTAGGAAACGTTTTTCAGAAAAATGACATAATTCAAGTCAACTTATTTTTTGATTGGCTATCAAATGGTGAATTATTGACACTCAAAACTGGACCACCCTGTATTATTAAAACTATTATTTCAAACTAAATTAATATGCAAAAATTTCTCTCCCATCTCAATAATATGAAAATCCCAACTCAACAATATGAAATCTAATGGTCAATATCTTGAAAACAATGACAAACAAGAAATATTCCTGTAAAACATGTTTCATTCTTTGTTGTTTTAAATAAAAACGCAATATTTCAATTTTTGGCAGGTGTCAAATCTATTAAGTTTTTATAATTACACTGATTTTGTACTAAATATTAAAAAATATAAAATTAACTAAATTCCGACTTCAAACTCGGATTTTAGTTGCAATGTTGTCAAACTGACAAATTCTACTATTTTAGATCTACTAATTACGATCAAAGAGTGTTTGCAATGTTGCCAAACTGACTAATTTTACTAATTTGGTTTGAAGAGTATATGCAATGTTATCAAACTGACTAATTCTACAATTGTGGTTTGAAGAGTGTTTCCAATCTGTCCAAACTGACAAGTTCAACTAATTTCTTTGAAGTGTGTTTGCTTGCAATGTTGCCAAATTAACAAACTCTCCTAATTTAGATCGAAGACTGTTTAAAATGTTGCCTAACTGACAAAATTTGGTAATTTGGTTCAAAAGTATTCTTGCAATTTTATCAGACTAACAAATTCTACAATTTTGGTTCGAAGAGTGTTTGTAATGTAACCAAACTGACAAGTCCGACTAATTTCTTTGAAGTGTGTTAGCAATGTTGCCAAAGTTAGCAAACTTTACTAATTTGCTTCGAAGAATGTTTGCAATGTTGCCAAACTGAAAAATTTTGTCTAATTTGGTTTGAAGAGCTTTTGCAATGTGACAATGTAAATTATAATAATAATAATAATAATATTTATTGTGCAAAAAAAATATACATTTCACACAAAGGGCCTGCATTCGCTTAGTGCGTTCTTCCATGTGGCCCGCAGATTACATATACAACTTAAAAACAATATGGATGGACAAACATTTCTATGATTATTAGTAATTTTAGCATATTTCTAATAGGCTTTCATACAAGTACTTTTTTAAAGAACCTTTGGAACAATTGGTTATTTTGTGGTAAATTGGTGAGTTCAGAATTGAGATCGGATTCAATTTACTCGATATAAACGTAGTCACAGACTAACTAGGTAGAATTACAGATAGAAAAAGTGCCGCTCGAAACCAGATAATGTGAACAAATTGACAAGTAGTAAACTTGTTTTTAGAAATAAAAGTGAAAGATTTCAACTTACTTTACAAAGTATGTATTTCCAATTACAGATCAAATTAATAGAAGAAATTTAATGATAAAATATTTGACTTTAATGACATCTTATTACTCCTAATGTAATTTTTTGTAAGAATGAAAGTTTTTGGCAAAAAGTACTTATAGTAATGGTATTGGAGATGATTATCACAATTAAAATTTTGGTACCACAAACTGCCTGCAGATAATAAAAAACTGTGCTTGTTTCTATAATAGTAATGCCAGCATAGCCTAGAGCCAAATCATGTAAGTACCATCAGTTGGTACTATCATTTCTTCGATGCAGGTTCAAAAGGAAAACCAGGCTCATTAAATCTACAATAAACCGATGCCGGTAGCAATTTTGTAATCAGCGTTTTTATATGCGTTCTGCATATTACAGCCGAACACTTTCTACGAATTAAAATAGATCATTAACTGTAATTTGCAAGGCCGAAAACCTGAACAAGTTTGTTTCGTTGCCATATTATCGTAAACACGTGTCCATATCTACATTTTACGCATAATTTGAGTACACGGCCACTAACCCAGATTAGACATTTGGAATGGATCCACTAGTTTGATAGCTCGATGATTTCTTGTTTCCTGCCACTACATATTTTCCTCTACGTTTTAATAGCTCTTAATAACACGTGACTGGTTAAAAATGTTTTAATTAAAAACAAGATTGATACGAATATTCACCGTGATCACGTGTTCTTGTACGTTTGCACTTATTTTACCCTTGGGCAAGGAAAACGCTATTCCAGGGCTTGTTCTGTTCTTGTGCATATTACTACGTCTGTATCAAGCAATTTGTGTGGGACTTCCTTATGCCGTAAAAATATCCCAACATCGATTATTTGTTTATATTTAATATAAATTCCGCGTGATTAAACGTTAGATAAAACACTTTACAACCTGAATGGCGAAAATAAAGTAAGACTTGAAAACGCTAACTGTATATGAATGTGAAGAGATTCAAGCTGTTTTACCGTCTATTAATTACTTTTCCTGTTGCATTTAATTTCAGAAATGATTTCTTTTAAGTGTAGAGTTTACCACAACAGTGTATGGGATGGATTCTCCACCAACTCCCATTAATATCGTCAATTAATCGATATTTACGCTGGTAATAATCGGCTTAATTGTGCCTGGGCATTAACGTAAACAATATCATAAATGTTTATACTACTCAAATGGCTTCAGACATCAACACCCATTAGTGTAATTGATATTTATAACCTCGAAAATTACTACAACGTTAACGCAGAGCCAAATTGCCATAAACACTTGAGAAAAACTCATGAGTTTGTCTTTATGCTTGTTATCATTTTAAAATAACTAGAACTCTAGTATTATTATTTTCTGTCTATTTTTAGACTGTTGGTCTCTTGCAAAATTTCCGTAAATCTAACCGTTTCTGAGATATTCATTCCAATTTTTTCTTGAAAATTGTACCCAAAATGTTGAAAATACCGAATCTCGGTTATTTTCTGGATTTCAGCAAGCGTGATACACTCAAAATGTTTGTCTTGAAATGCTCTTTATTTTTGGTCTCCTGCAAAATTTTCTAAACCGTTTCCGAGATATTCGACCTTAAAAATTACACCCGACATTTTGAAAATGTATCTCGGTTACTTTTTGAGTTTCAGCAAACGTAAAAAACTAACTCTAACCGTTCCTGAGATATTCAATATTTTTCTTAAAAATTTGCATTTAAAATTTTGGATATTTCGTATCTCGGTTATTTTTTTAACTTCATCAAGCGTAAGAAACTCATAATGTTTGCCTCAAAATGCTTTTTATTTTTGGTTTCCTGCAAAATATCCGTAATTCAAACCGTTCCTGAGATATTCGACCCAATATTTTGAAAATTCCGTATCTGGGTTATTTTTTTAATTTCAGTAAGCGTAAAACATTAAAAACGTTTGTCTTGAAATGCTCTTTATTTTTGGTCTCATGCAAAATCTCCATAACTCTAACCGTTCCTGAGTTATTCGATAACTTTATTAAAAAATTGCATTTAAAATTTTGTGTTCCGGTTTTTTTGGGATTTCAGCAATCATAAAAAACTCTAAATGCTTTTTATTTTTAGTCTCATGCAAAATGTTCGTAACTCTAACCGTTTCCGAGATTTTCTACCCAAAATTTTGAAAATTTTGTATCTTGCTTATTTTTTGGATTTCAGCAGGAGTAAAACACTCAGAATGTTTGCTTATAAATGCTCTTTTTTTTTGGTTTCCTGCAAAATGTATGTAACTCTAACAGTTCCTGAGATATTCAATAATTTTATAAAAAAGTGCATTTAAAATTTTGAAAATTCTGAATCTCGGTTATTTTTTGGATTTCAGCAAACGTGATACACTCAAAATGTTTGTCTTGAAATGCTCTTTATTTTTGGTCTCCTGCAAAATTTTCTAAACCGTTTCCGAGATATTCGACATTTTTCTTAAAAATTACACTCGACATTTTGAAAATGTATCTCGGATACTTTTTGAATTTCAGCAAACGTAAAAAACTAACTCTAACCGTTCCTGAGATATTCAATGTTTTTCTTAAAAAATTGCATTTAAAATTTTGAATGTTTCGTATCTCGGTTATTTCTTGAACTTCATCAAGCGTAAGAAACTCATAATGTTTGCCTCAAAATGCTTTTTATTTTTGGTTTCCTGCAAAATATCCGTAACTCGAACCGTTCCTGAGATATTTGACCCAAAATTTTGAAAATTTCGTATCTCGGTTATTTTTTGAACTTCAGCAAGCGTAAAACATTAAAAACGTTTGTCTTGAAATGCTCTTTATTTTTTGTCTAAAAAAAACTTAAAATGGTTGTTTTAAAATGGTTTTTATTTCTGGTTTCTTGCAAAATTTCCGTAACTCTAACCGTTTTCGAGATATTCGACCCAAAATTTTGAAAAATTCGGTTTTGTTTGGGTTTCAACAAGCGTAAAAAATTCAAAATGTTTGTCTTAAACTGCTATTTATTGCGATTTCCGCAAAACTTTCGTAACTTTAACCGTTCTCGAAAGATCCTCGTTGTTTTACTTTTTTCTTGAAAATTGCACTCAAAGTTTTGAAAGTTCCATATCTCGGTTATTTTTTGGGTTTTTTTTAAGCGTAAAACACTCAAAATGTTTGTCTTTAAATTGTATTTATTTTTGGCCATTTTGCAAAATTTTCGTAACTGTGACCGTTATTGAGGTATGTTTCTTAAAAATTGCACCCAACATTTTGGAAATTTCGTATTTCGGTTATTTTTTGGATTTCAACAAGCTTAAAAAATTCAAAATGTTTGTCTTAAACTGCTATTTATTGCGATTTCCGCAAAACTTTCGTAACTTTAACCGTTCTCGAAAGATCCTCGTGGTTTTACTTTTTCTTGAAATTTGCACTCAAAATTTTGAAATTTCCATATATCGGTTATTTTTTGGGTTTTTTAAGCGTAAAACACTCAAAATGTTTGTCTTTAAATTCTATTTGTTTTTGGTCTCTTGCAACATTTTCGTAGCGGTAACCGTTATTGAGATATGTTTCATAAAAATTGCACCCAACATTTTGGAAATTTTGTATTTCGGTTATTTTTTGGATTTCAGCGAGCGTAAAATCTCAAAATGTTGGTCTTGAACTGCTATTTATTCTTGTTTTTTTGCAAAATTAATACTGCTTACGTGGACATGGAAAATGGTCCTAAACAACAGGTAAAACCTAAAATAATGTGAGGAAACCACACTGTACCTTAAACATCACTGCTGCAAACAAGTAAGTGCAATAAACCGAATTTAGTTAGCATTTCCAACACATTACAACAAAACGACACGAATTGCACCAAAGTTTAAAATATTATAAATTTTATCACTAAAACCTTGAAACTTGGCAATCAATGTGCAAAAGTTAATTGCTGCTGTAAAACCATTGTTATTAGACTAAATATAATTTTAACTCGATAAAACCAAGTATTTTAGTATTTCCTATAACACGAAAAGTAACATTAAACTTTATTTGGTCTTTATACTTCCTGATGTTGATCGAATCACTGGTATATCCTGCGATCGTAAGAGCACAAGATGGTATAACGGCTTTAGCATAACTATACTCATTCCGTATCATTACTACTTAGGAATGGCAGTGGTATCTAAATATTATTCAACATCCTGTATAATTTGAAAGAAATGATATTGAAATGTAAGCTGGGAAGCTTACGTTTCAATGTTTTGCCTAACCAATGTCGTCATTAACAGGACTTTAATTAACAGTTAAAAAACAGCTAAATCTGGTAATCCTGGAGGCTCATCGGTGCAACTTTTTGCCAGGGTATGTAACGGTTTTTAAGGTTATGTATGTAGGACAAACAGATTATTTTACCACAGCAAGTAATTATTAAATCAAGTTTCGAAATCCAATGCAAACTATTAGTTAAGCCGGTGATGTTTGGGGTTAAAAGGTTAACCGTTGCATTGCAATTTGAAAAAAAAAATCAAAAAGTGAGAAACTTGTTGTATAAATATCATGAGCCTGAAGGCGTTCACGCTCCAACAACTTCCGAGATACGTACAGTGGAATTTTCCAGAAAAATCGCCCACATAACTTCATCGGGGCATAATAATTTCAGTATTATCAGAGTGAAACTGCCCCGTCGCGATTTTGTCAATTTAAAATACACTGCAATTTAATGGCTTGTGTTGATTGCATCTGTTTGTGGGCAGCATCCGAGTTTACCCGATTTATGCCGCAGGGATTTCTCTGGTTCTGCGATAGCTTGATTGCGTTTTACTGCTTATTATTACTTCGCCCCCAACTACAGTCCGTCTCAGAGTTAGTGGCAGTGACGTAATAATTGTAGTTTCTTTTCTATTACATGTAATCTGAGCGAGATGGAAATTTGATGTCATTAACGTTTGTTATTTACAAATTTTTAAATTTCGGCTTCAGAAGTCCATGTCAGAAATTTGACAATGTGTCATCTGATCAACATGTGGTCACGTGACCAACTGTCAAATGATTTCACGGAGGGTGTCAACCGTGTGCGCGACGCGGTTGAAAATGATTAATTTTGATTTGTTGACAGTTTTTCCAAAAATTTGCAGTGATATTGCAATTTCAATTATTTGTGTTTTATGTCATTTTGACAGCAGAATCATAATTCCAAGGTCAAAATTGACTGAGTCTCAATTGAATAGTACCAAAATGGCGGCGGTTATGCAATAATCTACACAGACTCATTTTCAAGTAAAGTTTTGTGCAATTTTCCAATAAATTCCCCATAACTTGCTTATTTGAAACATTCTGTATAGACCCATAAGGTAACAAAAGACAGCACATGAATGGGACTGTCACGTGACGTTGACCAGACTAGGCTAAGTTGTACCGTTTGACCGCTAGAGGACGTCAAAGTTGATTAATTTTTTTCTAATATTTTCTTGAATATCTCAAAAACGCTTTCAGTTAAGGGTGATAATTTTTACTACGTATATACCTCGATGGGAGACAACTTTTACTAAATATAACATTTTTCTCTAAAGGGCACCGTTTGACCTTAAAAAATAAAAAACTGAATTTCTCACATTTTCACAGGAAGTACCCCATAGATTTTTTAGAAAACTGTTACATTTTGAAAATTGTCTTTGACTGCCTAAATAGCTTTAGGTTAATAGTAGAAATGTGACGTAAAGTGTCATTTGTTAAAATGTTATTTTTTAAGGGTGCCACGCCCTAAAAACTGTCAAAATTGCCATAATATCAAGGTCTTCTCCAAAACAATACCAGTTAGAGCAAAATGGACCTCAGATTCGTGTTCCCCAGTTTGAAATTAGTAAAAAAGGTTACTTTGAAAGAGCAAAATCCAATATGGCCGCTACTAGTCCAAAAATTCCAAATTTGAGTCAAAATTTCCTGCACTTTTCCAAAAAATTGTCCATAACTCGCTTATTTGAAACATTCTTATAAATCACCCTGTGACAAAAGACAGCTAATAAATTGGGCTATCACGTGACCGTGATCGGGCAGGTTCAAATTGCACCGTTTGGTCGCTAGAGGTCGTCAAAATTGACTCTCGTTTTTCGTGAATATCTCAGGAACGCCTCAAGTTAGAGGTCTGAAATTTGTATCACAAACGAACCTCGTTGAATGTCTGGTTCAACAAAAACAAGTGACGGAAACAATCTTACCCAATCACAGTCTAACTTCATTTAGAATCAATTTCACTTCTTTTAGTTGCTCATGGTTTCACTAAACACAGTTTTTTTTTAGTTTGCTGGGAATTAGACGCGTTTCTCATGGATATATGCGGGCGGAACTAAACTTAATGCAGTTTCATTGTATGGCAGGTTGACCAGTGACTGTTGAGGCGATAAGAACCCAGAAACGATTTTGTGCAGCAAAAAAATTATCAAACTCAACCTTGAACATGCAGGTTAATACAGATAACGACCATTTCTTATTAGTGTCAAACGTTTTACGAATTTCCATCTGAGTCATCCGTCCAATTAATCTCTAAAAGGTTAATTTTACGCGAATAAAACGTGGTCACTTTCATCATGACCAGTAAAATCTCGACGGCAGAGAAATTTCAGTAAACAAAAATAAAACAACTAAAACGAATCGTGTTTTGCGCCAATTCTCGTTTTCGTTTTGGTTCTTTTTCCCTGATGGGACGCCAAATTCTCGAACAATCGAAACAAAAAAATATGGAAAAAGTATGAATTTTATGGCCGACGTTCGTAATTGATCGCTTTCTTTTATTTGATCTACTGTTTAATTTGTTAAATAGTCAAATAATGTTGTCATTTGTGTTTTTTTTTACTTGATTGTAGTCTAACTCTGATTGCTTGATTAATGATCAATGTCCCTAAAAGAGCAAAAGTTTATTTTTGTCAAAAGATTGTTTTAAACTGCATTGTTTACACAAAAGTGACACAAAAGTGGAGCAACATTAAAATAATTAAGTGCAACACTTTTTATTAATTACCGATAGTATTAAAATGTAATCCTGTTATAAATAGTGAGCTACAGCTCATTATTCTTTGAAAAGAAGCTATTAAAGCATTCCATATTTGGTAGTAAAAGATAAATAGCTTACATAGTATTTAACTGCTATTGTTTTGATAATATTGTTTAGCTGAATCAGACTTTAACAATTTCAAGGATATAACGTAGTTACTAATAATTATTCAGTTATTTGCAATTTAGAAGAGTGTTATATGATTAATTATTTGAAATATTCACTAATTTAAACCTACTACTCCATTTAACGATTTGGCAAAATAAAACTGTGCCTAAGGAAATCAAAAAACAAAATATTTAATATCTCCGGAACTATAAGAGGTACAGGGGTAAATTTTAGTGTGAATTATTACTAAAACTGTCAGGAATACAATATCCAAAGCTGACAGTGCTACGATTAAAGATGTAAATTATTGAAAACTAGCAGAATCCTAAGTAACACTTTGTTGGATAAAATCATCACAAGATCTGCAATTTCTGAAGTGTTCTGTTCTTGTAAGAATAGGTTTTCTACAACAAATAGTATAGTTTCAACTATTCTATAAAAAAATATGAATATCTGTCCAGAATAGCAATTTTACCGAAGTTGGATTAAAACTTCATGACTAGAAAATAAGGATTAATCACCAGTTTACCTATATATTATGTAATAACGCAGTTTTTTATGGAGACAGAAAAACCACAGTTAAATGGGTAAACCAAAGACAATACCTAAAATGTTACAGATCATTGAATTTGAAATAGTTTTAAACTTGAGCATATTTGCGAAGCTATAATATCCTGGTCATAATGTTTAGTTAGGTTAGAGTAAAATTAAGCTTTTGGGCCTATAAATTGTTAAAATCAAGAAACGAGACTTTCAAGAAAAGTGTTGCTAGAATTCCTGGTTTCTGTCATATTCTGTATTCTGTTCTTAGTTCTTCTCTTCAGAGAGTTTATTAAACTTAGTTGTCAACTCTAATTCTACAAACAATATTCTTCTTATTTTCATTCAGTTTGGATATTGTCAAGTTTTATCTACTCAGCACCAAAAAACCATTACAAACATCATTCAGTGTAATTAGTTTCCTTAAACTAACCAAAGAATCAAGTTACGACATTTTCTTATTCAACAATCGAAACAGGGAAAGTGCTTTACATTTCTCACGGTCAGCTTATCTGAAACACCAAAATCCCTGGTACACTCAGCTTAAAGTAGCAGAACATTGATCAATCAATGGAAGTCATGTCGGTTGCTAGGAATTAATTCAAGCTAATGTGACACTAATCTCTTCGGATTTACTAGTTTATTTGGACGAAAACGTGGGTGTTTGTGACTTCCAATGCTGCCTCGATTGAATACTAATTTGAACTGGTTCTGGTTTTCATTATAAATATTTCGAAGAATTCTTCATATTTGTTCTATTTCCTGTCCATGCATTCTGCTTCTAGGTAATTTTAATTAAGGCGAAAACCTCCATAATATGTTTTAATATGTCATTTAAATTATCATTGTGGTTTATATTTAAAAGATATATAAATGGTCTAGATAAAGTGGTGGAAGATACAAAGTTGCTAAATGATCGCTTCTTTCCGTGGGTAGAATTAAAGGATTAAATTGGAAGCAGAATTAATTAACTAAGTTTTAATTGCATTAGTCTGAAATAAGTTCGATCTTGTAATGTTATCAGATATGTTATTAATGATGGAACTTGTCTAGGTCAGTTTTCAAGAAGTTTTGTTATTAGTTATTTAACTTTATTAATGTGCAGTTGCAAAAAAAGTAACAGCAAACAAATTATTATCTTTTTATCTTAAAATTCTTAAAGATAGAATAGGTAATAGTAAATTAAAATAAGAAATGCTTGAAAACGCGTGACTAAAAAATCTAAAAGTTCAAAGTTAGCTAGTTATAGTAGGTATTTTCTAAGCCAAAATTCAACTGAATTGTGACATCAGTCACGTGATCTTAAGAAGGCAATTCTTACAGATAGAATAATTTTAATCCAAAACCAGAGCTGCTTGAAAACAATCACGTGACTAAAAAAATCAACTTCTAACTTGCTAAAAGCTAAAAGTTCAAAGTTAGCTAGTTAGTAGCTATTTTCTAAGCCAAAATTCAAGCTAAATTGTGAAATCAGTCACGTGATCTTAAGAAGGAAATTCTTAAAGACAGAATAATTGTAATCCAAAACCAAAGCTGCTTGAAACCAGTCACGTGACTAAAAAAATCCAGTTTTTACTTGCTAAAGTCTGGAAGTTCAAGTTAGCTAGTTGGTAGCTGTTTTCTAAGCCAAAATTCAAGCTGAATTATAAATTTTGTCACGTGACCTTAAAAAGGCAATTCTTAAAGATAGAATAATGATAAACCAAAACCAGTAGGGGTACTATGTAACTTAATAGAGATAGAAATACAGATTTAAACAAGACAGACTTATAGTAAGATATGCAAGTCAAAGTGTGATAAAGAAAAAAATAATTCATTTCTATTCCCTTAGTTCCACTGCAGAGCTACTTAAAAACAGTCACGTGACTAAAAAAATACTTTTAACTTGCCAAAGTCTAAAAATTCAAAGTTAGCCAAAATTCAAGCTGTATTGTGAAATCACGTCACGTGACCTTAAGAAAGCAAATTTCTTATTCAGGAATATTTGACACTTTTAGGTGATATTATATTTAATGATGTAATTTTTTCTTCTATTTTGGCTACATTTGCTTCTTTTTTTTCTTATTGTTTTTTTATTTTTTTTCGGTAATTCAGTAAAGCATCCAAGGAACACTTTTTTGGTTTGTTTACTTACATTTTAATATCACAACCTTTAAATAAACAAACTAAAGAAAAGCAAAAGAAATATTTTAACTGAATAATTAGAAAAAAAAAACAAAATAAGAACAAATGAATATTACTTATTTGTTGATGTAAGTTGTCAATAAGAAAAGCAAAGTATTTTTTTTGGTATAATATAATTTCTCTCCTTGAAAAATAAAAAAAAATTGCTATAGACAATCGTGGATTATTTTTCCATTGTTCGCGTGAATCACCAACTAATAATATTGTTTCACCATGTATACCATTCTTGAGTAAATGTTGACCTTCTGGACCCATCCCTAGTTTAGCACAACCCGTCCTTTATGTAAATAAATGGTACGTACCAAGTGTATCTTATCCATAAGGTCTCCGATTTGTTCTTTGCTGCACATTTTGGCTGGATCAAAATCGACTGTCCTTGAGTGCAAGAAAATTACCGGGTGGCACCCAAAAATCCAAACTTCATTTCTAAACACAGTTTTAACTATAAAAACATTGAATAACGCGCCAAATTGCGTGTTGCGCGTATTCTTCGAGCGCGGCCAATATCACCACTATCACCGGTACCAAGTTAACAACTGCGAGCAGGTGACGCTGATTTGTTCTTCGACCACGAGCCACCAGGTACCTTTTCTTTCTCTCTTTTGTTACACTATTTCGACCGGCCTCAGCCGTGTGCGCGACAGGTGGAAGAACTATGCGGAAAAGTGCAATGGGGTGGAAAATCGGTTCGATATGCCGACGATATACAATCTTGGAATTGGTACCCTTCGATGTTGGTGATATGGTTTTTTAACGTTCACGATCATTTCGTTTTCTTCATCGTTAATTGCAGTGTATTTTATGTGCCCGCTGGTTTTTTGTTCTTTTTCTGGTTGGAACCATCATCTAAGTCATCATTTATGATTTGATGATACCAACGTTCTAAGAAACGTCATAACGATTTAACGTAGAAAAACAAAACACTATGACAGTTATTATCAGTAATTTTGATAGTAATGACGGTTTGAATATTTGTCAAGGACAATGCTGAATCAATTGAGTTTGTCATATGTTTTTGGACATCTGCCAGAGAGACAGACATTGGAGATATTAATTGTTTTATTCCAACCAGTTTTTCCAAGGTCACGTGATTTTGTCCCCGGTCATTTTGATTTGCTTTTTTATAATTTTTTTACTTTTTTGTTCTGTCAAAGTCACATGACACAAGCACACACCATTCTGTCATTGTGAACGTTTTTTGGTGAAGAGTCACGTGACTTTTGGCGGCTATTTTGACTTTGATATCTTTATGGAATAAACTTTAACGTATTTATGATAGACGAGACTGGGTGGGAAACAGACAGACAAATGTTACAATTATCAAAATCCTACTCATGGAGCGACAGATTAATTTTTACCCATTCACCATATTTTCAAACTGTTTTGTTGTTTTATAGCTTTATGGAACGGATTTTGACAGTTGACATTTTCATAACACACAAGACGGAGTTTAAAATAGGCAGTTGAAAATCATAACTGTCAAAATACTATGGAGCGAAAAAGTGATTGTACTTATTAACAATATTTTAAGTACGTTTTGATTTTACAGCTCTATGGAAAGGATGTTGACAGTTGTCAAGTACATGACAGACTTTAGTACGTTCTAAACAAACAACCGAAAACGTCACAACTGTCAAAATCGTACTCATGGAACAATAAAGTGTAATTCATTGAATATGTAGTCATTCACAATATTTTAAGCATGTTTTATCATTTTATAGCTCTATGGAACGAATGAATTTTAACAACTGTCAAATGTGTAATGTTGTTTATAACAGACAGGATTGAGTCTAAAACAGACAGTTAAACGTCACTAATGTCAAAATCTTACTCATAGCACAATGAAGTGTAATTCATTGAATTTGTACTCAATCACAATATTTTTTTGTCTTTGAGCTTTATAAAATAAATTTTGACAGTTGGCACGTTAATGACATACTTAAGTACGTCACAAACAAACCATCAAAAACGTCACAACTATCAAAAACCTACTCATGGAGCCATAAAATGCAAAATCTTACTCATAGAGTGATAAAGTGTAACTCATTGAATTTGAGAATTTGTACTCAATCACAATATTTTCTGAATGTTTGGTCGTCTTTGAGCTTTATAAAACAAATTTTGACAGTTGGCACGTTAATGACAGACAGTACGTCACAAATAAACAGCCAACAACGTCAAAACTAGTCATGGAGCGATAAAGTGCAATTTATTGAATATTTACATTTTCATGCACTCTTTTGGTTGAACCTAAAGAGCTTCCTTATTTGAGTGACATGTAAGGACTTTAATATGTCGATGGATAGTCAATAAAATGGGCTTTGTAACAATATGACAACTTTGGTTAATTTGTTTGACGGTTTGGTCGATAGAGGGCGTCAAAGTTGATACATTTATTTTCCACTTTTTTTACTGCAGTGCTTCATTCAATTGCAAATAACTCGCTTATTTGGTCCACACTATATAAACTTTTGTACGTCAATAGATAGCCAATGAAATGGGCTTTCCAAAGATATGACTTCACTTGTTTGTAGGTTAAACTGTTTAGAAGGCGTCAAACTTGAGAATCCAAGCAGCTGAATACGGTTTTCAGAAATTTTGCTTTTGCCATTTTGATATTTTTGACCTACAAAAACCGTTTGCGAACCTCTTGTAATACTTTCAAGACTCAGAAGTCTGCAAAAACTGTTTGAAAGCTTCTAGTGGCTTTTTATTAAGGATCAGAAAGATTTTGTAGCCACTAAACTTAAAAACGAATGCAGCCTTTATATCACCCAAATAATAGACATTTTTAGCACTTTAAGAAGTAAAAATTCCGTCAAAAAATTACAGGTTTTTAGAAGTCAGACCAGGAAATTCTTTCAGTTTTCTGAACCACTTTTGTAATTTTGTCATATTCTTTGTTGTAACCTCTTAATTTGTTCTGTCTTAATAACACTGTTCTTAATTTGGTAGCTCAATCAAAACGCCAAATGGTAATAACATCCTGATGATATACTCCTTGATTTAGCATGATTAAAACCAAAAAAACATCCTCATTCCTTACTGCTTGAAACGTAAACTGTGGTTGGTTTTCTCTTTCTCAGGTTTAATGGGGGATTTTATGGCTGTAAAGTTAACTTTAAAGTCGTTAAAGAGCTTCTAAATCTAAGAGCCTTGTCAAAAATCTGACAATAAAAAATGCTTTATATCTTGAGATTTATTTTAATACCCAAAAAATTATTTATTAAAGCTTGTAGGTAGTTATGAGTTATTTACACACTGACTTGACAAATGTGTGTTTGACTCATTTTGTCAAAAAATACGTACCAGATTTAACAGGCAGGAAATCACTAGAGTATCCACTGCTCACGCTAGTACCAAGAAATTTGTGTTGAACAAAGTACTGGAAAATTTACGACCGACACTGGTATTCAGTACTTATTTACATGAAGACAGTGAAATCGCTTACGCCAAATTTACTACTAACCACTTTTAACGCAGCCGGTTCTATAATTAAGTTCCATTTCGAAAATGAGGTAGTCGCTAGTCTATTAAAAGTTTTTACATAATTCCACTACAAAGTCATAATTAAACAGTCCGGTACTATGTGATGTGTGAGTTTCACGGTCTCAGTGAATTGTAACCTTAAGAAGCAATTAATCGGATAAGGTTAAAAATTCATTTTCAATTAGGAACTTTTTTTCAGGCCAAGTATGAAATGTTTCAATTACGGAGCGAATTTGCTTTCACATTTGCCGCGGGATCGCTAATAAATAAGTGAGACTGCCAGTAATTGTGTAGATTTTTGCCTTTGTTGTGATGCAAATTGTTTTGAGGAGAAAAGGTTCTTAATAAGAAAAAAATTAGCCGATTGTTCGATATCAGTTTTTTTATCCAATTTGTAGCTTTCCAACTATCACTAGAGTGTGATATTTATAACATTTATCAAGTTAAAAACTGATAATTGGTAATGTCAATCATTTGAATAGTGTGATGTCTGAAAATACCAATTTCCTGCCTTAAAATGACCACTTGTATGTTACGCTCTGTCCTATCACTATTTTAAACTTATTTCCATGGTTAAGGTCCTATATTTTGCTATTCCAGCTCAAACTGTTGTATCAAACCGCCCTTTTCGTGTTCCGCTTTCAAATTGATTGATGTGGTCATTTTTTTTAGTTACATGGAACATTGAGAAAGTGCAGCAACTGCAAAGGTATTTTCGTCCAATAAACATCCGGGTCGAACTTTTGGCTACGATCCGAATTCTGACCCAAAAGCCTTTTTGTGCAGGTGCATTTATATTAAATTCAGGTGGAAAATGTGGTTTGCTAATGCAAGTTTTATAAAAACGTCTATTTTAACTACTTTAGATTAATTAGCAAGTTGAAAAACAAGGAAAACAAATACAATTTATAAAGTTACACTAATGGTAGCTAACTGGAGTAGGGATGTGATTCTGGTCCATATTATTGCACCAGGCGTATTCATATGTCAATTGTCAAATGAGGATGTTTTGAAATATCATTTGAAACAGTGGCAAATTCAATTTTTTAGGGTCACGTGACTGTTTGAATTTTGACAGTTTAAATTTACCGTTCACATTTACATTTTCACTTTAAACTATGACAGTTTTAATTTAACGTTTCAGACAATTTTCTAGTTTTAAACTGTATTTATTAGAGATACCTAACTGTTTTGACTATTTTTTAAACATCAATTTTCTTATCCTGTTGACATTTGAACTTTGACAGTTTCAAATCTAATTTTTTCAGGGTCACTGAATGTTTTATTAAATTTAAACTTTGACACATTAAATTTAACGTTGCGCAACATTTTCATGTTTAAAATTGTATTTATCAGGGTCAACTTTGACAGTTGCAAATTCAATTCTTTTTGACAGTTTCAATTTGCCGTTTTGCCACATTTTCAAAATCAAAACTCTATTACTTGGGGCACGTGACTGCTTTAATAATTTTAAAACTCATTTTTTTCCATTTAGATTTTTGACAGCTTCAATTTGACGTCCCAGGCAATTTTCAAGTTCAAAGCTGTATTTATTATGGTCATGTTACTGTTTTGTATTGACTGTTTGACTATTTTTTTAACATCACTTTTTTATTCTGTTGACATTTGAACTTTGACAGTTTCAAATTTAATTTTTTCAGGGTCATCTGACTGTTTTACTAAACTTAAACTTTGACACATTAAATTTAACGATGCGCAACATTTTCACGTTTAAAATTGTATTTATCAGGGTCAACTTTGACAGTTGCAAATTCAATTTTTTTTAGGATCACGTGACTGTTTTATTTAATTTGAATTTTGACTGTGTCAATTTGCCGTTTTGCAACATTTTCAAATTCAAAACTTTTTGGGCTCACGTGACTGCTTTAATAATTTTAAAACTCATTTTTTTCTATTTAGATTTTTGACAGCTTTAATTTGACGTCGCAGACAATTTTCAAGTTCAAAACTTTATTACTTGGGGTCACGTGACTGCTTTATCAATTTGAAAACTCATATTTGTCTATTTAGATTTTTGACAACTTCAATTTGACGTCGCAGGCAATTTTCAAGTTCAAAGCTGTATTTATTATGGTCATGTTACTGTTTTGACTATTTTTTTAACATCACTTTTTTTATTCTGTTGACATTTGAACTTTGACAGTTTCAAATTTAATTTTTTCAGGGTCACCTGACTGTTTTACTAAACTTAAACTTTGACACATTAAATTTGACGTTGCGCAACCTTTTCACGTTTAAAATTGTATTTATCAGGATCAACTTTGACAGCTGCAAATTCAATTTTTTTTAGGATCACGTGACTGTTTTATTTAATTTGAATTTTGACAGTTTCAATTTGCCGTTTTGCCACATTTTCAAATTCAAAACTTTATTACTTGGGGTCACGTGACTGCTTTAAAAATTTTAAAACTCATTTTTTTTCACAGCTTTTATTTAACGTCGCAGACAATTTTCAAGTTCAAAACTTTTGTACTTTGGGTCACGTGACTGCTTTAATAATTTTAAAACTCATATTTGTCTATTTATATTTTTGACAGCTTCAATTTGACGTCCCAGGAAATTTTCAAGTTTAAAGCTGTATTTATTACGGCCATGTAACATTTTTGACTATTTTTTAAACATCAATTTTTTTAATCTGTTGACATTTGAACTTTGACAGTTTGACAGACTTCATTTCAATAAGCAGTTATTAATATGGACATGTTTGGTTCCAAAGCCAGTATGTCTTTGCAGATTGGTGTCATATGCAACTTATTCTGATTATAAATGCATTAAAATTCTGTTTAAAAATTGTAAAACATTTATTTATTTATTATTTGAACAGGACAATTTGACAGTTCTGTTATTAATAGATCATTAGTGTCATTTGTCAAATTGCCGGTATGTTGTACAATGTTGCCAGTGTTTATAGCTACTTCAGGAAGCGTTGTCAAACTCGCAATTCTCAAATCTAGAGCGGTGTTACCTCATCCTTACAATAAAGTAAAATGGTCATGTCACCTAAATAATTACAATTAAAACTTGAGAACAGTCACGTGACTATAAAAATGTAATTTTAAATTTGAAAACTATGACGTGAATATCCAACCAAAAATTTCCTGGACCTACCAAAAATCTTGGAACTTTTTGGAAAACCTTGTTTATCAGTCAGGAAATCATAGTAATTATAAACAAATGATGATTAAGAAGAGAGGGTGATCAAAGAGTAAACGAGAAGAAAATTCAAGAACCAAAGTTTTAAAGATTACAGTAATCATTTTAAATGAATCGCCCCTGAAGAAAATCACAGAAGAAGACATAGCAAAAGAACTAATTGATCAAGCATTCTCAACAAGAAACGCAAATGATTATTAAAAAAAACAGAGAGGAAAACAAGAGTTTACTGAAATTGGTGAACAACTGTAAACTGTGTTTCCAAGAAATAGAGGAATTCCAGAAATTATCGTAATAGTGCAAGGAATATCCAAAAACCTTCAAAAACCTTCTAAAGTTTTTGTGGGAAGGTTGATAAGAAGACTTGACTGAAATGAATTAAGTCAATTATTGCTGAAACTATCACTTTAAAATGCATGATAAAAAAGTCCAAACCAAAAGAAATGTACATTGAATAACGTGAACAAGAAGAGAAATGTGAACAAGTGAAGCAGATCGCAAACAGAAGCAGATTAAGAAAAATAAGGGAGACGTTGAGTAACCAAAAATTTTGTATGCTGAAAGAATGTGGTCGAGCTTTGAATTTGATGATGAGGTTAAACCATAAATTGCCTAGACTGAGTGAAGACTGTATGGATGAGTTGCTCTCTACGAAAAACAGCAATTTCTAAATCTATTAACGTAATAAATGCGGTTATTCCAGTCTGACATCTGCAGGCAAATGAATTTTCCATCTCGAGTCGGATCAACAAAGTTCTTAGAAACCCAATTATTCGCGTAATTTCAAACAAAATTGCCCCTATTTCCATTCCCATTAACTTCCCGACAGAAGAGTTTTGAGCCGGTGCGATTTTTCTTTTTTGCCCAGTGGTGGGTAAGTGAAGTTAACAAGTAAAATTTATGATGCTATTAAATCAAAAAAAAAGCGTTTAATCGGTTTCTTTTGAGTAGTATTGTTTCCCAGTGATTGTGTAAGCCACAGTCCAGAAAACATAATCTCCTTTTCGATGTCAATCATCGGAATCACGCTTTTCGCACCACTGAACTTTTAACCTTTCGCTCAAACCGGCCTTGCAAACGCCGATTTCAATTACCGAACACTTGTCGCAATGTTTTTAAGCTAATGCCACACCGAAAACAGTTTGTACCTTGCAATGCCCGAAGGGAACCACAAAAATGCGATTATTTATTGGACTTTCACTGACCGTTCGTAGTATATCCACGACCCACGAACGGGCCCAACAATGTTTGCATTCTTGGTACGAAACGCTGATTTTAATAGTGTTTAAGATCTTCATCTTCAAAATCAATCTCGATCTTTAACTGGTCGTGTATCGAGTTGACATTTTCGTTTATTGTTCGTACCGTTGCAAAATATTGTTTAGCATTTACCCTTGTTTCTGCGACTGCACCCACAACTAAAATATCACTTCTCCGCTATGTTTCTTGCGAGAAGAAGCCGCAAGTAATCAATTAGGATCCTCCAATGCTACTTTGATTAATTACCAAAACGTTTGTATGCTCTTGTGTTTAAAAATTTCTGGTTTTGCTGAGAAAAAGCTACTATACTGACTTTTATAAACCTCATTAATCAACCGGCATATCAACTAAATTAATGGATAGTTAACACGATAGAAGAATGCCCTCCTCGAGTTGCCTGTTTATAATTTTTCAAATAATTCAAGGTTTTGGTTCGAGGAATGTGTTTTTTTTTGCGTAATTACCCAGTCGGTTTATACAAGGTGGTCCAATGTTGTTTAGTTTCTGAGATATTGTTGTCCAACTTTGGTTTGTAGTTGTAAATGACATGACTTGTTGTCTCTTCTCCTAAGGCATTGCTGGAAAAGTTCACAACCTTGAATTTGCTCTCACTACGTTTAACTGATGTGAACTACTCCAGAAGCAACTGGAAGACGAAGAAAGAAGCAAACATTGATCGAAACGAGCGTGAGATTAGCACTGGAAAAGTTGTTTATCCAAATTCACAAACCAACTTCAAAAGAAATTTTCTAGCTGGCCGATGGGCTTTGCATTGACTTTGAAAAAGAGTTGGTCCGAGTGTGGTTCTGCAATTGAAGACAAAAGGAATGGGATTCCAGTGTTCGGTTGGGAACGGAACTACTCCAATCTACTCTCTGGCCAATAAGTTCTGTAGTCACTAGGTGAAGAAAGAGTGCAATGTGGATGTAAATTTTCCCTAAAAGTGAAAACTTTAGGTTAAGTTTGACTGTGGTTGTTATTATGTTTTTTGATTGGACTTTCCTTTAAAGTTTTTGTAGAAAAGCTGTTTTTTTTTGTACCATAAACGTGCAAAGAAGTATTTATACAACACTTTCAGATCACTTCACTCATTTATTACTGTGAATGTCGATTATACTAACTTTGTAGTAGTACTGGTGAAGAAATTGTACTTGTTGTTATTACTACCTCTTTTAGTTCCTTAAGTCAAAAATTTCAAGTAGAACTTAGAACTAGCAATCTACACCCTGTATACCAAAAGATTTCAAACCAAGGCGGAAACCAACAAATACCAATAACAATAAAACGTTTTGATGTCTGTCCCGCGATTTAGTTCATAACAATTAGGTATGACTTTTTTTGATACTTGTAACAAGGTCTCATTAATAATAATTAGGAACGTGATCGTGTTACGGATCACACCTCAGTTTTTTTGACAATGCATATCGCCCAAAATAACAATACAGGGTGGGACAATTTAGTAATATCGAACCAACAAGCATAATCATAGTATAGTTACACTGAATCTTAATTTAAGACCCAAAAATTATGCTTTAACAATTTTGAAAAGTTGTATTTTTCAACCATACTAATCTTTTGAATTTTTAAAGTGTGTGTAAAATAATGTAACAGAAACAACTTTTGTTACATTTTCTTCATCATTGATCATAAATCTTGAAGTGATCAATTATTGTTTCATAACATCTTTAGTCTGTTACACTTTTTTCAAGGTGGGCTGTTATACGTATTATTATAGTACAATAAGTGTGAGTTTTAGATACTTATACTTGAAAATGTATGAAATGTGTATAATATTTCATAAGAGTGGAATGACAAGTATGACATGTTATACGTCAATACTGTTTTAGTCCTTTTGCAACACTTCTAAATCTTTTTGAAGAATTTAAAACCTTCTGCAACAGTAATTGCAGGTTTTTAGACCATTTGCAATATTTTTGGACAGTCTGCTAAGTTTCTAAGCTTGTTTCAACATTTCTAGACCTTTTTTTAAAAATTACTAAACTTTTTGCAACATTTTTAGATTTTCCGCAAATTTTCTAGTTTTTTTTTGAACATTTCTAGATATTTTACAACATTTCTAAGACTTATTGAATACTTTGCAGTATTTTTAGACACTCTGCAACATTTCCAGGCCTTTTTAAATGTTTTTAGATCTATTGAAACATTTCTAGACCTTCTGCAAAATTTCTAGGTTTTATTAAACATTGCTAGACCCTGCTTTGCAACATTTGTAGACATTTTGCAAAATTTCTACGACTTACTGAAGGTTTAAAAAGTTTTTTGAACGTTTATAGAACTTTTCAACATTTTTAATCCTTCTTGCTATTGCTAGAACTTTTTCAACATTTGCTAGTCCTTTTGCAACATTTATAAAACTACAGAGGATTTTAAAACTATTTGGAGTATTTTTTTTACATTCTGCAACATTTCCAGTCCTTCTTCAACATTGCCCAACACAACCTTTTGTAATATTTTTTGATATTTTTTAACGTTTATAGGCCCTCTGAATAGGTTATAAGTTTTTCAATCAAATCAAAGACTGTTTCAATTTCATAATATGTACCTACTGTCTGTCATATTGGAAAACTCAAACATAGTCAGATTCATCCTTCTTTAGACCATTTTGAAAATTTTTAGACAATTTAGATCATTTTTCAGAGCTTCTAGGACGAGAATTTTTTAGACATGTTGATTGTTTAAACTATGAAGCTTCTTATCTTCTTTAGACTATTTTGAACATTTCTAGGCAGTGTGGAACATTATTCAAAGCTTATAGAGCAAGCTTTATCATTTTTAGACGTTTATTTAAGCTTCTCAACATGCTTAGACCATTTTGAACATTACTAAGTACATTTTAGAAAGTTTTTACTTTTATTAACATGTTTTTTTAAATGTGGTTAGCTTAAACACAATTTTGACAGATCTGAACATTTTTAAATGTTTCAGACAGTTTAAGTCAATTTTAAATGTTTGTAAAGTGTCTTTAAATTCCACTGTGGCATTTACGGACTTTTGGCTCATTTGACTAGTGTCTTTCTGAGTTACCAGCTGTTGAGAGCAATTGACTGTCGCCCTTCCGAGGTTATCGGATAAATGTATCGTTGGGACACCCTGTATATTATACTTAACTTTTTTTATTTTCCAAATTGTGAGATTTTATTTAAATTGTAAATAGCATACAGTGTTGCCGAATTGACTTGGTAGTTTAGAATCATCTGATTTTTTTCCTAATATTTCAAGTGTTGTCAAGTTCAAAGTATCGTAGTGTCATCTGTCAGCAATGTCACAACTGTCAAATTTGTCTTCAGTAAGAAAATGAAAAAGTTAATATCTATAGGGCTGTCGAATACGATATGAACTTTATATTTTTATTTTTATTTATTAACTGTTTAAAAATCACGTGACAACTGTCATTGTTTGTCTCAGTCAGAACGTGGAGCTATAAAATGGAAAATTTCAATCAGAAACAAATTTGAACTTTACAGCTTTATGAGCTAGTTATTGACAGTTGCGAACACTTATATAGTGTTTATATTTTTTATATTGTCAAATTTCAGCACTAAAAAAGTTAATTTCAGTGTTTTTCATGTTTTTCAAAAAAAATTTATAATATTCATGTATAAAACATTGTACTGTTTAGAAACATAAATGAGATTTTTTCCTTCTACAGACAATGTATGTCACTAAAAATGTCAAAATGCACCCCTGCAATGAAACATTTTTTATAAAATTGTAGTGCGTAATTTTTTATTACAAATTTATTGTGAAACCATTAGATTATTTAAATGTCAGCTTAGTGAACTGTAAAACTACAATTTTCTACCAACACTTGCATATTACACTATATTCTAGGAAATTGATCAAACGAATGAACAAATTTATTAGATAAGCACCATTATGTAAAAATATCTCTTTGAATTTGTTTGTTGGTTTTGATACTGTAATTTGTTAATGTAAATAAGTGTCAACTGTCCAGACACACTTAATCACAAGTACCAACAATAATCCTTGCAGTTAATGTCCTACATAATGTTATTTTTGACTCAAGGTGATGCTGCCAGCTATAGCAATAAATCAGGACACATTTTCATGGAATAGTTTTCTTGCATTTTCCACAGGCACGCCAAACCAAAAAAAAATATTAAAACAGTTCCTATTGTCTTTAAAAACGTGTCAAAGAACAATCGTTACCTGATGTAAAACGCAAATATCAAGCTGTTTAACACACACGAAGCGCTTTTTAATATTCCGCTAACTCCTATGCCAATCAGCCAGCTTGTCTGCATTCGTCTGTGATTTTTACTGGTTTAATTAAGAAACCAGAACATGAAAGACCTCCACCTACAAAGAGTCTGGTAACCCAAAACATTCAAGCTTTGAATATTTTTAAGTTTTACTTTGATTTGAAACGACTTTCTGTTAAATTTTGAATGTACATGCACGTAATTTTCTTTATTAGATACTATAATTTGAGCATTTTCTAAATAGTGAGTACAGTTAGTAAAATCATGGTGAAAGCTCATCACAAACACAAAACTAGTTCAATGTGCTGTGATTTACTTTGTTGTTTAATCTCAAAACCACGGTACTAAAATATTGCAAGTTTGCAAAGCTTTTTCTTTTAGTTAAAGTCAGGGTAAACATACTTGGCTTATAGACACTAATTGAAGAGTAACAGTATCAATTTATTCTCTATAAGTGTTGGAATTTGAGTGAAAATATTTGAAAATTGACTTACAAGTTGGAATTTTCAAGCATGAAGTCTTGAAATTTATTGAGAAACAAGTTGCAAGATCCAATCTCTCTCATGATGCTTACTTTAAGACAGAAAATGCCAAAGTATGTGTCCAAAAGCTTGAAAATTGACTTGAAAGACAAACTTAAAGCGTCCAAATCAATTTTTAAGAAGTAAGTGTTGGAATTTGAGAACTACTTGAAAATTGTTTTACAAGTTGAAATTTTAAGTCAATTTTTAAGCAAAAAGTCTTGTAATTTGTTAAAAAACAAGTAAAAAGGTTAATTTTCTTTGATGAAGTCAATTTACCGCCAGAAAATGATGAAATTTGAGTCAAAAGACTTTTGAGACAAGTTTAAAGCATCCAAATCAAGTTTCAATCAGTAAGTGTTGGAATATGAATCAAAATACTTGAAAATTGACTTACAAGTTGGAATTCTAGGTTCAAGTATAAAGTCTTGTAACTTGTTGAAATCAAATCAGTAAGTATTGGAATTTGAGTCAAATTACTTGAAAATTGATTTTAAAGTCAGAATTTCAGAACTTTAAGTCACTTTTTAACTTTGAAATTTGTTGAAAAACAAGATGAAAGGTCAATTTTAAAACAGAAAATGAGAAAATGTTTGTCAAAAAACTTCAAAAATTGACTTGAAAGACAAACTTAAAGCGTCCTTAAAGCGAAGTTCAAATACAAGAAAATTTTTCTAAACCCTGACTTTTGCAACTTTTGAGTACAGTTTCACAGTTTTGACATTAGTGACAAATATCACGTGGTTTTAGAGGATAATTTAGCTAGACAGTCACGTGACAACTGTTAAAATAACTGTCATAAATCATAGAAACACGTTTTATATCAAATACAGCAAGAAAACTTTTCTAAACCTTGATTTTTGCAATTTTTGAGCACAGTTTTGACGTTAGTAACAGTTGTCACGTGATTTTAGAACACTATTTCGCTAGACGGTCACGTGACAACTGTCAAAATAACTGTCATAAATCTCAGAAACACGTTTTATATCAAATACAGCAAGAAACTTTTCTAAACCTTAATTTTTGCAATTTTGACTGGATTGAATTTTGACAGTTTTGACGTTAGTAACAGTTGTCACGATTTTAGAACACTACTTAGCTAGACGGTCACGTGAAATTTGTAAAAACAACTGTCATAAATTACAGAAACACGTCTTGTTTCGAAAACTGTATTAAACTTTAATTCCTGCAAATTCTGGGCAAATTTTGACAGTTTTGACATTAGTGACAAATATCACGGTGTTTTAGAGGATAATTTAGCTAGGCTCTCACGTGACAACTGTCAAAATGACTGTCATATATCTCAGAAACACGTTTTATATCAAATACAGTAAGAAAACACACAGTTTGACAGTTTTGACGTTAGTAACAGTTGTCACGTGATTTTAGAGCACTATTTTGCTAGACGGTCACGTCATAAATCCAGAAAACAGTTCAAAAAAACTTGAAAATTAACTTGACAGACAAACTTAAAGCGTCTAAATCAATTTTTAACTAGTAAGTGTTGGAATTTGAATTAGAATACTTGAAAATATTATTTACAAGAGGGCAGTTTAGGAATAAAGTGAAACATTTTAGAATCAATTACTAAGAACTATTCTTTTTTGGACTGTTGGAAAATAGGAAATTCCGATAGTAAACTCCTTGTTTGAATAACTGTATAACCTAAAAACAAGCCATCGACCGATTCACATAATTTTTCAATGTCGCAACCATAATATCCTTAAGAGCATGAAATGTCTTTGGATAGGGCACTTATCGTAAATGAGCAGCATTTGCCATCAATGCATCATTATGCGTATCGTTATTTACGATTTTTGTACCGTTCAAAAATTTTATTTATAACGGCTTTCTACTGATTCGCTGGCTCAATAAATGGCTTTAAAGGTTTTCAACTATGAGTCACGTCATACAGCTTTTTCCTTATCCAACGAGACACGTAAAATTGCCGTCATTTATTATGGAAATAAGTTAATACATATCGTACACAAATCTGAGCTTACTAAAGTAACATTGTATGACTGGCAATAATTTTAACCACTATACAGTAAGTCGATATTCTAAATTGTGAAAGTGGTAACTTTAATGCAAATCCGGTGACCCGTTATTGTTTATACTTTATTTATCATAAAACTAATTTGCCATTCCTAACGTGCGATTCGAATGGCAAACAAACGAGATGGAGTTTTCTTTTTCGTTCGAATTCGTAAAAAATCACGACACTGTTACCTGAATGCTTAATTTCGCACACGCCTTGGTAAAGTCCATGCACGTGACGTTATTCGATTGTATTACGTTTTTGTGTGGTTACTTATTGCTTAAACTTAGTGATGGATTTTCCGGTTAAATAAATATTTTACTTTACCAGGAAAATTTGACCAGTAAATTACTGGCAAATTACAATTACTGTGTTTTTGGCAGTTCAAACTTTGACACGGCTTTTCTCCCTGACTGTACCAAATTTTGTAATGTTTTTCAGGTTATTGAATAGGAAATTTAATGAGAATTTCAAAAATGTGCTTAAAATAGTCATTTTCTTACTCCAACTGGGTTTTACAGGCGATTTTGTCCCTGACTGTTCTTCTAAAGTGTGTTTCTGGCAGTTCAAATTTTGACACGGCTTTTCTTCCTGACTATACCAAATTTTGATGTTTTTTTTTATGTTATTGGATAGGAAATTAAATAAGAATTCTAAAAATGTGCTTAGAATAGTCATTTTCTTACTCCAAGTGGATTTTACAAGCGATTTTGTCCCTGACAGTACTTTCAAACTGTGTTTCTGGCAGTTCAAACTTTGACACGGCTTTTCTTCCTGACTGTACCAAATTTTGTAATATTTTTTCAGGTTATTGAATGGGAAATTTCATGAGGATTCCAAAAATGTGCCTAAAATAGTCATTTTCTTACTCCAACTGGGTTTTACAGGCGATTTTGTCGCTGACTGTTCTTCTAAAGTGTGTTTCTGGCAGTTCAAACTTTGACACGTCTTTTCTCCCTGACTGTGCCAAATTTTATAATGTTTTTTCAGGTTATTGAATAGGAAATTTAATGAGGATTCCACAAATGTGTTTAAAATAGTAATTTTCTTACTCCAAGTGGATTTTACAAGCGATTTTGTCCCTGACAGTACTTTCAAACTGTGTTTCTGGCAGTTCAAACTTTGACACGGCTTTTCTTCCTGACTGTACTAAATTTTGTAATATTTTTTCAGGTTATTGAATGGGAAATTTCATGAGGATTCCAAAAATGTGCCTAAAATAGTCATTTTCTTACTTCAACTGGGTTTTACAGGCGATTTTGTCCATGACTGTTCTTCTAAAGTGTGTTTCTGGCAGTTCAAATTTTGACACGGCTTTTCTTCCTGACTGTACCAAATTTTGAAGTATTTTTTTTATGTTATTGGATAGGAAATTAAATAAGAATTCTAAAAATGTGCTTAGAATAGTCATTTTCTTACTCCAAGTGGATTTTACAAGCGATTTTGTCCCTGACAGTACTTTCAAACTGTGTTTCAGGCAGTTCAAACTTTGACACAGATTTCTTCCTGACTGTCCAAATTTTGTAATGTTTTTCAGGTTATTGAATAGAAAATTTAATGAGGATTCCATAAATTTGCTTAAAATAGTAATTTTCTTATTCCAAGTGGATTTTACAAGCGATTTTGTCCCTGGCAGTCCATTAAGACTGTGTTTCTGGCAGTTCAAACTTTGACACGGCTTTTCTTCCTGACTGTATCAAATTTTGTAATGTTTTTTCAGGTTATTGAATAGAAAATTTAATGTAGATTTCAAAAATTTGCTTAGAATAGTCATTTTTTTACTCCAAGTGGATTTTACAGGCAATTTTGTCCCAGACTGTCCTCTAAACTGTGTCAAATTTCTAACTACCATTTCAACTGATTAAAATATTTGTTGCACCAAATCAGTTTCTCCTAAATAATTCAAGAACGGTGAAAGTTACAAAAAAGATGCTAGAAATCAAAAATGTTCCTAATCAACTCCTTAACCCAACACCGTAAGTTTTTAGGGCCGTTTTTGCTTCCAGTACAAAGGGTGTGCAAGAAAAGTATGTTAATTCACTGTTTTTGTCACCCTGTATACAATTTTTTAGATAGATTTTTTTACTCCACACCACTTGAAAGAGAAGTTCAAAACGGTTCTTGTAAGTGGTTAAATTACCTTGAACTTCTAAAAATAACCGAGTTACAGGGTGCTCAAATTTCAAACTACAATTTCAACTAATTTGAAAATTTGTTGCATCAAGCCAATTTTTTCTAAATAACTCAAAAACGGTGAAAGTTACGACAAATTTGGAAGAGAGCAGAAATGTTCGTAAAGAACTGCTAAACTTATCCCTGGATGCGTATTCTTGAAATGAGTGAAGGGAGTTATCAAGAGAAAGGTCTGTAGAATGTGACAGGACCCAGCCAGTGTTAGGCTTCTTCTGTAACATTCTATCAGCACTTGATTCGTTTTTCCGTTCCCTGCTTTCAAGAATTAGGCTCCTGGAAGTTTCACAGTCCGTCGGTGCCGCTCCTATACAGGGTGTGCTTAAATAGTGTAGTGATTAAAATTTATGACTTTTCAAATTAATGACAGCCATGACAGCAAAATGAAATCTTTCAAGCAAATTTCAATTAGACCCATAAATTTACTGGTAAAATTGGTAATTTTTTTTGTCACATTGAATTTTGACTTTACCTTACCGGTAAATAACATCATTACTAAAACCTAAGACAATACCGATTCAATTTGCAGATAACTTCGATCCGTTACTTAACGAGAAAAAAACGACCGATAAAAGCATCAACAACTGATCTAATCAAGTATCGATGGCCGCGATCCATCATCCAACTAATTTTCAATTAATAATCAGTTTGCAGACATCGAAAGGCCTAATGCCCCCAAAACACGCCCGTTCTCGTTTTGATAAAGGACATCCACCTCTTCATTTTAAAAAAATGCATATTTGTCGTGTGCAATAGATCGCCATTAACAATTCACTTGTTACCTAACAGCGATTTAATTCGCCAACACGTGAATGCCTTTTAAATCACACCTTGCTCAATGTGTTTGTAAATCTTGATGCGATAATACTAATTAATAAAAATTTGGAATCAAATATAAATCACACGTTAATACCAATTTGCGTTAATAACGGAATGCAAGGCAAAACAGATACAGTTAGAATGAAACGACATTGAAAGTTTACATATTAAAGAGGAATTATAATGAAAATAACAGCAAACATGGAAGCCCCAATAAAATTATTGCAAAACTGGTTGAATTCTTATACTTTCGTAGTGGACTGTTTGATTATCTTCTTCTTCATATTTCCAATAAGATGAGCGTCAAAAGTGTTGTTTTCTTATCAGTCAGAATATTTGGTTATTGACTAGTTGCAGAATCTACTATTCTAGCCATTGCCAAACTTATCTTTCTTCTTCCATGGTATTTATCAAATTATTTTTCAATCTTCTCAAATTGGACCATTCCAGGTTTCTTCAGGTGCTCTTGTGTTAAGACTCAACAAAAAAACTCATAACATTCTAGCAATGTCCTTTATTCTTCGTAAGGGTGTGGGGACGTTATGGTATTCGTTTTATTGTTGTTGTCCATTCTTCTCTTTCTTGTGCGTGTTGTTCTGTTTCGAAGAGAGAGTAACCAGTGATTTTCATTTTTTGATCTGACCATCGCAGTGGAGATCTTCTTTGACTTCTTTTTAATAATAAAATGTCTCTTGGCAACATTGGTTGATAGGACTTTGGAAACATTAACCAAACTAACGTAATACTGATATGATAGAGATCCTTCTTGCTTCTTCTTCAACATTTTTGCATTTTCTGCTTCATCATTTGCTTCATTCAAACATTTTTGTAATTAAAAAAATCCGATACAGTCTATTTGTTAACAAAATGAAATCGAATTAACACTGGCAGAGAAAATAGAGAGAATGCCGGTATTGTTGTATTTATGTTGATTAACGGCCTTTTTACATGTTCAACTCAATTTTCAGTATTATTTAATTACGTTCACTTTCAATATATTCGCAAAGTTACTTAATGGCGCAGCGTGCAAAATTACGGTTCTTCAAATCAATTTCTTTAATCAAATGCACGAAAACTGTTATTTACATAAACTACATTCACTGCAACTTTATCCTACCGTAAACTATTTTTCTATTCGGATTTCATTATAGTTAGTTTAAGTTAATGGTGTTATAGCAATGTGAATGCTTTGGTGTTAGTAAATTGGGCCACAACAGATTTGTTAATTCATATACAGTTGGTAGTACTATTTTTCCAGATAAAAGGCATCTCCTAAGATACTAAAAAATCTTATTAAATAAAATAATAGACCATGGCAAAGGTAAAAAAATATTTTTCTTCTGATTCCAAAAGTATATAATAAGTAGACATTTGGTTTTCGAATTATTGGCATTGAAAGATGATGTGATACGTGTTTTAAAATCACAGTTTCCATGGATTTGGATGATTTTAAGGTTAAAGGCGACATCATATGGGTCACATGACTGTTGTTGACAGGTCTCAATTTACCTTTACTATGTTGCCTGCTGCGAATTTAAATTGGCACGATCATGTGACATGCTTTTACAATTTTAGCTTTCCTAACTTTTTAAATGTAATTTACCGCTTTTCTAAAGTTAAATGTGTCATTTTTCTAGTCATGTGACTGTTGTTGAGAAGCCTCAACTTAACATTACAGTGTTGCCTGCTGCGACATTAAATTGTCACAAACCCGTGAGGTGCTTTACAATTTCAGCTTATTTAATTGTTTAAATGTAATTTACAGACTTTTCAATGTTAAAGAGGATGTTTTCCGGGTCACATGACTGTTGTTGATAGGTGTCAATTTAACTTTACGGTGTTGCCAGCTGCAAATTTAACTTGCCACAATCACGTGACGTGCTTTTACAGTTTTAACTTTTCCAACCTTTTAAATGTAATTTACAGCTTTTTCAAGGTTAAAGATGACATTTTTCTGGTCATGTGACTGTTGTTGACAAGCTTCTACTTAACTTTACAGTGTTGCCTGCTGAAAATTTAAATTGTCACGGTAACGTAACGTGCTTTTACAATTTTAGCTTAAATTAAATTTACAGACTTTTCAAGGTTAAAGTCGACGTTTTCCGGGTCACATGACTGTTGTTGATAGGTGTCAATTTAACTTTACGCTGTTGCCAGCTGCAATTTTAACTTGCCACAATCACGTGACGTGCTTCTACAGTTTTAACTTTTCCAACCTTTTAAATGTAATTTACAGACTTTTCAAAGTTAAAGATGGCATTTTTCTGGTCACATGAGTGTTGTTGACAGATGTCAATTTAACTTAACAGTGTTGCCAGCTGCAAATTTAAATTTTTATCATCTTCTGAAGATATTGCAGTAAGTAGTTCTATGAAGAAATATAGGAGTATTTAAATGTTTCATATATTTTTCAGTCATAATTAAAAAAAAGTAATATAACCAGGAAAAAACGAGAAAATAAAGTAAAACAATGAAAGGGAGATAGTAAAGAAGAATGAAAAAGTGAATGGTACACTAACACTGGCATAAAAATCGAAAAATTGGTAAAAAGAAGGAGATAAGAAGAAAAAACAAAAAAATGAAAAGACTGAAAATAAGGAGTTAGATAAACAAGCAGTATGGTAACAGTGAGTAGTTTGTGATTGGTTACAAAAATCAGCTTTTAGCTTGCTTGCTGACCAATCACAAACTACCAATAGTGCAGGGTTCTAAAGTGTCAAACTGGGTTGTAATCAATTGACTACGTTTGTTGTACTAATCATCCAATACTTGACAACTTACTATAAACTAAACTACTTATAATGGCAGTCATGACCTTAAAGTGAAATGAACCAGTTGAGAACAACAATACAAGGTTGTCAAATAATCGCCTCACGTCTTCTTTGGGCGTGATCTAGGACATTTGAGGACATCCAATGTCTGCGCATTTGCATTGTTGTTATGGCTCATACATTTTAATTTTTCTACGAAAACAGAAACTTACCTGCTCCACCTTAAACAGTCAAAGGTCACGACCCTGCAACAAAAATAAAAACATTTTTTTTTAAATTCTGATTAGCAGATATAAAATTATTTAGAATCTTGTTAATGTTTAGGAGTGTTATTTGTGGCAAGAAAAAGGTCTAGACGACCTTTTCTGGGTTTTGTGGCTGAAATAGGACATTAGTATTGATTTTCTTCCCTAATGGCAGTTTTAGGGGGATTTCAAGGGGTTAATTACTCTAATAGTGTCTGGAAGCCACAATAAAAACTAGAATTAGTTGATGACACACTCAACAATAACTAGATCGGTAGAGAAAGTGTTACTACTACCAAAACAATTTGATTTTAAAAGTGTGACTAGAATCGTAGAAAAACTGTTTCCATTCTAATCTAAGTGCTTCCGTTCCTACTAAACGAATGGAAGGCCAGTTCATACCAAACAAAACAAATTTCAAGTTTACTGGTCTGGTTTCTACTGTAAATTGGTACCAAAATCGGGGGCGGATCAAAGACAATTTTAGTAGGTTAATTTAAAGTGTTCGTGGTTCAAAAGTCGTACAGAGAAACGCATTTATCCGACTTGAATACAAATAGTTTAGATGGAAAAGGTACTCCTTGAACCGTGTCTGAACATGATGCATTATTTTAATGGTATAATGTGTTTTAGTGGGTAATTGTGTGTGAAAACTTTTGTCAAGCTAATAAATCTCCGTATAAACGTTTAATTGTTGATGGGCATCAAAAAAAAATTGAATAATAACCCACTTGACTTGGTTGGGTAGGCATAGAACAGGCTGTGGATAATGTTAATAAATTTACAAACAATCGAACCTACGGCAGTACATGCATGATTATTAGTACTGAGAGTTGTTGACGATAATTTGTCTTTTAAATATGCGTTTTCCGGCTTCTTTGAGGCACACCCTGTGTCCATATTTTAGAGACAAAACTGTTTAGCTGTCATTTAGACAAAAATACCAATAGTGAGTTTATCAGATGTTGTGTAATGCAAAATTTGGTCTGTAAAATTAATATAGACAATTTTTATCATGATGGTTAAGTTGTGGAAACAAGTGAACAAAATTGTTAAGGTCAACTAATATACAGTGTGTCCATAAAGTATGGAATAAATTCGACTAAAATTCAGGAAATTATTATTAAAAAAATGCTCGAACACGTATGTTTTATGTTTTACCTATACGTTATGAATACATAATACCTTGGAAATAGTTATAGTATTCATATAACAACCTGAGGGCATTATAGGCGGGCGTTATCATAACGCCCTGAAACATTTTTTAATATTAGCAATGGCATTTTTATTCTTTTATGCCATAAAAACTGCGTATTCCGTACCTTAGGATGTTCTAGACTTTTTAGGTAATAAACTTTCGTTAGCCTAACCTAACCCAACGCCCTTGGTACATAAATAGCTATAAAACGCGCATTTTTTGAGACCAAAATTAAATATACGGGGTGTCCCAAAATTGAAATACGACCTTCCAGTTGACATTTCCAAATGAGAACCCCCATTTTTTGTTGAATTTCTGGAAATTTTTTATATAACATTTCCTATGTAGATATTCAGCTGTTTTCGAAAAAATTATTAAAAAAAAAATTCGTACACATCGGGCTGGTGTTTGGTTGATTGTTTTTTCCTAGATAATCCATTAGTATACAGGGTGTCCCATATTTGAGCAACAAACCAAACTTATAATTTCTTCAATAGGATGACCCATTTTTTATTTGAATTTTGGAATATACGTCAAATTCTAGGCCTACTTGATGTAAAATATCTGTATCGATACCCAACTGTTTTTGCTCTAGCAGCCTTGATTGGCCGCCCCTCAAATCGATCAGAAATTCCTAATTTGAGCGAAATTTTCGTGTACTTTTCCAGAAAATCGTGAATAACTCGCTTATTTGAACCATCCTGTATATACAAGCCACATAACAAAAGAGAGCTAATCAATATTGCTCTCACATGACGTTGAGCAAACACGGCTAAGTTTCCCGATTCAGCCGCCAGAGGGCGTCAAAGTTAACTTTTTTAACTTTTTTGTAGTTTTTGCTAAATATCTCAGGAACTCTTCAAGTTAGAGGTTGACATTTTTACCACAAACGCACCTTAAGGGGATGCAATTTTTACTTCTATGCGCTTTTTTTGTACCAGGCACCGTTTGTCTTTGAAAAATTAAAAACAAAAATTTTCAAAAAATTTAGAGGGTTTAGGGGTACCTTTGAATTTATTTAGAAACAATTTTTAAATTTTTAAAATAAACTTCCACTGCCTAAATTCCTTCAGGTTAATGTTACAAGAATGACGTAAAGTGTCATTTGTAAAAATGTCATTTTTTAAGGGTACCACACACTGAAAACCATGGTCATCCTCAAAACTGTGACTGAGGGCAAAATGTGTGTCAAGGTGATATAAGGTGCCTCAGATTAGCGGCTAAGTACAGGGTGTCTCAAAGAAGTGAAAAACAATTTTTAGTTTCCGGAAATTATCTCAAAAACTGTATTAAAAGCAAAATTGTCAAAAAGCATGAATTTGACGCCCTCTAGCGGTCAAACTATCACACCAATGACCTTTTTTGAATACACCGTTGAAAAGCTTTTGATTTGGACTATTTTTTACCTTCAGTGACATTTTGTCGTAACTGTTAAAATAATTGACTTATTTTAGGTTAAAGCAAAAGTGGTTAAATCACTTTTGGGAAGGTTTGTAAAGTTAGACTTTTTTTTTTTGACGCCCTCTAGCGGCCAAACAGTGTCACCGATTAACTTAAATAAGCATATTTTTGGAAAGCTTACGATCTGAGCTATTTTTTAGTTTCAATCACTTTTGGTCGTCAACTGTCAAATAAGCAAGTTAAGGTCAATTTGTGGAAAAAGTCCACGAAAAAATTAGCTCAAATTAAGAATTTAATTTAATAATAATTTTTTTTTATTTAATTTTTTATTACTGTTTTTTTATTATAGTTGAACACTATTTTCAACAAAAAATGTTATATTTTTCAACCGTTTTTCTCGAAAACAGGTGAATATCGAAAATGCAACAAAAAATGGGGGTTCTCATTTGAAAATCTCAACACGCAGGTCATACCTCAATTTTGAGACACCCTGTACATACAATTTTTTCCTCAAAAAATACGCCTTTAAAAATAATAACATTTTTCTGAATTTAAATCGAATATATACTTTATATACACACTGTATATACAACTCAAAGTATTTGAAGCTTTCTATGAACATTTTCGAGGCTTCAAACTCCATTAAACCTAAGAAACAATAAATACTTCTGTTCTTAAGTTTGTTTTTTCCTATTAAAGAAACGCAAGTTTGTCATCACAATAAAACAAGCATACTATTCAAGAAGGGGAGGATAGATGACACAAAACCTATAAACAGACCATAACAAGAAGAAAATTGATGAAGGAGGGTTTAGGCAGTATATGGCCCCCCACATTGAATACAATGTTTACTACACTACGTTCCTAAAACTAGTGACAGTGTCGTAATAATTGTCGATCCTTTTCTATTACATGTGAACTGAGGGAGATAGAAATTAAATATCGTATGTTATTTACAAATTTTTAAATTCGCGAATGTTTGTGCTGGCGCAGAGCCACATTCAGAAATATTTTGACAAAATCGAACAGAAACTGTCAAATAACTTAAAACTACTTAAAACTGAACCCTTGAGTTTGTTTTATATGGACATTCATGAATTACTGAACAATTTACTTCCTGTATTGTACTTATTTTTCAAAGGACACCTTATATGTTTTTGAGTCATTTGGTTCTACTTCCTGAGCTACACAGTGACTCAAAAAGTGTCTGGTTTCTGAGATACTTGCGGTCAAATTTGTCTTTAACTTCTTGAGGAAAGTACATGAAACATCATTGCAATCAAAGCACCAAAACCAGAAAATTTTAAATACTACACCCTGTATAAAATTACGTAATTAGACTTTGTTCAAATCTATTGTACCTAGATGACTCATAATAACGTAACGACAATAAAATTGCATAGAAAAGCTTTTCAAAAATCAGAAAACTTATAGAACGTGTCTATTTAAATTATACTCTGATGTAAATACTGCAAGTTACAAACCTGTTAATGCACAAAGTATTCAAGTATTAGACCACTTAAGTATCAATAAACAACTAATTCTACAACAAGCACAAACAGCAATTACTGTTAATAAGCCATACTGATAAAGCTATTAAAAAGTTATCACTTGACTAGTTAATTGTTTCGCCCAAAACGTTTTTTTGATAGTCAAAATGATAAGAAATTTATTGGTACATAATCAACTTTATCATAAAAGTGACTGGAATGATACGTTTTTATGGGGAAACACCACACACACCTAAAACAGTCAGAAACAGAATATTAAATTGTTTAGTACACAAAATATACTAGAATAGGTATCATAGAAAGTGACAAGATCACACTTTTCACACTGAATATTATAGAAAATTTTAATATTTTGTCCCTTTGCTAGGTAGTAACCCTTTTCTGGGCTTTTTAACTCACAAAAATATTTAAAAATCCGGTTCTGTTTTGTCATGAAATTTCACTATAATTCACTGTGATTCAACGTTTTTCCCTCGCAAGCACGAAAGGAAAAATTCTCTCGAGCTTCCACTGTAAATTTCATTCAGAGGCCTCGTGTATTTGCATAAAAGACGCAGGATACAGGTTTAAATATTTATGGCCAGATAATGCAAAAACATTATTATAAACTAGACCATGGTGAAGGTTAGAAAACAGTGGATGATTAGAATAACTATTTATTACCGATAGTAGGGGAACCGCACGTAAAACTAGACTATGGTGGTAGACTTGTTGGTAAGTTGATTTTAATCGACGATCCCCTCGATAGAAAAAGGTGTGACAATAGTAGAGACAGAAAAATGCGTATTATTGAAATCCATAGTGCATCCAAGTGATTCAGTTTTTTTTTGTTTGTAAGAGGGAAATTCTGTGAAAACCACTGCAATATAATACAATAGCAATAAAGGAATTACTTAATTGACAATATGAATTGAGCACACAGTGATAATAATTTATTGTTTAGTAAATATATGAAAGCTTACCAGCATGAATTACCACTGGATCACACTACTGCAAAACAAATGAAAATAATGACACAAACATGACCATCATCATGATCTGCAAACCGCACGTTCTTTTGTTTCTTTAAATGGTATTAGCAGCCTTAATCCTTGGTTTTTATTGAACATATGGTGTAATAGTTGTTATCATATTTTGTCTCCATACCTAACAAGGAACAGGGCGTATCTCGTACAATTTTTTCGAATCATCGTATGGTATACTTTTGTAAAGCCGCACACGGTTCAGTTAGAGAGGAAGTGAAAAAGGCACTAACCGATCTTCGATATGTGAGTTTCAGATAGAAACAGGGAGGGTGGTAAAGTCGAGGGACCAGGCATGCGTCCCACTCTTATTGCAATCCAAAATCCTTAGGGAATTTGCAATTTTCAAGATCAGAGTTATCTAATGGAGCTTGAATCTAACGTTACTTACGCCGGAAGAAACGGAACAAATACAGTCACATCTGGTAGTCGTAAAAGCAAAAACATTATGGAATGATAAGACACGACTCTCGTGTTCTCTAGGGTAAAACGTATTCTGAGTTATGTGAACAGCTGCAGAAATGCAGAACTGCATCGGTTTGGACGTGGACTGGCCACACCAATACCATGTTCATCAAAGAATTCGTATGTGTTTTGTCTATTTTTGAAAGTAATTTGTTTGGTCACTGAAAATAAATGCAGAACATCAGATGTTCTTCAGATTTGTTCTAAAATTTTCTAAAACCCTCAAGATAAAGGAAATTCCCATGCAATTGTTGTAAGTTATCTAGCAAGATACTGATGATAAAACTTTTCTTCCTATGATACAAAATATGTTATTTATCATTCTTTTGTTAAATCATAACCTCTTGATGGTAAACTGCTATTCTTTTGTTGAAAATAGATTAACATCTCCCATTCAGTAAAAAATGTTTAAGTATTTACAATGACAAGTATATCAATGGTCTAGAGTACTGCAAGACTCTTCTTCTGATGACTGACCAACTGGTTTCAGAGAATTTAATGATTACTAAATTAATAAGGGAAGAAAAACATAATATCGATTTTAAAACAAACTTGCTACTTTGAATATACTATTTTGTAGTCTTTAACTGTCCAATAATCAAGTTATTGAAGAATAAACAACAGTTTCCACTTTGACAGCCAATAACTCGGATACTTTAACAGTTACAGGGTGGTTCGATATATCATTTTGTAACCCCTTAAACCCCCTTTGGAACACCCTATAAAGTTACAAAGCGCAACTATTCAATAATCAAGTTATTTAGGAACAAACACAGGTTTGATAAATGAGGATTTGACAGTTTCCACTTTGACAGTCAATAACTCGGTGACTTTGACAGTTACAGGGTGGTTCAATATACCATTTTGTAACCCTTTATACCTTCTTTAGAACATCCTACATAGTTATAAAGCGCAACTGTCTAAAAATTAAGTTATTTAAGATAAACACAGGTTTGATAAATGGATGGATTTGACAGTTTTCACTTTAACAGCGAATAACTTGGTTAGTTTAACAGTTACAGGGTGGTTAGATATATCATTTTGTAGCCCTTTAAACCTTCTTTAGAACATCTTATATAGTTATAAAGCGCAACTATCCAGTAATCAAGCTATTGAGGAATAAACACATGTTTGATGAATGGATGAGTGGATTTGACAGTTTCCATTTTAACAGTTAATAACTGGGTTACATTGACAGTTACAGGGTGGTTCGATATATCATTTGTAGCCCTTTAAACCCTCTTTAGAACATCTTATATAGTTATAAAGCGCAACTGTCCAGTAATCAAGCTATTGAGGAATAAACACAGATTTGATGAATCGATGACTGGATTTGACTGTTTCCAATTTAACAGCGAATAACTAGGTTACTTTGACAGTTACAGGATGGTTCGATATACCATTTTGTAGCCCTTTAAACCTTCTTTAGAACATCCTATATAGTTATAAAGCGCAACTCTCCAAAAATTAAGTTATTTAAGATAAACACAGGTTTGATAAATGGATGGATTTGACAGTTTTCACTTTAACAGCGAATAACTTGGTTAGTTTAACAGTTACAGGGTGATTGGATATATCATTTTGTAGCCCTTTAAACCTTCTTTAGAACATCCTATATAGTTATAAAGCACAACTGACCAGTAATCAAGCTATTGCGGAATAAACACATGTTTGATGAATGGATGAGTGGATTTGACAGTTTCCATTTTAACAGTTAATAACTGGGTTACATTGACAGTTACAGGGTGGTTGGATATATCATTTTGTAGACCTTTAAACCCTGTTTTAAACATCCTACATAGTTATAAAGCGCAACTGTCCAGTAATCAAGCCATTGAGGAAAAAACACAGGTTTGAAAAATTGATGACTGGATTTGACTATTTCTACTTTGACAGCCAATAACTCGGTTACTTTGATAGTTACAGGGTGGTTCAGTATACCGTTTTGTGGCCCTTTAAACCTTCTTTGGAGCACCTCAAGTTATTAAGGAATAAAAGCAGGTTTGATAAATGTATGACTGATTTGACAGCTTTCACTATAACAACCAATTACTCGGTTATTTTCACAGTTACATGATGTTGTATCAGAACTGTTCTAAAACTAACTTATGAATATTCATAATTCACAAATGAAACCATAATACAATGATTTGATAGAGAAAATTTATGAAGATGTAAACCGTTTTGCTTTATCATCACTTTTTGAGCCATGTTGTACCTACAGAGTGGTTTCTCTTTCTGTCCATGTTTGGGTGACCGTGTAGAACAGAAAAATAATGAGGTTAGTGCACCTATCGATCGGCTAGACCAAAACTACGAAACTAGAAGCGTTTTGGTGCGGAATATCGCCCATCACAGACGGCACGCGCAGGGTTTCGAACTTTTAACAGGGTGCCGCTTAAAAAAAAAAAATTAGTCCGCCAGACCGTACAAAAGGGAATTTAATACGGGGCCCTAATATTAATTTCACTATTTACACTGGGGCATAATTGGATAGGGTCAAGAACTAATGATTTTTTTTCACAGTGTGTCACAGTTCAACTAAAATTTTGCTAACTAATATATTGGAATTCATCCTGCCATATTATTAAATCATCAGATTTCCCAATCAGTTTCATATCGACACCATAATTACAAGCACATATTTCGGCTAATTCATTTGATTAAAGAGTTGTTTGGGTAACGTGTTGCATAGTGGTAATCAGTAATAAATTTGAACGCTTCATTAATTCCAAAACTGATGAAGATACCTTTATGTAACGTGTTTTTTAGGTTTTTGTGTTAACTCTATGCATAATTCATTTTCTATCTGCGAGTAACTCCTAAAACATTCTCGAGATTAAATCGATGAAATTCTGCAAGAGAAATTTCTAGATGTGTTATAGATTTTTGCAGTGTAAGATTGTTTTGCTGTAATACTGATGGGAATATTACCAGTAAATTACTTTCTCACTTCTCACTCCCAAGTGGGTTTTATAGGCAATTTTGTCCCTGTCTATCCTTTTAAACTGTGTTTCTGGCAGTTCAAACTTTGTCACCACTTTTATCCTGACTGTACCAAATTTTGTAATATTTTATCAGGTTATTGGATAGAAAATTTAATGAAGATTCCAAAAATGTGCTTAAAACTGCCATTTTCTCACTCCAAGTTGGTTTTACAGGCGATTTTGTCCCTGTCTATCCTTTCAAACTGTGTTTCTGGCAGTTCAAACTTTGACACCACTTTTCTCCCTGACTGTACTAAATTTTGTAGTATTTTTCTAGTTTATTGGATAGGAAATTTAATGAGGATTTCAAAAATGTACTTAAAACAGCCATTTTATCACTGCAATTAGGTTTTACAGGCGATTTTGTCCCTGACTGTCCTTTTAAACTGTGTTTCTGGCAGTTCAAACTCTATCACCACTTTTATCCTGACTGTACCAAATTTTGTAATATTTTTCCAGTTTATTGGATAGGAAATTTAATGAGGATTCCAAAAATGTGCTTAAAACTGCCATTTTCTCACTCCAAGTTGGTTTTTTACAGGCGATTTTGTCCCTGTCTATCCTTTCAAACTGTGTTTCTGGCAGTTCAAACTTTGACACCACTTTTCTCCCTGACTGTACTAAATTTTGTTGTATTTTTCCAGTTTATTGGATAGGAAATTTAATGAGGATTTCAAAAATGTCCTTAAAACAGTCATTTTGTCACTTCAATTAGGTTTTACAGGCGATTTTGTCCCTGATTGTCCTTTTAAACTGTGTTTCTAGCAGTTCAAACTTTGACACCGCTTTTCTCCTTAATTGTACCAAATTTTGTAATATTTTATCAGGTTATTGGATAGGAAATTTAATGAAGATTTAAAAAATGTGCCTAAAAAAGTCATTTTCTGACTCTAAATGGGTTTTACAAGCGATTTTATGCCTAACTCTCTTTTCAAACCGTCTTTCAATTTCACTGATTTGTGAATCTGTTGCACCAAACCAGTTTTTCCCAAATAACTCAAAAACGGTGAAAGTTACAAAAAAAATCCAGGAGAACAAAAATGTTCCTAATCAACTCCTTAACCCAACACCGTAAATTTGTAGGACTGTTTTTGCTTCCAGTATACAGGATGTGCATAAAAAATGTGTTAATTGACTGTTTCTGGTCACCCTGTATACAATTTTTCAGATAGAATTTTTTGTACAACACCTCTGGAAAGAGGAGTTTAAAACAACAGTTCTTTTAAGTGGTTAAACTATCCTGAGCTCCCAAAAATAACCGAGTTACAGGGTGCTCAAATTTCAAACCACAACTTTGAAAAATGCAAATGTTTTGCATCAAACCAGTTTTTGCTAAATATCTAGAAAACAGTAAAGGTAACGAAAAATTTTCCGGGGGGAAAAAATGTTCCTAATCAACTTTTCAACTCAGTATCGTAAGTTTTTAGCACCGTTTTTGGTCCGGTATACAGGGTGTGCCTAAAAATTATGGTGATTGACTGTTTTTGGTCACTCTCCACGTAATTTTCCAGGTAGATCTTTTTGCTTAACACCACTGGAAAGAAAAGCTCAAAACTTTTCTTTTTCAAGCAAATTTCAGTTAGATCCATAAATTTATGGTCAAATTGGAATTTACTGATAAAACTGGCAAGTCCCTGACACTGAATTTTACTTTTCCAATTTTACTTTACCTTACCGGTAAATAATTGTTCACGGTAAATTTACGCCCATCACTATACTGTAATGTATATGATTGAATTTCTAGACCGTTAATTCCTGCTTGTAAATGTTTTGCATAGAATTCATAAATTGTCTAGAAATATGCCCATAAAGAGAAAACAGGGTAATTTAACATACCTTTACAGGTAATTATCGCCTGGCCTAAAGTGCGCTAAATTTAAACTGGAAGACGTAGAAAACGCTTAAATTTATGAAGTCACTAGGCAACAAATCAAGCTAATAAAAGCAAGGAACAAATGTTAGTTTTCATTGACTGAAAAGCTACATGATAATGTATTGGGTGCTGAGAGAAGAAGTGAAGTCAGGCCAAACACGTGTAGCGTTTCTAAATTCGGAACAACGCTAAAATATTTCCTGTTTATGTGTTTAGTTTAGTTTAAAATTACTTACCAAAAGTTAGGGTAGTAAATTTGCATTTTACAGCAAAAGTGTCATTTTAGGAAAACTTACCTCTTTAGCAGCGTTACTAGGTTGTCCAAAGGGTATCATTAAACCAAACACACTAAACCCGTTTAGTAACCCCGAAAAACGACACAAACCGATACTCGAATTTGGGAACGTGCATTGTACCCTCAAGTCCTGTTGAAAATATTTTGATCTCGCGAGTAGCTTTCCGGCAACGATGCTTTGCACCAGCAGTTTCAAACTGGAATCAGGCACTTTACACACCTTCCAACCAAATCAAAGCAAATCTTCCAGGGATTTACTACATTTCAACGAGTTAGAGATAAATCAAGATTGTTTTTAATTTTTGGTTGAATTTGGATTGGTATTTTCAAAGAACAGGGGTGGAAATTGCTTTGTCTGGATTATGGCGCAAGTCTTTTCTCTGATTCCCTGCGCACCACGCCGATCGATTGTGGTTACGGGAAAAGTGCGCGGGATGCAACGGGATAATCGGGAACAGTGCCGGAATTGCCGGTTTCTCACCCCTAAATGTTACTGGGAGTCTAAAATAGCAATTCTGGCATGCGTTTACCAGCCAAATTTTGTTTTTCTCAAAAAAGTGTGAATGGCAATAGTATATTTTTAGCTACAGTTTGTTCAATGTCAGTCAGTCTTTATGTACTTTAGGTTAAAATTGAACATACCCATTGACATAGGATTTTGAAAAAATGCATCATTGATTCTACTATTAAAATTTAATCAAATATCACAGATTTAATCATCCATGACTGAAATTTGGTATCTTTCATAAGGACTTATTCGATTAAAAAATCTCAAATTTGACTCTTTTCTATAGAAATTTTTTCGATTTCAATAATCTTCGGAAAATTGTATAAATTAACTGATAATGAACACTTACATAGTTATAACATGAAAAATGAACAATTTGCTATTGGCCTCATTATAAGCAAACCTGTATTTTTGGTGAATGGCTGATAATGTTTTCTGATGAGAAACTCAGAGACACAGCACAGAGCAGGCTGAAAATTTCAATGTTTCTGAGTCGGTTTTCTGCACTATTAAATTAATAATGACTGAATTTATTCTTTTAGACAACTCTGTGGAGTTTTATTAGAATAACTGCATTTGCATGATTATAGGAATGTTAAGAATGATTTACTTTAATATTTTACATAATATAACAAGTTAACAAGTCAAGAAAGCAGTGTTACCATTCACCTAGTCGTTAAGAAGTCAAGTAGTAGCTTTTTGACGCAATGGTATACACTGAAAGGTGTTTTCTCATTTGTTTGTTGTTTTACTCGATTTTAAAGTATCTTCTTCTTCTTCATGTAACATCTCCATTATCGGAGGTTTGCTAACATAATGCCAATCCTTGGAAACTGCTGCTCTGAATAGATCTGCAGAAGACATGTTGAACCATTCTCGCAGCCAAGATATTCTTCTTCTTCCAATTGACCTTTTGCCCACAATCTTTGATTATTAAGTGGAGTATCGCAAATTTTGAGCTCCGCATTATGTGACCCAGATAGGTGTTCTTTCTCCTCTTCACTTTCTTCAACACCTCCAACCCTTTATCAGTGGACACCGAGAGTGGAAGCATACAGAAACAGAAGATGCCCACCAGCCCGACAAAAACTGGATGCTGATGGCACAGGACAGGAGTGGCAAAGTATGAGAGAGGCTTTAGTCCAGCAGTGAACAGTATACAGGCTGATGATGATGATGAAGCACTTCTGCGTTGGTCATGTGCTCCAACCACAATATTCTGAGCATTCTTCTGTAGGTTCACATCTCAAATGTCTTTTTTTTTTCGTTAAAGTATCTACGTGACAGTACCAGGACTTCTTCAGCATGCGTATTTCTAAGATCTAGGCTTAGGTCGCGGTTACAGAGCATCTTCTTCATTTTTGACCAAAGCTGCACGTGTGCTTTCTCTCTATAATGGTATAATCTTGATTTAGGAGCAATAATCAGCGGTGCAGGTGATGTTTGTACCCAGATAGTAATATCTTGTAACCCTCTCTAACTGTTCTCTGTCAGAGGTGTTATGTTAATCACGCTATACTGTAGGAGCATCTTTAGAATAACTAGGAATTTGGATAATTGTTGGATTTTAGAAGTAATGAAATAATATGTAAGCAATAATATACTGAGGTATATGAGGTACCTATATGGTCAAATAAGACAGAAAAATGATACAAACTTATAATTGGTAAATATACGAGTCAAATAATTTATTAAAAACATATTTAGCCACATAAGATTGTTGTCACTTTTTTGTACAGACAACTTTTGATCAGCATTTTAGAAATATATGTCCTTAAAATAAAATTAATAAGTGAAATGTTAAATATCTGGAAAAACGTATATCTATATTCAAAGTTAAAACGGAGGAAAAAAATTGTATCCAGTCATATCATAGCTGTAGAGGGTCTTCAGCAGTACCTAAAGCAAAAAAGTAAAGTTGCATCCCATTTGCACTGGAACATTTGTAAAGAATATGCTGTACCCGTCAAAGAGAAATGATATGAACATACTTCAGATTCAGTTGTCGACACCCCAGAAATCACCATCATGTAGGATACTCAAGTCCAAACTGGCTATCACCACCAACAAACTATAAGAAACAAAAAACTTGCATATTAATGGATATGTGGCATTCAAAAGGAAGCTGGAAAGAAGCTCAAAAATACAAGGATTTGCAAAGATTGTGGAATATGAAGACAGTAGTTGTACCAGTAATCATCTAATATCCAACATTACTTGTGAACGATGCAAAAAGCAGTTTTGTTGAATACTGCACATATTGTTAGGAAATTGGTATAAACTACTACTTCAAGCAGGATTGACTTTCGGTGTTTCCATATGCTACCATAGAAAACTATGTGATATCAAGAGAAATAAAATAAAAATATTAATAATAATAGTCTTTACTATTCATTTTGGACCAGTGGTAAAGCTTAATCATTGGACAATTTTTTATGAAACCACTACCTAACTTTTTTTTAGTTTTAGAAAGGTAGTGTTTTCAAGCATAAAATTGTAGAAATGTTGATATTTTCTAACAACTTTCAATGAGTATACTATTGATGAGATCCTTTTTTAGCACAATGTTTTGTCAATCAATCTGCTTCTTAATTTTTTGACGTGCTTTAGCATGTTATGGAAGCCACAAAATGTTATTCTTCTAAGTAGTCTAAGTGATAATAAAACAACAATAATGTTAAAACGTATTCAAGACAGAATTGCAAATACCATAACATGGAATATTGTTGTACATATGTGCATTAGGCAAATTTCTTCTTTGTCCATTTGATCATCAGACCTTACATACACTAGACAACAAGAATATAAAAGCTTAGCACTTTACCTGGAAGGTTAGTAAATTATTGTTGGTCTTATGCAATGTATCCAGTGGTTTCAATTATTGTATAAGTGTGCAAATGAGGGCAATAATTCAACATAAATGCCAACCTAACTACAAACAATTATGAGTATGTTTTTTTTAAATTAGTCCTAACTTTTTCCACTTTTGTTGTATCATTAAGTACAAGAAAAAGCATTTTTTGGGTAGTTATTAGATAACCCACCAAAAGGTTAATAAACATTCATTCATTCACCATATGCCCAGAACTTCAGGATAGTTATTAAATAATGGTGTATAATGTTTTCGTTTGGTTAAAAAATGCCTAAATTTATATTAAATTACAGTACATCCTCACTGCAATAAGTAACAACATAATCTAGCCATTTTGTCAAAAATATACAGTTATACAGGGTGGTCCAGTTTTAATAATAATAATAATAAACAATCTTTATTTCATTACGAAATGGGCTATCGACCGAAATGGTCTTTCTGCCCTTGTTTGTGTACATTTGTTGGTTTAGGCTTACTTTAAGTTGGTATAATATAATAATCTAAAATAAAGTATTGCAAACATTTATCTTAACCTAAAATTACATTTTGTAACATTTATTATTGTCTTAGTTGTGTTATGTTTGTAAGTGTTCGAGTAGAGTCGTCGATGGAAAAAGAAAACGGGATTGTCTTGTCTGTCTTGTGAGGCAAAGAGGATTTAGTATGGTCCAGTTCTGTTGGTTGTTTTTCCATTTGGATTGAATTTGTAGTAGTCTTTCTGTTATTCTAGTTAAGTTTGTGCGCTGGTACAGTAGCTCATTTGGGGGATTGTGGAGTGAGTTTTGGGGATGTCTTATCCGTGTTATCAGTCTTAGGGCGATTTGTTCGGTTGTTTGTATATGTCGTTTAGTTCTTTCTGAGGCATTTGCCATAAGTACGTTGCCATAGTCAAGTAGTGGTCCAGTTTTAAATGTCAATAATTCACCAATCCATAGCCAATTAAAAAATAAGTTGACATTTATTATGTCATTTTCCTGAAAAGTGCTTCCTAAGGAAAATAAAGTCCTTCAAATTTCTGTTTAAAAAATCGTTTTTTTTGTCATAACTGTCAGACCGTTGGAGCAATATTGATCAAATTTGGAACAAGCACTTTATTACACGTTATTACGGTCAAATGCCCAAAACTAACCCAACCCAACATAAAAATCTTGGAAACGGAAAATTCACTTAAGAAGTTTAAAAAATATTATTGTAGCCAGTTTTCATAGTTTCCAGACAAACTAAAAGACTTTAGTTTTGAAAATTGAATTAGAAAACATAAAAATTTCAGAAGCTTAAAAATTGTGTCTGTAACCAGTTTTCATGCAAATCGAGAGACTTTAATACTAAAAATTGACTTGTAGACATAAAAACTACTTTTTCAAGAATTTGTTACTACAAATTCATACATTTAAACCTTAAAAATTGACTTCAACCCCAAAATGTGACTGAACTAATGAAAAGTGACATCAGAAGCTTAAAATTTGCATTTGAAGTAAGTTTTCATAATTTTAAGACAAATTTCAATATTTTAGTCTTGAAAATAGTCTTAGATGCAGGACATTGACATTAGATTCATGAAAATTGTCTTGAAAACGAACTTTTCGTGCTTTTTACTTTGCTTTTCATTTTCTTCGAATTCTGGACTATTTTTAGTGCTTCAAAACTGCTTTCAGCTTGGAAAATCGAGTTTCAGGACTATCTTCACCAAGTTATTGACATAGCAAACTTAAAAAACAATTTTTACATTCTTCATAGACTTAAAATGGCATTCCAAGTAAACTAGACTGTTTTTAGTGTTTTAAGGCTGTTTTCAGTGCCTCAAATCGAGTTTCAAGACTATATTTACAAAGTTTTTGACTTATCAGGCTTAAAAGCCAGTTTGTCCACTAACCATAATCTTGAAAATGTTATTTCAAGCTTCTTCACTATTAAATTGACTTCTACACTCATAGGTGCAATAAATTGTAGCACCTCTAAGAAATTCAGACTGTTTTTAGTGCTTTTTAAGACTGAAAAATCGAGTTTAAGACTATTTCAAAAAGTCAAGTTTCTTCAGTAATAAAAGTAAAAAATTTTGGTACCAAATGCTACAATAATAGTCTTGAGAACTAATTTTTAGAAATAAAATAGTCCGAATATTTAATTTACTTCTAGACTTGTTGTCCAGAACAGAAAATTGAGTTGTACACCAATTAACGTCTTGAAAATATACTTTTGGACTGGACTCTTTAGTCCTAGTAAAGTCAGTTCTAGCATTAAAAGTCAACTTTTATATTATTTTTAGTAGTAAAAAATGAGTTTCATGCACAATACAATCTTTGTCTTGATTCCGGACTTTTTTTAGTTCTTGAATGCCAGTTTCAGACACTCAACCAGGATGGCAGTCTGAGAAAGCGAATCGTAAGACCATTCCTAATAGTAAAAAGCAAGTTTTTAGATTATTCATTACAAATTTGGACTTTTATAAGCCTTGAATGTTCAGTTTTAAACTATAAAACGATTTTTAAATTGAAATTTGGAGGACTGTATCTTCCTTAGGAAACGTTTTTCAGAAAAATGACATAATGCAAGTCAACTTATTTTTTGATTAGCTATCAAATGGTGAATTATTGACACTTAAAACTGGACCACCCTGTATGTATAACTTTACAAAACATGCAGAATTCCTAATAGACAATGCACAGGCAGTAACAAATATAAAATACACTTAATGGGTAAAAGGGAAGTAAAAATGATTAATAAAATGTTAATAACGTGACAAATTTTATAAAAATTGTTTGGATTTAGACGATATTTAAAATTTGAACTTCTAATTTCTTCTAAAATTAATGTATCAATCAATATTTAAAGAATGTCAAGAAGATTATGAATAAATCTGTAAAAGACAAGAAGTAAAACCTTCCTGAATATTTACATTGAAGATAAGATTTGAAACAAGTAAAACTTAGTAAAGATGAGATTTTTACTTAACCTAGATCCAATTGCCATTAAAACACACCAACTCTTGATCTACACTGGATCACAAAACAGCAATAATTTTCTAAAGTCTGCTGTACTTACTGGAAAAGGGAGAAAAACTTTCAAAAGGTAAGTTCTACGAAATATAACAGGTACTCTACAAGAAGGAATTCAACAAACAATCGTCTAAGTGACGATATTCTCCAAACTGTGTAAATTGACGGTTAAAATGATAGTAAAACATCAACTTGATGCAACTATTATTGACTTTATAAGGCTAGTTTAACGATAATATATTCAATCGTCAATTAAAACACTTAAAGTATCCAACATTAACGATTCTCACGTACGAACTCAATAGAGAGTGTAATTAAATTCCATGAAAGTTAAAATTATGCTTAGTTTGATCCAAAACCATCAAAACTTGTGTATTGTTAAAATATTCAAATAAAACTCAATAATCAAGCAAAAAGTACTTCCTGCTTCAAAGTGATAAATTGTCCAAGTAGGATTTTTACATACTAAGTAGAAAACTATCAAAACCTTTATTAGAATAAACTAGAACTGGTGATTAGCAAGGTCTTAGATTCATATCATAAAATTGATTTAATTTAATAAGGTGTCTAATATAACTTCAGCACTAACAATATTTAATTAAATGTAGGTTAGAAAGTTAATACAAACACAAATTTTATTGAATTGCGTGATAACTGCTTCATGCTAGTTCAATGTATCATTTTCCTGACAACGTTCTTTTACGTGATTTTGCAACAAACTGACAAACAAACGAGACAAACCCTATTATTATTACAAATCTGCATAGGCAATTCCTCCGAGAATGAAATAAAGAATATTAATTCGCCCACGTCTCGGGGGTACCACCTTTTTCCTTTTGCGTTTAATTGCGTAAAGTGGTACCGACGCACGACAGCCAAACAACTGAAATTATATAAAATAAATCATAATTATCGTAAATTGTGCTACTAGTTTTATCCAAAGGAGAATTATTCAGCACAAAGTGTTTCGCGTCGGGTCCGAACCCATACAAGTAATTTAGTGTTTTTAATAGACAGTGATTTACGACTATCAATTTGATTTCCTGGTTTTTGATTGGTATTTAATAATGTCGTTACTGTCGCTGTAAACAGATTTTATAATATTCCTGAGAGCTGGTGGCGATCAATCTTTTTAAATGAAAAGGTGTTTTATACCATGAATTAATTGTTTGAATGCATAATTTATTGTATTGTTTATAAGAATGGTAATTTTTCAGGAAAAAAGTGCACTTTGTAACTTTTAAAATCGTATTAATACAATTCTGTATAACATGTCTATTTAAGTAGAAATTAAACAGTAACCTGTCAACAAGTTTATGATAGTTGTAAAAAAATGATTTTAATTGCATACTTAGTTAATTGTATATATTCATATTGGAATTCATTATTATTCAAATTTAATTAAATTATTAGAACAATTGATAAGTTTGTTATTTTTAAACGTTTGTAGTATAATTGACTGTTGGTATCTCCGAAAATGCCTCATTTTTGATTTTATACTATGAGAGTTTACAATTTATTTTTTTGTTAATAATTATTTTTATTTCATTGGATTTTCTTGATTTTAGTATTATTATAGTGTTTTTTTTTTAATTTTAGTGGATAAACTGCTACTTTATCTACTGCGAGCTAAAATAATTGCAATTAAAATGTTTTAGTTATCATTTTTAGAAAACCAGTTTAAATAATTAAAATTAGCTTAAAGGAACTGCCAAAAATCACTTTTTTAAAAATTCAAATATATTTTTTTTAATAAAAAATATATGGAATGCAAATTCTAATTTAATAAAATGAACAAGCAATCGAAAACACCATTAATTAGGTTAGGTTAGGTTGCACTGTAATAGTATACGATAAGTTTACTATTAATTTGTGTCAAAAAAATAATATGATAATGTCACATTGCATAGACTTTTATACGTCTACGGATAGCCAATGAACTGAGCTTTCCATTGACGTATAAAAATTGACTGGTTAGTTGTACGGTTTAGCCGCTAAAAGGCGTCAAACATTTCTGGTGCGCTATTCCATTCAATCCTAAATAACTCGTTTATTTGCAACACTTTCTATAGAGTGTTACACGTCTATGGATAGCCAGTAAAATGAGATTTTCAGTGATGTATAAAAGTTGAATGGTTAGTTATAGGGTTTGGCAGATAGAAGGCGTCAAAGTTGCACTACCAACTGCTCTCAAATTTTTAGTGCACCAACTCATTTAATACCAAATAACATGCTTATTTACAATATGCATACATCTATGGCTAGCCAATGAAATAAGCTTTCAATTGACGTATAAAAATTGATTGGTTAGTTGTACGGTTTGGCAGCTAAGTTGCACTACTTTTCTCAAATTTTTAGTGCACCAAACTCATTTAACCTCAAATAACTTGCTTATTTGCAATACTTTGCATAAACTTCTATACATCTATGGCTAGCCAATAAAATAAGCTTTCAATTGAGGTATAAAAATTGATTGGTTAGTTGTACGGTTTGGCCACACTTGGTGTCACCAGGGGTCGTTGCTGTGTGTTTCTGTCAAACTTTTGACCAAATTAATTCTGGAAACATTTGGAAATTTAAAAAATGTTTACAGATCACTTGTAGAAGCTTCAATAATGAATCTAAAGGTTATTTGCAATTTTAAAAAAATTCGTAAGAGGGTTTATGGGCTTGTAGAAGTTTTGGGTAGCTTTTAGGAGATTTTTTGTAGTACTTAGGGATTTTTTGGCAAATTCCAAAAGTATTTTAAAAATCTTTTGCAATAAAAAAAAAATTTTAATTGGATTATTAAACAAATAGTGTGCTTCTTTATCCAATATCATTATTTTCCGTTAAAATTACTGAACATGAGAAAACACATGATTTTGTTACCCTGTTTAAGTTTTTAACTTAAATTGAGTAGTTTTCCGTGTAACCTTATTAATTCCGTATTTTTTTCCGGAAAGGATCGTTTTCGACCCTTAAGTTAAGGAAGCTTTAAGTAACGGTTACTGTGCGATGGAACCAAAATTAGTCGGTTAAGGGATACTTGGGGGGCCAAAACTTTACTTAAACCCAACTTAGCGAGTGTCGGGGAAAACGGGCATTAGAGCGCCAAAACAGCACTAATCCAGTAGTACTTACAAGTCCATCTGTTGACCACGTTTACCCAGTCATAGTGGGGGTGCTCGACTACTTGGTTGAATGAAAAAGCCACCGTGATGTCGGCTCTTTAGTACTAACAGTACGACGTGGTGCGCTTGACGTGTGAACGTGTTTTTAGCGCTGAAGCGGTACCTTTTGCAAGTACGACTTACTACTCGGAGTTTTTTTTTTTGCGCCAGTGAATTTAGGGTTGTGGTTAGTTTTCAGTTTTGGTTGTTGTATTTCAATTTGATTTTTGGGTAAGTTGTTTGCTTGATATCTCTGCGAACTCGATAAGTGGGTATTTTAATGCGATATCAACCTGTCAGCAATGTATCATTTTTTTTGCTTTGAGTTAGATTAGGAGACGTAGCAAAAAGTGAAGTGGTTGATCTTTATCTTAATGGACTTTCAATTATTTTAAAAGAGGAGTTTTTGCTTAAGTTTTAGGCAACCAGGTTGATTCCTCCACCGATGAACCACTTTGATAGCAAAACAATGCATTCATAATATTGTTTATTGAGGCTGTGCGCATCGTTACAGCTTTCCCTTAAATTATCAAACTGAATTCGTGACACTCAATTTTGAACTGTACGGAAAGTTCAGTAATCTTACGAGCGTTTTGTCACCATCAGCTTGGCAAAAAACAATAGAGCCGTAATTTGCAGCGGCCTGAAGATGGGAACGTTAAGTGATGGGTACGGTATCTTAATTCGCTAGCTGACTGACATTTTCTGTACCTGTGAACTGAAAATTACGTATTCCAGCTGCATTATATTGAAACGCAAACAATCATCTATTGCTCTTGGTATTGGTAGCAAACTCGTTAAAAAGAGTACGGTAATGTTTCCGAGTGGAGGAAAATAATGGCAAACCTTATGACCAAGTTACATACTCGAAATCAAAAGGAAACGAACAACCATAATGGCTCGTGAGTCATTTCTCGGCAATCCCGCGAGTTATTTGCATATAATGCGCCTTTACAGCTCTTGTGTGAGTGGATATTTATTGTCTAAAAACTGAGCTGGGTTGTCACGTTCTTGAATACACGGGGTGTTTGACTGTTTAGTAGTCGACATAAAATTACTTTCAAGCTTCTTGGAAGAATTTACTGTCTAACAGAGTTTCACAAGTTGATTTAAACGTTTCTCTTGCAAATTATCTCATGTTGTCTAGTCAGAAGATCAATATTTTGAATAAAATTGTAATACACCAAACTCAATCTGCTTTAGCTCACTTGCATTTCAGAATGTTCTCAACCAAAGTCTTAAAATCAAAACTAAAACAATGTTACCTGCAGCATAGAGTTTCTGGCGTAATTGACTGTTCATGTCTCCGCGCTTTACGTTAAATTTTCAGAAAATTGTATTTTTGACATTTTGTGAGTTATTGTAAGTAACAATTTTGTACTAAAATTAATCTCTTAGAATGAGTTTTCTTACAAATCTTTTGAATTTATCCTAGTTTTCACTAATTTAAAAAATTCGTTCGCAAAATACAAAAGTTTTAGAGAAAAGAAAAATTCAAAAAGTAATAATAATTTATTAATATTAGGTCTAATCCTAAAAAAAGAGTTGAAGTGATTCATAAAAGCTATCAGAAGAAAGAATAATGCACAGGGTGTTCCATTTAAAAAAGTCGAGATTTCTTAAGTTGAATTAGTCAAAGTATGTTTTAAAAAAATTGATCGCCCTGTAGCATCTAAAGCAAGTTTATTTGACACATTTTTAAAACTTGAAAATTGTGTTTCACTGCCTAGATAACTGTGCGTTAATGGAAGAAATATGACATGGAGTGTCATCTGTCAAAATGTAATTTTTTAAGGGTACCCGCCCTAAAAACTGTCAAAATTGCGATAACTTGAAGGTCACACAGCATTTGTCAAAAGAAAGCTACCGAATGGGGCTATCACGTGACTTTGAGTGGACAGGTCTAAGTTATACCGTTTGCCCGCTAGAGGTCGTTAAATTTGATTATTTTTTTTCGAATATGTTCTTGAATATTTCGAAAACGGTTTGAGTGAGGTTTGCAAAATTTTACCACGTATACACCCCCGATGGGGGACAACTTTTACTAATTCTGATATTTTTCTGTACAGCTCTCCGTTTGACCTTAAAAAATGAAAAAATGAATTTTTGACATTTTTTACAAGGGGTACCATAGACTTTTTCGGAAAATTTTTTTATTTTAAAAATTGTCTTTGATTGCTTAGATAGCTTTAGGTTAATGGTAGAAATGTGACGTAGAGTGTCATTTATCAAAATGTAATTTTTTAAGGGTGCCACGCCCTAAAACTGTCAGAATTGTCATTATTTCAAGTTCATCTCTGAAACCGGGTCAGTTAGAACAAAATGGACGTCAGATTCGTATTTCCTAGTTTGAAATTAGTAAAAAAGGTCACTTTGATTGACCAAAATATAATATAGCCGCTGTTAGTATAGTAGTCCCAAAAAATTTTAATTTGAGTCAAAATGTCTTTTTCTAAAAAATCGTTTATAACTCCCTTATTTGAAACATTTTGTATCCACACACCATATGACAAAAGAATGCTAATGAATGGGGCTATCACGTGACGTTTAGGGGATCAGGCTATGTTGTACCGTTTGACCGGTAGAGGTCGTTAAATTTGATTATATTTTTTTGACATTTTTTACACACCGAAAAAAAATGCTTAGGCCGGCAAATACAAAATATCAAAGAAAATATTAAGCTAATCTAAGACAGAAGTGAATTTCAATGTCGTCACCGCCACTTCTCCTGTGACAGACAAGAACCACTATTTTGAAATTACTCTTTAACAAAAATCAAAAAAGGTTTTGAACTTACAAAAAAATGTTTTTCAACCTGATTTTTAAATAGTAAAAATTACATTTTACTTGTAAAAAATGACAATAATCTGAAGTCAACAGTTTATCAAATAAATCTTTCCATTTCAGTAAAAAGTGTTCTGTGATTGACCTTGTATATTCTCCAAAATTCTCGTAATACACCTTGAATTCCTTCTTTAGTACTATAAATTAACATGAAAATGGTACTTTTATGTATATTCAAATGCGCAAAAGATGACTATCTTAATATGTACTAGTAAACAATTTAGTAAATTATGATTTTGGTATTAAGAAGAGAACATTTAAACTGCAGGGTTGAAAAAACCATTATTATGTTAGTCAGCTTAGAAATAATTTGGGGTCATTGAATTAATGTTAAGTCGAAAGGTTGATCAATGACTGATTAATGACTATGTGTTTAGCAATTTTTATAAACCAACTTGTTTTGTTGAGTGTTGAAATCAACTTTTCGAACTAAAACAGTCTTGTAATAAATTTTTTACCTTCAGCAGCAGTTCAGAAATAAATTGCTTTTTGTTGTGTTTGCTACTTTACACACATTGTTTTTCCACTAGTTTAACGGGTCAGTGAAAACAGCAATTCGCACTGAACTTTCCAATTTCCCTCATGTACGTAACACTTGATAACAATTATAAACCGACAATGATAATGCGGTAGCGTTTCACTTGCTGATAACCATCACAAAAAGCCAACTAAATAGATTCACATTATGAAATTTTCCTTCTTTAAGGAGTGAATGGTCGTTGAAGCCGGATGCGACCAACGGTTACAACAGGTGTATTTGGTCTGACAAAAGCCCTAACCGACCAAGTACTTTGACTTATTAATAAGAATCTTATCGGTTTCTTGTCCTATTAACGGACGTTTTACTTTACAATTTTAGGTTCAAAAGTAAAGCAAAGAGGTTACTGGAGCGACAATACAACAATAGGATTACCCTAAAGCTGGGGCAGATCTGTGGGCAATATAACCCAGCAAAACAAAGGCATACCAGCAATTATGATTATTGATTGGTATTCCGTGTTTATTCTTAGTTAATCTTTACCTAGAAAGAGCCTGATATCCTATTGTTATGGGTGTTTCGTATGGTGTGGGCAGGAACAGTTAAACAACACGGCTTTAGAATCTTTTAATTTTTGTTTAGGTATTCGACGAGTTTGTAAACTAGAAGAATAACTCCACAAGAGTTATCTTTAAAAAAATTCGATATTGAATTTTAGTCACCCCATAAGTAATAATAATAATAATAATAATATGTATTTATTTAGCATAATAGCTATCCAATAAACAACTTAAAAGCATACAATGCAAAAAAAAAAAATGACTTATACAAAACACAGATAGAAAAAATACATTTATAAGTAAAACCGTCACTAAACACTACACTGCTCTAAAATATGTGTTCTGATCATTATCTTAAAACTACACAATTGATCACAGTCCCTAATTTTTCGTGGCAACATGTTGAATTTGTACAATCCCTTATACAACACAGAATTCAACATTTGACTAGAACGACATTTTTCCATCAATACAAAATTTGAACAATTTCTTGTGCCATAATTATGTACATCTTTAAAAACCTTAATCCTATCACAAACATATGAGGGCAACAAATTATTTTTTATTTTAAATACAAACGCATACACACTAAAATCAATTTTTTGCTTTACAGACAAAAAGTTTAAAACATTGAGCATAGTTTCGATCGGAGTATAACGGTTACATTTCAGAATAGTTCTCATTGCTCGGTTTTGGATTTTCTGGATCTGGTCAATCTTAAAAGCTGGTAAGTTATGACAGTATGGAGGAACAGAATTCGAGATGAGGAGCAGCTATCGTGTTATACAATAACAATTTTGTAGCGAGTGATAACTGATGTCCTATTCTTGCAATAAAACTTACTTTTTTTGCGAATTTTCGAGTAACATAATCGGCATGAGCGTAAAAGTTAAGTTGAAAATCAAATGTTATTCCTAAGTATTTAATCTGGTTGGTATGATCAATTTTTCTGTTGTCAATAACTATATTTAGATCCTCAAAATTTACGTTTTTTAGACTATAACTTTTGCCAAAAATGCAAAACTTTGATTTTTCAATATTTACACACAATTTATTATTGCAAAGCCATTTGAATAATTTGGCCAGATCATTATTCACAGTACGCTGCATATCACCCAGATCTCCCCCCGTCAAATATAACATGGTATCATCCGCAAACATTTCTATTTTACATCCACTTACTGTACTAACAATGTCATTAACATATAATAAAAATAACAAGGGACCCAAAACTGTTCCCTGCGGAACTCCATTCAAAACATTTAATGCGTCAGATATGCTGTCCTTAAATTTAACCCTTTGCTGTCTATTAACTAAATACGAATTAAACCACCTCAAAACGTCACCTTTAATGCCCATGTTGTCAAGCTTACGCAACAATATTTCCCTATTAACGGTCTCGAAAGCCCTCCTAAAGTCTAGAAATACAGCCATAACAAAATTACCCTTATCTATCTCTCTCTTAAAAATATCACACAAGTTAATAACTTCAGTTTCGCACGAGTGACGTTCCCGAAAACCAGACTGATTGACTACCAACAAGTTATTTATGTTACAGTGTTCCTTCAGTATTAAGAAAAAAAATCTAAGTTTAAAATGGGATGGCAATGTAATTGAAAGGTAAATGTTTTGTACAAATTGGTTACATGCAAAACCTTTCTGCTTTAAAACCATCCTGTGGAAATTTCACAAGTGACCAACAAATTGGAATTCAACTTCCTCATAAAAAGTCAAATTTCTAAATAAGCAATAAAATATTTACTTTGAATATTGGCAGACCGTGTAAAGACGAGAAAATCGATAATAAGCAAAAACACGTCAATAAAATTGTTAGCTGGCACGAGCTTTGAATAACTATCAGGCTGGTGAGGTACTAACTATAGAGGGTACCGTTGCTAAAAGCTTTCAAGGCCAAGGCGAACGTCAAAGCTTTTTAATGAAGTGTTACTTTATTGTCAATTTGAGCCAGGAAATCGTAATTGTCGTATGTAAAGTACTACTTCACAGTGTAATCCCAATCGTCAGTGTGGATGTTAAGCCAGCGTCAACAGCCTCGAAAGATGATATCTACGGATTTGCAAAACACTGGAGAAGATAGTGAGGTCGTTTAAGTAAAGCACGACGCAGTAATATTCTTCTAACGATAAGTAATTCACAAAGTTGTGGTAACATAAAAGTAAATGGGAATGTGTGGACGGGTTCGTTAAATTTTGCCCGGAGAAGAAACGGTTTCTTAGCTTTTTGTCAAAACTTTTAGCGCGTATAAAATATCACACAGTAATTGCTTTGTTGTTTTTGCTGCAAAAACATTCCAAGGAAACGTTAGATAAAGGAAGAGATTTTTGTAGACTTAAAATAGTATATTACACACCTACTAAGATAGAAGAAATCACAAAATTCTACATAGAAAAGCTGACAAATTAGAAAAAATACAACTTTGTGGAGATGTATAACACAGAGACATCAACAGTCAATTAGGCCAGAAACTCTACGCAGGATTGCTGAATTTGCAGCTAACTTTGTTACGTATCGAAGCAAAAGGAATTGCCATTGAATTCTGTTAAAGAAAATTCTAATATGTCGAAGTTTTCAAAATCTCTTCTTATTAACTCCAAGTGGGATTTATGTACAAGGTGAGTTTAAAGCATATAGAATGTATCTCTTGGAGTTCAAACTTTGACAGCGCTTTTCTCCCTCACTGTACCCAATATTTTAGTGTTTTTCTCGGTTATTGGAAAGAATTTTCAACAAAGATTCCAATAATGTGCTTAAAGTTGCGATTAGACGACTCTGAGCGAGTTTTATGGGCAATTTTGCCACCTATTGTCCTTAAAACTGTATTTATTGTAGTTTAAGCTTTGAAAGGACTTTTATTTCTGACAGTACCCAATTTTTTAAGGTTATTGGATAGAAAATTTAACGAAAATGTCAAAAATGTACTTAAAATATTCTGATTAGATGACTCTAAATGGGTTTTATGTGCAATTTTGTCACCGACTGGTTTTTAAACCATGTTTTTTGCAGTTCAAATTTTGACAGCGTTTTTATCTCTGACTGTACGCTATTTTTTAGTGTTTTTTGGGTTGTTGGATAGGAAATTTAATGCGCATTTCAAAAATGTGCATAAAATTTCGATTGGGTGACTCCAAGTGAGTTTTATTAACAATTTTGTCACCGACTGTCCTTTAAACTGAGTATTTTGCAGTTCAAATTTTGACAGCGCTTTTCTCCATGACCGAACCCAATATTTCAGTGTTTTTCTCGGTTATTGGATAGGAAATTTAATAAGGATTCTAAAAATGTGCTTAAAACTGCGATTAGATATCTCCAAGTGGACTTTATGGGCAATTTTTTCACCGACTGTCCTTTAAACCGTGTTTTTTGCACATCGAATTTTGACAGCGTTTTCTTCCCTGACTGTACCTTATATTTTAATATTGTTTTACGTTGCTGGATTGGAAATCTAATGAAGATTCCAAAAATGTGCTTAAAAAATGCGATTAAATGACTCCAAATGGGTTTTATGTGCAATTTTGACACCAACTGGTTTTTAAACCATGTTTTTTGCAGTACAAATTTTGACAGCGTTTTAAACGCTGACTGTACGGAATTTATTAGTGTTTTTTGGGTTGTTGGATAAGAAATTTAATGTGGATTTCAAAAATGTGTTTAAAATTTCGATTGGATGACTCTAAGTGAGTTTTATTAACAATTTTGCCACCGACTGTCCTTTAAATTGAGTATTTTGCAGTTCAAATTTTGACAGCGGTTTTCTCCCTGACCGTACCCAATATTTCAGTGTTTTTCTCAGCTATTGGATAGGAAATTTAATGAGGATTCGAAAAATGTGCTTAAAACTACAATTAGATAACTCCAAATGGAATTTATGGGCAATTTTTTCACCGACTGTCCTTTAAACCGTGTTTTTTGCACCTCGAATTTTGACAGCGTTTTCCTCCCTGACTGTAGCTAATATTTTAGTGTTTTTTTACGTTGCTGGATAGGAAATCTAATGAAGATTTCAAAAATGTGCTTAAAGTTTTAATTAGATGACTCCAAGTAAGTTTTATTAACAATTTTGTTTTTGCAGTTCAAATTTTGACAGCGTTTTCCTCCTTGAATGAAAAATGTGCTTAAAACTACGATTAAATAACTCCAAGTGGATTTTATGAGCAATTCTATCACCGACCATCTGACATTAACCTTAAAAATGAAGGTTATTGGATAAAAAATTTAATGAATATTTCAAAAATGTACTTAAAATAGCGCGGAGACATCAACAGTCAATTACGCCAGAAACTCTAAGCTGCAGAAAACATTTTTTTGTTTTCATTTTAAAAAAGCTAAAAAAAGGCAGGCAGTTTGTGAAAACAAGCTGAAAGCTGCTTTTAGTTAGCCTAAAAATTGCTACAAATACATTCTAAGGAAACGAGATAAAGGAAGTTTTTACGACAACTCGTTTATACAAGGTATTCCAAAATTTCTGGTTACACCTACTGAGATAAAAGAAAACAGTAGTTTCTTGTGCATAAAATGAAACTTTTCTTCCCTGGTTACAACTAATCAGTTATTCATAAACTGCAAGCTAAAGCAGACAATCATTTTAAACACCCGGTACAATATGCACACGTAAAATCAGAGGCGTTTTAAAACAGTACACTCATAAAAATTCTATAACGTATTTAAAATGGCGCATTTCCGGCCTTAGTGGTTCCGGTAGAGAAAGTTTGATTCCCCACGCAGTAGCTAAAGCCTTAAAGCTCTAATAAAGCGAGTTGAGCTTTTAGGCTTGGCATCCAATTAAATTTGTTTTTAGTTTGATTTATTTTGAAGTTTACTTAAATATTTCCGGTTTTTTCACCAATTTATTGCCAATAAATAAAACGAACTGCCTTGTCCTAGACAAGCACGCTAATTGGCCTGACATTGCTACCATAATACCTGAGCAGTTACAAATAAAATATGATAACGACAAATAAATGATTTTTCCGCGTCGACCAGTTTTTTTTTGCTCAGGTGCCAACTACCAATATAAGGTAGCAGTAATTAAAAGAATGTTATCTGTATAAAAATTGATAAAACTAGTTAAAGTGGTAATGGTAACTAATTTACCAGAAAAACTCGTCTTTGGACGGGCTTTAAAAGGGCGATTCTCTTGAATCGGTACGCTTCGTACATAAGAACTAGCACTTCCGTTTGTGGCTTTTGGATTTTGTTTAAATGTTACACACGAAGAAAAAACCAGTAGCGCAACTTAACACTCTCAATAATTCATTCTGATGTTTTTGAAACCTAATTAATTAATAAAGTCACTGAGATTTAACTTTGATGAGTGTGCATTTGATTAATTTAAGGTAGAGAGCAAAAAATCATTTACGTCGTAATATAAATAAATCATTGTTGTTTGTCTCAAGGTTGGATATCGTTGAGCAAAAGGAATCTGAAATTGAAACCAGAAATTAAAAGTGTTTTGCTTCGTGGTCGTTTGCGAGGATTTATTGCATGGAAACTTCTTCATTTAGAACTTACGCAAGGAAGACTTTTTCTTGATTTGCCTAAATTAGCATAAAAGTAGTTTAAAACGGTGCATTTGGTTTTAAGCCGGTTTGGCGAGCCGGTCTAAAATTATCAACTTGAATCGGGTAGACTGAGACTGTAATTTTTTACGGACGCTATATTAACCTTAGTAATTCAATTAGCAAACGAAATGGTCTGGAACTGAATTAAGGCCTCCCATTCACTTTGTATGCCATCCGTCTGATCAAACTGTTCTCGGTTTTAATCTCATTAAGTACCTCTGGCTACTGTTTGTGCCGGTTTTTGATGCAAAAGTTGATTCAAAGCGGGTAATTACACCAACCAATCAATTTTATGTTGAGCATTGAAAAGTGAAGGAAAACTGATGAGGCACAAGCTAGGACCACTTTTTATGACCGGCCATTATACCAGTTTTGCAAGCTTACGTCACAAATTACGTTTTACAAAGGGAAAACGTTACTTAGCATGCACTTTTACTTCAAGTACGAAGAACTAAAAGACTTTTGACAAGCTATCACAGTGTTGCACAGTGCAGTGTTTAAAACGCCTCTGATTTTACGTGTGCATATTGTACCAGGTGTTTAAAATGATTGTCTGCTTTAGTTTGCAGTTTATGAATAACTGATTAGTTGTAACCAGGGAGAAAAAGTGTGATTTATGCACAAGAAACAAATTCTGCTGTTTTTTTTTTATCTCAGTAGGTGGAACCGGAAATTTTGGAACACTCTGTATAAACGAGTTGTCGTAAAAACTTCCTTTATCTCGTTTCCTTAGAATGTATTTGTGGCAATTTTTAGGCTAACTAAAAGCAGCTTTCAGCTTGTTTTCACAAACTACCTGCTTTTTTTAGCTTTTTTAAAATGAAAACAAAAAAATGTTTTCTGCAGCTTAGAGTTTCTGGCGTAATTGACTGTTGATGTCTCCGCGCTATTTTAAGTACATTTTTGAAATATTAAATAGGCTTATTTTAATATTTAAAAGGCTTTTGCATTGGTTCTTTGAGCTTTGTAAAGGTTATTTTTAAGCCGAAAAGTGTGTAGTTTGAATTTAAATTAATATGAAAAAATTAAAATCAGCCGTTTAGTGAAATTTGGCACTTCAAACAACGTTCAAGCCTTTTCAGCTAGTTTTTTTCGACTTTGCACGGCTACTGGACGATGCAAGGACGTCGCATAAAGTCTGAAACTTTATCAAAGGGCACTACAACTTAGTTAAAAACAGTTTAAAGGAAATTTTTGAACTTTTAGCAACTTTTAGGGCTCTTGTAATGGTACTTAAACAAAAGCTGTTTTAAAGTTCAAAAGTGTTGTTTTGCACTACCATCAGTATGAAAACTGTCACAAAGTGTCTGGAAATGCTACGTTCACTGCAACTTAGTTGAAAAGAGTTTAAAGTAGGTTTTGGCACTTTCAGCAATTTTTAAGGCTCTTACAATGGTTTTTGCACATTGAAAAGACTGCTTTAATGTTCAAAATTGTTGTTTTGCACTTGAATCAACTTGAAAACTGTCATAAAGTGTCTAAAAAAAGCTACGTTTACTACAACTTAGTTAAAAACAGTTTAAAGTCAGTTTTTGAACTTTCAGCAACTTTTAAAGCTCTTGTAATGGTACTTAAACATTACCAAAGCTGTTTTAAACTTCAAAAGTGTTGTTTTGCACTACCATCAGTATGAAAACTGTCACAAAGTGTCTGGAAATGCTACGTTTACTGCAACTTAGTTGAAAAGAGTTTAAAGTAGGTTTTGGCACTTTCAGCAATTTTTCAGGCTCTTACAATGGCTTTTGCACATTGCAAAGACTGTTAACGCCCTTTTCAAATTAAGAGTGTTACCAAACTCACAAATTCTATTATTTCAGTTTGAAGAGTGTTTGCAATGTTGACAAACTGACAAATTCTACTATTTTGGTGTTTAAAATGTGACAATGTAAATTCCGAGTTTAAAGTCTATCTGTGGCTTTTCTACGCCTTAAAATAATATCACAATCCAGTATAGTGCAATTTTGTGGTATTTGCTTTTGACATCAAATTTCAAATTAAAAGTGAATCAATTATTAATTGGCATGTTTAAGAATATGTTTTTTACAAGATCTTTTTACAAGTTAATCTTAGAAATTTTCACCGTGTATACAAAGTATGTTTTCATACCAGAGTCTTTATCTTTTTCCGAGATATAAGCAAGCTTTGAGTGGTTGTTTACACAAACAGCTTCCAGAAAGAATGACATACGCCACATATTAATTGTAACGCGGTTACGACCACTTCGTACATGTGTAATCTAGATTTTATGTAAATCTAGCTTGTGGTTTCTCGGAACTTTACCACCTTTGTTTGGCATGATAAGATAAAACCTAGGTCAAGTTTACTAAGGTTTATCCATTTATTTTGAGTGGCTAATTAAAATCGTCTCCATTAATGTATAAGTCATCAGACATACGGGTTGCTCTACACGCTCAAGAACCAATAACACGTTTGAGCCATCTCGTTTCAAGTGCACCATTTAGTGAAAGGATTTTTTTCAATATTAGTTTACAGCTACAGGCAAATATACGTCTAGTACCTACTCAGTGTTATTATTAAAATAGTTGCGTCATGTGTTATACTAGTGAAAGGTACAGATGGTTTATGGTAACATCAACAGACTTTGACGTGTAAAATGGTCAACGTGCTTTTTATGTTGGCCAAGGCGCGGTAACGTTGCCCCTTACCTGATTGATGTAGTTTCTGTCGTTCAGTGTGTGGTTAATAAAAATCTTAATTAGATCAGATTAGAACCAAACGTAGACAAATATTCGCTGGCTTAATGGGAACCGCATTCTCCAAGTTAAATACTATTTTAATCGCACAAGTTACAAGGCAGGTGGATTTTTGCAACAATGAAAACAATGTTTTTTCTATTGTTCATTATTTCGTCGATTGCATAAGAGGGTCGTCCTACTTTTTTTTGTTAGCTTAGGCAAATGCTATTTGTATTGTCGAATCAACCTTGGTATTTAATTTGAAATCAGAGAACATGTTTGTTAATTTCACTTATTTTAAGACTATCTTCATAATAATCAACTTATCCTAGTCGGAAATAAGCCCATTTACTAGAAAGTCACAATAATTAACATATTACAACATTTCTACTAATGATTTATAAATTATATGAATTTTTAAAACATCATTTAATAGACTGTAAAAATGTATTATATAATACTCAAATCCAGTTCAATATTGTCTTTCTTTGTACAACCTTAGCCTCTATAATGCAATTTTGAGCTTGCACCACTGTAAAAGCTAGTTGACACCTGTCAAAATTGTGACTTCTGAAAATTGCCAGACAGTTGCGAAAGCTGAAATTGTAAAATACACGTCACGTGACGAATTCCGAGTTTGCAACACTGTAAAGGCTAATAATTGACAGTTACAATTAAATAAGGCTCTATTTCAGGTATGTTTTACAGTTATATTTACAGCTATGGAGCACCTTTTGACATTTGACACTTGTCAGACTAAACAAATATAGACAATTTTAACTTAACCCTACTCACGAACATTTTCATGGAGGTGTAAAATATACAAAATGCTGTAAAATACAATTTAAAGCGCCTATAATCGGATTCAGCTGCTTTTGAGTGTGTTTCACAGATTTATACTTCTTTGAAGCAGATTTTCACACCTGGCAGTTCCACAACAGTCTAAATTACATGCCAAATAGACAGTTTAGATGTAAAACCACTCATGAAGGTGTAAAATACAATTAAAGGACTTTACACGAAACTCAGCTCTATTTCAAATGAGTTTTACAGTTTTATAGTTCTATAGAGCGGGTTTTGACAGCTGACATTTTTATGCCAGACTAAACTACATGCCAAATAGACAATTTTGACATAAAATCACCCAAAAACCACTCATAGAATTGTAAAATACAATTAAATAACTTTACACGAAACTCAGCTCTATTTCAAATGAGTTTTACAGTTTTATGCTTCTATGGAGCGGATTTTGACAGCTGACATTTTCATGCCAGACTAAACTACATGCCAAATAGACGATTTTGACATAAAATCACCCAAAAACCACTGATAGAATTGTAAAATACAATTAAATAACTTTACACGAAACTCAGCTCTATTTCAAATGAGTTTTACAGTTTTATGCTTCTATGAAGCGGGTTTTGACAGCTGACATTTTCATGCCAGACTAAACTACATGCAAAATAGACAATTTTGACATAAAATCACCCAAAAACCACTCATAGAATTGTAAAATACAATTAAATGACTTTACACTGAACTCAGCTCTATTTCAAGTGCGTTACATACTGGGCTACATGCCAAATAGACAGCTTCATTTACCGCCATTTGCACCGTCGAACTTAACAAACCTAGCTAAAGTTAAGCGTGGTCCAGACTGTAACTTTATAAAGCTGTATTCTACATAGTCTGAACCTTTGGCTTAAAGTACGACGGTGCAAACGGTGGTTAGACAGTTGCAAAAGTTGAAATTGTAAAGCTGACTTTACACGATGCAAAATTCTCTAAACTGTGACAATTTTATCTTGACGTTGCTTAGTATTTCTCTCATCTTCTTCAATTTTTTCCTGATGTGTCTTTATGTTTTCTCTAACAACAATAATATTGCTATCTGATGTGAAATCAAAGTCATCAAAGCTTAATTACCCGGAAAACGACCGAAATATTAGTTTGACCGAGAAAAAACTATGAAAACGTTAATAATAATTTCACATTAAAGTTACACTGTACTGTGGTTAGATGAAAGCTGTGGTTTATATGACTATAGCCTGCAAAAACTCATAAAGTGATTATCAAATGTGTGAGTTATTCCAGTACAACTAATTCCAAGTAACAATAAGCACAATCACTACATACATAAACAAATCACAGTTTTTTGTGTTTTCCTATAGAAAACAATCTGTTACTATTAAAAGGTTCACGCTCTAATAACAGCTCTAGTAAATGTACTGAATTGACTCAGTCAAGTTAAAATACGACTTCCCAAGTAAAAGTATTCAGTAGACATGCATAACGACCTGCGGAAGATCGTCTTTCCTGCCATATCGCAAAAGGCTGAATTGTTCAGTACTACCGTTACGAATCGGTCTCGTAATTAAGAAAAGTAATGAATGGAGACCGAAGTCGAAGTACTACCATTGGTGGTATCTTTGGGTCGTATGTGCATGCGAACCATGCGAGGATTCACTAATTGCATAAGACTGAATTGACCGAACTGTAATAATTCAACTTGGACAGATTGGAAACTGTCTAGATTTATTCAACTTAATGATTTGTTTGTTCAATCATTCGTCTTGTGTCAATATTGTTAATAGCTCCTTTTAGCAGTGTTCTTCTCCAATAGGAAAAAAAACGATTAATTTCTTGGTTGTAGGACTTTCTTACATATTTGGAACAAAGAAGAAACTGGCGTTAACACAATGGTTGTATTAACCTTCTGGTTAAAAAGAAGATATTCAAGATATATTTTAAACCGTCTTCTACAACTGTTTCAATCCAAGAAAATAAGTAGTAGATGCATCCCTTACTCTGTAACCGTGTATTCAGCTTCTGCACATGTTTTCACACAGTCTAACCGCCAAACCAATTTTACGCTTCAAAACTAAAGCAAATAATGTTTTCAAAAAATACTTTTTGCTTCCTGGTAAGCTCCCCATATCCAATTGAAACTACCGTTTCAACTGAACTGTGTTGTAAAGGAGTTTAAAGTACCATTTAACGCCTTTTCTGTAAAAGACTGCATTCTGTTATGATTATAGCAAAAAGTAACAATCAAAAATATTTCTTTACTTATTTAAAATTACTTTCAATGGGTACTATTCCAAATATAGTTGTAATTTGAATTCCTATACAAAAGAAAAAATTACATCAAAGCAGTTAGTTTAATTACGAATCAACTTAATTACCCTTGTTATAAGCGTACAGTTTCAAATGTTAATAGTAGTTAATCTGGGATAATTATTTATTATTATTTGATCCGCTATAAGTAGTTTCATAAAATGATTCAAAAATTACTCACACTCTACAGTACAGTAGGCTCAATTAACATGTACTGGGTGTCCAAAATTCGATAGATTTACAATCTCCAAAAGTAACATAGGTAGAACCTCTGGCTACCAGAGGCTTCTAAATACTACAGGAAACCTTCCAGAAATTGCCAGAGTTTTATAAGAGTGTCTAAAGCTTTGCCTGAATTTTCTAGAACTGTCAGAGGCTTCTAAATACTACAGAAGCCCTTGCAAAAGTTGCCAGAAGCTTTTAAAAGTGTCTTAAGCCTGGCTTAAATTGTCTAAAATTGCCAGGAGGTTTAAGAAGTTTCTTAAACCTTGCCTGAATTTTCTAAAATTTCCAGAGACGTTTAAATACTACAGAAACCTTTCCAAAAGTTGCCAGAGGCTTTTAAAAGTGTCTTAAAAATAAATTCATTCACTTTTGTCAAATTGGTCAAATTTGAGCTGCAACTCAACCAGTAAAATATTGTATTTCCTTTCGCCTGTAATATAAAAATTCTGCACAATCGTCAGATAAACTAAAAAACCAAAAAATCTAAATGAGCGGCCAACTAAACAAAAACAACATTTCTTTCGAGATCCCAGAAAAAAACTAAATCAACTTGCCTAAACCTAAAATGCATTCCACACGGGCATTTTGTAATTTAATGTTGTAATAATTATGTCTTAACAACTCAATTATAAATCCGTAATTTATTGCTTACTAACATGCACTCGATTAATTTTATAGCTGGGCTTATGTGTCTATTCACTTTTGATGCAAATTAAGATGCTTTAGAGCCGAATGGTTTACAGGAAAATTTCCAAAGAAGAAGCTAAAAAATTAGGACAGTGAAAAACTTGGCGTGACAAATTAATAGAATATTGCACCAGGATATAAAAATATGCAAAAGTGAAAACAAAGCAAATAGTCCGATTACAATGTGCATGAAATTGGAGTTGTTTTAGTGCTGTAATGACTAGAAACGTGCTTCTAGGATGACATATCTTTGGTTGTTGCAACCAACTAATTATTACTGATAGTCTATGCGCAGGAGAATTAATTATCCTAAAACAGTGTGCAATTTTTGAGCCTAGCTTTGAGTTCGTGACCAATAAACCCAACTGACATTTGAAATTTTTTCACAAACATCCTTGCATATAATAGAAAGTAAATTCAGAACAGAGGCGTATCATTGCCATTAATTAAAAGGATCGTAGGGGCTTCAGGCTATAACAGCGAAGGTGGATTCTCATTTCCTTCAAAAGCAATGTTGCCAGGTTTACCGTTAAAACTGTATATCTACCGTTTTTTGTGGTTCTTCTATCGTTCTCCTTTTGTATATAATCTAACGTTTTTAAAACATTTTATATACTGCAAATTTGCCCATGTTTTAATTTGTTGTGTTTTTTCAGATTATTGGATAGGAAATTTTAAGAGAGTTTCAAAAATGTGCTTAAAACAGTAGTTTTCTTAGTCCAAGTGGGTTTTACAGGTGATTTTGTCCCTGACTGTCCTTTCAAACTGTGTTTCTGGCAGTTCGAATTTTGACACCGTTTTTGTACCTGACTGTACCAAATTTTGCAGTATTTTTTCATGTTATCGAATAGGAAATTTACTGTGGATTCTAAAAATGTGCTTAAAACAGTCATTTTTTTACTTCAAGTGGGTTTTACAGGTGATTATGTCCCTGACTGTCCTTTCAAACTATGTTTCTGGCAGTTCAAACTTTGACACCCCTTTTCTATCTGACGGTACCAAATTTTGTGGTATTTTTCATGCTATTGGATAAGAAATTTAATGGGGATTCCAAAAATGTGCTTAAAACAGTTATTCTCTCACTCCAAGTGGGTTTTACAGGCGATTTTGTCCCTGACTGTCCTTTCAAACTGTGTTTCTTCCAGTTTGAACTTTGACACCGTGTTTTTTTCTAACTGTACCAAATTTTGAAGTGTTTTTTCTGGTTATTGAATAGAAAATTTAATGAGGATTCCAAAAATGTGCTTAAAACAGTCATTTTATTACTCCAAGTGAGTTTTACAGCTGATTTTGTCCCTGACTGTCCTTTCAAACTGTGTTTTTTCCAGTTTGAACTTTGACACCGTGTTTTTTTCTAGCTGTACCAAATTTTGAAGTGTTTTTTCAGGTTATTGAATAGAAAATTTAATGAGGATTCCAAAAATGTGCTTAAAACAGTCATTTCATTACTCCAAGTGGGTTTTTTAGGCAATTTTGTCCCTAACTGTCCTTTCAAACTGTGTTTCTGGCATTTCAGACTTTGACACCGCTTTTATATCTGACTGTACCAAATTTTGCAGTATGTTTTCATGCTATTGGATAATAAATTTAATGGGGATTCCAAAAATGTGCTTAAAACAGTCATTTTATTACTCCAAGTGAGTTTTACAGCTGATTTTGTCCCTGACTGTCCTTTCAAATTATGTTTCTTCCAGTTTGAACTTTGACACCGTGTTTCTTTCTAGCTGTACCAAATTTTGTAGTATTTTTTCATTCTATTGGATACAAAATTTAATGGGGATTCCAAAAATGTGCTTAAAACAGTCATTTTCTCACTCCAAGTGGGTTTTACAGGCGAGTTTGTCCCTGACTGTCCTTTCAAACTGTGTTTCTTCCAGTTTGAACTTTGACACCGTGTTTATTTCTAGCTGTACCAAATTTTGAAGTGTTTTTTCAGGTTATTGAATAGAAAATTTAATGAGGATTCCAAAAATGTGGTTAAAACAGGCATTTTTTTACTCCAAGTGGGTTTTACAGGTGATTTTGTCCCTGACTGTCCTTTCAAACTGTGTTTCTGGCAGTTCAAACTTTGACACCCCTTTTCTATCTGACTGTACCAAATTTTGCAGTATTTTTTCATGCAATTGAATAATAAATTTAATAGGGATTTCAAAAATGTGCTTAAAACAGTCATTTTCTCACTCCAAGTGGGTTTTACAGCGGATTTTGTCGCTGACTGTCCTTTCAAACTGTGTTTCTGACAGCTCAAACTTTGACACTTTTCTACCTGGATGTACCAAATGTGGTGTTTTGTCAGATTATTGAATAGGAAATTTAATAAAGATTCCAAAAGTGTGCTTAAAACAGACATTTTCTTACTCTGAGGGGATCACGTGATTGACTAACTGAATTATCCTCTAAAACTAGAATCTGCAAGAATTAAAGTTGAACATAGTTTTTGAAAGACGTGTTTCTGAAATTTATGATAGTTATTTTAACAATTATCACGTGACCGTTTAGCTAAATAGTGTTCTAAAATCACGTGACAATTGTCACTAAAGTCAAGAAATGTCAAACTTTGATAAAACGTTGCAAAAAATCTGGGTTCGGAAAAGTTTTCTTGTAGTATTTGATATAAACCGTGTTTCTGAGATTTATGACAGTTGTCACATGACTGCCTAGTTGAATTATCTTCTAAAACCACGTGATATCTGCCACGAATGTTAAAACTTGTAAAAATAAGTTTTCGCAATAATTAAAAAAACATCCTGTTATAATGATGTAAAATGTTTAGTTTTTCTCATGTAAATTGTTTATTTTCTGATATACTGTTAACTACCGTTTTTGAAACGACTATTTTTCCGCTATTAAATATTTTGACTTGGCAACACTGTTCGGAAGAAAGAGGAAAGTTACTATTAACAAACCTATTTTGGTCAATTTGACAAAGAAGGACATTAATTTGAACTAGACCGAAAAAGGTTTAATTGAATTAATGAAATTTTATTTGAAAATGGTTGTTATTGGAACACCTGCTAGTAAGACAGCAGTCACTTGAGGCTATTTGTTATAAATTTAAATAGAACAAACTAAAATATCTGAATTGGCTTTCAGCTAGTCATCGTCAATAGCCCGTATCAACCGAACAGTTCGTTGTTTGGTGCAGTTGATATCTTTAGCAATCTATCAATAAGCAAAATAACCGTGATTAATCAGATTAACCGACGGTATTATTATGTGAAATATGTTTAGTACTATAGTGGAATGTTCAATTAGTTTCATAATTTGCTTGTTTTGTTTTACTTGGTTGATCTCTCCCTTCTTAAAAGGGTCTCCAATCACCTGTTGCGGTTTTACTGCTACAAAAACATAATTTCCCACTTCCCTACACCTAAACCTAATTATAAAACCAAAAACAAACTAAAATCATGTCCGTTGTTTCCGACTTATTATTTTTCTCTGAATGACCGCTCAAGAGTAACGCACCAGTCTTGAGCAACTGTAAACCTCGCCGTCTTATGATTTAAAGTTATAAAAGGAAATGTTATGATTTACTGATAGGCAAATTTCGTTCACAACCGAAATACAGCGTTGTTTAGCATAGAAAACCGATAAAGAACCGTAAATACGCCTTAAAAATGCCCTATACGTGGCCAGATTGTTGCTGCGGCACACAATGTCTTCCTTATGGGAAAGCGTTCTCAATTCGGACCATAAATTTTTTGATCAAATAAAAATTGGAATTTAACGACCAATAGGTAACAACCACGACACTCTGCCTTCATTTTATTGGTTCATAAATTATGACTTTAATGTCTTAATAATACTTCAAACTGTTTAAACAGTTATCCACAACTATAATATATCGATGTTTTAACGTTTTTTTTATATTGGTAGGAAATTTTATTGAGCAGTTTTATCAACAAAAGTCAATATGAGAATATATAAATACGTATCTGGACAGCGGTTGAAAAAATATACAGCAAGAAAATGACAATGACAAATATCAAAGTTAACTAGAATGAAATGACAACGTCATAAATAAAGAAGTAAACATCACATTTGTTGTTACTTTTTTGTTTTCTTTTATAGGACTGGCAAAGTTTGAAACATTGGCTTCCATTCCAGTAGTCCACGTTCAGATCTATTCCTTTTTCTGACAAAGTATTCTTTCTTTCTACACAGTGGTTAAATATACCAATTTTCAGTCGTTGCACTCTTTTGACCACCCTGCATAGTTGTATAGCGCAAAAATCAAATATTTCAATTCAAATACTCCACAAAGGAGGTTAAATAGGCCAAATTGTTGTCCTCGAAACCCTTTATTACACACAACTGAATCGAATAGACAGATTGCTCTAAATAGCTAACTTTAAAAAATCTGGAGAATGGATACATTTCCTACAGCGACCACGTATACATCGTATGAAACTCGATCCTATTTGTCAATCGGATTAAAATGAGCTTGATTCTGATTTGATTGATATTTTTCAAGTGGATAGAGCTTTATCCGAATCAAGAATCCGATCGAAAGTCACGATGTATAGGGTGTACGGATTTAGTGTGTTTTTACAGAAAAACCCCATTTCTAGAGCTAAATTTTGAAAAAAGATTCGATATCTTGTCAGTTTGTGGCGCTAGAGGGCGTTTTTCGAATTTCGTTAAAAACTTTTCACAACTTTTTTGATAATTTAAACAACAAACATTTATAATGTGTCAAGTTACATTACAAGTTGAATGGTTCAATTACATAAAAGAGAACGAGTAACATTATTTGTGATGCTCAGATACGATGAGAGCAGACGTTCACATCTCCAAACAGGAGAAATATTCAATAATACATTCCTTGATCGAAAACTCATATCTCCATCTACCGTATACATTTCTCATCTCTAATTCACCTTCTAATTTGACGTTATCAGAAACCTGTTGTTCTTTGCTCAAAGTTTAAACTCAGATTTCTAGAAACTGCCTTAATAAAACTTTGCAAAACTTTACTAAGGAATTTTGAAAGAAGAAAAAAATTGATCAAAATCGTTATCGATCCATTAAAAAAAATGGTGGTGGATGGTCCGAAGACTTGGAACTAATGTAATGGAATGGTTTCACCTTGTGGAAAAAGGTAGACCGTTTCGAAACATTTGGAATACCCTGTATATGGCAATCCGTTAATTACTTAAATTGGTTCAAGTAGAGTTGTTACCCAGTATATCAAAGGTAACAAAAGTGTGAGAAACCGTTTTTAAAACCAGTATAAATTAGATTTATGTATCATAATACGGTGCGGTGCGGTACATTTTTTCCATAACCTTGTTACGCTGTAATGGCGTTTTAATGGTCATCCAAGGCGGTTTCCCACAGCGGACAGTACACATAAAATTGGTCTAAACACCGTTCGAGTAGTAAACTACCCCGTTACCTAATAACCCAAGTACTAACTATTAAGTGCCCGTTAATTTAATTAGTAATTTATCTTGATTTTGCAATGGCTAGATCAAGATGAAATTATTGCCAATTTTGCCCCCTTTACAGAGGTTAATGCTCGTAATCCAAGCCGACTAATAAACACCATGATCTTTATGGCATCGGTATGACAGTAAATCTTTTCAATTTTCTTTTAAATGATTTTTCCGACCTATTTATTTTGTTGAAACATCGTTTCGCACAACGTGCGCACAATCGTAAATTACGGAATTAATTGGAATTCATAAACGTCGTAATGAAATATCAAACAAATAAAACACTATTACGCATGTATCGGACCTTTCATTTTATATTATTAATAAGGAATGTGCGAGTATGTCAAGAATGTCACTATACGTAAACGGTTACATGCCTTATGACTTACGGAGTGGATTAACTACTTTGTAATTGTTATATATGCTGTTGACTCTCTATCACAATCATTAATAAAAAATATATAGTATATAATTAATAATAATACTAATATGAAATAAAAAATAAAAATAAAAACACCTGGATTAGGTTAATACAGAAACAGTGACAGTCGCATAGGCGAGAAACCCCATAAGACAATAATGATTTCTTGATTACTACTTAAAACTGCCTTTCTGCGCAGAGTGTTATTCTTTATACAGGGTGTTTGGTTTGCCAACATACACAGTGAAAACAAAAAGTTGCGATTAAACTCATTTAAAATTTTGTCAAAAGTCGTTCTCTTCAAATTTTTCTCTCATATTAAACTGCTTTTTTCACTTCTTTACCTTAAATATCATTTTTCTCCAAAACATTAGTTTCGTCAACAAAGTCTTCATTACCACTATCCAATGTATATGTTATTTCTAATTTTTCTTTTTTTAACTATTACAAATTTGTATAAATATTTAAACTGGTTGTTTCCTTCTTTAAACGAATTTAAAAAAATATATGTTTAGCACTAGCAGAAAAATTTGATTGTTTATTTTGTTATGTGGAAATAGTAGTTTTCCTAATCAGTGCGCAAAGTTATGTTAGATACGCTTTAAGTGCGGGAAAATGCTACTTTGCATATGTAAAAGTGCGCAAACTAGCTTCTTTTCGGTCATTCATGGAAAAAAAATATTACAGCACATCTAATTGTGTGATTAATTTTAGATGGTATTTAGTAGTACCTAATTACGTAATTATTTTTAGGTTTCAAATGTGTACATCAACTTTGGAGAGTTACATTTCAAATGTTGAAGAAATTCTTAAAGTCACTCATCTTCAAGCTTGAATCTGAAACTATTTCATCGTTTCTTCGTAATAGCCATTTCCTATAGTTGACCATAACTTCCTATTTCTAGATTTTTAAAGTCGTTTTGGTTTTCTCTTGCCCAATTGCACTGTTAGCAATGTGAATGTAATACATGAGCTCAAGATCTAATGTCATTGTATACCTATTCTAATGTTAATGTAAACATTAAACAATAGTAAACATAAACATTGAGATGACTTTTAAAAGACATTACAAATTGACAAGTGACAGTATATCGAAATGGATAATTGAATAGAGGTAAAACTACTAAAATTTGTGTTCTTATGATCAAACAAAAATATCCAAGAGGAAAGTGGAATAGAACTATCCAACCATTTAAAAAGCACTAAAGATTTCTTGAAAGTAAGTATAGTAACCTAAAATAAAATACGCAATAATTTTGTCTGTAAGTGTATAATTAAACAACATTTAATTATTGTCGATATCTCAAAAACTCTGTTAAGTGATGGGTAGTTTTCGCCTGCAAAACCATCAATTAATTGGCATTTGACAGTTATAACGCTACTCCAATTACTATACAGGGTGGTCCAGTTTTAAGTGTCAATAATTCATCATTTGATAGCTAATCAAAAAATAAGTTGACTTGCATTATGTCATTTTTCTGAAAAACGTTTCCTAAGGAAGATACAGTCCTCCAAATTTCTATTTAAAAAATCGTTTTATAGTTTAAAACTGAACATCCAAGACTTGTGAAAGTCCAAATTTGTACTGAATATGTATGCATTTGGTACCAAAATTTTTTACTTTTATTACTGAAGAAACTTGACTTTTGGAAATAGTCCTAAACTCGATTTTTTAGTCTTAAAAAGCATTAAAAACAGTCTGAATTTCTTAGAGATGCTACAATTTATTGCACCTACGAGTGTAGAAGGCAATTTAATAGTGAAGAAGCTTGAAATAACATTTTCAAGATTATGGTCAGTGGACAAACTGGCTTTTAGGCCTGATAAGTCAAAAACTTTGTAAAGATAGTCTTGAAACTCGATTTGAGGCACTGAAACCAGCCTTAAAACACTAAAAACAGTCTAGTTTATTAAGAAATACCCGAATTTTTAGCAATGAGGTGTCTAGAAGTCGATTTAATAGTGACAAAGCTTGAAATGCTATTTTAAGTCTATGAAGAATGTAAAAATTGTTTTTTAAGTTTGCTATGTCAATAACTTGATGAAGATAGTCTTGAAACTCGATTTTCCAAGCTGAAAGCAGTTTTGAAGCACTAAAAATAGTCCAGAATTCGAAGAAAATGAAAAGCAAAGTAAAAAGCACGAAAAGTTAGTTTTCAAGACAATTTTCATGAATTTAATGTCAATGTCCTGCATCTAAGACTATTTTCAAGACTAAAATATTGAAATTTGTCTTCAAATTATGAAAACTTACTTCAAATGCAAATTTTAAGCTTCTGATGTCACTTTTCATTAGTTCAGTTACATTTTGGGGTTCAAGTCAATTTTTAAGGTTTAAATGTATGAATTTGTAGTAACAAATTCTTGAAAAAGTAGTTTTTATGTCTACAAGTCAATTTTTAGTATTAAAGTCTCCCGATTTGCATGAAAACTGGTTACAAACACAATTTTTAAGTTTCTGAAATGTTTATCTTTTCTAATTCAATTTTCAAAACTAAAGTCTTTCAGTTTGTCTGGAAACTATGAAAACTGGCTACAATAATATTTTTTAAACTTCTTAAGTGAATTTTCCGTTTCCAAGACAATTTTCAAGTTGGGTTGGGTTAGTTTTGGGTCTTTGACCGTAATAACGTGTAATAAAGTGCTTGTTCCAAATTTGATCAATATTGCTCCAACGGTCTGACAGCTATTTTAAACAGAAATTTGAAAGATTGTATTTTCCTTAGGAAGCACTTTTCAGAAAAATGACATAATGAATGTCAACTTATTTTTTAATTGGCTATGGATTGGTGAATTATTGACATTTAAAACTGGACCACCCTGTATAATCTAACCAATACTATTAGAACACTAATTTTAAGGCTTTGACATTAGTTAAATTTCATTCTTAACCAACTTGAACTGTATGATTAACAGAATTGTTTGGTTTGGAGGTTACAAACATTGACTTTAAATTAATTCTGAATCAATTTAAAACTTAAGGTTATTGCAACACATTCATTTCAACGTTCGACTCGTAGACATATTAATTAAAAGTCTGAACAAAATACCATTTCATGCTCTTATTAAGCGAAATTGAATTTTTTTATTAAACCTTAGATCAACAATGTACACCTCTGAACAGTTGATTAATCCGGCACCTAAAATTCTTAATTACTATTGATTGGCATTAGATATGCGCCGACGAAAAGATTTTATGCAACGCTACATTAAATATTCATACACCTAGTTTATGATTGAAACTTACATGCTTCCAGTCGTACTGGTCTATTTGTGATTGTTTATGGACCACTATGGTTATTTTATACTGTAAATAAACAATTTAGATAAGTTGGCACAACGTTACGTATATGGATTGACTTACGAGTAGGTTTTTGTGCAAAATAGTACACCCACAAGTTTTGTGTCAACTAGCTTACAAAAGTGTGAAACAGATGATTTAATTATTAATAATAAACAATTAACAATTAATAGTGATTTTAAAATAAAACCTATATTTTAGTGCAGGATGGAGTAACACCACTTTACGTACATTATAGAGTGACATTTCGGTGAATTTATATTGAAACCAAAACGATTATTACCTACTACGAAAAACTTAAATCACAATAAAACGTGACCAAAGTGATGTCAAGGTGTTAACACTTGTGCACTTTAACTTGGAAAGTTACACTTATTATACAATAACATTGATTATTTTTAGGAGTAAATGTGCATCGAATTGCATATTCTCTTAACAACCAAGTGAGTTAAAAATTTTGTACGTCTCAAAAAGGAAATAACACCTTTTACTTTAGTTTGATGGCTTAGACAATGAGAGGATGCGGGATCAAATGGTACAGATAATCGTTTCCACTTAAGGATGTTTCGTCCTGTTAAGAGAAAGTGTGTGTAATCGAATAGCGAGAGCGTGTAAAATCGTCGTAACGTTAATGTACTCTACGAGTGGTTTTTTAAAATCGCCACTTCTCGAACACAACGTCTCGAACAAAGATATTGTACAAACAATTTGGCAAAAAAGCTCATTTTCGTATTCACACGTATGGCAGATGTTCGTAACAGGTGACTTTTGGGTGGTGGTGGTTATAATACGTTTTACGTACACCTGTGTGGGATCGCCGAGGGAAAATTGTTTCCGTAACAGTTGGGTTGTTTCCCTTCGGAATTTCTGCTTGGATGAATCTAACGGACTTTTTTTAATCAGGATGCACTTGTTCTAGAATATTATGATTTTTGTTAAGTTAGCAACAAGGAATATGACTTTTGAGGTGTACTTTCACTGAATTGCCTGTAGTTATAAGGACAAAAGTGATTTACCACCCTGTTTGAAATCGTGCTTCTCTCCAATGTATGCTCAATTTAAGAGAATTATGGATTACTAAACTACTAGTTACTAAATTACGCAAATTTACTATAAATGAGTCTGTAAGGACACTGTTTTGGTGAGTTTTAGAAGGTCCAAAAAGCTCTAGAAAACTTTAGCCTGTTCTAGAAAGTTTCGGAAACTTCTCGACAGCTATACAAAGATCTAGAGTTTTTTTAAAGTTTTAGAATGTTCTAGTCAATGCTCAAATGGTCTAGAAAGGAAAAGATCTAGCAAAATACTATTTTGGTGAGTTCTAGAAGGTCCTGCAAAGCTCTAAAGCATTATAAGTTGTTCTGGAAAGTTTTGGAAACTTCTAGACAGCTTTACAAAGATCTCGAAATTTCAAAAAGACTTTGAAATTTTCCAAAAGGAGTTATTAAGCTCTAAAGAGCACTGAAAAATTCTATAAGAATATAAAACTACTTTGGTGAGTTCTAGAAGGTTTTAGAATGTTCTAGTCGTTGCTAAAATGGTCTAGAAGGTTTGAAACTGCTTTGAAACATTCTGACGAATTTTAAAACGCCTCTAAATGGCACTGAAAGGTTCTAGGAGAATATAGAACCGTTTTAAGTTCTAGAAAGCATCTAGTTCATACTAGAAAGGTTTAGAAGGTTTGAGAATGCTTTGGAACGTTCTAACAAGTTTTAAAAAGCTCTAAAAACCAGTTTCTAGGAGAATATAGAACTGTTTTGGTGAGTTCTAGAAAACTTTTTTATTCTAAAAAGGTTAGTTCGATAAAGTACAACATTATTCTTAGTCTTATTGCTTATTAAGGTTATTTGAAGCCAATTGTCAAACATAACTTTAATGTGTTATTTTAGCAAGAAATTATTCTCATTATGGTTTGTCTCACTATTTAGAAAAGGAAATGCATAATTAGTTACAAATATACTACAAAAATCTTAGTAGTTTTATGCTTATGCTAATTTAACATTCATCAAAACTTTTTGAAAAATTTCAATTGTGATGCACTTAAAATGTTTTTTATTGTTTATAAAATTTAGTACAAATAATTAACAAAAATATTTTTTACAGATTTTTCCAGCTCTTACCACCACATCATTGCTTCTCAGGCAACTAAGGTAATTTTTAAGATTAATTTATTACTTTACTTAATTAAGAATTCATCTGATTGACAATATGATCGAAAAATCTTCAATATTTTGTTGTTAAGAAACTTTGTTTTTAAGGAAAAAACTACATAATGTTTTTATTCCTGCAGATCAAGCTCCATTAAATCATCTGTTTGAACCTTATTTTTCAATATTCAGAACGTTCAGTTTGTTTGTCGAATTTCATTCATTCTTTTGTGCCAAGAACTGTAAAAAAAATACTCCAAGTTAGTTGCAGTAATGATATGGAATAATCAAAGCTAATTTGTGTTTTTCTTGGTTTGACTGAGGGACGCCAAGAAATTCTGCCTCGTTTTGCGAGTAATGGGTTCTCTATTTGGAGCCGTGAAGACCTTGCCGTAACAAACCTATTCGATTATTTCAATTTAGCCTCAAGTATCCTACAATCGTGCTCGAAAAGCGAATAAAACGTACAGTTTATTAAACCATGAACTGTATAGGTTGTCAAAGTACTCTCTGTCTCTCTGTCATATTGAATATCGCTTATGTCATAGATTATTTTTTGACATTTTGTCGTTGTCGACTTGTGTAAAAATTTCAGATCTCTAATATTCCTGAGATATTCCAGAAAAACTAGAATCAGATTTGACGACCTCTATCGGCCAAACGGTACAACCTAGCCTGATTTGGTCAACGTCACGTGATAGCCCCATTCCTTAGCTTTCTTTTGTTGTATGGTGTGTCGATACAGAATGTTTCAAATAAGCGAGTTAGGAACGACTTTTTGGAAAAGTGCACGAAATTTTGACTCAAATTTGAAATTTTGACTCAAATTTGAAATTTTGGGCCTACTATACTAAAAGTGGCCATATTGGATCTTGCTCAATCAAAGTGAAGTTTTTTTACTAATTTCAAACTGGGGAACACAAACCTGACGTCCATTTTGCTCTAACTGATAGGATTTTAGAGGAGACTTTGAAATTATGAAAATTTTGAGTTTTTAGGACGTGGCACGCTAAAAAAATTACATTTTGACCAATGACACTCCACGTCTCATTTCTAGCATTAACTTAAAGCTATCTTGCCAGTCAAAGACAATTTTCAAAATTAAAAAATTGAAAACCCTGTGATTAATGTCAGTTTTTTATTTTTCAACGTCGAAAAATGTCATATTTACCCCTAACTCAAACCGTTTTTGAGATATTTATGAAAATATTCTAAAACAATAATCAACTTAGACGTCCTCTAGCGGCCAAACGGTACAACTTAGCCTGATCCGTTCAACGTCACGTGACAGCCCAGTTCATTAGGTTTCTTTTGTCATCTGATGTGTATATCTATACAGAATGTTTCAAATAAGCTGGTTATGGACGATTTTTTGGAAAACTGACTTATACAGAGTGCCACAAATTCGTGCCTATGGGGATCACGAAAACGGTGTTACAGAGTTGGTTAAATGGAGGCAAAGTTGAGGAATTTTGAGTTCAATCTTATGTCATTTTAACATTTAAAAAAATCTTATTACTTCCGGAAATATCCGGAAAAATACGAAATTTCGGAAAAACGTTTTTATTTTATTGTAAGCTTTTTGATGAGATAATTTAAATTCTAACACCTGACATTGTCACATTTGAAATCCAACATTTCAGTTTTTGCCAGCCATCATCAACTCAACTGCTTTGTTTTCTGATTTAAATGACGTTCAAAACTTGATTAATCTTTTTAATTTTAGGTTACAAATTGCTGAATAATTAATTAGTAATAATGATTGCTCTTACACAAAACGCATGTTGTTAAGTTTAGTAAATTAAATATCAAAAGTAAAATAAATAAAAAGTACCTTATTTTTAATTTTATGTCTAATAAAAGGGTTTTTTAAATCGAAAAGTGCCAAGAATTATAGCATTTCCGAAAATTGAAGCTGAAAAATCAAATTTTTCGATTTATTGTTTTAACTAGAACTTTGAGTAACAATCACAGTTTTAAATCAGAAAACAAAGCACTTTCAGAATCTACTTAAAAAAAAGTTGATCATGTCAGGTTTTAAAGGGAAAAAAGTTGCAATGACAAAGTGTCAATAAATTTAAATTATCTCATCAAATAAGCTTACAATAAAATAAAAATTTCGTTTTTCCGAAATTTCGTATTTTTTCGGATATTTCCGTCCAACTTACGCAACTATGCCTCTATTTAACCAATTCTTTAACTTAGACACGAATTTGTGGCACCCTGTATAGTAGACATATGTTGACATGTAGTAGAAAAGGAACGATAATTATTGCGTCACTGCCACTAGCTCTGGGACAGACTATATGATCCAATTTCCGTGAGAGCGATACTATAAAGCGGTTGTATGAAATTCCAGCTTTGAATCAATAAATTCCCAGTTATTAATTATGTTAAAGTCAAGTTCAATGTACTAAATTTCGAGAAATGGATTTCTATTGTGTGAATGCTTCGCGTGTAACTATATGAATTCTAAATCGACCACGCACACCTCTTGATAACAATTATAAAATTCTTAAGCAGTTTAAAGCGTCAGACTACAATAGTAACATAAAAACAAGAAAATTACACGGTTTATTTATCACGCTAGAAACCAGTTTTTGGGTGCCGTTTTTCACCTATTTCACTTTGTCAATCATTCCATAAGAATTTCCATTAGCCGTGGACTTTTCCACGTCCGCATTCCGATAGTGTACACAAAAGCCAATTTCAAATTAACGATAAGAAATGTCAAACAAAGAAGCAAAAAAAACGCGACAATTAAGTAAACATTAGATCACATAGTATTGTTATTTCCTAGTTCCATAAAAGATTTTCGTTCCGCGAATTTGTCCGTAATAAAAGTGGTGACTGGAGCTATATTTATGGAAAGTACGAAGAAGCCCGTGGAAGGACATCTACCTGATTTTAATTAGGAAGTTCCACTCGGTTTTTATGTTACTGATGTATGGTTTACTGCGGTGTAATTACACGTTTGTTTGTTACACAATGCAAGCGAAGCTTTGCATGTGTCTAAGTACCTGTTGTTTCAACAGTATGAAGATGCCAGGAGCGTTACAAAACAGCGTATTATGTCAATTTTGAGGCTAAATCCAGTTGTTGCATTTAAATTGCATTTGTCCTGGTGCTGTTTTTTGAATATTATGCTAATTACCAAGCAATTACATAAATTACGTGATAAATTATAGTAAGTTGTTTCACTTTTTGTCAAGCACTCACTGATGATAGTGAGAGTGCAAAACATAAATGTTCCCAAGAAATTTAGTTTTAGGGAAAGTCAAGTTTTAATTATGATAATCAACATTGTGTCTGAATTTATGGGGAAAAGCAGAAAATTATTATTCCGTTATAATAACTGTAAAAGGCTGTAAAGGGCTTTTATTCAACGTATTGATTACCTTTTAAAAGTTTCAACAATTTTGTCTTAAATTTTGATTAAAGATTATTTTTCTGTCCAGAAGTAATAAACTAAATATCTCCTTTAAAAAACAAAGAAAAAGACAGGAAAAACTCACCCCAAAGAAGAGTTGGAAACTACATTAAAATCGGCCAAACAAATAAACTAGACAAAATTGACATTAAAAATTGAAAATCATGTAATTTTCAGACAACTTGCAATACTTCAAAACCATGTAAAATTACCTGGAGAGTTAAAATTGGTCATTTAAGTCAGTTTACATGATTTTCAGACAACTTACAAGACTTTAGTGTTAAAAATTTTCTTCAAACCCATGAAAAGTGACTTAGAGGCTTAAAATTTGTCATTTAAGTCAGTTTACATGATTTTCAGACAACTTACAAGACTTTAGTATTGAAAATTGGCCTCAAACCCATGATAAGCGACTTGGAAAGTTAAAATTTGTCTTTTAAATTAGTTTACATCATTTTCAGACAAGTTACAAGATTTCAGTGTTGAAAATTGGTTTCAAAAGCATGAACAGTGACTTGGAAACCTAAAATGTTTTCTTTAAGTCAGTGCAACATTTTCAGATTAACTTACAAGACTTTAGTGTTAAAAATTGGCTTATAGTCCATAAAAAGTGACTTGGAGGCCTAAAATTTGTATTTTAAGGCAGTTTGCATACTTTTTAGACAACTTAACGAGACTTTAGTGTTAAAAATTGGCTTATAGTCCATAAAAAGTGACTTGGAGGCCTAAAATTTGTATTTTAAGGCAGTTTGCATACTTTTTAGACAACTTAACGAGACTTTAGTGTTGAAAATTGGCTTATAGTCCATAAAAAGTGACTTGGAGGCCTAAAATTTGTATTTTAAGGCAGTTTACACAATTTTCATACAACTTAACAAGACTTTGGTGTTAAAAATTGATTTCAAAACCATAAAAGTGACTTGGAGGCTTAAAATTTGTTTTTAAAGTCAATTTACATGATTTTTAGACAACTTACAAGACCTTAGTGTGGAAAATTGGCTTCAAAACCATGAAATTTGACTTGTAGACTTAAAATTTGTCTTTTATGTCAGTTTACAAAATTTTCAGACTAACTTACAAGATTTTAGTGTTAAAATTGACTTATAGTCCATGAAAAGTGACTTCTAGGGCTAAAATTTGTATTTTAAGGCAGTTTACACACTTTTCAGACAACTTAACAAGACTTTAGTGTTGAAAATTGGCCTCAAAATTATGAAAAATGATTTGAAAACTTAAAATTCGTCTTTTAAGTTAGTTTACACAATTTTAAGAATACTTAACATGACTTTAGTGTTGAAATGACTTCCAAATCATGAAAAGTGACTTGAAGGCTTAAAATTTGTTTTTGAAGTCAGTTTACATGATTTTCAGACTGCTTACAAGACTTTAGTCTTGAAAATTGGCGTCAAAATCATGAAAAAAAGCCTTGAAAGCTTAAAATTTGTTTTTGAAATCAGTTTACATGATTTTCAGACTGCTTAGAAGACTTAGAAGTCTTGAAAATTGGCTTCAAAACCATGAAAAAAGCCTTGAAAGCTTAAAATTTGTATTTTAAACCAGTTTACGTGATTTTCAGACAACTTAGAAGACCTTAGTGTTGGAAATTGGCTTCAAAACTACGAAAAGTGACTTGGAGGCTTAAAATGACTCTTTTATATCAGTTTACAAGCTATTCGGACAACTTGCAAGACTTATTTAGCGTTGACAATTGGCTTTAAATCCAATAAAAAGTGACTTAGAAGAGTAGAACAAGAGAGAAACAAATATTGCAGTAACCGAAGCAATTTTAAAAAGGGCAGTATAACTTTATTGTAAAAAATAGATACAATTATCTTCAAAACAACACAAACTATGATCAAATCTGTTTTTGTAGTGTGAAATCACGGAACAGAACAAAAACTGCTAAACACGAAATAAATTTGGAAAGCGTATATTTGTTAACTTTCATTAAACAATCAGACAATAACATTTTTTAAATTATTATCCGTGTTATTCACTGTATCTTCAATTCTTCCAATTTGGATCTTTGTTGTTTCTTTTAAATTTCATAATGACTACAAATTTAAAGTTGACTCTCAGTATTCAAACTTTCAATTTTCAAGTTAATTTTGATGTTAATTTTTATATTCCTAGCTAGAAATTGCACTATCAAATTAAAAATTTGGCATCAATACTTTGAAAACCAACTTAAAGGTGTAAAATTGCACTATCGGGGGTAATTGCACAAGTGCATAAAAATTACCGATAATTTTGCATGAAAACTTGTTATCTCTTAACTGCATGAGTTTATTTTCTTTTTTTGGCGAAAGAGCCCGACACCGAAGGTGGAGGGCTTTTTTAGAAAAAAATATGAAAATGACCGAATGCAGTTTGCAAAGATAACAAGTTTGAACGCAGAATTATCAGGTCATTTGTAAGGCACGAATGTAATTTTGGGGAATATTTCCCGAATAAAGAAAATGTTTTGGTTTTGCTGCAACTATAGATTGCTCAATGGAGCTCAATGAACAAGTTCCAAACCGTTCATTAATTTATTGTTGACATCGCGTTTGACATTGTTTGGTTATAAAAAGTCAAAAAACTGCGCAAAGACAACAATTAGTATACTAGCAATAGGCTCTACAACAATGCAGTCGTTATAGATACGTACAGTGCAATTATCGAAATGCAATTATCACTTTAGAATGCAATTATCGCTGTCATTCTGGTGAAAATGCACTGCTCATATGGGACATTTAACACATGAGGGAAATATTCAGAGTAATTTTTAAATTTTTGTAGTTTGGTGTGAATACCTTTAGCTTGAAAATAAAGTTGAAAATACCAAATTACGTTAAAGAGTTTTAAAATTTGACTTTATGTTAAAAAAATGTTTTATCTAACTTGGAATATTGTAAACTGGCTAGCTTTATGGTATATCTACATGTGCAGTTTTCGCTTAAATCTCAGCACAGTGGGTTGGTCAAAAAAGCAGCTTTCAGCTTGCTGCTTTTTCTTGACCAATCACAAACTACCCACTGTTCTGTAGTATTTTAGATAATATTTTCTCTTAATAACCGACAAAATTTAAACATTAAAATTAAAAGTCATAAGGGAAATCCGTTGGAATTTCAAATATCCTGGAAATTTATAACTATAATCTGAATCTTTTAATCTAGTAAACGACTTTCTACACCGATTTGAGAATGATAATTTTTGATCTAGTTGAGTAACAGGACTGATAATGCTTCCTTGCACCAACTTAAGCTTAATATATTATTCAGTCCATTAAATCGAAATGTTTTTAATTTTGGAATTCGACCATTAGAATTCGCTTTATGCCCTTCTACGTAACACCCGTCATTAAATTGCCGGATTGAATTATTGCATATCACAACTGTTGACTATTTTTCCGCGCCGTGAAACGGTAAATTGACGTTTATTAATGACATCTATCGTAATCGTTTGTTATCGCTAACGAGATAAAATTAATTCGGAATGGTAATAGTCGGTAATAGGCAATCGAATTATTGAAACTGCAGTATTTTTGTGTTTGATTTGAGAACAAAAATAAACTGCTGAAAATAGTTTTCAGTTAATTAAATTGCCTGACCCAGATCCAGTTACTCTGATAAAAGTGCGGACAGTATTAAATAAACAAACCAAGGCACGCTGGTGGATTTTATAAGTCTTGTAATTATTTTTTTAATTAATCTCGCCGACCAATTAGAATGTTACGTCAGTAGATAGGCAGAACAATCTGGGTTGTTTTACGTTGATTATTGCAATTTTTAAAAGATTTGGAAGGATGTTTTTTTAATGCAACTTAGTTCGTGTAATTTCGAAATTAACGTTGGAAAATGAAGTGCGTGTTCGAGACGTTTATCTTTGAGTCCGGCTCCCCATGAGATTACGCCTCATCGGAAACTGCAATTAGTAGGCCGGTGCATGAAAAAATCACTCGTTAAGTGATTAAAATGATTATCAGGTAGCCGATTTGGTGCTCGAATTGATCCCGATCGTTATTTGCAAGATAATTTCTTCCAGTCAAGACATTAGTTAAGTAGTCAAGGAAAAAAAATGTCGGGTACATCTGAGAAATCGGTTTTCTTTTTTCTCTACAGGATGTATTGGAAATTGCGCTCAAGCTCATCAGTACGTTGCTAGGAATTAGAATTAACATTATTCAATGCATTCTAAACTTAGCAATAAAGTCAAAAATTAAAAATAGAAATCTGCTTTTTTTGAACAAACACTTAAAAAAAGTCTACATCTACAGGGTGCTGCATTTTCGATGGTTTTACGGGGTACAGAGAAAACGGTAATAGATAGAAAAAAAGTAGCATACGTGTTCTGATCTCTTTTTCTGAGCTGAGATGACTGGAGAAAAGTGGGCGGCGCAAACATCTTTTGTTTCAAAGATACGGGGGGTTTTTGAAAAATGGTAATTTTTGAACCTCTTCAGTATTTCAGTTGCTCTTAAAGTTATCAAAAAAGGAAGAACGGTTCCCGGTAGAAGTTTTCATGTAGAATCCAATGGCGTAGTCAGTTTTTTTCTATTCCGTTTAGTTTCTGATAAATGGAACATCCTATATATTTTTACGTCATTTAATTCTGTTGATTTTTACCTTTTCAACGGTGTATTACAACATATAAGTTTGTAGAGGTTAATCCTGTTATTTTAAAAAAAGACCTCTGCTAAGCTAAAAAAAGGCTAATATCTAAAATACCAAACAAAATCGGAAATCATATAAACTAGCACATCCGAAAATTAAATATTTCAAATAAATCTTATTAAAAATCTAAATTACAAACAGTTCTACCGTCACTTTAATAAGAAAAGTGGCTATTTGTATTTTCGACTATTTTTAAGGTGGAAGTTGAAAAAACTGTTTATAAATGTTAATATGAACATATCCAAATTTTGTTTCGACTGTGGGTATTTTTATACATATTATTTAGCACTTTTTTGTTAAGGAAACACTTTTTTTTCTAATTACCAAGATTAACGTTTACAAACTTATATGTTTTAATACACCGTTGAAAAAGTAAAAATCAACAGAATGAACTAAAAATATATAGGGTGTTCCATTTAAAAAAATACAACTTACTGTCATATGTCAGAAACTAAACGTAATAGGAAAAAACTGACTACGCCATTGGATTCTACGTCAAAACTTCTACCGGAAACCGTTTTTCCTTTTTTGATAACTTTAATCGCAAATAAAATATAGAGGAGGTTCCAAAATGATCAATTTTCAAAAGCCCCCCGTATCTTTGAAACAAAAGAAGTTTGCGCAGCCCACTCTTCGCCACTCATCTCAGCTCAGAAAAAGAGATCAGAACACGTATATATTCAAAGACCCAAAATCAACCCAACTTAACTTAAAAATTGTCTTGAAAACAGTGAAAATTTACTTAAGAAGCTTAAAAAATGTCTTTGTAGCCAGTTTTCATAGTTTCCAGACAAATTGAAAGACTTTAGTTTTGAAAATTGACTTAGAAACGAGTAAATTTACTTTGAAACGGTGAAAATTAACTTGATAGGCTTAAAAATTGTCTTTTGACCAGTTTTCAGAAATTGGACGATTTTAGCCTTGGCAATTGACTTGAAAACTGTGAAAATTGACTTGAAAGGCTAAAAGCTGTCTTTGTAGTCAGTCGTTATAGTTTTCAGATAAGTTGAATAACTTTAGTAGTGAAAATTAGGTTGTAGTCATGAAAAACTACTTTATCTACAATTTTTTACTACAAATTCACACATTTCAGTCTTGAAAATAGTCTTAAATACAGGATATTGATATTAGATTCATAAAAATTGACTTGAAGACTAACTTTCCAGGTTTGATTACTTTGCTTTTTATTTGCTTAGAACTCTGGACTATTTTTAGGGCTTTGAAACTGCTTTCAGCTAGGAAAATCGAGTTTTAGGGTTATCTTCACCAAGTTTTTCACATAGGAGCCTTAAAAAACTATTTTTACATTTTCCATAGGTTTAAACATGCCATTTCACGCTTTGTCAGTATTAAATTGACTTCTAGACGCTTCACTTTGCTTTAAGACTGAAAAATCGAATTTTAAACAATTTTTTCTAGTAAAAGTTATGTTTCAGACTCTTCATTGATGAAAGTAAACAATTTTGGCATTAAATGCTACGTTATTAGTCTTAAACACTAATTTTTAGAATTAAATTAGTCCAAAAATTCGGACTGTTGCCAGTGTTTAATTGAATAAAAAAATCCTGATTTTTGACTATTTTCAGTGTCAAAAATTAACTCGCAAACCTCACAGATGACCAGATTTGAATCGTTTTGAACCATTTTAAAGTAAAAAATACAAAAACCCAAGTAGACATTTTTGTCAATTTTGAATAATATCCAGTGAGCGTAGAAAATAAAGACTATCCCCCTATATCGACGCATTTAAACAATTTTGAAGGTTTGTGTCTTCCTTAGGAAGCGTTCTGCAGGAAAATGACATAACGCATGTCAACTTATATTGGCTATCCATTGGTGAATTATTGACATTTAAAACTGGGCCACGCTGTATAAAGGTCAAAGACTCAATCATAGTGGATAGGGCATCGGAAAAATAGATTCAAGTCCTCGATTGCTCCGCATTCACAAAATAGGAAATCTGCCACCCCAATTCTAAATTGATGTTCCTTAGTCAGGCAATGTCCTGTTAGCATTTTATATTTTGAACCAAGGCATTCAGTTTAAGGCATCCTTCTTTCCTACATAATATATCTCTTTTATTTTAAAGTAACTTTGCATCTCATTCCTTTCTCTATCCATCAATTATTGCCTTGTGTAAGGCAAGATATGTCTTATGTCCAGGTCTAGTTGCTTAGGAACATTGAGGTTTCTCCCTAAATTTGCCAATTAATACATTTTTTCATTCCCAACAAAACAAACCTCCAGACCTCTAAAAAACTGACTAAAGAACACCAAAATTATTTAAGAACTGGAGACTTTCACAAGTCTAATATATGCCAACACTCGTTTGATAATGATCATAGAGTCAAATTGGAATGAATGTAGTATCATAGATAAAGAAACTTTTTCAAAAAGACGTAAAATAAAAGAAAGTGCATATATTAGATTAAACCATAACTCCTGTGTTGTGACATCCTCTATTAATATTGACCAAACTTGGTTAAATATTCTAGAGGAGGAGATAACACTTGGTCATATCAAACGAAACTGAAATTTCTTGTAATTTTGTTTTCATTATAAAACCCACCTTTCACTACAATAGTAGATCATTTTTATTGACAATAAACCCTTCTCGGAGTTCCAAATTGAACATTATCAGGTTTAATATTTATTAAGTTGTTGTTTTCTGTTCTGTCGTTGATCACTTGGTCGACTAGGTTAATGTTACTTTCAAGTTGCCGTGTCGTGCTCTTGTATCCCACAAATGCTAGATTTCACTTCTCAATTCTCTTTGACTAGCATTTCCAGGATTTATCATTTGTATAATAATTATTGTAGCTTTTAAATCACTTTTCTGGAACTTTCGTTGACCTTAACTTTAGTTAAAAGGTACTGACCAGTGTTATTTTTGGTTGTGTACTATATTATCAGCTGAAAGGTATTATTTGCTTGGAAGACGTTGATAAACGGTTTTTGAGATATAAATGGTGTCCATTGTTATTGGGACACTCGGTACAGTTAAAAGGGCATGTAGAAAGTGGTCGAAAGCGGTGTGAAATCACGCCGGACAACTGACGTCTGACGTGTGAGAAAACTTTCGTATTGTTCACGAAATGCGGACCTTCGAAGAATACCGTCACGCATAAGGATGGCCCATTTTTTCCGGACAAGAATTCCAGCCACATAATTACGCAAAACGCGTAACTGTACTTTGCTGTCAATTTTGTGCAATTTCAATAAAACAAGCCGTCTGTAAGTGCGCCTCCCGGGCTGCTGCCTCCAACAAAACAACACTACATTTATCAAAATACGGAATATTCGGAGTACTCGTGATGGCCCCGGGACGCGGGCAAACATGAAGGCGTCGAGCACGTGCTCAAAAACGAACAAGAAGGAACAAGACAAAATGCTTGAGGCGAAAGCCCATAAATCTTTCGAAGCTTTCCTTATAATGATCCGCGACTGAATTGATAGAGATCGATCGTCTTTTACCTTTGATGTCTTGCTGATCTTCATCTTTCAAACCACTGATCACCACACCATCTGACTGGCTCACTTGCGTTCCAAAAACAATGTGCAACTCCCTAATAATCAATGAAGGTATTATCAATTTGCCTTAATGTTTTGCATGAGATTTTGAATGTGGGACAACGTCGGCTGGGATTTTTATTAACTTTTAACCGGATTAAATAATTGGCTAATTTATTATGCTGCGACATGTGTGGGCATTCCGACGCTCTTTGAAACGTGTATTGTTTCAGTTTTCGTTCCTGGTAATGTTTCTTCGACGAAGAGGTTCAGTTAATCGGTGCGGGTTGTAATGATTAGTTTGGCAAAATACGACGTCGTGAATTATTCAAATATTTGACAAGGATTCTATCACTCAAGGTTTAATTCACCTCAAATTAATTTATGTTTTTGTGGGTTTACTGAAATCCATTCATGCAAAAGACTAAATTGCAATTCATGTCTATTACTTGTACCTATCACATACAGTGTGTCCATATAGTAAATTTGATTAAAATTCAGGAAATTATCTTTCAGACAAATTGTTTAGGAAAAAATTTGATGTATATCCACAGTAACCAAATTATCAAATATGACATCATCCAATTCAATTATACCATTATTTTGTACTAAGTGATCATCCTTAGGTATTCCATTCAAGGTTTCAAAATACAATTCTTCTACTGATACAGGTTGTTTGAAGGTTATTTCCCCTTTTAATTGCTTCAATTCGTTTTTTCTTTAAAAAAAGTCAAAATTTACGTAAACTACGCAAAATAACCCCAAGCTTACCGTGCAATGTTGTCAAAAATTGTATTAAACTCCTCATCAGTGCTACTAAAAGATTCACTCTCTAGAACGCCTTGAACCTCAACATTTCCATTGAAAATTACAGTATCAAACACTCCCTCCTTGATGTGATTCTGAATTTGATTGAGTTTCTTATTTAAAGCTTCAATTTCCGCCGCCATTTCCTCAATTTGGAGTTCAAAAGGATCCTCATCAGTAAAGTTGCTGTTTCTGGTTAGCTAGCTGTTCTGAGAATTGGTGCATCTTGAGTGAAACTAATTTGTTCCGGTTTTTCAGTAAAGCTTTCAAGTTCCCTTAGTGAATCCTACAAAGACAAAGAAAATCAAAATGGGTTTCCCCATACAGTTTTGAGGGAAAACTGTTTAAGTACCTTTATAAGTTGTTCGCGTTCTAAGAACTCATCCAGTTTTTCTTTGGCAGGGTGTTCTAGTTTCCTTAAACCCATTTCCAGGTTGAATATTGTGGTACCTTTTTCTGCACTAGATACCACTAAAGCTAAATGCTTCTCTATTGCTATACAGGGTGGTCCAGTTTTAAATGTCAATAATTCGCCAATCCATAGCCAATTAAAAAATAAGTTGACATTCATTATATCATTTTCCTGAAAAGTGCTTCCTAAGGAAAATACAGTCCTTTAAATTTCTGTTTAAAAAATCGTTTTTTTTTGTCATAACTGTCAGACCGTTGGAGCAATATTGATCAAATTTGGAACAAGCACTTTATTACACGTTATTACGGTCAAAGACCCAAATCTTACCCAACCCAACTTAAAAATTGTCTTGGAAACGGAAAATTCACTTAAGAAGTTTAAAAAATATTATTGTAGCCAGTTTTCATAGTTTCCAGACCAACTAAAAGACTTTAGTTTTGAAAATTGACTTTTCATGCAAATCGAGAGACTTTAATACTGAAAATTGACTGGTAGACATAAAAACTAAGTACTTTTTCAAGAATTTGTTACTACAAATTCATACATTTAAACCTTAAAAATTGACTTGAACCTCAAAATGTAACTGAACTAATGAAAAGTGACATCAGAAGCTTAAAATTTGCATTTGACGTAAGTTTTCATAATTTGAAGACAAATTTCAATATTTTAGTCTTGAAAATAGTCTTAGATGCAGGACATTGACATTAGATTCATGAAAATTGTCTTGCAAACTAACTTTTCGTGCTTTTTACTTTGCTTTTAATTTTCTTCGAATTCTGGACTATTTTTAGTGCTTCAAAACTGCTTTCAGCTTGGAAAATCGAGTTTCAAGACTATCTTCACCAAGTTATTGACATAGCAAACTTAAAAAACAATTTTTACATTCTTCATAAACTTAAAATGGCATTCGATCCTTGTCACTATTAAATCGAGTTCTAGACACCTCAGTGCTAAAAATTCGGGTATTTCTTAATAAACTAGACTGTTTTTAGTGTTTTAAGGCTGTTTTCAGTGCCTCAAATCGAGTTTCAAGACTATCTTTACAAAGTTTTTGACTTATCAGGCCTAAAAGCCAGTTTGTCCAATGACCATAGTCTTGAAAATGTTATTTCAAGCTTCTTCACTATTAAATTGACTTCTACACTCATAGGTGCAATAAATTGTAGCACCTCTAAGAAATTCAGACTGTTTTTAGTGCTTTTTAAGACTGAAAAATCGAGTTTAAGACTATTTTCAAAAGTCAAGTTTCTTCAGTAATAAAAGTAAAAAATTTTGGTACCAAATACTGCAATAATAGTCTTGAGAACTAATTTTTAGAAATAAAATAGTTCAAAAATTTAATTTACTTCTGGACTTGTTGTCCAGTCCTGAAAATTCAGTTGTACACCAACTAAACTCTTAAAAATATACTTTTGGACTCTCTTTAGTCCTAGTAAGGTCCGTTCTAGCATTAAAAGTCAACTTTTATACTATTTTTAGTAGTAAAAAATGAGTTTCATGCACAATACAATCTTTGTCTTGATTTCCGGACTTTTTTTAGTTCTTGAATGCCAGTTTCAGACACTCAACCAGGATGGCAGTCTGAGAAAGCGAATCATAAGACCATTCCTAGTAGTAAAAAAGTTTTTAGACTATTCAGTACAAATTTGGACTTTCACAAGTTTTGAATGTTCAGTTTTAAACTATAAAACGATTTTTTAAATGGAAATTTGGAGGACTGTATCTTCCTTAGGAACCGTTTTTCAGAAAAATGACACAATGCAAGTCAACTTATTTTTTGATTGGCTATCAAATAGGTTTGGTTGTGCTAAATGTAATATGTGAATGAACGTAACATTCCCGTTAAAAGTAACAAATCAACGTTGAATTTCAGTGTAATATAAACTTTTTGATTTAAAAACGTTGCGTAGAAATTCGACATATAAGTAACTGTTGATGTATAGTTTTTGAGAAACTAGTAATAAAATAAGTTAAGAATGTAACGTTGTTTTGACGTTACATGGTGCGGTTATCTGTACAACTTAAAAAACCACAACCAAAGATCAGAGAAAAACGTCAAACGTTGTTTCAACGTAGAATGAACGTGTTTGTGCTTATTGCGGGGTGTTCAAATGTCAATCTCCAACTGTTTCAAATCCAATACAAACCACGAAGAATACTCATTTAAAGATGATATCTGCTAAGCGCAATAAGAACGGTAGCCGAGAGTATCATAAATGTTACATTCGTGGCCAACAAACAAATAAGAAACAGTAAATCGGCTTCGAAGACCATGTGTTGAAGACACTAAAACGGCTTATTCTCGGACAGTCATCAAATGTCTTCTGGCCGATTTTAGTGCCATTATACGACTATTAAAACATATTGCAGCCGCCAACAGAGATTCGATTACTTCTCCATTTAAATCGGCGCGATTATTGGTTTTTCCGTTAGAAAAATGAACGTTTTTTTGCGTGTCAGTTATGCAATTTTTGTTACAGTGTAGGTAATTCAGGTCGTCCCAAAAATGGCGGTATTACTCACTGTTCAAGAAGCTGGCTTTTTTTCTGGTCCACCCACAAGTGATTTTATCGTTCTGGGTATGAATTAAGTAGGTCGTATGTGTGTAGGGTCACCACCAACAATTTTTGCATTTGTTACTATAACTTGTTACACGTTAGTTAATGAGTGTAGACTGGTAATAATGAGAGAAACCAGACTCGAAAACCTCATTAGCTGACCTGTTTGGGCATAACAAAATTAAAGCACTTCAGGTCGCGGTGCTGTAGGTAGGTTGAAGTAAAAATGAAAATTAAAGCCACACACACACAGGTAATTGTGATTGTTCTTCGTATGTTGAGAGTCGAAAACCTCTCGAAAATGCATGTATTACATTACTTGAGAGCGGTAGCAACGTGTGTTCAACACCTACCTATCAATTTAGCAGGTAATGGTCAAGTAATTACTATTACACCTTGAGATAGTAAGTGGTGAAAATTGTTTAGGTTACAGTTAGTTTCATGGCTACTTTACACTGCTCTTTTTTCTATTATCATTATTAATAATTGAAAGAAAGTTAATTGTTTTGCAAACATTTTTTTTTCTTGGGCACGTCTTTTCCATTTTTTCCATTCTTCTTACTGCTGCTGGTGTATTGTGTACAGGGTGTCCGGATCGATTTTTGAGAAAAGATGAATGACAAAAATCGTATTTCGATATCAGTTTGCGACGCTAGATGGCGTTTTTCAAATTCAGACCATTTTGAAAACTCATCACAATTTTTTTGTTTATTAAAATATCGAAGTGAAACAAAAACCTTCTTAAGGCAGTTTTTTTATGCGATTCCAGTGGCGTGCTTGGTTTTTTGCTAATGTCTTCCGTTTTCTCAAAAGTTCACCTAACTTTATTATTTTAAATTGAAATGACAGTTTCTATAACTTTAATAAAATGCCTATTTTATGCCGTTTACTATAATGGAGGGCCGATTGAACAATTGATTTTTGAAAATTGAATTTTATCTATCTTCCGGACACGGCTGACGAGAAAGGGCGTGAGTAGCTTGAAAATGTCCAAAGTGCACCAAAAACGATCAGAAATATTTTTCAACTTTGACGCCCCCTAGCGGACAAACGGTACAACCAACCACATCACGTGAAGGTATATTGGGATAGCTTAAAGTTTTGACTATAATTTCTGTTATTTGACATATTCACTTAACCTGTCAAATAAGGAAGTTATTGAGGGTCAAAGTAACGAAAATAAGATCACTGGTTTGGCAGTGGAGCCTGTTTGACTTTGACGTCCTCTAGCGGCCAAACCATGTAACCAAATCAGTCATGAGACGGTATTTTTGGAAAGCCTAAAGTCTTGGCAATATTTGTTTTTATCTGACATTTTGTCGTAACCTGTTAAATAACAATGTTATTGAGAGTCAAAGTAACGAGTGTCTAGTAGTGTGTTTTAATTCTGCAAGATATACGAGAAAGTTTAAATTGGGGCAATGTTGCGCAATTTAAAGCTCAACCAAATGCCGTTTAAAAAATTGATATTTTCCGTGCATTTTAGAAGATATCCGAAAAAAAACTGAAAATTTTGGTTTTTCCTTTTTCTTTATTTCTAACCTTATTTGAAGAGATATCTCAAAACTAAAAGCATCTTTTCATTGTCACTTTTTCCCAGCTATTCGATGATGGATTCAAATTTGCCACACGACGTTTCGTTTTTTTCGCAGTCATCATCAACGTTTTTTTTCTTATAGGCGCCATATTGGATATTTAGCCTACCAAATAATACGTTTTATTCTGATTTCAGTGATGTTTATGATTTGCTCCATATCTGTTAATCACTGCAACTTAACTTCATATTTTAGTTATTTGTAGGAATCTATAGACATACTTACATTGTAGTAAATGTTTAAAAATGGACATTTTTTTAAAATTTTCTCATTTAAAATAAGAAAGTTAGGGTAATGATTGAGAAAACGGAATATATAAGCAAAAAACTAAGCACGCCACTGGAATCACATTAAAAAAGTGCCTTAAAAATGTGTTTGTTTCACTTCGATATTTTGATAAACAAAAAATTTTCAAAATGGTCAAAATTTGAAAAACCCCGCAAACTGACAAGATATCGAAATACGAATTTTCCCACTAATCTTGTTTTCCTGTCAAAACACTAAATCCGGACACCCTGTACAGGGTTGGTCCGTTGAGGTCAAGTTGATAAATGTTTAATGGAACACCCTGTATATTTTCTGATGAGTTGATAGATATTTTTCTTCTAATTTCAAAAATATATCACAAATTGACATTTGGTTTAGCCGTTTTCAAATTATTCTTGATTGTATTTGAAAATGAGAATTGCCATGGTTTAGGACGATTTCAAGATTAAAGGCGACATTTTTCGGGTCACGTGACTGTTGTTGACAACTGTCAATTTAACTTTACAGTGTTTCCAGCTGCGAATTTAAATTGTCGCGATCACGTGACGTGCTTTTACATTATCAGCTACCTACTGCAACATTGAAAAATATAATTTGCAGACATTTTCCGTCCTTAATGGACCGAACGTCACGATGACGTAATTTGACAATTGGTCAATATATTGTTTTGTTAAACTACGTCATCGTGACGTCAAATTTGCTCTGCACACTGATGGTTGGAGGCAACCAACCCTGGGACTTTGAAGAACAATAAAATGCAAATTTTTAAATAATAATTCAAAAACCGCTGAAGCAAATGTCAATTTTTTCTTGTGATCTTCTTGTGATTTTTTCGCTTTTTTATGGTCTTATTTTATTCATTATAATTTATGATGATTCTGAGTTTTGTCTTAACAGTTTCTAACATAACCCTATACATAATCTAAAAACTTTATTAATACAAAATTTTACACTAAATTAAATACAATAAAAACTCGATTAATACGATAATGGTTAGTGGTTACGCGTTTGATTATACTTATATAGCAGGGTAATTACAAATTTAAAATTAACTTGTTAAAAACCAAGAATAACAAATGACTACTTATAATTTGTATTTATGGAAATATTACCTTATGAAGCCTTGAACTTGATTATATGGGTAATTAAGGAAGTGTAATTAATGTGTTTTAACTTCGTTAAAACGGTATAGTTGCAAGGTAATGAATAGTGAACAATAGATTAAGCTTGTAATATACCTATCACATGTAATTATAAAACCACGTCCAGTAAAATATATAAATTATTATTTTTTGTCATTTTGTAAAAAGAAAATGTTTGTATTTCAGATAAATTGTGTTACAAATCACATTTCTACAGGGTTAGTCACCCAAACTGTTCATGAAAACTTTCCTGTTTTGAAAGCTGTGTGAACTAATAAGAAAGTTTATTTTACGTTTTTATTTTTCTCCAATCACTAACCAAACATGAATTCAAGTAATTTTACCATTACTGGCAAAAAACAGAGATGTTTTGTGGCAAGGTGTTAAGATAATTTAATGTATTTTAAAGTGAGTGATGGTGTTAGTGAACTAAAAGAGGAAATTCCTTGTTATAAGCACTTTTTGCCGGTTAATAAACTTATATTAAATCAGTTGTAAAATCAGGTTTTAACAGATAATAAAATTATATAGTATGAAGCCACGCTTATTAGACTTAAATGTATGCATATTAGGTATTAATTCAGGAAGTTGAATTTGCGTAGGTGCCTAACAAGCACAATTACTAATGTTTTTCGTATAAGACTCTGGGTGTTGTTCGTTTTGTTCACTTATCGTACAATTGAATGGTAGTTTGCTAAATCAATTAAAGTGCCGTACTGCAAAGGATATTTTAAGGTTTAAAAGTGTTTGTTGTTTTGCACTTGCACCAATTTGAAAGTTTAGTTTCACTGAGTTTTAACAAAACTAGTAAGGTAAAATTGGTGTTAGTTTAAATTGAAACTTGAGAAGTAATGGAAGAAATGCTAGTGACGTCGTCTGGTTCTTCAAATTACCATTCATCCGTACGTGTTTCCGCCGTTTTCAGACGCAAACCATACCACTCCCATCGTCATTGAGGAATATTGATGAAACCAAGCAAACACAAACCGGAAATTGTTTATTACAGGGGCAATTTTGTGGTGTTTTTCACTTATGAACAAATTGCTTCCATCTTCGGTCGAGATCTAAAGCTGTCCATTAAGCCACACAACCCACTTTGCAAAAACAAGCAACTTTACCTCGACTATTATCAGAAAAGCGATTATTTACAACCAAATTATGTCAAACTTAATAACTAACAGACATACCGTGTATGGCTCAAGTTAAGTAGTCCGCGCCACTGACTATTAACTTAAAACCTATGTTATCTTAATTAATTAGATGTAAATGCTTTTCAACTCTGTAAAATTATTAATAAATTGTTTTGCTTGCATAATAACAGTCAACAGCAATTAGCGACTGATGATTAATCGGATTAGGTAATGGATTTACCTATAGCGGAACAGTGGGTCAACAATCTTTTTTGTTGTTACAGTCAAGCCACCATGTGGCTTAGCGACACCAGCAGACTTTCGAGAATGCACGAAGACTCGGATTTGGAGAGCAGTTGTAGCAGTGGAGAAGAAATACCAATTTGGGTGCGTGGAGAACAACGATGGGTTTCTGGTATCAATGAGGAGACCACTTGTATTGATGTTATACAAGTTTTGTGCAAAGACGAGGAGAAACGAGTAAGCTAAATTGTTTACATTTCTTTCCCACTATTAACCTAACCCAAGTGCAGTAAAGATAGTCCTTTTTGTGTTGTCAGAGATAAAATCGTCTGTAAAACCCACTTGAGTGACAAGATGACTGTTTTAAGCACATTTTTGAAATCTTCATTAAATTTCCTATCCAATAATCTAAAAATCACTTCAAAATGTGATACAGTCAGGAAGAGAAGCGAAGAAACACAGTATTTGTAATTTACCAGTAATTTACTAATATTTTACTGTTAAAATTTTTATGATACGAATACAATTTACAGGGAAAACACATGGGACCAGCCGAACAGTACCAAATAACTGAAAGATGGAGAGGTGTGGAACAAACCTTGGAACCCTACTCCAAAATCCTAGATATCTGGAACACTTGGGGCTCTGCCCAGGCAGAGGTTTGTACCTACTACCAGCATCATACCACATCATTTGTGTGAATATTCTCCAGGTAAAAATATCGTTAAGAAGAATGCGATCGGATAGATCGTCTAATCGAAGGACAAAATGCCGATCGGATGTCAGCATTCATTCGGACAAATCCATGTGGAAAACGGTTCATCCTAAACGGTTCCAAGGGTTGACGGACAAAGGACCTTCTAGTACTGAGGAACTGTTGAAACTCGTGTTAGCACAAGGGGAGATTATAAGGAAACAACTGAAAAAGTTAAGGTAATTCTTCGTGAAAACAAATGCACAACAACAATGTCAGAAAAAATTAGATCAAACATGTAATTCTTTCAGGCATAGTGAACACCAAATCGGATTCCTAGAAGACAAAACGCACCGAGCCAGAGTGAGAAAGCATGGAAGCAACTACCTTTTGGAAACCTACCTTAAAGGCCTCTCCGAAGCCGTCAACCCTGAAATGGACGTCATCACCGCAGACAAAAACAGCGACAGCGGCGTTATGACTGAAGGTGACAGCGAACAATCCCACAACACCAATCTGAAAGACTCTTCCTGCAAAAACCCTGAGGTAACTAAAAAAAACTAAATCACCAGCTTGTAATAACTAACTAAAATTCTACAGACAACCAGCGACAGATTTTCGCCTTCCTCAGAGGAGTTTAACCAAAACCTCAAAGATGACGACACTAGTTCGACAGTCAGCGAAACCACTTTAAGGGAACAAACCGAACTGCTGGAGAAAATAATCAAACTCAACAAAAACCTGCTGAAAGAGGAGGAATCCCTTACCAAACTGGACAGTAACCTAAAAAAATACGACCGCAACAAATTGAAAGAACTGCAACAAGTCAAAGACAATGAAGAAGTCAACAAGGACCTGGCAAAACTTCGGACGGAAATGGCCAAAAGCGCTTGCGAGATGCAGCACAACGAAGTGGTGTTGGAGGAGACGTTGGAGGTGTTGGAGAGGAGGAGAAAACACCTGGAACTCCTGCATGAAGCGTTGTCTGGTGAGGACCAGGAATACGAAATGCTACAAGCCTTGTTGTATAGCAGTAGGCAGCAGAGAAGCAGGCCTGACTATAACAATTTCTATCGTACCAAAGAGATGCTGGATACCCTAGTTTAAGTTAAATTAAAATTTAATACCAAATATTTGTACCTATTAGCTTATTGTGTTTTTATTAACAAAGTTTGAGTGGTTTGTTAAAAATTAAAGTTTATTTTTTTTGGAAAATTGGTTTTTGTTTGATGTAATCTAGTGAACAGTTCTTTATAAATAATAATGACTAGTATATATCAATTTAAATATGAGTAATGAAACAAATATTTCGAAAAGTAAATAACGTGAACGTATTAATACGATTAATCAGGGTTCTAGCTACAATTATTTATCACGAATTTCCAATATGTCCGGAAAACACGATAACACTTAATCTCTCTACCAAAGTGCTTATCACGGTCCGTAAATATTTCCATTAATACCTATTGTGGAATAAATAATAATTTAGTCTTTCCAAAGTTATAGCGAAAAGAACAGTATAAAAAATGGATGGAGGAGGTGGAGGATTTGGAGGTGGAGGTGGTGATTTCGGTGGAGGTGGTGGATTCCACGGAGGAGGATTTGGCGGTGGACCACATCACGGTGGAGGTGGTGGATTTCACGGAGGTCCCCATGGAGGAGGATTTGGAGGTGGACCGCATCACGGTGGAGGATTCGGACCTCATTTTGGACCACATCCTCACCCACCACACCTTTATGGACCTGGTATGGGAGGGTTTTTCCATGGACCACCACCGCCACCACCACCACCTTTTGTGCCTCACCCCAGGCCTTACGAGGAACCCTGTTGTTGCGTGTGTACCATTCTGTGATTGACTTTCGTGTGTTTTTAGTACCGGATGAGACATACCTTAAGCAAACCGAGATAACCGCCTTATCTTATAATACAAAAATGTGTGATTTCGGACTAAGTATAATCATTTGTGAATCGGCAATAATTCGCTAAACATCTGAATTTGTTGTAAAGATGCCCCCACCAGGAGGACCACCAGGACACCATCACGGCCCACCACATCACGGTCCCCCAGGACCTCATGGACCTCATGGACCACCAGGACCACCACCACCATGCGGAGGAGACTGTTGTTGTTGTTGTCCAAGTTGTTATTGTACATGCACCATTTTGTGATGAGGTTGGAGGATAGTAATAATGTTTACTACTAGTGATTGTACTGACTTTTGATGTGTTTCGACTCATAAATTGTATTTAATATATTGTAATTATTTATTCATAAGTTTAAGTGTTTTTTCCTGTTTTGCAATTGATTGATTGCTATCTTAGAAATTTGTCATTTCTAAGTAAGGTACCTATTTCAAAGCAGTTGAAGTGAAGACAAGTCATATTTGATAATAATATTGAAAATAGAAAAAGAGATAATAAAGGAATCCGATTAGATCATACATTTATTGCTATAAACATTACTCAAACAAGCCATAATTTTTAGATATGCAGATAAACAGTAGATCGATGACATTCTTCTCCTAATCTTCATTTTAGTATTTTATTACTTTATCATACATGTGGATAATGAAATAATATTACATGCATGCAAAGTTTATTGGGCACTCGTTCTCTAATTTGATTTTGATGACGTTTGGTCAATCAAAGTATTTATTTTTAGGATTTTAAAAAAATAGGCTTAATACAACTATATTTTAAGTGTGGAAAACTAGATATTTTTATAAACTAAGCAAACACTCTCATAACAACAATACTCCATCAATCTCTCTCTACCCTTGTTATATTCAATAGCTTTCATGTTAAAATTTAAACCAAACCTATTTAGTATCAGAATACCAAAATGAAAGCACTAACATTAGTAAACTTTATTGGGGTTGTTCATATAGTGAAAGCAGTTCAATATGAACCAAATTGGGATAGTTTGGACTCTAGACCAATCCCGGACTGGTATGACAAGGCAAAAATTGGCATTTTTATCCATTGGGGTGTGTTTTCAGTGCCCAGTATGGGCACGGAATGGTTTTGGGGTTTCTGGAATGATGGAGGTACGTTTTTAGTATTCAATTCGCTAGGAATCACAAAATCAACTTTGAATTTGCAGGAGAAGTGACAGAATACTTAAACAACTACTTCCCAGCTGATTTCACTTATCAGGAGTTTGCCAAAGATTTCAAGGCAGAATTTTTCAATCCAACTGAATGGGCTGAGTTGTTTGCTAAATCAGGAGCTAAGTACGTCTCTGTTAGAAAATCTAGTATTTCCTGACATATTTTTGTTAGGTATGTGGTGCTTACCAGCAAACACCACGAAGGGTTTACCTTATGGCCATCTGATTACTCCTTCAGCTGGAATTCAAAGGATTTAGGACCACGTAGAGACATAGTAGGTGGGTATTAGACTCTCCTTTGAAAAACTCTACCACAGTTTGAAAATTTAGGTGAACTTGGTGAGGCTGTACGAGCTCAAAACCTTACATACGGACTGTACCACTCCTTACTTGAATGGTACCATCCTCTGTACCTCAAAGCTAAAGATGGATGGACGGATAGGAGGTTCGCGGAACTGAAAGCCATACCAGAACTCTACGAATTGGTACTTTAAAGTTCAGGTACCTTCACCTTAACATACAGAGATAGAGAGTGTTTTTCACAGGTAAACACTTATAAACCTTCGATAATTTGGTCTGATGGTGATTGGGAGGCTCCGGATACTTATTGGAACTCCACAGATTTTCTGGCTTGGCTTTATAACGAGAGTCCCGTGAAAGATTTCGTAGTGACTAATGACAGATGGGGTACTGGTACTCCTTGCAATCATGGCGGATACTTTACATGCAATGATCGATATAGTCCTAGTAAGTGAATTTACATTTTAAATTAATATTGATTGACTTTGGGTTGTAGCTGAATTACAAGACCGTAAGTGGGAAAACGCTATGAGTTTGGATAGGGTAGCTTTTGGGTATCGAAGAAATGCCAAATTTGAGGATTATTTAAGTTTTGAGGAGTTGATTACTACTGTAATTCAGACTGTAGCCTATGGAGGTACTTTTCTAATAAAAGTTGTTCTAAATTACTTCAAAACCCTCACATTAGGAAATATCCTGATCAATATCGGTCCAGGACACGATGGAACCATTGATATGATTTTCCAAGAACGACTCCTTCAACTAGGTACCTGGCTTGCCATTAATGGAGAAGCCATCTACGAGTCTCACCCTTGGACAACTGCCCAACAAGATTCCTTGAACAGCAATGTGTACTACACCACCAAAAACCAGGCATTGTACGCTCTTTTACTAAAGTGGCCTAGTGGATCAAGCCTGAATTCCCTTAAACTGGGTTCAGTGTTGTCAGTTTTAACTGAAAATACTAGAATTAGCTTGTTGGGACAGGAGGGACAGTTGGAATGGAGTGCTGGAGATGATAATGTGGTGATCAATTTACCGGATATGGCAGATGTTGAATCCGACTCTGCTTGGGTTATTAAAATTGATTTATCCTAAATATAGATTTTTGTAAACGAGTCAATAAATTTTGTAGTAATTCAATTAGTGAATGATAACCTAGTTTATGTCTTAAAACACTTTCAAAATATTCCTTTACATCTTTTAAAAATTGGGCATACCTACAGTGTGTCAGAATAAGGAAAGCCACTATGGGAATCTCAAAAACGGTTGCAGATTTGATTAAATTGGAGAAAAGTTGCCTAATCATGGCCTTAAAAAATGACTTTTCCGATTAACATCATTTTCCGTTTCAGTTTTTGAGATATTTGGAAAAAACTGATTTTTGTTATTTTACTATTTAATTTAAGGACAAATTGTGTATATAATACGGTCCTGATTTATGTTAGATTCTGAAAGTACCTTTTATTCCGAATTCAATGATGAATAACACTTTTTTTATTTTTGGTATTATATTATATTAGTATATTATTTTTGGTAAATCTGTTTTTCTCCAGGCTAAGCTTTTTGGGTATTATTTCTGCATTGTTTCATTTAATCGGAAGTTACTCGCTTATTTGAAACATTCAGTAGAAACACATCACAGGAGTGTAAATAGCCAATGAATGGAGCTATCACGTGACGTCAAGCGGGCGCGACTAAGTTATCCCGTTTGGCCACTAGATGGCGTGAAATTTGGTCATTATATATTTTTTTGCAAATATCTCAAAAACTGTCTAACTGACAAACTTGAAGTTTTTACCATAAATTTGTCGATAGGACGCAACTTTTGTCATATATATACAATTTTCCTATGAAATGCACCGTTTGGCTCTAAAAAAATAAAAACTTAACTTTTCTAATTTTTACTAGGGGCATCTCTGGCAAATTTTTAAAAAAATCAAAATTTTAAAAAACATTAAACAGGCTTTGGAACCTTTAGGTTGATAGTCGAAAAATGGCATAGAATGCCAAAGGGCGATTACGTCCCTTATAAGGAAGCCACGCCCTGAAAAGTACTTAAAAATTACAAAAATCAATGTCATCTCAAAAATAGTACCAGTTAGCGACATTTCAGTTTCTGAGGTCCAAATTAGTCTATAAAAGGAATTCCATTAAGATCCAATCCAAAGATTAATATCCAATAACCTAAAAAATGTCCACAAAATTTGGTACAGCCAGGTAGAAAAACGGTGTCAAAATTTGAACTGACAGGAACACATTTTGAAAGGACAGTCAGAGACAAGATCGGCTGTAAAACCAACTTGGAGAAAGAAAATGACTGTTTTAAGTACATTTTTGGAATCTCCATTAAATTTCCTATCTAATAACCTAAAAAATGACTCAAAAATTTGGTACAGTCAGGTAGAAAAGCGGTGTCAAATTTGAACTGACAAAATCACAGTTTGAAAGGACAGTCAAAGACAAAATCGCCTGTAAACTTGGAGAGAGAAAATGACTGTTTTAAGCACATTTTTGGAATCTACATTAAGTTTCCTTTTCAATAACCTAAAAAAAGCCTACAAAATTTGGTACAGTCAGGTAGAGAAGCGGTGTCAAATTTGAACTGACAATATCACAGTTTGAAAGGACAGTCAAAGACAAAATCGCCTTTAAAACCAACTTGGAGTGAGAAAATTACTGTTTTAAGCACATTTTTGGAATCCTCATTAAATTTCCTTTTCAATAACCTAAAAAATGACTAAAAAATTTGGTACAGTCAGGTAGAAAAGCGGTGTCAAATTTGAACTGACAAAATCACAGTTTGAAAGGACAGTCAAAGACAAAGCCTGTAAAACCAACTTATAGTGAGAAAATGACTGTTTTAAGCACATTTTTGGAATCCTCATTAAATTTCCTTTTCAATAACCTAAAAGATGACCAAAAAATTTGGTACAGTCAGCTAGCAAAACGGCGTCAAAATTTGAGCTGACAGGAGCACAGTTTGAAAGGACAGTCAAAGACAAAATCGCCTTTAAAACCAACTTGGAGTGAGAAAATTACTGTTTTAAGCACATTTTTGGAATCCTCATTAAATTTCCTTTTCAATAACCTAAAAAATGACTAAAAAATTTGGTACAGTCAGGTAGAAAAGCGGTGTCAAATTTGAACTGACAAAATCACAGTTTGAAAGGACAGTCAAAGACAAAGCCTGTAAAACCAACTTATAGTGAGAAAATGACTGTTTTAAGCACATTTTTGGAATCCTCATTAAATTTCCTTTTCAATAACCTAAAAGATGACCAAAAAATTTGGTACAGTCAGCTAGCAAAACGGCGTCAAAATTTGAGCTGACAGGAGCACAGTTTGAAAGGACAGTCAAAGACAAAATCGCCTTTAAAACCAACTTGGAGTGAGAAAATGACTGTTTTAAGCACATTTTTGGAATCCTCATTAAATTTCCTTTTCAATAACCTAAAAAATGACTAAAAAATTTGGTACAGTCAGGTAGAAAAGCGGTGTCAAATTTGAACTGACAAAATCACAGTTTGAAAGGACAGTCAAAGACAAAGCCTGTAAAACCAACTTATAGTGAGAAAATGACTGTTTTAAGCACATTTTTGGAATCCTCATTAAATTTCCTTTTCAATAACCTAAAAGATGACCAAAAAATTTGGTACAGTCAGCTAGCAAAACGGCGTCAAAATTTGAGCTGACAGGAGCACAGTTTGAAAGGACAGTCAAAGACAAAATCGCCTTTAAAACCAACTTGGAGTGAGAAAATTACTGTTTTAAGCACATTTTTGGAATCCTCATTAAATTTCCTTTTCAATAACCTAAAAAATGACTAAAAAATTTGGTACAGTCAGGTAGAAAAGCGGTGTCAAATTTGAACTGACAAAATCACAGTTTGAATGGACAGTCTAATACAAAATCGCCTGTAAAACCAACTTGGAATAAGAAAATGACTGTTTTAAGCACATTTTTGGAATCCTCATTAAATTTCCTTTTATTATTGTGCTTTACAAGATCACCGTAATCTAAAACTGCAAAAAACAGTAATTTTGACACAATTTTGGTGCAATTTACCATAAAATTGCTAATCACTCGATATTAAAAAATAAAGCCAGCATTTAAAAAAAATAGGTTGATAATGGTTCCGTAAAGACAAAACGTCGGAAAAAAAGCACTAAAAGTTGCTATGGAGAAGTTAAATTAGTTTTGATATTAAAGTCACAAAAAAAATTCTAAATATCATTTTATTAAGGCCATTACTGCGAAACTTTTCTCCCATTTACCAAAATCTGTATTTCTAACTGTTTTCAAGATCCCCATACTAATCCTCTTTATCTTGGGCACACTGTATATTGATCCAAATAATTGTTGTTTTTTGACGTCAAAAACTCTTGAATGACACGATCTAAAGGTTAATAAGACAGATGTTTTCCTGATCTGTTTTTAAAGTGTATTTTATAACAATTGAAACCAACAGACATTTAACACTTGTCAAGGAGATAATGTCATTAAGTAAATCTAATCTTGTGAGAAGGCAAAAAATGCATATCTAAGTGACTGAAAAAGCTTTAATAGATAATCACTTGTAAAAATCTATAAATGTTTTTCTTAGTTTTAAAGATGTTTTTTTTTAGTTCAGTAACCTTCTACAAAATTGTTCAGAAAGGGCTAAATTACCTATTTTTGATATTTTTATTTGGTGATAGTTATGTTTACACTTAACCCAGTTTGATTATCAAAAAACTAGGTCAATTATTGTCGTGATACTTTGAAAGTACTGGACTTTATATACAAAGTGTTTTAGATATACTTATTCTTATTTAATTTTTTAGGTTCAGATACAAGTTTTAGTAAATTGGAGAAAGATTGGTCTAGTTAAACCCCAACTGTTCAAACAAACTGTCAACAGACGTTATTACATAATTGTCTAGCGATTAACACTAACTGTGAATTTATGTAAGACAATATTGAATTTACCTGTTTAGCTCACTCAGTATAGTTGCTCTAGTAGACCTTTATAATATAGCAATTACTGAATCAAATAAGTACCTACCAAGCGATAACCTAGATTTTGGAGGTCCAGACTCACCTCCAAAATTTGTTTCAAGTGGTTGAAATCTACTTTTCGACACTATAAATAACAAAGCAAATGAGGCCGAGCTCACAGTTCCTCTTTCGCTTAAATAATCATGAAGTCTCTTATTTTCTGCAGTTTTCTAGTTGTGGCTGTGAGTGCCAACCTCTTGGAGCAGCAAGCAACTCTATTTGAGTCTTTCAAGGTATTTTTTTAGTAATTTTTTTCACCAGTGTCTAAATAAACAATTATGAGTTAGACTGCCCATGGCAAAACCTACAGCAACCAGGTTGAAGAAGCTACTCGTTTTGCAATTTTCAAACAAAACTTAATTGAAATTGAAACCCACAATGCGTTGTACGACCAAGGTTTGGTGTCCTACAACAAGAGCATCAACAAGTTCTCCGACATGACCCAGGAGGAGTTCAAATCCTACCTCACTCTTCACTCCAAACCCACTCTCAGATCGAAACAGCTCCAGCCTTACGTCGTAAAAGGGGTTGAAGTTGCTGATTCTGTTGATTGGAGAGAACAAGGATACGTTACTGAGGTTAAAGACCAAGGAGATTGCGGTTCTTGCTGGTCATTTGCTTTGGTATGTTAATTTCACTGTTGAGAAGTAGGATATTAATGGTTGTAATGGTAGACTGGGGCTACTGAAGGAGCCTACGCTCGTACTACTGGAAACTTAGTCTCATTGTCCGAACAGCAATTGATTGACTGTACCAGTGACTTTAACTATGGTTGTGAAGGTGGTTTTTTGGACGAAACTTTCCCTTACATTTCACAGTATGGTCTTGAAACTGAGGACAGCTATCCCTACACAGGTGATCCTTCAGCAAATTCTCTCAAATCACGCAGTTAATCTGATTTATTTATAGGTGTTGACGGAACATGCCAATACGATGCCACCCAAGTTGTAGCCAAGGTAACCACTTACCACTCCATCTCAGACGAGACAAGTCTTCTGGAGGTAGTAGCGACTGAAGGTCCTGTTGCTGTGGCCATTGACGCCACTTACCTCTCCCTGTACTCTTCCGGAATTTACACTGACGAAAACTGCGATCCTAGTGGACTCAACCATGGTGTTTTGATTGTCGGATACGGAACTGAAAACGACCAGGACTACTGGATTGTCAAAAACTCATGGGGACCTTCATGGGGTGATCAGGGTTACTTTAAACTTTTGCGTGGTACCAACGAGTGCGGAGTTGCTGAAGATGATGTTTATCCTGTTGTATAAATGCTGTTTTTGTTACATTTAGGTTTTTAATTTTTTTAATATAACTTGTAGTTTTTAAATAATTAGTTATTGATTACCCCACATTAGATACTTAATTTAGTTATAACTTAACCAAAACATGGTTTGATTTGGTGTTTTTCAATATTCCAAAAAATTCAAATTTCAGTAAAAGTCGTGAGCACTTTTCCCAAAAATTCATCCCATTCCCAAAACATTCTGTATAAACACACCCTATGACAAAAGGAAGCTAACGAATGGTGCTATCACGTGACGTTGAGCGGGCATGTCTAAGTTGCACCATTTTGCCGCTAGAGGTCATCAAAATTGACTGTAGTATTTCGTTGTTTTTGTTAAATACCTCAGGAACGCCTCAAGTTAAAGGTTTGAAATTTTTACCGCAAACGAACCTCGTTCTGGTTCAACAAAAACCAAAGCTTTTTAAATCACCGGAAAACCGGCGAATTTCTCTTCCTGAACTTTATCAATCTCGACTGAATCGTTCTCGTGCACTACTCTTCCATATCTTTACAAACGAGCACTACTTGACATAATCAATTCATAAGCAGTTCAAAAACCCTAATCATTAAAACAAACAAGTCACAAGAAGATAAATTACAATTTGCATTCCAATTTCCCATTCAGATCGCAAAAATATCGGTCTGAAAACAAAGGTAAATAGTTGTTATTGAACGGATATGATGTGACAACTAGATTTTGATTAGAAGTGGTTGAGCTACGTATCAGCAAAACACAATAATATAAATATCTGATTGGCAAAAGTTGTAATCACAGTATTTCGACATCTTGGTACAGTCATGAAGTCCGTTATTTTGGCTAGTTTGTTGGTAGTTGCCGTTAGGGCCAGTTTAATTGGAGAAAAGGCTTTGTTTGAGTCCTTTAAGGTGTTATAAGTTCACTTCAGTTAATTTCAGTGATAATGAATGTTTTTTGAATTTTAGGTTACTCATGGCAAGACTTACAGCAACCAAGTAGAGGAAACTACTCGATTTGCGATTTTTCAGGACAACTTAGTTGAAATAGAAGCACACAATGCTTTGTACGACCAAGGTTTGGTCACCTACCAAAAGAGCATCAACCAATTCTCCGACATGACTGAAGATGAATTCAAATCTTATTTAACCCTTTATGCCAAACCTACCCTAACCTCGGAAAAAGTCACCCCTTATTTAAGATCAAATTTTATAATTCCTGAATCTATTGACTGGAGGGAATTGGGTTATGTAACGGATGTTAAAAACCAGAAAAGTTGCGGTTCTTGCTGGGCTTTCGCTTTGGTAAGAAATTTTCTGTACAATGTTGCAGTTACTTAAAATATTAGTGGATATTGTAGACTGGATCTATAGAAGGTGCTTACTTTCGCAATTCTGGCAATTTGGTATCCTTCTCTGAACAGCAATTGATTGACTGTACCACTGATATTAATCTGGGTTGTTCTGGTGGATATTTGGAAGAAACTTTGCCCTACGTTGAAGAAAATGGCATTGAATCTGAGGAAAGCTATCCTTACACTGGTAAATATTTTTGTTTATAGCTTTATGTATGCTTTGTATTCCAAGTACATAATACTTGTAAAATAATGATTATCACATTATTTGTAAGTCTTCAATGCCTTTTGCAAATATCCTTCTAAGTTGTTTCCAAAACATTTAGTTTAAACTTTGATTACCAATGATTCAAGAAATCTGCCAAAATATGTTAACATTGTAATTTATTTTTATTCTTCTTTAGCCTTATTCCTTCCGTTTTTGGTTCCGTGTCTCTTCCACTTCTGTCGGTCTTGTGCTAACTGGAATATTCGAACTACTTCTGGCTTGATCCAGCGTCTATGTGGCCTACCTTTACTTCTCGTTGTTTCTCTGGTACAATCTTGATGGTACAATTTTTAGTATTCTGGCGTGCAACATGCCCTTTCACTCGACTACTCGTGATATTACGTCTGTAACTCTGGTCCTTCTTCTAATGTCTTGATTTCTCACTCTATCTTTAAGGAAAATCCCCAACATAACACGTTCCATAGCTTTCTGAGCCACCCTCAAGCAATTAGCACTCTGTCTAGTCAGTGTTGTCTCCATTCCGTATGTTGTCAACGGTTGGCTATCATCATTGCTATTCTTATTTTGGAAACTGCGGCTTTGAATAGGTCGGAGGACGTGACGCCGAATCATTCTGGTAAGTTCCTAAGCCAGGATATTCTTCTCCTTCCAACAATCTTTTCCTAGATTATGAGTTGCGGAATCTCATACCTTTGACCTCTCATAACGTATCGAGATATAGCAATTTTCTCTCTTCTCCGTTCTTCTTAGAACCTCTACGTTTGTAACATGTTCTGTCCATGGTATTCTTAACATCTTACGGTATGTCCACTTCTCGAAGGCTTCCAATTTTCGCTCGCAATATACGTTCAGTGTCTAAGCCTCCATTTGAGTTTACGAGTTCTTAGGTCCAGGCTCAGATGGTGACTACAGAACAGCTTCTTGATCCTTATGAAGGATGCACGGACCCTCTCAATGCGACTCTTTATTTCTGAACAATAGTCTACAGAACAGTTGACACTTGTTCCCAATTAGTCATAGTTTTCGACTCTTTCCAGCTTTTCGCTTTTTTGTCACTTCAGTTTTGGTAACAATCATGTATTTGGTCTTCTTAACGTTGAGAGTTAGACCATATTCTCGACTAGATGTGATGACGTTATTTAACATGTTTTCGGCAAGAAGTGCTGTATCGTCCGCATAGCACAAATTGTTCAGTGGAATGCCGTTAATTCGTATTCCATCTTCATTTTCGAGGACTTTGCTGAAAATTTCCTCTGAATACAGGTTGAAGAAGAGTGGCAAAAAAACATAACCTTGTTTGACTCCTCGTTTGATTTCCACTAGCTTAGTTCGGACTGGACTCGAAGAGACGCACTTTGGTTTAAATACAGATTTACAATTATTTGTATATCTCTTTTGTCGAGGTTTTTTCGTTCTTCTATTAGTATGCTTTGTTATAGTCAATAAAGCAGGTACCTTTTGGTTGACATCAAGATATTGTAGGCAAACAAGGCTTTACGCTGTTTGATTTTCTTTTTCTAGTTTGATTGTATGACCTAGATAAACGTATTCTTTGACATTCTCAACTATCTGCTCGCCTATGTTGATATGAGCATTTTGGGGGTTCTTTCTGAAGCTTTATTCATGCATAAGTTGCTAGAAATGATGACGATGTCATCTGCAAAGCTTAGATTATTTAGAAATGATCCATCAATCTTTACTCCCTTTTGTTCACACTGAAGTCACAAGCTTTTTGAAGACCAAAAGGAATAGCTTTGGCGAATTTGTATCCCTTTGACGTACTCTTCGGTTTAATTTGATTTTGTCTCTTGTCGTATCTTTGTTAAATTTTATTTGCATTCTAGCCTTCTTTAGGACATTTAAAAAGGACCATGTTTCTATAGAATCAAATGCCTTTTGAAAATCAACAAATGCAAGGTATATGGGAATAAGTCAGTTCTGCTGTATTCGCTTCGAAACTTTGTAATTTATTGCCAACAGTATATTATTTAAACTTTGACGTTATAATAATTTTACTAATTTTTAGGGTCTCAGAGCACCTGTAGCTACAACGCCTCCAAAGCCGTCACCACTGTAAGTTCTTACCAATCAATCGCAGACGAAGCAACTCTCTTGGAAGTAGTAGCCACCAAGGGACCAGTAGCTGTAGCACTTGATGCCAGCTACCTTGCTTCATACGCTTCGGGGATTTACACTGATACCAGATGCTCTGCAGATGGATTGAACCACGGAGCTTTGATTGTCGGATATGGAACCGAGGACGATCAAGACTACTGGATCATCAAGAACTCCTGGGGATCTTTGTGGGGTGAACAGGGTTACTTCAAGCTGTTGCGGGGAACTAACGAGTGTGGTATTGCTGAGTACGATGTATATCCAGTTGTGTAAATTTTGACTTGAACAAGACTCTGTTAGTTAATTGTGATATTCTTGAATATACATTTTGAGATTATAGTGTTAGAATTTTTTAGTGTTTTGTTGTTAAAGTAATAAATCAAGAGGATGAGAGGTTTTTCCTTGTTTTTAAATGAGTCAAGTTCCATAACGTGAATAATTTTTACTAGCTTAGTTTTAGTAAAAGCAATTTTCTTGAAGTTCACCAATACTTGCATTTGAAGGTTAAAGAGATCCTTCCTGAAAATGATAAGTTTGGCAAGTTACAGTAAAACACACAAAAAGTAAAAGAAATTCGTTTATTTTCTAAAAACTAAACTGACATAATAATAAGTCTAATTATAAGTCTTAATGTAATACATGTTCAAAGAGTTCATGAGTGGGAAGAAAAAGATCAAAGCTAGCTTCTAGAGCAATAATTCAGAAGAACAGTGGATAGTTTTGATGCAAATATGAATTCAATGCTTCAAAGAACGGACATTTGTTTTCTATGTCGCTTGCCAGAATAGTTGACCAATAACAGAACAGAATAATCAACAAGAAAACTAACTTTTTGTCAATTTAGTTCAATTAAAATTGTTTCCAATTGACTCGTTTGGTTTGCTTTTATGCTTTGTGTTTCAAAGGATTAGCTTCGATACTCTAGAGCAATTCAGGTTAAGCGGATCTTCTCTGCACTAAAAGGTTGCAAGAAACCTTTTTCTATGAATGCAATGAATTTTATAAGTTTATTAGTGTTATCTGTATATAGTGTTATTAAACAATTGTCTTTTTTGGTTTCCTTTTAAAAAACTATGAAACGATAAACAAAGCAAAACTAATAGTATATTATTCAACGAGCATGTAATGGTAGCTATTATTCACAAAGATGAAGTTTCCGTAAATTATCGAGTGAGTATACTGTTACGTCACTTTCATTTTACTTTGATTTTTGTATGCGAGTAGACTGAACCAGTGAGTAATGACTCATTCATAACTCCCGGGTAGGTAATGGGTGTTATTATCTATCAAAAACTAGTTATCATTATTAAACATAGAAAAAGATCATTATGTTGCATTTCTCAAACTAGTTTCAACACTAGCTGCTTATCAATTTAAGTCATGACTGAAAAACATTGCCAGTGTTAGAATATTTATTTAAGTACTTTAAATCCAGAATTAATATTGATTCATGCGAGATTAATCAATTTTAAGAAACAGTGCAATCAACCTTTTGGGGTGAACAGTTTTTATCACTTATCATTTTTTCTTCAGGAATTATATTTGCACAACAATAGAAACATTGCGCTAAACTCAGTGTAGAGTCAAGTGCCACTTGAATATTGCAGACATCCATTGCTACTCTATTTGCTATAAATACGTACCTTACAACCTGTCTAGATACAGTTTTTTAGTAAGCAACCAAGATGAAGTGTTTTATTGCTAGTTTGTTGGTAGTGGCTGCTAGAGCCTCTATTCTTCAAGATCACGAAGCTTTTGCTTATTTTAAGGTAATGGTTTTTTCTTAATAGTTTCCAGTATACTTTAAAGAGTTTTGATTTAATATAGGCTGAACATGGTAAGACTTATAGCAGCCAAGTGGAGGAAAGCATTCGTTTTGCAGTTTTCAAAGACAATCTACGCCAGATCGAAGAACATAATGCATTGTACGCCCAAGGACTAGTGTCTTACAATAAAAGTAAGTTTGCCAGTAAACCAATTTACGTTTTTGTATGTAGATGGTTTTGAAACTTGCTTGCAGCCATAAACAAATTCTCTGACATGACAGTAGAAGAGTTCAAAGCTTTTTTAACTCTCAGAGTGAAACCAACTCTGAATTCTACACCTTACCAACTTAAGGGGGTTGAAGTGGCAGGTGCTGTAGACTGGAGAGCGCAAGGCTACGTTACTGGTGTTAAGGACCAAGAGAGTTGCGGTTCTTGCTGGGCTTTCTCCCTTGTAATTTCCCTAGCTTTGCTCTAAACTATACTTTACTAAAGTATCTAACTTTTAGACTGGATCAACTGAAGGAGCTTACTACAAAAAGACTGGGACACTGGTTTCTCTTTCTGAACAACAGCTAGTTGACTGCAGCACTTTGGATGCTGGTTGCAGTGGTGGTTACTTGGATGAAACTTTCCCTTATATCGAAAGTGCAGGTCTGCAGTCTGAAGCCAGCTACCCATATACTGGTAAGCCCTAAAAAAAACCCAAAGTCAAGTACTCTACACCCTTCACTCTATGCAGCTGTTGATGGGACCTGCAAATATGACTCTTCTAAAGTAGTCACCAAAGTGAACCAGTACTACTCCATTAAGGAAAATGAAGCAGCCCTTTTGGAAGCCGTGGCCACTGAAGGACCAGTTTCTGTGGGCATTGATGCCAGCTACCTATCCTCCTATTCATCTGGTATTTACAGTGATAGTCTGTGTTCTCCATACGGTTTGAACCATGGTGTGTTGGTTGTGGGTTACGGATCTGAGAACGGAAACGACTACTGGATTATCAAGAACTCCTGGGGTACTTCCTGGGGTGAACAGGGTTATTTCAGACTGCTGAGAGGGGTCAACGAATGTGGTGTTGCTGAAGACAATGTCTATCCTGTTGTTTAAACTGTTACTTAATTTGGAAATAAATCTAGATAATTAGTCTTCAATCTTTTTTTTTTTTAAGTAGTTTAACTACACTGAAGTTGTTGTGCAAATTTCTAGTAAAAACTCTTATTTTTAGTTATAATACTTACAGCGTCCTTTATTTTGTGAATTAGCTTCAGAATTTTTGAAAATAACCGTGAATCTCCCAAATACACAATAGTAATCTGCCAGGATAGAAACATCTAAGTGCAAAATACTTTAAATTGCTTTAGATAATTTTAAGTCAAAAACTCTATTTTGATTTTATCAGCTAATTTGTAGTAATCACTACACAATTTTTAGGAATTTTTAATTGAGAAAGTGTGTCCCTAGATTTGTAATCCCAAACATTACTTATTAATAATTGATCATCGATTTTCCAATCAAATTTTGAGTACCAGTTTTTTCCGGTAATTTAAAAAGCTTTGTTTTTGTTAAACCAGACATCCAACGAGGTGCGTTTGAGATAAAAAATTTAGAGCTCTAACTTGAGGCGTTCCTGAGATAATCAAGAAAATCTAGAGTAAATTTTGACAACCTCTAGCGACCAAACCGTGAAACTTAGACCTGTCCAATCAACGTCACGTGATAGCTCCATTCTTTTGCTGTAAGGTGTGTTTGAAGAATGTTTCAAATAAGTGAGTTATGCAGAATTTTTTGAAAAATTCCTCAAAAATGTACCTCTGCCTGGATTACTGGATAACCGCCGCCAATTTGGTACTATTCAATTAAAACTTAGTACGATAAGACCTTGAGAAAGATTCTACTGTCAATATGACATAATGACACAATTTGTAATATTAAAATTACAAATACAACTACACAAACTAAAACAAAAAATTCAAATTACAAACTGTCAACAAACCTCAAAATTAATGATTTTCAGAAACATCGCCGGTTCAGAAAGCATCCTTCATGACGTCATTTGACAGTTTGTCACGTGACACCTGTTTGTTTTTTTATATATGTTGATCAGATATGTTGATGATTGTCAAAAGGGGCTTATTTCTGAAATGTTTGAAAGAAATTTGTAAATGACCTTAAATTCCATCTCGCTCAGTTTACATGTAATAAAAAAGGACGACAATTATAACGTCACTACCAGTAGCTCTTGGACAGACTGTACCTACTTTTGGAAAAAAAACTTGGTATTTATTTGCACACCTTAAGAAAAACAACTCAATTTCCATGCACATATTGTATTAATAATAATTTATTCGATTTCCACTGTTATGGAATTTAAATTTCACTATACCTACACTAAAATTTTAAAGGAGTACAATTTGATTTTAAATATATCTTTGGTTGATTTTACTTCTTCTCGCATACTTTGTGGTCGGCATCGGATGGACATTCACAATTGGATCCTGTAAAATTAATTGTGTTGCTTAAAAATTCACCTATAATTGTCACAAATTGGATTTTGTTTAATTTCTATTTATAAAGCAAGTAATTGTACAGTTGAAACAGAACCAATAATGCTTCTAATTTTTTTACCTTGGTGCACCCTCTTCAAAAGCTTTTGACTTATGTCAACATTGAACTACTTGTCCTAATTATTTTATCTTAGTCTGGCTCGTATGTAATCACTTTAAAAATAAAATGATACTTTACAATAAATATTACCTGATTTGTCTGCATTTTTTCCATCAGGGCCGCAACTGCAATCATCGTTACAAGTGTCTTGACAAGTGTCTGCAATTGTTCCTATTTAGTAAATTTGTTATATCAGTTTGACAAAAAAATTACCTTTACAAGGTTCACAAGGAGAAGGCATCTCGTCACTAAAATTCAAACTTATAAAGCTTCTTAACCCAACTGTTGTTGTACAAATTGCAATCTAACCACCCAAGTTTGGACGTTTTATATTACATCCTCCTCCATTAAACCATTTGCATCGTTAGACTCATTGATCCGTAGCAAATCACTGAAGGAGCACCCAAAACCAGAGGCGCACCAACTTGACCACTACTAAAAAAACCCTAAAAAGGAATGAGTTTTCCAATGTACGCCACTGATTTTTGAGACAATTTTAATTAAACTAAAACAATACCGTTATATACATGAATCTTTGCCCGCAGACCATCACGCTTCAGTTAATTGCATAAATTGCTTTAATTCGATATGATTCAGTTTACTTTGGCACGCATGGCCGGTTTGCCGGCTTGATTTGGGCTTTATGGATTTTTTCCACATTTTTTCCTGCACGAAGTCTTCGCTGGGAAGCAAAAAATACAGGGAAATGCTTGAAAAACGGTTTTGAAAAGTGGCATTGAGTTGACATTACAAGTGGGTCAGGGTATTATTAATGATTAATCAGGTGCAGTTAATTGTTTTTTAAAGGTTTTTCGATTAGATTTTTAATCAGACGCAGTAGCAATTAATGGGGGAAGCTGTATTTGACCATGAAATCAGGAAAAATCTAGAGACCGACAGCTATCAACATATTGGTGTCATCTGCATAAGTATACATCTGTATATGTATAACCAAAAAGACTGGGTTCAAGCCAATTCTCATAATGCCTTGCTTAGATTCAAAAAAATGTCTAGTATAATGTTTTCCATATCAGTTTTAATGAATACATATAACACACAAGAAGTAACATACAATCTGTACAACATAACATGTTTATTATTTAATTACTTAGTCAATGATGGCATAATTGTCATCTTCTGTAACTCCACATTCGTTAGTACCACGTCGAATTCTGAGATAACCATTTTCACCCCAGTCGGCACCCCAGGAGTTTTTGACAATCCAATAGTCCTGACCATTTTCAGTACCATAGCCCACAATCAAAACACCATGGTTCAGATCCCAAGTGGTGCATTCCTCATCAGAGAAAATCCCAGAATCGTAAGAACCAATGTAACTTGCGTCCATAGCTATTGAAATTGGTCCAATGGTGGCGGTGGCTTCTAGAAGGGTATCTTCATCACCAGAAAACTGTACAGCACTGGTGATTTTGGTAATCACTTTAGATTCGTCGTATTGGCATTTACCTAGCTGGGCTACAAAGGTCTGTTTTGGTAGTGATACTTGGTGGTAGTAGGAATCTTACCAGTGTACGGATAAGTGGATTCTGGTTCAATACCATACTTTTGGATGTAAGGGAGGGTTTCTTCCATCCAACCTCCATCGCAACCGTAATTAAATTTGATCGTGCAGTCAACCAGCTGTTGTTCAGATAAAGAAACCAAATTTCCACTTTTCTTGTAGTAAGCTCCTTCTACGGTTCCAGTCTAGGACAAAGTTTGAAAACTAAGATTTCTTGTTTCAGATCCAGAAGCTTACCACAGAGAAAGCCCAGCAAGATCCACAGTCTCCCTGGTTCTTAACAGGTGTGACATAGCCCATGTTTCTCCAATCCACTGAGGAGGGAACTTGGACACCCTTTTTGAGGTAAGTAGACATATTGGTAGGCTTTTCAGGCATTTGGTGCAGTGTTAAGTAAGCTTTGAATTCATCTTTAGTCCAGTCAGTAAACTTGTTTACTCCTAAAAGGGAAAGGAAATAGTATTTAACCTTTTGTAACAAAATTTTCAAATAATTTACCCTTCTTGTATGTAACAAGGCCTTGTTCGTACAGTTTATTGTGAGCTTCAACCTCTGCAACATTCTCTTCAAAAATATTGTACCTTTGCGCCTCTTCTCTTTGGTTTGTGTAAATTTTGCCGTGCTTCAACTAGCATTTCAATAAATATTACTATATTTTATTAAAAAGTTCTCGATAATTACCTTGAAAGTCTGGAATTGGCTGGCGCGTTCTTGAAGAGACGCACTGGCAGCAAGTACAATAAAACTGGCTAGGATGAAACCTTTCATGTTAGTGATTTTGGACAGTTTGATTAACGGAAATATCGCCCAGGGAATTTATACCTGAGGCTTTGCAGTTTTGAGTAGTATTAGGTGAGCAATCAGAAAATAAACATTTGTTGTACCAATTAATGATAACTGTGATGCAAGTTGAATCACCCACTTTGTGCATTTTTATTTATTTTATATAATACAATACATGATGATAAGGCAGGAAATCTTTTTAAATTTGAGGATGTTTTTAAGTTATCTATTGACTTTCAAATCATTGATTTTTCCTAAAATTTCCATTGTTAACTGATTGGTGGTTTATTCTTCGAAAGGAACGATTTCCTATATGTTCTGGTAAATGATTATTTGGCAGTTCAGAGAAAATTTAATGAATACTTATCAAGTAACAAGTAAGATTATGTAATTCTTGATGTACTTGGAATCAGATTGTAAAATTTGACTCTATTTTTTCACTAATACAAGATCAGAATCAGAAGAAAATCTTGAAAACTAGTCTTTTATGAAGTGTAGTTTGTGCTACCACTCGAACATGTTTGACGCCCCCTAGCGTCCAAACTCTAAAACGAACAAAACAAATTTTATACGTTGATGGAAAGCCTGTTTCATTGGCTATCCACAGACGAAAAGTCAAAACAGAATGTATCACATAAGCGAGTTATTCAAAGCAACAGGGGTCAAAATTGTTTCAAGAAAATGGAGTTTCAGGTCTCCAAACTAGATTTTGTAGAATAACTCCTAACCTAGTAGAGATACGGAAAAAGAGTAAAAGATTAAAATTGCGTAAAAAAGACTAAGAAAACTAAATCCGTACTTTAAACAGACAAATTCTCACTGAAACTGCATACAAGATGTCCAGACTTTATCAACCTTCAGTTTTTAGCTTATACTGTACCAAAGGTCACCAAGGTTATTTTGGAGCACACCATTTGAAAAAGGAAAAGAAATCCTAATTTTTTAAATGGTTTACCGTTGCTGTACCTCCAAAAACAGCCGCAGTATAAACAGCTAAAGTTTTGAGGTACTTTTTTTATAAAAATGGTGTTTCTGGTCCCCAAAATGGATTTTTTCAACAAACTGTTCAAAGGGCAAAATTTGTGTGATTCCGGGTTTGAAAGGCAAAAGTGCTCTAATTCAATACAGGGTGGCCCAAACAACGTATTTTTTTTCACATATTTCATACAGTTAAAATAACAGTGGTAATAGCTAGAACTTTAGAACAAAAGTTATTAGATTGATATTTTTGATATTCGAATTTCTCCTGGGACAGAGAGTAGTAAATACAAAAAAAATTAATCGTACTGTATCTAACATATCTTTATTTAGTACTGTAATTAAATACATTTAAATTTTACAATTTTTTTCAACAATATTAAATAACTTCTCATTAAAACAATAGTAAAATATATCATTTGAAAAATCACTTCTTCCATTACAGGAAGCATTTTACGAACTAAGTACTTGCTTACATCAATACAGCGAGACGAAAATGTTTTAAAAAATGAAAGTATTTCAGTATAAAATGAGTAAATTGCACCAAGATACAGCAAAATAATTAGAGAAAAGCAAAAACATATTGTCAAAGGTCCCATCTATAGTTTTATATCTAAGAGATTTCAATTTAGGCCTTTTTTGTACGAAACACCAACAACTAGACTCTAGGAATCTGGAGATTAATTCGTTTTAAGACAAAAGGCAAACATTTTTGAGACATTTGATTCATTTTTTTATACTCTTCTATAAACCTACGTTAACACTACATTAAGAACATATACAGAAGGAAAGGGACATCAACTTGACAAATACCTCACAGAGGGTAAATATCAACTTAACCATTCTACTACAACTACTTTATAGTTACAATTAAAATGTAAAATGGAGAAACAATTTAATACTTAAGTGACACTCTTATTAAGACCAATTAAAAAATGTTCAAGAACCTCAGAAGCATCGACAATTTGTACTTTGCAACGTGAAACTAAAATCTAAATGTAAAAAAATCAGTCATCCGACACGATTGGTTCCTCATCAGTTTCGTCGTGTGAGTCAAAGTCTTCGGGTTCCTTGCAACTTTTTGACAGACGTCGACACTTCAGTTCGCATTCTCTTATTTGAAAACCTACAATAATTATTCAAATATTAGTTAGAGATGCCACTTCTCGTGGGACAGAAAGTATGTAGTAAACTCACTCTTTTCGCTATTTTGTGTGTAAAACAACGTTCTATTGGAACTTACCTATTAATGGCTGTAGGGCATTTCTGAGACTATCAAACAGCTTAGGAAATAAAATTTCCTGTTGGGTCAGCAACTGCTTCATCCGCTGACGTTCGTATATTGCATGAGCTTTACAAGAATTGACAGCTACCGGGATGTTTTCATTGGTCGCAAATTGTCGTAGAGCTTTTTCCCTTACGTACACTAGAGGCCGTACAACACGAAGGTCGTGTTCCCTTTCAAAAAAAAAAATACGATACTATTTAAGATCAAAAGATAATACAGAGTGAAAGGAAATCAAAATAACACAAGTCACCACCCTGATAACCAGACTTAAATCCTTTAGAATTTTCTATGGGATTTAAAATGACTATTTTAGGACTTACTTGATATAATAATGGGCTCTCATCGTTCTCATTTTCCCTAAATGAAACACGGACAGCAAAAAGTTTTCGCACAAATCATCCAAATGTTGTCCAATCGCCAGGACATTGTACCCGGAACTTTTAGCGGCCGAATATAAACGATGACGTAAAGTGGTGGTGCAAAAGCTGAACAAATTGTCCGTTGCCTCCTGACTTTTTTCTATCAAAAAACCACAGTTAACACTTGACAATTTGGTTTTTAGAGTAACTTTACCAGTCTCATATCCTGGATCGCATTTTTTGTCATCTATAATATAATGAACCCCTAAACTTTTCAAGTGGGGGATAAGCACGCAAGGGTCACACCCTGTAGAATCAGGATCGACCGTTATGGCACCAATACTGAACAGAACGCCCTCCTTTTGGATGTGACTTTGATATTGCAACAACGTGTGGAGTAAAGTCAGAGAATCTTTACCTCCTGACAGACACACCATCACTTTGTCACCTACAAATTATTATATTACCAAATTATATAATAAATTTGTATTGGATGTAAGCACCATCTCTAATCATTTTGTACTCAGTGACAGCTTGGACAGTGGGCGTCCACAAGTTTTCTTTTGGGCAATTCCACTTTTTGACTTCAATGTCCTCTAAGGTTCTTGGATCGTCACTCAGATCCCGATGGATCGATGGTTTTTTTCGTTGCAAAGTGGAAAACCTTATTTCAGACTCGGATTTTCTATGTCCTCTAGAATCGGAATTGCTTCTGGTTTTAAACTCTCCTGGTAGTCCTAAGTTTGGAAAGAGTTGGTCGGGTTCGTGGAAGGACATGTTGATTCCACTGCAAAAAATCAACTTGTTTCAAAATAAAACTGAAAAATAGCGTTTTTGTGTTTCTGCGTTGCAGGAATTATCAGATATCCACTGTGCATGTAAAATATAGAACAAATTATACAGGGTGGTCCAGTTTTAAATGTCAATAATTCACCAATCCATAGCCAATTAAAAAATAAGTTGACATTCATTATGTCATTTTCCTGAAAAGTGCTTCTTAAGGAAAACAGTCCTTCAAATTTCTGTTTAAAAAATCGATTTTTTTTGTCATAACTGTCAGACCGTTGGAGCAATATTGATCAAATTTGGAACAAGCACTTTATTACACGTTATTACGGTCAAAGACCCAAAACTAACCCAACCCAACTTAAAAATTGTCTTGGAAACGGAAAATTCACTTAAGAAGTTTAAAAAATATTATTGTAGCCAGTTTTCATAGTTTCCAGACAAACTGAATGACTTTAGTTTTGAAAATTGACTTAGAAAAGATAAAAATTTCAGAAGCTTAAAAATTGTGTTTGTAACCAGTTTTCATGCAAATCGAGAGACTTTAATACTAAAAATTGACTTGTAGACATAAAAACTACTTTTTCAAGAATTTGTTACTACAAATTCATACATTTAAACCTTAAAAACTGACTTGAACCCCAAAATGTGACTGAACTAATGAAAAGTGACATCAGAAGCTTAAAATTTGCATTTGAAGTAAGTTTTCATAATTTGAAGACAAATTTCAATATTTTAGTCTTGAAAATAGTCTTAGATGCAGGACATTGACATTAGATTCATGAAAATTGTCTTGAAAACGAACTTTTCGTGCTTTTTACTTTGCTTTTCATTTTCTTCGAATTCTGGACTATTTTTAGTGCTTCAAAACTGCTTTCAGCTTGGAAAATCGAGTTTCAAGACTATCTTCACCAAGTTATTAACATAGCAAACTAAAAAAACAATTTTTACATTCTTCATAGACTTAAAATAGTATTTCAAGCTTTGTCACTATTAAATCGACTTCTAGACACCTCAGTACTAAAAATTCGGGTATTTCTTAATAAACTAGACTGTTTTTAGTGTTTTAAGGCTGTTTTCAGTGCCTCAAATCGAGTTTCAAGACTATCTTTACAAAGTTTTTGACTTATCAGGCCTAAAAGCCAGTGTGTCCACTGACCATAGTCTTGAAAATGTTATTTCAAGCTTCTTCACTATTAAATTGACTTCTACACTCATAGGTGTAATAAATTGTAGCATCTCTAAGAAATTCAGACTGTTTTTAATGCTTTTTAAGACTGAAAAATCGAGTTTAAGACTATTTCCAAAAGTCAAGTTTCTTCAGTAATAAAAGTAAAAAATGTTGGTACCAAATGCTACAATAATAGTCTTGAGAACTAATTTTTAGAAATAAAATAGTCCGAAAATTTAATTTACTTCTAGACTTGTTGTCCAGTCCAGAAAATTGAGTTGTACACAAATTAAAGTCTTGAAAATATACTTTTGGACTCTTTAGTCCTAGTAAAGTCAGTTCTAGCATTAAAAGTCAACTTTTATATTATTTTTAGTAGTAAAAAATGAGATTCATGCACAATACAATCTTTGTCTTGATTTCCGGACTTTTTTTAGTTCTTGAATGCCAGTTTCAGACACTCAACCAGGATGGCAGTCTGAGAAAGCGAATCACAAGACCATTCCTAATAGTAAAAAGCAAGTTTTTAGACTATTCAGTACAAATTTGGACTTTCACAAATCTTGAATGTTCAGTTTTAAACTATAAAACGATTTTTTAAATGGAAATTTGGAGGACTGTATCTTCCTTAGGAAACGTTTTTCAGAAAAATGACACAATGCAAGTCAACTTATTTTTTGATTGGCTATCAAATGGTGAATTATTGACACTTAAAACTGGACCACCCTGTATATTGAGGTAAAACAAGGCATTTTGACAGAAAATGAAATTCCTTCAAGAATAGGAGAACTACAAAACAACTGTTTCAAATCATTTGAAGAAACATGCCTACATATACCATCTTTTCATTCAATCTACTGAATGAAATAGAATACTATCATCTTGAACAGAAGAATTGTACTTACCTATCTTGGGAGCTAACACTGGCAACAGTAGAAGTAGACAAAAGCTTGTTCTTGCAATTCCCACTCTGCTCTTCACTATTATTCTTGCTATTATTTGCCACATTCACTACAATATCGCCGCTGCTCCCTGGAGTGTCAGTAGTATCTCTTTCCTGACTATCCTCGTGTTTAGGTGGACTGCCCCTAAAGTCGCTAATTCTAGTGTAAGTCATCGTGCTGTCAGTATTCTCTAATACATCCTCGACTTTCGAGATCACCTCCCGAATTTCAGACTTAATATTTGTGGCTAATTCTTTGGTCATTTCAGTCACGTAGGTTTGGAGATCAGGTACGGGAGATGCCCGTCCCATTTGGCTCGAATCGATCGAACTGCTAGACAAAACGTTCAGACTATGCGTAGGTGATAGATTGGGTTCAGAATCTAATGAATGCAACTCGGTCTGGCTGCCGCAACTTAGTTGGCGCTGTCTGAACGCGTTCATGCCTAAACTCATTCTAGTTTGTGGACTCAAAACTGGTGGGGACACATTAGGGTGTCCCAAACTCAAACATCTATCTCGACCAAAAGTTTGCTGATGTAATAGTTGTGAGTTCACTGATTCGCCAACAGCAAAATTCAAAGAAGGTTGGGAGATTTGTGGATAGTAAAGACCGTTGACGTCCTGTAAGAAATATGGCACTGGGAAGGAACAAGTTAATATCTTCGGGTCATCTAATGAAGGCAAGCTATAATGGCGGGGAGATCCTCCACTGCTGCTGCAAGGCAAGTTGGATGCTTGAGGAATGCTTGTCGAAGTCTGGGCATTTTCATCATTACTATGTTTATCAGTCTTTCTTGGTGTCATATAGGAGCCGGGATCGAAAGGAACCTTCTGCTTTACATTCTGAGCATTACTGGTCAACAAAGCTTGAGCCTCATGCTGCAGCATAAACCATCTTAACTTCTCCCCTCTACTGTCAAAAGAAATGCCTTGATCTTGATAAGGCATTCTGTTTGCAGTTTTTCTAGCTCGATTAAAGAGATTCCTAGCAGTTTGAAGACACTCGGAATAGCTTTGTGGGAATAGTCCAGGTCCTGAGATCCTCCTTTCATTCATCGTCATTTTTCCATCAACGTAACGAATAGAAGACAACCATTTGCGATCTTTTTGCACTGCATTAGTGTGATGTCGCCATTCTCCAGTCTCCAAGTCTACCACATATTGCGGTAGCAGTTTCCAGCCTTCAGTAGCCACCATTTTAACTGCTTCCATAACAAAAGCTAACTCAGCATCGTTAATAAAGTATGGCAGACTGATTCTGGTGAAACCAGGTCGGAGTAACTCCAAAGTGGAGTTGTCCACTCCCAAGTTTAAGCTTGACAAACGCCTGTTTAAAAACACAAAGTCATTGACCAACTAGTGCAGTTTAAAGTAAGTACAAACCTGTCCTCTAAAATAATATTTTCGTACTGATCAGCCAAACTCTGATCAATGCCAAGTAATTCCTGGGCATAAGCGCCGGAACAGGGACATCCAGCTCTGGCCTGGATGCCAAAAACGTCGTTCAGCACGGCGCATACGAAATTGTGATGAAGGAACGTTCCTCTAGGATGCCTCACCATAAACGAAAAAATTGAGAGTCGCTTCAGATTGGGAGAAGTATTTCCCAGCAAGATAATTTCCGGAATTGTGCGGATGTGCTGTAGCATTTGTCTGAAAAATGGAGAACGCCACTGATGCTAAGGTTTTGCAATTAAACGGTGCAATGTCGAGTTTACTAGACGATAAGATATAAAACCTTGACATTATTATGTGTGTTGCATGTAGCTATTTTTATGCAGTTGCTAATTTTGTAAAATTGATCTTTGCAAATCGAGTGAGATGGATTAGTTTCTTGTCAGACTTACTTGTTTAGTTTTTCCTGTCTTTGCTGAATTGAAGTAGCAGACACTGTCTCCTTTAGTTGCATAATCAAACCAAATCTTATAGACTCAACTACAGCTGCGCAATTACCCTCTTCCTGCAATTCAAAGCCCTACAAAAACAACTATTAACCTTCAGTCATTATGAGGTTGACATTAAAACCTTTTCAGTCTCGCTGGAGGCAAAAAACCCATCAGGTTCACAAGTGTTCAACCTTCTAAAAATAGACTTCTTTGCTATCAAAATACCTACAACCAAAACAAATTACAAATTTGAAACCAGCGAATAACAATTGACAAACCTGGTGTTTGGACACCACCAATAAACTTGTGTCCAGAAAAATAAATGGCATCTTTATTGGCTAAACTGTTGTCCTCAACTCCTTGGACGCTGGGGTTTAAGTCGATGTAAACGTTTGGTGCGCCCATATTGTAGTCCCAGAATGCCAAAGCGCCATATTGGTGCAACAAAATGGTGCAGGCCACATCGTCGTAGAGGATGCCAGTGACACTGGATGCAATTGAGAAGCATCCAATTAGCTGTCTGCCACAGTTTTGGTGTAGTCGAAGTTGTTTCTCCAGGTCAGTTAAGTCGATAAAGCCGTCTTTGGTTTCAGCTATACGAACAATCTGAAAAAATGATTTCTTAGTGTTATACGTAATTTTTAAGGTTAAACATTATTTTTTTTTGCAAATGAACACTTTCAGTACAAACCTGTTGTATCTGAGACATATTCTTGAATTGTAATTTAAGTTTATTTGGCTTGCAAAATGCTATACATTTTTCCATTTTTAATTTTCACAAAAATCGTTCATAACACGCTTATTTGCAACAATCTGAATAGACACACTAAATAATAGTGATGAGTAATTTGACCGGTAAATTACCAGTTCATTACTGGTAAATTACAAAATACTGTGTTTCTGGCAGTTCAAATTATGACACCGCTTTTCTTCCTAACTGTACCAACTCTTGTAGTGTTTTTTCAGGTTTTTTGAATAGGAAATTTAATGAGGATTCCAAAAATGTCCTTAAAATAGTCATTTTCTCATTTTCGACTCCTTAACCCAACACCGTAAGTTTGCAGGACCGTTTTTGCTTCCAGTATACAGGGTGTGCAAGAAAAGTATGGTGGTTCACTATTTTTACCACCTAGTACACAATTTTTAATCTAGAATTTTTCACTCTACACTACTGGAAAGGGGAGCTTATAACAGTTGTTTTAAGTGGTTGAACCACCCTGAAAATAATTGAGTACAGGGTGCTCAAATTTCAAACCACAATTTCTACTGATTTGAAATCAACCAGTTTTTGCTAAATAACTCAGCAATGGAAAAAGATACGAAAAAAATAAAAGAGAGCAAAAATGTTTGTGAAAAATTCCTGGAAGTTTCACAGTCATGATCGGAAAATGATATATTTCAAGCAAATTTCAATTAGACCCATAAACTTACTGTCACGACGTCAGATTCGTGTTCCCCAGTTTGAAATTACTAAAAAAGTCACAAAATACAATATGGCTGCTATTAATAAAACTGTACCATAACTTTAGTCTCTTATTAATTCAATTTGTATTCCGGTGAACTCATTTTGAGTGGTTGTACAGTGCAGATAAACATTACTAACCTTGCCATTTAAACACTGTACAAGTGCGAGGCTTAAAATACGGTGAACTATCTGTCGTAAATCGTCATTAACCAAATAAAACTCGAAGGTAAACTGCCATTATTCGTGTTTAAATGAACCTCCTATCACCGACTGGTGCAATATTGTTCTTAACAGTGTCAAGGATGAAAAGAGGATGGATCATTTCCTGTTGGAATTAGGTCTGTGAATGGTCAAAAACTAGACGATAATTATACATTGAAAGTAATTTTTAGGTTTGCAACCTTGGCAAAAAAAACGACCTACAAAGGTGTCAGTGACTTTGCCGAAAATTTGCAAATAAATTCGGCAATCCGACCCAGTGAGATCTAAAGTTAACAGAGAAAGTTATTTGCAATTAGTTGAATACAATAAGCAACTGGTTTCTATACAAGGAGCGATTAGTTTTTTTTTGATTGATAGCCTTGTTCCGATTTTTTTTTTTTGATTAGAATTTGAATTGCTAAGCAGAGTACCAATTAGTGTGCTTTACACTGCACAACATTAGCCAGAAATTGTGCATAAATTGACCAGCAAATTTTCCATTCCCGACAGTTAATAACTCTTATGTCCGCGGTTTTTTGGCAAGTGTTCAAGCATTTTAAAAATGGATCTGCTCGTTTGTAAACAACATTCATTTACTAAATAGTTTAAAGGGAAACAAAACTTACTTTAGCTCCAGTCTTTTGCCATAAAGTCAAATTCTCCCGATGTTCGCTAGGTCCAGTAAAAATCACTGGAGTTTCCCTAATATCCAGAGCCCAGATGAGTTTGTTAAGAGCATCAATACAGCCATGTCCACAGAAAACAACAGCTTCATCGTCAGTGGCATTTACCGCTGTGCGTATGATTTCTCTGGCTTCTTGTCTAAAATAGAAAAAATCAAATTGAAAGTGAAACAAATTGTTCCTAAATTAAATGTTCTGAGCCATTTTGGCTTCTTCAGCTTTATTCACATGCACTCCACTTTCTCCTCCCTAACATGTTCTACATTTTTCTCTCCCAACAGTCACATTACCCCCAAAGTTTTTCTATCCCATAACATTTTGTAGAATTTCTCTTGTTACTTTAATTTCTTCTTGTATGTCTTCATCATTTTTCAATACAGACAGTTCCAATCTACTTTCTATCCCAGGAGAAGTGGCAGTGACGACATTAATTGTGACGTCATATTGAAATTTGCTTATGTCTTAGATTAGTTCTTAAGATTTGATATTTTGTGGTTGCCGGCTGGAACTAGAGCTTTTTTTCGAACTAGACATTCAACGAGATGCGTTTGTAGTAAAACTTTCTGAGCTATTCAAGAAGACAACTTTGACAGCCTCTAGCGGCCAAACAGTGCAACTTAGACCTACTCGCTCAACGTCACGTGATAGCCCCATTTATTAGCTTTCTTTTCTCATATGGTGTTCCGATACAGAATGTTTCAAATAAGCGATTTTTTTGGAAAAAAAGCACGACATTTTGACTAAAATTTGGATTTTTGGGCTTACTATACTAACAGCGGCCATATTAATTAGATTTTGCTCAATCAAAGCGACGTTTTTACTAATTTTAAACTGGAAAACACAATTCTGACGTGCATTTTGATCTAACTGGTACGGTTTCAGAGATGACCTTAAAATAATGATAATTTTGACAGTTTTTCGGGCGTGGTACCCTAAAAAAATTACATTTTGACTAATGACACTCCACGTCACATTTCTATCATTAACCTAAAGCTATCTAGGCAGTCAAAGAAAATTTTTAAAATAAAAACATGTTCCGAAAAAATCTATAGGGTACTACCACCCCCTGTAAAAAATGTCAAAAATTTAGTTTTTTATTGGTCAAGGTAAACTGGTGCGCTCTACAAAAAAATATCATATTTAGTAAATCTTGTCTCCCATCGGAGTGTATACGTGGTAAAAACTTCACATCCTTAGCGCAAACCGTTTTCGAGATATTCAAGAAAATATTCTAAACAAAATAATCAACTTTGAGGTCCTCTAGCGACCAAACGGTATAACTTAGACCTGTTTACTCAACGTCACGTGATAGCCTCATTCATTAGCTTTCTTTTGTTATATGGTATATGTATCCAAAATTTGTCAAATAAGGGAGTTATAGAGAATTTTTTGGAAAATTGCACAAAAATGTACCTGAAAATGAGTTTATCTGAAACTGTCTGCGTGAATTACTGGATAACCGCCGCCATTTTCGTACTATTTAATTAAAACTTAGTACGGTAAATTTTTGACCTTAGGAATATGATTCTGCTGTTAAAATGACACAAAATGTAACATTTTCCCACTCCAAGTGGGTTTTACGAGCAATTTTGTCCCTGACTGTCTTTTCAAACTGTGTTTCTGGCAGTTCAAATTTTGACACCGCTTTTTTCCCTAACTGTACCAAATTTTGTAGTGTTTTTCAAGTTATTGGATAGGAAATTTAATGAGGATTCCAAAAATGTGCTCAAAAGTATCATTTTCCCACTCCAAGTGGGTTTTACGAGCAATTTTGTACCTGACTGTCTTTTCAAACTGTGTTTCTGGCAGTTCAAATTTTGACACCGCTTTTTTCCCTAACTGTACCAAATTTTGTAGTGTTTTTTCAAGTTATTGGATAGGAAATTTAATGAGGATTCCAAAAATGTGCTCAAAAGTATCATTTTCCCACTCCAAGTGGGTTTTACGAGCAATTTTGTACCTGACTGTCTTTTCAAACTGTGTTTCTGGCAGTTCAAATTTTGACACCGCTTTTTTTCCCTAACTGTACCAAATTTTGTAGTGTTTTTTTCAAGTTATTGGATAGGAAATTTAATGAGGATTCCAAAAATGTGCTTAAAACTATCATTTTCCCACTACAAGTGGGTTTTACGAGCAATTTTGTCCCTGACTGTCTTTAAAAAACTGTGTTTCTCACAGTTCAAATTTTGACACCGATTTTTTTCCCTAACTGTACCAAACTTGGTAGTGTTTTTTCAGCTTATTGGCTAGGAAATTTAATGAGGATTCCAAAAATTTGTCACGTGACACTTGTTCGTTTTTTTTAATATTTCACAGATGACACATTGTCAAATTACGAACGTGGAAGATAGAAAACGACAGTTATTACGTCACTGTCACTAGCTGTGGGACAGACTGTGCTTCTCTGCTTTCATGTGTCTATCACTATATTTTAAGCAACACAATTGATTTTTTCACTTTTTACCTCAATACCTTCTTGAGCTACATTTTGACATAGAAAATGTCATTAGTATGTTGTGAGAACATATAGTGTTCCTCAAATAATCTTTCATTTTGAAAGAAAACATTAACCATGAAAATAGCAAACAAAACCAGACTCTTCCTGTAACTAACCAATTTGTTTACCAAATTTCGGTTTAAAACACAACAAAAGACTGTCATACAACAAAAAAAAATGCTAATGCGTTAACGTAATTCCCTGTTTGAACAATACACAGTGAGCTGCTTGAATTTTAATTTTACGATTGATGGTATTTTGTTCGTGAACATCAAGGTTTTCTGTGTTTTCAACCATTTTAAGTAGTTGATTCTTGGACGTTAATCTTCACTTGTTAATCAGTTTTAGGCAAAAAGCAAGTACCATTTTATATAACTATTTATAGCGTTTTAAGTGTCAATAATTTGCAAGTTTCGCTTATCTTAAAAATATATTGCACTTTAAACTGCATCAAATTTTTTAACGTGCTTATCTAGATAATTTTCAGGGACCTGGTTTAATGGGAAAAAGATTAAGATAGGTTCCAACTTTTATAGAAAAACATTTTAATTTGTGCATTTACATTAAGGTTAAAGTAGTAATTTAGATAAATTTACAGTTAGAAACAGTACGTATTAGACACATTATACATACAGTATGAGACCATATTAAGTGAAAAACTGATCGTTTAATATTCCAGCCTACCTCTCAATCTATTACTAGTGGTTCTCAATGATATCAAGGTACAAATTGGTATTTACTTACTAAAAGTAAAACTTCTATCTGTAAAATTTAGATGATTACCTGCAAAGCCTTTAACTCATAAATTAAATTGTGGAAATTATTAGATTTATGGCAGGAAATCAAACCAGATTACAGTTTTTCCAACGCAAAAACCGTTTGGGAAAACTGATGAGACTGAACTGAGGTAATTTGGTTTGATTTCCGGTCCTAAACTATCAATATTGTAAGATTTCTTTATTTTTATTAACGTGAAATATTAAATAAACTTACAATTTAATATAATAAAGGAATTATCTAGCAGTTCTGTCCTGTGAATGTTTTGGTCAAAAATTATGATTTTTGGTACAAATTTGTCCTAATATATCAGCCAAATATACTGCAATAGGCAATCAAATCAATGATAAACTGTTAGTTACGCAATTCCTTGCAACTATTTACGCAAAAACAGATTTTTAGTTAACTTTGACCAGATAGTCTCAAAACTTATTTTCAGATAAATTTTTGTGCAATTTTCCAAAAAATTGTCCATAACCCGCTTATTTGAAACATTCTGTATCGTCACACCATATAACAAAAGAAAGCTAATGAATGTTACCGCTAGAGGTCGTCAAAATTCACTCTAGTTTTTCGTTGTTTTTCTTGAATATCTCAGGAACGCTTCAAGATAGAGGTCTAACATTTTTACTACAAACGCACCTGTTTGGATGTCTGGCTTAACAAAACAAACCTTTTTAAATCAAGTCGACATAAGCAAATTTTATTATGCCACACTGCCACTTACTGACCTAGAGCTATTTCAGACAAATACAATAAAAGGCACATTAATTTTCGCATTTGGCACAAGACGCCTAAACCATTTAAAAATCTTGCACTTATTTAGAACAACGACTTTTATTGCTTTTTGTACAGTTTAAACACACTTTTTCCAACTCTAAATGGTTTATAAACCGACTGACATAACCCTGTTAAATGAGTGTAATATGTAACTGAATTACTTACGATATGCCTTAACGTAATGATTCAATAAGGATATCCGGCGAAAGTATTTCACAACAAGAGGAAGCGTGTGCTGATGCTCTAGATTTCGTAATTTTACCACTCGTAAAGGGATTTCTCTTACCTGAACAGGGTGGTTTGTAGAGACGATATGCTTGTTGTAAAATGAGTGTTGCCATATGTTGGGAGTACCTCTCGTAGAATGTACTCTTCGATGAACTGCAACGACCTTCCTGAGGCGGCATAATCGCAGAAAACCACTGCAAAAACCGGAAAAATTTGCTTTTAATACTGAGTAAGTAGGTGAATCAGTTATATAAAAACTCTGGCGCTACAAAACTTATCCTTGATCTATCTGGGTATTTGATCTAGACCAGAAAGTATTTTTAGCAGGCGAACCCACGTAATCGACCGCAAATTTAGTACAGCTACAAGAAAATTGGAATTAACCACAACTTTTTTTCAAATCATCAAACATAAGTAATACACAAAAATTGAAATTTATGACAATGTTTACAACAACTGGGCGAATTTATCAGGCTAATTTGCGCTAGCAGATTGTGTTAAAATTAACAGCTTTTCAATGTAAACAGCATAATTGTTTAAATAAACACGGTGATTGTTCTGATAGCTAGAAAGCCAGTTTTCAAGTTAAATTCCTGCCATGCATTCATTTATGATTTGAGAAACCTTTCTGCGGGTCAAGCAGAGAATTTTTTACCTGCTCTATGGTCCTTCGAGACTTGCTACAGTCTGCAACTGGTTTCATTAATAATAAGTTTATTTTGCACTAATGTGACAACAATGCATATTTAGTAAAGTGACTAACTCGCATATGATTATAAAATGTATAAACTAATATTTGAAGGTTACACACCTACAACAGTTCGCAAACACGTTAATAAAACGTTGTAACTCGGTAAAGTAATGATTTATTTAAAAAAAAAAGAAAACACACTTAAAGTCAAGATTTGACTACCCATGAGGTTTTAACGGAGAGTTACTTCAGCCAATTAAAATAAACAAATTATATTTTTTTCGGTAAACAAATTGAATTTTGTTTTTTTAAAACTTTGCAATGAAGAACGCATTAAAAGTTGATACGATTGCAAAAACCTACTTTAAACTATTTTTAACTATGCTGTGGTAAATGTAGCAGTTATTTCATACGCTTTGTGACAGTGTTCAACACTTTTGAACCTTAAAATTGCATTTACAATGAGCAAAAACCATCAAAACTGTCTTAAAAGTGGATGCAAGTACAAAAATCCACTATAAACTGTTTTCAACTAAGTTGTAGAACCCTTTATTAGACATGTGACAGTTTTCAAGTAGGTGCTAGTGCAAGACAACCTTTTTGAACTTTAAAACAGCCTTTGCAACGTCTAAGAACCAATGCAAAGGCCTTAAAAGTTGCTGAAAGTGCAAAAATCTACTTTAAACTGCTTTTAGTTATGCTGTGGTAAATGCAGCCATTTCATACACTTTGAAACAGTGTTCAACACTTTTGAACCTTAAAATTGCATCTACAATGAGCAAAAACCATCAAAACTGTCTTAAAAGTTGATACAAGTACAAAAATCCACTATAAACTATTTTCAACTAAGTTGTAGAAGCCTTTTTTAGACATGTGACAGTTTTCAAGTAGATGCTAGTGCAAGACAACCTTTTTGAACCTTAAAACAGCCTTTGCAACGTCTAAGAACCACTGCAAAGGCCTTAAAAGTTGCTGAAAGTGCAAAAATCTACTTTAAACTGTTTTCAACTAAGTAGCCTAAGTTTGTTTACTTACTTACTAAAAAATACGATTTCCTGATTTTCAGTCAAGGTTTGTAATTCAAGTAAGCTAAATAACCTTATCAAAAATCTTCTACCAGCCAGGAATTTCAAATGTTTGAATGTTACAAAAAGTGATTTGTTAGTGGTTGACCAATGGCTGGTAGCTTTATTGTCTCTATCTATCACTTTGCAGTTTGAAAATACATAAAATTTTTTAAGAGCGTATAACTAGTGTAAGGCCAGTTTTCTTATAGTAATCATGTTTTTATATAATATAAATTTCTAAAGCAACTTAACTAGATAAGAGACATTTTTTTAAAAATTTGCCAATGCCTCTAGTAAGAATTGTTCAACAACAATTTCAATTATTATTTTCAACTTCTTATTTAGTGACTAACAAGCCTTAATTCGAAAATAACTAATTCCTAGCAATAAAATCATTTGTATTAAGAATGTTTTAAATTATGCTATAATACCTCTTACTACTGTAAATACTAACTTTCAAACTTTTACAATTTTTTTTGTAGCTTTCTGTTGTTCTGATTATTTTATTATCTGCATTAATCATTGTTAATCACTATTGCTTAGGTCTTTAACTTTGCAAAAACCGTCAACACAGGAAAATTCCTCCCAGTTATAATCGCATGCATTTACATTAGTCAGCGGTCAAACCGAACACATTTCCATTATCTGGCGTAGCTAAACAATGCTAATTCAATTGGTCTACGGCACATAATCGTAAAAATATACGATTTTGTATTTTCATTGCCATTGCATTATTATGTATACTTTTATAGCAACAACGCCTTTATAGTGTTAGCTGATGCGATACACAAATGCAGTTTTGGCAATTAGAGTTAGAGTTACAAAACGATAACACTATTAATAACTACAACACTAAATACAGTTTATAGGTTTGTTTTCTTGCACAAATGTGTTTTTCTTGCTCGATCCCTTTGGTTTTGGGTGGTGACTAGGCCAACAAACCCAGTTGTATTGCTCTATTATAGATGTGTAGTCTGAGGCTCTATTTTGAGGCTTTGGGTTAATGTCCTTAACGCAGGTTTTGTGGCTTCTTGGATTTTCTACATTATTTGTATTGCTAGATTTTTCTAAGCAAATATCTCCATTGGGACAAAATGTCCCTTTTAGATTTTTGTCTTTCAACATTTTCCTGAACTTCCGTAAGTAGACCTTCAGACATTTTGCGCTCACTAAACAGCTCTAAGCAAATATCTCCCTTCCGAGGCCCTTAAGGACAAAACGTCTAACGTTTTGGTAAAGAATTTAACTAGCTACAATTTTTTCGTTTAGACCTTTGATGCTGAATTCGGTCAGGGAAAAAAAATACAGGAGGTTATAATTATTTTCCAGAGAGACACAGTTTACTTTTTCAACATTATGGGACACCTTGTATATAAGACAAATTGCAACAATTTGAATGAAATAATAGCAACAGAAATCTGGGCAATATTCCAATGTAAATCTAGACGTATTTTATGAGTTCCTATGTAATATTAAACTGTTGATATTATAACTAAAAGATATCATTAATAGCTCGATGGAGTAGGCTTTTAGAAGTGAAAAAAATATTCATTTTTAGAGAGTTGATAACTCACAGGAACAATCTTTAGTCCAAAATTGTAGTAGTTATTTGAATGTTTTACGTCATGAATTGTACAAAAAAATCTGTTTATAAAATATGCGTATAATAATGTAAAAAAAATCCGGATATACTTAGAGTAATATTAGTCTGTGGACAATCAAGATTTTTTTTAGATTAAAATTAAATTAGCTGATGTGTCTGTGTGTAGCATAAACTGCATTTTAGATGGTCAAAAAATGTTACTTTTAATTTTACACTAATTTTAGTTTGTTTTTTTTTTTTGTTAGACTTTTTTTGTTTTATTATATTATATAGCAGTGGTTTAGGCAATAACATGTTGTACATAATTTTTTTAAATGCTTTCTTATGTTTTTGTTTCTTTTTTTGAACGCCCTGTATATGTTCAATCATTTTGGGTGTGACAGGAGGTAAAAAACATTTCAAGACAAGCCTTTTGTGTTGAAACTGACTGAATTTTTTTGGATTAAACACGTTTCGTGAAATTTATTTTCCAATCAGTCTACTCATTTGACCTATTTGCTTATAATGGACAGGTTGAACGTTTTTTTATGACCTACACTAATTCAGTAAAAATAAAAGAGGAAAAGTTTGACAAACTTTCGGAATACTCACTTTAGGTTAAAGAAAAAATAAAATCTACAAAGTAATTGTGCTAAACAATTACTAAATTAAAAGTGTGCGTAACAATCATGATCCGGGTTATAATCACCAACAATGAGGAATTGATACAGCTAAATAAATACCTAGACTAGACAAATAATTGCGTTACGGCACTTGTGCAATATCAATAATTAATGAATAGCACGTTTGAACTTTACAAGGATAAATTTGCTAAAATTGCATAGTTGAACAAGGTTTTTCTGGTTTCGTAGAAAGCGATTATTAATATCAACTTTCTTGGAATGAAACTGCATTTTACAAGTAAGTGTTCAAGAATAAAATTGTTGACGAGACCGCTTAAAAATTAATTACACCTAAAACAATGAAAGCTAAAAATAACTCGAAAAAGCACACTATGCCGTTATGACTCATTTTTAAAACCGATTTGGCCCCAGATTATGAAACATGTTTATGGGTTAAAATATGAACAAACAAGTTTATTTTAACTTCCTGGTAGAAAACCAGCAAACCAAGCCAAATAACCACCGCGAAAAAAACGCAGAACAATGTGTCAACGTGCAATTAACTTATTGATCGCAATTGCATTTATATGTTCGTCTCCACGTGTCTGCTGTGCTGAATAATTTCCCTATGGACTTTGTGGTATCTTTTTATTTGTGCCAAGTTTTGCTCTTCCAGGATGTCAATAGAACGCCAATAAATCTGTCTTTTAGCAGTCTACGTGACTCAAAAAGTTTAAAGGTAAAAGTGCATTAGTTGTCTACTATGCATTTTTAGGATTCAATTTTAATCTAATCAAAAGGCTTTTACTATATCCAATGATTGTTGGAACAATTTAGAACTGATAAGTTTTGTATTAGAAATTTTTTCAATCAAAATTTCTCGAATAGTTACTTTTTGTGTAAAAAACACCTTCAAAATTCTGTTCTTCATTTACTATTCTGTTTTAGTTGTTGGATGTCAAAGAGGTTCTACGAATTGATTTTTTGGAACTTCTGGTGTTTGGGAACTATGTTTTCTACACTTTTAGTATAACAGGACTAAAATTACTGAAATTATGATGTTTTGTAAGAGAATGACTCTGAAAAATTGTATTTGGCAACACAAAATCTGAAAAATTTAGCAAACTATGGGCGTAACAAGAAGAAGGGTTGAAAATGCAATGTTGTGCAATTTTCAGAATCAATTTATTTGGGTAATCTTTTTTCATACTTTTATTGAAACAAAGTACTTTCCAAAAATCATGGAAAATACTACAAAATGAGCTAAAACTCGTTCATCTTTTTTCCAAAAAATTAAAAAAATCAAAGTGTTTTTTTGTGCGTAAATTAACACTCTCAAACCGTTTTTACTTCTGCATTTTTGGGGTATGGCATTAATTAACAAACAATTTAGAGACAAATCAAGGTTTGTTTGTACTTTTTCCGGGAAAATATCAATTGCTATAATTACATGATAATGAGACCAATTCACACAGACAAAGAATAGAAAAGAGTTATTGCAAAAGAATGTCGATATTACATAAATTTATTGGAGAACGTTGGAGATTTCGCAATTTTTTTGAGCTTTTAACACCGCAGGTGTGCGGAATACGAAATTAAGGTTAGACTGTGAGGGAATTCAGTGAATGTGCGCTAGATGAAGGCATATAGTGGTCAATTGGTTACTTTTATAGCGAGTGTTCAAGTTTTTTTTAATGGTAAACCACTAATTGCAATCGTCTGGGCTGAATAAGGATGTGGGATTCTGAGTTTGCAGGACAGTAAGCCAACCGTTAGTTGTCTGGGAAAATCTAGCAAAGCACTGATAACAAGTTATCTTTATTACACCGAGTGGCTGAATGTTTATTACGTTTTAAAAATCACACAAATATCGATTTTAACTCCACGTGTCTCCTCCTAAAACGACCTTGGAAGGAAAAGGATAAAACAGAAAAGGGATAGGGCAAACGTGTACGACGTAATTCGAGCAAGGTTAGCCAAATCTAATAACATTGAACTAAAAGCTTTAGACTGTGACCAATCACGTGACTTAAACATTCCCTAAATTCGATAAAAACTTGGCTAATTAACTAAATTGTATTGAATTGGAAACATTTTCCTTGACCGCAAAAATTAAAGGTTGACGAACTTTGTAACCATTTTTCGTTGTCATACACAAACGATGATTGACGTGTCCGCCTCTCCCGAAAACTCCTAATAAAAATAGAGCAGCAACGAAATTACTTAAATTAGATTGGTTGTGTGTTTTACTTGAATAATACCTTATACTCAATATTTTCCTCTGCTTTAACCACCTTAATCAAATAGTTATTGTAAACTTAGCCCGCAGCATCTAAGAAAAATGTTGTAACAATTCCTGAGCGGTTTAAATTTAGTTTAATACACTTAAATACAGTGGGGCCTTAATTCTTTGATCATAATAAATTTTCCTGGTAATTTAGTGCTTTTGAGACCGAAACTGCCCAGATCAGAAAAGTGAAGTTAATGCGACTGTTTTAAACGTTGAATTAATCGTTTATTAAAATTTTAAATAACATTGTGTAATAGAACTGTATTTGCTTTAGCTAAAGTGCAATATTTAATTGTTTCTATATTTTTCTACTCAATAGAAATGTAAAAAAAACATATAACAAAACTTGGTTCTACAAAGTTTATGAATAAATAAACCATAAGAGAACTAAACACGATAAGAAATCTTAAATAAAATCTAATGTAAAAACAGTACTAATAGTAATACTAATTAGTAGAAAATCAATATTTTTTACTTTGACAAAATCTGAAATCAGTAAAGTGAATGGATTTGAAAATAATAAATATTTTAATAAATTAGTTTTGTTCTAGAATTATACGCTTGTCTTCCTGAATCATTCTATACGTAAAAACATGTTTACTATTTTGTGTTGTGTGCTTGCTTTGCATATTTAATTTTTTTCACATATAAACGTTAAATTTATGCGCTATAACGGCAATCAATTATCAGCAGTATTGGTCAGGCAAAGTCCCTTTATTAAATACAAACGGTTGCTCGACATATGTTTCGGGCACATAATTACCCATCTTCAGGAGCTAGAAGGTTCTAAAGTCTACATAATGTACTACACATAAATGATGGTGTCGGTTTCAGGAACGTAGGGGTTTAAAATTAAAAAAATTGTGGCAAGTATTCTTTCTCATCATTTTTAAAAACTAGTGTTGTCAAAGTCCAACAACTTATGAATCAATGCCAGATATGTCCCAAGAGCAATTTCATTTATAACCCATCAGATTTACTAAGAACTATTTTTAGGGGTTCAGCAATATTTCTCTTAAAGCGTAACAAATTGTCTTAAGCAATAGCAATATTGCAAGTGTAATATACGTGATAAATTTGACAATAAGTGTTATAATTTCAAAACTCCAGCACCTCGCAAATCCCTCAACTCAATTGGAGGGTCTCTAGTTTGAGCGCATAAAAAATTATTGGTTAGGCAATTTGAACCTTATCAATACAACTAGAAAGTTTAAATTTCCATAAAACCTTCATTCTGTTTACTACAAATTTCACATAAACACACAAATATTCCTAGGACATTAATTTATCTTTGATTTGGGATTACCTAAGGAAATTTCCATAAGAGGTTGTTTTGATGAAAATATTTTTTCTACGAGCGTGTTAACATTCTTGCGATATTTTTGTTTCCCGCACTAGTGCCAAATGAAATTACTTTCCCGCACTAGGGTGGAAAAATTAAATTATGTTAATTTAGGTTTCGTGTACTATAAAGTTACAAAAAGCCAATAATAGTTAATTTATTAATATTAGTAACAATCTATTAGAGTTTTATTTTTCTACTTAATATTTTTAATGTACTGTTATATTTTAGTTACATACATAATATGAATATGTATAAAAGAACAATATTGCTAAATTCACTATTATTACAAATTTATTTTTGAATTTTAATTTATCATTTATTTTCAATTATTGGATCGTAGAAAAAATGATGTTCCTATCACGTGCAGAAAGCAACTTCAGTCAGCGTGAGGGAAAATGACACATTCCTCACTTGTTAGGAAAATAACTATTCTTGCTGATTATCAGTGTGAAACAAGCCGGAAAATTGGACACTTTATTGGAAATCGTTTGACCTTTGGTTAAGTTGTGGATACGTGACGCAAGTTCACTGTTTTTAATGGTTTTAATAAAAATGACCCTTTAACACGCAAAAGTCACACTCTGAGTCATATACAATAAATGATAATTATTGTGAGTTGTTCTTGGACCAGAATCAACCGAGTTTTTGGCGATGTACAAGAAACTTGGCACGTTTTAATCAACTTAAATTCAATCAATTAGTCACCATTTTCACGTTCAATATTTTGAAATGTGCAGCACCGAATACAAATTAACCATCAGCATCAAAAATGATTATCAAAACGCTTTTATTATTATTCCAACCATATGTTTGCCGTTTCCAAGCGGTCTGGCTTATAATTTTTAGATAAACAAATAATAAGTTAGATAACTGTGTTTTTACGTGTGTTGAGCAGTTTATTGATATTTTAACATCGCATATGTACAATGAACCGAGTTGTTTGTTCTGTTGTTTTCCCATAACAAATTCATTCATGTTTGAATTAAACAAGACCATTACACGTGCTTAAGTGTACGTTTGAAGACTAAAAGACCTTCCATGTGCGAATCAGCAAATAATGTAATAAAAAGCCCATCGGAAATATCAAGTAGAAAGAATTTCAAAGTCAGCACGAGTCGCCTTGTATTTACCAGGCTGGATGAAGATGTTTACATGGACGTTTTCAATGTTTCTACACCTTATTTGACTTTGGAAATGTCGACTCTGATAACAGTGATAGAACAAATAAACATACTAAACTACAAGGTCGCAAGCAGCTTCACTGATTGCTAGCTACAAATTACATAGTTGCAAAATTTATTATTGGTGCCAAAATGTTTAGCAAGTTTTCTCGAGAAAAGCCTGATGAATGATTAGTACAGTTGCAGGAAATACATTTATTTCAAAATCTACATATGGAAATATAATTAAGCACTTTAGAGGACAACCCTATAAAAGAAATTAAAGTGATTGAAATCCTTTACAATAAACAATATTAAACGTTTGAAATTCGTTTTTGCCACAATAATTGTCTAACATACAGAAATAACGAAATACAGAGAATAAGCGGAACCATAATTCAAGACTACGTCGTAGCTACTCAGCCAACATTTCCCTAAAGTTTGTGGACACTATCCAAACATTAAAAAATAATGTTTCTCATATATTAGTCTGACTTAAAAGCAGTTTGATTAATTGCACCATTGGGACGACAAATTAGAACCAAAAAACTTCAGTCAGAGTAATTGTGCATTTTTGTTACTAGTTGACAACTTTCATATATCCTTAAAGAAAAAATATATAACGGGCAAGAAGATCATGAACTAAACGTAAAATCTACGTTAAATTAGGGAAAAGTTGCCAAATTTAATACCGAAACTTCCACTGGAAAACTTTTGTTTCCTCAAAATGTCAAGAAACATTGTTTTTTAGCTAGAAAATCTGAAATAACCATATCGCACTACTCCTCAATTCGGCTTTGTTAAGTAGTTTTTATAGGTAAAATAGGTCAAATTTTAATTTGCTATTTCAATTTAATATTTTTTTCATTATTTTCTGAACAATTTTGAATCACCATTTACTTTAATTCTTAATAACTGGATTATATGAATAGTTTCTAAGCATTGAGTTTGAGAGACTCTAAAATTAACTAAATATTTTTGACTTCTTTCATAAGTTTCAGAAAAACTTGTGCTTTTGCACACAGCAGGTATGAACTCTTCTTTTATGTCGTCCAAAGGCTAACAATATCAAGAACAATACCAATTGTTATAGTAATGTAAATAATCTCTGTATAATATTTCTTTGTTTTGCTAATGCTCAAAACATTGGTTGAACCTTCAGGAAATTAACATTTTTTTAAATTCGTAGAAAACGCTGGGATTATACAATTACTCACTAAAAATACAATGGTTAGGTTAGATTAGAATTGACTAAAAGTACCATTATGACCCAAAAACGTAGAAAAAGAATATTTTTGAAAAATGTCTCACTTAGATTTTTTGTGATTATGCTACTTAAATTTGCTATTTTCAAAATTTTCTTTTTGGGACATTCAACATTTGATTTTGGCATTTTTTTGATAACTGGCATTTTCAAAGTTTTTCACAGTTTTACACTGTCTCTATTGTAATTTTTTGAATTATTAAGTAAAATTTGATATTATCTTGTATACTTTTCTTTTTCTCAGGTTAGGTTAAGTTTAAATTAGAACTACTGTTTTTTTAAATACTTTTATAATAAAAAAAAAATCAAAATATATAAAAACGGCGTTTTGTCTTAATTAAGTTTTCTCCAACATCTACAGAGTGGTCCAAATTGATTCTAGGATACTTAAAGGGTAGAAAGAACATACAAAAAAAACACCAAAGTGCCATTATATGTTGAAAAATTATCCTCTTTCGGAGCAAGTATATGCCCCAGGAAAAAAGTTTTTTCATCTTAATTAACAAACTCATATGAAATTTAGCATGCTTGTTCATCATTTTGAAGTAATATGATTTTTTATGTACTTTTCACAGTTGAATGCTACAATCAATTTGGATCACCCTGTATAAGTAAGATGTGAAGTTTTAAAAAATAAAAGTTTTACAATCCACAATTTTCAGTGTAGTAATGAAGAAAGCAAGTAATTTCTTATATTTGTATGCAATTTAAACATCCTGCACTGCACAGTCTCATGTTTTTCCACAAAGTGCATTGCAAGTTTGTTGATGACTAATTGAATTAGAAAAAGTGTGCCAAGAACTGTTTTTGGCTAAGTAATCCACAAATTTCAATAAAGTAACGAAAAAAGCAAGTAATTTACTATATTTGTGAGTAATTTGAACATCCAGTCTAGTCACAGTATTTTGTTTTTCCAAAAAGTGTTTTGCATGACAATTTGGTTTGGAAGAAGTGTGCTGGAAACAGTTTTCTGTTAAGCAATCCACACATTTTAGTGTAGTAATGAAGAAAGCAAGTAATTTACTGAGTAATTGAACATCCAGACTAATTACAATCTCTTGTTTCTTTACAAAGTATTTGGAAAATAATTATGTTTGTGGTTGTTAAATTGTAACCAGTGTGCAGGAAACAGTTTTTTAGGCTAAGTTATCCACAATTTTTAGTGTAATAATGAAGAAAGCAAGTAATTTACTGAATAATTGAACATCCAGTCTAATCATAATTTCTTGTTTCTTTACAAAGTGTTTGGAAAATAATTGTTTGTGGTTGTTAAATTGTAATAGAACCAGTGTGTAGGAAACAGTTTTTTAGGCTAAGTAATCCACAATTTCCAGTGCTGTAATGAACAAAGCAAGTAATTTACTATATTTATGAGTAATTTGAACATCCAGTCTAGTCACAGTATTTTGTTTTTCCAAAAAGTGTTTTGCATGACAATTTGATTTGGAAGACGTGTGCTGGAAACAGTTTTCTGCTAAGTAATCCACAACTTTTAAGTGTAGTACAAGCAAATCTTTATCTTCACTAAATAGGCTATGATATGGAATTTCAATAGAAAAAAACCAAACATGACCACCCAACTAAAAAGCTTTCCTTTTTTTTCCATTCGTTTCTCGCAGTTATAACGTATTCAAACGGCAAAGGTTGAAATCGTGACCACGATTGATGACGTAACTGCCACCGTTTCCTGCCACATTCTATTCACTACACTCCGTTTCCTATCTTTGATCTGGTGTTAAATCTTAAATCTGTTTACATGTTCCTTAATATAAATTAAGCAAGTGCGGATGGAAATGCTTTTCTTCCCGTTGAATTTCCTCTGCGTGCTCTAATTAGTCGAGCGTTTCCACCACGTTGGTTATAAAGATCTTTGCGTGTTGGAGATACCTTTATTTGTCCCCCAATCGTCATCATCATGGTTCAATTTTAGCAATGATGTCATTGTTTGACTGGTTTGCGGTCTGCATTAAAAAGGAAGTGGATCAATATACGGGTGGTGGCGATCAGTAAACACGGATTTTTCGTGGGCCATCAGAACAAACATATTTTGCAACCTACTTGTAAATTATTGTAATTCACTCTGATTATTATTAACAAAGCAGCTTATTATTTTAACGTCCCACACAGTCGAGAAGTGCTGAAATTTTTATTATCAACAACAATAAATAGCAAGCTGGTTAAGTTTCCAGATTCGGGATCCAAACATCCTTGGGTGTGGTCACGGTCAAAGACGTAAATTTAGAACGCGTTCGAAAAGTTAGGAAACGATCCTCGAACGTAGTGTGAATGAGATTTATTACACTATTTTTTTAAATAGTAATAATAATAACCTTAGCTCGTGTGTCATTGGACTTGTTTGTGATGCTAGTTTAGTTAACCAAGGGCGCAGACAAATTTGAATTTATTTGTTTGTTTTGTTTTTTCTTTTGTTCTAATGAAGTGGGATTTCTTCAACTTATGATAAATATGACGTGGCAATTTCATCAAACAACCAGCTGTCTGCTTATTAAGTAAATAACAACATGAGCAATCAGCTTGTATGGTTGAAATTAAATGTAAAGTTTAGGAAAAAAATTGTTATATTCTAAAGCATTTTGTGAGCTTGCCAAATTTGGCCCTTTTGATCTTTTTACACAAAAAAAGTCATAAGAGCCTTTTTTTAAAAAAAAATACAGAATTTGAAGCCGGCAACCACAAAATATCAAAGAAAATTTTGAGAACTACACCATTTACATATGTAATTTAGAAAGCATGTGATGGATTTTAGAAATATCATTTGTATTTCGGAAACGGTACATTCAATATTTAAATAAGAACTTTGATTTTAGAACTTGCAAATTGTATTTTAGAATAGTTTCTTTCAATTTCAGAAAAAATCAGTTGGATTTTTGACTTTTTTGTATTTGTAATTTGGAAAATTAAAGTTGTATATCAGAAATCATTTGTGAAAGGTAATTGTGCTGTCATTGTTACAAAGTTATTAAAAGTTTTAGCAAATGAAGATATGCCAGTTTGGATGTAAATTTTGTATTCATTGACAAAGTTATTCTTGTTGGCGTTTTGTAACTCGTAATTGTTACTACATATAGAACAATTCGCTGATATTAAATTAAAAAAATGGACTAATAAACACACAGAAACATAATAAAATTCTGAAATTGAAATAACTTTTTTCAAAATACACGTGACAAATTCTGAAATTAAAATAACTAATATCCAACAGACCTTTTCTGAAATACAAGAGACTAATCTGAAATCCAACTCACGCTTTCTAAAATCAAATTTACGATACTGAAATACAATTTTTAAGTTCTGAGATTATATTTTCTAAAATCCAAGTGATATTTTCTAAACTACCTGTGTAAATGGTGTAATCTAAGACTTAAGCAAATTTCAATATGACGTCACAGTTAATGTACAACAAGTGCAGTATCGTCTGCGTATTAATGCTCTAAAAACCATGGTATATCGTGGAAGTTATGTAATAAAAAAGCTTGGAAAATGGGGATTTAGCTAGTAGGATTTACTCTTGTCTTGCTCAATTTCTTGGCATGTTTCTAGCCAGTTGTACTGATCTATTAGTGTTAGTTAAATAGTGATCTATTAGTGTTAGTAGTGTTATTATAAATAAAAATTGTATATTTAGTGGTTCATAAGAGATCAAAATTAAGGTAAACACAAGGATTACGAGATGTTGAAACGAAATCGGATTAGTGTACATAAATTTTCCTAGGCAGACTTGGTGGAATTAGTTAATTAACAAAAAAACAAGAGCATTATTTAGGCATTTTCTGCCATCACTTTGTCTATTCTGGTTTTCCTATTAAGTTTATGTACTTGACTGAAGTAGATTATTTGATTAACTTTTAAAATAACAATGGAATTTTAAACTACCAATGTTACATATTATACATGGTAGCAGCAGATAAATAACTTTTCATAATAACACAGCTATGAAGTTTACTTTACTATTTCTTCAATTTCACAACAATATAACAAGCAAATTGTGTTTAATATACAAGGTTTTCCAAATGTAGTTAAAAGGCAAAGCTGTTGAAGGTGTATGATCAGATAATGCAAAATACTAGTATCAGAGTTCTAATAAAGCAAAACTATTGCTGTTATAACAAATTATTGATTATTAATCTAGAAAAAAATATATAAAATAGACTACGCAGGAAAACTGACTGATTAAAATGCATTAACACGTGTTTCTCCAAAATTGGCATCTTTAATCCAAAATAACGCGTCAACGATTAAAACAACAAAGTCAAAATAACAATTAAAATTTATTAAGTTGTTATGTGTTTTGTCGTTTGCAAGCGAATATTTTATTATTAGGTTAAGTTTAATTTTCACTGTTTCGTTTTTTATTCACTCTGGTGTTTTTTGGATCTTTTCCTGACTGAGTATTTTGTAATAAAGCTGCATCAATAAATATTATCAAAAACTTAATTCAAAATTAAACACTTTACAAAAAACGGTTTTTACACCAATAAAATTGAGTTTGCTTCTTTCCTTCATTGTGTTATTTTTTAATTTCGTTATTTTTGTTTTAAGTTTTTTTTTAAATGTCTGCAGTATCTATTTCCTTTATTAAGAACAATAGGGATTGTAATATTATTATAATATCTCATTCTTCCTGTATCTAATTTTTTAAACATCAGTAATTGTTTGTTTGTTTGCACTTTGTGTTATGTGCCACTTTGCGTACGTTCTATGTTATGTTTTTAATTTTTTTTTTGGTTGTTGACCATCAAGTTTAATCTACATATAAATTCCATTAAGTAAATTTTTTTCGCATCTCATCTGTCAATTTATGTTAATTACCAATTATTTAATGGGTAACTTGGCAACATATACTCCACAACAATTCCATTAAAACCTGATAATTTTAATTATCTTGGATGTTGTAACAACAAGCAAATCATAATTATTTCTTTAAAATAATATTTAAAATAAACATTTTATTATGTAATAATTATTAGATATACAAAATTTTAATAAGAAAAACACAACATTGAACTTTTACCCATCAAATTATCAGATTTTTTTTGTTAGTCAAACTGACACAATTTTTCCCAAAAACAAAATTACCTTTGCGTCGTCCAAAAGGTCCTAAAAATGCATTGTTTTTTCCTACAATATTATCGTCGATATACTTGATCAACTTGTTAACGTCGTCACTTTTTTTCACTAAATTGTTTACGGAACCGCTTTTGAGACGGGGCGTGCGGATCGGATAATCTTCCGGAAAAGTGTACAATTTTCGGTTCCCGTAGGACTTTCTGATGGTGGTGGTGGTGGTCATCTTACCATTGTCGTACGCGACAAACCCTGTACGCAAAGCCCGCCCGATTTTTGCCGGCAAAAATTACGTGTGTGCAACTAACCAGTGCCGTAACAGCAGCGTAACAAAGGCCACGGTTGCCCCACAAATTATAAGTAAGCAAATAAACACTGCTGATCGGCTGATCGCGGTTTGCTGCTGGTACGTTGCAGGAAGGTAACGCGCCAGCGCGAAAGCTCCTAGCAGGGTAATCGATTGAGGTACATTTTCATGTTGCCAGATTTATTTGTGCTTTTTCACAAAATTTACAGACAAAAGCTCCATTCACAACGTTGTCTTAATGTTCTGAGCTATCCAACACTTCTGACGTGTATGGCAAAAATCAAATTTATTTGTCACACTCAAAACATCTTTGTTACGTCATTCCATTTTAATTTTGTTTATGCCATATCGTACCTGTCATCAATAGGGTCATATTCCAGTAAGTAATCCTATTGAAACAGGGTTACGTTATATTAACATTTTTTTTTTTGTGCACGCAAATTAAAAAAAAAATAGTTAATGGAAGCTTATAGAAAATCAGGCATTTGTACTTAATACTAATAAGTAATTGTAAATATTGATTAGAAATAAGATTGTAAATAACTAAAAATCTGTAAACATAGGCAGAAAGACCACGTGTGGTCGATAGCCTTTTTTTCGTATGAAAAAATAAAGATTGTGTATCTATCTATCTACTAATAAGTAGCATTTAAGTAACCGCCAACATGGGATTAGAGACATTTACTACAAAATTGATGCTCTCACAGCAACGCTCAGAAAATTTGTATGGTTTGACAACCCAGCTCAGATTTAAGCAGCTTGCACACTTATGGAGAGTGTAATTTTATCAATGGTATGCAACTCTCAATACTTCTATTCCTCTGTTCAACAAATTTTTCTAGATTTTGTATGGCCGCAAAAATTGAGGAATATTGGAAGTTGATTTCTAACAATGTTATACCTGTATTCACCATCTCGTCGGATAATTGAGTTATTGTTCAAAGGCACAAAACCAGACCAACCCAACTTAAAACTGTGAAAATTGACTTAAGCAGCTTAAAAATGTGTTTCTAGCCAGTTTTCATAGTTTCCGGTCAAAATGGAAAACTTTAGTCTTGTAAATTGACATAGAAACCAGTAAATTGACTTGAGAATGGTGAGAATTGACTTGCTTAACAATTGTCTTTGTAACCAGTTTTTAGACAAACTAAACGTCTTATTTAGTCCTGCAAATTGACTTGAAACTGTGAAAATTGACTTGTAGACATAAAAAAACTACTTTTTCTACAATTTTGACTACAAATTCAAACATTTAAACCTTGAAAACTGATTTGGACACCGAAAAGTGACTGGACCAATGAAGTGACATCCGAAGCCTAAAATTAGCATTTAAAGTAAGTTTTCGTAATTTGAAGACAAAAAAGGCTTAAAAATATCATTTCAGCTTTGTCACTATTAAATTGACTTCTAGACACCTCAGTGTTAAAAATTCGAGCATTTTTTAAAAATCTAGACTGTTTTTAGCCTGAAAAATCGAATTTCAAAAATATTCTCACTAAGTATTTGACTGATTAGGCCTGAAAGCCAGTTTGTACACTGTCCATAGTGTTAAAAATGATGCTTCTTCACGAAGTATCACTCATTGGTGCAAAAAATTGGAGCCATTTCTAAGATATTATTACTGTTTTTAGTGCTTTAAGACGGAAAAATCTAGTTTAAGACTATTCATAATAGAAAAAGTCAAGTTCAATAATGAAAGTAAAAAATATTGGCACTAAATGCCACGATATGTCTTGAAAACTAATTTTTGAAAATTAATTAGTCAGAAAAATTAATTTCAATTTTTACCATCTTAGTTTTTGATGTACTATCGAAAGGTGAATTATTCACACTTAAAACTGGACCACCCTGTACAGAGTGTCTTAATTTAATAAGACACTATAACTTAATTTATTAGAGTATACTTTTAATTATATTAAAATAAAAAGCTATTAGCGGATTAAGAAGCTATTCAATTTAGGTTTACTTTTGAAAATCAATAAGGGATGAAAATTGAAACCTTAAATTGAATAATTTTTGTGAAAGATTCGCGGTAAATAACTAATTATAAACAGAATAACTGAATACTTATTATTACTAATTGTATAATTATGTTAAATAAATACGCATACTAAACATTAAAACAATAATGAAATTTAATGGTAACCATTGACATATCTACTAAACGACCTTATTACCTCTATGATTTTCAAAGATGACGTTTGAAGTATAGTTGATCCATTGTTTCTTAACATCTGTCTATCTCTGTCTGCTGGCTGTGCATTAAAGTGCGAAGCAAACTGGTCTCGCCCACTAGTTAAAACTGTCAAAACAGTCAATCAAAAATTATAACCTCAATCTGGAACTTAACCTAACAAATTTCTTTATTTTTATTCCTAATTTTGCCCAATTTTCAGTAATAATTTATTTAACAGGCTTATAGAAATAGTAGAAAATAGTACATAACAATGAATCAGGCAGACGTCTCGAAGTTGGTATCTCGCTTGCGTATCCCTAATCCACCAAGACTGAAGAAGTTCAGGAGTCCTGCAGGTCCCGAAGGTAGATTGGATATTCTAAGGAAAACTGTTACTGGATTAATAAAACACGAACGAATTGAGTTAAATTATGCCAGGGCTTTTGAGGCTCGACTATATGCAGAAAGGGTAAGATTTACAAAATATATTATAAATCAAATATAGTCAAAGACAATAAGCAGTGCTCTTCCCTCGGCTCTTCCACATGCAATTCCTGAAGTTTGTTATATCTTATAAGTAATTTTGCCTATTATTGACTGCCAGTTCTTACAATGAATCAGTAGTAACAAAGTTTAAACTTTAAAGGGAGACTACATTTTATTATTTGTTATAAGTTATGCACCCTGTAATTAAATTAATATAAAATTGCCTTTTCTATTTGTTTTTAAATGTGAATTAAACAGTCTCTAACCGAAAAAAAATATTGCTTTGTAATAAGCAAATAATTAATGATTAATATCTGTACAGATCCACTTAGGTGGGTAAGTGTAAAGTAAAATTGTAGTGGTGCTTTCCACTTAGTTTTCTAAGTAACATGGAAAAAAGGCAAAATAATTATGAAAACAATTGTATTCAAAGCAACAGAAACAGCTCAGCAAGATATTTACTCTTGACACATTTTCAATACCCAACTGAATTTTTGAAAAATGTTTTAATTGTGTTTTCAAAGATCATAAGTCACCATATTGAATTTGAGCTGTAACTCTGTTACCTAAATGAAGAAAATTCTGAAAATTTTAGGTTAGAAGCTACTAAGACACTAAGACCACTGACTAATTACCCTTAACTTCAAAATTCTCAAAAACAAACTGAATTTTTGAAAAATGTTTGATTTTTTTAGAATGGTTTTTTCAAAGATCATAAGTTACCATAATGCTTTTGAGCTGAAACTCTGTTACCTTAAGAAGAAAAATTCAGAAAAAATTAGGTTAGAAGCTACCAAGGCCACTGACTAACTGCCCTTAATTTGAAGATTTTCAATACCAAACTGAATTTTTCATAATTGTGTTTCCAACTTATATTATGAAAACAGAACTTTGACTAACCAGAAACTGTATTTGTCTGGCTGAATAACTTGTGTTTTAGTGGATCTTACACTATTTTCTACTTGCTAGCAAGTAGTTCAAAAAATTTGTGGCTAAAACATCATATGAGAGTATAATTTGGTTGGTTTGTTGCTTACTCTATCAGTGCTTGCGTAGTATTTGATACTAATTGTGGTGTAAATTTCTAGCTTATTTCTGATGCAATAAGATATGGAGACTGTCACAAATCCACTATGGAAATGGCTGATTATTGGTTGGTCGAAAAGCAATTAGTTCACAAACTATTTAAAGTACTAGTGCCTAGATTTGAAAATTACAATGTTGCATATACTAAAATGTTTCGTGTTCCCAAACCAACTCCAGGTAATTTACTGATATTTGGCGAAGGTTTGATACAGTGTAAGCTGGATGTATTTTTTAGATTTTCGCTTTGACAGAGCTGTGCTTGAGCTTAGAGGAAATCCCTTTCCTTCTCTGTTACCTGATAACACCTCAAATAGGAATTTAATTCAGAACGTGTTGCTGGACGAGGCTAGGAAAGCTTACAGAGCTAAAAAATACGCGGAAATTGCTGCTAGAATTGACTCAGCAAACTTTTCTGTAATAGATGAATCTGAAGAAACTGAGAAAAAACCTGAGACTACTGATCCTAAGAGCAGTGATGAAGTGAAATAAATTTATATTAAATAAATTCGTAAAATTTCGTTTTTTTCTGTGAAACCACTCAAAAAAAACTCCCATTTCCCGACATTGGTTCATTACTGACGCTGCAGCAATTTACCAACTAAATAAACTTAGACAGCTTCGGTAATTAAGTTTACAATGGCCGTTCATCGAATCGCAGTCAATAGTGTAAACAACAAATCTCGTTTATTTCTGTGGTTTTTATGACTGTTGAAATACCTTTTGCTGTAATGGACAGTTGTTACTACTAACCTCGAAAGTTTGACGTCATTAACCATGCCAACATTCTTCGGCTCTGGATTTAGACTTTTTATGTGTTAATGCGGTTATAAAGGGATTCTTATTAGTCATTTTTGAGGAATTATAGCGCTGGGGGATGGTGAGAAACATCACAATCGAGCAACATGTGTGTTTCTTTCATCAAAATGTCCCAAATGAAAATAGATTCGGCTGCCAATCATAACAATAGGAATGGTAGAGAGAAAGGCCAGTTGATAAATATTATAGTTATGTCCGTACGTCATTGCCGTTATAAATGATAAATGTATGCCCGCGATTATAGTTTGTATGCGTTTAATGTTTTGACGCCCGCTTAGGTGAGCTTTATCCAGTTTTTCTGTTTATTTTGTTAGCTTATGCTGTCATAAATGATCACGTTATTTACGACATTGTGGTGCAAGTTTTGTTTGGCGTGTGGCATTTATTAGTATAGCGTATGTGTGGCTTGTCACTTGATATACTTATTATTGGTAAGCCATGGGTAGGACATTTTTGTTTTCTTAATTATAGAAGGTAGAAAGATCACAAAAATCCAACTTTTTGACCGCATATTACCAACCCTCTATTCTTGTTATCAGTCTAATATTTTGTAAGCAAGCTACTGAAATAAAGTAATTAGCTACAGCTACAATCTTATTCTATTATTCAAGCCACAATTTGGATAGCTACTTTCTGAAAAAAAGTAGTTAAGCTACAAAGTAACTAAAGCGACTAGTTGGTTTAATCTAATTACTTTTTAACTTCTTACAAATTATAATACAGGGTAACCCAGGGGTGCGTAATTGGTTCATAACTATTTTACTAGTCATTCTATCGATTGCGGATTTCACCAACCACTGGGTCACCCTGTATGTATAACCAAATTTCTAATCAACATAATAATTTATCTTATTTTGTTAAAGTAGGTATACTATTTGAAATATGAAAAAAAGTTAAATAATCTATGTAGTTAAGCTATTTAAATATTTAAGCTACTTTTCTGTATTTAAGCTGCTTCAGTAACTTAAGTTACTTCAAATGTAAAGCTACAGATACTTATTTGAAAAAGTAACTAGAATACAACTACAAACTACCCAAATTGTAGTTAAGTTAGTAGCTTAACTACTTAGTAGCTAGCTACTGCCCGGCTCTGTTTGTAAGTGGAAAAATTGATCAGGACATTTATACAAAAATAGAATGAGGCAATAATGCAATAAACACATACGTACCTACACGGTTTCGAATGTGACGTTTACTTCTTTGGTTTATCACATTCAAAACCGGGTACCTGTTTTCCTGTCTATTGCATTGTTGCGTCATCATATTTTTGTATAAATTTCCCTATAGAAAGTTTGTTTAGACCAACGAGTGCGTCCTATTGCTAGGACACTATACGATATAAAATTGTATGGCAATTTTTAAGTTCGGTTTTTAAGAATACAATACAATCAGTGGTTTAAGCACCCACCAAAGGCATAATAACTCTGTTTTTAATAATTTTATAAGGTCTATGGAAAAGAGACTTCAGCATTTTTCAGATTGACCATATAGAATGTATTTTGCACTATCTTTAGGATATTTAGCTTTTTTAGTCTCTATAATAGTAAAAACATAAAATACTCAAGTACAAAGCTGTGAATGTAATTATCTCTTTTGTAACAAAGTTGTAATAATATCCGTGACATAAAATGTCTGTTGAGGAACAAGAAAACAGCTCATAAAACTGTAATTAAAGCTGGGTAGCTAGAATAATTGGGGTAATTGGTTCAAGGATTTTTGTAACACCAAAAACATTTTAATGTGTTTATAGCGTTGAAAAGTTTATTTTTTTGTTGCTTTTAATTTATTCCGCGTTTGATGTAGAAGCAATAATGCGTGAAGGCAAATTGTTTTTCGTAGATTCCAAATGATACTAGTCTACTTGGAAATGGGTAAATTTAGATTTTTGTCGTTGATGATTCCTAAAATGTAATAACATTTCAAGTTGAAACAATGTAACCAACTAATGCCAACTATCTTATTGAGCGCTCTATTTGGATCGGTTTACATAAGATTTTAGTTTCTAATTTTCATTAAAAACAAGAAGTTACTGACCAGAAAGACCAAACTAATTTTTGGCTTAGTTTTGTGTCAAAATAAAAAAATATTATATACAGGGTGATTTGCAACGCAACTTAATATAACGTAGGTTTTAAACATTTGTGCAGTTAATTCAATTATATTCTCTAATTTTGGCGCCTTTTCTTCTCTAATTCTACTTTTTTTATTTGGTAGATTACAACTTTTGGCGCGTGCTACTCAGCGTAATTAAGTATTTACTAATAATATTCATTGTACACATATAAAAAGTTCTCATTTGTATTAACTACAAACTAAACAAGTATTTTCACAATGAAATCCTTATTTCCAGTATTTTTTTGTTGACATTTTCCTTGTTTCTGGTTCAGTATTAACAATTTCCAGCAAATTTCAACTTTATAAAATTACAAAGAAGTATATTTTCGATTTTACTGTCCTTCCAACACCATTTTTTTGTCACTCTAATTGGGGTGAAAACCAAAGAGTTTTTTAACCTTTCTTTATCAAAGCGATGGACTGAGGAAAGCGAGAGAACTTCTTCGAAATTGTCGGTTCTATTTCCGTAAAGAAAAATCAAAAAGAACACTCTGTAACCGAGCCAAAAAGCTAAACTTAAACATTTAGTCGTATCTTTTCGCTCTGCCGGACAGCAAGTGCAACTGCGGCTCCCAAAATTATAATTTTTTTTTTGGGAGAGAGTTCAACGCGCGAATTTCCACGCGGAAACGAGTCGGTTTGTGACCAATTTGAACTTTTTTTGCCAGTTTTTTCAGTTCCATTGGATTTAAACCCTTGAAGGTAAGTCAAAAGGATTGACTAGGGTGAAGTCACTACCTGTTGAATTTTTCATTATTCAACAAATGCTTTCAAAACTCACATTTTTAAGTATCCAAATGGTAACACACTTTATAATGTTGCCAACTTTTATGATATTTTTAACATTTACTAACAAGAAACAAAAAATTGTCTCGTTTACAAAATTGCGATTATTTTGCAAAGATTTTACGACTTTTCCGTTTAATAAAAGTGAGTATTTTTAGCTGAATTTCGATCACACATTAGTTCAGCTTTCTGGTTAATAATAATGCACAATTGACGTCAACACGGTCAAATTATCAAAGCTGAAACTGCAACAAAACAATTGCTCACAGAGAGAGAATTAAATCTAAACTTAAGCAGGCAATTAATTGTGTGTGTTTATTTGGTCTTAACAATATACAAACCTAGGAAAGTATCGCATAAAAGTGTTTTATTTAACTTGTGTCATTAGAAGCAAATGAAATAAATCAACGGATGATTATTTTTCTGCTTTGCCAAGTTGATGGTAATATACTCATAAAATCAGTTTTCGAGCAGTTTTTTGAGGAATTATTACGTTTTTCTCAGTTTTATTATGTGCAATGATTTTTGGGAAAAAAGTGGTGTTATTTGTTTATTAATTTTTTTTGGCACCAAAGTTTGACAGTCAGCTGAAGAAATCACTGATATTTGACTTGATTAATAATTCTTTTTATGTTTTTATATTTGTTTCCCAGAAATGTGCAAAAGTGCTGCTTGGAGTAATATTTTACTACCACTTGAACAAAAATGTCTATAATGGAATGTTTGAATAGAATCACCACTTGTTATTAGCATTACATGCAGAACATGTTGAAAAATGGTCCTGCTCTAAATAATTGCAACTCTTCAACTTAACTGAACACCAAACTACTAACTAACCTGAAATTAATATCACAAAATTTGCTTTCACACTTATTTATTTCCAGAAATCCGTTTTTCAATCACAATTTTTGGAATGTGACTTGCTTAATTAGTCTCAATGATTTCTGTGGCAACTAGCAGCGATGTAGGCAGTTCCAGAACCATAATCTCAATCAAACCCCGTTCAAATATGGGTATGGACTCAACCAGTGGCAAGGTTGTGACCAGGTCGAAAACGATAAGTAAGTATAATTTTTATTATCCAGACTACATGTAAATGGTTTGTTGAAAATAAACTAGCGCTAAAACCGTTTAAACAGCACATAAAATTCACACTTGAGTGTAGTAGTAGCAAAAACTGGGAAGCAGAGCTCTAATGCGAATTTTATAATCCACTTAACACGTTTAATGTCACTTTTGAACTTTCGTTGCCAAAGTCGTTGAAGCTTTTCTTAATTTTTTAACGGAAAAGTGAAAGGTATTGTGCGTCAGGAAATTTCTCATTTATTAATTAATTAGTTTATATTAACGTGTCTGTTAGCAGAAGTGATCATTCTGTGTTATGTTACATCATAAATCAGCTTTTTCATATATTAATGATTAAAAATACACGCAGGATGGTGTAATAACTGTGGATATTTTTATAGTTTGTGCATATATCAAGTGGTTTGAAATATCCAAGATACATCAGAATTTTTATAAACTTTTTAATCATTCACTTTTAGAGAATTTTGACATAATTCGGTATTTTTCATTTGCCACAAAGTAATTTTCCAGAAGCAGAGGAAGCAAGCAAAGGAAAAATAATCCAGTGCAGATATTTCCATCAATCTAAGTACAGTCCGTCCCAAAGTTAGTGGCAGTGACGTAATCATTGTCGATCCTTTTCTATTACATGTAAACTAAGTAAAAAAATCGTGAATGTTTGTGCTGGTTCAGGGGCAGGCGCAGGGCTGGCTTCAGAATTAAGTCCACGTCCGTAATTTTTCATCTGAAGAACATATTTAAAAATCCAACTAGTATCACGTTTCAAACTGTCAAATAAACTTCACGGAGTTATTACTGATGCGATGTTCAAAATTATCAATTTTGATTTTTTGACGTTGGTTGACAGTTTTCTCGAATTTTTTCCAGCTGTAATTCGAATTCTTTGTTTTAATATTTACTTTATCTAGTTGTATTTGTAATTTTGATATTACCTAACCTAACCTAATAAGTGCGGAAACTGATACTTTTCCGCACGCTGACTGAACTTCGCAGCATCAGTCGAGTGCGGGGAAGGAACTTTCCGCACGTGAAGGAACATCATTTTTTCAACGAGCGTTTACCAATAATTGAAAAAAACAAAAAGTGATAAATTAAAATTGTAAACATTAACTTTTAATAATACTGAATTTCATTATTTTCTCACCTTAGTGCGGAAAAATTTATTTACGCACTAGTGCGGAAAAGTCTATATATTGAAAGCAAAAATAGTGAATGAAAAACTCATTTTTAGGTACATTTTTGTGCAAGTTTCCAAATTATTCTCCATGACTTGCTTATTTGAAACATTCTGTATAAACACACCATATGACAAAAGAAAGCTAATTAATGGGGCTATCACATGACGTTGACTAGACCAGGCTAAGTTGTACCGTTTGGCCGCTAGACAGCGTCAAATTTGATAATTTATTTTTCGAATATTTCCATGAATATCTCGAAAACGGTTAGAGTTAGGGTGTGAAATTTGTACCACGTTTACACCCCGATGGGAGACAACTTTTACTGAATATGACATTCTTTTGTACAGCAAAAATACAAAACTAAAATTCTTACATTTGTACACCCCATGGATTTTTTCGAAAAATGGGCAGCAGTTTTTTATTGTTTTTCTTGAATATCCCAGAAACGCTTTCTAGACCTAAGCAAATTTCAATATGACGTCACTGCCATTTTTCCTAGGACAGAGAGTGGCTGAAAAGCTAAAAATGTATACAAATCCAACCATTACAAAGCTTTTAAATTTGGGAGTTGTACCGTAAACAAACGTCTTATATTAATGGTTTTAAAAATTAACAAATCTTCCGTTTCTTTGGTTGGCTATGATCGGAATTTCCAGTGAGTCACTTTGCTCTTTCCAACACATGGGAAGAGTTAGTAATGGTTTCTATTTTAAAAAAAATCTAATCTTACTTGTCTCACCAACCATCAAAACAATATGTTTGACCTTCCGCATGAGTAAGAATCTGATTTATTATAAGTTTTGGCAATATTTCCCCTACGCCTTTATAATTAACTACTCCTATAAAATTGATTTATTAGGAATTACGCCACTTGATTAAATTAAACCAGTTCCTAAAAAAAAACTGTTCAAAAATAACTAATTGGTTAGTGACATCCACCATGTTTAACTTAAAAAGAACTAAAATAATGAATCCCAACATTTTCCTATTAAACATCTATTTATAATACAATGTGAAATGAATATTTCTGGGTTATTTATAATAAGGCTGGTTTCCTGAAGTCCAAATTACGTTTTGGAATAATTAAACCGCGATCAATTTGATGTTTTAGCGGCCAGTCACACTGTGCAGAAAATGAGGAGCAGATGTTCCTGGAATTTGTAAAATAATAAGCTGAGACAGGAGCCAAGTGCCCTAGTTACGATGATTAAAAGGAAAGTTGAAGGGCCTTAATAAAGTCGTCTCAATAAACCACTGTTCAGAAAATAAATAACGGCAATTTTCTGTTCTCAGACGCAAATACACCGAACATCCTCCAATCTTACGTTTTCATTGACAGAATATAAAGGAACGTTATTAGTTTTTGTCGGCTATAAAATAAGCATTTTAATCTGGACGCGTCCACACTTTAAAACGTTTTCATCCTGATGTGTTTCACTTTAAAACCCGCCAGTTATGTCTAAAAAAAGGCTAATTTGTGGTGTGGTAACAGTTTGATTACACAAAAATTCTAGAATACGTCTCGTTTATGCCAAAAATAACAACTTTTTTGCACACAGTGTATAAATGGCCAAGCAAAATCACTGGAAAACAACAAAGTAAATGTATAAATGAATCGTACATTCATCATTAACCAAAACCAAACTTTTTGGGAACAATATTGGTAATCTGTAAATCCTGCAAAACACTAAAATAATTTTACCGTACTCAAAAATGAAAGGGCACAGAAATACACATAAATAAATACCTCATTACATAAATTTAAGTTAGAATTAATAAAAATTACTTATTTCTGTGTTGACCGTAGAAAGAGATGTTTAAAAAAGTATATTACTTGTGTGATATGGCAAATTAACTTGACTTGTGTGCATTTTTCACTCGTTAATAGTTTTCTCTTCTTATCTTAGGACGTCTATGTATAATCGTGAAATTAGTGAAGAAGATTAGAAAACTTGAAGCATGATAACTAAACATTATTTAAAACCCCACTCAAATCAGTAAAAGTTGCCTAAAGAGAGGATCGGAAAAACTTGTAGAATTTCTTTTTTAACCAACAATTTAGGCTAATTTATACCAGACAAAATAATATATTAAATAGTCACGTCTAAAGCTATTTTACCAGAATTTTGAACTTGAGGAAAATATCTCGAATTTACTGAAAAAGATCCAAAAAAACTTGCAGTATGCTTACTCCATGAAAACGAATTAGCAGCTATTAAAATGCACCAAATAACTACATAAAAATCCTTCAGGAATTAAAATATTTAGAGATTTTATATGATAATTTTACTTTATATTAGTTGATCTTACGTTTATTTTGATAATATTGGCAACATTGTTATTATATTAACGTTTGCAGGTTATTTTCAGGGTTAGTATGTGTAACAGTTTAAATATTATTTACTACTACTAAAATTAGTTATTACTTATACAAAATATGGAACTTTTTTAAAATTGACTCATCTTTGTGGTATTTCAGGCAGTGGCAATTTGCACGGTAATAAAATTAATACAAATTTATTGTCCATAGTCTCCAAAGTTACTATTTTTGTCACCAGAGTAAACTTAACTAAAAAGTATTTAATCGCAACATTATGTTCAAATCCAAATTTGTAAGATTTTACCAAAAACGTTTAAAGAAAACTTTGCCAATTTGTAGTAGTTTAAAACAGTCAAACCTTTCAACACCCCCTACGTTTTGGTGTATTTTTTTTCAACCTGATTTTTAGGTTTGTACTCAATATGTCAACGAAACATGCCAATAATTAGTTTGTAAATGATCCTGCTTTTTTTCGTGTCTAGAGACTTGATCATTGCCAAATGCAAGCGACACCTGGAAATTTATTTGTTTGTCTGCTATTTGGTGGCGTTAAAGTGTTTTCCTTCAAAATGCAATAGGAATATTTTTAGATATTGCAGTTGACTAAAAGTGTCGCAACAGATGTTGGTTTGTACGGCCTTGTTTCCCTAAAAACCAGGTAGGTAGATATGGATGGTGACGGGTGTACTGCGACCTGATTAGATCTTTTGTACCCAATTGTCTTCTGCTGTCTCAAGGTTTCTTTGTTCATAGCAGCCCCTCCAGATTCAGTTCTTTTAGGGATTTTAGGATCTTGAGAAGGTCTGTTTGAGGTTGTTCCTCTACAGTCAGTTGGTATGATCCCAGTGTGTTCAAGCTTGTTGCTGGTGTACAGTGTAACACTCCAGCAGGATGTGGTGGGGTATCTCTGGATCTTCTTCGTAGAATATGCAGAAAACACTCTGAGTCAACAATGTCCCGCTAGAAATCCCGTTATTACTTTGAGACTAATTTTGCTGAGAATCAGAGTGTTCGATCTTGGTCGGTTAAAATTGTCGAGGAGATCTTTGGCCTGCCTCAGTCTTTGCCAGTACGTTGCTCTCATTTCTTCTTCAGATTTATTAAGTTCTTCCTGGACTTAGCGTTTCTCGGTTCTGGCCTGATCAGTGGCGTTGATGCCTCTTTTCGGGCCAAAGTATCTGCTTGTTCATTCCCCTCTACACCGACGTGCCCCGGAACCTTGTTTTATCCTAGTTTTCCTAGGTATTCCAAAACCATCATCGAGTTGTTGTTAGAGGAGCTCAAATGGTTGCTTGGCTTACCACTGGGTAGTGAATCCCTTACACTGTGTGATTTTCTTTTAAATCCGGTCCTCCCCAACCACCAGAGGTGTGAGGTCCAGAATGACCTCTAGTGCTGCTGTTGGAATCAATTTCATTGGTCCTGTTATGCAAAAACATGCCTTGTTGTGGCAAGTTCGGTTAGGTTAATGTTCCTCCAAACCATCAGTGATGAATTTGCCATTTTTTACATGATGCTTCCACATAAATATTAAGTTTAGAGTCCTATATACTTAACCTTTTGCCGCCATTCTAAGTCTTCGTCGTTAAGGCTGACATTTTTCAAGTGCTGATGTCTTAAGTCTTAATTCTCAATCCCACTGATAGACACCATCTTCTGGTGGTCTCTAGCACTTTTTCTACGAGATCGGAGAGATTTTCTTCAAATTTGCCATAATGACTATGTCGTCAGCATATTCAAGGCAAGTTATTCCGTTCCTGGTAAGAATTTCGAAAAGTTCGTCTACTATACCAGATTCCACATCAAAAATACTCGATTCCTTCAAGACCAAAGCAAATTTTGCGTTTTTTTTTCCTGAAATTTTGTAAAAACAAACCAGTTTATCTAATCCAAATCGTAAAAGCTGCAGGAATTTCCTAGAAGTGGTGCCAACTATTTTGTCGCGTACGTTTCGTGTTGAAAGGAACATGACCCTGAAAATAAAACTAGTATTGTATTAAATTAATTGCCCTGTACATAAAGCTCTATAAATAACACTCCCACTGATTTTTTTAAAGACAAGTAGGCAGGTTAATTTTTATGCAGGTAAACGCGTCACAGGAATACATCTCCCGCCTTTTTGCCTTGAAAGCTCTAAATTTAACCGACCGGCCGAACGTCATATTAAATGGCAAATCGTAAAATCCGATCTTGAAAAAACATACGCAAATTTCTAATTGAGATTTCCAAAAATAACAGTGCCACAAAGATAATCGAGCACCTCAAATATGACTAAAGAATCTGGTTAGATGTGATTTATTTACACGATCCACTTTGCCACCGTTAAAATTTTTAATCCAAACATCCCATTTCGTGTGTAAATATAATCAATTTTAATATGTGAGCTTTTGTTTACAACTAATCTAATTAAGGCCACCCTATTCTAATCAGGAATCATTTAATAAAATCGGCAGCCAGTCTGGCAATAAAATGATTTCCGAGCAAATTGAATCGAGCGGAATCGATGAAACTTTAACTGTTATGTCTAGTCTAAAAATTAATTAAAGCCCGACGAAATCGCATTGAGTTCCGAAAAAAGATTGACTGAAAGTCAGAAATAAACCGCCATCGAGTCTGTTTTGCGTAGGAGCGTCAATCGTCGAAATGGAAACCGTGTTCTGGCTGGTTTATATGCCTCATTACAAGTGGGAATATCCCAATTATCAAAAAATTTATATTAATTACTCACGACGGGTTAGATCAGGTTCTAAAAATTGAATGTTACAATCAACGTCCAGTTGATTTAATTTCAAAATTTTGGATACAATTCATCATAAATCCATCGTCGTGTTTAAGTGAACTGTTTTTTTTTTCACAATCTAAATATTTATAACCAACTGAATCTACTACAGAGTCACAACAATGATATTTTACGTTCTCGTACAACTTTGTTTATTTTGTAATACACTCTGTATGTATGAATTATTAACAGGATGACCGGTTCGTCTGTTGTCTGTCATTTTCAATGGAATTTTTGAGATGTTTTTAGAGCAAATAACTCAAAAATACACTATTGTGCAAGTAAGTAAAAACTTGTTTTACCCTCAGTGTAAAAAACTAATTACGCATAGTTGTTCGTTACTTAATGACCCTCTTTACGCACAGTTGTAAAAAAAGCGCATTGTTTTAATATCGGCCATATCGGTTTTAATTTCTTGCTTTATCAGAGTATATTAGATTGAGATGATTGCGTAATGTATTATTCATACTGTTTTAAGTAAATACCAGTTTGGCTAGAATATCATATGCCATACCAAACACATCAATTAATAATGTTACTGAAAGTACTATTTCTAATACTTGCTTATTTAAAAAGCTTTGTTTTTGTTGAACCAGACTGCCAACGAGGTTTGTTTGTAGTAAAAACTTCAGACCTCTAACTTGAGATGTTCCTGAGATATTCAAGAAAAACTAAAGTCAATTTTGACTGTCTCTAGCGGTCAAACGGTACAACTTAGCCTGTTTCGCTCAACGCCACGTGATAGCCCCATTCCTTGGCTTTCTTTTGTCATGTGGTGTGTCGATGCAGAATGTTTTAAATAAGCAAGTTATGAAGGATTTTTTGAAAAAGTGCATGCAATTTTGACTTAAATTTTATAGGAATATTTTGTCCTACTATACTAACAGCGGCCATATTGGATTTTAGACAGTCAAAGACAACTTAAAAAATTAAAAAATTGTTCGAAAAAATCCCTGGAGTACCTCTAGTAAAAAATGCCAGAAATTACTATAGGTAGGTACTAATTTTGACTATAGGTAGCGTAAAACTGATCATTCAATTCAAACTTTTTTTTATTCAATTAAACACTGGTTACAGTCCAAATTTTTGAACTAATTTAATTCTAATAATTAGTGTTCAAGACTAATATTGTAGCATTTAATTCGAAAATTGTTTAATTTTATCAATGAAGAGTATCTGAAACTTAATTTTTATTATAAAAAAATAGTTAAAATTCGATTTTTCAGTCTTAAAGCACAGTGAAGCGCCTAGAAGTCAATTTAACACTAACAAAGCGTAAAATGGCATGTTTAAGCCTATGGAAAATGTAAAAATAGTTTTTTACTGCTATGTCAAAAACTTGGTGTAGATAACCCTAAAACTCGATTTTCCAAGCTGAAAGCAGTTTTAAAGCCCTAAAAATAGTCCAGAGTTCTAAGAAAATGAAAAGCAAAGTAAAAATACCTTAAAAGTTAGTCTTCAAGTCAATTTTCATGAATCTAATGTCAATATCCTGTATTTAAGACTAAAATATTGAAATGTAATTTCAAATTATGAAAACTTACTTCAAACGCAAATTTTAAGCTTTTGATGTCACTTTTCATTGGTTCAGAGTCACTTTTTGGTGTCCAAGTCAATTTGTAGTCAAAAATTCTAGATAAATTAGTTTTTCATGGCTACAATTCCATTTTTACTACTAAAGTTTTTCAACTTATCTGAATACTATAACGACTGACTACAAAGACAGTTTTAAGCCTTTCAAGTCAATTTTCACAGTTTCCAAGGCAATTGTCAAGGCTAAAGTCTTTCAATTTGTCTGAAAACTGTGAAAACTGGTTACAAAGACAATTTTTAAGCCTCTCAAGTCAATTGTCACCGTTTCAAAGTAAATTTACTGGTTAATAAGTCAATTTTCAAAATTAAAGTCTTTCAATTTGTCTGGAAACTATGAAAACTAGCTACAAAGACATTTTTTAAGGTTCTTAGGTCAATTTTCACCGTTTTCAAGACAATTATTAAGTTGGGTTAGGTTGGTTTTGGGTCTTTGAACGTAATAACTCAATTATCTCGTAAACAAATTTTCAAATCAGAATTTTATAAAAGATACTTATTTTGTTAAATTGAACAAGTAAAGTAAAAAAAATTGAAATTTTTGAAGAATATCCAGTGACGTAGAGAATAAGGTAGAAAAATTAACAGACAGAGACAGTTTCGACAAATATCATTAAATCACCTAATGAGTATTAATTTCATATGTATTTGTTCCAAATTTGATTAAAATTGCTCCAGTGGTCTGACAGTTACGACAAGAAACCGATTTTTTAAACTGAACTTTTATGAACTGTATTTTCCTTGAGAAGCATTTTTCATGAAAATGACATAATGTATGTTAACTTATTTTTTGATGGGCTATCGAATGGTGAATTATTGACATTTCAAACAGGACCACCCTGTATAGCCATTTTTGTAAAAATGGACAATAGTTTTTTTACCGTTTCTTAAAGTGGTAGAGTGGAATTATGTTAAAAGTCATTAGTCAAGATCTTCAGAATTTCAGATAACAGGGCTACAGGCTACAGCATCTGAACGACCATAAAAAATGGTAACTAGTAATGGGTAAAGCAAAAGAATCAAGATGTAATGCTAATATTTATGTCTTCTTGATGAATAATAAATGGAAAAAAGGTACAGATGTCTGGACAAAAATTAAAATACTTTTCATTGTTTTAAATTTTCAGCAACTTCTATTTACAGGTACCATTTAATCACAGACTTTAACTGTCATTAGTGTCAGTTCAATACTCACTACCGTCAGTAGTGTCAATGCTAGTGCTGTCATGACTGTCAAAATATTTTGCGACATTAGCTGTTTTACGACGTCGCAAATGTAGTAAATTAGCTTTTTGGTATAGTTTACCCAACCTTGGAAATATAGACAATTTTTTGGAAAAGTGTACGATTTTTAGTAACTTTTTCCATCTCGTGCATAAAATACTTCTTACAGCACTAGTTACGTAATATACGTGTTATTTTCCCATGGCTAGGGACTTCCTGTATATGCCACTTTTGGAGCCAAAGCTTACAAAACATTTCAGATTCATAGTTAATAGAAAGAAACGTATTGTTTTTCTAAAACATTTCTAATTATTTACATAAGTGAAGCAACACGTTTCGAGGACATTTCTAATGTATTTTCGTCCAGTTTTCCAAAACTTTGTGTTTTTCCTAATGCTGGAAAGTATTGATTTTGAATAACTCTAGTACGTAACACGACCGGATCCTTGACTACTGATTTTCCCACTTTTATAGTAATTTCCAGTTTGTGTGGTGGGCAAAATTTGTGTGTTTTGTGTGATATTTACATAATTTATCTTTTGCGTAAAAGTTCTTAGATCGTTTAGCCCGAGTAATTATCGGTTCTCGATTTTTCCATCACGTATTTTTTAACCTCCATACAAAAATAAATAGGCGATAAATCAGTGACGTCAATACGCACAGGTTACCATAGGTTATTTCCTGGCTAAATGCGTTTCCAAATGACGGGGACATGTGCACGTTTATAATTAAATGTCCGACACGAATTCCGGAATTAGAAGTGTTAAGAAAGGGTTTAATCTTAGGCCCTTAAAACGGTTATTTTTGTCTAGATTAAAGTTAAATGGTTGAAGCACGTGGGTAATAAACATCTATGACCATTTAGGTCACTAGATCATATGATTAATTACTTCAAAAAATACTACGATTTGGAAGTGTCACGGTACCAGCTGCAAAACACTATATTGTAGTGACGTTACCGTAAAATTTGCCAAAATTTTTAAAGAAACTCGACTGTAATATAGTGATGCAAAACCTAAAATTAGCGACGCAGTGGTATATACCAGGTCCGATTTAATTTTGTTTATATGCAAATTTGCAAAAAAAAAACAACGTTTATTTAAAATACATTGTGTTAAATCAGGGACGACTCGTGAAACCCACTAAGAATCACAAAATTGTCAATTTACTTGACATTGTTACTGTTATTGATACTGAACCGATAAAAAATCAGAAAAGACAGTTTACTGTTTGGTGTGTTAAGTAATTTTCTAAAACAGCCGGTGACCTCTGCCGGACACTCGGCGAATCCTTGATATTCGGGAAAATCGGGAAAAGCTTTCTATTCTGGATCGGTGTGTAAGGCAAGCAGGTGGTGCCCCCATCTATCCAGAAATAGAACTAGCCTGTAAATAATATCGCATTTAAATCTGGGATGGAATAGCCAAAGGTGAGAGTGCAGTTAGTTTTCGAACACTGGACAGTGCCGTATCCAGGAATTTTGTATTGGGAAAGGAAATAAGCTGTGATTGTTTTCTAAACGTCATGAAAATCAAACCTAGAGAAAGAGTGCAGAAATTCCCTATTTTTACTTTTTTTTTAACAATTTAATAAATAGTAATATTTCTTTTTAGTGACTGTAGAGATAGTAAATAACGTTGTTTTAATCCGTTACAACTTTTGAAAACTTTAAAAAAAACTTATTATGTTAATTCGATTTGAAATTTTTTGGGAGTTTGATGATCAATTACGGCAGCAACACCTAATAACAAGTCTTGTTTTAATAAGTTACATTAATATTTTTAGTTTATTTAGTTAGACCAATTATTATTAGTCAGTTTTAAGGTTTGGGCATGTTAACAGTATTTCAGACTTGATAAGAATAAGAATGCCACTTTAAGAAAGTGAAAATGCATTAATTTTGTTCACTTTCGAAAAACAAATTAGCTGAAACATTTTTATATTAACATAAAAACAAATAAGTTGCATGCAGAAAAGAAACGTGTTATAACTAATAATTTTAAATAAGGGAATGATCATAATTAAAATGACAACAAATATTAAAGATATAGCCTCCTAAACCAATTAAAAATATTGTTAAAACCGAAAATTTCTCTGCCTTTCAGAAATCGGTCCAGAAATTTTAGAAGAAACAGAACAACTCTCTTTCTTCCAAAGTGTATTGTGAAGTTGAAAAATTTCAAAAGAAATGAAAAGTGAGTAAGGATATTTTGATTTTTTTGGCTTTTTCTTTATTAATTCATTTAATTGAAATTATTAATAATCTTGTGTTTACCAATTCTATTGGTTTGACTCGTTTGACTGCTTTGTTTTTGGCTTGAATTGTTTTTACGCTTTTGATACAATTTGTTATGATTTACCTTAAAACAGGAAATTAATTACTATTTTGTTTTTTCTATTTTATTTGTATGTGACAATTAGAGCAAGTGATAGCGATAAACATTTTGGTTTTTGACGTAACTTCTTTACCGTACTAGTTTAGTACAGGGTGATTGATTGAATTTTGGTCATTCCCTTAACTCTATAATTTTTTATTTTAACTTTCAAGTGTCTTTAACCTTTTCAGAATTGTTTTAAATTTCTTGTAGAAAAAAAAAAAAATCTAAATGCTATTTAGAATATTCTAATAAGTTCCAGAGCTCTCTATAACTATCTTAAACTTTCCCAGAACTGTTTTAAATTGCCAGAAGCCTCTAGAACCATTTTTCTTTTGAAAGTTCCATACACTTCTAAATGCTATTGATAACCTTCTAAAAAGTGCCAGAAACATCTACAAGTGTCTTAAACCTTCCCAGAATTGTTTAAAACTGTCAAAGGCCTCTAGAAGGGTCTTAAACTTTCCCAGAACTGTTTTAAATTGTCAGATGCCTCTAGGACTATTTTGAAAGTTATATGGACCTCTAGATGCTATTGAGAACTTTCTAAAAAGTAAAAGAGGGCTTTACAAGTGTCTTAAATCTTCCCAGAGTTGTTTTAAGTTGTCAGAGTCTCCTAGAATCATATTTAGGGTTCCATAGACTTCTAAAAATGCTATTGATAACCTTCTAAAAAGTGTCAGAAACATCTACAAGTGTGTTAAACCTTCCCAAAATTGTTGTACATTGTCAGAGACCTCTAGGATCGTTTTGAATGTGGCAAAGACCTCTAAATGCTATTGAGAACTCTCTAAAATGTGCCAGAGGCCTCTCCAAGTGTTTTAAACCTTTCCAACTGGGATTAAATTGCTCAAAGGCTTCTAGGACTATTTTGAAAATTCCATAGACCACTAAATGCTATTGAACTCCTTCAAAGAGTGCCAGAGGCCTCTACAAGTCTCTTAAACCTTCCCAGACGTGCTTTAAATTGTCAGAGGCCTCTAGAACCATTTTGAATGTGACAAAGACCTCTAAATGCTATTGAGAACCCTCTATGTGCCAGAGGCCTCTCCAAGTGTCTTAAACCTTTCCAACTGGTTTTAAATTGTCAAAGGCTTCTAGAACTATTTTGATAATTCCCTAGACTACTAAAGAACGCCTTCTAAAGAGTGCCAGAGGGTTCTACAAGTCTTAACACGTTAACCGCCGCATGACACATATGTTGTGCCATGACAATTTTAACGCTTAGGTTTCATGGCTCAAATATATGCCATGTTTGAGGCCGTTGCTTTAAGTTGAATGGCACACTCGTGGTGCCATAAAAGACGTATATTTAAATGCGATTAGCTTCAACACGGCGCTGGGGACCTACATATACAAAAAACCCACGTAATTTTATTTTTATTTTGTCAAATTTTTCAAAAAGGCTTTAAATTTGTAACATTGATATTCGCATCAAAACTAAACTATACTTAATTTTAAAAATAACTTAAAATTATTAATTAATGCATTCTTATTGTAAAATATGAACATAAATCACATCAAACCGGAGTCGATACATGTCGTACAAAAAAGCACTCTATACAAAAACTTTTATTGCATGGAGCGCACTGATAATTTGTTCTTGTAGTTTTTGATTGTGCTTTTTTAGGACCAAATTCGGCTGCAGTTTTTTCATAGCAAACAACGCATTGTTGCCGTTTTACTACATAATAACAGTTTTATCCAAATGGCACAACATATGTGCCATGATATCCTAAAGAATAATTCTACGTCTCACGCCTCATGGCACAAATGCGGTGCCATATTTAAAAACATGTCAAAATGACAGTAAGATTACATTTCTGAAATTGACAATTTGTAATTAGATTATACTTAGCAGTAAATGATAGAAAATACAAAAATTAAAAATTGACCCCGAGGACCCATTTTTTTGCTTATATTGTGGCGGTTAACGTGTTAAACCTTCCCAGACGTGCTTCAAATTGTCAGTTGCCTGTAGAACCGTTTTGGAAATGCCATGCCCATTCTTTAAGTAATACTGCAAACCTTCTAGAAATTGCTAGAGGCTTTTACAAGTGTAAACCTTCTACTCATAGATTTTTGTCATAGCTGCTTATAATAACTCAAGGTATTTGCCTAAGTCATCTTGCTCTGGGTTCCAGAACCAGAAGATTTGAAGAAAGCTAGTATCTTGGCTCAAAAGAGTGCTGGACTTCCTCTTACAGGAGGAGGACAAAAACAATGCACAAGTAAAGACATGATGAGTTATCAATATTTTCTTTGTGAATTGTCGGGCATTCCCACATGCAAAAACAGGATAAATTTTCACCGAATGCGGAACTGTCTCGATCTTCGAAAACCACCATCTGACCGTCTCTAAATATAAGTCGCGAGTCTGTGAGACCTCGCTCTGATATAAACACGGGGCACCAATCGAGACTCTAAATTTAGCGAGGTTCATTAATTTTGGTGTAAAAATTCTCTTACGTCATGCTTGCGCTTTAAATAGTCGGCCAAGCCTTTTTATTAGACCGATCTCCACGATAGATACGACCAGAAGTTCGTTGATGACGTTTGAGTAACCTTTATCTCAAGTTTTCTCTCCTTTTTCGACTCATGGAAATGGTTTATCACACATTTTAAGTGTCACATGTGCGTGAATCTCAGCTTGTGATTGCTCAGCTTTCAGCTTGCTGCTTTTTCTGGACCAATCACAAACTACAGACGCTACACCAGAAAAGGTTTTCTTTCCAAATGCAAAGTGATATTAAGAGTTTCAAAGTACTTTTTTGTTAATAATAGGAGATGATTTAAGTCGTGCCGACAAGTACATTTAAATAACAATTTCCCTTTCAAATAATCTGGCACGGTTACACGTGCCTTAAAGCAATAAACCAATCCTTAGGCTTTGTAAACTGAACTTTAGACATTTCGGACAAATTTCCCATACATATTCCAGAGGTGCACACAATGAAAAGATAGTGAGTGGTACAAGGAAAGTGTAATTAACCGTTAAAAATAAATCGGTTTGGGCCGAAATTAAAGTTTTCGATATAACCTTGATAACAGACTACACGACTACAATAAATAATCAAGGTTCTATTTCGGTATCAATAAGTAAACGGGTATGTTTAAAACGTTTCTACTAATAAAGATTTATTATAGAGAAAATATATGTATGAGTCGGCTGTACTAATTTTACTTGCAGCTGAAATTCGGATAGAACTATCATAGTTAGGTGAAACCAATCAAAACTCTTTGCACTCTACTAAATCAATTTGAGGAAATGTTGTCCTATAATTTAATTTTAGTTTAACCGAATTAACCTTTGAGTACTTACAGTCCGTCCCAGAGCTAGTAGCAGGTGTCAACAAAAACGAACAAGTGTCACGTGACAAACTGTCAAATAGACCACCAGAAAAATTGGTAATTTAGTAGACACAGGAGACATAAGAAAATGTGCAAACCGGAGAAACTATGCTAAAAGTTTGGTATAAATCACTGAAATAACTAATAAAGGTAGTAGAGTATTTTTTGGCTCTAAAATAACATCGCACATAGAGCAATACAGGGTGAGTCACGGTTAAACGGCCAAACCTATACCATGCCTAGAGAATTGGATTTTAAGCAGAAAGTTGTGTCCGAAAATGCGTTGCTACCGAGATACAGGGTGATAAAACTTCAGAAAGCTTTCTTAAAGGTTTTATTACATAACTTCATTCATTCTTGACATGTACAGGGTGATACTTTTTTTTTGTACTTCAAAAAAGTTTGGTAAGATAAAATGGGGATTCACCTCTGAAAAAGTATCACTCCGTACATTTTCACTACAATATGTGCATTGTAATTGTGGAGATTCTAAAGAGTAGTGTATGTAGAAAAATTGATCTTGATATTTCATGAATATATAAACTTTATCACCCTGTATCTCGGTAACAACTCATTTTCGGAGACTACTTTACAACTTTCTGCTTAAAATCCAATTCTCTAGTAAGTAAGTATGCTTTGAAAGATAACAGCGTTTGGACTTTTTAGCAATACATTTTTACAAAGAATAGTTTGCGCAGAAATAATATAAATTTACTAAAATTACATACAGTTTCATTTCACTTCTCGAGAAAACTCTCTTCCGAACAAAATTGGTTACAAAGAGATCTGCTATCTAGTTCATAACTTTACTGTATTTTAGCATGTATAGTTATCATTTTAAAATATATTCAGTCACAAGAACTTTTGAGTGTACAAGTTTGGAAATTAGACTGTTTTTAGAAAAAAAAAATTTTGCTTGCTTTCTCATATCAAAGTTTTAATAATATCTAAATGATTAAGGGCCTAATATATCTATAGCTTCATGGAAGTGTTTCTGACCGTTGTGACGTGATAATAAGTATGTCAAGTGTCTGAGCGTCACGTGACTGCTGTCATAACTATAAAAGTTTGCCTCAGTCAGAACGTAAAGATGTAAAGTGTCAAGGTTTGAATATCTCCTCAATTATCAAAGGCATAAAGTACTTTACAGTTTCATGGAAGTGTTTTTGGTATTCGTGGGCCATTAATAAGTATGTCAAGTGTCTTACGATCACGTGACTGCTGTCATAACTATAAAAGTTTGTCTCAGTCAGAACGTAAAGATGTAAAGTGTCAAGGTTTGAATATCTCCTGAATTATCAAAGGCATAATGTAGTTTACAGTTTCATGGAAGTGTTTTTGGTATTCGTGGCGCATTAATAAGTATGTCAAGTGTCTTACGATCACGTGACTGCTGTCATAACTGTAAAAATTTGCCTAGAGCTATGAAAAGGTCAAAGTTTTAATAACATCTGAATCATTAAAAGTATAATACCATATTTGTAGCTTCATCGAAGTGATTTTGACATTTGTAACGTGATAATAAGTATGTCAAGTGTCTTATTGTCACGTGACTGGTGTTATAACTGTGACAGTTTGCCCCAGTGAGGTTTTAGAGCTATGAATAGATCAAAGTTTTAATAACTTCTAAATAATTAAAGGCATAATATTTATAGCTTTATGGAAGTGTTTTTGACAGTTGTGACATGATATAAGAATGTCAATTGTCTGAGGATCACGTGACTGGTGTTATAACTGTGACAGTTTGCCCCAGTGAGGCTTTAGAGGCGAACATCGGCGTAATTTTCATGGATGAAATTTTCACTTTACGTTACGTTTACGTTAAAACTGTTATTTACTTTGGGACTTGCATTTTTATTTGGAAACGTTATGTCGAACCCATACCAGTAAAGTTACATTTTTACTTTTGGGAAATCCTAGAATTTAATGATAACACTAAAAAAGAGTTTATTTATTTCGCAAATTAAGGACATTTTTGTAACAAATTGGCTTTGTAAATTTCGGGTTACCAGAGCACACACACATTCAAATTCAAACAACAAGTGCAGAAAAAAATGCTTTTTCCATTAGAAAACGTATTTGTTTTATTTTCGATTTGTTAGTTGTCTGGAAATGATCTTCACAAACCCGTCAATAGCACACTTCCAGACAGAAGTTGGAACAAAATAAAGATAAATATTCCGTTATATCAACAGGCGCTAGCATAAACTTTTCATAGGGAATATTTTATACTTTTGCTTTTTTATAATCAAAACATGCCGGAGCATTATGAAAAATAATATTTTTCTTAAGTTATTTTTAGAGGCGTTTATGCTTCGGCTCGGTAATCGACATATTTCGTGATGGTACCGTCGATTTTACGATCGTTTTTCTTTTGCTCCAGCTCTGTTTGATGTTATCATACAATGTTTGGATTATGCAATATCCCGGAGGAAATTTTTAGAGTAATTGTTTTGCAAAATTAACTGTTGAACATTTTTATTTAGTATTTTAGGTTGCCAGGTGCAACTTTTAATCCAAATTTCACGGTAATTTTATTTTTGCACTTCTCCTGTATTAATGTTATTTATTGTTTTGTGTTGGCTGAGTGACCAACAGTTCTTTGAACAATTTTTCCTGGAAAAACGTTTTTTTCTGGTTGAAATTAACTCGTAGACACATATGCTACCAACCGTTTAGCACCTCATAACTCAGTTTCTAGAAAAAATAAAAATTTTTTTGGCTCTGAAAAATACCTGCGTCAAGCTCCATCAAAGATGTAGCCGAACGAAGTAAATAGAGCTAAATAATGTAACTCTCGACCGCTAATGTGAAATAAACTACGGTGTGTCAGAAATCCGTGTCAAGCGTCCATAATAATATTACGTGAAATCGTAATGGTGTTATGACAGTTTGCGAAATATGTTCCGTCAGTCGTACATTAGCCAAAACGTATATAATACCATCAGAATGCTTGACAAAGCGGTTTTACGTTTCCGCGGGGAATGTCTAATGGAACTTTCCATGCAGCTGAAGGGATAAGGAAAAGTTAGTCAGAAAGTTTGAATTATAGTTGTAAACTAACATTGTATTTATTATTTTAAATTGTTCTTAACTAGTGAATATAGCTCCCAATAAATTGGGAGTATTTGGAATTGTTTGATCAAGTCTTAGCATCTATAAATCCACCAAAAAAAAAATAGATACTTTGAAAGTAATTTCTACACAAGACTACAGATTTTGATGCGGTTTAGACTATCATTGAGCTTAATTTATTGGCTCTTGGTTGATAGAAAAAACTCACACTTAAATGCACAACAAAAAGGTTAATTTTTAATTAGTCCCCAATTGATCAATAATTTAATCAAACTGACATACACATGGTGAAACATATACGGGTGTAACCTAGAAAAGGAGGGACAAAAAACAAACATAGTTGGTTTTCGATTTTTGAACCTCCTTTCATACAGATGGAGTTACATGCCCGATGAAGCCAAAAAGCAGAAACTCGTGTCGCCGGGTTATCATCCTTGTTCCTTTCTGCTACCCTTTTTTTGCGGGATTTACTCAAAAAACACTTGGGGATGTTTATTGGGAATTCCCCAAAAACGTCCCGAGATATTAACCTAAAAAACATTTCCTAATGTTAAAACAAATCCATAAAAAATTATTGGTCAATTGGGGACTACTTGAAAATTTCATTTTTTTGCACGCACTTCTTTTACACCCTGTATAGGACAGTTAGAGTGCATTAAAGCAAAAGTTTTTTACATCAGTAAAATGCCAATAAACCAAGCCCAATTACAGTCCAAACGGCATTAAAATTTGTTGATTGGTTTCGAAATGGCGAGGTTTTAAAAATGACCCAAAAAATTACTGTCCCAGTTGACGTGGCGAGCAGTTTATCTAAAATTTTGGAATTTTGAATCAGGCTGATATTGACAGATGATATATCTATGACAGTCAAAGGAAATCGGCATTTGTCTACCGGTTGCAACTAAACGGTGTAAATTTGCTCAATGATTATTATTTTATTGTTAAACTGTCACCATTATAAATTAAGTCACGTGACCTGTTAATCAATCAATCTACTCCGTTCACTTTTGTTGTGACAAAACGATTGTCTTTTGATATTAAAGTGTTCACAAATACACAGATGGCCAGGCCTAATATACAGGGTGATTGATAATTGAACTTTTTGTAAATTTGGTTATTTAAGTTGGAACATTTTTTTTTCTTCAAAATAGCTCCAATAAAATTTTCATTATTACGCCGCTGGGATTAATAAATAATAATTCCTGGGTTATGGTTTTCAGTAAAAAATTTGTTCTACACTATACAGGGTTTGTCAAAACTAGTGACTTTCTGGGCCTCGGTCAGGATGAAAGTTATAAGTGTGCTTTGGTAGTGAAGCTTTGTCACTTTTGAAGTCTTTCAAAGAGAAAATGCACTTTACAGCTTCATGGAATGGTTTTTGACAGCTATGACGTCATCATCAGTCTAGATGGTGTCACGTGAGTACTGTTTGATACGTCATAACTGTCAAACTGAGCATCAATCAGGTTGTAAAGCTATACAAGGGAAGCTTTGCAATTTTTGGTGTTTCTTAAACGAAAAAAGGACTTTACAGCTCCATGGAAGAGTTTTTTGACAGTTGTGATGTCAATATCAGACTAAAAACTGTCTTGGTGTCATGTGATAACTGTCACTTACGTCACAACTGTCAAACTAGACCTCAGTCAGAGTGTAGATCTACAGGAAGGAAGCTTTTTGACTTTGAGAGTTTCTCAAAAGAAAAATAGACTTTACAGCTTTATGAAAGGGTTTTTCACAGTTGTGACGTAACCATTAGTCTAAAAGGGATCACGGTGTTACGTGATATGTCAAGTGGGCACGGTCTACTGACAGATTTGTCAAATTGGGCCCTCAGTCAGGGTGTAGTGCTATAAGAATGAAGCTTTGTGACTGTTGAAGTCTCTAAAAGGAAAAATGCACTTTACAGCTTCATGGAACGATTTTTGACAGTTGTGCATCATCAGACTGAAAAGTGTTACGTGATAACTGTCAAACTGGGTCTCAGTCAGGATGTAGATCTATACAAGTAAGACATTATACCTTTTGAAGTCTCAAAAAGAGAAAATGCACTGTACGGCTTTATGAAAGCGTTTTTGACAGTTGTAATGTCTAAATGGCGTCACATGATAACTGTCTGATACGTCATAACTGTCAAACTGGATATCAATCAGGTTGTAGAGCTATACAAGTAAACCTTTCTGATTTTTGGAGTTCCTTAAAAGAAAGAGGGACTTTACAGCTGCATGGAAGAGTTTTTTGACAGTTTTAATATCAATATCAGACTAAAAACCGTCTTGGTGTCATGTGATAAGTGTCAATTACGTCACAACTATCAAACTAGGCCTCAATCAGAGAGATATTTTTATTCAAAGATGATATTTCTTACCTATTTAAAGTCAATAACCTAGGTAACTAAATTTTCAAAAATGTTCTTATTAGCGTCATTTTTTAGAAACGTCTAAAGTTATACCATCGACCATCACCCTGTATAAAGCATATAATAATAATTTTATTATAATTTAATATTTATTTCAAATAAAGAACAATCAATTAGACAGACAAACTGTAATTTAGTTCAATTGTCTTCAGTTATTTTAAATACTGCCTGAATTGCAAGAATTCAGTAGGTATGTACAATGTGCAACATTTCAACGCATAAAAATGATGTTCCTAAAATTGTGTGGGCAAGTCAAATATTTTGATGTAGGAGTGTCTAATTTCAAAAAAAAAGCATCTTAAAAACAACCTACTTTTTATATAAGTACTCCTAGTTAGTAGTAAACAAGCTAAATTTAATTATTGGACTCTCTTAAGAAAAACACATTTACTGTGTAAAAAACTTCTTAATTAATTACATTAAGATGTGTTAATTTTGATAGTTTGTCTACTTAACAAAAGTTGTTAAAAACAATCTGTTAATTCTGGATTTTTTACCTGAATATGGGTGTCGTTGTAACTTTATATGCTTGTGCAGAAATAAAAATTAGTAACGCTTATCCAGAGTTGTAAAATTTATGGATCTATCCACCCTAGACGAACGAAGTTCCCCGTCTATTTTTACGTGGCTACATTGCGAAAACTACTCTGTATCTCTTGCCAAAATCTGATATTTTTGTTTCGAAGTAATTCCACTTTTCCAAGTTGGTGTCTCGCAGTTTTTTGAGTCAGCCGGGCGGTCGACCGTGCAAAAATCTCACTCTCAAAAAAAAAAAACGCCAAATTCACCACTGTTGTGATTGTGTGAATATGTGCGTGGTCCTAGTTGTAGTGAAGTTTGTATAAATTAAGTGATTGTTGTGATTTTGACTAAATTAACTTGGAAATGTCTCCTAATAATAAACGGTTTGGGTAAAGCCAAGCTGAATTCCAACCAAGACAAGAAACATCATAATTCATAATATGAACTAACATGTCGTAGCCTATTTACTTTCAAACGAGCACGTTGTGTCAGCTGACCAGCAAAAAATTTACTCGAATCCTACGCTCGCATATCCAAAACGTGTTGCCAAAAATTATCCACATTTTATCTGATCCGATTGTTTGTTACTCGGCGACATATAAACTCATAATCTAAATTGAGTGTACCTTATGCAAAACCCCATTGCCATCGGCTGCATCATTGCCAAAAATTTAATGTCCAGACAACAACAGTAATGGCGGACAAGGCCAGCTCCAAGAGGAAAAGTTTCGGTCGGAGTGCCTCAACGGAAAGCACTGAGTACTCCCTAAGTATGGGTCGCTCGATCAGAAAGAAGAAACCTAAAGAACGATGGTTGCTGACGAGAAAAACCTGGAAATATATGGCGGACGCGGGGAGGAAACTTATACCGGACGGCGCAAGAAACTGTGTAGAAGACATCCCCAAAATCGAAGCTCACTTTCAGGAACTATGCAAGAAGGAACCAAAGTTTCTACTATGGCGCAAAAACTCCTACCCTGGGGCTATAGGATTCAGGAAAAAACGCAAGTTTACCACCCGAAAAGGCGGAAGCTGCAGAAAGGCAGTCTCTGAAGGAGAAGTGGATATAATCAAACCTGAACGTCCTAAAGACTTATTCCTAGAACCAAAAATGCAAGGAAAGTTTGATTTAAAGAAAATGAGGCAAGATTTTTTGGAAACTCCCACAGATGACCTACCCTCCGCATCAACATCACCAGAATTGAAGCACCATCACGATCTTAATGAAGAAAACGAACTAGTAACAATGTTGGAGCAATATTTACGACTAGCCAACACTCCATCCTCAATGAAGGTTGGTTCTGGAGACTTCAATTACGAAGAATTGGTAAACAAGCTTCAGTCACATTTAAACTTGACCTCCAGTCGTACCAGTTCACCTTCAGGTCGTAGTACTGGTGAGTACCAAAATGTCTCACCTTACTCCAGTCATCAATCTCTCCACCTCTCCCCTCACGTGACTTTCCAAGGAGACAACGTTCAAAGAACTGACACGCTATCAAGATACTTTGGACATTGCACTAATCGAAACAAAGTGATATCTGATTTATTAACTGACCGAAAAGCCTTAGAGCGATTGTACTTTGATTTGAGGAAAGCTAAAGGGTTCAGAGGCAGTAGAGGTGGTACTGGATATTCAGGTAGCGGCTACGATTCTCCTTCCAGAACTTATGGCAGTCACTCTCCTACTGGTTATAGGGACAAAAACTACACACCAAAACACCCCCCGCCTTTAATTGAAGTGGAAAGTGAAACAATTGAGGTGACATACAGAGATTGGGGTACCCAGACTTTGCCCATTTCGGACAGTGTTCTGGCTGAGTGTGAGGTTGAGTTCAAAAAGAAGCAGGCTGAGGACGAGGAAGAAAAAAGGGAAAAAGAGCGAGAGCAACGGTTCAGAAGAAGATCCAGTGTAGACCACGATGATGTCAGTCAAAGTGTCTCAGACACAATAAAAAGATACTTGAGAATGGCAAGGAAGAAAAGCGTGGACTCAGAAAAGGCTGTGGGATTTAAAAGAGTAAACTACGACAGAAACTTAAGATTCATCAAAGCCAAAGGGGAGATAACTAAACCTGGTGATGATGATGGACTTAACAAAGGGTGCCAAACCAATGATGAGTGGATTTTGACTTACAAAGACTTAAAAATGGCTGAAGTGTATGACGTGTCAGACGACAGTCGAGTGTCCAGTACTAGAAGTAGTATAGACATAGGGGTGTTAAGTAGTCCGAACAGTCCTCCAAGTGTTAAATCGGGTAGTCACGGTTTCTTAAGCCATTTATTGCACGGTCACGGTGGCAAACATGACAAAGACAAAGATAAATGTAACAACCCATAAAATTGCGATAGTGTTCGGTACTAAAAAGTGTTTTTTTTCTTTCAGCAGTGACAGCCACAGCCATGCAGAAGAGTAAATCTTCATCCAGTGTGATGCAGCAGGCCAGTTTGGCCAAGAAGATATTCAGGTCGAGGTCGAAAAGTCAAACTAGGCCAGCTCAAACCCCATGCAGTTGGGTTAATCGGGTAAGTTTTGATTTAACCTTTTATTTGTTAAAAATATTGATTTTCACATATTTTTTAATATCAAGCAATTTAAACTGGAAGATTTGTTTGTTTTAAAACATGAAAGAATAGTTTGTTTAATTGTATAGCCTGGAAATCTTTACTTTCTAAACATGTTGTCTCTTGTGGTATGTACAAGGTTGAATTGATTGAATTTTGATCACCCCCTTAACTTCCTTATTTTTGATTTTAGTAAAAAAACGTTACATACAAAACTACAAAACAGTTATTATAGAGGGTTTTCAAATTTACCAAAATTTCAGTTTTTAACTTAGAAACTTGACTTTTTTACCAAAATGTAGATTAATCATTAACCTGAAGGTATTTAGAGTAAACATTAAAATTTTTTGTTAAAAAATATAAACTTCTTTCTTGTTTGGTTACCTTCTTCTTCTTTCTTATTTCTCTAGTGTACAGAGTGAACAAAAAAGTGGAAGTTGTTAGGGTTTGGTTTGTATCCAGTTTCAGTCTGAATTGGTCTGTTCAAAGTTCGAATTCAGTTTCTTTAGGGTTTTTTACACAGTTTTTATTTCTCGAACTTTTTTCGTAGCTCTACTTGCTGAGGAGATATTCCACATAATTCATTTTGGGGATCAGAATTACTTTGAAAAGTGCCTCAAATATTTTACTGTGAATAACTCGGCCCTTTTTTGAGGTACAGCAACGGTAAATCACTTATAAAATTCCGTTTTTTTTCTCTTCTTTCTTGTGGTTTACAGGGTGACCAAAAAAGTGGAAGTTGTTTGAGTTTAGTCAGCCTATATGGAGTTTTAGTTGGAATTGGTCGGTTCAAAGTCCAGATTCACAGTTTTGATCCCTTAAGCTTTTTCGGTATCTCTACTCTTTAGGAGATACTCCACATAATCAATTTGGAAACCCCATTTCTATGAAAAAGTGCTTCACAACTTTGACTGTGAATAACTCGGCTGTTTTACCCAATTTTTTTTTTTAAATTCTAGTTTTTAATTTTTTAATGTCACACATTACAGAAAAAGTGGTGTCAAAGGTTGAACTGTCAGAAACAGTTTGAAAGGACAGTCAGGGACAATATCGCCTGTAAATCTCACTTGGAATTAGAAAATGACTGTTTTAAGCACATTTTTGGAATCCTCATTAAATTTCCTATTCAATAACTTGAAAAAACACTAGAAAATTTGATACAATCAGGAAGAAAAGCAGTGTCAAAGTTTGAACTGGTAGAAACACAGTTTGTAAGGACAGTCAGAGACAAAATCGTCTGTAAAAGTCAGTGGGAATCAGAAAATGACTGTTTTAAGCACATTTTTGGAATCCTCATTAAATTTACTATTCAATAACTTGAAAAAACACTAGAAAATTTGGTACAATCAGGAAGAAAAGCAGTGTCGAAGTTTGAACTGTTAGAAACACAGTTTGTAAGGACAGTCAGAGACAAAATCGTCTGTAGAAGTCAGTTGGAATTAGAAAATGACTGTTTTAAGCACATTTTTGGATTCCTCATTAAATTTCCTATTAAATAACTTGAAAAAACACTAGAAAATTTGGTACAATCAGGAAGAAAAGCAGTGTCAAAATTTGAACTGGTAGAAACACAGTTTGTAAGGACAGTCAGAGACAAAATCGTCTGTAGAAGTCAGTTGGAATTAGAAAATTACTATTTAGAGCACATTTTTGGAATCCTCATTAAATTTCCTATTCAATAACTTGTAAAAACACTAGAAAATTTGGTACAATCAGGAAGAAAAGCAGTGTCAAAGTTTGAAATGGTAGAAACACAGTTTGTAAGGACAGTCAGAGACAAAATCGTCTGTAGAAGTCAGTTGAAATAAGAAAATGACTGTTTTAAGCACATTTTTGGAATCCTCATTAAATTTCCTATTCAATAACTTAAAAAAACACTAGAAAATTTATTTGGTACAGTCAGGGAGAAAAGCGGTGTCAAATTTTGAACTGCCAGAAACTGCCTGACATTCAAGGACAAAATCGATGGTAAAACCCACTTGTAATATGAAAATGACTGTTTTAAGCACATTTTTAGAACGCTCATTAAATTTTCTATCTAATAAGCTGAAAAAAGCACTACAAAATGTGATTGGGCAAAAATTTTAAAACTACCTGTTTAGGCTCCAACTTTTTGCTAATCTTAAAGTTTAGCTTTAAAAGCTATTTTTTATAGTAGCATATGGTGAATTTTAAAAATTATTGTTTACAAAAGTTTTTAAATGCTGAATTTTATAGCCAGATTCCCATGTGTACACATGTAAACTGGTGAGTCAGTGGCTGGCACATTTTTTTTTTAATCTAAGAGAAAATTAAATCAAAATGAAGCTATTACAATATAAATGACATCCAGACCATAAACCGGCTAAAAATAGGCGTGGACTCTTAAATTTCAATATTCTCGGAAACAAACGATTTATTTTTAATTCCTGTTTAATTACTAACACCGGCTGTAGCTATTATTGAAACTGTGTGTTGAGATTGTATAGTAGTACTCTAAAATGTATCGATTTAGCACACGCATTACCACGCCAGAAATGTTACACTTTTTACTACAAATTTCCAGTTTAATGAGTTTCTGTAAACCTTGGCACCAGTGCTGAAATTGACACTTTTCTGCACACATTTATTTACCTAACAAGTGTGCTTTCCTGCCTGCCCAACAGCAATTTTTCTTTTGATAATGATTTTCAGTGAAAGTTCAAATAAACTGATAAATTTAAGTATCCATGATTTGATTGCAGGGTAGTTGCGTGTGGAATAGCGTGACGGGCAGACAAGTAGTTCTGCAAGACACCAGTTTGTTGCATTTAACCGAAGTGGAACGGAAAGTTCTACAGAAAGTTGCAATAGCCAAACTACAGGCCCTAAATTTGGGCGTAACCGTTAAAGTTCCTAGTGAAAATGTGGGCGCAGTGCCCACGAAAAAGCGCCGGCCATATTTGTTGAAGAAGAAAGCGTTGACCACCAGCATTTTTGACAGTAGCCGAAAAGAACTGGATAAAGGTAAGTTCAATTTTCTGAAGAATTATAATAAATAATCAGATTGTTGTAATTATAGCAAACAATTAAAAAGCAAATTTGGAATATCAGAAGATGAAGAAACGTGTTTCAGACGCTTTATCTTTCTGAAACAAGTTTTGCTACTTCTATGAATTGTTTTCTGACAGGTTAAGTTACCCTTTGAAAAGTATGTTAGAATTGTCAAAATCTAGAAGTAACAATTTAGCAAAATTCTTGTTTTTACCTACCAAAAGCATTATTTTGAAATTCGAGGTTATGAAGCTAGAAACCAAAAAATTTGGTCAAACTAAGCAGTGCTTAGTGACAAAAATTGAATTTTTTTGGGTGTCAATAAGCAATTTTTTACTTTAATGCTTTTAACCGGCGTTTTATTTTTTAGACTGGCTATATACATTTTTTACTACTAAGAGTAGTCTAAAAGTTGACTTTTAAGGCTATAAATGACTCTACTAAAACTAAAGAAAGTCCAAAAGTCTATTTCCAGGACTTTAATTAATGTACAACTCAATTTTTTGGACTAATACCAGTCTACAATTCATTTACACACAACAACAACACTGGAAACAGTCCAATTTAAATTTTTGGACTAATTCATTTCTAAAAATTAGTTTTCAAGACTAATATTGTAGTATTTAGTGCCAACATTTTTTATTTTCCTTACTGAATAGTCTGAAACTTAACTTTTACTAATAAATAGTCTTAAACTCGTCTTAAAGCACTAAAAACAATTTTTGCACCGATGAGTGTAGAAGTCAATTTACTGGTGAAGAAGCTTGAAATGACATTTTCAAAACTATGGACAATATACAAACTGGCTTTCAGAGCTGATAAGTCAAAAACTTTGTGAAGATAGTCTTGAAACTGGATTTTATTGCTGAAAGCTCTAAAAACAGTCAGATTTTTAAGAAATGTTTAGAGGTGTCTAGAAGTCAATTTAATGGTGACCAAGTTTGAAATGGCATTTTTAAGCCTATGGAAAATGTAAAAATTGTTTTTTAAGTCTGCTATGTTAAAAACATGGTGTAGTATCAAAACTGTTCTAAAAATATTAAAAGCAAAGTAAAAAAACTTGAAAAGTTAGTCTTCAAGTGAATTTTCATGAACTCAATGTCAATATCCTGTATTTTAGACTATTTTCAAGACTAAAAACTTACTTCAAATGCAAATTTTAAGCTTCTCATGTTTTCATTGGTTGAGAGTCACTTTTTGGTGATCAAGTCAATTTTCAATGTTTAAATGTGTGAATTTGTAGTCAAATATCCTAGAAAAAGTAGTTTTTCATGTCTACAAGTCAATTTTCAATAATAATAAATTCTTTAAAGCGTTTGGTATTTCAATAGACTGTTATAACATAGCAAAATTTCCACTAATAATCATGCGTTCGGAATTCCTGCTGTCAAACAAAAAATCAAATCGTGAACGAGAGCAACATGTGACTATTCACAGGTAGACATGCGAAAAATATTTTGCACGTTCCAAAATAGCGACGAATATATTTTTGCGAACGTTTTAGACCCTGACACCAAAAGGGAACAATAAATACTTATTTATCTAGTTTTCGGTTTCGGGAACATGCTATATGTTTTGGATCATGTCCATATTGATGTTTGAATGCACTTTTCGGAATTCCATTGGAAAACTTTATGTCTGAGAATCAAAGTTATCAAATCATAATATTTGCAAAGGTCTGACCTTTCTTAATGACGTGTCGCTGCAATGAGTCGGTTATTTACAGATCAATTTGTTTTAATTAATGCAGCTTGCAAAACAGTTTGGATTAGAAATAGACAGAACTTGTTTATATTTCAATTGATTCCGAAAGGGTGTTGTGTTCAGAAAGATAATCAATCAGAAAAACCATTTATATAAAAGGGAAACGTTGGTTTTTTTGCATTTTTTTGGAAAAATCAAGAAATTTATTGTTCGTTGAAAGAAAAGACTGTTTGCTTTAAGGGGCTATTTCTAATGATAATGATTGCAAGTTTAGAGATGCTGAAGGGCTACTAACCTATAGTCCGTCCCAAAGCTACTGGCAGTGACGTAATAATTGTCGTTCCTTTTCTGGAAACTGAACGAAATGGAAATTTGACCTCAACGTGTGTTAATTACAAATTTTTGAATTCGTGAATGTTCGTGCTGGTGCGTAATTCTGAACAACATATTTAAAAAATGAACTGGTGTCACGTGACAAACTGTCAAATGACCTTTTGAACGAAAATCCTGTCCGAATATTTTCATAAATATCTCAAAAACGGTTTGAGTTGAGAAAATTTCTGAAATTTTTTTAATTTCGAAAATTGTGTTTGACTTCTTAGATAGCTTTAGGTTAATGGCAGAAATGTGAAGTGAAGTGTCATTTGTCAAAATGTCATTTTTTAAGGGTGCCACGCCCTAAAAACTGTCAAACTTGCCATCATTCAACGTCATCTCCGAAACTGTACCAAATAGAGCAAAAAAGACATCAGATTCGTGTTTCCCGGTTTAAAATTAGTAAAAAAGGTCCCTTTGATTGAGCAAAATCCAATATGGCCGCTGTTAGTATAATAGTCCCAAAAAATTACAAATTTGAGTCAAATTTTCCAAAAAATCGTCCATAACTCGCTTATTTGAAACATTCTGTATCAATACACCATATGACAAAGGAAAGCTAAGGCATGGGGCTATCACGTGACGTTGAGCGGGCAGGTCTAAGTTGCACCGTTTGGCCGCAAGAGGTCGTCAAAATTGACTCTAGTTTTTCTTGAATATCTCAGGAATGTCTCAAGGTAGAGGCCTGAAATTTTTACCACAAATGCACTTTGTTGAATGTCTGGTTCAACAAAAACAAAGCTTTTTAAGTCACCGAAAAATACGCTCAAGTGGGCAACTTTAAATTATGTAAGAAAATCTTGAGAGTTAAAAAAATCAATATGAGGTCACAGTTGTCACTTCTCCTGGGACAGAGAATAGCAACCTCGAGCTACTTTGATTATTTTAACCTTAATTGACAAAAAAACCATTAAATTAACTTTTTTTGCGTAAATATAAACTTACAGTTTTCTTGTTTTTGCTTCAATAAAATTCAAGATTTATAGTTGCCATAAGCGGAAAATCCAGATAAAATATTCGAAAACTTATTGACAGCTTTATTATTTTAAGTAAATATTTGCTAAAAAATAGTAGTATTCTAATTTTAAAACCAAATCCTTTTCGTTTTACCGTAATTACTGGCAAATAACAGCAAAAAGAACACTATTATCTACACTATACAAGCAGAGTAATAATGTACAATTCAACTCAACTGGCTACTACGTCATAATTTGCAGCAATGTTTGTGGTTTGTGATTTTTTGACCAATCACATAGTAGTCTATAAAGGAACTAATTAAATATTTAATGTTAAATTGTTTTTCGAAGTATTAACGTCGCCAAGTTTTATTTCGTCATTCTAGGACCAGTTTCTGGACCATAACCGAAACGTCATTGTAAATATAGCTCATTAAAAACACACAACGATGTTTTGCAAAATATGACGTTAACGATTTAGGTAAATAACAAAGGTTACAGAAGGTCAAAGTTGGCAATTTTGAGAATCTGAGAAGTGTCTATTCTAGTTATTTCTATATATCATTTGAAAAGAGGCTATAATATTCTATTTGTACCGTGTATAGCAATGACTAAGTGGGAAGTATAGGAATATCCATAAATCACATTTACACTTTTGAAAGCAAAAACAATATTTTACTCTACTTTTCTGTTCAAATACTAATATTCAACTTTCCTGTCCAAGTAGACCAAACAAGTCTTTTTGAACTTGATCATTAAAACTGTTTTACTCAATATTTGCTCTAAACACGCAGATTCTATATTTTATATGTTTTCCTTGGCCATGATCTAAAAGAAGTCCTTGCCATTTATAGTCTCTAAGATAAAGTGGCTAACCTCTAATATTTGGCCACCTGGTACATATACATGTTTGTTTTGGATAACGACCAAAGTTCAACTAAAGACCTTGGCTTTACCTCGTGAAAAAAGTCAGTTTTAATACTCTTTTGCTTGACATCTGTTAATGATGTTTAGTCTTATCAAGTGACATTTTATGTGTTGAACATAAAAATCATGATTTAAAATGTTTTAAAAATTTATTTTTCTTCTAGTTAAAAGATCATATCAAAAAAGTAACTAATTGGTTGGAAGCTCGTAAAGCTCTATCCACTCTATCTAAAACCTGGACGGTTGTCCAGAAATATTAATTTTGTCTCTGGGATAATTTAATTTGCCGAATGTAACCGCGTTCCCGAAATATACCGTACAATAAAGCAGCTCCCTAACAAGTTGTTATTTCCCCAAATTTTTATTGGCATTCGCCACGTATGAATGTATTGTATTTTTAACCTTGTTCCTGCATTTGAATTTTTGAGCTGCATGCGCTTATTTAAAACTGAAAATTTAATTAATTCAATTTCAGATGGTGGCGCCAGCGGTGGCTTGGTATTTGGCATTCCTTTGACCCAGTGCGTCGAAAATGATCGACTAAGAAGTACAGGAAGGACTGATCTGGTGCATTCTCCAGAAGAAAGGCCTAATATCGCCAGACATGGGTCTAGGTCCAGTTTTAGTTCGCTTATTGATTCACCTAGAGGAGATGAGGTAAAAATCCATCACTCTGCTTAAGAACAAAAATTTTAGAGTATCGTAAAGAAGAAACGAAAAAAGTTTCTAAAATATTCTCAAAAGAGTCATTTTTACAATTTTACTGACTGGTTTTACCTCTAAAACATCCTTTATTAAGGTTGTTTACCTAAATTTGCACTCTACTAAAGCATCAACTACGTATTTGGTTACCATCGATTGCTTTTTAATCTGCTGTGAAAGTTGCCTTTTGCCATGCAAATTTCAAAGGTTTAGCTGTTTTTTATGGTTGAATAATTTGCTATTAGGCACATTAGTGTTGGAGCTTTTTTCGATGATCGATGATAAAAGTATGTAAACTCAAAGCTTTGTTTAGTGGAATCAAAAAGATTGAGTGGAAAGGAAGGAAAATGGAGACAATTTTCATTAAATAAAAATGTTTTTAATTACAATAACAGTAATAAGGAAAAAAAATTAAGATGGCAAAAAATCTGTAATTTGACAAATTTTCGAAATTTATTAAAAATTCTAGTTGTGAGAGGCAATTTTGAAAGCTTTTTAGTAGTATTTAGTCTTCTGATATTTTTAAAACAATTTTAAAAATCTTCTCAGTTTTAGAAAATTCCTATAAAATGTAAGACACTTAGTAGAAGCCTTTAATAGTTTTTGGGAGATTTGATTCAGTTAGAGACCTCTAAATACTACTAAAAAAAACTTTTTATATTATTACTCAATTCTTAGAAGCTTTAAGACACCCTGTAGAGGTTTGTCAATTTTGGAAAATTTTCACAAACTTCCTAAAATTGGATGATTTTGTAAACTGATTCTAGAGGCTTCTGGGACGTTTTGGAAAGTTTTCAGTAGTATTTAGGCTTCTGTCAACCATTGGGAAGTTTTCAGTAGTATCTAGAGATATCTGGCACTAATAACATCACGCTACAGATTTCTGGAATTTTTTTAAAACTTTATGATTTTTGTAAATCTATTCTAGAAGCTTCTGGCAGACTTTGGATTGTTTTCAGTAGTATTTAGACTTCTGTCAACTTTTGGAAACTTTCCAGTACTATGTAGAGATATCTGGAACTTATAATATTACTATACAGGCTTCTGAAAATTCTTTAAAATTTTATGATTCTTGTGAATCTATTCTAGAGGCTTCTGGCAGGTTTTGAAAAGTTTTCAGTAATATTTAGGCTTTTGTCAACCATGTAGAGATATCTCGCAATTTTAACATAACTCTACAAGCTTCTGAAAGTTCTTTAAAATTTTATGATTTTTGTAAATCTATTCTAGATGCTCTTGGCAGACTTTGGCAGGTTTTCAGTGATATTTAGAGGTCTGGCATTTTCAAATGCATTTTAGAGGTCTCTAGCAATATTAGAAAGCTGTTTGGATGTTTCAGACAATGTGTAAAAACCTCTGTAAATTTATGAAAAAATTTAATTGGAATTTAGAGGTCTATTTCATTTTCAAACCAATTTTAGAACTCTCTTGCAATTTTAAAAGCTTTAAGACACTTGTAGAGACCTCTGGGGATGTTAGAACATTTTTCAGTAATTTAAGACACATGTAGAGCTCTCTCCTAATTTCGAGAAGGTTTTCAAAAGTATTTCAATGTTTCTGACACTTCAAAACCCATTCTAGAGGCCTCTGTAATTTAATTAAAAAAGTTTTAGGACACTTCTCTGATAATTTTTGGGAGATTCTCAGCAGTACTTAAAAGTATTTGGTATTTCTAAAATAATTTTACAGACCTCTGACAATTTTTGGCAAAAATTTCTTGAAAGAATACTCTGGCAAACTTTAGAAGAGTTTCCTAGAGTTCGTAAGGTTTAGGACACTTTGGTCTCTTAGAGGATATTCAGAAATAAATCCACTTGAATATAGCAAGTGTTATTTGCAAAAAAAAACTGACATTCGGTCATTAAATTCAAACCTAATTTCAACATTTAGATCGTTTTCTTTTGAAGTAATAACAACTTTTGAATGTATCCAGCAAAAAATCAAACAAATCAAGGATAGCTTAGCTAGTCCTGTTTTAGTTCGCTTGTCAGTTAGCTCATCGAAGGTGAAGTAAACAGCCAACTATATCTGAAACAAAAATATGAAAGCTCTCAGTATAAAACGGTCTGGATCGAAATTATTTTAGTGGCTGTTTATTTGCCCAAAATTCGAAAAAAATTCCGGCAGTTTTAAAATAATTTCAGTTCTATTATCGGACGTTTTATTTATTTTGTGAAAAAACACCAGCCGAAACTTTAGTGGCCCATTTAAAATTTTAATTAGCGTTTTATAGTGGTCTAAACGGTTTCTGGACCGAGCCGCTCCATGTATTTTGAAATCAACTAGAGTTTTTGCGTTTCCCACCTATCCCCACTTTCAACCCTTTTACTATTCCAAAACAGAAATATTACTAATCAACCCTTGTACACTATAATTTTATCAAAAATAAGTTATTCGCTAATACTGTAACCACACAAATTGTAATTCTGGATCAGCTGTTAAATGTCTTCTGGAAATCTGCTACGAAAACTCCATTGCTCATGTTACATAATTGGTTGACGTCACTGGTTTAACACCGGTTGCTTCATCCCGATGCCGGTTTGACGTCATTCTTGAGTCGACTTGTCAAATCCCAACTGGATCCGATTTTGAAACGTGTTTGTTTTGAGACTTGCTACATGATTAGACTGGATATTTTCGGAAAAGCACCGTTGCGCAATCTCAAATCTAGGACACTGATTTTTCATGGGAGACCCAATTTTTAATGCAATAAAAAAATTACTAGAAGTAAAATAGTAGGCATAGAGCAAGCCACAGCAATTGGCGGTTACATCATTGTCTACGTCACCATACTGAAATTTATTCGTTTTAAAAATTCATGCAGCTGCTTGTTCTCTTTTTTTACTGCTTTTATGCAGTAAGGAAAAATGTAAATTATTTACCTTTTTAGTGAGTAATTGAGTAATGAGGAACACCCAATATATTAAAAGTATCATATCATATTACAAAGCATATTGCAAGTTTGTGAATTTCAAGAATCGACAATTTTCTGTGCACGAATGAAAAAATTAAATTACTTACTTCATTAGTGAGTAATTTGAACACCCAGTATAGTCAAAGTATCTAATTTCAGCAGCAAGTATGATAGAATTTTTAAATATGTTAACCGTTAACCAAATTTTCTTAAATTTCCGGTTTTTTAATACATTTTCATGAATTTTACGTCAATTGCCAGTTTTCAAGTCAATTATCATGTTTCAGGCACTAAAATTTGTTTTAGAAGTCTTGAAAATTTACTTGACTGGCAAAATATCAATGTTCAAGTTGTTCCTTAATTTGATGTCAATTTCCAGTTTTCAAGTCAATTATCAAATATGACACACAAAATTTTGTTTAAAAAAAATTCCAAGTTAGTTTTGATGAAATTGATGTAAATCAATTCCCAGGTCAATTTTCGTCATTTTGAAGTCAATATTCAGTTGATAATGCGAAAACGTCAATGTTCAAGTTATTTTTTTATGAATTTGGCCTCAAAGTGTAGTTCTTAAGTCAATTTTCATGAAACTGATATCAATTTCAAATTATTAAGTCAATTTTAATGAATTTCACGTCAATTTCCAGTTCTCAAGTGAATTTTCATGATTATGAAGTCAATATTCAGTTTCCAAGTTGATTATCAACTTTCAAGCAATTAAAATTGATTTAAAATCTTTTGAAAATTGAGTTGCCTCGCCAAATATGAATGTTGAAGTTGGTTTTCAAGAATTTGACTTCAATATGTAGTTTTTAAGTCAATCTTGATGAGTTTGATGTCAGTTTCCAGTTTTCAAGTCAATTATCAAGTTTTCCAAACTAAAATTTGTTGACAATCTGTGTACTAAGATCAAGAAAGTATAAATAGAAGTATATAATAGTTTTTACAAAGTTTTTTTAAGTAAATAAATAAGTACAAGATGTCTTATAAAATGAGGGATATTATTTTACTTAGGCTTGATAATATCACAAAGTTTAAATATTATAGTAAATGAAACTTACTGTGAATGCTTTCAATCTCAGGAGAAGTCAAAATTTACATAAAGTCTTCAATATGAGGCACCCTGTATTTATTGACCCATTGATTTGTAGCTTTCTTACTGAAACAAAAAATTTGATTTGTTTTAAATACACAATTTTCATAACAGCACATGTTTTTACAATCTGAAAAAAATTACTATATTATAGATATACAGAGTGTTTACTTAATAGTTTAACAACCTGTAAGGAAAGTGAATCTTTGAGTTGTTATAAAGCTAATAATTAATCTAATTAAATAGGAAATATCACATTTCTAAAAGAGTTTTTTTCTTACTTGTTATTATATTTGATCATTAAATTTGTACTACATGTTTTGCTATTGTTTTTTACATTCTCTACAAAAAAAAGTGTCACTAAAAGTCAGTTGTTTTGTAGTAAAAATTAACATTCTTTTCTGTGTCACTCACATTTATTAAGATATTCCAGTTCATTCTAAACTTGAATAAACTGAGAAAATTGTAGATTTCATTCAGTGTGCAACTGCATTACTGTTTTTTTTTATTGTTTTCTTTGGCTGTAGTTGTTAGTTAAAATCTAATTAAACGAGAAATTCTCTCTTTAATGACATTTTCGCTTACGCAATACACCGGTAGCAGCATAATCAAAAAGCGTTAAAAAAGTTCAAAAACTGCGTCATTTAGCAGGAATTAACTGATTCTAAACTAGTTTAGCACTCTATTCAGTTTATAAACACTATTACTACACGTGATTTTACTAACTACCGTAAACAGCCATTCAAATTCTGCCTCGTGGAGTTTAGGAGCTAATAAAGAAAACTACTAGCAAGTTTCAAAGTGCAAAATTTCGAAATTAACGTCCTTCGCACAATTAAAATGTAAATTATCGTTTAAACTCTGTATCTGCAAACGACTGTATTAAAATCCCATTTAGTTGGATTATAAAAATGAACTTATTGGACAATAAGCTAGGAACTTACATCTAATACTTGTTCATTCAGCAATTTCGAAATTGGCTTTCATTCAAACGAGCCCATTTTGAAATTTGGGGCAATAACAATGTTTTAGTTGCCTTTTTGACGTCAAACGAAAATATTTAACAGATCGAGTTACATAAACGCCACTTGTGGGGTTCTTCTATGACTTTTAAAACCGCAGACGCAGGATTGAATGCAGCTGTTTCAGGTAAACGATGATTTTTTTTTAAAATCTGCCACACATTTATAAGGAGGAGGTGGTATAAAAGATATTAACAGGTTTTATGATGCCTGTGTGTCTGTCTAGTATAAAGCATCTAAAAATACAAAAGATATAACAATTATAACCGAGGTTAATACCTTGACGATTATTTTTATCGGCCATGTCAAATGTCCCGTACGGACGTCATCGATATACGAATGCGATCAAATATTCAGTGAGATTCAAAAAAAGCTGGTAACCTTCCAGACTTGTTTATATAAAGAGACCTTAAAGTATTTTCCATCGTTTTACACTATGTTTTTGATAATCATCTAAAATTTTGTATTCTTCCAGACTGATTCCAGCGAAAGTCTGATGGGTCGAGACCGAATGCTGGGATCGGTACCAGGACTACTAGACGCATTATCTTGCTCTTCAGCCGTTGATATTCCGGGTACCATCAACGACGATGATACAGGAGCGGTACCCAACATCCTCTCCGAGTGCATCAGACACTTGGAGAACTATGGACTGCACACTTTCGGTATTTTTAGGGTTAGCGCTTCCAAGAAACGATTGCGACAGGTTAGTCAGTGTGCACTTTCTTCATTTTTCAATACTAAATTTGTGATGTTTCAGTTGAGGGAGGACTTTGACTGTGGTAAGGAGACCACAATAGATGATGAACAGTGTCCGCACGATGTGGCGAACTTACTCAAAGAATTTTTGAGGGACTTGCCAGATCCTTTGTTATGTAGGGAGCTGTATCACGCGTTTATCCAGACACAGAGTAAGACGACTTAATACAGAATACATTTGATAATCAATGAGGTTTTACAGGGATACGCAATAGAAGACTGCAACTAGAAGCCATACAACATTTAGTTCAGCTATTACCGGCCGCTAATCGGGACACTTTGTATGTGCTTTTGAGTTTTTTGGCACATGTGGCTAAAAATGCAAATGATGGGAAAAATTCTCTGGGTATGTACAATCATGTTGAGCAAGAAGATTTGAAGATTTGTTTCCTAACTCACAACAAGTAACAAGAAACAAGAAACAGTTTCATTGACAGACTATGACGTTTTCTAACATGTGACCAACAGGGAACAGGCATATTTCTCATTAGGCCTCATGAGGATGCAGAAATATTGAAATTGTAAAAGAACATAGTAGAAACATTAAAAGTGATAACATAATCCTATTTTTCAGTCGAAATGGGGTGAGTTTAAAAAAGCAGTTTGGTGTGGTGGTCATTTTTTGCCTTGTAACTCCTTAAAGAGGTTCTGAAGGGCAAGAACACTTTAATACAATCTTGTAGAGAATTAAATTTTCAGCAACTTTCCTTATTTAAATTTTTTACTCTCAACTCCTCAAATAACGGAGCTACGCTTAGTGAAAATAAGTTAGTTTAAAAAAAGCAATTTGGTGCATCCTAACACTTTTTGTCTTGTAACTCCTTAAGGAGGCTCCTAATTTAATTTTAAGGGTCACGTAAAACTTTTTTAAGATTACATGTATTAGGTATAAAATTTAGCACCTGTTGATGAATGAGTTAAATCCAGCACTGAAATTGAATAGCATTAATTTCTTTCTATAGGTGAAGAACTAGTGGGTAACAAAATGGATTCTAACAACTTAGCCACCGTATTTGCCCCCAACATTCTGCATTGCATCAAACCTGGGTCTAAAGACATACAGGACCGATCAGAAGACCGGTTGGACATCATCAACGTGGTCCGAACACTCATCGATAATTACAAAGAAATTTTCACTTTATCTGCAGAACTTCTGGATGAGGTCTACTCTCACATGATTGACTCATATCCGGAAGCTTTGGAGCAGCTTTTGAACAAGAAGGATGCTCTTGGTGCTGCTGATGAGTACGTGTTGTAATCGAAATTTGTGACAAACAATTAAATGTTTGGTGTTAGGTCGGTTGATGAACTGGACTACTCAGAGTCAAACTCTGCTCCGTGGACTCCGACTCATCCAACGTCAGAAGTGTCCACCGAATACGCTTTTGACTTGAGGCATGTTGAGCCAAAGAAGACTTATTCAAGGGAAGAGTGTTTGCATGAAACTGCTGCTACTGGTGGTCCAAATATTGGCATGAGAATTCGGTATGTCATTTTCAAACTTAAAGTTCGGTTGTAATTGATTGTTAATTCCAGACATAAGGACAAAATCCGAGAGCGTAGCCTGAGGAGGAAACGCGGAGAGAAATACGAGGACAGTCTCCTTTCCAGGATACGAGGATCCCAGAAAGACGATGACTTTAACAAAACCAGGTCCTCGTCATTGGAAAGTAGCAGTTCCACCCATACTGACGATGTAGCCAGAGTGCTGCGCATGTCTGAGGGCGAACTACCCCAAAGGCGAAAATCCAGCCCTTATGTGTTGGATAACAGTGGCGTACTTACAGCTAGCTTGACTATACCAGTTCAGAGTGGGATATCTTACAATATCGGTAATTTTTAAGTATAAAATACATTTCTATAATAATTAATAAATATATTGGTTGCAGACGATGACATTCCGTTTATAGAAGATGTAGAAAACGGCAGACAACACATGACAGTAGGGGTAGTCAAAAGTCCTATAGTACCACCAAGAAGACGCAACACTTCAGTGGGAAGTGACTCTTCTATAGCATCCCTTCAACCGATAACTGGATCACTATCACTAGGTTAGCTTTACTGCAATAACTCAACCATTATCATGGTTAATTATTTAGAATTTTCAGGTCAAGGTTACGATTCCGCTGTCGGTTCATCAGCGGCCACGACCTACTCCTCACCTTTACAAAACACCCCAACCTCAGTGACTTCAAGCATAGCAGACCAAGGTCACTTTTCCTCCCCACCTAGTTGGACGAGCAGCCCTCCTACCTCACCGGACAGCGTTCACACTTCAGTCAACTACATCCCTGATGATGTCAACGTGCTGAAACCTGCCCCCAAAGACCGGAGCATGTTAAGTAACGCGCCCATGATCCAGAAGGTTTCGTTCACTCAAAGTCCGAGTCCGCAAACCATACAGAAGGTGCGAGACCTGAAGGCTTTGTACGGCAGTGGGGCTGATATAATTAAAAGTGCCAGTGCCGGGTCATTTTCACCGGTTGAAAGGGAACCAAGGTTCACTCCGAGTATTACAAGCATTGGAAATGCTGTGCTTAAGTCCAAAACTGCAGATTTTGAAAGGATAATCAACGTGGATAAACCCAAGGCTGCAATTTCTGGCGTTAGCCAAATGGTTAGCGCCGGTACTAGTGACAAAGAGAGAAAAAAGTACACCAAGAGAAGGTACACAGATTCAAGGCACCCTACGAGACATATACCAGATTCAGAAAGTTTGGATAAGAATAAGGAGCCAACCACGCCCTTAACTGGAGTAGGTCCAGTTTATAAAAGGCGAGAGCTCATTTCGAGTGTTCACACCAAATAAACTATTTCTTTAGCTATTATTGTGTCAAAAAATTATTTTTAATTAAACAGGAAATGTTTGGAATGACTTATATTGATAAGAACAGGTTGTGGAGATTCGAACAGAAAAATCTAGTCATATTTTTTGATGTTTTTAGCGTTAAGCAAAGGCTATTTTTTAAGAGTTGTATTATACGTGTATAGTGCTTATATGTTGACGTAAAATATTAAAATATTGTGTATATATTTCCAGAAAACTGACTTGATATATTTTCCTTTGATTAACCTGTGTTCTTCAGTGATCTCTCACTATAATAATTTCCGCTGAGTTGTAAAAGGAATCCTCAAATTTGGAACAATGGAGCAGTTTTAGTAAAGACTGCCCTAGATTATTATTTAGAGCAAAATAATTGCCTTCTTTAATTCTTGTAGAAAATTAAATTAAATTTTAGCTCTTCAGGTGTCTAGAAACTTCCAAATGCTCCTGAAGCGACATAGAAGCTTGCAAAAGATTTCAAAACAGTCTAAAAGCTTCCTTCCGTATGCTTCTAAAGCAGTTTATAAAAGCGTTAGAGCGAGTTTTCAAATGCCTATAAAGCAGTCCAGAACCTTCAGTATACCTACTCCTTAAACTGCCCAAAAACCTTCGAAATGATCCTAAAGTAGTCTAAAAAGAAAAGATGATCCTAAAGAAGTCTAAAACTTTCCAAAACTGTGTCTAGAGACTTCCAAATGCTCCTGAAGCAGCATAGAAGCACAAAAGCTTTCAACAATTTCTTGAACAGACTAAAAACTTTCCAAATGCCTCTAAAGCACTTTAGAAGTTTTACAATACCTTTCAAACTGTCCAAAAACCATCGAAATGCTTTCAAGACAGTGTCTAGAAATGTCCTGAAGCAGCATAGAAGGTTTCAAAAGCTTTTAGAACAGTCTAAGAGTTTCCTATTGCCTCTAAAACAGTTCAGAACCTTCAACATGCTCCTTAAACTGTCCAAAAATCTTCCAACTTCTCATGAAGTAGTCTAAAAAAATTAAAAGCTTCTAAAACAGTGTCAAGAAGCTGTTTCAAAAGCTTTTAGAACAGTCTAAGAATTTCCAATTACCTCTAAAACAGTCCAGAACCTTCAACATGCTCTTTAAACTGTCCAAAAACCTTCCAAATTCTCATGAAGTAGTCTAAAAAAATTAAAAGCTTCTAAAACAGTGTCAAGAAGCTTCCAAAAGGTTTTAGATTAGTCTAAAATCTTCCAAATGATCTTCAACTAATTCAGAAGTTTGCAGAAGATTTAAAAACTTTCGTATGTTTTTAGAGCAGTTTATAAAAGCTTCCAAAAATTTCTAGAACGAACTAAGAGTTTCCAAATGCCTCTAAAGCAATCCACAACCTTCAACGCTCTTTAAACTGCCCAAAACTTCCTGAAACAGTCTAAAAAGATTTCAGAAGCTTCCAAAACACTGTAAACAACTAAAACAGTCAAAAGCCTTTTAAAACTATCTAGAAGCTTCTAAAAGGTTATAGAACAGTCTAGAAGCTCTCAAATGTTTTTAAAACAGTCTAAAAGCTTTCGCGTATGGTTTTTCAGCAGTTTAAAAGCTTTAAAAAATTTCTATAACCTTCTAAAAGTTTCTAAATACCTCTAAAGCACTGCAGAACCTCCAATATGCTCTTTAAACTGTTTAAAAAGATTTCAAAGCTTTTTAAACACTATACAAACTCCAAATGGCTTCTACAGCAATTGAAAGCCTTCCAAAACAGTCTAGAAGCTTCCAAAATATTTCAAAACAGTCTAAATACTAAAATTCTTCTTTGCAATATTTGGGAAACATTTTTATAAACAAGTTAACTTTCTGTTAACTTGTTTTTATGTAATACTTAAATGAAATAACCACGTCTGCGGCATTAAAATCCAATGTTTCATAGAAATTTAAAAATAAAATACTTTTTGAGCCTAAAAGTGTTATACAAAACGATTTTTTTAAGTGTGCATTTGAATAAGTAAATTATAAATTTACTTTTTAAATTTTTTTTTTAAAAAATCACTTTGCAGTGCTGTATGGTTGTTACTGCAATTTTCTGTAACTGGTTGATCTTATTAACTTACTAAATGATAGTGCAAAATTAACTGAGTAACTGAAACTAGATAAAATCAAACTTGAAGAAACACATTTAATAATGTATTTTTAATGTATTTATTTAGCTCTTGTATCACAATATGTGTTTATAAAAAATCTCTTATTCTTTATATAATAATAAAGTACTTAAACGCAACACACTATACATGAAACAATAATAAGCGGATTGGGTTTGTATAGTACGTTGAACAAACACTCAGGCAAAAGGACCTAATAAATCTGTTTGTAAAACCGAAACTCTCTTGAACATGTTTTGGGCCTAATTGAAACGTTTAATTTTCTCAAAGTCCGTGTTACAAAATATTGCACAACATTTTACAAACTAAATACCTTTAAAAATCCAATTACCAACAAGTTCACTATTTTTAGTTCTAATTAGTATATGGACGTCATTTTAAATAATTCGTAAAAACTATTTTGTACGAGGACCACCGAGTTTCGAAAATGTAAATTCAAAAGTATATCACAATCACAAGTCGTATTATTGTTGTGAATATTAATGCGTATAATATAATAGTAATATAAAATATATATAAAAGTGTTAGACACAATAAACAATCAACTACTTCATTAGAATGAAGTATTTTTCACAAAAAAAAAATGGACGGAGTGTAATAAGGAATGTTATAAACAGTAAATCTGTACAGTATTATAATATACTTTTAAAGCGTGAGTAACATAAGTTATTGACTTCTTGTAAATTATTGACACTTGGTAATATTTACAAGTTTTTACATCAACTCTCAGTATAAGCACTCATAACAACACCACAAATTTTGTAAACAATAAAAATTTTAATAAATAGATAATAAAATAAATTTGACGATAACAAGAAAGAACAACATGAGTGAAGCACGTAGAGAGAAAATTTCAACTATTTACTTAATTTCACGGTGGACTAGAAGTAGATTTCCATAATAATTACACACTACACTTCAGTACTGTGAGTCTGTATCCGAACTTTTTTGGTACTGCCGTTCCGGTTTAACGTGGGGGAAGTACCACTGAATCCTGGGTTTTGTATGCCCAAACCGTCCTTGGGTTTGGGTTTTTTCAAACTGCTTCTTAAAGGTGACCTGCGCAATTAAGTTGTAAGTATAGTAGGATTTTGAGTCGTAGATGGTACCAACCTGGCTGTTCCTATGGAAGAACCTACGGTAGAACCATTGGTTGACCCTAAAGTGGTTGAGGTGGTGTTCATTGAAGCCATGGAACCGTTTGACGCCCCCGTGTAAGGTTTACCACTGGCGTCCGTCATGGAAATTCCTCCTGATTTATTAAAAAAACTTTATTTAAAATGGGTTTGTCTATCAAAAAGACACATTTTTTGGTAATTAGTAGTACTCGGAAAAGTATAACAACCTCCGTTACGCCGACGACACACTAATCATACCGTCAACAATACCAGAAATAACGGAAATTATGAGAAAAATATGGCTTAAAAATAAATAAATCTAAAACGAAAATATCGATAGTTGATAGACCAGATGAACTATGAAGTGGTAAACAATTTCAATTATCTTGGTTCCTTGATTACCAACACTGGGAAATGTGAAAGCGAAATACTTTGAAAGTACTGCTGAATCAAATATAAATGGTGTCACTATTTATATTTGATTCATCCTTTGGAGGATAATGGAAAGAGGAGGAGGAGGAGGAAAAATATGGAACACATGTTTTTTTTTTCTTGCTTTAGATGTATTTAACTGCAAAAAAACGTTAGTAAAAACCACATCTATTTGGTTTTCTGCTTATAGCGAACTGAGCGAAAAAACAAAATACTCTTTGTCCATGATAAGTGGCAGTAACGGTATTAACTGTGACGTCATATTGAATTCACATCTGTCTTAGATTAATTCCTAAGATTTTCTTTGATATTTTGTTGGCTTGAGCAATTTTTTCAACGAGGTGCGTTTGTGGTAAAAACAAGTATAGACATATTAATGTCTTTGGGCAAAAAATTAGACCTCTAACTTGTTGTTCACATGTAATAGAAAAAGAAGAACAATTATTACGTCACTGCCACTAGCTTTGGGACAGACTGTAGGTTAGTAGCCCTTCAGCAACTGTAGCTAAATAATAATCGATTATGAAAACCCCTACTGTATAACAAAATACTTTGTTGATATTTCATATAAAAAGTCTGACCTTTTTTTAGGAGTTGCCTGAAGGAAAACAAGGTCTTTCGTACACAACAAAACAAGTCATTTGTTCTCATATATGACGTAGTCCAAGATTGATATCCACAAAAAAGTTGTTCCCGAGGGAACTATTAAATATTTCATGACTAAGATAATGGGACATTATGAGGCTAACGGTTATTTTTTGGCAAGATTAACGACCGTTTCGGTTTTCTGGGTAATTTTACAAAACTGTCACTAAAAAAATGTAAAACTGACCGTTAGTTCGTTCTCGGAATCCTGGATTTCCGTATGTAGTGGGCTCAGCTGGTATTGTGGTTGTCGTGGGGTCGCCCCCTTCACGTCTTGAGAAGAACATGTCGTAGAGGGCCATCACGAACAAGCTTGAATTCAGGATAATTGACAAGATCTGCAAAAGTTTTCGTTTTAATTCACCACTGCTTTATTATTAATAATTTTGACCAAAAATAAAAACTGTACAGTTTAAAAAAGGTTGATAAATAACTTATCTAAATATTATACATTAACGTCTGTTGAAATCCATTAAACGCTTTAATTTTTAACGTCCCATGTGAGTTTAGCTCCGTCTGTCTTCATATAACAGTTTTTTCTCGTTTTATTTTATTTATAGCCATTTATATGTATAGGAGAACAAAACCAAATAATAGGAAGGTTACTGGAAATGCCAAAATAATAACTATGCAGAAAAAAAAATAAAAAATTTAACAGGGGACACCCGGGTTTGAACCGGGGACCTCTCGATCTGCAGTCGAATGCTCTACCACTGAGCTATATCCCCGTTGTGTAACAGTCCGACTAACGCGCTTATAAGCAACAGTGGAGTTACTGAGTATCATTTATCTAATTAAGCAGTGTTGCCCAGTTGCACAATATTTACCAAATTACAATTGAGTATAGAAGATGTATAAAGTACAAAAATTTTAATTCTTGTTATTTTAATCATAATCACTAACTTGAAATTTTCTGCAGCCTGTTATTAGCAACTTTTGTTAGTGAATTAGCTGTAATAACACGAATATCCTCCATGCAGTGTTGCCATGTTGCCAAATCAAAATATTTCATGGCGGTAGAATAATAAATAGGTAATAATTATGAAAAATTTTAATCATCGATTTTAAATCGAAAAATAATACCAATTGTTATACAGGGTGTCCCTGAAATGTGCGGAAAAAACGTATCCACAAATTCTTGAGGCTTCAATGTGACGATATGACCCAACTTACCTCAGTACAAAAGTGGATAATTCCAGAGATACAGAGTGTCAAAAGTTCAATTTGGTTTCAGTTTTTCCGAAATATATTTTTTTTCATTTCCCTTGTAAAATGTAGAGGGCGCCACCTACAATACCTTGTACACATTTAAAACCTAACAACTTTTTTGAGTAACCCTGTATTTCATTTTTCAATTAAGATTTTAGTTGTCCAACATATTTTACCTAAAAAAGAATAGGTGGTAACAGTTGAATTGGGCAGCCGTTTTTAAGATATCTTTCAGGGACACCCTGTATAGGTAAACCAGAGTTCAATGGTTAAGCGTTATCATTGTTTAAGAAACGATAATTCATCTGTTTATTTAAAATTGTTTTTATTCAGTCAAACATATTAACAAAAATGGGTTAATTTCTTGAATTATGATAGAACCTAAAACTGTCAATTTTGTTCAATTACTTGACTTGGTTTTTATTCCTAAACAGGGGGAAATTTGAAATTATATTCGTGTTTTATTAAAAGTGACATTTAAAATATTGTGAAAAATGATTGAAAAATGTCTAAAGTAAAATATTGCGAAACTAATATTGGTTTACAGTTTTTTTTTAGTATAAATAGAAAAGTAACTTACTTCAATGTAAAATCCAGGACCTCTGGTAATTTCATAACCGTTCCTTTCATCATCAATTTGTGCTGCGAATAGACTAGCTGCAACGACGGCAAGAAGGGCTGAAAAATTGATGTGCCGGTTATAATAAAATATTAACTTAAGTTTAGCTGAACATTTTCATCGTAGAAACACTCTCTCACTGACACTTCATAACTCTATCAGAAATAACTTCCACAAAATGGATTAGCATTGCTGTATAGCAACAATAAAGACAACTTACCAGAAACGAAAGCCAAGATGACTTTGGTCAATACTGTGGCACTGTACTTCATTACGACCTTTTCTTTTGAACTGAGCATGGCTAGTTGAAAAACACTTAGAATGCTGAATATTCCTAGGACTATAACTGAAACGGTAGCTATTAGTCCTGCAGTCCAAATAGCAACTGGAAAAAAAGTTTGTTTATTTTAATTGGAATACTCAATGCAAAATTGTGCAGCATTTGCGTAAATCTCATCATAGTGGGTAGTTTGTGATTGGTCATCAACTAAAATTTCAGAAACTTTTTTTTTTTAAATGTCATATAGGTATCTATATTCTTTCATAAAAACATTAGTTTTTACTATGATGGAAAATGGGATATATTTGGGTATTATTTTGACGGGTGTCACGTGACTGTCTAAGTAAAGGGTGTTTCCTGACATGTGACCACTGTCATAAACATCAAAACTGTCAAACACGGTCCAGTGTGGGCAAAAAGCTGCTGGAATCACAGTTTATAACAGGTATCTTGCAGTATTTGAGAGAATAATTTGATGTTGTCATATTTTTAAACCCGGTTTAAAGTCACCAGCTGTGGTCTAAAATGACAGATATTAAATTGTGTCATTCTTACATCAAAACCATCATTTCACAGTAGTTTTTTTTGGTTTTTTGTTTCGTTGATTATGTCGATGTTTAATTCAGAGTCTTATATTTTGTAGTTATCTTTAAATTAAATCTAAAAACTGGAGAACTGCTGTCAGTTTTAGGTCCCTAAATATCCACCAGCTTATTAAAGGTATTTTTTGTCATGTGAAACATTCGGTAAAAATCAGCATCTATGTAGCTTTGAAGCCAACATTCATAGTAATCTTTTGCCCTAATATGTTCTTTCCTTGTGGTACTTATATGAGCTAGGTAATTACCACTATTTTGTAAAAAAATTGTTGCCATTTCCACAAATTCAAAGGTATCATCTTCAAACAAAAATTCCCTGGCTACAAGTTTTTTTCCATTTGCTTATTTTCACAACTTTTACCGAAAGCAGTTTAAAATGTTTAAATTCAGCATCTACAACAAATGATATATGCTCCATAGAACTGTTTTGTTTCTAAAATTCGGCTTAGTGTTAGAATTTATTAAACTTCGCTGCGATACATTTAACTGATTCATTTTGTACAGAAACTGTTGTCACGTGCCATGGTTTTTGACCAATCACGAAGATAAGAAGCTTAACATAAATAATTCACGAAAAAGAAAAACATAATGCGACTACCCAATCAAAACTTAATTTTCATTCCTCTCATATCCAGCCTTCGATAGTGCAAACCCTTGTCACTTTCTAATACTGTCCACGTCCAAAGTACATACGATCCGTCTCCTGTCAACTGGATTAACCCTTATCCTCATTTTAATCTCCGGCAAGTCTTTTGAACAGTGATGTCCACCAGACAGCTTTTATTGTTGTTAAAGTTTCCCAACAGACCGTTATAAAGCTTGGCTAGGTAAACGCTTTAGAAATTTCACGGTTACTTGAATGCACGTTTAAACAGTTTTTCACGTTGCAGTTTATTGTCTTTTAAATGGTTGAAAGCGCCGTTCGATAAAGTGCAACCCACGTCACCTTGTAAATTGTTGGTAACAGGTTTTTCTTGATAAGTCACCCATATATTCATGATTAGTCATAATAATTGAACCATTTCGATGAAGTCAGTTTGTGGTCGGTGGAAATTGTTCTTTGTTTTTCTACTGTTGATTAATCAACAGGTCTTTAAGTGATAGTTATCAAAACACTGTCAAACACGCGGATGATCATAAAAAGAAACTTGATTGTTGAATCAGATCATTTATGAGGTCAAAAAATGTTATTATTGACTGAGAAAGTGGATGCATCTTCTCAGCGTGATCTCTATTTTTATATTTGCCTAAAAGGTCAAGTGAAATTTTGTAAAGGTGATTCGGTACCAGAGCAAACAAAACCGAAATATTCAAAGGCCAATAGCGATCTCAAAATTAGTCCACGCTTTAAAAGGTTAGATTTTTGAACTGCAACTGTAATCGAAAATGTGGCGTTTATAAGCCAAACTTGCTCAACTTGAAACATTGTTAAATTATAGAAAAGGGGAAAAGACCTTTTTGAAATCTATTCCTGTCTTGACAAAAGACCTGATTTTTAGTCAAATCCTACCTAAAAAATCACTCAATTGACAATCTGCTTGAGTCTAAGCTATCAAAGTACTAGTAATGATTGAGTTGGCTAGAAATTTTGAAAGAAGATCGACCAGATGTCTAAAACCAAACAAATCGTAGACAAGAATTTAAGGAAGAACTCTTGGAAGAACTTGTTGCAATGATTAAGCTGGCTAATTGCCCAAAAATTTTGAAAGAACATTGACTGATTGATGTCAGAAAAAAATAGCGAAAAAGCGAGTTGAAAGGATTCATTCAATTCATATTTTATCTACAGTGTGATTCTCGAAAAGTTGACCATCAAGTGACTAAAGAAGCTTGTAACCTTACGCATTCTCTTTTCGTAACTAATGTCAAGTGTCAGGTTGTCAAATAGTACTAGTACTATTTTAGTACTAGCTATGAGTCTCAGAAATGTGTCTTAATGGTGTGGTCTACCCAAAAGTTTTTCAAGATTCGGAAAAATATCACATGTTTTTTCTTTTTTTTCTCTAAATATATTAAACTGTTGAAAAAACTTGTTTGGTACACATTTCATGTGACAAATGTGTACAAATTTTCATGTGACGTAGAAAAGGCCAGAAGAGATGGGGTAATCTCTCTTCTGCTTATAGCAAACTGAGCGAAATAAAATATGTATGGACGTATATCTTGTATGAATTTTTACCAAATGCAAAAGTTTCAACTTTCAAAGCGTCAACTGTCAATCACTAAATCACATTCTAATGTCGTTGCAGGGAGCAGGTTGCCATATTCAATACAGAATGATCAGTTTTCATGTTATCTGTTTTCATTACGTAAGATTCAAATTGAACTGAATTTGTTTCGAAATTTTGAGGTTTCATGCGACATCATCATCATCATTTTTTTAGACATTAGACAAGTTTTTAAGCATTATAGGTTATCTATGTTTTTCAATTCCATTTGCAATCCAAAATATGCCTCATAATAGTCCTAACGTCCGTTTTAGTAGTAGAAGTACTCTGCTTTGATCTTAGAATTACGACTTTTACAGGACAGGTTTTTTATGAAGACAGACTGGCTTAACTCAATAGGCAGCGAGAGAATGCTTAACATTTATGGATGGAACCAATCAAAACATTCTGAATTTGAATATTATAACATGGTAGAATATGCATAAAGTCTGGTGAATTGACGCAAAACTTTGACAATTATTTTGGCATTTTATTTGTCAGTCACTACATTTCGATTTCATGGATCTTCGATCCTGATACGATTTCAGAAAACCGAATTCAGTACTAGTTTTCATATGATTTGCAATGGATCTGAGTTTTCAAATCGAATTTAATTCCTAATGAAAACATGGTCAATAATGTATGTTTTTAGTGTCAGTGTTTCACGGATTTAAATTAAGCCCAGAAATACGAAAAAAAATATTTTTGCAGTTTTTTTTATGTTTGCAATGTCGACATTCGAACAGAACAAATCAAAATTAACAAAAATTAGTTGATTGATACAAAACATGATTAGGTAAGTGTTAATAACTTTGGCAACAATGCACTGGTTACAAAGAATTAATAATTTTTCTTCCTATGTTACAGAATTGAAGAGTCTCTAATTACGTCACGGAAGATCGTGCCAGGCTCGTTTTATCATTTTATTCAGGCCTTTTATAAAAATACTGGCGAATTAATATTGAAAAACAAGACTTAATAGCTCATTGTAAGACTGTATTAAGTTTATATTTTAAACCTTAAATTCCACTATGGCAGACGACCCCATTCTTAGGATTTGCCTTTGTGATGTGATGGTCAACTTTCGAGAATCCGACTGTATTCGCCTTTTCTTCATTTGATTCAAATCAATTCTCAATTCAAATCAATTTTCAATTCAATTCTCATTCGGTTTTCATTATAATAATCAGGAAATATAAGTAAATCCTTACCGGACGGTCGAAATCGAGAAACGCCCTCTTCGCATCGTTCCCTATGGTATAAAAGCAGCTTGCAAGTCTTCCATGGTCCAAAGTACCCATTGTCTTCGCCTCCACCTGTAACAAACAATAAAAACGAATCCTGTTAGATGTTCAAACCGAGTTGTAATGACTGCTTCAGCCTCGATTTGCATTTTTCCGAATATCTAAACGAAACAAAAAATGTAAAAGTTTTGCAAAAGTACTTTATAGCAACCGGATGCTGGCGGGCTTTCTGATTGTTCTCCTGAGAATTGCGTATTCGCTTTGGCGATTTACAATTTGAAATTAAGTCGGCTATACAATAGCACTTTTCTGTGAAACTGTATAAATGGATTTTTATGATTGTAAGAATAATAAAATGTGGGGCAATTTTTAATTAGTCAAATATTTTTCTTAATTGTTTAAACTTATGATGATTTATAGGTGTAGTAAGTGATACTCATTTTATTTAACATAGAGATTAACGTAATAAATGACTCAATAATTAGTATACCAAGGTAATTACAGCCACAAAGAGGAAAATTTGCTTGAGAACTAGAACATCTACCTGTGTAACGTTTTTAATTGATTTGTATGGTAAATATGTTTAGTAACAGAATTTCAAACAAAAGTATGGGATTCAATTTTGAATCTAATTTCCACACATTATTTATTTATAACTAAGAAACTTAAAAGCTTTTAGATGTAATTAAAGAACCAGAGCATTTTCCGCATAGTGACACCTAAAGGTTTAAGCTTATAATACTTCCCATCAGTTGTCGACCTCGTTTACTCCTCTGTAATTAAATGCGTAAATCAGCAAGTAAACGTATCGACAAAGCAGTAAATTCAAATACCCCTTGAGAGCATAAGCGGATTCGACTAGGAAGCTCATCTTTTACGGTCATCTGTCCTCGTTACCACAAAGGAAACTTTGCTTATTAACGTTAAGGTCTAATATTACAAACTTTTCAAGGGTTTGGTTTACTTTGTCCTATTATTGAGGATTTTCGTGTAATACGTGCCCTTCAGGTTTATTTCCAAAGAAAAAGACTTTGAGACTTTTTGCTTTCATCTCTCAAGGTAAATCCTACTTACAGTTTCAAAGTTGTGGGGGATAAATCAGGGCTTGGATATTTTTAGGCCAAGGATTCTTTAGTTACGAAATCTGATACTATATTGGAACCGAAAAGTAACTGGAATCAGAAATTATTTCTCTCTGGAGAAAATACGTCGATTTGAATTTAGCACGCTCGAAAAGGGAGTTTCGAATTAAACTCCTTACATCCGACATCAAATTGCAACCGGAGTATACATTTTAAACGAAAGCAACAGGCAAATTTTTCCTGACAACCCGAAGGGGAGAAAGGTCCTTAACCCATTATGATACAGTCACTGCGAATAGCAATTTAATTAAAATTGTTATGGGAATTTGCAGGAGTAATACAATATCCCTTTGAATACCCAATCCGCAAAAGTTTCTTTAGGAAATTTATATCAGGAATTTCGAATGTAGCCTATATTAAATTCCCCATCGTAAAGCAAGAGATACATTTCATTTATAATATGATTTTCTACTTTCTAGTTGGGGTAATTTTCCGTGTGAATAAACCGGATGTATTTCAAATAAAATGTTTGGAAGCGGAAAACACGATAATCCCGATTGGAAATTTATATGCTTCCAACTGTTTGATTTTTAACTTTATTGCAACGACTAGACAATGTATTTCTCGTAATCTGTAATAAAATGCAGTTTAACTGAGATTTTATATTCGATTACTCTTATATCATTCTTCTTCTTCTTTTTCTAATATGGGTGTCCATCTAGGTATATCCTATTATGCCTCTTCATATGTTGATGTCCAACACACTTTCCAGCGTTTTGGAGGTTAAAGAGGAGAAGAGGAATTTATAAGAACTAGTAAGTTTACTTTATTAGAAATGCTTTAAAATACTGCTTTTGGACTATAACAATAAAATATACAAATCTTAAAGTTGTAGATACTGTCCTGCATCCAAATGCAATGCATCTTTCAATATTTTCCTCATAAAAAAACCGGAATAAGTTGGAATATAAAGCTCGAGTTTAGGGGTAAAAAATTGCATTAAATTGATGAAATTTTACTAGTACTTCCGTTTTTCTTTAACAAATCGAAGAAATTACAAAGTCAGAGCAAAAGAAGCACAAATAATTGTGTGAAACTAATATTTATAACGCCACATTAAAAACCTGTGGAGTTTAGGTCATAAACCTCTGCAGACGTTTTCAAGGTTTGATAGTCAACTCTTTGACTTTTACCATTGGTACCATCGAGATACCATGGCTAGATTCCGGTTTATGGTTTTTTGAGTTTGGCTGTTTGGGCCTTATTTCTGGTTAATCTCCGCTGTTTGGTTGTTTTGATTCGTTTTCAGTGAGTTTAAATCCAACTAGTGGTAGGAAAGGCTTTTTTCAATGGGTGGTGAGAAAGGTCTGGTTGTAGAACCTCGTTGTTCTTCCAACCATTATACCCATCCTTCCATTTCACATAAAAGGTTGTTGTCCAATAAGCGTGGAACGACATAGTGTTTTGGTGATTTTTACTGCATAACTCACGTGCATTTCATAACGTTACAGTATGCACTTTTTGTTGCATCGTGTAGTGTATGCACATTAAAAAAACGGTTTATGCCCAGTTATTCGAGTATTATAGTAATCTAGTTACATCATAAAGAACCGAGTGATTTGCTTGTCAAGGCTAACTATACAAATGAGCGTGATTACGCAGAATTCCTGCGGAATCTAACGGATTTCCATTATCCGATCGGTAATCGAGGTGATAGCAGGAAGTCCTTTCTAGTCTTGGTTTGATGGGACACTAGAGGCCGCAACAAAGACTTTTTTGATTCGATGTAATCGTTTTTTAACAATCTAGACACAAAAACAAGTTGGCTTAAATTGAGACTTTAAAAACCGTTTAGATTAGAAAGAAATTAGGACCACAATTGCTAAGATAGTAACTGTACAGAAATAACAATTTTGATTGATGACTCAATTTTAGTTCTGACATTCTGGATTGCTAGTAATTATATTGAGCGTAATATTTTAATCCAATTAACTAAGTCTAGTGCTTATTAGCACCTTCACCTAGATGGAAATTTATTTCAGGGACTACTAGTTCAATTTAAGCCAGCTTATTTGGTCAAGTATTAGCAGCAATTAATGTCTTTGAACTGATTAGAAAGATAAATTGAGAACATTCATTCTTGACGAAAAGGAATTTGCAGACCGATGTTTGCAGAGCCCATTTTAAAAGAAACTCAGTCAGGAATGACACTCTTGAATTCTTTTGTGAAGAAGAAACGAAAAAATTGTCAGAAAAAACCAATGTTGCAATGTTCTAAAGAAGTTCTAATTACAATTTCAAAGAACATCAATGCCTTCAATCATCTTCAAAGTCTCATAAGTTCATATCATAAAAACGTGGCTACACGTGAATCGCCTAATTAGGCAACATCAGATCTGCGACAAATTAATGCCCATCAACTGCCAAGAAGAAAATTAATTGAATAAATAACCTTCTAAAAAAACAAACACAAATGTTGTAGAATCAGTACCGGATTTAGGGTGATGCTAGTAAATTTTTGAAGGCAGTGTATTTGTAGTGAAATTGTAATGAAAATCTTTTTACTCCACGTAAAAATTATCTTTGATTTCAGTGAACATGTTTAATCTAAATTAAACTGTTCTCAATACACTTTTATAACTCTAGTTTTTAAAAAACCTCATTTGAAGAGTTACTTGTAGTGAAAGTAGAATTTTATGGAGAGATTGAGAGATTTTAGTAAAAGTACTAGGAAAATTATTCTTATGGTAGCACCCAGTTTAAGTAGGTGAAACCTTTCAGTTCTACGAGTATCATTAAAAAACTTCCTAAAGATTTTACATGAAATACTTAAACGTTTTATACGTAAGAATTTTGATTAAACTTTGCATGATATCAATCTTAATTATTAGATAATCTAGAAAAGACTGAAGAAAAGAAAATCTGATAGATATCATCAATTAATTTTAATTCTCTTTCGAAGTTGTGATAGTAGAGTTTCTTTGAAGGATTTGTTTGACTGAAAAGGGGACTCTTCCAGACTCTATCTACCTTTTTTACGATTCTCCTAAAATTAATCATAAACTTTTGAACCTGTTTGGAAATTGGAAATATTATTTTGATTAATATACCTAAAGCAAACAAACCAAGTTTAGCAATTAAATAATAAAAACATGATGATCTAATCGCAGTTGCTCAACCGTATTGAGAATAGAGAGTTCTCGGGACTGCATATCGAAAAATACGGTAACGCTATCTGACAGCTACGCATACTCAATTGAAAACCAAAATACCGTATTGATTTAAGGTATAGCGGATCCCAGTTTGTATCGGGTTTTAACGGAGTCTTTTACCGTTACGATATTTGATAACTATGACATAAAAAGAGCAGAAAGTTTGTCAAAAAACATCTGGTTTGTCTTTTGCCTTAACAATTCTCACAAATTCACAAAACATCATACTTTTATTCCCGTTTGGCGTTCTAATCACATCCGGCAGCCCCAAACAAGTTTTAAATCGATTATTTTCTTTTTTCACATCTAAAAATTACTAATGTCGTTCAAATTGAAACGTCCATATACAGGGTGGTCAAGTTTGAAGTGTCAATAATTCATCATTCGATAGCCAATCAAAAAATAAGTTGACTTGCATTATGTCATTTTTCTGAAAAACGTTTCCTAAGGAAGATACAGTCCAAATTTCAATTTAAAAAATCGTTTTATAGTGTAATACTGAACATTCAAGACTTGTGAGAGTCCAAATTTGTACTGAATAGTCTAAAAACTTGCTATTTACTACTAGGAATAGTCTTATAATTTGTTTTCTCTTTCTTTCAGGACTAAAAAGACTCCCAAAGTCTATTTTCAGGACTTTAATTGGTATACAACTCAGTTTTCTGGACTGGAACAAGTCTAGAAGTAAATTACATTTTCGGACTATTTCATTTCTAAAAATTAGTTCTCAAGACTAATATCTTTTAGACTTTCATTTTTTATTTTTATTACTGAAGAAACTTAACTTTTGGAAATAGTCTTAAATTCGATTTTTCAGTTTTAAAAAGCACTAAGTCTGATTTTCTTAGAGATGCTACAATTTATTGTACCTATGAGTGTAGAAGTCAATTTACTGGTGAAGAAGCTTGAAATGACATTTTCAAGACTATGGACAATGTACAAACTGGCTTTTAGGCCTGATAAGTCAAAAATTTTGTAAAGATAGTCTTGAAACTCGATTTGAGGCACTGAAAACAGCCTTAAAGCACTAAAAACAGTCTAGATTTTTAAGAAACATTCGAATTTTTAGCACTGAGGTGTCTAGAAGTCGATTTAATAGTGACAAAGTTTGAAATGCCATTTTAAGTCTATGAAGAATGTAAAAATTGTTTTTTAAGTTTGCTATGTCAATAACTTGCTGAAGATGTCTTGAAACTCCAAGCTGAAAGCAGTTTTGAAGCACTAAAAATAGTCCGTAATTCTAAGGAAATGAAAAGCAAAGTAAAAAGCACAAAAAGTTAGTTTTTAAGACAATTTTCATGAATCTAATGTCAAAATATGGAACTTTGTCTTCAAATTTCAAAAACTTACTTCGAATGCAAATTTTAAGCTTATGATGTCACATTTCATTAGTTCAGAGTCACTTTTTGGTGTTCAAGTAAATGTTTAAGGTTTAAATGTATAGATTTGTAGTAAAACATTCTAGAAAAAGTAGTTTTTTATGCCTACAAGTCAATTTTTAATATGAAAGTCTCCCGATTTGCATGAAAACTAGTTACAAACGCAATTTTTAAGCTTCTGAAATCGATATTTTTATCTTTTCTAAGTCAATTTTCAAAATTAAAGTCTATCAGTTTGTCTGGAAACTATGAAAACTGGCTAAAATAAAGTCAATTTTCCGTTTCCAAGACAATTTTTAAGTTGGGTTGGGTTAGTTTTGGGCTTTAAACGTAATAACTGAAGTATCTCATAAACGAAGTTTCAAATCAGAATTTTACTATAAGAGATAATTTATTTTCCATCGTGAACAATGAAATTAAAATAAACTGTAATTTTTGAAAAATCTTCCAAAACCATCTTCCTGTATCTATGCTACTGGAGAACTTTAGTAAACGTCATTCATAATGACTATTAATTTCATAAGTGCTTGTTTGATCAAAATTGCTCCTACGGTCTGACAGTTATGACAAAAAACTGATTTTTAAAACAGAAATTTGAAGGACTGTATTTTCCTTTTTTCAGGGAAGCATTTTTCAGGAAAATGACATAATGCATGTCAACTTATTTTTTAATTGGCTATGGATTGGTGAATTATTGACATTTGAAACTGGACCACCTTGTATTTCGCCTCTGTTACGCAAAAAAGGACAACCAGCATTTAATATATTAAACAATATTCCGTCTTCCAAATCTTCATCCCTTCGTCATCATCACACAGCCAATCTTGTCCACTGCTGGACGTAGGACTCCCTTAACATCTTCCATCTAGTGCGGTCTTGTGCTGCGCTTAACCAGTTACTCTCTACTCTTCTTAGATCATCTGTCCAACGAGTTGGAGGTCTTCTTCGACTTCTTGACGTCTCATTCATCCCTTAATCCTCCTAAAATTGCGACTTCCATGAGTTATTCCATTATTTTGTGATTGAAAGCCGAGAACTTAAAGAACAGTCACAAACGTTAACTACATTCATAACGTGGCAGTACCGAGAACTCTCTAATAAATACACGCACACGCAACGTCACTTTTTTTTGAATAACAAATTACCTAAACGAGAATCTGAAAGATCCCGTACGCAATATTGGTTGTTAATAGCTGACCTCAATTCTAGGCATATTTCAAGTTCCTCTCTAAGCACCTTTTAACTAACAGCGTAATGATCCTTAACCCACGTCAACTTAATTCAACTTTTAAATTGGTGTCCTGCCATCGTATTTCCAATAGACGCAATAAGAAAAGTGGACATCCCGACAGACAAAACAATGGCACATTACAATTGGTTCATTAACTATATTAATGACTTCTTGCATTAACTTGCAGCGACTCTTTTTTAAAATTAAACTGTCCCCAGCAGACTACACATTTACATAAATTTCAACTAGCTAACTTGCATTGTGCGTCACAGTAATTGGAAACTTGTACGTTTCCTCAATATTACCCGTCACTGTCCAACCAAGAAGGAACTAATTAACACTGACAAATTAGCCTTTTACCGACACGATTCTAAGTGGAAAGAGAGAATCAATAACGCCACTCGGTATATTTTCAGTGCAAACATGTTTGCCGGGAAACTAAATCCTGCCAATTAAAAAAGGATTAAAAAAAAGGGACAGAAGCGCCTCTAAAATGGGTTTTTGTTTACCCACAAATTTTATACGTGGGCCGCAGATATATTCCGGAATTATGCTCTAACTATATTTAATAAACAAAACAACGAGTATAGAGCTGCATTTGCTCGAAATGCAGACGAGTCTGCCATATGTTGGATGCCATTGTTGTATGCAAATATTCCCTCTAAACACCGATGGAATTAATTTAGTATCATTCATAACACCTGACAACTGACATTTCTTGTTAGATTTTACAGTTAGAGATGTAATGGTAGCTTGATTTGGGTAACATCTGGCAAGAGAAGTCCAAAAAATAAGTAAATATTGTAAGAAACTTTATATTGAATTGAAGAAACTGAAAAATTGTTTATTAAACATTTATTTACTTAATTAATACTCTTAGAATTAATTTAAGATTACTTCTAACCAAATGATATTTCCATAGATGACGATATTACGGTATTCAATTACTTAAGTTGTTTCTGTTTACATTAAGTGTAATATAAAATGTAAAATTCACTAATTTAGTCATGAGGTGGGTTGATTTTATTGTTTTCAAGTGTAAAACATGTTTTAAAGTACATCCTTCAATTTTTTTTTTAACCTCAAGGGGAAAACAAAATAGAAGAAGGCCACTACCAAGTACTACAGTAATTGAAATTGTTAATTTAGCATTTTTTCTGTTACGTTAAAATTATCAATTCTCTAGTAAAATTCTTCTGCATTTTCAGTAAAATCATCATACAACAATTCCAAACATTGTTGCAACATATTTACATTAGATCGAGTTCAGACTTTATTAAGAGTATAGCAATATTACCTTCAAATCATTCCCATGTAATGGAGGAATATAAAGCACGTGATTTTAAACACAAAACAATATTTTTTTAAAAAAGTTTGGTTTGTTAACATGCATCTTTAACAGTAATTATTGTTTAGCAGGTATGACAATGAAATAACACTTAATTGCACTTAACATGAAAACTTAATTAACTAGAATTATTGAACCATTGCAATAATGTTGTAGTTTTCAAGGTATTTACGAATTACTGAGTTTATTCTTGTTTTATAAACCAATTTACTTATTTGTAGTGATGGGTAAATTACCAGTAAAGTAAATAGCCTACTTTATCAGGAAAATTTGACCGGTAAAGTATAAATATTGTGTTTCTGGCAGTTCAAAATTTGACACCGCTTTTCTCCCTGACTGTACCAAATTTGTAGTGTTTTTTTCAGGTTGTTGGACAGGAAATTTAATGTGGATTCCAAAAATGTGCTTAAAACTGTAATTTCTAAGCTCCAAGTGGATTTCACAGGTGATTTTATTCCTGACTGTCCTTTTAAATTGTGTTTCAGACAGTTCAAATTTTAATACCGTTTTTCTTCCTGGCTGGACTCGATTTTGTAGTGTTTTTTTGTCATTAAGTAGGAAATTTAATAAGGATTCTAAAAATGTGCTTAAAACTGTCGTTTTCTCAGTCCAAATAAGTTTTACAGGCGATTATGTTCCTGACTGTATTTTCAAACTGTGTTTCTAGCAGTTCAACTTTAACACTGTTTTTCTTCCTGACTGTACCAATTTTTTTGTGTTTTTTTTCAGGTTGTTGGACAGAAAATTTAATGTGGATTCCAAAAATGTGCTTAAAACTGTAATTTCTTAGCTCCAAGTGGGTTTCACAGGTGATTTTATCCCTGACTGTCCTTTTAAATTGTGTTTCTGACAGTTCAAACTTTAATATCGTTTTTCTTCCTGGCTGGACTCGATTTTGTGATGTTTTTTTGCCATTAAGTAAGAAATTTAATAAGGATTCTAAAAATGTGCTTAAAACTGTCGTTTTCTCAGTCCAAATAAGTTTTACAGGCGATTATGTTCCTGACTGTATTTTCAAACTGTGTTTCTTGCAGTTCAAACTTTATCACTGTTTTTCTTCCTGACTGTATCAATTTTTTTAGTGTTTTTTTCAGGTTGTTGGACAGGAAATTTAATGTGGATTCCAAAAATGTGCTTAAAACTGTAATTTTTTAGCTCCAAGTGGGTTTCACCGGTGATTTTATCCCTGACTGTCCTTTTAAATTGTGTTACTGACAGTTCAAACTTTAATACCGTTTTTCTTCCTGGCTGGACTCGATTTTGTGATGTTTTTTGTCATTAAGTAGGAAATTTAATAAGGATTCTAAAAATGTGCTTAAAACTGTCGTTTTATCAGTCCAAATAAGTTTTACAGGCGATTATGTTCCTGACTGTATTTTCAAACTGTGTTTCTAGCAGTTCAAACTTTAACACTGTTTTTCTTCCTGACTGTACCAAATTTTGTAGTGTTTTTTTTTATGTCATTAAATAGGAAATTTAATGAGGATTTAAGAAATATGCTTAAAACTGCCATTTTCTTTTTCTTTTCTGAAGTTGAGTAAACTGAGTCCTTAATTAGTTAATAAACGAAATCCCTGATAAAAATTTGTTAAACCAACTCAAAACTCATTTGTCACATAACCTATTTGAGCAAAATGTCTTTCATCTCACAAATGTTGAGAAGTTTGGCAACATTGTTTATCTATGACGTAATGATCATATATGACGTGAATGCAGTTTCGTTGGCTTTTCCTATACTTTTCTTACCGGAAAATAACCAGTTACGGTAAACTTACGCCCATCACTATATTTTACTCAACATTTGATTGCTAATAATTTTAATAAGCAGTATTACAGCAATTATTTACCCTTTTACCTTTATCACTACTTATTTGTACTTTTGTACAGTTTCTGGTGGAAAGCTTTAGGTCTGTCCTAAAAAAAAAAGAATAGGTTCAAAGGGCAAATGTATCAACTAGTTTGCTATTCTTTTGGGGCCGATTGAAGACCATAAAACACTTTCTTGTTAGCTGTTGCCAAATAGTCTGAGCAATTTGGAACTGTAATTTTTTCACGCCTTCGGGAATTTACTTGGGAAAGTTATTTTATAAAGCTGAAAAGCACCTATAAACTGTATTTACTTCAAGAATTTGCTTGCATAAAGTATGTTTTCATTAAATTGAATTGCGTTAATTCTGCTTCCTAGAGGTAGAATAGTAAATCAATATGTGACTTATAATCCCTTGGGTTTAATTTAATTAAACTGAACCAAACCCACTTAATAAATTGGCTGAAGCGTTACATAAAAAAACAATTTTTCTAATAAACCTCAACGAAGCTGGGAAGTAATAAGAAACCGCGGGTAAACTTTCAACTTGATGAAAATGTGGCGGCTTAACTAGAGCAAACTTCCTCTACAAATGACTTTGACCCCAATAACCGCGTTAAATTCGAAAAGCATTGCCAAAGGTTTTTTTCTTTTGATAGATTGAACCATTATTAGTTAAAGCCGATATAAGAAACCAGAAACACTTTATAAATAATTGTGTCGATGATTAAACCAAAACTTGTTCGGAATGGTTTATTATTTTCACTTCCTTTTGTTCGAGCCTCGAATTGTTTGATTTCTATTTACGGACGAATTTCATGCAACTTTGATTGCTAATTCAATATGGTGTGATTAGTGACCTGGTCTCCAATCGATTTCCAAAAATAGATCTACAAGACTGCCAGTGCATTTACATGAATAATTAAACAGTCGTCACATTATTTAGGATTCTGACTTTGCCAAAGCTGGCCAAATTCAGTTTGTCGTTATTATTTGACTTTACAATGTAAAGGGGATGTGCCTGTGGGGACCCAGAAACCCTCCAGATTGAATAACAAGTAAGGAGATGCAAATTTCCTGTTGAATTTTATTTAATTAAAATTGTAATTATTAATGAATGCTGAAAACTAAGTGAATTTTAGGAGACAAATCTCATCGAATAAATTATACATCCAGGATGTTTTAGGATCACTCCGAAAATAGTAAAACCAGCATAAATCAGCTTTTCGCTAGAAGCGTGAAGATACACTCTAAAAGTCCTTTAAAGCAGGCTCAACTGGATTACGATCTGAAAGTGTAAAATGTCCACTTAAATTTTATATTACTACTCTGCATTTTAGTAAATTTTACTGTAGATTATGTGGGTAGTAAAATGTTATTGCTGAATTGATTTAAGACGCTTGAACAGGATATTTAAAGTTCTCATACAGTTACTCCTGTGACCTGCTGTTCGTTTATTTGCAAGAAATCTGGTTAGTACATTTTTAAGTTGGACATGCACACTTGTCTAAAATTTAGTGGATATAACAGTTTTCTATTCTATTGTTGGATTTCGGACGTGAAAAAAAAAACCGTTTAATTACATTTTGGACATTTAATTTTACCACAAGTTGTTCTTATTTGTTTAGTTTTTATACTTTGACGTTATTCTCCGTTCAAAAAGCGAGTTTGTATCATGATAGTCTTATTAATGAATTTGCACGACAAATTGTGTTGTTTTGGATTTTAGCCAATACACCAGTGTTAAAAGTTTTCAACGTTAAACACAAAATTAAATTTCTAATTGACTCTAATCTTCAAAAGTATCAAAATTAGTTTTATGGAGCTATAAAATACATTTTTTGTGTCTAGTGACACTCGTAAAGGCGAAAAATTGCACTTTATACGTCTATGCAGCTAATCCTATGACCAAACCCAAAATTGACGTCAAAGGGGTCAAGATTAGCTTGTTTGAAGTAAAAATGGATATTTTTTAATTCAGTTACTTTTAAAAAATTATTTAGTAAGGAAAAGCAGTTGATTCGTCCATTAATCAATAATGTTTGACAGTTGTGACACTACTAATATTCAAATTGACATATCAACATCAAAACTATCAAAATTAGATCCATGGAGCTATAAAATAATTTTTTTTTGTCTAGTGACACTCCCAAATGTATTTTCGAAAAAATTGCACTTTTGGTTGAGTTTTTGAGAAGTAAGAAAAAGCAATTTTTTGTTACATATTTGATTTTTTTTTGAACAATTAAACCTAAATCTAAAAAATGTACAAAAATTATAACCAGTTGCGCTTTATTAAAAAGAAAACTTGAAATGCATGAAATAAAGCTCCAACCACAATTTTATTTTATTCATCTCTGCAATTAGTAACAGCAAAAGTGTAAATTGATTTCAAAACTGCTCATTGTCTAGTCAAAACTAATTACACACTTTGATATTTGCGTGTTAATTTACTTTTCGTTTCTTTCGTCTGGCAGTCTGAATCCAAGTTAATCTCGCCTTATAGGTGTGCCAGAAATATGCATTCCTATATTTGACTACTAAAATGGAGATCAAGGCCGACATTTAGTTGAACTAGCCTTTCATTAAGAAAAGCTTGTTTACTATGAAGTAAAAAGAGATACGATCAACGTTAGGACATTTAAATAGTTACCGTAGGCATATCCTAAATACTTGACAGTTCATTGTGTTGTTGATACAGTAAGATGGCATAAATTATAACAGAAATGAAAATGTGTGTATAATATGTCAATAATTAGAGCTATTTGTGAATTTTTAAAGAAATCTGTTTAGTTTAGGATGAATGGAAATTGCCATTTTAATCAACACAGTAAAGTAACGTTCTACTAATTTGAAAAGCTGATCAGTTCTTCATTCTCTTCCACGCATAATAAAGCTTGCAAATTCTTATTATTTTGTATTTCTTCTCTTTGATATTTCTTTGCTTAGTACTCTGTTTTTTTAAATATTAATTTCATTAGCATCTGATAACTTTCCTTGATAATACAATTTCAGCAAAAATAAAATGTCTTCAGTGGTTTTCAAGTGCCTATGAAAAATAACTACATTTCTGATATAACCAACAAAAATTTAGTTGTTTTAGAGGAAGTTTTAAAATTCCCTAAAATAAAATTAATCGGCTTTCATGTGTGATTTATCAATATTTTGATATGTTTGATAAATTCCTGTGTGATCAGATTATAATAACAAACATTTGGTTACATGTTAATAAATGACCAATTTACATTATCTAAAAACTAAACTAAAAGTAACTTTCAACTAAAAGTTTTCCGTTTTCTTTCGTAAACTAGACAACGACAGTCGCACTGCACTTTAATGAAACTTACTTAAGTGAATTGCGATTTTCCAGGACGAGGCTGTGACTGGATTTAACAATTTTTGCTAAAGTGGTACGCAAACCTTGCGGATCTATTTCGAAAGTGACGATGAAAGCTCACTGGGACTTATAAATTATTCCAAACCGATCGAGTTCCACTTTGTCACATAATCCCACGATGTAGCGGAAAGAAGTTACTTTACGTGTATTAAGTTTACGGGTTTTCTGGGTCTAAATTTGCTTTTTTTCGTGGAATTGCACGATCAGTGCAGTTGAACGGTATCTGAGGACATTAACAACCGTTGCGACCAATCACAGGACATTAACAACAGTTCCAAGTGACAATAAAAACTTAACAGCACAAGATTTGCTAGTAACAAGAAACTGAGACCGGAAAATGCGGTGAGGGTGTGAAAATTTAATTTTCATGCGAAAATCCAAGGCGAAAACGCGTGGGGAGCGTTATTTTACAATTTAGGCAAAGTTCAAGTGTAAAGCGGGAGGATGTTCGCTCGTGGAAACTTTGTTTCGATACGTTTGGTGTTGGCTTTTCACGGTTTTTGCATTTTGAGCGATAATCCATGGAAAATGCCTTTCCTATTAGCCGTTTTATCTCAAATTGTTTCCGATATCACACTTTATGACTGTCCTTATCAGAACGTAATTTAAAAGGTGCATAACTTAACAACAGCATTATGAAATAATTACGTTGTTTGTTGTGGTGAATGACTGATAATATTGTAGGTGGGATTTGAACTGGTTATTTAGTACAACGAATTGCAAATTGCAAATTATTGCAAACCCAAGCTAGGAATTAGTTGCTGTGTGCAGTTTTGACTTGCTTACGCACTTTGTATTAGAATTCAGGCTGAAGTGTATAAAACATGATGATGAGCTATGTTGATGAGCTAATATGGCTGCAACAAGCCTGCATTTTTGCACTACATTGATTTACGTCTTTTTACTGTAAATGAATAATTCGAGTGCGTGGTATAATAGAACAGAAAAACCTATTTGATCACCGGATTCTTACACAACTCTCACTTTCACGTTTACATGGTGATATTAGATAATTTATGTCTATTCAACCATTTGTTGGAAAGTTTGGGTTGCCTAAAACAGTCATCATTATAAGTTTAATCCGCAAGTAATTTTTGTAGTAGTAAATGGGAGTTCGTATGCAAGCTTTTTGGTAATTTAGTTCTAGTAATTTGTATGGGTTTTATCCTAAAAAAACCAAAATGTTCTGTGTTAATTGAAAACTTTTAACAATTACCTTATTTGATTGATAAGTTTTCCCTGTATAAGTTATCTTTGTAAAGTTATGTACTTTCTTGTATTTTTTTTAAAACTACACTTACATTACTTTTCTTGTTTCTAATACACTGAACCTAAACAATAGATTAAACACTTTAATTTATACAAAATCCCGTAACAACTGCGTAAATAATTATTTCATTCCGACATTATCTTCTTGCCTACACCTTTTTCTCTACAAGGTAACAAAGATTGATGAATTTAGTATGTTACAATACAGTTGACTGATAACAAGCATTTTTGGAACCTTGAACTTTCAGTATGGTCAACCTTTGTGCTTTACCTATTATTATTATTATTATTTTGTTGTTGTGCAATTGACTGCATTATTAACAAATGAGTCACACTGTATACTGTTCAAGGTAATGGCAGTTAATACTAGTGAAAGGTTTCATCTTTAATATGTTTGGCTTTATACAGCTGTGTAGCAATTATTATTAACGCGGTTGTTTCCTGTAACTTGCAAAGCGTGTGTGGAGACGTGACATTGCAACTGCTACATATTATTATTAATTCCAATAATTTACGGGCTAAGGAAATAATTAGTAGCACATGTAGAGCTTTACAATGATAGCTAATAATAATCAAAGCTGCGGGAACCGACAGAGGTTGAATAATCAAAATAGGCGGTCAAAGTTAATTTGCAGTAATTAGGCCGTGACCTAATGGCTTAGCCAATGCAAGGGTCAGCATGACAAATTTAAAATACCTCGAAAAGAAAGTGGTTACATTCAGGTTGCACAATGGTGTAGTGATTATTTTTGAATGGTCAGTTTAATTACCATAGTCACCAGAGGATATGGTAGTTGGATGATCAGTTTATATGTGTGTGTTACATGGTTCCTATATTTTAAGTTAACAGTAACGTAAACACGTGATTATAGATCCACAAATTTTGATAACATGTAGAAGAATGACATGTAGTTTGTGATTGATCAAGCAAAAACCAGCAAGCTAAAAGCGAATTTTTTTGGACACGTGATCTTGGCCCACTGTTTACTCAGAATATCACATGACAACTGTCAAAATAACTGCTATGTCCATACATCGATTGCTGCAAGTAAGCTGTTTCCATACATGATTACACTAGCTTTTAGGCTAGTTTGGCAGTTTTGACGTTAATGACAGTTGATCCGTGATCCTGAGACATCATTTACTTAGACAGTCATATAAAAAATGTGAAAATAACTAATCATAAAGCGGAAAAAGTCCTTGTTTCAGATATTGCAAGAAAGCTGCTCTTATCCATGATTCTAACAGTTTTTTGAGCAAGGTTTTACAGTTTTGACGTTAATGACAGTTAGCACGCGACCCTGGGACACTATTTACTTAGACAGTCATGTGACAACACTCAAAAAACTGTCATAAAACGTGAAAATACTGCTTATTTCAGTGATGGCAAGAAAGCTGTTTTTATCCATGATTCTTACTAGTATTGGGCAACGTTTGAAAGTTTTAAGATTCACGACAGTTGGCATGTGCTCCTGGGACACTATTTACCTGCACAGTCACGTGACAACTGTCAAAATAACTGTTATAAAACGCACAAAACTCTTTGTTTCATTTATTGCAAGAAAGCTGCTCTTATCCATGATTCTAACAGTTTTTTGAGCAAGGTTTTACAGTTTTGACGTTAATGACAGTTAGCACGCGACCCTGGGACACTATTTACTTAGACAGTCATGTGACAACAATCAAAATAACTGTCATAAAACGTGAAAATACTGCTTATTTCAGTGATGGCAAGAAAGCTGTTTTTATCCATGATTCTTACTAGTTTTGGGCAACGTTTGAAAGTTTTAAGATTAACGACAGTTGGCATGTGCTCCTGGGACACTATTTACCTGCACAGTCACGTGACAACTGTCAAAATAACTGTTATAAAACGCACAAAAACTCTTTGTTTCAGTTATTGCAAGAAAGCTGCTCTTATCCATGATTCTAATAGTTTTTTGAGCAAGGTTTTACAGTTTTGACGTTAAGGACAGTTAGCACCCGACCCTGGGACACTATTTACTTAGACAGTCATGTGACGACAAAATAACTGTCATAAAACGTTAAAATACTGCTTATTTCAGTGATTGCATTAAAGCTGTTTTGATCTATGATTCCAGTTTTCGGGCAAAGTTTGAAAGTTTTAACATTAATGACAGTTGGCAGGTGATCCTGGGACACTATTTACTTAGACGGTCATGTGACAACTGTCAAAATAACTGTTATAAAGCGTTAAAAATCATCTTCATATCAGTTATTGCATTAAAGCTGTTTTTATCTATGATTCTTACAGTTGTCGGGCAAGGTTTGAAAGTTTTGACGTTAATGACAGTTGGAACATGATAACAGTCTGAAAAAACCTTTTAAATTTGCTAGTTATGTGAGTAACTAATGTACATACACATGACCCACTTACTGATGGGTTATCTAATTCAAAATTACTTAATTGGTCATCCAACTGAAATGATCTGTACTGATTGACTTTCAATTAATGAGGGTTTTACCGGTAAGGTAAAAAAAAATAGTTTTGAGAGGAAAATTTACCAATTATGGGTCTAATTGAAATTTGCTTGAAAGATATAATTTTCCTGTCATGGATGTCATTGATTTGAAAAGTCATACATTTTAAACACTACACTTTTCATACACCCCCTGTATAGTACCGGCACTGACAAACTGTGAAACTCCCAGATTATCAGTTCTTTACGAATCTTTTTGCTCTATTTCTAATTTTTCGTGCCGTTTCTGAGTTATTTACCAAAAACTGGTTTCATGAAACAAATTTTCAAATCTGTTGGGTTTGCAATTTGAGCACTCTGTAAATCAGTTATTTTTGAAAGGTTGAACTACTCAATTTAACCGTCTTGAGCTCCTCTTTCCAGTGGTCTAAAGCAAAAAATTCTATATTAAAATTGCTGACAAAAATAGTGAGACACCATACTTTTCTTGCACACCCTGTATAGTGGAAGCAAAAACGGCCCTGCAAACTGACGGTGTTGAGTTAAGGAGTTGATTTTTTGCACCGTTTTCGAGTTATTTTGGAAAAACTGGTATATAAATATTTAAATCAGTTGAAATTATGGTCTGAAATTTGAACACGGCTTAAAAAACCGTCAGGGACAAAATCACCTGTAAAACTAACTTGGAGTAAGAAAATGATTGTTTTAAGCACATTTTTGGAATCCTCATTAAATTTCCTATTCAATAACCTGAAAAAATTACTACAAAATTTGGTACAGTCAGAGAGAGAGGAACAAACATGTTATTTTATGCATCCTGTAAAAGACTTACCTCGAGTGTTAAAGTATCCCCAAAAAGGAATACCGACCGCAGTGGCTCCGATTACAAAGCAAATGAACCCCAAAATAGCGACGCATGTTGAATACAAAGGTTTCACCTCACTACCGGCCATTGTATCACAACAACATCATCTTTGTAGATCACATTGATGATTGCACTATACCGGATGATGTAAAACAGAAAAACACAAACAACAACAATCAACAAGTTTTATAAACAACAACAAAAGACTGCGGAAAAGCTCCGGAATGAGCGCATGGTTTGTTATGGAAACTCCTGGATCAATATTTTGCCTATCCTCGGGAGAAAACTATTCGTACACGCGACGCAGAAATACAGGTGGGTCCAGGTTAATCGAATTTTTAGTGTGGAGTCTCCATTTAGTCCATTTAGTCTAGTTGCCTATCGTAATTTCTTCAGTAAACCACGTCCTGCAACTAGGGCACTTCCCGCACTTTCTGTAAAACTCCCGCCCTTTATTTTGCTCTTTTAAAGTTGGTTTCCCTGTTTTTTAAGACGTATGCAGTAAACTTAAGCAGAAATAGAACCGTCGTCCGGTCGGCAACAAAAGCTAAGGCCGCGTTTAAACTAAAAAGTCAACTAGTAAAAGCGTATAGTTGGTTGGTACTACCTTGAAAGGTGCGCCGATGGGTGGTGGGGTGGATTGTTGACTTGGTTCACATAACTGCGATTCTGCTGGGTTGGCGGGTTTTCGGTTCGCTGATGGGTCGGCTGGTTCCGTCATAACGGAAGACCACGTAGACCTGGTGCTGCCACGGTTCGGTGACGAAGGTTCGGCTCGGAGGACCGCACTTTTGGCTTTTTTTAAATTCTTTAATAGCGTTCTACATGCTCCAATTTGTAGTAGACCGTAATTGTTTTACTAGTGAAGGGTAAATTACCTGAAAAATAAATATTTTACTTTATCAAGAAAATTTGACCGGTAAATTACGTAAATTAAAAATGTTGTGTTTCTGGCAGTTCCAATTTTGACACCGCTTTTCTTCCTGGTTGCACCAAATTTCGTAGTGTTTTTTTTTAGGTAATTGGATAGCAAAATTAATGAGGCCTCCAAAAATGTGCTTAAAACAGTAATTTTCTCACTCCAAGTAGGTTTTATAGGCGATTTAGTCCCTGACTGTTCTTTCAAACTGTGTTTCTGTCAGTTCAAATTTTGACACCAATTTTCTTTCTGACTGAATCAAATTCTGTAGTGTTTTTTTAGGTTATTCGATAGGAAATTTAATGGGGATTCCAAAAATGTGCTTAAAGCAGTAATTTTCTTACTCCAAGTTGGTTATACAGGCGATTTTGTCACTGACTGTCCTTTCAAACTGTGTTTCTGTCAGTTAAAACTGTGACATCGATTTTCTTCCTGACTGTTCCAATTTTTTTTTCAGTTTTTTTTAGGTTATTGGATAGGAAATTTAATGAGGATTCCAAAAATGTGCTTAAAACAGTCATTTTCTCACTCCAAGTTGGTTTTACAGGCGATTTTGTCACTGACTGTCCTTTCAAACTGTGTTTCTGTTAAATAAAACTGTGACATCGATTTTATTCCTGACTGTTCCAATTTTGTTACTGTTTTTTTTAAGTTATTGGATAGGAAATTTAATAGGGATTCCAAAAATAAGCTTAAAATAGTCTTTTTCTCACTCCAAGTTGGTTCTACAGGCGATTTTGTCACTGACTGTCCTTTCAAACTGTGTTTCTGTTAAATAAAACTGTGACATCGATTTTATTCCTGACTGTTCCAATTTTGTTACTGTTTTTTTTAAGTTATTGGATAGGAAATTTAATAGGGATTCCAAAAATAAGCTTAAAATAGTCTTTTTCTCACTCCAAGTTGGTTCTACAGGCGATTTTGTCACTGACTGTCCTTTCAAACTGTGTTTCTGTCAGTTAAAACTTTGACATCGATTTTCTTCCTGACTGTTCCAATTTTGTTACTGTTTTTTTTAGGTTATTGGATAGGAAATTTAATGAGGATTCCAAAAATGTACTTAAAACAGTAATTTTCTCCCTCCAAGTTGGTTTTACAGGCGATTTTGTCACTGACTGTCCTTTCAAACTGTGTTTCTGTTAATTAAAACTGTGACATCAATTTTATTCCTGACTGTTCTAATTTTGTTACTGTTTTTTTTAGGTTATTGGATATAAAATTTAATGAGGATTCCAAAAATGTGCTTAAAACAGTAATTTTCTCACTCCAAGTTGGTTTTACAGGCGATTTTGTCACTGACTGTTCTTTCAAACTGTGTTTCTGTCAGTTCAAACTTTGACACCAATTTTCTTTCTGACTGAATCAAATTCTGTAGTGTTTTTTTAGGTTATTCGATAGGAAATTTAATGGGGATTCCAATAACGTGCTTAAAGAAGTAATTTTCTTACTCCAAGTTGGTTTTACAGGCGATTTTGTCACTGACTGTCCTTTCAAACTGTGTTTCTGTCAGTTAAAACTGTGACATCGATTTTCTTCCTGACTGTTCCAATTTTGTTATAGTTTTTTTTTAGGTTATTGGATAGGAAATTTAATGAGGATTTCAAAAATGTGCTTAAAACAGTAATTTTCTCACTCCAAGTAGGTTTTACAGGCGATTTAGTCCCTGACTGTCAGTTCAAACTTTGATACCGATTTTCTTCCTGATGGTATCAAATCTTGTGGTGGCTTTTTAGGTTGCCGCATACGAAATTTAAAGAGAACTCCAAACATGTGCTTAAAACAGTAATTTTTTCACTCCTAGTGGGTTTGATAAGCAATTTTGTCTCTTTCAAACTGTCATACGTGCTCAAAAGTTGCAAAAATCAGGGTTTAATAACTGTTGCTTCTTCCTAGTACTTTTTCAAATCATGTTATACTGAAATTGTGTAAATCAGGAATTACTTTCTGTTAAAACCTTTGTATTTCATAATTTTTTTAATTGGTCGTAATATTTTAGCAAAATCGTTGTTTACGGTATTTCTAGTTAGGAAACTTCACAGAAAAATTTCAAATAAAATTTGAAAAACGGAGTTTAACTAAGAATTTTTGCCAGTTTAACCACAAACGCTCTTCTATGATAAATTTTTTCAAATTATTACAGCGTTCCATTTTACTTAAAAACAATGCAAACAGGACAAATTCCAACATTTCCCCTTTATATTATTATAAATTTGCAACGCATTTGCAGGCCGTAACAGAGAAATATGTATGTACGAGTATATTCATGACGAGGATCTAAAATACTGAGACGGTAGAGCAAAGGCGACGTGGGAAGCAGCTCTATTTTTCTCGAAAGAGAGTCAGGGACGTCCAACTTCCCAGTGTAATTCGATAAAGAAATAACCTGTAGCTACACGTAGAAAAGTAATTTGGAAGTACTACAGACCAAATTACTCTGAGTTAACTAAGTTTTGTTTAAGAAAAACTTTCACTGATAAGTCAGATTCAGATTTAGAAAGAAAAAAATAATCACATTTTTCCAGAAAAACTTTCACTGATAAGTTAGATTCAGATTTAGAAAGAAAAAAATAATCACATTTTTCCATGAACAAAATCGATTTATCGTTAAGCTTCTTCCAGGAAGTATTTCCAATCAGATATAGTAACCAGAAAGAATTTTCTGCGGCCAAGAATGATTGGACGGTTCTATTCTTTAATGTAGCAGCAAAAGGAACTGAAAACTACATTTATAACAGGATTGAAGTTTATTCCTTTGTGTAAGGTGATATTGCACCTAAAGCAGTGGAGATTTACGTTCAGATGGGATTTCTTGCGGTTTGAACGATTCCACGTCTCTGGAGGAACAATACACACATACAGGTAATGTTTGCTAAACTGGGAGGAAAGTTCACTTGGCCAGTATTCGAACCAACGAAAAGAAAGTTGAAAAATTGCCGTAAATCACTTTTTAAAAGCGTAAAAACTTTCGGCTACGGTTAAAGTCGGATGAAAAGTTTTAGTTTAAACTTTTTTTAGTGGAAACCTAAAACTTCTGTAAAGTGGTTTTTTGTAATATTAAGCTCCAAATGTGGAATTTAACCATCAGTTACTATAGACAGTTTTAGTGAACTAAATTTTTGTTTACAAGTATTAGAATAATGATAACAAACAATAAACAGGCCAGGAATACGAAAGTTAGTTACCCCATTTAGTTTAACCTAGTTTAGGGTAACAATATCAGCTGAAAGCGACATATTATGCTAACATAATAATTAAAATTCATAACGTATAATTTAACTGAAATATATCTAAAATATAATTTTCTTATTTGTTTACTCAAATCTAGACAAGCAAACAGTGTTCCCAATTTTAGCCAGACTTTATCTATGTTCGAGTGATTTAACCCCACATTTAGTTAGTTAACTAGTCAAGCAATCATACGTCTAGACGTTAATTAAATAGGGATAATAGAGGCAAGTCAAAAAGGCAAGTCCATTTGGATTTCAAATAGAATATAAATAGACTAATTCATAGTAGCTAAGAACTTGGTGACTATTACTCTATTTTGTAGTTTATTATGTGAATCAAACAAGTAGCGTTGAAAAGCACAATTAAAAAATATTGTTAAAGGTTTTCGCAAGATCAAATAAAAGCAAAAGTCTACGTTACATTTTCCGCTTTAAACCACACGTGCATTTGAAGTTTCTTGGAAGTAAAAATTTCCAATATTGCCACGAGTCAAGACTTTTGCAGTCCAAGGGCATTTTAATAATGGTGTCTGCATATACTTTTTGATTTGAAAATGTGACACTGTACCACAATAAAACGGAAATAAAGCGTAAAAGAGGAGAAAAGCCTTGCCTTGAATGAATGTTTGTTGATAAGGGTATTGATAAAAGTGGGGCTTCTGTTCGATTTTCCTACACCCACAACTGTTTGGAATTTTTGCTGAATGAATTTTTTTACCATTTTTTTTGTATGGATTTACATAGTAGTTCAAATGGTAATATTTGGGAAAACACCGTGTAAAAAGTCATTATACAGGGTGGTTCAAATTGATTGTAGGATAACTCAAGAGTGGAAAGTACATTAAAAATAAACTCCAACGTGTGATATAAACTGTAGTCGAAAAGTGCCCCCTAGCGGAGTTAGAGCACCTTAATGGTGAGCCACTAAAACCATTTTTTTTTTATAATTTAAAATAGAATTTTTTCAATTTTTGAATGGTAGGTAACTTTTTTATTTGATCTCTTATAAATTTTACTAAAACGCCGCCAGAAAGAGGATTAAAAAATACTACAAAATGAGCCAAAACTGGCCTCTCTAGCTTTTCATGTTACCGCGATATTGAATTTCAAAAAGTAGTAAAAAAATACCCCTAATACCACCCCATTTTTTTCATTTCACTTAATTTAAAGTCATTTGGTATAAATATGCTCTTTGATGTGCATTGGAACCCTCCTGGAGCAAAATAAAAAAATGCTAAAATTGCACTTTTTGCAAAAATAGCATTTTTCCAAATTTTGAATGATTGTAACTTTTTTATTTTAACTCTTATAGATTTCACTAAAACGACATTAAAAAGGAGGATAAAAAATATTACAAAATGAGTCAAAACTGGCCTCTCTAGCTCTTCATGTTTCCGAGATATTGAATTTCAAAAAGTAGTAAAAAAAGACTCCTAATGCCCCACCCTACCTATTATCAAGAAATTTCAAACAAAATTCAGAATTCATGACAAACCATTCAAGGAAATTCTTTTCTGCATTCCCTGAAGAATATCAAAGCTCTTTCATAACGTGATTCGTCTTTTTCTGGTCGTTTTAACAAAACCAATGCTTGGAAATGGAATTACTTTTACCGGACTTTATTAAAGGTTGAAGTAGCTGGTAAAGAGAAAAGTTACAAAGTGGTAACTGGAAATTGCAACTGTTTCGAACTAATCTTGGACTTTCCTATCCAATAACCTAAAAAAACAGTAACAAAATTGGAACAGTCAGGAAGAAAATCGATCGTCAAAAAAAAAAGAACCTAAAAAAACACTACAGAATTTGATTCAGTCAGAAAGAAAATTGGTGTCAAAGTTTGAACTGACAGAAACACAGTTTGAAAGAACAGTCAGGGAGAAAATCGCCTGTAAAACCCACTTGGAGTGAGAAAATTACTGTTTTAAGTACATTTTTGGAATCCTCATTAAATTTCCTATCCAATAACCTAAAAAAAACAGTAACAAAATTGGAACAGTCAGGAAAAAAATCGATGTCACAGTTTTAATTAACAGAAGCATAGTTTGAAAGGACAGTCAGTGACAAAATCGCCTGTAAAACCAACTTGGAGTGAGAAAATTACTGTTTTAAGCACATTTTTGGAATCCCCATTAAATTTTCTATCGAATAACCTAAAAAAACACTACAGAATTTGATTCAGTCAGAAAGAAAATTGGTGTCAAAGTTTGAACTGACAGAAAAACAGTTTGAAGGAACTGTCAGGGAGAAAATCGTCTGTAAAACCCACTTGGAGTGAGAAAATTACTGTTTTAAGCACATTTTTGAAATCCTCATTAAATTTCCTATCCAATAACCTAAAAAAACAGTAACAAAATTGGAACAGTCAGGAAGAAAATCGATGTCAAAGTTTTAATTAACAGAAACACAGTTTGAAAGGACAGTCAGTCTGTAGAACCAACTTGGAGTGAGAAAATGACTGCTTTAAGCTTATTTTTGGAATCCCCATTAAATTTCCTATCGAATAACCTCAAAAAAACACTACAGAATTTGATTCAGTCAGAAAGAAAATTGGTGTCAAAGTTTGAACTGACGGAAACACAGTTTGAAAGAACAGTCAGGGAGAAAATCGTCTGTAAAACCCACTTGGAGTGAGAAAATGACGGTTTTAAGCACATTTTTGGAATCCCTATTAAATTTCCTATCCAATAACCTAAAAAAAACAGTAACAAAATTGGAACAGTCAGGAAGAAAATCGATGTCACAGTTTTAACTAACAGAAACACAGTTTGAAAGGACAGTCAGTGACAAAATCGCCTGTAAAACCAACTTGGAGTGAGAAAATGACTGCTTTAAGCACATTTTTGGAATCCTCATTAAATTTCCTATCCAATAACCTAAAAAAAACAGTAATAAAATTGGATCAGTCAGGAAGAAAATCGATGTCAAAGTTTTAACTGACAGAAACACAGTTTGAAAGGACAGTCAGTAACAAAATGGCCTGTAAAACCAACTTGGAGTAAGAAAATTACTGCTTTAAGCACATTTTTGGAATCCCCATTAAATTTACTATCGAATAACCTAAAAAAACACTACAGAATTTGATTCAGTCAGAAAGAAAATTGGTGTCAAAGTTTGAACTGACAGAAACACAGTTTGAAAGGACAGTCAGTGACAAAATCGCACTGTAGAACCACCTTGGAGTGAGAAAATGACTGTTTTAAGCTTATTTTTGGAATCCCTATTAAATTTCCTATCCAATAACCTAAAAAAAAAACAGTAACAAAATCAAAGAACAGTCAGGGAGAAAATCGTCTGTAAAACCCACTTGGAGTGAGAAAATTACTGTTTTCAGCACATTTTTGGAATCCTCATTAAATTTCCTATCCAATAACCTAAAAAAAAATGTAACAAAATTGGAACAGTCAGGAAGAAAATCGATGTCACAGTTTTAATTAACAGAAACACAGTTTGAAAGGACAGTCAGTGACAAAATCGCCTGTAAAACCAACTTGCAGTGAGAAAATGACTGCTTTAAGCTTATTTTTGGAATCCCCATTAAATTTCCTATCGAATAACCTCAAAAAACACTACAGAATTTGATTCAGTCAGAAATAAAATTGGTGTCAAAGTTTGAACTGACAGAAACACAGTTTGAAAGAACAGTCAGGGAGAAAATCGTCTGTAAAACCCACTTGGAGTGAGAAAATTACTGTTTTAAGCACATTTTTGGAATCCTCATTAAATTTCCTATCCAATAGCCTAAAAAAAAACAGTAACAAAATTGGAACAGTCAGGAAGAAAATCGATGTCAAAGTTTTAACTGACAGAAACATAGTTTAATGTGGGTCATTAGGAGTCTTTTTTTACTCTATTATTACCTACCTATTATCAAGAAATTTCAAACAAAATTCAGAATTCATGACAAACGATTCAAGGAAATTCTTCTCTGCATTCCCTGAAGAATATCAAAGCTCTTTCATAACGTGATTCGTCTTTTTCTGGTCGTTTTAACAAAAGCAATGCTTGGAAATGGAATTACTTTTACCGGACTTTATTAAAGGTTGAAGTAGCTGGTAAAGAGAAAAGTTACAAAGTGGTAACTGGAAATTGAAACTGTTTCGAATTAATCTTGTAAGTAGGAATTAGAGTGAATTGAGTAGTTGATATAAATGTAATAAATCTAGGATAAAAGTTGAATAGTTCAGGCAGATGCAAGACATATTTCTTTCAAAGTAACGTTAAACCTGCTTAAACGTTCACTTATGTTATACGTCTTGTGTAGATTTTTATTTTTCTTCGGTTTACTGTCTAATTACTTACCTTCCTGCAAATCCACTTTGGGCGTTAGATGCAAGATTCTCAGCTGTGAATAAGCCTGTTTACGCAAAACATCCCATAAATCTTGAAAACTGACTCCATTACCCCAGTCCAGAATATTAAAAATTCCTTGTTAACTTAGCTTTTTCAGGGTGGACGTAAACCCGCCTTAAATTTGCAACCTGAGCTTTATTAAAAGAATGCCCACCTGAATTTTAAATTCAATTTTAGGATAAAGTGGATCAATAAAACAACTAAAGTAGGCCAATTGATATACTGTATTGACAGAATCCTGAACGTTGTACCCTTCTCACATATAAATACGCTTAAAACTAGAAAGTTATGACTTATGTAGCTACTGACAAGATTTTCTTCTGTGACTCCCATAATCACATTAAAATATTACTATAGACTATACTTTAATGTAGTAAATATACGTGATTTTTACGGGATTGGAGGATTTTTCAGATTGAATTTGAATCAACAACGGCACAAAGTGACTCCAGTCCCGTAAAAATTCGGTTAATTAGTCACGTCCAGCTCTACTAAGAATGTGGCTGGATAAACTCTTAGTAGACAGGCGGCTAATTTAGAAGCCGCAAAAAAGTTTCTGCCGTTTTGTTGTGTGTGTTTTAAACTACAATTTTTGCAGCTTCTTTGTGGTTTTTGTTTAGAAAAAATTAATCGTCCGCTTAGATAAATTACACGCCAAAGTAGGCAACGCAAAAAAGCTGTTTATTAATAATACTGATAAACTCGTCAGCCAAGATACGAAGCGAAAGGTCTGGACCGGATGGTACAACCAAATGGCCTAAAGAGCATCTCAAAAAGATTCTAAAAAGTCAGTCTTGGAGGAAATAAACCCGATAAAAATAACATTTTCCTTAGGTCAAAGAGTTGACGTACCGGCCCGATTTTAAAAATCCAGTTATTTGTTTTGAATGGTCTAACTGACTACACACTATTTAGTTGATGTGAAACTCTAAAAGCACTAACACAAAGTAATTTGTTTGAAAACTGAACGGGAAAATTAACATTGAAAAGTAAATTAATTGATTATTAGGCCATTCAAAATCAAAAGGTGCAATTTATCGACTGAAATTAGCCCCATTTTTGGAAGATGCCCATTCGTTGGCAGCGACAGTTGGCGCCCCACAAATTGCACCGGCACGAGCTGTTATAACAGCAATCGTTCGGTCGGTGATCGCAATTTCCCCCTCTTCGAATACAAGCTCGTCTGAAAAGGTAAATTATTGAAGAGGTGTGACGTCTGCAAAATGGAAATTAGAAATCACTTTTACAACCACATCTAACTAAAAAAGTGCTAAGTTTAGTTATAGTTTACCGATCATTTCAACTGATAGATATCACCCTATTTTCTTTTGCAAATGATTATTAATTCACAACAGTATTTGATAGTGTCTTTTATCAACATGTACTACCATTAAACTATAAAGGAAAAATCTTGTCGATGTTGGGTGGAAAGGTTTTAAGTCAAAATTTTACATTTGAGTAACCGCCATAACAATTAATGTTATTCTCAACGAAAAAAAAAATCATTATTTCATAATTTGAGAGAGTATGATAGTCATCTTTTTATTTCGATCATCCACCCTACCGAAGTAACCTAAAAATTCCTGTTTAGCTTAGGTTAGCTTCTAACACGAGTAGTAATGGGTAAATTACCGGTAAAGTAAATCAAACCCACTCCAAGTGGGTTTTACAGGCGATTTTGTCTTTTCAAAAATGTGCTTAAAACAGTAATTTTCTCACTCCAAGTGGGTTTTACAGACGATTTTCACCCTGGCTGTTCATTCAAACTATGTTTCTGTCAGTTAAAACTTTGACATCGATTTTCCTCCTGGCTGTTCCAATTTTGTTACTGTTTTTTTTAGGTTATTGGATAGGAAATTTAATAGGGATTCCAAAAATAAGCTTAAAAAAGTCATTTTCTCACTCCAAGTTGGTTCTACAGGCAATTTTGTCACTGACTGTCCTTTCAAACTCTGTTTCTGTCAGTTCAAACTTTGACACCAATTTTCTTTCTGACTGAATCAAATTCTGTAGTGTTTTTTTAGGTTATTCAATAAGAAATTTAATGGGGATTCCAAAAATAAGCTTAAAAAAGTCATTTTCTCACTCCAAGTTGGTTCTACAGGCGATTTTGTCACTGACTGTCCTTTCAAACTGTGTTTCTGTTAGTTAAAACTGTGACATCGATTTTCTTCCTGACTGTTCCAATTTTGTTACTGTTTTTTTTTAGGTTATTGGATAGGAAATTTAATGGGGATTCCAAAAATAAACTTAAAACAGTCATTTTCTCACTCCAAGTGGGTTTTACAGACTATTTTCTCACTGACTGTCCTTTCAAACTGTGTTTCTGTCAGTTAAAATTGTGACATCGATTTTCTTCCTGACTGTTCCAGTTTTGTTACTGTTTTTTTTAGGTTATTGGATAGGAAATTTAATAGGGATTCCAAAAATATGCTTAAAACTGTCATTTTCTCACTCCAAGTTGGTTCTACAGGCGATTTTGTCACTGACTGTCCTTTCAAACTGTGTTTCTGTCAGTTAAAACTTTGACATCGATTTTCTTTCTGACTCAATCATATTCTGTAGTGTTTTTTTAGGTTATTCGATAGGAAATTTAATGGGGATTCCAAAAATATGCTTAAAACAGTCATTTTCTCACTCCAAGTTGGTTCTACAGGCGATTTTGTCACTAACTGTCCTTTCAAACTGTGTTTCTGTCAGTTAACACTTTGACATCGATTTTCTTCCTGACTGTTCCAATTTTGTTACTGTTTTTTTCAGGTTATTGGATAGGAAATTTAATGAGGATTCCAAAAATGTGCTTAAAACAGTAATTTTCTGACTCCAAGTGGGTTTTACAGACGATTTTCTCCCTGGCTGTTCTTTCAAACTGTGTTTCTGTTAGTTAAAACTGTGACATCGATTTTCTTCGAGACTGTTCCAATTTTGTTAGTGTTATTTTTTAGGTTATTGGATAGGAAATTTAATAGGGATTCCAAAAATAAGCTTAAAACAGCCACTTTCTCACTCCAAGTTGGTTCTACAGGCGATTTTGTCACTGACTGTCCTTTCAAACTGTGTTTCTGTCAGTTAAAAGTGTGACATCGATTTTCTTCCTGACTGTTCCAATTTTGTTACTGTTTTTTTTAGGTTATTGGATAGGGAATTTAATGGGGATTCCAAAAATAAACTTAAAACAGTAATTTTCTCATTCCAAGTGGGTTTTACAGACGATTTTCTCCCTGACTGTTATTTCAAACTGTGTTTCTGTCAGTTAAAACTTTGACATCGATTTTCTTCCTGACTGTTCCAATTTTGTGGCTGTTTTTTTAGGTTATTGGATAGGAAATTTAATGAGGATTCCAAAAATGTGCTTAAAACAGTAATTTTCTCACTCCAAGTGGGTTTTACAGACGATTTTCTCCCTGACTGTTCTTTCAAACTGTGTTTCTGTCAGTTCAAACTTTGACATCGATTTTCTTCCTGACTGTTCCAATTTTGTTGCTGTTTTTTTAGGTTATTCGATAGGAAATTTAATGGGGATTCCAAAAATGTGCTTAAAGCAGTAATTTTCTTACTCCAAGTTGGTTTTATAGGCGATTTTGTCACTGACTGTCCTTTCAAACTGTGTTTCTACCAGTTCAAACTTTGACACTGCTTTTCTTCCTGATTGTACCAATTTTGTTTCTGTTTTTTTTAGGTTATTGGATAGGAAATTTATTGGGGATTCCAAAAATAAGCTTAAAACCGTCATTTTCTCAATTCAAGTGAGTTTTACTCCGTCGCTGACTGTCCTTTCAAAATGTGTTTCTGTCAGTTAAAACTTTGTGTTTCTTTTAGGTTATTAGATAGAAAAAATTTTGTTTAGATCCGTAAATTTACTGGTCAAATTGGAATCTACTGGTGAAATTCAAATCTTACTTTTTCAATTTTACTTTATGTTACCGGTAAAAAAAACCGATCCCGGTAAATTTACGCCTCTGATTAGTTATTACAGAACTATTAATGCTATTCTCAATAAAAAAATTGATTTAATATGTAGGTAATAATTTTAAAAACATTATTTCATAATTTAGGGGAGTATGATTGTCATATGTACCGCAAACATCAAGCTGAACAGGGCTTTTAGGTTAGGTTAAGTTAGTTTATATTCTAACAGGAGGTTTACAAAAATACTTTCCCATTAATATATGTAGTTTTAATCGTGTTTTTATTAATTCTTTTAGTGATTGTTCAATTATTTCAGTACTAAAACCCAAATGGTGTGGCGTTTAACTGAAGCTAATAAATTATACAGCAATTTAAAAAACTGTTAATTACCGGTTAAGTAATCTGTACTGAATTGATTGGTCCTAAATTAAATTGACACTTTAATTTTCGAGCTTACTGAATTATAAATGTCCCATCCATTAACGAAATCCACCAAATGGATTTTCCAATCAAAAAATCCAAATTTTAATTACTTTATCAGTCTACCTCGTTACGGATTCACGTTAAGCACCACAACCAGGTTATGACAAGCTTAAAAAAGTTAATTACCCACGATATGGTGACACGTACTGTTATTGTTACAATTTGGATGTCAAAACAAGCCGTATATTTTAATTAACAACTTTACTGTGGAGGTTGTTATTGACCTTTATTAGGTTCATGTCCGCTGTCTATCAGTTGAAATGACCTAATATTACTAACACATAACTATGCTAATATCCAACAAACATGCACATTTGAATACATTTGGTCAAACTTGCCACTACTAATGTTGATTTAATACACTGGATGTGGTTATAATAATTGACTTCAACTTTTCAAGAAACTAAAAGCAAATGCAGGGATTTGGCAAAGCAACAAGCACTTTTATACTGATCATAATTTACTACTTCAGATTTTGTCGAGTGACTTTACGTCCCCAGCATACATCATTTTTGTTTTACAATTCCTTCAAGAGGCTCTTAAATTTCATGATTTAACCTGGCAAAAAGCGGAAACTACGGCGAAATAAAACTCTCAGGAAAAAACCTTACGAGCCCTTCATTGGGGTTGCGTAAGGGCAACATAAAAACACTTTACGACTTAACTACATCAAAACAAAAAGCAATATCGAAACTTACTTTTGTGTGGGCTGCAGGATTTCGTCGATGGAATTTTCAGAATAATCATCCTCTGTGGTTTGGTATGCCTGATCTGAAAATTAAGAAGGGAGTTATTCAAAGATGGCAACAATACTGTTTTTCATTAAAACACACAAATAGCTCGTTATCATGTTAATGAAACTTTAGGGAGAAGGGTGTGATGTAATTAATTCCTCCACGAAATTGAACTTTTTGAAGACAAGTTTCATTAACGCCAAGAAAACCGGTAAGGCTTGAAAAGGGCAGTTTGAGGTGGGGTTTCCATTACCACAAAACCTTTTGAGTCTAGTCTTTCAAAGGAGAATTTTTCTAAAATACCAGCTTAATTTCCCTTCGTAATTATTCTCATTAAGGTCGCAATTTCTTCGTTTATTCTCATAAATGTCGTAGTTAATCAGCTGCTTTTAGAAAACAACATGCAAAAACTAATTTTCATTAATTACGCCCCGCGTTCGGCTTTGTTGGTATTTAGACGTAAATCTCCGAGCGAAATTGTTGCTTTTTAACCCTGTTTGCCTCCCTTAATACTCGTTTGGATCGTAAAATTTTATTAAAAGCTACGCAAGCAATATGTCTTTGAAATGAGCTATTTAGAAGGGCTTTCCTTTTTTGTGGGCTGTACTTTTCGAGTAAACAATAAGATATTCGAGAAAATAATGGTCAAAACAGCAAAAGTTAAACAAAACAGAACGCAAACACCAATTCAATTATCATTTAATTAAAATAATTTGGTTTGAAAATTTTATTGGCCCTTCTGGATGTTTGTTATTAAATTGAACGTTAACAATTTAAGTAAAGTAAACTTCTAAAACTATAAAAATGTAACATACATTTTGTTGAGTACATTTTAGTGTTGAACAACCTAAAATACCTCTCCCAAACTCTACCATTTAGTGTACTATTAAATGGATTTGCTGAATCTTTATATTAATATGCAACATACCCATTATTTAAAAAAATGAATTTGCTTCTAAAATAAATTTTATTAAATGTAATCTCCCCATTAAAATGAGAGCTTTATCGCGTTACCAGTTTAAAAACAAGCTTTCCGGGAATATCAGTTGTTTTCTGTAATTTTTCCATTTTCAAAGTTCCTAAGCTCTTAATTGTATTTTACGCTTTCATTTCTCAAGTAAACGTCCGCCAAACAGTTTTTAAAATATTTATTGTGCAAGCAATTGCAAGGGCATGATTTTCTTCCTGACTGTTCCAATTTTGTTACTGTTTTTTTTAGGTTATTGGATAGGAAATTTAATGGGGATTCCAAAAATAAGCTTAAAGCAGTCATTTTCTCACTCCAAGTTGGTTTTACAGACGATTTTGTCACTGACTGTCCTTTCAAACTGTGTTTCTGTCAGTTAAAACTTTGACATCGATTTTCTTCCTGACTGTTCCAATTTTGTTACTGTTTTTTTTTAGGTTATTGGATAGGAAATTTAATGGGGATTCCAAAAATAAACTTAAAACAGTCATTTTCTCACTCCAAGTGGGTTTTACAGACTATTTTCTCCCTGACTGTTCTTTCAAACTGTTTTTCTGTCAGTTCCAAACTTTGACACCAATTTTCTTTCTGACTGCATCAAATTCTGTAGTGTTTTTTTAGGTTATTGGATAGGAAATTTAATAGGGATTCCGAAAATAAGCACAATACATTTTGTTTACATTTTAGTGTTGAACAACCTAAAATACCTCTCCCAAACTCTACCATTTAGTGTACTATTAAATGGATTTGCTGAATCTTTATATTAATATGCAACCTACCCAGTATTTACAAAAATAAATTTGCTTCTAAAAGAACCTTTATTAAATGTAGTCTTACCGTAAAATTTTGTAGTCTACCAGTTAAAAAACAAGCTTTCCGGGAATATCAGTTGTTTTCTGTAATTTTTCCATTTTCAAAGTTCCTAAGCTCTTAATTGTATTTTACGCTTTCATTTCTCAAGTAAACGTCCGCCAAACAGTTTTTAAATTGTGCAAGCAATTGCAAGGGCACGTTTTTATAATTTCTGAAAAATTGTCGCCATTAGGGAGATTAATTTCAGTTTGAACGGAATATAATACTAATGATATTTTAGTATGAAAACAAGTGAAATTTTTGTTTTAAAATAAAAGCAGGAAACATGTTTGTTAAGCCTTAACCTTGGTTTAATATTTTCTTGTATCTACTATTAACAAATTTGTAATATTTTTCTACTTCCTTCTTCTACAATAATGTAATGAATCCCCAGATAAAATCTACTTTCATAAGGTTGCTTTTCGAGAGAATTACGGAACTGATTGGCATGAAAGGGTAATAAGACGACTTGAAAACGATGCTAATGAAACATTTTAGCATGGAAATCTGAATAAAAGTCTTGTATGCCCTTCTTGAATAGGAGATTCAGGTGAATAAATTTACTTGGATATTTAGCAAGCTACTTTAGCTGTTTATTATGTAGAATAACTTAAATTAAATTAGTTTAGCACTTTTTTAGCATTTATTTTACTCTGAAAACTCTTCTCAAGCAAATTATTGTAATCATTTTATAGAAGTGGGTGTCATACTCTCATGAATTATGAACTGACAACAGCAGACTGGACTTTCCACTCCACTATCAAATTCAATGCAATTAAAGCTGCTAATGAATTAGTAGGATTTATATCGCGAACTAGCAGGATAAAATAAAACTTCTCGGAAGTGGATGTCTTAATTAACGGAAACAAGCTCCAGTTAATAAGCTTCCACGCCGGATCATTATCGATATCAATTCCTGAGCGGTGGGAGGTAAAATTAATTTTAAATGGGCTTTCTGGCAAAGTTAAGGCAATTTAGAGATTATCTTAAAATTCTGGATTTTGTTATGAAGTGATTTGCATTTTAAGTTTGTGCGAAATCTTTTAATCAAACTTTAAACTTGATTAGTTGAGTCTGTTGTGCTCCTACTCCTTTTTTTGTGTTTATTATCCTCGTTGATTTATCTAAAAAGTTGGGCAAGAATGAAAATAAGCTAATAATCATCAAAGCGGTTTTAATCCATTAAGGTTGTGATGTAATTGGAGTAGGTGTAGCAAAGTGAATTAAAGTTCCCGTAATGCAACATGGTTTATTGCATAAATCCGTATCGATTGAACGTGCTAATAGAATTTTAAATACAGAAAAATTAGGCTGAACTAGCTGCCAATAAACTAATAACAATATCTTGTCAACAATGTATCATTTAATTTCGGTTTATTTAGAGGTTTTTGTTTCATATTAGCTACCTTTCGGTACTGTAATTGTTTCTGTATGCAGACTGGTTGTTCAGTTACAAATTTCCATTGAAAGAAAAATATGCAATACGTGATCCAATATACATTTCTTCACTACCTAAAAAATTTTAATAATTTATCTGTCGTTCCTGAATTTTGATCAAATTTGCACCAAAGTAGAGTAAGAAATTCCTAGCAATAAAACGCGCCTGTATTCCTTGAACATCTGTCCTATTTTCTCAAGAAAACATCTTATTGTACCCTTGGGTACATCCATTCTAACAAAGCTGAACATGTATCGATTGTTACCTAATCTCGAGCGAATGCTTCATTAAATGCGGAATCTGTTCACAGACTTCTATGTGACCCAATAGAAGCCGTTCTGCACCTGATGTGCAGCGATTTAGACATTTCCTCTATTTACGGCAACAAGTTTGGACCAGTGCCAAGGATTTGCGATTTTACTTGTTGAGTTTGGAAAATTTTTCCATCCGGATTGATGGATAGGTAATTTAGCTGAAAATGAATTTCGATGCGTGATATTGACACCTTCGTTTGCTTCTAAATATTTTTAAAGTATGGTTGATGGAAATTGTGCTTGATTAATATGTACTTTTACTAGTGATTGGTGAAACCGGTAAAGTAAATATTTTACTTAACCAGGAAAAATTGACCAGTAAGGTACAAATACTGTGTTTCTGGCAGTTCAAACTTTGACACCGCTTTTTTCCCTGACTTTACCAAATTTTGTAGTAATTTTTTAGGTTATTGGATAGTAAATTTAATAAGAATTCCAAAAATGTGTTTAAAACAGTCATTCTCACACTTTAGAAGTTAGATTTTGTCCTTGACTATTCTTTCAAACTGTGTTTTGCAGTTAAAACTTTGACACCGCTTTTGTCCCTGGCTGTATCAAATTTTGTAGTGTTTTTTCAGGTTATTGGATAGTAAATTTAATGAGGATTCCAAAAATGTGCTTAAAACCGTAATTTTCACACTACAAGTAGGTCTTACAGGCGATTTTGACCCTGACTGGACTTTCAGACTGTGTTTCTGAAAGTTTAAACTTTGACACCGCTTTTCTCCCTGGTTGTACTAAATTTTGTAGTGTTTTTCAGGGTATTGGACAGGAAATTTAATGAGGATTCCAAAAATGTGCTTAAAACCGTAATTTTCACACTCCAAATAGGTTTTACAGGCGATTTTGTCCCTAACTACCCTATCAAACTGTGTTTCTTGCAGTTAAAATTTTGACACATATTTTCTCCCTGACTTTACCAAATTTTGTAGTGTTTTTCAGGCTATTGGATAGGAAATTTAATGAGGATTCCAAAAATGTATTAAAAACAGTCATTTTTACACTAAAAGTAGGTTTTACAGGCGATTTTGTCCCTGACTAGCTTTTCAGACTGCGTTTCTGACAGTTTAAACTTTGACACCGCTTTTCTCCCTGATTGTACTAAATTTTGTAGTATTTTTCAGACTATTGGATAGGAAATTTAATGAGGATTCCAAAAATGTGCTTAAAACCGTAATTTTCGACTCCAAGTAGGTTTTACAGGCGATTTTGTCCCTAACTGTGTTTCTTGCAGTTAAAATTTTGACACATATTTTCTCCCTGACTTTTCCAAATTTTGTAGTGTTTTTCAGGTTATTGGATAGTAAATCTAATGAGGATTCCAAAAATGTATTAAAAACAGTCATTTTCACACTAAAAGTAGGTTTTACAGGCGATTGTGTCCCTGACTAGCCTTTCAGACTGTGTTTCTGACAGTTTAAACTTTGACACCGCTTTTCTCCCTAATTGTACTAAATTTTGTAGTATTTTTCAGGTTATTGGATAGGAAATTTAATGAGGATTCCAAAAATGTGCTTAAAGCAGTAATTTTTTCACTTCAAGTGGGTTTTATAGGCGATTTTGTCCTTGACTCTCCTTTCAAACTGTGATTCTGGCAGTTCAAATTTTAACGCCTCTTTTCTCCCTGACTTCCAAATTTGGTAATGATTTTTCAAGTTATTGGATAGAAACATTACTGAGGATTCCAAAAATGTGCTAAAAACAGTCATTATCTCACTGCAAGTGGGTTTGACAAACAATTATATCTCTGACTGTCAAACTGTGCTCAAAATTTGCAAAAATCAGAGTTTAGATAAGTTTTCTTGCAGTATTCGATACAAAACGTGTTTCTGAGATTTATGGCAGTTATTTTGACAATGGTCTACCTAAAATATCCTCCAAAAAACACGTGATATCTGTCAACACTTTCAAAATTTGCCTAGAATTTGCAAGAATTACAGTTTAACACAGCCATGACAGGAAAATGACATCTTTTAACTTTTATCAAATTTCAATTAGACCCATAAATTTACTGGTAAAATTGGTAAATTTTCTTGCTGGTAACTGACCAGTCACTATAAATACCTATAAGCCCGTCATTAATTTTTACTCTAATGTCGTTTAAAGCTGTGAAATCGTATATCAAAACAGCATTGACATTTCGCAATTACACATTGATAAAATGATAAATTGTCACATACCATCACACATTCTAATTGCTTTCCTGACCGATTTGTACGCAAAAATTGTCATGATATGAAATATGCGACCGTGCAATCCAAATAATCAATATTCAATGTTAACAACAGCGTCAGGATTGCTTTCTGTACGGTATTAAATGGGAAAAGATCCAGAGACAATTTCCACTCGAAGAACGATTTCCAGCTGAACAAATTAATCCATTTCTGCGGGCGACGTAGTTTATCCACAGTCGGAAACAAAAGAGCAAAATTACCGGAAAAGCCACTCCGGCTTTCGCCCATGAAAATTTCAGTTACTGTAACTGAAACCTGGCAGTTAATTTAGATTAATAGAAGAAATCGTGCTGAACATTTATGGGGCTTTGTCCCGACTAAGAAGCACTTGTAGTTTCAATTTTTTTATTAATACATTATAGTTTATTATACAAAGAAGTCATGAAAATTTAACAAGACAGTCCAACTGAAATAATATAACAATATTAGGAATTATTAAATTCCTTTTCAAATTTTTCATGTTTTTTTTTTAAATTGCTCCTGTATACAAGATGTTCCAAATTGAAACAACTAAAACAGTAGATTCGTTATTTTTTATATCTAAAAACCTCTCATGTTGACTCTAATTTTTAAATTGTTTTGTGTGCCTTATACATGCTTAATTTTTCTGGACACCATGTACAAAACTGACTAAGTCATAGAAAGTGTTGTTGAAACTGACAAAAAATAATATTTAAAAAAATATACAGACAAATTGCTCCATTTTGCAGCTCTCCACCTGCCAAACTTAACAGCCTATTATTTATAACTGTATTTTATTTAACATTAGTTTTTTTAACAAATGAGGTAATTTAAAATTTGCTTTTAGTTTATGTTTTGAAAGCCTAGTTTTTCTAACATACTTTTATGTTAAATAAACCATGAAAAACAGTAATAATGTGTCTTAACAAGTTATCAGATAACTTAAGCTAAATTTTGAATGTGACAAATAAATTGCTAAATGTTCCAATTGTAAAACAGTGCAATCGGCCATTATAAGGATATTAAAGAAACTTGTATAAAAATTATGATCATTTGGTTGTCGAAACTATTGAGTTTGAGATTAATTTTACTTTAGGTATAGATTTTCCGTTACCAAATACGAAATGGTATTCACTAGTGAAACGTTACTTTTAAATTACTTCCTTTCTCTTAAGGTAGAACAGAAACTCAATTTAAATACGATTTTTCTAATATCACGTCAGCCTGCTTCATTTGAATTTCAACCGCGTCAAAAAGTTTCACTTTGGTTTTAATCTAAGAATGATCTCTACTTTCATGTCAGCTGACCTACTTTAGGCAGAAAAATTTCCATTTCAATCAATTCACTCTTCAACTTAGAGAAAAGCATATTTTTTAACTAAATAAAAATGCTTTGGCGTTGAACTGTAAGAACATAAAACTGGTAAAATATTCCGTGGACGTTCCAGATCAAATTAGGAATGCGGAAGGCTTGTTCCGTTCCAAAATACGGAACAAAATAAATAGATTCGTGCCGTGGTCCAAACTTTGCAATTACTGTTTGCGTTCCCTACATATCTGTATGTAAATTCCTTACTCTAACGTTGCTTAACTTTTTTTGCAGTGAAAATGGTGTTTAAATGCATTTTCAATGTTTTACTAAAACAAAGCTAGTAGAGGTTACATAAATTACTAGGTAAATTGAGTAATAAATTAAAGTTCTTCTTTTGTAAATGTAATTTCTAAATAAAAATTATCTTTAAAAGGTTTTAATGGAAAGAATAATCTGAATTTGCAAGAACGTGCTTTTGCATTTGCCTAACAAACACCTTTGAAACAATTATGCGTTTGGTGCTGCTGGGGATAATTGAAACGTGTCATTTCGGGATAAATTAAAGCAAAACCTGCTAGTTATACAAGATTTTACTGAAATCCCTCTAAGGCAGACGTTTGTGCAATGAAGAGAAACCATTTAATATAGCACATGTGGGAGTACTAGTAAAATTCTATTTTAGAAACTAATCCACTTAAAAAAAGTGAACTCAACACACAAGAAATTAAAGTTAATATGATGTTGTGATGACGTGGTGCTTTACAGTACAAATGGTATATTGTTTCAATAATCATCAATCATTGTTCTAACATCAAATGACACTGCATCTAAAAATAATATTATTTCATCTAACTTTCTCCATCTAATCTAATAAAGTTGGAAACTAAAAGAATAAACTAAAAATTGGAAATGAGATATTTAAGATACCTGTATACAACCAAATGGCTGTTATAATGTTCTCATTTACTGCTGAAGTGTTTCTGATAAATTAAACATTGGTGACAGTAATTATTGCTTTGTTTAATTGTTTTGAAATGATGCTGTACTTAAAAAATCATAATCTAATACATGCTTGTCATGTATTTATAAATTATGAAACAATTCAGGTTTTGCAAAAGTATGCTAAAATAAAACGCTTTGAATATTCAGTAAATGTGTCCATGAAATTTTTTTCCTCTTCTTTTCTTTCTTCTTTTATTTTTTTTATATTTTCTGTGGTTCTGCTTAGAAAAAGACCAAAAAAGAGAATTGAGTCTCAGCCAACAAACTGTTAAATCCACCTAGAGCTTTTCAAGTGAATTACCGATCTCAATAGAATTAAAACGTAATCCAGGGGCTTAATTAAAACGATGTTAATGAAATAAAAGGATTTAGATTTCCTGATTGAAATCTGCAGTATTAAATTAAAAATAATTTTCATACTTTTATAACAATAATTTAATTAAAACGTTAACTTAAAATATCATGTAAAAGTGTCACTATGTTTTGGAAACTACTGTATTTTTGGAAAACAATGTAAGTATTAACTTTGTCAACGAAAATTTGTCTCGATAAAATGAAATAAAAAATGCAATACATTTAGCTTGAATTAATATTCAGTACAATGTCCCAAAAGGGTTGAATAATTTACGAAATAATGCCCATTATTTTGCTCTATCGAGGGTTATTAACTTTATTACAAGTTTACTCAGGAGAAATTCACCCCTTAACTTGCTTGGGACGCGCTCACTAAATATTAAAGTGGTTTTTGATATTATACTTGACACATTTACATAATAAAAAAAATCATTAATGTTTTTCCTGAATTGTTAGTCTTGAAAATAGTCTTAGATGCAGGACATTGACATTAGATTCATGAAAATTGTCTTGAAAACTAACATTTCGTGCTTTTTACTTTGCTTTTCATTTTCTTCGAATTTTGGACTAATTTTAGTGCTTCAAAACTGCTTTCAGCTTGGAAAATCGAGCTTCAAGACTATCTTCACCAAGTTATTGACATAGCAAACTTAAAAAACAATTTTTACATTCTTCATAGACTTAAAATGGCATTCCAAGCTTTGTCACTATTAAATCGACTTTTAGACACCTCAGTGCTAAAAATTCGGATATTTATTAATCAACTAGACTGTTTTTAGTGTTTTAAGGCTGTTTTCAGTGCCTCAAATCGAGTTTCAAGACTATCTTTACAAAGTTTTTGACTTATCAGGCCTAAAAGCTAATTTGTCCACTGAGCATACTCTTGAAAATGTTACTTCAAGCTTCTTCACTATTAAATTGACTTCTACACTCATAGGTGCAATAAATTGTAGCATCTCTAAGAAATTCAGACTGTTTTTAGTGCTTTTTAAGACTGAAAAATCGAATTTAAGACTATTTCCAAAAGTCAAGTTTCTTTAGTAATAAAAGTAAAAAATGTTGGTACCAGATGGTACAATAATCCGCCTTGAGAACTAATTTTTAGAAATAAAATAGTCCGAAAATTTAATTTACTTCTAGACTTGTTGTCCAGTCCAGAAAATTCAGTTGTACACCAATTAAAGTCTTGAAAATATACTTTTGGACTCTCTTTAGTCGTAGTAAAGTCAGTTCTAGCATTAAAAGTCAACTTTTATATTATTTTTAGTAGTAAAAAATGAGTTTCATGCACAATACAAACAATCGTTGTCTTGATTTCCGGACTTTTTTTAGTTCTTGAATGCCAGTTTCAGACACTCAACCAGGATGGCAGTCTGAGAAAGCAAATCATAAGACCATTCCTAGTAGTAAAAAAGTTTTTAGACTATTCAGTACAAATTTGGACTTTCACAAGTCTTGGATGTTCAGTTTTAAACTATAAAACGATTTTCTAAATTGAAATTTGGAGGACTGTATCTTCCTTAGGAAACGTTTTTCAGAAAAATGACATAATGCAAATCAACCTATTTTTTGATTAGCTATCAAATGGTGAAATGGTGAACCCTGTATATTACATTTTCGTAAATACACATATAAATTTGGGTTTTCCACCGCCTTCAAAAAGTTACCTTGCTTTTAGTTCTATTAGCACCCCCCTAAATACGTCACTGTATTTATGGTAAAGCTGGTGTGCAAACAGAAAGACGGGGAATAATGGATAATTACGATCAATATAATATTATTCACTCTGACTCTGATTAATTCGCTTTGATGATTATATTTGTTTTTCTGTCTGCCAGGAAGTCAAATCTATTAATCAAAATCCTTCTTGAAGGCTTTCGAATCCGTTAATTAGCGATCAGTCAGGAAATTCACTTTTCTCAGACCGAGCTGGAAATCTTCAACTTTCACTTGTTAATCAGCTTTGTTTTTCCGACAATGCCGTAGTAGTATTGAATGACTTGCAATTAAACTTTCAGGTGAATTTCTGGGATAAATTATATGCTTATACAGTTTACCCACAAAATTTTTACTTAACTAGTTAAGCAACTCACTCCAAAGTTAACACGTACATAACCCACAGGTATGTGACACCCATTTTGTTTAAGGAAACTTTAATAAAGTGGTGGATGCGATAAATCTAACATTTTCACCTTATCCTTGGACTTAATAAATCTCAGTTTCCAACTAAATTTCAGAACTTTATTACATGATGGGAAAAGTTTGATGAAACGATTATTTCTAGATGAGGTGTCAGTTTGCCAGGGTATTGTGAAAGTTATGATTAAAATTGATGACCATTGAGAATGTACTTTAATTTTTGCCACTTTTAAGATTCCCCGGAATTTAGTTTCGGTTTAGTAGACTAGTGAGAGAATTGTCAAATTTTCATTCCAAAAGCAGGCAGGACATAGTTCTAGAGATGCTCTAGTATTGCAAAACTGCCAATCTCCATTTTTGAACTGATTTAAACTGATTTTGGTGCATTCAAGAAATAGACAGATTATTTAGAGTTATGCGAATTTTCCATATAAAAATCTATTTAAAATGAAACATTTGTTGCAAAAGTGAAAAAATTCAAACAGTTTTTACTGTTTTACCTAAAACAACAAAAATTGGAGATTGGCAGTTTGGCTATGAGACCACTCAATTACAATGATACTGGAAGTTAAAAAGAGACAAAATTTTGTGTTTTCTAAACAAACTGCATAGTTAACACACATTAGTTATCTAATAATTAAGTAGCAGACGTTTAATAAACCAAATATTTTAGTATTAGAGATTCTACCAAACTACTACTCAAATAACATAACCGGAAACTTTCCATACAAACACTTCAAACTTCGGACTAACGATATTAACTTTAAAAACTCCTATTAGACTCAAAGTTGTGGTACTTGTAGGAAAATGCAAATATTATCTCTGATCAGTTCATTTTCAAAAAGTTTTTTGTTTTATACTTAGTTTTCTTAAGTAACACAAAGTTACATCATTCAAACATATAGTCAAAAAACTTTTCGAAGTCTGAACAGTATAATCGATATGCAAATTGATGAGGCAAAATTAAAATATGTACAACGTTTCGACACACTTACCTTCATCAAAATATGGCACACTGGCTTGTGCCAAGACGAGCACGCAAGAGGCCAGCACGAGCCAAGCGATCTTCATGTCTTCGGTGGAAGACGCCTGATAGCGTACTGAGCGTCGCGACGCTGTTTCAACAGAGGACGACGTTTAAAAGGGACGCCCTTAGGTTTCGGCGAGAGCATGCGGTTTCACAGCTCACACCCACGTCAAAATAGGGAAAGTTTTTATGTGAATTGCTCATACATAAATTGCCTTTCATCGTCAATTAATTTGACGAACATTTAATTTGGTAAGGGTGCGAACCGCAGGCTAGAAATCCTTAGAAAGTAATTCGTTGGCTCAATAAGAAAAGTGGCAATCTCCGTTTTTTTTTAGTAGTGCGGAAAGTGATACTTTCCCGCAGAAACATTTCAAACAGTTTTCCATCATTTCTTGAGCCGCTCAAAATTGCGGCTTGACAGATTTCGGTCGTGACTGGCATTCCACGGAACTATGTCCTGACAGGGGTGCGAAATAGGGGTTTAGGGTCTATGAAAATATTTTCCTAATTTAGGGCCAAAGGACAATATTTCTCTGCTCATCGTGGATCTCAAGAGAATTTAGTTGTGTAGGAGAAAAATGAAAGCCACTAATACTCATAACACATTTAAGTGACAGTTTAAAGAAATAACTACTGGACTAAAGTATTAAAGTTAAATTGAAATTTCTAATTATTCTAACAGATTGCTTTGGTTAAATCCTCGTGTACTTTAATAGAAAGCAATAAATTTCAAACCAACCAGAAACATAAATCATAAATGACATATAAAACCACACAATTTGAATATCATTTTAAGCTATCTCACACAAAATTCCGAAATTGACTGCAATTGGGCTCGTGTGGGGGTTACATCCATTATGTAATATACCTGTAACATAAGGGATGTAAATCGTGCTTGGATATGTTTAGTATGCAGTGGGAGTAATAACAAAGAACAATTAATTCTCCTCGTTACTCTAAAATGGATCAAAAGCTGTGATAGTGTTTTGATCAATTATTGTCGAAAAGAAGTGCGAATCATACATTAAAGAGTTATGAATATGAGTAGATAAGTTTGCTTAAGTAAGAAATAAACTTTAAATGAATTATTGTTATAAAATATTATTCAAGGGCTAATAGGGTTTAAGACAATCAATTTATTATGACGTTTTGAAATTTTGATTCTGTTTTTAAAGTAACTTTTAAACTAAATTCTAGTAAGTGGGTCAAGAAGGCAATTTGTCTAGCCTCTTCAAAAGCAATCACCATAATACAAATATTTAATGCTTCCACGTGGTTGAATCACTCAACAATTTCGTCAAAATTAACGCAGAACGAAATGCAGGATAAACGTCGGGACAATAAACAAGAGATAAGTTTTACGACGTCGTTAAGTTGCAGCTAATCCGTCCTATAAAATTTAACTGTCATGCAGGTAAGCGATGTGTCAAACGCAACTACTAAATTGCCCTAGGGAATTATACCATATACTTTGAGATGGAAAAAGTAAACTATGTTTAACAGGTCAAAACTTAAAAATTAGTTTTTCCACTACTAACACGACAAACATATATCATTATTGACCGATTAGTAACTTGAGAAATTAGTTTTCTTTACTGAAATGGTCTTTGTTGAACTAGTCTGGCACAAACACAGCAAGAAGGGAAATATTATTGACCTAGGTAAATAATAATATCTATTAAGAGATATGACATATGAAATATACTTTACACAGATAAATTATATACAGGGTGGTGCAGTTTTAAATGTCAATAATTCACCATTCGATAGCCCATCAAAAAATAAGTTAACATACATTATGTCATTTTCCTGAAAAATGCTTCCCAAGGAAAAAATACAGTCCATAAAAGTTTAGTTTAAAAAATCGGTTTCTTGTTATAACTGTCAGACCGCTGGAGCAATATTTTAATCAAATTTAGAACAAATATATGTGCAACTAATACTCATTATGTGATGTTAATGACGTTTGTCGAAACTGTCCAGTGGTGTAAATACAGAAAGATGGTTTTCATGTTTCTGCTTTATTCTCTACGTCACTGTATATTTTTTTACTTGTTCAATTTGACAAAATAAGTATCTCTTATAAAATTCTGATTTGAAACTTGGTTTACGAGATAATTGAGTTATTACGTTCAAAACGAACCCAACCTAACTTAAAAATTTTCTTGAAAACAGTGAAAATTGACTTAAGAAGTTTCAAAAACGTCTTTGTAGATAGTTTTCATAGTTTTCAGACAAATTGAAAGACTTTAGTTTTGAAAATTGACTTAGAAACCAGTAAATTTACTTTGAAACGGTGAAAATTGACTTGAGAGGCTTAAAAACTGTCTTTGTAGTTAGTCGTTATAGTTTTCAGATAAGTTGAAAAACTTTAGTAGTGAAAATTGACTTGTAGCCATAAAAAACTACTTTATCTAGAATTTTTGACTACAAATTCACACATTTTAACCTTGAAAATTGTCTTGGACAGCAAAAAGTGACTCTGAACCAATGAAAAGTGACATTAAAAGCTTAAAATTTGCATTTCAAGTAAGTTTTCATAATTTGAAAATAGATTTCAATATTTTAGTCTTGAAAATAGTCTTAAATATAGAATATTGACATTAGATTCATGAAAATTGACTTGAAGACTAATTTTTCAAGTTTTTTTACTTTGCTTTTTATTTTCTTACAATTCTGGACTATTTTTAGGGCTTTAAAACTGCTTTCAGTTTGGAAAATCAAGTACCTATTAGGGTTATCTTCACCAAGATTTTGACATAGCCGACTTAAAAAATTATTTTAACATTTTCCATAGGCTTAAACATGCCATTTCACGCTTTGTCAGTATTAAATTGACTTCTAAACGCTTCACTGTGATTTAAGAGTGAAAAATCAAAATTTAAACTATTTTTATAGTAAAAGTAAAGTTTCAGACTCTTCATTGATGAAAGTAAACAAATTTTTCATTAAAAATTCTACGATATTAGTCTTAAACGCTAATTTTTAGAATTAAATTAGTCCAAAATGTTTAATTAAATAAAAATAAAAAAGTTTGAATTGAATGATCAGTTTTACACTACCTATAGTCAAAAAAATTGAACGCCAGTAAACATTAGTCCAAAAATCCTGTTTTTTGACTATTGACTAATATTCAGTGTCAAAAATTAACTCGTAAACCTCACAGATGACCAGATTTGAATCCTTTTGAACCATTTTAAACAAAAAAAACACAATAACCCAATTAGACATTTTGAATAACATCACAGACAAGCTAAAATATAACTTTGGAGGTTTGTGTCTTCCTTAGGAAGCGTTCTTCAGGAAAATGACATAATGCATGTCAACTTATTTTTTGATGGGCTATCGATTGGTGAATTATTGACATTTTAAACTGGACCACCCTGTAAATTCTCTCTTCATGTTGTTGTTTGGTTGTTATCCTAAATTTTTCAATTTTCATTAAAAGGACCATCAAAAATATGGTTAATAGTGGAAAATACGCTATATTATCCACGGTTTAGACAGCTTTTATTGACCTTATGTCTTAAATAAATATTAAACTTGACCTACGGTCAATGAAATCTTCTGTCTAAACCTTGGTTAACAATACAGGGTGTCCAAAAAGTCTGGAATATTGCAAATATCTCAAAAAGTGCATGGCGTGAAGGTGAAACGAGATTTGCAAGTATACAGGGTCAGTCACAAAGTATACCAACTTTCTTAATTTAAACCTAGCACCCTCTATATTACTTTTTAGTAGATCAACAAAGTTTTAATTTAACAAAGTACATACTACGAACCAAAAAACCTCAATTACCCTGTATTATCGGATCTTTAATTGAAAGGCCGTCCTAAAACTTTGTACTTTTTGCAACTATTAAACTTTAAAAGTAACGGACAATTTAAAACTTTTAACATTTCCACTCTAAGACGTAATTTAAGAAACGCATATAAAATAGTCGCCAAAGGGCGACCTCTGTTCAGTTTCAGAATGCATAATTTCAGACGTATTTCCATTCTTTTGCTGCTATTTTCCACTGGCAATTTGTCTGGTTTTAACGTCAAGAAACTGGCCATAAATGGAAATGATTTTTTCAGTACCACTGTGTTGAAGGAACTGGATGAAAATGGCATAACCGAATCGCCCAGCCCTAAACAGAAAGTGGTGAAACTGAATCTAAAACAAGGGTTTGTCTTGAACCAAATTATTGAAGTGTACAGCCTGAAAGGGTCAAGCAACGAGTTGTGTACAAACCACTCTAAACAGTTCGGTTTGGCATTAAGAAACTTAGAAGCCTGGGCTTTAAAAAGTACACTCCATTAACTGGAAAACCCGTTAATTAATAAAGGAAAACAATTTTAGTGTTTGATTCCTCCTCAAAACTGCAATCGGGCATTTTACACGGAAATCTCTTCGAATTTGGAGATTTCAAACAGTGTGTCTCAATTTCAACTAAAACCCTCCAAGGACCAATCAAAGGAAAACATTGCACACTTAAAGTTCGTCCGGATGTTTTCTTGCTAAAGAAAATATTGAGTTTCAGAAACGTATCTGAAAAGGTGCTTGTTACCCTTAAGCCTACAACATCCATTCAATAGTTAACTCTAACAGAGATGGGACAAGGTAAAAATTTTCGTGAATGACGCTTTAATAAGCTGGTCGGTGTGCGTCCCTGATTCTTGCTACGCCACTGATGTTGAGAAGCACTTTGACCGGTTAATTACCAGCTTAACCGAAGGTTTGAATGTGACGGTTAAAGCTAGCGAAATTAACTGTTTAACCGTGTTGGACATGAAGGGAGAGAGTTATAGTTATATTGAGTTTGCGGTGATGTGAGTTAAGCGCTTCTGGAGGTAAAAGATTGAGGTTGTAAGTGGGTAAATCAAATTTTAGTGGGGCATTAATTGCTTACGTAGGCTTTATTGGGCTTTTGACGGTTAATGATGTAATTACATCAGAGGATAATGGTTTGTATTATCTAAATTTTGCGAACAAAAACTCAACATAACTTTGTTTTTGCCCATTTTTGGATTATTGCTTTCTCTCTACTTCAGTTTAAAAATTTTGATATAATCTAATTAATTATCTATTGAAAACTAGTGAGTAATATGCTTATTTTTAAATGGTTATAGAAAAAAGTCAACTAGTAGATAAATTTCAGGTTCACCCGCTGCTTTAGTGAAAATATTTTCATTAACTCGCAATATTACAAGGGTTTTATCAAGAAACACCAATAAAGGTCTGATTGTCCCCTAGTAAGTTCTATTTCAGGTTGTTAGGGCTTAAGGTTTATTTTTAGGATCGACTAATCTGGACTGCGTGCATGGAATTCGTTTCTTGAGCACTTGTTACGTAATTATAGGGCATCGCTATCTTATGATGATGTTTTTTCCGGTGGTAAACAGTTTGCAAATCATGGAGGTAGGTTTTTCTAAGTTAGACATGGCAAGGTAGTTGCCAAAAAAAATGGTTTTTAGTGGATATTGTACTATAGAAGTACCGCTATAACTGGTGGTACTTTATGTGTGGACACTTTTTTTATGATTAGCGGAATGCTGGTTAGTATAGGGTATTTCAGTGAAACCAGCAAAAGGAATATGAACTGGTTTATATTCTATTTTTACCGTTTTATTCGCATTACCCTACCTTTGTCTGTGGTGGTTCTATGGTAATTGCTAGTATTACAACTATCATAGTCAGGTAATGTTAAACTTATAGGCATTGTACAGTGATCCAACACTTTGGCTCCGGACCATTATGGAAGGAAATGTTGGGTATTCTTCAAAAACCCTGTCAGGAGTATTGGTGGGCTACCATACTGCACATACAGAACTACGTTCATCCATTTCCTTTAGTATTTCTTTGACACTGATCCATTTCAGTTTATTAGTATCCGAATTTTATAGTGTTTAACCCAAACATGGTACCTGACTTGCGATATGCAGTACTACTTTATGTCTCCTGCAATTTTAGTACCATTGCACCATAGCAAAGCATTTGGTTTGTTCAATCTAGTTTTGCTGTATTGTATGTCTGTTTTGATTAACTTTTATCTGGCGTGGGTCAATGAGTACAATGGTGGAGTACCTGTAACGTAGGTATCATTGAAATTTACTTAAAATTTTTTGGGTCACAAGACCATCAAAGGTGTAAGTTTCAATTGTAGGACAATGGGCCTGTACCACAATTTTTTTTTTATTTCATAAAAAAATTCAAACTAATATAGGAACATTTACGACCATAATTTTTTCTTCAAGAATATGAAAAATTAGTTTTTTGATCCTATTCTTTCGATTCCAATCATTAAAACAAAAATTTATGATATGTGGGATAGGCCCATTCTCAAGCCTCTATAATTTTTTATGTCACGTGACTGTACTACAATTTGCAGTTAAAATTTAATTTGAGGATTAAAACTTTCAATACATAATTGGAAACTTTTGACTGTGTGTGACTAGTACAAAATGTCAAAATTTTGACTTTTTCTGACTTTCTAAAGTTAAAAAATTAAATTTTAATGTCACGCGAGTGTTTTAAAATGTCATTTTTTTAACTTTCTGACCTGTAAAGCTTTTTAATTTCAATTGTAGAAGACAAATCTAAAGTTAAACTATAATTTTTAGTGTCACGTGACTGTGTCAAAAGTGTCAAAATTTTGTGTTTTCTGACTTCCTCAAGTTAAAATTTGAATTTTTATGGTCACGAGATCTTATTTCAATTTTTAACCAACATTTTGAAAACTTTTGTATCTCAAAACCATCAGAAGTGTAAAATTCAATTGTGGGACATTGTCTAACTTGAGTTCATAATTTTTAGGGTCACGTGACTCTGTTAAAACTAAGTTGTTTGTTTATCTGAGATTTAAATATTATTTTTAAGGTCACGTGACTGTATTGCAATTTGCAGCTACGATTTAGGGCTTCAACCCTGCAAAAGTAAAATTTTCAATTTCATTCCAAAGCTTGAGCTATAATTTTTAGTGTCAAAAATGTCAAAATTTTGTGTTTTCTGACTTCCTCAAGTTAAAATTTGAATTTTTATGGTCACGAGACCTTATTTCAATTTTTGACCAAAATTTTGAAGACTTCCACAACCATCAGAGGTGTAAAATTCAATTGTGGGACTTTGTCTAACTTGAGTTCATAATTTTTAGGGTCACGTGACTCTGTTAAAACTAAGTTGTTTGTTTATCTGAGATTTAAAATATAATTTTTAAGGTCACGTGACTGTATTGCAATTTGCAGCTACGATTTAGGGTTTCAACTCTGCAAAGGTACAATTTTCAATTTTATTCCAAAGCTTGAGCTGTAATTTTTAATGTCACCTGACTGTTCCAAAATATCAAAATTTTGGGTTTCTGACTTCCTCAACTTGAAGTTTGAATTTTGATCTTATTACAATTTTTAAACACAATTTCGAAGTACTTTTGAATCAATACGAGATCAATTCTAGAGTAATTATCAAGCTTGAATTACATTCTTTTAGTTTAACATGACTGTATCAAAATTTGAAAATAAGAAATTTTGTGACTTTTAAAATAATTATTTTTCTACTAGCGTTTCCAATAATTGGCAAAAATTATAATTGAAAATTAATGATAAATTTAAATTGAAAAAGAAGTTTTAGTGATTTTAATAATATCGTTTGTTCTTTTCATATTAAAATTATTAAGTACAAAAACAATACTTGATTACCTTAACTTATTGGAAACTAAATCTAATATCATAAACTTTAGGAGTCAGTTATTTGCCACAAAATATTTCCAATACCACTACATAGCTCCTCATGTAAGAGCCAGTCCATACATCATAGGACTGGGTTTCGGTTATTTGATTTATCATCAGAAAAACAAACGAGTGGTCATAAGAAAACCCGTGGTTATGTTGGGTTGGTTGGTGGGTTGCTCTTCTATGCTTGCTTCATTGATGGGTTTGTTTCAATTTTTCTTTTGTTAGATATTATTGTTGTGTCTGTATTTTATAGGTTGTTTGGTATTTTTTCAAGAAGATCACGAGTATAATAAGCTGGAATCTTCTTTGTTTTTGGCCACATCCAGGTCGGCGTGGACTTTGGGAGTGGTTTGGTTGGTGTGGGCTTGTATTAATGGCTATGGATGTAAGTTTTGTATTGCATTGTATTTAGGCAAACTGCATCAAAAAGAGTCACTTTCAGATCCAATAAACTACGTTCTGTCTTTACACGTATTTAAAGTTTTGGGACGTATTAGCTATGCCATGTATTTGTTGCATATGGGAACCCAATATCTAATGAGTGGGGCTGCTAAGAATCCGCACTATTTTTCGGATTTTAGTTCTGTAAGTAATTCACAATTTACGTGGAACTGAAATGGGAAAGATTTTTTTTAGATTCATGCCTCTCTGGGGGATTTACTTTTAATGGTAGCTGCTGGGTTTATATTCACCATTCTCTTTGAGTCTCCTCTGATTCAAGGTTTGGCTTTTTTTGCTAGAAAAGGTACGGTTTAAATTTCTCTCTCGTTAAAACACTGGGTTGATTTTTTTGTAGAAAGTACAACTAGTCAAGTTACGATTAGAGTGAAACCTGTTGAAAAAAATCTAGTCTACATGGATTGATTTTCATAAAAACTTTGTAAAAAACTATATTAAATATACATATTCAACGATGAGAACAACACTAGTAAAACGTGTCCTAGAAAATCACTACAAAATGGTTATATAAACTTGATATTTCAGGTTTGCTTCCTTAAAACTGAAGGACATAACCGACTATTTAACAACCTCAAAATTACAATCCCATAAATAAATAACACACAATCAATTCCTAGAGTATCTGTTTGCTTTTTGGATATCAGTAAGTCAGCGTACAATAGAATTTTGAACAATAAAAGTATGCTTTTGCTTTTCGTTTTATACCTACTTATCTTATCACAGGCAAGATTTGATACTAATCATTATATTTAATTACAAATCTGATATTGTGCGTGTTCGGTTAGGAAAACATGACTTCAGTTAATTTACCGGTAAGGTAAAATAAAATTGAGAAGAGAAAGAAGACCAGTAAATTCCAATTCGACCAGTAAATGTATGGGTCTAATTTAAATTTCCTTGAAAGAGATCATTTTCCGGTTACGGCTGTCATTAATTTCAAAACTGGTTTGATGCAACAAATTTGAACACCCTGTAACTCAGTTATTTTTGGGAGTATTTGAACCACTTGAAAAAACCGTTTTATGCTCTTCTTTCCAGTGGGGTATAATAAAAAATTCTATCTTAAAAATTGCGTACAGTGTGACAAAAAAGTGAACCATCATAATTTTGTTACACACCCTGTGTGCCCAACATTTTTGGTATCTTGCATTTTTTTCGTAATTTTCACCGTTTTCGAGTTTTTTTAAGAAAAACTGGTTTGGTGCAACAAATATTTCAATCAGTTGAAATTGTGGTCTGAAATTTGAACACGGTTTAAAATTCAGGAACAAAATCGTCGGTAAAACCTACTTGAAGTAAGAAAATGATTGTTTTAAGCACATTTTTAAAATCCTCATTAAATTTCCTATTACATTAAAAAAAATATTTGAACTGCCAGAAACAGAGTATTTTTAAATTATCAGTAATTTATTGGTATTTTACCGGTCAAAATTTCCTGGTTAAATTTACTTTACCGATAATTTACCCATCACTATTTAAAACACTCAAATAGGTCGATGCAACCTAGCAAAAGTATGCCACATTACAAAGTCGAGAAACTGTTTGTCGGTAAAGTGTTTCTGTCAGGGTTTTATGTCGTTACACTTAGGATTTTCCGGATATTTTTTGGATATGTTCTGGAATAAGTTATCGTAATATCCTTGGTTGATATTAACGTAAGGTGTTCGCCATGATTCGTCTGTACGTTTAGCTCGTTTAATTCCAGGCCAATGTACTAGAAAAGCTCCATCCAGAATCACAAGCTTATAGCCTGCTAGGCACATTTCCAGCATCTAAAATGTTGTATTAATATTTAAGTAGTTACAATAAAACCGTAACTCACTTGAAGCATTTTGTCTTGGAAACCTTCCCAAGAGAGTTTTTCAAAGTACATTGGTTCGTTTTTGGTGCCGATGTAAATTGGTTCCCAACGGTGGTAGGGCTGTTCTCGTTTTGTTTCTAACAATGGCTGTAACAGAGGGAAGAAATGTGCTCAACAAATCATAATTGAAGCATTTTTTTTACCTTGATGATATTTCCTGGATCAGTTTCTTTCCACTCATCCAATCCGGGAAACTTCTGGCAATGAACACAAGTCAGCTGGTGAAAGTAAACTGCCTTGTTTTCATTCATCAAATGCACCAACTGACTCTTGTTAGCAGGAATATCTTCTGAACTGTCGACCTCAAAAACTGGAACTACATAAATGCGTTTTTGACAGTCTGGTCCTACGCATTTGTAACTTTCCGTCATATCTATGAATCGGCTTGCTAATCCTAAAAAAAAAAAATTTCATAGATTTTATGGTGGTAGTATAATGATAACCTACCTTGACTAGGCATTAATTCGATATCGCAAACCAACACAAAATTGGTGTATGCCGCTTTTCTGGCGGCATTTCGACAAACGTTAATTGGATACCAATTATCTAAAACTGTAACCACATTTTTACTAAAAACGGTTATAAATTAGTAACTTCAAGACTGTACCTTTATTCTTATCGCTAGTATCACTTTTATTATTATTATTCGCAGTAATGGCAGGAGTTATCAATTTGTCATCTTTCTGGATTTCACATGTTTGGGGTGGCATTTGTTTGCTTAAGTAGAAATGAGGCCGTAAATCTTTCCTGAAAAAAAAAATTGCAATGCAAATTTTAAGCAAATATAACATGAAATAGTACTAGTATGAAGAAATTTTTTGATAATCTATTATTTTTAAGTTAATACTAAAGAAAAGTTACTTCAGTTAAAATTTGGAAACTGGTGCCATGTTAAAATATAGTTAAGTAATGATAAAATATTTGAAGGAAACTCCAAGTATGTTTGACAAGCAATTTTGTCCTTCAAACTATCAAACTGTGTTCAAAAGTTGCAAAAATCGGAGCTTAGAAAATATTTCTTGCAGTATTCGATACAAAATGTGTTTCTGTGATTTATGTTAGTTATTTTGACAATTGTCAGTAAATTACTGGTAAATTACGAATTGTTCTTGAAGTTGAAGTTCGTAAATTAGTATATAACCGGTTACGATAAATTTACGCCCATCATTATTTTAATATAACTTACCGAAACACTAAATGAAGAGACACCCTGGACATATCCGGAATGCAATAGCAAAAGTGCAGAATGCGTTCTAGAATAAACGAGGGATCATCATCTTTCACATAAACAGCCAAACTTACAGGACCTTCCCAATATCTAAAAAGTGTGTGAACACCTTATCTCCAACTGATTTCATACAAAAAAAACGTACCGTACAACTTCGGCTAAATAATTAACAAAATCCTTGGTTAAATGAGTGACGTAAGTTACTCCAGGTTGTACCGAACCCAAATGTCCCTCAATTACGTTATACAACACCCTAAAAGGGCTGTTTTTTCCTAGTTCTGGAGTCCCTGACACGTCAGCATCAGTGTGAGTTAATTCAGTTGGTAATCCATAGTTTAACTTGCAGTAACTATTGGCAGACTGCACAGGTTTGAGTAATTTCAAATATTCTGGAATAAACTAGTTTTACTACTAAATCAGTCAGGTTACACCAGCAACTTACCTCCAGATGATTTACTGCTTACCCGTAAAATGGACGGATTTTGTTCAACGTGACCAATAATTTTAACTTCTGGCACCTTGTTTAGTAAAAGTAAAAACACTGGAAATAGGCTCAAACTTACTATTAAAGGAAACAGTCTGGACTTAACCATTTTTGTAATGAACTTCATGTTGCTTTACCATCATTGAATATGTCCAGAACTAAAGTAAAGGAAATAAAAAGATTTCACTCGATTCAATCTGATAATAACATTTACTTTAGTAGATTTTTGATACGGGTGGCAAAATTTGTTATCGTAACTCAATCATGTTGAAACTAGGATGATTAGAAAATAAAAACATAATTTCCACTTTAGATATGTGCCACTTTAAACATTTATTTCAACCTGTAAAAGCTACAGCTTACCAGGAACAATTTAGAACCTCTGAAAGTGCTTTTTTGGAAAGGAATGTTAATTTAGGAATGAAAAGGAGGAGTCTTCACTTCGATTTCACTGTATACAGTGGCGCCCTACATCGGAAAATACTGAATTTTCGTTGGAAAATGTCGAGGATCGATACTACCAGACAAATAGGAAGTAAGGCTACGAATTGTTTAATTTTATGAATGCATGGAAAAATTTATAAAAAGATTTAGATACAATTTAGCTTAATTGGATTTTTGGTTTCAGAATGTAGAAAGATTGATGGTAAATGTGGAATTTTTTAAAGATTTTATTGGTTCAAGCACTTTAATTCAGTTAGTTATTTAGTTTAGGTATAATTTTTGTCTGTACATTTTAGAAAATTTAGTAACTATATCAATAGCCTAAAAATAGCTATTTATGTAACCAGTTACGAACAGATCGATTTTGTGTAACGAATAAGTGTTTGTAGGGCGAGCGCAGCGAAGTCCTACAATTTGAATGAGTTACACAATAAGACATTTTCGAAACGTGTTGCATACATAATTTTTTCTAATTTTGACCAAAAAGCTGTAAAAACCATCTTTTAAAGTGATTTAACACAAATATTCACTTTCATAGCACCTTGTATAAACTGTGACAACGACATGTTATGATGGATGTCGCCCATGTGTTTCTACGGAAATGCATAAAAACAGGGAGTGATGAAATGAACTTTTCATAACTAGTTACGAAAAGTAAAACGTTTTGTCACTCTAATCAGTTTTGAAAAGTGTCACTTTATATGCCAAAATTTCGAAAAAACATTTTTACTCACCTGCTCCATAAACTATCACTGAAACTCACTTGACAAAGTCATACATTTGGCCAACGATTATTATTGTTATTATTATTAAAGGTTGTAATGCAATATGTATGTGCCAATATGTAAAAACAAACACGCAGACATTTTAGCAAGGTTTTGCTACTATAAACAGAGCATTTTAACATTGTAATTTCGTGTCATCACCAAAAGGTAAATGGACCGAATATGATAGCAAAATTATTGGTACTTTATGAGTGGGCGGGTAAATCCATTAATCCAGTAGCGCCAATTAAATCTATTAACTTTATGTAAACACTTTATCGGAGATGAGTTTGTGGGTAAATCAAATTGTAGATTAATCGCTACTTTGATAACATTTTATTACAAAAGAGACAGATCAAATGGAGATTATCGTTAAATGTACAGAAGTGAGATGATAAAACATACTATTATGCAGCATCCTGGGGCCTGGTTATTAACAAAAGTTGCTTAAAATTGCATTTAAAAGTCGCAGCTAACTAAATTAAATAGGGCACTTTACTTGAATCACTCTATATATCAGAAGAATGAAGATTACGAGAGACCCAAAAAGACTTTTCTCCCTGACTGTAAGATTATTGGACAAAACATGTAATGAGGATTCTAAAAATGTGCTTAAAATTGCGATTAGATGACTACAAGTGGGTTTTATGGGTAATTTTGTCACGGACTGTCTTTTAAACAGTGTTTTTTGCAGTTTAAACATTGTATCGCTGATTGTATCCAATTTTTTAATGTTATTGGATAGGAAATTTAATGGAAAATCCAAAAATGTACTTAAAATTACGATTAGCATTACTCAATTCTTTTTTTTCAGAAAGAGAATCATATTAAACTCTTTCACTTACTACATTTATTACTTAACTAGACGATGCAAAATTAAAGTATTACATGCACGATAAATTAAAAGATGACCTAATCATAAGGTAAACTAATTGTGGATTAGGAATTTTTTGTTAAGCTGGTCAGTAATCTGTGGATTTTTATTTTCCCACCAGTATTAATATTGGATTATTAAATAATTGTCATAAAAAGAATCGAAAATTATTAACCATTTAGGCGTAATCACTCAAAAACAGCACATTGTCAGTTTTACTTTACGACATTCTAGTGTCTAGTAGTATTTAATTTAGAGAATTGTATAAAAAATTTTATTCAATTGATATTTAGTAAACTTGAAAAAATCTTAAAACCACACAGCACATTGATTACAAAAAAATAACAATATTGTTTGGCAATGATGCCTTGTGACGCTTAGATGCAGTCAGGATGTCATAGCGCAAAATTTCGTAGGTTATTTGCGGAAATTATATTAGTATCAATATCATACATCAATTAGGTATTGATAAGTTCTGATAAAGACCAGAGTAAGTAAGACTAAGTTTGCAAAAGTTCTTTAATCTTTTTCTGAAAAATATGTGTAAGAGCTTATGGATTATTTGATGTCTAAGTAAGTTGTTTATTATAGTTGTTATATTATAGAGCACTGTATAAACTAGATTACAAAAAGAAGTCAACCAATTAAATATTAATTTTACTTTAATTAGTTTAACAAAAATATATTGAGAGAAAACTCAGTTAAATCTTTAGAATAACCATAAAGATTTACTTAATCAAGAAACTATAAAAACCTTATACCTTGTTAAGGAATTATTGCTATTATCTACTCTTTAAATTAATAAAATAGTCAGTTTTAACACTAAATGAAAAAATATGTTTTTCTTAGCAATTTTACCTTAATTGTATATTTACAGTGTGCATGGCTTATTTACAAAATATTACGTATTTTGTCATAGCATTTTGGCGTTACATTTTTTATTCTCAGGATATTTTTTTACTACTACATTCATTAAAACGTCGTTGTAAATGTCTTTGTTTATTTCTATGTAAGGGTTCCTCCAAGGTTCGTCAGCTCGCGTTGTCCGTTTAATTCCAGGCCAATGAACTAGGAAAGCTCCATCTAGAATTACGAACCTATAACTTGCTAGGCACATCTCCATCATCTAAAATTTGTATTTTTTTAGTATAGGAATAGCAGGTAAAAAAACTGATTTTGCACTGACTTGCAGCATTTTGTCTAGAAAACCTTCCCAGGATAGTTTTTCATAGTACAGGGGTTCGTCTTTGGTGCCAATGTAAATCGGTTCCCAACCAGTGTAAGGTTTTTCTCTTTTTGCTTCTATCAGTGGCTGAAAAATAAACGTTTCATTGCAGAATGATCTGTCAATAAAAATATCAGCGTTCTTCAGTGACCGCATTTTCGTTGTTTTTCTTGAATATCTCAGGAACCCAACCACAAACGCACCTCGTTGGATGTATGGTTCAACAAGCTTTCTAATATATCAAAGAAAATCTTGAGAACCAATCAAAGACGTAAGCGAATTTTAATATAACATCCCAGTTAATGTCCTCACTGCCACTTCTCCTGGGGGACAAAAAGTAGGTACTTATTTAACTATTTTTTATTTAAACACAATCTTTTGTCCGACGTAAGCACCCTTGTTTTTTAAATAATAATCCGCTTGTCAAAACTAAATTTATTATTGGAAAACTACTTGTTATAAACAAATATACTGCACTAATAAACCTTATCAACTATATTTTATTCAAAGGGGAGAAATAATAAAAATTACTATCTAATCTGTTTAGTCAATAATACACCTATAAATTACGAAGGCGTAGAAGGGCCACAAACATTTTTTTTCTTAAATTTCTCGGAATTTAGTTAAATTCCGACTTCCAACTCAGAATTTACATTGTCACATTGCAAAAGCTCTTCAAACCAAATTAGACAAAATTTTTCAGTTTGGCAACATTGCAAACATTCTTCGAAGCAAATTAGCAAAATTTGTTAACTTTGGCTAAATTGCAAACACACTTCAAAGAAATTAGTCGGACTTTGTCAGTTCGGTTACATTACAAACACTCTTCGAACCAAAATTGTAGAATTTGTTAGTTTGATAACATTGCAAGGACACTTTTGAACCAAATTACTAAATTTTGTCAGGTAGGCAACATTGCAAACAGTCTCCGATCTAAATTAGGAGAGTTTGTTAATTTGGCAACATTGCAAGCAAACACACTTCAAAGAAATTAGTTGAACTTGTCAGTTTGGACTGATTGGAAACACTTTTCAACCCAAATTAGTACAATTAGTCAGTTTGGCAACATTGCAAACACTCTTTGATCTTAATTAGTAGAATTTGTTAATTTGTCAACATTGCAAAAACACTCTTCGAACCAAAATAGTAGAATTTGTCAGTTTGACAACATTGCAACTAAATTCCGAGTTTGAAGTTGGAATTTAACTAATTTCCGAGTTCGAAGTCGGAATTTAGTTAATTTCTGAGTTTGAAGTAAAAATTTAAGAAAAATAATGTCTGTGGCCCTTCTACGCCTTCGTAATAAATAGTGTTTTAATTTTGGAATAACTATTGCTAAGCTTTAAATGATGCAGTTTGAAATTACTTCTTTTTGGCAAAAATCAAATGTGATAACATTACAATGTTACGTTACCTTGATGACATTTCCTGGGTTAGTTTCTTTCCATAGGTCCAGTCCTGGAAACTTTTGGCAATTGGTGCAAGTGATTTGATGGAAATAAACCGACCGATTTCGGTTTACTAAACTAATTAATTGCCTCTTACTCAGAGGAATGTCTTCGGTGCTGTCTACTTCAAAAATAGGAATTACGAAAATTCGTTTATTGCACTCCGACCCTAAGCATGTCTCCTTGTCCATCATTTTGATGAATCTGCTTGCTAAACCTACAAAAAAATAACGTTTTTTAGGTATTCTAAGTCAAAGGAAGAATTTTTGAACTATCAGTTTTACAAAAATGAATGCTTTTCATTGGTGACGTCAATCTAATTTAGAATGATTTTTCGTATAAATACCTTGACTAGGCATTAATTCAATATCGCAAACAAGGACATAATCAGTGATGGCCGCTTCTCTAGCAGCATTTCGACAAACGTTAATAGGATACCAGTTTACTGAAACTAGAAATATATCGAAGCAATAAATCGAAATTAATTTGATTTCTTATCATTGCATTTACCGTTATTGTCACTATCACTATTTTTGTGTGCAGTTTTGACAGAAGTTATCAATTTTCCTTCACTCGGCCCATCTGGGATATTACATATTGATGGAGGCAATTGTTTACTCAAACGGTAGGTAGGGTGCAAGTGTTTCCTAAAAAATAAGCTGTTACTGATTTTAATCAGTAGAGATAAGTAAAATTTATAACACTAAAACTGTCATATAAGTTCGGTCAATATAACAAGGCAGAACTATTCGTACAAATTGCAACACCAAACGAACCACTATATTTTACTGGTTTTACAACTTTATGTTAATTTTTTAAGTAAATTTTCCCAGTTGTCATATTTAAAAATAGACTAAAATTAAGTCAGATACAGACAACCAAATGTGATAAATACCAAAAATGCACTAATGAAGGTATAAAATTCAATCAATCAAAGTGAAACTGATTTTGAGATTTATACCAGAACAAAAGATAGAGCTGTAACTAGTGTAACTGACAGCCAAATGTCATAATATGTAATAGAAATCCAGGTTTAGGAATAACATTATGGACTTCTCTACGTCGCCACATGAAGGTAAATATTTTAAATTTGAGTGACCCGTGAGTAATGACTTTATTACTCACGGTATACACATCACACTATAGTTAATGAATGTATGTAATTATCTATTCAAAACTAGTGATTAATAAGCATATTATTCAACAGTCATAAAAGAAAATAATTTCTGCATCATTCCATTTTACTTTGAATTTTGCGGTATTAAACTTTTTTTCAATTACTTTACGAAATGTCATTCTTACTTACGGAAACACCAAGTGTAGAGATACTCTAGACATACCAGGAATGCAATAGCAAAAATGCAAAATTTGATCCAGAATAAATGTCGGATCGCCATCTTTAACGTAAACGGCAACACTGATCGACCCTTCCCAATAACTGAAATTAATCCAACCACTGTTTACACAAATAGATTTTTTAAAAAACGTTGTTAATTCGCTTACCGGATAACTTCAGTCAAATAGTTGACAAAATCCTTGGTTAAATGCGTGACGTAAGTAACTTTAGCTTCGTGTGCTTCTAAACGTCCTTGAATAACATTATACAACACCCTAAAAGGACTGTCCAGTCCTAATTCTGGAGTACCCTCCAAATCACTATCGGTATAAGTTAACTTACTGGGTAAACCGTAGTTTAGCTTGCAGTAACTTTGTTTAGACTGCATAGGTAACAGAAATTTTACGTATTCTAAAATTAGTTTTTCGTTGCAAAAAAAATTGAAATTTACAAAAACCAGGTTACCTCCAGGTGTTTTCTTATTCAACTTCAATGGAGAGGCTCTTTGATCGAGTCCATTGTAAAATTTGTTTTCTTGCACATTGCTCAATAAAAAAATAAAGATTGGGAATATGGTCAATGTGAGTAATAAAAGTACTAGTCGGGATTTAGCTACCTTTGTATTGCTAAACCCCATTTTGTTTAAGTAGTATATAGGAAGCTATCTGAAAACAAAATTATTATTGAAATTTGAAAGTTATCCGGGCTTATCGTGGTCCAATATAATTTCTTCCTGACGTTTCTTCGTCCACATCACTAATCATCGTCGATAGGTAAGGAAGACTAGTTCGGACGTTACGTCAGCGTCTTTGATAATGTCCGCCGCAGACGTGGACGAAACGTCTATTGGATCACGGCTTATAAGCCCGGACAACTTTCATATTTCAAGTGAAAGCATAACTCAAAGTCGATCTCCACAAATATACAGGGTGGTCCAGTTTTAAGTGTCAATAATTCACCATTTGATAGCTAATCAAAAAATAAGTTGACTTGCATTATGTCATTTTTCTGAAAAAGGTTTCCTAAGGAAGATACAGTCCTCCAAATTTCAATTTAAAAAATCGTTTTATAGTTTAAAACTGAACATTCAAGACTTGTGAAAGTCCAAATTTGTACTGAATAGTCCATCCTGGTTGAGTGTCTGAAACTGGCATTCAAGAACTAAAAAAAGTCCGGAAATCAAGACAAAGATTGTATTGTGCATGAAACTCATTTTTTACTACTAAAAATAATATAAAAGTTGACTTTTAATGCTAGAACTGACTTTACTAGGACTAAAGAGTTCAAAAGTATATTTTCAAGACTGTAATTAGTGTACAACTCAATTTTCTGGACTGGACAACAAGTCTAGATGTAAATTAAATTTTCGGACTATTTTATTTCTAAAAATTAGTTCTCAAGACTATTATTGTAGCATTTGATACCAACATTTTTTACTTTTATTACTGAAGAAACTTGACTTTTGAAAATAGTCTTAAACTCGAGTTTTCAGTCTTAAAAAGCACTAAAAACAGTCTGAATTTCTTAGAGATGCTACAATTTATTGCACCTATGAGTGTAGAAGTCAATTTAATAGTGAAGAAGCTTGAAATAACATTTTCAAGACTATGGTCAGTAGACAAACTGGCTTTTAGGCCTGATAAGTCAAAAACTTTGTAAAGATAGTCTTGCGAAACTCGATTTGAGGCACTGAAAACAGCCTTAAAACACTAAAAACAGTCTAGTTTATTAAGAAATACCTGAATTTTTAGCACTGAGGTGTCTAGAAGTCGATTTAATAGTGACAAAGCTTGGAATGCCATTTTAAGTCAATGAAGAATGTAAAAATTGTTTTTTAAGTTTGCTATGTCAATAACTTGGTAAAGATAGTCTTGAAACTCGATTTTCCCAGCTGAAAGCAGTTTTGAAGCACTAAAAATAGTCCAGAATTCGAAGAAAATGAAAAGCAAAGTAAAAAGCACGACAAGTTAGTTTTCAAGACAATTTTCATGAATCTAATGTCAATGTACTGCATCTAAGACTATTTTCAAGACTAAAATATTGAAATTTGTCTTAAAATTATGAAAACTCACTTCAAATGCAAATTTTAAGCTTCTGATGTCACTTTTCATTAGTTCAGTAACATTTTGGGGTTCAAGTCAATTTTTAAGGTTTAAATGTATGAATTTGTAGTAACAAATTCTTGAAAAAGTAGTTTTTATGTCTACAAGTCAATTTTTAGTATTAAAGTCTTTCGATTTGCATGAAAACAGGTTACAAACACAATTTTTAAGCTTCTGAAATTTTTATCTTTTCTAATTCAATTTTCAAAACTAGTCTTTTAGTTTGTCTGGAAACTATGAAAACTGGCTACAATAATATTTTTTAAACTTCTTAAGTGAATTTTCCGTTTCCAAGACAATTTTTAAGTTGGGTTGGGTTAGTTTTGGGTCTTTGACCGTAATAACGTGTAACAAAGTGCTTGTTCCAAATTTGATCAATATTGCTCCAACGGTCTGACAGTTATGACAAAAAAAACGATTTTTTAAACCGAAATTTGAAGGACTGTATTTTCCTTCGGAAGCACTTTTCAGGAAAATGACATAATGAATGTCAACTTATTTTTTAATTGGCTATGGATTGGTGAATTATTGACATTTAAAACTCGACCACCCTGTAAGACTCTGAGTTTTGCTTTCACTTACACTCACTACTCCACTGTGTGCATATGGACTACTACTTTTCGATTTCATATTTCAGTTTTGACCAGCCGTGAAAGCCTTCATAGTCTGACAAAATTATTATTACTTTACAAATCTTGATAGAATCTTGACAGAAATTGCACAAAGTGGATTTGAAGGTGAAACCAATTTGTCTCATTGTAATTGGCTAACATCAAAACTTTGCCTGTAAGTTTCCAGAATAGTCTTTTCCTTTTACGGCTGTTAAGTTGACTTATAGTACAGAGGCATTAACCAAATATGACGCACTATACATGTATGTACTTACATGATGCCACTTCTTACACATATTTAGGCAATTTAAACAAAAATTTGATACAATGTATCAAATATATATATTTATAGAGACAAACATTTTTAACCGCACTAAAAAAGACATATTTGAATGACTGTTATAATGCTATCCGAACTTTGTGCAAATATGTACTCACATAAAAAACTTTTTATAAATAAAAGTTTTTATTATCCTATTACACTTGCAATTAAATCAGGAGCAAACTAAACCTGAAGGTAGCCAAACAAGTAATAAAATGAGCTCGTCAAACTGTTTGCTATACTAATCAATAATCCCTATATAATCTAGCCGAATTCAATTCCAAAAATAAAATGGTCAACCTACAGAGTTTGATAACAAAACTTCATTAACTCATGAGGGGTAAAGCCAATTAAGCCTATTAATTCGTGTAAACAATTAAAATTATCGTACGTGGGATACTACGAGTATATGAAAAGAAGATTAATAATTACTTTGTTAACAATTTATTATAAAAAAAACACAGCTTAATTCAAGAGATTATCGTTAAACATACAGAATGTCGTAATGACTGGGACGGTAAAGCAAATGCACGGTAGGGGTAGATCCTTCAGGAAGATCGTGTTGCGTCACATTAGTTCCTGTGCCCCTATCCATGTAAACCACCCGCACCCCAGTGTTGAATGCAGAACAGGCCGCCATGATGTGAATGTGATCACTGTCTTTGTACATTGGCTCTACTTCTTGATGGCAAAAATCAGCGACCTAAACAAATGTTAAGCTCATCAGCTTAAAAACTGATCGTGGAATTAGCTTTAATTGATTCTTATGCAAAAACAACGTAAATTTCGGATTTAATGGGCTTTGTGTTTTCTTTCAATAATGAATTGGTTGCCTAATAGTTTGGACTCAAGATTAATGTACCGGGTGGACTGATTGTCATAAAATCTATCAGAGACATAGAAATGTGAACTAAAAAGCCATGTCGATGTAGTTTTGCATGATACTTTAAACAAAAATCATACACTCTTATAATTATTGATGAAAACAACATTATATTGATAATTAGAAAATGCAATACAACTTTGCACATGTTGATAACCCAAAACTCTGGTTTCTAAAAACACATTTTCTGCAATCATTTTGTTGGTCTTGCACTTTTCAAATGACACTATAAATCAGGACATCTGTCAACCTCGTGTTTTCTCTTAAATTTTCTTTTATTTTTGCTGTTTATTTTGTGTACCGTAGAAGCTTTTATTTTCTTTGTATGTGGTATACTTATCACAGGTATGCTACATAATGGATGACATTTTTGAAATTGCCATTCTCGATTCCGATACGGAAGATGAGTGCTGCTTATGCACTTGCATAATGAAAATAATATAGTGATAAGAAAAGAGCTCTGTGGATCTCCCATCTCTTGAGGTCTTCACATGGGATTTGCCCATACACTTGCCTTGCCAAATATAAATCTAACTCTTTTTGAAATCTAAAGCGCAATTTGAAATCTGATGTTCCATGGTTTGTTTAAAAAATGACATACAGTGCGTTTTTTTTAACGCGCAACATAGGATTTCACGTGTTAAATATTTAAGCCCATGTTAGACCATGTTATTTTGGAACTACAGGTGTAAAACTTGACAAGTGTGTCTTTAGTACCCTGAAGCTTAAGTACAACCACCAATTCGGTCTAAAAAGTGTTTACAAACTAGCAAAAAGTCATCTTCTTTCGAAAAGATTTAGACTCCCTGTATGTATGGTAGGTGTTGTTTTTGATATTGACAGGGCAGATAGCAGGTAAACATACATACAGGGAATATGGAAAGATAAAATATGTTCCAAAAAAGATGACTTTTTGCTAATTTGTAAACACTTTTTAGACCGAATTGGTGGTCTTACTTAAGCTTCATGGTACTGAAGACACATCTTCCAAGTTTTATACCTGTAGTTCCAAAATAACATGGTCCAACATAAGCTTAAAAATTTAACACGTAAAATCCTATGTTGCGCGTTAAAAAAAACGCACTGTATATCATAAAACGTTGTTAACGTATTACTTATAAGGTTTTGCTGCCACTTAAAGAGTCTAATAACCAGAGATAGAAGAACACACAATAATACAGGGTGGTCCAAATTGATTGTAGGATAATTCAAGGGTAGAAAATACATAAAAAATAAACTCCAAAGTGTAAAAAATTCGTACTCTTCCGGAATATTTTAATAAATTAAAAACACCCCAAATGACTACTTCAAAATGGTGAACAACCATATCAAATTTCATATGAGTTTTGTTTTTAGTAACTAAGATTACTAGAAAATTATATTCTAACACAAGTAAATAAAAGATGTCTATTATTGCAATTGTGAAAATGAGAACACGTTTTGAGAAGAGCAATGTCAACTAAATTGTATAAAACCTTATACAACAGCAACAAAAACTCCATCTTGAAAATTTGATTGATATTTGGTTTTTTTTTTTATCAGGTTGTGTTTGATTATGCAACAATTAAATAGGTATTAACTTACAGTTCGATTTCCTTCAATGAAACAACTGTAAAAGTCCTCTTCTTTCTGCAACTGAGCACTAGTCAACAGTCTAAGATAAACCACCATATAGTCAGAGTATCCTTGCTCATTGAAAATAATATGCAACTCTCTTCTGGCATCATCCACATTTTCAATCTCAGCCAACTTGTTCAGCACTTCCATGTACTATTAGAAAGAAAAGGTTCTTAAAAAGTTTTTTAGACTGTTGTCTTCCTTACGGTTTCATAAAAGTCTTCCACTGTAAACTTCTGGAAGCCCAGTTCCACTAAAACGGCTTTACTATTTTCAGCAATTTTGTAGAACTTTTTAAACTCCTCTTTGTCCCCCAACAGTCTTTCCAAAGTAGCGTAACTGAATGCCCGGAAAAAGCAGTTTCCGTCCGGCCTGGTACGTCTGATTGAGCTATATTTAGAACCTAAGTCTTTTACTTTAGCTAGGTAAATATCATCAGCAGAATATTCTGAGGCTAGTGAGTCTATAGAGTCTAGAGATCCTACCAGTGGAATTGATTCTGAGATCTGGAAATGTTAGTTTTATTAGTTCAAAAAGGGTATGAAAATGAAGTAAACATTTAATCAAAAAAGAGTATAAGAATTTTTCATCATACAGAGTACCACAAATTAAGTAGTGAATGAGAATTTCAAAAATAGCAATTATTAAAAAACAACACAAATTATGTGTTGTTATACAGATGTGATCAAAACTATTCATTGTGTATTAGTGATATGGAGGGAGAAATACACTAAACTTATTGCTTTTAACAAAAATAAAAAAACTAATGTAACTGTAGCTTGAGCAGTCAAAAGCATTAACTTTGGGGCTTACTCTCTCCTAATTATTAAAATCTAATAAAAAAATAGTTTTAAAATTTTCACACCTGTATCATGTAAAATACTTGACATTTTTCACATATTAAAAAGAAAATGTTATTTAGTTTCGCAAATACTGCTCAGATTTAAAACTATTATGCATTTAACTATAGTTTTTCAGTCTGTATAAGAAAAAACCGCGTTATTAGGTACGTAATAGAAGTAAAGTGGCGATTAACCCTTATTTTCTAGTCATCAAGATGTCCTAAGTTTTAATTAAACTGTGGGCAAATTGGACTATTGTAGTTTAGACTAGATAGATAGACTATTTATATTTAGTTATAAAATGATTACATATAAGAAGGTTACTTAGGTTTTCTTGTGTAATTGAGCCAATTTGACAGCTCTCAAAATTATTAAGGGGATGTTTATCAAAAATATTCTGCAAATAGTCACACTTTGGGTTTTACTGAAAGTTGCTTATTTTAAATTGAATACCCAGTATATTTTTCACTTTACTTAGTCTAACTTAGTAGGTAGTTCCAGAGCTATTGATTTTTTTTGTGTTTGGCAGTTATTTTTTTGGCATTTTCTTAAGTTTAGCCTTGTGAAAACTAGGGAAGGAGACAGAGTAGAACTGTCAATTTTGGATATATTATTCTTGACAGTTTTAGTAGTAATTCACACTAAAATTCATCCCTGTATCTCTTATAGTACTGGAGATACCGGATTTATTGAATTTTTTGTGTTTTGATGCCTTTTTGGAAATTTCCTTAAGTTCAGCCCAGTAAAAACCAGGGAAGGAGATGGGGCAGGACTATCAATTTTTTATAACTTGAATGTATGTAGGTAATAATGACAACAAAACTGTGTGATTGTTGAAGAATGTTTTTCTGCAATATTAATAGCTTCTTATTGCAGCTATACAGTCCTTTGTTAGTTACACACCTGCACCTGAAATAGTTGCTGGCATACAGTCTATATTTTAGTAATAAACATAATAAAATAAATATACCTACTTCATTCATGGTAACTCACTACCTATTTGTTATAGTAAGTACTACTAAACCTTCTATTAGGAATGACAATAAAACATATACCTAATTATTAAGAAATTAAGAATAGAAAAATGGTGTTTGGAAAGGTTTTTACATTTCTATGTACCTCTCTGTTAAGTTTTGGACAAGTTATATGAGTCAAAAGTTGGTAGTGGACACAGACCACACATGAAGATCCCATCTCCATCATAAGTTTTAAGCTCCCTCCTAAGTAACAAATGCTATTTTAGTCTAATAAAGAATAAAATTAAACAAAACAAAGGCCTGTGAGTAGATAATCATACAATTTAAAGCTGCTTTCAGCTAAATTTACATTTTAACTATATTGTATTCTATACAACTACTGAATAAAGCCATGTATCTTTGGTGTGATGGTTTGGACCCTTCTTAAACCAGCTGAATGAAATAACTTAAAAATAAAAAACAATGACTATGTTTCTGAGTTCAATGAGCTTACAATTCGTCACCCAACAAGAGCAGAAACTTTTTGGTATGCCCTGTAGTCAATCCCAAAGAGAAACTACCCTTAAACTACTCACCTCTTTTTCAATTTGTCTTTGTTGGGCCAAAATCATCTCGTCCTGATTGCCACCAGCCTCACTTTTTTGCGTGGAGTTATTAGTGGATACCTGACCTTCGTCTCCCATGGTTTTTCGGAATTTTGACCGAAAATTAAAGCAATTTAAATCAATAATCAATAATGAAGGCAATGAAATCTTGGTAAAATGCAGTGACAAATCGAAAAACAAAACAAACTCCGGAGATTTCGACGTTGACAACTGAACTGACATTGACATATAAACGAATTTATCCGATTATGTTTGTTTCTGTCTGTTACTATGAAACAGTAAAAGATAGAAAAAACCTGGTCGATGGGGTGGACGTGCATCGTTGCCAATTAATACCCTGTTCTGCAACGCAACGTTGTCGTATACTTAAAATTCTTAAAATTATGGGAAAATCAAAATTTTACTTTTCCTATAAGAAAAACCCATAAATATACATACATATAGAGATTATAAATCTTTAAAAGAGTTATATGTGCCTATATTAAAAATATATTAACAAAAAGCAGTCTTTTAATGGGCAGTTTTTATACTAATAAAGAAAAGCATCAGAAATCAAATTTATGTTATTCAATTCTTTACACAATTGCAAATTGCAAACCAAAATTTGCATTTTTCTTGACTACTTAAACAGCGTCAAAAAGTATGTAACAAAAATAATATGTAACAGTCCAAAATATATTTAAGACTTTATTACTGTCAAAGCATATCAACATAATATGTTAGGTAATGGCTACTAAAGATAGTTTATATGTATAGTTTTAAAGTAATCTTAAATCATACATAATGTACTACATATACTAAGAATTATCACAGATCAAAAACAAAACATTTCTTTATTTTTAGCCATTTGGTTGTGAGATTTTCTGTATTTGTAGTTTGTTGCCTAAAATCACTAAATAGAAACACCCGCGACGATTGTATAATAATAACCAAGAGAAATGCTTGATTTTGACATTGCTTTTTATATTGAAACTTGCTAAATAGGGCACATAAATTGCAGTATAAGCTAAGTCTATAACTAACTACTACTAAATAGAGAAGAACAATTCGTACAATTACACAACAGTTGCATTAAAAATTACTCTATTTATTATAATAAACTTTCAGTCGGTCGATATACTCTATATTATATTAAGCACTTGTAATTTTTGTCATTTACAGGCTTGATTAACTAAAAAAATATTATTTACAAAAAAAAAATAAGTAAAAAAACGTTACTAGAAAAGTAACAAACGCATTTTCCACTCCAGTTAGAAAATATTGTTCAAGAATTATCAATTCCATGTATTCTAGGACTGGTAATTGTAGAACTTCTTGGCAGCAGTTCTTTAAGGGAGTAATATCTTTCAGTGTCCTCCTTATCCACTGAAGTTATGTGTTGAAAACAGCAAGGCTGGGAAATGTTGCTTTTCGCAGGCAACGGTGGTGGTTTTTCCTTCTTAACTTTTTTCTTCTTTTTACCTGAAATAGCCCTGTTACAACCTGACGAGTTGCATAATAAACTAAACTACCTGGAGTGCTCAATGAAATATTTTCAGGACAGGCTACAAGCTTTTCAATGTGACTCCACATTTCGTCAGCCGCGTTCTTTGTGTCGAAACTGAAACCAACTTGCATTGTGTGGTCGAATGAGTATCTCATTGTGTGAAAGGACGCCCCCTCGACACTGTACGACGATAAGTTATCAATTGTGTCTGACCACAACATGAAACAGGTACCTGCAAATTTATAATAATTACAATTGTGATGCTTCTATCCACAAACTGGTGTTTACCTCGTTCAGCTAAAGCGATTTGTATTCTTCTCTTATCTCTGGCCCGGGATTCACCGCAGTCCAAAATAACGACCGGGATTCCCGTGTATTTTAGTGACCAGTCTGCGTCGGTGGGGACTTTTGTGTACAAGTTTGCTAGTGAGTTACTAACGAACACCTGAAAGTTGTAACAGTTAGATGAGAACGCCTTAGAATAATCTCACGGTTGCCTGAATGTAAACTAATTTACTATTGTTAATTCGTGTGTAATGGCGAAATTTACTAGAATTCGTATACACGCTTCATGACACTAAGACGAATATTCTTGATGTTTTATTGTGGTAGTTATTTTGATTACTTCAAGTTGACTTTCTACTTGTTTACTTATATTTTATGACCTAGTGGAATGAGTCAGTATTATACAGGAATAGCTAGAAAGGTTTACTTTTTGTGAGAAAATCCTTTTTCAATGACACCCCTACAAATTTAACAACTAGCAACAAATCAAATCATTTACAAACAACCAAAGTAACAAAAAACAACGTTATCATCATTATTACTACCTACAGTAAAATGCACTTTAGACTGACCCATTTACACTTGAACATGTTTACTGTTTGTACATTAATTAAATAAACAATAAAATATTTACTATTATTCTGTCATTTTTGTAGGTATTTGCTGCAAACAAACCACAATAACATGAAGAATTTTGAAAGTAAACTAAATTCTATACCGTCAAAGTAGGAATAAGTGTTTGAGTGTTTTGAGTCATTTAGCTTAAAATGACAACAATAATTATAATAATTTAGAAACAATTTTAATTTGCAATATTCCAAAAATTAGGCACTAGGTTAGAAAAATGGCCAGTTTAGCAATTTTTCTGAAATGTGAATGATAATCATTTATGAGTAATTAGACTTCCTTAACAAAAATGTATATTAGTTGCTAAAGACCCATATAAAGTAATTTTCAAAATGATTGTCGCCGACACACGGTCTTATTGTTGGATTTCATAACTACTTTATATCTAATTTTACATATCTGTACTACATTACACAGGGTGGTCCAGTTTTAAATGTTAATAATTCAGCACTCGATACCCCATCAAAAAATAAGTTGACTTGCATTATAACATTTTCCTGACAAATGATTCCTAAGGAAAATACAGTCCTTCAAAGTTCAGTTTAAAAAATCAGTTTCTTGTCATAACTGTCAGACCGTTAAAGCAATTTTGATCAAATTTTTCGAACAAGTAGTTATGAAATTAATACTCACTAGGTGATGTTAATGACGTTTGTCGAAACTGTCCAGTGGCGTAGATACAGAAGGATGGTATTTTCTACGTCACTGAATATTTTTCAAAAATTACAGTTTCTTTTACTTTTCTTGTTTATTTTGAAAAAATAAATATCCCTTATAAAATTCTGATTTGAAACTTCGTTTACGAGATAATTGAGTTATTACGTCCAAAGACCCAAAACCAACCCAACCCCACTTAAAAATTGTCTTGAAAACGGTGAAAATTGACTTAACAAGCTTAAAAATGTTTAATGTTTTTGTATCCAGTTTTCATAATTTACAGAAAAATTGAAATACTTTAGTTTTGAAAATTGACTTAGAAACCTATAAATTTACTTTGAAAATTGGTGAAAATTGACTTGAGAGGCTTAAAGATTTTCTTTTGTAACCAGTTTTCATAGTTTTCAGACAAATTGAAAGACTTTAATTTTGAAAATTGACTTAAGAGGCTTAAAAACTATCTTTATAGTCAGTCGTCATAGTTTTCAGATAAGTTGAAAAACTTTAGTATTAAAAATTGACTTGTAGACATGAAAAACTACTTTCTCTAGAATTTTTGACTACAAATTCGCACATTTAAACCTTGAAAATCCACTTGCTCACGAAAAAATGACTCCGATGCAATGAAAAGTGACATCAGAAGCTTAAAATTTGCATTTGAAGTAAGTTTTCATAATTTGAAACAAATTTCATTATTTTAGAATTGAAAAAAGCCTTAAATACAGGATATTGACATTAGATTCATGAAAACTGACTTAAAGGCTAACTTTTCAAGTTTTTTTACTTTGGTTTTAATTTTTTTAAAACTCTGTACTATTTTTAGGGCTTTAAAACTGCGAAAATCGAGTTTTAAGGCTATTTTCACCAAGTTTTTGTCGTAGCAGACTTAAAAAACAATTTTGACATTTTTCATAGGTTTTAAAATGTCATTTTAAGCTTTGTCACTATTAAATTGACTTCTAGACACTTCAGTGTTAAAAATTCGAGCTCTTAAAAATCTAGATTGTTTTTAGTACTATTTTTTACACTAATTTGGACTGTTTTCGGTGTTTAATTGAATTCTAGACTTGTTTTAACCCAAAAATGTAATTGTACCTACACTAATTAAAGACCTGAAATAGGATTTGGACTGTCTTTAGTCTTAGTAAATTAGTCATTTCTAGACGTAAAAGTCAACTTTTAGACTATTTTTAGTAGTAAAAAATTAGTGTTATGGGCAACAATCTTTGTCTTGATGTCGGGATTGTTTTCGTGCTTCAAATTCAGTTTCAGACACTCAATAATGGATTGCAGTTTTACACAGTTTCAGTACACACAGTAGTCTAAAAAATAGAAGCAAAAAGTAACCTCACAGATGACCAGATTTGAATCCTTTTGAACCATTTTAAATACAATAACCCAAGTAGACATTTTTGTCAATTTTGAATAATATCCAGTAAGCGTAGAAAATAGAGCGAAAAAATAAAAACTATGTCGCTATATCAACACCTCTAAATAATTTTCACACATGTCATTCACATCACATAATGGCAATTCATTTCATAAGTACTTGTTCCAAATTTGAGCAAAAAAAACATTTTTTAAACTGAAATTTGTAGGTCTGTGTCTTCCTTAGGAAGCGTTCTTCAGGAAAATGCATGTCAACTTATTTTTGATGGACTATCGAATGATGGATTATTGACACTTAAAACTGGACCACCCTGTATTACTTCAAATAGTCTTATCATATCTGAAGCTAATGTTTGCTTTACAATATGCCTAAGTTGTGCTGCTAAATAAAGTTTGCCAAGAAACGCCCAAGAAATCATTTGGAAATTCAAATAACCGCGTGTGTCAACAATATTAGCTTTCTTGACTTGAAGCGATATCGCCCAGCACTCCTATATTTGCACGATATCTCTTATTACTCCGATGTTTGCCAAACATAACTGTTTTTTTTTGTATTCTGTGCTATCTAAGATGAGTCAGTGAATTGAAATAGATCAATCAATTTGTGCAGGATCATCTTCCACGCGTCCGTATCTTTACTTCTTGCAAAACATCATAATAAGAACCATGTGTAATTTTAACGAAACTACACAAGGATCTACGTCAAATTAGATACTATCGTACTATGGAGCTGACGACATATAAAAAGCGCGTTATACGATTAGTTGTGGCTTTTGATAATTTTCTTGACGTTAATTTACCATTGTGCATTATATCAACCGCTGATTACGTAATCCGACTTTTTTTTTAAATGTAAGACAATGGAAGAAGGCTGCAGCTGCACGTTATAACATCATTAGAAAATAATCCCACCAACCTGTGTTTTTAGTCCTCTGAAAAAAGTTTCGACCTTCTGCCGTTCCACTTCACTTATCAGACCTTCCAAAGGCTTTCGGTCGTGGGTGTCTGATGAGGCTTCACTTTCTGCTCTTCCCTCGCTTCCTTCTTGTTCTCCATAGCTACTTCCTGATGCTGTAGTACTGGAATCTCCACTATTTTCACCTGTAGAGAAATAAAAATTAATGTAGCCATTTATTGATTATTCGGATTAGTAATTTCTGTACATTAGACAGCTTGGAACTGAATTTGAAAGTTTTGTGGCTTTATCTAACAAAAGGAATGTCAGAAACTGGTAATCATACAGTACGTGATACTTATCACACAAGCAAAACAGTGTTTTTTCGAACACCGGAAAAGCTAGCCGATAGTGACTTTAATGGCGATTTTGTTGACACGACCAACAAAAGCATCTCACATTAATACTTCCTTTGGTCTTATCGACATATTGACGACTATTGCAGCGTTCAAGAAAACCGTTGACCTTTTATGGTAGACTAATGAAGAGTTTCAATGATAAATCCATGCATACCTGTCGAAGATAACCTTCTTCTGAGTTGGCTTCTGTACAAAAACTCTTGATAAGAGTCGTATTTCGGAGAAAGCCGATCTTCAGCAGGCCCTTGGGTGGTCTCGGTGCTTCTTGAAGATACCGATAGATGTGACATTCTTCTTTCAATTGGCACAAAAGTTGGCGCATATAAGTAGCTATCGTTGGGTTTCATTTTTCCTGTAAACATGATATTATTGATTTTTATCTGTATATTATACTTATAAATAAAAATGTACGTTTAATCAATATTATTCTCACGCGACCTACTTAACCTTGTTAAACTGTTCCAATTCTCCAATGCATTTAATATGAAACAAAAGGTTGTTATATCCAGCATAGTAATTATGGAAGGCTTATCATGATAGAGCAGACAGATGATTAAACTGTCGCATCCAGACGAGTTAACTAAAATGACGTCATAAAATGGCATCAGTTAAACGGAATAATGACGTTAATAAAAAAGTCAGGTTCAGTGCCCTTGTGGATGCAGCAACATTCCGCTATTATCTCACACAACTGTACTTACTTGAATTTTAATTGTTTATAATTAACTTTACGTTCGTGGACTGGGATGGTATGAATGCCATTTTGGTTGGGAGCGTTAGAAAAAATGATGATCAACTGTAAAATTACCAATTAAGGGATTTATGAGAAGCGAGAAGAATCTTCACTGTTTTTACAGTAAAATTTTTAATGAATATTGATTAGAGATTATAGAAAAGCCATTAATTGTTTGACACTGAAACTAACTGACTGAAATTTATTGTTATACATACCTAAATCAGACTTATTAATAAAATATGACTATAAAGGCGTGTAAATGAGGAATAATTTACTCCTACACAAGGTGAAGCATTTTTTCTTCGTTCTACAATCTTACAATGCTTACTCATTCAATATTTGTTGAATTAGAAATACATATTCATACACGTTGTATGAACCTTTAAACATTAGAAACCTCGCTTTAAGATAAGTTTGAAACCCAATATGGAATGTAGTCAAAGGACATTTTTTTGTATTAAGAACCCCTTAATATTTATTTAGAAATATCTTTGTGATCTGAAACTGAAGATTTTATTACCTAGTTCCAAGAAGGTAGTTAACTCAAATGTAGTGAATTATTTTGAGTGAACAAAGATTACAGCTGCATTAAAAAACTGCACTGTTTACAACTTATCTAATAACATTTGCAGGAACAAAGACACTTAAACTTGGACGTATTATTATCGTTCAATTTAATTACTGCTATTAAACTGCGGATAACCACAATCGGTTCATAGTGGAACTATTTATTAATCTATCGTATCGATACTCTGTAGATCATAATTAATACCCATAAATTGATGACTTTTATAAAAAGCTTTGTATACTTATCAGTTATATTATTGCAAAAAGCCACCCAACGTGACCAAATTCAATACTATAACAGCTTTTTCGTTCAAGTGATTCAAACATGCTTGGTATGCATGAGAATTAGCAAGACGTTAACAACAGTCATTCTGATTTCGTAGAAATTATCATGATCGTTGAGCTTTGAATTAAAATGCATGTTAAAATTATAAAAACAGCTGCCCAGAATAATTATTTATTCGTTCCAATCCGTAAAACCTAAAAATTTTAAAATGTTGCGAAAGCGTTACAAGCACACCCCATCAATGGGGTGAAATTCACTTTTTCCTTTCCAACTGATTAAGCTGTTATGGACTGATGCCCATAAACGCATTATTCAATTATTCATCATCAAAAGTGTTATCGAATAGTTCCTCGTACACAATGGTACCATCACATTTCTTCCAGTATCGAGTCATACAAATAAAGTCAATATGAGCGTTATTAAATTTGCTGTATAAACATTACATACAGTAATTCTGTACAAAATAACATGGTGTCACCGTTATTTCTGCTTGATGCGCTACTAAACTAATTAATCTTGTTTGGCAAACATACAAAAGGAATGAATGCAGTAGCACACTTATATCAAAGCAAAAAAGCGTTACACTCTTGTTTAACAAGGTTTCCGTTACAGGTTTTATGAGGAAAGAGCATTTTTGGTTAAATTGGCCAGGGTGGGTCGAATGGGGAAAGTTTTTATGACGAACTAATATCCAGTTTCAACTGTTCTTCAGAAAATGTGTGCAAAGGTACGAGTCCACTGGATACTCATACATTTGTTTCGCAACATTGTTGTTCAAGAGTTTCCAGCATTTTGTACAACATTGTTGCGTTACAAATGTATCCAGTAGACTTGTACCTTAACACAGCATGTGTGAAAATGTGCAACACTGTTTTTTTATTTATTGTCTATAATGTCCATCAAGCCGAAACAGCCCGAGGGATTGGTTTCAGCGAACTTTATGTTCTCTCTAACGCCGTTGGTACATAAATAGCTATATTTGCATGAAAATCAAGTTTATTTGACAGTCGTTGGCACACAAATTGTACTCTTGTCATTTTGGAAATGATTGAATAATTGTAGTTTTTGACACTAATAAATTGTTGGTTTTGAGAAACGTTGAGGATTCTTAATGCTCTTAATCATCCACATGTTGTTCCGTTACTTTGTGATTACTTACAACTGGAAGTGTAATCCCGATGAATAACCTTAAGCTTATTGAATGTTTTATGAATCGATACAAACGCAATTTACCTGCAATTGGCAGTGTAAACACCGTACATAAACCATAACAGATGGATGAACTCAACCTGAACAGTTGACACGGTAATAATATTGTAAACTGTATGTGGAGCGCATTTGCTTAACCAACTTTTAGACCAAAAAGGGTACTCTCGTAAACGTGTGTGTGTGTGTAAACGTACCGCCCAATTAAATTTATTCAACAATGAAATAAAACGTCGGTTTTTCATTTTTCGTACTACTGACCTCAAATCGGCGAAGAACGCCCCGAGACAAGCGAAGAAAGTAATTTCACCGTCTTCTTTTGGTGGTGGTACTATTGACGACTGTCTGGCAAGTGGTTTTACTTTTTTTTTTTTCAACTGATGATTCATTTTTTATTTTCATTTATTAACTGGCCTACCTGTTTCCGGAACTCCTCTTCACATTTTCTTCACTCAATCTGTTTTAGGCTTAGTATACACCCATTTTAAGGTGTGTAGTTAAAGCATATAGTTCCGAGAATTACATACCGCAATTATTATTGTTATTATTATTTATTATCTAACAACACAATTTTTACTGTGGTAATACGTTTTGCTTGCCGGTGCGACTGAATGCAACTACACAAATTAAGAAATTGAAGGTTTTTCTGGGACAAGGTTATTTTTACCGCATTGATTGGAAATAGTGCGAAATCTTGAATGACACAATAAATTTAGGAGTGAAATTTTGGCATTTTTACTTTAGAAATTAAATTCAGATGTCTTAAATTCGGTCAATTCGTATAATTTAATTAATGTGTAAGTATAAAAGCATTTTGATCAACGTTTCATGTATATGATGAAGCAGGAAGCAGGTTTCAGAAACAATATTAATTGCAAAAGTTGTAAAATCCATTGTTATTATTTATTGCATTGTATGTGTGATTGTAACAAATTTTAGTAGCTTAGACCAGTTTAATAATTATTATTGTATACAGTACGTGGGTTATTTTTTACCAAAATCAATAAAAAGTAGCTTTAGATTCCGAGAAACTACAGAAACATAAATGAAAAATGGTGCGGAATTAAATCAGCCGTATTGGAACCCTCAATAGACATGTTAAAGAAAGAGAAGCCCGCAGGAAGGAAAGAATGGATAACTGGCGAAATCCTTGATCTCATGGATAAGAGGAGAAGCTATAAAGGAAAAAATTAACAACGATATAAAGAAACACAACGAATACTTAGGCCCGGACATAATTAAGTTTTGGACATTTAAGTCGAGTTTTGGACACTCTGTGACTCTGTACATGATAATAAGCACGTAAGTCCACTTTTTGTAAACCCAAAAAGAAATGTGAGCTTCAAGCTTAAAGTAGGACATATTCTCATATCCTACAGCGTATGTCTTTGTACTTTGCTAATTGTATGCCTCCTAGCTGTACGTTGTCTAGTTTTATTGTACCAAGCAGTCACCCCATACGTAATAATGGGTCTAATCATGGTGGTATACATCTAACTCATCTTTCCTGCCAGGCTTCTGTACACTATTAAGATCCTTGCTTTACTGGCAGTTTCCTGAATGTGCCAGTTTGCGATTTAGTGTTATTTCTAGAAATTTAACTTTTTTCTTGAATTTCATGAATTCTCCAGATATCTGGATCTTCAGATTTGCCAGCTTCCTTCTTTTTGTGAATGGTTTTGGGTGGATTTATAGTCAGCACCATCTTTCAGTTGCTTTGATTCCTGCTTTTATCAGTTCACATAAAGTGTGTTAATATTTGCTCTTGGCTACTATTACGATGTCATCTGCGTACCTTATGCAATATAGGCCAGTGGTTGTTAGCTTAAGTAGTTTATCTACTACTAAGCTCCACATAAGAGGTGAAAATACCCCTTCTCACATACCTTGTCGACACCTCTTTCCTGTAGGGCACTTCTGATTGCCGCATGAGACGTGTTATCAAAAGCACCCGAGATATCAACGAGAGCACATACTGCTATTTCTACGCTTTCGGGAGAATTGTGCAGCACGATATGGGTAAATTTTTAAATATCCATTCTGATGTAGTTGTCTACTACTTTTTTTTATTGCTTTCAGCAGAAGAAAACTGCATAACTTTAAAATCTGGTTTTGAAAGAGCCCTGATTTATATTCGACTTTAATTTTAAGACCCTTTACACGTTTCTGGTGCATAACGGACTAAGAAATTTACGACCCAAGACTGAGATATTGCATATCTTAGAACGTTTTTAATCCATAAAACTATCAAATAAATTTCTTATGATCTAAAGAAGAACCTTGAGGTATGAATTTACTATTTTTAGCTAAATTCGAGGTCATTTAATCGATTGTTGGCAATTGAAATCTGGAACAGTCCATTAAGTAATTACAATGGAAAATCCAAGTATTGTAAAATTTTACCGTGCAAAGTTAGTGAACTTAAAAACAAAGCTGCGTTGTTGTTCCATAACTGAAAATGATCTCATCGGAAAAATAACTATTAATCATAAATAACTGAGTGTTTGAACAATTAAATGATATTTCAGCATCCCAAGTAAATATTGACAACAGAATGCACTGCTATTGTTTTAATATTAATATTATTTATGATTCTCATTAGCTGAAAACTTCCTGCTATCTATCTACTTTTTATTTACATATTCAAATTTCCTGTTAGAAAACTTTCCCATTAAAAGCAACTAGTTATTCAAAAATATTTCCTGCGACTTCCAGGTGAAAAATAACTATCCCCAGAAATACCAAAGGAATAGAAAGTCACACGGCACTGCTTTCATTGTGCCGGTATAATTACCGACAATTCGCAAAATTGCACTTACTAACAACCAGATTAAAAATTATCGTGCTTAAAAACATCTTAATTTTGCGAAGGTCTAATGATGTCATTTTCTACAGTGATTCATCTAGGTAGCATTAAAACAAACGTATTTTTGTAGGTGGTCGAAGTGTGGTAAATATGTGTTATTAAGCTTTTTTGTATAGTTTTTGGTAGTAAAAGGTTGTTCAGAACAACTGTGAAGGGGGAGAAGATTGTTTTTAGATTGTGGGTTTGGTAATACTTCCTCTTTGTTGCCGCTTAAATGTCGCGTGTAACAATAATATGTAAATCGTCACTCACCAGTCAAATACGGCATTTGAAAGTCTGTTTTAATATTCCTTATTGTTGGGTTCATGAAATTTTAAATCAATCGGCCTATGGAATCAATAGCGTGACTGTGTAATTTTGTCTTGCTATTTTCAGCTCCAAAAAGGGTTCTTTTAATATTGTGCGTCATCAATGACGTCTGGAAGTTCTGGTAACATTTTTTTAAGCCCTCGACACTGATTTCAGGAGAAAATGTGACCTCATGGGATTGGCATGCCGAGAAACTCGACGATTCGAGCCAACGACAAGAAGAGGCCCTTTGCACCTTGTATTATTGGTCATATTCGGTCAAAGACCGGCTGAAGAAGGGCGCACACAAAATGCACCATTTGACTATCTCCCACTTCTATGTTTATTATCTGTCCAGATCAGTTTGCTCTAAAACAACGTGCAAAACAATCAATTCACAATTTCTTAGACATTATAACTGAACGTTTTTGTTACTAAACGTAGCCCCAACAGTGCAGTTCGTCTTGGCCCAATCATCAAACCTGCACTCCCTCAGGGTATCCGCTGAACCACACTTTAATATCAGCAAAGAGGCCCACGTTCTTGGTACTTTAACATCTTATCCAACGTCACGATTTAGCCGGTGCAAGAGCACTTGCAAAAAAAACTTAAAGGGGGTCATTTTTTCAAAGGAAAATTAAGCAGCGTCATCAATGCAAACCGTATTAATCGCGAAATCTGATCAGCTCTAATGGGCAATTTTAAAATTTGCACCGTCATATTTTTTTCTTAAGGAAGTCTGTTGACTTTTGGCCTTAATTAAATACTTAATAAACTTCAGTTTGAAGAGGTTTGACAATAAGTGTGTTTAAACTGAGTGCAGTTAAATAAGAAATTTCAAATAAATAATTTAATAGAAAGTCCGTTGGAAAACTGTATAAGAACAGGGTGTTTGTGAAACCACTGAAACCACTTCAGTAATCTTCTAAAAGCTTTCATGGTGTGTTAAAATGAGCTCTTGTATGTGTTTATATTTAATGGGATGCTAACACAGTCTATTTAGAGCCTTTACTATCTAGTTATGACTGCTTTATTAGCTCTTTGGGACGGTATTTAAGTAATTTATTACTACAATATGGTATTTGTTAAATTAAACGTCTAAAAGTAGGCTAAAGTGATATTGTATCTGGATGATGGACATTTTTTTTACTTCCTACTTAACCAGTATGTAATTTGTTACGTCAAAATTTTCTCCTGGTTAACTAACGTTTAAATAAAGAAAATATAACAAAAAACTCTCTTCAGGGCGCCCGCTTATACACCTTTTATAGACAATCGTTTATACATAGATACGATTACATATGGGAGACTACTTTCTGGACCACCCGTATAATGAGCTAGTAGTGTTCATTGTTTAAATCAAGCCAAAAATTGGCAAATTTCAATTTATTTAGACAAAGAACACTGTGTAACAAAAATGTTGGTCGTGTTTGGTCCCAAAGTGTTGTACCGGGTTCCTTGGGTTCCAAATAGTCGACCATTGGAACCTTGGATGTTATTAACATGACCTAATGAGTATTAATTTGCCTTAGGAAGCATTTTTCAGGAAAATGACATAATGCATGTCAACTTATTTTTTGATGAGCTATACAGGGTGGTCCAGTTTTAAGTGTCAATAATTCACCATTTGATAGCCAATCAAAAAATAAGTTGACTTGCATTGTGTCATTTTTCTGAAAAATGTTTCCTAAGGAAGATACAATCCTCCAAATTTCCATTTAAAAAATCGTTTTATAGTTTAAAACTGAACATTCAAGTCCAAATTTGTACTGAATAGTCTAAAAACTTTTTCACTACTAGGAATGGTCTTATGATTCGCTTTCTCAGACTGCCATCCTGGTTGAGTGTCTGAAACTGGCATTCAAAAACTAAAAAAAGTCCGGAAATCAAGACAAAGATTGTATTGTGCATGAAACTCATTTTTTACTACTAAAAATAATATAAAAGTTGACTTTTAATGCTAGAACTGACTTTACTAGGACTAAAGAGTTCAAAAGTATATTTTCAAGACTGTAATTGGTGTACAACTCAATTTTCTGGACTGGACAGCAAGTCTAGAAGTAAATTAAATTTTCGGACTATTTTATTTCTAAAAATTAGTTCTCAAGACTATTATTGTAGCATTTGGTACCAACATTTTTTAGTTTTATGACTGAAGAAACTTGACTTTTGGAAATAGTCTTAAACTCGATTTTTCAGTCTTAAAAAGCACTAAAAACAGTCTGAATTTCTTGGAGATGCTACAATTTATTGCACCTATGAGTGTAGAAGTCAATTTAATAGTGAAGAAGCTTGCAATAACATTTTCAAGATTATGGTCAGTGAAATTTTTAGTACTGAGGTGTCTAGAAGTCGATTTAATAGTGACAAAGCTTGGAATGCTATTTTAAGTCCATGAAGAATGTAAAAATTGTTTTTTAAGTTTGCTATGTCAATAACTTGGTGAAGATAGTCTTGAAACTCGATTTTCCAAGCTGAAAGCAGTTTTGAAGCACTAAAAATAGTCCAGAATTCGAAGAAAATAAAAAGCAAAGAAAAAGGCACGAAGTGTTAGTTTTCAAGACAATTTTCATGAATCTAATGTCAATGTCCTGCATCTAAGACTATTTTCAAGACTAAAATATTGAAATTTGTCTTCAAATTATTAAAACTTACTTCAAATGCAAATTTTAAGCTTCTGATGTCACTTTTCATTAGTTCAGTCACATTTTGGGGTTCAAGTCAATTTTAAGGGTCTAAATGTATGAATTTGTAGTAATAATAAATTCTTGAAAAAGTAGTTTTTATGTCTACAAGTCAATTTTTAGTATTAAAGTCTCTCGATTTGCATGAAAACTGGTTACAAACACAATTTTTAAGCTTCTGAAATGTTTATCTTTTCCAATTTAATTTTCAAAACTAAAGTCTTTTAGTTTGTCTGGAAACTATGAAAACTGGCTACAATAATATTTTTTAAACTTCTTAAGTGAATTTTCCGTTTCCAAGACAATTTTTAAATTGGGTTAGGTTAGTTTTGGGTCTTTGACCGTAATAACGTGTAATAAAGTGCTTGTTCCAAATTTGATTAATATTGCTCCAACGGTCTGACAGTTATGACAAAAAAAAAAACGATTTTTTAAACAGAAATTTGAAGGACTGTATTTTCCTTAAGAAGCACTTTTCAGGAAAATGACATAATGAATGTCAACTTATTTTTTAATTGGCTATGGATTGGCGAATTATTGACAATTAAAACTGGACCACCCTGTAGAATGGTGAATTATTGACATTTAAGACTGGACCACCTTGTAAAAACTGCTGTAAAATCACGTATTAGTGTGTTTAGTACTTTTTTGAAATTCAGGAGCTATTATCTATAAACTGCTGAAAAATTACCTCACACTTTTCATTCATTTCTACTTAACTAACATCATAAATTACAAGAATATAGTGACTTTTTGAGAACTTCCTGCCTAGACCCACTATTTTCTATGGTTGTGACAGTTTTATCTAAATTGTACGTGACCGTCCCATGTGAATCCGATACTATACATTTGTTTTTTGGGTGCAAGGCTAATCTGTCGTTAGGTAAACGACGAATAGTTTATCATTTAACTACGGGTTATGTGGCAACATAATCGTTATTTTATTCAAGCAAAAAAGTTGAAGTCACCTCGTGCTAACCTTGCTGCAATTAACCTATTTCGCGACAAATAAAAGAGAAATTGTTTTGTGCGCGGTTTCTTTCCTTGAAAATGTAAATTATATGTAAAAAAACATGAAAAATGCCCTTTAAGTCATTGCACGCATTTTTTTGTCGTTACCTAGAATACTAATAAATCATTGTTATCTTAGGCGTGGGCTTGATTATTAAACTGAATATATAAGTCAGACAAATTACCAGCTGCATGGGCTAAAGACATTTTATACTCTTGTTAGGTAAGATTCTTAATATGCCTGGTACGGATTGGAAAATCTAGGCGGTTGTATTTGCAACGTGACACCAACATAAATAAAAAAAAAGTTATATTTTTTGTTATTTTATGGGCTATGAATAATGATTCACATTCCATATCTTATACAGCTCATAAAAAGTGTTATCTAATCGTGGATTATACGGTGAGTGTCTGATAGCGAAGGGAGTAATCAATTTTCCTCTTACACATTAAAAACTGGAACTGTTATTGAGCAACATTGTCATTAGTGCCTTTATCTTCAAGTCTGTGATACCTTATTACCTTAAATTTTTCAAGGATTGTTCATATTAAGAGACATATTTTTCGGGAAATATCACCTCTTAGTGATATGTAGATTAAGATATTTAAAATACAACAGAATAATATGAAAGCCGTCTACTCCTATTAAAAACAGGGCGTTCCACTTGAAGAAATGTCTTTGTTTTACTTATAAATGCAACTTAAAAAAAACTATTTTACATAAAACAGAGTTTTTGCATTTTTACCTCAGATATTAGAATATTAATGCTTTTCTCTTTAAATTACCTGAATGGTGGATGTGGTTTGGTTTATTATTATCAGAAAATTTCAAAAAGGTTCTAATTTCAGATTTCAAATAACTAGTGATAGGTAAATTACTGCTAAAGTAAATATTTTACTTTACCAGGAATATTTGACCAGTAAATTACCAGTAATATTAATAGGAACTCCAAAAATAAGCTTAAAACACTCATTTTCTTACTCTAAGTTCATTTGACATAAGAAATTTTGGATTTTAATGCCCGTTTCCCCAACATTAGTTAGTTTGGTATAGACTGTGTTATTTTGCACTTGATCTGCCACATTCAAATTTCAACTTATCTTAAGTTGTACTTAAAATTGGCTTGGAAGTGTCGGGGAAACAAGCATAAGTAAATTCAATAATTACTAATACTAAAATTAAATTATTTTTTACTAATTTTTAGAAATTAACTGCCTTTGTCACTTCAGACGCCATTTTGTTTTTACTGTCAAATTTAGTTGGCACTGTACAGGGTGGTCAAAAGAGCACTTTTTAGGCTTCGAATCGGTAAAAAGAACCACCCTGTAGCTTATCAAATAACCGAGTTACAGGGTGATCAAAATTGACTAATTTCTTGAAATTTACTGCCTTTGTCACTTCAGACGCCATTTTGTTTTTACTGTCAAATTTAGTTGGCACTGTACAGGGTGGTCAAAAGAGCACCTTTTAGGCTACGAATCTGTAACAAGAACCACCCTGTAGCTCATCAAATAACCGAGTTACAGGGTGATCAAAATTGACTAACTTCTTGAAATTTACTGGCTTGGTCACTTTCGTCGCCATTTTGTTTTTACCGTCAAATTTAGTTGGCACTGTACAGGGTGGTCAAAAGAGCACTTTTTAGGCTACGAATCGGTAAAAAGAACCACCCTGTAGCTTATCAAATAACCGAGTTACAGGGTGATCAAAATTGACTAATTTCTTGAAATTTACTGCCTTTGTCACTTTAGACGCCATTTTGTTTTTACTGTCAAATTTAGTTGGCACTGTACAGGGTGGTCAAAAGAGCACTTTTTAGGCTTCGAATCGGTAAAAAGAACCACCCTGTAGCTCATCAAATAACCGAGTTACAGGGTCATCAAAATTGACTAATTTGTTGAAATTTACTGTCTTTGTCACTTTAGACGCCATTTTGTTTTTACTGTCAAATTTAGTTGGCACTGTACAGGGTTGTCAAAAGAGCACTTTTTAGGCTACGAATCTGTAACAAGAACCACCCTGTAGCTCATCAAATAACCGAGTTACAGGGTCATCAAAATTGACTAATTTCTTGAAATTTACTGCCTTTGTCACTTTAGACGCCATTTTGTTTTTACTGTCAAATTTAGTTGGCACTGTACAGGGTGGTCAAAAGAGCACTTTTTAGGCTACGAATCGGTAAAAAGAACCACCCTGTAGCTTATCAAATAACCGAGTTACAAGGTCATCAAAATTGAAATTTTTTTGAAATTTACTGCCTTTGTCACTTCAGACGCCATTTTGTTTTTACTGTCAAATTTAGTTGGCACTGAACAGGGTGGTCAAAAGAGCACTTTTTAGGCTACGAATCTGTAACAAGAACCACCCTGTAGCTCATCAAATAACCGAGTTACAGGGTGATCAAAATTGACTAATTTCTTGAAATTTACTGCCTTTGTCACTTTAGACGCCATTTTGTTTTTACTGTCAAATTTAGTTGGCACTGTACAGGGTGGTCAAAAGAGCACTTTTTAGGCTACGAATCGGTAAAAAGAACCACCCTGTAGCTTATCAAATAACCGAGTTACAAGGTCATCAAAATTGAAAATTTTTTGAAATTTACTGCCTTTGTCACTTCAGACGCCATTTTGTTTTTACTGTCAAATTTAGTTGGCACTGAACAGGGTGGTCAAAAGAGCACTTTTTAGGCTTCGAATCTGTAACAAGAACCACCCTGTAGCTCATCAAATAACCGAGTTACAGGGTGATCAAAGTTGACTAATTTTTTGAAATTTACTGCCTTTGTCACTTCAGACGCCATTTTGTTTTTACTGTCAAATTTAGTTGGCACTGTACAGGGTGGTCAAAAGAGCACTTTTTAGGCTTCGAATCGGTAAAAAAAACCACCCTGTAGCTCATCAAATAACCGAGTTACAGGGTGATCAAAATTGACTAATTTCTTGAAATTTACTGGCTTGGTCACTTTCGTCGCCATTTTGTTTTTACTGTCAAATTTAGTTGGCACTGTACAGGGTGGTCAAACGAGCACTTTTTAGGCTTCGAATCGGTAAAAAGAACCACCCTGTAGCTCATCAAATAACCGAGTTACAGGGTGATCAAAATTGACTAATTTTTTTGAAATTTACTGCCTTTGTCACTTCAGACGCCATTTTGTTTTTACTGTCAAATTTAGTTGGCACTGAACAGGGTGGTCAAAAGAGCACTTTTTAGGCTACGAATCTGTAACAAGAACCACCCTGTAGCTCCTCAAATAACCGAGTTACAGAGTGATCAAAGTTGACTAATTTTTTGAAATTTACTGCCTTTGTCACTTCAGACGCCATTTTGTTTTTACTGTCAAATTTAGTTGGCACTGTACAGGGTGGTCAAAAGAGCACTTTTTAGGCTACGAATCTGTAACAAGAACCACCCTGTAGCTCATCAAATAACCGAGTTACAGGGTGATCAAAATTGACTAATAGTTTTTGTTGAATTATTGTTCATTGTCAGAATAAAACGTACTATTTGGTGGGCTACTCCTTCGATCATAAGCATTGATTCTATTCTTAGTATTAATATTAACTAGGCTTAACTTTCCAATAATCCAATTTCAAACTAGTGTACCAAAAATGTAATTATTAATTTTTTTATGCCTTTCCACCCACAAACTATACATTTTTTTAAAATCAAGTTTTGCAGTCATAAATGATACTTTCTTTACATTACGTTTCAGGTCAACTTTCCCACATATTTCGTTTGGCAACTAGCAGACAGTACATTTACATAAGTAATATTTACCGGGCGCACTAATTAAAATACTCTAATTACTTCACTACCTATAAATTGCTACAAATAAATCTATTACCGTATTTAGAGCACCACGTTTCGCACTGGCAGCATTGGAAGTTACGACACGGCCATGTCAAAATGTAATGTTTATTTAAGCGTTTACGTGCGTAACATTACAACCACGTTTTTGTTGATATCGGTACTGTATGTAAACAGTACAAACTGGAAAAGGGTGAATACTAGAAAAAATATGCGCTTATCTTGAGCGTTATCTTAATCTCCTTTAAGTAGCAAATACTGGAAGAATGCTTTTAAAGTTGTCGACGAAAGATATTAGTACTTAAGTGAAGACATTCTAATTTTATGGTTAGTAGGGATTCACCCTATATTGTGACTATTTCTGTACCGTAGTTGGGAAAGCTCTCTCAATTATTTAGGTTTTTATGAGCCAGTGGTATTATTTAGTTTATTTACCTAACAAGTGCCAAAAGTGGTACTTTCCCGCACGAGACTGCAGTGATTTCTGGTCCACGTGACAGTATAGATATCTATTGTTCCAGTATCACGTGACAGCTGTCAAATATTCCACAACTGACAAAATATGGTCATAGAAACGTAAAACAAGTAGAAAGTCAAAAACATTTTACGTGCACTTTTGGTGACATTCTGAGTTGCATAGCTCCATGAATATTATTTAGACACTGGTCAAGTGACAATGTACATAAACATTGTTCTAGTATCACGTGACGGTTCTCAAATACGACACAATTGTCAAAATATGGTCATTCAGAGCGTACGGACAAGCAGTTAAACGCAGGAAAGTCACTTTCCGCATGTGTTTGTTACAACATTCTTCCTATGAGTGACAATTTTCATTAAATTGAACAAAAATGTACATACACACAAAATTACTAAAATAAAATCCTTGTTTTTAAAGATAATTAAAAAAGTGTATTATTAATTGAAAAATCAGCTAGCTAACTAAAAACTAACTTTGTATGTCAGTAAATCACCATCAATTTAGTTGATGCACTTATTTCGTAAAGTTTTTCTCACAGTTTTCGAGATAAAAACCAGTTTGCTTAACCTTGTAACGCCAGAAAACCGCATTATAAATAAGATTGTGGTTTTATCAATCTTCGTACCAATTAGATTCGATATCTATGACCGTGATAACGTTGCAATAGAAATTGATAATTCAACTGAACAAATTTGTAATGTTCAGCACGCATTAATGCTTTATGGAATTTAATTTGTATGGGAAATTCAGTAATTGAGTTGGTACCTACCGTGTTTAGGCAATCAAACAAAAACTAGTGATGACCGGTAAAGTATTGCTTTACCAGAAAAATTTGACTGGTAAATTATACTGTGTTTTGGGCAGTTCAAATTTTGATACCGCTTTTCTCCCTGACTGTATCAAATTTTGAAGTGTTTTTTGAAGTTCTTGGATAGGGTATTAATAAGGATTCCAAAAATGTGCTTAAAACAGTCATTTTCTCACTCTAAGTGGGTTTTACAAACGATTTTGTCCTTGACTGTTCTTTCAAACTTCAAACGTTTTTGGCAGTTCAAACTTTGACTCCGCTTTTCTCCCTGACAATACCAAATTTTATAGTGTTTTTCCAGGTTATTAAACAGGAAATTTATTGAGCATTTCAAAAATGTGCTTAAAACAATCATTTTCGTACTCCAATTGGGTTTTACAGGTGATTTTGTGCCTGCTTGTTAGTGTAGTTTAGCCACTCTGTACGCAGTTTTTAAGATAGAATTTTTTCAACTGATTTGTTGCATTAAACCAGTGGTTGCTAAATAATTCAGAAACGGTGAAAGTAACAAAAAATTTGAAAGAGAGCAAAAATGTTCGTAAAGAACTGCTAAACTCATCCCTGAAAGTTTCACGGTCCCTAAGAGCCGTTACTATACAAGGGGTGCATGAAAAGTGTAGTGATACAGATGACTTTTGAAATTAATGACATCCATGACAGGAATGTGATATCTTTCAAGCTAATTTTAAATAAAACCATAAATTTACAGGTAAAATTGGTAAATTTTCTTTTCACTTTAAATTTTACTTTTCCAGTTTTGGTCACTTGCTCACGGTAAATGTACATTACTACTAAAAACCTTCACATTATCTGAAAATGTAAATTTTTAAAATCCATAAGTTTACCCATTTTGCACGCCTTTCATAACATTTTAACGCATCCACAAAAAGAAATATTATAATCAACAATATTTGTTTAAAATTATTATAATTAATTGGATGGAAAACAATTTTGTTTAGCTTTCTACAATCGTATATTAGTTATTAATCAAGCTTCAAATGCAAAGTTTATTTAATCAACGTTAACGTATTTGGGTTTTTGCATACAGTTTTAAAGATAACAGTCAATTTACTGAACCTTGCCAAAGTTTAAAACCACATTAAAACTGCGTTCACTTATTCTTTATACAGGGTGATTCCAAAGTTGTTTTCCTTTCACTTACGAATAGGGCTTCAAAAAAAAATTTTTTTTTTTCCTTGACGGTTTTTCGGAATATGAACAATAACGAAGATACAGGGTGTCAAAGTTTTACTGAAAAAAAAACAAAATAAAAAATAACTTAAATTTAATTTTAACTAACTCAGGTTATTCCTTATCAACAGACATAAACAAAAACAAAAGATTTCAGCCGCATTTGAACTATTTTTTAATAATTTGACATTTTAAATTAAAACAGCATTTAATTTTAGGCACGCATTAAGACGGTTTTCATTTTTTTACTGGGAAATGGTGCGTCGTAGCAAAAAATAATAAAAGGGGTTTTATTTTTAGAATTGAACAAGAAATTCAATAATAAATTTTATTTTGAAAAAAACCAGTAGGGTAATTTTTTTTTGAAAATGTTTTAAAGAAATTATACTGGTAAACGCAAGAAAAGTGTTGTTTCTTGGAAAATTTCCTTTCCACGTAGCTATTGACACGTACAAAATTTTGTTTAATTACTTCAAGTGGTTTGGCCAAAATCATTAAATTATTATTTTTTCATCATATTACAGTATGTATTTCTCATCACATAGGCAGAAAGACCAAACTGGTCGATAGCCTGTTTCGTTGTAAACGAAACAAAGATTGTATATATATATATATATTATTTTTTCAGTAAAACTTTGACATCCTGTATCTTCGTTATTGTTCATATTTCGAAAAAGCGTCAAAGAAAAAAAAACCTTATTTTTTGAAGCCCTATTCGCAGGTGAAAGGAAAGCACCAACTTTGGAATCACCCTGTATAAAAATTACATTCCAATTGAAGTCACATATTGATAATCAAAATGAAAAACATTAAAAATAGTGAGGAGGAAGCTATTATTATTATTATTAGATTAATGAAGGACAAATAAATCAATTAGTGTCATCTAAAGTAAATATGTAGCAAATCATCATTGATTTGTGATAATTAGTATTAATCACCAAGCAAAGTGATGATAGGGACAAATTATAGTGGTGATGCTATACCTAAAATACCGGCTATTTTTCAATTTGCGCTTTTTATTAAAAAATAACAATTAGCAATGTAAAACTCATACTCATCAAAAAAAAAAAAAACAATAAACTTCAATTAGTCAGAATGTTTTTTTTTTCAAAAATTTAATGCGCTTTTTCAAGTTTTTACAATCAACGAACAACAAAGTTTCTACACCACTTACCTAAACTAAAACAACGTTTTCCGTTAGTAAAACATGCAAAGGAAATCCAATAACGCACTTAAAAAAAATTCACAGTTCAAAGCTCACGTTATACAGCGTGTTCCGGAGCGCTTGACCGGAATATTGTTACTGGCGTAACTTCGGACCGGAGCGGTGTTACACTGTAGCGGCGTTCAGTGAATAATAATACCGATTCTCTCACTCAGTCGATTCACCTGCTTCGTTTGCTTGCTCACTACGACTACGAGGTTTTAGTTGTAGAGATTTGTATGAAATGGTGGGGAAATCTACCACGTTTGAGATTCAAAGTGTTATGAAAACAATTAGTACGTTTCCCTGCAATTGAAGGCGTTTTTAAAACGATCTCCAAATTGAAATTTGTTAGAGTTTCTATGCTTTTATTTTCAAATCGTTTTCAATTCCGTTTTGAAACTAGACATGTGTCATTTGAGTTCAGTGCACTTCTTTCTTCATACTTGTCAAGAGTGTCCACCCCACAAACTGGATGATGGTCTGGTCACTCAATATTTCATCAAGCATGGCAAAATAGTTACACTCTGAACGGACTTATCCATTTTTACGCTTCACTTTATAATACATGCACTTCAAAGCTCTCCATTTATTTTTAATTTGCATAACTTTCTTAGTAGTTACACCTTTCGTTACTAATTCCTCATAAACCAATTAGTAAATTTCTCCATTTTTATACTTCTTGGTATCAAAATACCGATTGATGTTTTGTGTTTGGAAAATTTCCAGTAGAAGTTTTACTTCTTTGTCCAGCCAAACATTTCTGGTAGCCATGATAAGGTAAAATGTAATTATTGCTTACTTTATTAGTAACAACAATTAATGAAATTAGAAACAATTCAAATGATATGTTCTCTAACTTAAAGAAGTGAAAAATGACATTTACACGTTGACAGTACACACAAGTGACGTATTTTCTCGATTTCAAAATCGTTTTGATTTTTAAGGTGTTTCCATGCTATTTCAATCCCGATACGATCCCAAAAATCGGCGAATCGACTTTGAAGTGAAATAAGATTGAAACCGAATTGAAAACGAGTTTACAAGGCAAAATTCAAAACTCTTTTTAAAACGGTTTTAATTTGCATGAAAACGTAGTAAATAATAAAGTGCAAGTTTGTACAGAATGTCAAGATTATTACCATCCTGAAGATGCGATTTACTCAAATCTCCCTCACCTCCTAGTTGCATGATAATATCATCATAACTGGCATCAGATTCACCCTGACCATTCATTCTAATAATCTAGTAAATAAAGAAAATTTAAATAAATAAGCTTGAATAAAAATTCTATAATAGGGATGCCAAGTTATTTTTAAGGTAAATAACTAAACCTATCTAACTTACTTTCTACCTAAAAATCCTGCTTCTAAATATATCATTGAAACTACAAATGCCTTTAATACAAAAAATTACAAACAACTTACAACTAATACTTTTCGTCAAAGAGTCCAAATTGTCCAAAATAAACCGTCAGTTGACCAATCTTCTTCTTTTCCGTTGAGGTGGATTTTTAACTGCAAAGGCTGTATCTCGGTAACAGCCCGGAGGCCTCCTCGGTTATCGATATAACCACTTCTGGAATAGGTCCTCTATCACAATCTGCTCTATGTTATAACGTGGACTAGACGGTACAATTGCTGGTAGCACTCGGTATTACACTCAGTAACTTCCGTTCCGGAAGGAAACAGCTTTCTAAGATCCCCTGATCTTCAATAGTCTGATTTTTGCTTGAATTTTTTATGTCTCTCTCTCTTTTTTTAAGTCTCTCTTGACAATCAACAACCAAAAACAAAAAAAACCTTTTTTCCCACCTTCTACCTCCACGTACCACCTTTTTCACCTCCTTTGAAGTTCATCAAGTAATACTGTTAATTTTCTTAATAACTACATACAATCCTACTAAAACTAACTATAATGGTAAACACTTGACATCCCTACAAAAATGTACCTTTTCTATAAATTAAATAAATAAATAAATTTTCTTTATTTTCTTGAAAAAAAATCCTTATTTTCAAGATAAGAGCTTGCCACTTTAAAAAGGATGAACACTACCCTAGGTTTTTTAGCAGAGACTTATTAGGGTTTTTGCAATTTAGTCTCTAGAGAATATGGTTTGGTCTATGCCAGGCATTTCAGTATTAGAGGCAGTTTTAATTAATTATTAATCATAGTTTTTTTACAGTTTAATTAATGAAATTATTAGGGCATTTACAGTGAATCAGTCTGTCAACTGTATTTTACAGTATTGTATTTATAAATATGTTAAATTAACTCTTCATATTGGTTACAATAACTTAAACCAAGTGATTTTTTATACTGAAATATCTTAAAAATCAACTATTATCATGTACTTATTACGTATGTGATTGCTGGTAAAGCTATTATAGTTGAAACGGTTTCTAAAATATTGACAAAACACACAAAAAATAATTTTTGAAACGCTGTAGTTTATTAAGAACCACCCAGTATTTTGACCTCACTTTTTTAACTTGGCTTGGGAGAAAATTTGCTCTGTCAGAATAACGATTAAGCTTGGATATGTCGTAGGCAAAAAGCAATTTGGGGTACATTATAGTCATTTGTCTAGACATTTACTATGTTTTCTTGTTTTGACGATGCACCATTCCGAAGAAGGAGGTCAAGAAACATTCCTGTGGGGCCATTCTTGAAAGTAGGGAACGGAATTTTCAAGAGAAGTGTTCTCAGAAGAAGCTGACAATGGCGGGTTCCTGTCACATTCTACAGGTCTTCGTTAGAACTGACAGGGAATCTGACAAATACTTAAAAATATGAATATGAATGGACCAGCTCGAAAAACTGCCAAAAACTGAAACTGAAACTCTGAATCACAGGACAACTTGGTCAAGTCAAGTGACATCTTGCGGTGTTTATGAACAGTACTTGTTAGTGCTCAGGTGTTTGTCAGTTTTCCCATATTATGAAAATTCGTTTTGTTCACATGTTTTTAGGTTATTGAATAGGAAATTTAATGGATTTCAAAAATGTGCGGAAAACCAAACTTCCTTTCAAACTTTGTTTCTGGCATTTCAAACTTTGACACCACTTTTCTCCATGACTCTAAATAGTGTTCTAAAATCACATGACAATTGTCGCTAACATCAAAACTGTCAAACCATGTTCAAAAGTTGCAAAAATTAGAGTTTAGAGAAGTTTTCTTGCAGTATTCAATGTAAAACGTGTTTCTGAGATTTATGACAGTTATTTTGACAGGGTTTACGTGACTGTCTAACTAAACTACCCTCTAAAATCACGTGATATCTGTCATTAATGTCAAAACTTAAAACACAAAAGATGAAAAAATAAAAATTTCTTCTTTTGAAGTATGTATGTTTTAAACAGGGTGATTCAGGTAAAGTGTCCTATTAAAAGTTTTGGGAAACTAATATATTTAACTTTTTCTATTTTTTGGGGGGCTATACCAAACTATGATCTGTACTTCAGAAATAGTTTTACAAATGCAGCGTTGCCAGATCTAACAAATTTAATTGCAATTGGTATAATCAAATTGACTAAGACATTTTTTTACTTTTTATGTGGTTGTGTTCTTTTTTAACATTATTTTCCTTCACTAATAAAAAAGCAATAGATGAATCAAAAATTAAACAATAAAACATTCTACTACTCACACTAACTGTTCCCACATATTCAATACACTTTATTGGATCTCCAACAGTACGAACTTATTAGCAAAAACATTCCCCGATAAAATGAAGCGTATGTTTGGAATATTTAGTAATAACTGGTGTGGAAAAAGTATGAAAATCTCTGCCTGGAGCATGTGACAAATCAACGTTAATTCTCTTATGGAAAATTTCCAAATTCACTGTGTAAAAAAATATGTTATTCGGGAATTTTACTTTTATTGCCTCGTAATCGCCTAGAGAAAGGTTAGTTAATGGTGTAAGATCATTTACACTTTACAGATACCTATAATCTCAAAAGATGGCTACAGAGACAGATCAACCGTTGTAGTAAAAAATCCAGTATATGATAAAAAACAAAAAACGTGAAACTGTTTTGCGTAAAACAGTGAACATAGTATTTAGAATTTTCTAGAGAAGTAGTTGGGAATGTCTAGAAATTTTTGGAAGCTCCTAGATAGATTTTAAATTTTCTAGATTGCCCTACATCTATTTGGGACTCTTTAAAGGTTTCTGGAAGCTTCTAAGCCATTTTGAAGGCTTCTAAATTATTTGTACAGCTTTTGAAATGCTTTTCGAATGTTTTGGGATCATATGGAAGTTTCTAGGAACTTTTGAAAATGTGTATACTTTTCTGGAAGGTTTTAAATAGTTCTGAAAGCTTTCGGACAAAGTTTTTGGAGCACTTGGAAGTTCATCTTCCAAAAGGGGATTAATAGATGAAAAAAACTAGAAGAAAGTAATTAAAGAGGATGTAAATGCTTTTTAAGACAAAATATGCTTTGTAGCTATTTTGGAAGACAATTTGTTGCTTTATTTTACCGGAAATTGTTTGTGCAACCAAACTGACACAAAATCTACTTTATAACATGGGTTAGGTTGCAGTTAAATATGACTTCTGTAAACTATCTCCTTGTTTGTTGCATGACTGATTTGAAGCCGACGATTGTCTATATCGTTTGAAAGTGCTGATGACTGAGATGAATGATACTAAGAACGGTGGGAATGTCAAAACGTATGATGCTCAGAAAATTAGTATTCTCACACTTTTCTTTTATTTGACAGTATTTGTGGTAAGAAATTTTTATTTGAAATAGAAGTTTTTGCCAACATTTTAACTTACCAGGACTTTTTCGTTTTTTTAACCCAAATAAACACATCTTAAACAGTAAACCTACATAAAACTCGTTCCGTGTTAAACTGAAACAATATTCTGTTATCAGTTCATCAAACTTGTTACACAAGTAGTTTCTTCTAGGTTTTTATCTTAATCATTAGTAGTGCTGTTCATAGATAGTTTAGCTTATGAAGATAACTTGGTTGGATTTTGTTTCAAGATAATAAGATACTTGAGGTCGTTCCTCTCAAAAATTTTGCAGACAACGTTCAACATTGCCTCTGTAAATTCGGATAAAGCTCGTAACTCAACTCAATGCTGCTCCCCATTAACTTCACAGGTATACCGTAAGTTTTTACTTGAAATACTTCCATAATAATGCCACCCAATGGCGTAACACAACTGAAACCACTGGCAGTTGAGTTGAATATAATTTACTAAAAAACTGAAATAAGTACGCCACTGTGCACAATACGAAAATTTCAATAACATAGGCCGGCTAATTAACAAAATTAACAATAACCGCTGACAAATGGTTTTGCTCCAGTTTTAACAGTAAAAACGCTTTTCTCAGCGTTTTTCAGTGGATCGCCGGGTAATGAAAGTAGCGTACTTGCAGGTCAATTTATCATTTTAGGATGTAATTTGAAGATCAACCAAAACTACTTTCGCTGTCAGAAACTATCAGCATTCGGATTAAGCTTCAAGTTCATTGTCTGGGTGGGTTAATATGAATAATGTTTTAGAATGCCTTAGGACGAAAACAGAATTCCAGTTACGCACATCAAAACTTTCATTTTTTCTCTCTTGCGGCTTCTTCGCTAATATATGTTTATAACCAGCATATCTAATAGGCTAAGATCTTTGTCAGAAGTCATTTTCATGCATACGAATTGCTGAATTTCAGATAAGAATGGAAGAGAGAGAGTAAAAGTTATGTCGATAATTGAATAATATATATGTTTTCTATCAGTTACGAAATTTAGCTTTACAACATAAATCCAGTTACAGTTTGTGACCTCTCATCCACTAAAAACATGTATACGTGCTAATAAAATGCTAATGCAAAAATAATGTTTGAATAAAGGTTGAACTGTATTACAAACATGACTGTTACGTGATTCATACCTCTAATTAGTTGTTTTTCTGTGCTGGGTTAATTCCCTATGGCGTTTAATAAACACGGTTTTATGGTAGTGATAATAACTCAACAAAAGTAGCGTCCATTCAGTCACAATTTCGCTAACCAATCAATATAAAATAGTATATTATTCAACGAGCATGTAATAATAGCTATTACTCGTCTTGATTCTCAGATATTTTTGTAAATTGACTGACCTAAAACTATTCTAAAACAGCCATAACCTTAACCCTTGGAGTAATTATGTGGGTGAGGCCTAAAAGTTCGATTTCCTTTGATCATTGATCATGCAGCACTGGATACACACGTATCCAGTTTTTTAATCCCATCAATATTGTGTTTAATCCGAAATCCAATTTTCCGGTGTGGGCTTCATTATACACTTAGCGTGGATGGCACGCAAACCGATGATTTATTAATATCAATTTACAATGTAATGTTTACTACGACTTGCTATATTTACGACACTTAATGGGATGTCCCATTTGCATTGTTAAAAGTATTGCTCCATTCATTGTTAATACATAAGCGAGGGTGGTCTTGTAGTATTTGAATATCGTTGTGGGTGCTTTAAAAACTGTTATGACTTTTAATACAACAAACAAAATTTCGTAAATGTTAAAAAGAATATATGCTTTGTGGGAATTGCGGAAGAACTGAAATAATTATTGTTTACATGATATATGAGATAGTATCACGGATACGCGAGCAAGTAGTTCATCTGTCTGTTTTGTGTAGATTTTACTTTGTAAAAGAGGAAGTGCCTCGTCAAGTAATTTATATTGAGGAGAATTGCATGGGTAACTTTTGGTTTAAGGCTGAGAATAGTAAAGTAACACAATTAGCTACAAATTTCTAAAACCGTTATTTGTTGTTATTCAAGTGGTACAAATTTAAGTTTTTTCAAATTGTCGACTGAAAAATAATGTTTAGTAAAATTTCAATAAATCCCGACCCGACGAAACTCGGAATTTAGTTAAAATCCGACTTCGAACTCAGAATTTACATTGTCATATTGCAAAAGCTCTTCAAACCAAATTAGACAACATTTTTCAGTTTGGCAACATTGCAAACATTCTTCGAAGCAAATTAGTAAAATTTGTTAACTTTGGCTACATTGCAAACACACTTCAAAGAAATTAGTCGGAATTGTCAGTTTGGTTACATTACAAACACCCTTCGAACCAAAATTGTAGAAATTGTCAGTTTGATAACATTGCGTATACTCTTCAAACCAAATTAGGAAAATTAGTCAGTTTGGCAACATTGCAAACACTCTTTGATCTTAATTAGTAGAATTTGTTAATTTCCGAGTTCGAAGTCCAAATTTAACTAATTTCCGAGTTCAAAGTCGGAATTTAGTTAATTTCCGAGTTTGAAGTCGAAATTTAAGAAAAATAACGTCTGTGGCCTTTCTACGCCTTCGTAAGTTTTCACTACCTTTTTCGAAAATTTTCTACAAAACTTAATCGAGATCAAAGGAATTTATGCTGCTTTCTTCAATAGATAAATGTTAGTTTTTGTCCGATCTATTATAAATTTCATAATAATCAATAATTAATATATTACAATAATTATTGGCTAGACAATCACAAAACTTGGCAGTGTCCGTACATAAACCTTCTACAGTGTAATAACTTAAAACACACTTTCATTTAAGCTATTAAATGATAATTTTAGCATTGAAAAGCTGTGCGTCACATTCTTCCTTGTCTTTTGTATAAATCCTCGTCAGAATTATCCAAATCGACACCATCGACATATCCAGAGTCGTCATACCTGGATCTATCGGGTGTACGGGATATGCGTGATCCTCCAGTAGGTGATCTGGCTGTCAGTCTTAAAACTGGATCATCGTACCTTCGGGACACTAATGTAAAATCGTGATGTGCGTCCACAAGTTTTTGTAGCCTGGATACCAGCTCGTAGTCTGGCATAGGCAGAAGAACGCCGAGGATTTTAGCTACTGAGTGTTTGAAGCTTTGAAGTTGCGATTCTCTTCTTTGAACGTCTGAGAGTTGGTCTTTGACTCTGGCTAGTTCGTCCCTGTTGAAATTTCATAAATTATTAATTATTAATGGTAGAGGAGGAGTTATAACCTGAGGAGTTGCAGTGAATGTTCGCTGATGTTTCTTTCCTGATCGATGGTTTCACCAGTTTGGCGAATTTGGTCTTTAAGCAACGTAACTTTCCGGTTATACTTTGTCCTTAAAGATTCAGATTCCAGAAGTCTTTTTTGCAGTTCCTCAATTTTTCTGCCACGTTCCAATGCTGTTATCTACAAGTTTCTTACTGTATCTGTAATCTAGACTGTTTTAAAAAACCAACCTTGTAGTCAGCTGCTTCCCCTAACTGACTGTTCAAGTCCCTAATTTGGCTTTTAGCTTCGCTCAACTGCAGTTGCAAGCGATCTACCTGTTTAATCAGTTTTTTTACTCTAGCATTAGCTTCGTCCCTTTCACTTTGAAGCAGACATTTGGTTTTTGTGTTGTCTTCTTGAAGAGACAATTTGCGTCGTAACAAATCCAAGTGAAGGTCTTTTCTCTGCACTTGTTCCCTCAAAGTGCGAACTCTACGTTGTAGCTGGTATACTAAGGAAGTCTGAAAGGAGATGTTTTGGTCATTGTTTTACATTTAGCTCACGTTAAATGAATGAAGGAAATTCTCGTTGAATGAAGTTAATGTGAATATAATTGTACGGTAATCCCCATGCATACAAAAATAATTTTTTCAACCTAAGAACAGTCTTACATCGCGTAGGGGAATATCATGAAATGATCGTTCCCGTCTCAAACAATTTAATCTTGGTAACGTGCCATATCCGCAGCAAAGCAGCTTTCAAAGAAAAAACCAGTATCACATATTATTATTACCAAAACATTCACTACAATTACCTTATCCACTAGTTTATCACTTTCTAGTCTGGATAACTGCTCCGCTCTTAATAGTAAACTCTCCGTGTGCAATTCCACGCCAATGTCGTGTGAAATTTCATCCATATTTAAAGCCCTAGCCAGACGTTCCAGGAAGTTCATAAACTTTAAAACACAACCGGTTTAATCGAAGTTTTGGTGGTAAAAAGTAAAACTTACGGTGCATTTATCTCTTTTGAGGCCATCTCGAGACATTTCGCAGCTGTTGATATCCACTTCAGCTTTGTGCAATCTCGCCTCCAGGTGGTTCTTTTCGTCTTCCAAATGTCTTATTTTGGAGTTAGCTTGGTCGCATAATGACAGCTGTCTGGTGAATTGTTGAGTTTCGTGATTTAGTTTTTCTCTTAATGATTCTATTTGCTAAAAAATGAACTTTCTGTATCCTGATTAACACATCAAATCAATTAGCTTACCGCAGTTTTCTCCTTATTGTCAGATAAAATCTCGTGGATTTTCTCTTTAATGGCAATTTCAATTGAATCTACAAATCTAGTGGGAGTGCTCAGTTGAATTGCTAGAGACTCAAGCAGGTGTTTTTGCTCTGACTGCAAGCGTTGAATTTTCTCCTCTTTCAGCTTAATGTCCTCTAAAAAATCATTTTTTAGGGATTGTGGTTGTAGAGTGGAAAACTAACCTCTTAGTTGACAAATCAAAGATTCTGCTTGGGCAATATTGCCACTAGCAGAACCAAGACTTCGGTTAGACATTGCCAGTTTTTCCTTCAAGTCACTCAGTTCCCTGTCGGTAACTCTTTGTTGCATTTCCAAGGACTCTTTTTCTTGTCGCAAACGATCAATCTCCAAGATCTAGTTAACACATTTTTTAACTATTAATCAACTTTAAGCCTAAAAAACCAACCTGTGCTGCTGATTGTCTTTGAAGACATTCTTTATCTGCTAAAGCCCTATCCAAGTTTTCTCTGCAGGTCCTTAAGTCGATTTCCACAGACCCTAAAGTGTCACTAACATTGTGGGCTTTACTTCTTAGTCTTGATGTTTCCTAGTGATAAAAATCTTAACTGGTCCCCATGAAGATGAGTTTGTTAATACGGTACCTGCACCAGTTCTGAAGCTTTATGAACCAAAGCTTCTGGAGTTATACTAGAACTGTCCACCACGTCAGCACCTAAAGCAACTGATAATCTTCTGACAAAGTCCTGAAACTGTTGCCTGGCTGCTTCCTTCTTCTGCTCTTCTGCGTTCAGTTCGATCTCCAAGTGTCTTACTTTTCCTTCCAGTTCCTTAGCTTTGTCTTCATTATACCTTTCAACTACCAATAACTTGATTTCTTAGGGTTTAATGAAACTTACCGAATATCTCTTTGGGCAGTCTGGAAAGCAATTTCACTCCGGCCTTGAGCTGCAAACAAGTTCCTCTCTCTTTCTTCTAGTTCGTGCACCCTCTTCTTCAAGGAACCTATGATGGCATTTTGTCTGGCTGCCTGCTCTCTTAATTGGTCCGCTTCCACTTGGAGTTCCAGACATCGTTGGTCCCTAGACCTGACTTGGGAACGCATATCCTCGACTTCCTGGTTTAGCCGGTCTCTTTTGTACTGTAACGCGGCCAGTTCGCTTCTGAGTGAAGTGGTCACGTCTACTTCCTGAGGGTCGTCCATCTAAAAAGTTTTAAATGTGCATTGCGCTTCAAGAGTCGCATTATTTAAGGTTTCAATGAAAACAGTGTTACTGAATGGAAAGGACCAAAACTAACAGAGTGACAAATCAATATTGATAATAAGATTGGATCACATTGTGCCTTGGTACGGTTTAATCTGGGTTTATGTTCCTGGAGGAAGTTCTGTTTACACATCATGACGTCAACAGGATGCCTTTAAAGGGCGTTTACCTTGATCACTGTGTTTTGCCTGCAAAGGGTTTCAAAAATCTCCCAATCCTCTTCACTGTTTCCCGAATTCACAGATTCTGCCGGTGTTTCATCCATGTCCAAAACATTATTCCAAAAAAATTCACTCACAACAAACCCAAGAATTTGCTACGAAACGGTTATTCGTTAAGCGGAACACAAGGTCCTGATCGGTAAAATGCATGTGTAAAATACAGGGCACATTTCATGTTTTTCATGGTTTAAAATGCAGCCTAGTCACGACAAGTTCCTGGCAAAGGTTAAATCGATATATCCAAGGAAATTCTGGATGTACAATGGAGATGGGACGGTGGGAATAATTTTCTACAATAAGTCACGTAACTAAATATAATGAGTTACATTGTTTCGAACAAGGAAGTCTTATAAACATGTGTTTGAAGGGAAAACTTATTATAAATTGAGTTATTGTTAGGAAAGTTTTGTGTTGTATTCAGCTAATTTAGCTGTTCAAAAGTTAGTCCTTGTACGTTTTTAAGGGTTAGGTAATTGTTTTTATTTTTTATTTTTATCAGTTGTTAACTCTATTAACACACTATCTTGTAAAAGTCGAAGCAAAGTATGAAAGTTTAAACAAGAAATAACTTGGGTGATTTAAGACACTTTTTAAAATAATGTTTTTTTTTAACAGAAAAAAACTGTTCTTAGCCTGATTGTTATCCAATAATGATTGACTTTATTGACAGATTAATGAAATAATAATTGAACAGTTTAGTTTTTCAACTGTACAGTTGCTTAGTCATTTCTCATTAACTCTGTGTATGAACAATATCAAAATTTTAATAGAGCCGTCATTAATTTCTTTTCCAGCTTGTTTATTAATGACTTTCTAAACGTGGAATTTCCTGCTTTACTAAATTGTACATTATTATTGCAATTAAAAAATCCAATATGTACTTACCGGTATTGTATTATGTAATAATTAAAATTTTATAATTTCATCTATTGTGTATGAACTGGTTTGCTTTTATTAGCTTTGGAATAGGATTGTTTTGCATAAATTGCACATGTCGATCACTTTTTTTAACCAGAGCTAATTGGTATTAAGCGTATTTTATTCTAGTTTATTCTCATAATAGGTAGTTTAAATGAATGTATCATAAAAGTTGCGTGGCAAGAATATTCACCAGCTCGTCTACAACAGAATATTGTAACAAGTTTTCTGAGCCAGTTAATTAAAGTCATCGTTAAGTAAGTTGCCCTAGCTTAATTATAATTGAGAATTATTAAAAAATCAAGGCAGTATCAGTTAACAGTTTCTCAGCAAAGATTATTGTCCTTGCTAATATACATATCTGAAGTTTAGAATTCTTATACAGTTCAGATAGTACAGTAGCTTCATATGTATTTCTGACAAGCAAGATTGTATCGTCTGCATTCTGATTTTTAAGACAGAAAGTTAAAATAGCTATTTATGATATGCGTGTTAAAATTGTTTTTTTAAGGCACGCATGTGAAATTTGCATACTTTTAACACGAATATCATACAATACTTTTTCTTCAAACGCATTAAAAATGTCAATGATTCTTTATATTTGAGAAATTATTTTTCTGCAAACAGTCAAACCAGTTCCATTTGTCAATAATTCCATAACGATATCATGGTCAAAAATAAATTTGTTCGAAAGCTGTGATCCAATTTAAAAACATTTTGTGAATACATGTTAATACGTGTTAATATCAACTTTGTCGCATAAATAAATGAATAAAGTGCAATGGAACAGATGTTCCGACAATGGTACGAAATAGCATATAATTATTTGTTTACTTTTAACAGTGCTTTAAAACGCTTCTTTAAAACAATAGTGCCTTAAAATGCTATTTTTAATAGTTCAGTAGCGTGTGAAAAGTTGAATTTCTAATCCGTTTGTAGAAAAAAGCTATTAAATACACTTCTAAAAGTTTTAAATTGACTTAAGTTTCAAAAATGCTTTGAATCACGTTGAAAATGATCAAAATTACAGTGAAACAGCTTAAAAATTAGACTATCTACACTTGGATAACTTTAAAAGTACTTTAACATCTTGGGCAGTTGCAGAATCTTAGTGATAAATGATTAAGTATTTACTCGTATTGGAGAAGGTACTTGTCCACGGGTTTGGTATGAGTTTTATTATGATTTTTTTTAGTAAAGTAGTCAATTGATATGTTAAACTTCAAAAACTTACGACAGCAAAGTTCTAAACAGGAATTTTGGTATTAACATAACTTTGAAGTACTTCACTGGTCGCCATTTTCTCAGAAACTACTACTTTAAGCACCCTGTATAAATAGCGTGTCTTGTACAGTTTAGGAGATTTCCATAATGCAGATGAAATCCAGTACACTCTGTATAGTATTAAATACCATACTAAATAATTTATAAATATAAAAAACTAAAAATGATAAAATGTTGAACGACCGTTTAGGGCATCGTAGACATCCATTAACCACTCGTAATTACACATAATTTGTGCCATGGCAAGTAAAAATAATCAATAAATCCTTCAAGTCAAACGTTTCCAATTTAATGCATTAAATTAATATGATACCATCAAACTGAATAAATACAAACACAGGTGTTTTATTGATATATCTAATCAAGCACTTGTATAATACAAGCAGAAATTATTTAAATTGGTCGGCATTTAAATGATGGCCTTAATCAATTTTTGTCTGTTATTAAGTGCTCATATAGCTAAAAACTATGAACGGTTTGGTGTGTTTTTTGTTAGTCGTCTTGGCTAATTCAAGCTCAAGCCGAGTGATTAATCAAGGTGATTTGGAAAACTTGTTGGGCTTGACCAGTAATACGCTAGCGTTGATCAAACGACAAGCGTTGCTTCATCCGGATACTGGTTTGAATATCGTAAGTATTGAATTACTTTTGTTAAAATATGTAAAATAGTGTATTTATTATTCAATGGGCATGTTTCATAGCTATTACTAGATGAAGTTTAACAGCGAGTGTCGTAAATTATGAAGTGAGTAATAGACATTACATGCGTGTAGAATACTATACTTTTTCTACAACTGTGCTAAGTATTCACAACGAATATGGACAAATTGACAGTTATAGCAAAATAAAAGTAAATTGAGTCACACTGATTTTGCTACTTTTCAAGTACTTATGTTTTGTTGTTTCGTACCTCTATGGGATCGAATTTAACAGTTTTAGACAGACAAATTCTACCATAAAACTATACAAAACCTTTCGTACTGTACTGTTTATACTGATTTCACTGGATTTTAAGAGTGTTTTGTGTGTTTACAGCGTTATGGAGAGGATTTTTGACGGTTGTCCATATTTCAAAATAGACTAAAACTCAAAGAGTCAAAAACACACAACCAAATGTTATAAATGGCAAAAATGCACTGATAAAGGTATAAAATGCATTCAACCAAAATCAAACTAATTTCGTTACTTTTCAAGGATGTTTTGTTGTTGTGTACTTCGTATTAAGTCGATTGAATAGTAACAAAGCTTGGAATGTCATTTTAAGTCTATGAAGAATGTGAAAATTGTTTTTAAGTTTGCTGTGTCAATAACTTGGTAAAGATAGTCTTAAAACTCGATTTTCCAAGCTGAAAGCAGTTTTGAAACACTAAAAATAGTCCAGAATTCTGAGAAAATTAAAAGCAAAGTTAAAAGCAAGAAAAGTTAGTTTTCAAGACAATTTTCATGATCAATGTCCTCTATCTAAGACTATTCTCAAAACTAAAATATTGAAATTTGTCTTAAAATTATGAAAACTTACTTCAAATGCAAATTTTAAGCTTCTGATGTTACTTTTCATTAGTTCATAGTCACTTTTTGGTGTTGAAGTCAATTTTTAAGGTTTAAATGTATGAATTTGTAGTAAAAAATTCTAGAAAAAGTAGTTTTTTATGTCTACAAGTACAAATCAATTTTCAATATTAAAGTCTCTCAATTTGCATGAAAACTAGTTACAAAAACAATTTTTAAGCTTCTGAAATCAATTTTTATCTTTTCTCAGTCAATTTTCAAAACTAAAGTCTTTCAGTTTGTCTGGAAACTATGAAAAAATTCTTAAGTGAATTTTCTGTTTCCAAGACAATTTTTAAGTTGGGTTGAGTTAGTTTTGGGTCTTTGAACTTCTCGTACAGGAAGTTTTAAATCAGAATTTTATAAGAGATAATTTCTTTTTCATCGTAAACAATGAAATTAAAAAAAACACATAATTTTTGAAAAATAAATAGAGACGTAGAAGATAAGGCAAAAACATTAAAACCATCTTCCTGTATCTAGGCTACTAGAGAATTTTGGCAAACGTCATTCATAATTCCAATGGTTTGACAGTTATGACAAAAAACCGATTTTTTAAACAGAAATTTGAAGGACTGTATTTTCCTTAGGAATCATTTTTCAGGAAAATTACATAATGCATGTCAACTTATTTTTTAATTGGCTATGGATTGGTGAATTATTGACATTTAAAACTGGACCACCCTGTATAAAGGATATGATTGGTCATTTTGTTGAATAAATTATTGTAACTTTACATGACAAAAATTAATTAACACTAAACTTACATTACTAAACTATTAAATAAAAGGAAGAATGTGTAAAGAAATACAATTTATTAAAACTAATAGTTTAGTCGTGAGTAATATCTAGCGAGTAATAAGCATATTACTAAACAGTAATATAAAAAAGTTGCCTACTGACCAATATTAATCTGCAGACATAATCCAAACAAAGCAAAGTCAAAGTTCGCTAAGGAGCGATAAATTTGGTGAGCAACACAAATATTATTGTACAGTTGTTAAGTTCACGTGCCATCGATAATAAGAAATAAGAATGAAAGTGATTTACACGACAGTTATAATTTTTGTGGTGGGCAATTTAAAAACTTCGCACAATAACATGGAAAAGAAGATATGGGAAGTGGTTTGGGAGTATTTGGGAATGTTCGATAATGTGACAGTTTTTCATCCTGATTGTGATTTAAACATTGTAAGACTTTACACCGGCGGTTTTCTAAGGTTATCATCACTTTTGTAGACCCAGTTTTTGGCCAAATATGAGTATCCTTTGGAATCTCACGATGTTACCACTGAAGATGGATACATTTTAACAGTTCATAGAGTACCTTATGGAAGAGATGGTCTGAAAGATGGAATTAGACCTGCAGTGGTGTTTGCACACTGTTTGGCATGTTCTGCCATGGATTGGATTTGGCAGGGCCCAAACGCTTCTTTACCTTTACTTCTATCGGATTTAGGTGAGCACTTTCTTAATAAACAACACTTTCTTAACTAGCAAGAAATTACCAGGTTACGATGTTTGGTTGGCTAACATGAGGGGTAACAGCCACGCTCTACGTCACCAAACCTTAACAACAAAAAACGCCTCGTTCTGGAATTACAGTTTCCATGAAAAAGGATATTACGATATGGCCGCCATCATTGATTACATATTAAGCACAACCAATCAGGACAAATTAACATATGTTGGGCATTCGCAAGGTACTGCAGCAGGCTTGGCATTAATTACTTCTAAACCTGAGTACAACGACAAAATGAACCTGTTTGCAATGTTGAGTCCTGTAATTTACTGTAGTAACATGCACAGTCCTTTAGTGCAATTAGTGATTGATACTAAAAGCATATTACAGGTAGTACTAAAACAATAATTTTTTTCTAGTGATTTACCCATAAAATTTCAGGTGGTGTTTAGTCTGTTTGATATTCACAGTGTTCCTCCTTCACCAGCTATTAATATTCTGGCTCAAACTGTTTGTAATGAGAACAGTTCTTTGCAAGGATTTTGTATTTTTTTTATTGATTTGTTTGCTGGTTTCGATGCTGAGCAAGTTGACAAGGTATCTGAAAATACTACTATTGTTCAAAAACAAACACTATTATTATACTTTTTTTTCAGTCAACATTGTCAGTGTTTTTATCAAACACACCTAACGGTGTATCTTTTAAGGAAGTGGAACATTTCTTGCAAGAAGTAGAGTCAGGTACAAAAATATCCTCTCAGATTAATGTGGATTTTAAAAATTGTTTTTTCTAGCCCAGTTTAGGCAGTACGATTATGGTAATTCGTTAAGTAACTTTGCGCATTATGGTACGTCAGAGCCCCCAAATTACGACCTTACCAAAGTTACTGCTCCGCTAGCTATTTACTATGCTAAAAACGACTTTCTCGCTTCTGTTGTAGTAAGTTTTGAGTTATACTTCAGTGTTTTGAGTTAATTGACTTTTATTTCAGGACGTGGAACGGCTTATAAGCGAACTGAACGTCCAGCTTGTGGACAAATACCTTGTCGAATACGAGTACTTTAACCACCTAGATTTCACGACAGCCAAAGATGTAAAAACACTTTTATATGACCGAGTTATTAAAGTTATACAGGAAGCCAATCCTGTTAGCTGATAAATGGGATTGTACCTGGTGATCAGTATTAAATAAGAATTGTTTAGAAATATGATCGTTTTTAATAGTTGGAAGCTGAGTGTTTAGTAGTCAAAATAATTCCAGAACTGGGCTGATTGACATTTTTTTACTTGTGGCCAATGGATCCAATTATTCCAGCCTCTAAAAGTTTACAATAAAGTGTATCAAACCTTCCCAAAGTTATTTTAAAATACCAGATGACTCTAGGATCATTTTCCATAGAAGAAAGTTCCATAGAAACCAACTAAATGCTATTGTGAATCCTCTACCAGAAATGTCTTAAACCTTCCAACAATTGTGCCAGAGCTCTTTAATAATACCTACTGCAAACCTAATTACGACTAAAAACTTAAAAATTGCCAGAAGCCTCTGCAAATATTCTACACCTAAAAATAGTTTAATTGTTGGCATATAAACAGTGATTGGTTGCTCATACAATATCTAATTTATTGTCAATCATTTTGCCAATCAGATGAACAGACTATAGGTCAAAAAAAATTGTTATAGATGAAAGAGCTTTTAATAACTGTAAATAGATGATAGTTCTATTACAACTACGGTAACGTCTCCAATCATAAAACGAGTACAAAATATACATAAGAGATTATAAAATATCGTATGATTTGTTAAGTTAACACAGTCAATTTGCTAAACTAAATCCAAAAACTAAAGCTAAAATTGTTAATCGGGCACGCTTTAACCAATACTTTTTTTTATATAAAAGCGAAATAAGTTCTCTTCGAAGAAGGACGAAATTTTGCTCACAAAAATTGTTCTTGGTCCAATATATACATACAGAAAAATTGGTCCACAAATATACATATAAACAGTGAGTCGTAAGCTTTGCAACATACTATGTCAAATAGTCACAAAGCCCAGACAGTCTGACACAAAAAACTAACAAAATTGTAGACATATAACTCACAGGATATTCGAATATCTTTCCTTGTAACATTTTATAATATAGTAGTTTAGTCACCTTAAAATTTAATCAAGCGTATCAGTTATAAGATATTATTTTATTAGAAAGGTTATAATGATATTTTTTTAACGATATTTTTAGTGATATTTGTTAAGATCATTAAATTGGATATAGCAGCTTGTCAGGCTTTCACCACATATTATATAAAAAATTATCAACTTTGTTTAGATTATAATAGTCTAACACATTCTACTAAATTTTATAGCGGTTCTCAATATGTGTCACATGGTAGATTTGAAAAAGTTTTTCTTCAGATTTTTTGACAGCACAAAAACCCAAATATATTGAAAAACACTTAACTGATAAACCATGAATTATAAATAAACAAACAATATTGAGCAAATTACTCTCATCGTGCTGACAATTTGAGAACCGCTTCTATAGACAATTTCCGTAAACGCTAAAGAAAGTTAAGGACCACAGATTCGGAGGGTCTTTCTTATTCTACGCCTAACATTCAATTATTAAAATTCTCTCAAAATACAACTGCACCTCCAAATCCTTTGGTCTTTTGTCATCTAGATGATCTACACACTTAACAATGATAATGTAGTATTTAATTGAACATTATTGCTTATGGAAGGATTTAGATTAATTTGTATGATAGAAGTTTTAACCACAAAGGTGTTATTAGTTTTGTGAAAAGAATATGGTTAGCCAAAATTATACAGGGTTGTCCAGTTTTAAGTGTCAATAATTCATCATTCGATAGCCCATCAAAAAACACGATTCTTAAAACTGAAATTTGGAGAAGTTTTAGTATGTTTCAAAAAATTTTACAGTTTAAACTAAACTTTAACACCCTCTATTTCAAACCTAGACACGGTTAGCACAAAGAATAAATTGCAGCAATTTTAATTGATTTTTTATACAGGGTGTCGCAAAAAAAGTGAAACAGCTGATTTCAGCTTGCATGATAATAAATCCACCCTGTATATCTACTGTATGAGTTTATTACCAGTCTGGGGCATTTACCACTGTATTTCTGGGTTATTGTATATTTTATTTTAAAATAATTCTAAAGGATTCAAATCTGGTCATCTGGGAAAATTACAAAGTAAATTTTTGACACTGAAAATAGAAAAAACCATATTTTAGACTATATAGGTAGTGTAAAACTGAACATTCAAAACTTGTGAAAGTCCAAATTTGTACTGTATAATCTTAAAATTTGTTTTTCAGACTGTAATCCATTGTCCGGAAATCAAGACAAAGACTGTGCGCATAAAACTCATTTTTTACTACTAATAAGGTCTAAAAGTTGACTTTTAAGGCTAGAAATGTCTTTACTAAGACTAAAGAGAGTCCAAAAGTTTATTTTCAAGACTTATTTGGTGTACGACTCAATTTTCTGGACTGAAACGAGTCTAGAATTTAATTAAATACTGGAAACAGTTCAAATTTCTGAAGTCAAAAACTGTGTGATAGATACTTGTGAAACTCGATTTTTCCGACTAAAAAGAGCCCTGAAGCACTAAAAACAGTCTAGAATTTTAAGAAATGCTGCAATTTTTAACACTGACGCGTTTAGAAGTCTATTTAAGAGTAACAAAAGGTGAAATTACATTTTTAAGTCTATGGAAAATGTAAAAATTGGTTTTTAAGTCTGCTAGGTCATAAACTGGGTGAAGTTAATATTGAAGCTGGATTTTCCAAGCTGAAAGCAGTTTTAAATATTAAAAATAGTTTAGAGTTTTAAAAAAATGAAAACCAAAGTAAACAAATTTGAACAGTTTTTCTTCAAGTCAATTTTCATAAACCTAATGATAATATCCTGTATTTAAGACTATTTTCAAGACTAAAATGTTGAAATTCAGTCATTTTTTGGTGTCCAAGTCAATTTTCAAGGTTTAAATGTATGAATTTGTAGTAAAAAATTTTACAAAAAGAAGTTTTTCTTGTCTACAAGTCAATTTTCAGTACTAAAGTCTTTCAATTTGTCTGAAAACTATGTAAACTGGTTACAAAGACAATTTTTAAATGTCTCAAGTCAATTTTCACAGATTCAAAGTTAATGTACTGGTTTCTTAGTCAATTTTCAAGACTAAAGTCTTTGAATTTGTCCGGAACTATAAAAACTGACCCTCTTAAGTTATTTTTTAACGTTTCTAAGACAATTTTTAAGTTGGGTTAGGTTGGTCATTATCTCGTAAACGAAGTTTCAGATCAGGATTTTACATAAGAGATACTTTCTTCTTCAACTTGAACAAAAAAATTCAAAGTAACTGTCATTTTTGAAATCCAGTGACGTAGAAAAAAAGGCGGAAAAATGAAAACCATCTTTCTGTATCTACGTCAGTGGATAATTTTGACAAACGTCATTAACATCATCACATAATGAGTATTAATTTCGGACAAAAAACCGATTTTTTTAAACTGAAATGTACTGTATTTTCCTTAGGAAGCATTTTTCATAAAAAAGACATAATACATGTCAACTTATTTTTGATAATGAATTATTGATATTTTAAACAAGACCACCCTGTATAGGTTGTCCTACGTAAGATTTAATGCAAAACTGTGAAATAAAAAGTATAGCAAATAACATTCCTGAAATTATTGTCAATGAATTATATAATTGCATTCAAACTACTTCCTGAATACGTAGGACACCTCCACAAAAGATTTTGTTGTAGTTTTATAGGGCAACACTCATTACACTATGTATAATACTTGACTCTATTCTAAAACACATCTACGCAACAACAAACAGGGTGGCAGTTACAAAACATCACAAGCAACTTGAAATAAACTCTTTAGGCTACTTAATAACTACTGTCGTACCAGCTGTTCTAACCTAACACATAGGGAAGAATCTTGATGAAGCGTATGTTTTGAATAACATATAGAATATTGCCACTTGCTTAGATTTGAGATCCCCTTCTGCTACTCAAAACTGGAGAAGTTTTCAATCCATTCCTTTGCATTGGCATTAGACTTCCGTCGTTGTCACTTCCTTCTGGACTGGAACCGTTGCAATTGTGTATTTGTACTTTCAATGAGAAATTGTCTCCTCCCTGAGCTGGAGTTTCGTTGTTTGACGTTTCAGGTACCTGCAAAGAATTGGCAGCTTCCACAAATATGTTAGATTTCTCCAAGTCCGCGGTGTCTTGAGATTGTTGTCGACTTTCAGTGGACTTGAGCGTCTTCAAAGGTTTCGGACTCCGATTTGCGCTGGCCAAGTTGCTGTTTTCCGGGCTGGTTGGCATGTTTTTAGTTTTGCTTTCTGGATCCACCATCCTGAACGTTTCCAGAAACTCGTTCAAGTCAACCAGACCGTCCTTATTGAAGTCCATCATTCTGCATATCTCTTGGAGTTGGTCTTCCGTCATGTTGCAGGGCATGTGCTCTTTTATTAGGTTACAGGCTTCCGCCAGTTCGTCCAAACTGATGTATCCTTGATAAAGATAATCAGCTGATTGATCTTTACGTTCAGTAAGGTACTTACCGGAATTGTCTTTATCGATTATACGGAATATGGCCTCCAAACTGCTTTTGTTTCTGTACAACGTTTCCACTACAGTGCTAGCACCTTGTACGCTCTAATAATCAAAATTGTTAAATGCGGTTGACATGTACAAGAAAGTAATACTTACATTCAATCTAGTGCCTTTAATATCAAAAGTGGTTTGATAGTGCACCATTTTCGTTTCCGGATCGATCGTAACCAATTTATCTTTCAGCAACCTCCAAGGAATTTGCAACCCTGTGCACTTTTCTAGTGTAATACACCATTGAGCAATGGAAATCATACCTACAACATTCCTCATCTAACTCTAACACTTATAAAAATAGCTAAAACAACTACCAGTATTTTCCGGATCCAATTTAGCAAATTCAGCCTCAATGACAGCTCGATTACACAATATTTGAGCTTGTAGCTCTTTGGTAGCTCCAGACTCCACCAATCCCATTCGTTGATAAAAATTCAATTTCCTCCTCCCAGCATTTGCCATGTATTGAACAAAATGGGGCTCCAAATTTGGCCCCATTAGTTTCACGTATGCCCCATTGTTCGATCCAATTTCGTAATAGTTGGAAGCGGAAAATATCGTTATAATCTGAGAAAAGAGCGGTTTCGGGGAGTTTTTTGGTTAAGTAACTTTAAGGTTCACTCACCAAGTTGTCGTGGCACATTTCATACCCGTCAGCTTTGCATTCGTGGGACCTGATGATGTAGGATAGCCGGTTTTCTTCCAGGAATTTCTTGGTAACGTCAGGTCCGAAGTAGGTACCAGCTCCTCGAAGGGCGTTGGGTATGCAACCCTTAGTTTCTTGGGGATCTGACCATAGGATATCGAAAACCTGCAAATAATTAACTGCTAAGCTTTTAAATATTATTTAAATGGGCAATTGTGGATATTTCAAAAAGTAGTTTGAATAATGGTTTTTATTATACTTTAAGTATCCATTATATCCATTTTTAATAAAAAAGCATCTACCAATAAAAAAAAATTACGAAAAATTTAATTAGAACCAAAATAAACTGTATTTCTTTCAGTTAAAATATAATATAAAGAAACTGTAACATCAATAATTATCATTTGCATCTACTTTTGATTAGTAATTGAAAAATCATTTATAACTTTTGTTTTTAAAAAGTAATTCAATTATAGTATTTAGTATTTCAAGTTTAGTAATTAGTAATTCATTTATCAATTAAAGTAATCCAACTATCGACAGCTCTGAGTAAGTTGTAACTAGTTAATTTTTTTAGAAAGGACGGTTTAAACAGAGCCGTAATTAACTGAAAACAGTCAGAAAGTTAATTACTTGGGAGGTCCGAAAAACCGTTTTTGTTAAATTAATTCAATTTTTTAATAACTTCACAGTGTACCACGTGTTTGGGGTTTAAACATTTTTTTAATTTAGTAACATGGTTAAATTAAAAACGAAGTTTCAGTACCCTCAACATTTTTAATTATATTTTGGCAATTTTCAGTGCGGAAGTAAATTAAATGAAATCCGACTCGTGCAATAAAAAATGATTAGGAAAGTAAAATTATGTTATTATGTAATAACAATGAAACATTTACGAATTGTCATTTAAGTGAAAATTAACAGACAATTGGCAGGTGCTAAATTGCAATTAATTTTTTTCACTAAAGAGCCTTTTTCCATAATTTTGGTGCAACTTTTTTTTATTTTTAGATATACTTTCGTACTATAAAATATTATATTTAAACTTAAATTAGTGCTGTTATGAAGTGTATAGTAATGATAGGTTAGCGTGCCTTTAACTATAATCCTGTTCTTTTCTAGTCTACTGCATTGTTTGCTGCAATTTTGTGTTTCGTAAAGCTTTTTTAGTGTAATTATTTTCAAATCAATACCCTTTTAACGCGATTACCTAATCAATAAAAGCACACAAATGTAATTCTACAAGGCTTTCCATTTCTTTGGTCTACCAATCTTTTAAGGAGGTTTTGTGCCAGCTATATACGACCGCAAGAATTTAATAACAAATTTAATCTCTCGGAACACTAACTTCAGGTACGGGTAAACCTTACCTTAAGCCGAAAGAAGCCCTTAATTGAACCACTTAAATTCCCTAAAGGGAGCAACAGGTTTGCTTTATTGAGCTGTAATTGAAGGTAGTAGAATTTTCTGAAGGTTAGTAATTTTGAAAATGCTCTACTTTGGCCTAAAGTCACGTTATGTTCACGATATACCATTTCTGATATTATCAATAAAGTAGTTATGTGAGAAATAAAGAAGCACATTCAAAACACTTTTATCATTCTATTACATATTGTCACGTTTAGGGGGTAACGCAGGAACAGAAACAACAAACGTAGTACAAGCATGACTTCTTTATTCGGCGCTGCATAACTCTTAGTATTGAACACTGTCCAAGAGGGGGTGTGTAGATGCGTGGGTGTGGGGGTATGGGCGTAAGGCCTTCTGAAGTGCCGCCAAGCGGTACCCGCTCGATACGAGCAGGGTGCCCCTATGTCCGACACGCCCAAAGGACTTACTTTAGGTACTGCAACAGGGTAACGAGCCGTCCGGGCACTAGGAAGTTCGGACTGTCGCTCGTGACCTCCCTCTGGGGATGACCCCAGAGTTCGGTGGTCGTCGATGGCTTGAGACGCCGATTAAATACTCGTCTCATGACCCCAATTTGCCGGTCTCGCTGATTCGGCAGTGCACTGGGGGAGACCGGGGCCAGACTAGGTACCGGAACATGGTGCAACTTATGTTATTCGTGACATCTCCCCCTTCCAACAAGTGTTCGCCCCGAACACTAAAATTCTATATTACAAAATAAATTTCTCGTCTTTCCTTTTTCCATATGAATCTTAAAATTAACCGATGTTGCTTATTTGCTAGAGAGGGTATGGGAAAAACTTTATTCCAAAAATATAAACACTTTTCTCTTAAAACTACTTCTAGATTCCTAGATAATGTTTTCAGCCACAAAAAAATTAATTCTTTCCTTGGGTCACCTTTCAACCTTGTGTTGCGTCTATCTTCTTGCTCTCCATTTTGGCCAAAATTTACGTCAACTGCACATTGTATTGTATACTCCTTTGGGCACCATCATCTAAGTGGAAACGCTTCACCTAGGCTTCATCTCGTAGTGCCGTCTCTTGGCACTGTATTCTCTAAGCGGCAAACTTCATCGCTTAGCTTCACTTCTTCCTACTGTGTCCTTTTGCGTGCTCCTTTAGCACACCTATCATTGGACATGTATACTTCTTCTTAATTAACGTGAGCACATTTGGAGATGCTTCTTCAGCTCGACTTATTAAAAGACTCTGGGTGCACACGGGTGTAAGTAGAACCGTCGTGGCGGGACCCATCTGAAGATGTCAGCTTCTCCAAGACTTGCTGCTTTACTTCCTTAAATGATATGGCAATGCGTTGATAGACGCAACAAGGTCGTCCGGTGGCCACTGAAATAAACAATATATATATATTTCAAAGAATCCTATATCAAGTACTTGCACTTGACCTAGTTTTAAATAAACACACGATACTTGCACTATTTTGCTGTCTCAGCAAGGAACCTAGGTCACTGGCTTAGAAAATTGAGACAATGTTATTACTAAACTGCAACTATGCAAATTATATACTTATTTCTACTATACCCAATTACTCAGTTAAATTTTACCTTTACTAAATTAATATAAATTATACTTATTATTGTGCTCATCTGCACTGCATAGACTCTGTTGCTTTAGGGCGTCCTCCAGGTCGCTCTTTACTTTACCCTACTCGATTCGGGCAAATGCGAGTCTGTAAACTGGTCCTTCAAAATCTTCAACATCTTCATTTTTTGGGAGGGTCGTAGCGTCAGGGGTAGAGCTGGGGTGTGACTACTGATATGAAGATCAGTAGTCCGAGATCAAACGAGGCGCCTCCACCATGTCACGTTTAGGGGGTAGCGCAGGAAGAGAAACAACAAACGTAGTACAAGCATGACTTCTTTATTCGGCGCTGCATAACTCTTAGTATTGAACACTGTCCAAGAGGGGGTGTGTAGATGCGTGGGTGTGGGGGTATGGGCGTAAGGCCTTCTGAAGTGCCGCCAAGCGGTACCCGCTCGATACGAGCAGGGTGCCCCTATGTCCGACACGCCCAAAGGACTTACTTTAGGTACTGCAACAGGGTAACGAGCCGTCCGGGCACTAGGAAGTTCGGACTGTCGCTCGTGACCTCCCTCTGGGGATGACCCCAGAGTTCGGTGGTCGTCGATGGCTTGAGACGCCGATTAAATACTCGTCTCATGACCCCAATTTGCCGGTCTCGCTGATTCGGCAGTGCACTGGGGGAGACCGGGGCCAGACTAGGTACCGGAACATGGTGCAACTTATGTTATTCGTGACAATATACAGGGTACATTACATTTTCAACATCCCCGTAACTCTTCTATTTTTCATTTTATCTTGTAGATATTTGTAATAATAAATGTGAGCAACAAACCAAACCAATAATTTTTTTAAATAGGATGACCCATTTTTTATTCGATTTTTGGATTCTACATCAAATTCTACGCCTACTTTTTGTAAAATGTTTGTATCGATATTCAACTGTTTTTGCTCTAGCAGCCTTAATTTGACCACCCACAATGGATCAAAAATCCCTCATTTAAGCGAAATTTTCGTGCACTTTTCTAGAAAATCGTTCATAACATGCTTATTTGAAGTATTCTGTATATATAACACAATAACAAAAGAAAGCTTATAAATGGGGTTATCACGTGACGTAGAGCGGGCACGGCTAAATTGCCCCGTTTAGCCACTAGAGGGCGTCAAAGTTGACTCTCGTTTTTTGCAGTTTTTGCTTAATATCTCAGGAACGTTTCAGGTTAGAGGTCTGAAATTTTTATCAAGAATGCAGCTCGATGGGATACCTTCTATACACTTTTTTGATACCATACACCGTTTGACCTTGAAAAATTTAAAACTAGAATTTTCAAGAAATTTCAAGGGTGATACCTTTTGATCTTTTTCAGAAAATTTTTATTTTTTTAAATTTACCTCAACTGCCTAAATACCTTCAGGTTAATAGTACAAAAGTGACGTAAAGTGTCATTTATCAAAATGTCATTTTGCAAGGGTGCCACGCCCTAAAAAGTGTCAAAATTGACATAATTTCAAGGTCATCTCCGGTGCCACTTAGAGCAAAATGGACGTCAGATTTGTGTTCCCCAGGTTGAAATTAGTTAAAAAAGTCACTTTTATTGAGCAAAATCCAAAATGGTCGCCGTTAGTATAGTAGGCCCAAAAATCCCTGATTTAGACTAAATTTTCGGCTAAGTCACTCCGTTTGGCCGCTAGAGAGCGACACTGGCTATTATGTAAACTGTCATATGTCAAAATGTAATTTTTTAAGGGTGCCACGCCCTAAAAACTGTCAAAATTGCTATAGTTTCAAAGTCATCTCCAAAACCGTGCCAGTTAGAGCAAAATTGACCCCACTTTGAAATATGTAAAAAAGGTTACTTTGATTGAGCAAAATCCAATATGGCTGCTGTTAATATAGTAGGGCACAAAAAAATTTCAAATTTGAGTCAAAATTTCGTGTATTCTTCCAAAAAATCGTTCATAACTCGTTTATTTGAAACATTCTACACACCATATGACAAAGACAGGTCTAAGATGTACCGGGTGACCCAATAACACTGTTCTTCGACCATATCTCATAATCTCATTTTCTCAATATTTCAGGTTAGAAACGAGAATTTAAAAAACGGATTTCACTTGCCTATTTGAATGTTATTTGGCTACTTTTTCATAAAGAAAAAGTTATATCATTCCATTTGTTTTTTTTTATTTTTTTTGGAATTTGAGTCATGGTGTCAAAAGTAGCCCCCTGACGCAGAAAGATTCAACTAAATAAACTATATTTTGGTTGATTTTTATTGCCCAAGAAATGCTCTTTTCAACAATACCGAATATGTTAAAACTTTTTAGGGTTTCTAAGCAATCTCTTTAACCCCCTTCTGCAGTTATCAAGTTCTTAAGTATATTATCTTATAAATGTCTTGTATTTAACTTGCCAAGCAGAGCAAATAAACTTTCTTTAAAATTTTGAAGATAAACATCTACATTCTGGAGAAAATAGTTTAGCAACTATGATTACTCCTAAGTTAACATTTAAGAAATCCCCTCAACTTTAGAAAACTGTTCAAAATTTCATTAAGAACACACCGCTTTTAATCAACCCTACACTTAGTAATATACAAACACCTACATTTGAAAAGTTATTCAGTAGTTTGATCCTCTCAAGGATACAGTCATTAAGGATACTTTGAGTTTTATAGATGGAAACTCCTCTACGAAACTGCCATTAAATATGGAAATGTTTTCACGCTTTGCAACTAAATTTTCGGTACACAATAGGGGCTGCGATAAAACGATTCAGACTAACGATTTGTTTGTTTTTCGCATATAGAGATAGGCAGTCCCATTTGCTTGTTTGTATGTTTTGATTGCGAAAGAGCCATTTTTTCGCACACAATCTAATTCCAATTAGACGGTGATTGTGTGTTTCGCGTTTTCGGTTATCGTCGGTTTTGTTATTCCCGAAAAAGGTGTGATTTATTAAACCGTGAACATGGTAATGCCCTGATGATTAATGACGGAACTCACCTGTTTCCATTCGACTTTATTAATGGCGTCCGCGCCTGGTGCTGAACTGTCGCACAACGGAGGCCTCAAAAGCGAGATATACTGAAAAATTAAAAAAACATTTTTCATTAATTCATCTGGGAGATCTGTCATCCAGTTTTAATAAATAACTTCGATAATAGCTTTACTTTTTGAATGGTGTATACTTGAATCATCGCTGACAGATTCAGACAATTTTATTTGTTTTTTCTGGATTAATTAACCTTGAAATAAAATTGAGTATTAAATAAAAATTGAGGATTAAAAAAGAAAATTTTTATAATTATTATAAGTATTGGCACTCAACTGTTCACCCCCTTGTTTATACTAACTAACAACATGCAAACTACGCATCTTGAAAACAAGAAATCAGCATGTCTCTTTATGGACATCAACAAAGCATTTGACAGCGTATGGTACAAAGGACTACTATACAAACTACACAAACTGTGTTGACACAAAAATAACAGAACGATTAATGAAATTAGAGGCAAAATGGAAAGGCAACCCCCACAACTGGACAATTATAAACCCCATCTCCCTCACAAGACCAAATAGACAATCTCGCTACGCCTTTCCTCAATATACTCTGTTGGAACATTTTACCTAAAAAAATGAACTATTAATTTTAACCTTTTCTTTGTAAAACATTATTTTTTTTTAACAAATATTTATGTAGATACATTAAGCTTTGTTTCTGTAACATTGGCAGAAAGACCGGTAGGTCGATAGCCTTTTTCCTCGGAAATAAAGATTGTTTATATGTATATATAAATATTGTACTTTGAAAAATTGTCAACAAACTGTCACGTCAATCAAAATTTGGGAAGCAGAAATTTGAGACTAAAAGGCTGACGCTATAGAACGTCTTCAGAGGTTTACTGCGACGCTCATATTCAAAAGCTTTGGATGGTATCAAAAGCATTTGTGCAAAACGTCCTTACACATAAAGGACCCCCCATTAAGGCCTTTATTCCGGGACATATATTTCAAACATTGAATAATCCGCTTTTATAGTAGATGGAAGAAACTAAATAGAACGGATCTCGCTCTAATTCTAACTTTTCGCGCGATTTGTGTAATGGTAATATTAATATTAAGTGAAGGAGTTGATTACATTAGATATTCTCAATTAGTTATTTTATCCTTTTAATCAGTATTCATTAAACTAAAAAGCTGATGAAGTTTTTTAGCGACTTTTTCATTTTCTTTTATTAGGAATGAAAACTTCCTGACGTAGAAATTTATCGTCAAAGTTGTGTGACGAGGGCCAACCAGAGTAAATCTATAGTATTTACTTTGCGAATTGAAAACCGTGCTTTTGGGGTCAGTTTTGTCCCTTTTACTCGCTTAAAAAGACTTTTTATTTGTTCTCCAGCGCGTTCCATATCATTCGATAAGTCACTTAAACATCCAAACGTTCCATATAAAATCCTTGCTGGCAAACGCGAATAGACTTTAAGAGCTGCATTGTGGAAAATGCCATTATCTCTTCTAGTATCAACATATCATTCTGGTTAAATGGCAGTCTGCAATGTCTTATAATAGTAAATCTGCTTAAATTTCTTTTTTTCTTGGGTCTGGAGATACGAGATGTCTGGGTCTGCTTAACGCTGTGCTTTAGAAAAGATTTACACGATTTTATGAGCTCATATTTGCAGTTTTGAGAAAGTTTCATGACTTACTCTGTCATAACTTTGTAATGATTTTTCTGGTTAGTGGATAGGACATTTAATGAGGATTCTCAAAATGTTATTTCACAGGCGATATTGTCCTTTCAAACTATGTTTCTAGCAGTTTAAACTTTGATACCGCTTTTTCCCTGACTGTACAAAATTTTGTCAGGTTATTGGATAGGAAATTTAGTGAGGAATTGAAAAATGTGATTACAACTGTAGTTTTCTCACCCCAAGTGGGTTTGACGAGCAAATTTTGTATTATTTGGTACTTTTCACTGAAAATTTGTTAGAACTGGCAGGGAATCTGACAAATACTCAAATGCAAATATGTACACAAACTTTCGACGATGCACCAGATCGAAAGACTGCCAGAAAGTCCAAACATCTTCCTTCCTTAGAGTAGAGTTTGAATAAATAAGGATATTAATAATGCAAGCATACGTGACTTACCTTTTCCCTTTCCAAACTGCGAATCATTTCCAAATCAGTGGTGTCCGAAATTCCTCCATGCACAATCAGAACCCGATTATTCACTATAGTTCCCAAGGGCAGCCATCTGTACACGCTTTCGAGGAGCTTCAGAATTCGTTCGTAGTTCTTCTGGAAACGTATCATTTATTAGGTAGAAAGCTGGAGAAACGTGTGCTGGTGAATTATGCATTAATAAAAAAACTTTGGTATCTCTAATTAGATGTAGTCACAAAGTGTCGAGGGTAACAAAAATATGAATTCTAGCCTGATGGGATAAAGTTCTGATTTTCCAAAAGTTACGAGCGATTAAGCTTGTACACATAAACCGAGAAAAGTTTTGACAAGTAACTCTTTTCACGCCCAAGCCTATGGAAAAGTTGTTTGATATTACGGACTTGTTTACGCTAGTTTCGACGCGGGATTGATTGATGCTGCGATGGGGCAAAATTCGGAAACTACGGAGTTCTGGATCGATTGTCGTTTCGAATGGTATCGCGATAACTCCCTAACACGTGCTGTCATTTAAGAAGGGCGACCCTGCCCCCTCACAAATTAGCGCTAATTGGCTTAAATGGAGGCACTTAATCGCCTTCCAATAAAATCCTTACTTTAAATCGCCTTGAAGGCGACAGCCCTTTCTTAGTTAGGTACTTTAAGAGTTTAATTAATTAAGAACGATATTTACGCTATGCTGGGCGACTCGTTAAAGTCAGTTTATGGAGCCGTAGTCTAATGAAGTTATCCTGTGCATAATTTGTTTTTCTAAGTCTAGTTTTACTACAACAAAATGATATAACTTACCCTGTATTTCGACTGCACTTCTCTTATAAACCCATATCTAATAGCAAAAGAAACAACATATTAACAGTATTTTCCTACAGAAGAGAACTACTTACCTTTGATTCATGATATGATCTTCATGGTTGCCCCTATTAAGGTAAACTCCTCCAGGAAACGCAATCAGACATAACAGCAGCACGAGGATAACTTCCAGTCCTCGTTTGCCACGATCCACGAAATCCCCATTAAATATGTATGGGTTTTCCGCTGAGGGTAAGCCGTTCTGTAACAATTAGTTTAGGGTTTTCCATGAAAGAAAAAATTTCGGGATTCGGGACGAAAATATTAATTTAAGCCCGAAATAAATAACCCGCCATAAAAAGATGAGCAAACTGGGGAGAAGGGATCCACCAATAATAAAAAGCGTCCCAATGATAAAGCTTTATTGCTATAGGTCGCTTTGTTGAGGTTAAATTGGACAATTTTTATTTTGCTTTGTCCTTCCAATATAGCCATCAAAGTATCTTTTGTTTCTATTATAAAAAAAATCACTTGAAAATCTTCATACGTTGCTCATTTACCTACTGGTCTAATCTGGAAAAACCCTCGAGCGGTCAAATGAATTGTGAATAATAAAAGAGAGAACAAAGAGTGTAATCTGGAGTAATGCGAGTCCCTTTTTCCGCATCTTTGCGTAGGAAAACTTTAATGTTTTTCTTTCATGCAACATGATCCTTTTAATGTCGCTATGAAAACAAGAGTCCCGTAATATGAGCGCACTTTTTAAATTGGTTATGACGGGTCGTTTTGTTTTTAAAATGAGATCGTGACTTTTATTTGTCGGTAGCAAAAGTAGATGGTGCTTAAACATTTAAATTGGAATAAATTAGACAATGTGCGTCAATTACAACGAAACAAGTTTTCTTAGATGATACAAAAATCCGCGAATTTGCCAGTGTGATAACGGCAGGGGAGGGGTATCAAAAAGAGCTTTTTGTGAATTTTAAACAATTCTGAGAAGGTTTATAAGCGCCCTGCTAGATCCCACTTGCTAAATCATGCTATGACTGTGACAAGTAACGTGTAAAATGTCATAGTCAAATGAAAACTTAGCTTAGGGTGCCTTTAATTATGTCGGTGGAAATGGCTCTTAGAATACCTCTGTAGACCTCTGAAAAATTTCAACATCACTCTATAGTGGCCTGTGGCAATTTTTACAAGGCTTGCAGTATGATTTAGAGAGCTCTCGCACTTTCAAAATGGTTCTAGAGACATCTGACAATTTAAAACAGTTCTGGGAAAGTTTAAGACGTTGTAGAGGGCACATTCAAAAAGCTCTTAGAGGCCTCTGACCATTTAAAACAACTCTGAGAGGGTTTAAAACACTTGTAGAAGCTTCTGGCACTTTTTAGAAGATTGTCAGTAGTATTTAGAGGTCTCTGGCACGTTCATAAACAATACTTGTCTGTAAGGGGTGTTTTTTAGTTCTCTTACATAAAAATTCGTTAGAACAGCAGAAAATCTGACAAACACTGAAATGGAAACATTTCCTTTGGTTCGGCGATGTACCAGCTCGAAGAACTGGAAGAAATCTCAAGCGGAATAAAGAAGAAATTCTTAATTCTGAATCACAAGAAAACAACATTGCTAAGTCAATGAACATCTCTGCAGTGTTCATGAACAGTACACATTAAAAAATTGCTTGTATGGTGATGTTTATATTCTTCATTTGTGTAATTTAAATCTTGCATTTTTCCTGTTACTTTAATTTTGATGGAATTTTGTACATATTTAATTGACTCTCATCATTCTCAATCTTCAATAAACCTAGTTGGTTGTTACAAACAATAACTGAACTACTAGAACAGCTGTAATAATGAAATTTAATATTTAATGTAAAAACGTCCAAGCTCATTTTTGTAGCGGCTTGTAATCTGTCCTACTTAGCTCAAGTTTGCTCATTTAATAGTAAACACGATCTGAAAAGTCAATCTAGTAAAACAGATTTAAAATGAGTAATGACACTCCAAAGTATTTGCTTCACTTTTTAAGAGCCTAACAACGAAACTTTAAGTAAGGCTTTGAACAGACAAGGTAAGCTTTTCGCAGCTTCTAACGAATATTTATTACATCCTACATTCCTGTACAGCTTTCAAAGAATTTTTTTTCTCTGCACACTTCCCATTCGCGGCTTTCAAATAATTACACAATTTCCTCACTGCGTCAGGGAACAAAGCTCTATTAAGTAAATTTGCTTTCCGGGTAATTCTTTTCATGGAGCTGAGAGATCGAAAAATAATTTTTGGAAGAAAAGGTGACGGGAGAGCGTTGTTATTTGTTGACTTTTTATAAGCGGATATCTTTTCGACAGGAATTCGTCAAGTTTCTGTTAGAAGTTAGATAAAATGGGGATGATTTATTTTTAGAGATACAGAATTGGTTAAATAGGAAACGTTTTATTCAAATCCGGTTGAAAAGTTCCATAATTTATTAAGTTTATAACCAGGTATCTGAACTGTCTTTGATGAAGTTGATTTCGTTCGGAAAACTGTTGTGCATAAGCTTCTGCACCTGCGTTTGCGTTTCTGTTTAGTTTGAAGTAAAGTTCTATCATATCAACTTTTTCTTCATTTGAATAATTATTCATTTTGTTGCAGAGATTTTACAACACTGTCACTTAAAAACTTACTTTGACACTTAGAGTATTAATTACCATTTTTAATTTTACCAACAAGTATAAGCGCTATTGGAAAATGTAAAAAACCAAAATGGCGTCCTAAGAATTTTTCAGAATTCAAAAACAAATAAAGGAATACGTTTTATGAATATTTTATTGCATTCTACGTGAAAAAAGGCCCTAATAATGTTCTACTTTCAAAGTAAAGTTTTGCTTGGTTTAGAAACTACAGATCAAAGTTAAAAATGCAGTGTTCTGCATTTTCTTATTTTCCCGGAAAACGGTAAAGGTTCAGTCAACTTTTAAACCGGATTTGGATTTCTCATTAAATTATCTAAAACTTTTCCTATTTAACCGACTCTGTAAATCTAATAATAACTGAGATTCCCATACGTGTAGAACCAATTTAAGACACACTGTATAAGTAAAATGGATTGACGTACTAGTTAATAGAAACATAAACGTTTTGAATGTAACGTTTGTGAACTTTTGCTTCTTCATTCCTAAACTTTGAGTTTCCTTTCTATTACATTATTACGTCATATTTTGACAGATGATATTGGGCTGTGAATTACAGTTCTGTTCTAAATTTGGAAACTGTCAAATTCAATCCCATAGAGATTCAAAACAACGACACATACTTGAAAAATGATACAATCAGTGGAGTTTGGTTGAAGGCACTTTATACCTTCATCTGTGCAGTTTTGGCATTTGTAGCATATTTTTACACAATTTTAGTCTATTTTTAAATATGACAACCGTCAAAATCCTCTTAAAATCCAGTATAAACAGTACCAAACGTATTTTCTGTTCTAGACCTGGAAACTGTCAAATTCGATCCCATGGAGGTACAAAACAACGAAACATACTTAAAAAGTAACAGAATCAGTGATGATTTTTGCTATAGCTGTCAAATTGTCTGGTATCAAACCGAACAATAACAGGTGTCATTGGCCATTGTCACGTTGGCAGCATATTCTACACACATGTAATGACTATTACTCACTCCATGATTTACGACATTCGCCTTCGGCTGGTGTCGCAAACTTCAATCTTTGTGAGTAATAGCTATCATTACATGCTCGTTGAATAATATACTATTACGCTTACCTTATGAAGAATAACCAGCAAGTCATCAAACTTTCCGTGTAGGTCGCCACAAACGGTAATTTGTTTAGAAAGGGCCGTCGAAGCTACGTTAATGTTAGGGAGTTTCCGAAGGGTCATTATGGACCGCCTCAGGATGTCGGCTAACACTTTCGGGGGTAACCTGAAATGCTAAAAGAAAATTAATCTTGATGATAGAAGACCATCCATCTTTAAACAGAGGTGGGCGTTTAAGATAAAGGTTTGGGTAGTATCCCTTGATATTAGTAATGAATCTTGTGCAAAATCTGCGAAAAGTGCATGTTTTTGTTGGACAAATTCTTGTATATAATTAATTTGTAGAACGTGTAAAGCTAGCTATAAAGTGGTGAGTAGGCAGAAAAACGCCGACGATACAGCACTATTTGCAAAAGATAAACAGGAATTGATTGATATTTTGGACAAACAAACAAACAAAATCACGATATGGAGATTGATAGGAGAATTTTCAGCATAAATATCTCAATAACTTAAAGTCTACATATAATTTCGTTATAACTCTAGTCTATAACGTATGGTTGCGAAACCTGGATAATAACCAGAAAATCAAACATAAATTGAAAGTACATCAAAAGAAACGAATTTTAGGAACTTCCCAGAGAGATCACAGAACAAATACATGGATACGTGAAAAAAACCAAAGTCTTCGACATAATAAAAAGAATTGGTTTCCTACAATGGCAATAGACAGAGCACGTGACCAGACATACAGAAATCTGGAGCGAGTATATCACCAGATGGAGACCTTGTAACAGAGGAGAATTATTGGAAGATTCCAGCAAAGGGGGTACGGAAAATGACTGTTTTAAGCACATTTATGGAATTCTCATTAAATTTCCTATTCAATAACCTAAAAAAACCTACACAATTTAGTACAGTCATAAAGAAAATCGTGTTAAAGTTTGAACTCCTAGAAACACAGTTTAAAAAGACAGTCAGGGACAAAATCGCCTTTCAAACCCACTTGGAGTGAGAAAATGACTGTTTTAAGCACATTTTTGAAATTCTCATTAAATTTTCTATTCCATAACCTAAAAAAACCTACACAATTTAATACAGTCAAAAAAAAAAAAAAAAAAAGGCAAAAAACAGACAGTTTTCCACACATTTACATGTCCTAACCCAACTTACTCGGTGTTTTCTGAATATCTCGATCAACTGCGTGATCTTCTCCTCAGTGTAAGGATACTGAAAGTCAAAATTCCTCAATGCTTTTTTGTCCTCCTGGTCGTACGAGTACTCTTCGTCTGGGGACTCGTCTTCAAACTCCAAATCCAAGTTATCTAAATTGAATTTACTATTTTATTGAGTATTAATTGGAAAAAGTATGTTCTACCAAAAGATGAGCTTCTACTAGGCCCTTTGGAGCTGTAACCATCTCGATTGGCTGTTTGGGGTATGTGAGTGAGTAGAGCGTTGAAAAAGTTGTAGAGCTAGTAATTAAGTTTATTATTAATAATTTCAAAAAAATTCTGAAGAACAGAACTTACTTTGACCTGATCTTGTTCTCCTGCATACTCCAAAGTTTGGAAAATCGTCCAAGTATATCTTCGTCGAACTTCCAACCGAGCCATATAGCTTCTGTACCATTTCTGGATAAGGAGGGAGGCTTTGATAGCTACAACATAACGTAATTTCACTACGCGCGCATTAAAGTTCCTGTAGGAATAATTGGTGGTTGCAATTTTAGCCACACGACGGCAAACTCGTGAAGTTGCAGATATAGTTCGTTTAATCCCTGTCGTTTCTGTTAGACTGGATATATTACGGCCACAAAACGCAGGCTGGTGTGAAATTTATACGTTCAAGTTACCAGTCAAAGCGAACGCGTGCAATAATATGTAATGAAAAATTTATGAGCCGGTACGTAAAACGTAAATTTGCGCCCCCTGGGCTGTAGATCGATTTAATATTTATTATCGTGGTTAATTCTACGAAGTGCCTCGTGGTTTTTATAATCCTATTTATCATACGCTGACCAGGCTATTTTATAGAGATTTATTTTGAATAGTGCATAATATAGTAAATCAAGTATAAATTCAGTGTTAAACTATTGAATGAATTATTGTGCTTCAAATTTGATTGGATGTTAGTACATTGAAGAGCATAATCCTATCATAAAAAAACACCAATGGATAATCTAAAATTTGAAAGGGAGATTAAATCATAATTCCGGAGATTACGATCCACTTCTGTTTGGACTCATAACGGGAAATACGGGTCGGGTTCTAGTTTTAAAATTACGGACCATAAACCAGAATGGGGGAATGAAACTTTATAGAGGATGTTCTAGTCTTGAACCTTACGATATTACAAAAAACTCACTACTACCTAAGAAATACAATCAAGTAATTCTTGGTTATATTTTTTTATAAACCATGTGGTTTTACCATTATAAATTCGTGTTTTATTCATATTTTTACCACTTTTAATATAGTTTTGTGAATATGCTGACTAATTATTTACCAAAAAAAGCGAGAGAAAATACTGGGTCCAATCTTTGAATTCAACCACTACACTTTTCTTCAAAAAACCAAACATTTTTCCTGTCTATTCCAAATTTTAAGAGACCAAAAGATTTGAAATGTGATGATCACAGGGAATTCTAAATTAGGTTTGGTAATAAAGAGATTTTTGGTTATTACATGATTGGTAGAGCTTGTACTCTCTATCCCAGTAGAAGTGACAGTGACGACATTAACTGTGACGTCATATTGAAATTCGCCAAACATCCAACATGGTGCGTTTGTGGTAAAAATTTCAGACCTCTAACTTGAGGCGTTCCTGAGATATTCAAGAAAAATAACGAAAAACTATAGGCAATTTTGACGACCTCTAGCGTCCAAACGGTGCAACTTAGTTTTGCCCGCTCAACGTCACGTGGTATTAATTAACTTTCTTTTGTCATATGGTGTGTCGATGCAGAATGTTTAAAATAAGCGACTTTTTTGGAAAAGTGCACAAAATTTTGACTCAAATTTGGAAATTTACTAATTTTAAACTGGGGACCCACAACCTGGCGTCCATTTTGCTCTAACTGGTACGGTTTCGGAGGTGACCCTGAAATTATGGCAATTTTGACAGTTTTTGGGCGTGGCACCCTTAAAAAAATTACATTTTGACAAATGACACTCCACGTCACATTTCCATCATTAACCTTAAGCTATCTAGGGAGTCAAAGGTAATTTTCAAAATTAAAATATTTTCTGAAAAAATCTATGGGTAAATCTATATACCCCCTGTAAAAAATATAAAAAAATTAAGTTTTTTGTTATTTTAAGGTCAAACAGTGTCATGTACAGAAAAATATCATATTTAGTAAAAGTTCTTCTGTCGGGGTATCTATGTGGTAAAAGTTTCACACACCTAACCGTTTTTGAGATATTCATAAAAATATTCGAAAAAAATAAATCAACTTTGACGTCCTCTAGCGACGAAACGGTAAAACTTAGCCTGATTAACGTCACGTGATAGCTCCATTCATTACCTTTCTTTTGTTATCTGGTGTATCTATACAAAATGTTTCAAATAAGTAAAAAATTGAAAATTGTACTTAAAAATGTGTTTTTTTGAGACTGTCTGCTTGGATTACTGGATAACCGCCGTTATTTTGGTACTATTCAATTAAAACTTAGTACGATTAATTTTGACCTTAGAAATATGATTCAGCTGTCAAAATGACACAAATCATTTTACAGTTTGTCACGTGACACCTGTTTGTTTTATAAATATGTTAATCAGATGACGTATTCACGAATTTAAAAATTTGTAAATAACGTCAAATTTCCAGCTCAGTTCAGATGTAATAGAAAAGGAACGACAATTATTACGTTACTGCCACTAGCCCTGGAATGGACTGTATGTGTATAAATGATTGCATAAGTCAACCGCCATAAGCTGTTATTACCAAAACCCCACATTACATACTTTCTTGGTAAATGATCAATTAAACCCACAATATTGTGTACATTCAAATGACTGCCACAAAGACTATGTGACTGTTACAAAAATCTGTTTGTAGATATTACAGTAATAATACAAGGCGACATTAACTAACTTTATGTGCTTTAAGAATCCATTATTACGGTTTGAGTTGAATAATTAAACTGTACAATCCAATAATAGTGCTGTAACGCTTATTTGGCACTTGAGTGCCAACACGGATCTGCAATTTAACTTTGACAGAATCGTTAACAGCTTTGAAGTCTTAATTCAATTCGAATTGCACTGCAGTTACATTTAATTTCAAGTAATTTTAAAAGGGTATTGTTGAGACGTGGAGAATTAAGTGAGTGTCGATCAATTTTGACAATCAATGATTATTTAACACTGAAATGATTGTCGTAAACGGTTGGGTCATGAATATTTAGCAGAAACGGTGGTAGAAAAATCCTATTTAATTTAATAGACATGCCATTTAAAGGTGTGGAACTATTTTGAATGTGCTTGAATGAATCATTGTTTATGACTTTCAGGTCAGTAGGAGGTAAAATTTATCTCCTAAAGAGAGAAATAGTGTTACTGCTCTCTGAAAACCAAATTCAATAAACTTCTGGAGATTTATCGCATTTCCTTGCCAAATAACCCCAGTTTTCCAATAACAGCAAACTGCCAAGTAAAATAATATATTATGTAGGACACACCAACATTAGGGCTTGATGCTGCATGACATCATTTTACCAAGCTATTATTATGCTAATTTCTGAACTTTTGAGGCTCAATATGCTATTACAAATATAAAACTTCTTTGAAACTGCACTACTCGTAATTATTAACAATTTTCCTATACGCTGAACATTATCCATAACCAATAAAGGTTTGCCCTGGTAAAAGCTTTTAATGGAGCTCTAATACAGGCAATATTGATGTGTACAATTTGGGTTAGGAAGCCATTACAGCTTCCTATCAAATTGGATTCTACCTACGATAATTGTACCACACGAAACTGCGATTCAAGTTGGAACACAATCGTTAGTGGCTTTGAAGTGCTGATTGAATTGAACTCTTAAGTTTAAGCGATTAAATGAGTGGTTTAAAAGTGCATTATTAAGCGATTGCCGGTTGGTATAAGGTAAATAACGAACTAGCATAGAAGCATTGCGAAAATGAATTTTTCAAATCAAATAGTGACTATCGTATACAGCTGGATTATGAAAACTTGATTTTCTAGTCCTGCAAAATTTAAATAGTGTGAAAGTAATATTTAGAGAATTTTGCCCACAAATTTCGGAAGTTCTACTACGTTATTTTGATTGACAGTTTAAACTTGCTCCCCTTTAAAGTAAGGTTGATATTCCAGTTGGATCTGCCTGAAACTTTCCGAATTTACGCGCCTACGCACTCAAGTGGGATTGGGATGTTTATTCGGTATGACGAAAAACGAATTGAAGCCGACGAAAGTGGGATCATATTACGAAATGAAAAATTTAGGAGGGGCTGGGATTGTTTTTGTCTTGAAAATAAATGACGAGTAAACAAGATTACTTTTTCAAGCAAAATATGATGTACCAGTCGAGTGGCTTGCTTGTTCGTAGTAAATTACCGGAAAAGTAAATATTTTATTTCACCAAGAAAATTTGACCGGTATATTACCAGTACATTACTGGTAAATTAAAAATACTTTGTTTCTGGCAGTTTAAATTTTTTACATCGTATTTCTCCCTGAATGTACTAAATCTTGTAGTTATTTCAGGTTATTGGATAGGAAATTTAATGAGAATTTGAAAAATGTGCTTAAAACAGTCATTTTCTCACTCCATGTAGGTTTTACAGCCGATTTTATCCTTGACTGTCCTTTCAAACTGTGTTTCTGACAGTTCAAATTTTGACACCGGTTTTCTCTCTGACTGAACCAAATTTTAGAGTGTTTTTTCAGGTTATTTAATAGGAAATTTAATGAGAATTTTAAAAATGTGCTTAAAACAGTTATTTTCTCACTCCAAGTAGGTTTTACAGCCGATTTTATCCTTGACTGTCCTTTCAAACTGTGTTTCTGACAGTTCAAATTTTGACACCGCTTTTCTCTCTGACTGAAACAAATTTTAAAGTGATTTTTTAGGTTATGTAATAGGAAATTTAATGAGGATTATAAAAATGTGCTTAAAACACTCATTTTCTCACTACAAGTAGGTTTTACAGCCGATTTTATCCTTGACTGTCCTTTCAAACTGTGTTTCTGACAGTTCAAATTTTGACACCGCTTTTCTCTCTGACTGAACCTAATTTTAGAGTGTTTTTTCAGGTTATTTAATAAAAAATTTAATGAGAATTTTAAAAATGTGCTTAAAACAGTCATTTTCTCACTCCAAGTAGGTTTTACAGCCGATTTTATCCTTGACTGTCCTTTCAAACTGTGTTTCTGACAGTCCAAATTTTGACACCGCTTTTCTCTCTGACTGAACCTAATTTTAGAGTGTTTTTTCAGGTTATTTAATAGGAAATTTAATGAGAATTTTAAAAATGTGCTTAAAACAGTTATTTTCTCACTCCAAGTAGGTTTTACAGCCGATTTTATCCTTGACTGTCCTTTCAAACTGTGTTTCTGACAGTTCAAATTTTGACACCGCTTTTCTCTCTGACTGAACCAAATTTTAGAGTGTTTTTTCCGGTTAATTTATAGGATATTTAATGAGAATTTTAAAAATGTGCTTAAAACAGTCATTTTCTCACTCCAAGTAGGTTTTACAGGCTATGTTACCTAAACGTGGTATCAAACTGTGTTTCTGGCAGGTCAAACTTTTTCCTTGACTGTACCAAATTTTGTAGAATTTTTTCAGGTTATTCGATAGGTAATTTAACGGCTATTCCAAAAATGTGCTTAAAACAATCATTTTCTCACTTCAAATCAATTTGACAAGCAATTTTGTTCCGGTGTGTCAAACCCTCCTCAAAAATTGCAACAATCAGTGTTTAGAAAAGTTTTCTGCAGTATTCGATACAAAACGTGTTTCTGAGATTTAATACAATTATTTTCACAGTGGTCGTATTACTGCCTAGCTAAATTATTCTCCAAAAACCACGTGATATCTGTGACTAATGTCAAAACTGTCAAAATTTGCCTAGAATTTGAAAGAATTGCATTTTAACAATTTTTTGACAATTGTCAGTTTGTAAATGTAATTTACAAATTGTTTAAATAATAATATTATTTTATAACATGAAATAAAGAAACATGACAAAAAGCTGAAAATGCAATTTATTAATAGAAAAGGCTAATTGTTTATAAAAAAATTTATAACACTGGAACTCATTTGGTACAAGAATCACTTTGTCAAAAAAGTTTTACTTTATTTATTTTATTATTGATAACCCAAAATTTCTTAAACAATAAATAACAAATTATATTAGCTTTTTATTCAGTCTTTATTTTGACAAAATTGACAAAAAATTACTTTAATAAAATTAATGACTGGAAAAATGATATCTTTCAAGAAAATTTAGACTCGTAAATTTACGTCAAATTGGTAAGTTTTTCAGTAAACTAAACTGAACTGAACACTGAATTTTACTTTTTCACGGTAAATTTACGTTCATCATTACTTGATGGACAAAAGTATACCAGGCGTTCACTCTGGATAAAAAAGTTCAGACCAAAGCTCAATTTCTCTGAATGTGAAAATAAATAAATAACGTTCACTGGTAATTTTCACCGGTAAACCTTTTAAATAAGCTTGGCAAGCTGTTCAGACATTTAGAATCCCCTAAAGATCTCTTCAAGCAGAATCTTAACAGTCTTTATACAGCCCTGCTGAAAATCCCATTTCCTTTGTTTTATGGCCTGCGTCTAAGGGCAGATTTGTAGGTTCTTGCCACTACTTATTTAAAGACAAAATACTGCCAGGGCTTATGTGTAACCGAACTCAATTTCTTCCCAAAAAGATTTATTCGGTTTCACACGGTAAATTTAGGTTACGTCCATTACACAAGAAAATATTCAATTTTGGTTGAATGCTGGACATTTTTTTGTAAATTAATAACATCTACTTAATTAAGTCCAAACAGAGTTTCTCCTTTATTTTGCTCTGAATTTGAGTGGAAACTCGTAGCAAACAAAAAAGGGGATCAGATATCTTGAAATTCCTTTTCTGGATAACGCCACAGCCCCAAGGACATAAACCTTTTCTAAGGCGAACCGAACAATGTATATCCGCACCTAAATCCCAAGAGATTTTTATCCAATCTTTTTTTTCTCCACTTGAAAGTTTACTTAAATCCTAGCAAGATATTTTTGTGGGATCTTGGAAGGAAATGCGTAGTGTATGCTAATTATTAGTAATATTTTTGAATTTTACGTTCTGAATCCACGCTCGAATGTCTTAATGGAGTTATCAAGTGTATGACAAGCTTAAATTAGATAGTTAACTACTATAATTCAGTGCTTTTCAAGTTTTTCAAATGAGTAAGCTGAAAATGTTTTAACTTGTCATAATCTTTCACTGTACGATTCACACTTTTTGAATGTTTCTTAGCGCATTTTTACCGCATTTCATGTTTGCGTTCCACTAGCTGTCATTTACGTGACATTACACTCTTGTATATCCTTTAATTGCCGATTTCACGACACGATAACACTGAACATAAAAGGCCCAACATAAATAACTGCAGGTCGAGCCGATTCTGGTCTTTCGTGTCGCCAACCAGCGTGTTTATCCAATCAAATTGTTTTATGTTTTCTGTTCGCAAAATTAACGCGGTCATTGTGTAGTAATTTTGCAGAAATCAGTTTTGTACGATTTAATCCCATCGGGGATAAAATATAATACGATAAGCTGAATAAGCTGCATGACAATAACATTATTCTTTATTTTTACTTTGGATCCTACAATTTACAGTGTAAATATGAGATGCTTCTGGGTAAATAAAAGCAACTGTAATACGAGCGTAATTGCAAACAATCAAGTGCAATTTTAAGTTTGAGCTTTAAAAACTTAAGTAAGTTTCTGGTGAATTTTCTCTTTGCAGTACTTTTAGTTTTATCGCAAGATCGTTTACAGATTTCCCAGAATGGTACAAAGCACATTTAAAAAGTAGTATACATAAAAGTAAATTACAATTATAAACTGTGTTGTTCTGCAGGTTCGTTCTTAGAAGTAGTTTTTAAGAAGAAAAACATTCTTGAAATGGTTCTCTCTTCTTACCACTAATTTTCTCTTATTTTGAAATTTTTATACCTGAATTTATAAAATTACAAACTTGTCTTATTACCTCACTGAAAGCTTTTACTTACATAATCCCATAATTAGCGATATTGGTTTGATATTGATAGGAACATCCGGGTTAAGGTAAATAACGAGCAGACGCCATTACACACTCTTATCTGTAATGGTGTAATATATCAGTGGTTGCTCAAGAACAACAATAAATATTTACCTAAGTTAATCAGTATCAGATAAGCGAATTCGTGTAAAGCAATATTTTGTAGAGTACAAAAAATAGGTATTAGCGCCAATTGTCACTATGTAAATTACCGGTAAAATAAATATTTTAGTACTAAATCTTGTAGTTTTTTCAGGTTATTGGATAGGAAATTTAATGAGAATTTGAAAAATGTGCCTAAAACAGTAATTTTCTCACTCCAAGTAGGTTTTACCGGCGATTTTATCCTTGACTGTCTTTCAAACTGTGTTTCTGACAGTTCAAATTTTGACACCGCTTTTCTCTCTGACTGAACCAAATTTTAAAGTGTTTTTTCAGGTTATTTAATAGAAAATTTAATGAGAATTTTAAAAATGTGCCTAAAACAGTAATTTTCTCACTCCAAGTAGGTTTTACAGCCGATTTTATCCTTGACTGTCCTTTCAAACTGTGTTTCTAACAGTTCAAATTTTGACACCGCTTTTCTCTCTAACTGAACCAAATTTTAGAGTGTTATTTCAGGTTATTTTATAGGAAATTTAATGAGAATTTTAAAAATTTGCTTAAAATAGTCATTTTCTCACTCCAAGTAAGTTTTACAGCCGATTTTATCCTTGACTGTCCTTTCAAACTGTGTTTCTGACAGTTCAAATTTTCACACCGCTTTTCTCTCTGACTGAACCAAATTTTAAAGTGTTTTTTCAGGTTATTTAATAGAAAATTTAATGAGAATTTTAAAAATGTGCCTAAAACAGTAATTTTCTCACTCCAAGTAGGTTTTACAGCCGATTTTATCCTTGACTGTCCTTTCAAACTGTGTTTCTAACAGTTCAAATTTTGACACCGCTTTTCTCTCTAACTGAACCAAATTTTAGAGTGTTATTTCAGGTTATTTTATAGGAAATTTAATGAGAATTTTAAAAATTTGCTTAAAATAGTCATTTTCTCACTCCAAGTAGGTTTTACAGCCGATTTTATCCTTGACTGTCCTTTCAAACTGTGTTTCTGACAGTTCAAATTTTGACACCGCTTTTCTCTCTGACTGAACCAAATTTTAAAGTGTTTTTTTCAGGTTATTTAATAGAAAATTTAATGAGAATTTTAAAAATGTGCCTAAAACAGTAATTTTCTCACTCCAAGTAGGTTTTACAGCCGATTTTATCCTTGACTGTCCTTTCAAACTGTGTTTCTAACAGTTCAAATTTTGACACCGCTTTTCTCTCTAACTGAACCAAATTTTAGAGTGTTATTTCAGGTTATTTTATAGGAAATTTAATGAGAATTTTAAAAATTTGCTTAAAATAGTCATTTTCTCACTCCAAGTAGGTTTTACAGCCGATTTTATCCTTGACTGTCCTTTCAAACTGTGTTTCTGACAGTTCAAATTTTCACACCGCTTTTCTCTTTGACTGAACCAAATTTTAAAGTGTTTTTTCAGGTTATTTAATAGGAAATTTAATGGAAATTTAAAAAATGTGCTTAAAACAGTCATTTCCTCACTCCAAGTAGGTTTTACAGCCGATTTTATCCTTGACTGTCTTTCAAACTGTGTTTCTGACAGTTCAAATTTTGACACCGCTTTTCTCTCTGACTGAACCAAATTTTAAAGTGTTTTTTCAGGTTATGTAATACGAAATTTAATGAGAATTTTAAAAATGTGCTTAAAACAGTCATTTTCTCACTCCAAGTAGGTTTTACAGCCGATTTTATCCTTGACTGTCTTTCAAACTGTGTTTCTGACAGTTCAAATTTTGACACCGCTTTTCTCTCTGACTGAACCAAATTTTAAAGTGTTTTTTCAGGTTATTGGATAGGAAATTTAATGAGGATTCAAAAAATGTGTTAAAATTGTGATTTTCTCACTCCAAGTAGGTTTTACAGCCGATTTTATCCTTGACTGTCCTTTCAAACTGTGTTTCTGACAGTTCAAATTTTGACACCGCTTTTCTCTCTGACTGAACCAAATTTTAAAGTGTTTTTTCAGGTTATTTAATAGGAAATTTAATGAAAATTTTAAAAATGTGCTTAAAACAGTCATTTTCTCACTCCAAGTAGGTTTTGCAGCCGATTTTATCCTTGACTGTTCTTTCAAACTGTGTTTCTGACAGTTCAAATTTTGACACCGCTTGTACCCATAATTTATAAAATTGGTAAATTTTCTTGTTACACTAAATTTTACTTTTTTAATTTTCAAAACCCAGTTTACATTAAACTCAATATACTTTTACATTTAGTCCAAAATATTCCAAATTCTCTATGCAAATTTGTTTCATATGGATCACTCCGTCTCGTTTTTAACGTGGGAGTTTAAATTCAATATAGGTACAACAGAGACACGGGCTCCATTTCAAAGAGGAACTGATTTAAACTCTTACGTAAAAGGCTCGGATCGAAATTGAGTTTTGAGGCTTTCGTTACTCTCTCGGTATATTTACACGCAATGGAACGCAAAACCTCCTCAAACTTTCTACAGGATTTAATTTAATGTAATACAGAGTTGGTTGGAAGTGACTGGTTTCAGTGTTTTTGCAGATTATTTCCTTCCTATCAATTTTGACCAATCGCTATCAAGAATTAGTATAACAAATGTAAATTTTAAGTGGAAAAATCACTTAACAACTGTCAACTTAGCTGTCAGCAGATTCTCCGGAAAAAAATTCGAAAAAATTTCACACTCCTCACAGCAACATAAAGAATAGTGTTACCCTTTCTAGCTTGAAAGTTATTGTTCTTATTAATTATTGTTCTTATTGTTTTAATTAAAATAAAATGTTTATTTAACTCAGGAAATAATCTTACCAAATATCCCTCGTGCATGGAATACTCGTTTCTAAGTAATTTGTTTTAACAAATTACGTAATTTGTTTTAACAAATTACTTAGAAACTCGTTTTTCCGAATTTTTCCGGAAAAATTAAATTCACTAGGGATATTACCCCTGAAAAATTCATTTAACTGAATAAATTTTAGTTGGCTAATAGAAATGCTGTTTTGAAATCCATCACCAAAAAAGCAATTATCAAATGTCTTGTACCCTTTACAGTCAGTCATTGGAACAACATTTTTGATTTTTTTTATTGACTGGTTAAGAAAACACATAAATGAGTGAAATCTGGACTGGATTCACATTGCAAATTCAATATTATTCCGTCCTTTACTCATCCATGTGTGTTTGTGCAATTACCTAGGGATAAACCGAAAGACCTGCAAGTATTACTGTCTTACAAAAGGGCAGAAAATTGGTTTTTCTCTTTTTTTGTTTTGTTTTACGGTTCGTAGCAGAAATAGGTTACATTTTCAACCCCTGATATAACCCTCATGGACAAGAAAAATGTTTTATAGGCGTTGGCTTTATATCTCAGGATTTATCGCTTTAATGCGGTTTAGACGTAGTTTTCATAATTTGTTGTTGTATGATTCAGATTTCTATTTTTGTACGGTTCCGCATTTCACTTATCGTTTAATTGGCGATTTCATGACGTGATAAGCCTATACGTTGAAAGGAAAAGCCCTAAAAATAAAATAAATACCAAGTCAAGCCTATTCAGGTCTTTCGTGTTGGCAATGAACGTGGGCTTTAATACGGCTTTCATGTTTGCCATTTATGCTACATTTGCGTCATTTTGCGAAACTTGCTTTTATTGTCGGAACTCCACTCTAGTTAAAATGTAATTCCCAAGCCTGATTTTCGTATTGCACAGCTAATATACAGTAAACTAATGAGAATTATTACACTGTTGTTCACTAGCACAGAACATTTTATGGGTGCTTTAAACGACCTTATAAAGCAAGTTCATATAGAGACGACAATGGCAACTGCAACCACTGAAATTCATATTACTTTATTACTACAAGAAAGATAGTAACGAGAGTTTGACGTAATAAACGTTCTTGCAATTTCGTGTTGAACGTGATTCTTAAAAAGCACCACTGATTTAATTTGAAACTTTCAGTTTGTCTGCCAATCTTCGGGGGTACAAAGTTTTCAAAAACCTCTCTTCGTGTACAACTCGAAAAGCTCCACTAAACATACAAATCAACATATCAGCACGTGTTGATGATTTATTTGCCGAAGCACTCGAATTTAAGTTTAAACGTAATGTTTACTAGTCATGGCATTGGAAACCTGTGAAAACGTAATGGAAATTCGATAACGAATTCAGTTTTTATTTGAATGTGACGAAACGGAGAACTTACCAATCAATTAGAAAGCTGTTTTATTATTTTAACCTATTTTTTTTAATTTCCTAATGTTATTGTATTTTTTTTATGATGGAAAAAAAATTCAGTATGATAGGAAAACTTACCAATTTTTTCCAATTTATGGGCGTAATTTAAATTTGCTTGAAAGATATCAGTTTCATGTCATGGCTGTCACTAATTGCATTAAAACCATTTTCGGTCAATATTGTCAGGAAAAAATCCTGAAAAATAAAGACTGAATATAAGATTGATTTGATATTTATTATTGTTTTAAAGATTTTGGTTTATCAATAATAAAATAAATGAAGTAAAACTTTTCTCACTTTTTTATAAACAAGTTGCCTTTTCTAACAAAGATAGCATTTTTAGTTTTTTGTCACTTTTCTTTATTATCTCATTTTTAAATTAGGACAAATAATATGTTTTTGAGATGAGAAAAATGACGCAAATCTGGAGTAAAGTACAATTCGTAACTTACCCAGTAATTTACTGAAAATAATTGTCAAAATAACTGCCATAATTCGCAGAAACCCATCTTGTTTCGAACATCCTGAGAAATCGGTGTAATTCTGTAAAAGTGTAAACTGTAATTCTTGCAAATTCTATTCAAATTTTCACAGTGACCACTGTCAAAATAACTGTCATAAATCTCAGAAACACTTTTTGTACCGAATACTGCAAGAAAACTTTTCTAAACTCCATGATTTTTGCAACTTTTGAGCACAGTTTGACAGTCAGAAAAAAAGTGCTTGTCAAACCCACTTGGAGTGAGAAAATGACCATTTTAAACACATTTTTTGAATCCTCATTAAATTTCCTATCCAATAACCTGAAAAAACACTACAAAATTTGGTACAGTCAGAGAGAAAACCGGTCTCAAAATTTGAACTGCCTGAAACACAGTTTGAAAAGACAGTCAGGGACAAAATCGTCTGTAAAACCCACTTGAAGTGAGAAAATCACTGTTTTAAGCACATTTTTGGAATCCTCATTATATTTCCTATCTAATAACCTGAAAAACACTACAAAATTTGGTACAGTCAGAGAGAAAACCGGTGTCAAAATTTGAACTGCCTGAAACACAGTTTGAAAAGACAGTCAGGGACAAAATCGTCTGTAAAACCCACTTGAAGTGAGAAAATCACTGTTTTAAGCACATTTTTGGAATCCTTATTATATTTCCTATCCAATAACCTGAAAAAACACTACAAAATTTGGTACAGTCAGAGAGAAAACCGGTGTCAAAATTTGAACTGCCTGAAACACAGTTTGAAAAGACAGTCAGGGACAAAATCGTCTGTAAAACCCACTTGAAGTGAGAAAATCACGGTTTTAAGCACATTTTTGGAATCCTTATTATATTTCCTATCCAATAACCTGAAAAAACACTACAATATTTGGTACAGTCAGAGAGAAAACCGGTGTCGAAATTTGAACTGCCATAAACCCAGTTTGAAAGGACAGTCAGAGACAAATTCGTCTGTAAAACCCACTTGAAGTGAGAAAATCACTGTTTTAAGCACATTTTTGGAATCCTCATTATATTTCCTATACAATAACCTGAAAAACATTACAAAATTTGGTACAGTCAGAGAGAAAACTGGTGTCAAAATTTGAACTGCCAGAAACACAGTATCAATACCAGTAAAATTTTCCTGGAAAAGTAAAATATTTATTTTACCGGTAATTTTATTTATTACTTTTTATGAATATGACGTCTAACTGCTCATATTGCTCTACTTTACCTCCCAATAAACCTCAATTCAGCAAACTAGTTACATTTACACATATAATCCGTCAAAATTGGTAGCAACAAAATTGCAATCAAGTAGATAACGACATTTGCATGGAAACGTAGTAAATTAGGAAGCTCGGATACAAATGCTCCAGGCGTTTTGCCTTTGGTGAGCTGGAAATTAGTTGAGTATGTGCACATATTATGAGGCGGTTGTGATTACTACGCATACCATTTTGGCAGAATCCGTTTGAAGTTAAATTAGTATGCACACGAAACCCTTAAACTTGGCTTGAATCTCAATGTAAGGTAAAATGTCAAAGTCCTTTTACTATATTATGTTTGCAGTAGTACTTAATTCATTTAAATGTTTAAAATTTACAAAGTGTAACAATTCCCAAAAATGTTTTTATAATACCTGGTCTGAAATTAGCATTGATGGTACAACCGCAACCAAAAGTTTTGAAAAGGTGAACGGGAGTCGATTAAACTTCGGTAAAGTTGCCCAAAAGGAAATCGAATTTTCCTCTAGTTCTTATTTCAACTTTGAATAAAGTTAAACGAACCTTATTGCAAAATCGTAAACGCAATAAAGGTCAATATAACGTGTAAACTTTCTTTTGTATCGACACTTAACACTGTTATTTCAATTACCTGTTGCTTTTAGTTTAAAATTTACAGCAAGAAAACTGAAAGCAAAACATCCCTTCGGGCATATTAATCTAACTTTAAATCGACTTGTCTTGGCATGCAATTGGTTCTGCATTTAGCTTTCAAATTTGTTATCGTCTCTTTATACAACGAAAAATAGAAAGGATTTCTTATTTGTTGTGTAAGTGGAGACGGGAACTAGATTGACGATAATGACTTCATCGATTATCGTCCATTTAGATTGTTTTAGTTTCATTAATTATTGGGGAGTGTTCTGTCTAAGCAGAATAGTTTTAATTGTACGAAAATAATTATTCGAGTTATAAGTTATAATTAATTTCTAAACTCAAAAAAGCTCTCTCATTTTCTTACTAAACTACATTTTTCAGTTACCCAGATTTACAGTAATAACTGTTTTACACCAAACTGACCTTAGAACAACTAAATCGTAACACGATTAAAGGCTCAGTAAACTTCAAAAGTCCCTCAAAATGATCGACCCTGAATCCTTATTGAAAGGAGAATCGGTTTCCATTATTGGATTTCCAACAAACTTGCTAATGTAGATATGACACTGCCTTCAAAACGGGAGGGCTTTGATGTCGAAACAAGTTTAGTTTGGTAGTAATACTGTTAATTCTGAATGTTGTATGTTGGTGATATTTAACAGGATTTATGGATGTGATGATCTAATATTGAATTTGGTGATTAATTGTTCGGTAATATTTAGAAGCGTATTACCAATTCGAGAAAGTTTTCCAGACACAAATTTAGGCTACGTTTCACTTGAACTGAATTTAAACCAAATTAATATTCTAGTTTTTAATGTAATTAAAAATACGTTTGATTGATATTTTCGTATGGTTTTCCACGGAAATAACCTAGTTAATTGCAAAAATGAGTTTAATTTTTGGACTCTTTTAATATTATATTTTATGAAAATTAACACTTTAGTCACAAATAATATTGGTAATTTTGAGTGCTCTTTCAACTTTTTTGTAAAATAATAATTTTTTTAATTTTATTATTGATTTTTTTGAAATTTACAAAAACACGCTAATTATTATAATATCACACGACTTGGTAAAAGAAAAAACTTGCTATTTGAAAAAAGTTAGTATAATCTTCAGAAATTTCTTTCAATTGTAAAAATCGTCACGTGAGCTTCAGAACAACGTTTTGATTTTAAATATGGACTGTATGGGAACTATTTTAAACTTGTGTAGAGTCACGTGATTTTTGTAGGTGAATTTGATAGTTAAATCCCATGACTTTCAGAAATTCCAGCTTTGCAGCTTTTTTTCCTTGCTCTTACATTTTGAGTCATCAATTAGTATTACTTTTTTTCAATGGTATTAATAATAATTGATGATAATCAAGAATCTGGTCTTCAAATGAAAAAAAGAACTGATTCATAAAATTATTTTCAAAACAAGGATTTGTTTTCTTAATAGCAGGAGTTTTTGATATTTCTCAAATGTCTTGGTTGTCCAGACGTAACACAAATTTTCGGGGGTAATATCCCTAGTGCATTTAATTTTTCCGGAAAAATTCGGAAAAACGAGTTTAAAAACCTCGCTCATGCTTCGTTAGAACAAATTACTTAGAAACGAGTATTCCATGCACGAGGGATATTTGGTAAGATTATTTCCTGAGTTAAATAAACATTTTATTTTAATTAAAACAATAAGAACAATAATTAATAAGAACAATAACTTTCAAGCTAGAAAGGGTAACACTATTCTTTATGTTGCTGTGAGGAGTGTGAAATTTTTTCGAATTTTTTTCCGGAAAAACTGCTGACAGACAGTGGTTAAGTGATTTTTCCACTTAAAATTTACATTTGTTATACTAATTCTTGATAGCGATTGGTCAAAATTGATAGGAAGGAAATAATCATCTTTAAGCTTTTAAAAGAGATTGTAAATTTTCGGAATTGAACTCGAAAAAGTAAGTAACCTAAGCTTTTTGATACATCTTTTCGATTTTGTTAAATTTTAATAATTTGTCATGAAAATCACTCTATGTTTTTACTTATTGAAGAATCTTAAATGATTTTCAGTTTTAATTAGGAAACTCATACAGTACAGGGTGAGTCAACGATAGAGTAAAGTTTATTATCTCATTAGTTTTGAAAAATACAAAAAAATGTTAAACACAAAAAGTGTAGAGAATATTCAGATGTATAGTTTAAAATTACTTTTGGATATACTTTTGGGTGGTTCATAAAGGCGTGGCAGATAAAATATTAGTTTTTTTAAATGGAATCCCCTATGTTTTACACAATTTTAGATTCTCTATGAAATTTTAAAACTTTTTTGTTAATACTGTCATATTCTCCTAAACCTAATAGTTTTTCTATTGTTTCAATTTTTTCAGAAAAATATTAGTTTTTACCATGATGATATGATTAACAAAAAAAAAGTTTTAAAATTTCATAGATAATCTAAAAATGTGTTAAAAGATAGGGTGTTTCATTTAAAAAACTAATATCTTTATGAACCACCTTGTATGTCCAAAAGTAATTTTAAAGTGTGCATCTCAATATTCTCTAAAACTTTTGTATTTCTCGATACAAATGAGATATTGAACTTTACTCTATCGTTGACTCACCCTGTACTTTCAATCTGCATTCCTGTTATTTTCAAATTCCAAGTTTTATCTCGTGTATAAAACGGTTTTTGGAGCGTAATCCAACATTCAAACAAAGCAGAGAATTAATTTCCCTCTGGTCATTTTAAGAGAAGTTTAAATTGACTTTTGGCTAAGTGGACCAGATCCTAGAAGCTTTCCTACCAACTTTCCAGCTCAGTTGGAATTACTTCAATCCGTGTGTGACTAAATAAGTATTTAGAAATGTACTAATTGTTTTTCGGAAGTCCTTACTTAAGTAAACGATACAGAATTTCTGAATCTAAAAAGTAATTCCTTGCCTCGGGCTCCGATTGAATTTCATGAATTTAAGAATTGGAAATACAATTTTTGTGACACAAAAAGGAATCAGGAGATATTGAAAATCGAGTAAAATTTACCCTTCGGCTTACTGCTACTGCTACAATTGCAAAATTCCAAGTTTACTTAGTTATACGAATGTTCTTTTCCCGTATATTTGCTTATACTTTGCTGACTTTTCGCCTTAGCAAAAACCATTCATACGTTAATTCTATTTTATATCCCCATGTTAAGCTTAATTCTGAGATATTGATCCGACACCCACTTTCTCCAAACTAAATTAGCACCGTTTTAATTACCTGCTGTTCAGTCGTCATTGTTTACAAGCCCAATCGATATAATCTTTTTTCGGAAGGTTCGTAAGCGATCGATTGAGTGGATTTCGCGAAAACCTTAGTTTCAAACTTACTCTTTTCCAATTTGGTCATTTCAATCTCGTCTTGGCCGAAACATTGCAAAATCCTGTCGGGAACGATTCTTCGTAGATCCCCAATTTTGAAAGACAACCGTCTTTTTGGTTTTGGTTTTGGTTTCAAGCATGGCGTGGTAGCCATAGCAATATCCGACTTGGAACTGTCGGATAGTTCTTCATCTTCGTTGATAACGGGCTTTTTCTTCAGTCTAACGCAAGCGCATTGCGACATGGCTTTTTCTGCAAATAAATTTCAAATATTAATATGACGGCTGGTAATTATGGCACGAACAAAGATAGAATGTTATAAATATTCATCCGTCCGGTCCGATTTAAATTTAAATGGAAAAGTTTTGTCATTTTCCTGGAAAGTTTATGTGATTGAATTAGATATTAGAGGTATTGTAGGTTACTTAATTGGTTATTTTATTTTGATCTTTTTCAATAATTACCCTTAGAACAATGGTGGTAAAGTAAGGCAGGATTTACCTTACTTTTTTGTTGTAAAAAAACGAATAACAAATTAAAGTTTGGTTACTTGTTTGAATTCATTAGAGGAATAGAAAGAATACTCATTTTATCCTGCGACATGGTACTGATTTTGGTATCAGAAATATTCTAGGACTAAAGCTGTATGTAACAAAGAAATTCTGGACTTAAATGCTGGACTGCAGTCTCTTTTTAATGCAAACTGCTTTTTGACAAAGTCAAACAAACTACTCACTGTGCACAGAAAAATGCTGGACTTATACCATTTTTTTTTTTTAAATGGACATTTTCCGACTCAAAAATTACCGCTTTTACCTCTCTGTTGTCAAACTTATGCATTGTAATGAAATAAATTAAGACATCTTAAGAATTTAATGAATTAAAAGTACATTCAACCAGATTTTCCAATTTTTTCGGAAATTTTCTGAAAAAATTTCCATAAATTTAATTTTCCGGATATTTTACATCCCTGCCTTAAAACTATAGTTTGAATAGTAATAATTGATAAAAACCGAAAAAAGACATAAAATAACATATTTTTGACGTCATTTAACGAATTCATTAATCATGTTACAAAATCATTAGGAACCTAATAACTAAAGGCAATGCTTTCAACCGAAAATTATTAATCGTTTAATGAGCGTAAAGAAAATATTTCCCTGGAAACAGACAGGTGAAAAATTACTTTAATTTAAATCAAAATTGTTATTCCACGAAGTATAATCCAAACAATTTTCGTTCTGCGTATATATTTTGATAAGAAACGGTCGGTTTAGTTCACACACACACACACCTAAAAAGAATGTTTAAAGAAGTCGTCATTTTTCTAGGTTATAGAGAACAGCTTTCTTTATTGTATGAAGACGTTAAAGCATACCAAATGTCCCGGGGGAAAACAATGACGATTTAAGGAAACGGTGTGGAAAATCGATGTGGAAAGTCCGACGCCGCCGTCTCGATGGCTAGAATTAATGAGACGTCACTCATTTGCCAGAGAGCAACACTTTTTCTTCTCCACGTTTCTAATCCACGTCTGTAATAAGTGTTAATGGAAGGTTTATTGCGGACTTAAACTAAAATTGCACTTTTTACGAGGCGTATTTTTACGGCTTTTGCTATGACGGGTTTACTATTGCCAGAGCTTCTTTCGAGTTTTAAAAGCGACCATAAAAGTGCAGATTGAATTATTACTAAAGGAAATTAAGTCAGTTTTTGCGAAAAATCCAGTTGCATAGGTGGTAAAGTACTTTTTATAGGGCATTACAATAAAGCGGAAAATTTGGATTTCCCCGTCAACAGTCGTAAAAACGGTGCATGTAAATTATAGATGTAAAACAAAGTATATTTTACTGCTACACAGAACATCAAATGGTTTTTAAGAATTAAAGTCTAAACTAAAGTGCAGAATACTGACTTGTCTCTAGTTCTAAAAGGGAATAGTATTAAACATTTTTTTTTTTGACTAAAGCAAGATGGAAAGTTTAGGAACTTAATACAGGGTGGTCCAGTTTTAAATATCAATAATTCACCATTTCATAGCTAATCAAAAAATCAAAGTTGACTTGCATTATGTCATTTTTCTGAAAAAGGTTTCCTAAGGAAGACACAGTCCTCCAAATTTCAATTTAAAAAATCGTTTTATATTTTAAAACTGAACATCCAAGACTTGTGAAAGTCCAAATTTGTACTGAATAGTCTAAAAACTTTTTTACTACTAAGAATGGTCTTATGATTCGCTTTCTCAGACTGCCATCCTGGTTGAGTGTCTGAAACTAGCATTCAAGAACTAAAAAAAGTCCGGAAATCAAGACAAAGATTGTATTGTGCATGAAACTCATTTTTTACTACTAAAAATAATATAAAAGTTGACTTTTAATGCTAGAACTGACTTTACTAGGACTAAAGAGTTCAAAAGTATATTTTCAAGACTGTAATTGGTGTACAACTCAATTTTCTTCAACTTTCAACAAGTCAAGAAGTAAATTAAATTTTTAGACTATTTTATTTCTAAAAATTAGTTTTCAAGACTATTATTGTAGCATTTGGTACCAAAATTTTTTACTTTTATTCCTGAAGAAACTTGATTTTTGGAAATTTTCGATTTTTCAGTCTTAAAAAGCATTAAAAACAGTCTGAATTTCTTAGAGATGCTACAATTTATTGCACCTATGAGTGTAGAAGTCAATTTAATAGTGAAGAAGCTTGAAATAACATTTTCAGGACTATGGTCAGTGGACACACTGGCTTTTAGGCATGATAAGTCAAAAACTTTGTAAAGATAGTCTTGAAACTCGATTTGAGGCACTGAAAACAGCCTTAAAACACTAAAAACAGTCTAGTTTATTAAGAAATACCTGAATTTTTAGCACTGAGGTGTCTAGAAGTCGATTTAATAGTGCCAAAGCTTGGAATGCTATTTTAAGTCTATGAAGAATGTAAAAATTGTTTTTTAAGTTTGCTATGTCAATAACTTGGTGAAGATAGTCTTGAAACTCGATTTTCCAAGCTGAAAGCAGTTTTGAAGCACTAAAGATAGTCCAGAATTCGAAGAAAATGAAAAGCAAAGTAAAAAGCACGAAAAGTTCGTTTTCAAGACAATTTTCATGAATCTAATGTCAATGTCCTGCATCTAAGACTATTTTCAAGACTAAAATATTGAAATTTGTCTTCAAATTATGAAAACTTACTTCAAATGCAAATTTTAAGCTTCTGATGTCACTTTTCATTAGTTCAGTCACATTTTGGGGTTCAAGTCAATTTTTAAGGTTTAAATGTATGAATTTGTAGTAACAAATTCTTGAAAAAGTAGTTTTTATGTCTACAAGTCAATTTTTAGTATTAAAGTCTCTCGATTTGCATGAAAACTGGTTACAAACACAATTTTTAAGCTTCTGAAATTTTTATCTTTTCTAATTCAATTTTCAAAACTAAAGTCTTTTAGTTTGTCTGGAAACTATGAAAACTGGCTACAATAATATTTTTTAAACTTCTTAAGTGAATTTTCCGTTTCCAAGACAATTTTTAAGTTGGGTTGGGTTAGTTTTGGGTCTTTGACCGTAATAATGTGTAATAAAGTGCTTGTTCCAAATTTGATCAATATTGCCCCAACGGTCTGACAGACAGTTGACAAAAAAAAAACGATTTTTTAAACAGAAATTTGAAGGACTGTATTTTCCTTAGGAAGCACTTTTCAGGAAAATGACATAATGAATGTCAACTTATTTTTTAATTGGCTATGGATTGGTGAATTATTGACATTTAAAACTGGACCACCCTGTAAATCAACTTTTAACCCTGAAAAACCTTTTTGTATTACCGTGTATAATGTCTATAATCATAAACACAAAAATAGAGTTTTGACCTTTTTAGCTACAGGGTGATTCATTACTGCAACTTGTAGCTCTTAAAATTCTGTTCACACCACCCAGTATAATGATTTTAGTAAAAACGACAAATGATGAAATATTTAAGGGCAAAAATCAAGTTGGATATGTATGTATGCCGTAGTTTTGTAGAAATTGCGATAGAATGCCATTGATTTGCAATTGATTGATTAGTCAAATAGGTCAGGAGTGTACAAGGACTAGGAAAAACCATACATTTGGACACCCTGTATAATTTAAGCTATTAGTCAGCTTAACCACTACGGTTTTGCAATAAAATACTGAATCAGTTATTATAGTGACACAAATTGCCTTTACAACCGTTTTGAACCATCCTGTATAACTATTTTTTTTGTAAATAGAGAAAATCAAACTAAAACTGGATGACGTCACAGCTCAATATTTCATTTGATAGTTCAAAATACGTGTAAAGCAAACAGCTAAATGTCACAACTGTCACAATTGCACTCATGAACCTATAAAATGTAACTTGGCAGATTTTATCATTTCCTAATAGCTTAATGGGACAAATTTTGAGAATCGTCACTCTATGGCAGTTATTTTTTATACTACATATTTGGACAGATGATATGTTTACGACAGTTCTAAATACATATAAAAAAATAGTTAATAACATATAACTGTAAAATAACACTCATCATGTAGAATGTAAAACGAACTGATCTAAGGGCCATTTGATTAGGTTACAGTTAAAGGTCAATGTTAATTTTAGAATTTAAACTGACCCTAAGTTGACTTTAACTGATTTTTTAACAAAATTACTTCAGCTCACACAATGTTGCCAATTCATATTCACACAGAGATATATTGATTTCCTACTAAAATACTTAACCTAACCTAACCTGGAAATATAATATTTAAGCTTGAGTACTCTACAAAAGGGCGGTTTATTACGTAAATAAATTCAGCTTAAAACCTCCAATAAGTGTCCTTAAATAGTAACCCTAAAAAGGTTTTTATATACTGGGAACTATATTATTTATTTTATGAAAAAAAAATTCTACAAACTAACCACAAGAATAGTTGGTTTTCAAGTTTTATGCCTTTAGAGTAAGATCAGAAACATTGTAACTTTCTGACCCAGATACTTTTTCATACATTGTGATTGACTGAAGTGAAAAATCTGTTATAAATGCACCTCTTGCTGGTAAAAAGTAATAAAACGATTGAGGCAAACCGTACAATTTACCGGAAAATGTTTTCATGAAATATTCATCATGATACTTTGAAAAAAAGCTGAGCTTATGCGTGACTCGATTGCCAAATTGAGCAAAAATGATGAGCAGGTAACGGCCATTTTCTAAAGAGCGGTTGAATTGACATTTTTTTGGTGAAAATTACGTGATTTAAACGAGCTTTCCATGCTTTGCCGGCAGGAAATCCGGTTAAACGCCTTGCAGTGACGGTGATTGGCCACAGGAAATTATTCTGGCAGAAATTGAAAATCCATTTTGGGTTTCCAACCTCCTGGACAGTATCTTTGATTTGCATATTTTAATTCGAAACTAAGGAAAGCAATTTGGATCCGTCACCAATCAATATTAATGCACTTTCTCAAATAAATTGTCACGAAAAGTCCACTTTCCGCTTGTATTCAAGCCTGCGGTCAGTTCAGAAATTAATTCCACAGAAATATGTGGAAAGTTTGAATAGCAAGGAAATGGACAGATACGAATAGGAATATTGTATCGATATAAGCTGCATATTTTTTTTTCTAGTTTCAATTTTCCCGCAGCGGAAAACCGAGAAAAGTCTTGACTGAAATACGAATGTTTCTGCTTGAAACCCGTCTCTATGAAATATTCATGGAATTATTACTTTTTGCGGATTGACTATGCGTACTATTCATTTCAAGGAGCGAAATAACCGCATTTGTTTCAGAATAATAATACAAAAAGATGTTTGAAATTATTTTGTATACAGTGTCGCATGTAAAATGTTTAATTTGATTAATGTGACAGAAAATATAATGTGTGTACAGGGTGTCCGGATTTAGTGGGTTTTGACAGGAATACCCCAAACGCTGCATAAAGTAGTAATCTCACAGTGACGTAACCGCAATCTACACTGGCTTGTGCTATATACCTTGTATAAAGTTTACTGAATTAATCCCAACTTGTATTTAACGAGCTTTTCCATATTTTTTTTTCATTCGGAAATTTCGTTAAACGATGGTCGGATATAATTCGATATTAAAGGCTTAACCAAAGATCGGTGATGGAAATTAGCCTGGCTGAAATTGAAAAATCAATGGGGGATTTGCATATCAGGCCCGTCAAAATTATTTCACCCTAAAATCACATATTTTGGGACACACCTCACTTTGACCCTAAATAACTCCCTTATTTGACAAGTTACGTCAAAATGTCATAGAAAACAAAAGATAGAGCATATTTCAAGCTTTCTAAAAATGTCCCTCCATGAGCTGATTGATAACACCGTTTGGACGCTAGTAGGCGTCAAAATTATTTCACCCTAAAATCACATATTTTGGGACACACCTCGCTTTGACCCTAAATAACTCCCTTATTTGACAAGTTACGTCAAAATGTCATAGAAAACAAAAGATAGAGCAGATTTCAAGCTTTCTAAAAATGTCCCCCCATGAGCTGATTGATAACACCGTTTAGACGCTAGAAGGCGTCAAAATTATTTCACCCTAAAATCACATATTTTGGGACACATCTCGCTTTGACCCCAAATAACTCCCTTATTTGACAAGTTACGTCAAAATGTCATAGAAAACAAAAGATAGAGCAGATTTCAAGCTTTCTAAAAATGTCCCCCCATGAGCTGATTGATAACACCGTTTGGCTGCTAGAGGGCATCAAGTTTCCTTTACCATAATATCACATATTATATTGTAAATATTTTTTAGTCAGATTTCATGTCTCTTAATCCGGTCGAGTTCCTGGCAAAGAAATTTTACACAATTAACACAGACAGTTAAAATGTTAAATTTTAGATCTAACTCTGTTAGTTTTTGAGATATCAAAAAAACCGACTGCACCAGAGTTTTTTCCGGGAAATTTTAACATAAGATGACACCGAGACGTCAGCTGTAACTTGACAAATAAAAAAGTTGTATTTTTTGACAGTTCGAGGCCGCCATTTTAAATTTTCTGTCAAAATATTGACTTGTACCTAATTTTAAAGGAAATTTCTCGTAGTATCAAGAAATGACAGACAAAATGGTGTTTCAGGCCGCCATTTTAACCCTCCTGGAGCAAAACAAAAAACTGAGAAAGCAAAAGATAGAGCAGATTTCAAGCTTTCTAAAAATGTCCCCCCATGAGCTGATTGATTACATCGTTTGGACGCTAGAAGGAGTCAAAATTATTTCACCCTAAAAGGCAAAGCAAAATAACCACATTTGTTTCGGGATAATAATACAAAAAGGTGTTTGAAATTATTTTGTATGCAGTTTCGCATGTAAAATGTTTAATTTGATAAATGTGACAGAAAATATAATGTGTGTAATGTACAGGGTGTCCGGATTTAGTGGGTTTTGACAGGAAACCCCCATTTCGATTTTTCGACATTTCCTATAATTTCCAGGAAAACTGGTATTTTGGCAACGCTGCATAAAGTACTAATCTCACAATGACGTAACCGCAATCTACACTGGCTTGTACTATATACCTTGTACAAAGTTTATTGAATTAATCCCAACTTGTATTTAACGAGCTTTTCCTTTTTTTCATTCGGAAATTTCGTTAAACTATGGTCGGATATAATTCGAGATTAAAGGCTTAACCAAAGATCGGTGATGGAAATTAGCCTGGCTGAAATTGAAAAATCAATGGGGGATTTGCATATCAGGCCCGAATACAGCACCAGTATGTAACAGTCTGAATAAATTTAGATAGAGACGGTTTTCTTTTGTCATTAAACGGAATAATCCTCAAACAAAATGCGGATATTTTTGCAAAAGCTTTTTCATGAAATATTGATGAAACTGTGTAGAGAAACGTTTGTGCAAATCAGGAAGCGATTTAAAACTGCGCTTTAAATGGAAAACTGTCTTTTGTAAATAGAAGAAAAACGTGATTCAAACAGAACTTTTTAAAGTTCTTAATGCAAATTCCAGTGCTCGTAAATATAAGCTCCAAATGTTAGTTAAAGAGAAACCTGCTAATCAGTTGTTTAAAACTGCTATTTTCTGGGAAATCTCAACGTAAAATATTCATGAATTTGTTTTAGAGGAAAAACGTAAACTTTGTGGATTATTACGATTTATAACGAGTGTGCACGTGAGCATTATTACCCTTTTTAGTAGTTAAGCAATTTGTAAGAGACAGACACTCAAATGTTAATAATAAGTTGCAAAGAAAATTGCACTACAAATTTGTTGTTTTTTAAATGTGATTGGTCAAAAAAAAGTTGATTTTTATGACCAATCACAAACTACAATATTTTCTTAGGCCCAGTTGTACAACAGTGGTTCAAGTCAAAAACGTCACTTTGACAGCAATGCAATTCGTATGGAAAAGTTTAAGTACCAGTCGCAATTCAACTGAACTAGTCTTTGAACTGTGATTGTACAACCGGACCTAAATCCAAAAATTGTCCTGCTTGACAGTACAATTGGTATATTTTATAAAAGGCAACGTTTTTATGAGAGGTGATAAAGTATTTCCAACAACTTGAAATTACCAAAATTTGCTGACAGCTTCATCGATATAGCATGTTTTAAAAAATGCTAAAATGTCGATTTTTCTTTAAAAGTTTACTACACTTTAGAGTAAAATTTTCAGGTTTTTTTCATTGATTAGACAGGCTTCTGTGTGTAATGCGGAAGAACATGAAAAGAAGATAATGTTAGAGAAAGAATGACAGCGTTTTTGCAATTGAGTGGGAGGTAGAGAGAACAATGAGGAGAAAACCTTATCTAACCATTTTCCAGCAAATAAAATCTGTTTTGTAAGCTTTTGTGACCTCGAACTGGATAGTAAAATTGCCAAGGCTGAAAATAAAATTAAAATGACGTTTTGCCGTCGATCAGTTATCTGATGATATTTTGTATGAAGCCATTGTATATTTAGAACTAATTTTAGAAAGGTCACGCTTTATAACCCAACTAAACTAATTAAAAACTGGCTTAAACTTAATGTAAATAACAACAAAAAAGATCATTTCACTGTTTTCTGAAACTTTTTATCAGTTAATACAACAAAATACCTAAAAGACAAAGGAAATCTGGAAGAAAGTCAACGTCATCATTCCAATGTCTGGAGCTAATGAGATGTCGCTCGTTTTCGTTAGAGTTGCCCTTTTTTGTATTGAGTTGCTTGAAGTTTGGCTTAATAAAGTCGCTCCAGAGCTAGTTTGAAGATAAAACGAGCAGTACAAATGGTTACGAGAGTTTTTTTACGTTTAGTGTAAATCCTGTTTGCAAAATTTTCTCAGAAACTAAGACTGACATGTCGAACCTTCTCAGTGACAATTTTTACCTAAAATTACTGATACATTTAAGGAATTTTAACCAGAAAAAAGGAACAATGTTTTAATTAAGTAAAAATTTCCCGGAAACTTGAGGGCGTGAAGTTTAATAAGCGGGAAAACTCGGATGGGGTATCAAATTTTTTTTTTTGTCATGAAATATTCATGTTTTATTTAAAAGGGTAAAACCCCCAAGGGAAATATGCTTGAAACTGATAGGGATATTATACCTTCATTACTGTGCGTAGGTAAAAAAGCAATCCTGCAAACTTGATGTATTAGTGTTGGTTAAGTTGGTCCAATAAATCAATACAATTTGGTAACAAAATTTGTTAATCAATTAATCTAATAAGTTTTAATTAAAAACAAACGTACACGTACATAACAATGTAGTAGAAAGCTGATTGTTTTTAATGTGACAGTCAATTATGTGATCCAAGTTTACTTTGATTTTTATCATACATATTAGAAACTAACTTCATTATAATAGATTTGATACCAGACCAGAATAGTTTATTTAATTCACTATAACATGTGAATAGCAACAGAAAAAAACATGATTAAGAAGAGAAAAATATTCAGTAGAAATATGCGGAGAAACTAGGGACATTTCTAGTCACAATACAGAGTTACCAGCCTGAAAAGCCCCTCCATGTGTTTATGTTATAATTTTGTGTTAAAATTGTAATTTTGACAGTTTTAACGTTTGTGACAGTTAACAAGTGACATTCAAAACCAAACTGTCAAAAGCCTTACTATATAAATGGCTTTTAGTAACATTAACAATAGTCGAGTGTTTTTCAACTTATCAGAACAGAATAATTATTAACAGTTCAAAATAACACAGTAAACAGTAATTAATACTTCTATAGCAAATTAATTAATTAATTCATGTTCCATTATAAACTACTACTTGATACGTATAACCTATACAGGGTGTTCCATAATTATAAAAATGTGTTTTCTTAAATTTTAGTGTATTCTGTTGTATTTTTTCTTATATTCTACAACTCTTATAATAATTGTTCAATTTTATTATGTACTAATAAATTTTTCTAAAATGCCTTGGAACGAAAAAACACAGCTTTGCCCAAAATAGTCTTACCAAGGGATTTTCCTTTGGTTCTATTAAGTTTTTTTGATTAATCGAAATTTTATCAAAGTTTAGTGCTAAAAACTGAGAAAAACTATCCACTGGGCCTTGCTAAAGGTGGCGGGATAAAAGATTACATCGTAATCCTACCGGATTAAGTTAACTCAACTGAAGTTAACAATAGAAACTTGCCCTTAAGTCGGTAAAATAAAAATTAGAGACATTGTGCGACTCCTTTTCATCGGACCTCTTCCCGGAATTGAAACTTCCAAAACTCTTGTTGAAACCAAGTTTAGTAAAGTGTCTACTTCACGTTGTGTGCAACCCACAATCTTTTTACAGTCCGTTCCAGAGCTAATGGCAGTGACGTAATAACGTGTCGTTCCTTTGCTATTATGAGGGACATACATGCCAAAAACTACAAACAGAAGAAATAAAAACTTAATTTAGGGTTGTTTAAGTTTATTAATTAGTGTTGTTATTGCGAGACCTTCGTAGAATTTAAGATTTTTCTTCACCAAACTGGAAAACTTGCAACATTTGGTGGTAAACAAAGGCGGAAAATTCCAATCAAACTTTGGCTTGAGAGCAACAACAACATTCAATTTAAATTATCTGGAAAGAACATCACAGGTGCATTCAAACGAGTCATTAACAGCCCAATACCAACGTTTCAAGAATTATTCCATAAAATTTGCAAGAAAGAAAAGGCAATGTGTATATCCTGGGGACTATTAAATCCTAAAGCAGTGTTGTAACTTATAACAGAATTGTTGGTGTTTTAAGAACTTGCTTCTTAGTTTTGTGATATAGATTGCTTAGTTATTTCCTTTCGTAAATTTACCCAGCATTAAATACATATAAATTTTTTTTTTGTTGTGTGATTTATTTAACATATTTTTTAAATTTCAGTTCAATTTATTGTAAGAGTAGGTACCTCAGTTAAAGAAATTATCTAATTTTATGATTGTTTATGAAAAAAACTAGTTATTTGTATATTTCATAATGTGTAAATAATACAATTAAAATAGTAATTTAACCTACTATCTGATGTAAAAGTATTTAACAGTAGCACCATCTGTTTCTAGCCTTATAGTCAGAGAAGATACGGCAAAATTTATAAGGGCTAATTCTGCAAAATAATGACATTTGATCAAATTTATGTATTAAGTAACTTGTATCTTTCTAATATTACCTGAAACTTATTAGAAATTTGTTTTTTCAAAACTCTGCATATGGATTTTGACAACACCATTATAACCATAGCTTCACCTTTTGTTTAGAGTCTTTTAGAGCAATTGATAATGGGACTTTTTAAATTTGGACCTAGTAGATCTAAGACATCAGCGAATACGTCACAGTTATGTCGTCACTGCTATTTCTCCTGAGACAAAGAGTAAGTACAGTAAACGTGATAAACGTTTAATTGCGTATAAAACGACCCTTTGAAACGGAAAAAAAATAAACGTCCTCCTCCGCTTTGGGAGTTTCTTCCAAACAAAATAACACACGTCGTTCTAATGAGCATTGACAAAATAAACACGATTACCACGGGGGAAAAGATATTACACAAAACACTTTCTAATTGTGTTTGTAATGTACGTTTTTGATGGAATTGCACCGATATAGGTCGTACAATTTTATAAAAGCTCTCACTTAATGGAAGTAGAATATAATTCTGAAGAGCGGAAAAATAGAAAAAATATAGTTTGCATTGGGTCCGTAAAGTCTGACAATTGTACCGTAAAGTTATGATGATTATGTTGAAGAATAGCTATTGATTGTATGTATATTTTGTTATTGAAAAAGGGTAAAAATATGATTATCACGACAAGTAGAATGTAGTAATTGTATAAAAGGGATCGATATAATCGATATAAATGCCCTTTTCCAAAATTTATTTTTTCTCTATGTCTAAAACCAAATTTGTGTAAATAAGTGTAGCTTCATAACAATAAATCAATGTTTCGGTTTTGAAAAACATTAAATTGACAAGGTTTTCAAAGTTTTCAAAGTCACAAATCCACATTATTCTAAACGGTACACCTTGTATATTTTAGAGTTAATAGATTTTGAGTGTTAAAACCTTAAAATTAGGGCAAATTTGACAGTTTTAAAGACTGGCACCCTTAAAGAATTACATTTTGACAATTGACACTTCACGTCACATTTCTACCACTAACCTGAACTAATTTAAGGCAGTTAAAGACGATTTTTAAATATCAAATATTATTTAAACATGTCAAAAATCTAGTTTTTTTTATATTTCAAGGTTAACTGGTGCGTTGTACGGAAAAATATTAGAAGTTGCGTTTCTTTGAGGGACATACATGCTAAAAATTTCACACTGCTAACTCAAACCGTTTTCGAGATATTTGGTAAAATGTCCAAAAAAAGGAAACCAAGTTTGACGCTCACTAGCGGCTAAACGGGGCAACTTAGCAGTACCCGCTCAACGTCACGTGATAGCTCCATTCATTAGCTACCTACAATCATCTGATGTGTCTATACGGAATGTTTTAAATAATCAAGTTATTCGCGATTTTTTGGAAAAATGCACCAAAATTTTGGTCCATATAAAGGTTTTTCTTGGTCTAACTATACTGATCGCTGCCATATTGGATTTAGATGTGTCAAGGCGGCCATTTTAAGTAATTTTTGCATGGAAAACACGAATCCGGTGTCCGTTTTGCCGTAACTGCCACCATTTTGTCACTGACATTAAAATTAGGGCATTTTTGGATTGTTGGTGGCACCAGTCAATTTTGGTTAAGTAAATAATAAAATTTGTGATAAAGCTTTAAAATAACATTTAAAAAAAAGAAAGAAAAGAAAGTCTGTACAGGCCAACTAAATTGTCAAGTGATGTTTATAAAACTTCTGATTAATTCAAAGCAAACTAAAGACAAATTCGTTATTATTGAATTATTTCGACATTTAAATTCAAAGCTGCCCTAATTTTCAACAGAGAATTGTACACTGTGTGCAATGGCTTATACCGAGGCTTATACATCTGATTTAAAACCAATTTATTAATTTACTTCTCATTTGTACGCTTTTTTGTTCATATAAGTTGGATAAAGTTTTGAAGAGCAATGAAAACTATACAATTTAAATTGAATAGTCTGTATTGAAGTTTAGACACAAAAGTGAAAAAGTAAATAGACTGGGAATTGTACCGTGTAAACGGAAATTCTAAATTTAAAATGTTGATCAGCTGATTTTGTCGGATTTTATTTTTATCGAGTCTTATTTCGACATATTTCTCGTTTTGTCGGTAATATATCTTTATTTATAAAGTTTTGGATTTTGGGACGTGTGGACACCCACTCTTTCCGGTTCCCCAACCAGCACTAAATAAATAGAAAAAGCTTTTGGGGATAGTAAACGTTTGTTATAAAGGGTTCTTCAATTTTATGCTGGAACAGCCATTTGGCGCCCACGCATTTTCTCCCCCCAATGGATTAATAAACACTTTCCACACAGGTGGATTAACCTGACACCAGAAAATATATCAGACCAAAACACACAATTATAACATAAGTAGTGCATCTAAAAATACGCGCATTTTAATACCTCTCTGTGTGTGTGTTTACTGTGGAATCACGAAATTCATTTGACGAATTAGTCCAAACACAACTAATTAACAATTAGTTCGAAAATAACACTAACAGAGGAAAACTTAAACTTCGAGCACGTTATCGCGTTTTCCTCTATATACGAAGGAAACTGTTCGAAACGCGTCGTTTACGGACGTCGCATTTGAACTGAGAAGGCGTCCCGACGCCTGGAACTTTGAAAGTTACGGTGCGCCAACTGACGAACGCGGCATTGAAATAACTAAACGATGGAAATGCGAAATATTCCTTTTTGGGTGTGAAAATTCCCTAAAAGATCAAAGCAAACACGTTGTTCTGAAGCGTAAGCGGTTCTACTCACTTACAAAAAGGCTTTTGTAGTTAAATTAAGATGATATTCAGAAAATTAATTAATTGAGTGTTAGAGCTCACAGTTTAATACAGAATGTCCTGTGGAAGAAACTTTTCGCTTTTGCTGTTTTTTTTACTTACCTAACGTTCTATAACAAATCACGTGCTTTAATCCCTTTAATCACAATAAAATCAAGCAAATGCATATTTCCACATTTTGCATTAACTCTAAAACAAATAAAAATCGCACAAAACCGACTTTAGCATAAACTCATTCGACTGTATAAATTTGTACAGAGGTTGCACGCTAACAGGTGATCTATATTCATACTTAATTTATGCTGGAAAACTTGATAAGAATAGTAAAACTTTATATCTTTGCTTTATTAAATAAAAGTTTATTTCCGTATTTACTGCCGGTAATTTCTGTTGAACCAGGAATTATTTAGCTATGAGGAAAATCAAACAATAATATGAGGGATGACGTTTTCTTCTTTATTTGTCATACAGTAAGTTGCGTCATCCTAGTTTTCCTCATATGTAGTGTAGTAAATTAAGAGCCAGTTTTTTAATATCCCGATAAACTAACTCTAATATTATGGTTCTCTGCCCATTTGGTGTGCCAGAACACAATTCCCAGTTCCAAGTTGTTCTCCCTTAAGCGTCTATAGGCTTTAATAAAGCTTTAACTTTTACTTCAGAATAATTTTCTTCCAAAGATAATTTCTAGGGATAAAAGTGTGAAATCAGACGCTACTATCTGTAATTCCGTCATTTGTACAGAATTTATCTTAAGAGTAAATTTATCGGGTGGTGAAAGTACCCCGGCTCTAAATAATGTAAAACCGTATCGTACTTTGTATTCTGTCGTTTGCCAAAGTGTAAGGAATAGTGAGAAATGTTTACAAAAATGTCAAAATAATGTTGGAAAGTCCCTAAAATGCCTTAAAAAATGCTGAAAGGGGTGTGAAAGTGTTTAAAAATGTTGGGAATCAGTTAAAAAAAAAAAACACTGAAGATTGTGTAAGAAAGTTACAAATTTGCCTAAAAATGTTAAAATACATTGAAGACTGTCTAACAATGTCAAAATTTGATTAAAAATGTGTGTGTGTGACCATTCGTGACTATTTTCAAGCGTCGAATAGAATCTTGAAAATCGCGTGACTCTCCTTAATGTTAAAATAGCATCCTTGCAGTAGTCACGTGACCATATTTAAACCCAAAAGCCAATTGTTCTGAAGGTCACAAGACTGTTTTCAATTATCAAATTTAGTTAGGAAGGTCACCTGAATAATTTCAAGCGTTCGTATAGAAAGTTTGCCTAAAGTCTAAAAAAGGAGCTATAAACTATAGAACTATAAAGTATAAAGTGTCAAGCTGTTAATATCTCCTGAATGATCAAAAGCATAATGTACTTTTACAGCTTCATGGAAGGGTTTTTGACAGTTGTGACGTAATAATAGGTTTGCCTCAGTAAGACCGTAGAGCTATATGAAAAGATCCAAGTTATAATAACATCTAATTGTTTAAAGGCATAATTTATTTACAGCATATAAATTAGGTGCGTAGGGAAAAGGAAGAAAATACAAAGTTACACGTATGTAGGGAAATTTGAAGTGATTACTAAAAAAGGTTTAAAAATCTAATAAAAAAATTTAAAAAAACGGTCTCGGCGGCACTTACCATACCATTTATGACCTTAAGCGCTTAAGCCTTAAGTTCCAACCTTAAAAATACATATAATAAAATAATTTTGAAATTTCCATACCTGTACAAGCATTGTACAAGAAGACAATGGTACAAGTATACAAATAAGACTTAATTTGTTTGCATTTTTTGTTAGTTTCTTGAGTTTAGTTAAATTCACAATTATGTGTCCTAATTTATTTCGTTTTTTTTTTCATTTTATTTGTTTAAGGTTTGTGTTGTTTGTTTTTATTAATATTGTCTCTGTTAATGAAAAAAAAATGTAAATTTTTATTTTTGCTTAGTAGTATAAAGATTTATTATTTTATATTTTTTAATTATACAAATGGTATTTTGAACCATTTGGATTTCCTTTAATTAAACTATTATGGTTTTGCCAAAATATAGTAAAAAATAAAACTTACAAAAACATCAATTATTTATGATTGTAAAATGTTAACCTGAGTTTTAAGATTATCTTAGGCCATCTTGTTTTATCAGAATGAGTTAAAATGAGACAGACATTATAAACACTGACGCCAAAATGCATCTAATACCCCACTGGGCCACTGTACAACAGCGTAGTAGAGGGAAATTTCTGGTTGACGGTTGGGGAAATTTGTTCTGAAAGGTTGGCATCACTGGTTCTAACTGAAAATTTGCTTCAGTCAGAACGTAGAGCTATAAAGTGCCAAGGAGCAATATCTCCTGAATGATCATCGCGTTTCTGCTCTCCTGATAATATGCTGGACACTGTAAAAAAATGAGTTTTCTATCAGGAGAGTAGAAATGCAAGAAAGTACATTTTACTACTCATGCTGCTTAACATTCACCAATTGTCAAGAAATCTTCTTACCTTATGTGTTCCGGAGAAATGGAATATTTGTAAGATTTCTGGGATTGTATTAGGGATGCAGAAAGACAAGAGGTCTTTCAATAAGAGAGAAATAAAAAAACAAATATACAAATCACTGATTTATTTTGACTACGAGTTTTCGAGCCGTCAGACCAGCGACGAAACGTCATCTCGTGAGATATTGTACAACCTTTTTACAACTAAAAAAAGTTCTTACACAAACGTAAAATAAACGTTTTTTTAAATAGGTCATTGTAATTTTACATAAATTTACTAAGGTTTCCAAATCAAGAAAGTCAGAATAATTGCTTAAATAAGGGTTATGTTGTAAAATTTGTTTTTAAATAACCGTCTGTAAAATTTTGTTAGTAGCACTATCAAACTGCTTCAATCAAAATAGCCCTTTGTTTTTTACGTACTTATTTTTAATATGTATAAGCCACTCTAGGGAAACCGAAAGTTTTATCAAAAACAGTTACACCCATCCGCAATTCAAATATAAAAAACGCTACAATAGTTATAATAGATTAACGTCCAAAAAGTCAACGACAGCTTATCCGTCTTGACTCACGCGGTTATATGAAAGTGTCTCTCCTGTGTGACATCAATTTGAAATCACTTTCAAAGACCCAAAACACAATCAGCATCACTTTTACACACTTTATAAATCCTTAAACCGCCACTGATAATCCGGCTACAACAACCCTAAGATTTACCCCCACCCTTAATCTTTAATCAGTTGCTGTCCTGATCAGTCACGTGATTAGTCTGAGGCTGCGCTGGTTGGACTTCTTGGGGGGGCTTGAAAGCGGGCGCGTGTACAAATTCACGCTGACCAAACGCGATAAAATCATCAATCAATGATTGACCGCATTCGCCCAGTGTCGATCCACGTAAATGGTTCAGGATGTCTGTACATATCTGTAATCACCAAATAGTTCATCAAAATACAAAAAACAAACAAAATTTAAGATTTTTTACCTCATAATCTACATCATTATATTTCTGCATATCAATATTTGTGACTAGATTAAGGGCGTCCTTCTGAGTCTTGTTGTCCAACTGGTACATCACAATGGCTCCCTCTACAGTCGCTTTTAAACTGTTCTTGTGACTGTCTAAGTATTCTCGGTTTAAGACTTTCGGATCTTTGGTACTGAACAATGATTTCATTTCCGTAGTTAACTGTAACAATTGTAATTCATTTAGCAACAGAAGATGAGAGAGAAGATTTAAATAACCAATTTACATTGACTTAATTAATGTAATTTGGAAGTTTGCCAACATTGTAAACACTCTTCAAACCAAATTAGTAAAATTTCTTAATTTGGAAACATTGCAAACACAAATCACAGCTTTCGACCCATGATTTCACACAAACCGAAAGAAAACGGCTCAAATTAGTAGAATTACAATCAGGGATGTCAAATTTCCGGAAAATTAAATTTATGGAAATTTTTCCAGAAAATTTTCGGTAATTTTCAGGAAATATTGGAAAATTAAAAAATAATTTGTTTTTTACATTTTTGTACTATTAACTGGAAGGTATTTAGGCAGTTGAGGTTAATTTTGAAAATAAAAAATGTTGAAATTTCTTGACAATTTTAGTTTTTAATTTCAGACCTCTAACCTGAAACGTTCCTGAGAAATTGAGCAAAAACTGCAAAAAACGAGAGTCAACTTTGACGCCCTCTAGCGGCTAAACGGGACAACATAGTCGTGCCCGCTCAACGTCACGTGATAGCTCCGTTCATTAGCTTTCTTTTGTTATACGGTGTGTTTATACAGGGTTTTCCAAATAAGCGATTTATGGACATGTTTCTGGAAAAGTGCAAAAAAATTTCGCTCAAATTGGTAATTTCTGCTTTCGAGGAGGGTGGTCAAAGTAGACTGCTAGAGCAAAAACAGTTGAATATCAATACAAACATTTTACATCAAGTAGGCCTAGAATTTGATGTAGATTCCAAAAATCGAATAAAAATTTATAAGTTTGGTTTGTTGCTCAAATTTGGGACACCCTGTATACTGATGGATTATCTAGGAATAAAGTAAATTAAACAAGTCACAGGGATGTTCATTGAATCACCCTGTAAACTACTCTATTGTATTGTCAATAACTCGGTTATTTTGACAGTTAGAGGGTGGTTCAATATACCAATTTGTAGCCCTTGAAATTCTCTTTTGACCACCCTGTATAGCGTTTTTACCTAAAACGTCGAATAAGTGAGTTATTTACTGTTAAAACTGAGTTGTTTGATTTTGACAGTTTTTACAGTGACAGCCCATAACTCTGTTATTTTGACAGTTACAGGGTGGCTCAATATACCAATTTGTAGCCCTTGAAATTGTCTTTTGATCACCCTGTATACCATATATAGTAGAAATGTCACGCCACCGAAAGATTAAAGCTTTTATACCGGGAATGTGTTGTCTAGAAGGGATAAATTTATAAATAATATTTTTTTAAAAATTCATATTATTTTGAAAAGTGTTGAGTTAGGTATACAACATTTTTCAGAAAGTTTTCGGTAATTTTCCGGAAAAAAATTGGAAAATCTGAAAATTCAAAAATAATTCGTTTTTTAATTAATTGTACAACAGTCCAATATCAATTTAAATAAAGTTTAATGTACTTTTAATCATTTACCCCCGTTTGCACCGTCGTTTTGTAAGCCGAGCTTAATTTAAGTGTGGGTCAGACTGTGACAGTACACGTGAAAAAAGTCACACTCTAAACCACACTTAACTTAGGCTATGCCTAAAGTACGACGGTGCAAATGGCGGTTAGATGTCTTAAATGATCTCATTAGAATGCATGATAAGTTTGATAATAACAATGACAAGGTTGACAGGTTGTTTTCCCTATCAAGGAAAATTTTCATTTAGGCGTGAAGTAACTTTCCGGTAAATTTCCAAAAAAGGAAATTTTCCGACTCGAAAATTACCCCTTTTACATCCCTGATTACAATTAATAGAAAAAACAACAAAGTTTTCTGCTCTTCTTTTATGAGTTGGTCTTCTCTTGAAAATCTGGGGCAGTTAACCAACTAAATTATTTTTCTGTATTGTTTTGTTATTAGATTCTCTGAAGATGATCGTCAAAAGGTTTTTTAGGTATTAAAGACCGAGCCTAAGTCAGTGTGGTCTTGTGTTGGGCCGTCTAGGTTAATGTTATTCTTGAAAATAGTGTAAACTATTCCCAACAAACCTTTTTGGTGCGGCAACACGGAAGATGCAATTAGGAAAAAAGAAATGAGTAATTTGTCTCAACAAACTTATAGAATTTGCTCTGCTCTTCTTTTGAAATTTCTGGGCAGTTAGCCAGCTCAATCATTTGAACACATTCTTCCGCTTTTCTTTTTTCAGTTCGTCTTTTGTTTTTGGCCAAAATTTCCCACAAAAACAGTGATCCAATATCTTTGAAACCGTTCTGAGAACACTTTAAAAAAACCCTTATTTAATGAATAAGTTTGATCATACAATTTGTGCTACATTCTGAACTTTACGATTTAAGTAGTTTGAAACCCAGTGACGTTGCAACTCCTGTTTTTACAATAAACACTCTCTCGACTTAACCGCAGGTTAATTCTCTGTTAAACATAACAGTTTTAGAAAGCAGAGTGCCTGTCAGCTTTCCAGTTTACCTTGTATTCAGTAAAAAATTTAGCTTTAAAACAATTTTTGTAGGACTGTTTTGAAGGACTAGTTCCTCTCTAGTTTCTGATTGGTACTTACCGTTCAGCTGAAGGGGAAGTAACATACAGGATTAAAGGGAATTTGTTAGAATATTTTCATTTTATTTAATAATTAGGATGATTTTGTTGAAGTCGTACAAAAAATAGTGTAAAAGATAAAAAAAGTGATCTCAGACAAATTAGACCAAACTTTGTCATTGATCAGTAAAGCTTACTTACTGTCCTTGATATTTTGTATTTAAATTGTACTTCCTTCCTCTTAAATTTAAACGTCGATGGTTTTTTGAATTGAAAAAATAACTTACCACTTCCGATACTGCCGGATCATAAGTCTGCTGATTCTCGTTGACCACTTGCAGGAACCTAATTCGACAGCGGTGCAATTTTGGATGTTCCGGATCCACTTGATGAGCGCGTTTTATAGATTGCAGCATCAACAGAATTTTCTCTGCAAAAAAGTCAGTGAAAATTTTGCAATATGCTACGGCAAGTTCCTTACGCTTTCTGTAATACACTTCAAACGCCATCAAATGAGTCTCTATTCGGTCTCTGGCGAAATATTGAAGAGGCTGCAGGAACTTAATGGCTTGTTCTAGTGGATCGTCAACCTGTTGAATCAACACAATAAATTTGGTTAACTACTGGACCAATATAACTTACCCTAGCTAGTTTATCCGGTATAAGCTCGTCTAATTGAGGAGCATCAGCTTCAACATCTCCTTGTTGTCTAGACTTGTGATGTTGGTCACGTTTAACTTGAGCCTCTCTAGCTTGAGCGCTTTCCTGCTCAGCCTTCCTCCTAGCTTTCCTCTGCTTGTTTCTGAGCTTTTTTAGTTCAGAAGGCGCCAAATTTTCTGCAACAAACACCGAACAACTAAAACGATTTGAATGAAAATGAGAGAGAAAGTGTTACATTGCAAACGGGTCAACAGTCGTTCGCCGCTAATTAAAACACATTTGCAATTACCAAAAGTAATATAATGCAAATAACTGATTTTTCTTAACCAAAAACGTGTCAAATGTTAATGCACAGACTGATGTTTCTTTCACATTAACGTGTATAAAAGGACAGGGGCAATCAATCTAAAAGTATCAATTGTTGTTAGACCAGCAAACAGTCGAGCAAAATGTTGTCCAAAACTCTGATTTTTGTTTGTCTAGTGATTGCCTGCGGTTACGCTTTGGAGCACAAAATCGAGGAGTACTACGCTTATCCCAAGTACGAGTTCAAGTACGGAGTAGAGGACAAACACACCAAAGACAAGAAGGACAGAGAGGAGAAACGGGACGGACATAAAGTGGAACAGAAATACGAATGGGCCGAGAAGGACAGGAAAGTTGAAGTGAAAAAATGGGACGGCGATGGTAAATTTGTTAAATTTGAAATCGAGCTGCCAAAACACTAGTTTGACAACGTTTTTTAGTGCAATTATGTTTGTTCAATAAATAAATATGTTATTAAATAGTTTGTTTTTGGTTTGAAGCAAAACACAGTCTTCAGTCAGATGCTATAAGAGTAATTGTAATAGAAATAGTTCAAAGCGACTATAATGTCTATCAACATATTTAAACTTTGTCCCTTTGAACTTGTTTTTGTTGCATTTAGTTAAAAATGTATGATTCACTATAAGGCTTTTATGCTACCCCGTACGTACCTTTCTTGGTCGAGATACTGAACACCCTGTATAAAATGAGAATTGAAGAGTTTCATAATAGTGAAATCAAACTTATTTGCTTTTGTATATCTCTGACTTCTTTTGTGATAAAGATTTACCCAAATAAATCTGCTAAACTTCTTCTAAACACAATGTGATTATCTAACCACATTTAGTTATTTTGAGTAAAGTTTGAATATTAGAAGATTTTTTTTTCAAAAGTAAGTTTAGTAATTAATTTAGGTCAGAAATAATCTATAAAATAGAAATATGTCTTTTAGACTATTTTCAAGCTTGAATATAACAAAAAAAACATTTTTGGTGGTTTTAAGGTTTTGGAACAGTTTTACCTGAAAACTGGACATTGAATATGTCTGTACTTGCCAAGTTTAATAAATGAACCAGAATCTTTGGATACCGTACAGGGGCCTAATTCTTGAAAGCAGGGAACGAAATTCTCAAGAGAAGTGTTGATATGATAAAATGTGACAGAAGAAGCTAATAATGGCGAGTTCCGGTCACATTCTACAGGTTTTTCTCTTGATATTTCCCTTTAACTGGACATGTTGCCCAACTGTCTAATGGTGGATTGCACCGACGTAATTAAGGGCACCCTAAGGTTCACCTAGGCTAAGTTGTGATTTGACTGTGACAGATTATGTGCAAAATGTCATAGTCAAATTAAAACCTAATCTAGGGTGCCCTTAAATATGTCGATGTAATCGGTTCTAAAACAGTTTATCAAGTGATAAAATTTAAGTAAACATGTTGCAAACTCTCAAAACTGTTTAAACATGTCTAAGTAATTTCTTAAGGGATTCAATTTGACTGAGCATGTTGTCAACTATCTAAAACCGTTTAAAAATGTCAAAACGGCTTGCAAAACGATTAAATTTAACTGAACATGTTGCCAGTTGTCTAAACAGCTCATACCACGACTGGTCCAATATGATAATTAGTTCAATTCAAATCACAGCTCTGTTGACAGTTTCTGAGTAGTCAAAAAGGCAGCTTTTCATTGCAACAAAACGCGTTGGAATGTATTAAACAAATGATTATTGACTATTGAAAAATGTATCATTTCTGGCAAATGTCCCTTTTTAAACTATACTGAAGCAGCATCAAACGAGTTTATTTTAAAACTGTTCAATACACAATCAAGCGGTGATTGAAGGCTGGTTTTTGCCGATTAAAATTCCACTAAAACAGATTAAGAGCATTCACAGTATCCAACGATTATTAGCTTGTTAATCCTGCAAGTTATTTTATATACAACAAAAACTTTCGGCCAAACTAACCAAGTTTCAGGGAAATAACAAACAAAAAGCTGTCAGTAAACGATTTTTAGTGTTTGTATTGTTGTAGTTTGAAAAGTAACCATAAAAACAAAAAACTAAGCTAATTAGCTATATTTAATTACCCTCCTAATACTGGGCTAACGAATGCACAAATTAGAGAGTAAGACACTATTAGTGCGCTTTTACCAGCAAATAACCTAACCTAAAATGTTAATCAGGCATTTTTAGACCCAAAAAATTCCCTTCAGGATATAATTAATTCACTATTATAATACAAACTAAAATTGTATAAAAGCCTAGCGCCGTTAAGGCTTAATCACACTCAACTTGCAGCCAGCTCGTGACAAACATGTTCTCCAAAACTCTCCTCGTATTCGCCTTGGTGGTGGTGTGCTGCGCCCTGGCGGCGGAGTACAAAACTTTCGACTACTACGCCTACCCCAAGTACGAGTTCAAGTATGGAGTCGAAGATCCCCACACCAAGGACAAGAAGGAGAGGGCGGAGAAAAGGGACGGACACACGGTCGAGCAGGAGTACAAGTGGGAGGAGAAAGACAGGGAAGTTTTGGTGAAAAAGTTGGACGAGAACGCGGCTCAAGTGAAGTTTGAGATCAAGCATTAAGTGAAGTTGTCTGAAGCTGTAAATAATCTGAAGAGGATTTGTGGTTTTCACTGCTGGACTTTAATGGGGATGAAACTTAGCCTAATTGTCTTTAATACCTGTGTCCTATTTTTTTGTTTAATAAATATTTGTTGAAATTGTGTTTTTTTATTACTACCAACTGAAGTAAACTTTGATTCAATTTAGACTTCTTTGGAGGAAAATATCAGGGTCTTTCTCTGAATTTTCAAAACTAGTAAGTTTTTATGAAAAATTACTGCAAATACCACTCTTCACTAAACAGCACTAATAAACAGCAGTTAATTAACGTTTAGGGTAAATCAAATTTGATTTGGTATGTCAAATTTCAAAATTCTGCTCCTTACGGTTCTCCTAAACAGACAACTTATCAATGGTCCACCCTGTATTGACCAGTTTTACATTTGTTAAGTTGAAATAGCAGGCTAACTAAATCAAGTATTATACAAAGTGTTAGTGCACAAGATTAAAAAAATCCCTCAAAAAAATTGAGTGGTAACAGTCAAGAAAAACATTTGGAGAGACCTCTGGCGGCCAAACAAAGCAACCTATCAACACATCTATTGGCATATAAAAGTCTGTACAAAGTATTGCGAATAAACGAATTATTTACAGTGAGTTAGAGAGAGAGAATAAAGATGAAGATGATAAGACAATAAAGACAGTTTTGACTGAATTTGACAGCGACTAGTTAAACCTTCAATAACTCGGTTATTTTGACAGTTAGTTAGTAAAAAGAGAATTTTTGAAATAAGTGACCTAATACAAACTTATCCTAATTTTAAATAGAGAATCAGACAATGTTATAAGAATAAGGAGTGTTCTTTTTCTTTCTGTCCTTTTTATAATTGATTTTTTGTCTACCCTGTATCATATATTTTGACGGTTTTCTTCACCCACTCTTAAAACAAACATTGTTTAACACGACAAAACACAAAAACCAAGAAAAAACATTTCCTGATATGTGTAAATTGAAATTATTGCTTTGGAGACAAAATATTAAATTTCACATAAAATGGTAAATATCTCAGAAACGGATACAGATAGGTATATGACCTTAAGACACGAAATATGTCGGGAATTTGACGTAGAATCCAAAAATGCTAAAATATACAGGGTGTCCCATTTAAAATAAGCAGCAGTAGATATCTACTTCCGGTTAAATCGTTGCACGCATATTTACGTTAATTAAAAAAGGTTTTTTAAACACTCCAGTTGTGGTAATTCAAAAAATTAGTGGGTATTGTTAGGAATTACTAGGCAATACAAGGAATTAGTGGAAATTAATAGCATATTAGGAATGAGTGTACAAAATTTTACTCAAATCCCACGGTATCAACTAACAAGGATGGAAAAATCTGATCAACAATCTGAAAAGAAAATAATTTTCCTTCGAGCTTGATTTGAAAAAAAAAATTTAATGGATTACCTAATATCTTAAGCATTTTCAGTAATAAAATATTTCTGAGCAGCACATTAGTAAGCTGATTAGGTTAGGTTAGGTTAGGAAAGGAATATTATGTACTATTGATGTCTATTGTATTGCTAAGATCAGTTTTAAAGTTTTCTTAGGTCCTTGCCAAATTATCTTGTTATCTTAAACCACCAACCTAACCAGAGGTTTTTCAATAATATCCAATGGCCTCTTGACAGATTTAAATATATACAGAAGAGTCTACAACCATCGATATAGCCTTATTAAAACCTTAACATAAAAGAGAGAATAATGCACTCTCAAACTACACTTTAACAAGTAGAACTAATTTAGATCCCTTTAAGGAACAGAACAAAAATCACACAAACAATTCTTTTATTGGAGAAGAAAAAGGAAACATGAAATAACAGTAGCATGGAGAAATGGCGATATAAAAACAAAACAAAAGAATAAATATAGACCCTATAAAGTACTTGATGGCACACCTAGTCAAAGTTAAGCTTTAATGATGAATGGCAATCTGCACTGGGACATCGTGGGCGTCCACTTTGGCCACCTTCACGATCCGGTCCTTTTCGCCCCAAACATACTCTTGCTTCACCACGTCACCATCCCTGAGTTCCACCCGTTCCTTCTGGTCGCCGGTATGAGGATCACCAACTCCGTACTTGAACTCGTACTTGGGGTAGGCGTAGTAGTCCACCAGCTCGATGGCGTGGGCAAAAGCCACCACCACGACGAGAAGAACTAGAGCTTTGGACATCATCTTCGTAGGTTTGCTGGTCGTGAGTCGACTGTGATTTGGTCGATCCAGGACCAGGCATTTATACGTTATTACGCCCGTTCACTAAAGGGGGCCTCAGACAATAAGGTCGAAAAACGCGATTTTACATTATGTCGGGCTAATAAACGAGTTTTGGGGGAAAAATTGTACGCGTATTTAGGCTCGCTTGATAAACGAGTTGACAACGATAACATATTGCTTAATGGTAGTGGCGCGTGTCTACTTGATGCTGTTAAGTTTACTATACTTCAGTTATCAGGGCTAAACTACTCAATAAATTCAAACCAAATAGGAAGATTCAACTAATAAGCTATCTTCACTTTTAAATAACAGTTAAATAGCAGTGACATTGTGCTAATTAGTTTTGTCACAGCCGAAACAGTAAGATAAATTATTAATGAAGCCACGCTCTAGTGACCATAACGCATTGATCTAATTTCGTTTAACGAATTAATATGCAATTGTGTGGGCTAAATTTGTGCGTATTCGACAAGTGCAGACATTAAATTAATTATCGTATTCAAAACTAGTAATAATTTATTTCCAGAAAATATAGCAAAAAGTCATACAATTAATTTATATAATATTTCATCCTTAAAGACTGTTTGATTTGTATTTAAACTATGCGAAAACACAACTTTAAAACTGAACTGCATCATATTATACAGGGTGTTACCAAAAATGTAAAATAGTAATACATGACCAATCAATGAAAGTTATTATGATTTTCCTTTTACAATCCTTTAATCTGATTTTTTGGATCAGAAGCAATGTTAGTTATACTTTGTACAGTATAGTAAAAATCCATATTTCGTAAATCAATGTCAAAACAAGATTATTCACTACTGTATAAGTTGTATGGTTTCAACTATTATGCATACGAAAATGAAATGTTTTTCCTTTAGTACTACTAAATATCTGAAGAAGGAGGATAACAGCATACATAATCTAAACAGACAAATAATCCACACTCAATCAATAAAGAAAAGCACAATGGAAAGATTAAGGCCAAGGAAACAATGAAAGTAAGAAGAATCTAGCAGAAAAGGGGAGATGCCAGAAAAACACATGGCAACTTTTCTGTAGAGTACTACTTCTTATGTATAAGACTGATATTGCCAAGTTGAGAATTTAGCCTGTCACTGTCTTTACATGCTAGTTATAAATATAATAGCACAAAGGCTTATAAAGAAATTCACTGTTTAAGACTTTAAAAGTGGAAAAAAACTCCAAAATTACTGTTCGGGTAGAAAAATTGAACTTACAATGTTTTTCCTTCGAAGAAATCGTTTTTACTACCTTGTAGATAAGGCTAACATTCTAATTTAGTAGATTGTTAGTTAACACGAGTGCGTTCACCACGATATTAAGAAAGACAACTAGTTAAAGACAATAAATAATCGAATAACAACACAAATTTGCATATTAAAATTTACATTGACTTAACTCACTAATCTAATAATGAAATATATCAATTGATTTACCTAATTTCCTCCATCTTTTACGGAATCACTTCTGATATGTAAAAATGCGAAGAAAAGCAAGTGTCGAGTAATAAATTTTGTATTTTTTGACTCACGGTTGCCAGATTAGTTTTTTCTCAAAAATCAAGGGATTTTTTTTGGGAATATTTATTCCAAAAAAAAAATTAGATTGAGAAAGTTCTGTATTTCAATTTGGCTTTCTCAAGGGATTTTTTTTTTGGGAATATTTTTCCCAAAAAAAAATGAGATTGAGGAAGTTCTGTATTTCAATTTGGCGTGCACAACAGTGTTCTATGCCAGATTTTTCAGTTATTAGTATTTTTTACATAAAAACTCTGTCTTGAGAAACGAAAACAGTCGTTTTGAGCTAAATTATGACGTTTGAATGAACCTCTTAGCTGCCACACGGACCAAGTTAGAAACTGTCAAAGTATGACATTTTCAATAAAACTTGTTAAGTTGCACTGTTCTATTTAACGGTCAATATCTCAGTTGTTTGTAATTTTTGAAAAAAAATTGCATTCAGTTAATCGAAAGCCAAAACCACCTGCTATATTTTGACGTTTGAATGAACCTCCTACCTGTCACAGGAACCAAGTTATGAGCTGTCAAACTCTAACACCTCCACTATTTCTAGTACAGTTACACTGTTAATTGTATTTCATGTCAAATATTTCGGTTATTTATCATTTTTGAAAGAAAATTATATTCAGATAAACGAAAGCCAAAACCACCTGCTACAGTTTGACGTTTGAATGAACCTCCTACCTGTCACAGGAACCAAGTTATGAGCTGTCAAACTCTAACACCTCCACTATTTTTAGTACAGTTACACTGTTGTATTTCATGTCAAATATCTCGGTTATTTATCATTTTTGAAAAAAAAAATGGTATTTATACGACGTTTGAACGAACTTTCTGTCATAGTAACCAAGTTAGGAGCTGTCAAATTGTGACACCTTTACTATTTCTAGTACAGTTACACGTTGTATTTCATGTCAAATATCTTGGTTATTTGTCATTTTTGAAAGAAAATTATAAGCAAGTAAAATAAAACAAAAATTACGAACTACATTTTGACACAAAAAACAGAAGAAAAGTGGAAAATTTGTTATTTCGACTGGGGAAATCGAGTTCACAAATGTAGCAACCCTTAAGACTAGACAAACATTAAAGGGACAGACAGAAACAGTTAGTGCCAGTCTGCTAATATAAGCATTTGTATTTAATTAAGAGTCATTCTAAATTCTAGGCAATTATTTAATTATTAAACGACCTAAAAGGCTCACAATTTAAACCTGACATTTGACAAATTTCCTTAATATGTCCACGTAACGAACGTAACCAATGATTCAATTTAAAACCCTCTTACTACCGATACCTAGAACAATTTTTACACTCTAACTAATGCAGTTACCAGCAAAAATCTAACACCAGATACTGACAAGTAACAGATTAACTCAAGCATACACGTATACGGGCATAGCTTTAAAATTCCAAAGATTAATTGAAGGCATTTTTAAAGAAAACCGTGTTACAGTTTCGATTAAAAGGTAACGATTAAAATCTGCAATTTGGCATTACAATATAAAAATTATGCATGTTTGTCGTAATTTCTGTTTTGTAATTTTTAGTAATTTCAATCAAGAGTCAATTGAAAATATGTGGTAAAAAGGGCAAGTAATTTGCAGGCAATTAATATATTCCTTGATTTAATTAATGTAAATACTACCTTATTATGACTGTACAGGGTGTTAAGTTGAATTGTTTTTGAGTAAAAAAAAAATCCTTTAAAAATAATTAAGTCATCAGATTGTCTAAACACCAAAAAAGTAAATACAACTTTGGTAGCAAAAGGTCATTAAACGTCACGCCATCGTCAGCTACTGTTACACACTTAATTCCGATAATTTAATTGAAAGCTTACGCAAAACTCTAGGGAGCAAATTAATGGTGTGAAACATCATTTAACATTCGGTTGAACACGTGTAGTAAAGGGGGAAAAAGCAGGAAATTCGCAAACCTCAAACGCCAAGCCAAGCAACCGGGCCGGTCTGGGCGAAACTAGACGAAAATTCCCTCGTAGAATAATAAATGAACTGAGATCCTAAACGGCTTTCAAGATTTTGATTTATAGATTTATGTAAAGGCTGCAATACGACATGCAGACACGCTAAATAGAGGTGGGCAGCGTGAAAATGAACAGCGACCCGAAAATGTGCCACTTTCGTTCAGATAAGCCTAATAAGGAACTTGTTGACAGATATGAGGAATGACTTTTGAGTAAATTAATACAAATTTTATGTGACATACCCTTAGTAGTGGTTTGTTCACTTTTGAGCTGTATAATTAATTGATATAAAGTATGCAAAGCAATACCAACTTAATAATAATAGAAAACGATCTAAACAGCACAATGACGCAATGTATATGATCAACAAACTATTTAGCGCAGTAAAAATCCTAACTAGTCCAAAGCCGTCTATTAGCAAAAAACCAGGCAATTAACAGAACAAATAAGTTTTGTAGACTAAGGCCGAAAAATGTGCATATTAATTACAATACAATGCTATTATGACTTATTGGAGTATAGAGCAATAATAGAAGGGAAATGCTCTAATAATCCCTGAGGCAGCTCTACGATATTCTAATAAACTGAACAATACGAAGTAGATTATCACAACTTTTGCTCCCACACTAATGTTTACGTTAACTAAATTTAGGCGTAGCGCACTGCATATTATGTAAATTAGCAACATAGTTGGATATTTGGTCCCAATTCTGTAGGCAAATCTGATGCAATTTCCTCACATCTATAGGTGCAAATTTGATAATAGAGACCTGTTGCACGAACATCTCAAGTGTACGACAAAATGAGTTTTATGACAATTTTAGGAAAACAAGCTTAACAATAATTTGGAGAGAGTAAGTAAGACCGGCACAATGGTACCAATCAGAACACACACATCATAACAAAAGTCAATTTGTTAAAATATCATAAAATTGCATTTTGATCACCAACAATGGCACCTGATGGCAAATGTCGAACATGTAATAAATTAAGTCAAAGTACCAATAGGCTGAGAAAAAATCAATAAATTGGCAGAACATCTTAATTATCCCCTTTTTAAGGAACATATGCAATTGTCCACCGAATTCAATTATTACATCATCTAGTAAATTTAACGTTACCACGCAAACAAGCGGCGTTATACCTCTACGACCAGATTTTCGTAAGAAAAAATCAAAACCGGCCACCCTGACAATGAAGCATATTGCATACAAACGCGGGCCGAATCAATCCAAAAGCGAGTTTCCTTGCATTTTTCTCGCTGTCCGCCTTGTCGCAGCCGTTTCCACCACTATAAAAGCGAACGCCAATGTCCGATATCATATCAGTGTTCTTCCGAATTCGAACATTTAAACATTCCTCAAACCAAACATGTTTAAAATCTACTTATTAGTGGTTGCCATTGTGGCCCAAACGGTGCAAGGTGGCGGCATCAGCTATGTGTCCGGAGGATTGGGATTGGGTGAAATAGGACTGGGCAGCATCGGACTTGGTGGTGGCCTGTTGGGCGGCGGATTGGGCTCTGGTCTAGGATTAGGACTGTCCAAGATTCAACCCTTAGCAGTTGCTCCCATTTCTCCTATTGCATCATCCATTTCGTTGGCACCAACCTCACTTGGTAAGTAACTAAACCACAACAAGCAACCATTAATAATCATCAAATACAGGACTAACCAAATCAGTGGACTACTACACCGTACCCAAATATGAGTACAAATACGCTGTAGGTGACCCAAAAACTGGAGACCAAAAAGAACAATCTGAAGAACGTTTAGGTGACGTAGTCAAGGGTGAATATTCTTTGGCAGAGCCTGATGGTACGATTCGTGTGGTTAAATACACAGCTGATAAGGTAACTATCCGAATATTCCCACTGAAGCAGTTAACTAAAACATCAACTCCAGATCAATGGATTCAACGCTCAAGTATCCAGAATTGGAAAAGCTCTCCACCCAACAAAAGCCTACGTCAGTGGTGGTTTAGGTCTGGGTCTGGGACTTTAAGCTGGTCAAACCCAACTTAATCTCTGACGGAAGATAAGACTGTACCCCGCAAGTGTTCGAGATGGTGTTTGCGTGCCATTGGTTATTAAGGGAAACATAGTTAATTTACCCCAACCGCACTAGGATCTGGATTATAGGAATATCCTAATTGTTACTACACTTAGTTTCATAGCAAGTTGTATTATATAGGGAGTTGCTCATCTTATTTATTAGACGAAAACTGGCATTGTTACAGGTGGATAAGTTTTCTCATTAATCATCAGACGAAATAATAAATAATTCGTTTCTTGACCCGCATTGTTTCAATTCTAAACAAATTGTTTGCCTAATTTAACTAACACCAGGAATTAATCCAATTTACCTAAACACACCAGAGAGAAACAACGCGGAAACAGTTTAAAATAATAATAATTACTTGAGCGCTGTTGTTGGTTATGAAATTGCCAAAATGGAAAAGAATATGAAATATGGACTGGCGCTTTCAATTTTTTTCGTTACTGTAACGATCCTATCTGCTAAATGGAATTCTGTTATTATACCGGCTACGTTGCATGTTTACTAACGTATCACTGATGGAATACGTATATGCCAGATAAATAATAATAATATACAAAATGTAATTGATGTTTTATGAAATCCAATTTGAGATATGAAAAATTGAAAAGAAGTTCTCATAGTGCCTATTTCTGTAGAGAGAGTGTGAGCTGAAGCAGCATGTATGAAACAATAAAAAAATTAATAATAAAATTGTTTATTGGGATATATATTATTAGATATTATTCCAACTGTATTAGACACTTCAAGAAAACAATTAGTTTGATGTTTACGTAGGACTGTCATTTGCATTCTGCAACTACAATCATCTACTGGACAGGAAGAAAGCTTTGTTGAAAGCTTTGTTTGAAAGCAACTAATTTTTAATCAAAAAACCACAAAAAAAAAACAGTTAAAATGAACAAACAATTGGTAATTCTAACCTAATTTTGTCCTACCAAGAAGTCCCTAATAAATACAACTTACTTCTTAAGTATTTGACCTACTTCTTAAGTAATTTCTACAGTTCAAAGTAAGAGCCTCACTTTCTGATGATTTATCTAACTGAATGATACTTTAGATAAGCAATTTTAAGAACTAAAACATTTAAAAAAAAAAAACACAAATTTTAGTAAAATCGAAATTTGTCCTAAAGTAATATGGGATTAAGAACGACAATACTATAAAGCAGTTGAAAGAGTTTCTAGAGAATTCTACAAGGAAATTTCCTTGGAGAAAAGTAGTTTTAAGCATAAATCCAACTCAAAAATAATGATAATAAATAAACATGAGCTAATTAAAGGATGGATAGACAAAATAATATTACGACTTTGAACAGCCAAAGAACTGAAAAAAATAGTAATTTAGTGAATATTAACAATTAAATTACAGTTTTTAGATAATCCTACATAAATTCAAATTGTTTTCTTATTTACTCACAATCATAGAGCCAAATCAGTGCATATTGGTGAACGTGCAATTATCGTTGCAGGTAGAACGAAATTATCCGCAAGAAAACAACAGGCGACCATTGATTGAATAATTGGTTTAACAAAAATATGTGAAACGTGAATTTGAAAGTAAAAATTAGGTTAAACAAAACGTTCATTATTTACAAATCAATGATGCTAAGTATTAATAACTTGCGTTATGCAGACGATACTGTCCTTCTTGCTGGAAATATGCGTGACCTACAAGAACTGCTAAACAGGGTCGTCAATGCCAGTCGACCAACAAAAAAGACCAAATACATGATTATAACAAAGAACAACGCTCCGCAAGAACACCTCTATGTAGATGGAGAACAATTAGAGAGGGTTTCAAGATATAACTATCACCTGCACCGCTGATTATTGCTCCGAAATCAAGATCCTTATGGGACTTACTTACGTGCAGCTTGGATCAAAATGAAGAAGATGTGTAGCCGCGACCTAAGCCTAGATTTTCGTATACGCATGCTGAAATGTTATGTATTCCCGATACCAGAATGTACAAAGAAAAATTGAAGCGTTTGAAATGTGAACCTACAGAAGAAGACACGACCAAAGTAAAAGAAGTTACCTGAATTAATAAAGTGTTGGAGGAAGTAAAGGAGAAAAAGATCACCATCTGGGTCACATTATGCGGGGTTCAAAATATGAGATACTCCACATAATGGAATAATCCAGGGGAAGATTGTGGGCAAACAGTCAATAATTAGAAGAAGAATATTTTGGCTGCGGAATCTGCGAGAATGGTTCAAATATGTCTTCTGCAAATCTAATGATGTTAGCAAACCTCCGATAATGGAGAAGCTACATGAAAAATAACAAGATGCTAAGTAACGTTCACTATTAAGTTAACAAAGAGGGAAATGAGTGGACATTGTTAATAACATTTAACTTGACAAATACGATTCTCTGGTCTGTTGCGTGTCAAAATTGCAAAAAAAAACAAAATTGAAATAAAGAAAGTTCGAATGTGGTATACAAGGTTATGAATACGTCCAGCAGAATATAATTCACGTTTTCCATGAACAATCTTTTTTAAAAAAATGTTTGTTGGTCATCATCATGGTTTAATTCTATAAAAATGTATTCCTTTTAATCTTAGTTTTTGAGGATAGTGTGTGTCCTCCATGTAATTATATAGTAGTGCTAATTAACTGGGATATTATTAAGAGAAGTCTTGAATGACTCTGAAAAATTTCAAATTTGTATTCATTAGATTCTTATGCAAACTAAACACATTAATAAAGTTCCTGTCATGCTTTCATAGTATTATTTTTAAACACAAATGTCACGTGATATTACTAAACTGGATTAACTAAGGAGGCATTGCATCGTCATACTTTAAACTCAGTTTAAGTTAAGGGTGGTTGAATATGCTGGATGATGGATATGTCTGAGTCCCACTTAACTTGGTTTAAACTCTTGGTCTTTGCCATAAGGTTACTTCAATATGAAATCAGGTGAATTAAACTTAAGTCGAAAGTTATTCTCTCTCTACCTTTATCACTAGCATTAACTGTCTGTCCCATTAACAGACAATGGATCATTTTGCACCTGTGTATGAAAAATCACCCTACTACAAATTGACAAATGACATTAACGTGAAATTTAATCGAGATTGTCCATACCTAGAAACAAATTGAATGGACCTCACTTCTATTCCATAACAGGTAAAATCGGGTCAAACCAGTTCGATACAAAAAATTCTTGACGATTTCCGTCATTCAAACTTCAGACCTGAACAGGAAAGTAATGGACTGACCGAAACGTAATCGAGGGACGCAATCTTAGGGCGTGGCCCGATATTGCACCAGTTGTAACAATTGTGCACCCACAATTATTGCGAGCACTTTTACTCCAATTACATACATTATCCACGGTTGGCAGGTTCCCGCGGTCGAATTGAGAAGTTCGACAAGACGACAACAACAAAAGGAATTAGATGGTTTTTATGAATTTACAACCATAAGTCGTTATGGACAGTCAGTTGGAGGCTGTAAAGTGCAGTGCACTTTCAATACTACTATCCCCGTGCTTTTTAAGGAAACCTTGAATAAACAAAGAGTTATAAAAAACCAGCCACGCCCTGCTTCTTAGATCTTTCTCATACCTTAGGCTATGAGATTCGATTATTGCAAACGTCGAAGAACTAATTCCTGTTTTGATAGACGGATGCACTGTATTTCCGGCGTTAGACAATCACTTACTTTACGGTGTGAACCATTACTCTTGGATTAAAAAAAAGACTAAATTTAAAAGGAAATTTGGAATCTCATTAGCATTAAACACAGGTTACAGCAACTAGGCGAAAAAAATGCTTTTTCCTTGCATTGAAAATGCCTACTCCAATAATTACAGCTGCTTACATAACTTTCGAGGCGGAGCCCAATAACATTCCACGCAAGTAAGACGTTTTAAAAATCAGTTTTCAATATACTACCTAGTTAAAGAGAGAAGTAGTAACATTTTAACCGAGCAGGTTCTAGTAAAGATAGAAAAGGAAGAGTAATTACTATTCCATATCAAAATACTAATAACACAATAAACAGACGCTTTCAAGTTGGATTTGCCTTATTAGCAAATAAAAATGCCGGGCACGAGCCCAGAAAAGAAAACAATAGCGTTGGTAAGAATTCGTGATTAGAGCAAGGTCGAGAGATCTTATTTTTTAAGTGGACCTACGATGTTATGATATGCTCCACCGCCTTAATAAACTATTACCAGGTTGTGTAACATACCCTGTCGATTAATTTGACGGAAGACCTTCGAACTGTTTGATTGACTTTTGATAAAATCTAGGTAAATAAGAGTAATGCCATTGAACTTGGTAAAGCGTTAACGAACCTCAGTTTCCCATATTAATAAAACATATGAATCCCCGGTTGAAAGTAGTCTACTTAAGCCTTGTTGAGATGAAGAAAGTCCTCTAGTTCAATGAGCATTAATTTACGTATGTGAGATAATATCACCATTATTTCCCAGATTTCTTTTTGTTGTTGAGATTTCCTTCATTTACATGCTCTCGCAGAAATACACAATAAGAAGTGAACATCCAAATATGCTAACAAAAAACTGCAATTAATACAGCTTTCTCTATCACGAAGTGACAGCTTTGAAAAGTGAAGGCCAGTTTCATATAGTGACCGCCCTATAACGATCACGACAAATACCATCTTCTTCCCACAACACCTATTAGTTATGATATTATACACCGATCCAAGGATAGTTGTCGCATTCACCGACCTTTTCGATAAGGGCGCATCTTCGTCACGAACAGCAACGACAATTACGACCGAGCCTTGCAGAATTCCAGATGAAGCGGCTTGAACTTGAAAACCTTCAAAGGTTACGACAGGTCGTCTACCGTGTTAAATGAAGACGGCGCTCATGAAGATCGTGCTGTGCTGAGGTCATCACTTTCAATTTTTCTTCTCTCTTCGTTAGATAGTGTCAGAGTCGGATTACGTTGATTCTAATCGGAACAACCTGACATGGTACTACCAATAGTTAATTAGATTAACAACTGAAGTCAATTTCTAATTAACTATCACTCAGACTAGGTCTCAAACAAGTGAAAAGTGTTGGCTGTTTGTTAACAAATTACAATGTTGTAAGTCAGACTGAAGTATTTCTCAAAAATGTCTCATTAATCACGGTAATGAGTAACCAAAAGGCAAATATCTCAACAGTTGCACTGTTTTGATATTAATTGAAGACAGTCATAAAATTCACTGAAAAACTGATAATTCGCACCTGAAATAAAAATGCAGAAATTGCAAATGCTTAACTAGGACACAGACTCGAAAAGTCAATGATGCAACAGGCGACATGAAGAAAGGGTTACCCACAACACAAAACCTTGGGCCACATTTCATTCATACCCATCATCCATACTAAAAATGGACGACTGGAAGAACTGCAGGCGGATGTTGAAAGTTAATTTTTTCCCTTTGGTGCTGAATGCAACATGGGCACGTTCGCATGGGTATTTAAGATACTTGGGCGCACAATGCAACCAATTCAACAACGTCGATAAAAAGCAACCTACAAAGACAATTGAAATCCCCACATCGAAATTCTCTATGCTACAATTGCACGGAAAATTACACTTTTAAATGACTTTCTTAGTTTTAACCAGCCGCAATCTTAATGATTATTATGCGCAATGTTATTGGTCAATGAGAGATTATTACTAGAACATTCAAATAGAAGTAGTTGAAAATAATCATATTTATAAATTAATGCAAGAATAATATTTCACTGAAGTTAAACGGGATGGTAACTGCTGAAGAGAGAAAATATATCAACCAGGGATAGCTTTTGCCGATCCAACTGGAAGTCATCAAAATTACAGAGAATTTTTAGTTCATACGTTTGACTGCTAGAGGGTTTCAAAGTTGACCATCATGAAGTGCCAAATAACTTCCACTAATAAACTGAGGTATTCAAACGAGAAGATTCCTTGTGGTGTGGTTTGAGAAAGTCGCTACTTCGTGTTTTTCTGGAGAAATTCAACTCAACACCAAGACAGCTTCTCCAACTGCAAATAGAATAATTCAATTTAAACTGTCAAGAGTTTTTCTAGGAGACTACCTTCAACATGAAACTGGAGATTTGAAGGTGGTTCAAGCTGGCTTCGTGGAGATCCAAGTAGAAATGTTTTTGGATTGCAGCTTTGTTGCTGAAATGGACTGTACCATCAGCTTTTCAAGTCTCTCAGACTGAGGAGACTTGGTGAATCAACTGCCTTTAAGATTAGAGGCTAAACTACGCAGCCCAGGCAAGATCGACTTAAAATAATTAAAATAGTCCATTCTCAGATAGATTCTCAGTCAAAATCTCATGCAAAAAATGTCTCTCTTCTAGGATAAAACAATGTGGTTGCACAGGATATACTCTAACTATACTGGCTCGACGTAATTCCTTTCTATTTCGATAGATATAAAATGGGCAGCGCAATAGTAAAGTGTCAAAGAACCACGCCCCTTAAAAGGTCAAACTTGATGTGTTGGTTCAACCTGACAAAATTTAAGGAAACAATAGACCCGCCAAAATCAAGTGACATTTTTTCCGTAATTTAATTATAGTCAAATTTGAATACAATCGTCAAAGTTGGACGCACCAATACATATTTAAGTGTTAAACGGTAATGTTTACATAAAGACGTGGGTTTAAATATTGTTAATCATTTCCATTGTCATTCTCCGTATTGCAAACCGCACATCCTAACATTGCATAACGATGAAAAATTAGCCGTATTTGTCATTAGTGTGATATACACGGTGGGACTGAAATATAGTAATAGCATCTGGTGGGTCTGAAGACGCTATTATTAAATATCTGGGCAGTACTAAGAAACGTAGAAAAACCCGACAATCAACCAATGAATCGAAAACAATCATAAATTCCTGCTATATTGTTAAAAACAATTACGCCGTGATTGCATTATCGTGTGCCATGATATAATATGCGTTATTCTACTTTAGCAACAACCTCCAGGCCCGCTAATATAGTTCAGTTATTTTTTCATTACATAAACTTGAAAAAGCGTTTGAAAGTACACGGTGCAAGTTACGGTCGAAGAACGTAGAAATGCTTGAAGCTGACCGAAGAACTCGTTTTTTTTTGCGCTAATTGCCACGAAATTCCCAATCGAATTCAATCTTGACCGCAGGCCTGCTTCCTACAGTGTTTGTTCAAGCCTAAACGACCAATAATTGCCTATATTAGGAGGTAACAAATGACGACAGCAGTGTTTGTATATATGGCATCTGTCGAGTGGCAGAATGCATTTATATAGAAATTTGTAGTTTCACCAAGCACGTCAGCTGATTTAACAATGACATTCAACACCTCAACCACAGAGAAAATGTATTTACATTGTAGGAATGCGGAATACCAGAAGACTCCTTCGTTGAGCTGAATCAATCAGCAGAAGTAGTTCAAGGTAAAAAGCCCGGAGAACTTAATGGCATAACCTTGATTTAGTGCGTACAAGAAAAAAAACACCACAACATATAAATATCACCTTCTTTGTCTCAGTTTTATGCTCGTTTTATTCATACGTGGGCGTACACCTTGACTGCCAGAAAATTATGCATTAAAATGCATATACCAGCAGCTTTCTTGCACACACCATATCATCAACCACCCCAACTTATAAATAAGATCGTCCAGCCGGAACGTGGTATTACCGTTATTATTTGGACTTCTAGTTTCGCAGTTCCTGATGCTTTCTTTCTGAATTTTCGGTTTGGTAAGTGGTTTAGGTAATGAATTTAATTGCTATTTTGTATCGCAACTGTAACAATTAAACGAGAAGTGTTTCGATTTTATTAGTGTTACGTCGTTAAGTACATAATAAAGCAGTAGTAAACTTGTTGGTAGTTTGTGATTGGTCAAGATTATAGATACATAGTGCAATCAAGAATGTGTCATCCGCATACAGACCAGTAAGAAATTATCACCGATCGACCAACTTTTTGAATCATGATTTTCTGTGAAAGCTTTCAGAGGCTTCTGGCAAATTCTAAACTACTCTTTTAGAGACTTTTGGCATATTTGGAAGTTTTGAGGGTTTTTTAAAGGAAGTTCTAGAGGCTTCCGGCAAATCCATGATGGTTACCAAAGGCCTCTTGCCATCCCAAACATCGAGAGAGAGGCTTTTGGCAGTTTCAAAAGGTTTCTCGAAAGCTTACAAAGCTTTTAGAGGCCTCTGCCAGTTTTAAATTACTTTTTAGGGGCACCTGACAAATCCAAGATGGTTGCCAGAGGCTTCTGGCCGTCTCAAACGTCTCTAGAAGCTTTTGGTAGTTTCAAAAGGTTTCTTGAAAGCTTATAAAACTTTCAGACACTTCTGGTAGTTCTAAATTACTATTTTAGAGACTTCTGGTATATTTGAAAGTTTTGAAGGTTATTTAAGAGAAGTTCCAGAGGCATCTGACAAATCAAAGATGGTTATCAGAGGCCTCTGGCCGTCCCAAACGTCTCCAGAGGCTTCTAGCAGTTTTAAAAGGTTTCTCGAAGGCATACGAAGCTTTTAAAGGCCTCTGCCAGTTCTAAATGACTCTTTTAGAGGAATCTGACAAATGCAAGATGGTTGCCAGAGGCATCTGGCCGTCCCAAACGTCTCTAGAGACTTAAGGCAGTTTCAAAAGATTTCTCAAAAGCTTATAAAGCTTTTAGAGACCACTGAAAATTCTAAAATACTTGTTTGATGGTTTTGGCATATTTGGATCCAAAATGGTTATCAGACACCTCTGGCCGTCCCAAGCGTCTATAGAAGCTTCTGGCAATTTCAAAAGGTTTCAATTCTAAATTACTCTTTTAGAGGAGTCTGGTAAATTCAAGAAGGTCTCAAACGTCTCTAGAGGCTTCTGGCAGTTTCAAAAGGTATCTTATAAAGCTTTTAGAAGCCTCTGACAGTCCCAAACTAACTTCTAGAGACTTCTGGTAGTTTGGAAAGGTTTTTCAACAGCTAACAAAGCTTTCAGAGGAATTTCGTGCTAAATTTTGGATTCTACGACAAATAATGTCATATACCTACTGTTTGTATCCGTTTCTGAGATATTTACCACACCATTACCATTTCGCATATCAGAGAACGTTTTTTCTTTGTTTTTATGTTCTGTCGTGTTAAACAATATGGGTTCTAAGAGTGGGTGCAGAAAAATGTCAACTAATGATATGGGATGGTCAAAATTTGGCTTAAAAAAATGAATTTTAAAAAGTACAAAATATCAAATTTAGTCTTAGAAAACTTCGATGGGACCATCGCCAAAAGCATTTAGAAAACCTCAACCCAGAGAACTAGAAGACATGCAGTGTGCAACATCTGCACTGAATTCTATGAGTTAAAATTAAAATGGTAAACATGCTTCATATAAAGAAATTCAGCAATGATTGGTCAAACAGTCAACACTAGTTTGCAGGAACAGAAAATTTCAAAATTATGGAACACAACACATAATCTTAAGTTACGTTTTGAAGAGTGACACCTATAATACAATATGTAGATGTACGTAAAGGTATCCTAAGTTAACAGCAGTTTATTTAGCATAACTTATACAAACAATCTAGCTAAACAAATCGCAGTATAATTAACTCATTCTAATTTACTGAACATTGTATTTTGATACCAATCCCATCAAGCATGGCAAGACCGTAAGGCCTGGTCTGCACATTTTCGCATATACGTAACCATGGCTCCATGTGGGTGCACCTTTAGTCACATTACCATTCGCGTGAGGCGTCTCAAACAAAAATTCTTGACACAAGTAAGTAGTTTTTCTAGTTTTGCCTTATTACCATCATTAAACTATAAATATCGATCAGTATTAATCCGTTCAGACATTGCAGCCAATTTTCTCATGGCAACTACACAAAGAGAAAAGTGGACTATTCACAAATCAGTAGAAAAGAATTCTTATAATCAAATCAAGTAAATGTAAATCTTCAAACAATCGCGAAGCATTCTTGAGAATGAGCTTTAAAACAATGTTTTCCTATGCAAATCAGTATCACAAAAAAATATATTAAGCCACATTATGCAGATTTCTAGTATTAATTAAGCAAGGTCAGTCACACGATTCATGATTGTTCTACGAAGACATCCAACTAGGAATTTATCGGACTGAATAAAATTATGGATTGGGTTGGAGCTGTTTGCAGAATTGTGGCTACAGACAATTCTCCATAAAGAAATTTTTTCAAGGGAAAAGTACAAAATTAGTTATTTAAGACTCACCTTGACTTGTTGACCAGACCACATGTTAGAAACTAGACCACTCACCTGAAAAGAAATGAGTAATATTAATGACAATGTTGATTAACAACTGTATTGTTAATGTGAAACTAATCAAAAACCGTTGAAACAGAACATAAAAATGTTTTACAATCTGAAAATGGCTGATATGGAATAAAAGTTAACTACCGAGAACCATTTTTCCAATTATTTTGAAATTTCTACGTTAATAAATATATCAGATAGTTTGTGTGAAACACATTACTTTTACTTGTTTCTAGCCGATCAATCCTAAACGATATTTTAATGTAATAAATTACTGCCATAAATAAAATAGTTTAGGAAACAACATGGTAGCTTAAGAGTAAATAGAACATTATCAAACTAAATTGGGAGTATTTCTTGTCTGTTGAATCTTTAATGGTCCCATAAACCTTGATGAGGCAATAAAACTTGTCTAAAATGTCAATCTAGAAATAAATCAGTTTGTCCAAAGTTTCAATATGTACTGACTATTTACCACACACAAAGTAAATGTTGTTACACTTTTGTTTGCTTTATATTCTAGGCAAAGATAATTTTACTACTTGTTTAAATTATCTTACCCAATCTGATTTGGTAATTTTTACCATCAAAATGTACTTTACCTCAATATATTTTACTAATTTCTGTTGTAATGTATAAGGTAAATTGTTCCGCTCGAGTGCAGTAACCAGGTATAGGCTGCATTTTAAATAACTTTTTATTTTCTATCGATTGATGATTCAGAACTGTTGACCTGTTAGAATATTAGTACGAATTTAAATTAATCCAGATGGTTGGCTTCCCTTCTCCAAGAAATGTACAAAAACTGTTTAAGGGAATCTCTCATGAATTTGTCCTGTTTGCACAGACTTATAAATGTCATTTCAAGCCGTTTTAAATTTGAGCATTTTTGAGAAATTTGGACTCCTTTCAGACCGAAAAATCGAGTTTTACGACTATTTTCAGTTTCTTGTCTTGACAAGCCTGAAAACCAATTTGTACCCTTTCCAGTCTTAAAAATGTCATTTAAGGTCCTTTGCACTCTTGAATTGACTTATAATCTCATCAGTCCGAGGGAAAAAGTGACAATTCGAGCTTTAAGACTATTTTCAATAGGTTTCAGACCTGTAAGGCTTGAATAGCAATTTGTACACACTCCGTAGTCTTAAAAACCCCATTTCTGACTTCTTTCACTATTAAATTGACTTATAAGCTCATTAGTGCTTTAAGACTGCTTTCAGCCTGAAAAATCGAGTTTCAAGACTATTTTCACTAAGTTTCAGATTTCAATCTAGATTCACTCTAGAATAATTAATACATGAAACTTAATAACATACTCCAGTTAACTGGTTTTGTACAAGTTTATAACTTTGCCAAGGTCTGTATGATTTGCCATGCACAATCAACATTTCTACGAAATAAAAGTAATTAACAAAAAACATTAATTTAGAATTTTTTCCGCAGTTTGCAAATACCAAATCATAAATCATTCTGATCTGAAACTTTACACATTCACATTTCAGTTTGAACCATTAATACGAATTAGGATGTATTCAATTGCTATCAAATTATATACAATCCGGTTCACTGTCAATGACAGTTGACGTCACACCTGTCTGTAACGCCAATTTTATTCTGCGGTTACACCTTTTATGTCATTTATTATCCCGCCCCTCTTTGTATAACTATTAAGATCCTGAATCCTTGTATCGTGTCATCAATCTAGTTACACCTTAAAATCGTCGCACCTTTTATAATAATCACCCTGTGTATTAATTAGTGCCTGTACTAGACAAGGGCGTGTTACTGTCCGAACTTTGTATAGAATTTTTTGTACAATAAACCTTCTTTAAAGCTTGTCCAATGAAGTGAAACAAAAGCTGTAGTAATTCAACACGTTACAAAACTTGTTAACAAATGGGAAATGGATTTCGTTGTGAAAATTTCCAGTCACTGCCGTATTGTTGGCTGGTCGCAATTTGCTTGTTATCCGTTTCTTTTTACACACGCCGAATTATTGTACAACAATGCTGGAACTATTAACGCCTGCAAAAAGTGTAAATATTTAAATAATTGTGGAAACTGTACAAGACACTAATTTTTATGTGCAAGAGAATTAGTTGTTTTTGATATCTAAAATTGCAATATTAATGCAAAATGTAGTGCAAGAAATTTGGTTTACGAATTTTTTTAATATTTCGTTATTGAAATCTCAGTTAGTTCTCTTATTACGCACACCAGTTTGCAACTTAATCAGAACTACCAAGAGAACAGTTGTTCTGCTGTGGAAGAAGTCAGTCATTTTAATAAAAAAATCAGTAAAATCTACTAAACTTCTCAGGACAATAAAACAAATTCCAAACTGTGCCATAACTGCTCTAAGACAAAATCTATGATGACACAAACTACTTCAAAGCTTAACGTTAAAAGTAGTCAGCTGAAGAAGGTCACACAACGACCATCGTCCATGTTTGGTGCACTTGAGATGGTTTAGGAGTAGTATTTATGTTAAGTAGCTGAATTTCTAGTTTATGTTATAGACAAACTTGATCTACCAATCTCAGCACTGTGATTGATCCAAAAAAAGCAGCTTTCAGCTTGCTTCTTTTATTTGACCAATCACAAACCGCGAAAAAACTTGACCAAGACAAAATTTACTATTTCATTACATCAAAAGACAAACAGTAAACTGGTTGATTATTTGTGATGAATTTGGTCCAATTCACTTCCACAGCATCTCGAGCAGATCGTAAACAATGAAATTCCCCACCTGGGGCACGAGGCACGATCGCGGTACCGACTTCTTCATGGTGGGCACCGGCTCGCCAGTCAGGAACCTACCGCGGGGATAACCGCGCAACATTTTTCTTCCTCCTAAGGAATTCCCTCAATTCCGAAGGAATTCCCCCAGTGCACCATGTCAGATCGTTGTGGATCGATCGAGCAGTGATGTTTCGGTTACTAGTGACATCCACGTGAATTACGTACATTTCTTGGGCTGGATTTTATAGATGAAACATTAAGGTACCGAACGTCAAATTTGTTTTTTTTTTGTGTTATTTTGAAATGTTTGGTTATTTGGATTTTGTACAGTGTCATAAAGGTGTGGACTGAATAGGAATTTTCTCACACTGACAGTAATATTCTATAGAGATAAATTATTCCAATTACCACATTTTCACTTTCTACAGGAAAATAAATAATTCCTCTAGCATGCACCTTATGTAGAACTAGTTTAATGATACTATTTGAATTCAATACAATATATTTTTATGTTGACTGATTATGATTTCGCATTCACTTTTATTGTGGATTAAACAAGCTTAACAAATTAATAACACAAACAGTAAGAGAACCAAAATATTAGAAAACGTTCTGAAGTTGGCGAAAAGAAACAATGAATGTTCTACTAAACATGCAAGATAAACCACGTTAAAGCGTGCGTCAACTAAATAGCGATCTTTATCTTTTGTCTTACTCTTGGTGCATAAAATATTTGTATTACTAAAACGAAAATTTCTTTGAATACGTATTAAGATTACTCCAACCGGATGGAAAAATCCAGATTTTCAAAGTTTTCATAAATAATTTGCCTGAGGTACAAAATAATATTTGAATGATTGAAAGTGAAAATAAAAATGTATTTAAAATTCAATACTGTTGGTAGTTTATGATTGGTCAAAAAAAGCAGCTTTCAGCTTACTGCTTTTTCTTGACCAATCACGTGGGGACTTATTAGTAGCAAATACGTCACGGAAGAAGACACTTTTGACATTCTTACATAAAAAGAAAAATAAGGAAATCTCAAGTACCTACATAAATACAGTTCCAAACACGCAATTTCCCGTACTAACAATAATTATAAATGTTTTTACGTGTAGAATAAGAGCAAAATTAAAGGAGAAAATAATAATTAAAGTAGCAAAAAAACAGAAGAGAAACTTTGTTTTTAGTGAGTTGCAGCTATACAATTTCTTCATCAATAAGTGTATTAAATCAGCAATACAGTGAAAGTCTCTATAATTTTGATAATTTTACCTTCAACTTATAAATTCAACAAATTCCAACTTCCTTATTTGGTTCATATTTCTGTATGGTACATTATAACGTACTACAGCTTCATATGAAATCTATGACTGTAAACACGCAAGGATTGTTTGAGTAACGTTTATTTATGCAGATTTTCTTTAAAATTATATTTGTTCGTTTGCTTAGTGTTTAGTGCCAACAAATATTGCTTTAACGTAAACGCGTACCAACTACTACATACACGTGAAAATAATATCGAGTTGTAAGGATGGAAAGGTATTGCAAAGTAGTGGGTTAGACAATGACGTAATTTGACAATTGGTCAAATTATGGTTTTGCCAAATTACGTCATCGTGACGTCAAAAAATGTCTGCGCAAATTTTAGTACAGTCAGGAAGAAAAGCGGTACAAAATTTGAACTGCCTGAAACACAGTTTGAAATGACAGTCAGGAACAAAATTGCCTGTAAAACTCTCTTGGAGTGAGAAAATTACTGTTTTAAGTACATTTTTAGAATCCTCATTATATTTCCTATTCAATAACCTGTAAAAACACTACAAAATTTGGTACAGTCAGGGAGAAAAGCGGTGTCAAAGTTTGAACTGTTAGAAACACAGTTTGAAAGGACAGTCATGGACAAAATTGCCTGTAAAATTGACTTGGAGTGAAAAAATGACTAGTTTAAGCACTTTTTTGGAATCCTCATTAAATTTGTCATCCATTAAGCTGAAAAAATACTACAAAATTTGGTACAGTCAGGGGGAAAAGCGGTGTCAAAGTTTGAACTGTTAGAAACACAGTTTGAAAGGACAGTCATGGACAAAATTGCCTTGGAGTGAAAAAATGACTGTTTTAAGCACATTTTTGGAATCCTCATTAAATTTCCCATCCAATAACCTGAAAAAATACTACAAAATTTGATACAGTCAGGAAGAAAAGCGGTACAAAATTTGAACTGCCCGAAACACAGTTTGAAAGGACAGTCAGAAACAAAATCGCCTGTAAAACTCTTTTGGAGTAAGAAAATTACTGTTTTAAGTACATTTTTAGAACACTCATTAAATTTCCTATCCATTAAGCTGAAAAAATACTACAAATTTTAGTACAGTCAGGAAGAAAAGCGGTGTCAAAATTTGAACTGCCAGAAAGTTTAGCCTAGTAAATTTACCAGTAATTTACTATTAATTTTCCTGAAAAAATATTTACTTAACCGGTAATTTACCGATCACTATTATTCATAAATACAACAAACATACAAATCGACGCTAAAAACAAAATGTTTACGGGAAATAAACAAAATACAACAACCGAATCAAACTGTATTGATTTCCGTAAAAAAAGCTTCGCAACTCGATTACAACAAAACTAAACTTATAAAAAAAACAGGCAAAATCGTGCAAACTGTTTGAAATTGCCCTACCACAATTACCCGTGAATTAGGATAGCAACCAGAGCGTTCAGAAATTATTTACAGCAGCAGTTTAGCCATCTGGTTGGTACTTGCTAGCGGGAGCTTTTCCTTTTTATTTAATTGCCCAGTAAATGCTACGTTATGACAGGGGAAATTTTATAAACAGCATCAGAAAAAAGTCAAAAATGATTGTGCATGTAAAACATTAATAATTTCATAAAAATCACTTTTAGTTTCTTATTGTTCCGTGCTGAATAGCAAGTAGTTGGCGAGGGACCGGTGTCGAAAACCCAAATGGTAAAAAAATTACTGGGCAGAACCGCGCAACAAAACCACCAATTATATTATGGCTTCTGATTCAAACAGTAAATTATTTAACCGATTTAAAACATCATTGACCGATACAGTAGGCGGTTCATTAGCCATCTCTTGGAAGGATTAATGGGTCTTCTGAATTGGACTTAAGTAGCGTTTCGCACGTCCTTGAAACAGACAAATACACCAACTTACAACTGTCATTGCCGAAATCTTTTAATTAGATTGTTTTCGAATTTTTGGCCCGTAAGGAGACCGTGACACGAGCTATATAAAACAGTTCTCAGCCTTAAGACAGTTGCGGAATTCGTGGGATTATTTGGTAACATTTCAACTATAAACCATATTTCACCGTCGTTTAAAAGGAACGGAAATGTGCCTAAATATATGCATAACGTAGGTAAAAGGAACGGAATTGAACAAATAGCAAATAAAAAAGGTAAAAGTGTGAAAAGTTTACTTTACTCCGGTTTGTTTGAATATGATCAACGAGAACGTGGTCTCGTAACGATTTATATCCTTTTTCGAGCTGATTCGTACTCAAGATAAAATACCAAACATGTGCCATGCCAGTTTAAATAGTAAAGGCATTTTACATTCTAATGTCTGTTGAACTCGCTATGAAAGTACTCGAGCTGGCCGAAAACCGAAATAATTAACAAAACCACCAAAAAAAAGAACATCTGAACTAGCTTTGCGTAACAAGACAAAAAACTAAGAAATAAGACTAATAATTAAAGTCAACTACGAACCTATAAAGATTAGTATCAGTCACGGTGATCGATGAATTGAATTTAATAGGAGTTTAATTCAGTTAGCTCGAACATGAATTGCATATATCAACACAACAACAAACCGCAAAGAACACTAACGTCACCATTATGCAACCAATCATCGCAGAACTGTGACAAATTTCCACTATTGTTAAGACACTCGTAGTTTTACAAACAACGAACAAAAAAATGTTGAAGATTTGTTAAGTTCTTCCTTAATCTTTCAGGAAACAATGTATGTACAGAAGAAATCATGGAAAAAAAAAATGTTTTAAAACAACTTTAATTTACAATGGGCCTGTCCCACAATTTTTTTTTAATTCATAACTACAAAGAGGGATTGAAAATATTATACCCGTATTTTTTTGTTTTCAAAAATATTAAGTCTAAATAGAAAAAAAAATGATAATAAAAACTACATTAATCTCATGTTTAAAACGCCCGCCGCCGGTGACGTACTACACTATCAACCAATCAGCGACAAGAAGTGAAACAGATGGCGTGCAACAGCCAAGAAAATCGCCCAGAATTACGTATGTCACATGCGCGCCAAAACAGATCTTTTAAATTTAATGGATAAATTCAAACTAATGTAGAAACATTTACGACCATAATTTTTTCTTCAAGAATATGAAAAATTAGTTTTTTAACCCTATTCTTTCGATTCTAGTCATTAAAACACAAATTTATAATATGTGGAATAGACGCAACAATAAACATTAAACATTATTATTTACTTTTATTAGATGTGTTTTTAGTTGATTAACTAATTAAGGCTTTTTATGGTTAATTTGTAGATACAGGGTGGCTGACTAAATATTGTCCGCCCTTTTTTTGATTTTAGACTAAAAGTCACCATAAATTACTTCGATTTTCACCACGGCTGTCAATCTAGCCAAGAGAACAAAAACTAAGTCTAACAGAACAAATTTTAGGTCCAGTCAAAAACAGAAGCTAATTAATATCAATAAATCAACATAATAAACAACAAAATATACACGGTTTTCGTCACGGCAAACTGCTGCGTTCATGCTAAATTCTGAAAAGTTCAAAGAACTATAAATCAAACTCGTAAGCTCCATGTGTACTAAGGTTAATGCATCTCTTTAAGTAAATGCAAGATTAAGTTTCATTGATTACACTTGGAGCATTTTTTCTGCCAGGAACAAGATATTTATCTCTTTACCCCAAGCTCATAATGTAACATTTATGTAAAGCGCCACCACATATCACATTAATGGTGTCAACATGATATGTTAGTTGGACCTTGATTTTTTTATATATTTTTGCATTCATAGTGCCTTGAGTTTAAAGGGGGAGAAATAAACCACACCTTCAACTGCAAGTGACGTTGAGTTCAGGGATTTTGACGCATTTGATCTACTGAGGTGATAACCAACTCTTATTAGCACAATTAAGGGTTCAAAACCATTTACTGCTAAATATACACGGGCAAGTTGTAAACAAATTCTACCTAAGTATCGAAAACTATTAGGCAAAATTCCCCATTAACTTTAGACGTATAGCTCTCTAGAGAGGTAATAACAACAAATAACCGTTGTTTTTGGCTGAATGACATATTGTTATTGCTGCTCCAATTGTTAAACGATTTATGCAATAGCATCGAAACATTTCCTATGTATTGTTCTGGTTATGAGTCATTTGCTCAAAAATATATAGGTTTTTACTGGTGTTATGCAAATAATGTAAGTTCGGTAAATTAATAAAACCTTCCTATTTAATGTTGTTAACACAGTTTCAATGTGCCAATAGTAGACAGTGGTTGAAATATGCAGTGTGAAAAAAAAACAAAGTTTTAAGTGTAAAAGTGTTAAAAAAATTATTAAGTTCTGGCAACAATGTAGACAGTAACTCTTCTAGGCTACACGGTCAATAATTATTATTTATAGCTGCAGGATAGCAATATTTATAAATAAGGCGTGTCGGTAAAAAGCAAACCTTAATTCTCGGTCTTTGTTCTGTGAAAACTGCCAGAGTCAAGGCTATTAGAGAACAGAAAAAAATCTAAATGTTACACATTCATTAATTGAACTAAAGGAAAGTTTTTCCCTTCAACCGCTTTAATTAGCTCCCACATCTGATACTCCGGTCAACTTGGAAATTAATAAGTGGCCGTGTAATTAAAGGCATTAAGCCTAGAGTTGACAGCATTTGCACAATAATATTGTCTATTGTTTCTTTGGGAAAATTCTCCCCGATTCGTTCCACATTGTTTCAACGCTGGACTGCGCCAAGGCCGTAGGGTCGTTTAACCTTTCAGTAAAGTAAAAGTACTTACTTAAAGGAGGAACTCACATTTAATGCCAAAAATCGTTTACGTTTGCCGACCTTAGAACGAGGCATGTAATTGCACTTTTAAAGCCCCTGGTTAAAATAAATTCAACTTTAATTAAATACTATAATTTGTTTAGTAGAGTTAGGAACAACGTTTCGAAATAGCTGTTACTGGCAGATACATTTTGACCGCTTTTGTGTCCTAATTGCAAATTTGCGTTTTTAATACACCTTAGTGAATATAAGTAATAATTTACTTTAATGTTCCAACTATAAAATCAATTACTTTGGCAGACGTAAATAGAGCGGTGTACATGAAACAGTTCTCAACCAAAAAAACGAAAGTGAAATGCCCGTTCTCGTCCATGAAACGTGATCTGTCCATATTTTGCCTGACCAGGTCATAAAGTCGGTTTTTAGATAAATATCTTTTAAATATAATGAAGCCTTATTACCACAAACTAAAAGTTTTAACGGTCAAACTTAACAACTCCTGATTTATCGCGCAGATTGCGCTTTTATCACATAGACAAAGAACAAATTGATATTACCCAGTCATTAAGTGCGCTAAAAACACAGTTAAATATTATGATAAAGTATTTCAGTAGATGAGACCTTGAGCACACTATTTGTAGGTAGGTGGAAAGAATCCGAGATGTGAATTGAAATGTACATAAATACTGCTTTAATTGCAAAAACGAGAAAGCGCCTAATAAAAGACGTCTAGCAATCAAGTTGGTTCAAATGCCAATTAACCGCCTACCGAGAAAGATATTAAAAACCTTTCACATGTTACAATCAAGAATAATTTCAGATGCGACATCGGCATCGATGGCCTTACATCTTGGCATTATCAGTGTGGCTTTTCCTGCCCTCCACCTCGTCCACTCCCTCGCCCACGCCACTGGGTCGGACGAGACACCAGCAACAAAGACAACTCCACAGACTGGTGGGAGGACACATGAGAATTGTCGAATCGGATTCAGACGACTCAGAACTGATCACAGCCAGGTAATGTCCTTCGTGTTTGTTAATGTTTCATGTATTAATTAATCAATACAGTGCGGGAGAAAACACAAAAAACCAAAACGGAGGAAAAAAGGAGGATGAAAGGAAAACATTGTCCCAACAAGTGGCGGACGGAAAATATGGTTTGATACAGAAGGAACTGTTTAGGAAACCTCCTAAAAGACCTGGAATTATCAGTTATTCTGCTAACTCAGAGGTTACTAATTTCCTAAGTGTGATTGTAATGCTAGTTAAACCGTAATGATTTAGGTTCCAAACGACAACAGAGCCACTTTAGGTGGATTAACCAAAAACGAAATATGGCTGGCAGAAAACCACCTCTTGGTGATCAAAGGGGGTACCTACCCATCTCACGACGACTCTAAGCAAGACTTTGTGGGACAAGCTTGGCAACCACTTGACGATTTTGACGCCCCTCTTCACCAGGTACCTGTCCACCACGGTTCAGTTTAAGTGACTTAAAAATGCTTTTTTTAGGTAAAAATTCCCAAAAACCCGGCGGTACCGCCGCCCTTTCCTGTCCAGCTCACCGAAGACGGGCCCCTTCAAATCCTGGGCACAAACTCTTCGAGAACGCTTAATGCTTCTGCAGAAACGCCGGCCTACGCCCTACCACCCCCGCCAGGGTGGGACGGTGAAATCCCCCCGCAAGGCCAATACTTCCCAGAAACAGGTAACTAAATTCCTTCAAAGCTGTCGTAGAATTAATGTCTTAACAATGCTACAAGTAACTAACCTTAGAAAAACGTAAAATGTGTGATCTAACCCCATAATAACAGGCCTTACCAATTCCGATCCGGCCAACCCTGCTGCCGGGCAAGTTACGATGCGAGTACCTGTCTCGGGGGAACCCCCAGGGGGGATGCCGTTCCCCCCCACCTTTTTGAACGGCAGTTTGCCGCCTTTCTTCGAGCATTTACCTCCTGGGGCAGTAATTCTACCTCCACCTCGAGGTATGTATTGTATGTTATATGTAATAATTCCTCATGACAATATAATGTCCATGGTATAAACTCTAATTAAAATTCGTTATATGTATAGCTACTTCCCAACTAAATATTCTTCTTTTTGTAGTTCTCACACATATTTTATAAATTACGCCGTAGATATTAATGAGTTACATTAAACTAGTGCATAAACTTGTTAAACGCAATGAAATCAAAACCAGCGGATATGACACTCCTGTGTAACTTAAACCTTTCAATTAAAATGTCAAGCTATTTTATGTAATTGAGTTTTTGACCTTGAGAATTACCAACATATCACTTGCGTTTGATTTAAAACTTACAATACCTAGACGTAAATTACTTTAAATCAGTATGATTTATCTAAATTACTGATCTATTCATTCTGATGAATCTACAGATTTATGGTTTCTTATACTAAATAAATGATTTTTTTAAGGGAACGAGACGAATCCGGACATGTTAGACGAAGACGACCCATCAATATATTATCCACCGCCTTACAGTTTCTTCTACCCCAAGGATAACTCAAGTCTGGTAAGAACCCACAGTCTCGGCAATTTCTCAATGAATCAACCAGCTCTAATTAACAACTCAAACTTATATTTTCTTTGTAGGTCTTTCTAACGGATTCCGTCATAATGGGTCCGCAAACTACACTAACAAACACTCTTCTTCTACTTAGCCACTAACCGCTTTCCCACCATTGACTAATACCTACTCTATATCTGACCTTCTCTCTTCAAAGTAGCCCCAACCAGCGTTGGCCTAGCAAACTAAACCGTCTTTTTTTGGGGTTAATTCTATTTTTAGGTGCCACCCGGTCCTTTAGTGCCGGGAATAATCCTGCCCCCACCTCCAAAATTCTTCGGGCACCTCGAAGAACCCACAACCACCACTAGAAAACCAACGCGTCCCACTTACACCACAAAACACACACAAGCAGAAACCGCGACGGATTCACCGTTGAGCAACGAGATTAGTACAGTTAAACCGGCTAAAACGGTGCCCACTAAAGTGTCAGTTACTCAGAACGTAAGCGTTCGAGTTAGCACGTCCAGAAGGCCGTACAAACGACCTGGATATACCATGAAAACCACTAGTCCTACTACAGGAAAACCCAAGTTCCATACCATATTGCCAGTGCATGTCAACAAACTTAATAGAACTTATTTGCCAGTGCAGGTTCACAAACCAAACAGAACCTATTTGCCAGTGCCTAAACCTGAAAGAAGAAAACCACCAGTTACGGTGTTAATACCAGTTAAAAATCAGCAGGAAGAGCCTAAGGAATACCCAAGGCAAAAGAACATTATTGAAAGACCACAGTCTGCTAGAGACAACTACAACAATTACGTACCGCGTTACAGAGAGAAACCCAAGCACAAAGAACAGAAAATTATCAGTTCGACTCAACTACCTTTGCAGTTCCACGCATCGATAGAGGTGACTTCTCCAGCTCCACAGCCAGGTAAAACCTGCCAACTCTTGCTTAAAAAACATAGTAAAAATCTATTTTCAGAGTTGAAATTCCACCATCAATATCACAAATCCACAACAACCAAACCACAAGCAAACATCTACTATTATGAAGACACCGATCCTGCTCTTAACGCCATCACCACTGAATCTCCCAGGCCAAAACAAAACCACAACTACTACAACGACTGGACCCCTTATTTTCCCATAGAAGTACAACCAACCTTACTGCCCCCTCATTCAAATCGAAAACAGCCAATCTACGTCACAGCCAAACCAGCTTATCCAGAAGAAAATCAGCTGCCTTTTAGACACAGCCCGCCAGCGCAATTCAAACCCAAATCCCAAAACACTTTTAACATTCACATAGCAAAGTTACAAAACCAACTGCAACAGCGTTACACCACTCCTAAAACTTATGAAACACCTACGTCGCATACAGTATATCAGTACAGCTTTGAAGCACAGAACTACAGGAGGCCAGGAGGAAAAGCATTCCGACCGTCACCACTCATGGATGGTGATGAAGACAGTTTTAAACCAATACAGAAGTACAGTGTACAAATACAGCCTGCCATTGAGATTATACCCACGCAACAGCCAAATTACCAGCAAGTTCAACAACTCAGTGTTGAAGAACCGTCGTATTATAGTTCAGAGAGACCAAGCAACGGACCTTCTAACCAACCAACGTATGTATCCAATCCACTGAGATACATACCAGAAAGACCACAGAACAATCAAGATGATGTGGTTCAAGTAACTCCCTCACGCCCAATTGCGGAGTTTTCATATTCAGTCACCCCAAATCCAGTTCATCAAGGGTACTACACCAAACCAGATGAAGGTTACTTTGATGAAAACACTAAACAATACTTTACAATTTTTGGAAGAAAATTGCAGAGTTCTACCACACCCTTACCGCCTGTTAGCAGGCCTCCTCTTCGAGGAAGATACAATCAAGCTCAATCAGTTTCTTTGCATAGTGACGTCAATGTAAACTACCTCAGACCTCGACCGACAGTCAACCCGCAAAGCGAGGCACTGAATAACGAAAACAGACCGGAAATAATTAAAGCAATCGAAATTACCCCATCTCCAATCAATTCCTTTCGAGGAAATAGAGAACGGTACATCCACTATTCATTACCGGGAGACGAAGGAGCACAGTTTTACTTTCTAACCCCGCAAGCTGAAAGAAGAAGGCAAACCGGAGAATATTTCTATGAAAGAGGCAGACGAGCTGGTAGTCCAGGACAGACGGATAAAAACCCAAACAAAGACGTAAAGGTGTAAGAGAGAGACTTTTTAAAGTGAGAAGCCCTCAATTAGCCGGTTAAGTAAAATGGTCTGTGATCAGTTATATGTTTTAAGAAATAGGTCATCATTGCTACATTATATTTCATCCTATTGAACTATTAGAGAGTAGGCGTTTTCAAGTTTTTCACACTAAGTATTTATTAGATCTGTTTTATTTACTTTTGCTGGGAAAGTGAATACTGTACATACATATTTAAAAGTGTTAATTAGAAGTATGGTATGTATAATAATGTAACTGAATTTAATTAATATATGAGCCATATAACTTTGTATGTTTTTTTTCGTGATTTAGATACAGTTGAACTTTAAGACTGGACAATCTGGATTAATGTTCACTGAGGCATGTTGTGTTGGTAAGTAAGTAAATAATGATGTGGTTCTTATGTCTTTAGTCAAATAAATGTCAACAAAGTAGTATTTAAGCAAATGCATATCTTAATCCAATTATATACTCAACTCAAACTGTAAATTATTGGAAAGTCAAGTACTTATGTAGTAAGATAATTATTGTAAACCTGAGTGACTGGTGTACCTTGTCCCTATTGTGATTATAGTTATTTTTATTTGACCAAAAACAATCCATACATTAATAACTATAAGAAACCCATCTAGTTTAAAATTCTATATTATTAATAATCTGTTCAATAGTTCAGAAAACTGAGAGATCATATGACTATTCCTGTCAATTTTGTATATTCCACTAGGCTGATTTTCTCTACGAAATTAGAGCCAATGGAAAGGCAAAATCACAATCTTAAATCAGTTAAGAAGTCATAAACAAAGCGAAATTTCCTACACAACTTGTAATATAAAATCAACGAAACTGAGATATTTACTTACATATTATTATTATCCCAATACATCTATAAATCTTTACTACGTCACTTATCATTTTATTGTATTTTAAGTAGAGTAATAAATTAAAATAAATCACTTGGTTTCTATCTTCGGATAAAATAATTTTTTTAAAAAATCACTATTTCAAACTCTTCTATTATCAAATCATGCTATTAATGCAAATGTGCCATCAAAAACGGATTCTAAGTATTAAAATATTTGTAAAACATTAAAACATATTAAAATAATGAAAATATAGAAAATACATATTCCTAAAAATGAGTCAGGGTTATGACTTTCAAATAGTACATCAACAATTAATCAGTGATTTCGTAGCAAAAAAACAATTCCAAAACTATTAATTGCCTTAACAAGTCAAACTTCTTGATTTTAGACAGTGATTGATTCATGATTCAACAAACACAGCAAAAATATGCGTACAAAAACATACATTAATAAAATTCGTTAGTTATCCGGACAGTAATAAACTTCTTGGTAACCTAAACAAATCTCAAGAAAATAAATCCGATTATCTGTTTGTTAATTTATGAGAGTTAACAGATGAAATTTACCGAGAAATTAAACAATCGGCTTTTATTGCCACCATCAAGTAAAAATGTAACTATTTCAAAGGAAATCAAATGTTACTCTTACTAAATCCTCAAAAATACTTTGGCAAAGAATAATGAGAAAGTTGCAATAAACCATAAAACATTGATAGACAAGACTTACCTGTATTAATTTCCTGTTCAGCATTTTCGTCCTTCAAAGGTGAGTCTAACAGATGAAGATAAACCTCAACGGCGCATTTGGCTGCCTTAAAATAGAACGGATGGCCTCTCAGGACGTCCTCCAATCGCAGCAGTCCCACGTAGGAGCGCAACGTCATTTTCCGCATACAATACGTGTGGAAATCGAACTGGTCTTCGATAATTTCAGAGAAGTGCTGTAAAACTCAACTTAATACACTGGAAAATGTGGGGAAGAAAAGGTAGAATTACCCGATCGACTTCGTGGCATTTCTTAAGCGCATCTCCGTATTTTTCTAAACGTTGATACGCCAACGCACATTCGGTCTGGAACCACATGCACTGCATCTCGTTGAGGTTCTCCATGGCTGACACGCCTTCTCTAGTGAATTTGGCGCACGTGTCTTCGGCCTAATCCATAAACAAAATACTAGATTCGATAAGTACGCAAAATACAAGAAAACTCGCCAATCACCTCTTTTATTAGATTGGCCTTCAACATGTACTTGGCACATTTCGAATTAATATACCGATCGGCGGTGTCCATTGCCTGAGCTTCTTCCAAGCACTCGTAGGCTTTCACCGGGTCCCCAGCGTGCTACAACCATGCACCAATGTAATTTACGCCAAATTAACCAGTAAAAATGTTCTTACTTTGTATATTCGACCTTTAGTAACGAATAGTTCAATGAGCGTTGGGGTATGATTAATGGCAGTCTCAATGTATTCTAAGGCTACTTTGGGCAGTTTCAAATAGTCGAAATGTTGAGCTAGGTAGTAGTAAGCCCATAAGATAGCACTAGCGGGTTCTTTAGGCCCGTTTGTCAACTCTGTTTCGCTGTATTTGCCTACTTTTTTTAATGATTCTATATAGCCTGTTGAAGAAACAGAATAAATCGTAAGATAATTCATATAGGCTAAAGTACTTTTCAAATATATTCATTTCAATCTATTTCCTAGCAATGTGTTATTCGTTTTGTAAAAAAATCAACAAACGACGTATGTTTTATTTGTGTAGAAACAAAGTCTGGTAGACAGTTTTGTGATTGGTCAAAAAAAGCAGCTTTCTGCTTGCTGTTTTCTCTTGACCAATCACTAAATCATGAGTTTCTCATGTAAAATAGCACATTTTAGTGACAACTTTTAAACATCACTGCTCCTTATTAAATTTCCTGTCCAATAACCTGAAAAAACACTACAAAATTTGGTACAAACAGGGAAAAAAACAGTGTTCAAGTAATGAAACAATTAAACTGAAAAAATAATGTTTTCCATTCCCTTAAAGTTCCTTGAATATAGAAAGCCTAGAAGTAGTAGCGCAGCAAATTAGGGCGTGTCTAATTAATTATTACTGCCTCAATGTTATTTATTATTTTGTGTTTGCTGCCTGTTCCATAATTAAGTTTTGCCGCGATCTATAAGAAATTATGATTTATCTATCTCATATAGTTTATTCATCTGTTTAACTTAGTAATTAAGGAGGTTGTAAACTGGAATAAATGTTAAATGCTTTTATGAATAATTATTAAATTAACGTTCACTTTTTATAGCAAAGAAAGTTTTTACGTGATTGGTCAAAAAAGCAGCAAGCAAAACCTGCTTTTTTGCCTAATTAAACAAAAAACAAAATAACTTACCTAAAACTAAGTCTCCAATAATTTGAACCTTAGCACTGTCTTTGTACAAACTCCTCAAGTCAACAAACAAAGGTGGAACACCTTTAGACAAAGCCTTCCTCATATATTTGTCTAAAAGCCCCCGAAACTGTTCCCCACTAGCGTAATTAAGGGGCAACCGTTTGGGTGGATTGGCCCTTGGAAATTTCTCCGCGTACTTCAAATAAAATTCCACAATATCGTCCGCTTTAGTCAAACGTTTCGCCTCAATTAACTTCTTATAATACACAGTGTTTTCGGGGTTCCTTTGTATCAGTTCTTCGTAAATTTCGCTCGCTTTGTTCCAGTTTTCCAGTCTCAGATTCACCTGGCCCAGGTTCTCTTTCAGAGTCAATTTATCGACAATTTGGTCAGAGAATTTCTCCAGATGTTTCAAGGCTAATTTGAGATCACCCGATTCTTGAATCACCAGGTTTTGATAGAGCAACAGTTCGCTATGTTCATAATCAAAGTTGTTAAGGCGCTACAAAGGGATTTTTTAGGTTACTGTGTGGTTTAAGGGTTGAGACTGACCTGTTGTTGATCTAAAAATGTGTCGAGTATACTCAAGGCGTTTTTATAGTCTTCCAGCAGATGGAAAGACATGGCGTAGCCAATCCAGGAAACCCTTTGTGTTGGTCGCAACATGAGCAACTGGTATCTGGTATCCTAGATAAAACACTGCTATCTACTGACGTGTTTATTAGAAAGTAGTGATCAACCAATATTGGTCAAAACCCTCTTTCTGTCATTTGCAAGGAGGTTCTTGTACTCTCAGAAGATAAGAAGCAAAATACTAGTTTTTTTAGCTATTAGATACCATATAATAGTGGAACATGTCCCATAATACCATTTCAAATGTTATTAACAGGTGTCATTGTATGTGAATGATGTGCAATGTGAATACTGCAAGAAACAACTTTTGTGCACAGTTTGACAGTCAGGAACAAAATTACTTGTCAAACCCACTTGGAGTGAAAAAATGACAGTTTTGAACACATTTTTAGAATTCTCAGTAAATTTCCTACCCAATAACCTGAAAAACACCACAAAATTTGGTACAGTCGGGGAGAAAAGTGGTGTCAAAGTTTGAACTGCCAGAAACACAGTTTGAAAGGACAGTCAGGAACTAAACCAACTCTAAAACCTACATGGAATGAGAAAATGGCTGTTTTAAACACATTTTTAGAATCCTCATTAAATTTCCTATCCAGTAACCTAAAAAACACTACAAAATTTGGTACAGCCAGGGAGAAAAGTGGTGTCAAAGTTTGAACTGCCAGAAACACAGTTTGAAAGGACAGTCAGGAACTAAACAAACTGTAAAACCTACTTAAAGTGAGAAAATGACTGTTTTAAGCACATTTTTGGAAGTTTTAAGCTCATTAAATTTCCTATCCAATAACCTGAAAAACACTACAAAATTTGGTACGGTCAGGGAGAAAAGTGGTAAAATTTAAACTGCCAGAAATAGAATTTGATAGGACAGTCAGGGACAAAACCGCCTGTAAAACCTAGGTGGAGTGAGAAATTTACAGTTTTAAGCACATTTTTAGAATTGTTATTAAATTTCCTATCCAATAACCTGAGAAAACACTACAAAATTAGGTGTAGTCAGGGAAAAAAAGGGGTTCCGTATTTTACTGGTCAAATTTTGTTGGTAAAGTAAAATATTGACTTTACCTGTAATTTACCCATCACTAATTAGATATTTACAATTTCCACTATCACATAAAATTTACAACACTCTGTTAAAGGAGTTGTATTTAAATATTTATTTTTAAGACTATTTGATTGGATAAAAATAAAAGCTAAAAGCTGCTTTTTTACCAATCAAATTAAAACAAAAATGCCTGCAAGTATTAAGCATAAAACCTAACAACCTAAAAACATTTACATTGAATAGACACTTCAAAAATAAATCAACATACTTCGAATAGTGTAGATTCCATTATGTTTAGAAGTTTAGACCTACTGAAGTTACACTATTTCTAGTTCTTGGTTTTTTTTCTGCTTTACATTTTTGCATATTTAAATATTACAATAAGTTTAGTAGCCAGTTGCAGTTAATTAAACACAAAATAACAGAAATAGTTGGACCAAATTCTTGCCTATCTTATCAACACACATTTGAATCTTGTTTATATTCAATATCATAATTAACCACATTTTTAATGTGTTTCACAAAGATTAATAATACTCTACTGCATGTTTGCAAGATAGTAAGTAATATTTACAAGGTTCAATCCCATCCCCACAAGTAATTAAAGTAGCAAAATTAAAAAACCTGTATTCTCTATGTTTCCACAAAATTTAGTCAGTACAAATGCACTTAAATAGGTTGATCACTACTACAAAATTAAATTAACTTACCCTGTAGCCCTCCAAGTCACGCATTTGGATTTGTAATAGTGACAAGTCCCTAAGAATTTGAATATTGTTCTTGTCCCACTTAAGAGCATTTCGGTAACATTTAATGGCCTCATCATACTTTTTGTCTGACCTACAACAATCACCCACAACTCAGTTAAGTATCTGTGAGACTGCTTTGTCTACTCACCTTTGTAAAAGTCCATAAACGTGCCAGCACACATGAGACTTGATATCATTTTTTAATCCTCTGCGAACATACTCATAAGCTTCTTCCTTGCGTCCCAAACAGTTTAGAGTCAGTCCTTTCATAGCCAAGGTCTCTGATGAAAAAAGTGGGTGTGTTAAAGCTTAAGTACAGCATTGATACTTTGTAACTAACCTCCATGTTCCTGATATTTTGGATTTGTTAATATTTGCTTGGCAAACTTCAGCCCATTTTTATACTGTTTGCGTTCGTAGCTTTTCTGAAAATAGTACAATACATTGAATGGAAGTTTTTGCAACTGGAGATGCTACACAAAAATAATGAATAATCATTTCAATAAAGCAAGCAAGTAAAAATAGAATTTTACAAAGCAGCACTGTAGGCCTCTTAAATTTTTAATAAATACTTTCAAGCCACTGTAATAAGATTGAATAACATTAGTAAACACCCAGCAACAGTGAAAAACAACCACAGAAAAGGATATTTTAAATTTTGTCCCTGTTATGCAGTGCATTCTTAGGTCGACTTTGTTTGATTTTTTCGCGAAGTTTCCACTAACCAATATTCGTTTAAACAGAGCGTTTTCCTTGGGGGGTAGAGGGTTACTCGAGGGCATCGTCAATTTTCACCAAACTAGAAGTTTTTAGCCGGTAAATAAATAATTTTTTTGAGAAATTGAAACCTCGTGGCCTCAAACCTCTACTCAAATGTCGATCGTGTCACGTGACCGACTACCAAAAATTGAAACGTCAAACGAAGACAGATGACGGATGGCCTATAGACTGCGTTCGGAAGAAGGAAAATTATTATTATCAATAAAGTAAATAAATTGTTACTATATTGGCATATGGCGCAATTAAAATTATTACGTTAATGTCTCAGTTAAGTTAGTTCTTAAACCAGAGACAACTTCAAACTATCCAATGTAGCTTTAAAATTATTACTTGCAATTTTGGAACGCTGTCAGTGTATCTGGTTGCCTACATCACAAACTGTTGATACAAATTGAATACTTTCACATTGTTGTACAACCATTAAGATAATTTATAATTATTCAACCAACATTATAATAACATTCACGATAAGGAAATTAACTTATTTTCCAAGCACAATATTAAGTTAAAACCTTTACATTTAATGGTAAACCAGAAACATTTGTAGAAAAAAAATAGTGTCATCAACTTCCAACTCCACAGTATTTAGCTTCTTCATCACTTTATCTATTTTCTCGAGAATCTCCTTTTCAGGTGGAGTAATCATTTCTTCAATCTAAAAGAAAAATGTCCATTATCTCTTAACTAAAACTGGCTAGACCCTTACATCTGCTAGTTGTTCTTCTGAGGCTTCCTGTGCCCTCATACTCATAAGAATTGCATCAACCCTCTGTTTTTTCTCTATTATTCTCTTGTTTAACTGTCTCTCATGATTTCTTCTAGTAATATGATTAAACAAAGCTTTATAGCACAGTTCTAAAAGCATTAGAATCACGTTTTCCAGTTGAATGTGAAACAGGGTAAAATTTTTGGTTGGTCCGTTAGTTGACGAGGTTTTTCTCAGTTCCTGTATGTGTAAGAAATTGTCTTCATATAATTGATAGGAAAGTTTTTTTGCATCCTTAGCAGGGATCATAGCAAGCTGTTGAATTTGGTCTTGCTCAATGTAAGGTTTCAATTTAATTAACCTGGAATAAACAAATTAAACATACAATTAAAAAACATGATGAAAAAATTTGACCTAAAAATTCTAGCAGCCTTTGAATCATGTTTTTCCAATACAATTTGTTCAACCAACTCCCAAGCAAACTGGATGAAAGCTTCCTTTAAATAAATTTGATAGGAACCACCACTTGCTTCCCCTGCTTTCCTTAACAATTTACTGTTATCCTGTTCTGAAGCAGTATTTTTATTTAATATACCTTAAAGTTATAATTCAAAAAACACACCTATAATACTGAGATATTGGTCAAAAAATATGAGTGCCAAAGAGTTTCCTCCCTGTTTTTTTAGTATATCTTTAATCTCTATAGCTGGTATAGGATTTGAAACATCTGCCCAAGGATCTGTCCTTATATACATTTGTCTTAGAAATAATCTGCAAACAGTATTCATCATATATAAAGCAACTCAGTAATATCACATACTTGATTATTTCTGCAGCATGTTCATCAAATTTTCTGGTAAAAGCAGAGACAATAATTTTGTCCCTGATATCCTGATGAAATCTATCAAAATTCACTGTCCAGTAAATATCTTTATCTGGCAAAGATACAGACTTGTCTTTCTGATAAGCAACCAAAGATTTTATTTCAATTGGAGGTAAAACATGTGCCTGACCTTCTGGAATCTGCAAATTAGGAACTGGCCGCTCATCCTGTGGATAAGGCAGTCTCTGTAGATATTTTGATGTAATTAAGTAAACTAACTTGTCTTTTATTTGAGTTAAAGTGGGTGGATTGTCATTGTTTATTGATAGTCTTTGGTATACTTTTAAGATCAAGTCTGATGCAACGCTATAACCTGAAAGATTGTTTTACTGTAATGAGTTTTGACTTGAGCATACTACTTGAAACCTCTTTGCAAGACTTCCTCAATAATCATCTCAGACTCATCTCCAAACTGCTTTTTGATGAGGTTTAAGTATTTTGGGTAGCGCAGCATCAACAGTACGTTGTCTGCTAGTAAAGTGTAGTTGGCCACATTCTCATTCTTGTTGGGTTTGAAGCTTACAAGACGGTACTTTATCAGAATGCATAAGGCCTCCTTAACCTACATTTCAGGACATAAAATGCAAGTGAATCACAACTGAGTAACCTACCTTAGACAGGGGCAAGTTTGTTCCGCGTGTTATAAATAGTATAGGGCTGCTCTGGCATTTAAATAAAAATGTAACAACTTTTGTTACCACAGGTCCAAACCTTTCAGTTATTATCAAAGATATCACTTTACCGTACGTCACAGACATGGTAATTTAAACATGCACTATAAAATCGATTTTTGGATTAGAAATTTAAATTTGAATTGAATTGAAAACATGTAGAAAAAAATGGAAATATTTTATAAAATGCAATTTTCCAGTGTTTTGAGATTAATTAAATGAGGTTAGGTGTGTCTGTCTGCTGTCAATTTTGGTGTACTGTGGGTTGCCTAAGAGGCAAAGAAATAATTAAAACTGTAGAGGTATTAAGTAAGTCATAATAAAAGTGTAAAATATACCTCGATGGAAGCAGTTGATGATTATTATTTATTTAATTTTCCCTACAGAAACTGTAATTTTCTTTATTTCAAATCCCTATACGCCTTTTTTTATTTTTTTTTTTGTTACTTTTTTTGTGAATTTACTGTATGTAGGTAGTCAATCTCTTTGACTATTTGACTATTTATTTTTTGAGTTTGTTATATATAATATAATTTTAACTTGATCTTAAACAAAGAAATTATGGAGAGGATAACTGAAATTACCTGTAAGTGGCTTCCTGTTGTAAACCAACCACACCTCCATATCTGGGCGCATTTGATTATTTAGGTCACACTCGCCATAAACACGAAGCCTTTGCAGTAATTAATATCCTGGAAAAGCACCCTCTAGGGCGATAAAAACTGCCTACACCTTTAAACTTTAGTGTTTTTAGGTCAGCCCCAACAAGGCCAATTGAAAAGCACAAATAGGTCGTGTGTTACATTAAATTGTTTCGAGAATAGGGTTCATCGTGGCGGGTGTAAACTTTGTCCAAAAGTGCATCCACCATTTCATCACTAATTTGTTATAAAAGTACCTACAGAGTTTGGGGCCATACCATAAAATCAATAAATTAGTTTTGGTAGTGACAGTGAAATCGGTTTACAAAAACCTGCGGTTGAATTGGATTATACTATACCAACTATTTGCTTGAAAAAGCTTTTGGCGATTTGCTACGGTCTTATAGACCAAAAAAGCGACCCATATGGACTCTGGGCGCGTTTAAAAGCCAAGTTACCTGGTCGTTTTGTGTGTGGAAGACGCGAAGGACGACCTGAAGTCGGTTCTTTGGTTGGGTAACTTTTTTGGGGCTTGGTTTGTTGCTCCAACCACTACGGTTAAAAAAAAAACTTGAAATATGAATCTCCAAACTAAAAAGCTGTAGTGGAACTATGTAAGGGAATAGAAAATAAATTTCTTTCTTTATCTCACTTTGACTTGCATGTCCTACTATAAGTCGCCCTTGTTTAAATCTCTGTTTCTATCTCTATCAATAAGTTATGAAAAACATAGTACCCCTACTGATTTTTCTGACTGAGCTAGTTCTACAATATCTGGTGCAGTTTTGTTGTTTTTTTAAGTAGAAAATAATCCCCAAGAACAATTCCAATAAGGTTCATAATAAGTTTTATCAGAAATGTAAAAAAAATTGATAATATGAAGGTGAACGTGAAGTTTTAGACAAGAAACACGCGCACTAGTGGTGCAACAAACTTAGTGACGAGCAAGCTTTGAAGCGGGACGATTTACACCAGTTGCCTTTATAACACTGCCGAGAAAACGACGAGAAATTGTGACGGTTTCGCGTATAACGAATATTTTCGAAAATTATTCGAATTTTTGTTTTTTTTTTTAATAGTTTTTAAAAAGTGTTTTTCTTACAGTTCGATTTTAGTGATTTTACCACAATTTTTTCTACCTACCGCTGTTTAATAAGGATTTCTAGAGACTGACAGAAAGAATTAATAAAGGTAATTTTTAATTTCCCTAATTTAAAAATAGACTACACTCTTTCTATATGCTACGTAACCACTCTTGATTTTGAATTATTTCTCATAACAAATCCTTTTGTTTTACTTGTCAAACTTGATGATGGGGATAATCTCCGCCCAAAGTCTTTTAACACACATTCTATATTGCAACAGTACCACATCAAGGTAAATTAAATTGCTCGAAGCTACAAGGAAGAACTATTAAAGCACCGTTAGTTCTGCAGAGTGCCCATTCTTATTGTGGCTCGATAAAAAATCAATTTTACCTGATTGAATGGGTGAAAAGTGTGAGAATAAACAATTCTACAAGGGGGATAATAAATTAAAAACAATTTTTCATATTCATTATGTACTGTAAAAGTTTGTGAGTGCTGTGATTTACACAAATACTGAACGAAATATTCTATTACTCAAAAAATTTTTTGTCACAACAAACCCTAATTACAACACACATTGTGGTTCAAATTATATTATTTACATTTTCTAGTTAAGGAAGCATGTCAATACTGTTTAATCCGAATTTACACAGTTCTAGTTTATGACGAAAGTAGTCGATCTTGAAAAATTTTAAATTTAGGTTGTTATTGTGCTTTCACAAAATCAGTACACTTTTACATTGTACATTGTTACATTGTAATGATGTTCGATTATTATTGATGATTTTTTGTTAAAAAAGTTCTACTGGACAACCCTGTACTAAATTCCCCAACAGAACTAAATAATCATAAATGGATCGAGTGATTTCTTTTTACAGTTTGAAAATCAAGTCTTGACCGTTCTCCTTAAGAGGAATTGCTTTATAATAAATAAAATATAATCAATACTCGATGACTAGGACATTTTGCAATGATACAATCTTAAATTCCAGTGGCATTACATCATCTCTGTATGTCTTAAATTAGTTCTTGCTATGGCTTTACTGGAGAAATCAAAAATGTATTCTGTTTACTAACCTACACATAAACATTAATTTGATCGGTCGCCACCAAGAGGCAAAAACCAATTTTAAAAATAAAACTGATGCATTTGGTTTATGTAGGATAATTGCATTTACTAATGGATCTTTTTGACAGTAATGTTTATTCGCATTAATGAATTACTGACATGCAACACTATGATGAAAGGAAATCAACCAATTTTAAAGGTTACACAAAATCATTTATAATGAAATTTTGATGCAATGTACTCTCTGTCCTAGGAGAAGTGGCAGTGACGACATTAACTGTGACGTCATATTGAAATTCGCTCACGTCAGTCTTTATTATTCAGACTTTTAACTTGAGGCGTTCCTGAGAAATTGAAGGAAAATTAGAGGTCGTAAATTTTGATGACCTCTAGCGACCAAACGGTGCAACTTAGATCTGCCCACTCAACGTCACGTGATAGCCCCAGTAATTAGCTTTCTTTTGTTATATGGGGTGCCGATACAGAATGTTTCAAATAACCGAGTTATGGGCGATTTTTTGGAAAAGTGCACGAAATTTTAACCTGAGGGCCTACTATACTATAATGGTGGCTAAATTGGATTTTGCTCAATCAAAGTAACATTTTTTACTAATTTCAAACTGGGGAAGACGAATATAAAGTACATTTTCCTCTAACTGATAGGGTTTCGGAGATGACCTTGATATGATGGCAATTTTGACAGTTTTTAGGGATTGGCACGCTTATAAAACAATATTTGGCAAATGATACTCCTCATCACATTTCTATCATTAACCTAAAACTATCTAGGCCTTCAAAGACAATGTTAAGCGGTAAAAATGTCACACCCCTAACTCAAACCGTTTTCGAGATATTCATAAAAATCTTAGAAAAAAAATAATCGACTTTGACGTCCTCTAGCGACCAAATGGTACAAAATTAAGATGAGTTAAAGGTAAGGTGTTTAAATATGTTCATCATATGACACATTGTCAAATTACGGACGTGGACTTATTTCTGTAAGTCAGTCTCGCTCAGTTCAAATGTAATAGAAAAGGAACGACAATTATAACGTCACTGTCACTAGCTCTGGGACGGACTGTACTTTTAAATAACCAGAAAATTTGTCTGGAGTTACTGTTTTAGAGTGGAAATGGCATCTGAATTAAATCGTCTAAGAATTTTCTTTGTTTCCTAATTTTAACTTTGAACATGAAACTGTTTTCTTCACTTTGTGTTCTACACACTACACAGGGTGTATATGTTATAAATAATTCTAATGCACGTTTGTACCGTATTAAATTATTGACTTCTTTACATGCACAACAACATTCCTTAAAATAGAAATGATTACAATGTAGAAATCGGTTCATAAACAAGTTTTCCAGCACAGGATTTTACTATTGTTTGTAGTAGTAATTTGGAAAAATAAATATTTACAGCATCTCGTGATCGTAAAAAAAGTCTATAAACATTCAACAGGTTCTATATAAGCTGTCAATACGGTTTGATGTAAATCATACCTAACTGGGACAAACAGGTGATTACACACAATTAAGTAATGATGCCATTAAGGCAAGGTTTCGATCAATGCTGCATTATAGCCACGATATGAACGTGAACCATGTTCATTCATTACCGTTAATTAGTTGTAATTAGCGGTCTGGGCAGCTTTTCCATATTAGAACCAGAAAAGTAGAAAGGACTTTCCCGCACTGTTGTTTGTCAACTAAATGGAGCAAAAATGCTTGCAGGCGACATTCAGGGGGGATCTAAAAATATTTCGCGAAAATATACCGAGTATCGTTTCCAACTGGGTCCCATTAATTCCAAACAAGAAATGATGTCACCCATTTTAAATGTAAAGTCTCGCCTGACTCGTTCAACGAATATGTGGGTTAAAATTATGCGTTTACAGGGTGGTACTTTATGACATTATATGTTATCTGTATATTTTCAACCTTGTATAACCAATGTAGTTATTATCATACTTGTGATCGTTGAACCAAATGTATTATGTTTTGTTGGATCGTTCAGTAGCAAGTACGGTCCTGAAACGTTGGGTTCTGGATACGTTGATGTGAGGAATCCGCACAGTGGATAGTGGGTGGGAACCAGCAGCAATAATCCTTAAATCACACACTTAAATAATCAAAAATCAATCATATTATTGAAATGTCAAACAATTTAACCTAAAACATATTAGAAAATCAAAGTAAATTTATGGCAAAATAAATACATTTGAACCAAATGCACAAACAAATCAGTGAGTTAGACCTGTTTATTGTTTTTAGTATGGTCGACAGTGGTTTTATTGCTACTAGTACACACACGCCACTGTAATCAGATAACCCCGAACCCAAAAAAACTGTTTTTCTACTGTATATCTACCATTAACAATACAATATCATCAACATATGTTAATGCTAGGCTAGTAGGTGTTTTGTTGGAGTTGTAACCGCAAGGTTATACCCATATAAGCGAATATACAGAAAATCAAACTAACATAAGATGACGTCATCGTGCGTTTTAAACTGCAGGTCGACAGTAACCAAAAAAATAACGCAGTTCCGTTACATAAACGACAATTATGGTTAATTTGAACATATCTTTCCTCGTCTGGTTGCACTGGGTATTACACTCAAAGCCATTAAGGGGAAACGACCTAAACGGACGTTGATTTCATTTCTATTTATAATATTATTAACAGTATTAATGTGACCATGACTCTTTAATGCTCCAAGAATTCACTTTACGGTGAAAGGGTGCTGTATGGGTATATATGAATAAGCTGAAAGTAGCACGTAGCTGTAATATGAGTAATAAACCATATTTTTCGTCGAAATCACTAAACACGTCTGGTTCAGTCCCAGATTACATGCAACTGCACAAAATGTGCTTAATATGTAACCAATTATGAACAATTTTGTCAAAGAGATGAGTCACATAAAATAATGATTTTTATTAACAAGTTTGCCACAACTTTCATGTTAATGACATACGTCAATTAGTCGTGAAACCTCAGTTTGTAAAATAGTGATTACGTTATGACTACATTAATCTATGGACTGGCTCTGTGTTTACACCTCCATGGATTACAAAGATTCGACTTTCAACAATTAGACGTTTTATTGCTCAACCCAATCGCTGAATAATTGCGTGTGGGTATTAATGCAAATGACACATCTCGGGATATCTCATTAGAATAATGGTAATATCTTCAGTAATGCCAAAACAGGAATATACTTATGGATTGTTTTATTTAGCACAAATGTTCTCCTACGCAATAGTGCTTATAGAATATACACATTTAGATTAAATTACACGTCACTTGATTATATTATAGTTTTTTTGACTCTATGTGCTGTTCAAAATGTGTACGTTTCTGAGATTTTCAAGATCAAAATTGTCATTAGTTAAACAGGAAATTTCACTAAACATGCTTTTGCATTTAAAGGCCAAAAAGTGCGTTATTGTTAATGGAACACCCAGTTATTTCTATATGCAGTAGGTACTTACACAAAACGTGTACAGTTCCTGAGATACTCGGGGTCAGAATTGTTTTTGCGTTGTTGTCATTGCATCTAAAGCTCAAAAACAGAGCTATATTTTAAGTGGGACACTTAAGGTGGGACTTTAAGTTAAGGGACACTCTGTATAACACAAACATGCTTTTTAGGGGCAGCAAACCTTAGAATAATTGAAAAAATTAAAGCTTGACTATAAAAATTTCAACTGATGGTTGGTGATGAATGAGAAACTCAATGAACATTATGAATGTACGTGCATTTCTCAGTCTGAAAGTATCATTTCTGCTCTTGTCATCACTACCAAAACTTTGTCCTCGGGCCTAAACTGTCTACTTTCGGCACTCTGAACGTAAAATAACTAATCCACAAAAATTAATGGTAACAAAATTGGTTGCAGAGTTGCAACCGCAAAACATCCCGAGAGAGTTCGTTGATACCATGTGGAATGTACGCCTTTTGGTTTCCACTTAAGCCAATCGAACTAAAACAAAGAAATTGTTTGTTGTTCCAAGGAAGAGCGTCTTTAACCAGATGAACGGCAAGAAATAATAACGGGCCCAGACAGGAAATTTCAATTTGTGTCAGATCGTTGGATTAAGATATACCCTGTTTACCGTTTTACTAGAACATACAGAACTAAAAACCATATGTCTGTTTCGTGTTAATATTGATGAGAGATACAAAAATGAAGCAATTTTTCATGCGACTAGTGTCCAGTAAAGTCCTTGAACTAAACTAATGCGTCGTATAAATATAACAGACAATCGATAGATCATATGGGTGTCGCCAATGCATCGAAAGGGATGGTCTTTACTAGAGTTAATGGAAAAGTTGGAGACTTAATGAAATTTTGTCCCCTAATAAAACGAACCTAGAAATGCTAATAGGAAATAAAACAGCGGAAACCCAAGAGTTAGACAAATACGGGGATACGGAAATTGGAAACCACCAAGTCTGTATCAGCTTTCAGCTAATATCATCCAAACTCTATACATAGCAGACCCACTTGAATTTGATAGTAAAAACCTATAATAATAAATCAATATAGTACGGTTTTAAAAAAGGTTTTGAAGACGTCCGAAAAAAGCCTAGTAATGTGTATACTTTGACTTGATTGTACAGTGATATAGCAAACTGCACCCTAGTTCCACAATAAGGGGAAAAGTCTGTCTTGTCTAATTATAAGGGTTGAACAAATACCTGAAAAAGCAGAAGGAAGACGAAATAACCACACAATACAACGGGGACTGTAATAGAACTGAAATTGATTCTGTGAAGGGACTGAAGGAATATGAAACAAATGTTGAATGTATAGATAACAAAGTTTGGAAAAAAACTGTAGCTGAATCTAAAATGGGACTATATCTATTCTAAGTGGCTGCCAATTTCAGATCCATTATGATCCATTAGGGTGCGAATCATTTCTCACACATCTCGACGAAATTTGATCGAAAATGGGGACAAAAACTTCTGATTGATGCGTCTTTAGGCTGAATTAAAATTATTGATTTAGGTGAAACATGGAAAATGATTTAGCACCCTCATTCCCATTATAGAAAAGTTTGACAAAAGTCGGGCATTTTACTAGTAGGGAGGTGATTTCAAAGTTTCTTTTTGTCTGTGATGTCTTTAGAACTAATCTAAGACATCACAGTTACACTGGGACAACCCATAAAGCGTGTATCTAATACCCAATAATTAATTGACCATGATTTCCGAAATTGCCTTGCTATATGGATCAGGCAATAACTAAAAATAACCGATGAACAGTCCGAATAGTGTCAAATGTCAGATTATTCGTTCATTAAGCAATCTCTTATTTATAAATAAATTAGCGTTCAATCTGTTAGGTTCACAAGAACCGGTCCGCCCGATGGTTTATATCATTTACAACAAGTAGATAATAACAACAAATTTTTGGCTGCAACAGTCAGTGTTATTTAGGGGTGGTTAAATCGAAGGGATGATTTGCTCGACCTCCCCTATAAATGCAAACACTAATTTGCACCCCTTTTTAAATCAAACTGTGAGAACTTTGTATACAATTCCAGCTGGTCGGTCTACGACACCACCTGATATCTCCATAAACCACAAATCGTTAAAAGACTAATTTCCTGTATAAAATAACAAGAAAAAGTCTAAATTTAAAATGTACTATTAAAAACAAAACAAACTAGTGATTGTTCAACTGAGGCAAAGCTGCCAAAATGTTTATTTCTCAAAGATTTTTCCACGTTTTCCTAGGTGTGACGTACGGGACCCATTTGTTGGGTATTTACTCTCTGCTTTTAGTTAACACCAGGTCTCCATAAATTCTGGATTAAATTACCTACTTAAATAAATATGGCAGCCAATTACATTGCCTGCGCAAATAAATAGCCAATTGTTTCTATACGCTTTTGAATTATTAATGTATTGTTATAACGCTTTGGGGAGTTAGAAATGGAATTATGATACACCCTTAAATCGGAAGTTTGCCAGGTTAACGACGATTTAAGGCTATAATAAAATTATATTGCTTGCTATAAAGCTTCTTATTTTTCAGACCATTAACCTTAAGGTGACAGTTTTGCTGAAGGAAAATTAATCAATAAACGGTTTTGTAAAGAAAGTTTGACCTCCTTTCGTACTAGCAATTCCACTCAAAAACAAAGTAATTTAGATATTTTATAGATTAATAAGTGGTTTCCTACGATGCGTAAGTAGTTAATAAATGAAGCTTAATTAGAACCAATTTTCAGGACAGTTGAAGGTTTTCAATTTAAACTGGTTTTGTTAAAATTCCTGCACAACAGGTCAACTATTGTAATGTAAGTAAGCAGATTGAAGAATTCAAAGGGGGTCATATGATTCTTGTAATCATCCACTTCCCCTCGTAGAAATTTGTCATTGGATGGACCGGTAAGATAAGTAATTTACGGAAGTGCAGGAGTTTCCATGAAACCACACACATTTACATTATTCACTTTATATTCAAACATTCCTAACTTTTTAACCGCAACCTGATATTTAATAAATTTTTCCAGAAAGGGAATTATTCATATTAGCAGGACTATTTTAGGTGCAGACATCAAATGAATGAATCATTCTATAGCTTCAAGAAGAGAAAAAATAAAGTTATTAGCAGCAGAATTAGAAAAACCATCAAAAATATTGTGAAGAAAAAAATACAGGACAATAAAATTCTTGGTATAGATCAAAATTTAAACCAAGTGGATCTGAATAAAAATTAAAGCTGGATGAAACCCACAAATGCCAAAACCACATAAAATTGATATTTTCAATACAAAAAAATCTCCTCATTCAATATTTAACGAAAAACTGGTCGCATTTTTACGTAACTTGTTCACTGATTGATTACCAATTGAAATAGAATGGAAATGAGGACGAGTTGTACTTTTAGATTCCATTTATGGTACTGATGAATGTGCAAACGACGTTCAAGTAAACAATTCAGCTGCCAGTACTGGCCTCTCCGTTTGATGTATGCCCATTCAAAATCAAGTTCAATATAACGATAAACTGATGACGTTTGTATTGAACTGCCAACCCCTTAATGAAAATGTATCACTTGACATGTAAAAACACGTTGATAGCTGAAACTAGAAAGTAAAAACTAAAGGGCTTCTGTCCTTTAAAAAAGCACTGTTTGCGACATTTCAAACATCCTCTTATTGACAAGCTTTTTTTATTGGCTGTTTTATTGCTTCCAATGACCTTTAATGTTTATTGCAACGGTGCTGAAGTCCGTACAATGAGCAACTTTTTTTCTTTTATTACAGATGACCGGATCATTCGGCGTTAAATCAATTATCGAGAGATGAGAGCACCGCCAGACTACCAAGAAGTCACTTAGTTACCTGAGAAACCGTTGTAGAAATAAAAATACCAACATGAAGATCAAGTGGATTAACGCCAATTTACTGACGCTGAAATGCGTTTTGTTCTTGTTTTTGGAGGGTAACCTGCCAGCACTTTGTATTTTTAACTGATTCTTATTACCATCATTAATTTTACAGCCATTGGAGCTCTATTGCCCTTCATCCCTTTACAAATGAACGCCTTAGGCCTGTCTAGAGATGAGGCTGTTATAGTTTCAGGCGTAGCCCCTTTAATAGCATTAATTGGACCTTTAGTGGCAGCACCTCTAGCTGACCGTCTTGCAGGTAAAAACAAGATAATTGTCATTATTAGACTATTATTTTGCAGCTGTTATTCTCTCTGTACCTAGGTGGTTTTGGTGGAGCTCAACGTAGCAAAACAGGCCGTTACCTAAGGGTTATGATAGTGGTTGTGCTGCGTTTTGGCCACCATCTTCTATTGGCTGCTCACCCTAATTCCACCAATCGTGCGTATTGTCATACCATTCGAAAACATAGAACGTACTAAAATACATCTTTTTAGATGAGAAGTCCCCCAAATGTTTCTTTACTTGCGACGAAGCTGGAGGTTTTATTCTTCAAGACAGGTGGTGGTGCTGAACGCACTTGCTACGACTGGAGATCTGGGTAACATAAGCCTCTCCCTCTATCTTCACAATTCATTCCTACAAACTTATTCATTGTAGAAAGGCAACGTCCTGGTGAAGAACTGTATTTTCTCTTGCAACGCCACTTCATCCTACAAAGGAGAATCCTCTACAATTCCCCCAGTAGAAGAAGTCAGCTCGGAGTACAGTGAAGACTATTACGACAGCACTAACATCCTTAATGAACCCGAAGGAGTACGTTTTCAAGTTTTTGAAACCAATGTTTAATCATATAATTTACTTTAAGGTGGCTCCTCCTCAAACCTCAGTAGACTACCTCCCCGAACCGTATCCTCACATGTGCTTTATGAACGTAAGTGGTGACAGAGTCTGTGAGGTTTACACCGAATTTTATTCCATTAAACTCAACCTTGGACTAAGGCCGACATTAGAATCGTATGATAACTCTACGGACGACACTTGCAAATACCCTTTTGGTACTTATAAATTCACACAGGAAAGGGCTTTTAAAATATGAGGCAATTTCTAGATGAACCCTTTAACTGTCGAATTCCTTCGCACAAAGCCAAGGAGCTTATGGAAAAATACGGTGAAGACTGTCATCCTATGGTGCTTTGCGAGATTCAGGATCCTTATAACAACACTGACTCTTTGCTGAAAAGATCTCAATGCGGTTATGACAACATTAGCTTCTGGTTTGTACTTCTCAAAACGTGATGATACAAAAATATCATCTTTAATAACAAACTACTATTTCTCACAGGTTGTACTTATTCATCAAATCTTTGGAGACATCTTCATAGCAGCTGCTGTAGCCCTGTTGGGAACCGCTGTCGTAATAGCTACTAGAGAAACATCAACCGGACGTGGTGATATTGGTAAACAGTTTGCTTGTGCAGCATTGGGTTTCAGTATTTTTGCCCCAATTATTGGAGGATGTGCAGCTGGACGATTCTTCGAAGGAATCATCTGTTTTACCGTCCTAATGCTATTGGCTTCTATTATTTTAGTGGTCGATGAGTGAGTTGTTCAAACCAGTTTAGTTGATACTTATTAACTGTGAGGTTTTTAACAGGAAAATGCCTTTAAGTCCTCCTGAATGGTGGTGGCACACTCGTTGTGGACTGTTAGCACTGCCAATGTCTTCAGTGCGAAAGTATGGTTTGGAAATTGCAGCTCTTGGAATTATTTTGCTGTTGTTGGGTGTGTTTTGGAATGCTATTGACTCATTCTTGCCTTGGTAAGCTTTTGGTAGTTTACTTTTTCAAGATTATAGGTTGTTTTTGTACTTTGTTAGGCATGTAGCCAAACTCCCCGAAGGAGACTCGCTGATTATAGGCCTGGCTATTACCGTAGGAGCTTTACCTGCAGTAATCTTCCTAGTTTTCGCCGAGAAAATTGTGGATTACTGCGGACACTCCAACATTCTCATTTTCTGCTTTGTCAACTACATTTGTCATCATTTAAGTAAGTACATCAGTACACCCGTTAGGTTATCTGTGACTTAAAATAATTATCCTCTTTTAGCGTTAATATGCATAGACAATGCCACTCTTTTATTCCTCTGCGAGTTTTTGGAGATATTTACGCTCCACGTAATGTACGTCACTGCCGTCCTCTACCTCAGACATTTGGTGCCTCGTAAGCTAACTGCTTGTGGTCAAGCACTGCCAGTTATAGCGCATTTTTGTATTGGTAAGTCATGAAAAGATGTTAGTAACTTTTCATTTACAAATTGGACAATATTATTGTAGGTCGCTGTATTGGCGCTTTTCTGGGAGGTATTGCTTACGACGAATACCCAGCCAATTTCAACAGAGTGCACCAATGGTTCACTATTGCAGCTGCCATTGTGGCTTTTATATATTATATAACTTATCACTTCTATTGAAGCCCAAATGTGGGGCTCCCGTCCATTTACCACCAGATCCAGCACCAGCCGTTATACAAAGTAACATTTACCACTCTACGAGACACAAAACATTCCTAATAATAATTTTGTTTTTAGGTATGAATGGCAACGGATCTTACACTCCTTTAAGAGTTTACCACAACAGCAAATCGAAAAAGGGTCATTTCCGATACTAATCATCCCCAAATATTTACTAATTTATGACTGCAGCTCTAAGCGCCCACGAATCTCAAAGCTTTATTGTTTTTTTATACGTTGATATAATATTTTTGTCATAAGTATTTTCTTTATAGTAGTGTACATGACTACAAAAGCGGAAATCAAAATAAATACAATTTGCAGTTTGCTTACATCTAGTTATTAAGTAATGTTTCCAGTCACGTTTACTTATTTAATCGGCAGCACGCTGTGCATTCTAATGGCAAGTTAAATTGTGTTTTTAGTTTGTTCAATTTCCATGCGCAACTTTAATTGAATATAAAGACAAGGAATGTAAATATGTTTTATTACTCTATAATACTCGAAAAAAGTTGTAAAAGGATTATTTATAATGGTTTTCTTAATTTTCTTGTTGATATGCGTTTTTCAATAAAGTACTCCAAGACTAGTTTACAGAGACTTTTTTTTTTGCACCTGCAATTAAATCTAATTCTCCCTTATGTCCTCAAAACACAATCTTAGAATTTGTTTGAAAAGTTAGGGAGGCACTGTAAAGCTACTTTTTAAAACAAATAATGTTAGATGATGTTAGGTGATTTAGAGATTCTCTGGTTACTGTGAAAAATAAAGTGTAATTTTACTTGCATGGCAAACTTGGTTTTATATGCATATTGTATCAGAAAATAACTTGTTTATTGTCATTATTGACAAGAATTAAGAAAATGTCTGCTTTCAGTGGCTTTAAATTTTATTTTCCTGCAAGTAAGATGAATATTACAAATGCAAACCAGTAAGACATCTTCACTTTAAAGCAAATTATTTGATGCCTTTTTCTCTCCTTGGTTATTATCAAGAAATGTCCTACTGATCACAACTAAAGCAGTGCAAAAGAAAATTCTGAATTTTTATTTCTGTCATAAAGGAAAAAAGGTTTTTCTGTTTTCAATGGTAGTAGTTACGTTACAATTATCTTGTTGTAAAGCAATAAGTCAGCAAAACATTATACTTAACTGTTCTGGGAAGGAATAAAAACTTAACAATCTTAAGTAAATCACATAAAATCTGTATTATAAATACATGCAATAACTTGCCTTCCTTACAAGGAGAGAACTAACTCAATTACAACAAAAAATACATACTGACATTTCCTCACTAAAAATGACTATACAACTGCAGAAGCATTAACAGTAGCTAAAACAGGTTTACTTGTAACCTCTTTAACTATAACTTCAGGTAAAGCTGGTACAGTGTTAGGCACATGAAAGAAGTACAGCATAAACCCAGCAGTAAGAAGTAAATGACAGCTTACAATACCAATCATTAAAATAGTTTATGGCGTGACAGTCTTAGGGCTGGCATTAAAGTCAGTAACAGCACTGAACCAGAAATAAATGCAGCTACAAGTACCAAAAGCCACTGAAGGAAACTGATTTGTATTGACCATAGTACTGCAGCAGGAATGTAAATGAAAAGTGAGTAGCCATAAATACAAATCAACTCCAGGGCTCCTGGAGTAACATTTTCTTGTTCCAACTCCTCAATGTCTGTGGTAATTGAAGTGTACTTCAACAAACCCCATAGCATCATAGGAATTAAAGTAACATACAAACAAATTGTTGTGGCTGCATAAGATACCAAGTGAAAATCATATTTCCAATGGTATTTTGTGCTGGCATGTTGTAAGTAGTTGGCAACATTACCACTGATGGCTATGGTGAATATTAGAGTAACACAAATCCAAAATGGTCCGTACAAATCCGGTTTTGTTCTTAAATGGTGTTTAAGAGAGTTGTCCCACTTTGGTGTCACAGAAGCCAGGATTCTTTCCAAAACATCTTTAGTATCAACATCAAAGTATTTTTGGTAGTACTCTATGGTCCAGAATGACTTTTGAGGTGGGACATCTAAAATAACAGTACTACTAACCTTCAACTCAACCTACTATAGTAGAACTAGTCATACCAGCATCACCACCAGCCTCAATTGGAGCATTTGGAAGTTGACTACTTGTGTGTGTTTGTTGTTGCATATTGCCAGAAACTTCAGCAGGACCGCTCTTCAAATTTCCTGACACGTCGATCTGCGATACTGGTACTGAGACGGTACTGCTGTTAATTGTATTATGTACAGGAACAGTGGAATAGTCTTGGAATGAAAGCAAATCGTCTGTGGGTACCTCTTGCAAGTTTGACATCGCCGCACTTAATGTAACTTTAAAAATCGCTTGTGTCTGGTTTTACTGTCGCGTTTTTCGTCCTTATCGGTTCATTAACATGAATTTATGCAAAAATATTAAAAGTTTGTTAATTGCTACCAATTTACAATTTATCAATAAACAAACGTCATCAGTAAACGTCAAAAGTCAAATGATTTAAAAGTAGTAGTGTCATTCTTGTCACTGTTTCTCTCGAACTGAAATAGCTGCAACCAGTAAAACAAGATAAAAAAGGTTGACTTTGGTCTTTTATAACGATGTTTTATATCAGTAAATAAATAATAAAAATCTGTGTATACTGACAGGAATCCATTATTAGAAGCCCAGTTCTCTGACCATTTTGTCAATTTAAACCCCACCAACCATGGATAGATCTTGAAAGAAGCTGTAATCCTAACCAAAGCTAAAACTCAACACTCAACAGAAACACATAGAATAACCAAAGCCAAGACTGAAGAAGTTCTTGCAAATTTGAGAACCACTCTTACTTAAACCGAGAAAATCGTCCAGCTTGTGTCAGTTAAGTGCAAAAGTTAGGAAGAGATTGAGAAACTTTACAAGAAGATTCTGTCTAACTCTGATCCAGCAGCAAGATGGAACTTATGCAATTTACCTTTATTATTTTCATCTCTTTCTGGTTACTTAAACCATTCTCAGACTTAAGTCAGAAGAGAGAGAACACAACAATAGCTTACGGGATCTGTCAAAACGCGCAAAATTATCTTTTTTTATGGTAGAAAGACCTTATTTTATATGCAATTTTACAGTTAAAACACTGTTAATTGTTAGCATAAGCGAGAGAAGCTATACGGTTAGACGTTTATAGTGTTAAAACTTGATTTATTGTATTTAGGAGTCTTTTCATTAATAGAGTATCCATAGAGCTCTAAACATCTCATACATAGTTACGTGCTTTGGTACAATAGAAGTATTACCGCTTTAGGAAATAGAAAATAAAAATAAAAATGTGTATTGAAATTGAATAACTAGATAAGATTGTTAGTTTAAAGGCGATTTGCAACTTATTATTTTGGTCTGAAAATGATTATAAGTATCTGAAAATTCTGTAGCAGAAACACCAATGAGGAAAAAGTTATTCATGGATAGTGTGGCAGAAAAGAAAAAAGATGATAACCCGGCTTCACGTGTTTTTGAGGATTTACCCAAGAAACACTTTTTGAAAAAATGTTTAGATGTAGAAAATCGCAATGAGTGTCGTACTCATTACACTTCACAATTACTAAAGCAATAATATTGATTGTATTGTATTTCAGCGATATTTAACTCTGTACATGTAGCTTATTTTTCTTCAAAACTTCATACCCAACTCTCCCATGTACGTTTTGGTAAGTGGTAAGCGGTTTTAAAAGTTTGGCGGGTCTCATATATCCCAAAACTGTATAATCATTGTTCTTTTATAAACCCAGCTATGAATTTTAACCCCATACCATTCCTTGCAGTATCTAAAGGTGGTATAATCTTCTGATCTCTAGACTCGTACAATTTCTTGCAATACTCTTGCAACTCATTTTCAACTTCAGCTGAAGAATCGTCCTTTTCTTTTTCACCAACAGCCTTGTGGCTCTTACTAAGTTGAGTCAAATTATCACAATGATATATACGGTAAGTGGATCTCATTCGTCGCAAGTACAACTGGTGAATTGCTTCCTCTATTTCTGTCAAGTTATTCAGCTAAAATTTGTAAGGTTTTAAGGTTGTTAAAAAATTGTTTGAACAACCTCTTCATCAGCATCTTTATTTGAAGTAAGCAACCAAATATCTCCTTCTGGTTTAAGTTTAGTCAACTTGTTTGGGTCAAACCTGGAAAGTATCTTTTAAACCGCGTAATCATTTTTGGATGTTAGTTAAAGTTACGGAGGAGTGCGAGATTGGCAATTCGATCTATAATGGTTTAGATAAGTGGACACAAAAGCTTGAGCCATGTTTTTAACTTAGAATTTCTTGACACTAGTTTGACTAGTTCAATTAGATGTCAAATTAATCAACATGAGCTTGGAAGACCGTTTAAAATTTGGACCGTACTTGACCATATACAACAAAGACTACATTAGGAAAAAACTCAAAGGTGTTTATCCCGCGTTAGTGTTAACCAAATTGATTATCAAAAATTTGTAGTCAGGAGCGACCAGTCATTAAGCAGGAGTTTGAAGATCCAGTGTGTGAAAGTTTCAAAAATTACTTGGTTATTGACAAAAATGTGCAAATTAAACCACCTTTAGAGCCTTTGGATGATTACATGCAAAAGGTTTCAGTTTGATATTTGCTTAAACATTTTCTAAAACAGTGAATAAAATGTAGGTGAAGCTAGAGAAGCCTGATGTGATTAGGATGTACTTTCCAAAGCCTTTGGATAAGGTTACTATTAAAGGAGAACGGCTTTTGAACGGCAAAAGCGCTTATCAAGTGGACTACTGTGATATCGGTAAATAAACATAAAATGTAACTTTTAGTGTGGGGCTAAAGGTTAAAATTTAGAAGGCGATATAAAGGGAAAATTGCTAGAGACAGAAAAAGAAAGCTATAGCTTGCCAGAAAGCTGGGATATTCCGTTAACTACTCAAAAGTACGAGTTCAGACCCCCTCTCGTTTTAAACAAATATGCAATGAATAAACCGCTAGTTATTATACCACCCAACAATTTAGGACAAAACGGTATCGTCTCAAAATACACCAATATTACAGTAAATAAAAACCACTATAATTCCAGAAAAAATAAATCAAATCCTGCAAGTGAAAACCGGTGATAGTGAATACAACCAAGTGATTGGCAAACTAGGAGCATTCATTGTGGAAGAGGAGATGCACGGTAAAATCGATCATCCTCAATGCGGATGTCTGCAACATCAACAAATTCATAATCCAAAATTATTTGAGCCCAAATAAAATTTCCAATATTTGTACTGTTTGTTTAGTTAGGGTTGAAACAGTTTAATCAATATCATCATAGCAACTCATTCCTCAACCAAAATTATGGCATTTTATCATGGACGAGCTTAAAGACTGCAGTATCCACCACACTACATTAAAAATATGCGAAGATCTAAAAAACTCCATCCAGTACAAAAATGTGTTTGAAGAAATTCAAGTAAGTCAGATAATATGAAGTTGTCACTCTGTCATTCAGAATTTTCTTTCAAACTTTAAAATTGTATTGTTGGTAATTTCAAGAAATTGGTAACGACTCCCAATGTGCGAGTGGATGATTTCAAAAATTCTCTACTGAAAGCCATGCAGGAGACGGGCCTTGAAGCCGAACTGAAGAATAACATTTACCGATGGGTTAAAACCAGGAAGAAGGACTCCAGCCAGTTTGACTCATTTTTCAGGTAAATGTTAATAATAAAATAGCTTAGAGTGTGTGGAATTTTGCTGTAGAAAAGCTCAAATCCACTGGGATAAACGAATCCACAAATCGCTGAATTCGATGAGCAGTGAACTTGGTATCAGCCTGGCCAAACTGAGGGGGAACAGTGAAAAGGAAGAATTGAGCAGCAAGTGGAATGAACTCAGCAATTTTGAAGTGGGTTTTAATAACTACCCAATTTGTGGTGATACGTGTAATTACTATGTTTTAGACAGATATCCACAAGTACAGGCCTGTGTACGCCCCAAAAGACTTTTTGGAAGTGCTGTTAACTCTCAAAGGACCATGCAAAGAGAAAGTTAAGGGGTAAACTGCATTCATATACTTCAAATAACTGTGTAAGAGATAAATTTTAGGGACTGTCACAGATGGGAGTTTGCTCATTTGCCTTTAAAAGTGAAGAATATGGCAGAACTGGTTGGTAACTCAGATTTTCGAAATGTTAAAAAATTAATTAGAAGTCTTCGCAGAGAAATCTTTATATAGAAATTTCTAGAGGAGAACAGATCCTAAATAGCAACAGTTTTGTGGTAACCAATCAAAATTACGCGGCATTGGAAAGCGAAAGGATTGCATTGGGGGAGAAAATTTTAGCTAAAAACTATGCACCTTTGGCACAGGAATTTTGAAGAAAGGTTGTCCCAAATGTCTTAGATCTAGGATTTGGACGTTACTTTTAGGTGCTGAAGTTAAATCCTCGGTGAGTTCTGGTAGGTATAATTATTTTAGTATAAGTGTCTGGTCTTTTCAGCAAATTGCCTACTTTGAAAATCTGAAGAACAACGTTCTACAATTCGACCTGATGATCGACAAATTGATAATCAAAGACATAAATTTAACTGCCTCTAACGATGATCAGTATTTTGTATTTGAGGACGTCCTCTATCAAGTACGCCTAATTCGCTGAGTTTATCTGACAAGACAGTAAACCTTTTGATTTTATAGGTGATGCTATGTTTTTTCCAGAGATTCGGAAATCCTGAAACAACTCCCAAATCAACCGGCCTTTATGCAAGTTGGTCTCAAAGGACGACCAAATACCACTGAAAACACTTTGGTATTTCCTCCAAGTGGTGTGATACCTTTTCATGGATTCACTATGTATGGTACGACATTAGGGTCAATTTTTGACATACATAGAGTTAAAATTAATAGAAGAAAAGCATTACTTGAGAGTTTGTAATAGTCTAATAATTGAACATCCATATAATATGTGTCATTGGACTTTATCTCCCAAGAAGAGTCCCAATGTTACAATCATTGACATAATCATTTTTGTCCTATGGTGGACAGAATCACTAGTGGCCTGGTTATATCATCCTTGTTCCTTGCTGCCTAACTCTTTTTGCAAAATTACCCATTCAACTTTCTTCTTATTAATTGTTATAGTAAACTAGAACATTTTCAGCTGCCCCATTTTGTTACTTGTACAACAATTCCATCGAGCTGTACTACGCTTTCCGCGCCTTCTACTTGAGATACTGGCATAGGCTACATAGAGTGTGCGCAAGCGCTCAAGGAATCGTAGCGCTATGCTTGCAGTTTGAAAAGTTACTGCAATGCTACGAACCCAATTTGTGGCACCATTTCAAAAAATGTAAAATTCATCCGTAAGTTTTTTTAAATCTCATTTCCCGGGGAACAAAAAAATATATTTGCAGATTGAGGGTTGTGATCAAGTGGATTATGAGAGCATTCAGCGGCCATCTAGCCCCAGAACAACTACTGATGCTCTGGGACATCATTCTAGCCTACGATTCGCTAGAAATCGTTCCTGTTCTAGCATTGGCTATTGTGGTGTTCAGAAAAGACAATTTGATGAAAGTGAACACTCTAGCCAACATTGAGGCTGTTCTAGCTGATTTAAGTTCCATTGCTGTAGTACCACTGCTACAAATGGCTTTAATAAAAGATAATCAATTGATCAGTTGAATAAGTTGTTTTCTTATGTTAACTACTATTTCTAGGAACCGCCATATTGCATAACCTAAAATAGTGAATTGCTACGGCAATACATAAAACCCTCTGGTGGTAACGAACTGTACTAAACGGGAGTATTTGAAGCGTATTTGACCTTCAAATGTTATTGAAGCAACATCGGCTACGGTCGGCTATTCACCGGTTTTGCAACGAAAAAAAGTTGGAATTTATTCGTTCACTGCTGACTCGATATTACTTTCCGCAGCAGAGCGCCTAGCAACGGAACGGGTGTCCCCTACTATTCGTAGTAGCACGTATGTCGCAGTTTGAACTGCGCATTAAACTGCGCCAGAAATAGAAAAGGACAGAACAATTCAGTTTGTTGATGAGTTGATGAGTTGGGTGCGGTTGATGTTTTGTCCTTGTCGCACCGTTGAATGTTCGACTTTACGTTTAGAAAATGAACAGGAGCTGGCAATGTTGGACACACTTTGTATATGCCACAAAATAAAATTAGTCCGCCATCTTTTTTTATGTTTTAGTTGAAATTTCAGTATTTTGGACTTCTTATATTTTTTGGTTAATTTTCAAAAATTATTGATTTTGATAGTTATTATTGTGCTTTCACACGCAAATTTATATGTATTTAAATATACAGGGGGTTCAATATTATGATATATACTGACAGCTAAATTGCTTCCAAATTTGTCAATGTGTTTTACGTAACCACAACCCATGACCTATAGGCTATACAGAGTGTTCATATACTAAATGAGTAATTATTATTGCAATTAACAATCAAATGCAAATTGCAAAAAATTGATCAGAGGCGTACAAGAAAAAGGTTTTGTATGCTAAAGCTTAAATCCAAATTTAGGGCATAAACTATCTTTCCCTATGATCATAAAAAAATCTAGGTCATCGTTTAAAAAATTGTGGCTAAACTTTGAGAAATTGGAAGTGAATTAGCAACGTTGTAAATAGGATATTATAAAAATCGCAAAAAAAGCAATTTTTTTCTAATTTGAAGGTAACAATAGTGTGACACTCATGGTAAATGTTTTAAATGTTACAAATAATGCTACAGTGCAGCATTTTAGTAAATTTTAGCACAGTCAAAACAGCTTTCAGCTGGCTGCTTTTTCTTGACCAATTACAAGCTGCAAACAGAGCTGTGATACCTTTATATTACATTGTTACGTCATCCCATTTTACTTTGAATTTTGCTATAGGCAGGTTTGAGTGCCAGCGTGTCGAAACGTATCAATTACCGCACTAGTTAGAAAAATAACTCTTACCTTTAATCTGTTCTCTGTTGCAAGTTCAAGTAGATTATTCACGATTGGTTGTCGTCTCTAGAGATGTAGTCCCTAAAAAGTTAGTTATGTTAAGTTTCAGCTAAAAATCTCAAAAAGGTCTTAAATATTATTTTGTAACCAAATTTTCTCACTAAAAAGAACAGGAAATAAGTTTACAAATTGATCAGAATTATTTACACATCCTGTATACGTACTTTTTGTGATGCGCATATATTTTTGGACAACTGAGACAGATCAATATCAATAATAAGTGTATCAATGATATAGTGTATATCCATTTCAATAAATAAATGTTAATCAAGTTTAATTGTGATTAAACTTTCGTGGAATTTATACCTACTTACTCATAAAATATGTCAAAATGTCAAAATTTTATGTTTCTCTCGTTCCGCCATTTTGTTTTGAAGGTAAACTTCATACATGTTTAAATGGTTACTGAATTAAAATCATGCCGCCAAATAAAAAAACCTGATAAAACTACTGACAAAAATTTTTCAAAATTTTGATAATTAATAACTAAATCAAAATGGCGTCTGACCTAATTTCAATCACACGGCACACGCCTGCCAGCAATTGGTTGTAAAGTAGTAAGCAACACGTCATTCCTTTTCAAGGCCGTTACGATTCTCGAAATACACCAGGCAGTGTTGCCACACTTTCTTTATCGCGCAGCGTCCGATCGATTTTCAATTAAAACGTCATTGCACATTAAATTAAATTAATTAATAATGTAAAAAAATTAAACAAAGTTGATTTTGATCTATTAAAACTACAGGGACGATCAAAAAATGTCAAAAAAAACAAAAAGAAAATCGAATAGAAAGTTGATGTGCGGCTTGATGGTGGCGCCGCCTGGTGGTGATAAATTGGTCGAAACGTCGCGTTGCGGCATTGAAATAAAACTTGACTTAAGTTTCGACTTACGGGGGATGCTCTATTTCAACTAAAAAAGGAAGGATATGGTGGTTTTTGGTCGGGCTGGGAAAAGGGGAGGCCGAGCTTCGTTTGCAAGCAGTGCAATTGCCCGCCATATTATCGAGTTTTGGTGCGGTGAGAAACGCCATTGTTTTACGAATTTATATTTCCTAGAAAATTTAGGAAAATTTCAATTACGTGCCTGTTTATTGTTTTTGCAATTACCGCGGTCGTTTAAATAGTGTTTAGTACTGAAATTATAGTTTAAATCATTTGAAATCGGCTTGACGCTCTTAATATCTGACATGCCGTCTTGATTCCATCAAAAGTGACATTTTTCAAATATCCGATGCTCAATTGTTTTGAGATGTAAACAACTTGTCCAGCAGGGTTGAAGTTTGATTTGTCATAACCTCAAATATGGAAAAAGTTAACACTCAAGCAGGTAGGTAAATAATAAATAATGAATAATAAAATAATACTTAAAATCAACTAAACTAACAGCTTTTAATAAAACCCATTAATCTACAGCTGTTAAGGTAACCTCTTTTGAGACCTCAAGGACCCGAAGGTCGTTAGTAGACGGAAATATACACAGTGAAGATTCAAATAATGGTAGGAACTTTTTTGTTTTTATTTACTGTTTGGATTACTTAAATTGTTTAAAATAGTTTCAGATGAAGAATACGCCTCATCAGGGTTTTATGTGAGAGAAAAATCCAATGATAAAAAATTGGGTAAGTAAAAATTTTGTAATATTGTTGATAGCATCAATATCTTTGGATTTCTTGTACTTACCATTCAGTAATCTTAAATCCAAAGTTGTTTGATATTCAGATTAAATAATAAACATTTTTCTACTTTTAATAAGCTTGTTACTTGCCTATTACTGGAATAGTTACTTCTAATCGAGCTTCTAATATTGTGTTTTAAAAGTTTGTACTTGTTTTGTGAAGCCACACTGCATTAACTAACTACTCCATATATCACAGTTTAGTTAGGTAAGGGAATTTACTATTTTAAAATGCATCGCTGTCATAGTGACATTTCCAATTTAACAGAACCAAATTACAATTTTTACTTTAAAAGGGGTCATGTAGTACTTCACCAAATGTCTCTGTCTGTTATGTCTTTTTGAATAATAATAATTAATTTTTCTGTATGTTTAATGAGAAAATGTCTGTATTGTTAGTAGATGTTTCAGAATCTAAAACAAAAAATACTTCTTTTATAATATAAATTATATTATAAAGCACTACTACGTAAGCACAATTTTTTAGCTGACAGACACTGTTTGAAAAAATTAACAAATTTATAAAAACTGCAAAATTATTATTATAGAGCTTAGGAATGCAGTGAATTTGACAATAATTCACTTAAAAACAAAGTTGTCAAAACCCTTTAAAAACATAAATAATGCATTACTGACAGTTCTAAATGATTCTTAGATGCTTCTGGCAAATTTTACTAAATTCCTAGAGTGTTTATATTCTTTCTGACAGTTTTAGATGACTCTTAGAGACTTCTGGCAATTTTTCTAAGACTCCTAGAATCTCCAAAAATGCTGTTAGAGGCTTGTGGCTCTTTTTCTAAGATTTCTAGATGGTTTAAAAAGCTCGTAGAGGATGACAGTTCTAAATAACTTTTAAAGGTTTCTGGCAGTTCTAAAGGACTCTTAGATGCTTCTGGTAAATTTTACAAAATTTCTAGAATGTTTACAAAGTTGTTACCAGTGTCTGGCAGTTCTAAATGATTCTCAAACGGTTTGGCAATTTTTCTAAGATTCCTAGAATGTTTAAAACACTGTTAGAGGCTTCTTGCACTTTTTCTAAGATTTCTAGAAGGTTTAAAAAGCTTGTAGAGGTCTCTGACAGTTCTAAACAACTCTTAAAGGCTTCTGACAAACTTTACAAGATTCCTAGAATGTTTATAATTTGTTACAAATCTCTGGCAGTTCTAAACGATTCTTAGAGGCTTTTGGCAATTTTTCTAAGATTCTTAGGTTTCTAGAAGATTTACAGAGGTCTTAGAGGCCTCTGACAGTTATAAAGGCTTCTAGCCGTCCTAAACGACTCTTCAAGACTTCTGGCAAATTTTACAAACTTTCTAGCACGTTTATAAAGTTGTTACATGTCTCTGGCAGTTTTGAACGATTTTTATAAGGTTTAACACCATAAGTAGTGCATTACTTGGCATATCATTTACTTAATTCTGAAAATTATTCCTTTTATTTTAAACGTCACACGCATTTAAGGTCAGCACAGGCTAAGTTTAGTTTTTGACTGTGAAGTTTTGCTGTAAATGTGTTGCATTCTAAGTTAGTTTCAAAATCGTTGGGTGTCAAGAGTAAATAATTTACTTTCAGACAAGACCACACCAAATTCACCTAAACCCATAGTAAATGGGGAAAACTCTAATGATGTTGAAAGTAATCCAACATCAGGAACACCAGAGGAAAAAATTACAAATGGTGATAACTACATTGTCAATGAAGACGTGGCCACAAATGAGCAAGTTGACCCTTCTACAGAACCTGTAGAACGTGAAAAAGTCAGTGATAATGAAACTAGGCCAGTAGACATTCCTAATGAACCAGAGGTTGCTCCTCAAGCATTTGACCCTGCGACGGAAAACTTAGTTAATCAAACTGATGATAACCTAATTGAAGATGAGAAACATAATGAATCTGAATCATCTGAGCAAAAACAGTCAGATTCAAACAGTGAAAAAGATGGGGAGGAAAAGGCTGAAGAAGTTTTACATCAAGAAACTGAGACTCAGAACAAAACAACTGATGATGGAGCGGTTGGGGTTGACACAGGTGAGAAGGAAGACAGCAGCAAAGAAGACCCAAACCAGGCAGAGGAAGTACAAACTCCCCCAGAAAAAAATAATGATGACAAGGGGTTGGATGTAGACGCATCTGAAAACAAAAATAAACAAGCAGAAGACAAAAATGAGAGTGAAGATAAATCTGAAGACAAAGAAACTGATATGGATTGTGAAGTGGTTATGACTTCAGAAAGTAAAGTAGGAACTGATGCAGAGAAGAATGATTTGCTTGGGGCTGTGGAGTTAACACCAAGGGGTGAGGAATCGGTGGACATAGACTTGACTAACGATTACTCAGACGCGTCAAAGTCAAAAGATGTCCCCGTGAAAAACGCATCAATATTAAAATCACATTTATCGAAGCCGTCAGGTATAAGCCGTGCACACCAAAGTTAGTTAAGTGAATAATCAACTGGGGCTTTCAGAGTCGGAAGACCAAGAGGGAGAAATTGAAGACGACTTTGATCCATCGCTTTTTTGTCCAGATATTTCTATGGATGTTGATGAAGCTCCTGTTGTAACTAATGAGAGTATGTCCTTAAAATTGAGGTAGTTTAGAACTACTATAACTCGTGTGTTTTAGATCATATTCCTGATGATGGTAGTACCAGTCCCTTACTTTATCAACCGATATTTTCTACTTTAGTTGATGAAATTACTGGTGCTGAAGGTATTTCTTTTAAGACAGTTGTTTGAATTTAGTGTTTTTATCATATAATTTTTAGTACAAGTGGATTTAACTCCTGAGGAAATGGAAATGCGGCGAAACATGTACGGACCTGGTAAGTGCTGTACAGTTTGCGTGATTGTCCTGCTTTCAATTCTAATTTACAGATAATCCAGTACAAAAATCTAAGGTTCACTGTACTGCTTGTAATGTGCATTTGGGTAGCGCTATGACAGGCGCCAACAATCGTTTTGTTCATCCATTGCTTAAAGTTTTAATTTGCAAGAATTGTTACCACTTTTATACGAGTGGGGAGTTTGAAAAAGACGAAGATGGGAGTGAGTTATATTGCCGGTATGAATGATTATTATAATACTGTTATAACCGGCAGAAGTCAACTTTGCTGTAAAATTGTTAGGTGGTGTGGGCAAGGAGGACAAGTGCTTTGCTGTTCTTCTTGTGAATTCGTTTTCTGCAAAGTAAACTATTTTTCTTTATGTGTGTTTAAATTATTAATAATACGGACTTTCTAGAGGTGTATCCGAAACAACTTTGGAGCTAAAAAGTTCAAAGAAATTCGGAATAGTGATGACTGGAATTGTTTCCGGTGTGATCCTGGTCAACTGTCCAATCTTAGAGCATCCTGTGCCGAGTTTATGGAATACTATCGCACTGAATTAGCGTAAGCTATTACATAAACAGTTTGAAAAGTATTCAAAGTGAACTTTCAGGAGGGCATACTCATTATCAGCTACCAATCCTGAGCTGATGACCACCGATTACACGACATGTTGTAGCACACCTGCAATAAAGAAGGAGGAAACTCCGGCGTCTACTAATCCCAGACCGAGACGAAAAAGAAAAGACGCAGACCCTGATTACTCTCCAATGGCTTTGTCAGGCGAACCTCCTGCTAAAGTAAGACTTTGCTTTGTTTAGTACAATCGTTACGAACCAATGAGTTACAGAAACCTGTGTTGACTAGTGGCCCAGGATATACGGTGATCTCAAATCCTTCAATGGTGGTTCGTCCTATAGCGCCCAAGCCGTTAACACCTGTTGGTAACCTTAGACAGATCGGTCCTGGGAATATCCGTGCTCAAGTAAGTGTTTGTCTTGAAAATGTTTTTAGCTTAGTAGCTGGAAATGCGGATTTTGTCTACCTGTTTTATTTTTACAGTTAGCGCAGACCTTCAAAGTGGGAAATACTGTGTTCAGAAGTAAAGGTTCTCCCTATTCTGTTCAGAGGCCTAATGAACGTAAGTTTTTTTTTAGAATGTTTTTAATGTACCATTTAATAGGTTTATTAAAAAATAATGTTCACTTGCATTTCCTTAATATTTGGGATAACATTTTTTTAGATTTTTTGGAAATGCATACCGACATGACAATTTTTTTAATGCCGTCAGACTTTCGAAGTAAAAGCGCATCTTTTTTGTCTTTTAACATTTTTGTGTCCGACTCACCCTAACGGAGTTGATTGGAACTCGGCTGCAAACTTGATTTTCGATCAAATATTTGTGCACCTTTCTATATGATCTCAAATAACTCGGTTCGTCGAAACATTTACTATAGACACATAGGAGGATTGTAAATAGCCAATCAATGCGGCTAACCACTTGCGTTGAAAGCACCGTAAGTATTACCGTTTGGTCGTTAGATGGCGTCAAAGTTGGATTGCATTTTTTGTACATTTTAGTACTGTTCTCGCGGAGTGAGTTTACCCGTGCGTCACGAAGGCTACGTCATTTATAATCATATGAATCAAATCAAGTTTTCGTCAACAAACCTGTTGTGTTCATATTATAGAAAAGGGCGTGTCTAAAGCTTCGTCACGTTTAAAACTTTGCGTGTATTGTCAGTCAGAAAGTAGAGATCTTTGGCTGCAAATTTGCACTGCAACCTTATACCAAAGCAAATCAAAAATATCTTGACGGAAATAACATTTTTTATCTATGAGAAGTCTCCGTTTGGATCATAGAATTCCGTCTAAATTTGAAACCTAATTTATTTACCAAAATTCGCAGAGATGTATCACCAATATGTAGTATTTTTTTAACTTTAAGCTCTTGATTTAGGTTCTGGATGGTTACATGTTTCTCTAAAATAAATACAACAAATTAAAAATTCAATAAGACATTCTGAGTGATGCTGTAGTATCTCATATCTCATTTTCAGGTTGCAATCCACTTATTTTATTTTAAACCCGCTGGAAAACATTTTAGACGCTTATTTTATTTTTCTATGACTGTATTATTAATATGTTTCAAGAAATTTTTATGAAAAATCTATAATGCAACCTAAAAATCTCAGTCTTTGGAAACATGTTAATAGATGTTTCTTACAAAAGTAGATATATTTTACTATTATTAACATACTATCGTTGTACATATCATATATAATGTATTTCGAACATCCATTTTAATGCTTTCAGATAAATCAGTGGTCTTGGCCCGTCGATAACATCTCGATTTACGTTTTCTAGGTGAGGAAATCATAAGATTACTACACGAATAAACAGTTTTGCGGGAAATTTTCAAAGCAGCTACAACCTTCTAGTATCAAAAAAAATACATCAGTAAGAATATGTAAGGTCTTAAAATTTCTTATTTTCTTCCTGAACAGATGATAAAGCTTCTAAAGGTCCTCCATTAGTTTTTTCCAATTCAAAATATTCATAAAGGTTAAGAATTAACTGCTGGGCTTGTCTGTAGAGAATTTTTCCAGGCATTTTCTAAAAAAATACTGTAATAGTAAGTAATTCCGAATTTAGGAAAAACCAAATGGCTAAATAAAAACCATAATAGACACTCCCACTTTTTTTTCAAAACAGGTTAGTAATTGTGCCAATTTTGGTTAGATCGTGACAGCCGACATAAAAAAAATTACAATATTAGCGTAGAAACAATAGCTCTTAAAAGAACTGTGGTGGTGTGGTAAATAGAAAACTTTATAAATGATTAACAACACAAAGAAACGGAAAATAATTAGTAGTAAACAAATCAAATAAATTTCGATGGTTGTCAAACTGACTCACAGGGGGATGACGCACGGGTAAACTCAGTCCTCGAGAACAGTAAATATCTCGAAAATTATCCAACCTGACGACTTTAAATTTTTATCATACATGTATCTCGATAAGACACAACTTTTCGAAAGATACACCGTTTGGCTGTGAAAAAATAACTGAATTTTCAGAGGGTTACCCTTTATTTTTTTTCCGAAAAATTTTACATTATTAAGTTTAGCTTTGACTGTGCAAATACTTTCGGGTCGATGATAGGAGTTTGACGTACAGTATCAAAGTGACATATTGGCTTTAATAAGGGAGCTAGGCCCGAAAAGGTGGTAAAAATCAATGTTTTTAATGTCATCTCAGAAACGTACTTAGCGCTAATTTGACACCGGATTCAAGCTTTTCTGGTTGAAATTAATGAATGACAAGAATTTCATTTAAAAAGCAACAATAATGATACTGAAAGAGCACAAATAGGAATAAGCATTAATTGGATTGTCCTAATTGTTTTACAAACCAACCTTTTCCTTTTAGCACTTAAAAACTCTTCAAGCTTCGTCACTATTTCTTCTGCTTCAGGTAACAGTTATACGATCTTGATGATAAAATGCATTCATTAAAAATTTTCCAGCCGCTAAATTGGGTACTGCAGGGTACATTAAGCTAGCTCCGACATCGCGTATGCCAGGCCCTGGAAACCGGCCCACTGGAAAATTCCCTATGGCCTCAGGTGATTATGGTTCCGTACAAGTTTTAGGTTAGGTTAGCAAGGGTTTTTTTTGTTTTAATGTATAGGGAGTGCAGGTCCTAGACAAACGTTTACGCCAGTACGGAGTAAACTGCTTTCGGCTATGCCGACAATGAAACACGAATGGTTTGAAAAAACCGTCAGAGCAGCGGCCAGAGTTAATTCCAATTTGTCCTACACTTTAACTCAGCTCAACAGGTGCGTTTTCACTGATCAAGTTTTTCTTCAATTGAAAGGTGAAATTTTAGACAACAGTCGCAAGCTGCCAATGTGGAATCTTTGGCGGTCGTACACAACAAATTGCAGGAAGTCCTAAGTACTACTATCAACTCTCTAATACAAATTAGAAAGAATCTTAGGAGCGAGTTTATCTCTGGTATAGTCTCTACTACAAGCAATTAGAGAAGTTTGCTGTGTAAAACTGAAAATTACAGGTATCAGAAATGTGAAGTTTCCGCCAAAACCTGCGGCTGTACCGCCATCTTCGGCCCCGATTGTGGTCAAAGATGACGATGACGTTATTTTTGTTAGCCAACCTTCTACTACTCAAGCAACAACTGCAACACCTCCACCGGTAATTTTACTCCGTGACTAAACTATAACTAACTGACTCGTTGTTTTCTAATACAAACAGCTGTTATTGTCTCCGTCTGTAACGCTCAGCAAAGCCAAACCGTCACCATTTAAACTTAAACCCGGGAATTTAGTGAAAATTCCCAGTTCGGCGGTAACTCCAATAAGCAGAAGTAAAAATACCTCGCCAGCTTCACGGATCACTACCACCCCTAACACTGGACGTACTACCGGATTTTTGAAAGTAATTTTAAAAATCTGTAAATTAAGTGTGGTATCCATAACTTTGTTTTTTTTTAGGTTCGGTCTCTTACAGCACTTCAAAATGTTACCTCAGAGTGTATTATAATTCCAGACGATACTCCTGAACCACCAAAAGCTGTTGAAATATATACGAAAGGTAAGTTTTTACGTCATTGTTGTTACCATGTGTTACTAGAGTTATTCACATGTTTAAATGCAATTTCAGTTCGATTTTGAGAGGTTTATGATAAGCGGAAATATTTGATGTTTTGTTGCCATCATATGTTATATTACTGTGATTCTGTCAAACCTACTCTTTAGAAGCTTCTGAAATTTTCTACAGGGTGTCTCGCGAAGTTAGGGACAAAAGTGTTCTTTAGGTAAATTTGAGTCAGAAATGTCCTATAAACTATTTTTTAATTTAATAGTGTTATTGTGCCAAAAAGGACAATGCTATAATAATAATTATCTAGTATATTAAGAAGTATATTAAGCACATATTTAGAGAGTTTAGTGTATGTAGAGAAATCACATCCAGGCCTGAACTGCTTTGTGAAATTGATAAAATGGCTGACGACCTAAAATATCCACTATGTTGGGAAAAAATGGGGAAGGTATCAGCCACATCATTAAAAAGGTTAAAATATGCTTACAATGTGAAGGTGGACACTTAACAATTATTGTAAACTGGTTTTTTCACAGTAGTAGTAATTTTTTTGTTAAATAAAACTATTATTTTGCAATTATTGTAGTTTCCGGCACAATAATACTATTAAACTTTAAAAAATCATATCTTGGCAAGGAAGCATTTGCGGACCCATGTTCATAGGACATTTTCGACTCGAATTCACCTAAAGAACATGTAGTGAAATTTTGTCCCTTACCTCGCGGGACACCCTGTAGAAAACCATTTCAGAGACATTAAAAAAGATATGCGGAAGGTTTAGAACAGTTGTAGGTAGAGGCTTCTGATAGTTTTAAAACATATTTGGAATGCTTGTATTAGTATTTAGAGGCCTCTGGCGTATCTAAAATGATTTTAAAAACGTCTGGCAATAAAAAAAATTATGTGGAAGGTTTGGTACAGTTGCAGAAGCTTCTGGTAGTTTTGAACGCTCTTTGGGATGTTTGTATTAGTATTTAGAGGCCTCTGGCATGTCTAAAATGATTTTAGAGACATCTGAAAATAAAACAAAATATTTAGAAGCTTTAGATCAGCTGTAGGGAGTTCTGGGAGTTTTAAAAAGACTTTTGAAGGTTTCAGTACAATTTAGAGGACTCTGGCACGTCCAAAAGGATTGTAGAAACGTCTGGCTATAAAAAAAATAATGTGGAAGGTTTAGTACAGTTGCAGAGGCTTCTGGTAGTTTTGAACGCTCTTTGGGATGTTTGTATTAGTATTTAGAGGCCTCTGGCATGTCTAAAATGATTTTAGAGACGTCTGGCAATTAAAAAAAAAATAGAAACTCTATCAACTCTAGGGAGTTCTGGGAGTTTTAAAAGGACTTTTGCAAGGTTTTAGTACAATTTAGAAGCGTCTGGCACGTCCAGAATGATTATAGATACGTCTGGCAATAAAAATAAAAATGTGGAAGGTTTGGTACAGTTGCAGAAGCTTCTGGTAGTTTTAAAACATCTTTGGGATGTTGGTAGTAGTATTTAGAAGCCTATGGCGTCTCTAAAATTCGTTTAGAATTAAGTCTGGCAATTAAAAATATTTGGAAGGTTTGGGACAGTTGCAAAGAATTCTGGGAGTTTTAAAGGTTCGAGTACAATTTAAAGGCATAATTACAGTTTTAAAGGATCTTTGGGATGTTTGTAGTAGTATTAGGAGACCTCTGGCGTGTCTAAATGATTGTAGAGACGTCTGGCAATAACAGTAGTTTTCCTAATCAGTGCGCAAAGTTATGTTTTCCCGCACGTGAAAGCAGTTAAAAACTAAGTTGAAAACTACTTTGCCCACGTGTTAGAAACAATTTTTTTTCTACAAATGAAATAACTATACATTTTGTTTTTAATTTTAAATTTTTATTGACAAGTTTCCCTTCTTCTAGTTTGAATATGTAAAAGTGTGCGAAAAGTAGCTTCTTTGCGGTCATTCGTAGAAAAAATTCTTTGTGGGTCATTTTTAGGATAGTTGTAGAGGCTTCCGACAGTTCTAAAAAATCTTTGGGAAGTTTTGTAGTATTAATCAGCCTCTGACATGTTGAAAGAAGTTTCTAGAAGTTTTTGGACAGTTGTAGCAGCTTCTGGCAGTTTTAAAAATCTTTGGGAAGTTGAGTAGCATTTAGTAGTAATTATTATCAATGACAATACACTATCTTCCCTTCATACTTATCTAATTTTTGCTTTTTTAGAACCATTACGATCACCAGAACCTCAAGAGGTTGAACCCCCTACTACTTCTGCAACCTCCCATTCAACAGACGATCTAAACTCAAACAAGATTTTCGACGTATTAATGGTGTACAACGTATTGAAAAAACCGTCACCACAAATCAGAGAAATGATGAACGCAGTCGTTAAACTAGAACGATCACCAGAAATAGATAAACTAATTACCCCACAAGAAGATATCAGCCAGTAAACGTTATTTAACGTCCTTTCGAAAAACAATCGGTTGTTCAGTGCAGTGCGTTATTTTTATGGTTTTGTTTTGACAGGCGGTTTCAGTTTCTTTCCAGTGAGATTTATAACATTTGTTGCAGTGGGAAAGTTAAATGCTGTGTTATCCTTTTAAGGGCGTGAACTTATTCTAGCTGCAAGTCTATATTGTGGAATTTAGTACCTTGAGTTGAGAGAAGTGTACTATTTGAAGAAAATTTATTTAATAAAAGGTTTTTTTTCTTCTCTTGTTTACTTAACCCATTATGATAGTTAAACTCTGATAGAAAGTAAATAGATGTATTAAAAAATCTCTTTGCAGTGAAGGTAGGACAAAAATCTTCATATATAAACAAAAAATAGACAAACTGTTTGAACTGCACACATAAAGACATATTTTCTTTTACATTATAAGTAAATTTACAGCTGCAAGATATAAAATTCCTATAACCCTATTTCATCTTAATCTCTATGATTTTACTTAAAATCTTATCTTAATATGTACAGTGATTATAAAATGATATTGACAGTATAACTATCAATCAAGTCCTAATCCAAAAGGAACCACCAAGTCTTCTTTATGGTCAACTTTAATGTCATTTACGGCATATAGTGCTGCTGTAAGTGAAGTGTTAATCTGCAAAAATACAAACTATAAAAATGCAATTATTTTACTAATAGACTACATACCAAAGTACGCTCTTCATCAGTAATTACTCCTGAATTGAGTATTTTTTCTGGGTGGGGCACATCCCTCAATAAGCAACTTTTTAGTCCACCAGCCAATGCATTACGGTTGACTGAAAGCACATGTTGCACTCTAGAGTTGTACTGTTTCACTCTTTCTAGATATTCATGCTGGTGTAAGTTGCGTGAATCTATAGCTGCTACATCAATTACATTCCTGAAAACACTCCAAATGTTGACTCACAAAAATAAATAAGTAAATGGGCACTTACATTGCTGTTTCTCTCACAATGTGAGATAGTGCAGATTGTTCATCAGTCTTTTTAGGTAAGTTATTAGAGTCTCCGCTTAAAAGGTCGTCACTACAATGTCATGTCTCAACATTACAGTTACTATATCCCAATATTACTTACCTATTGACTCTTTGTATGTTTGTGCTATTTGATACTGGATCTATCAATAAGCGGGTTCTTTCATTTGGTTCTCGGTTCTAGGACAGTAAAAATGAAGTTAAAAACCATAACAAAAGTTTAGTGGAACCCAGTACCTGTAAAGAGTTATCATCTTTGCAGAATAAACTCCAGCAACATCCCATTATACAGTTTTGGAAGATATTATGCTTTTTATTAAAATGTTCGCCTACAAAGTGGACAACAATCAAAAATATAAATAAAATGATAAACAATTATTTATTTGGAACATTTTTTTTTTGTTGAGAAATAAACACTAGTGACAGCTGTCAGCTGTCAGAAGCAGTCAGCTGTAGCTTCTTTTTGTTTTAAAAAGTTTTATTGCAGAGTATTTACGTTGTTTTGATAATTATTTATGAAATATGGATATGTATTCAGTATTCTGCTGTATTATTTACTTTGTGTTAGTGAATCATGAATAATTAAAAAAATAATTATAGACTATAGAGAGTAGTAAAGAAGTAGAAGTTTGAGGTTAGGAAAATGCAAATGTCAAAATAGTTGTTGCCGAAAATCGAGAAACGTGTGCCGCCGTATGTTTAAATTTAAACATTTAACTTTTATTTTATTAAAGTGAAATAAGTTTGTGTGCACTAATTTTCAATGGTAAGTATATTCCATAAACTGTCACGTGTCCTTATAATCCCCAAGTGAATAGCTTTGCTGGTTGACTAGAAATGATGCAATGTTTTGTAGGCGAACATTGAGAGAAAAGGCACTTTTAAAGTGGAATACCTACAAAAAATTGAGTCCGAGGTACAGGCCCGATGGAAGAATGAGAAAATCCATGAGTTTGATGCCCCTAGCGCGCCTAGAAAGTCAAATGATGAGAAGTTTCTGTGCACTTTTCCTTATCCCTATATGAATGGTCGGCTGCATTTGGGACACACTTTTTCATTGTCCAAATGCGAGTTTGCTGCTCGGTAAGCAACAATTCAAACCCTTAAATGTTGTCTTATTTATAATTTTTCAATGTAAACAAGTTTAAAAATAGGGACTTAATTTTAAAAACATCTACAATATAGTAAAGTTTTCCATGAATACTAACATCAAACAGTTTAGATTAGATAGTTGTTAAAATGTTTACACCACTTGATATAGGTAGTCACAGTGTAGTGCTAACTTGGGTAATTTTATAAAAAAAGTTTTTTAAAGGTTTTCATAATGAAGAAAAGAACAGTGGACAACTCCTATAGCTATCATTTTTATGTTAGTCTATTTTTATTTAGCTAAAAATGCTTGCAAATGCAAATATGCAATTATCAATATCCATTTCAAATGATATATTAAAATATCAAATACTGAGACATAAGGGGTTTGTTACGCCATCTATACTTATTTTGAAAAATCAACTAATGTAATTTGTTCTGTGATCTTTTAAGGGTATAAGCTCAAAATTGAAGTTGATATTAATGACGTCATTGTAACGTTACATTCGCTTTTCCAGCTTTATACAGCCTCAACTCTGTTTTATAAAAGAGTCTCTGTTTTACCAGCAAAATATGGCCAAAGTCATACTTTCACACTCAAAGATGTTATCACAAAAACATTAAACAACATGGGAATATAATATTGTCATGAGTTAATTAAAGCCACGCCCACACCACTACACTGTATGTTACTTTATGATAAATTCAATAAGAGTAACACTAATTTTTGGTAAAGATGGTTTGCTTTGCCTCTTTCTCAACTAAAGTCACACAGTGACAGAGACAGCACTATTTGTTCATCAAATACAGGGTGACCCAATAGTGTGACAAGGTCTACTTGTTGTTTCTGCATAAATGCAAGGCAAAACAGTTTTTCGTTATTTCAAACCACCCTGTATGTTTTTGCATGCTTCAAGACCTATTTTTTTTATAAATAATTTTACAGTTATCAGCGTCTGAAAGGAAAAAATGTGTTATTTCCTTTTGGTTTCCATTGCACTGGAATGCCAATTAAAGCTTGTGCTGACAAGTTAAAAAGGGAAATGGAACTGTACGGATTTCCTCCCAAGTTTCCTGAGGATGAGGAAGAACAGGTGGTTAAGGAGGATAATGATGGCGTGCCTAAAGATAAAAGTAAAGGCAAAAAGAGTAAGGCCGTTGCTAAAGCTGGATCTGCCAAGTTTCAGTGGCAGATCATGCAGAGTTTAGGCCTGGAAGATCAAGATATTAAAAAGTTTGCTGACGCCACTTATTGGCTGGATTATTTCCCTCCTTTAGCCGTTGAAGACCTTTCCGCATTTGGAATACATGTGCGTGTATTTTTGCTTAATTCGTTCAGAGTTTTAGTTTAAACATTATTAGGTTGATTGGCGTCGTACTTTTGTTACAACTGACGTAAACCCTTTCTATGATTCGTTTATTCGCTGGCAATTTTTAAAACTCAAGGAGAGAAATAAGATTAAGTTTGGCAAAAGATATACTATTTTCTCACCGAAAGATGGACAACCTTGCATGGACCATGACAGGTCATCTGGAGAAGGTGTGGGGCCTCAAGAGTACACTCTGATTAAAATGAAAGTTCTGGAGCCTCTACCAGAAAAACTAAAGTAAATTAAATCCCCCAAAAACCACCTTGTATTATCATTGAGGGTACTTACAGAACTTTAGCAAAAAAAACAATTTTCTTTGTTGCTGCTACTCTAAGGCCTGAGACTATGTACGGCCAAACTAACTGCTGGATTCATCCAGATATAAAGTATATTGCTTTTGAGACTGTTAAGGGCGAAGTGTTTGTGTGTACATCCAGGTCAGCTAGAAATATGTGTTACCAAGGTTTCACTAAAGTTGAGGGTAAATTCGATGTTGTTGCTGAAGTTTTCGGTCAAGTGAGTGCTATACTTACAGACCTATTAGATTATGTTTAATGTATTTTATACAGGACTTGTTAGGTTGTGCCCTCAAAGCTCCCATGACAACTTACAACAAAATTTATGCCCTACCTATGCTCACCATCAAAGACAATAAAGGTACTGGAGTAGTTACCAGTGTACCATCTGATTCACCTGATGATTATGCTGCTTTAACTGACTTAAAAAAGAAACAGGTTATTTAGCAACCTTTAAATAGTTGTTGGGTAAACTTAAATGAAGGGTTAAAACAGGCTTTTAGAGAAAAGTACGGCATCAAAGACGAAATGGTGCTGCCGTTTGATGCAGTTCCTATTATTGAAGTGCCAGAGTTTGGGAATTTATCAGCTGTCACTGCTTATGACAGATTAAAAATCCAGAGCCAGAATGATAAGGAGAAATTGGCACAAGCCAAAGAAATGGTTTATTTGAAGGGATTTTATGATGGGGTAAGTTTTATTGTTTGGGCTACCATTTGACTTGTGTTCAGTGACTTCTGACTGTTGCGTCACATTCACTAACAATAAACGTATGTCGGTGGTCCTAAAATGGCCTCTGTCGATTTAAAACAGTTCTGGTAAAGTTTGTAGACTCCTCTGAAAATATTCAGAAAGTTCTCAGTAGTATTTAGAGGGGTTTGGCATATTCAAAACGGTCGTAGAGGCCTCTGACAATTTTAAACAACCCTAGGAAGAGTTAAGACACTTGTAGAGGCCTCTGCCACTTGTTAGATGATCTCAATAGCATTAAGGGTCTAAAAAACTTTCTAAATGGTCCTAGAGGCATCTGTCAATTTAAAACAGTTCTGGAAAAGTGTAAGACTCCTCTGAAAAAATTCAGATAGTTCTCAATAGCATTTAGAAGTCTTGGTATATTCAAAACGGTCGTAGAGTCCTCTGACCATTTAAAACAACTCTAAGAATAGAGTTCAACTCTGGTTCTCAATAGCATTTAGGGATCTACAGAACTTTCAAAATTATCCTAATGGTCTCCGGAAATTTAAAACAGTTCTGGGAAAGTTTAAGACAGTTGTAGAGTGCTCTGAAATTGTTCAGAAAGTTCTCAGTAGCATTTAGAGGGGTTTGGCATATTCATAACGGTCGTAGAGGCTATTAAATGAAACACAATATTTCAATCATTTAATGTTATTTTAAAAAGGCTTTTTAATATTAAAGCAATAGATTTTTTATCGTAATCTCCTTTAGGTCATGTTAGTAGGCGAATACAAAGGCAAAAAAATTCAAGACGTGAAAAAATCCCTTCAGAAAACCCTGGTGGATAAACAGGAAGCGGTGATTTATTATGAACCTGAAAAAACTATTATTTCGCGCTCAGGTGATGAGTGCGTGGTTGCTTTGTGCGATCAGTGGTATTTAGATTATGGTGAAGAAACCTGGAAGAAACAGGTTGGATTATTTAATTTTAATTTGTGCTGTAAATAAATTGTTAATGAACAATCACAGGTTCAGAAGGCTTTAGAGAAAATTAACACTTACCACGACGAAGTCAAACGAAACTTTGTTGGTTGCATCGATTGGTTACACGAACACGCCTGTTCTCGTACGTACGGCTTGGGTACTAAACTACCGTGGGATGAGCAGTGGTTAATTGAATCCTTGTCAGATTCCACAATTTACAATGCTTATTACACAGTAGCCCATTTACTACAGGTTTTAATGATTTATCAGGTGATTGTTTGTTGTTTAATAGTGTGTTTTAGGGTAATTCTTTCCGAGGTGACAAGCCTAATGCTCTGGGTATTAAAGCGGAACAACTCACTCCTGAGGTGTGGGATTATGTGTTCTTTAAAGATGCTAAATACCCGGCTAAGTGTGGAATTAAGAAAGAAACACTGGACGTCATGAGGAGAGAATTTGAGTACTGGTAAGTCTGTAAGAATTATTTTCAACTTATTATCAACTCCCTGTGATACTTACTGATGATATCTCATATTTTAATACGTTTGCATAAACTTTTAGGTATCCCGTAGATGTTCGTACATCGGGTAAAGATTTAGTGCAGAACCACTTGACTTATTTCATTTATAATCACTGTGCGATTTGGCCTAATGACGAATCGAAATGGCCTAGAAGCATCAGAGCTAACGGTCACTTATTACTAAATTCCGCTAAAATGAGCAAAAGCGATGGGAATTTCTTAAGCCTTAAGGAGGCTCTTTTAAAGTTTAGCGCTGACGGAATGAGGCAAGTTTTTCGGTTTATGTGTTTGTGCAACCAACAGAGATGGAAATATTTTCAGATTGTGCTTAGCCGATGCTGGAGATTCGGTTGAGGATGCTAATTTTGTTGAAGCAACCGCCGATGCAGGGATTTTAAGATTGTACACTTTTATTGAGTGGGTCAAAGAGATTTTGAGCACAAAAAGCAGTTTGAGGTATTAACTCATCACAGTTTGTTTAAACCTACAAGTTGGGGGATGTTTCAGGTCAGGGAAAAACTACACTTTTAATGATAAAGTTTTTCAAAGCGAAATTAATTTGAAAATCAAAGAGACTGAGGAGTTTTACAGCAATATGCTGTTTAAAGAGGCACTGCGAACAGGATTTTTTGAATTGCAAGCAACCAGAGACAAATACAGGGAGCTTTCTTTACTGGATGGGATGCACATTGACTTAATCCTTCGGTAATATTTTTTTTAACTGCCAAAAGTCTTTAACTATATTGGTGTATACAGATTTATAGAAGTGCAAGCCCTTATTCTCTCTCCAATTTGTCCTCATGTAGCTGAGAAAGTTTGGGAACTACTAGGAAACGTAAGTGTTTCTAGCGTCGTGTTAAGTTAATATTTCAACGTGTTTTTCTGCAGAAAACTAGTATTGTTAAGGCCACCTGGCCTTCTGTAAGCACAATAAATGAAGTGGACATCAAAGCTTCAGAGTATCTAATGGAGACTGCGCACTCATTTAGAGTACACTTAAAAACCTACTTACAAGGTATCAAGTCGAAACAAAACCCCAATCCGCCTCCAGTGGAAAAACCGAACGTTTGCACTGTGTGGGTTGCCAAATCGTTCCCTTCTTGGCAAAGCTGCATCCTAACTGTATTGAAAGACCACTTTATGGTACTTTTTCCCATATAAAGTTCCTGAAGCGACGGTTAAGTTGGTTTGTTACAGAAAAGTGGCTGTCTTCCTGACAACAAAACTTTGTCCATCGAATTTGCCAAAAAAGACGAACTGAAAAAGTATATGAAGCGAGTAATGCCCTTCGTGCAGGCCACAAGGGAAAAAGCCGACCAATTAGGGCTCAAGGCACTCGCCCTAACTTTGGAGTTTGACGAGGCTCAAATACTGCGAAACAACAGTGTTTACTTGGCCAAATCTCTTGATGTGAGTGTTTGTAGAGGTTCTTATTGCTGGGGATTTCAATGAGCCTTGCAGGTGGAAGAAGTAGTGGTAAAATACACGGACGATCCGGATGCCAGTGAAAAAATGAAGGAATGTTGCCCAGGATCACCGTTTGTTTTGTTTTCCAATAAACCGGGAGTTAAACTTGAACTGGTCAACCCAATTCCTTCTACCGGACTGTTTTCCAAGTACATTGTGGTTAGTGACGGTGATACGTACCGGAAAATTGCAGAGAAGCTTGCAAAACATTTCAAACAAATTAAGAGTAAGTAAATCTATCAATTTAGTTTAATTTATTTTTATTACTTATGCGAAGGGCTAGTCTGCAGCAATTGCGTAAATTTCAGACTATGATTGGTCAAAAAAAGCAGCTTTAACACTGCACAGTGGGCTATTGGGCAATTGTAAATGGTAATAATGACTTTGTCTATCTTTAGCTTTTTTCCAAATGCTCTTCAACTACTCTAGCAACTCTCAAAATATTTACAAACAGTCTAAAAGCGTCCAAATATCTCTAAAGCATTTCAAAACCTTCAATATGCGCTTGAAACTGTCCAAAAACATTCCAAATGCTCCTGAAGCAGCCTAGAAGCTTCCAAAAGCTTTTAGAACAGTCTAAAAGCTTCAAAATGTTCTTCAACTACTCTAGCAGCTCTCAAAACATTCTAAAAGCTTCCGAATGCTTCTAGAACATGTTAAAAGCTTTCAACGATTTCTAGAACCGTCTAAGAGATTACAAATGTCTCTAAAGCATTTCAAAATCTTCAATATGCGTTTGAAACTGTCCAAAAACCTTCGAAATGCTCCTGAAGCAGCCTAGAAGCTTCCAAAAGCATTTAGAACAGTCTAAAAGCTTCAAAATGTTCTTCAACTACTCTAGCAGCTCTCAAAAGCTTCCGAATGCTTCTAGAACAGGTTAAAAGCTTCCAACGATTTCTAGAACTGTCGTAAGAGATTCCAAATGTCTCTAAAGCATTTCAAAACCTTCAATGTGCGCTTGAAACTGTACAAAAACATTCCAAATGCTCCTGAAGCAGCCTAGAATTTTCCAAAAGCATTTAAAACAGCCTAAAAGCTTCCAAATGTTCTTTAACTACTCTAGCAGCTCTCAAGATTTCAAAACAGTATAAAAGCTTCCGTGTGTACACACAATTTTTAGAACTGTCTACACCATTTACACATACACAGTAGTTTAGAAAATATCACTTCGATTTTAAAAATATAAGTTGGATTTCAGAATCTATAACTTGTATTTCATTATCGTAAATTTGATTTTAGAAAACGTAAGTTATATTTCAGATTCGTCATTTGTATTTCAGAAAAGGTCACTTGTATTTTAGAACGCGTTATTTCAATTTCAGATTTTTTTGTGTTTCTATGTGGTTATTAGTTCATTGTTTTTTTTTAATACCACTTTAAACAAAAAAACCCGCCCATTGGGAGTATTAATTTTATAAAATATACAGGGTGTCCCATAACTATACGACAATCTCCCGGGAGCATACAGGGAAGGTCAAAATAATACGATTTGTTCATATATTTTTTTTTAAAGCCACTCCTAAGGAAAATATTGAGTCCCAAAGAACTGCCTTCCAATTAACGTTTTTGGCCGTAACTTTTGAAACACTTTGTATATTGTAATGATTATTGGGTTTAATGTTTTATCGAAAGAGACCTTTTATTTGACATAAAAACCAGGTATCTCGTCTTCGAAAGGCTGAAACTAACTGGACCTAAGACACAATTTGCTTAAACTTTGACAGCTGCCATTATTTTCAGCTGCAAACGCCATTAATGATACTCTTGACATTTTTATCGAAAAATTGTACTCTTCCTTTATTTCGATAAAATAAACGGTTTTCGAGATAAATCGATTTTTTATTGAACTGCTTAAACCACAATGTTATTAAAAATATTCGTTAAACTATTTACTTTTTTTACTTATTTACTTTTTTTGCTCAACTTTAATTTTCCAAATTACCAATGACCATGTCTAAAATCCAACTGCTCTTTTCTATAATACTATTTTTTTTTTTTTTTTAGTTATTAGTATTTAGTTATTAATTATTTAAGTTTGTGTTCGTATACTATTTTTCAATTTCCTGTAAGTGGGCCTCGGCCTGTTGGAAATAAACGGCTTTATTATTATTATTATTATTATTATTATAATACAAGTGACTAATCTGAAATACAAATTGCAATTTCGAAAATCAAAGTTATTATTCTAAAATTGAAAGTACCTTTTCTGAAGTACAAGTGATATTTTTTAAATCCATCTTATGGTTTCTAAAATTCAACTGACGCTTTCTAAACTACATGTGTAAATGGTGTAGAACATGTTAAAAGCTTCCAACGATTTCTAGAACCGTTTAAGAGATTCCAAATGTCTCTAAAGCATTTCAAAACCTTCAATATGCGCTTGAAAATGTCCAAAAACCTTCCAAATGTTCCTGAAGCAGCCTAGAAGCTTCCAAAAGCATTTAGAACAGTCTAAAAGCTTCAAAATGTTCTTCAACTACTCTAGCAGCTCTCAAAAGATTTCAAAACAGTCTAAAAGCTTCCGTGTGTACACACAACAATTTTTAGAACCGTCTAGAGTTTCGAAATATCTCTAAAGCAGTCCAGAACCTTCAATATGTCTTTAAACTATCCAAAATATTTCTAAAACACTATAGAAATTCCAAATTGCTTCTACAGCAGTTGAAAACCGTCCAGAAGTTTCCAAATGCTCTTCAACTAGTCTCGACAAAGATTTCAAAACAGTCTAAATGCTTCTCTGTAAAAAAATCATTTCCTTGTAATATCTGGGAAATGTTTTTACATATTATGGATCTTAATAAAACTTCTTGTAAACTTGTTTTCAAGTAATACTAATGCTTTTATAAACAACCACGTTTCATAGAAAATGCATTAACACAATAGCCCAACGTGCAGTGCTGTAATTTACTAATAATATATTCTCTTCAATCTTCAACGCCGAATTAGTCATTAGTCGTTATTTTTACAGTTAACCAATTATAACTTAAACCTGTTTAATTACAGAACCGGAACAAGTTCAATTGTATCGTTTTGAAGATCCCATCAAGGGACCAGTTAGCATGCCTTTATTTAGTGAGCCTTTAAAAGGCAAATTGCCACTTTCGCCCGATGCGATTTTCAAAGTTGATTTGGAAAAGTCGCAGATCAGCGTACAGCAGAACGGTAAAACCGTAGATGTTGGTAAACAACTCACTTATTTAGTTCAATGAGACTAGTGGTTTGTTTCTATTTATTCTTTTATTAAGTACTAACAAATCAACAAGGGAATTAAAGTTCGCAGACTGTTGTTTTACTAACTAGTTACTGGTCCTTTTAGAAGTCCTTTAATGAATGGATTATCGATTTGTTCTATCTCTCCTTTGATTCTACCCAATAACGTTTGAACTTCTTCCTCAGATCCGCTTTCAGCTGCAGTTTTCAGTTGTTTTAAATACTCCTTTACGATTCGATCCCCGTCCTTTACAGCTTCCTTTTTTAGTGTGGGTTCCAAGTCCTGAACTAAATTCATTCCTTCATGGTGTTCTAAATCCTTTAACTTTTCCGAAGCCAACTCCAAAACGTCTGAAGGAAAATCCGCGATTTTGGCGCAGTGAATACCATAACTTCTGTCACATTCCCCTGGTTTAACTTGATAGAGTGGCGTGATTGCGTCACTAGAACACACCGCGGATACGTGTAAATTTCCCACAGTCGGGCATTCGTCCGCTAATTTGGTGATTTTATGAAAGTGGGTTGCAAATAGTGAGAAACAATTCACTTGAGTTGCTAAATGCTCAGCTAAAGACCACGCTATACCACATCCATCATATGTTGACGTTCCTCTTCCTAATTCGTCGATAATTACCAAAGAATTTTCGGTTGCGGTTTTAATGATTGTGGAAGTTTCGATCATTTCAAGCATAAAAGTGGACAATCCTTTTACCTGACAATCGTCAGCACCAACTCGAGCTAAAATACCGTCAACTACCGATATTTCAGCTTCGTCGCAAGGCACAAAACATCCTATGTGCGCCATCAAAACACACACTCCTATGGATCGAATGTAAGTGCTTTTACCGCACATGTTAGGGCCTGTGATGATATAGAAAGTCTTATCACTCTTGTCAAAATCCACATCATTTGGGATAAAATCCATTTGATCTTGTTGTTCCAAGCACGGGTGGCGTACTTTCTTCAATTTTAACACCCGCTCGCCCATTGGTTTGATTTGGGGTCGGACGTAAGGAACTCTAGCAGACACTGCAGCCACAGCAAAAGAAGTCAGGACGTCCAGTTTGGCTAAAATCATATTAATACTCCTAACTGTGTCCGCATAACCCGCGGCCACTTTCAACATTTCGTCCACCATTTCCTTTTGCAGTTCTTCGTATTTTTCGTTAACAGCCGAATACTCTTCATTGAGGAATGTTAGTTTTTCGTTCCCGAAACGTACTCCACCTGCCACCGCGTCGATTATTTTGTAACTTTTCGTCTGTAAAGAAAAAAAATAATTTGATTAGAATAATTCAGGAGACAGATTTAAAAAAAAATACTTGTCTTAGTGCCTGCTCTTCCTTTTTGGTTATCCTAAAGAAGTAGCCGTGTTGTGGATTACATTCCAGCTTGATGGATTTACCTTCTTCCAGTCCCAAGTCATTAGCAGCTTTTTTTAGTAGTTTCTGCATTTTTTCTTCAATACCTTGCTTCCCTTTGTGCAATTCGCTTATTTCAGGGTCTACGTTGCTTTTAATCAAAAACTCGCACCTTAAATACAAAAATAGTTGTAAGTAAATACAAAACTGTAAACGAGAAAAGCCAGTGAAATAACGTTTCAGAGGCCTCTAACAGTTGCAAAATGACTATTACAGGTTTCTGGCAAATCTGAATGACTGGAAGAACATTTCAGAGGCCTCTAACAGTTGAAAAATCTCTATTAGAGGCTTCTGACAATTTTAAATTACTGAGACATTTTCAGAGTCTTCTGACATTTGTAAATGGGTCTTTAAAGCCATTGACAGTTGCAAAATGATTACTAGAGGCTTCTAACAATTCTAAATTACTAAAAAACCTATTCAGAAGCCTCTGACAATTCTAAATAGGTCTTAAGGCCTATGACAGTTGCAAAATGACTATTACAGATTCTGGCAAATCTGAATGACTGGAAGAACGTTTTAACAGCCTCTATCAGTTGAAAAATCTCTATTAGAAGCTTCTGACAATTTTAAATTACTGAGACATTTTCAGAGCCTTCTGACATTTGTAAATGGGTCTTTAAAGCCTTTGACAGTTGCAAAATGATTACTAGAGGCTTCTAATAATTCTAAATTACTAAAAAACCTTTTCAGAAGCCTATGACAATTGTAAATAGGTCTTCAGGCCTCTGACAGTTGCAAAATGACTATTACAGGCTTCTGACAATTTTAAATTGATGAAAGACATTTTCAGAGCTCTCTGGCATTTGTAAATGGGCCTTTAAAGCCTCTGACCATTGCAAAATTACTATTAGAGGCTTAGCATAGGCTATTATTGAGGGATATTGACTACTCAAACTATTCTCCTGATTTATTTATAAATCCTTAAAACCTTCTTCAGAATTTTTCTACCTCTTAACAAAATCATAATAATACATTTAATAAGATACTCCTAAGTTTTACTTACCTGTCAACTAAGTCCAAGTCCAACAAAGTCTCTATCATTGTTTGATACTTATTCATGTCAGTACCAAGTTCCATCAAAGATTCCACAAAAACATCCTTCACAGACTTGTTGTCCAACTGTTTTAACACCCTAATTAAAGATGGCAAGTAATTAATTGCCTGATATAGGCGATAACAGTCTTGTAACTTGGCTTTACAGCTTGACAATTTTTTAGAAAGCATCATCAAGTCTGGAATTCTTGTCAGTGCCTCTTTACTAATGATAGATCTAACTTCAGAGTTTTTAACTAAAGACTCCACAATATCCAGCCTTTCTTGAATCAAGTTGAAATCTTTCTGAGGTTGCTTGATCCACTGTTCTAGGAGCCTTCTGCCTTGTGGGGTGATACAGTTATTTAAGATTCCAATTAAACTGTGTGATTTAGGAATGTTTGTGAATACTGGAGCTCCTTCACTGTTGAATGCTGGTTTAGGTAAAATGTTTAAGGCATACAGAGCAGCATTGTCAATTCTTACATATCTCTGGACTTCTATAATTTTTAATCTGTACTGGTTGAAGTTGGTCTCACTGCCAGTAAGATTCAAAAATTTAATTACTGCTTGTAAAGAGCCCATTGCATCTTTTAAATTAGTTTCAGGAAAAATTTCAGCTTTTCTTTCTTGGTTTTTTTGAAAGAATAACAACCTATTCAAATCCTGAACAATGTCATCAGAATTAAAGTCAGTTCTTTTAACTTTAGCAACTAAAACTCCATTACGCTCCAAAACAGTTTTTAAGGTATTTAATTCTGGATTATCACCACTAGGAATGATGCATTCCCTAGGGCCAATCTGTGCCAGTAAAGCTTCCAGCTCAGTCAAACATTCATTATCAGAAAATTCACACACTCCAAAAGTTAGATCTGTAGTATTAACATTACTTACAGCAAGACTTTTATTTTTACCAACTTTAACTGCCATGACTGAGTTGGATGAATCCATGCTAGCATTTTCAAACAAAATCTCTTCGAATTGAGTCAGATTGCCTGGTGAACCTTTGTACTCCAGTTGCCAATCATTGTTTTTGCCAGAAACTTTCACATACACCTCGACTCTATACTGTCTGACTAACAACAGTTCTCTCACTAAGCTTTCCATGTCGTGCTTATTTAGACAGACATAACTGAGCTTCGGGTGCTCCCCCATGTACTTAATGATTTTGGAGGTGTAGTCTGCTGCCAGTTTTGCATCGTCCCCGTGCAAAGTGTAGTACTCTGTGCGATTGAAGAAACGTACCGTAGATAAAGACTTTTCTGGTAATCCTCTGAAGAATCGTACAAAGTTTTGTTGCTGGACTAAGTCCAGATTAAGGGCCGCAAATGATTCTTCCGTCATTGTTGAATAGTTTTTTAAATTAGGTAATTCGGTATTTGATTTGTTGTTTAAACTTTGGCTTTATCTTGCTTGAATTTGAATCCCGCCAAAATGTTAGGTTAGGTCAGGTTAACTTCTTCTATTTTCTTCTTTTCATTAATGACAAAATTTGAAATTTGACATCTTTCACTTTTGAATCTGTCTCTGACAGCAAATATTTTTTTTTTTAATATTCCTATTTTACTTGGTAAGCAGTAAGCAATCCTTGCTTGCTGTTTTCCTGCAGATTTTGCTTTTTACAGAACAGAACCCATTTCAACCGTTCAAGCCAGTTTTGCACTTTTGCCTATAAGTATTAATGATCAGTAATCTTAATCAATCATTGTTTTCAGTGGTTAATGGTAGCTGATAGCGTAAATAAAGAGCGCGAATTTTCATGACAAAGTTTACCTGAAACCGAATAAGTAAGTATTCATTTACAAAATGCATTTGTTATAAACAAGTTTCTATTTTTATCGAAAACGCCATATTTCATGTAATAACAGGAGTTATTTCAAAAGTATCAGTAAAGAAAAAAAAAGGTCTTAACCTAACCTCAATTCAGGACTGATGATAGGTCAGTATTCCTGTTCTCTGTTCCTTTTGCAATGCTTTGGCATTAATGTTACAGAGTTATTGATAAGAAATGTGCCTGCAAATTCCATCAAGCAAATTGAGCTCTGTTAGCCTTATATTTTAATTATAATAATAAATAATAATAATAAAGTGGTTAGGTAGAATTGTAGAATTCAAATAAACTATCCATACAAGTAACACAGGTATAATGTCTGTTCAGTGGTGTATTTAAGGACACTCACACAGTGCTGTCACAGTCAAATTTAGCTTGAGAAAAGCTTTAAATACCTGTTTACAACCCTGCCATAAATCAAGTATTAAATAGTAGGCAGGTAAACATCATTTTCAAGGCAATAATATTGAGTCCTTTGAATTGTCTGTATTCAGAAATTTTAAGTGACTAATGATGGAACAAATTTACAAGTCAGCTTGAGTATTACATAAAGATTAGAGAGATAATGTCCATAAAATAGCATTTTCTTTAAATTTGAAAATACAGTGTGACAAACTAAGCAAATAATCAGTATTTAGTCTATGACTTTTTTATGATTGGGAAATTCAAATCTTCTAAAATCCAATGTTCTTACATGTTTGAAATAGTATGAAAGTAAACTGTGTATTGCACAAATTGCATCTGACACATTAATCAAAATCACAGACATTGGAGGAGAGAAGAAAGTAAGAATTAGTTTTTACTTTATACAAACTTATAATCAATATAGACCCTACTTTTTGCAAATCATGTCCCAGAAGATCACAGTCAAAACCAAACTTAACTTAAACTGGATTTTTAGTAAATCTATAAAAGTTATTCATTAAAGTATTTGACTTTAAAGAGTAAATTAGCTTTTTGATGAATCATTATATTTAGCTTAAAGGAGAGTTTACACATGCATAGATTTACTTGCCCCACTGGTATGCCAGTAATCTCAATTAGTAAATTTGTGTTTTTCCATTTTACACCGCTTTCAAAAATAGCCCCCTTTTAAATCCAGCAATGATAACTGTAAAGAGAGTCTTATTTAATAGCACAAAACTTACCATATTTGAATTATTATTACTTTGATAGTACAGATTTACCAAAAATAAATTTAAAACTTTTAGTTACTTTTTATGCAAAATTTTATTGAGCTTATTGCAAAATTTCAGTTATTTTTCATCAAACAGTTCAGTTATAATAATGCCGCCCAAAAAACAAGCAAAATTGAACGCTTTTGCGTTATTTGCTCAAGAACTTATGAACAAACAAGGGAGAAAGTTCAAATCCATGAAAGAAGCTTGTGATGGTGCAGCTCCATTGTGGGCGGTAAATTATCCTAATTCCTACATTATAAATTTCGCTACATAAATATTGGTAAATTGTAGAACATGTCTCGTAGCCAAAAACAACCTTATGAACAAATGGCGAAAAATATGAGGGGTGAATCAACAAGATTAACGTCTGAAGGACTCAGTGTCGACCAAATAACTCAAGAATTTAGCAAGAAAAACGAGGCTGAAGGTATAGCTAGGGCAAACATTAGGTGTATAATTGAAGACGCCAAGAAACGGAATGGTACTGCCTTCAACAGTTTTGGGTGTTGATAGGGTTAAATGATTGGTGGTTTCAGCGCTGGACACGGAAACGTTTTTCTTCGTTCATTGCAACTTTTTTTGCTACGCCAACAGCTCTGATGAGTTTTTGCCCGCGGAAATTGGTGTTTTGGCTTTCAATCTTCGCGAAGGCGTCAAACCTGAAAACATATTTCACAGGATGATTGAGCCAGGTGAGTTTTATTTTTCTTGAGTTTAAGTTCAAACAAGGTTTTTTGATAAGAAAGCGGAGGAGTCATATCCTGAGATGTTCACATTTTGTCGGGTAAGATTACTTGAATATTTCACTTTTTTGCGAGCCACATCATTGGGATCTCAGCAACGGTATTAAAATTATTAAAATTAGGGCAAATTTAGAGTAATGTGCCGTTTTAACATTTGAACTATTCCGATTACTTCCGGGCTTCTCCGAAAATATACGAAGTTTTGAAAAAACGTTAAAGGAAAAACAATTTTTAGCTAGTGTCATGATTATTATCATCCTGAAGATGAGATTTACTCAAATCTCCCTCACCTCCTAGTTGCATGATAATATCATCATAACTGGCATCAGATTCACCCTGACCATTCATTCTAATAATCTAGTAAATAAAGAAAATTTAAATAAATAAGCTTGAATAAAAATTCTATAATAGGGATGCCAAGTTATTTTTAAGGTAAATAACTAAACCTATCTAACTTACTTTCTACCTAAAAATCCTGCTTCTAAATATATCATTGAAACTACAAATATCTTTAATACAAAAAATTACAAACTACTTACAACTAATACTCTTCGTCAAAGAGTCCAAATTGTCGAAAATAAACCGTCAGTTGACCAATCTTCTTCTTTTCCGTTGAGGTGGATTTTTAACTGCAAAGGCTGTATCTCGCTAACAGCCGGGAGGCCTCCTCGGTTATCGATTTAACCACTTCTGGAATAGGTCCTTTATCACAATCTGCTCCATGTCATAACGTGGACTAGACGGTACAATTGCTGGTAGCACTCAGTATTACACCCAGTAACTTCCGTTCCGGAAGGAAAAAGCTTTCTTAGATCCCCGGATCTTCAATAGTCTGATTTTTGCTCGAATTTTTTATGTCTCTCTCTCTTTTTTTAAGTCTCTCTTGACAATCAACAACCAAAAACAAAAAAAAAAACCTTTTTTCCCACCTTCTACCTCCACGTACCACCTTTTTCACCTCCTTTGAAGTTCATCAAGTAATACTGTTAATTTTCTTAATAACTACATACAATCCTACTAAAACTAACTATAATGGTAAACACTTGACATCCCTACAAAAATGTACCTTTTCTATAAATTAAATAAATAAATTTTCTTTATTTTCTTGAAAAAAAATCCTTATTTTCAAGACACTAGACTGTAGTTGCAAAATATGTCATATTGCATTCCGTATTGTTTGGATTAAACAGAGTGAGAATAAAGAATCCGGGGTAAAAAATTGAACGGCCTGTAGCATCTAATGCAAGTTTACTTGGATAAATCTTTTTTGTCATTCCTGTAGAACGTTTGCACCAAATATTAGTATTCTACTTTTAGAAACAATGGTGATACAGACAATTTTCTATCATAGTAAAAACTAATATTTTGCTGAAAAAATTGAAATATTAGAAAATCTGTTAGGTTTAGGTATATGCTATTATTAACAGAAAAGTATTAAAATTTTATAGAGGATCTAAAAATGTGTTTAAAATGTTTTATCTGCCTCGCCTTTATGTACCCTGTATATCCAAAAATAATTTTAAACTATGCATCTCAATCTCAATATTCTCTTGAAACTTTTGTATTTAACATTTTTTTGTATTTCTCGTAACTAATGAGATAGTGAACTTAACTCTACCGTTGACTCACCCTGTACAGTTACAGTGCATCAAAGTAAAAGTTTTTACCTCAGCAAAAAAACCAATAAATCTAGTCAATTGACAGTCCAATTCGTTTCGAAATGGCGTGGCTTTAAAAGTGACCCAAGAAAATCACTTATTATTAAGTATTACTAGGTCCACTCCCCATTGGATACGCATTTTCTGCTAAACAGCATTCTCAAGAAACCCACATGATTAATCTTCCATCTGAAGATCAGCAAAACAACCAATTTGAGGTGTATATGGCGTTGAGAGAATTTATCGAGGTAGGGTGGGAATTTTACGTAACTTTGTTTTATATTGCAATAATGCATGCAGAGAAAAACTGTTCCCGGCTCGGGCCGACCAATCTTCTACGCCAATAACAAAGACGTTAAAATAGTTCAGAAAATTCTGGACGATTGGGTACGTCTGTATGAGGTGGACGAACCATCCGCTGAAAATTATAGGGTGTATGATATTCACTTGATGCTTTTCCATTTAAAAAACTCCGCAGCCGGAGACGAGGTGTGGACTTCGACAAACTTTAGCGGACGTGAAATTGAAAAAGATGTTTACGCCTATGTACCAGATATTGCGTGCGAGGTGAGTCATTTCTTCTCTCCTCTGAAAAATCATCATAATTGTCTGTATTTCTAGTTTCATGCCCTTAGTGAAAACCCTTTGTACTGCAGCAAATCGATTGTCTGTAGATATGCCTTTATTATTAGCGATAACTGCTGTCGTGAATTGAATATTGAGTTGATCGAAGGACAACACATTCCTGCGCGTTCAGTTCTACCCTCGGCTATACCGAATAATAGTAGCAGGGAAAGTTTTAGTGGCAGACGCTCCACATCTACTCGCAGCTTACAAAGTGTAAGCTTTTTACACTGCAATGTAGTAGACTTGTTGATCAGGAACTTTATGGAATTTCTAGGATTATAGCAGCGATTTTGGGTCTGAGATATGGGAGACCGAATCTCTAACCAGTGAATATGCTGACTCATGTTCCTCAGCCACTTTGGATGAAGATTTTCCTAGTTTGGCCAGCAGCCGCTCTCATTCTGTATGTACTGTAAAGTTTTAATAATATTAGAAATAGTAACGTTATTTCAAGATTGTCATAAACAACGTATACAACAAAATGAAATTGCGTCAGCAAAAGAAAGATTACTTAGGTATATTCTTATACTTATGATATAGTATACTCATTCAATACAGGAGAGTTCAACCTCTACATGTTTAGGTAATCGTCGAGATGATAGGGTTCCAATTGGATTAATAACTTTTTTAGCTCCCTTTTAAATTTTTGGTTACTCACAATTGTTTTAATATCCATAGGTAACTTATTGAAGAGCTTTATACACATATAGTGGGGAGTTTTTTCTGTTATTTGCAGCTGGTGTGTTGGATACATAATTTGATGGGTTAATCTTGTATTATATTTGTTTACCTGTGGATTCTGAAAAAATAAACTTCTGTTGTTGAAAAAGAACATTAAGCATTCATATATATACAGAGCGTATACTGTCATTAGTCCCATTAACCTGAAAGTGTTTCTACATGATTGCCGATAATCCATTTTTTTAATTATTCTCATAACTCGTTTTTGAGCAATAAAAATGTTCTGAACCCTACCATCTCGGCCCCAGAACATAATACCATACTTCAGTCTGGATTCAAAATTGGCGCTATACAGAATTTTTAGACATTGCTCACTTAGATATTTACCAGTGAATCGTATTCCGTAGCAGATAGTTCCCAAAGTTTTCAAGAGTTTATCCAAATGAAAAGACCAGTCAAGGTTCTCATCCAGATAAACCCCTAGGAACCTCGTGTTTTCAGATACTGTTATGTCTTTTCCGACAATCGGGCGTCCTTCCAGTTTACCAAAGTTTGATTGTTTTGTCCTGAACAGGACTAAATCAGTTTTCTCTGCGTTCAAAATTAAGCCGTTGTCAGCAAACCTTGCTTCAATTTTAGACGTAAAACATTGACTGTTGCTTACTAGATTCAAACTATTTTTGTCTCCAATCAACAAGTTGGTGTCATCGGCATAGTTAATAATAGTTTGTCATGGTTCATCTGCTACCGAATACAAGTCGTTTATGAAAATTACAAAGAGGATTGGCCCTATAATGCTACCTTGTGCTATTCCATAATCGTTCGAAAGAGTCCCTGACCTACTAGATTGACCATCTTTAGTGACAGCCACTATTTGCTGCCTGTTTTGCAAGTATGACCTTACCCACTCCAATGGTTGCCCCCTTATACCATATTTTTCCATTTTATTTAATAAGATTTTTCGATGTAGACAGTCATAGGCCTTCGAAATTTTCAAAGTGCTTAATGATTGATTGTATAAATTGATATAATGCCGTTTGTGTTGATTTTCCCTTTATAAATCCGTGCTGGTTTTTGTTAATTAGATTACAGTGGTTCATAAATTCTATAATTCTTTTACACGTTTGCCAGTTTTAATAGAAATGATTCTGATTTCCAATTTTTTTTATTGCAGCGTGCTTCAGCCTACTCTGCCCAAACCGTTACTAGCTCTCAAGGTAAAAGCTACGCTGGAGCTACAGGAAGAAGTAAGCGTAAGTAAACTATTGTTTTTTTTATCTGTTAGTTTTTGTTTTTATTACTGTTTTGGATTATTAGAATAAATATAGTCTTCTGCCGTTGTACGTCATCAGTGAGTTTGACGTTTACAAACGTTAGCAGTTGGTTGCAGACTATTGCGCTCTTTTTTTAACTAGTTGTATGCATTGGTAGATTGCCAGTTAGCACAGTTTTCTGTTTTTGTTGTGATTGAAAACTGTATTTAAAATCTTGTGTTATATCCCATATTATTCGAGCGTATTTGCAATTAATAGTCGTTATTTATTGGAGTACTTAATAGCTATAACTAAATAACTAATAGATACATTAACACTTTAATTAAAAACTCAAAAACAAAGAACGGGGGAGTGCAAACACAATAGAAAACAAAATCAAAAAAAAAAATCAATCAAATTGACCCAACCTTATTGACACAATGTTGACACGTTGATTGGAGTGCAAATTACAGCTTCACAAGGCTTCAAACCTGAGAACAACGCTGCAAACTCACAAAAAGTGACACAATTTTCGAATTGAAATTTCTCAAAAACTGAGAAAGCTAGAAAATTCGCTCAACCGACATTTTGTAACACTTTTTATCCTCTTTCTAATGATATATAAAAAATCTAGATTGAAGTGCAAATTACAGCTTCACAAGGCTTCAAACCTAGCAACAACGCTGCAAACTCACAAAAAGTGACACAATTTTCGAATTGAAATTTCTCAAAAACTGAAAAAGCTAGAAAATTTGCTCAACCGATATTTTGTAACATTTTTTATCCTCTTTCTAATGACGGGCATAAAGGTTAAAACACAAAACATTTGAATTTTAGAAGACGACGGAATAGAAAGATGTCAATCAAAATACAAAATTTCATAGCCCCAAAAGAGAAAAAATCATAGCAAGACCTCATTCGAAACGTAGAGAGTATTATATTAGGATAGAGAAGGGCTTTCTATGATAGCAAAAAAATGTTTTTGCTATTCGTTACATAGTTCGCCTTCTGATCTCAGATCACATTTCTGAAAAGCTCTAACATCATACTGTATTCATTATGACGTAACCGCCAACAACATTGGCTTGCTCTGTAACTTAAAAATATTTCAGCAACGGCCTTAGAAAATGGAATAGCCAGACTGTCTTTGGCTTCTAGTTCCAGCCTGAAAACGCCCGGCTGGACTAATAATCCTGACTATTCGGCAACAGGTTAGGATTTAAGCTCGCAAGTCCAAACTGTTCCAATCAAAATGTTTAATTTTAAAGGTAGTGGCGATCAGGACTTTCCACCAATAGCGCGCGGAAGGGGATTTCGTCGCGGGACCCCCAAGAAACCCGGATCGGAGGCACGTAGATCTTAAATTTGATCAGTTGACCATGATACGTTTACCAGTGTTACTGTTATATGAAAGTGTTATTTTTTTAAAGGATGATTAAGTTAGGGTAGAAGTTACAAGGAATGGTTTTTTACCGACCGAAATTTAAGGTTTAACTACAAATTTTATTTGCCAAGCGAACCAAATGTGAACTGACGCGATTTATTTTAAATGTTGCGACCGCTAGGTCAGTAAAAGTTGCAGTTAAATTATTTTTTAAGTTTAACTGGCGTTGCAAAGGATGTTTTTTTATCGTTGAACAAGTAGAACAGAATTATTGTTTTCGTTTCTTTTTGCACTAGAACCACAATGTTTTGTGCTAGTTTTAATATTTTTTGTTTGAATTTCTTAATACACTGATACTTTTTTTTGTACTTTTGTTGCAGTTATCTTCCAGGCAAAACTATGCTTTTAAACTACAGTTTTATTGGGTCTACCGCAATTATAGAGACAATAGTTGTTTTCATATTATTTGATACTTTAAGCTATAATCATATTTATACCAGACTACTTTTCTTATCACAATTGAAGAGTAAATACTTGACCACTTCCACCGCTTTAAACAGATAAACCTTCAATTGATATTGATGTGTATATTGTCTTATAGATAGTTAAGTAGTTTGTACACAATATAACAGAACCCAGAACTCAGAATGACACACGGTAAGTAATTCTACGTCAGGTTTTTGCTTGTAGTGATCTGTGTGTGAAATTTTGAATGATACATTTAAAACCAAACTAAATTAAGATGACAGTCAGAAATTTCGGTTTTCAGAGTTTTGGACAGTTTGGTTTGGTTTATAGTGGCCTCTGTCTACTATATAACGGTTCTCTCTGAATATCTGTAACATTTTAAAAGTGGTTCTAGAGACATTTAGCATGTGCCCAAGGTGTTTCAAACTCCTCTGACAACTTTAAAATGATCTCTGGTAGTTTTCTGGTCTGTTTTAAAATGTTTCAAAAGCTTATTTGACTTGATAGTGCATCAGAAAATTAATGCTTATTAGGGCATAGCAGAGACAAGCTATATGTCGGTGCAATCGGCCCTAAAAAAACTAAAATGCAACTGTAGACGTTTTTTAAACTCTAATAGTGCACATACCGCGCAGATACAGAGGCCACTGATTAAATGAAAAGAAGATACTAGTTTGACACTTGACAACATAACCTCAATTTTTTGTTTACAAACAAAACAATTACAAAAATTTATTTAACTTTATTAATTTACAAATTGTACACACAAGATAAGGAATATCAATTGATTTGAGTGAATTAGTCTTATATTACCAATCAGGTAGGTTTCCTGTGTGTTTTTACCAGTGTTGCCACCTCTATTTTGATGCAATCCTTTAACAAACATATTTCAACAGAAACTTGATGGCCTAGTTTTGATTATCATCCAGTAAAGAGAAATCGTCATGTCTCCAAGTCAAAATGGTAAACTTTGCCAATTTATCAATTGCAACATGATTAGGGATCATAAGATAATTCGTGAAGACTTATGGGTGAGAGATGGCAAAATTATTAATCCAGAGATGGTGTTCTATGATGAAAAAGTATTGCCTGCTGAAAAAGTTGATTGTGGCAATAAGCTGATTGCTCCTGGACTGATTGAGCTTCAAATTAATGGTAACGGTGATCCCTTTAAAGTGTCTTTATGTTAAGTTTTATCTGTGTAGGGGGTTATGGTTATGATTTCTCCTTTGAGGATAAAATTGAAGAGGGTTTGGCTGTGGTGTCCAAAAAACTGCTTGAACATGGAGTCACTGCGTTTTGTCCTACTATGGTAACATCACCACCAGAGGTTTATCATAAAGTATTACCAAAACTAGGTCCTAAAAAGGGTGGTAGACATGGGGCTACTGTTTTAGGAGTGCATGCTGAAGGCCCATTTATTAATAAAGATAAAAAGGGGGCTCATCCTTCCAAGTGCATTTTGAAATATGATCAGGTACTAGATTTGCTGATTTTTTCCAAGTGTCTATCACCTAGTCTTTGTCAGGGAATATCACAACTTGAAGAAACATACGGAAGTTTAGAAAACATTAGAATCATAACACTGGCGCCTGAATTAGTTAACTCCTCTGCTGTAATAGCAAGTTTGAAGAGTAAAAACATTGTAGTCTCTTTAGGACATTCCACTGCAAATTTATCAGAGGGAGAGGAAGCTGTTTTGGATGGAGCCAATTTAATTACACACCTTTTTAATGCTATGCTGCCTGTACGTATTATACCACAATAAATTGCTTTAACTTACAGTTAATATTGTAGTTCCATCATAGAGATCCTGGTCTGGTTGGTCTTTTGGCGTCAGATAAAGTGTCAGAAAAGCATCCAGTTTTTTTTGGGATAATTGCTGATGGCGCTCACACTCATCCAGCGGCGTTACGGATTGCTTATCGCGTTCATCCGGATGGTTTGGTTGTAGTCACTGATGCAATATCTGCTTTTGGTTTGGAAAGTGGCAAGCACAAAATTGGACAACTTGATATTGAAGTGAGGGATAATAAGGCATTTATTGCTGGTACTAACACTTTATGCGGCAGTATAGCCTCTATGATACAGTGCGTTCGGAATTTGATCAGTTTTACAGGTGAGTTTTTAATTGAATTTAAATATAAACCCAAAAAATAAATAATTGAACTTTTGTCTATTTCTGGGTATGTTTGATACTTCATTGCCACAATTGTTGCTTTTCTGCCAAGGTAATTGTTTAAATATTGTTACTTATTGTATGAAAGCTGCCAAGATTTTTTTCACTTCTGGAATCACTCTGAAAATGTCAGAGCCTGTTAAGTACTACTGAAAGCCTCCCAATAATTGCCAGACGCTTCTACAAGTGTCCTAAACCATTTAAAAATTTTTTGAAACTGTCAGTTGGCTCAAGAATCATTTTGACAATGCCAGATGCCTCTAAATACTACTGAAAAACTTAAAACAATAGTCAGAGGCTTCTAAGACTGTTTTCAACCATTTAAGATTTTTTGAAACTGTCAGAAGGATCGTGAATTATTTTGAAAATACCAGAGGCCTGTAAATACTACTGAAACCTCCCAAAAATTGCCAGCAGCTTCTAAAAGTGTCGTAAATTATTTAAAATTTTCAGAAGCCTCTAGAAATATTTTTCAATATGCCAGAGGTCTCTAAACTCTACTAAAAACGTTCCAACAATAGCCATAGGTTTCTACAAGTGTCCTAAACCTTCTAAGATTTTTTGAAACTGTCAGTATAGGCTCTAGAATCATTTTGACAATGCCAGATGCCTCTAAATACTATTGAAAACCTTAAAACAATAGTCATAGGATTCTACAAGTGTTTTAAACCATTTAAGATTTTTTTAAACTGTCAGAAGGCTCTAGAATTATTTTGAAAATACCAGAGGCCTTTAAATACTACTGAAACCTCCCAAAAATTGCCAGAGGCTTCAAAAAGTGTTTTAAATTATTTAAAATTTTCTGAAACCTCTAGAAATCATTTTGATTTGATTATGCCAGAGGCCTCTGAATACTACTGAAACCTCCCAAAAATTGCCAGAGGCTTCTAAAAGTGTTTTAAATTATTTAAAATTTTCTGAAACCTCCAGAAATCATTTTGATTATGCCAGAGGGTTCTAAATACTGCTGAAACCTCCCAAAAATTGCCAGCAGCTTCTAAAAGTGTCGTAAACTATTTAAAATTTTCAGAATCCTGCAGAAATGTATTTCAATATGCCAGAGGTCTCTAAACTCTACTAAAAACCAAGCCATAGGCTTCTACAAGTGTCCTAAAGCTTTTTTGAAACTGTCAGTAGGCTCTAGAATCATTTTGAGAATGCCAGAGGCCTCTATATACTACTTAAAACCTTAAAACAATAGTGAGAGGCTTCTACAACTGTTTTAAACCATTTAAGATTTTTCGAAACTGTCAGAATGCTCTAGAATTATTTTGAAAATACCAGAGGCCTCTAAATACTACTGAAAGCTCCCAAAAATTGCCAGAGGCTTCTAAAAGTGTCCTAAATTATAAAAAAATTTCAGAAGCCTGAAAACCTTAAAACAATAGTTAGACCAACACCAGAGGCCTTTACAAATTTCCTAAATCATTTAAGATTTTTTATTAAATTTCCTCCTATAACTAGTCAATTATTCAACGCTTAGCAACGATTTAAACATTTTTTTATTCACTAGATGTTTAAAAAAAATTTAAATCACTCTGAATGACATTCGCCTATTTACAGATGTAAACAAACAAACATCAATGTCACATCTACGGGGCGCGGTACAAATTTAATAGAACTGTAATTTTAGTTTTTTAAAACATAAGAAGTCGAAATTTAATAAAATATTGTATAAAACACGTGACTTAAACCGGTTTATTCATGTCAGTCCCTTGCTATATAAATAACTATTTTTAAATTGTCAAAAGCTTTGACACATGTGATTTCGAACTTTTGAATCTTTTTTTGTAAATATTGTTATGTATGACACACTATATTGAGTTAATCAAAAACTTTAGGTTGTTCAGCGGAATATGCCTTAGAGGCGGCTAGTTTACACCCGGCTAAAGTGCTTGGAATACACAACCAAAAAGGAACGTTAAACTACGGCTCTGACGCCGATTTTATTATGTTGACTGATCAATACGAAATCGCCTCTACTTGGATAAATGGAGAGTGCGTTTACTCTGCGTGAATGTTGAATAATATTTTTATTACTGGTAAAAGAAGGACCATATAAATAAAGTTTATTGTTTTTATCAAAAAGATTATTGCTTAAACTCTAATTCCTTGGTGGACCTCGTCGGCTCCTAAATTCCATTGAACTACCTGAAAACACAAAACTACTGTATTAATTATTAAACAAAAATATTAAGGGCGTTTTACCTGAGAAATTGTTTTGTTCGTGATACCGTGCGTTTTGGTTATAAGACGGCTGCGCCAAAAAACAATCCTGTTTTAAAACCTCCTCAATGTTTCCGTAACCCTTAAATTGGACGGCGTATGTTTTGTCCGTTACGGCAGCAACCACAGCGGGGTAAAACTTTAACAACAAAAAAAATTAACTTTTTTGTGTCAATTTTTGTAGTTGGTACAAACCTTTCCATCCTCCCAATATTTAGCTAAACATGGTTCTCCCACGCTTAACAGGCCCGGTCCTTCCGGTTTTTTAGAAGGGGGACCTAAATTCAGATGTTGCCTTAAGGACCTGCTGGCGAATTCTTTACTAACAGACATTTTGGACAGGTCGTTTGCCAGTTGATGCATTGCAGCAGGCTAAAATTGTATGTAGTTAAGGCTTCAAGTTAAAAATTTAAATAATTACCTTAGTTTGTTCATTAGGATTGTGATTACCACCTGGCACATCTTGAGGGTATCTAAAACTTTATTTATTAGTGGCTCTAATAATGATATTAAATTAGAATGACGTCACAACCGACCCTGTTTCTTTTTTCTACATTTGTGACGTCATCCTAATGTTGCTGTACTTACCTATCACGAGTCGTTCTCTGTTGATTGTACTGTGACGGAGTTTTAACTTGGTTTTGGGGAGTGTACCGATTATTTGCACCTCTATATTGATTTAAACCGCCCTGATAATGGGGGGAATTTAATGACTCTTTATTTGGATACTTGGTTTGGTTACTTGAGTATTTTTGTTGGTTTGTTCTGAAAGCACAAATACAACCTTATTAAAAACAAACTTTTTAAAATATGCTAAATGGATGTAATTGTATAGAAATATAAATAATACAAGTAATCACTTACTTTTGCTCATGTGAGATCCCAGCATTATATGTTGCCATACCATTTCTATCATCTTTTACATTTAACTTTGAAACATCATTATTTTTCTGTACTGGCACATTATTGCTAATTCCTGAGTTTCTTTCATTTTTAACTGGTTTAAGCACATTGTCACTACTGACTTGCCTAGCTTCTCTAGCCTGAACTCTAGGATCTTTTTGATGATAGTCTTGGCAGTCTTTTTTACTACATGATGGTGAAATTGGCAGCTTATCTTCCAAAAATGAGAACAAGGAAACTTTCTCTGAGGGTTTTAGTGGTTTCTCTACAGACTCATCATCTCTTGAGGCAAATTTGCCTCTTCTGCCTCTATCATTGCCATTTCTACCTCCCCTGCTCTGTGGCTGGTTAGTTTGAGAAGGTTGAACATTCAGTCTGACACGGCCACCAAAGCTTTTCTTTACTGCTCCATTGGCAGCTTCTGCTATTGCTTCTTTTCTTTGCAAATCAAATTCTGATGTTTCATTACCATCTTTGTCTTTTTCTAATGACTTGAAAGGTTTATCTGGATTTTCTGATATTAATTTATGACCAAATGGTACCCAAGGTGGTGCACCAGTACTGGATACTAAAATAACACTATTCTTAATCTTCTGTTGATGATTTAGAATTTTGTAACAATAATTTTAAGACAAAACAAAAATTAGTTTGTAATGAAATCATAATTACCATTCTGGTGGCTTTTCTGCACACTCTTAGCTAACATCCATTTGTCATACAAATGTTCTACTTGTCCTCCAAGGACACTGAAATTTTGAGGATTAATCAGTAAAAATCCCGACACTAGCCTTGCTCCTTTGACAAGAACCTTAGTCCCAGGTGCTGTCTTATCTCTACTTATTACTGATATAGGTAAAGCTTCAATTGCTTGAATGTAGGACACTCCATCAGTTAAGGTGAGTTTTAACATTCGAGGAGCTGCCTGTGAATCCTCCTTTGCTTTAGGAGCAGATACATTTCTAATCTTTTGAATTTGTAGCACTATCTGCAAAAATTTGGGATGGTGACCCATTAAAGATGTAAATTAATGAGTACCTTTTCCAATTCAGTTTTAGATGATAATTGAAGATCTAAAGCTGATTTTCCAATAATTTTAAGATCTGACTGAAAAACAATTACCATAGTATTAAGTGAAATTTTGTGTGGGTTGTGCTTACGTTCAAGGCGTTTTTAAGAACTGTTTTTGGATCTTTAATGGTTCCATTTTCAGTGACAATGTTAATGCCATCAGGGGATAAGTTCCTGAAAATGCAGTTTATAGGGGTAGGAATTTTACTCCTACAGGAAGGACTTACCATTCGGGTCCTAAAATATTCGAACTCATTATAACTACTGTTCAAATTTATTTCAAAATCAAATCATTTGTATTTTTAGATCTACAGACAAACCTTTAAAAAAACTAAAGTTGACGTCAAACCAGCAAAAAACATATCTAACCTAAGAAATTCCACTTCTTGTCTTCCTTGAGAAATTAGACAAGAAAAGTCAACATAACCTAATCAAGTGTCAAAATTGAAATAACTGTAAGGGGTAAAACAAGATTGACAGATTGACCTTTAAATATCCAGTCCAGTTTTATGTGTAAAAAATAAATAATTATTAGTGCAATCTACCAGGAATCCATTAGCAGAGGCCTAGTTGTCCAATTGTGTCTTATTAATTAAAACACACCAACCATGGATACTTCACAAATAGAACAAGAAGAGTGCCAAAACTTACAACTGGAGTTAGAACAAGTTAAACAGCAACTTCACCAATCAAACAGCCATTTGAAGGCACTGGAAGCCACACATCAGCACTTAAAACAAGATGTAATCCAAACTAAAGCTGAAAATGCTCGCCATAAACAGGAACTAAAAACCAAAATCAAGACATCAAAAGAAGTCCTTGCAAATTTGAGAGCCAGTCAAACTCAGAAAACCGTTCAGCTTGAGAACCAGTTAAGTGCCAAAATTAAGAAGATTGAAAGCCTTCAGAATGAGATTCAGTTTCATAAAAAGAAAATTGTTATTCAAGAGGAGGAGAAACCTGAAAATCCTGAAATCATTCTACTTGAAAATGAGACACTTATACAGAAATGTCAAGAGTTCCACCTAAAGTTAGAGAACATCCAGCAGCAAAGAGGTTCTCTTTTTTTGTCCATACAGGAGTCTGAAGAGAATCTAGCTGAACATCAAACTGCTCTAGAAATTAAAAGTGAAGAACTAGTTGAAAAAACCAATGTTATTAAGGGATTGAAACATGATCTAGAAAGTACCAAAAAAGAGCTTGAAACTTTAATAAACCAACCTTTACCCACTAACAGTCAAGGTAATTCAATGTTTGCAGAAATTGAAGACAGAAGAGTGCAGTTAGAAAAATTTGGAACCGAAATGAGTTTCAAATACACTCATCTTCAGAAAGAGTGCCAGCAGAACAAACTACAAATCCTAAAACTACGCACTGAGAGAGCAGAACTTCTAGAAAAAACTGAGAAAATCTTCAGTGATGCAGAGCTGAACAATGATGATGAAGAAGAATATCTAAGAAATGAAATAGAAACCAGAAAAGCTTCAGTTCTTGCTAGTAGAACTGAGCTAAATGAGTTGCCAAAATTGATTACCAAAGTACCTAAGAGGGATCAAACTAAAAATGAATTTCTATACTATCAGGAAGTTTTAGATTCAAAAAATGAGGAAGTGAGTAAACATGAAAACGATCTAATTCACAAGTCAACACAGGTGTGTGATCTAGCCAAAACTTTAAGTGAAGCCCAAAAGAAACAGAAAATCTTGGAACTCAAACAAATGAAGCTACAACATTTAATTAATGAGGCAAAGGAGTGTGAAAAGTTGAATAAGGAACTTGAAATTTGTGGAAAAAGTGTTTATATGTTTTCAATGCCTTGATTTTTGTATGAGATATAAGAAATTTCAAAATAAAATTTTGTTCATATAGATGTTTTGTTGGTTGCCTGACATGCAATCTGCCATAGCAAATTCCTTTACTATTTTCTTCTCTCTCTGTTTACTGAAGTCAAGAGAAAGAAAACAGCAATGGCGGACGGGGTCTGTCAAAACGCGCCAAATTATAGTAGCCCATGAAAAAACAAATGAATGGTGCTTGGTGTCGTTTTGTCATTTTTGTGCGTGTTGTGTCGAATTTTTTGGAACCCTTTTTTTGTGTTTTTTTTACGGTAAGGCCCCTATTTTATATGCAATTTTACGGTTAAAACACGATTAGTTGTTAGACGAAGCCAATGAAACTATACGTTTTTCACCACAGTTTGATATGCGCTTGAATTTCGTCTGGTTTTTTTTGTATATAGGAGGGTGACATGGTTGCCGACATTGCTGTGTCACTTGTCAAGTGTTTGTTAATATTTGTTGTTGCATTAATTATTTACCTTCCAATTTTGTTTGGCGTATTCCTTTTGTAAATTTCAGAATTCTGGTTTGCCGTCCGCCATTTTGTAGTCACACGGGTCTTTCCCTTTTTCACGGTCGTACAGTAACATCAAAGATCCAAGTTTCTTCCATTTAGCGGCCATAATACTCATAATCTTAATAATGATGTGCGCTTATAATTTATGCCCACAAAATTTTAGTTAAATTAATTATTTTACTCTACCTATTTGTTTTAAAATCCGGCCCTGGATGATTATTCTTTTCTCTGATAAGCCAATTTGAATCACGTGGTCAAATTCTTCTTCGCTATTGGTCTAGTCGATAAAAGCTCGCTATCGATGCGGAAATGTCCGAATCTTCCATTCAATAACCATTTTGCCCTTGAGAACTAGACGCAGCCGCGCCATTTGCTAAACAATTCGCAGAACATGGCTTTGGTAAGTGATTTACCTATTTTCTCGACTTAAATTTGGTGTATTTAAGAATTTGTTGTGTAAATAAATTTGCGGCTTTATAAACAACTAGTAAACAAACGATATTTTGGGGTTAACGTTATTACGTACCGCTGTAAAGCGTGACCATGAGAAAGAAGTTTGTGGTGTAGGCATCCAGATTATAGGAACATTTAAATGCTGCCCTATTTGTGGTGAATAATGTACTAGTCTGAAAAACCAGTGCTGCATACATGCTGATATAACGTTATCAAATTTGTTTATAGTCTACACTAAAGAAACCTGCCAGAGTTAAACTGGTTTTAGTCTACATTATACTTCAAGTTTTTCAGTACAAAAAAAAAAAACTATACCAATACATGTATTTTATTATGTCATAGGTAAACATTCGTTCAGAAGAATAGGAACCTACATCAACACAAATATACTCAACAACCAAAAGTTACAACAACCTAGCATTAAAGGAAGTAGGAGTCCTATCCCTAAAGAGTGGTGCAATTTTATGAAACCATGGGTACAAACCGGAAGGAAGAGTATCTATCAGATGATCAGTTTGCTCTCAAGTCTGAAGAATTTGACATGCCTGATGGATCAATGGAAATGAATGGTAAAATAGGTGACCCACTGGAAGATGCTTTATTGGCTGATCCTGACAACTGTGGAATTTGCGGGTAAACTTATTCTACTCTAAAAACATCACAGTTTGTAGCAAGAGCATTATTTACAGTGAAACATTGAACACTCCTCGAATATTATATTGTCTACATGTATTCTGTGAGCACTGTTTGGAGAAGAAGCTTATGGGTGAAGGAGGAGATGCAGGAAGCCCTGGTACATCCATTATTTGCCCTACTTGTGAATTTGAGACAAAGGTAAGTTTTTTTATGTTTCAAGGTTAACAATATTGATTAGCTAGGCTTTTGTGGTTTCAATTAGTTTATTGTTGAACATTATTAGTTTTCTTGTGTGTTTGTAGTATCAGCCCACTTAATATGTACCACCCAGAAGGGAATTGTTTAATGTTATTGTTTGTAAAGTAGCTTAAAAAGCTAATTTAATGATGACTGTACTATCTGAAAATGTTTGTTGAGGTAGTGATTACAAGGTTCAATAGTTACCTAAATAATGATTTTGGAGATAAGAGTTGATAATCTTGGTTTATTTGGGTTTGTGTCTTATTTTTTCTTTTAATTGTGAAGTATACAAATGGTGTGTAAGTTTCCAAAAATAAATGATAAAATGATAAAAACAAAGTGTAGCAGTAAACCCAAAAAAAAACAAAACATTTTAATGCTTTTTTACTAGTCAGGAGGACTTTTTGTTTCAGGTTTCAGAAAGCTAAATTTAATAAAACTGACCTTTAAAATAATTAAAATGTTAAAGATACAGGAACAGGTTTTTTTAGGTATTATTTTTCTTAATAATTCCATAAGTTTTTTTACACTGAAACTGTCAATTTAATGTTAAATCTAAAATTGTTTTTTTTATTGCAAGTACTTTTATGCAACATTACAATTTTAAAGATTTGTTAAAATTAGTTTTGCTGTGCTTTTACCAAGTGAAAATAGTGAAGCAGTAACAGTCTCTAATCCAAAATAGCTTATTTAGATGTTGGTAAATGCTATGTAATTTATCAAAACCTTTGAATCCTTGAAAACATTCCCATGTCCATTATTTTTAGAAGCCAATGAAATATTATACTATCAAATACTTTAGACATCTGATATGTTGTGGGTAATGTAACCCAATAAAATAATCTGGTAGGTGGATCATACAAGTTTTCTAAAAAATAAATTATGCAGTGTATGATAGTTTCTGTAGTGACAATTATGTCATATCACACAAGATTACTTATTCACTTACTGCTTTTATTTGACATGTAAAAAATTGAAATATATAAATATGTAAAATTGGACCCTATTACAGTAAAATTCCTTTCTAAGGATCACCTTCAGGAAATTAAAATATGGCTTAGGGAATTTTTTTAGGAAACAAATTTTATTAATCACATTTGTCCTGATCGAAATTATGTAAATAATTAACCTGCTTAAATTAAAAAAAAATAATAATGAACGTTCTCCTTGAGGTTTCACCATCGTTTTTGCCAAAATAATTTTAACAATAAATTTATTAGGGGATAGAAATATTGACACTAATGTATTTGCAAAATGCCTTAACCGTATTTAATAAACAAAAAAATGTTTTGTTCTAGAATCATTACAGTCATTCATTTTGCCTCAAAAGTGATTTCTTCCCAGATTACAGGGTAAAGAAAAATGTGCTGTAAATTTCCTGAATTTCAACCCAGTGCATTTGATAGCTGAGATAATTTTATGTCATTTCAGTCATGTTTGGGGGTTTTTCAATGTTTGGTCTACAAAAGAAATTACGGGGTGGTTTATGGGGTACATCTACAACAGAAATGCTTTTATTAATCAACAGCCATGTCCATAGTTAGAATTTTTTATAAAATTTTAAGGATGAATTAATCATTAATATTCTCAGTATTACTGCAGTACAGGGTAACAATAAGAACGTGGAAACTTTCAGTAATTATTGTCCTATAATCCCATTAAAATTTGTCCCCTTTTTGCACAACACTAAAAAATGTTGTATTAACCTCCCTCATTTTGCAATCAGTAAACATTTAGTGTTGATTTATCTGTGTAAGATTCCCGAGATGCAGAGTAATTAATAAAAAAGTTTCGAAAAAACCTCGTAATTTTTTTGTTGACCAAAAATTGAAAAACTCCAAAACATGACAAAAAGAAGATTTTTCGATTCTCTATCGCTCTCTGAAGTTTCCGCCATGGAAACTGGACCACCCTGTATATCGGTGAAGAAATCACTGTAAGTCCAAATGAAATCGTGACTCTAATCCTACAAAAAAAGGTCTTTTAAAACCTTTTTTTATTTAATAAATTTGGCTGTCATTTCGAAGATACAGTCCGTTAAAAATTGCCAAAAATTATTCTGTAGCGACGTTTTCCGTGCGCAGTTTATTTAAGTGCACCCTAGGCTCCACCTTAAGCCATGTTGTGATTTGACTGTGACTGGTAATGTGCAAACTGTCACATTCATAGGCTAGGTAACACTTAACACTTAGGGTGTTCCGCCTAGGGTGTTCTCTTAACTGCCTTAGTTATTTAAAATCACGCAAATGCCGCTCCAGGACCAAAATAGACTTTACTACTTGAAAAAAATGTTCTAATAATTGATGTATATTATAAATTAGATTTTATATTTGCTATAGAAAACAATTTTGGGGCAGAAATTAATTTAACAATGTTTTTGTGAGGGTAAATTGAAAAGAGTGGCCTTTTTTGCAAGTACATAGTTACAAAAACAAATACATTTTCAAAAGTAATTCAAATATTAGGTAATATTAGAAACTATGAAAATAAAAGGCAAAATAGTTTAAATAACTCAAAACAAAACGTGCAGTCAAACCTGCGCATTAAATATATTGACACATTTTACAAATATGTGTGCTACAATCGTTACAAACAGGTTTTCTGCATCTAGCACTCAAAAAGTTAAAAATGGTGTTTTTAAGTTGGGTTATAAGACAAACTTTATTTGATTCTGGAATGTCATAATCACTGATTTGCATCCTCAAAGCAATGAGTTTACTTTTCTTCTAAATTCAAGATTTTCTAATAGCTTTTATTTACTTGCTGTGTGTATTTTATTATCTAAAACAATTTTGCCGCATCAGGGTCAAATTGAGCCTGTGAGAATAATTAAAGATACTGAATTTCGAAAAAATGTTCCACATTTCTCAACAGGCATACAACTGAAATGAAAATACAGGGATGCGTGACCATCTCAATGTTATTGTCAAAAAACATTTGCCATGATTAATTAAAATTTGTTTCTAAACTTGATTCGACATTTTCATGTTTTATTACAGGTTGGTTTAAAGAAAGTGGCTGCTTTACCACTGGACGTAACCAAAACTAACGTAGCTGACGTTTCTCACTCGTTGAATTTAACTTGTACATCATGCACGGCCAAAGAAGTGGCAAAGTCGCGTTGCAATACTTGCCATAACCTTCTCTGCAACAATTGCGATACGGCGCATCACTACATGCGTTGCTTCGAGTCGCACACGGTTGTCGCTTTAGAGGATATGCGCAAAGTATGTGTGCGTTTGAGAGTCAATTTCAAGTTTCAAAGTAATTTTTAGGACGGCCTAAAAATAACAATTCACAAACCGTTGGAATGTCCACAACATTCTGGCGAGAATGTTGTGTACAATTGTGGCGCCTGCAACACGCTCATATGCAACCAGTGCACTAAAGAAGATCATAAAGGTCATCCTACAGAGGGCGTGGCAGATTCGGAAGTACGAGTACGTCAGGAAATCGAGGCACTGCTTACTAAGAGCAAGGAGAAGATTGAGAAACTGGAAAACTTTTCCAGTGGATTGGAAAATGACTTACAGGAATTATCTCATCAGCGTAGCGCTGCCAAAGATTTGATTAATGAAACATACCAAAGTTACAAGGCTGTATTAGAAAAGTGTAAGGTATGTTGGGTTTTAGGTTGAAAGGTTTGAGAGAAACAGTTTTGTATTGAGTGCATTTTAGGATGAAATGCTTGAGGAACTCACTCAGTTGTATCACGATCGTTTTGGTAAAGTCATGAAGCAGTCAGATGACTTAGGAAAGGCTATCAGCAACTTTGAGGACGCTTGCAAATACACCGCAAAACTCCTCGAAAACGGTACAGTAATGGAGATGATGTATTTGCGTAAAATAGTGGCGGCCAGATTGATGGCTCTCAACATGAACATTCCTAAAGTGAAAAGTGTTCAGCCATTACAGTTCAAATCTGATTTTGAATCATTCGAGCGGGTATGTTATATTTAAAAATTCAATGGTAGTACAGTGTAATAATGGTTTTTTGATTATAGGCCGTTAGAGATAATTTCGGCAACTTTCAAGTGATTGGTTCCACTATGTCTTTGCCCTCTCCATCTCGGGCCACACCCGTTAATAATCATCTCCCAGATTTGCCACCGTTAGTGATTAATGGAGCAATGTCGAAACCGTCATCAATCAACAATGGAAGTCCTATTTCATTGCCTGCTTCAATGCAGTCCAGCTTCGAAGGAGATATGGCTTCGAATAACATGTCAAACTTCACGCAGGTAACATCAAGTTTATTAAATGTATGATTTGTATTTTGATAGTAAAATTTGTTGCAGATTTCTAGTCCGCCTCTGGCTCACGTAGCCGCCGCTCCTGCCCTTCAAGGCTATTCAAGTATTGCCGAGTTCAATTTGGCACAGTTGGCCACTTTGGCTGAAACTGCAAACAGCACCGCAAATTCACCAACTCCGTCACCGTTTACTTTGGCCGATTTACTAACCAATGATACAGCCTACAAGAACTTAGCCTCTTTGGCTAAGTTGGGCCTTAATGCTGCTGGTAAGATGAGAGAATGATTGACTTTACAGGTTAATAAGTTTTTTTTTAAAACAGACGCAAATCCTGCCATACCTCCTAATAATGCTAACATGCTGGTCCGATCTACTTCCGCTGCTTCACTAACCATGACCAATAATATGATTAATAGCTTTGGGGGAGTTTCCACTTCCACTTCACCGTTGTTGTCTACTCCAGAGGACATTATTCCCACTGGTAAGTAATTGTACTTTTTTTTTATTAAATGTAATTAAATTATTTTAATTTTATTCAGCTCCAGCTAATCCAAATCCAGTACCCAATCGTACTAATAAAGTCAGCCCAATGCAGATTAGGTGCAAATTTGGTCAGTTGGGGCCTAGCAAGGGCCAGTTTAACTCTCCCCATGGATTCTGTTTGGGCGTGGAAGAGGATATCATTGTCGCTGATACTAATAATCATCGTATACAGGTAAGTCAACTTTAAGTTAGTAGGGACTAATGGCAATCAAATTATAAATTTTTCTACTCATTATTTGTTTGAAATTGGCCGCATTCATACGAACACATCGATTATGATTTGGATTTATTTACTTTTCTAAAAAAACTGGTTGACTTTTTTTTTAAATATTTGCGAAACCATACATATTTTCTAGATTTGTTTCTATACCTGCATGCTTCCATTAGAATTTCGGACACCCTGCATTTATTTCATTGTCACATACTTACCAATTTTTGTATATAGGATATATAAACTTTGATTGGTCATATAGTATGGCTTCTGCAGAGTTAAAGGTTCCAATAATTGATTTAAAATATCAGAAGCCTCTAGGACCGTTTTGAAAGTGCCAAGGATATCTAAGGCCCGGTTGTACAAATGCAGTTCAAAGACCGGTTCAGTTGAACTGGGACTGGTAGTTGAACTTATGAAATATGAAATGCATTGCTGTCAGAATGACGTTTTCAACTTGAACCAGGTTCAAGAGTTGAAATATTGTTGTACAACTGGGCCTTAATGCTACTGACAACCTTCTAAAAAGTTCCAGAGACCTCTACAAGTGTCTTAAACCTTTCTCGAGTTGTTTTAAGTTGTCAAAAGCTTCTAAATCCATTAAAAAAGTGCCAGTGGCCTCTAAAGGCTGCTGACAACCTTCTAATAATCGCTAGAGGCCTCTAGAGTCATGTTGAAATTTGAAACAGGCCTTTAGGACCATTTTGAATGTGCCAAAAGATTCTAAATGCTACTGAGACTTTTCTGACAAGTTCCAGAGCTGCTTACAACCGTCCTAAACTTTCCCAGAACTGTTTTAAATTTTTAGAATCCTCTAGGACCATTATGAAAGTTCCATAGATATCTAAATGCTATTGAGAATCTTCTAACAAGTACCAGAGGCTTCTACAAGTGTCTTAAATCTTTCAAGAATGGTTTTAAAATTTCCAAAGCTTCTAGATCCATTCCAAAAGTACCAGTGACCTCTAAAAATTGCTAGAAGTCTCTGCAAGTTTTCTACACAATATAATTTATTGTAACTTTAAGTTATAACAGACGAGGGAAACGCCAACAAAAGCTTTCTCGCAATTCCCCACAGTCCAGGATATTTTTCGGGTATTTCTGCCTGCAGCTAAAATGTTTGATACCCTCTTTTAAATTTCAACTTCAGCTCCTCATTAGTGCTAAGATCGAGTAGCTCCTCTTGTAATATCACATTTCCCACTTCCGTTTCATCAAATAGATTTATGATCCATGGTGGTATTTCCATAGTCAAAATATCTTCAAATCTGATTTTAAAGTCATCATGCAGCGCAATTAAATGTTGGACTTATGTCTGAATATCCTCATCAAGGCATTCTACCTGTGACAAATTTGAAAACTGGGAAAATTCTCGGCGACTAATATTTTGCCTCATAAATTTCAATTTTCCAAGAAAAGCTGAAATTACACTCATGGTTTTTATTAAATTGAGGTTGTCCCCTTGTAATTGTAAGTTAACATCATTAACTTTTTGGAACAAACCTGTCAAATATGCGATGTCTGCTTTTAAATTGATCAGTTTCTTTTTAAATCTTGATCTTTACTTTCCAGAAACTCTAAAACTGAACAGACTATATCAATATTATTCTAATACTTACTTTGAACACACGGTGTAAAAAACACTCATTATTACATTCTAATTTTGTTGTGGGCTTATGACAACATTTGTCATTCTTTAGATCTTTGAAAAAACCGGCTCATTCAAATTCCAATTCGGCATTCCCGGCAAAGATGAAGGTCAGTTGTGGTATCCCCGTAAAGTGGCGGTTATGCGAGGTAGCGGCAAATACGTAGTCTGCGACCGTGGCAACGAACGGTCACGTATGCAGATCTTCACCAAAAATGGTCATTTTTTGAAGAAGATCGCTATTAGGTATTTAAGATTACGTCCCTAAAAAAAATATTCTAAACTTATTCGATTTACGATAGATACATTGACATTGTGGCTGGTTTAGCCGTAACTGCTGCTGGTGAAATAGTAGCCGTGGACAGCGTGAGCCCGACCGTGTTCATAATACACGAGAACGGAGATTTGTTGCGCTGGTTTGATTGCAGCGATTACATGAGAGAACCCTCAGACATTGCTATTCACGGTAAAAATCCCCACTTAAAAACATCACAAAGCAAATTAAACAATTTTTGTTATACTTTTAACAGGAAAGGAGTTTTACGTGTGTGATTTCAAAGGACACAACGTGGTCGTTTTCAACGAAGAGGGTCAGTTTATACGCCGTATCGGTTGTGAAAATTTGACCAATTTTCCCAACGGGATTGACATTTCGGACGCTGGCGATATTTTAATCGGCGATTCGCACGGCAATCGCTTTCACGTGGCTGTGTTTGCTAGAGACGGGTCGCTGATTTCGGAATTTGAATGTCCGTATGTCAAGGTAAGTGTAGCTGTTTGTTTGTTCGTGTTAATCGTATTTTTTTACATTGTCAATTTTAATTTTTAACGAAAACCGACAATAAGTTCTAATACAGGGTGATCGTTAAAATTGCTAAAAGTTAACTGACACGGTATATTAAGATACTTTATTTTCGTTGATTTCTCGCTATTTCTTTCTTCAGAAAAGTATACCATTTACACAGGCTTTTATAAAATGTTGCAAAATTATTCAGTGTTGAGTTTGAGATGACTAGCAAAGTGCATTAATGTCAAGTGGTCACAAATGCGCTCAGTTTACTTTACTTAAATGATGAAACTATTTAAGTTGTAAGTTTTATTGAATCTCTACAGAAAATCAAACTAAATTAAGATGACACATAAATTTCAAAGTTTATGTCAACATAAACGACATGAAAAATCTATATCTTGCTAGAAAATTAACTGATTAGTAGCAGAAGGACTGAAATCTTTGATATTTTATTCCCACCATCGTTAATTTCTGTCAAACTCTTCGTTAGAAAATGTTAGCTTTCACGTATTATTTCTAAAGAAAATAAACGTCTTGGTGTATAATTTCTCAAACAGTGATTTCAGAACAATGATTTTGTAAAAACTGCCAGTTGGACAAGTGTGGCAGATATGTTATTTTGTATTTATTTATTGCAAAACAAGTTTCTACACTATGTCAACAATATACAGTGTGGAACAGCCAAATGGAATAAATTCGATAACGAATAAATGAGAGCGTGTTGGGAAAAACGCTTGGACACGTCGATTTGTATTTTTAAATGCGCATTTATTAAAAAAAATAAAAATTATATAGGGTGTGTCATGTGACAGTGGCCGATACCAACTTTCTTATTTTAAATACAACCCCCTGTATATTATTAGTTTTTTGGATTCTTCAGAAAATTCTAGACATAATTCATGTACAATGTCCCATACCTATCTTCAACTGTTTCGGAAATATTAAGTGTTTTCAGATGTATTACAACAATTAACATTAAAAAAAGAAAATTATTTCATTTCACAAATTCGCTACATTACACTCAATATTTATTTTCACGAACATTTTGAACATCTCTTACATTGAAATTAATGTTTTTTTGTTTTTTTTTACATTATTTGTGAAATAAAATAATTTTCTTTTTTAATGCAATTGTTGTAATACATCTGAAAACACTTAATATTTCCGAAACAGTTGAAGATAGGTATGGGACATTGTACATGAATTATGTCTAGAATTTTCTGAAGAATCCAAAAAACTAATAATATACAGGGGGTTGTATTTAAAATAAGAAACTTGGTATCGGCCACTGTCACATGACACACCCTATATAATTTTTATTTTTTTTAATAAATGCGCATCTAAAAATACAAATCGACGTGTCCAAGCGTTTTTCCCAACACGCTCTCATTTATTCGTTATCGAATTTATTCCATTTGGCTGTTCCACACTGTATAGTTTTCTCCTGTTACGTCATTTTAGTTTACGTTTTGATTTTTTCCAATATTTGAAAACTGCAATAAATAGAAGGAACCTAAGTTTATCAGGATGTTTTTAAAACCATAAGTTTTTATTGGAAATAATATTTCCTTCTCTTCCTAAGTCTTATTACTTTTATGGCTAAATTTCAAAACACGTTACCAGAAAACTATCAGTGTCATGTTAAAAAGCTAGAAATGATTAACTGCCAACTAACTGGATATGGATACACTAAACTCTGATGATGATGACTATCTATGATGATACTCTACAGAGTGGTCCATCTATTATGGAAAAACCGTAATGACCATAATTCTGAAAATTGGTTAGTATACTGAACCATCATCTAAAATGTTTTTAAAATGGTTTGGTTTTGTGTGTTTGTACGGTTAAACATGGATAGTTCTAAGAGTGGGAGCAGAAAAACGGCTAGTCAAGTAATTCTACGGGGTGGTCAAAAATTTGTCTCAAAAGCACAATTCTAAAAAGGACTGAAAGTCAAGTTTTTCAAATGAAACACCCATTTTTATTATTTTATTTTATTCCCTGTTCAAAATTAGGGTCAGTTTGTATTATGTTACTTACGAGTATATGAAAAATTGATACTTTTTGCAATAATTACAAATAAATGAATTTCTACTAAAGTAGGCGGTGCATGTGTTCACGCAAGGCCGCAAACTTGACGTCACAATGACGTAATTTAACAAAACAATGTATTTACCAACTGTCAAATTACGTCATCGTGACGTCAAATTCGTCGGCACACTCGATAGTGCGTCAAAATGATACTGCGCGGATATGCAATCACAGCCTACTTTACCGTCAATACGACGTTTTAGACATTCATGGGATAAATTATCATTTATTAGTGATTATTTCAAAAAGTAACATAATACAAACATGCCCTAATTTTAGACGGGGACAAATTGACATTATAAAAACAGGCGTATTTAACTTTTGCCACTTTTTAAAATTCATTTTTTGAGGTCCACCCTTTATCATTATTTTTGACGTTTTTCTGCACCCACTGTTAGAACCAACCTTGTTTAACACGACACTGCACAAAAACCAGGGAAAAACGTTCTCTGATATCAGAAACCATGAATTTTGTCTCGACTTTGTCTTAGAATCCAAAGGAGAAATAATATACAGGACTTCCGGTATAACCGAAAGTTAATTTATTTTAGATGAACTGCCCTCACGGTACACCACCAATTTCAGGTAATTACAGTTTTTCTATAATATGGTTTGTGGTGGACCACCATGTATATCAAGCTATTTCTGTTTATAGACAAAAGAAAGCAATTTTATCGGTTTAGCATTGTATTCTCTGTCTTTAGGTATCCCGTTGCTGTGGTTTAAAGATTACTTCGGAAGGCTACGTGGTGACTTTGGCAAAGAACAATCACCATGTGCTGGTGTTGAACACCCTGTACATTCTCTAGGGACGGCGTCCCCCCAGGCCACTGATCTCTCACTCGCACTCTTGTACATAGTCAAGAACTGATTTTTCATTAAAACTACTTAGTTTAGGTCGTTTATTCGTTTCGAGGTAACTGACGTTCATCCAAAGTTTATTTTTTAAGAGCACGCTTTATTTTTGTTTATTTTTTTTTAGTTTATCAAGGAAGCCTGCGTTTTTTTTTTTGCTTTGTTTTACGCTCTATTTAATTTTACAGGTGAAATGTGCGCTGTTGCTTATCTGTTCTCCTTGATCGTTTCATTCTTTTAAAGCATTTTTTATGTTTGATTTTTTTGCCTTAGGAAAGCAACAGCGCACCAGTTCAGCGCTTTTCATTTTCGAAAAGCGCGTAGATATTTGCGGTTCCTAAAAACAATATTTTACTGTTGATTTTTTTTGTTCAAGTTATACTTTAGGTTTATTTAAGGAAGCGCTAGTCGCTATTGATGGTGCCAATTATTTTTATTTCGTTTTTTTTATCATTTATTCATTTACGCCTGAATCGGATTTTTGTTGATTTTTTTTTAGTGGAGCGCTTGAGGTGAGGTGTGCTTGATCTATAATTTTAAGCCGAGAAAGCGTTCTTTTTGTAACAATTAAGAGAGCGCTTTTTCGATCATGTTTACCATATTCCAACTCAGGTCTTCGGTGTACTGATGCGCTGTTTAATCGTTTTTTCTTTGGGCCACACAAAATTCGAAACATCTTTACACTTATAGGTGCAATTGTGGTCCAAAAGTGTAAGGAATTCGTTATATAATCGGACGCCGCAGTAATAGTGCCATGGTAGAATAGATCCTAAAGTCGCAGCTTAACTGAGAGATTTTTCCGTGATTCTATTCGAAAAATTATAATCGTGCGGTCGTTTATAGAAATTTCAAATTCCGAGCGAACTGTTTTTTATGGAAAACATTTTTCAATTTATCATCGCTGTTTTGCCGTTCTGTACGAGTTAAACAACGAGGTTGAAGTGAAAATTGACCCTTTACAGGCATTACATTTTCAAACTTGTGCAACTAGATGTTCGTAATATTTGACACTTTGGCACGCAATCCTTTCCATTCAAGCATATTTCTAAAGTTGTATGCCAATTCTATTAATTGCACCGTGTATTGCCGCCTGTAACGGTCTTAAATGCCTGTGATAATAGTATTTCAGGTTAGTTGTGACCTTAGTCTCTTGTTGTTATTTTTCGGGCCGCTAAAGCGTCGCGCGTGTTTTATCGCGTTGCTTGAACGGTTTTTAAAATTATATATGTATATAACTATAAAAAAAACAAAAAAAAAAACAAACTCGAATTTTAAATCAGATCGTTTATGTATTTAAATATTCGTATCTTATACACTATTTAAAGATGGAGCAGGGCTGCGTTTTTACTACAAAGGTATCCAAGCCTTCTGTAGTGTTCATTTTCATACCGTTTTAGGTATTGGTACAAAAAAATATTAATTGAAATAGAACATTTTTGGGTGAGTGAATATTTTTGTAAATACAACTTGCACTCATCCGTACAGTTTCAGGTCCTTATTTTACAGAGATTTATTTTTATTTTGTACATAGGCTGTTGTTTATTATCGGATATAAGTATTTTATTTGAAGCGCAGCCTTGCTTCCTGGACGTCGTTGTTCTTCAAAAAAACAAACTGTTCGCATGATGTGATGTCAATAATCTCAATATTTGACATTTATAGTCTTATATTTATATTTACAAAGACGGGATTTTCTTTTTTTAGTTATTTACTGATCGGAATAACCGACTTTTTAAGCCTTATTATTATTATTATCGTTTTATTGCGTGAGATTGCCTAGTTAGTGGTCTTGCATTTGCTCACTTATGTTTAAGACGGTGTAATGATCCCTGTCGCCTAATATTTAATTAATTTTTGCATATTTAATAGCTTATTTTATCTCGGAGATTTAATAATACGATTTATCAAACCTTTGAGACCCATCCACAAGGGAACATTGCACCGGAAAAAAAAACTTTTAAAAATATACAAAAATATTGATTTTTATTTATTTAATCGTAATTATTACTATGATATATTATCAATGTGATAGAATTTTGGATAATTTTTACAATCACCAAACGTTTTTTAGATACTCGTATACCAGTAATTTTTGCCATATTATACATGACTTTACAATGAAACGGTGTTAATTCGCTTTTAGTTTCGTATCGTATTAACTTTTTTAGTTTGGTTAGAGGTGTTTCTATGTATATTCGATTAGCAATAAGTATTTCTCTCAAGTCAGTATTTGGAGCGAGCCATTTTTTTAATCATTCCAAAGCGATCGCAGTCGCGTTTTTTCGATTGCGATCGCAGTCATTCGTTGTTTTTCTTTTTTGTTTTCTTTTACACGGCCGAGACGTTGTTTATTTTTTTGCTGTAGTAAACATGGAAGTCAAAAATTTGACCGGCTCTAAACCAAAAATACCAAAAAAATATATATTAAAAAAAAAACAAAATAAAGTACATATTATAATGCATTGTTACTTAATAACTATTTACCTAATTAATATCTATATATCTCGTGTACTGTAGGAGCCCTTTTGGCTTTTTAATCATCCAGACCACTCTTCGTTCGTTGAATTTATGGTTGTGAACCGATTTTAGTCTTTATAGTCTGTGTAGTAGCTCTTTCAGAATCAAAAATGCTTTTTGCCTAAAATCAGGATCTTTATCCTTCGTGTTCGCGTTTTGTGTAGGTTTAGCTGTTAAAGTAGGTTCACATTGGTTTTTTTGGAAGATTTACAGGAGGTTTGAGCGTTTTTTAGGGTTCACAGTGCCAATATCATTGTTTCAAAACGTCAAGTTTTTTAAATGGAACACCCGTAATTTTTATAGTTTGTATATTAGTTTACTTATTTCAAAAATTAATTGAAATAATCACAAATAAATGAATTTCTATGTTATACATACGAGGAAGACAGTTTTGCTTGAATTGTACCAAAGTAGGCGGTGCATGTGCTGCAAACTTGACGTCATGATGACGTAATTGTACCAAACAATACGTTGACCAACTGTCATATTACGTCATCGTGACGTCAAATTTGCCCGCGCACACTTGATGAAGCGTCAAAATGATACTATCCACAGCCTACTTTACCATTAATACTCGCAAAACGGCATGTTAGACGTTTATCTGTGATTATTTCAAAAAGTATCAATTTTTGACATAAGTAACAACAAGATGGGGAACTGAAATTATAAAAATTGGGGTCATTTTTTTAAATCAATTTTTGACCATCTTGTATCATTTTTCTAGACGTTTTTCTTTATCTGATTTTAGTTCCAAATGTCAAATTTCACATAAAATTTTAAATATCTCAGAAACTATAAAAAAACTGTTAATTCCCTTAATTATAGTGCTTGTCCCAAATTACCAAAAAATGTTACGGAATAAAATGGAACACCCTAAATATTTTCTGATGAGTTGAATTCTGATTCCAAAAATATATAATGTTAACGTCAATCGTTTTCGAATTATTGGCATTTAATGATTGTGATTTTATTTTGTTTTAAAATCACAGTTGCCATGAACAGCAAAGACCGTACGTCACGATGACGTAATTTGACAGTTGGTCAATAATATTATTGGTTTGTTAAATTACGTCATCGTGATGTCAAATTTGCTCTGCACACTAGATGGAGCATCAACTCAACTACCAATGACGTATACTCTGTTTAAAAGATTTCCGTTTCCTGCTTTCAAGAATTAGGCCCGTGGACTTTAGGTAGGATTTTCTGTTTTCATGGCACAAATTTCAGTTCAGTAACTCTGGAATTTCAGGATTACAAGCTAACACAAAAATTAACTACTAAAATTGCATTTTTGTCCAATTAAATGTATAATTTTCTAATTATTATTTATAACTGCAACTGTACTTCTGAGAAGTGTTTTCTCTAAATTGTTTTGGTTTATTACTGTTTAAAGTAAGTTCCAGGTCCGTAACTGCCTAAATTCAAGAAATAATGGTTCAAACTGTATTTTTAGCTAATTATCCATCTTATTGGAATTACAGTCCACATTTGCGTAAATCTCCGCACAGTGAGTATAGTTTGTAATTGCTCAAAAGAGCAGCTTTCAGCTTTGCTTCTCTTTTTGAAAAAAAGCAGCAATCTGAAAGCTGCTGACAAAATCACAAACAGTGCTGTGACGTAAATACTGCATATGTTATTAACACTAGTACATTCCTAGTTAAACCTCCTGTGAAAAATTTCCAAACCAATTAGGCTCAAAATAAAGCCGCTTAGTAGTTTCTGGATGTTGTGCTTGTTGGTATTTTATATAAGCACAATGGGAGAGTACAATACCTTTTACTATTTACTTCAGCAATTCGGACTTTTTCTGAGATTCTGATAGTTCAAACGCGTTGGCGGTGTCCCGTCAGGACCTTTAAAATGGCCGCTGTTATTATTTTTTTATTAAGGGGTAATGTTTTATTTTTACTGTATATAATATACAATCCACTATTTTTAAAACCCGTATTGGTTTTTCTTCAGTTGTTTTGTTTTTTTTTTGTTACTGAGTCGACGCTAGGAGAAAAAAAAAATTGAAATAATTGTGGGGTTGTTTAGGCGCTTTTGCTTAACCAATTCTACCGAAAAACATTCCTCAGCGTCAATCAACAAGGAAGTACTAATTGACATTTTTATTTTTAAACCGTTATTTTATTTACACTTGAGAATTTATTATTATATTTTTAGTATTGTATACATTATTATATACGTAGTTTGTGTGTGTTACTGTTGGGTATTACAGGCCCTATTTTGCAATGAAAACCGTATTAATCAAACACAGTTTTCATTGCCTCGTTGAATTCTAACCCCACGCGGATGTCACAGCAATAAGCTTGTACATGAAAATCTTTTAATATGATAATATTGCCCAAAATACTATAAAAAGTATATTTTAACAAATAACCACTATAACGAGATTATACATATATTTTTTATTCGGTTTTTCTTTGAAGTAGGTGTCGGTGATATTTCTCCTAATTAAGCCTTAAATGTAATAATTACAAAAAAATACAAAAAAAAAAAAAACTGGCAAATATCGTGATTTGCCTGAAAAGTTTCCTTGCATTTCAATCGTGGCTTCAATCCTAGATATTTTGTAGTCATTTTAAAGTACAAATGGTTGTAAAAGTGTGTGTGGACAACATATCACGTTCAAGCTCCTCGATCCATCGTAAAATAAAACCTAATTAGGGAAGAGTTGTGTAATTTATAACAGATTCATTGAACATCTGAAGCTTTGCATACGTCAACTTGACTCTTAACTGATAGCAGAGGCCTATAAGTTGGTTTTTTAAATGACTGTCATCAGGGTAAATAGTATTGAGAGTGTCAATTGAGCTTTGTGATTACCCTGTCTGTCCTAGAAAACCTCTGGCAAAAATCAAAAACAATTACTTTGTTTTTTGCCATACAAACGAGTATTTTAAAACTGTCCATAGAAAGTCAATGGTGAAAAGAGAGAATAATTACAAACCAGTGTTCCGGACAAAGATAGAGCAAAATTTTTGTCGGAACAATTTTTCGGAGTATTTTTTTAAACATCAATTTTTTGTATTTGGTCTGTATTTCAACTTTGACAGATCCCTGACTGTTTTACTGAATTGAAACTTTGACATTTCAAATTGGATTTCGCAAAAGTTTCACGTTTTTGATTGTGACCGTTTTAGTAATTTTTAAATTCAATTTCTTTATCAATTTGAACTATGACAGATTTAATTTGATGTCCCAGAAAATTTTCAATTTTAAAACTGTATCCGTTAGGGTCACGTGACTTGTGTTTTTTAATTTGAACCTTGACAGATAAAGTTGGACGTTTGAGATAATTTTCAAATTCAGAACTATATTATTTTCGGTCAGGTGACCACATTTTGAACTTTGACAATTTGGCAGAGTTGTCCTGTCAGGTGTCAAATGTTAATAAGCGATTGATTAATATGGACATGTTTGATTCCTGAGCCAATGTGTCTTTAAAGGTTGGTGTCATTTGCAACTTATACAGTGTGTCCCAAATTGGTTCTACATGTATTGGGATCTCTGTAACCGTAAGAGTTATAGAGGCGGTTAAATGGGGAAAGTTTTAGAGAATTTTATGTTAAACTTATTTCCGGTTTCCAAATTAAATTATCTTTCTCCGATTTCCGGAAAATTGGGAAAACGTCAGAAACTGCATTTTAAACACTCTTATATAGATATTTTATAAGACATTATTAAGGCACTTTTTACGTAGAACACGATGACGTAATTAGAAAAAATCTATCGTCATTGGTTTCCGAAAGATGGAGGACGCCATCTTGAAGGCGGCCATAAGAATTTACAAAGTTATCATCCCTATCTCGGAAACCAATGACGATAGATTTTTTCTAATTACGCCATGGTGTTCTACGTAAAAAAGTGCCTTAATAAGGTCTTAGTTTCAAAACTCTCTTTGGCTTTGTTAAAGTGTGTTTAAAATGCAGCCTCTGACGTTTTCCCAATTTTCCGAAAAACGGAGAAAAATAATTCAATTTGGAAACCGGAAATAAGTTTCCCATAAAATTCTCTAAAACTTTTCCCATTTAACCGACTCGGTAGCTCTTACCGTTTTCGAGATCCCAATACATGTAGAAGCAATTTGAGACACACTGTATATTTTATACAGGTGTGGTAAATTCAAAAGCGACCATAGGAAAACCGTGTAACGGACAGAGAAACGTAGGTAATTGCATGCGCGGGAGAAAGACAGAAATCTAAAAAAATATCAAGTAGGCCATATTTTTAGCGCGCTGTTGCCAAACGCCGTAAGTAAGTTTGTCGAGGGTATTGAATACTTACGGCGTTTGGCAACAGCGCGCTTAAAATATGGCCTACTTGATATTTTTTTTTCGTTTTCTGTCTTTCTCCCGCGCATGAGTATTTATTTATTGTTTGAGCTGTCAAATAAGCTGTCGTAACGACGCATGCACCGGGTGCAAACAAATGCACTAGAGTTCAACGAAAGTCTAGGTGTGCTGTATTTTCGTAAATCTCTGCGCAATCGCTAGTTTGTGATTGGTCAAAAAAAGCACCATTCAGCTTGCTGCTTTTTCTTGATCAATCACAAACTATTATGAACCCAAATACGGCACACTTGGACTTGTCATAAAGTTATACATTTTTTTTTGTGTTTTAATGTACAGGGTGTCCTATTTTCGACACTTTTGTAGGGTATCTCACTTATTTTTAAAGATGTTACTGTGACAATGTTACTTTTTTGCGAAATTTAACATGGCTTCAGCAAAATTCTTATAATCCATTTCGTTGTTAAGATACAGGGGAAAATTGAAAAATATCACTTTTGAGGTAGGTACCTCAGGTAACTTTTTGAAGAGGTGAAAACGGATTCTTATATATATTTTTCCGTAGAATCCAGTGAAGTAAAGTAGTTTGTTGTTAGCTTTTTTGCTTTTTTTAAACTGGACACCCTGTATATTATTTTTATTTTTATTGGGCTTATTGTGGGCTTTTCAAAAATATATAATAATATATAAAAATATCTATAAGAATCCGTTTAGGATACCTCAAAAGTGATATGGTTCAATTTTCCCCTGTATTTTACCAACGAAATAGATTATGACAATTCTGCTGATTATTTGTACTATACAGAGTGATCAAACATAGGACAGTCATTTAAAGGTAAACTGAATGGTGATTTCGTATAGGCCTACTTAAAAGTGATGTATGCAAGGGTTCAATTTGCACTAGTGCCTTTCTGGTGCGTGGGTACTACTTTTGAACGAGGACGATACCTTTTTCAGAAGTTGATGAGGTTCGTATAGTATGTAAAGTTAGCTTGAAACGGGCACTTTTTATCTTAGTAATAAACGAAATAATAACTGTGTCTTAGTCCTGTCATATTAAACGAATTAAGAATATGTATACATTTTTGACTAATATTGTTAACTCTTTCCAAAGATTTTTAGTGATAAGTTACTAATAATGAAAGAATAGTAATAAAATAATAATCGTGCTACAAGCCATAATATATATTATACTACTACTATACATACATATATTCCTAGATATTTACAGTTGAGTGTGTGTATTTGAAACTTTTGCTAGAGCCGGGGGAAACTTGTCAGATCTATAACGACGTGTTGCAATAATGAATTAATTTCTGTTTTGTAGATGCCGTCGCGCCACACAGCCGTTTTCCCTCCTCTATCAAGCAGTCAGTTGATTTTAAGGTGTTTTGATAGGAAAAAAAAGCGATTTTTGATGTGTATTTCGTTCGCGTGCAGAACGCGTGCCCAGCCGTAGGAAGATTTTTAGGTGTTCTGCTCGGAACCATTTTTATCAGTACCGCAACAATCTATAATAATTGACCAGTACGGTCTGTCTGTGTACCTTTCGAGATATTTATATTTATATTATAATAGTAGGCTATGCACTCTTGTTTCTCTGCTTAACCTCGAAATTTACGTAAAACCCGTTCGGACTGTCGCTTTCAGTATTTAAAAATGACTATAATCTTATATAAGTATACATTATCTTAAATACTATTGTATATGTATTATATCTACTTGATTTGGTGAGTCGCGGCGGCTCTCCCGCCCTTCGCCACGAGTTTTTGCTACTCCAAGCTATTCAATCATTATTCCTATTCTCTTATTGTTTTACATCAGTGGTTATTCAGGGTGGCAAGAGCATTACGCTCGTATTTTTCGAAGTGTTTTTTTATTTAAATAATTGTATCAGAGATTGTTTTCATTTGTATGTTATATCGGTTTATGAATATAATTACCTATTCTAAATTTTGTTTTATTTCCAAAATGATTATTACCAATACAGAAATCTTGACACGTGGTGAATGAACCGAATAAAAATTGTGATAATTTCAACGCATGTAATACTACTGCTAGTCTATTGACTAGCTCATTTGACTAGCATAGTTTTCTTGACAATTTGGTGGATGATTGCAGTATCAGAAATTTACCTCTTTGCGTTTCTGCTCTCCTAATTCAATTCTCAATTTTCTGTCAAAATTTAATTTTCTACCAGGAGCACAGAAGTCAGAGACGGTATTTTAAGTTTTCTTGACAATTTGGTGGATTTACAGTATCAGAAATTTACCTCTTTGCGTTTCTGCTCTCCTAATACAATTCTCGATTTGCTGTTAAAATCAAATTTTCTACCAGGAGCACAGAAGTCACAGACGGTGTTTTAAGTTTTCTTGACAATTTGGTGGATGGTTGCAGTATCAGAAATTTACCTCTTTGCGTTTCTGTTCTCCTAATACAATTCTCGATTTTCTGTCAAAATTTAATTTTCTACCAGGAGCACAGAAGTCACAGAAGGTGTTTTAAGTTTTCTTGACAATTTGGTGGATGGTTGCAGTATCAGAAATTTACCTCTTTGCGTTTCTGCTCTCCTAATACAATTCTCGATTTTCTGTCAAAATTTAATTTTCTACCAGGAGCACAGAAGTCACAGAAGGTGTTTTAAGTTTTCTTGACAATTTGGTGGATGGTTGCAGTATCAGAAATTTACCTCTTTGCGTTTCTGCTCTCCTAATACAATTCTCGATTTGCTGTTAAAATCAAATTTTCTACCAGGAGCACAGAAGTCACAGAAGGTGTTTTAAGTTTTCTTGACAATTTGGTGGATGGTTGCAGTATCAGAAATTTACCTCTTTGCGTTTCTGCTCTCCTAATACAATTCTCGATTTTCTGTCAAAATTTAATTTTCTACCAGGAGCACAGAAGTCACAGACGGTGTTTTAAGTTTTCTCGACAATTTGGTGGATGATTGCAGTATCAGAAATTTACCTCTTTGCGTTTCTGCTCTCCTAATACAATTCTCGATTTGCTGTTAAAATTAAATTTTCTACCAGGAGCACAGAAGTCACAGACGGTGTTTTAAGTTTTCTTGACAATTTGGTGGATGGTTGCAGTATCAGAAATTTACCTCTTTGCGTTTCTGTTCTCCTAATACAATTCTCGATTTTCTGTCAAAATTTAATTTTCTACCAGGAGCACAGAAGTCACAGAAGGTGTTTTAAGTTTTCTTGACAATTTGGTGGATGGTTGCAGTATCAGAAATTTACCTCTTTGCGTTTCTGCTCTCCTAATACAATTCTCGAATTTCTGTCAAAATTTAATTTTCTACCAGGAGCACAGAAGTCAGAGACGGTATTTTAAGTTTTCTTGACAATTTGGTGGATTTACAGTATCAGAAATTTACCTCTTTGCGTTTCTGCTCTCCTAATACAATTCTCGATTTGCTGTTAAAATTAAATTTTCTACCAGGAGCACAGAAGTCACAGACGGTGTTTTAAGTTTTCTTGACAATTTGGTGGATGGTTGCAGTATCAGAAATTTACCTCTTTGCGTTTCTGTTCTCCTAATACAATTCTCGATTTTCTGTCAAAATTTAATTTTCTACCAGGAGCACAGAAGTCACAGACGGTGTTTTAAGTTTTCTTGACAATTTGGTGGATGATTGCAGTATCAGAAATTTACCTCTTTGCGTTTCTGCTCTCCTAATACAATTCTCAATTTTCTGTCAAAATTTAATTTTCTACCAGGAGCACAGAAGTCAGAGACGGTATTTTAAGTTTTCTTGACAATTTGGTGGATGATTGCAGTATCAGAAATTTACCTCTTTGCGTTTCTGCTCTCCTAATACAATTCTCAATTTTCTGTCAAAATTTAATTTTCTACCAGGAGCACAGAAGTCAGAGACGGTATTTTAAGTTTTCTTGACAATTTGGTGGATTTACAGTATCAGAAATTTACCTCTTTGCGTTTCTGCTCTCCTAATACAATTCTCGATTTGCTGTTAAAATTAAATTTTCTACCAGGAGCACAGAAGTCACAGACGGTGTTTTAAGTTTTCTTGACAATTTGGTGGATGGTTGCAGTATCAGAAATTTACCTCTTTGCGTTTCTGTTCTCCTAATACAATTCTCGATTTTCTGTCAAAATTTAATTTTCTACCAGGAGCACAGAAGTCACAGACGGTGTTTTAAGTTTTCTTGACAATTTGGTGGATGATTGCAGTATCAGAAATTTACCTCTTTGCGTTTCTGCTCTCCTAATACAATTCTCAATTTTCTGTCAAAATTTAATTTTCTACCAGGAGCACAGAAGTCAGAGACGGTATTTTAAGTTTTCTTGACAATTTGGTGGATGATTGCAGTATCAGAAATTTACCTCTTTGCGTTTCTGCTCTCCTAATACAATTCTCAATTTTCTGTCAAAATTTAATTTTCTACCAGGAGCACAGAAGTCAGAGACGGTATTTTAAGTTTTCTTGACAATTTGGTGGATTTACAGTATCAGAAATTTACCTCTTTGCGTTTCTGCTCTCCTAATACAATTCTCGATTTGCTGTTAAAATTAAATTTTCTACCAGGAGCACAGAAGTCACAGACGGTGTTTTAAGTTTTCTTGACAATTTGGTGGATGGTTGCAGTATCAGAAATTTACCTCTTTGCGTTTCTGTTCTCCTAATACAATTCTCGATTTTCTGTCAAAATTTAATTTTCTACCAGGAGCACAGAAGTCACAGAAGGTGTTTTAAGTTTTCTTGACAATTTGGTGGATGGTTGCAGTATCAGAAATTTACCTCTTTGCGTTTCTGCTCTCCTAATACAATTCTCGAATTTCTGTCAAAATTTAATTTTCTACCAGGAGCACAGAAGTCACAGACGGTGTTTTAAGTTTTCTTGACAATTTGGTGGATGATTGCAGTATCAGAAATTTACCTCTTTGCGTTTCTGCTCTCCTAATACAATTCTCGATTTGCTGAGAATTGTATTAGGGAAGCAGGTAAGAGACGGTATTTTAAGTTTTCTTGACAATTTGGTGGATTTACAGTATCAAGAGTAACAGTTCAAGATTAAAGATGACAATTTTCTGGTCACACGTTACCAGCTGCAAATTTAAATTACCACTATCACGTGATGTGCTTTTACGATTACAACGACTTTTCCATGTTAAAGATGACATTTTTCTGGTCACGTGACTTGTTGAAAGTTTCAAATTGACGTTGCAGTGTTGCCAGCTGCAAATTTAAATTGCCACAATCACGTGACGTAATTTTACCTTTTTTGCTTTTCCAGCTGTTTAAATGCAATTTACTGACTGTTCAAGATTAAAGATGACAATTGATGGCGACCACAACTTACAGGAAACTATATAATAAAACCAAATGTTTTTGAAAATTTTTATTTCTCCCTAGACATTATAAAAAAACAAACATTGCTTTCTAGCGATCTGGCCTACATAAAAAAAACCAGAGCAAATTCTACAAAAAATCAAACACTTCTCAGAAAATTCGTAGTGTTTTAATATTTTACAAATTTCCTAAGAAACAGATTAAATTAGGCTAAAGGTACAACAGGAAATTTCCGGTTCGTTTATATAAAATTGAACTAACAAAATTGAGTAGCAACCTGGCGTCTTTGTTCAAAATTTTCCAATAAAAACTATCACACATCGATCGCGTATTTTTAATATTCTTCTGTGACGAAATAATAAAAATATGCTCTGCTTATGCGCTAGGGGAAGTGGTATTAATTACATCTAAAAAATACTATTACTTCTCGCTTTCATCCCCAAAATTACCGATTTATCACGTCCGGCTAAGAAACTGAATTCGACGGTATTTGTACTTTTGCTTTAAATTGGTAATTTTGGCGAAAAACATAATTAAAAATCAAACCGGTGGGAAGAAATATTATGGTGACGTTACGTCGTAAAACTGGAAACTATTGTAAATCTGTACAAAAATGTGTTTTATGGTACATTATACTTTCGGGGCCCGCAAACCTGCCGCGAACGTCCGAAAGCAAATTTTGAAATCTATGGGAAGCTGATGAATAACCTTAACTAATCGTATATGCAAAATATAAAAATAATATTGGGTTGAACAAGGACGAGAGCGTGGGCCAAACATTAATAATAATCTACACCTACGACGCGTTTTTGTAAGGTTGCCGATTTTTGCTTCACGGTAGGGACAGGAAAAATCACAACTTACAATAAATATCACATCGCAGACATCATCTATACACTAAAAATCGATTTCTTGACAAAAAATTTGACGAGCTCCAACGAGCATCTTTCAGCACACTCAGTCAAAAATAATAACAAATCCCGATACCGAGACCGTTATAAGTACACACTGAACGAGTAAAAAACAATGCATTATGTTTGTTTTTTTTTTTTTGAGAACAAATTTACGACGCTACGGGATAAACTATGTACAAATTGAGACGCGGCCGCCGATCGTTGTTACGGTTAACTCCACTAAATATTTTAATTTATAATAATTTAATTGTTACGGCAACTGAATGTTAAATGAAAGACTGACAACGATTGGCGGCTGGTCGTACGAAACCTGAGGGAATGAGAAGGCGAACGATCAGAACGAAACGGTAAATACATTTACTCGTCGTCATCCTCGTCACCTTCGTCTTCCTCTTCCGGATCTTCATCGACGACCGGCTTTGGCGCCACCGGATTGTTCTTCTTTTTGTAGGCCGTCATTTCCTGCAAATTAACAATTAAGTGACGTTACAAAGAGTACAAAAAAAAATCAAAAATAATTTTTAAAAGTGTACAGGGTCTTTTACTAGGGACTCACCAACCCCCCTTTTTCGGCCCCTGTATGTAATTGAAGAAACTTGATGTATTTTAAAAAGTTCCTAACCTTCAAATAGAAGAGCTACAGCCAATAATGGTGTTTTTTCTAATGGATCACCCGGTATATTTAACTATTTTCGGAATGTGATCGAAATTCTGCAAATATTTTTCCAAAAAATAAATAAAATTGGTTTTTTGACAAACCTTGTATATTGATAAAAAAAAATATAGAGAGGACCATTCATTAATTATAACTCTGGAATCATAGCCATAAACAAACGAGGGTAGAATATAAGACATGTTTTATAAGAAATTAAAATAAAATATTAAGAAATCAAAGAAAAAAAAAATAAATTAAAATTTTGTAGTCATTTTTGGATTCAACTTTTTAAACTACATTAAATGGCTATTTCAGTTTTTTTTAATTACATACAGGGAAGTCAGAAAAAGCGGGTTGGTCAGTCCCCAGTAAAAGACCCTGTACAAATTCAATCTTTTTACATAGAACCATCCTCATTTTTAAAATTTAATATTCTCTAAAATTAGAGTTTTTTTTATTATTTTACTTATTTGAAATAATCACAAATAACTGCGTTTTTGTCTCACAAACGTCTAATAACCCGTTTCGTGAATATTAATGGTAAAGTAGGCTGTGAATAGTATCATTTTGACGTTCCATCAAGCGTGCCGAGCGAATTTGACGTCACGATTACGTAATTTGACAGATGGTCAATATATTGTTTTGTTCAATTACGTCATCGTGACGTCAAGTTTGCGGCCTTGCGTCAACGCATGAATACTTTGGTCAGGGTTGCCATATATGGTCGAGGGCACTAATGGGAGCGATGCACGTCATCAGTGAGTTTGACGTTTTAAAAATGCATTCGTATTGCTTAGCGATCAGTTGCGACCTGTAGCGCTCTCTTTCTCACACGCGCTTTTTAACTGAACGCAATGGACCTGTCCCACAATTTGTTTTTATTTCATAACTACAAAGACGGATTGAAAATATTATACCCGTATTTTTTTGTTTTCAAAAATATTAAGTCTAAATAGAAAAAAAATGACGATAAAAACTACATTAATCTCATGTTTAAAACGCCCGCCGCCTGTGACGTACTACACTATGAACCAATCAGCGACAAGAAGTGAAACAGATGTCGTGCAATAGCTAATAAAATCGCCCAGAATTACGTACGTCACATGCGCGCCAAAACAGATCTTTTAAATTTAATGGACAAATTCAAACTAATGTAGTAACATTTACGACCATAATTTTTTCTTCAAGAATATGAAAAATTAGTTTTTTGATCCTATTCTTTCGATTCCAGTCATTAAAACAAAAATTTATGATATGTGGGATAGGCCCATTGTGATACAAACGTGTCTTCTATATAAGTAAATAAAAACAAAATGTATGTAAAGTTCGGGTTTTAATGAAAAAACTAAATATCTGGCAACGTGGCGCGTTAAACGTCAATGACGTGCATGGGCCGATTTATTGCCGTCTACTGTAACGTGCATTTTTATCTCACAAACATCTAATAAACCGTTTCGTGAATATTAATGGTAAAGTAGGCTGTGAATAGTATCATTTTGACGTTCCATCAAGCGTGCCGAGGGAATTTGACGTCACGATGACGTAATTTGACAGATGGTCAATATATTGTTTTGTTCAATTACGTCATCGTGACGTCAAGTTTGCGGCCTTGCGTCAACGCATGAACCGCCTACTTTGGTCAGGGTTGCCATATATGGTCGACGGCACTAATGGGAGCGATGCACGTCATCCGTGAGTTTGACGTTTTGAAAATGCATTCGTATTGCTTAGCGATCAGCTGCGACCTGTAGCGCTCTCTTTCTCACACGCGCTTATTAACTGAACGCAATTCTGATACAAACGTGACCTTCTCGATCTCGACGTTTAACGAGTTGTGTGCGTTTTTGCCAGATTGCTAGTTGACCGTTTGCTGTTTTTGTTGTTGATGACTTCACTAAAAACTGCTTACAGAGAGAGACAAAAAAACCTCAATATTGATTAATATTGTTATTCAAAGTTCTCTGTTAAAAACTGCGTCGACTTCTATATAAGAAATAAATAAAAACAAAATGTATGTAAAGTTCGGGTTTTAATGAAAAAACTAAAAATCTGGCAACGTGGCGCGTTAAACGTCAATGACGTGCATAGACCGATTTATTGCCGTACACTGTAACGTGCGTTTTTATCTCACAAACGTCTAATAAACCGTTTCGTAAGTATTAATGGTAAAGTAGGCTGTGAATAGTATCATTTTGACGTTCCATCAAGCGTGCCGAGCGAATTTGACGTCACGATGACGTAATTTGACAGATGGTCAATATATTGTTTTGTTCAATTACGTCATCGTGACGTCAAGTTTGCGGCCTTGCGTCAGCACATGAACCGCCTACTTTGGTCAGGGTTGCCTTTGGAGAATATTTTCAAAATCTGTAAAACGCTAGAGTTTTGTATTTAACTTTGGCGTGCACCAGTGTTTTTGCTGTAAAAACCCTGTCTTGACAAAAAAAGCAGAAATTTTTAGCTACATTTTAACGTTTAAAAACATCCTCGATGTCATAGGGACCAAGTAAACAACTGTAAAATTATGACATCCTCAATAAAACTTTGTTTACCCGCACTGCCCTATTTTCTCCTACGTTACAGTACCACTTTAGACTGGTTGCTTGTAATTTTTTGGCAGACCTTTGTTTGCCCTCCAGAAGGTTTGTTAAGCAGAGTGTTTTTTGTTCAGTGTTAAGCGCCCTCTGGCGGACAACTCGTTGAACCTAGAAAGCGAGTATTTTTATCCTGAAGACTGTAATTAACCCTGCACAGAAATTTCTTTCTGGTAAATTTTCTACAGGGTGAATATTTTAAAAATAATATTATATTATCAATTACTAACCTACAGAGGATGTGTCAAGAGGTACTAAATTATTTATTTATTGAACCACCCTGTAGTTCTTGAAATAATCTAGTTACGGATCGTGTTTTCCCCAGGAAACATCATAAGAACTGCGAAATTGTAATTTTTGAAAGAAAATCGTATTCAGGTAAAAGAAAGCCAAAATTACGAGCTACATTTTGACGTCTGAACGATCCTCTTAACTGTCACAGGGACCAAGTTACGAGTTGTCAAATTACGACATGTTCAAAACCGCTCTATTTCCCGGATATGTAAAACTGTTAATTTTCTTAAAGAAAACTAAAATTACGAGCTACATTTCGACGTCTGCGAACGAACCTTTTAGCTGTCATAGTAATCAAGTTAGCACTTGCCAAATAAGAACAATTATCTTCTTAACAGAAACAGAAGAAAAGTGACAGTTTGGAATTTTTTTATTTGAACTGGAGTTGATAAATGTGGCAACTCTGACTTTGGTATTATTCAACCAAAACTGTTTGCGGGCATGTAACATTGAAAATCATTTATTTGTAATTATTTCGAAAATGATTAAGTTTTCAAATAACAGTAGTATACAAACTGACCCTAATTTTGAACTGAGAGTAAGATAAAAGTACAAAAATAGGTGTGTTCCAATTGAAAAACTTCACATAAAATGGTAAATATCTCATCAACGTAAATTCTTGAAAATGTCCAAAAAAAGAAACTATATACCTTAAGCGTTAACAATCAACACTTAAGCCGCTCCATTTTCGTAATACTCTAGCACAGTATTATAGCCAAAAACGTTTGCAATTTTCGATTAATGACTGATCAAGCTGTGCCTCATCAGATTTAAAAAATATCGAACTTACTTTCTCATATCTGGACTTGTCTTTGTCGGCGAGAACTTCGTATTTAGCCCTAGCTTCGGGATCGGCGTCGGCCCATCTTCTGCCCAATTCTTTGGCGATATCACCCACTCCGTATTCGGGGTTTTGGGCCTTTACTTTGCCACGCTCATCATTGCTGAACCAGAAGAATGCAGACCTAAAATTGCCCAGTTACAGTATTAAGAAAAGTGTACCAAGGTTAAAACGCATTTTTATTATTTAAATTAAATTAATCAGCGAAAAATGTCCGGAACATTTTTGAATCAAGCAAATACCGTTCAAATCAACACTTTTACATACTGGAAGGAAGGAAAATCTCCTCAACTTTTGTGTGCACCTTGATCCATTTTTTAATTTCAATATAATTCAAATAACTTGTACTTCATTTGTAAAATGATAATTAATCCTAAACTCGGACAATTTGCCTAACTAGCTTAATTATTGACTTGTGAATGTCACAAACATATTATTGAACGTTCTGTACTGCTTTAGAAGCAATTGAAAATTATAGTCGATTCTAGAAATTATTGTAAGCTTTTAAAATGCTCTAGAATCATATGTAAAGATTTAGACTGTTTTAAAATATCTTTTGAAAACTTCTAGATTAGTTGAAGAGTATTTGCAAGCTTCTAAACTGTTTCAGGAGCATTTGAAAGCTTCTAGAAACTGTTTTGAAAGCTTTTGGAGTTTCCATATTGTTTTAGAAGCTTCTGACAACTACTTCAGGAGCATTTGGAAGGTTTTACGACAGTTTATAGAGCATATTGAAGCTTCTAAACTGCTCTAGACGCATTTGAAAATCTGAGACAGTTCTAGAAACTATTGGAAGCTTTTAAACTGCTCTAGAATCATACGGAAGTTTTTAGATTGTTTTAAAGACCTTTAAAAGTTTGTAGACTAGTTGAAGAGCATTTGAAAGCTTTCAGACTGTTTCAAAGGCTTTTGGAAGCTTCTAAGCTATTTCAGGAGCATTTGAAAGCTTTTGGAGTTTCCATATTGTTTTGGAAGCTTCTGAAATCTTTTTAGACTATTTCAGGAGCATTGGAAAGTTTCAGGACAGTTTAAAGAGCATATTGAAGCTTCTGAACTGCCTTAGACCCATTTGGAAATCTGAGACGGTTCTAGAAATCGTTGGAAGCTTTTAATCTTCTCTAGAATCATACGAAAGCTTTAAAACTGTTTTAAAGTCTTTTGAAAGTTTGTAGACTAGTTGAACAGCATTTGAAAGCTTTCAGACTGTTTCAAAGGCTGTTGGAGGCTTCTAAACTGTTTCAGGAGCATTTAAAAGCTTTTGGAGTTTCCATATTGTTATGGAAGCTTCTGAAATCTTTTTAGACTACTTCAGGAACATTTGGAAGGTTTTTGGACAGTTTAAAGAGCATATTGAAGCTTCTGAACTGCTTTAGACGCATTTGAAAATCTGAGACAGTTCTAGAAACTATTGGAAGCTTTTAAACTGCTCTAGAATCATACGGAAGCTTTTAAACTCTTTTAAAGTCTTTTGAAAGTTTGTAGACTAGTTGAAGAGCATTTGAAAGCTTTCAGACTGTTTCAAAGGCTGTTGGAAGCTTCTAAGCTGTTTCAGGAGCATTTGAAAGCTTTTGGAGTTTCCATATTGTTTTGGAAGCTTCTGAAATCTTTTTAGACTACTTCAGGGACATTTGGAAGATTTTACGACAGTTTATAGAGCATATTGAAGCTTCTAAACTGCTCTAGACACATTTGGAAATCTGAGACGGTTCTAGAAATCGTTGGAAGCTTTTAAACTGCTCTAGAATCATACGAAAGCTTTTAAACTGTTTTAAAGTCTTTTGAAAGTTTGTAGACAAGTTGAAGAGCATTTGAAAGCTTCCAGACTGTTTCAAAGGCTTTTGGAAGCTTCTAAGCTATTTCAGGAGCATTTGAAAGATTTTGGAGTTTCCATATTGTTTTGGAAGCTTCTGAAATCTTTTTAGACTACTTCAGGAGCATTTGGAAGGTTTTTGGACAGTTTAAAGAGCATTTTGAATCTTCTGAAAAACTATTGGAAGCTTAAACTGCTCTAGAATCATACTGAAGCTTTGAGACTGTTCTAAAGGCCGCATTTGGAAATTTCTAGACTGTTTTGGAAGGTATTTGATTACTTCAAAAGCATTGTGAACTTGTTACATAATAAAATTGTTAAATAATACAAAAATTAAATGACGCAACAATGCAATGGACAGTTACTTCGTTTTGAATGTGACAAAGAAGTAAACGTCATGTTTTTGTCTCTCACAAGCCTTCAATATCTCAATATAGCAAAAGTCATTATTACCACGTAGAATTGCCCACAGGCCCACTGTACCACGTTACCAAAAGCGTAAAAAAAGTCAATAATTATTACTTTTTTACGTTAGTTCTCAAAAACATCTTACTGCATATTATTTCATTGAAACTAACTGTATTTGAACTTGTGACTATTAATTATATTGTTAAAAACCCACATTTAAAACAACTGGCTAATTCATAACTTCCTCAAAATGTTAGCATTGTTTTACTATGAACAGAAACTTACAATGATCTTTTGGGTGCGTTGGGGTCCTTCTTCTGCTTCCTTTTCTTGCCGCGCTGTTTCTCGCCTTTGGGTGGAGTGTAGTTTTGCATTTCAGAGTCGTAACGTTTCTTGTCACCTTCCGCCATCTCGTGGAAACGTTTCTTCTCTTTGTCGGACATGGTCTAGCACAGAAATATTCTAATGTAGATACTTCACAGTAGATTAATGCAAATATTTTATGAACCATTTACAGTGGATTAGTAGCCAAGTATTGCAAATTAAGAAGATGGTAATTTTTCAAATAAACCCCATTTTTGGTTTAGTTTGCTTAGATGTAAAGTAAGGTGTAAAGTAAATGTACAGTCTACTTTGCTACTTCCAATGGTTAATTCTGTAAAGAAAGGTTTGATCTAAAAGCTGAAACTATTCATACAAACTTATTAGTTCTGCTGTCTACTAAATTTGTTATGCAATCATCTTTTTGTGTACCCTTGAAAGAAAATCTAAATTCTTGATGAAACTTCAGGTGTTTTCCGTTACAAACCAAATTGCACATCACACAAGAAAAATGATTTTTAAATAACAATTCCATCCCACCGAAAAAACCCTAATTCACTATGAAGTAAATTAAAAACAAACGGGAATGCCTACAGTTTTTTTCACCGCGTAATTAATGACTTTACGACTTGACAGGTCGGATGTTTTTGCACGGTCCCAAAGTGAAATAAGTGGCGCAGAACGTTTCATTTTCAGTACTGTTAGTGCCAGCCATAACGACCGTTTTGCTGGTGAAAAAACACGTAGAATTAATGTTAGAAATTTTCTTTTTGGCAAGTTCCTAGACGATGTTTTTCATACTTTGCGGTGGCAGTGCGAAAGTTCCGCAATTAGAGCTTTCAGCCTTGAAAGCGTTTAGATTCGCCTTCTTTAAGGTCAAAGTTTTGCCTATAGGCTACATGAAAACACCAAAATCCTCTTACCTTCCACCGTTCGGCGCATTTCTTCGAGAACTCGGCAAACACGACGTTTTCTTCGGGATGCTTCTTCTTGTGCTCTTCGCGACACGTTTGGACAAAGAAAGCGTAGGCCGTCATACGGCCCCTCGGCTTAGCGTCAACCTTTTTCGGCATTCTTCCTTTGCTTTGCGTTAGTTGGTGGTGTTGCTGTAAAACCTTTGAAAATTCCCGAAAATATTAAACAAAAATCCAGGCTTGACACAATGACAAGCTGTTAAAATGTCACATTTGGGTTAGAGAGGAAGAAATTGAAGTTTACCGTTCTGGGTGCTTATTCTTGAAACGAGGGAAGGGAATTATCAAAAGAAAAACCTGTAGAACGTGACAGGAACCAGAATTGTCAGCTTGTTCTGTCACATTCTATCAACACTTCTCTTGAGAATTCCGTTCCCTGCTTTCAAGAATAGGCCCCCAGAGGAGCTTGTGAAATTTAAGGCGTTATTGTTTATCATTTCTGATAAATGCAAACTTTGCAAATTTGCCCCCCTATCTGCTAGCAATAACAATGAACAATACAGGATAATGTTAAGTAATATTAATCACCTTTACGATAAGTAAACTGCCTATTGTTATATCAACCAGATGCCCTAAAGTAGCAGGAAAAAAATATAAAATGCACTCAATGAAGTGGTTTATGAAAGCTCTAGCGAGTCGATGTGACAACATTTAGTTGCTTCAAAATGGAAAATTGTATTGATTGGACAAAAAAAAACTACAAGGTTTCATAAATAAAACAGCAAAAGACACATGTCTTCACTTATGAGATACAGAGTGTTTTCCGTTCTTTATCGTAGCAAATCAATATGGCACTGAGACTTGATAAAAGTTAAAGTTCGGTTAAAATCATAGCACTAGATTTTGGGACACACTGTATAAATTTCAATAGAACGAATCTAGTGAGTGGTATAATCAGAAAGACGACTTTTACCGCTACATTTTCAATGGTTTAAACCCCTCCCAAGTTAAAAAATGACTGAAAATTTGGATAACAAATTGGCAAAAACTAGTCAAAATACTGACAAACTTGCTTTGTTGCATAACTCCTAAACGGTCAGAGATACGAAAAAAATACAAGAGGGCAAAATTGTGGCCAAATAAGTGTTGAATATGACACTGTAACTTGATGAACACACTAAGGCCCGGTTGTACAATCATAAGTTGTACAACTTTAAAGGTCAATTAAATAACACTAGATTTTAAGACACCCTGTAAGTATTTTGATGGAACGAATTCAGCGATTGATATAGTCAGAAAGACGACTTTCAGAGCTACATTTTGAGTGGTTTAAACACCACGTAAGTTAAAAAATGACAGAGATGTCAAATTGGAAAAAATTAGTCAAAATTTTGATCAATTTACTTTGTGGCATAACCCCTAAACGGTCTAAGTAAAGTTTAGTAGTATTTTTAATTAACTATTCTCTGATATTACAGTTTAAGTTATTAATTTGTCATGAGATGTTAATCATTGACTATTCATAAGCATTTTATACGGATGATACATATTTAATAATCTTGACAAAGAACAAAAGTGAATAATTCAAGTTTTCGTTCAGTTTTACATATTATGTGAAAAAGAACCACTTTCTTCATTGTTTAGGTAAATAACTATTTTCAGTTTCTTGGGGCTGGTGAATTGAGCGAAATACAGAGTGTCCCAAAAATGGAGACTGAACTGGAATTTCTATAGCAAGTGGGCACTTATCTAAATATCTGCAACACCTAGAAATATATATAAAAACTGTTTTTTCTGTTAAATTTGAAACACTCTGTATCTAAGAAACAAAGGCGTCGCGAATAAATGCCTGGAAGTGACCATCAAAGTGGACTTACCATCAGCCTGTTGGAAGAGAGACATGTCACTTCATTTGGTAAGTGAACACTTAAAATAAATCAGATTTGACACAAGAAGAAGCCATTGCAAATCAATGCAACATGTGTCAATTTTTCAGAGAGAACGTAATTTGACAGTTAACCATCTATTACCCAAAAAAACCTCCCAAGCAAAGCCAACAAAAATCGAACCGTAATATAACTTTATTCAAGCCGTTAACTCTATGTATACTTTACAAAGTACGTTTAATGTCATATCATAAATTCACATTGAAAATCTGCGTCCCTTTAATCGGGACACTAAATTGCAAATTTTCAATGCCGGACCGAGTTTCAGTCCCATATATTTCATCATCATGTCAGAGTTGAGCAACAAAAAAGCTTTTCCGTCAATTTCGTGTTTTCGAAACAGTTCCGCGTGAACGCCAAGACAAGGATCTGTAGATTCGATAAACTGGATCACTTCCTCGATGCCCCATTCCTGGATCGGGATTTTGTTTAGGTTTGGGTTAGCTGGAGGTGGAGATGCTACTGAACTGGATGAACCTGCTGATGTGGTTGACGTGGCTGGTTCCTGTTCTGGGGGAGTCTTTCGTTTAACCGCAGGAACCCTTGGAGTTTCTTTAATCTCACAAAGCGAACAGTCTTTTTGTGATTCTTCGAGGCTGAATAAGTTTTGGCAACAGCCTATGGCTTGACTGACGCGTTTTAGCATTTTCTCTAACTCTGCAGGAGAGCTTGCTTTTGGTATTTGCAAGGTGTACACGTCTTCTTTGTAATTGATTTCAACGTCTTCTCCTTCTAATGTTCTGAGTCTATTTAGGGCGTTGTCGGGTTGGTTTGACGAAGATAACAATTGTTCTAGGAACTTCTTTTGTAACGCCACCATAGTTACGTCTTCTAAATTGGCTGGTAGAGTAGCGGAATTAATTAATGACCCTCCGCTGCAAGTTCGATGGAAATGTATGAAAACTGGAGGTAATAATGGGGCGGAAGTATCGGCTTCCGACTGAACTACTTCTGATACAGAGGAACTGACTGCAGTAGTAGGAACAAAAGGCACAAAAGCTGGTTTAAAGCTGAATCGGCTTATGCCAGGATTATTTTTCTGTCCTGGAGGTTGCAATGGATGTCCCGACTTTGCACACCAACCAACCGGGAAAATATCCCGACTATCATATCTACACCAGTAATCAAACGCGCCTTTCCACCCATCAAAAGTCACGTGAATTTGTTCGTTCTTTATAGCTCCTACAGTAGCACAACATATCAAATGAGGATTCTTTTTGTCAACCGCCTCTAGTTTTTGTCCTTCTTGGAAAAGATTCGTCTTTGGCCCTGGTGGTTCCCTTTGGAACACTTTAGGCGGAGCCATTTCTGCGCCGTTTAAAGTCTTTAAAAGAAACATTGGCCAAGAACTTGCATTCATACGGAAGCCTAATGGTGGCTGTAACATTCCTCCAGACTTTTCACAGTGGCCAATAGGATGGATTTCGCTTGAATCTACCAGTCGCCAGAAGTCGTTCTTATTGTCACTCCCATCCAATCTTAGCCTAAGACGAGGTCCTAAAGTACTGATCACAGTGGCAATGCAAGTCGATGTTACGTTTCTTGGATCAATAGCTTCCAATTTCATACCGACTTTGAAATCGTTCAAAGGAGGGTTACCTCCTTGTCTAAAGCAATTCTGTGGGGCAGCTTCACTATTCGTCTCTTGTAAATACTCGTCCCAGTCAAAAGACTGGAATGCTATGGGAGAGTTGTCCATAGAAGTGGAAGGACCAACCCCACCCATTCTACTGTTAACTTCCTTTTTCTGATGTTTGTTCATGCAAAATGTCGAACAAAACTCTTTGTTTGGCGCGTTATTTCCTCCCCGTATCACATTATTGCACTGAATGCAGGTACTACCTTTTACATACGCTTTTCTGAATTCTGCCAAACAATTTTCCGAGCAGAATTCCCGTTTGCCGTTAGTGGTCGGAAAAACATACTTTAAGGGTAGTTTGACCTCATTGCACCAGGTGCAAGAAACTAGCTTTTTTGGTGGTCGACCGGGTCCGCGCATTTTAGAACTCATCGGGCTGCCGGACATTATCGGCTGCTATCATGCGACTCTGTATGACATTCAGCCTGGTGCGAGGGTCATCGAACCTAAAAAAAAGGTCTAAGTTCAGGTTAGTACAGTGTTAGTTATATGACAGAGATTCAAGGTAACTTGGCACGCGTTTTAGACAGAAAGGTGAGAGCATAGCACGCAATGTTACGAATTATATACAGAGAGATCTTGCAGGCAAAAACGTATACTCCTAGACAAAAAAAAATGTAGTTAGTATGCTGCAGAAGCTTGATTTTGAGCTGCAAATTAACAAAACTAACCTATTTCTATGCTCTCAACCTTGAAAAGACGGAACAAAGCCTCTGCCATAAACTAACAATATACTTGCCTACGATGCAGGAACTTAGACCCAAAATCAAGCTTCCCGAAAACTTTTATTTCTTCCTGCTACCCATAACAAAGATTTTAATCGAAGAATGTTTAAATTTTGTGTTTTTTTTCCCTAACACGTCATATATCACAATAAAAATCTGAACTCACCTGGTGATGGTTGTTTTGAAGCTGGAGCTGTTGTTGCAACTGGTGCGCCTGCTGCTGCAACTGAAGTTGACGAGCTTGAGCCTCTGCTATCGCCTGGTGATGCTGTTGGATAGCTTCCTGATGCTGCCTGCAAATTACACACACGTTCCCACAAATCTGACCAATCATTTAACAGTAGAAAAGTGAAAGCAAAAATGTAATATTAAGTGACCTGCCTGTATTCCTCTTGCTGCTGCCTTTGAACAGCTTCCTGATGCTGTCGATTTACTTCTTGTCTCTGAACCTCTTCTTGTCTCGAATGTGCTTCTTGTTGCTGGAAAAAAATGATAAGATTGTTACTAATAATTATTAGTGGTTGTTGTAAGTGTATAAAAAGTATTAGATTTTTTATAGTACCACAAAATTCCCAACATTTCAACATCTGAAAATGCGGTTTTAATGTAATCTTGACACATATTGGGAACAACTTTATTTATTTACAAGTACACAAAGGTACAGAAAATAACCAGTTTCCAAGTAAATTATTATAATGCTCATTCATTTAGAGATGAATTGGGACAAACTATAAAGTTGCCATAAACGATTTGGCTTTATAGCTGCTCCAGCACCCTTCAAAATGCACTATTGTAGTTTGTATTATGTTCTAGTTACACATTTGCAGTTTTACATAATTTAGAAGTTCAGTGCAAGAAAATTAATTAATTTTCCAAGTAGAACTTGCCAACTAGACACCCACACACACTTTTCAAATTATTCCGGTAGAATAGATTCTCAAGAAGTTTCAAACAAACTCACTAGTTATTGGAATTTTCAATTATGTGCTTAACACTGAGTATTTAATATAATAAAGCAATAATTGTTTATGGTGTGATACTGTGACAGTATTTGAATACTGTTTATACTGTCACACTGTAAATGCAGTGTAAACAAAATTTATTAGTAAACATACTGTAGTTTAAACAAAACAGACCTGAACTAATCGTAAATATTGCATCACCACTAGTTTTTACTGATTATATCTGATTCCATTAATGAAAGTTGTTATATTACTAATTTACCTACAGACATGCACTCTTACCAATTATAAGATATGAATCAATAAAATTTTAAACGGTCGGCTAGTAACCTTCAAATAAATCGAGCATGTAAGTATGTACACGAAATGACGGACAAATAAACTGAGTTTGGTGGAAGCCTTGCCAGATTCTGGATAATCAAATAAACAAATAACAAACCAAAACAAACGAAAATGTTTTGGGACCTGTATCACTTTTACAACAAGGCTGTGACCGAATAGAAGGGCCAAGGAGAACGGCAACTTTCAAATATCGATTCATTGCCAAATAGTCTGAAGGTAACAAGTTCAGGTAGTTGGTTTTGATTTTTAGGTAATTTTGAATGTCTTCAAGCCTGGCAAAAGTATGTCCAGTTTATACAACAGTCGAAAAATTGTGTAATGTGTTTTTAGGGTTTAATGGTAATTCAATTAGGAAAATGTATCTAAAATAACGTGACGTATAAGGTAATAATGTTTCTAAGATATTTAATATTTTATTTGACGTTTGCAGTGTTTGGTTACGTAGTAAGTAGGTTCATATAAAATGATCAAAAAGTTGCGCCAAAGAATTATCCAAAAATCCAATCTTTCCTTAAAATAAAACCAAAGTTGAAACTTGACTTGTCAAATCTCTTTTGTGCGAAGAAACATCTTATACATTTTATAGTAAGCATAATGTTAATTTAAGAATGAGTAAGTGTAATCAGAGCAGTTCTGGTATAGAAATTAACTAGAAACCTTAAATATTCAACAGAAGATCAATTTTCAAAGTTGTACTAAAAATTGACTTGTTAGGTGTTAATCAGACCAATTAAAAACACAAGCAGCTGCTCGAGTGTAATCAATTATTTCAAAAAGTGAAAATTTTTCAAATGACCAGCAATAATAATTAATCTTCTGCATATCAAGCCTTATTTTAATATGAACAACACATTTTACATGATGTGAACCATTTAAAAAGCAAGTGTCGCCACCTTCAAAATATTTTAGATACATTTGTCAGAAATTCTCTTTTAATGCTTCAGAATAAGGTAAATTTCATTTTTCTTCTAATCATTCTTCTCTCACTAATCTCCAAAATTAAAAAACTGTGGTGTAAACATTAATTCAATTTTCAAGTTCTGAAAGGTTTGCTGATGTGACCTTTTGTCTCCAGTTAGACAATACCTTTGATTGAAAAGCCCAGAGACTGAAAATGAAAAAAACCTACTGGGTGGTCAATATTTACCTTTTAGTCAGACAGATAGAAAAACTGCCAAAAGTTGGTTTTCTTTTTAATGGATTTTTAAGGATAAATTTAGAACAAATCCATGTATACAATTTCTGTATCTAACTTGAACCGTTTCTGACTTATAGGGACACCTGCTTGGGCTTAATGACTAGTTGTCAAACTACAACATATTCTGACAGATATTTGTCAAATTCTACACACCGGTTCAAACTTAGCAAAAGCAGGTGTCCGTATTCAGATTGTATGCGCCCTTTAAGTAAAAACTGTTAATAAGTCAGAAACGGTTTAGGTATAGGAAGAGTATACATGAATTTGTTCTAAATTTAGCGATCTTTTAGTACAAACCATAAAGCATTGGTGGATCCATTAAAAAAAATGGACTTCTGGCAGTTTTTATATCTGTCCGACTTAAAGGTAAATATTGACCAGCCTGTAGGTTTTGAGAATTTAAATAATGTTTAGACTATCGTTTTGCTGACAAATCCACAATTTTTATGAAATCTCTAAGAAACGGTGCAAGATTTGAATAGGGAAGTATTAACATTAATTATTAGCCTTTTTGCGAGGAATTCAAAAATGAGATTAGAAACAGGGTGTTCCTTTTGAAAATCAAAAGTTGGTGCTGTTTCCGACTGATCTGCCTACACCGTAAAGTCCAAAACATTTTAGGTAGAGAGTTTGGACCCAACCTAGGCTACACTACAAAAAATATTGAGCCGTTCTCTAGATTCTTCTAATATACCATCATTGTGAATCACCCTGTATTTAAACCTAATTACCATAACTTGTTCTTGCTAAACATTCCAAGTTTAAGTTTAGGATATTTTTTGACAGTACAGTTCTATTACATTGTCCTAAAGGCAAAAAATAATAATTTGGACACAATTTTTTTGACGATTCAGTTTCGTTATCCTTAAATTGCCTAATTGCGACTAAGCAAGCATATCGGCAATGCCCTACACTTTACACAAAGTGATAGTTTTTCACGGTCTACGTGATAGGATAAATCAACATAACAAGGACACAAATATCACACTTTGGTAAAGAATCCTTTATAGTACAATTTGTGGACCAATGGTGGATGCATTTGGCTACACTTATGTAATTAATTTAATCAACCCAAAGACGCACAAACATGGAAGATAAATGGTTTATGTAATTAGTTACGTAACGCGATATGATATTAATCATCGACATGACCTTAAAAACGTTATCTAAAAAATACTAGGTAATGTTGTTATTGATTTGAACTAGGAGCTTCAAATTACATTCTCTTTGGTAAGTTGATTGGTTACTTGGTACATTCCGAATGGACTAGCAAATGGAAACACACTGGGCGAGGGCAGGTGTTGAGATCGTTTGGGAGCGGCCGAAGAACTTTTTACGCATTTTTTCGTCTTATTATACCGCCAGAGGCCAGGCGAACCTATCTACGATCGCTGGTGAAATTAAACCGCCCGTATTTCAGGTTCGAAGTTGTTTTTTTTTTTCAAAACCATTAATTGCTTATTATAGTTCCCCGAAAAAAATGTCATTGCAAAGGTAATTCTCCAAACTTTTAATAGAATGAACCACCAAAAAATATCGAAAATCACAAGCGAAACGAATGCGGTCTGTCTGTTTTTTCCGCATGGTCGCGGTACATCATTTCAGATAGTTTGCCTGGGGCGCCTAATGTTGGGATCAAGATCCGCGGCGGTTCGCCGAACCCCCCAGGCTGCAAACAGGTAGGAGGATTATAAAGGTTTTTGTACAGGAACTGACCAGAGAAAGGGTTGCTAAACTTCAAAGAAACAAATGCCTACCAAGTGATGTTCCTGTTGGTTGGACATATTCTGCAGCCCTTGCAATCCAGTGTTCTGCATTTCATGTTGATAATTCCACCACTGGTTTTGCTGCTGACTATAGTCAATACCACTAGCGCTAAACTGATTACTATCTGCATTAGAATTTGAAGTGTTCGTGTTCTCGAAAGAGTTAGCCATTTTGTAGCTGAACATTTGGTTCTGCTGAGTTTGACTGGAAGAACTAACTGCCGTTTCTAAGTTTTGCTGATTTTGCATCTGCTGCAGCAGCTGTTGTTGATCGGCGTTGTTCCACCACATATTACCCTCCCAGGCGCCCCTGTTATCCGACATGGCGGACCGTGTAAGGGCTTTTCAACGCGCACAATCACAACAACACATTAGGAATTAAAGGCACCGTTAGATCAAAAGGACACTAAGATAAAATAACGCGGATCACAACCACGTGGCGTCACCGAACCACCTACATTAATTATTGGCGGCAAAACTCTGAATAACCGCTCACTTTTACGAACAATTTTTCCGCCGTTCTTCCCACTATAACATATACAACACGCCACATATTTCAGTACAATGCGCTTCACGCGGCAAAAATGTTCAGCCGAATGTGGCAACAACGCGCCGGAATGCGGGGCCAATGGAAGTATAGTTCGCCTGCGCAGAGATTCTGCGATCCGGTTAGGCGACCCCCCGCAACCCCGCCCATCGAGAACAACGGTCAATAAGAAGGTTCCAGGGCAAAGCCACGTTGCCAAACACACACTTCTACCAGAAAACCATTACATACCTAAACGCAAACCCTATTTCCATTTCACATAAATCAACAGACATCTCACTACCCTTTATTAACCACACATCAAAAGACAGTCAAGTTGAGACGTATACATGAAGGAAAAAAAAAAACTTAAAACTCCCTAAGAAATGAGACGCCAAACTCACGACAACGCTGTATCGATCCGGGGCAGAGCAAAGCCATGGCGCGTTGCTCAATTAAACTTTAGCTCGTTAATAATTCCGCCGGGCAGGTTTCTTCTTTTTAACTCAAAATTACCCTCCCAGTTTTAATACATATTCACAGGGTACAAAAAGGAAATTTTAATTACTCCACTCCTGTCTAAGCGGCGTTCTGAAAATGTCGACAGCGTCACAAATCACGTTATCAGAAGCATCTTAACATTAAAACCATATGTGACTTTTGTTAAGATCACTTAACAAGATCACCTTGTGTTAGAGAGTAAAGGTGAATTTACAGCATAGTGGTAATAGAATTGCTTCACTGACATCTAGTTACTGAGTATTATTAATGTTGCACGATTATTTCAATGAATCACAAAGATAGAATCAGCCATAACTTAAGTGGAAAGCAATGTATTTTATTAAGTTTTGTCAAAATATGACTGGATGATATAATACCTAAAAAGTGAAGAAGAGGCTTACAGCTTGCTTTGTTACTTGCTAAGATTAGATAAATTAATAATACAACTAAAATATTAACGCAATTACTACAAACACCAGACGACAAGGTATTAAAATTGTCAAAAATATTACGATGTATGCAATTCATACTTACCCACAAATAAAAATACTAACACACAAAAGACTTACTAATAAACTCTATTTTCGTATAAAGCTATAAACTACTTTCCTTTTGATATGAATCTTCCAGATGTTCTCTACACTTCTTAATTACCCATGTCATGCCAGAAATCTTCCTTGATGTTCTGGTAAAAGCGTCTGACTTAATTAAGGTACAACAGGTCTAATGACTACATAACCTATTATAATCTAAATAAGTCTGTATTGAAAATCAACAGTGTTTCTTTCTCTATTTGACAAATCAGAACGTTTGTTTAGGAAATACTTTGCATTCATTTAATTAAAAAGACAATAATATCTCAAGCAAAATCTCAAACAAATAAATAAAAAGCTGTTTAAAATGTTGTTAGTAATTGCCAATTAAGTTATTAGTTTCACTAGGAGCCAGTGAAGCTATTGATTTTGATAAGTGGTGCATCTTCAAGAAAAATTACTTCTTACTTTTACTAAAGTTATTTAAAGGTATTGTTTTGCTAATAAAGAATCTCCATATTAATATAGTTACTAGTGGATGCTTGTCATGAATGATCATATAGTTTAATTCAAACATATCTACAGATTTGCATACTGGTTTATGTCTCTTAACTCATTTTGACGAACTTATACAATTTATTACATAATAAAAGTTAATTACAAAACTACATTTTTCTGTGGCAAGGTTTTTAAACCTTATTATGCCAACACTTAGAAATATAATCCTGCTTTTTCAGACCTTTTCTTATGTCCTAGCTAAGTTTAGTTTAAACTGTGTTATCCGTATCATTTAAATCTCCACTTAGCTTAAGTTGTACTTAAAACCGACTTGTAAGTATCGGGGAAACAGACATTAGTAATTAAATCACACCATCCATATACAAGATGCCACAAAAATCAAGTTCCTTAAGTTTCAACATCAAACTGAAATTTTCAGCAGATGTTTTGAGCAAAAGAAGTTTTCCGATGATATTTTCATATTAGGTTCTTCTAATATTCAACTTCAATTTTCCAAACATTTATTCAAATCTTCCTATTATTTTGTGTCAAAATTTAAAGTTTAAATTCGGTTTTTATGGGCACACAGACACTTAAAACAGTCCATAGCGTACCCCCCATTTCTAGTACACTCTGTTTTTGGTAAAATAAACATAAATTTTTTGAGAAATCTTGAAAAAAAAAAGTGACTATTGAAAAACCTATTTCCCTTTCTATGTCACACTGTACTGGATATATTCTTTAAAATGCTGCACAGAGGAAGTTAATAAAATAGGGTCAGTGTGGTCAACCAAGGGTTTTTAAAATTTAGGGCCTATTATTTCTTCATTTCTACAGGGTGTATTAAAAATACAGTCCAAGCTCTTCATTACCTTCTAGGGAATCCTTTTGTGCGTAAAAAAAAAATATTTTGCAAAACAGTGTGACTACTTGTCCTCTAGATTTTTTCATCCATGTTAGTTTGTCATATTTTTGTTTAAAAATATGAATTGAAAACCAGAAATTGAATTAGTTTATTGATATCCATATAAATAAATAAATAACTATGTTATTATTCACTTTTTCAATGGTCACCTACTAGTAAATCAAAGAACGAACATCAAAGTCAACTAATGGAATAAACTGCAATTTAGCATGAATATAATATTTGTTAATACAAAGATTAGAACTTACAATATTTGAAATAACTAATCAATTTACTAGAACATTAATTCATCTAATAGTTAATGTATTTCATGTAAGTTTACAGATTGAAATACCAAGATACTTTGGTGAAGTGCAAATTTTGGTTAAATTAATGGTATAGTGACCCTAATTCATTTTTTTCAAAACAAAGACAAAGCCCTGAAAAACTCCTTCGTAGGAAATAAACTGTTACAATAAGTAAGTGTATCACCAAATAATCAATATGGTTACTGAAATTGATACACAAAATAGAAAATAAAAATGATTACAATTCAGTTTTACTTACTAATTGTGATAAAATCCTTCAACCTCTGGTAAACTGGTTAGTTAGAATTATTACACTAAAACACAACTTTTCCTTGTACAAAACAGCCCCCTTTTAGGGTAAAAGATAAAATTTATGACCCTGCTACCAAGGTTGCAAAAGTCATTTTTAAAATTTTTAGGTTATAAAAGTACGTTCGACGGCCACACCTGGCAGTAGGGTACGTTCGGAATTGTACCCGGACGCAGCAAAACAAAAGTCGTTGACAGTTGACAGTCACATAAATAGTCAGACAAAATGTCACAAAAAAATAAAATAATAAATACCTGCAATGAGGTTATGTTTTTACTTAGGTAATCCATATTATAATAAATTAATATGTTTGTTAAATGTAATAACAAAGTTCAGTAATTACTGGAAAAATTAAGTACCAATAAGTAATTAATTATAACTTATAATGACGCGAGAATTGAATCAAAGTAGGCCTAGGATCACTTTACGTGACGCCAAAATGGAGTCGTGCATAAACGACCCAAATAGAGAGCATAAAAGTTGTATAATCACTTATCAGCGTTGCACAGTGACATTAAGTAATAAAAGAACAACAAAAAACTAAAACAGTCAAAAAATAGTACAAAACAAGTGGCAAGAAATTGGCGGCAAAATCGAAAGTTTAACAAGTTTTCCAACAACAGAAACAAACGCCCAAAAATGAAGAAAGGCGTCATTTTCGCCTACGTCATCATCCTAGTGATTTTTCAATACCTTGGAAATACCCCAAAGCCACATTAAAAAACGTAAACTAGACCAAAAATTACCCGTACAAATTATTTTTCCAATGCCATATACCCTATACTGTACTGTGTGTATGCCATAAGGAAAGCACAGCATAAGGCAAACGCTCCGTGCAAATGGAGTCGTATATACGCTGTGTATAGCCGGCCATATGAACAAAGCCTGACCGAAAACCAATTAATTTCTCACCTTGAGGACCTAATCTCGCGTAGATAAATACACAGAAAAATCGCAATATAAATTAGAACTCTATTAAAAATATCACCAACCCCCTAAAAGCCTTAATTACGCCAGAAAAAAATAGAACGGTTTCGCTATCAGCCAGTCCAATGCTTTTCTTATGGCAGCCATTTGCTTAGCGTTTATATGGGAGAGTATACCGATGTTTCTAGAGCCAGCGTTTTTCAATAAACCAGATTTAATCGGGGAAAACCGTTCCCCTACATGGAAGCGCATTGAATAACACTAACTCCAATCAAAAATTGGTAAAATGACAAGTTTTAAATACAAAATTACAAGTATTTCTTACCTTACGATGCTTCGAAACTACTGAACACTACTCTTCGTAAACGCGGTCCAACGCCAGTTTGGTTACGAGCCGACATCAGTTCGCTAATAGACGGCTCTGATTGGTCGATTTTAAAAAGTCCGCCGTCGGCCGGCCAATTGCATCACTTCGGCTACATTCGTTTCCTTTCTTTTTGTTGACCAATAAAATTCTTGATTGGCACACAAGGGGTTTATTTGATTAGCGGGAAAAATAATCGTTACGTGAATACTGAAGAAGCTACTTAATTATTTTTGAATATAAAAGAATACAATAAATAGCCACAATTTGATTAAACGTGGCCCATGAGGTTTATGGTAAATAGAAATAGTTTTTCAAGGAAGTCTCACGTCATGTAATCACCGTAAATGTAAATAAATCCCGATTTTGACATGGGCGTACTAGTGGGGAAAAATTTAAATAGTTCTTTAATTTGATGTTTATCCACATTTACTAATTCAATGTTTGCCTAACTTCTAGTTTTTTACCTACCGCACAAGCGCCAAGTGACAAGATGGTGAACTATTATAAGCCACATTAATAGCGTTTACCTTTCTTTAAATTTTAATACCTACTTCACCTACTTGTGACAAGTTTAACTGTAACTGACCTCAGTTTTCATATAGGTACCTATAATTGTTGTCCTGTGATTTTCAGTTTAAAGTTTCTTACAGTCAATTTGAAGCCTTTTGTAAAAATTAGAAATTGTTATATTATTATCCTAAGCGCCGGTACTTTCACCTCCTAATAAATTTTTTCTTAGGATAATTTCTGAATGAATTGGCCAATAGCAGTGTCGGATTTAACCGTTTCTATGGATATTATCTTCGGAATAAATTTATCCGAAGGTAATAAAAAGGAAGTAAATAAAAATATCTCAAATTTCGACAAAGATATGCTACTACTTTGTGGTACTTATGCAACCACGTATACAAAACTGAGCTGTTTTTTGCCAATCACAAGTTATACACACAAAGCTGAGAAGGCAAATGCTGCAATTGGTCACGTGATCTTTTATTAGAAAACTTGATTGCTTTCTTGTAGTCAATAGTCAATAGTACTTGCAATCTGAAGAATTGCTTCACAACTATCCTTAATAAAATGATATATTACTACAACTGATTAAACTAGCAGTCAGAAGTTAGCATGAATTTTTGGTTTAGATTTTAATTTGATAAGTTTTAAGTTTTAATTTTAACCAATCAGGAATTTTTATGTAGTTATAAGTGTGTTGTAGCACGACACTGGTTTGTCAAGTTACGTTACAACACCTGCCGCTAGTGTCGCTAGTGTACCTTGTAGCCGGCAACCGTCAAAACTTAATAGACATTTATCAAAATTGTTGCACATTTTCAACAAATATTTCGTCAAATAATGCTTTAAACAATTCGTTCTACGTAAGTTTGTGTTGACTACTTTATTACACTTTTCGAAACCCTGCTAAATACCAATTTTCATCAAACGGCTCGCTTGTCTTTGCCCAAACACAGCTATATTTTGCGCTTAGCCAACATGTGATATTACAATGTTTTGATTTTTTTAGGAGCCCCTTTATTGGAAAAGTGTAAGAAAAGCATGGCAGGCGCCGATGTCACGGCCCTGGCGGCCGACCTGGCTAGGGCTGTGGAACTTACAATGAGCCCCAATGCCTCTCAGGCTGACCGAATGAAAGCCTATCAAGCCTGCGAAAGCTTTAAAGAGACTTCTCCTCTATGTGCTGAAGCAGGGCTTTTCTTGGCTGCCAGCTCTCAAAACTCCCCAATCGCTAGACATTTTGGGCTACAACTCATGGAACATACTGTTAAATATAGGTGGACTCAAATTGGACAACCTGAAAAGATTTTTATTAAGGTTTGTCGCAGTTTGTACCACTCAACTGAGTGCTAAGGATTTTAAGTTGGTTGCAGGAAAACGCCATGAAGTTGTTAGCAGCTGGTGGTGTTAGTGAGGAACCTCATATGAAGGATGCTCTGAGTAGAGTGATTGTAGAAATGGTGAAAAGAGAGTGGCCTCAGCAGTGGCCAAGTTTACTGAATGAGTTATCTGATGCTTGTGCTTGTGGGGAAACTCAAACTGAACTAGTCTTATTTGTGTTTCTAAGACTTGTGGAGGATGTAGCTTTGCTTCAAGTGAGTATTTATTGCTTATTACATTTCTATTAATTCTGAAAGTTGCACAGTATTAATTAATATTCCTTTTTACATTAAGTTTATTGTAAATTACAATGTCACATTGCAGTGACCCAATAAAATACACTGAGTGTGTTTTTTATAAAAAGAAAATGAAAATGATTGTCTAAATTATGTAGGTTGAATTTCAGGTGAGAATGTACTTGATAAAAGTAAAAATTGCTGAATAGTACTGTATTTTGCAAATGAAGTTGCAAAGGGAGTTAAGAACAAAAAAACTCCACTTGAGCTGGATTATTTAGTTAATTTAGTGTGTCTGCTGAACAGTCTACATTTGGGTTTATTTTCCTGTTTAAAAACTGTTCTAGTGTTTTCTATAAATACAAGTTACAAATACACACAAATACGCACAAAAATACGCACAATTCAAAGTTACACATTGATGAAATGTCTTAAAAGTTTTTCCATATAAGGGTGCTTTCAAGATGCTTTTATGCATTTTACCCTGCAAGTTGCTTATATTATAACTGAGAATTTTGAATTTTCTTCTGGTTATACTAGAAGACCTACCCTATACTTTTGTCAAAAAATCAGGACCGTAACGGCAACAGAAAATTTGTGAAAAATTCCCAAAATCAGTTTTTATTTGAAGCTTAATCTTCAAGACTCTTTAAGTGTTTCACCCTGTAACTTGCTTATGCAGTGACTGAGAATTTTGAATTTTTCTTCTGGTTATACTACAAGACCTACCCTATACTTCTGTCAAAAAATCAGGACCGTAACGGCAACGGAAATTTGTGAAAAATTTCCAAAATCTGTTTTTATTTGAAGGTTAATCTTCAAGACTCTTTTAAGTGTTTCACCCTGTAACTTGCTTATGCAGTGACTGAGAATTTTGAATTTTCTTCTGGTTATACTAGAAGACCTGTTTAATACTTCTGTCAAAAAGTCAGGACTGTAACGGCAAAAGAAAATTTGTGAAAAATTACCAAAAGTCAGTTTTTATGTGTAAGTGAGCCTTCAAGATGCTTTTACGCATTTCACCCTGTAGCTTGTTTATGCAGTGACGGAAAAATATTCTGCTTATACTAGAAGACCTATTATATTTTTGTCAAATTTATTTATAAATTTTGGGGTTTGGTGATAAAATTACTGTGGTGTTTGACAGCTATTCCAGAAACAACTGTTGACTAAAATTTGATAAAAATACTACCTCGATGCCTGTCAAAATAATCGAGTTACAAGCTGTCAAAATTGCAGAATACAGGTGACTCAATTTAGTGACATTAGGGATTTCTGATAAAGTAACTGTGTTGTTTGACATCTATTTTAGAACCACTTTAGGGCATTTTAATGAGGAATCTCAGGGCTACAATTTAATATAAAAAAGTTCCTTGATACCTGTCAAAATAACCAAATAAACAAAGAATTTTTATTTGAAATAAATAAGTATTTTATTGCATTGGCAGTCATCTAAAAACTACACTTAAAAAATAGATTAAATTGGTAAAGTTTTATTAGAAACACCAAGGAAATGTATTACATTAATCCAAAACTGATAAGGTAATACTGATAAATTATCTTTTATCAAAAAATACTATTATTATACATATATCCAGATAATTGATTTGTTGTTGTCAAAACTATAATTAAATTACAATTATTTTGAACTATTATTTGGTCTTTATAACTGACAGCTGTGAACTTCTTCAGTCTTTTGGGAATCAAAACAAAATGTCATGTTTTTAAGTGGGAAAACCCTTTTTTAGCCTGCAGCTGGCAATTTTAATAAACTGAACAAAATAAACCTCATTGGTAATTTTAAGATGTTTTAATACTAAAGTCTGAGCTATATTCTAAAATTAGGCACTTTTCTAAAATAATGCTATTAGTTGACACAGTTGTGGAAGAAAAACAAATTGGTCTTACTCTGTTACTAGAATGATAACTCATATTAGTCATATTGATATTTTAGACTTTGGAATCAAATCAACGACGGAAAGACATTTATCACGCTCTAACAGCAAACATGTCGATCATTTTCGACTTTTTCTTACGCCTTATCGAGCTCCACGTCAACCAACTTAGATCATGCACAGACATCAATGGATCTAAAGCAACAGCTCATACAAGGGTTGTTCAAGTTGTCCTTTTGACGTTAACAGGTAAATTGTAATTGTGCAATTGCCCTGGATGTTTTTCACTTACATTGTACGCAGGGTTTGTGGAGTGGGTGTCCATGCAACATATCACAGCGCAAAACGGAAGGCTTTTACAAATTCTGTGCCTTTTGTTGAACGAGTCAGCGTTCCAGTACTCGGCCGCGGAATGTTTGTCGCAAATTGTGAATCGCAAAGGCAAAATCGAGGAAAGGAAACCGCTGATGATGTTATTCAACACTGAAGCGTTGCAGTGCATCGTTTCGGTAGCGAAAAAATCCGGGAAGTGTGATGGATGACCAGTTTTATTTGTTTAAAAAGAAGCTGGTGCAAGTTCTGGGGGGTTTAACCACTCAATTATGCACGGTGCTTTCTAAAGATCCCACTTACAGGCCGATTAATTTCTCTTTATTCCTTGAGGCCATTTTAGCTTACAGTGCTCATCCTAGTTTAGTTTTGGCACATTTGGCTAATCCTTTGTGGAACACTATGCTTAAACATGAACAGGTACTTGACTGGGGGTGGTTAGTAACTTTATATCGACTGGTTTAATGTGTAGGTATCACGTGATCCAGTTTTCCTGTCCTTCATACCACAATGGGTGCAGTGCACTGCCCCTAAAGTAATAAAATTTAATTACCCAATGGGCACAAACCCAAGTGATATAAGTGAGACTGTCGCCTATGCGAAATTAGATTTTGATAGTGAAGATGAGTTTTCTGCCTACTTTTATAGGTGTCGGTCAGATATTTTGGACTCATTTAGGTGAGTTTTTGATTGACTACTAATTTCACTATGCACAGATAAAGTATTTTACAGACAAGCAACAATTGTATCTTCTCTAGTTACTTTCAATTACGTGGAACAGTGGCTTTTAAAATGTTTATCGTTACCAAACAGTACTTGCGGATTAACATTTACAGATCCGTTTTATCAGGAATGGGAAGCTCTGGCTAATTTTATAGAAAGTGTTCTAAGCAGGTGAGTGTTGATTTTTTTAAGCACTAAATTTATTCTAAAACACGCTTAAAAAGTAAGAAAGTTAATTTGATATACAAGGGAGGGCCACTATAATGATAACGTCAAAAATTTCCCAATTTAAAACTCTAGACAAAAAACGGCTACGCCAAGGAGACGTTATCGTTTTTTAAACTTAAATGGCAGCTGAGATATCGCAAAGATTCGAATATGTCCAATTTCCATAAATCCTCTGTATATTCGAAACAAATGTGTAAGTTTCAAAAAACGAACTAGCGAAATGGGTTTTTCAACAGTATATTGGTATTTGATTGGTTGGTTATATTCTATGGCTTCTGCAGAGTTTAAACCAACATCCCGAGAATTGATTTAAATTACCAGAAACCTCTAGGGCCATTATGAAAATGTCAGAAACATTTAAATGCTACTGACAACCTTCTAAAAAGTGCCGGCAAGTTTCTACAAGTTTTCAAACCTTCCAAGAGTTGTTTTAAATTGTGAGGCCTCTAGGACCGTTTGAGTATTCCAAAAACCTCTAAATGCTATTGAGAAGTTTCTAAAAAGTTCCAGATTCCTCTACAACTGTCTTAAACTTTGCCACAACTTTTTTAAATTGCCAGAAGCTTCTAGGACCATTTTGAGTGTGCTAAAGACCTCTAAATGCCACTGTGAACTTCCTGAAAAGTTCCAGACTCTCTATAACTGTCTTAAGCTTTCCCAGAACTGTTTTAAATTGCAAGAGGCTTCTAGGCCCATTTTGAAAGTTTCATAGACTTCTAAATGCTATAAGTGTCTTAAATCTTCTTAGAGTTGTTTTAAATTGTCAGACCTCTAAAACCGTTTTCAATTTGTCAAAAATCTCTTACCGTTTGCGCTGTACCCCGTAAAACCAACGAAAAGTGGCCACTCTGTACGTTATAACCATACCGGACCAGTTATTTGCCGGTTTTGAGACGTCTGGCATCAATTGGGGAGGGCTTTAAGGTCCTAAATTACTACAAACTATCGAAATCAATAGCCTTCTGAAAATTAGACCCATAAGTTCCCTGGACTTCTTGACTAATTATACTTTTAAAGTAAAAAACTAGTTTATACTTAACTTTTGATAAAATAAAATAAATTTTGCCACAAATATGTCAAAAACTTTCAGATTTGTTTTTATATATGTGTTTAATATGAATAGTAAAGGAAATTGGATGTTTTATGATGATAATACCCAATGGCAGCCAACTAAACCTCAAAATGTACTGAAAATATACATTGTACAGTCCTCCATGCATTTATCTGCCCTTTATCACATTTCTGTCTTTTTGTACTCTTGTCTAAGTTTGAAAGTATGTGCTAATTGGTTGGGTGCGAGATACAAAAGACCATTTTTAGGGTATTGCAAGCTCCTGAAAGACCACCAATACCAACAGGCTTAAGATTACTACAAATGTGTCTGACATATCATCCTGCAGATCCTTTAATAATATCCACATTGTTAACATGTATATCGGCTTTGTTCGTGTTTCTGAGCATGTCTACAGGTCAGATGGCTCCTGCAGGTATAGAGCTTTTCTTACATCAGTGGAAATTATAGCAGGATTTGTTTTAGTTAATTCCGTGGGTGCTTCCGGAGCAGCTCTGTTGCCCCAAGTTCTCGAAAAGATTTTCGCCACTCTGGTTTACGTGCCTGAAGATCAGAAAAACGGGCTTAGGTCGAAAAACTTGAAGAATGTTAGGAAACACGCTGCTTCGTTGATCGTGAAAATAGGTTGGTTTCAGTAGCCATTTCGCTTTACCTGTTTTTAATTGGTTTTGTTTTAGGGAATAAGTATCCACTGCTTTTGCTGCCCGTTTTCGATCAAATTAAAGCCACCGTGGACAATTTGTCGCGACCTGACTCTCCCGCCAGACTTAGCAATATGGAAAAGGTTACTTTATTAGAGGCTTTGCTGTTGATTTCCAATCATTTTGGTATGTTTTTACTACACACTTTAAAAGTTTCACTGACTTTGCGATTTAGGTGATTATGAAAGGCAGTGTACATTTGCTGGTGAAATACTTCGAGAGGCCAACACTCAGTTTCTTGCCATAGTGAGCTCAGGAGCCCTGAAAGGGGCCGTTGAGTTTATTTCGTTTATCGGTTTGGATAAACCCCCAGTCTTGGAGAACGGGTCGGATATCTGCGGTCAGAACCGTAATAGCCTAATTTTCAGCGTAAATTTAGTATTGGGTGCCATCAAGCGTTGTTCGTGGCCTGATGATCCGGAAAGAGCGACTCGAGGTATGTACTTTTAACTAAATTTACAGGAAATTACAGAATCAGTAATTTTAGGGGGTTTTGTCGTTTCTTTAACCGAGTCTGGCAATCCAGTGTGTCGAAACCCAGCCGCTCCACACGTCGTTCCCTTATTACCTCACGTGCTGTCTCTAATCAAGGTTTTTAATGAAATGTTCACGCCTGAAGCTCAGCAACTCATACATGACAGTTATAAAGGCTGCTTAGCAATGCCTGAAACGGAAAAGAACATTTTATTGGGCATTGTCGGTAAGTACCTTTCAATTATTTCATACAGTTTGATGTCGTTTTTGGTTTATAAGTGTTCAGTGGTTTTTTTGACAGCTGTTAAAGTTGTCTTGTTATTTTGACTGTTGCGTCACATATCTTGTCTCATTTCATTAGGCGAAGATTGAATAGCCCCCTACCAAGTATTGTCAGTTCTTAAACTTTCCAAGAACTGTTTTAAATTATCAGATGCCTCTAGAATCGTTTTGAATGTACCAAAGACCTCAAAATGCTATTAAGAACCTTCTAAAAAGTTCCAGAAGCTTCTTCAAGTATCTTAAACCTTTCTAGAGGTGTTTTAAATTGTCAGTGACCATTTTGAATGTACCACATACCTTTAAATGCTACTGAAAACTTTCTGAAAAGTTCCAGAGCCCTCTACAACTATCTTAAACATTCCCAGAAGTGTTTTAAAGTGCCAGATGCCTCTAGGATCATTTTGAAAGTTCCATAGACCTTTAAATGCTATTAAAAACCTTCTAAAAAGTGCCTGAAGCTTCTGCAAGTGCCTCAAACCTTCCCAGAGTTGTTTTAAATTGCCAGAGGCTTCTAGGACCATTTTGAAAGTTACATAACCCTCTAAATGTTATTGATAATTTTCTAAAATGTGCCAGAAAGCTCTACAAGTATCTTAAACATTGTTGATTGGTTTTAATTTATGTGTTTAATATGAATAGTAAAGGAAATTGGAAGTTTTATGAAGATAGTACCCAGTGCCAGCCAACTAAACCGTAAAATGTACTGGAAATAAAAATTGTATAGTTCTCCATGCATTTATCTGCTTCTTTTCACCCTCATCGCATATGTCTCTTTTTACTTGACAGAGTTGTTTTAAATTGTCACGAGGCCTCTAGGGCTGTTTTGAATCTGCCAAAAACCTCTAAATGCTACTGAGAACTTTCTAAAAAGTGCCAGAAGCTTCTACAAGTGTCTTAAACTTTTCCAGAGTTGTTTTAAATTATCAGGACCGCTTTGAAAGTTACATAGACTTCTAAATGCTATTGAGAACCTTCTAAAGAGTGCCAGAAGTTGTCTTAAACATTCCCAGATCTGCTTTAAATTACTAGTGGCCTCTAGGATCGTTATGAATGTGCCAAAGACCTCTAAATGACACTGTAAACTTCCTGAAAAGTGCCAGAGCCCTCTACAACTGTCTTAAACATTGCAGGACTGTTTTAAAGTGCCAAAAGCCCTTAAATACGACTGAAAACCTCCTAAAAATTTCCAGAAGCTTCTGCAAGTATTCTAAACCTTCTAAGAATTCAATTGTTGATATACAGGGTGGTCCAGTTTTAAATGTCAATAATCCACTATCCGATAGTTTATCAAAAAATAAGTTGACATACATTATGACATTTTGCTGAAAAACGCTTCCTAAGGAAGAAACAGTCCTCCAAAATTTAGTTTAAAAATTCGTTTTTTTTGGTATAACTGTCCGTTGGAGCAATTTTGATTAAATTTTCATCAAGTACTTATGAAATTAATGCTCATTATGTGATGTGAATGACGTTTTGTCAAACTGGTTCAGTGGCGTAGATACAGGGAGATGGTGTTCATTTTCCCACTCTATTTTCTACGCTGACTGGATATTTCACAAAAATTACAGTTTTTTAATTTCCGTCTTCAATTTGGGACAGGAAAGGATGTATCTGCTGTAAAATTTTTATTCAAAATTCTTTTTACGAGATAACTCAGTTATTACGTTTTAAAACCCAAGAAAAGAGGGATATCCGGGCAGCAAAATATCATTTTATAAAAATAAATCTGCCAGAAGTGGATTCTCCTTCAAAAAATAAGTTGACATGTTTTTTCGTCATTTTATAAAAGACCCCATACTAAGAGACATACAGCCCTCTAAAATTCGGAAAAATCGTTGTTATTTGTTATAATCTCAGACCATTGAAAGTGAAAACCGATCAATTTTTTTTGTTCCAAATTTGGGCAAAATTGCTTCAAGGGTCTTACAGTTATGACAAAGAACCGATTTTTTTGAACTGAAATTTTGGACTGTATCTTTCTTAGGAACCATTTTTTACAAAAATGACATAATACATGTCAACTTATTTTTTGATGGGCTATCGAATGGTGAATTATTGACATTTAAAACTGGACCACCCTGTATAACCTTTCATTGGTTGGTCATGTACTATATCATTTATTGTAGCCTCTGCCTTAAATTATAACTTAAAACTACAATCATTTTAACATTCAACCCACTTCAAATTTAATCACCGACATACGTTTTCTGCTGGTGATTGTGACGCAACAGTCACTGGATGAATTATACACATTTATGGTCTGTAGCTGTAAAAATTGATAATTGTTCTGCTGAAATTCTTTAATTGAATAATTTTACAATTAAGATTTTCTTATTCTTAATTGCAATATGATAGATAACATTTTGACATTAATTAGGCCATAACAACGATAATGGTGATAATGGAACAGTGCAAACACCTTTGGAAAGAATGCAGTGGTACCTGACAGGACTCAATGAAAGTTGTTACCACATGCTAGGTTCTATGGGACCTTCGTTAGGCCGAGACTTGTACAATATATCCGATCTAGCTTTAGCATTTATAAATAGTGTACTATCTTGCTTACAAGTGAGTTTACCCATTGTCCCAAATGCATATTATGCAAATTGACTTGTGAAATTTCAGTATATTCCTGATCACAGACTGAGACCCATTATACGGGTTTTTCTAAAGTCTTTCATATACTCATGCCCGGCGCCTCACTACGAGATCGTGGTACTGCCGGTTTTAGGCCACGTCACACCGTTATGTGCGTATTTAAAATTTTCTGTGTGACCGTACTTATGTAACTGTAAATGCAAATAGATTTAAATAAACTGCAAAGCAACTGGCAGAAAGTGCTCGAGTTCCGGAATAGGGAAGTCCAAGAAGATGACGCAGACACCCAAGAAGTGTTGGAAGACTATTTGACCAGAGCAATGACTCGGGAATATTTGGATTTGCTGAAAGTGGCTTTGGTTGGCGGTAGTTTGACACCCGAACCCAGTTCGGAAACTATGGAAACAGAGGAGTTGAGTAACTCTCCCACTCCTCCTTCCACCAGGTCAAACTTAACAGCCGAGGTTATTTCCGATCTAGGTAGGTTTCAGCTGTACCAGATCATTGACGTTCGTTAAGACTGAGTTGCTTGTAGGCTTAATACTATTACGGAACGAAAAAACGTGCCAACCGATTGTGTTGGCAGTTTTAGGAGCTTTGAGTTGGATTGACAGCACCGCATCGTTGAAAGCCACTCAGTTAACTGGACCTATAGTACGTCAAGTAAGTTTCAATGTTACGCACATGGGAAAACTGATAATTTAATAATTTGTCATGTGACTTGTAGTTGACAATTGACGCTTCATTGACGGGGGAAATGGCCACTCACATTATGGCCGCCGTGTTAAACGCATTGATTCTACACGGTCAACATGAGGCTAATCAAGGATCGTTGCTTAGTTTGGGTGCTCAAGTTTATGAGTTGCTCAGGCCGTCGTTTGTTGAAGTTTTTGCGGTGAGTTTATCTTTAATTTGCTGTTACATTTAAAGAATATTTTATTGTACTGTAATTTTTTTGTAAAGAGTGAAATAAGCATTGATATTCACGTCTCTACATATCACAAATGACAATTACCATCATACTCGTATGCTATGAAGAACCTAATAGCCATTTCAGGCATATTTAACTTTTTTTACACATTTTCTCACAGTAACTTAATACCTAATTAACCTAAGAATTTTATTATAATATAAAACTACAACACTACTTTAGGGTAGACAGATTAGAGATTTTTTTTTATTTGGGGATATTTGTTCCGAGGGATTTCTCCTGGCGGGATAATATTTACCAAGGGACTAACTAGAAAAACCACTCCTTTTGAGATATTTTAATGATGAACGCACTAGACCTTCAACATCTGTGGAAGAGAGTATACTAAAGTTTCGTGTTTAACTTTGGCGTGCACAACAGTGTTCTAGGACAGTTTTCTCAGTTATGTTAGGGTTTTCTCCATAAAAACTTTGTCTTGACAAAAAAAAACAGAAGTTTTGGGCTACATTTTGATGTTTTAACGAACCTCTTTGCTGTCACAGGGACGAAGTTAGTACAGTTCCACTGTTGTAATTCATGTGAAATATCTCGGTTATTTGTAATTTTTGAAATAAAATTGTATTCAGGTAAAAGAAAGCCAAAATCAGGTGCTACATTTTGACGTTTGAACGAACCTTCTAGCTGTCATAGTAACCAAGTTAGAAGCTGTCAAATTGTGACACTTGCAATATTTCTAGTTACACTACAGTGTAACTAGACTTATCTTATTTCATTAGACGAATATAGAATAAAAATGTGTGTTTTATAATATCATACTACCAGCTGTTGTCAGTTTGACGGTTCAACTAATGTCAGATTATTTTGACGTTGTTATCAGTTTCAGAATAAACAGTGTAAGTCGTTTTGAATATGTCAATGACTTCTAAATGCTACTAAAAAAAGTTCCAGAGCCTTTTACACCTGTTTTGAACTTTCCCAGAACTGTTTTAAATTGACAGAAACTTCTAGGACCATTTTGAAGTTCCATAGACCTCTAAATGTTATTGAGATTCTTCTAAAAAGCGTCACAGGCCTCTACAAGTGTCTTAAACCTTCCAAGAGTTGTTTTAAATTGACAGAAACTTCTAGAACCATTTTAAAGTTCCATAGACCTCTAAATGCTATTGAAAACCGTCTAAAAAGTGCCAGAGGCCTCTATAAGTGTCTTAAGCGTTCCCAGAATTGTTTTAAAATGCCAGAAGCCTCTAGGACCATTTTGAAAGTTTAAGAGACCTCTAAATGCCATTGAGCCCTCTACAACTGTCTGAAACTTTCCCAGAATTGTTTTAAATTACCAAAGTCCTCTAGGACCATTTTGTATGTGCCAAAAACACTGTATTTTATGTAAAATACCTCGGTTATTTGTAATTTTTTAAATAAAATTGTATCCATGTATTAGAAGGACAAAAATTACAAGCTACATTTTGACGTTTGAACGAATCTTTTAATAAGGCATAGTAACCAAGTTAGACCGTGTCAAATAAGGACACCTGTTATCTTAAAACAGAAGAAAAGAGATTATTGCATTGTGTGGATAGACGTTGAGTAATAACAACACCAAATATAATAATTTCTGAATTTCAAAGATTTTTTTCTAAAACTCTAACTCTGATTTTACTACTATTTCACATAAGACCTCGTAGGGCTGATACTAATTGGAAAAACATGAAAGTATTTTTTTTTTCTTACAGGTAATGCAACAAATACCGGGCGTAAATCTGTCAGATTTACAAAAACTAGACGAACGAATTTCCGGAAGCACCAGCAAGGGCAATCGCGTGGAAAAAGTGAAAAAGGATTTGTTCAAAAAATTAACCGGAAGTGTATGTAAAACTATTTTAAGCTTGACACCGTGATATTCTAATAACTTTCTCTCAACAGTTAATCGGAAAAAGTATGGGACAACTATTTAAAAAAGAGGTAAAAATCAATAATTTACCTCAAATACCCATTCCCAAAAAGGACCATAAGGACGTCACTCCTGATCTGCGTGGCATTTACGGCAGTTAGTAATCATTCTTTGATTGTCGAGAGAAATTAGTTTGTTTATTTTTCAAATTATTTATTGTTACAAAAAAGGGATTGTTCTGTTTGAGTTCCATGTGCGGTATACGTTAGATTCGAGCTCAGAAGAAGAAAGATAATTAAATATCTTCAACACGCTTTGAAGAAGCCACCGTTCGGCATTCCTATAAATATTGTCAATAAAACTAATTTATATTTCTTACTACTCAAATGCTAGTGTACAAGGATTGCAAGTGATTGTTGTATGATTTTTATATATTTTTAGGATTTGCTAATTAAAATCCTATTCGAATTATTATAGGATATTACTTCGATTTCTGTTACTTACAACCCCAATCAGAAGTAGGAAATTTATCAAATATACTGGACTGCATTTTTTTGTATATACTTATGACTACTCTCATTCAGTGTAAATTGAATATTTTTTTGTTTGGCTTTAATAATTTAATAAAAAATCATAAATAATTGACAATCCGGGCTTTTAATCTACTTTTTCCTCAAAGGTTGCCTATAAATCATTCGACCCCACGTGTCGATAACTTTATCAACCTTCACCCCCGTTTGATTACTTTTACAACCACTTGAATTGTCTTTAAACGGGTTCCACGCTGTAATTCCTCTTCCTGGAATAAAATAATCAATGCAAGGTTAATTCAGGTGACATTTATTTAAATTGTTATTTTTTGACATTGCGGTTTGTGGTCGATTTTAACCAAAACGTGCTGCGGTTTTGTGGTTTTGTCATTATCAAACTTGCGGATTTTCCTATGGTACTTTGATAGGTTGTGAGAGGATTGTGTGGTGCTTTTAAACTGGATAAAGTTGCCGAACTGTCTATATCAAAAAAGTGTGGCGTTTTAGGGGTGGTACGTGCAATTTAAAGCTGAACCAAATGCCGGTTTAAAAATTTCGATTTTCCGAATACTTACGAATTAATCCAAAAAAAACTGATTCTTTGATTTTTTAAAATTTATTTATAACTTTATTTGGAGAGATATCCCTAAACCAGAAGCGTCTTTTCGTCGCCACTTTTTTCTAGCTACACACGATTTTGGTTTCAAATTGGCCGTGCGACGTTTTGTCATGCGGCAGGCATCATCAAGTTTCTTTTTCTTATAGACGCCATATTGGATTTTTAGACCACAAAATAATGTATTTTATTCTGATTTCAATGTGTGTGTCTTTAACTACATTAATTAGTTCAGGTTAATATAGTAGAAATGTGACATGAAGTGTCCATGTCTTGAAAACTGCCAAAAAAACCTAATTACAAGGTAAGTGACAAAATGGCGGCAGTTACAGCAAAACAGACACCAAATTCGTGTTCTTTATGCCAAAATTAGGTTAACTGGCCACCTTGACACGTCTAAATTCAATATGGGGGCGGTCAGTATAGTAGGCCAAGAAAACCCGTTATTTGGACAAAATTTTAGTGCATTTTTCCAAATAATCGCGAATAACTTGATTATTTGAAACATTTCGGATAGACGCATCAGATAGCTGATGAATGGAGCTATCACGTGACGTTGAACGGGCACTGCAAAGTTGCTCCGTTTGGCCGCTAGAGAGCGTCAAACTTGATTACCTTTTTTTGAACATTATTCGAAATATCTCGAAAACGGTTTGAGCCCTAGTAAAAAGCTCTAATTACCAGGTAAGTGACAAAATGGCAGCAGTTACAGCAAAACGGACACAAGATTCGAGTTCTTCACGTCAAAATTACGAAAAATGACCACCTTGACAATCTAACGTACACTTTTAGCATTAAGTATATAAAATAAATAAAATTTTAAAAAACTGGACTTTATGAAGCAAATCATAATTTGTCATGCATCACTCAAATCCGATTTGGCGTCTAAAAATCTAATATGTCGGCCATAAGAAAAAGGAAAGTTGATGATGACTCCAGAAAGACGTAACGTCGGCCGACAAATAAACTGTCACCGTATAGCTGATAAAAAGTGGTCTAAAAGCTTTTTAAATAACTTAAAAAATAAATAAAAACAAAAAATCTAATTTTCAGTTTTTCTTGGATATCTTATTCGTAAGTACTCGGAAAATTGAAATTTTAAAACGGCATTTGTTCAGCTATAAATTGCCCCACTTTGCCCCAATTTAAACTTTCTCGAATTTGAATTACCCTGTATACATATAGAACAGATTTCTTATATTGAAATAATAAATTCAATGAGTTTCCTTCCTTACCACAGTATTTTCCAGGCTGGCGCTCTGAAGGCATGCTGTTACTTTGGAACTGCTTAGTAATGGTACTAATCCTTAAAGCTTTATTTTTTCGAGGTGGTTTGCAGCAATGAGGCTTTTGCGGACATTCAGGCCTTTTCATGAAATTTTTGCTTCTTATCATTTGCATTGGAGTTCCGTACGGTAATTCCTCTGCAAATTACAGTTGCGAATGTAATACTGTCCATTTAAAGAGTTATTATTAGTAGGATATCAAACTCCCAAAAACATGTACTGTATATGTATTTATTCTCCCATATATAGAGAGTATGTACAAACAAAAGAGCACCTAAACACCATATATAACTCATTTGTGTTTGCCAGGAACCAATATTTTGTCTCGTATAATCAACTGTCCTAAACGTGAAATTGCGTCCTGGTACTCTGTAGCTCCGGGAGTTAAGCCTGATAACGTCCCCTTAGAACTTCCAACTAAAAAGATGTTCAAATTAATCTAAATTGCACTAATAAAAAGCGAATAACATACCACAGTAAGAGGCTTCCTTAGCCTTGTGAATGCCACCACAAGGTTGTCCTTTGTGGCCCGTTATTTTGGACCTGGTGTAGATTTTACAGGTGTCACCTGGTAGAGTAACAGGCTCTGGACAGGGTGAGAGCCCTTCCACTCCAGCCGCCCTCAGAAGTTCATCGTAAGGCCCTGAAGGATACTCACCTGAAATTTTAGAGCAGTGAAAGTGTTTTTAGGTCGTGGTTGTATTGGTTTACCGTAGTTAATTACAACACAACAGATTTCACTTAAAACTGACAACTTTGAAAAAAAACAGTCTGATGAACTCTCTTATGATGAATTATCAGATTTGAATCCTTTTTATTGGAATTACTATGTTAAGGCGAATTAATGGAAGTGCGTACGTTTTCACATTTTTTTGTTAATTTCTTGAAGTGAATTAGTCTTAATTAGCGCATATATCACGCTTTCAAACCAAGTTTGTACTTACTTTTTTTACAAAAATCCACCTGATATGTAGTACTCAACCGATCCCTGTTGATTCTGGCCAACAAATCATCAGGAGGTGCATTTCTCAGACACTCATAAATAAATGGATACTTTTCTTGAAGCTGAACAATGCAAATTAAACGATAAACCTCAATCATCAAACATCAATTAAACCAAAAACCTTAGCTAAGAACACGTTAGGTTGATTGAATCTGGCAATTTGCGACTCTGGGGCTGCGCCCACTTTTGCCGGGTAAATTTTCGGGTCTAACAAGGGCCCCATCGGCCCTAATCGACTCCAGGCTTGCTCCTCGTACGCTTGAGGACCTAAAAGGGGCCGATTCTGTTGCCTGTATGGGTCACCCATAGCATGGCATTCGCATACTGGAGGTTGACCAGGACTGCGAAATTGGGGTTGATATAGTCGTTCAGGATGGGGTCTGTTATAAGAAGGAAATATTAGTAAATCCAGGGAAATTTATATACCAGTCCTACCGGATTCCTAAAGTTTTCACGTAAGGCCATAAGTAATCTTTCCTGTAGGTTGTTACGAATTGGTCCATCACCATGATGGTGTTTTTTTTTTAGTAAAAGGTACTCACAAAGAATTTTAAAGCAAAAAAATGTGGATAATTTAGTTCATAAAGATTTTGTCAACTGTGACATATATTTTTTTGGTTTAGTTTGAATGACAGATCTGGAGAAGATAAAGCCAGGAGGAATCGAAAAATAACAAAACAGCAATGGCGTAAATGCACAGTGGTATATAGGTTTGTGATTGGTCAAGAAAAGCAGTTTTTCTTCAAGTAAAGGTTTATTTAAAATAAAGCACAACATAACAATTTACTTATACAATCATTAAAGAAAAACCACAGTAATTTCTCTATTAACTGTACTGTCGTAGCTGTCTATTTCTGTTCTGACACAGATATCAGCCCTTGCATACCCCTGACCCAACAAATCGTAGGAAGAATCCCGAACTTCCAGTCGAATTCGATGACCAAAATGCTCGTTTAACTCCGGAATGCACACTTTAGCACCGTAAGGGATACCCAGGTTGCTATCCATGCTAAGAGTCACGTAATCAGCCCTGTCATCCAAGTAGTCCTGTAAGAATTTGGTTTTAAAGTTGAAGGAAATTTCTTTTTATATTTTACTTGTAGGGTTTTCAACTTTTTTCCTCTTTTGTCTTCATATCCATACTCTTGGTCTGAATCAGTGTAGTCGGGGTAGTAGGCTGTTAGGGTGACGTTTTTGAAGGTTTTTCCCTTACATGTTAAATCGTAATCTAAAACAGTGTGTGATTATAGATTTTTTTTTGCAAAATATTAAAGAAAACAGTAAAACCATTGTTAAGTAAATAATCAATTACTAAGAAACGTAGATAATCAGTGAACAACTTGAAGAAAATTTTAATGATCGATTAAGAATGCACATTAAAAACGATAATAAATAAACAAAACATTTACCTATTATACTTCTTATCTTGAATATGCGTATTTTGGTGGATGTATAATTTAGTTCAAAACCTGATGGTCACCATTAAGCACCTCTTTTTTAAATAGTTTATTTAATTGTTGTAACCATTTTAAATCTGTGCCTGACACTCGACATTTGAGATTGCATGTAAGTTATTTACATCTTTGAGAAAGTTTTTTATATTTATGAAAAAATCCTTACCGTCATCAAACAAAGCTGTAGAACTACAAATAAACAATAATACACAAAACAGGTAAAAGTAAATTGCATTAAGCATGTTTAAAGTTAAAATAAAACAACCCGAACATCAAATATAAATTGTGTGCGCCAATTAGTACACTTCTGTTGAATATAACGCATAATAAGCAACAAATCTTGCAAATAGCAGAAATTTGTTTATAAATATGCAGTGTTGTTAAATTGAAATATAACAACTATATTGATGAGTGTATGTAGGGCATTTAATTCTATACAACAAAATATTACTGATGATGTTAAGTTATGCAGAAGTTTATGGTAAACATTTTGTAGATTAGTTACTCTATTAACTTTTTATAATGGGGATAATTAAATAGTAAATTATCATTGAATCACAACTACCAAACTAGATTAGTGGCCAATTTTACACTTTACCTAGTTCAGCAAAACTTTTACCTTATTCGTTACGCCCTGCTGTAGCTCAGGCAGATGTTCATAAAATCGTTCTTTCCCTTCTCATTAACGTGTTGACCGTTAATAAATACTAACGAGTTTTTTAACGGTCGATTATTTTGTGTATGTTGAATTATTTAGAATCGCAGAATTTACAATATATACAGAGTGGCCCAATTTTTCTAAAAAATTATTTTAGCGAGTGCTGACAGATTTTGTCATAACTCCTAAACAGAATGAGATAAACTTTTTCAGATCTATCATACACATATTTTTCATATGTTACATGAAAAATATTTGAAATCGTTAAAAAAATATAATATCATACAGGTTGACATCTACTTGACAGACAGACTGACAGAAAGATGAAAATATTTTTAAACTTTGGCAAGCATCAAATTCCTCTTAATTCCAAAATTTCAAATTTCTATAAACATTTGATCGTAATAAAGTTTTAATGAACGGTTGTATGTACAGGGTGATTTATTGAATTTTAAACATCCCTGTAACTCCTCTATTTTTCCTTCTATCAAAAAATGGGTCATCTCGTTTAAAAAATTGTAAGTTTGGTTTGTTGTTCAAATTTGGGACACTTTGTATACGAATGGATTGTCTAGGAATAAAGTAGACATAATTATTAAATCATATTTCGCAATTTTTTGATAAAATGAAAAATAGGTGAGTTGGGGGTTCAAAATTCAATAAATTACCCTGTAGTGGGTTGTTGTGTAGTTGTAAGGCTCTTAAGTATAGCAATTTTTCTCGAGCAATAAGTATCTAACAATGTTGAATAAGTTATCACAACAATTTAATTTCTAAAGCGTCTTCAAGTTAAAAAAAAAATTAAGATTCATCTACTGAAACCAATTTAAACTTTTAAAGAACAATTTATTCACTTGTACAGAATTTTAAGCACCAGTTGATGAGCGCGTCTTTACACAAACGCGTGAAAGTATATTACTTTGATTCAAAAACGTAATAATTACTGATTTCAGTATAAATACAGTTTAATCACCGTGCTTACGCTATTTGCAACTTTAATGCTTTAGTGACCGTCGAGAAGATGGTTAGTGCTTATTTTTTCTCTTATGTGCTATTGTGTTTAGTTGGTGATTTAACGGTGAGTAGTTTACATTCTAAAATCCATTGTCCACAAGTTGAGTATTTTAGGCTTTTCCCTCATATTTGAGTGGTCAAAGTGACAGTTTTGTGGTCAGTGCCAACTATGGAGTGCAATCTTCAGTAAACTCAACCAATTCAATGCAAGATGAACTTATGCCTACTCCTAGCAGCTGGAAGGCCATGAATCATCAGTCTGCACACCCTCAAATTTTTGTTAACTCCGCACCTGAAGTGGTTTATGGGAATCCATCTAAAAACTGGACTTTAATACCAGAAGATCGTAACGACAACGTTCAAGCAGCACCAAGTTACGATGTGAACGACATACATAAACCAAGTGTAGCAGATTTGCAGCAAATGATCAGCAAAATCCTCAAAGGAGCAACCAAAGTGCACCAAGTGGTCAAAGTCCCGGCAGTATACGAAATTCACCTGCAAGAACAGGAAAAACCTTCTTCAAGTAACAGCTTACAAACTCCTGTCAATACCTGGAATAAACCCCCATCTCAACCATCAGTAAAACAGCGCAAACCACATTTTTATCCTCATAGAAATGGCCGTCACTCAACCAAAACCTGGAACTTACCTTCTAAAATCCACTATTTCGAAAAACCTTCTAGGCATGGCAAATACTCATATCCACGACCATTCACTACCACAAAAACATGGAAATCTGCACCTCAATCAATCAACGCTATCCCTTTAGACACGTGGAAGTTCCCTTACAGTAGCAGTGTTAATGTTCCCATAACACCAGGAAGTACTGCAGTCAGTTTTCTGGATTACAGCGTTAGAGGGCATCCTGGTGTGGACCTAAGCCTGTATTACGCCAAGAAAAAGGAGCTAGAAAACCAAGGTGTTGGTAATCTCCATAGACGTAGTGCCAAAGGAGAGACTAGAAGGAGAGTCAGGCAGGAGAGGTTATTTCCTGGATTGCCTCCAGGAATTAATTACGTAATTCATGTTAGGGAAAAAAGCAGTTAGTCGGGTTGTAGGGCTATTTATTGGTTGTTATACTATTAGTATTCGTAAATGTAATAAAAATAATAAATGTAAATAAATTATTTTGCACGTTTTTATAATAATTTTTTTCCTAGAAATGGTGCTTATGGGCAATCATTTAGACCTGGAAGCATTTAAGATTAAAAAATTTATATGAATTTTTGTAGTCTTGTACAATCTACATACAAAATCGTTATAAACAAAATACACTTTTTGATACAGAAAAACAAAATTCAGACAAAAAAAAGCATCATGACATGAACTTAACAATTTAAAGCCATTAAATGTATATTATGTAAAAACAACGAAAAGACTTCTGTCTTTAATTTGACAATTTTGGAACATTATTAACATTAACTCACGAAAGCATCAGGTAGCATTTTTGACTACTCGAAGACAGCAAAAAGTATTTTAACTTAAAAAAAATTAAATTGACACTTTAAAAAAATTAAAACTGCTTTCTGCTTGTGTTTTGACAATTCAAAGCATTCAGACAGCATTTTTACAAAACAAAGAAAACCGAAAAGGGATTGCAAAATTAATAGAATATTATTATTTTTTAATATAAGATGTTTCTATGTTTAATAAAATTTTGTATAAAACACGTGATTTAAACTTATTTATTCACTCAAACAACTTGTATACATATTGTTAATCCATTATTTTTAACTAAGTCAACGGAATATAAAACAACGTCGTTGGACCGTAATATAGCAAAAGTTTGGGTCATTTTCTGATCAACAAATATTTAGCTGAGACACCCTGTATAACTATTACCTGTAACTCACCCTGGTTACTTGGACGAGTAATTCCATAAAGTTTTATGAGATGCCAAAAAATAGTTGAAAATGAAAGAAGACCCAGTGAGTTTTATCCTAAAAATTTACCTGAAAGGCCATAAAACGCAAATAAGGGCAGAATTTCTGCAAAGCTTTCAGTTTTGCTGTGCGTATCTTCCGTGAATGATGTGAACGGTCTTGTATGCATTTTTAACACTTTTTGTATCACTAAATAATTGAAATAACATATAAGGATTGAATTGAGAATTGAAGTTGGTAAGTTTCTTTTGCTTGATCTCCTGTTAAGAAAATGTTTATTATTTTTAAACCAAAAACCACTTTATTAAATTTTGTCCCATTATTTAACGTTTAGCAACTATTTAAACAATGTTTTATTCACTTGTAATTTTTTTTTAAATCACTCTAATTAACATTCGCTTATTTACTGCTGTAAACAAACGAACATCACAGAAATGTAATTAACTCTAACGTTGAGTTACGTAATAAGAGATTTTACCACACTAGTGGGAGAATGATTGTCTTATTGTACTCTTACGGTGATTTACCCCACTAGTACGGAAAAATCAATTATTATCGCACTGGTGTGGTAAAATCGATCATTACGTAACTCAAAATGTAAAATAACTAATCAGCAACAAATCTATAAAAAATTACAAAAATAAGAACAAATACACTTTCCACGTGTACAAACTAACCTAAACGGTAATTTTTACAGGTTTGTTTTATGATGGGTTGTAAACCATTCTTTTATGAGATGCCCCATTGAAGACCCAGACGGAATTTCTAGATAAGTCTTTGCCAAAAATTTACCTGAAGTACCATAAAACGTAAATATCTTTGTCTATTTGCATGCACAAAACCATTTATTTTTCATTTTATAACGTTCAGTTTGAAAGTACTTGTCTTACAGTGACTTGTCGCGTTGTGTCCTCAGTTTTGTATATGATAAATTCTTAAAAAAGTACATTTTGAACACTCTGTATCACTCAAATCGCCATGGCGAAGTTAAGGATTATAAGAACGATTTTTGTAAGTAGTTATTGTTTAATTAATGCTTTTAACTTGCTTATAGTATTAATTTATTTCTTGGTGATGGTTCTTCTTTCTCCCCTAATTGTAACATAACATAAAAAATAAACAATTATTTTAGTCTATATGGGTTTACCTGCTTTATGTTTAGTCGTTGAGTACAAAATATATATATTTTTTTTCTTCTAAATTAGACAATTCTTTATACATTACCCCTTTGTTGATAAACCTACCACATTTAAAAAGAAACATATAAAATTTGTTATAAACGTACATTTTTTGTCCACGTTGTCTTAACGGTTACGTAGGCAGCTTAGGCTCAGTTAACTAAGTAATTAACCTTCAGCTTAACGTTTAACTGTAAGTCAAAGTCCTCTAAAAGTCATCCTGAATCTTAATTAAAAAAAATAAATTTGGTCTATAGAGCTGGCAACAGCGCTACCAAACCAACAAAACGTCAATTGATTTGATTAAAGATGTCGGCACTTTTGTGACGTCACCGTAATCTAGTTTGATTTCCCCTGTAGATACGCCCCATCATTACTATCATATTTACATATTTGCTTACTGCAGCTAGGTTTGCTGTTATTATTTCAAGTATTTAATAATATTTAATGGACGATAACGAATGCAAAATCGTTCAATTAATGAGTCCCATCAATGCACGATTTTTCATAGGCAACCAAATACTCTCATAGTATTTTTCCATCCTTCTTTATTTATATTAAACAGAGAGAAATAGATTAACGACAGAACTAACTGTCACTGTCATTGTCAACGGTGCCTATGATTTCAGTTTGCCGTGTTGTGTATACAACTGACAATTCGTTTTTTTTCAAACTTTTTAGGATAATGAACGTTTATTATTAGACCACAGTGGACGGAAAAATGTTGTAACCAACTCTTATATTAATTGGCGATTAATACACTCGTTGGTTAAATATTTCAATCTTGACTCAATTTAATTAAAATGTAAATCAACTCTGCACTGGAGCACAACAATAAAATTTGTCCGGTCCTGTACAAATTTAAATATCCCGGGCGTTGTCAAGCTTCTCGATCGCGCCACCTTATGTCAAAAAGTCAAAACAAACGTCAAGGCGCAGGCGCCTGTCAAACGAAACGCCACCGGCCGGGGTGAATTGAAAAGGAATTTTCACTGGATTTCGGCAAAATAAATCGACAATTTCACGTGGAATTGACCGGCGGGCATTACAAAATGCGGGAAATTTGAGAAAACCCATTAAAACTGCTTCGAAAGGTCCGTTTTAAACCTAAAGAAATGGTCGTTTCGAAACGTTATGAAGTCGACGAAACGACATTGAAAAACAAATGATTTCCAAACGTTACAGTCACGGTATAAATCTGGAAAGAAAACCGCGGAAAAGCGGGCACAGAAAATTAAAGAAGAAATTGAGAAATTCGACACGGAAAATCTAGCACGGCAGACGGAATTTTGGCCGGTAAACTGTGGTAAATAGTCGGGTTGGGGAGGCCATGTACAAGGAGCTCTGTACGAGCCATTAATTTCCGATCTAGACCCATCGGAAACGGTTTATGGTAAAAACCGTATTTTACGACGTTTTTGTATTAATAATCACAACTAAAACGGCGTTTTGACAGTATTTTTGCAATTTCCCAAGTAAATTCGACCAATTTTCGTCAAATTCGACTTGGGCTAAGCGGAGCATACGCTAGACGCCGCCATCACGGCGGCCCGTCAAAAAGCGTGTAAATCGAGTCCGTGCTAAGTGGAGTGTGTTTTGTGGCTCCGTATTTTTCGTAATTCTTATGTGGATTAATCGAGAAAATACGTAGGTAATGGTTTTTCGCTTAGTTTAGAGTTTCGTTTTACTGAAAATGGCTTTATTTGTAGACAAGGTGCTAAGTTTAGTGTAAAAAAAGTGATTAAAGTGGCGAGCTTCTCGTCAGTGGCTAACGTAAGTGCCCGCCATGTTGAAAATTTGTTTCAGAAATGAATTTCTGTTTTCGCTGGGCTCATTTCCTCGAAAATTAGATTTTTAACGATGTATTTCTGTACGTATTTTTCCGGTAAGTAAAAGGTTAATAGTTCTTTCCCGCGTTAAACACGTCAAAACCAATAGAAACGATCGTGTAGAAACAACCGTTGTCCTAGTGCATATCGCGAATAATCCGGATAACCGTCTGCACCTTCCAACAAAATATCGTTGCCAAGGTCTTATCTTCACCTCAAAACCCATTTTACTGCAACTTTTCCTGTCCAGAACGCGAGAAATTGCCTCCAAAACTTCTCTCTCCCAAACGAAAACAATCGCGATTCGGGCCCAGTTTTCTCCTACGTGACGCCCAGTCACAGGAAAAATTAAGCATTTTCCTACGTTCATTTGAAGGTTAGCTTACAAAACAACGCGAAAATGTGATGCAAACTCATTGTTTCTGGTAGAAAGGGGGGTGTGGCGCCAAATTAGACAAAAGCTTCATTAGTGTACCTAGACTTTCTTCCTACCTGCAAGGATTTCTTTTATGTGCTACAATCCATAACCTTGTGTTTTCCATTGAGTCATTCCATAAAACAAGACTAAAATTACCACATTGGGGGGACCATTAATTTTGTGTTTATGATGATTTTTGCTTTGTATTACCAAAATGTTACTAATCTCCATGGTGAAGATGCTGTATACTTCTTTAAGGCCCTTTCAATAATACAAAATGCACCATGTAATGCTGATCCCTGTTACTAATCTTAACTGTCTACCCACTTTGTTGTTGCAAGTCAGTCTTAATAATCATTATGATTGTTGCATTTTTAGGTTATCTCTTATAGGGTAACACAAATTGTTTTGGTATCATAAAGTGATTCATTTTTGAGTAAATGGAGTCAATATTGCTGTGTGCACATTGAAGAATCAAGCACAAACTGAAATATTTGCAGAATCTAGACACAAAAGTCCAAATTCAATGTCAACGTGTGACCATAAATAGTATAAGTGCATTTATGTCCACATATTGACATTGGTAAGTATGTGTAACAAGTTGGAAAAATGTAAATTTTGTGGTTTAAACAAAAGTTGGTCAACCAGGAAACACAAGCCTTTAAGAACTGTGGGTTTATTCTTTTTCCTTAGTTAATCACTCTGGGTGTGTGTAAAGTGTAAATGTTTATATGCAATGCTTTGAGAGAAAAATGTCAACCACAATATATTGAATGAGGCAAATGTAAAAAAAAAAAACAGAATAATTAAGAGGTGGTAGTTTTATGCAGAAAAGAAACTAAAGTTGGTACTTATGAATTCAGTTGCAAACCACTGGTTGCAATGAAGAAATTCTTACTGGAAAGATTTAAAATTGCACCTCTGGCAAACCAAAATATACTAAAAAACAATCCTGAATCCTGTGACAAGTTTAATTTCTCTTCTATTGGAAAACATAGAAATATGAATGACTAAAAGCATAGAACCAAACAGAAAACTTTATATTGTAGGCACTATAATTATTAGTACTTTACTTAAATAATATTCTATTACCTAACAAAAAGACAGTTGACTGCAGCAAAATCAGCTGTATGGTACTTTAATTGAAGTTTATTTTGTTAGTTTCATAAAATATGTTGAGCTCCAACTATTTGACTAATTCATTATTATTGTATTTCAGAAACAAGATACCATGACTTTTGCTTAATGCAGCCCCATCCCAAGCATGGGATATTTCTTTTGCATTCTGTCTGGACCAGTTCTTGATAGACCCACGTGGTTAAATTGGTAAGTTGCAGAGTAAGAACATTGTCTACTTTATAATCCATGTTTTGTTTTTACCGTTCGAATGTACTGTATTTTCTGATGCACTTTCTGTAAAAATACAAAAACACATCGCTAAAGATGTGCTCTACAACTTTTATTTAAACATTTTTTGAGAAAAATAACAAATTTAGCATCTAGCATAACATTGAGGTCCACAGATTTTGATTGATTGAAAAAATCGTTCTATAAAGTACTAAACAGTTATTTTATGTAGATTGTGATATTAATAATAAATTTATTTGGCATAAATAGTAATCTTGACTTTCTGAATCTTGTTTCATCTTCTACCAATAAAATTTGCACTTCAAAATGTTTGTAATTGTTCCCTTGCAGCAGCTAAAGTGAGGCAATGCAACAAGTTGAAGCCGCTGCCCAAAATAACGCTGGTAAAATGAACGAACAAGCCGCAGCAGGTAACGGGGCTGCCGCCGCCCCTGCCCAATCCGCCGCCACCATGGCGAGGGACAACCGCGAACCTCCACCAAGGAACGATCCTGCTGTTGAACCCGTAAATGGAGTTGTACAGCCTTTAGTTATACCTCCTCCAGACAGGTATGTGTGTTTTAATGCCCTTTAGAATGAAAGATTTTGTCAGAAAGAAATTATTGCGAATAAAAGATTTTATTATTAGTAAAGCATATGTATGTAATGGGGGTTCTGTAATACATTAAAATTTTGTCTGGAAAATAGATGCAATTAAACCGTTCACGGAAAAATTCGATACAGCAAAATTTTCGTCCATTTTTAACAGCCTGTATCTCCTAAATGCCTTAGCCGAATTTAATAAACACAAACGGTTTTGAAAGGCCATTTCTTCTAGAATCAGGACTGTCACTCATTTTGCCTCAAAAGTGATTTCTTCACAAATATATAGGTAAAGAAGAGTTTCTGGGGAAGCCAGTTAGTTTCTGGCATTTGTCAGGGAGTTTCTGATAATGCCAGATAGTTTCTAGCAATGCCATATAGTTTCTGGAAATTGTCAGATGGTTTCTGGCGTTGCCAGATAGTTTCTAGTAATTGTCAGACAGTTTCTGGCAATTGTTCTTCCAGAATGCCAGATAGCTTCGGTTTTCTTCTCCATCCAGCTGGTACCAGGTGTTTCAGTACTGCTCCAGAGGAAGGGTTTCCTCACATTCACAAAATTCTACGGTTGATTGAATTGTATTCTTCAAAAATAAAAAAAAATGATTTGGAAATTTATCTTGATAGCTGAGATGACAATTTTATAACATTCTTTCTAATGTCATTTCATGGGCTTGGTTGATATCTCAACATGTTTGGGTTTTTTTTTAATTTTTGGTCCACAAAAAGAATTACGGGGTGTTTTCGAAAAAGACACAATTTTTTATACAATACTTCTACAACAGAAATGCTTTATTAATAGCTTATTAGCTTAGAATCTTTTTATTAGATTTATCCTCAATATTGCTGCAGTATAAGAACGTCTAAACTTTCGGTAATTATTGTCCTATAACCCCATTAAATTTTTCCCATTTTGCACCACAATTACTTTTCTCTGTTAGGAAAAATCTGCTCGTATAAACCTTACTATTTTTCCATGCCTTACTGCAAAAACAATATGGTTTATCTAACGTTTTTATGGGGTATTGTGTTTGGCAATGCGGTGTTGTTCATATCCAGGGCAATTCAGTATAGGGAGTCTAATTTGTACACAATTTTTGCCAGAGCCTGTGGTAAGTACTTCAGTAAAGTAGTGAAAACCACAATTATTGCAAATTTATTAGGACAGTGTTTAAATTTCAACTGTGCAATTCAAATTTCATCAAATGTTGTATTAACCTCCGTCCTACGTTACTGATTTTACTGCCAGTAAACATTTAAATTCGATTTATTTCCTTAAAATTAGTCGTGGAGATACAGAGTAATTTATAAGAATGTACATTTTTTTTCGAAATACGAATATGTCCCGAAATATCAATCAACCCCTTTATATGACACAAAAAAAATTCTAAAATTATCCATCTATATCCATCTTCAAATTATCAATCCCTGGTTCTAATTCTACAAAAAAAGGTCTTTTAAAATCTTTTTTATTACAACACATATACACACAGGTACATTTTAACATAAAAAAGGCTTTTATGAATGTGACTATTATCAATTATAAATCATCACTATTGAAAAGGATTTCTGAAACCTTTTTCGGTTGTTTTTAGGAAAAACCGGCAGATTTATTTCTATTTATCCAATTGTTTTTCTTGCAACTAATTATTAGCTGATTTTGCTTTTTAAAATTAACTTGACCCTGTTCAAACACTCAACCAACACTGCGTTCACGTGTTTCCATAGGCTTTACGAATAATAATTCATTTTTAGTTTGATGATGTATTTTAAAAAACCTCACATAATTAATTTTCTTTCTGGTTAGACCTTTAGGTTTGTTCACATAATCATCATTGTGAAAAACAAATTTATTCTGCCGAAAATGTTTTTCCCCGTAGAATAACAATTTGTTTTTCCTAGCAATCTATCAGTGAGTAAATTGAACACAGACTATTTGTGCAGGCCTGGTAGGGTTACCAACCAGCTGCAATTTTTGCAAAAGACTGTATTGAAGGCGGTTTGGAAACACCACTTTGCATGGCCTTTTCAACAACCTGTAGACGCTAAAAAATTAAATCTTCCAGTAAGTTTTCGCTTGTTTATTTGTCAGTGAACTGTACTAACAGTATTGTGTTGATCAGGACTATCACAAAATAATCAAACAACCCATGGATTTGGGTACTATAAAGAAACGCTTGGATAATAACTACTATTGGTCGGGAAAGGAGTGTATACAGGATTTCAATACAATGTTTACGAACTGTTATGTGTATAACAAGCCTGGTGAAGATGTGGTAGTAATGGCACAAACCTTGGAGAAGGTATTTATTAAATACTGAGGAGACGGTGATTGGTTCATTACAATGGGATTTCAGGTGTTTCTAACCAAAGTGGCTGACATGCCTAAAGAGGAATGCGTCGTTGAGACTCAGTCTAAAGGGGGTAAAGGTAAAAAGGGACGATCGAGCGCAGGTCCTTCGCCTGTAGCCCCTTCCAGAGGCAGACCGCCAGCCACTGTGTCATCCACTGTTTCAAACCCAATCGCAACCACTACCGGTTAGTTGCCGGTTTATGGTTGTTGCAGACATTTTTTCATAGTTAAATGCCACAGGGTCAGTAGGTTTATCACTTGGGACGGCGGCCCCAACTACAGTTCCTGGTAGTACGGCGACTACGACGATAGCTCCCCCTAACAATGTACCACCAATCCAACCAGTAGCACCGGCTGCCGCTCCTGGTTACGTCCCCCAGGCTCTGGACACTTCTGTTGCCGCTTTAGGCGTTGTACCTCCTGCTCAACCTGCCAAAAGTAAAAAAGGCGTTAAAAGAAAGGTCAGTTTAATTCTTTCCCTTTCTTATAACGTAATTACCCAAAAATCAAGATGTAGTAGTATTTATTAAATATTTTTTTAAACAGGCTGATACTACGACACCGGCGACGACGTACGACTATTTACCGTCAGGAGCCGATTCGAATTCGTCATCTTCGGCGAGCAAAGTCTCCAAAAGGAGGGAGTCCGGTCGGCAAATCAAAAAACCCGTTCGTAGTCAGGTAAATTTACTGCTTTTTATCCAGCAAGAAATGTTTGGTCTTTCAAACATGCTAAAATTTCAGAATACCAAAGTTAACCTTATTTGTCATTTTAGGAATTAGATGGTTTAGGACCTTACGGTGCAGCGGCAGGCGCAGGTCTGGCCGCCTCGCCGGCAGGTCAATCAGGAGTGCACGCCCAAAAGTCCAAAGAGAAGTTGAACGACAGCCTCAAAGCTTGTAATGAAATCCTAAAAGACCTTTTCTCAAAAAAACATTGTGTAAGCATACAAAAAAAAAACACTGTGTAGAATACATTTTAAGTTTGTTTTAATTCGGGACAAATACTGATTTTGGTTTGTTTGTGACTTTTTTTTAGAGCTACGCGTGGCCATTTTACAAACCGGTCGACGCTGAACTGCTAGGACTACACGACTATCACCAGATTATCAAAAAACCTATGGACCTCGGAACTGTGAAACGGAAAATGGACAGTCGAGAGTACGGATCGGCTCAGGAATTCGCTCAGGACGTGCGGCTGATATTTTCCAACTGTTACAAATACAACCCCTCTGATCACGATGTTGTAGCTATGGCCCGGAAGCTACAGGACGTGTTTGAAGTCAAGTAAGTTTTTGATGTGAAGAACCGCAGTTAGTAGTGCAGTAATATAGTTTTGTTAACATGTGTAGATTCGCCAAAATTCCTGACGAGCCTTTAAACAGGTTAAGCGGTATGGTTCCTCCCGATTCAAGTTCGTCAGGTTCAAGTTCGGAATCGTCTAGCGACACCGAAGATTCCGAAGAGGAACGGCGGAACAAACAGTTGAAACAACTTGAAAAAGAGGTAAGTCAGGTATTACTAACCGGTTTGTTTTAACTGAATGTTCGTGATGAGTTTACACAATTTTTTGCCGATTTCTGTGAGGTTTGAAAACGAGCTTTTTAACACTGATTCTACTTTTTCTCACTAGCTTTCATGCAATTGTAATGAACAACGTTTTAAATGAAATCAATTTGCAGCTAACGGCGATGCAGGAAAGAATGAGGAAGTTGGTGGAGGAGAGCACAAAACGGAAAAAGGAGAAGAAAAAACAAAAAATGAAAGAAAAGACTAAGAAAGGGCCGTTACAACCCGTGACTGCAATGGCAAACAGTACTGGTAAGTGTATATTGCTGAAAATTGGGAATTTAATATTAATTATTACTTGTTCAATAACCATGTAGTGATTAGTTTATTAACGTGTAGAAAGTTGTCAAATTGAGCCAACAATTCTTTAAATTTCTGTTTATTTAATCACGTTGGTTGGACTGAAATTGAGCGTTATTTAAAAGTAAATTACATAGGCGGAAAGTCAACAATGGGACCTGTGGGTGTAGGAGTCGGTAAACAATTGCCAACCGCCCCAGACAGTATGGGGCCGGATGATGGGGCGCCCGAACCAAAGGCGTTGGGCGGTGTTCAATCGGGTGGCGTTGCCGCCGCAAAAACACCTAAAAGTAAAGGTAAGGCCGGTTCAGGAGTTGAGACACGGTTGTTGGCACTTGGTGATGATTTTCTTTCGCTCTTGTATAAATTCAGTGATGCATGTTTTTTGGTAGCAATTTCAAAGTTTTTCGGTTTGGATATTGAGTAAAAATTCTTTAAATAGCTTACAGTCTTGCCCACCCATTCTGATTGTTAAGTGATTATTTCAGAGAGTTACTAACAATTATTTCTACAATGAATAGGTAATTTTAATTCAAGTTGAATTTTAAGGGTAAATCTTCTATTCAAAACACTGATAGAAGATTTACTCAGGTAAAGATGAGTAATTATTACCTGATATCTTGTTTTCAAGCTCTATATTGATATTACACTAATGAAATACTCACTAAAATATTCTACTGATTAGATTGTCTAATATGTGACAAAATTTTGCTTCATTTTGTAAGTCTTAAGTTTGCAGTCCAACAACCCTGTCTGTAGTGCATGTGACTAGATCTTTTATAACATTCCTTGCATATTTCTTTATTTACTCTTCAGTAGAACTATTTCAACTAGTAGAGTATACCAAAGTTAATCAATGATAGCACTGCTTAGTAAATCCAGTCGCACGCACAGCTTCTGTTTGGCCTTACTTACGTCCGTTTAATTCCACTCACTTTTCACTGGTGAGTGGAAACCTGTTTATGCTCGGTGTTAAATTTTATTATGCACTTGTAAGGTGAATGGTTTGGAAGATAGAAGAATTACAAACCAATGCTAGAACTAAAATGGAGAAAACTTTACGTCATTTGATAGTTAGCCACATTATCACTTTATCAGAAAATATGATTGATGTGACCAATAATTGTTAAATTACAAGGATTGCAATGGATCTATCGCAAAAAAAAAACAAGTAAAACATTTTACATTGTTCAGTCCATTTTACTGTGGTTTTTGCCATACTTTCAGACCTTGTAAAATACCTGTTGGTTCATAAGTTTTTCAGTCACAGTTAACTTGCGAGAACGTCACAAAAAGTATTTTTTTCAGGTCTCAGGGGTCCAAAACCAGGTTCTGCAGCTCCATCGGGAAGCGCAGGAGGTGGTCCTCCAGCAAAACGCACTAAAACTGGTCGAGGAGCGGCGGCTGGAGGAGCTGGACCAGGCCGTAAAAAGGCCCAAGTGCCGGTCGTATCCGCTTTCGATTCTGAGGATGAGGACAGCGCCAAGCCTATGTCGTATGACGAAAAACGACAGTTGTCATTGGATATTAACAAATTGCCTGGTCAGTTTTTTATTTTATTTTTTTAATTGGGGGGTTATTTAACAGCTTTTTCTTTGGAATATTTAGGAGATAAACTAGGCCGGGTGGTGCACATAATCCAGTCGAGAGAGCCGTCTTTGAGGGACTCCAATCCTGACGAGATAGAAATCGATTTTGAAACGTTGAAACCGTCGACGTTGCGTGAACTGGAGAGTTACGTAGCGTCGTGTCTCAGGAAAAAGCCACGTAAGCCTTACTGTAAGTTCCGTTACTTTGCGTCTGCGTATTCCGCCACGTCGGTTTGTGGACGCCGGACCACTTTTCGGAGTAGCACAACGCGATTTTTTTTTTGTTTGTTACGCGTTTTACGGTTAATAAATTTAGGTTTTAAAATGTAAAAATATCATTGGTTGTGCTACGACAGGCGTACGTAATTGGAACTACATTTTTTTTTAAGCATGGTAGTTAATTTGAAATACAGTGGGCATCGCGATTGCATGCGAAATAACGATACGCTTAATTTCAAAACATTGCCACTTAAAGTAACTTTCGGTGGGTGATGGACTAATTTACGGGTGCTACTATCAATTTGGTGTGGTATTGCTTTTCTACTCTTTTGAATTAAAAGACGCAGTCGTACTGATTAATTATTTGGGTCTGTGTTGGTGCTATTGATATATTATTTAGGTTTCAATGGTTTTTTAGGCGCATTTTGGTGTATTTTTGTATATAAATTGAACAAATTTGTGAGCTTTACAACCTTATCAAATTAATACGCATATTGTTCAAATTATATTAAAAAGCTTTGTGGTGTTGAAAATAACTGGGTTACAATTGAAAAATGTTTTGTATAACCAAAATTAAAAAAATACTTTTTAGTAAGTGTAATTCAGTTATTTTTGACAGGTTGCTTGCAGGTCTATTGTCTATTTAGTACTGAGTGTTCGTATTTAAATTTACAGACAAAAAGTTACCCGGTAAATCAAAAGAAGAACAAATCGCCGAGAAAAAGAAGGAACTCGAAGATCGATTGCTGGACGTGAACCACAAGATCGGACCCAGTAAAAAGGTTCCTAAAAAAGGTAAGCTGTGTTTGTCTGATACCTGTTGGGGTAATTGAAATAATTTTTGACGGTTATCTTTGCAATGTAATTCCTTTACTTTTATATTAAGATATTTCGTATTATTTTCAGACGCTAAAGCTGATCCTACCGGTGCAGGCACTGGCCGCATGTCCTCCTCCAGTTCAAGTTCAGACACTGACAGTTCATCATCATCGTTGAGCAGTAGCTCGAGCGATACAAGCGACAGTGAAGCAGGTTAGCACGCGCCCGAATCAACTTTTAGACGCTCTCTTTCGATTAATCCGCGTTTTCTTAAGCGGCAACGATTTGCTTTAGCGTAGCCGCCTCGATTTCAATACTCATCGTGTTAATAATTTATTATGCAGTCCACCAAGTGGCCGATCGAGGCTGTCAGCGTTATGAAATCGCGTCAAAACCCCTTGTAAATATGATCGTATTGCGTTAAGTAGCTAAATCAGTATAAGCGATAATGTAGCCGGTCAGATTGTATAGAGATTTAGTGCCATTTCGAACCGTGATTCTTTTCTCGTCCAACTTTTTTTTTTAGTTAGTGGTAGGCGGGTGTTTGATACACGGAATTAAGTGCATGGCTTTGGTTACGTGACCGAAACCTCCTCGCCGGTATAGAAGGGCATCTTTCTAGTTTCGCGATCAAATTTTAATTAGGGATTTTCAAGCTTGATTTCTCTATCAAATATTTTAATGTAGTCTTAGCTGCTTCTATTATTTATTGGTTTGTTAGTAAACACGTCTCGTTATTTATATTTATTGAAATTTTTAGATATTGTTTGAAAAACAAACACTAGCCAAGAATTTAAAACTACTCTGAATTTTTTCAGAAGTATTTTAAAAGGTATTACATCAACAAATGTAGTAGACCCTCTTAAGCGAATTTGAAATGTTATGAGATCAAATTATGCAAGAAAGAACTTTTATTTGTAAAGAAAGTCTAGTGCTTTGGTATTCATTTACGTACTTTCACTACTATACTGCCAAAAAAACGGGCATTACATAAGTGTAGTTTTCAGGTTAATTTACACCAGATCTTGTTAAATGTTATTATTGCTGTGTTGCCAATTTCCTATACAACCTCAGGAGTAAACTAGCATCATTAACATAGCAGTTTAGACAAAGTTTTGACAAATAAAAATGTGTTTTACTGAACCGAAGTTAACAAAGTGGTCACAACTTTTCAAAAATCAGAAAATTGATCAAAAGTGCAATTTTGTCACACTTTTATTTTGCCCCAGAAGGGTTTTAATGGACAGCAAAGGACATATTTTTACCAAAAGACCTTAAATTAGGTGAAATAATCACAAAAAACCACTTTTAATTTCTTTTTATAGTCCAGGAATGTATGATTTCAAAGTTGACATTTTTAAATTAAATTTGTGTACAGGGTGTCCGTTAACTCCACCATAAAAAGGGACACATTGGCATTGTCACTTTTCTTTTTGCACAACGTGGGAATAGAAAAATTTAGGTAAAACGTTTCGGTTTTTTTGCCAACCATCAACCACTTTGGTGTGGAATTTTATGAGCACCATTTTGCATTAACAATTTTGGAATTGAACTTTTTTTTTCTGATTACGATGATGTGTTATCAGAAAATCGTCAGTATAGTGACAATGGAAACAATGTACAAAGAGTGAACATGACGTTGCAAACAGATTGATCACGTGACAACCGAAAGCAATTTAAAAAAGTTAAAAGCCTACTATGGCATTCACAAGAAAAAACAATAAGATTGATGATGGTTGTTAAAAACCGAAACCAATAAAATTGCCATGTTATAGAAGAACGCCACTAGTTAAGCGTCATTTTATCTGTCACGTGATCATCTGTTTGAAAATGGCAATGTTGTCTTACAGACACATTGCCACACACAAATAACTCAGATCCTTATGGCGGGGCTTGAAAAATGTATATAGTTTCAAAATGGCCGCATTCATAAAAACAAATCGAAAAATTAGATTTTGAGTTCGATAAGCAAAATGACGTTAAAGTAATGCTTTTTCAATCAGTAATCGATTTTTGTCAGTGCATTCATAAGAAATTTGCCTAGCGATTGCTAATCGATGAGTTCTTATGAATGCGGCCAATGTCAGATTTTTTTAAACTCTCAACCTCAAGAAACAACTGAGCTAAGTGAACAATTTTTTAGCTTAGGTTAGGTTAACAAATGAAAACTAAAATCACACTTTAATTACTAAACTTTCAAGGCCTTTTTTTTGTCAAGTTGAAGCCAATGTAACCTTTGACACTCTGTATCTTTAAAGTCATCAACTTTTTGTCTAAAATTGACTTTTGCACTGTTTTTAAAACATTCTGTATAAAACAATAATAATTGTCTACTGTCATTGAAACTTGGATGGATGGATTACTTCAAGTCAAAAAAGCTTTTGTTAATTTAGTATAAACAGTGAAAAAATATACTTCCAACGTGAATTACCAACAATTGAATTTACGTTGGTAAATCCGGTAAACTTGTTGGTTTGATTTGAGCAAATTTCGACCTTAAATATAAAACATCATAAATCTTTGTCGCTAAGGTTTATTTTTGCATCCAATATAATTTTTTCCCTAACAGCAGGTTCCAATGATTCTACAGTTTGTTTCAAGCAAATAACGACATTAAAATTAGTTTAATAGAGAAATTTCCAAAAAAGCACACTTAAAAAATGAATTTCGTACTACAATTTATCTGTTGCAGGTGCATACACAAACCAAAAATGCGTAAAAACACCAGAAAATAACTTCCTATTTAGCATACCAGCAGTAAATTCAAATATTTTGAATAACAGGTTTAGCCTACACTCCCAACTGAAAAACATCATCATCAACATATTTGCTTTAGTCAAAGTTTAATTTTGCACTCATCTTGATAATGAAATGTTTTTTTATTTTATTAATAATAATTGTCGTTTTCTAATTCTAATTAGTCCATATTTGCAAATTAAGATTGTCTGCATATGTGTTTAGGGGTTGGCGACATGAGCAGATTAATTAATTCAGAGGAAGAACTAACCAATGCTGCTTTTCATTCAGTATACTTACACATTGTACCAAAAAAACCTGAAAACTATATGTATGAATGCTGCGTAAAAGTGTCACCAAAACGCGCATGACTTTCTTTAAAAATGTTCTTAGAAACTTGCCTTAATTCTGTATACGGACCATGTGGGGATTTAAAAAACCAAGCTAGTTTAAGCCGCTGTATGGGTTACTATCCTAATTTATGTCAAGATCCTTCCAACCGATCTCGTAAACGCTTTCAATTACTACATTCCCATTATTTATTTATCATTTATTAGTTCTAAGCGCGCAACAGAAAATCGCATAAATCGGACAGATTGTTTGGAAGGATCCGTAATCAGTAAGTTTAAACGAAATAATTGTATGTTTTCACCCGGACCAGCTCTGAGTGCATACGAGTGATTGGGATGCAGCACGTACCAGCCATACAGGTCTTACCGCAACTATTTTGTTTCCGCTAATACCAATAAGTACACTTGTCGTTTAGTTAAGTTGAATTTGAAATGCAAAAACGCTACATCTATAATGCAGACAATGTGTGTGGCGGCTGTAGAGCTTTTCTCTATTCTCGCAGTCAAATAGATGCGCGTTTCATTGGCATTCCAATGAAATGACGTGCTAGATCAGTTTAGTAGTGGTAACTGTATGGTTAGTAGAGTTAATTTCAGCAGGTACTGGTCGCAGTTTGCTGGCCACCATTCACATTGTTTGCACTCAGGCAAGACGGTTCACCGATCAGAAAAAAAAAACGTTAGGACATTAAACTAAATTGCTGTCCTTTAAAATTGGTGTCTACTCATATCAAAAAGAGTATTATTGTTGAATAACCGTAACCACTAAGTCTTTGATAAATATGTAATGTACATGGAAGATCTTATTGGAGTAAGTTTTTGAAGTTGTCAGCAAAGCAAGTTTTATGTAAGATGTATTTAAAATTTAAGTCTTAAATACGTTTAACTCAACTTTATTTGCAATTTTATTAGGTACGTAAAGTATACTTAAAAAAAAAACAGTATGGTTATACATACTGGATTCTCACTATCACTTTAAGTTCACACTCACTTCAGATATATTGTTTATTCGACGCATTTTTATACTTTTTTATTTAAACAGTTTTAAATGTACGAACTGATTTATTATGTTGCAAATATAATTTTCTTATTTCAATTTACCGGATTTTTGTTCACTTTTGAATATACGCTTCTCCTGGGTTTGGGTTTTGTACATACACAGAAATGATTACGACTTTAACACCACAAATTTGACTTAGTCACTGTTTTGTATTAATAGGAAAGCCTCTTGCCTGTTAGATGTAGTGTATTCGCTTCTAATGATTTCAGTTCGTTAACTAAATAAAAAAAAAAAACGAGTTTGTAATATAACTTAACTGCTGAATACAATAAGAGTGTTAGCCCACATTTGTCTGATATAAATAAAATTTATTATTAAATTTATTATAAGTGGTAGTTTTTTTATTATTGCGGTAGCGGTAAGACCTGTTGGCATCATCTCAGTCGTTTTAATGCAGTCAGTGTTCGTCCACAATTCGATACTCTGGTACTGAGTCAAATGCAATTTTTTAGGTACCACCAGCGCGAGGCAGTTAAAAAAGGCGAAAACCTCGAATTGCAAAAAATCTCCCAATCCTGCAGTTAACAATAACAGCACAATGCCCCAAACAGTGGTTAGTATTACTTTATTGTTCATGGGATTTGTCAGCTAAAAAATCGAAAGTTTGTTCAATTGGTTACAAGTTGGACAGTGAGTTATGAATTGTTTGGTTTACAAGTTTATTTTGCTTGCTTTTCAAGTTTTACACAATCTTGCAAACCAAACGGTTATCCTAAATATTACTGTTGTTTTGTACTTTAGTGATATTCAGAAGGTAAGTAATTATGTCGCTATTCATATTTAAAAACTCAAAATATTATACACTGTAAAATGCCAACTGGAAGACTGTAAATTTACCTAGTAAGATTTCACATTGCAAAATTTGGTGCATGTGTAAAATGCTGTAATTGGCTGTAAATCTTGCGTATAGCAATAATAATTGATGTTTTTGTTTAAGGTTTTGCCATTTGGTGTCTTTCATTCATTCATTCAGTTAGTATTTCAAAACTTGAAACTTTTTTTAAGACTATAAAGAGTCGGTAACTCGTTTTAGGACCAGAAAACAATCCAGAACATTTGTAATACTGAAAATAGTCAAAACTCTTCTTGGTGTTCAAGTCTAGGAACTAGGAAAATCTTAATATTCAAAGCTAGGATAGTTTGAATTTTGTTTCCAAAGAACTAAACAGTCTGAAACTCGAATTTTACTGCATATTATAAAAAAAGTTTAAAACTACTCTTTAAGCATTTCTAATTTGAAAACTGAATATTCAGTAATGAAAATAAGCGAGATAACAGATTATCATTACTCTTCTCAGACTATGATTGATGCTGATGTTTTGCAATTTGGCATCCTAGCTTTAGAACCTACAGAATACATAGTTTTTCAGGTTATATTCAAGAAAGTCTACATTTCAAAAATCAACCCTCTCTTTTTGAGCATCGTAAACGTAGTTTGATTGATTACCATAGTTTTCTTTAATCCTTTAATTTACAGTGATTCTATAGATTCAGTAAATAATTATCACCTGAGTGATTTCCAAACTGGAAGTTAAGCTATTGTTGTTAGTTAATTGAATTATCAGAACTTTATTATGCACATTATTTTTTGGTTCTTAATGTGCGGATATTATTGGAAAGGCACATTTAATTCATTGATTTTAAATCCAGTCATCATAAAAAAAGAGATTTGGGTTCCACTTTATGTCTTGTCTAGTGTCTAAACCGTGTATTAATGGTATTTAATATTCATCAACCATTTATTTAACTAGATTATGGTAAATGCATCATATCTAATTAAAACTGCACTGGTACAATTACGAGATTGGTTGTCCTAATATTAATACTAACCGCATAAGAAATGGACGAAAATTAAAATCGAGACTTAATTTTGGGTGCAGCCGCCAGCAGTGATTCAACTGCACTCACAAAAACCGACCAATATGGCACCGATCGTTCCACCAATCACAACGGCCTCGGTTTCGGCTCCATCAAATCCGGCTCCACCTCAACACTCCTCTGCTTCGATAGCGTCCAACGGGCCGTCACCCCCCATTAAGCCGCCTGCAGTAGCCACTCCCGTCGCCGCTCCCGCCGTTCGAAAACAATCGATTAGCGATAAACCACCCACGATACCTTCACCGGTTGCGGCGCAGCCCTCCTTAGGGGTGGTTAAGACGGGCGTAACCGGTCAGGGCGTAATGCCCTCCCCAGATAAACCAAAGGCGACTAATGTATTGTCACCTTTGGCATCTGGTGGAATGCAATATGCCGATCCTTTGGAGGAGAGTTTAGCCAATTTGGAACAGGAGATGATCAAGGGTCCCCCTATGGATCCTGTTTTGGCTATGACAACCACCATGAGTCAGGTGCGAGTTTGTACTGGATGTTGTCCCTATTGAACCGTTCTTTTATTACATCCTGTACTAATTTGTCCTTTCGTGTCCTAAATCCCTTGTAAAACAACAATCAAAGTTACTAACATTTTGATATTTTTGACAGACTAAACCTACGATTCCTGGAGTTAATGTAATGTCGAACATGCCACATTCTCACTTAGGAATGCCTGGAAATTCCTTGACCAGTAGTAGCTTAGACGTGAAACCGCCCTTAGGAGGTGCTCCTATAGGTAGTATACCACCCAATCCGTTGGGTATGACGCAGCATCACAACTTACATATGGACCAAGACATGCAAAGCCTGATGCATCAGGTAGGACTGGTATGTTGACGCTTTTTGTTACTAATAATGGTTGTGTGGCTATTTGTTTATAACTAAACGTTTAGTTTTACGAAATTTCACACATTTTTTTCAACATCTACATCAACTAATATCCAACTTAGGGTCATCCACACGGCCAACATCCGAGTCTTCACACCCAAAACAACGGATACAGTATGAAACACGAGTTTGACGCTCCGATGAACACCAACAATAACGGCATGTCCTCGATGGGAGGTTTACCAATGGAAATGTCCATACCCTCATTGTTTGACCCGCTTCCCTCGCACCATAACAACTCCCAAATCAAGAAGGAGATGGTCAAGAGCGAGTCGCAGGACGCTTTCGGATTAACTGACAAGAAACCTCCACTGAACGTGATTGATCAAAAACCGTCCATGCCAGGCTTTGTGCCTGGTCAAACTGGATTTAAAGTGAAACCGGACGTGAAGAACGCCAGCTCGTGGAGTTCTTTGGCAAAAGCAAACTCGCCGCAGGGCAATTCGGCTGCAAATAGCAGTAAACAACAGGTAAGCATCAGATTATTGTTATTTATTATTAGTAAATCTATTAGAGGAATAATGTTTACGTACTTCTGGCAATGATTGTCCGAATTAGAAGAAGGTAATCAAATAATGCTGTGATCTTATGTTTTTTCCCTACATAATTTTAAGCTTCTGCTAAGAGGCTTTTCACTGGGTTTATATTGTAGATGGTCCTCTGTTTTGAATGGAATTGAGTAAACAGTCAGAAAACTGTCGAAATAAAAGTAAAATGGAAATAACTAAAAAAAAGGCTGACACTCATAAAGAAATGATAAAAGCTGATTTGATTACCGTCTGTCTGATAACTGTGTGTGTTCGTCTTAGTTTAATTATTAATACAAATCCCGAAAGTGAAGAGCAAAAAAACAATCTAATACGGTGATAATTTAGCATCTGTCCCAGGTAATGGATAGCTTCAAAGCGTTCCAGAATAAAGCGAAAGAAAAGGCCGATCGCGAGAAACAGCGACTCGAAACGTTGGAACTGAAGCGCCAGCAGAAGGAACAAGCGGAACGGGAGCGCATGAGACAGGAAATGGAACGTAGACGGGAAATGGAGGAACAGGAAGCTCTAGAAAAAGCTAGGTAAGTTAAATAAACCTTGAAATTGTTGACCGCAAATATTCTCTTTTATAAATAATAACTTAAATTCAACGCATCTGGAAGTACCCGAAATCCTAAACTAAAGAGAAGTTGAGGATATTGAGTGGTAAAATATTAAAATTCAGTTTATCTGCTTAATAGTTTAGGTTATTGGAGTTCTCAAACAGTTCGATGTATTTCATTTTGTTTTTATTTTACTGTCAGTTCTATTATCTGAGGCGTAATACTGCAAAAACGTATGTCGGTGATTAAATCTGATATTGATTGATTGTCAAAATAAATTAAAGTTTGTATATCAGCAATCAAACAATTCTTAGAAGGTTCATGACGGGTTGCACCGATGTATTTAAAGGCGCCCTATGTTACACTTTATAATTATGCTTTAACTGTGACAGGTCATGTGCAAAATGTCACAGTCAGGTGCAAATGGCCCTTAGGACATTTGTATAGGTCTCTAGCAAATTTCAACATGACATTAGAGGCCACTGGCACCTTCTTAATGGATCTAGAAGCTTTTGACAATTTAAAACCATTTTTGGAAGGTTTAAGACACTTGTAGAAGCCTCTAACAATTTCTAGAAGATTTGCAGTATTATTTAGAGAGCTCTGGCACTTCTAAGATGGTTCTAGTGGCATCTGACAGTTTACAACAATTTTTGGAAGATTCAAGACACAGAGGCCTCTGGCATTTTTTAGAAGGTTGTCAGTAGCACTTAGAGGGCTCTGGCAGATTGAAAATGGTCTTAGAAGCCTCTGACGATTTAAAACAAGTCTGGTTAGGTTTAAGACGGTTCTCAATAGCATTTAGAGGTTTATAGATCTTTCATAAGCATTTAGAGGCCACTGGCACATTTTTAATGGATCCAGAAGCTTTTGACAATTTAAAATAATTTTTGGAAGGTCTAAGACACTTGTAGAGGTCTCTGGCACTTTTTAGAAGATTGTCAGTAGCATTTAGAAGTCACTGGCACTTTCTTAATGGATCTGGAAACTTTTGACAATTTAAAACCCTTTTTGGACGGTTTAAGACACTTTTAGAAGCCTCTGACAATTTCTAGAAGGTTTGCAGTATTTAGAGAGCTCTGGTAGTAAGTTTCGAGAGTTGGATCATCAATGTCTTGAAATCAAACTTCACAGTAAACCCAACGTTTCGCAAAGTTTATTTTTGCTTCATTTACAATTTAAAACTTAAATTAACACATAAAGTGTATAAAATTATTTTGCGGAATTCGTTCTGCGATCTCCGCTTGCGATTCAGTAATAAAATTCGAATCATTTTACGGAATCAAAAATAACAGCTTGCCCTGATGAAGCAAAAATAAACTTTGCAAAACGTTGGTTTTACTGTGAAGTTTGATTTCAAGGCATTGATGATCCAACTCACGAAACTTAACATCAACCGTTCGACAGAGGATCATAAACCACAAAACCTTCAATTTTGGTTAGTTTAAGACACTTGTAGAGGCCTCTGGCAAGGTTCTCATTAGGTTAGGTTCGCATTTAGAAGTTTATGGAATGGAATTGGACAAAAGGAGCGTTATTAAACAAAAATGTACACTGAAATCAGCGTTTAGCAATATTAATGTGTTCCAAGTCACTTTTTACTTCTGAAAATAGTTTTGATATGAGGATTTGTTCCTTTTCCTGACCTGACAGGCATTTTGGACACAGAACTGCTCTATATAAAACGACTCACGCTATTTATTTATAAAACTGATAAAAACATCAAGATAATCTGGCATTAGTTGAACCGTCAAACTGACAATAGTTGGGAGTACGATGTTATAAAACACAGATTTTTGAGAGAATGAAATGAGATAAGGGATGTGACGCAACAGTCCGAAGTCACTGAACAGAGACTATAATAGTATATTGTACAACAAGGGTTAATAAGATGTCCCTATCGAGGACAATTTGCCCGAGTTTTACAGACAATTTTTTCTACGACTAATTGGAATTACTTACCAAATTTCCTACAAATAAACACTCAATGTTTGAAACGTTTCCGTGTTTACATTATCACTTTTGAGACAGCCAAAGTTTGACCGGTCCCGAATTGTCACCAAGTGACAACTGATTAACGTCGTCTTTTAGGTTGAGGTGTTGAACTGATTTGATTCATTGTAAATTGTAAGTTTGTATCAGTTGCTTTATCATATAATAAAGTAGATGTTTTTATTCTTTAATTGAACACTAACTGAAACTTGAACGGCTTTTTCATTGCCTCAAAACATTAACCAAAATGCAATGTTTTGATGCCAATTGTCAGTGAGGATGACAATCAAACAAATTACTTTGTTTACGTTCAAGATTAGCTGTAATTGGTCTATTTCATATCGCACAGTTGCTGAAAGTCTAGGATTCTGTATTTGTTCAACCGTTCTCTAAACTGTTAAGGAATGAACCAATATCCCTGTAGGAGTAGAAACAAATAATTTGGAATAAATTCGACTACAGACATCATAAATTTATTTTGTTTTCAGACAAGCAGTGGCAGAACGAGAAAAACCAGTACCTCCCCAAAGAGTGGAAGAACTCCGTTCTTCGCCGGGTGAAGGCAGCAGTTCGCCTGGATCGCTAAGTTCCGGTTCAGATCGAATATCGGACCGTGAAAGGCAAAGGTTACAGGAACAAGAACGAAGAAGACGGGAAGTGGTAAGTTAGGCAAACTTTTCATAATACTTCGGAAACACGTTACGATACAATTTCAGATGGCTAACAAAATCGACATGAATATGCAAAGCGACCTTATGGCAGCCTTTGAGGGGTCGTTATAATACCGGAACGGCGTTTTAATTAACGTAATAATCGCGGTGCTGATCTAGTCGGTGACGCCTGAAACGATCTCCGTTGAATTGAAACGCTCAATATAGTGTGTGCGACCCTGAATTACTTTTATGCTTCCCTTGGTATTAAACAGAGTCATCCAGGTAGAATTACCGTTAAGTTGGTAATCCAATTTTTTAGGGTAATTAAACCTGAACAATTTGTTTAAACTCGATTAGGGTAATTTACCATTCTGTTAGATATTCAACGTACTTTTTTTGAAGATTAGTTTATTAAATTGCGAATCAATTTAAAGTAATTATTAGTTCTACATTATTTATTTTTGCTAATTGACTTATTGATTTATGTTGCCCGGTTTGGTGTCGCGTTCGAGAGATGGAAGTCGTTTTTTTTTGACAGGTTCTGTCATTCGCGCGCCTTTTAAGTTTTATATTATGGAAATAACGATTGATTATTTGTAGATTTTACTTACGATTGTGTACATAAAATATTAAATTAATATTACAAAAAATGAGACGTGTACATACATTTGGGTCTTAGATTTAAGTTTAGTAGACAGAAAGGACCGATACCGATGAGTGAAAATAAATAAAGTCGGTGACGTGCTGGAAATTTAAAGGGGGAATGCATTTTCTGAATAACTGGAAACGCACGCTGAAACTGGCAAATTACCTCCGTTTTTCCAGCTCCTTACCTGCAAATTGTTAATTAATTTTATTAATATGTCATTGATTTAAGTAGGTACAAAAAACGATTTTTTTTATTTAATAAAGATATTGACCTTTACCTCATTTTTGTTGATTTTTATATGTACTTTAATGGATAAGTTTCACCTACCGTATGCTTAAAAACCATTATTTTCCATAAAGAATTACGATTAACGCCCTTCTGACATTTTATATTTTATTCACTCGTTAAGGACGTTTCTATTGCTATATTTTAACTCCTCTCCATTGCATCATATTACATTTCAGCAAAACTTCCGAATACAAAGTGTTGAATTTTTAAATGAATAGAAATGTTTATTTAATATTCCAGTGGCGCCTGGCCTGATATTAAAATCCAGTAAGATGTTTTATTTTAATTATCTAACTTATATTGAAGGATATCCTGAACAAGGTAGGAATTCTCTAGGAGGACGTCATAATTGAATCCAGTGTAAATAAGGTGTCAAAGGACTGGGTGAGTCATATTAATTTACATAAACTTTTTGGGGCAAATAGTGACAGAAAGAAAAGAATATATTTGTACTTTCTAAGATACTTGCAACAAAATTATTTCTGCCACTGGAATAAGGCTAATTATTTAACAAATCTCAAATTTTTAAGACTTCAACACTTTGTATACAAAGTGCCAGATGGAAAATAGTAAACTATATTGAAGCTGTTAAAAGGCTTTTAACAAATCATTCTTTCTAGGCACAACAATATAATTTACTGTAAGTCCCAATTTATATTGTGTGCAACAATATTTTTTCAGTTAAGTATTATTACCATTGCGATTACAAAACGCAACATCTTCCATTGTTTTATCCATTCACATTGTTTTAGCAATAAAATTGTACATATTCAGCACTATCACTTATTTGCAAACCTTTATATCTTCCTGTGTAAAATAATATAATAATTGTTTTACAAAAGAAAATAAATAATAAAATCTATATTTGTCTTTAACAAGGATATTTAGAAGCGCTCTAATTTCTAGAATATATAGTTTAATAAAATTCCAAATATAATTGACTGCTAGTCTTTTTAAGTCCATTATAAAATACAACATTAAAATTGAAAAAGAGCATTGAAAAAAAAACATATTATACATAGTGAGGTTTTTAGTAATTGTAGATAAATCATAATAAGGAAATTGATGACACCTGTTTACCAATAATATTTTGATGTCATTTCATCCTACCAGGGGAAATTCAATGGCAATTTTTTTATAAGAAATGTGTAAGGTAATAAAATATTTTTAACGTTTGGCTGTTATTTCCTTTTATATATTTTTTGTTTCATTTCAATTCAGATGAAGTAATGTTAGAATAAATGATGATGTATTATAATATACATTGAAGTTTTATTTATGAACAAACTTGTGTAGTACACAAACCAAACATATTACAGAGTACAAAATAATTTATTTACATACATATGAATAACACTCAAATAACCCCCCAAACCTCTTCAAAAGCTGAACACAACTTTGTACAGGTAAGAGCTGCTGAAAGTGGATAATTACTCACAGAGTAAGTATCCTCAGCATAATCTACATTCAAACTACCCCGAGCCATGGCACCCACAATAATCACTATAGGATCTTCCATACTAGGCACCAACTCTTTACAGTTCTTCACTATTTTAGAGGAGAAAGACATTGCAATCTTCCTTACACCTACTGGCAAATGATCTGTAATTGGATTCTTGATAACCTTCAAGAGTTTTGGTCCACTTTCAGCCCGAATTGAAAATTTGTGTAGCAGCTGAACTGTGATTAAATCTGGTTAATTTTAAACACCATTAAGTAGGAATAACTTACCCATAAGACCTGCAAATCTTTTAAATGTTCTTGGTATCCTAGTTTGTGGGTTAACTTCAATTAGTACATTATTACTAGTGTGGATGTAGACTTGCAATAAGCCTGCCCTATTAAGGGGGCTATCAAGCAACATGAGCAGACACTGATGGGTAATATCCGGCCGACAAGACCCCACATCTCTGTTGTTATTTTTCAGTATGTGGGCATGGTCATCACAGTTAAGAAGATCAAACTTATTACCCACCTGTTTGATGTAAAAAAAATCTATACGGAGTGTTCCTAAAGGGTGCACTAAACAACTTACTTTTACAGTTTCTAATTGAGCATCTTCCAGTATTATAATTAGGCGTTTTTCTTGGTTTTTTAGGTGTGCAGTCACAAGGTGTTTGGGTACCGGATCAAATTCGAATTCGTCTTCTTTTGCGGGCTTAAGTTTACGTTTTTTACTCATTTTGAACTGTAGTAAACTGGGAAAATAAAAAGCACTTTTGTGGTTTGCCTGAGGTGCAAAGGCAGTGTAAACTGTAAATAAACTTAACCTCAAATATCACACGTGTCTGTCAAGTGGTTGTTAAATTTGACAGTATAACTAAACCTAACCTAACTATTAATAATTCAACAATTTAAGGCTCAGAAACTTTGTAGAACTTGTTTTTAGAGTTTTATTTGGTTAATTAATTATTAGTAAGTTAAACATTACGTCTCAATTTTCTTAATTGTCTTAATTGTCTTGTTTCTTGATTCAACTTGTCAGTCACGTGGTCCTCGTTGCGCAGTGCAGCATCTGGCAACGTGGTAAAGTGCAAATGACAACGTTGTTATTATTGTTTATTTTCAATCTTTGTTTATTTGCCAGTATTTTTTAGTGCCGGAACTTCACTTAATATTTTATTTAATTACGCAAAAAACATGGTTCGAAATAAAAACGCTCCACACAAATGCGACGAAGCTAACGAATACTTATTAGTTTTCAAGAGCAAGAGAAAGCCAAGGGTTAGAAGGCTCCCTGAAAGGATGAAGGCTTATAAGTTGTTGCCCTATGAAGACCACCAGAATGACTATTATTTAGGTGATCTACGGCTTGGTACCACTAATAATGTAGTGCCAGAAAAGGTCTTTACATGGAAAGTTAGTTTTAAAAGTAATAAAAAGTACACTAAAATAATTTTTAATTCTAATGATGAATATGTATTCATTAAAGCTCATGATGATGTTAGTCTTTTTAATGGTTAGTAGTCTTGTAATTGAGTGTTTTTTGTGGTTTATATAAAAACTTTCAGATCTAGTACAATCAAAAGTTTTCACATTCGATGTGTACTCTCAGGAGGAATATGTTTATGTCAGAGTATTTTTGCTGGAGGTTCCTTTACCCAAATGTACTCCCAAAATTAGTCAAACTGTACAAAAGGCTTTCCAGACATTTTATAACATTCAAGGCATGTAATTTTGTATTAAAGTTATATAAAAATTTAATAAGGTTTATTCAATAGGTTTGTTGACTGAAAATGAAAACAATATTGGTTTTGTGGATGAGGTAGGAGGTTTATATTACCAATTAATGGATAGAAGAAAATCAGTAGAATTCCCCCCTTTAGAGAGTAAACAATTAAAATTCTTGAAGCCTTCACTAAGACCTTATCAGGAACAGGCAGTTAGATGGATGATGGACAGAGAAAATAAAACCACTTGTGGTAAGCCTATAACAATTAATTAACCTGAAAGTATTATTTTAAACTCATTTCAGGTCAAGTGCATCCACTTTATCAAAAAATTACCTTAAAATCAGGCTGTGATATCTATTTAGATAAGTGGAATGGCTGGATTGAGAAAGATCCACCATTGGTGCAGAGTTGCTGGAAAGGAGGTATTCTAGCTGATGAAATGGGTTTGGGGAAAACTGTGGAAGTTTTAGCATTAATTTTGACTAACTACTGTAAGACTGAAATAAAACTGGAACCTTCAGGTATTAATTATCATTGTAGATTATTATTTTTTTAAATTTGTTTGTTTCTACAGAAGATCAGCTGGTGATTAAATATGAGACAAAGAAGCGTAAATTACTTAAGGATGGAAAGATTGAGCCTGTACAGAAGAAAGGGAAGGTAGGTTTTTGTATTATTTGAATTGTCTTGTCATGTTGTCACCTCATTGGCAATTGAATAGTGTGAAATACAGTTTATGCTCGTTGCTTGGCAGCAAGCTCCCTGGTTAAGGTTAATTCTGTCTGGGTTTTACAGCACTGTGTTTTTGTTTACCTATTTAGAAGGTACTACTAAATCTGTAAGTTTTATTTTTAAATCCAGCAACTAATCAATATACCCAAAACATCTTAATACTTAATTATTCATGTTTGAATCACACAAGTTTAGTTCCAAAGCTTTCATTGACATCCAGATTTGAAGAAACTAGAATATTCACTGATTTGTTTACGGCATCAGAACCAATACGATTTCAGACAGCATTGTCAGGTTCTTACAGGCTGATTGACTTATTTTGACAGATTTACTGGAATTCAGTGCTGTCAAGAGTTTGTGTGTATTTCTGCTTTAATTTAACCTGTAGGGAAACAGTTGTTCATTATCTGACATCCTGAATCTTTGATTGATTGTTTAACATGGTTATTGAGTACTTTTAAGTGACTCATTGAGCTGACAAATGCTAAGTACAGGGTGAGTCAAGGATAGAGTAAAGTTCATTATCTCATTTGTCTCGAAAATAAACACCAAAACCCTCAAACATTGCTCAGTGTGGACAGACACACATGACCATTATTTTAACAGTTGTTAGGTGACTGTCTTTGTAAATGGTGTTCGAATTTTATGTGACAGTTGTCACAAACGTCAAACTTTACCCAATGGGGGCATGAAGCTGTTAAAATTACAGTGTAGAATGATAGTTAATTTGCAGTATTTCAAACGTTTTCATTCTGTCACATGACTATCTAAGGAAATAGTGTTCCAGTTTTACGTGACCACTGTCGTAAACAAAAATGTCTGAGTCTAATTAAGTAATGTACCAGTATCACGTAATTGCTGTCAGAAACGTCAAAGTCTGCTCAACCAAAACACAAAGCTGTAAAAATCAAAGTTTGGTATTTTTTTTATACTGACACAAGACGTGTTTTATATGCTTCTTGATCTATAATTTGACAGTTATTAGGTACCTGCCTAGGTTAATAGTGTTCTAGTATCACGTGACAACTACCAGAAATGTCAAAACTTACAAACTTTGCCCAGTTTGGGCATAAAGCTCTAATAATCACGGTTTTCTTGAAGTAGTCGAGACAAGTCGTGGTTTTCAGCTTCTGGGCTATTATTTTGATAGTTGTCATGTGACTGTCTGATTAATTAGTGTACCAGTACCAGCTGATTGCTGTCACAGACGTCATAGTTTGCTCATCCTCAAAAACGCAATTTGGAACAGTTTTTGCAGAGTTAGGCCCTTTGCACATTAAGCAACTGAAAATAAACTAAACTAATTATTCTTCTTCTTATACGTTAGGACTGAGTCCTGTGTTTTCATCAATGATTAGCCAGGAGCAGTTGGGATGCTAAAGACCAGCTTTTACACCATCTTATAATGATGTATTTGGTTTTTTATCTTTCGCAATCTTTGCCAGCCGATCATCTGGCATTCTGTCCGCGTGGTCTCTCCATTTTCTTCTTCGGTTTCTTGCAAATCTCACTACATCTTGGATGTCACATATTCTCTTTATTTCTTCATTTCTCTTCCGGTCAAATAGCGTATGTCCTGTTATTGATCTTAGTGTTCGCATTTCTGTTATGTTCTTAAAAGTCGTTTAGTTGTTGTTATGTTTATTCCGCCAGATTAAATCTCTCAGATGTCCTGATATTAATGATGCCTTTTGTTGTTTGGGCTTCCACTTCATCCTTCCTATTACTTGTTATGTTTGCCCCTTGATATTTGAAAGACATCACTTGTTCTACACTATGATCATCTGATGACATCTTCTCAGCTCTCTAGATACTGTGAGTGATTTTGTTTTTTTTTATGGATCTATCCAGCATTTTGAAAGCTTCTGCTATTTGTTGGAATTTATACAGGAGTCTCTGTAGGTTATCTTCGTTTTCCGAGATGATCACTAAGCTAATTAAAAACATTAATTACCAACTGATCCAGTCAGTTTGTAAATTTATCTCAACTGATTTTCTTCAAATTATATTTATTATTACAATAGAAATAGGGCAAAAAAAAGAGTTATTGGGTTCACCCCTACATTGAAAAGAATATAAACTGCAGAGCATTTGTTGTTGCAAAAGGATTACAACAAAATTTCTGCCATATAAGTCCCTGTATCATCTAACGCAAATTTATTTGCATAAATCTTTTTTGTCGTCCCTGTAGAACGTTCCTACCAAATATGAATATTCTACCTTTGAATTTTAATGGCGTTGCAGTCAGTATAGTAAATTTTTTTTTAAATTAAAATAGAAAAACTGTTTAATGTTTATGTACCTATATGCTTGACATTATTAATAAAAAAGTTTTTGAATTTTATGAAGGTTTTAAAACTTTATTACAAAATATGAGGTTCTATTTAAGAAAACTAATATTTTATTAGTTTTATTACCTATAATGTTTTTTGGTATTTTTCCAACAAATGGGTTTATAAACGTATTTTATCGTTGACTCACCCTGTGCAATTTTTCCTTTTCTCTGCCAATTAAACCATTCAATATCACTAGAATAATATCTACTACAGTTCATACATTAAAAAAAATCTTGTAGGTAAATGAAGTATAGGTACTACACCATAAATTTCTGTCTTTTTATGCAAGTATCCTCTGTAGACCAAATGTGACATAAATGTCTGAATTTTTAGTTAACAAATACACCATCAGATATCTCAGAGAAAAAGAAACCAGGAGGTACCCTCAAAGCTTTGCAAGCAATTTACAATCGCACTCTGTCAAAATATTCTACTGTTAAAGAACAACTTCCATCAACAAAAAAACAGATTCAGTGCATTTGTGGTAGTGGTCGGGACACAGGTACACCATACCTACTAATTGACACTTCTGTAACTTAAATCACTGCTAATGTAGGATGTGTAGACTGTGTGGACTGCGGTAAAACTCAACACAGCACTTGCTTAGGCTGGACTAGCAGTTTAGGCCCTTACCACTGTCCTCAATGTTGGCAGAAAATAGACCCTATTGAAACTAAAGCTACGTTAATTGTTGCTCCTAATGCTTTAAGAAGACAGTGGTGCAGGGAAATGCGAACCCACTTGAGAGCTGGGTAAACCCCATAAGTCACCTTAAATTAAGATTACACAACTAAATCTAAAGAATTGCAGGCTTAAAGTTTTAAATTACGAAGGCTACTCCACCACACCAATTTATCCTACTGCATTGCAACATTACGACATTGTAATCACGACTTATAACGTTTTGCAAGCTGAAATGCGTCTCACGGAAACTGGACAGGTGCATTTGCAGGTTAACCAAACTGTTACCGATATAATAAAGTTCAAATTACAGTCATTACACTTGCGACATCAACGAAAGTACTGGCCTGGAGGTAGTGCTTTAGTGAGGGTGATGTGGTGGCGTCTTTGCCTTGATGAGGCCCAAACCGTCGAGACTCCCGGTTGTATTGTGTCGTTGATGGCCGGCAAAATATCAGCAAAACATCGATGGGCTGTAACTGGTACTCCAATGGCCAAAGGATTGTCAGGTAAGTGTACTAAATGAAACAGTATTTTGATTTAAATAATGCACAAAGCAATTGTTTTGTAATTAAGTGACCAACTTATTTGACATTTTGCTGTTTGTGAATTTTTTCCGACAGTGTAGAACTCTGTATTTAAGTTAACCTTTTACCTTTTACAACTTCGGCAAATGTAGCAGAAAATCAAAATTGAATGTCAGCACTTTTTAAAATATCTCATTCAAACTGCATCTCCTTGGTTATGGACTTGTGGTTGACATTTTGGCTTAAATTTCAGATATATTTGGATTAATTGACTATCTCAAACTGGAACCTTACAGTGACTTCAACACTTGGAAACATATTTTATATGATCCCTACATTCAAGGAACCACTGAACCAATGCTTAGCTTCTTGTCAGAAGTTTTATGGAGAACTTCAAAAAGTTCCGTTTTGGATCAGGTAGTCTTATTCTACATTTTAGTGTCTGGAACATTCTCGAGTTTTTTTCCAGATAAACATTCCTCCTCAAACTGAAGAGTTGCATTTATTAGAGTTTTCTGCCGTCGAAAAGTTTTTCTACCACCGGGAGCACGAGATTTGCGCCGGAAACTTCTTGCACACCGCTTCTAAGTTCGAAGCTGACTTACCTTTAGAAAAAATCAACAAACGCGACCTCAAAAAAGTACTATTTCCTCGCATTCAGTTTTATTGGAGTAATTTAACTGGTTTTATTACAGTTATTAGGGCCTTTATTAGCTCTAAGACAGGCTTGTTCTGATCCCAGCGCTGTGCGCGGAAAGGGCCGTTACTTATCTATGAAAAAGGACGTGTCCTCTATGAAGGACTTGTTGGACGCTTTGATTTTGAAAAACAAAAACGACTGCGAGGAAAGTATTCGTTTGATGATATCCTCAATTAATGGTACCAATTTTGTGTTATAAAATTATTGAAAAACTGTACATTTTTTATATTTTAGGCCTGGCAGGAATTTACTTGCTGAGGGAAGACTCTGAACAAGCAGTGACAGAATATCGTAAAGTGTTACAGTTGGCTGCCAAGTTTTCTTCTGCGGAAAAAGAAGAAAAACTTATTGTCGGTAAGATAAAGTTTCAAGTTTAACTCTACTAGGGATTTCAGTGACTTCGGATTGTTGAATCACAATCACCAACAAAAAACATATTTGTCGGTGATTACATGTGATATGGATTGATTGTCAAAATGATTATACTTTTAGGTTATAACTTATGGCAGGGGCTGTAATAAATTTATATAACCAACCAATGTTTATATTGGTTTCAAAATGGTTCTAGAGGCCCTTTGACAATTTTAAACAAGTCTGGAAAGGTTTAGGACATTTGTAGAGAGATCTGGCACTTTTTAGCAGGTTCTCAGTAGTATTTAGGGGTCTCTGACACTTTCAAGATAGTTCTAGAGATCTCTGACAATTTAATTCAGTTACGGGAAGGTTTTTGACACTTGTATAGAGCTCTGGCGCTTTTTAACAGGTTCTCATCAGTAGCATTTAGAGATCTCTGGCACTTTCAAAATTATTCTACAGGCCTCTGGCAATTTAAACAAAAGCAAAAAAAAATGTAGGAAGGTTTAAGACTCTTGTAGAGGGCTCTGGTACTTTTTAGCAGGTTCTCGTCGGCATTTAGAGGCCTCTGGCAATTTAAAACAGTTCTGGGAAAGTTTAAAACACTTGTAGAGGCCTGTGGCAATTTAAAACTGTTATGGGAAGGTTTAAGACGGTTCTAGTGGGCTCTGGCACTTTTTAACAGGTTCTCAGGAGCATTTAGAGGTCTTTGACACTTTCAAAATTGTTCTAAAGGCCTCTGGCAATTTAAAACAGTAGAGGGCTCTGGTACCTTTTAGCAGATTCTCGTTAGCATTTAGAGGTCTCTGATACTTTCAAGATAGTTCTAGATACCTTTGGCAATTTAAAACAATTCTAAGAAGGTTTAAGACATTTGTATAACCCTCTGGTATCTTTAAAAAAGGTTTTCAGTAGCATTTAGACGTCTTTACTTCTGGAAATAGCCTATGAAGTCTTGATATCAGGATTTGTTCAAGTCACTGAAGCTGAGCTTATACTGTTGCTATTATGTTTGCTAGTTCTGTAACAGATAAAAGGTGAATTAAACCTTTTTCTCATGTTTATTTCCAGACAAACTACCGTTGATTCACGCCATGTACAATTTGGGCGAAATTTTAACTACATATACGCCTCAAGAACGCACTCTTAGAGATGACACTTTATTGGAGGACTGTGCCAAGTTCGAGAAGCAATATATTGAAAAATTTATGAAGGAGGTAAGACTATATGAATATTTTCATGTGTGTTTCACTTGAGTTTTTTTTTACAAAAGGAAGGGTTCCTAGCTAGCTAACCTAATCTGTTATACCCTGTATATAATTATGTCATGCAATTCAGCATTGTCTATAATACAAAAAGCGTACAGTTTTCCTAATCGGATCATAATAGTGATTTCTTTATAAAAGTGCTTCAAATGTTGGAGTCTGTAAGTTGATATACTTGCTAAAGTAAATAACATATTTACAGTCTGCTTCCGCCATTGAAACTTTAAGGTCCATTACAACCACCGTGGATAATTATCAGAACCAAATGGTCCTCAAATACGGCCAGTGGTACTCGGATGGTTTTGATTGGGTGTCAATTAATGATCTCGAAGACGATTTAATTACCAGAGTGGAGGCGGCTGCCACAAATGTCAATCTTGACTTAGATATTCGGTAAAGTCTTTCTGTTTTTTTTTTTTTTTATTTGTTTATAACTTGTTTTAATCAGTTTTAAGACTCAAACTTCGCGCTCTCTATTGCGCCAACTCCATTATTACCACACTAATTTGGATCAATCCAGACTCAAGCTGCATGAAGCAATCAAAAATCTGTATTTCGAAGATTCCGAGTCTAAGAACGTTCTCATAGTTGAAGGGTTGGTAGAGAAGGCTATGGATTGTCATTTGAGACCTCAGAAAACAAAGGGCAAGAAAAAAGCTGCAAAATGTCTGGTTTGCATCGCTAACGGTAAAGGCTTACGCTTGTTTAAACAGCCGAAATTGAAGTTTATTTGTAGATCACTTGAAAAACTACGAAATGGAACTTTATACTATGAGGAAGAGAACACAACATTTTGAAGACATGGCTCTTGAGGGTAGTTGGAAAGTTCGATTCGAAGAGTTACTACTGAAAGGTTCAATCTTACCAAAAAAATCAAATTATTTAATTAATGGTGTTTTTGTAGGATTGCTTGGATTGATGAAGTCTAAAAATTCAGCCCTGGAATTGTTAGTAAAAGATGGAGAAACGCACGTAATGACTTTGGAAACCATGAAAAAGGAGTTTAAAGTATGACATTTTCAATATTACAACACAGATAAGTTGTCATAAATCAATTGATAGGAAATTAGGAAAGTGTGGACGCTGCTGGATCGCCAAATATGCTCCCAAGACGAGATAAGCATATGCAAAGTTAGACTTCAGTTAAAAACTGAAGACGATGGTGATAGTAATTTTTCAAAGGGGACTGTTAATCGGACTTTGAAAAACTTAAGTTATGAACAGAAGGCAACGCATGATTTTATTAATTTAATTATGCCAGCAGAGGTAATGTATACCTATATAGACATTTTGGCAAGTTTTATTTGTTGAGTGTGACAAATTTGTTTTTTGATAAAACAAGCAACTTCAATTAACTTATATTTTTATTTATTTTTTTATTATTTTATTATTATAATACTTGTTGATTCATATTATAGTTCAATGGCTATCAAAGTTAGGCTTATGCCATTTTACATTCTATCTCAAATATTAATTAAAACACATGTAGTCTCTGTTCAGTGACTTTTGACTGTTGCTGCATCAGAATCAATCAAGAACTGATTCAATTCCTTCCTTACTGATTCTTTCCAACCTTACTTCCTACTTGAAAGTGCCAGACGGTTCTACAAGTGTCTTAAACATTTCCAGAACTGTTTTGAATTTCCAGAGGCTTCTAGGTGCATTTTGAAGGTTCCATAGACCTCTAAATACTATTGAGAACCTTTTTAAAAAGTGCTAGAGGCTTCTATAGGTGTCTTAAACCTTTCCAGAGTTGTTTTAATTTGTCAGAGGCTTCTATGACCGTTTTGAATGTGCTAAAGCCTAAATGCTACTGAGAATTTTCTGAAAAACTCCAGAGCCCTTTTCACATGTCTCAAACTTTCCCAGAACTGGTTTAAATTGCCAGAAGCCTCTACAGGTGTCTTAAACATTCCCAGAGTTCTTTTAATTTGTCAGAGACCTCTAGGATCATTTTGAAGGTTCCATAGACCTCTAAAAAGTCTTAAACTTTCCCAGAGTAGTTTTAAATTGTGAGATGCCTTTAGAACCATTTTGGAAGTGCCAGAGCTTTCTAAATAATGCAGCAAACCTAGAAAAAGCCAGAGGCTCCTACAAGTGTCAAAATTATCTTCTAGATCCATTAAAAAAATGTTCTAAAAAATGTTAGAAACCTCTGCAAGTGTTCTACACCTTATAAGCACTGTCTAATTGTTGGTATATAATCTTTGATTGGTTGGTTATATACTATATAATTTATTGTAGCCGCTGTTTTAAATTATAACCTAAAACTAAATGTCGGTTAGTAATTTTGCCAACCAATCCACATCACATTTACTAACAGACATGCGTTTTTTGCTGGTGATTGTGAGTTAGAAGCCACTGAACAGACTATAAGCCTCTTATTTATTAATGATTCCTATTTGTTTGTCTGTTATTTGTCTCATTCTTTTTTATTTGACAGTTAAGACTAATTTTTAATTATAAAATCAAGGCTAGTCTGTTTTAAAATTGTATAATCGTAAATTAATGACACATTCTACTGCGAGTCCCACTCAAATTTAATTTAAATTACACTTTTCTTGTCTTAGTTACCTTACCAAGAACTAAAGTTGCGTTCCGATGAAAATACTCAAAACAGCCGTCTTGAGTCTTTGTTGGGAACCAGAAATTATTTAGGTAGACGAGTAGCAATAATTTTAAAAATATCCATTAATAAAACTTAAAAAATCACAGAAACATTGCGTCGACAACAATACGAAGGGTCCAATCCAGATCCGTGCCCGGTTTGCCAATGCCCTTTAACAAACACTTGGGTGATTTTAACGTGTGCGCACACATTATGCCTGGATTGTTTCCAAATATTACTGAACAGAGTGCGTATTACTGTACTTTATTGCATCAAACCACTCATTTTGCTGTGTGTTTTAGTCCAATCTACTAAATACTGAAATACAATGCTGCGTGTGTCGTTCTAAACAGAATTTACAGGATGTTGCTTACATACACGCAGGTAAAACTAGTGACAGTACGGATACGGTAAATGATGATACATTCGTGGCTGGAAATTATTCAAGGAAAGTTGAGGCTGTCGTTAGGCTTTTACTGAATTTAAGGAAGAATGACTCTAATGTTAAGGTTTGTTGATCTCTCACTGCCATGCATGATTTTTAATGACAATTAATTTAGGTGCTTTTATTCTCCACGTGGTCTCAGGTTTTAAAACTATTAAAAAAAGCTTTGGAGCAAAACGACATTAAAGCGGAGCTGGCTGAGGCAAATGTGTATTTTCAGCCTACTATTGAGACTTTTAAGGTATGTAGTTTAAAAGTGTCATGATTATCACGAAGTTGAAGATGAGTTTCAGACAAATCCATTTCTTTTTCAATTTGCATGATAATAACTGGCCATCAGATTCACCCTGATGACCATTAATTTTGATGGAGCAAATAAAAAAAAAGAATATAGGTTTATTGTTCGAGTAAAAATCTATTTTACGGATGCCAAGTTATTTTTTCCGTAAATAACTAAACCTATCTACCTATAAAAGACAAAACTATAAAGCTGCTTACAACTAATATAGGTATAAGTTCTTTTCTCACTTAGTCCCAAAAACCCCGTTACTGGACCAGTCTTCACCCTTTCCCAGGTGAAGTGATTTGTCGTCTAGAGTTTCTGATGTTTGGTAACAAGCCTTCCAACAAAAATTGACTTTTCAACTCTTTCGAAAGTCTATCTTGACGTTCTTCTTCTTCTTCTTTCAGCAGCCCTTTTAAATCCACTCCTGGACATAGGCCTCCCCTTGTTGCTTCCATTCGGATCGGTTCATTTCCATCTGGTGTCATTTTCTTCCTGCTATTTCTTTTATATCGTCGATCCATCGTTTCTGTGGACGACCGGCACTTCTTTTATGTTGCCTTGGACGCCACTGTGTCCATCTGTTTTGTCAGTCTGTCAAGTCCAAACTGGCAAAACACATGTGTTGAAAACCTTCTTTTTTAGGTTGATAGTAAGTATTGGATTTCTTAATGTTGTTCCCAATTTTCCTACAGCAGCCCATGTTAGTCGAATACGCCTTGTTATTTCGGCTGTTTGATTTTCTTTACCCAGCTTATGGTGGGTCCTAAATGTATGTTTTCGTTGACTTTTCTTTTTGTTGACCTTCTAAGTGTACGTCGCCGGGATCTAAGGTTTTTATCGATGTTCATGTTTAAATCGATTTTTCCCGACTCTCTCTTTAAGTCTGCCAACATTTCGATAAGTTCTTCCTTCGTACTGCAGACTGCTGATTAAAACTATGTCGTCGGCGAAGCGTAAATTGCTCAGATATCCACCATCCACGCGCAGGCCCTTTTTGTCCCAATCTAGTCTTCTGAATACGTCCTCCAATGCAAGGGTAAATAACTTAGGGGATATTGTGTCTCCTTGTCGGATGCCTCTGTTAATTGGTATTCGATTGGTTGTTACATCTTCTTGCACTTTAACTGTGATGGTCGCCTCTTTGTGTATGTTTTTAAGTAGATTAGTGTACCTTGAGTCTATTCGAGCATTATTCAGCCTTCGGATTATTGCCCAAAGCTCAACAGAATCAAAAGCCTTGTTAAAATCTATAAAAGCGAGATGGAGCGGCGTATTGTACTCGTTACACTTTTCTATAAGAGTCGCCGTAGCGTTTGAAAATCTATGTCCCTTGCGAAAACCAGCCGGATCACTCGACTGATTTTCATCTAGTTTGCGCGTAAGCCTATTTGTAAGGATCTTGGTAAGGAACTTATGAGAATGGGACAATAAGCTTATTGTTCGAAATTTGCTGAGATTTAATGTCTCCCTTTTTGTGTAACAAGATGACTTGGGCATTTTGCCATGTTCTTGGAATATTACCGATGTGAAGACATTTTTTCATTAAGATTTTCATGGATTTTATTGTGGTTGTGCCTCCCAGTTTTATCATTTCACTAGTGATTTTATCTTCACCAGGAGATCGACCATTTTTTAGTTGGGTTAGGGCTTCCTCAATTTCGGTGGAGTTTATGTCAGGGATTTCTTCTCATCCGACGTTCATGATCTTACATTGAGTATTAGCGTTCTCTAGTCGCAATTGATGAATATAATTCTTTATAATATTCTTCGATTATATTTACTATTTCGTCACTTTCGTATTTTACGAATTTTGATAAATGCGTGCTTGTCCATTTTTACCAAGTGATTTCAGCACTCTCATAATTTTATTATCCCTTATGTCTCTCCTTATACTCCTTTTAACTTTTATGTTAAGTTCTCTATAGTTAGGGTCACTTCTATTCTTGACATTAAACAACTCCAAAACAAAACAAAAACTTTCCCAAAACAAAAACCCATCTTAAACATAACAAAATTCTCTGTATCTCTTGAAAATTGTGATTTTGACAAAAGCGTTAAAATGTTTTATATCGAGAAACTTTTAGGATCCATTAAAAAAAGTCACAGCTCTTCTGCTGCCTATAACGTTAGGTGCTAAAGGTTTAAATCTGATTGAAGCCACTCACGTTGTCTTACTAGAGCCTTTATTGAACCCTGCTGATGAACTGCAGGCTATTGGAAGAGTGCACAGAATTGGCCAAACAAGGTACTAATCTTTCTCACTTTTAGGGTGTTTTATTCAATAGTTCAAACAGAACTTAATTTAAAATTTTTAGAAAAACAGTGGTTCACAAATTTTTAATTCGTCACACTGTGGAGGAGTCTTTACATAACGCGACTAGTTCTAATGCAGCCGGGTGGGAAAAAGGGAGAGTGACTATTTGTGATTTAAAGGAACTTTTTAAAAGTGTGTCTGAAGAAGCTAGCAGTACAGGCGAAACGAATCACTGTCAAGCTGATTAAGAGCTATTTGAGCCGCGCTTAAGTGAGACCTTTATGTAAGATAAAATCACACCTACAGTGTCCAAAATTGAACTGGAAGCAAGGAGAGCCAATAAGCTTCTAGTCAAGGTAATTTAAAGCAAAACTGCTCTTCAATTAATCACGTCGATATCTACTTTATGACGGATTGTACAAACATGTTTAAGGCTAATTTAAGATTGATAATGCAGGTGCAAAATTTTAACTTAGCCAAGTTGTCCGTAAATAATCATACGGTAAGTAGAAAGAAGTACATATTGTATTTAAGTAGGGATTTTGTTCTAAAGCTTATTTTTTGTATTAAGCATCACCGGTTGTATTTTTATAAAATGTGATACTACATTCCATAACTTTTTGGTTGATATTCTAGAGTTAAGGTTACGTTGAAAGGTTATTTTAACAAATACAAAATTTTAATAATAGTGTTTTATTAAAGTACTAAACTACTTGATTATATCAGGTGGGCACTCTTTTGAGGTTGTAACCCTCCACTTTTCTTTATTATACTTGAACAAACATTCATATTTTCTAAAATATTTGGCAAAGTCCAATGCTTCATTAACATTGCATGTTCCAGGGTAAATCTAAAAATACCCAACCAAATGCAGTTATTCTGTCAAATTAAAGTTTGCAACACTCACTGACTGTGACGTATACACTGTAAACCAGTGCAGTGGGCGGTAGAGTGTAATTTCTCCCCTATTTCATGAGTCAGATACATTAAATAATCTTCATACTCGTTTACACATTGTATTTCTACAAAAACAAACTGGGTGTTAACTAAAAAGTGCAGTTTGCAGGACTGTCTCACAAACCTAACGTAAATTCAGGTGGATTAAACTCTACACATTTGATTCCATAGATGACTGGTATTTTTGAGTCTGCTGGCCGGATTAGACCTTGAACAGCCAAGTCAAAAGCTGTCTGTGACTGCAAGTCAACTCCACATAATCTGTTAAATTACATGCAGTAGTTCTGCTTTATTGTCCAACTTACTCAAACATTTTCTTTTGATGGGAGGCCTGCATAGCACTCAAAAATCTATCCATATGTGCTTGTTTAACATGTCTCCAAGTTGACCTCATAACAACTTTGCCAGTCTTGAAACAATTGTCTGTTGCTTGACCTAGCACACCTTTGATTCTATACGCCCTAGTTGGTCTATTTTCTCTAATAAATTTAGCTTGTTTTGTCCCAGACCTAATGCCAAACACTACCATTCAACAGTTTTATACTTGCAATTTTTTTAATGCTTTTTAATCACTTACACAAAACCCCACTAGTGTAATACCCTAAATAATTTGACCAGCTAACTTGTAAATCTTGTTCTTGGTATCGTGGTCCTACCACAAGGGTATGATCTGCAAAATTCGGTTTGACTCCAACAGAAAGCTTTTCTGATGGGTTTCCCTCTATTGATACATATTTAGATGGTGGTCTTGTTTCCAGTTGGTTCATTCCTGCAATTATGTGGTGTTAAGTGTTACCCTCAACTAGTTATGAAGGTAGTAGGACCTTGACAAATTTTATGAATGAGGGTTTCTCTTAACTTCCTCACAGATACCTCCGAAGGTTTGTAAATGCATATTAGACCTTTTAATGAGTGCCAAACAGCGGGACCTTCTTGAACAAGCATTTTAGAGAGTAAACTGAACTGAACTTGTAAATACAGCTTAACTATGCAGTTAAAAAAAAAAAATGTGTGAGAAAATAAACAAAGCATATAAAGTAAGGTTATGTTCTTCTTGTGTTTTGAATACGGAACGTACTCACAAAATTGTCAATTTTAAACCAATCACATCGTTTGCCGCCTAGTTTTAAATCCTGGTTGGCTGGGTTTTTGCGGGTTGCCGCGGTAAACGTAAACAACGCTAAACAAACTTTTCATTAAAATTGATAAAAACATAAAAAAAGCCGGAAAAACTCTAAAAAAAGCAATTTCTACGCGTGTAGTGGTGTAAGTGGAACCCCTAAAATAAGCCAAAAAAACGACATGAACAACATTCCGCCGCAAGGTGTCATGTACCCCATGGGTTCGCTTTATGTGGGAGATTTACACCCCGATGTAACCGAAGCGATGCTTTACGAGAAGTTTTCTAGTACTGGACAGGTACGTTGATTACCTACAATCACAAATTAGCAGCTACTACCCTGCAACTCTGTATAGGTGTTGTCCCTTCGAGTCTGTAGGGACTCAAGAACAAAACAGTCGTTGGGGTACGGATATGTGAATTTTAACAGCCCCCATGACGCCGAAACTGCTTTGGATACCATGAATTTCGATCCCCTTAAGGGCAAACCTATCAGGATCATGTGGTGCCAGAGGGACCCTTCATTAAGAAAATCCGGTGTAGGAAACGTCTTTATCAAGAACCTGGACAAGAATATTGACAACAAAGCCATGTACGACACTTTTTCCGCTTTCGGTAATATCCTCAGTTGTAAAGTGGCTTTGGATGAAGATGGGTACTCGAAAGGTTATGGGTTTGTGCATTTTGAAAGTGAAGAAGTTGCAAATCGTGCTATTGAGAAGGTCTCTAATTTTCCAGTACTTTGGTACAGTGTTATTAAATAATGTTGGCGTGTAGGTGAATGGAATGTTGCTGAATTCAAAGAAGGTGTATGCAGGAAAGTTTATACCACGGTCTGAACGAGAAAAAGAACTAGGAGAGCGAGCCAGACAGTTCACAAACATTTACGTGAAGAATTTCGGTCAATTGATGAGCGATGAAAAGTTTTATGAAATATTTTCCAAGTTTGGAACTGTCACTAGTAGTATGGTAGCTAGACATCCAGATGGCACCAGCAAAGGTTTTGGCTTTGTTGCTTATGAAGACCCTAAAGCAGCAGAAAAAGCTGTTCATGTACCTATATAGGCTAGTTATAAAGTGTTTTAAAGTTTTACTTGAGTGATTTTATAGGAAATGAACGGCCAGGAGTATGAAGGTCGTGTTTTGTATGTTGGAAGGGCCCAAAAGAAGGCCGAACGCTTAAATGAGCTGCGCAAAAAGTACGAACAACAACGAATGGAACGCTTCAATAAATTCCAGGGTGTTAATGTTTATATTAAGAACCTGGACGATTCCTTTACTGATGAAAGGCTCAAGGCTGAGTTCGAGATATTTGGCGATATCACCTCAGCCAAAGTAAGTTCTTGTCTTCTGAATATGTTTTTCTCTGATTTATTATAATATGAAGGTCATGACTGAGAACGGGCGTTCTCGTGGTTTTGGTTTTGTGTGCTTTTCTGCGCCTGACGAAGCCAATAAAGCCATTCAGGAGATGAATGGGAAAATTGTGGGGAGTAAGCCGCTTTATGTAGCTTTAGCGCAGCGGAAAGAGGCGCGAAGAGCTTTCCTTACAAGCCAATATGTTGCAAGAGCGCACGCTACTAGACAACAGGTGAGTTTTTTTTTTTTAAAAGCGAAATGATAATTTGGTTGAATTATTAATATTATTGTTATTATATTGAACTATAGGGTGTTACAAATTTTATGTATTAGCATTGTTATCTTAAATAGTTAAGTTGTTAGAGCTTCAGTTAAATGGAGGCAAAGTTGCGCATTTTATTGCTCAATAATGTGCAAAAAGAAAAATGAAAATTTTTGTGTTACATCCGGAGATATCCAACAAAAACTGAAAAAATTAATTTTTTTTTTTACCACTATATTATTGGTTATTTTGGAAAATCAAGGGGAACTTCTGGAGGTACTTTTTTACGCTATTCAAGACGATAATTTTAGTTTTTAGCTCCGACGTTTTGTTTTTTAGATACCTTCTTTCTCAATGAATTTTCAACAAGAAAAACGAAACTACTATGATGTGCCACACAGGTTCATTGCCCGTTCAAAACAATTTTCTTCACTTGAAAAATCAAATTAGTTGAAAAAAAAAACACTTTGGTTCTTCATTCTGTCAATTTTTGGCCTGTAACTCCTTCAAAAAGACTTGAAGGACTAAACTTCTAAATGTAGTGTTGTAGTTACTACAACTTTCTTTATTAACAATTTTTGATAGCTCCTTAAATAGTGGAGCTACGTTCACTTGAAAAAGAAAACTTCTGTCACTTTTTGCCCTGTAACTCTTTGAGGAAGCCTTTAAGAATGAACACACCTAAATGTAATCTTGTAGAGTATGAAATTTACTGCAACTTTATTAGCTCCTTACATAGCGGAGCTACACGCTCACTTGAAAAATCAAACTGGATGGAAAAATAACACTTTGATGCATTCTGTTACTTTTTGTCTTGTAAAGCCTAGAGAGAGCTAAAGAAATTTCACGTTTGCCGTGTTTTCAAGTTTTTACGAATTTCGGGATTTTTGCCCATACAATGACACAATTTTTGTAGGATTATTGTGTCTATGGCACCATTTAAAACTCAAACAATAATTAGTATGTGAATGTAAAAAAGATTTCTCAGTCATTCCTCAATTTTTATTTTTGGAAACACTGCTAGAGCACTAACTAGTTTTTAACAAAAAAAAAATCGAAAAACCTACCGAAGATGAAATTAAAACAATCAATAACAAAATTTGTCGGCTATGAGACATTATTTAAATGACTTATGGCATCTGTCACTTTTATCGAATTTGTATAATTTTCGTCTGAATATTCGTTTATGAGAACCAGGCTTAATTCTTTGAGGAAGCTTTTAAGGATAGAAGCACTTAAATGCAATGTAGAGCATGAAATTTGCTTGAAACTTTCTTTCTCAACACTTTTTGTTAGATGACGAATTTTAATGCAGGGTGGACTGTCATTGGGCTTGATTTATTGCCTATTTTCTGACGTGAAAAAATTCCCAATTGACCAATATTTGTTGTTTAGGTCAATATCTTGGAAAGTTTTTGAGAGTTTCCCAATTCACGTCCCGTGTCTCAAAAAATACCTACTGATTTTTCGTAAAAAAAAACGGCATTAGAGTGCTCAAGCTCGAATTAAGTTATGGCAGCAGCCTTTTATGTGTCATTTTAGTTGGGTGTTGATCCAATATTATCTTTTACAAATTTGAATCATCCGATAAGACCATACAGGGTGTCTAGAGACAGTCAAAGTGGGAGAAAAACTTGAACAAAAGTTACAGCCACTTTACTAATGAATATTTTTTAATTTTTTCGTACATACCAACTTGTAGTTTAGGAAAATATCTCGAGACGTTTTTGAACGTTTCTTAATTACACTGTCCGAAGTAATATCGATTTATCCGGAAAATGGATATAACACGGTGCAATCTTAAATTAAGCCTTATCAGCAGGTTTATCTGTCATTCAAATGCCGTTGTATGTTCAATATTGTCTGTTACATAATCTGAGAACTTTTCAGGACAAGCCCAATGCTTGATACGACCTGACAGGGTGTCCACTATCTAGAGACAATGCACCAGTTGTTTTCTCAATTTATAACTGTCTCTAGACACCCTGTAGGGTCAAGGGAGTGGATTTAAAATTATGAAACATATGAAACCTACACCTGACTTAAAATTACACCTCAAAGCTACTGCCTTAACTTAAGATTGAGATATTTATGTACAACGCAATTTTGCTGCTTGTCCTTCGTCAATTAGTATAAACTGGTCACCCTGCATAAGAAAAATGTTTTTGTACTATACTAAACTTTTTAAATTTTTTTTCTTGTAATTTTTGCTCTTAAAATTAATGCACTGCATTTTCAATAACCTTGTGTTTTGGATGAAATTACCGTTGAGAAAGTCTTTAGCCAGCTTATTTTGAACAAGGGTCTTCAATTTGCGGGTGGGCCGCCCTTTCTATTACCCGCCGTGGCTCAGGGGCCACGTCTATTCGGTGCAGCACCGGCTCTGAGGCCTGCGCCCAGATGGCCGGCATTGCAAGCTCTTCCGCGTCCGAATGGGGCCGCTTTTGGACTATCCATGCTGGGGACTGCGCCTTTTCGTGCCCCAGGCAGACAGGTTCCCATTAGACAACACGCCAGACCCATAACCGGTAATATACTTTTTGTACAAATGTGCTTTTACGTCCTCATGAGAACTTCTACGCCGTAAAGAGTATTTTGTCGAAGAGGGAACGTATTGTTTGTAATTTTATTAGGTGCTTCCGGGCCTACAGCGCGTCCTAATTCAAAGTACACTACCCGACACGGACCAGAAACTCCGATCGTCGACTCTAGATTGGCTCACGCGGCCCCTCAAGAGCAAAAACAACTTCTTGGTACTCACTATTGTTTTTCCACTCGACTAGTTGTGTTATCATTGGGGGTTTCACAGGTGAACAGCTGTTTAGAATCGTGGAAAAACTACATCCAGAACTAGCTGGTAAAATCACTGGAATGCTTCTGGAAATCGACAATTCCGAGCTGCTGCACATGATCAAGAATCAAGAGTCGTTACGTGCTAAGGTAAGACAGTTCAAAAATGCATGAGCGGGTACTTAGTGGGGGAATTAATGTAGGTTGAAGAGGCGATAGCGGTTTTGGAAGCCCATAAAGCTAACAAAAAAGGGGTGACGGTGCAGGATTAAACTAGATTTATTGCTGGGCGAGTGTTTTTGTGTCATTAATTTAAGCGATTTTTGTTAAAGTTCACTCAGGATTGTTTGTTGACTGGCTTTAACTGGGTTCTGTATTTTGACGCTCAGAGCGGTTTAAGTTACGTTAATTTCTAATAGTTTTTCATAAATAAAATTTGCATAATTTATACTTTGTCAACTGAATGTTTTTCTAGCAATTTTCATGACAAAAAACACAGATAAACATCAATGTGTGTGAATTTTACAGTAAACTTAGACATTAAATAATAAGAGTATAGCAAAACTACTAGTTCACCTACACCAATGAACTCAACCCGTTTCCGCGGCCCAGAACATTGTCTTGAATCATCAAAAAGCATTCAGTCGGTAGCTTGCCTACTTGTGAAAGTTACTGTTAACCTTACGGTTCCGTCTGTAAGCGATCTGGCAACTTATGAATCTTAAACCGACCATTTTACGCTATGGTCAAGTAAAATATTGCGCATAAAAAGGGTTATATTTAATAGGGTGGTTTGTGGTTGGTATTTGACAAAATGACAGAGTCTACGGACAGCCCATCTGAAGGTAAATCTATTCATACGTCTTTATGGTGTATTAGGTTTTTGGGTGTGTAGGTGTTCTATTGTTTTTGCTGTATGCGAATATAATTTATTGCATGCCTACTAACTTAAGTGTGTAACCTGGTCTTATTTGGGAATGATACAATAATGTCATTGCGAACATACATTTTCAAGTAATTTACATAAAGCATCCTTATTAGTTTTTTTAATTGCATCAACTGCAAGTTTTAAAGTTTTTTAAAATGATTGTTTTGCTTTTAACAGTCTTATATAAAATTGCTTTTGCATTGGGATTAATATGGGTGAAGTTTAGCTTTACAATCACCCTATCTAATAATGTTTCAAAGAATGTGGAATTTACATTTAAAAAACATTGTCTTCTTTCCGTTGGATCAAATTGAGCTCTTTTTCAGACCTTCAGGTTCAATCAAAAAACCAAACATTTTGGAGTACAATTCAAATTGATACCCTTCAGGGCAAACAAGTTTTTAAAATTTGTAAATTTAATTTTGTTTAGTAGAACTAAGATATAATGAAAAGTGATGAGGTCAAAATGAATTTATAATGAAATTTAAACTAAAACGACAAGCTGACTATTGCCTCACATCTCTTATCTCGTTTTTGCTTAATAACGCTCTTTTTGTTTGCTGCCGATGTCACGCAAGATGGTCTCAGATGCTTGAAGCATTTAAAAATCCAATGTACAGAGTCTAAGCCTAAACGGTGTAAATAAAGGTAAAAGTTTTAGATAACTAACTAGCAAAATGGGTTTTCCAACGGCATATAAACATTGATTGAAATTTCCAAAAATCTCTAGGGTCATTTTGAAAGTACGTTCAAAAAAATGCTAGAAGCTTCTACCATTGTCTTAAACCGTTCCAGAGTTGTTTTAAATTGTCAGAGGACCGTTTTGAGTGTGCGAAAGACCTCTAAATGCTACTGAGAATTTTCTGAAAAATCCCAGAGCTTTCCCAAAACTGTTTTAAGTTGCCAGAGGCTATTGGGACCATTTTGAAAGGTCCATAGACCTCTAAATGCTAATGAGGGCCTTCTAAAAAGTGTCAAAGGCAAAGACAAATGTATTAAACTTTACCAGAATTGTTTTAAATTGCCAGAGGCTTCTAGGACCATTTTGAAAGATCTATAGACCTCTAAATGCTATTGTGAACCTTTTAAAAAATGCCAGGCATCTTAGAGTCAGATGAATAATGATTCCTTGAAACTTAAGGTAGCCGCAAGGAGTAATAATAACAAGTATTAACCTTTAAGGAATGATTATTAATATGACCCTAAGTGTCTTAAACCTTCCCTGAACTGTTTTAAGTTTGCCAGAGTCCTCTAGGACCAGTTTGAGTGTGCTAAAAACTAAAAACCTCTAAATGATTCTGAAAAGTTCTAGAGCTCTTTATAACTGTCTTAAACTTTTCCAGAACTGTTTTAGGTTCTCTAACTCTAATCATTTTGACAATTAATCACATTTAATCACCCACATACGTTGTTTGCTGGTGATTGTGACGCAACAGTCAGAAAGTGTGCAACAGTAGCTGAACAGACTAAAACAAAATGTAATACACAATTTGCTTCCATATTTCTCACAAAGTCATATGCGCAATAACATGGTGGTTTTAGTTTCTCAAAAGGTGTTGGCTTAATTTGAATGCTTTTTGTCTAGGTATTTTAGTTATCCAAAATTAGAAAGCTTGCAACAATTTGAATTATTTTAGTGCAGGACACTATAAGGGAAGACATTCCATTAAAAACTGGAACCAAAACCTCCAAATGGTACCATTGCCACGAGGAATGTCTGAGTGGTTCCAAGTTTGTTAACGTAGCCTTTAGCACGTTGACTGTTATCATTACCATCGCCTTGCTAATTCAAATTTATTATGGAGACTACCAGGTTGTCTCACATTTATACAGAGTGTACTAATTTAAGTGACGAGAATTATTTAGGTGGTTCCTCATGGGAGTGTAGCTACGGATAGTTTGGAATGTTCCAGTATTGGGACTCAAATTTTAAAAGAAGGAGGTAATGCTGTGGACGCTGCTATTGCCAGTACTTTCTGCTTGGCTGTGGTCACTCCACATTTAACTGGTCTTGACGCGTAAGAAATTCAGTCAACTTTGTAGTACTAAGTGTAAAACGTTGAGTTTAGGGATGGTCAAGTTCTAATTTACAACCATCGCACCCGGGCTCTTCCTGATGTGGTAGATTTCAGTTCCAGCAGCATTAAATCCGATAAAATGCCTAGATTAGTGCTGGGACTTGCGTACGTTCACAAACTTTACGCGTCTTTACCTTGGAAACGTTTGGTAGAACCTTCAGTCAAGTTAGCCAGGTAGTAAAATTATGATTTACTTAAGTTTTGGTATATTTTGATTGTTTCAAGAAAAGGTTACGTAGTTTCCAAAATGTTGGCTCAAGCAGTAAACCGTGCTAATGCTCAAGATTTGTATGGTAGACTGGAACCTGGACAGTTACTGCAACTAAACATTTTAGGCAGCACTTTATCCACTATTGCAAATATTACAGAAAAAGGTGATATTTGACACTAACTTACGACCTGAATGTAGTATTTTTACAACTCTATACAGAATTGTACAGCTACATAGACAGCTCTAATGAACCAGTGAAATCGCAAGCAGTCAAATCCACATTTCACAACCATGACGTTTTTGTGCCTAGTTTAGACTCCATAGGACCAATTTTCTTGGTTAATTTAAGGTTCTTTTAACAACACTAATCAAACTGGAGTTTATTTTAAAACATTTTAGGGAGATTGAAGAATACAACTTTACTGAAGTAAGCTTGACAACTATAGAAAAAGTGATTTCAACCACAATGAAAGTGTATGAAGAATTCAATGTTAGCTCGAAATTTCACGAGGGCACCTCCACTAACGTGGCTGTGATGGATTTAAATGACAACTACGTGTCTTTAGTGACGTAATTATGTTCTCCATTCAGGAAGAATTGGGTTTTCAATTTAATTTTTAGGGGAATGTACGCTTTGTTCGGGTCTGGAGAACTTACTTTGCATGGATATGTTCTGGATGTAAAAATACGAAATAAACTGTGCAGTCGTCTTCCTGTAATTTTAACGGACAGCAACTTGATTTGTGGTACTAAGTCGAATATTGCAGATTTATTTTTCTTTACTCGGTCTTCTTTAGGTAGAAGAATAGCTTTAGGCTCAAACGGAATAGCACAGACCACTCAATTGATCACCAACTTGATTGTAGGGAATAAAAATGCTCCCGAAGGTGTGGAAGCTCCCAGGTTTTATCTTCTGGACAATTCTACTATAGCAGTAGAAGGTGGAAGTTTTTGCACCAGAAACTATAACTCTATGCTAAAGTATTAACTTGTAGCATTCCATTTACCCAAATTCCAAGTGGGGTTACTGGAATATTTGCAAAAAATCCACAACCAGCCGATTTTGATGCCAGAACCGTACTACAGCAGTAACGTGGTGGAAAAAACCAAAGATGAATTAACCTCTCACTCTGATAGTCGTGGAGGTGGCATAGCCAGCAGATTTTAGTTAATATTAGGTTAGTAAACTTTATTTATTTTGTTGATGCATGTGTTATGTTAAATAGAGGAGTAAAGCTTTATGATTGTTGCATTTTTTTTTCGCTTTATTTGCTATTTAGACAGAAACATTGCGCTCATTTATTAGAACCGGGTAAACGCGGTCACAATTGGCAGCTGTTTTTCTTTTTGTTTTTTGAACACCCTGTATATGTTACGTGTTAGCACGAGGTGAGAGAGCATTTTAAGATAAACGTTTTGAGCCTTTTGACAAACAACTGACAGAGAGTTGGTTTCAACTTTAACTGTTTTTGAACACCCTGTATATGTTAAATCGTGTTGCGGTTAGTACGAGGTGAAAGAGCAATTCAAAATAAACGTTTTGAGCTTTTTACAGTTGCTGAAACCTAAAAAATGGCCAAAATACGAAAATTTCAAAATTTTAACGCAATTAAAAAAAAAATCAAGAAAGTCGAATATCTCGTAAACGGTGGGAATTACAGAAATTTTGCAAGGGACCAAAAATATACAGAATGACTTTCTGCTCGCGGTGGACTAGGTTTACATGCACAAAGAACCGGTTTAATATGCTCAGAACTGACAGAGGGTTGGTTTCAATTTTAACTGTTTTTTGAACACCCTGTGTATGTTAAATCGTGCTGCTGAGCAGGAGATAAAAGAGCATTTTAAGCTGAACATTTTGAGCATTTTACAGTCGCTGAAACCACAAAAATGGCGGAGATACAAAGCTTTCAAAATTTTGTTTTGTCTTGTGTTTTTGGGACATCTTGTTTATGTTCCTTCGTGTTTCGGTTGTCACGAGGTGAAAGAGCAGTTTAAAACAAATATTTTGAGATTTTTACAGTGACTGAAATCCCAAAAATAAAGGAGATAAATAATAAAACAATTTAAACTATATTTACCTAATACTTTTAAGATGTTTCTCAATTTGGGGCTGAAAAAATTGTTATCAAAATTTATATTTCTTCAGAAGATAGAAAATTAATTTTTGAGGTGCCGTCGTCATTTTGTTTAAAAACTTCAATTGCTAAGAGATGTGTTGAGGTAAAAAAAATTTCAAGACTACAAGTTGATTCACTCTAAAACTGCCAAACTAGCAAAATCTTACTGTTTCAAACTAAATCAAAATTAGACTGCAATTTCGCGCTTTTTTTCGTAAACTGAGGTGGTTTTTTTTGCAATGCTGGCAAATCCCTATATTTTGAAGAAGAGGTTTAAACCATTTGCTTCCAAAATTAGGAAAAATTGGATAGAATTTGCACTTTTCTCTGCTAAAAATCAATCATCTGACCACTCCAGCGCCACCTAGTAATGTAAGGCTATATTACACAGTACAATAACAAGTAGTAAACTTTATTAATTATTGATAATTGATGATGGCAAGCGTCCAGTCGCTTGAGACGCTCAGATTACAAAATTTAATTTAAATGTGCATGTTATGTTATTGATAATATTAAAGTTAAGGGCTTCAAAAATGAGTTAAATCAAATAAAATATATGGCGAATGTCATCTGCCATTTAATCAGACAACCGTCATCAGCCATTTCCTTTTGTACAAGAGGTGACGCCATTTTCCTTCCTTCCAATCAAAAGAAAACAGATCAAAATCCAACTACTTTTTAAAGTTATGTGCATAAATAGGATGGGTCCAATGTTATCAAGTTGTTTTTCGATCAGTATGAGTTCTAATGTAAGTACAACACTGATTTTTTACTGGAGAAAATCGTTCTTTGACGTTTAAAACAGTTAAATTGTCCCAGCCCAAATGGCTTGTTAAGACAAAGAAGTATTTTTCTGGTATCACTTTAGTTATAGGCTTGTTTGTAGTTGTCATGTGTAAAAACTAGTGTTTTATAAATATTTACAATCTTATCAAACGGTGCAATGCGTTTTTGCAGAAGTAAATTAATTGAAAACATAATTTTTGCCCTCAATTTGTTAACCCTGCCCTCAATTACACATTCTTTGTTTCAGATTCACTCAATGACCAAAGCTTACTCATGAGAGTCTTGTGGTTTCTTCCAGTTACATCACTATAAATACTTAGTCTAACAGATATTCAAGTCGAAATAAGCAATTTTGATTTTAAGGCATTTCATTTAGATTCTGTAGGTTATTGCAAATAACTGTAGTTTGTAAATTTTCCTCTACTCAACACTCTTTGAGAATTTTGCTATAGTGGTTCAGTGAATATGGCAACTCAAGAAGACAGGTCTTTGTCTGCTGGCATGTCATTTCCCAAGTGGATGAAGAGCAGATTGAATGATCGGTAAGTTTGTTCCATCCTGTAATTGAATATCCTAATAAAGGTTAGGTGTGACAGCGAGAAAATCATAAATCATTAGTTGAAGAAATTAATATTCTAATAATTTTCAAAAATCAATTTTCCTGTCTTGTTCTGCTAGCTACATACATAAATTGTCAGTGTGAGAATTTTCCTGTTATTAGATATTGAAATCGCTATCTTTGTTATTGCATTTGCTTGGCTACAGAGTATTTCTGATTATAATTAGCACCTTGCAATGAATCACAAACATTAAACGTCACTTGCGTGACACTCCTCAACTGCGATTAAAGTGATGAAGTTGCAATTTTTTCTGGGAAAAAAATAATGTAATGAACGGAAAGTGACCTTCAACAATAGCAACTGTGCCAAATATTAAAAAATAGTCATTTGAGTTCCAGCAATTTTTGTTAGGGAATTTCAGTACTGTTGCCAATTTGTGAATATTTAATTGTCTCCTGGCCTTGTAAAACAATATAAAGCTTATTGAAGAGGTAATTTGTTTCAAATCCACCCATACATTTTGTAAACTGGTTTAAACCAGTTGGCAACAGTTCAATACTGCTTCTTAACAAGATTAAAGTATCAATTTAAAATGGAAATAAAGCTTAATTTATACTGCAAAACAATGTGACACGGTTTTTAAGTAAAACTGCTTTGTTCCAGCTGTAATAGTTTTTTAGAGTTTAAATATGGGTTTTGTACAGAGTGGACACTTTTTCTTGGTTTTACGGGGTACAGAACAAACGGTAATTGATAGAAAAAAAAAAAGTAAGATAGGTTTTGCGAGCTCGATTTTTGAGGTTAGTCTGTTGGTCCAATCAGAATTGAGCTGTCGTCATTTGTTTTGGATATACAGATCATTTTTGGAAATTTATCATAATTTCGAAGTTCTTGACGTAAATCACTTCTTTTCTTATGAAACAGGAACACCCTATATGTTATTAATTTATTCTACAATAGCTCTTTTAAAAAGCTAGCTTCTTAAAAACTGTTTTTTTTTTTTCATAAGAAATCCGCTGTGAAACGTTGAAAACGTCACTTGCAATCCTTGAGCTTGCAACACTGTAAAGGTTAGTTGACACCTGTCAAAATTAGTCCCCTTATTATAAAAAGCAGTTTAAACTAAGAAAATGTACTAAATGAAATTTAGACAGTTGTAAAAGCTGAAATTGTAAAATACACGTCACGTGACGTTGATAATGCAATTTTGAGCGTGTAGCACCGTAAAGACCAGTTAACACCTAGCAAAATCTGTCACGTGATTATAAAAAATAGTTTAAATTACAAAAATTTGCTAAATCAATATTAGACAGTAGTTGTAAAAGTTGAAATTGTAAGAGACAGGACACGTGACTTAGATAATGCAATTTTGAACGCAACAGTGTAAAGGCGAGTTGACATTTGTCGAAAAAGGACACATGACTTTGAAAATGTAGTTGTAACGTTGAAAACTTAACAGAAAAAATTTAGATAATTGCAAAAGTTAAAATTGTAAGAGAATCTAATTTTTGGGTTTGCAACACTGTGTAGGGAGCAGAGGACAGTTGATACCTGTCAAAAACAGTCAAGTGACGTTGAAAATGTAGTTAAAACGCTGAAAACTTGGTAAATGAAATTTAGACAGTTGCAAAAGTTGAAATTGACGTTGATAATGTAATTTTTGAGATTAAGCTATGAAAATTTGCTAAATGAAATTTAGACAGTTGTAAAAGCTCAAATTGTAAAATACTCGTCACGTGAAGATGATAATGCAATTGCAGGCTTGCAATAGTGTAAAGTTCAGTTAACACCTGTCAAAAACAGTCACGTGACGTGGAAAATGTAGTTTAAACGTTCAAAATTGACTAAATCAATTTTATTAAAGGAGATATTCAATTTAATTTATAATAACAAATAATAAGGCAGCACTTAACATTACATTTGATATGCTAAAAATTTGTTCTACTTATCTACCAGTTTGTAAATATATGGCTTGGTTTATTGTTTCTCTATCTACATCTAATTTTTGTCAGACAGTACATTCAAATAACAGACAGTACAAATACATAAAAAAAATAGTCAGTTTGTTTTCTCCCTGACGTCATGACAAGTTTAAGCTTTTAATAAAATGCTAATGTTTAGTATGAGATTAGCAGTCTCATTTTAACACAACCATTGATGTCAATATTGCCTTGTATTCAGGCAATATTTGGAAAATTTGCGCCAGGTGTTCTGAAATTGCAAGTGTGCCATTGACCTATCTGAACCAAGTCGTGCTTTTTGCGTATTTCTGTTAGTATCCAGTTCAATCTGCTATACGATTCGCGGAAATTTTGGCATTTACAGTGCTTATTCTTTCCATTTTGGTGAGTTTATTTTAAGAATAGTGTCCTGTTTAACACAGCTCACAAATCTTTGTCAGATATTCTCAACAAAGGACTAGGTTCTAGATAGTGTTTCAGCATAAGGAAGTCTCAGACATGTGATGCTTGACCCTCTTGTTATTTATGTTTAATGTATGATCCGTTGCCAAGTCGGTGATTTACGTCTCCTCGTGTTTTCATTGGCGGAGAAAAGAGGAAATTTAAAAGTCCAAATTTGTTATTCCAGTCCAATCTCTAAATTGTTAGGAATTCACTGAAGTCACCCTTGACATTTTGTTGTGCAAATCCTAAATCTCTTTCACTGCCTTGTGTAACCTATTGCTTTGCTGCTTTATAAGTCGCAGGATAGAACAGATGATAACCTTTCAGTTTCCAGGCTGTCTGTTACTGTACTGTTTTGAATAGGATGAGAAAGGTCACAAGTTCTTTTGCATATCTCAAGGTTATCTTTTGTTGCCAAGTTCCTACGGCACTGGATGTAACTTTAAAAAGTTTAAATTATTTGAGGTGTTTTTGCAATTTATTTATGGTCCACGCAGTTAGGGAATTATCAGCACTTTATTGCATGACTGCATTAAACTGTTCCTAGGCAATAGTTCTATTTACAAGCGTGCCTTTGAAATTAGTGTTATTTGTTACTAATTTTTCTTCTTATCCATTTTTAAAATTTAAAGAAACTAGGCCAAGAGTTTGATAACATGTTTACACTCATCCTGACTTTTGGATTCTTCCACATTGATTTAATGAGAGTAAATATTTTCTTAACTTGTGGGAAGGTTTGTTCTAATTTTTAGTTTGTTGTATAAATTAATGGTATTAGATTATTTTGAAACTTTGCCATATTCAAATACTCCAGCTTGGATTAGTTACTGATTGCACAACAAATACACGCGCAAAAAAAACAAATGACGTAGCCTTCCCAGTATATTGCACACCTACAATAACTCCCATTAGCAGCCAGCGTTGTCGTTTTCATTGCAAAAGTGTGACGTCAAAACTTGTTTGGCTTGATTATCGTTATAAACGGTGTAAATATAATCTCTGTCCCAGATGAAGTGGCAGTGACGACATTAACTGTGACGTCATATTGAAATTCACTTATGTCTTAGATTAGTTTAGCGTTTTTCCTGGTGATTTAAAAAACTTTGTTTTTGCTGGTAAAAATTTGAAACCTTTGACTCAAGACGTTCCTTGGATATTCAAGACAAACTAGAGTTAATTTTGACGACCTCTAGCGGCCAAACGCGGCAACTTAGACCTGCCTGCTCAAGGTCACGTGATAGCCCCATTCATTAGCTTTCTTTTGTTATATGGTGTGTCTTTACAGAATGTTTCAAATAAGTGAGTTATGAACGATTTTTTGGAAAGTGCACGAAATTTTGACTCAAATTTTTAGGCCTAATATATTAAAGCTCTTAAGAAGAAAGATGTTCATTTTAAGCATTTTTATAGTGATTTTGTATTGAAATTACCTTACTTACAAATTTGATTTTCTGGTATTATGGAACAGTTTTCTTTAAACCAACATTTGTCCATTGGACACCTTGATGTATATTAATTAAATAATTCTAATATTAACAAAACTTTGTAATTACAACAGGTGGCAAAATAAATTTTACTGTGTAACCAGTTACCTATGAAAAATAACACTCTTTTTAGCAATTATATAATTTGGTACTGAAATCACTGTTATTAATAGCTAGTTAAAATGTCAGGTTAAGTAATAAAAGTCTAAACCAAACTAGTACCTGGCTTGGTACCAAAAGTGATTGGGTTTGTTGATGGAACGTCTAAGAACCCAACCAAAGCTATTGTGTCTTGTTTCCAAAACCAGGCATAATTAGGAGGTTTTTGGGTTCTGAATGGCTTTTGCCTGCAGTTTCTAGGAACTAAATCAACTTAGAATTTCAAAACGTAACCTGAAATTAGTCTCAAATTTGCAAAAAGCTCAAGAGACTCCAAATTATTCTAAAATGTTCATAAACTCCTTGATATACTAATTTTTAAGCGTTAAAATGAAGTTTGAGAGTAAAACAACAATGGCGTCTGGTAGCAACTTTCAATTGACTAGACTAGACTTTTCAACACACCCTGTATAAGTTAATAATACATTTTCTGCGCCTTGAAAAAAACTCACTTATTTGGCACACACCAACTGAAATTTTCTATATTTGGCACATTTCAAGTAAAACACATTGTTAGTGACTTTATATTGGAAAATATATTCAAAAACAAAGATGAAACGCAGCTGTGTCGTACCAAAACACAGACTGGGAACGTGCCTGTGTTTCGCAGCCAATCAGAACGCCCGTAGTCGTCAGCACCTAAGCTGTGACGTCACGACCTCATCTGACTGTGAATGATGAAACGCTTTCAGACTGTGCTTTAGTACAATTTAGAAACGCGTACCGGGAATTGTGTTGCTTAACCGCGAATATTCTACAGTTTGTTCAATAATAATTGTTAATAAAGAACATTCATTTGTTGAATCGTTTTTGTTGGATTTTTCTTCAGCGTTTTACAGTGTTGCCATGGTTTGGTTTTCTCATTACTCCACTGTGACCACTAGGTATATGCTTTTTTATTATCTATTATTGTGTTGTTTTTGTATTTTTGTAGATTCTTCAATGTAAAATTATTAATTAAATGCAACATTTGATATCGTACCAGACCGGTTGAATTGCAGTTTTGCTAAAAGTGGGTTGGCAAATTTGAGCTTTCTTGCCAATTCTATTTTTTAGTTCAGCTGTTCTGGTGGCTTCTTTATGTTCATTTTATTGTTCTCTCAGTTTGTCCAACCGTTTTATTTCCTTGAAAGTGTTCAAGCTGTTAGTCTGAAATTCTGTGTCACTAAGTAAGTGAGTTTTAACCGCTATTTTCCTAAAATCTTCTGGTGAATATTAGGCATTATAGCCTAGTTGTATAACTTCCCAATTTATTTGTGTTACATACCGGAGGTTATTCTAATTAGGCCAACTATTCTTAGGTTGTAATTTAAAGTTCTAGAACCACCTAATTACGCATTATCACTTACTAATCTCTTTTAGAATGAAGTTGTTGCCCAAGACTGTAAATTATTCACGTGATGTCTAAATGACCGAATTGTGCTGATAATTTTGTTTATCATTTAAAAGACTAAAAAAAGCGTGTTTTGGCTGTTCTAAGTCTGTACTTGTAATCAATTCAAAAAACATTTAATTTGGTTGACAAATAGCGTGCACATCAGGGTCAATATTAACCAATGCTATCGCTTTCCATGTCGCAATGCCCCCCTAAGTCAGTTTATTGTATCCTTGTCTTCAGGTCATGTAAATTATCATGTTTACTTAATAAAATACAGAAGAAAGCCTCTCAATACCCAAAGAAAATTTGAAAAACGGTGATCTTGATGTATTGACATTTTTCATTAGGTTGATCCTCCCAAAAAGCAGTAATACTGGGTGCAGTGTTGTCAAGTCAAAATATTTAATGGCGGTAGAATACTCGGTCAAAAAATAAACAATTGCATAAGGAAAACAAATTTTATTTTACATTATTATGCTAGGGTGTTTTTTTAATTATTGCGAAAAATTTTAATTATCGATTTTATCACGTGGTTTTAGAGGATAATTTAGCTAGTCAGTCATGTGACCCAAGGGAGAAAAGCGGTGTCAAAGTTTTAACTGTGATAGGACAGTCACATACAAAATCGCCTGTAAAAACCACTTTGAGTGAGGAAATGACTATCTTAAGCACATTTTTGGATTCCTCTTTAAATTTCTTATTCAATAACCTAAAAAAACAGTAAAATTTTTGAACAGTCAGGGAGAAAAGTGATTTCAAAGTTTCAACTGCCAAAAACACAGTTTGAATCGACAGAGACAAAATCGCCTCCACGAACACCAAAACACCACTTGGATTAAGATAATGACTGTTTTAGGCACATTTTTGAAACCCTCATTAAATTTCTTATCCAATAACCGGAAAAAACACTACAAAATAAAACATGTGGATCCGCCAGATTGTTATAAGTAGAAAAAACGAACTTTTACAGTGAATTCAGATTGAGAAGTAAATTGGTTATTTTGGAATTATCATAAACTCTTGAACTTGAATTGAATCTGAAATGAATCTTGATCTGAAATTTCCCATATTTTAGCGTTTTCTTAGCCATTTGGTATGTTAAGCCATGCTTCTACAATTATTAAAAAATGTTTCTATAATCATTGTCCAGTTACTATGTAAGCTAACCAGACTATTTTTTTATTACAGATTTGACCTAGACCAAAGCACATTCTCTCCTACCGAGTTGGATGATAGTTTTATGCACTATTACCGGCATACGCCAAAAAGCACGAACACCAGCCAAACGACAGAGACAAAAATGGTGAAAGCGTCATCAGAACCACCAGTCAAAGTCGATTTTCCGTCATCTGCCAAATTCGTCAAACCTCGTCCGAAAGGTACGGACGACGGTTTCAAAAGCGAGGCGTCCCAAGTGGGTAGCAACATTCTGCGCGTGGCCAATCAAATAGTGTCCGGAAAACCGTTGCCTGAAAACACCCCAGAGCCGGCGGACGAGTGCGAACAGTTGCTGGCCAAATTTGACCCTTACAGAAGACGAGGAAGTAGATCGTTGCCCGCTTCACCGTTGTCCTCACCGAAAAGTCGAAGAAGGATGAACAAGTACTTTACCAGTCCGTACGCTGAGGGAGACAAATCAAAGGGATGGATTCTATCGAGTTTGCTGGCGAAAAGAGAGATCTCTCAATCAATGGGATTCATTGGGGAAGAACAGAAAGAAGAACTGGACAGGGCCAAATCATCTGCTAGCATCGATGACGTTAGCAGTAATAACGCTAAACTGAAGACGCAGGTTTTCAAAGCAAGACCGTCTGAGCTGAGGGAAATGAATTTCTGGTCTCCTACTTCTATGTAGACTACACGCGTATCTACATTTTTGAAATAATAATGAAAAATAATATTTATTTCTTTTCTTGACTATACGTTGAAATTTAGTATTAATGTGCTGTAATATCAATTCTGTAATATTAAGGTTTTTCGATATTATTTACTATATATTGGTGAGATTGTTAGAAGGATCTAAAAGGTGTGCATGTTGATCTGAGTGAATGTTTTTGGTGATTAGTTGTTTCAATATATCTCCCAATTTATGGCGATTTTAATTGGCTAAGTTAAGTGCAAAACTGAATTGCTCTAAACATGCCAATCGAAAACGCTATATTAGTTGTTAACTATCGTTTTATTTATTTCAAAACCCAACTTTCCTGATTTTAAAATCCAGTGTTATTAAGAAATAACAAACTAACGAGGCAAATTAAGAGTAAGCAAAAGGACAGGACACTGGGCATTTCAAAAGAGATTTTCGAAATTGAGGAGGCAACCATTTATACACGTAGTCGTATTTGTGGTTGCATAAAAGCAATCTTTAAAAAACTTATTAGGGAGAATTAAGAACCATTTTATAGGAACAAAAAAAACAATCTTATTTTACTTGCTCTTTTTTCTGATTCCTATGATAAAGTGTTCAGTGTTTGATTGATTAGCTTACCCAAATGTGTCTTTTTTTCTTTGGAGGAAATTCGTTAAAGGCGCATTCACCATTTGTCAGGATTATTATAGTTTAATTTATTAGCATCTGAAAATTATTTCTGAAGTAGTTGAAATAAACTTTGAGTCACTGTATAGTGTTGGGTGAATAGAACACCGACCTAAACTTAGTAAAAACTAATTGGACTTTCATTAGTTCCATCCACCAACAGCACCTACAGAAGCACTCATATTAACTGTCATTTTTGATTAATATTCATAAAAATGTAATTTTTTTTCACAAAAAATTAGGTACAGTATGACCAACAAATGGATTCGTTGAAAAGTGACGTCACTGCGTTAAAACTGCCAAAACTCACTAAATTCAAATAAAACACCCAGTATATTTTTAGGTCGGTAGATTGCTCACACTCAGTGCTACACAGGTGACTCAAAAAGTGTCCTGTTTTCGAGATTTTTGAGGCCAAATTTTGTACGTGAACGATTTGCTTGAACTGTGACGTCATCACTCAAAGTGCCAAAAGTCACTAAATGGGACATTCGGTATATTTTTAGGTCAGTAGATTGCGCTTAAGGCTACATAGTGACTTAAAAAGTGCTATAAAAAAGTGTCCTGTTTCGGAGATATTTGAGGTCAAAGGAATTGCTTGCAAAGTGCATTAAAAGTGTCAAAAGTCAGGAACTTCAAATAGAACACCCTATATATTTTTAGGTCATTCTATTGTGCACATTAAGGGCTACTCAGTGAACCAAAAAAATCCACTTTACTATTATTACGGTTATATAAATCTGAATTTTTTTTAGACGTAAAAATTTAGCTGAAAACTCATCTAAAAAAACACCAAACAACTTTCAGACCATAAATTACTACATAAACGCCCCAGGGACCCCGCATTCTACCGGAATTGATTTTCGTCAACCACAAAGTCCCATAAATACGGCTCCGTCAATTTTCATATCGCCCCGTCATTTCCCGGAGTTGTTTACAGTGCAGCCTGGATTTACATAGTCCCCCCAATTAGGTAAAGGGGGAAAACTCCGGAAAATGGACGCGTGTGCGCCTCTGGTCGTGCGGAATTTGCGCCAACTCGGAAAATCCCAAACTCTTTGAGTTTTCCATGGAACGCCAGATAATCAATATGGCCTAGTGCCCGTGTGGGTTTAGTTCAGTGTTTCCACGTTCGCGGAAAATTACTCGGGAACGATTTTGTGGGGTTAGTGCTGATGGCCAGTTTTGGTAACAAAAGTTTAGGCTGTGACCACCTCTATGTTAGCTAAATAACACTAAACTCATTCTGGTGTAAAACCGCAATTTCGGTTGGAACATCCTTGATTTTGAAAATGCATCTCCATTTCGAACGCACTGTGAATGCACGAAGTGATTGTCCTATTCTATCATTAACTTGGATGGGAAAAGTTCCTGATGAATTACCTGAGGTAACTATAAATTTCACTACAAACCTATTTACTTAAAAAATTGCCTTCAATTGAGTTAGAAGAGACGAGTAGGGGAATGCTTTGCAATTACTCATCAGGAAGTGTAATTTCCTTTAGTTAATTACTCGAGCGATTAGTTTCCCACCCTGTCAATAACTCCATTTTGTTCCAATTCCACTAATATTACAGCATTTGTTCTGATGAAATGAATTTAATATAGGTTAATGGAGGTAAAGGAATTTACTTTGGAATGTTTAGAGCCTCTATTCTGTTAAAGTTTTATGGAGTACGTGCCGTCCTTTATCCGTTCCAGAGGTATAAAGAATGCAAACGGTTTTATTTTATACGTCTACGAAGGTTGATGTTATATTTTCCCTTAAGGGATTTTGTGGGTGTTTCTTTATTCTGGCAACGGTGCAATTTAGGATGCCCTTAAGAATTTAATGCGAAAAACGGTTTCAGAACCTTTTAAAGAAAACTTAGCTTAGCTTATGTCAGAACAAGATTTATCTAGAGATAATAATTTGTTCTTGTAGCTTAAGCAAGTAATTGGAATATTCATTTCTATCCAATACCATTCAGAGAAGAATTCAGATATTTAGAGACCATTCGAATTCCATAGCAAATCTATAAAAATCCATCAATCAAATGGCGTAAAAGTTTCTTACTGTCTTCCAGTAGTCAAATTATAACCAGAAGTCTTTTTTCTGTCTTTTGGTAGTCAAAAGTGCTGTTTAGAAGGCTTCCTCAAGACTTTGAGTTGTCATATGGACACTGTAAGCATTTTCAAAGGTGAAATGGTCGAATTGAAGCTAGAAAACCTTTGATTGAAAACAGGAAGCTTCTGACTGTCTTCCAAAAATCAAATTATAACCATAGAAAGCTTCTTTCTGTCTTTTGATAGTGAAAATTGCTGTCTGAAAGTCTTGCTTAAGACTCTTAGCTGTCATATTAATACTGTAAGCATTTTCAAAGATAAAATTGTCAAACTGAAGCTAGAAAACCTTTGATTGAAGACAGGAAGCCTCTTACTGTTTTTCAGTAGTCAAATTATAACCAAAAGGCTTCTTTCTATCTTTGGATAGTTAAAAGTGCTGCCTGGAAGCCTTCTTCAAAACTCGAAGTTGTCATATTATATACTGTAAGCATTTTCAAATGTGAAATTGTCAAATTGAAGCTAGAAAACCTTTGATTGAAGACAGGAAGCCTCTTACTGTTTTTCAGTAGTCAAATTATAACCAGAAGGCTTCTTTCTGTCTTTGAATAGTTAAAAGTGCTGTCTGGAAGCATTCTTTAAATCTCGAAGTTGTCATATATTATATACTGTAAGCATTTTCAAATGTGAAATTGTCAAATTGAAGCTAGAAAACCTTTGATTGAATACAGGAACATTTTTTGTGTTTTCCAGTAGTCATATTATAACCAAAACACTTCTTTCTCTCCTTGAATAATCCAAAGTGCTACAAGAAGCTTTTCTCAAAACTTTGAGTTGTCATATTAATGTTGAAATTCCTTAAGTAAAAATTCAGACACTCCATTTAACATTCCTAATATATTTTCCTTCTAAAGCCCTTAGGAACAGAATGTCTCTCTAAGGATTTGATAGAGAATTAAACTAGCTACAATTTTTCCTTTTAGACTTTTTCTGAATTCTGTCAAGGGACAAAAATACAGAAGGTGTGTACAGAAGGAAGTGTTTTTCAGTGACTCACAGTTCATGTTCTTCGAAAAATAACAAAAAATAAGGGCAAAATGTTTCTCTAAGAATTTCGTAGAAAATTAAGTTCCCTACAATTTTTGTATCTTAACATTTCCCTGAATTTTGACATGTAGCTGAGTTACTTACTCTTTTCTATTCAATATCATTTTTGGAAGTTTTTTGCTTATTACTCTTCATACGAAAACTTTTCGTTGTGTTATTTGATCGACTAAACTACTATCTTCCTGTAATAGTAATACCGTTTTGTGGGGATTATGGTATTAATGAGTTCAGTACAGAAAAATGGTCGCATGTTCTTACAGAATTGCAGATTATCGATCAGTGTTATTACAGGATTTTAGAAATTGTTACAAATCCACAAAAACCTTCCTGGTTGTATCAAAATTTAAAATTTAAAAGTAAGCACCCTAAATGTGATTACAGGATGAAGGATGGAAACTAAATCGCAACAATTACTACCAAGAAGGTTGGTTGGCCACTGGAAATGTCAGAGGAATCGTTGGAGTAACCTTCACCACCAGTCACTGTAAGAAAAACGTTGATTTTCCCTTAAGAACCAACTACAACCTTCGCGGACATAGATCTGAGGTATTCATCTATGCCTGAAAAACGCTCATTTTTATGCAAATTTTATGGTAGGTGATACTGGTTAAATGGAACGAGCCTTATCAAAAGCTGGCGTCTTGCGACAGTTCCGGCATAATTTTCGTCTGGATAAAATACGAGGGACGTTGGTCGATCGAACTGATAAACGACCGAAACACCCCGGTCACGCATTTCTCTTGGTCACACGATGGACGAATGGCTTTAATTTGTTACCAAGTAATTTACATCCTTAAATAGAAATTTGATCAGATATTTACCAGAAATAACCATCTTCAGGATGGTTTTGTCTTGGTTGGTTCCGTAGCTGGGCAAAGGTACTGGTCCTCCATGCTGAACTTGGATTCCACCATCACTTGCGGTATTTGGACTCCAGACGATCAACAAGTGTACTTTGGTACAAATTCGGGACAGATTATCGTCATGGACGTCCATGGAGCTATGGTATCCCAAGTACAGCTTAGTGGAGATGTTGGTATCACTTCCATGGCTTGGAGCTGCGAAAAGTTCAAAATGGAGGAGGGCGAAGACGAATGCTCTAGCTCAGGTACCATAAAATGTAGGCGGTTTTATCAAAAAGGTATTTTAATAGGATTTTCTTTGAATGGATGTGGTTTGTTGTTACGTGATTGTGGTGTGGTAGTATTGACAGTCTAAGTCATCTGTATATTGTATATTTGCTCATCAAGTTTATATTTGTTTAGAAATTTGTAGTGATGGGTAAATTACCAGTAAAGTAAATATTTTATGTTAATTTTCTACTTTTGCGGTTCTCGCTAACTTTGTTTTGTTGTGCAAAAAATTTGCACAACATGAACATTAAGTATTTAATTTTGGTCCTTTTTCAAGGGGATAAAAAATTTATCCTGGCTGTGTCGTTGCATAACGGCTACGTTTATCTGCTATCGACGTTCGACGATGTGGCGCCCATCCATATAAACACCGGATTACAAGGCCCTTTATGCATGGAATGGAGTAATTCCCGAGAGTTACTGGCAGTGGCGGGAATAATCTTAAAATCTCCCACACAAACCGAATACACCAACATGCTGAAGTTTTACACTGATAAAGGGATTTTGTTGTATCAAACCTTAATTCCTGATACCCAGGTATGGATTCCCAATCTGTTTGTAGTTTCAGTGATGGTATTTTTGATGTTTAAGGCCAGGGTGTCCACATTAACTTGGGGCCACAACGACAAAAGGCTTTTTATAGCCACTGGAACCCAGATTCACATAGCTTGGGTGGCTAAGAAGATTGCTTCATTGCAATTACTCTGCAGGCTGCGCATTTACAATTTATTGGCCAGTGAGGCAATGCTCTGCAAGCTGCCTTTGCCTATTAGGCTTAGGAATATTATAGGAAATCTTTTTGCTCAAACAATCAGGGTATTTCTTGAAACAGTGTAATCTAACAAGACTTTGGAATGTGATTTAATTTAGTGTTGCGTACCAGAACCAAGTGCTCTACGCGAATTCGTCTCCAGACCACCAGCAGGATCAATAAGACTGCACTGCACTATGATTAGACACGACGAAGACTGCAACATATCTTCCGGGACTTGTTACACTCTGTATTTGGAATACCTGGGAGGTTTAGTGCCTTTACTGAAAGGGAAACGAACCAGTAAAATTCGGCCTGAGTTTGTTATCTTTGATCCACAAGTTGAAGGTAACTTTAACCAGTACTCAGTACTAGTTAATAACAATTAACCCACAGATTTTCAAAATAATGTGACAGACCCTAAGAGCTCTTCAAGCTCATCCACTTCCACTACCAATGCTAGTGGAGGTATGAGTGACACGTCCGAATCAGACAAAGAGGAAGGATGTACGGCTTCTCCTCGTATGCAACGGAAAAAGAAGAGGAAACAAAAGGGGGAGAGGGGTGAAAGAGGTACTACGTGGCTTTACAAGACTGACGTGGAGTTGGAGCAAGAAGACTTAAGTTATATGGATACTTTACCTGAGGTATAGTAGTAGTATAATAACTCTCTGTCCCAGAAGAAATGGCATATCGAAATTCGCTTATGTCTTATATTGGTTCTCGATTTTCATTTTGAATTGCCAGAGGCCTCTGAAACCTTCTTAAGCTTATTACCGCTGTTTTTAAGGTGCCAGAGGCCTCTGACAGCCATTTTGTATTGCCAGAGGCCTCTGAAACCTTCTTAAGCTTACTATGCATTGTTTTTAACGTGCCAGAGGCCTCTGGCAGCCATTTTGAATTGCCAGAGGCCTCTGAAACCTTCTCAAGCTTATTACCGCTGTTTTTAAGGTGCCAGAGGCCTCTGACAGCCATTTTGTATTGCCAGAGGTCTCTGTAACCTTCTTAAGCTTACTATGAATTGTTTTTAAAGTGCCAGAGGCCTCTGGCAGCCATTTTAAATTGCCAGAGGCCTCTGAAACCTTCTTAAGCTTACTATGAATTGTTTTTAAGGTGCCAGAGGCCTCTGGCAGCCATTTTGAATGGCCAGAGGCCTCTGAAACCTTCTCAAGCTTATTAAAACTGTTTTTAAGGTGCCAGAGGCCTCTGACAGCCATTTTGAATGGCCAGAGGCCTCTGAAACCTTCTCAAGCTTATTAAAACTGTTTTTAAGGTGCCAGAGGCCTCTGACATCCATTTTGTATTGCCAGAACCCTCTGAAACCTTCTTAAGCTTACTATGAATTGTTTTTAAGGTGCCATAGGCCTCTGGCAGCCATTTTGAATTGCCAGAGGCCTCTGAAACCTTCTTAAGCTTACTATGAATTGTTTTTAACGTGCCAGAGGCCTTTGGCAGCCATTTTGAATTGCCAGAGGCCTCTGAAACCTTCTTAAGCTTACTATGAATTGTTTTTAACGCGCCAGAAGCCTGTAGCAGCCATTTTGTATTGCCAGAGGCCTCTGAAACCATCTTAAGCTTACTATGAATTGTTTTTAACGTGCCAGAGGCCTCTGGCAGCCATTTTGTATTGCCAAAGGCCTCTGAAACCTTCTTAAGCTTACTATGAATTGTTTTTAACGTGCCAGAGGCGTCTAGCAGACATTTTGTATTGCCAGAGGCCTCTGAAACCTTCTTAAGCTTACTATGAATTGTTTTTAACGTGCCAGAAGCCTCTAGCAGTCATTTTGTATTGCCAGAGGCCTGTGAAACCTTCTTAAGCTTACTATGAATTGTTTTTAACGTGCCAGAGGCCTCTGGCAGCCATTTTGTATTGCCAGAGGCCTCTGAAACCTTCTTAAGCTTACTATGAATTGTTTTTAACGTGCCAGAGGCGTCTAGCAAACATTTTGTATTGCCAGAGGCCTCTGAAACCTTCTTAAGCTTACTATGAATTGTTTTTAACGTGCCAGAAGCCTCTAGCAGCCATTTTGTATTGCCAGAGGCCTGTGAAACCTTCTTAAGCTTACTATGAATTGTTTTTAACGTGCCAAAGGCCTCTGGCAGCCATTTTGTTGGTGATTTAAAAAGCTTTGTGCTTGTTGAACCAGACATCCAGCGAGGTGCGTTTGTGGTACCAACTTCAGACCTCTAACTTGAGGCATTCCTGAGATATTCAACAAAAACAATGAAATCCTAGAGTCAATTTTGACAACCTCTAGCGGCCAAACGGTGCAACTTAGACTTGCCCGCTCAACGTCACATGATAGCCACATTCATTAGCTTTCTTTTGTTATAGGGTGTAATTATACAGAATGTTTCAAATAAACGAGTTATGAACGATTTTTTGGAAAAGTGCACAAAATTTGGACTAAATTTTGGATTTTTTTGGGCTACTGTACTAACAGCGGCCATATTGGATTTACTATTCAATTAAAATTTAGTTCGGTAAATATGTTGTTAAAATGACACAAAACTTAAATATATTATTATTAATATAATATTACGTCACTGCCACTAGCTCTGGGACAAAGTGTAGTATACAGAATAATTAGCATTAAATTAAAGGCTATATCTTTCAGCAAGTACGATTGGTGGAAGTCACATCAAATATTTGGGGCACCAAGTTCAAAATCCACGGCCTGGCAACTGTGGTACCAGCAAATTTGGGACAAGTAACTTACAAAACATCGTTACTGCATCTGCAACCCCGTCAAATGACTTTAGGTACTACCATTTATTAGAAATACTACCATTAACTACTCCTAACAATTTGTAGTGATGACAGAACTGAGGGATGATTTCCCTATAGGGCCTGACCCAACCTTCAACCCCAATTTGTTTAGCGAAGATGAGGAAGAACAAAATTCAGGGGTGCAGGAAGACAAACCTAACAAATGTTCCAGGTTGTTTAAAGTTTTTCTTTGATTCGGTTGGGGTTTATGTGAGTTGTTGCAGGGTGAACATAGATAATTGTCCTCCAATTGCACCAATGTCCCCTCGTACTAGTGCTTTAACAAGACAGAAGTCGTACCTTAATGGTGAAGGTACGAGCAGTGGTAAAGTGGAAACAGTGGAAATTGAAGATCGTGATCACGTCCGTCCTCAGAACTTGTTGCGTCCAACTAAAAGCCAAAATTCTACCAGTTTTATTGGTCCGCTAGGTTAGATTTCTGTCTTTGAAAAGCAAACGTTTTGTAAATTGAGTAATTGCAGGTAAATCAAGTAACCAAAACCAAAAACACGCCATATCGCCTATTTGCTGCGAAGTATCCGTTCCTGCCTTGCAATCGCCTAAAAATGCAGTTGCTCCAAGTGATATCATCTTTGACAGACCTTCAGTTCCAACAATTCTATCTTACTCTACAAACAGTACTGCCACTTTACAAGTCAGCCAACTTAAATAACCAATCCAACAAAACTAATTAATTACCATTCCAGGTTAAACCAAATTTTGAACAGCATTCAAGTAGTAAAAACGATACAGGTACCGACCAAAGACCGATTACTTTAAGAAAATCAACGGCCCAATCAGTTTCTGAACCGTCATCGAGTAGGGAGAATCAAAAATCAGCAGTTCAACGTGCAGAAGACGAGACTTTGTTCATTATTTCTGGCCTAATGACTCGAAGTTTAAGTCTTGGATATTTTGAAATATTGGACGCCCAAATGGTTCCACCTAATTTTAGGTATTTCAGCAGAGAAAATCACAAAAGGTTTGTCTTCAAACGGATCATCTAGAATGTGCATTAATACTGATTTTCAGACTAGTTTTGGTTAGTAACCATAAAGACCCCAATAAAAGACGACATAGTCGTTTAAGACACAGGCCAAACGGAAAAATGAGTGGTCATTTAAAAAACGTGGGGAAATCCAAAAGTCTGGATTCCAGCGATATTTTCCACAGTTCCTGCCAAAGTCCTAGCTTCATAGCCACAGAGAAACAAATTCTGGAGCAAATCGAGCCTGCGGAGAAAAATCCTAGAGTGGAGAGTGAAGGAGGTGACAAAACTACAACAAACAATCACAATAACAATAAAAAAAACAAGAAAAGTAGTAAACGTAGTAAAAGTAGCAACAATAGCAACAGGATGACTGCTAGAGAGTTCTTTTCTTCACCGTTAATGAGGCGAAAGAAGGATTCAAGCAACAGTACAGGAAAAGGTAATTTGGTTTTGCTGAACAGTAGTACTCCAACTAAATAACTGTTTAATAGGGAAGGAAGAACCAGAAAACGCTACAGGGGACTCTAACGGTGTTCCAATTCACACTCAAGCCTTAGCAAACCTGGAGAAGCTGATCAACAGACTAAAAGAAGACGATTCGTGTCGAAGCACACCTCCAGGATCCCCAAAACTTCCTAGAAGTTCTCCGTCTTCTCCAGCACCAAGCAAGAAAGGTAAATCTTATTTTTGTGTCAATAAGCAAGAAATGCTCAAAAAAAAGTATGGAGGGAAATGCTTAAAGGAGAATTTTTGACTTTTTCAGTCCATTTCAGTCAGTATTTTCGAAATCTCGATGTTACGGCACTGAAATTTGGTGTGTAATCAGTAAATTGACCTTAAAATCCAGAGACGTAATGTATTTTTTCCAAAAACAAATCTTACTTTACTGAAACTCTGATCATTAACATCAAAAATGAAAGAATTGTCAATTAAACATAATTTTAGTCAGTATTGTCGAAATCTGGGGGTTACGGCTGTTTCCAATCTGTCCAAACTGACAAGTTCAACTAATTTCTTTGAAGTGTGTTTGCTTGCAATGTTGCCAAATTAACAAACTCTCCTAATTAAGATCGAAGACTTTTTGCAATGTTGCCTAACTGACAAAATTTGGTAATTTGGTTCAAAAGTGTTCTTGCAATGTTATCAAACTAACAAATTCTACAATTTTGGTTCGAAGAGTGTTTGTAATGTAACCAAACTGACAAGTCCGACTAATTTCTTTGAAGTGTGTTTGCAATGAAGCCAAAGTTTTACTAATTTAATTTTTATTTTTTTTTATTCTATTATTTTTTTGTTTTTTAATTTATATATTATTTTTTTTTAACTCTGATCATTTCCATCAAAAATTAAAGAATGTCAGTTAAAATACAATGGAACACAATTTCAGTCAGTATTTTCGAAATCTCATCAAACTGTGATAAATCCTCTCCAAATTTACGAAATCAAAAATTATATTCCAAGCATTTTCTTCTAAGAAGAGTTAAAAGTGAAAAAGTTAAAGTTAAAAGTGAATTTATAGGATTGAGACCTCAATCAGCATCACCGATTCGTCGAAAAATCATGAATTCCCCATTTTTGAGGCGGAGATACAAAAATTGCCAAGAAAGCTCAGACGACGAAGGTAACAACGCTTCGGGCGATGAAGTGTTCAATGGTACCAACTATAAAGACCTGGAGACTTTCCAAAAGTCCCAGTTGAGGCAAAAGGTACTAATAAACTAGATCAAGGTGTTTTTAGAGCTGAGAAATCGATGTTTCAGTTAAAGAGGGGTAAAATCGAGCCCAATGGAGGTAGCTGTTGCAACAACAATCAGAATGTGCCTCAAAGAAGGGAGTTTGTGATGCATAACAAAGCGCCCATGTGGAACGAGAACAGTCAGGTGTACCAGCTGGATTTTGGAGGGAGAGTTACACAAGAATCGGCTAAAAACTTTCAAATTGAGTTCAGGGGGAAGCAGGTTTGGTGTTTGGTTCTGGATGAATCATGTGAAGTAAATTTTGGTTTTTTAGGTTATGCAATTTGGCAGAATAGACGGCAACGCCTACACTTTGGATTTTCAGTATCCATTTTCGGCGTTGCAAGCTTTTGCCGTAGCTTTGGCCAATGTGACGCAAAGACTGAAATAGTCGGTGCTGGGGCTCCATCGTGCCAAAAGGAGGTGTCGTTGTCGTGTGTCCGATTCGAACCTTTTTTGTCCTTTATGTTATATTGCTCGAAACCGACTGGTTAATCGAACTTAACTTTCAAAAGTTAAAAAAAAAAATCGGTTACAAGCTTTTGGACTGTTTTGAAGTGCGTTTTATATTGAGTGGGGGTATATGTGCAATATTTATACAATTTTACTGACAGTCCAAGTCAATTTGTAAACTTGGTTTATTTTATGGTTCTGGAAAAAGAAGTTTCATATACAGTCCTAGAGCTAGTGGCAGTGGCGTAATAATTGTCGTTTATTTTCTATTTCATGTCAACTGAGCAAGATGAAAATTTGACGTCATTAATTGCAAATTACAAATTTTTAAATTTATAAATATTTGTGCTTGTTTGGAGCTGGCGATCAGAAATAAGTCCACGTCCGTAATTTGACAATGTGTCATCTGATCAACATATTTGAAAATTCGAACAAGTGTCACGTGAGGAACTATCAAATGACTTGATATGATATTTCTGAACGCAAAACGAATTGATTGAAATTGAATTTTTTGTTTTAGTTTTTACTTTGTGTTATTTGTTTGTAGTTATTATATAATTATTTTCGTTTAGTGTCATTTTGACAGCAGAATCATATTACCAAGGTCAAAATTTACCTTGGCGGAGTTATCCACTAATCCATGGTCAGTCAATTCAATTTCAGAGAAATTAATTTTCAGGTAAATTTTTGTGCAATTTTCCAAAAAATTCTTGTCATCTTTTACGCGTGCCACGACCTATAAACTGTCAAAATTGCCATAGTTTCAAAGTCATCTCCAAAACCGTACCAATTAGAGCAAACTGGATGTTAGGTTCGGGTTCTTCAGTTTGAACTTAGTAAAAAAGTCACTTGGATTGATATGGCCGCTGTTAGTCTAGTAAACCTAAAAATTCCAAATTTGAGTCAAAATTTTGCGCACTTTTCCAAAAAATCGTCTATAACTTGCTTATTTGAACAAAACAAAATAACAATAACAAAAGAAAGCTAATGAATAGAGCTATCACGTGACGTCCTCACATCAAAATTGACTATTTTTTTATTAAATATCTCAGGAACACCTCAAGTTAGAGGTTTGCAATTTTAACACAAACGCACCTTGTTGGATGTCTGGTGCAACGAATCAACCAAAGCAACCACAAAATACCAAAAAAAATCTTAAGAACTAATCTAAGACATTTCAATATGACATCACTGCCACTTCTCCTGGGACAGAGAATAGTTTATTTTAACTTAATTACAAGTTTCAGCTAGTGGAGTGTTCAGTAGCTTTGTTTAGCAGTTTAGTTCTTCCTATTTAGCTCAAATTTAACATTCCAAACTAATTTAAAAGTCAGAAGTTTTGATAATTAAATTGTTAACTAGGAAATGACCGTTGAAACACTTCAATCAAATTTATATTAGCACCAGACATATTTTTAAAGGAATTATTGGACGCTAAATCTCTTGGTGTATCTGTATTTTATACATGTTTATTGCAATCAATGTTATGTGTTATATCTCTCGTATTAATCTCTACTCTGGTTGTTCACAAACGTTTTAAGTTACACACCATTCAATGTTATATAAATTTATTAAATTGCGTTACAATCTCAATGTTACAGTGAGTAAATATTATTTGAAGCTTCCTGTTGTTTTTATTAACCTTTTCTGACTGGATGAATCGGATGTACCATGTGACTCAAATCTGGGGGATTTTTTTCAAAAGCGCTGATTTCCTTCATGCCAGCTTCCACAATTGTCCAGAGTTGTGGATATTCTTGTTTGTAGTTGTTGTACCATTTTTGCACTAGTGGGTAGTCGGATATGTCGAAATTTATGGCTTCAAGGCACATTGTTGCTGTAACTAGCTGGAAATCTGCTATTGTTATGTTATCTGGAAGATATAGAGTGCTTGTTTATGCAATTAATCAAATAGTAGTCATTTTTTCAATAAATATTTAATAGTGATATATAATCGAAATATTTTGATTATGACACACTGATTCATCTTTCGATTATTAAAACTGAGCAATCAAATAATCGAATGACCGAGAAGGTAAAAACTACGATTTGTCTGGAATACTTCAGGAAAACTGTCCCATACTGTGATCTTTAGAGCTCCATGCTCAAACTGGGAAAAGTTTGTCAGTTTTGACGTTTGTGACAGTTGCTATATGATACTAGAACATTATTTACCTAGACGGTGACCTGTCAACTGTCAAATTATAACTCCAAAAGCTATAAAACACGTTTTGTTTCGAACAGTAAAAAAATGCACTGAACTTTGATTCTGGCAGCTTCATGTTATGATTGAGCAAATTTTGATGTCTATGACAGCAATCATGTGATACCGTTACACTATTTAATTAGACAGTCACATGACAACTGTCAAAATAGGGACTAAGAAGCTGAAAACTACGACTTGTCTCGAATACTTTAAGAAAACTGTCCCATACTGTGATCTTTAGAGCTCTATGCCCAAACTGGAAAAATTTGTCAGTTTTGACGTTTGTGACAGTTGTCACGTGATACTAGAACATTATTTATCTAGACGGTGATCTATCAACCGTCAAATTATAAATCAAAAAGCTATGTTTTCAGTTTTGTTTCGAACAGTAAAAAAATGCACTGAACTTTGATTCTGGCAGCTTCATAATATGGTTGAGCAAATTTTGACGTCTGTGCCAGCAATCACGTGATACCGTTACACTATTTAATTAGACAATCACATGACAACTGTCAAAATAGGGATTAAGAAGCTGAAAACTACGACTTGTCTAGAATACTTCAAGAAAACTGTCCCATACTGTAATTTTGACAGCTTCATACCCAAAATGGAAAAAGTTTGTCAGTTTTGACGTTTGTGACAGTTGTCACGTGATACTAGAACATTATTTATCTAGACGGTGACCTATCAACTGTCAAATTATAAATCAAAAAGCTATAAAACACGTTTTGCTTCGAACAGTAAAGAAATGCACTGAACTTTGATTCTGGCAGCTTCATGTTATGGTTGAGCAAATTTTGACGTCTGTGACAGCAATCACGTGATACCGTTACACTATTTAATTAGACAGTCACATGACAACTGTCAAAATAGGGGCTAAGAAGCTGAAAACTACGACTTGTCTCCAATACTTTAAGAAAACTGTCTCATACTGTGAGATTTTTAGAGCTCCATGCTCAAACTGGGAAAAGTGTGTCAGCTTTGACGTTTGTGACAGTTGCTATATGATACTAGAACATTATTTACCTAGACGGTGATCTATCAACTGTCAAATTATAAATCAAAAAGCTATAAAACACGTTTTATTTCGAACAGTAAAAAAATGCACTGAACTTTGATTCTGGCAGCTTCATGTTACGGTTGAGCAAATTTTGACGTCTGTGACAGCAACCACGTGATACCGGTACACTATTTAATTAGACAGTCACATGACAACTGTCAAAATAGGGGATAAGAAGCTGAAAACTACTACTTGTCTCGGATACTTTAAGAAAACTGTCCCATACTGTGATTTTTAGAGCTCCATGCTCAAACTGGGAAAAGTTTGTCAGTTTTGACGTTTGTGACAGTTGCTATATGATACTAGAACATTATTTACCTAGACGGTGACCTGTCAACTGTCAAATTATAAATCAAAAAGCTATAAAACACGTTGTGTTTCGAACAGTAAAAAAATGCACTGAACTTTGATTCTGGCAGCTTTATGTTATGGTTGAGCAAATTTTGACGTCTGTGACAGCAATCACGTGATACCGTTACACTATTTAATTAGACAGTCACATGACAACTGTCAGAATAGGGATTAAGAAGTTGAAAACTACGACTTGTCTCGGATACTTTAAGAAAACTGTCCCATACTGTGATTTTTAGAGCTCCATGCCCAAACTGGGAAAAGTTTGTCAGTTTTGACGTTTGTGACAGTTGTCACGTGATACTAGAACATTATTTACCTAGACGGTTCCTTAGGAATTTATGAGTAAACCGTCAAATTAGGGATCATGAAACAGTAAAGTACATTTTGTGTTTAACGTTGCAAGAAAACTGTTTCAAATTGCGTTTTTTAGGTTGAGCAGCTTTGACGTTTGTGACAGTAATCATGTGATACTGGTACACTATTTAATTAGACAGTCACGTGACAACTGTGAAAATAGTGACCAAAAAGCTAAAAACTACGACTTGTCAAGAATACTTCAAGAAAACTGTTCCATACTGTGATTTTTAGACTGGGCAAAGTTTGTCAATTTGAGATTTCTGGCAGTTGTCACGTGATACTGGAACACTATTTACTTAGACAGTGACATATGAACTCTAAATCTATGACACAGACATGACCAACTGAAACAAAATTTCTGTTTTCCTCAAATTTCTAAAAATGGTTCGAATTTCCTAGTAGTGGAAAACTTTCTGCTGCAAAAGGACAAGAACTTTTGAATTTGAAGAGGAAATGTCAACAGAAAGGATCTTCAAGAACAAAAAGTTCTGATAGTTACTAACTTTATACTTCTTTGGTTAACCACAAGTTGATGAAAACACATAAATCTCTGCACAGTGGGTGATTGGGTCAAAAAAAGCTTGCTCACAAATTCTTCAAATGTGTACTTTCCATTAGTATTTTTCTTAAAAAAAAACTACCTGTCGCAGCATATTTAGTTCCTGTCCTCTTTAAGTAAGTGTTGAAGTTGTTTAAAGCAATGTGCGTTTTCTTCAAACTGAGTGGAGTCCTTTTGTAGTCAAAGAATATTGGAGCCATCTGCAAAAAAAAACTGTGTAGGAAAGTTGATTATACTTGATTGATTAGCAGGAGTCTTACAACATGTTCTGAAATATATCTGTAGTATGTTGACAGGTTGAAACACAGCCTGTGGTTCACCAAAGCCCTTTCCTTCAAATTTGTAGGGTATAAAGTTTGGTCTTTCGGGTATTTATCAGCCAAGTACTGTAATATGGCATTACTGCCAAAAACACCATTAAGTGACTACAAAACTTAGGTTACTACTAACCTTTCTCCTAACTGAAACCCATCGTCATCCAGTACTGGAATCTCTTTTTGTGGGTTTTTCTATAATTTCAACTGTTGAGTTTTGGTGGGTGGTGAATTGTTTCCTACACTTACCAGCTCAAACTCTTCAGTCATATGCTCCCCAACACCAAAATCCACGTTCACCAACTTGTAATCGATGTTCAAGTATTTCAAGCACTGTTGTACAGCCAAGGAGGGTGGTCCATCAGACACAGAATACAGGATTAAAGGCATTTTTTCCACTTAAACACTGAATTAACTAGCTTCAATTAAGAGTATCAAAAGCAGAGTGCAAGAGACCTTGATACATCCGACCAACTGTACGAATACTGGTGAAACCACTTTCATTTACATTTAATTAAACATGGGAATGTGTTTGCTGAAAGATGAACGCTTTAACAAAACACACCAATTTGAAATAATAATTAATGTAGTTTAAACCTTATCAATAGATTAGAATGGTTCGATTTTTTTCAACTGCGTACAAACAGGTTATAATACACTTTCTTTTGCTCTTACATAATAGAAAAATACTGTGGTTTTTTATCATCGTTTCCTTATTACACCACTGAGTTTAGCTTGTTTTGATATCATCTTAATCCACTTCCTTTTGTGGAAGATTTGTGTTCCAAATTTATAAAAAAACGATTCTAGATATTTTTTTCCTATACACAACCAATTGACGCTAATTGGGGAATGTTTCGTGTACGAAAATCTATTTTTAAGCATTGATTTCCAAAAATACTCTCAATTTGTTTTATATGCTACAATTGTTGTTTTTGGCCTCTGGAAAACGGTTTAGAGGAGGCTGCACTTTACGATCACTAAAATCGTTTTAAGCAGATCTTCTTTGACTTGTTTTTGCACTGATTGAATTGTAAAATATTTTTTTATGCAAAGTGCCAATAACAATAATTTAGAAATAAATCATATAAATCGTTAATTTTAAAATAGCACTAAAAATATTTAGTTGAACAAGTCATATGATTGCAATCTGAATTATTTCGTAAATAGTTTCTTACATACATTGTGTAAATGCTTATTTTAAGTTATGCTAATACTTACATAATACACACTTTTGATACTGCAATGCTTGATTATTAATTACTTAAGCTAAAAATTGTAAAGAAACCTGCCACAATTTTGATATTTGCTCAAATAGTTTGAAAAAGTAAGATGACAATATTGTCCATCAACTTTAAATTCCACTGTTTAAAAAGGTAATTTAATTAAGCCAGAAACACACAATCAAATGTAATAAATGCCAAAAATGTACTGATAAAGGTATAAAATGCATTCAACCCTAGTCAAACTGATTTCGTTACTTTTCAAGTAAGTTTCGTTGTTTTGTACCTCTATGGGATTGAATTTGACAGTTTTCAGGTTTAGGACAAAACTGTAGCTGACGGCCAAATGTCATAATTGTCAAAATTCCACTTATAAGGTAGCATTGTAGGACCTTCTAGAATCCACCAAGACAGATTCTTCTAGAAACTTTCAGTGCCCTTTAAAACTTTCTGAAACCTGTCAGGACGTTCCAAAGCATTCCCAAACCTTCTAAACTTTTCTAGTATTCTAACACCTTCCAGAACGTTTCAAAAATTTCTCGAAACTTGTAGGTTTTTGTAAAACTGTCTAGAAGACGTGGTCCAGTTTTAAATGTCAATAATTCACCAATCCATAGCCAATTAAAAAATAAGTTGACATTCATTATGTCATTTTCTTGAAAAGTGCTTCCTAAGGAAAATACAGTCCTTCAAATTTCTGTTTAAAAAATCGTTTTTTTTGTCATAACTGTCAGACCGTTGGAGCAATATTGATCAAATTTGGAACAAGCACTTTATTACACGTTATTACGGTCAAAGACCCAAAACTAACCCAACCCAACTTAAAAATTGTCTTGGAAACGGAAAATTCACTTAAGAAGTTTAAAAAATATTATTGTAGCCAGTTTTCATAGTTTCCAGACAAACTGAAAGACTTTAGTTTTGAAAATTGACTTTTCATGCAAATCGAGAGACTTTAATACTAAAAATTGACTTGTAGACATAAAAACTACTTTTTCAAGAATTTGTTACTACAAATTCATACATTTAAACCTTAAAAATTGACTTGAACCCCAAAATGTGACTGAACTAATGAAAAGTGACACCAGAAGTAAGTTTTCATAATTTGCAGACAAATTTCAATATTTTAGTCTTGAAAATAGTCTTAGATGCAGAACATTGACATTAGATTCATGAAAATTGTCTTAAAAATTAACTTTTCGTGCTTTTTACTTTGCTTTTCATTTTCATCAAATTCTGGACTATTTTTAGTGCTTCAAAACTGCTTTCAGCTTGGAAAATCGAGTTTCAAGACTATCTTCACCAAGTTATTGACATAGCAAACTTAAAAAACAATTTTTACATTCTTCATAGATTTAAAATGGCATTCCAAGCTTTGTCACTATTAAATCAACTTCTAGACACCTCAGTGCTAAAAATTCGGGTATTTCTTAATAAACTAGACTGTTTTTAGTGTTTTAAGGCTGTTTTCAGTGCCTCAAATCGAGTTTCGAGACTATCTTTACAAAGTTTTTGACGTATCAGGCCTAAAAGCCAGTTTGTCCACTGACCATAATCTTGAAAATGTTATATCAAGCTTCTTCACTATTAAATTGACTTCTACACTCATAGGTGCAATAAATTGTAGCATCTCTAAGAAATTCAGACTGTTTTTAGTGCTTTTTAAGACTGAAAAATCGAGTTTAGACTATTTCCAAAAGTCAAGTTTCTTCAGTAATAAAAGTAAAAAATTTTGGTACCAAATGCTACAATAATAGTTTTGAGAACTAATTTTTAGAAATAAAATAGTCCGAAAAATTAATTTACTTCTAGACTTGTTGTCCAGTCCAGAAAATTCAGTTGTACACCAATTAGTCTTGAAAGTCTTGAAAATATACTTTTGGACTCTCTTTAGTCGTAGTAAAGTCAGTTCTAGCATTAAAAGTCAACTTTTATATTATTTTTAGTAGTAAAAAATTAGTTTCATGCACAATACAATCTTTGTCTTGATTTCCGGACTTTTTTTAATTCTTGAATGCCAGTTTCAGACACTCAACCAGGATGGCAGTCTGAGAAAGCGAATCATAAGACCATTCCTAGTAGTAAAAAAGTTTTTAGACTATTCAGTACAAATTTGGACTTTCACAAGTCTTGGATGTTCAGTTTTAAACTATAAAACGATTTTTTAAATTGAAATTTGGAGGATTGTATCTTCCTTAGAAAACGTTTTTCAGAAAAATGACATAATGCAAGTCAACTTATTTTTTGATTAGCTATCAAATGGTGAATTATTGACACTTAAAACTGGACCACCCTGTATATTACTAAATTTACATTCCAAATTTCTGAATTAACCATTTCAGTATTAATAAAGCAACTAAGTGGCTTTAATTTACAAAGCCTCATTACCATTACAAAACTTTGTCCGGTAGTTTTATACATTCCACAGCAAAAATTTAATATAATTTAGCACCCATTAGTAGCAGCTTTATGAATTTGCGTATATCACTAAACATTTTGAACACTAAGTTTTAAAGGTAATCATAACATAGATCAGACCAGTTGTTGATTTAGTTATGTTTGTTTATATGCCACAGCCTAAGTTATTACACATAAAGTATGCAGCCTTTTTAAATGATGATGTTCTATAACTCATAAAATTGACTGAAAACTCCAAGGTGCCTATCCACGTAGTGATCTGATGAAATACAAAGTGTTTTCACACTAAATTCATAAGCGATTTAATATGTTGTAGCAACTTGATCGTCTTAACGATTGATTGAGTTAAAAACCACCTCATAATCGTCATAAAACCAGAAGGTAGATAGTTAAGAGGTTTGAAAATGGTGTGATAAAACAGCAAGCAGAAACTATCAAGCTAATGAGCGCTATTTTTGGTTAAAGTAAACTGCAACTGAGAATGCAAACAGAATGGAACAATCTTACAGGATTTGTGTGAAATAAACAATTCCTTTCACTATGAAGTTTTCATGATATAATAAATCTTTCAACAATCTGGATAACATTGTGCGGCAAATATTTACTACTACCCAAGAATAAATTGCACTAAACTGCATTATTTTTACTAAATCGAGTTAATTACGCAGCGTAACTGTTTCCAAGTGAAATTTTATGCAAAGGAAGGGAATCCCTCATTTATTTTCACTTCATCAGCCGAATTTATCATTTTTGCTGTTACTTATGTAAGGATGGAAATCATCACGAACCACTTTTAGGTAATTGAGTACGGAACTTATTAGGAATTAATTATCTCTAAACCACTGACCTGTTACAACATGCAACAGTGTCAAGTTTTAAGATATTTCCTTACCAATTTCATTATTTGTCACCGGAAAATTTAGTAATTACGTAGAAAATTGGCCAATTTTTAAGTTGCATAACCAGAAGAATGAAAATGTTCAGTGAATTCAGTTGGTTTTACTGATTTTATTTTAGTTCAAAATTGCTTTATGTTTGTTCCTTTTTAACGTGTGATTATGATGAGTATGTTAATTAATTAATTTACCTCCCAAAATCGATTTTTTATTACTTCTTATTGGCTGTCTCCCTTTTGTTACAGTAACGCACTTTAAATTATTCTAATTTAGATTGTTTCATAGTTTTTCAGTATTCTGGGAAAGCTCAGGGAATCATATTAATTTCATTTTTCTATATGTTTATTACTCACTAATTTTGAATACACCCATTACCTGAGTAAAGAGTCATTATTCACTGCTATTACCCCCTCGTGAGTAATAAGTGACGTAACAGTTAATAGAAACATAAATGTTTTGAATGTAACGTTTGTGAACGTTTGCTTCTTCATTTGTCAAATTTAAAATATTTTTCTTCGTTTAGAGAGTAGTAGTGTTACCAAAAGTTTTGAGAAGACTTTGAACCATTCTAGAAGATTTCAGAATGTTCTAAAGTCAATGCTAAAATGGTATAGAAGGTTTGAGTATGCTTTGAAACGTTCTGGCAGGTTTCAGAAAGTTCTAAATGGCACTGAACGTTTCTAGGAGAATGTAGAAGTGTCTTGGTGGGTTCTAGAAGGTCCTACAAAGCTCTAGAAAGTTTTAGCATGTTCTGGAAAGTTTTGGAAATTTCTAGTCAGTTTTACAAAGATCTAGAATTTTTTAGTACAATTTGAACCGTTCTAGAAGGTCAGAATGTTCTAAAGTCAATGATAAAATGGTCTAGAAGGTTTGAGCATGCTTTGAAACGTTCTGGCAGGTTTCAAAAAGTTCTAAATGGCACTGAACGTTTCTAAGAGAATGTAGAAGTGTCTTGGTAGCTTCTAGAAGGTCCTACAAAACTCTAGAAAGTTTTAGCATGTTCTGGAAAGTTTTGGAAACTTCTAGACAGTTTTATAAAAACCTAAAAGTTTCGAGAAGACTTTTTAAACGTTCCACAAAGTTTTAGAAAGTTCTAGTCAATGCTAAAATGGCCTAGAAAGTTTGAGAATGCTTTGGAACGTTCTGACAGGTTCTAGAATGTTCTAAAAGATTTTGGAATATTCTAGAACGTTCTGAAACGTTTTAGTAATTTCTACAAAGCTCTAGAACGCTAACATTCTGGGAATGTCTTGAGAATTTGGGGTTTGTATATTGTCTGTGTAAGAAGATTTTACAAAACATTAGAAGAGGCTTTCTGAAGGTAGCGTTGCAATTTGTGTAAACCACTAATACTTGGAGAAAATAAAAATAATTCTAGAATAAAACCTTCTGAGGATGATTTACCTCCAGGTAGGCAAGATATTTTGACTGTCAAACTTTATAGAATTTATTGAGTAAAAGTCGTAAAATCACTTTAAAGAAAGTGCTAAAAACTTGTAATGTACAACGTTTTTGAAGCTGTCTAGAAGAATGGAGAAACTTAGAATATCAAACCTTTTAAAGATAACTTTGTAGTAACTAGGAAATACAAAAATGTAACAAAACTATGGAGAAAAGATGCAGAAAATGATTTGCAAAACGAAGAACACTTGAAGCACAACAACAACAAAATCTCTTTAAAAAAAAGTTAAAAAGACAGAAAGAGCATTAAAATATGCTATCAAACTGCTACGTAAAACTAACGTGGGTTGAATAATTACACTTAACATTTTGGTGTTTTATTATTTATTTATAAAAAAATCACAGTAAAAAAATATAAAACAATTAATAAATAAACGATTTACATCTAAATGAAAATAAATTAGGACGAGATACAGATAGAGAGCATGAAATGTACGTAGATGCACTTTGATTGGTTGATTTATTAGACTAGTATCGATATTGGCTACACACACAAGTACTTGGCACTTTAAACTTCCCATATTCCAATTTTCCCTGTTTGGAAAGGGAAACCAGTCTCACCACGTTGTATTTTTGCGTACATTGAGTACCGTATTTGAAAGGCATCAGATTTCGTTCAATGCATGGTGCTTTGGGTTCTCTGCAATTAAAATTACTGTCAATCACATCATTCATCATTATTCCTTTAAATTAGTAATGGGTAAATTACCGGTAAAGTAAATACTTTATCAGGAAAGTTTGACCAGTAAATTGCAAATACTGTGTTTCTGGCAGTTCAAGTTTTGACACCGCTTTTCTCTTTGACTGTACATTTTGTAGTGTATTTTTAGGTTTTCTGATTGGAAAATTAATGAGGATTCCAAAAATGTGCTTAAAACAGTCGTTTTCTTACTCCAAGTGGGTTTTACAAGCTATTATGTCCCTGACTATTCATTCAAACTGTGTTTCTGGCAGTTCAAACTTAGACACCGCTTTTCCCTCTGACTGTACCAAATTTTGTAATGTTTTTTTAGGTTATGTAATAGGAAATTTAATGAGGATTTCAAAAATGTGCTTAAAACAGTCAATTTCTTACTCCAAGTAGGTTTTACAGGCGATTTTGTGGCGAAACCGTGTTTTCCACAATTTCAACTGATTTCAAAATTTGTTGCATCAAACCAGTTTTTGCTACATAACTCAAAAACGGAGTAAGTTACGAAAAATTTGAATGGAACCAGAAATGTTCCTAATCAACTTTGCATGACCGTTTTTGCATCCAATATACAGGGTGTGCAAGAAAATTATAGTGGTTCACTATTTTTTTCACCCTGTATGTAATTTTTAAGATATAATTTTTTACTCTACGCCACTGGAAAGAGGATCTCAAAACGGTTCTTTTAAGTGGTTGAACCACCCTGAACTCCCAAAAATAACCGAGTTATAGGCTGTTCAAATTTCAAACCAAAATTTCAACTGATTTGAAAATTTGTTGCATCAAACCAGTTTTTGCTAAATAACTCAGAAATGAAAATTAGGAAAAATTTGAAGGAGAGCCAAAATGTTCGTATAGACCAGCTAAACTCATCCCTGAAAGTTTCACAGTCAGTCAGTGCCTCTACTATACAGGGGGTGCATGAAAATTGTAATGATTCAGATTTTTCAAATTAATGGCAAATTTCAATTGGTCCCATAAATTTACTGGTGAAATTGGTAAATTTTCCTGTCGCACTGAATTTTACTTTCCCTTACCGGTAAATTTACATCCATCATTACTTCAAACAGTAGAACTACTTACACGCAAGTCTCATAGACCACAGTTTGAACAGAATCATCCACATTGACTATAAATCGTCGTTCTCCAGACAAAGAATCGTAACCTTGTTTGGGGGTTGTGGTAACCGTTTTCGTTCTACACAGATTATCCAATTCAATTACGGAATTCCTGTTGGTGGCTAACAGCGAATCGTCCGAGGGTTCTATCAAGGATGTTTTACTGAACAGAGGCATATTCTTTTTTCTTTTCATCAATTTTTTGATGATTTTTGTTGGATAAGCGGTGGCATCGTCGCAAATATCAGTAAAACTGCAACGACTGTTGTTTAGTTTTGGTATCAGTTTTGGTTTGATTCTGTTGTGTTTCTTCGATGGTATTTCTTTGTTTGGCACCTAAAACAAAATTTGTTACTTTAAAAAATTGGTGCTAAAACATGGAAATTTCAAGAGAAAAATTATACTCATATATGAGTTTCAATGAGGATAATTTGAGATATTTGTATGAATATTGTGATAATGATGAGTTCTGGAAAAAACATTAAAATTTTTCACTTTAGAAGATAATTAAAAGCTTCTTGATTAGATGTTTTAAATTTAGTGTTTTATGCTAAGTTGCGATTGGTCAAGAAAAGCAGCTTTCAGCTTGTTGCTTTTTCTTGACCAATCATGAACTTTACCCAAATGCTGCTATAGAGTGATTTAAAAGGTGTTCAAAAAAGGGAGAATAGTAGGTATGGTTCCATCAAATCTTTACTTGTCCAGTTGTTCCATATTTTGTATTAGAAACAGTTAAAGAAAGTGTATATTGAGTTCAGGATAAGAAAGAAAAATCAGGAACAGAATCCTAAAAATGAGAGCTTTGGTATCTGGAAGACTCATACGAGATAAATCCCAAAATTAATCTAATTCATAACTGAAAAACTACAACCATTCAATAACATGCACTTTTTCCCAAAAAGTATACTGAGTTAAAATAACTTCTAAATATAACAAAAATAGCTTAACTAACTGGTAAACATGTTTTTTCCCTCAATCCAAGTCACATTTGCGGTAAGACTTGATTTTTTCAACAAGTGCTATTTTTCTGCCTGAAATTTCAAAGTAAACTTGCCTGGTCTTTACATTGATGGGTTATTTAACATTTCATCATCATAAAGCAAGATTTTAAACGCAGAATCAATGTAGGAAATTGCGATTTACACCGCCTTAATGTACACAAAACGTATTTTATGCGGTTGTTTGATGCTGTTAAACCAAATTACACTTTCCAGACTTTTAGGAGAAATTTGTTGGGAAATGTCAAGCACTGACACTGGAATTGGTAATGTAATTCTGCTGGTTAATTTGAGGAAAATTTAAATAATACTTACAGCTAAGGTAACACACACAAACACACTAATCAAATATAAGCAATGGGTCTTCATTGTCGTTGCAGTTGGTATTGATGACTAGCAAAAGTTCGTGTTTCACAGCCTAAAGTTCGCGATCTAAAGACGCTAGTTTAACCTTAAACTCGGGATTTGTTTAAAAATGTTGGTTTATTTTATCTTTTATATACAGAGCGTTACGTAGCTAATGACGTATTTCGTGATGGTGGGTTGCTATTGGCAAAAATGTTTGAGAATGAAAAACTCTCTTCCGGTGAACGTAGATAGGAATTCCGAATGATACATCTATTGATATTCCCGTGGTTAAATAATCAGTATTACTAAGGTGATTTGATAATTTTTGTCATTAATACAGGGGATTTACCCATAATATTGAAAAAAATGAGTGTACTGTAGTGCAACTAGTTTTGATTGCAGTTTCGACCATTTTGTAATCTTGATGCTACTTGATAATTAATTAAAAAATCATCTGCATATTTTTGAATGCAACTGTTAATTTATTGTTTGTAGTTTTGTCTAGAAATTGATATTTCCCTGACATGACATGAGAACCATCAGAATTATCTCCCTAAAGCTGTAAAACCAAACACACTTGGTAAAACAACGCCTTTTATACCTTCATCAGTGCATTTTTGACATTTATACCATTTGGTTGTCTGTTTCTGACTTAATTTTAGTCTATTTTTAATTATGGTAACAGTCAAAATCCTCTCCAATATACCAAATACCAAATCAGGTATTGTTATGCAGATGACACTGCATTACAGGTATTTAGCAAAAACCAGATTTCAGCTTGTTGCTTTGAATAGAGTTAAAACATGTTATAACATTGCAATTTCAATCAATTTCAGCATCCCACTGTTAGCAAAAAGTTTACTACTCAAAAATTACTAGAAAACATATTTTTAAGTATCTGTGTGGATGGTTACTTTACACAATCATCCATGTAGGTGAAAAGTTAATTATCTTCGTTTTATGATTCACATAATCCATTGATCTATCATTTCCTGCATACTTCTAATTCCAAATAAATTGCCACCAAATTTCCGGTACTCGTCAATATTCCAACAGATGGTTTTAGTCACTGTGATAAACTAAATTTGGTTTGAGGCAGACTATTAGAGATTAAAAATGACTTGATTTTCGTGGAAGTGTACTAAAAATTCTCTGATATTCATATTTTTAGTATGTAAATAAATATTGACTAATTATTATTCTACTAGTTGGTTATGTTGTTAATACAATTTAACCAGCTCAGTCTGAATGAATGAAATGAAGAACATTGCCGTAGAAGAAAGAAGAACAATGCTGGGATTAAGATGAAAACCTTCTTCAAAATATAAGGACGTTTTGAGAAGTAATGCCTCTATTCTTTATACAGGGTGGTCCAGTTTTAAGTGTCAATAATTCACCATTGGATAATCCAGTATTTTAATCCTAGGAACGGTAGGATTTCAATTGATGCAATTGAAGCAATTTCAATTGATTTTTTATACAGGGTTTCCTGAAATTAAATAGCATAAAAGTGAAACAGCAAATTTCAGCTTGCATGATAATAAACCCACCCTGTATATCTACTTAATGAGTTTATGACCAGTCTGGGGCAATTACCACTGTCTAGCTGGATTCTTGTATCTTTTAGTTTAAAATGATTCTAAAGGATTCAAATTTGGTTTACAATTTTTGACACTGAAAATAGTAAAAAACAGGATTTATGGACAAATTTTATTGTTCAAAAATTTTATAGATAGTGTAAAACTCGACATTCAAGACTTGTTAGAGTCCATATATTTGTACTGAATAGTCTAAAAAGTTGTTATTCATTACTAGGAATAGTCTCAAAACTCGTTTTTTTAGACTGAAACCTATTGTCGAGTGTCTTTTTAAACTACTTAAACTACTTTGTAGAAATTACTTTACCAAGACTAAAGAGTGTCCAAAAGACTATTTTCAGGACTTTAATTGGTGTACAACTCAAATTTCTGGACTGAAACAAGTCTAGAATTCAATTAAACACTGGATCAGTACAATTTAAATTTTTGGACTAATTTATTTCTAAAAATTTGTTTTTAAGACTAATATCGTAGAATGTAGTGCCAAAATTTGTACTTTCATTACTGAAGAGTCTGAAATTTGACTTTTACCATCAGAAGTGGTCTTAAACTCGATTTTTCTCTTAAAGTACTAAAAACAGTCCGAATTTAGAATATTAATTAAAGAAGAATAGAATTAGAATTTAAAAGAGTCTTAAAGAACTAAGAACAGTATACATTTTTAAAAAATTCTCGAAATTTTAGGACTGAGGTCTCTAGAAGTCAATTTAATAGTGACAAAGGTTGAAATAACATTTTTAAGACTATGGAGAATGTAAAAATTGATTTTCAGTCTGCTATGTCAAAAAATCTATTTTGAAAACTAAAATAGTAAAATTTGTCTTAAAATTATGAAAATTACTTCAAATGCAAATTTGAAGCTTCTGATTTGGTTTAGAGTCACTTTTTGGTGTCCAAGTCAATTTTCAAGGTTTAAATGTGTGAATTTGTATTCAAAAATTCTAGAAAAAGTAGTTTTTCATGTCTGTAAGTCAATTTCAAATACTAAAGTCTTTCAATTTGTCTTAAAACTATGATGACTGACTACAAAGGCAGTTTTTAAGCCTCTCAAATTAGTTTTCACCGTTTCAAAGCCAATTTACTGGTTTCTAAGTGAATTTTCCAGACTAAAGTCTTTCAGTTTGTCCGGAAACTATGAAAACTGGTTACAAAGACATTTTTTGGGCCTCTTAGTCAATTTTCAATACTAAAGTCTTTCAATTTGTCCAGAAACTATGAAAACTGATAAATTTTTTAAGCTTCTTAATTTTTGCGATTTTCAAGACAATTTTTAAGTTGGGTTGGATTTATTTTGGGTCTTTGAACGTAATAACTCAATTATCTCGTAAACGAAAGCAGAATTTAATTTTCAATTTAACAACAAGAAAATTAAAAAACTGTGATTTTTGAAGAGTATCCAGTGATGTAGAAAATAAGGAGAAAAAAATATAACTTTCTGTATTTACGACAATGGACAATTTTGACAAACGTCACATAATGAGTATTTTGATGGTGAATTATTGACATTTAAAACTGGAACTGTCTGGAACTGGCATACTGGAAATTCACACATTTTCATAATTTTTAGACTTTTGTGTTCACGTAACGGACAATTTTCCACCATTAACTCTAAAAGTGAAATTTATGGAATACCTTTAGTGGGGCTTACCCATATGTAGATCGAAAATAAATATATTTAATTCATATAAAAGTGGGTCGATTGTCCGCGCACCGGTCCTTTGCTTCCGAACTAGTGAGAGTGAAGAAGTGAAGAAGTCTTTCGATGCGGTCGTACCGACGAAGGTAAACGTTCAAGTTTCTTCCGAAGAAAGTAATTTTAATTCGCGCGTGTGTGTGTGTTGGTTGATACGTGAACGTTTTGCAAAGATGAAGGTAAGATGTTTGTGGGGTTTTTCTTGGTTCCAGTAGACTTTCGTATTCAATCCTAAAAACTTAGTAAATCACTTTCTCAGAATTTTTCATTTATTTTATCTCCAAAAATTGATAATAACAAAGCTTTTGCTGCTTTTACAAATCGTAAGGTTATCTTCAAAAAGTTTTACATATTTTAAATCATCAATATCCAACTCAAAGAATTTTGCTTCCACCAGGTTAAAGAAGATCAACAGAATCTACGTATTTCTAAGTCATTCAGACCTTTTCAGAGTTTTTTTGTGAAATTTACTAATTTTGCTTTCTTTTTGATGGAACAATTCTGCCACCACTCTTCTTAACAAATGTTGAGTAAATCCTGTACTATTTTTGATAAGCGAAAGTGATGTTTCTAGTTGGAAATTCAACCCTGTAAATCATAAATTACAATTCTTCCAAAAACACTGTGTCTTTCATACAGGGTAGGCCATCTTTAGGTACTCAATTATGTTCCTTTGACAGTAATATTAATATATGTTTGCTTCTTATTGGGCAAATTTCTTTTAGAAAACGATGCTCTTACTATTTTAAGTTATCCATTAAATAGACTACTAAATATCTGTAATGCAGTGTCATCTGCATAAAACAATACCTGGTTTGGTATAGATGGCACAGGAATTTGCGGTACTTAGCTTGTTACTGGGGTTATGGTGGTTGTAGCATATAAACAATAACCAATTACACCCGCATGTCGATATTGTTTAACAATAATTGGATTTCTCTTGTTTTATGAATGGATGAAATTGAAATTGTTTCCCTTGACCCTGTACAAAGCAAAATTGATTTAACTTTAGGATCAGATGTACTGATGATGGTATAAAATCAATGTCGAACTGGTTTTGTTACTTTTCAAGTTGTTTTGTACCTCCATGGGATTGAATTTGACTGTTTCTAGGTGTAGGACTGTCAGAATTCCTCTCATAAAGTTATAAAATACGTTTAATATTGAAAAGTTATGAATCAATCTAATTTAGAATCATTTAAACAAGATTCAATCCTCGTGGGGGAGACAAAGTAAATATTTGTTCCCACAGAAATTTCTCATATTTTTAAGTTTTACTAGTAGTTCAAAACTATTTTCAGATCAAAAAAGATTAAAAACGTTTCTCGTCATAAACATATCCAGTCACTGAACACTCCCTCGAGTCAAACAAAAATATTTACTAAACTAAGTTATTGTTGATATAATTATTAGTTTTCAAAGTTATTAGCCATTCCCATTTGAGGCTCCAGTTTTTGATAAAGAAAAAATATTGTTATGATAAACTGCTCACACATCTGTTATGTAACATTAACGGTATGCAAAATGTTTACTTTCACCGAATATCAGTAAAAGCGTCTTCGTTTATGATGGGTGCTAAAGGTTAAGAGAAAATGTTTGAAATGTTTAAAATATAGTGTGCATTGTCAGTGTTACCTAACCAGGGAGGAAATTAATCGCCAAATTGCAATAATTAGTGTAATCGATAATTACTTATTAAAACGCCCAAAGTGAAATCAAAATAATTCATACCCATCTGCCAAAGTCCCTGAATGAAAATACTTTATGTTCCACTTGGTTGATAATTTTAAACATATAAAAGTCTGTACATTATTAAATTTATTGCGTTCAAATAGTTGACAGTATCTGCAGTTTTTTTACGTAACACACTTTTACATTTTCCGTCTTCTTACAAGGGTCAAAAAATTAGGTGACTGATAAGCACCTAATTGCGCTAATTTGATTTAATTACTTCCCTAAACATAAAAACGTACACCTGAATATGATAAGTTTTGTGAAATAATTATGTTAATCGATAAGGCAATCGAGAAAGTTACCATTATTGTGAAATACCAGAATGAAATGTTCTGAGAGATCAAACCGGACTTTTACTAACCACTTTACAGATAGATGTTTTTAATATTTATTCTTATACGTTTAGAGCACAGCAAAATACTGTCCCATGAAAAGTGGCAGTGACGTCATGTTGAAATTCACTTCTGTCTTAGATTAGTTCGTAAGATTTTCTTTGATAATTTGTGGTTGCTGGCGGTGATGCGTTTGTAGTAAAAAATTGTAGACCGTTAACTTGAAGCGTTCCTGAGATATTCAAGAAAAAACTAGAGTCTATTTTAACGACCTCTAACGGCCAAACGGTACAACTTAGCCCTACCCGCGCAATGTCACGTGATAGCCTCATTCAATAGCTATCATTTGTCATATGGTGTGTCAATACCGGATTTTTCAAATAAGCGGGTTGTGAACGATTTTTTGGGAAAGTGCACGAAGTTTTGAGTCATTTTTGGGCCTCCTATACTCACGGCAGTCATATTAAATTTTCCCCAATCAGAGTGAGTGATGACATCATCAAAGTGACCTTTTTTTACTAATTCTAAACTTGGAAACACGAATCTGAGGTCCATTAGCAGGGTTTTGTAGATGCCCATAAAACTATGGCAATTTTGACAGTTTTTAGGGCGTGGCACCCTTAAAAAACGATATTTTGACAAATGACGTCAAAATATCGTCACGTCACATTTCTACCATTAACCTAAAGCGATTTAGGCAGTTAAAGACAATTTTCATAATTCAACAATTTTCCGAAAAAATCCATGGGGTACCACCCTTGAGGAAAATGTGAGAAATTTAGTTTTTATTTTACAAAGTCAAACGGTGCGTTGTACAGAAAAATGTTATATTTAGTAAAAGTTGTCTTCCATCGGGGTGTATACGTAATAAAATTTTACACCTGTAACTCAAACCGTTTTCGAGATATTCATGAAAACACCCGAAAAAATATTATCAAATTTGACGCCCTCTAGCGAACAAAAGGTACAACTTACCTTGGACCAGTCAATGTCACGTGATAGCCCCATTTATTATCTTTTTTTTGTTATATAGTGTCGATACAGGATGTTTCAAATAAGCGAGTTATGGTGAATTTTTTGGAAATTTGCACAAAAATTACCTGAAAATGAGTTTCTAAAACTGTCTGGGTGGATTACTGGATAACAGTCGCCATTTTGGTACTATTCAATTAAAACCTACATATGATGAATTTTGACCTTGGGAACATGATTCTGCTGTCAAAATGACACAAAACTTTTGACAATTTCAAATATCAAAATTACAAATAAAACTGCACAAAATAAAAACTAAATCAATAAGTTCAAATTACAGCAGAAAAAAAATCGAAAAAACTGTCAAAAAAACAAAATTCATAATTTTCAATGGGGTTTCGCATTGAGTTAATCCTTTTAATATTTATTCTTATTCTACAGCAAAACAAATTAGTTGTGTAGATTGTTCAAACGTTGCACTTTCATTCATTCTTCTATGCAAGTTTGAATAATCCTCTTACTAGCAATTTGGCTAATCGAAAGTGCCTCCTTTTTAGCATATTTTTTTCAGGGACTTGTTAAAAACAATCATTATTATTAATGTAAGTTCACGGTCGGTCGTTTTTGTAGCGGAGAAAGTTAAACGATGCGACACACACGACGAACACGTTACATCTCTCACCATAATGTATACCTTAACAGGCGTAGTCACCAATTATTTTACCAATGGAAATAATTTTATTAAACTTAACCAAACTTTTATATTTGTAGATCCCCTTAATGCTGGTCTGTACGTGTGCCATAGTTTCAATTAGAAGAACATCAGCATCGGCCATCGGTGCACCCTTCTACCCCCTTAACCCGGAAGATTTATCAGAGGGAGAGGTAAAAGAAATCGAATATTGGGATAAATACTACCACAGGTAAGTTCGAAGCAAACGTCTCGAGGTGCGGTACCACCCTTGCATTGCAAAAACTTCACCCAAACCCCTTTTAAAGCATCATAAAACATTTCAGGCCAAAACGAACGTTACAACCGATACTCGGATCAGCAGGAGCAATAATACAGCTTAAAACTGCAGTGCTTTCAGGTACAAAAAAGAAAATCATTGAAATAGCTCAAGGATCTGTTACAAATCTCGCCAAAGGCTCTTTTACGTCGTCTTCTGGTCTAACCAACTCTTTAGGAGGTGTTCTTACTGGTTCAGCTGGTGGTTTGCACCAGCTTAAGACAGCTTTGTTTGCTGAAGCTCAAAAGAACCTAGTGCGGATTGTAGGTGCATCTTCTTCTGGTTTACAAAACGCAGTCTCCTCGAAACTAACAAACATTGTTAAAGCTTCAGGACAGACCTCATCAGGGCTCCTGTCAGCATTGCAATCTAAAGTTGGAAAAATTGCTCGAAGCTCAACAGGGTTGGCCACTGCTGCATCTTCAGGAGTTGGTAACGTAGCTAGAAGTCTGGCAGAAGCTTCCAGCAGCTCCACTAACGCTATAAACCAGCTGAAGCACAATATTAAAAGCCAAATAGGCCAAATTGCTAGCGGATCTATCAGTATGGCTGCTAGAGCTTCATCAGGAATACATAACAAAGTCCAGGAAGTTTCCAAGGATATTGCGGTTGGTGGAGCTGATGTTGCCCACCAGCTTAAGTCTGCCATAATAGCAGGAACAAAACAGAAGTTAGGGCAGGCAGCTAGTGGAGTCACTGGAGCTCTAACAGCTGCCATAGGGTCAGCTTCAGCAGGAGCAGGACAAATAACTCGAGGAGTTATAAATGAGTCTTCAAACTTAGTGAACCAAGTCAAATCAGCGGTTTTACAAGAAACTCAGAAGAAGCTAGGGCTAGTTGCTACTGCTTCAGCAGGTGCTAGTGGACATATATTCAGGAGTTCAGGGACTGCAATTCAAGGTTCTGCTGGTGCTATTAATCAACTGAAATCTGCTGTTTCCTCCTTAGGTAGTAGATCACTATCTGAAGTTGGCAAAGCTTCAAGCAGCTCCACTAATGCAATAAATGGATTGAAACATTCACTTTTGAGTCAGATCAGTCAATTAGCACAGGCTTCATCAAAAGGCAAACACCAGCTAACATCATCTATAGTATCAAAAATCACTAATACAGTGAGTCAGGCATCGAAAAGTTCTGCACAATCCACCAACCAAGCTGGCTCAGCTATAGCAAAAGGTCTAAACCAATTGAAACATAGTATAGCATCTCAAATCACCAATGTTCTGGGACAAGCATCCAGAGGATCACTGTCTCTAGTTACGGGAGCTAGTGGACAGCTGTCAAATGGAGCTGGATCCGCTATTACCGGATCAGCTAGAGCAGTAAAGCAACTAAAATCAGCTGCAGTTTCTCAGTTTACTAATGCATTAGGACAAGCTTCTAGAGGTGGTTTGTCTATTGTTGGACAACTTTCAAACGGAACTAGGTCAGCAGTAACAGGATCAGCTAGAGCTGTTAAACAACTAAAGTCTGCTGTAGCATCCCAGCTTACTAATGCACTAGCACAAGCTTCCAGGGGATTATTTTCTTTTGCTACAGGTGCAAGCGGACAGTTATCAAACCGAGCGGGTTCTGCTGTAACAGGATCAGCTAGAGCTATAAAACAATTGAAATCAGCTGCAGTTTCTCAGTTTACTAATGCTTTAGGACAAGCTTCTAGAGCTGGTTTGTCTCTTGTAGCGGGAGCAAGCGGACAACTATCAAACGGAGCTGGTTCCGCTATAACAGGATCAGCTGGGGCTGTAAACCAACTGAAATCTGCTGTGGCGTCTCAACTTACTAACGCACTAGGACAAGCCTCTAAAAGTTCGGCTTCTCTTGCTTCAGGTGCAAGCGGACAATTATCAAACGGAGCAGGTTCCGTTATAACAGGATCAGCTAGAGCTGTCCACCAATTAAAATCAGCTGCTCTAAATCAGCTAGCAAATCAAATCGGCCAAGTTGCTAGCGGATCTCTATCCCTAGCAACTTCGGCTAGCAGCCAAACCATTAATGGTACTAAAAACTTGATAACAGGCTCTGCAAGAGGTGTTCAACAGTTAAAAACTGCTGCTTTACAACAACTTGGCAACGCTGTGTCAGGAGCTTCTAGGACAGTGGTCCAACTTAAGTCTTCTGCAGTGTCTAACGTAAAACATATGCTAGCTCAAGCTGCAAGCGGTGTTGTCAATGCTAGCAGAAATTCAGTGAGTCAAGCTGGTGAGGGTGTGGTCGGATCAGCAAAAGGAATTCACCAGCTTAAAGCCGGCTTAGTGGAAGGGATTCAAGAGCAAATCTCCAATTTGGCGGAAGCGTCTGCCGAAAGGAGGAAGAGGAGCGTTCCAAGTTACCTTCTAGACAAGTCCAATCAAAATTTAGACTCAGATTTGTATGAATTTATGTTCTTCTGGCGATTCATGCTTACTAAGCTTCAAGGCAAGCTGGAAACTAACTGTGGGATCATTATACATTTTCTACTTTTTGATTGAAAACATACAGGAAAAAATAAATGGACTGACTTGACATTGCAACTGTATGGACTTTACTTATAAGACGACATACCGTGTCTCTACTGATTTTTGGTGTAAAATGGTGACCTGATGAAAAAAAACGGTTGGTTTTTAATGTGATTTCAATGATCGATTTAAAATAAAATCCTGTTTAATCTACTGACAAATTTCGTTGAAATCAGTTAAATAGTACCGTTTTATTTCTCATGGTCATTGATGTGTAGTCAAAAAATAACTGGTCCCATGAGGTTACCAAAACAAACCGGATAAACCAACACAGTTTTGTGCAATGTCATGTGACCAATTATTTTTTCTACCACTCAACTTACTGCATGTTCAGTTGATGAACTACAGGCATGCGCGACGTGAGACTTTACTGAATCATCTAATCAACCCTTCTCCTCATCATTATCCACACACACACTAATCCGCTTTCGCACTAAGTTAAATTAAAAGCTTGCTAAGTTTAATTTTTTTTTATTTGATTGATGCAAAAACGATTGAATTTCAGACCGAAACGATCAGAATCAGCTTGGTCGACAGGCTCAGGATCGGGAGGTTCTGATATTCTGAACCAACTAAAATCTGCAGTAGTCTCAGGGCTGAAACAGAAGCTGGTGCAAGTGGCCAAAGGTTCGGCAGGAGCTGCAGCAGGCGCTTCAGCCGGTTTCAGCAAAGGAAGTGCAGGAAGTGAAAAGTCATATCATCCGCACATCTATGAGCCTCCACATGATGTGAGTGATTTTTTCAAAAAGTTACATAAATTAATTTAAAATTATAGGAACATCATGATCATAAATCTATCGATGCTTGGGACTTGAAGAAATCGGTGTTTAACACTTTACTGCAAGCTGTCAAAGCAATTAAGGGTGGAGTTTTGGCTATCAAAGGGCAACTGATTAAGGGCAGCGGATATGTGGTGGCTGGAAGTGGAAAATTGCTAGCAGCAGGAGGAGATAAAGTTACCCAACTAGGGAAGAATGTTATCAATAACGCCATTCTGATTCCTCCTAAAGATCATTACCACCATGGTAAGTTTAACTATGTCGATTTAAAGTAAAATAGCTTGAAAGACTTTTTAAACTTCATTTTTGGATATAATATAATACTTATTTCAGAACACGAACCAAGTTATGTTGTTCCAAGTGGTCCAGTAGTCTACGACTCACCTCCAACATCTGGGCATGGCTACGAAAGTCATTACGACAGTCACCACGTCGAACATCATGGTAACAATCGTTTTTTTTTTGTCTAAAAGTGATTCATAAGCTTGTGTCAAGCAAATTTACCGGCCAAATGAAAAATCACTTAAAATAGTCGTACTAATCATCGCAAAACTTGCAAAGATCAACAAATATTAACCCATCTTTCTTCGAACTTTTTAACAAACCTCTTTATTTATTATTTCGACTAGACTGCATTTACTACCGTGAGAAATTGCATGTTGTATTGAATAGATTTGCAAATCTTTGGATTTTGTCAAATGGAAACGATTTGTGGTCTACATCCAAACAAAACCGCCATTTTTAAACCTTCAATATCAGATCAGATTCAGAATACAGAAAGTCACTTTGCAAGCTTGAAAAACGACTTTTGACTTAAGTTTCAGCAAATAAACATGAAAATACCATACAGAACATGCACAACAATCATGTGACCTATGTAGACCAATTCTAAGCTTGAAAAGCCTCTGACAGGTAAAGATTAAGTTAGAAATGTAAACGAAACAGTCACATGACCTTAGAAGCTAAAGCTTAAGCAAATTTAAGCTGAAGATCATAAAAATTCAGCACACAAGCATTACAAGCATCAGATCCTAATGAAGTAACTGCCAACTACGTTGGCTTGCTCTATACATGCAATTATTTTTATTTAATAAAGCTCTAAAATAAGAGTGTTAACTTAAACTACTACTTTTACAATACTACAACATAACAATTTTTAAGACCATCATCATGGAGGTCCTGCTGGCATCCTGATCTTACGAAGAATACCAGGACCAACGTACGACAAGTACCACACTGCTCACTCACACGTGGTTCCCGACTTCAAACCTTTAGGGCCTGTAGGACCAACATTTGGCACTGTTGTAGGCAAATTCCTTACCGCTTCCACGTCCTTAAAGCCTTCTGATCCAGTTCCCTTTACTGAATCTGATTTTCACTTGTATCAACCGCAAAACGTGCACATTGAAGAACCTCGACATCTTCATCATGAAGCTCTTCAGCCTCCTGCGCCTCCATCCACAAATTATGGAGTTCCTTTCGAGAATGATCATTTAGTGGGGGCTGGCTCCGATGTGAAGGAGCAGAAGGTGAAGTTAACTAAAGGAGAAATTCTGGATCACTTGGAAGGTTCTCCAACTTTAGCTACGTCACAAGTTCAAGTTTTCCCAGATTCTCCACAAAGTGTCCAGGCTTTGAGAAATTCCTTGGAAGGTCCAACTTTAGGGCCTCCTTTTAACTCAGACTATCATCCTATGAGTCCGTCATCCTCAGAACAATTGTCAAACTCTCTAGAAGCTCCTAAATACACCAGGTTCAAAAAGACAACATCAGAGCTGGAGAACTTTTTGCCTAAAGAAGATTCGTTAGAATCCCAACAAGATTTGAGCAGTAAAGAAAAATACATGAGGTTTATTGAAAAATTCCCTTATTACAAGACCCCATCCCCAATTCCCACGTACAAAACTGTCAGCTCCAAGACATATTTGAGTGAAAAGTTAAAGATGTTGAAGCTGCAATCGAGGAAGATGTCCAGTAGACCTGATGTTAGCATGGTTAAGTCAGTTTCCTATCAAATAACACCTCACGGAGTGAAAAGACTGACTTAAGTGAGTACTGTGTAGGTGACTAGACGTAACTAACCTAGACAAACTTTGAACTAACACCTAAAGACTTGACCATTTCTGTATGTTCTTTTTATATTCTTTTATGACGTTTTGTTAACATTTTAGGTGATCTTCACCACCAGTACGTCGGAGGAGATACACACTTCTAGTAATTCAAATGTGTGTATGCATAAATATTTAGGAGTGTTAAGGTGAATAGTTGTCAATCGAGTCACTAGGATTAAGGTTCGTGCACATAATCGCTCATTTGTATTTATTAGTCATGTTGTCGATAATATTAAAATTTAGTTCGGTGTAATTTTAGTTTATAAATGGAAATTGTTATTTATTGACTGTTGTGTGTATATAAAAATGAAATTATTTATCTTGGACAATATATTTTTTTATGTTTTTTTTTTAGTTTTTCTGTATGGTGAAACTACTATAAAGTTGATTTCAGTTTAAAACAAATGGCGCTGTTGAGGTCAGTGAGGAGCCCTAACCTAACTCTATCACGTGACGTAATACAGGTTGTCTCATTTAAAATAACCGATTTTTGTGGCATTGAACTCCGTAAAAGCACTTTTAATTCAATTATTTCCAAAAAGCTAACTTTAACCTCAAATATCCCGGAAACTTCTGACTTTTTGTATGTCACTATTTAGGTCAGTAAGTAGCCCTAACCTAGCTCTATCATGTGACGTAATAATATACAAAGTGTCCCATTTAAGCAGGAAAATTACTTTTGTTTATGTTAGACTTTAATGTTTAGGATGGCTTTTTTGTAAAAACTTGTTAAACTTCTTAAGGAAGTATTGTGCCAGACAAAATTAGGATTACTTTGAAGTGACTAACCGTTGCAATTTCTGCCAAAAACCACTCCATGAAGCTATAAAATTACAAAACTTGCCTAAAGGCAATACAACCAATGTAAATCATATTAAAATTTATAATTATAATTTTATAGTTTTATTAGATGTTTTTCCGCGGTTGTGATTTGAATCTATTTCAATCTGTCACGATGGTGCTAACTGTCAAATACAAATCCATAAAGCTATCAAACTATGAAACATTGCTTAAAAGCAGTACAATGAGTACGAATCATTTATTTAGATCTTTTCCATGAAGCTATAAAATCACAAAAACTTTCTTACATTCTGGTAAAATTGTCCATTAGCAGGATTTTTGAGTAACAAAATAACAGTTTTAAGTACATTTTTGAAATCTTCATTAAATTTTCTATTTAATACCTTGAAAAAACACACAAAATTTTGGTACAGTCAAGGAGAAAAGCGGTATCAAAATTTCAACTACCAGAAACACAGTTTGAAAGGATAGTCAGGGACAAAATCGCCTGTAAAACTCACTTGGAGTGGAAAAATTACTGTTTTAAACATATTTTTGAAATCCTTATTAAATTTCCTACCTAACACCCTAAAAAACACTACAAAATTTGGTACAGTCAGGGAGAAAAGCGGTATCAAAATTTGAACTACCAGAAACACAGTTTGAAAGGATAGTCAGGGACAAAATCGCCTGTAAAACTCACTTGGAGTGGAAAAATTACTGTTTTAAACATATTTTTGAAATCCTTATTAAATTTCCTATCTAACACCCTAAACAGCACTACAAAATTTGGTACAGTCAGGGAGAAAAGCAGTATCAAAATTTGAACTACCAGAAACACAGTTTGAAAGTTGAGTCAGGTACAAAATCGCTTGTAAAACCCACTTGGAGTGAAAAAATGACGGTTTTAAACACATTTTTGAAATCCTTATTAAATTTCCTATCCATCAAATCCATAAAGCTATCAAACTATGTAACATTGCTTAAAAGCAGTACAATGAGTACGAATCATTTACTTAGATCTTTTCCATGAAGCTATAAAATCACAAAAACTCTGGTTGTCCATTAATAAAAATTGTCCATTAGCAGGATTTTTGACAAATGAAACTTTCTTTGGTGCTAGTTCCATATATCAAAATAATGAAAACTGTCAAATACCATCAGTCTATGAAGCTATAAAAGTTAGAAATAACATGCTCAAAAGCAATACAGTTTTAACTCATTTTAAGTACATTTGGTAGGTTCATGAGTTGAATTTTACCAATTGTAACTTTTTCTAAACATTTTTTAAATATTCTGTTCGTTTTGAAATCAACGAATCCATGTTAGTCTGGAATACGTTCTTGCTGGCAGAGTGGTGAATGAAACGTAGTGTAACTAAATTTACTAATACAAATTTCCATTTTTAACCACTAAAAGTAAACTACAAATAGTATTAGTTTTCATTGTATGTTAAGTTTAATCGTTTAATTTTACATAAGCAACAAGAAGGAAATCTGAACAATTCAAAAGCAGTGGTCTGATTGAACACCATCAGTTGTCTAGTGATAAACTGTTGAGAGCAAAAGCTCTTAAAGCCTAGAGGAAGTCCCTCCAAGTTGCTGCACGTAGTGCCTTCACTAAAAAATAGTACAAAGTAACATCTAAGCAGTTTGATGTTAATACAAACCTGTGACAGGTTTTGGTTTCAATTCCTTGCTGATAGTCTGGGGTGTTAATGATAGTTCTCCAAAGATTGTTGACGTTTTTGAGTTTTTTCGGGAAGATCATCTTAGATTCCCTGATGTTGCAAAGAGTCGTTCCGTCATCCTCAGAGCTAGATGTGGTACCTCCAACCCTCATTCCTAACTCACTCAATAAGTGTAGAGGTAATGCTGACTGGTTAATATTTACCTATTTGAACTGAACTAAAGTAAGATTTCAATTTTGGGTTGCTTTCTAGGTACTGTCGTATTTCTTCATATGGGTAATCGTAGTCCTCAGTTTCAGTACTGTCCTGATATTCTTGGACAGTAGCTGGAGATGTATGGTAGTGGTGGTGATGATAATGCCCTAAAGTGAGTTTACTGCACTGTAAAAGCTTTAATATATTTTGTTCAACTTACTTGCATATTGCTCGGTTGGTTGAATGTTTCCTTGATGGTCTAAGTTGGCTGCATAACATTGTCGTCCATGCTCCTGTGTAAAAAGTCAAAATTGCTTAGAATTAAAATCACTTTCTTGGTAACTTTATCTAAAATCTATCATTTGTTTTTAGCTAGTTTACTTTGTATAGCTTGTAAAACGTATTTTTGAAATCCTTATTAAATTTCCTATCTAACAACCTAAAAAACACTACAAAATTTGGTACAGTCAGAAACACTGTAATTTATCAGTAATTTACCGGTCAAATTTAAATATCCTAGTAAAGTAAAATATTTACCAATAATTTACCCATCGCTAATTTTATAACATCTCTATTAAATTATTTGAATTTTTGCATTTGTAGTTGTTATTAAAAGTTGCTTTAAATATCTTGTAAAGTGATAAAAACAGTTAGTTTTTACGATACATTGTTTTACAACTCGAAATAACTCAACACATTCAATGAATGCAAATTTCATACATTATTGTGATATTTAGTTAGATATTCCACGCATTTGTAAATAGGAAAAGTGTAAAATATGGGTAGACAAATCAAAAACAATCAACACTGTTAGTGAACCGCATAATTAACATTACCATAACAATGAAAGATCAAAAGTATGATTGGTTATGCAACATGCGCGATTAAAGAAGGATGAGAGAATTTTTTAATTATTTTTAGTAATTCTCTTTGATGATTTATTGTTCCCTATTATAATGTAAGTAACTGGTATGGTGTGGATATAGATATAAATAGTATATTGTTTCATCATTAGTGCGCATTACCGTAAAAAAAACCAACAAAATTTTTTTTTAAAATGACATACTTTTTACGACAAAACTTTCTTCAAACTGTAACCAAAACTAGGAAATTTACAGGGTCAACTCACCCAAATTGTGACAAAAAACACCGTCAGGCACTTTA